>NC_058093.1:210947500-213447500 GCF_020171115.1 Neogale vison | reverse complement strand
TTGTCTTTTGTGATGGCATTGAAACATTTTTACTAGTGGTCTTAGGCTTTTTTTTTTTGGTAATTGATACCAACGAAAAACTCTTTACCACTTTTACTTGTTGGTCTTCTGAAAAATCCAAGCTCCTTTCAAAACCAAATGAACAGACCATGAGCTGGCTTCAGGGGAAGGACATTCAGGAGACCACACAAAACCAGACGTGCTGGCGAAGTGTGGGAATGTCCCACCCTCTTAAATTCTGAGACACTAAATATCATCCTGCAACTTTTATTTAAATTATTTAAAGTATTTGTTTCCTTAAAGAATGGGAGATGATGCCAGGACCAGAAATGCACTGAACTTCAACCATGTTGCATTCTCTGGCTTGGCGCGTCTGCTTTATCAGTGTGGTTTCATTTCGTTGCTGTTTTATATATACATATATATAGTATTTTTGTACCTTAATGCTTATTCTTGATGGCATCTGTCAGATATTAGGCGAGATCAGACATGGGAATTTTTCCAAAAGCCCTTTTAATTTACCTGAGGACCTCACCAGGTACTTACAAAATCCAAGCGGTTTTATTATTTAGAAAATTAATTTAAAAGTTCCCAAACGACCTACAGAAATGTAAACCCTCCTTTGTCAAAGGCTTTTGGGTGGGCCTGCAGCCAAGGGTGGGCTGGCCATGCTTTGGGCCAGGTGGGTGTGGTCACTGGGTGCAGCTGGAAGGACATACAGATGGACAGCAGCCAGAAGGTTTGCCCCTTGGAACAGAACTGCCAAGCTCACGTGCACAAGCCTCCTTCAGCCTCTGCGTCCAGCCCTCTGTCCTCTATGTCTGTGTGAGGTTGAAAAATAAAGCTTCCACTGTCAGATGTGTCCTTTCCGGTAGCACCTCCTGTCTCAGGCGCCCTGCCCCAATGCTGAGGGGCCCTGGGTTCCCGCTGGGAGCTTTGCATCTCCGAGCTCCTCCTGTGGCTGCTCCAGTCCTGTGCGGTGGCATGCAGCCTGCCGTGTCCTAGAGCAGGGTGCCACCAGGCTCCCCACCAGGCAAGTCTGGAGTGTACACGCAGCCCAAGAAAGCTTCACCTGAGCTCCCCCTGTCCCCAAACTCAGAAGGCTGAGGAGCCCGGGGGCCCTCTGGAACCTTCCCTCTCCAGGGCCACCTCCTCACCCATCCACCCACACCCTGAGTCACCAAGAGCTATTCAGAAGTCTGCAAGTGTGTTCACACGGCTGTCCCTGATGCAGCCTTCTCCTGGGTGGACCAGGTTCCTGGAGGCATTCTGGGCACAAACACCAACTCCCTAATGTTTTGGTATAGCTGGGAGGGATGGTAGGGAGGTCAGGGAGAAGGGTGACAAGGGCCTGGCCCCAGGTGCAGAGGGCTGAGCAGGTGCTCTCTAGAACCCCGGTCCCTGGCTACAGTCACAGGCAGAGGACTGCGGAGGGACAGGGTGCGTGGGGAGCACAGACTTTGTTCACATACAGGACAGCCAGTGACTGGTGTGAAACGAGGATAATGGCCAGACAAGCTCTGGGAAGGGGGCCCAGATGGCACCTGGAGGATGTGTGCAAGAGGCTTGAACAGAGGCAGGCTAGAGAGCAGGCTTGGGTCTGGGGTTCAGTATCAGAGGTGGAAAGAGGGGAGCCCTGGGGCACCTGGGTGGCTCAGTGGGTTAAGCCTCTGCCTTCGGCTCAGGTCATGGTATCAGGGTCCTGGGATCGAGCCCCACATTGGGCTCTCTGCTTAGCAGGGAGCCTGCATCCCCCCTCTGCTGCTCTGCCTACTTGTGATCTCTGTCAAACAAATAAAATCTTTAAAAAAAGGGGGGGGCGCCCAGGTACATTGGGAAGCTGCTATTGACACTGATGGATCTGAGGTTTGGGTGAGGGAAAGAACAACCAAGGACAGAGCGTTAAGTGAGGTTTGCAGGGTGACAAGCTGGAGGGGGTCGTGGCCCGTGCCAACATGAGGACGACAGGCCTCAGGAGTGGGTGTGAGGAGGTGTATAGCTGTCCCACGCTTCTGCAGAGGCACTCTGGGAAAGCTAAGATAGTGTTGTCAAGGTCAGGAGCAGGGAAGCCACATGGGGACAGGCTACAGAAGAAACAGAAAACAAAGGGCAGACAAGCAAATGTTAAGGATTTTTTGACATTTATAGAAAAATAAAAAGAAGGGATTTTTAAATCCAGAAACAATGGTGAGGCTGGTCTGAAAGCCATAGTGCTTGAGTGAGGAGTCAAATGTTTGAGCCCAAAGTCAGGCCCTAAGGGCGGGGGCAGCTGCTCCCATGGGCTCTTCTTCCCATCCTGAGGCAGGGGGCCAGAGCAGGCCCACGGGGGAACATGGCTATGACTGTCCAGAGTCCTTTTGGGGGCGGCAAGGGTGGGGGGCAGGCCTCAGCTAGTCCAGGCAAAAGGCAGCAGGAGAGCTTTTAGGAACTCGGGTCAAGGCTCTGGTCAAGGGTCCTCAAGCCACAGGCAACAGGAGCTCTCTAGTCTGTGGCAGCACCCAGGAGCTGTCCTCCCCACGGCCTCAGGCGAGGAGGTCAGGCTCTGCAAGCCTGTTTTTCTAACGAGGTCCCAGGTGCTAACGCTGAGCATACAGTACCCAAGGGAGATGACAAAAATGGGGCTGGGGAGGAAGGCAGAGGCCTCTGCCTTCTTCCCCCCACCCAGGCCCATCTTGCAGGTGGTCTGAGATATCATTTGGGCTTGGCCCCGGCCTGGGAAGAGGGTCGGGCCACTGTACCAAGTGAAGGCGGGGAAGGCCTGTGGACTCCGAGGGCCAAGAAAGGGGACTCCTGCAACAAGCAAGAGCTTTAGTGAGCTGTAGTCAGAAAGGCAGAGAACTCCGTGGTGTGGATACAGGTCCCCAGCCCTGAGTCCCTCTAGGGCTCCAGAGGGGCAGACCTGCTGCTACCAGGAGCTGAAGTCCCCAAAGCCTCGGCTGGGCTTTTTCTTGGCTGCAGGGACAGCTGTGCTGGTTGAAGGCTCTTCCTCTGCTGCCCGTTTCCTGGGAAGAGGGGAAGTGCTTGAGTTGCTGGGTGTAGACGAGTCCCCCGCGCTGGGAGCCCATGCACACCCACAGCGCCTGCTCAGTGTGAGGTCGCGCAGTCACATATCCCCCCCGACCCCGAGTCCTTGAGCTCCAGCCTACACAGTGGCCCCCAAGGCACCTCCTCCCCGCCATTGTCCGGTTCTCTCGCCACAGGTGGGCTCGAACCATGGGCGCTGGGAAGCCCCGCAAATGGGACGAGCACCCTCACTGCACTCACGTGGCTGCTGGGTTGATGTACTTGCCCACCCCCTGGCGGTACGTCTGGGGGCCTTGGCTCCCCGCCTTGGGCTGTTGAGTTTTTATAGCGCTTTCTGGGGCTGCCTCCTCGAGCTGTGTCTTCTTCCGTTCCTCAGCAATCTGGGACGGAGCAGGGCAACAGCTGGCTCGGAGCCCCACAGGCTGGGTGGGGTTCCTGCAGCCTCCCGCCGGCCCGGGGGTGGCCTCCTCACCTGAGCATCGGCCTCCTCGTAGGGGTCCACAAACACGGTGGTGGAGTCGATGCGGATCTCCTCCTAGCAGCAGAGGGAGGCAAGTGAGTAGGCGGTGGGAGGCGGCAGGCCCCTCCAAACCCGCCTGCCCCGTGCCCATCCTGGGCAGCAGTTCCCCCAGTCTCCCTTGGCATGTACCTTAGGGCGGTCAGTTTTGGGGTCACTCTCCACGTTCTCCATGGCTGTCAGCGTGTCAAAGCCCCCAACAACCCTGTAGCCAAGGAACAGGGGTACCTCTGAATGTGCCCCAGGGAAGGATAACCCCCAAAAGCATGGCAAGAGGGGCAGAAGATGGGCCTGAGAAGGGCCACATGGATGGGGGCGTGGCCTGGGGACGGGAACCAAGTGGGGGGCAAGTCTGGACAGGGCAGCTGGCCAGAAGGGGCCGGAGTGGCCCTCCCCTCAGCCAGGAGGTCCAAAGAGCCAGCCATCCCCTGGCTAACAGAAAAGGCCCAAGTCCCCACTTCTGCATGGCTGTGACCTCAGCAGTGACGGTGGTTGTGAGACCAAATGAGCACTGAGCCGGGCATGGAGAAAGGCAGTGAGAGGGTCCCACTGAGAAAGGAGCCCTCCCACACCAGCACCCCCAACCTCTTACCGCCCAAAGATGGTGTGCTTCTTGTCCAGGTACGCACAGGATCGAAAGGTGATAAAGCTGGGCGAGGAGGAGGGGAAATTAGGAAGCGCCTGTGAGCTTCCCCACCCAGCCTGCTTGGCCCCCAAGGCTTCTGGGCACCCACTAGGCATCCCTGTCCTCCAAAAGCAGCTCTGGGAAGCTGGTGCTTCACTTGTATGCGTGGACCCCACACATATGCCTGGTTGGGGCAGGCCGTCAGGCAAGGCCACTGAGGGGACCGGAACCCCGGTTCCCCAGGAATAGGTCTGGGCAAGGCCAAGGGAGGCTCTGCCACCAGATCAGGCTGCAGCCAACTTCTGGTGGACAGACACTGCCAGAGCCTGCAGGCAGAGGCTGCTGGGAGGGGTCTGAGGTGGGGGGAAGGGAGACTGGACACCAGAGACCAACCCACTGTGACAGCACGTAAAGATGCAGGGACTCTGAACTGGAAGAGAGGAGACGGGCAAGAAAGGAAGAGACCCTGAGGAATGTGGGTAAACACCCATAAATGCTGACCTAGTAAATTTTCAGATCTAATTTGGTGTAAAAATGAGTGAAATTTAAATATCCAACTATACGAACATGTGAGCTGGCTGGGCTGGGGGGATGGCACAGGCAGGGTTTGTCTGCGAGGGAGGGAGAGAGATTAAGTGGTAAGTGCAGAACTTTAAATAAATCTACTTAAAGCCAAAAGTGACACATAACTTCCAAATCAGGTGAAAGAGAAAAGGAAGAAATGAAAAGTATTTTTAAAAAGGGGAAACCACGCATGCCTGGGTGGCTCACTCAGTCAATTAAGCATCTGCCTTTGGCTCAGGTCATGATCCCAAGGTCATGGGATCAAGCCCCACATCGGGCTCCCTGCTCAGCGGGAAGCCTGCTTCTCCCTCTCTCTCTGCCCCCACTTGTGTTCCCTCTCTCACTGTCTCTGTCTCTGTCAAATAAATAAAATCTTTTAAAAAAAGGGGGGGTAACCAGGAAGTACAAATTAAGATAATAGAAAATACAGATACTGACTGGAAAGTTAAGTACACACCTACGACTGTCAGTTTGAATTAAAATAACCCCAAATCTAGGTGTGTGCCATTAAAAAGACACCCCTAAAACCTCAAGAATCTGGAACGCTCCAGGTAAAAGCATGGAAGAAGAGGCCCAAGAAGAGATGGGAGAGAAGCCTTCTGGGGCAGGGTCTCTGGAGGAGCAACCGGTTTGGGCCGGAGAGCCCTCCTGGGACACCATGTTACCCACATCCCCGACAGCCCACGGCACACACAGTCAAGCAAGGGACAGAAGCCGAAGCCCATTCCGCCGGAGTCAACACCCCTTCAGAGCCGACCAGGCCTGACCAGACGCGGCCAGCAGGCAAGTCTCCACAGACGTCAACACCCACAACTGTGCAGACCTGAGCTCTGACCATCAAGTGGGTCTCTTGGCCATGCGTTGCTAAGACAGGTCAGGAAGCTTAAAAGGGAATGAAATAGTCCTGAAGGAAAAAGGAGGAAAGAAAAGCAATGACAGGGCAAACAAAGATATACCAGAAAGGAAGTCAAGTCTACAATTCGTTCTATGACCTAAGAAGACAGCGAAGGAAACACGAGCGGTAGGCATGCACAGCCTCGGACGTCTGTAGTGGTGGCGAGCAAGATGGGAGCCTGGGAGAGGAGAGAAACTGGAGGAAGCCAGTGAAGATGGAAACAGAAGGAAATCGCATAAAATAAAAGCAGGAAAGCCTTCCGTAAACCATTAAGGAGAGCAGGAATGCGGACACAGTGACGGACAGGAAGGGAGATGCCGCAGAAGTCTGGAAATCTAGAGACGGACCAGTTCCATTCTGGCACAGCAGCAGCGACCCAGATGGCCCTCAAAGCATAACCCGAACTGAGGAGTCAGTGTGAAAGATCCGCAAAAGCTGTCCCTGGCATGTTACCTCACCAAGCAGACCGGAAGTGAGCTAAACCCACCCCAGGCGGTTCACACTGGGCCTCAGGCCCGACCAGCCCAGCTGCCTTCCAGGACAAAACAGTGACAAGCCAGGCTGGTCAACCCAACGCTACCGTCCACAGATTCCAGAAGGAAAAGAAAACGGTCTGATCGTAGTAACAGATGCTAAGAGAAAAGCCACTGGAAACACAGCCTCTCCCAAAGAGTCGGGCCGGCAACAAATTTGATCAGATGGCAAAACAGCACGGAACCTGTGAGCGGGACGCCCACGTGCTCTCCTTACAGGGCCGACCGTGAGGGAACTAGTGTTAATGCTGGAAGAGCAACAATACCTTGAGCTGATAAATGCTGAATATCTAGGAAACCCAAGACACTTTTTTTTTTTTTTTAAGATTTTATTTGTCAGAGAGAGAATGAGCGAGTGCCCACAAGCAGGGGCAGAAACAGGCAGGAGAAGCAGGTTCCCTGATGAGCAGGGAGCCCTATGTAGGATTTGATCCCAGGACCCTAGGATCATGACCTGAGGCAAAGGCAGGCACTTAACTGACTGAGCCACCCACGTGCCCCAAACCCAGGACACTCTTAAAAACTATTTGAATAAAGTAGTTAGATATAAAATCAACTTTTAAAAAAAAAGATTGTATCTGTTTGAGACAGAGTGTTAGGGCACACAAGCAAGGGAGAGGCAGGAAGAGGGAGAAGCAGGCTCCCCACTGAGTAGGCCAGCCTGACAGAGAACTCGATCCCAGGACCCTGGACCATGACCTGTGCTGATCACAGATTCTTAACCTACTGAGCCACCCAGGTGCCCCCGAAAATAGACTTTATATGAGCAACTGAACTGGAAAAGAATTTTGATTTTAAAATACCAAATAAGGGGCACCTGGGTGGCTCAGAATATATACTGTATATTTTAAAATACTACGGACGATTCTTCCAACTGGGAATACCTGGAAAAAGTATCTGGAAAACAGATGCCTAATCTAAAAAGCTCTGAAGAAAAATACAAACCTCCTCAAAAAAAGTGAGCAAAGAGGAAAGAGTTGACAAAGAACAAGCAGAAACCAAAGAAATTTTAAAAATCAGAAATCAGGGACGCCTGGGGTGGCTCAGTTGGTTAAGCAGCTGCCTTCGGCTCAGGTCATGATCTCGGCGTCCTGGGATCAAGTCCCACATCGGGTTCCTTGCTCGGCAGGGAGCCTGCTTCTCCCTCTGCCTCTGCCTGCCTCTCTGTCTGCCTGTGCTCGCTCTCTCTCCCTCTCTCTCTGACAAATAAATAAATAAAATCTTTAAAAAAAAAAAAAAATCAGAAATCATGGAAGTCAGGTGAACTACAGCTCCCAGAGAGCGAAGGACAGACAGATCAAGAGAAACTCTGGTTGGCTGGGCACCCCCATTCCACCCAACGGGATGGTGCTGCAGGGGAATCCCATCAAATGTGCAGAACACCCCCCCACCCCACCCCCCTGCCGATGCCACCATCACCGGTCACCGGGCCCCATGTTGCACAGACGGATCTCCTCTGTCCTGCCCACTCCATGGCGTGAGGCTCCTCTAGAAAACTGTCTTGCCTCCACTCCTGCCCCTTCCAGGCTGGGTCTGGCCGCTCCCCTCCCCACACTCACTCCTGTGGGGCCCTCACCTCCTGCCTTTCCATCAGGACACAGGGCCACCCAGGCCTGGACTTCCAGCACTCCGTGTCCTGGGCCACCCCCTCTCTGCGGCCGGAGCCAGCATCTGCCGCCTCCCACAGCCTCCCTTGGGCCTCTGAGCAACCACCCAGGCTTATTCCTTCGTGGATGCATGCACACACACGGAGGTGGGGTTGGGGGGATGGGGGTCCTCTCCCCCAGGGCGCTGCCCACTTTCTGGGCAGGATTTGGGTGGAGCACACCCTGGAGGGTAAAGCTGAGAGGGAGGACCCACCCACAGGTGCCCACTGACTCACAACTGAGACTTGTTGGCGTTGGGCCCTGAGTTGGCCATACTGAGGATGCCCCGACCCGTGTGCGAGAGGTTGGGCCGGAACTCGTCTTTGAAGGGTTTTCCCCAGTATGACTCCCCGCCTGTGGGAGGAAGGGGCAAGGCTAGCAGCAGCAATGCCTGGATCCAGGCCAAATGTGATCAGTGGATGCAGCCCAGTTCCACAGATATGCGCTGAGTCCCGAGGGGCCCCGCTGAGTACTCCAGGGGGCAGCCCTGCTCTGAGGGACACCTCATCACCATCTCCCCACGGACCCCACCTCTAGCCTCCAGGCCCCTCAGAGCCCTGCATGGGGCTGGACCCCTAGGACAAGGAGGAAAGGGTGAGAGCCACAGGTCATGCCCACTCACACCACACCGGGTAAGGATACTGCCTGGGCCCTTGGAGCCGATGGACCCAGAGGGGGCTCCAGAGCAGCCAGAAGGCACCGCATGGCCTCTCCAGCCCATCCAGGCTGTGCAACCATCTCAAAAAAAAAAACAAGGGATGCGCCTAAGGTTGCCCCTCAGGCTAGTGGCTGTCCTATCAGATTCCACATCTGGAACTCTCTTGGCAGCACAACCCCCACCCAACTACCTCCCCCCCACCCCCGCCACCGCAAGGCCTACAGAGCAGCCAGAGCTGCTGAGGAAGCCCGCGCACCGGTGCCTACCTGTGCCCGTGCCGGTGGGGTCACCCCCCTGGATCTATGAGAGGAAGCAAGGCCAGTCAGCAAACTCTGCCAGGGAGCCCGAAGTCCCCGCCGGCCCTCCACTCGCTCCCCACCTGCCTGGCAGGCCTGAGGGTGACTGAGTGCCTGGTGAGGACACAGCCCTCCTGGGCCAGCTCTCTGCATGAGCCCAGCACAGCCGGGCTGGGGACTCACAGGGGTCAGTCTGCACGCTCCCCACCCGGGGAGAAGGGGCTCACAGATACGACTCTCAGCAGTCCCCGCAGCCCTCGCCCCGGCCAGGAGCCCTATGGCCCCCACGGGGGCACAGGTCTGCGGCCAGCGCGGATCCCTGTCACTCACCACGAAGTTCCGGATGGACCTGTGGAAGATGGTGCCATCGTAGTACTGCTTCTTGCAGAGCTTGATAAAGTTTTCACAGGTCTTCGGCGTCTACACAATAGCCCAGATGCCTCCGTGAGGCAAGGAGCAGACCGTGGGAGGATCACAAGCACCACCCAGGGCCCGGATCAGGCAGGGGGGCTGGTCAGCTGCCCAGGCCAGACCCGGTAAAGCAGCACCGTGAGGCTGAATGACAGGACACATGCACCTGCCATGACCCTGAGCGAGGGCCACCAAGAGACACCTGAGCAAGTGGGGGGGCAGGGGGGGTGTGCATGCATGGAGCCTGACCCCTTCTGTGGGATGGGCATACATGCCCCATCCAGAACACAGGCCCAGGAAGCACCATGCGTGGCTCCCAGGGTCCCTTCTGGGGAGGGGAGTGTGGGCACTGGGCCTTCTAGGGGGCAGGTAGAACATTCGTTCTCCCACAAGCGCATACAGGTGTGACTACGGACTGAAAAGCTGGGCAGGCATGCGGACCCTGGCGGGGACGGCCACACATACCATGTCGCAGTGCAGCTCCAGATTGAGGTCACCCTTGTTGGTGTGCAGGCGCACGTAGCCCTTCTTCTTCACAAACTGGTAGCGCAGCACGTCCTCATCAATGGCAGCTGCAAACCGAGGCCTGGGTCTGTGCTGCCCTCTGGCTGGGGCAAGAACCCCTACCCATACCAGGTCTGGGGGGAGCCCAAGGATGGGCCCTGGCCAAGCACGGGCTCACGGTGCCCCAGCCACAGGACAGGGTGGGTCTAGGGGCCAGGGGACACGGCGGGGCTCAGCAGTTAAGGTGGGAGAGCCTGGAAAAGCCTGGAATGGGATGTCATTGGATAGGTAGGGGACAGTGGGGGCCAGTAGGCCGAAAACACGAGAGGAAGAGGTATGGAGCCAGTGCCAAGGTGGGATGTAGGCTGGAGCCCAAGACAGGACAGCCCCGGTAGGTGGAAGGCTGGGCCTACGCCCCGGCTGGGCCCCCACTGCAGCCTCTGCCCCCGCCAGACGCACACACACACTTTCAGAAAAGGCCTATGGCTGCCTAACCACACTGGAGCCTAACCACACCAGAGCTGCCTAAGCACCCATGAAGGCCAGGCACAATGGCATGTCGCAGGGTGCAGGGGCAGGATGCCCGCCCTTGGCCGCTGTGAGGCAGCCTGCTGGGGACGGACATGCAAGGGCAGCTACCTGCTTCGTGCGTGGTCTCCGGAACCATGGCAGTGGAGGTAAAGGAGGCGCTGACCTTCCCGGTGGAATAGTGTGCCTGCAGAGAAAACGAGGTGGCCCATGAGCAGTGTCCCAGGAAGCTGGAAGGCCAGGATCCCACCTCTCGGGGCCCCCTCAGTGCCCTTCCTCCAAGAAGCTGTCCCTGGCGGCCTCCCACAGAGCCCAGCAGGGACTTCTGGGGGGCCTGGCTCTTTCTCTAAGGGCTCAGGGAGTGAGGGGACTGACCAGGGGCATGTGCGACAGAGGGCCCTGACTGGCCAGGAGGCTGAGACCCAGGTGGCCAAGGCTCTCATGGTAACTGAAACCCTGGACAGAACTAGGAACCAGTCACTGCTGGGGTTCACAGTATGAGGGACACTAGTTTCTTTTCAAAGGTTTCAATTTCCTAGAGTAAACACACTACTTTTTCAATCAGGGAAAAATAAGCCCCAATACGTTAAAAATATTTTTATCAGAGACAGAGAAGAGGGAAAAAAAAGGCATTTCTCCCCGTCAGAAAGAAGTACACCAAAATGCTAAGCACTGCTGTTTTAGAGGGATGGGATTGTGAACAACAAATTTCCTTCTCTCTTGTGAGTTTTCCAGGATAATGCTCTGAGGGAGCCTCAGAGCCCTCCCTCCCCTGGAGCCCTGCCTGAACAAGGGAACAAGCAGCTTTGGGGCCTGACAGGCCAGGGCACAAATCCTGTCACCATCACTGCCAACTGGGGGCCTTGGAGCCAAAAGTGGGTCTCATGAAAAGCAAACGTGACACCCAGGCAGAGGCCCAGGCGGTGGGCACCAGCTGTCCCCTCCCCTCAGCACCACGGTCCCCTGAAACACCCCTGCAGTCTCTCCCTGGGCTTCCTCTGGGCAACAAGTGATCTGCTCTGCAGGGCAGTGACTGCATCCCAGGGGCATGTCCTGAGGCTGCAGCGCCACATGGTAATCAGGCAGAGGTCCACCCAGCCTATCCGCTCCAGGCTGCTGAGCTTGGGCCAGCGTGAGACACAAACCCCGTGGGCCCCCAGCATATGCACCAGCCACCTCCAGCCTCCTGAGGCCCAGCCTCAGTGCAGGCCGCCTCTGGGCCCCCAAGGGGCAGCTGGGCTCTGAGGGGTCCCAGCCACCACCTTCCAAAGGTATCCCAGGGCCCCCACGAGCCCCTTCCCCCAGGACCTCTCTGAGGAGCTGAGATGGGCAGGCCGGCTGCGCTGGCAGCTATGTAGCCCTCTGCCTACTCACAGCATTCAGCTTGTCCACTTTCTTCTTCTCGGGGACCTTCATGGTGGCCGCCAGGACCTCGTCCCCTTTGAACTCCTTGTAGAGCTCCTGCAGCGTCTCACGGGTCTCGGCGTTCGTATTTTTCAAATAATAAGATGGGTCCTGTTTGGCCTTTTCTTCATCTACAAAACAGCACAGTGACCCTGCTCAGACGATCCCCCAGTGATGTCCCCAGACAGGCACGACAGGGACAAGAGGCCAGAGCCAGCTGCAACAGCAGAAGCCCGGAACAGGATGCAGGCAAGTAAGCCGAGCCCCTACACAGTGACTCCTGGGGGCCACGACACAGGGGAGGGGGACGGGGAAGAGCGCGAACAACAGCTCGTAAGGGTGGCAAGATAGCCCACCCTCAGGCGGTTTCCACTGTGGTCTACTCTGGACTCTGTCCCTAGCCACGCCCTGGCCACAGTCACCCCTTACCCTCCCAGGACCTGCCTCCATGCCAGAGGGACCCAGCAGCCTGCACTCATGACCTGTCCCAGCAGTGGGAACAGAGACAATTTCTAAGGAGCAAGGGGAGGACTTGGGAGAGGACATGCACTCAGGGGGCCTGCGGCAGAGTCCTGAGTGGGGAGGAGGTGGGGCCCAGGCCTCCACCATATGTGGCTGTGGGCACCAAGCATATGGGCCCCAGCTGGGACTCCCCACATCATGCCCCCCGTGGGCGGGTGTGGGTGAGTGCGGTCGTACCAAGGTCGGCACAGAAGGGAGCATAGGCCAGTCTGGACTCAAGCAAGATTCCTGGATGCTCCCACCCCCAGCAAGGTGAGGGCTTTACCCAGAAGGCATGGACCTATTTCAGCGCCAAAGCGCTGTGCTTATACTTACCAGGATCTGTCATCTTCATGTTATTCTTCACATGAAAGAAATCAGAGACGTTGAATTTGTCCAAATTGGTGGGGTCCTGCAGCAAAAAGAACATGTGCAGCAGAGTGAGCCGGGCTACAAAGGACAGCCGGGCGGCCCCAGGGGCATAGGCCCGGAAAGAGAGAGGGAGGGGCACCATGGAGATCTGGGGTGTCAAGCAGGGAATGGAGGGCACCTGCGGTCAGGAGCGGGCTCTGCCAGAACAGGGCCAAGAGCAGGGGTGGGCGGGGGGGTGGACACACACTGGCACACTGTGTCCCGTTCTCCCCGGCATACGGCCAATGAGCATGGATGGACGTTCATCTAGGGGGTGAGGGCAGACATGAGGCAGCCAACTTAGGCCTCCCACACACACACCCTCACCACTCCCTTCAGCCCAGCTGCCAGACACAGAGCCCGCAGCACCTCGGGCCCACCCCGTGGGAGGGAGCATGCATGGACCTCTGATGAGGATGGGGTAAGTCAAGGATGGGAATGGCCCACGAGGCCACCCCCAGAGTTTCTAAGTCCAGGTCTTTCAGGAGCCCACTCAGGGCTGACACCTAGAGGCACGTCCTCTGCTCAACACTGGAGTAGAACACATACCAGCCCGTCCTCTCCCACCTGGATATGCAGATGGCTTTGGGGGCAGAGATAAGATACCCGGGCCTAGCAAGGACAGGGATTGGAAGGAGAGATGTGAGAGCCAGACAGAAGCGGCCGCGCAAAGGCCCAGGCGGATAGAGAGCAGGGGTGCTGGAGCTGGGGGCAGTGCGGGGCAGCTGGGAAACCACAACCAGGCATGCCCAGAGCCTGTGCAGGGAGGTGGGGTTGGCAGAGGGCATCGGGGCCCACCCTCAGAAGAGCAGTGGCAAGGGGATGCCCACCTGAAGGGTGATGATGTCCTGCCGAGAGAAGGGCTCGTCCGTCAGCAGGTCTCGGAAGTTCTTGGCCTTGATATTTAACTGTTCCACTGCCTGCAGCCAGGAGGGAGCCCGCTGTTAGGGTGCCTGCCCCAACCCTGGCCCTGGGAGCCAGGAGCTCACCCAGGTGCCAGTGCCATTCCAGGGGGGAGGGAAAGGATGGCACAACCGTGTACCCCCCCACCACAGAGGGTGGAGCCAGCTGAGCCGCAAGGGCCACCGGAAGGGCAAACCTCTTCTTGACTGCACCAGTGGCTCTCAGAATGCAGGCTCCACAGAGACAGGCTGTGCCCATGGTGCCCAGGGCAACCTCAGCACCAGCCCAGGGTTGCCCTGAGACACACCCCTAAAGAGCCTACAGGCGACACGGTTCCCAAGAACCCACCTCGTAGGTGTAGACATTGCCGGTGGTTCTGACAGCTACAATGTGGGTGTTGTTGGTGAACACGGTAAACAGCACTGGGCAGTGGTACTTTCCTAGAAAGAAGGCACATAAAAAACCAGTCGAAGAAAGGGCCAGGGTCAGAGCAAGGGAGGACACAGAACCCTGTGTCAGCAGGCCCAGAACAGAGACCCACAGACAGTAAGCTGCTCAAGTCCCCGGCTTCAATCCCAGTGGGAAACTCCTAATCGTCCTACAAAACCCAAGCCCCGCACGGCCTTCCTTGAAGGCGTCTATGCCATCAGCCTGCTGCTAGCAGCCACTACCCTGGTCTCCTCCTCCTCCACCTCATACCTTGCCACATTCCCTAACCCCCTGTACCCTTGCCTGCGTTATTGCAACAAACTCCCACTGCCCTCCCTGCCCCTGCCTTGCCAGCTCTGCACCAAGCAGCCAGGAAGCCCGTTCAAGTAAGTCCCAACAAATACACTGCGGAAAAAGGGGGGAGGATATTTACAGATTGAGACTCAGGACAAAGCAAGCACACAGATTTGTGTGGGCTTCTAAAAAATCTTGATTTGAAAACTAGAAGAAAAAGATTATGAAAGTATTCCAGAATTTTGACCACAGGCTGGATATCTGATACTAAAGAATTCCTATTAAGTGGTTAGGTGTGATGATGGTACTATGATGGCTTTTTAAGTCCTTATCATTTAGACATACACACTGAAGCACTTAAGCATGAAATGACATGGTATCTGGTATTTGCTTCAAAATTACCTAAGCAGGTGTCACACGGGAGCACAGATAAAACCACACAGCTCTGAGTGGACAGGAACTGAACTGGGTGATGGCTACGGAGCAGGGATCACCGTACTAATTCTACTTTCATTTGTCTGGAGTTTCCAATTAAAAGCAAAGCCAAAGAGGCGCCCAGGTGGCTCAGTTGGTTGAGTGACTGCCTTCAGCTCAGGTCATGATCCTGGAGTCCCGGAATCGAGTCCAGTATCAGGATCCCTGCTCAGCAAAGGGTCTGCTTCTTCCTCTGACCTTCTCCCTCTCAGGCTCACTCTCTTTCTCTTTCTCTCTCAAATAAATACATATTTTTAAAAAATAAATAAATAAATAAATAAAATAAAAACAAAGCCAAAAGGGGGCCTGGGTGGCTCAGTTGGTTAAGCGTTCAACTCTTGACTTCGACTCAGGTCATGGTACCAGGGTCCTTGAATTGAGCACCACAGCAGGCTCCGTGCTCAGCGTGGAGTCTGCTTGAGGATTCTCTCTCCTCCTCTCCTTCTGCCCTCCCCCTCCTCATACACATGTACATGCCTGTGCTCGCACTCGCTCTCAAATACATCTTTAAAAACAACAACGAAGCAAAAGGGGCACCTAGGTGGCTCAGTCAGTTAGACATCCAACTCTTTTTTTGTTTTGTTTTGTTTTTAAAGATTTTATTCATTTATTTGACAGAGAGAGAGCATAAGCAGGCAGAGTGGCAGGCACAGGGAGAGAGAAAAGCAGGCTCTCTGCAGGGCAGGGAGCCCAATGCGAGACTTGATCCCAGGACCCTGAGATCATGACCTGAACCAAAGGCAGATTCTTAACCAACTGAGCCACCCAGGTGCTCCAAGCATCCAACTCTTGATCTCAGCTCAGGTCTTGATCTTAGTGCTATGAGTTCCAGCCCTGCACTGAGCTCCATGCTGGGTATGGAGCCTACATTTTTTTTTTTAAGGATTTTATTTATTTATTTGGCAAAGAGAGATCACGAGCAGGCAGAGAGGCATGCGGGAGGTGGGGGCAGGCTCCCTGCTGAGTAGAGCCCGATGTGGGGCTCAATCCCAGGACCCTGAGATCACGACCTGAGCTGAAGGCAGAGACAACCCACAGAGCCACCCAGGAGCCCCTTGAGCCTACTTTAAAAAAAAAAAAAGTAAAAAAAAAAGGTGCTGGCTGGTCGAAAATGTTTAAACAATAAAACCAGGTGAATGGTCAGATGGTCAGATCTTATCTCTCCTCTCTGGCTGGCAGCTGGGAGTCCTGTGGGTGCCGTGTCCTGCATGACTGCTCTGCACCGTCCCTACTCTGGACCCCTGCTTCTACCCCTACACTGTCCCAGCAATATAGGCCTCCTCAGGGCCTTTGCACCGGCTGTGCCCTCTGCCTGGAATGCTTATCCCCACATCCCCTCACACCTCCTGTCTCATCGGATTTCCACACAAACCCCGTCAGTGTGTCTCGCTGTGACTCCCTCACCTCCCCGCTCCCTATCTTTGGTTGTTGGCAGAAGCAGCATCTGACACACTATGGTGAACCATTGTCCAGTTTCCTCCCTCATCGTAATGTAAGCTCCTTTTACTCCAGGAGGGATGTGGCCTGTTTTGCTCTCTGCACGTGGCAGGCACTCAGTAAATATGTGCTGAATGAGGCACACAGTGGGCCTCTGAGTCAGCGGATCTCCGAGCTCCTCAGAGCTCAGAGCTCTGAGCAGGAGGTCTGCAGTGCTTATCTATCATCGTGGAGCTCTGAGTCCCCAGGTCATCCACAAAGCGCCGTGCTCCAGCTTTGTTGAGGCCTATCCTCATTTACAGTGAGCCAGCACCTACTGTGGCCCAGGCTCTGGGGCAAGATGGGCATGTCAGGCCCCAGCATCTTCCCCGGGATGCACGCACCCATTAAGCGCTCTCAACAACCTCAGCCATGGCACCTGCATGGGCTGCAAGAACTGTGCCAGGCCCACAAAGAGCCAAGAGCAAGGTGGGAGCCCGCGGGGAAGCACCTCAGCTCTGGTATCTGACAAGAACAGCGGAGGGTGTGGAGAGCTGGAAAGCAGGATCCCTGGGCTGGCGTAGGGCTTTACAACCAGTGGTGAGAAGCCCAGCCGAAGAAGTCCCCAGCAAACCCAACACACCCCCCACCCCCACCTGCCCTGGGCCTCTGAGCAGCTCCTGCCTCAGCAATGAGCAGACCAGGGTCGCAGCTAAACAGGGTCCATGCCCACAGGGCCCAACTATCCAAACAAAGGCCATCTGCAACCCTCACAGCCCCACTGCCCTTGTGGGAAGCAGTGCCCAAAACTCAACATTTTACCCCCTCTCCCCTCCCCAGCTTTAAACCATCTGGACCTTTAAGGAAAAATTGTTACATCTTTTTTTTTTAATTGGGGCAAAATACACATAACCTTTGCCACTTCAACCATTCTATTATTTTCAGTAATCTTTACTGCCAAGGTGGGGCCTGAACTCACATCCCCGAGATCAAGAGCTGCGTGCTCCACTGAGTCAGCCAAGGTGCCCCTACATATTTGAAAAATTAAGGGGCGCCTGGGTGGTTCAGTCTGTTAAGCAGCTGCATTTGGGTCAGGCGATGATCCCAGGGTCCTGGGATAGAGCCCCATGTCAGGCTCCTTGCTTGGCATGGAGCCTGCTTCTCCCTCTGCCTCTCCCTCTCCCTGCTTGTGCGGTCGCTCGCTCTCTCTCACACAGACACAAATGCATAAATAAAATCTTTTAGAAAAAGAAAAAGAAAAATTAAGTGTCCAGCTTGATCAGAGAGGAATGATGGATTCTGCAGAAAACATGGTGAGAGGCAGGGGCGCTGGGGTCCGAGCACAGTCTTTAAAATGGCTGTAAAAGGGATCTCTCACCTTCCTTGTTCTTTGCAAAGTTCAGCCTGATCAGGGACCTCCCATCCAGTTTCTGGAAGAAAAATTAATAATTAATAAGGAGCAAGTGATGTGAAGAAATGCATCACATGAGGCCTATGAGGATGGGTGAGGCAGAGAGATGGGCAAGGTCTCTGAGCACGCAGAGCCCTCACAGCAGCAGGCAAGAGGAGAGCCACAGGGGCCGCCCGGAGGGCCCTGAGACCCAGCAGTCACATGGGTAAGAGGGGCTGCTCCACGGAAACCCCAGTCTCCGAGCAGCACACTGACCTGCTCACAGGGCAACCCCTGCCTAGAGGCCGAGAGTGGAGATGTGTTTTATACTTCTCAAATGCTGACACATTTTAATGATGAGCCCTGATGTACTGACTACTTCTGAAGTTAAAAATGAATGTTACCATGAGAGACTATGGACTCTGAAAAACAATCTGAGGGTTTCGGAGGGGCGGGGCGTGGGAGGTTAGATGAGCCTGGTGGTGGGTATTATGGAGGGCATACTGCATGGAACACTGGGTGTGGTACAGAAACAATGAATTCTGGGGGCACCTGGGTGGCTCTGTGGGTTAAACCTCTGCTTTCAGCTCAGGTCATGATCTCAGGGTCCTGGGATCAAGCCCTACATCGGGCTCTCTGCTCAGTAGGGAGCCTGCTTCCCCTTCCCCTTCTCTCTCTGCCTACCTCTCTACCTACTTGTGATCTCTCACTCTCTGTCAAATAAATAAATAAGATCTTAAAAAATAATAATAATAAACTGAATTCTGGTATGCTGAAATTTAGAAAATAAAAAATAATAATAATAAAAAAAAAAGAATGTTATGGGGGCACTGGGTGACTCAGTCGGTTAAGTGTCTGACTTTGGCTCAGGTCATGATCCCAGGGTCCTGGGATGGAGCCCCACATTAGGCTCCCTGCCCGGTGGGAAGCCTGCTTCTCCCTCTCCCGCTCTCCCTGCTTGTGTTCCCTCTCTCGCAATGTCTCTCTCTGTCAAACAAACAAACAAAAATCTTAAAATAAATAAATAAATGTTACTTCTTCACCTAGGTGTGGAGTACACGAGCGTGCTCCTGCTGTTCTGCAGTAGGACTAGTTTGTTGAGGGGGGGAGGAATCAATACCCCCACGTGCGAAGTGACTGTGATGAGATCCTCCAGTTTTCAAAGTTCCTGCGCCATCTGTAGTTTACCTCTTCTATCAGCAACTTTACAAGGTCCAGGCAGCCAAAAGGCTGCCCCGAGGTCGGGGGCTTGGATTGGAACAAGAGAAGGGGACTGCAGAGAGACCCCCAGAAGGGGGAGGGAAAGCTGCATGCCCGGGAGCACCTAACTGAGAGCCCACATCCTGGTGGCGCCTGGCCATTCCGGTGTGGGCCTGGCCTAGCCCTACCTAGCCAAGCCACAGAGGAGATGCTGGGCAGGCCACCCGGGGCCAGGCCCCCATGTCCTCGCCCTCCTGCAGTGGCCAGCCCTCACCCACTCCTCCACAGCTGGTTTCATTCCTGCGGTGGCCCCTCAACTGCCCCCGCCCCACCACCAGTGCAGTGAGCATTCAGCAACAGGGTACTCGCTCCCAGGCTGCTCCCATCAGACAGCCCTCCTGCTTCAGGCCCAGGCAGCCTGGGTACAGGATCCTGCACACAACATGCTCCTCCTGGGTCCCCAGGAAGTGACATGGGCCAAGCCAGTTCCTGGTGAACTGCCCTTGGTTTAGCTGCCATGTTAGGCCTGGCCAGAGGCCGAGCCCAGAGCAGCTACATGTTTTGGGGCCCTAAAGAGCACCCATGAAGCAAAAAGCCTGAAAAAAAAAGTGCCCTAGATGCAACCAAATGACAATATCCATGGGGAAGGAGACCAAGGCCATAGTGACGAGCAGGGACAAGAAGACCTGAGGCAGTCCAGGGGTAGGGTGGAGGCAGAAAGTCACCACTGGGAGCGCAGAGCACGGAGCGTTGGCCGTGGACGAACCCTGCAGACTCGTCTGCTGCAGACGTAACACTCTTGTCAGGGAAGGCAATGAACCCCGAGCACAAGCCAATCACGGGGCACAGGCAGGCAGCACAGACCCCACAGGAAGCCCCTGGAAGCCCAGGGGCTTCCCAGCAGAAGACCTCACAGGAAAACACTGCCTAGTCACGCTTTTGAATGACAAAAAGTGAGGAAGAACACAGCAGACACCTGAAGGAGAGCGTTCTTCTTCCGGAGACCAGGGTGTAAGCACCACCTCAACCAACTGAGAAAAAACCCCACAGGCTCTGGGTGGCTGGGGCCACAAAGCACGACCCCCCCAGTCTAACCCCTTTCTTCCCAGGGCAGGGAAGGACCACTGGTGAGCCACCCACCTGATCCGAGGGGCCAAGGGCACCCTACACTCTGTCACAAGGGCCAGAGGAGCCCAGACAGCACAGAAGGGCCTCTAGGAATCAGGTAACAAGACCTCAGCTAAGTAATGAACCAGTGACATTTCACCTGTCCTAAGCTAGCGACCAGGACACTGTTCACACTGCTCGCCCCCTCACTAACCTCCCCCTCAAGCCTCACAGCACCCAGGTCCTCCTGGGCCTCCCTGAAGGTGGCCTCCACCCTGCATGGCTGCCAGGGTCTCCATCACAGAGCCGACCAGGCCTCAGCCAGCTTGCTGTCTTCCCCATCAGGGCAGGGCCTCATCTTAGCAGATGGGCTCCAACCCCCTGGCTCCAGCCAGCTCTCCGCTCCATGGTGCCAGAACCGGCCGCCTCACCCAGCCCGCTATTCCTCCTCACACAGGCCATATTTCATGAGGTGAAAAACCTCTCAGCCTCCAACACCTTCCTCTGGTGTCGACTGTCCTCCAAGGACCCACAGAAGTCCCTACCCTCCCTGCTGGCCCTCCTCATCCCACCTCCACCCCAACTGCCTGACCCACTCCATGCACCCAAATCCCTCCTGCCGCTCAGGGTTCTGCTTCGAAGGGATAGACCTTCCTGCTGAAGCCCCACTGGCCTGGAACACCAAGCACAGGCTGGATCGCCCAGTTCCACCTGCCCGTCCCAGGCACCTCTGGCACAGGACGTTAAGTGACCCAGTCCTCCCAAGATGGGACTGCACCTGGGCTCTCCCCAGCCCCGGAGAAACAGAGACCCCCATGTGACAGCCCTACAAGGCCCACAGGTCCATCTGTAACAACAACCATGGGTCCAGTCTCTCTGTGCCCCCTCCTCAGCCTCTATCCTGGTCCAAGTTCACGCAGCACCTCCTGCACAGACAAGGGCACAGCCCCCTGGCTGCTTTCCCACCTTCCACCTTGCCTCCCTGTAGTCCTGTTTCCTACACCACAGCCAAAGTGAGCCTTCGAAACGCAGGCCAGGGGCGCCTAAGTGACTTAGTTGGTTAGGCGTCTGCCTTCAGCTCAAGTCATGATCTCAGGGTCCTTGGATCGAGCCCTGAATCAGACTTTCTGCTCGGCAGGAAGCCTGCTCCTCTCTCTGTCTGCCACTCTGCCTGCTTGTGTGCTCTCTATCAATAAACTCTTTGAAATAAAACAAAGACACAGGCCAGATCACAACATGCTTCTGCATGAAACCCTGTCCAGCTTCCAGCGCCCCCAGAACAAACCCAAAATCCCCCCAGGGCCTTCAAGCCCTGCCTAACATGGCCTCTGACCATCTGCCATCATCCCCGGGTCTCAGCTTCAACGGTGCTGCTCCAACACCCTTCCCCAAGGCCCTCACCCCGCATCCCCGGCTCCCTGCCGGGGAGTGCCCCCACTTCCCACAGCTGATAGCTCCCAGGCCCTACCTGTTGCAGCTGCGGAACTGAAGAAATGGGCCTGTGCCGCAGTGTAAGGAACAAGAGGGCCCCAAGAAGTAAGGGAACCACCAGAGTATGGGAAAGGCAGCAGCCCCACAGATTTATGATGGAGGCCCACAGTGGGGGGCAGAAAAGGCGACTACGCTGGAACTTGGCTCTGGGGTTCTTTTCCCGAGTGGCACAGAATTCCTGACACTGGGCCTGTGTACGTGACAGAGAAGGAGCTGATTAACCTTAATCATGATAAAAACACAAATTAAGGGGCACCTAGCTTGCTCAGTCAGTGGAGCATGCAACTCTGATCTTAGGGTTGTAGGTTAGAGGCCCACACTGGGTGTAGAGATTATTTAAAAGTAAAATCTTAAAATGTTTTTTTAAATGCTCTCACCCTGAGGCAAAGAAAATTTCTAAAAACTTGATCCTTGTGGTTATTGAGGGTATGGGAAAACAGGCATTTGCCACTTCTCTGGAGGACAGTTTGCCAGTAGCTGCCGAAACAGAAAACACACCCTCCCCGTGACCCAGTAGTCCTGGGAGGACCCCCATATATGTGTCCAGAGATGGGCAAAGGGTGGTCGCTGTTTGCTGTAACAGCAGGTGACTTCCAACATGCCACAACAGCCCCACAAGAAGACGTGTGCAGCCACGACAGGACATGGAACAGCTCTACACACTGACGTTCAGATCTCTAAAACCCCAACAGGCGAGGAAGCAAGGTACAGTGGCGTTCACGCGTGGGACTGCATCAGGACCCAAGGAAAGAAAATGGACATCTGTACACACACATGTACATGTAAGGAACATTTCCAGAAAGGAACAGTGTGGGGAAGAGAGGGGAGGAGAGTCCCACTCATAGTGCCCCACGCACAGTCCTCTACCGCTCTCATGTGTACGCAAAAACCACAGAACAAAGGGCAGACGAGAGGACAGCGTTCAATCGGCATTATTTAAAAACTCATGCCCGGCCACCTACCTCACCGTTGCTGGGGTTGGTCCCATACTTCTTAAGCCAAGGGACGATATTACTGAAGGGAAGAGAAGAGAGAATGTCAGCCAGGTGGCCAGGTGCAGCCCGGTGATGAGCCCACCATCCATGAGGGCCACGTCCAGGTGAGCGGTGCAAATGGGCTTTGCTCCGCATCACTTCTGCTAGCCCCTTGCCTTGACCAAGGAAGTGAGGAGTGTTTCTGGATACATGGGTTTCAACGTATATCCAGCGTTTTTATTGTGGTTATGGATAAACAACACAACGCAGCAAAAAAAGATAAACGTAAATGTTGATACGTCCACACAGTGACATACTGGGCCAGCACCAAAAGTCAGGCTTCCAGAGAATTCTGAATGACACAACTGGGTGAAAAATGGATTCAGAATTGTCTTCACAGTACTACCCCCAACCATGTATCACAAATAAACTCACAGAAAAAGAAGGGTATAAATGTTGACCATAGTTATCCCGGATAGTTTTATTATGGCAAATTTTTCCTTTAACTTCGAAGTATTTTCCACATTTTCTTTTTTTTTTTTTTCCCCACATTTTCTAAATAGAGACTGAAGCATGAAGAATTTACAGAAGCTGGTTTATGCTGGAACATAAAACTGAGCACCATGCTTCAAAACACAGTATGGGGAAAGTGTACCTCAATTATGGCTCTACTTTCATAAATCGAAAAGTATTCAAGTTCGTTAACATTCCTAAATATAGGTAGGCCAATTAGAACCCTAGGTGCCCCCACCCCCGGATGGGGAGAGGTCAATGCTACCCCAGACAGGGACAGTAGTGCCTGCCAGCAAGGCTGCCTGCTCAGGGGTCACAACAACACTATGATCTCATCCCCGAAGCTCTGGAAGTCTCCTGGGTCCCCAAGAGGCCACCCAACACTCCCGAGGCTGCCAACACCCCAGCGTGGCCTGGCTTGGCAGTGCCTAAGACTCAAAACCCCCAGCTGGTTCCATACCCCCTTCCCAAGTGGGTGTCAACAATCTCGCCCCCTTTGTTAGCTCAAAAGTCGAGGGAAAACTCACAGCAAGTCGAAGACGACACCCTCAGGGGTGCAGACTGGGTAGGCGAAGGGCTGCAGAGAGAGACTGAGAAAAGAGCAGAGTCACTCCAGGTCACACAGTGGCTCCCATGACTTCTCCCTTTGTTTCTTCCTTCTTCCCTCCAACAATTCCAGGGATCCTCTGCCCAGCCAGGGCTGGGTGTCAGTTCAGAGATGAACCCCACATCCCTGCCCCTCAGAAGCTCCCTGCACACACCAATAAATACAAGGCAAGGGTCCCAAGAGGTGCTGAGAGCACCTTGGGGCAACAGCAGCCTCTCTTTCCCCACACTCTCTGCTGTGTCATTTGACATGTTCGAGGCCAAAACAAGTTCCTGGAGGCAGCCTTGGTGGGGCAGGACTAGAATCCACTCCCTAAAACCTCACACAGCAGGCAGGCCACACTCTTCTACTGAGACCTGCCCTCTCTCATCCCAAGAGACTCTGGTGGGCCTATCCTGGTCTGGGGGTGCTGGGCCCACTCCTGCTTAGAGTATGCACACAATCCCCCCCCATTTCCAAGGGGTAGGCATGTGACTCAGGCAAGTGCCCTAGGAGCCCTGGGTAAGTTCTAATACACGGATATGGGGGTAGATGGGTCTGCAGAGTCCCAGACTGCCACAAGCCATTTACCACCTCGTAGAGAGTAAAAAGCAGAACCCACAGATGAAGGGAGATTATACCTGGTGAACTTCCTTGAGCCAATACCCTTTTCTCTTGCACGGGGTTTCCATCGCCAGCCATCAAGAGCCCCGGCTGACCTGGCTTGTTTGTAAATTGGTCATCTCTAAGTTGGATCAGCACAGGTCAGTCCCCAGGACCTGGAGAGCCTGGCAATGATAGGGTCACCTCCCCAGATGCTGCTCCAGAAAGCCCTCAAGGAACAACCTCACCACCTCAACCAGTGGTGATCCTGCTGCTGCTGGGGGCTGATGACAACAGGGTCCAACACCAAAGCAAGTTCCAGATGGCAAGCTCCATGCATCTTCTCCAAAATGGGCCTCAAAGGGCATATTCTCAAGGCGCATTTTTACCCAGAACCCAAGGTACTTAAAAAGTGGATGAAACACAGTTTAGAGACCTCTTGGAGGAACTGGAAACCAAGGATGAAAGTATTTCCATAAAATCCATTCATGCACACTCTGAATGAGACCAGATTCCTGGGAGGCTGATGACAAATATCCGTGGGGAGAAATCCAACCAATGATGCCTCTGTCTCACTTATGGCCCTCCCTGAGCAAGTGCCAGGAGCAGGGAAAAGCCCTCACTCAATGCAACATGGGATCTTCCTGGGGCGGACCGAGTGGCTGCACCCTTGGCCCTTCCTACATGCTCGCTGCCCTGTGGTGTCTATCTGAGAGCACTAGGAGAGCTCTGTCAGTTCTCAAGGCCCATCATGACCTACGGAATCAGAAACCAACGGGACACACACATACACCCACACCCACAATGCATGTGTCCAGACCAGGGATGATCACAGCTTGAGCTTGGGGAAACTGAGGCCCAAGTGGCCCATCTCCCCAACCCCCAATGCCTGGGGTTCGTTAATGCTAGTCCCACTTCTCCAGCAGACCCACCTTCTGTTCATACACATACCAACCATGGCGGGAAGAAGCTCTGGGAGTGTCTACATTTGGGTCTCTCTCCATCCCCAACAGTAACCTGTGTTCCCAGGGAAGGGGGAAGGGGTTCACAGTATCATGACTACTACTGTTACTACTTAGACCCTGGACTAAAAAAAAAGCACAAAAGACATGGGCCCGGAGTCAGACCACTGGGTTCAAGCCTCAGGGGCATCACTTTCTGGATGTGGTGCCAGGGTGAGGGACTTCCCACTTTTAAATACTGACTCTCTCAAGTGTAAAACAGGCTTAACAACAGAGTCTACTTACCTTAGAAAGAAAGAAGCTAAAAGAAACAATGCATAAACATACAGACAAGAATGAGCAGAAAGGTAAGTATTAATTCTTATCACTCTTAGGTCACCTTCTCTCAGTTCAAGGAAGATCTAGGTGGTGGAATACAGACGGAACCCACATATGCCTCCCCAAGGACCAGATTCACTGTCAAATAACGAGTACCAGGAAACAAGTAGGAGGGACAGATTAACACTCGAAACTCTTACCTGCAGTGATCAAAAGGTAAACGACGAAAATTGGCTTGTGGGATATCTGTTTAAGATGAAAATAAAAGAAAGCTTATTCTATAAATAACTTCATATATGTGTTCCTACCACCAACTCAATCCCATGTTAAGAAATAGTTCACACTGGGACGCCTGGGTGGCTCAGTTGGTTGGACGACTGCCTTTGGCTCAGGTCATGATCCCGGAGTCCCGGGATCAAGTCCCGCATCAGGCTCCCGGCTCCATGGGGAGTCTGCTTCTCCCTCTGACCTTCTCCTAGCTCATGCTCTCTCTCAGTGTCTCTCTCTCAAATAAATAAATAAAATCTTCAAAAAAAAAAAAAAAAAACTTAAAAAAAAAAAAGAAATAGTTCATGTTAATCATCTAGTGCAAACACTAGTATGGGTTAAAAAACCTTTCAATAGGGGCACCTGGGTGGCTCAGTCGTTAAGTGTCTCCCTTCGGCTCAGGTCATGATCCCAGGGTCCTGGGATTAAGCCCCGCTTCGGGCTTCCTGCTTGGCAGGAAGCCTGCATCTCCCTCTCCCACTCCCCCTGTTTGTGTTCCCTCTTCCAAAAAAATAAATAAAATCTTAAAAACAAACAAAACCTTTCAATAGGTAGAACACATGGAGTATATCAAGAACGAACTTAGAGCAATAAGCCACTGAGGTTGGGTTTCTCCCACAACATTGCTGTGGGGCTTGGCTTTCCAAGACGGCTGTGCTGGTTTTATCCCCATCAGCAATTAATGAGAATGTGCTCTTTTTAATGCAGCCTTGATAAACTTGGGTATTATCATTCTTTATTAACAGAAAAAAAGAATGTTTATTTATGTCAAAAACTATCACCACCAGGGTGTCTAGGTAGCACAGTCAGTTAAGCATCTGACTCTTTTTTTTTTTTTTAACAGATTTTATTTATTTATTTGACAGAGAGGGAGATCAAAAGTAGGCAGACAAGTAGGCATAGAGAGAGGGGAAGCGGTTCCCTACTGAACAGAGACCGTGATACAGGGCTAAAACCCAGGACCCTGAGATCATGACCTGAACTAAAGGCAGAGCCTTAACCCCCTAGGCCACCCAGGTGCCCCTAAGCAACCAACTCTTGATTTCGGCTCAGGTCATGGTCTCAGGGTTATGAAATCAAGGCCTTGTCCTTCTGTGCTCAGCATGGAGACTGCTTGAGTCTCTCTCTCTCTCTCTCTGCCTCTCCCCCCACCTGCAGTTGCTCTCAGGCATGCTATCACAAAAATATATATAGATATATAGATATATATACCCTCACCGAGATTAATTTTCTCATGTGTTCAGTGTTCTTTTTTGTGAATTATCTGTGTTCTCAACCCATCTGTCTGCTACACTTTCTGTGTTCTTGTTCATTGTTAACTTTTACAGTCTCACTGTGTAGTGAAGACCATTATTACTTAATTACAAACCCCTCCATACACACACATCCACACCAAGGGAAACAGAAGGATTTCATGCCTTACCTGGTTTCTTGCCACCATAGAAGTGAGTGTATTCAGCACAGGTAATGTACCTGAAGAAGAGAAAGAGAATCTTACTACCACCATCCTTTATAAAGAGGACAGTCTCTGGAAGTAACCGATGACTGAATCGTTTCACTCATTCAACAAATGCTTATAAACACCTGCTACGTGTCAGACACAAAGTGGTTAATGCAACAGAACACAGTGATACACAAACTAATAAGCAAATACAAATAGTCCTGCTTTCCTCTGAAGGAAATGAACAGAATTTAACAGAAGGCTTAAAGATGCAAAGGAGCTAGTCATGTGAAGATCCAAGGGAAGAACTTTCCAGATAGAGGGACCAAGCAGGCTTATCACATATAAAAGCCCTGACATAGGAAAAGCTGTTGTGTTTTCAGAAAAGGGTGAAGTCGCTGAAGAAAAGCACACAGGGGCATCCAGGAGCAAATGAAGAAGGGTGGTGGTCAGATCACGCAGGGCCCCACAAGCTGGGTAAGGGCTAAGGATTGGCTTTAAACAGTATGGAAAGCTGCTGGAGGGTTTTGAGTAAGGCCCTGGCATGACTAACATAAGTCCTCAAAGCATTTCCCTGGACCCTGTGTAGAGAAGGACAAGCAAGAGAGGCAACAGAAAACCAATCAGAAGGCAACTACGAAGGTTCAAGGACGAGTGAGCATAAACTCCTACAGGACGGTTGCTGGATGAGTGAGAAGTGGCTCTTAGAAGAACCACAAGGATTTACTGATGAACAGGGGGAGGAGAGAGCCGCAGAAAAGAGGCCTCAAAGCTAACTCCCAGACTTCTAAGAAACCCAACGGCGGTGTGACCACTGAGAGAGGGGAGATGAAGGAGGAGCATATTAAATTTGAGATGTCTATCAGACCTCCAGCTGGAAATGTTGAGTAAGCAGCTGACTACTGCAAGAGAGGAGATCACAAAGAACATAAAGGGAAGAAAAAACGTGGAGGACATGGATATATGAAGTCTGGGAGAGGAAAGACGATCCAGCAAAGGAGACTGAGGATAGCGACGCCACTGAGGCAGACGTAAAACCAACAGCCTATGGTGTCCCACATACCAAAGAAGGTGTTCAGAAGGAATGAGGTAGTCAGCTGTGTCATGCTGTTGAGAAGCCCAACAAAATGAGAACTGTGAACTGATCACTAGATTTAGCAACAGAGAAGTTACTAGGATCCTGACAGGAGTAGAGCTGGGGAGTCAAGCCTGCCTGGAGTAGTTTCATGAAGACATCAGAACACAGCAAGCAGACGCAAGTCTTTCACGTCTTGTGAGAAAGAAAAAACAACAAATCACAGTGGCAGCTGAAGGGAGCACGGGGCACGACTAGTTTTGTTTTAAACTGCAAGACTCCGGGACATGAGTGTAGGCGGATGAACCAGCATGCAGGGAGACTGGAGGTGCGGGAGAGGCAAGGGCTGATTCGGGAGCACAGCTCGGGAGTGCAGAGGGGCCCGTGCTCGCCCAGCGCCAAGGCAGTGGGAGGGCAAGCTCAGAAGAGGGCATCTACGGCGTGTTAGAACCGGGAGCCCGGGAGACCTCGGCGCTGGGGGTGGGGCGGACGGGGGTTAATTCCCCGCCTGAGGAAGGGGCAGAGGCTCCCGGGACAAAGCGCCATTTACGAGCCGCTCTGGGAACCAGCTCTGAGAGAGGAAAGAAGGACGGCGCGGAGTGCGGGACAGGCGGGCACTGAGGCCGAGCGAGGCTCCGCTCCGGCTGAGGCTCAACTTACATCTTGTCCTTCTGATGCTGTCGCTTCCCCATGGCGGCGGCGGCGGCGGCGCTGGCAGTGCCAGGACCTGTAAGCGCGGAGAAACGACGGCAAACAATCCAAATCCCGACTTCCCGGCCCAGCTCTCTAATTACTTCCGGGTCTCGTGGACCCGCCCCGGAAGCGGGCTCGGTGCCTAAGGGAACTGGGGCACCTGTTGCCGAGTGCGCATGCCCAGCAAGTACAGCCGGGTCCTAGGGTGCCTGGGCCGAGTTCACCATAAGGCTTAGATGATGGTGAGGCAAAGGGTATCTGTCTCGAGGCCGCACTTTCTCAGGCGCTGGGGGTCCCCTCTCTGGATCTTTCGCATTCCCATCCAGCCCTGGCTACGTGCCGTTCCTGCTCAAGCACGCCGTGGTTTCACCTGGGCTCTCAGGTCTTTAAGTCAGCCAGGCACCTTAAGTCCCACCAGCCTCGGGCTCATGTTTCCTTTCACCGCAGACAACTCCAGAGGCACGTCCGCGTTCGCTGTGTGCCGGTTCTGGTCCCCCTATTCAGTACCCACCGACTCCAGGCCCCTCTTCTGGGCGAATTAGGGACAAGTAGACATTAAGTCCAAAAATCTAAAGCCCTCACGCATCTCTACCCCTTATGGACCCTTCCCTTGACCAGATCACTATGTTCATGTGCTCCAGCCTAAGCCCTGGGCCTCCATCTACACCCACGCACTGGATGATCTTACGCAGGCTCGTGGCTTTAAATATTACTTGTATCCCTTGGTTCTCATCAGACGGCCAACACTCCAGATTCCTGATCTCTACTTAGATACCCCTGATCTCAAATTTAACACGTCTGGTCAAAACAGAATTCTCCATCCCCCTTCTTTCCCGTACTCAACTGTACCACCAGCCAGTCACCCAAAGTCCGCTTCCTTGGCCTTTCTCATCTCATGGCTGCCTCCTTCTCATTTTCTAGGTTTCAATATAAACGTCATCTCCTCAGAGACGCCCTCCCTGACAGCCCACTGCATACATGTCCAACTCAGCTCCCACAGGACTTACAACTTAGAACCCTGTTATTAATTAGATCTCTGCACTGGTTACACACACACAGACACACACACGAGGACAGGATGTAAGCTCCTTAAGAGCAGAGACCCCCAACGACTTGGCTTATTATCACCAGTCCCAAGCAAGGTGTGGGGCATACACAAGGGTTCAGTGATTATCTGCTAATGTCCAGCAGTCACCAAGCATTTAGTGAGGACTCCTATCTCACATGCAGGTTGGATTCTCAGGTTACTGCGTGAGGGGAGTCACTGTCTCTGAAATTCCTTAGGGAGGTGCCAAGTTGGAAACTTATACACCAGCTTATTTTCCTCAAGAGAGGGAACAGATCACTGTTTTTAAACCCACACCTGGATAAGGTTTGAGTTTAGAGGCCAAGTATAGGGAAAAATGGTAGACTTCCTACTCAGTGGGGTCAAGCGAGACCCAAAGGGGCCAGAGTCACTGTAGGAAAGGACAGCCCTGTCTCATCACTCATTTCTCTTTCAAAGCGCCATGGCTGGGGCTCCTGGGTGGCTCAGTCAAGAGTCTGACTTGAGTTCAGGTCATGACCCAGGGGCCTCGGATTGAGCCCCACATAGGGATCCCTGCTTAACAGGGAGCCTGCTTCTCCCTCTCATCCCCACTCATGCTCTCAAATTTAAAAAAATCTTAAAAAAAAGTACCGTGGCTCAATTCACATATGAGAGTGCAAGCAAGGGGACTACACACTACCACCAACCTGACCAATTACTGGATGCAAGCTCAGGCCGCCGCGGCCTCAGGCTTGCACCACCCTGACCACCTCTTCCAACTGGAGGAAGCCCATGGGACTGTACAGCTTCTAGGGAGCCCAGCACAAGCAAGCACCTCCACAGGAACTTTATTCACTCCTCTAGCTATGGTCTAGGGAAGAGGTTATGGGCCCCTCTTGGGAGGCACAGACTCTGTGCTGCTGGGGTCGTTCTCAGAGTCATCCTTGGGTCTTGGCACAGGCTGGAACTTGAGCAAGACAGGCGGGGAGAAGATGGAGGCCTTCACAGGAGAGAGTGGTGTCTCTTCGGTCTTGGGGGAGCCACTACAAGCCGAGGTCCTGTGAAGGAGATAGCCAAGACATGTCCATGAGATGGGATACTGGCACAAAGAGCCACCAGAAGTACACATAACAAAACCAGACGCTATGGCATGGCTCTCAGGGCATTTCTACTTCCAGAACTCTCTCCCACGGATGGTTGTTCAGGCTGTTCACCACAGCAATGTTTGGGATTGTGAAAACCTGGAAACCACCTAAACATTCATCTGGGAATGGCTAAAGGAACCACGGCTGCCACGTGGCAGGCTCTTCTGCAGCTGTTGGAAGGACTGAGGTAGGTCTGGAGACCCCAGCAAGAAACGATGCCCCAGTGATACGGTAGTGGAAAAATGCCAGCTGCTGGGAAGTACATGCAATATAATCCATGTGTTGGTTACAAAATTAACCAGTGTACTTGTGTGTGTGTGTGTTAGAAGGGTACACATGAAACTCTTGCCAGTGGGACTCCGAGCAGGGGCCTCTTATATTTTACATACTCATTTCTCTATTACAGACTTCTCCCCATAGAACGTGTCCTGCTTTTGTGAATTTTTAAAGCCAATTAAAAATACCCCAGTTTTGATGACAGCATCAGGAGAACACAGCTCACTCAGAAAGCAATATGTAACAAGACCCTAAAATTGTCCCCATCGGGGCAATGTTTCAACAAGCAAGAACAGTTGAGGAACTCTTCCATCCATACAATGGAGCACTGTGCATCTATTTTTGGTTAATATAAGTCTATTTCTAAGGACATGAGAAGAAACACATTCCACAGCTGGCTATGAAACTGCCCAATAGGACAGTCCCAATGAGGTAACAGACTACCAGACGTGTATAGATATGCATCTCCACAGGGAAAAGACAATGATATGCTAGTGCCGGTTATTTCTGGCAGTAGGAATAGGGGTGGTTTGGTATGGCTTTTCTTCTCCTTTGTGTGTGGTTTTCAGATTGTCCACAATAAATACGTATTGTTTTAGAGTCTGGAAAAAAAAAAAAGGCTTTTGAAAACTGTTCATACCATTTCCCTTATAATTCCGCTTCAGGAAATTCATCTGAAATTCAGGAATGGCTTAGCACATAAAATTTAATCCTTGTGGAAAAGGAACCAGAAGCACCTCATGTGTTCATGGAAGCCCCAAGTGGAGTTAAGTAAGGGACTGCACTATAGACAAAGGGTATCATACAGCCAGTGAAGCTCGACTTCAAAAGACCATGAAGAGGGGGGTGGGGTTATGGACATTGGGGAGGGATGTGCTATGGAGTGCTGTGAAGTGTGTAAACCTGGCAATTCACAGACCTGAACCCCTGGGGATAAAAATATATGTTTATAAAAAATTAAAAATTAAAAAAAAAAAAACCATGAAGAAGTGGACCTGTCGCCATGGCCTTAATGATGAGTGACAAAGGCAAGATTAAAGAAAAAAAAAAAATGACACTGTCTAACTGAATCACACCTTCATAAAATGATGCCTAGAGAAAGCTAGAAGGTATCTTGACGGCAATGCCCTGATAGGGTCCAGCCCCAGTGCACGGCCCCATAATTCTGTGAGGATCTGGTAAGGCCAACGCCTCACTTTTACAGGTTGCTTCATGACAACACTGCGTGTTTGCTGAAAACTCCTTCTCTGTCACCCAGCTGTCAGTCCCCTTCCTATCCCTTCATCCCACCTACTTCTGATCTGACTGCATAGCCTACTGCTTCCACTTAGACATAATTCATGAATCTACATGAACAGGTTTATAATTTTATGTCTGCATAATATTCCATAATTCAGTGAATGCACATTTAAGCTGTTTCCAATTTTTTTTTTTTAGATTTTTATTTATTTATTTGATAGACAGAGAGAGATCACAAGTAGGCAGAGAGAGAGGGGGAAGCAGGCTCCCTGCTGAGCAGAGAGCCCGATGCGGGGCTCGATCCCAGGACCCTGAGATCACGACCTGAGCCGAAGGCAGAGGCCTAAACCACTGAGCCACCCAGGCGCCCCTCCAATTTTTCTTTTACATGACACTGCCCCAGACATTTTGGTACACAATCGCTTTTTTCTTTCCCTTCATCATCTCCTTGGGGCCAGCTTCCAAGGAGGGGAAAATACCAGAGCAGGGATGCCTGGATAGCTCAGCTGGTTAAGCGTCTGCCTTTAACTCAGGTCATGATCCTGGTGTCCTGGGATGGAGTCCCATGTCGGGCTCCCTGCTCAGCGGGGAGCCTGCTTCTCTCTCTCTCTCTGCCACTCCCCCGCTTGTGCTTTCTCTCTCTCAAATAAATAAAATCTTAAAACAACAGAGCAAAGAATTTAAAAGCGCCTGTGGGTCCTGATGTTCTGATAAACTGCCTTTTGAAAGGACTAAGCTTACACTTCTGTGCTTCAAAAGACACCACCGAAAAAGTGGGAAGACAACCCACATAGTGGGAGGAAACATTTGCAGATCCTGTGTCTGATAAGGGCCTTGTGTCTTTGGCAGCTGCTCAAGATACAGACTTACCATATGACCCAGCAATTCCACTCTTATGGGTATACCCAAGAAAACGGACAACCATGTCCTCACAGACACTTGGCCAGAGCTGTTCCTAACAGTATTATTCACAAGAGCCAAAAAATGGAAACAACCCCAATGTCCATCAGCTCATGGACAGATAGAGAAAACGCGGTATTAGAGCCATACAATGGAATACCATTCCACCATAAGAAGAAAGTCAACCCATAGGAAGTACAGCACCAAAAGGGAACTTGGATGGAAACTATGACTTTTGGGTGATAATGACGTCAGCGCAGGCTCTTTGGTTGTTAACACACACATCACTCTGGAGCCAATGTTGTTTATGAGGGCAGCTGTGCACATACTGGGGGCAGGGAGTGTGGGAACTCTCGGTACTTTCCTATCAGTTTTGCCGTGAACCTGAAACTGCTCTAAAAAAGATTGGTCTTGGGTGCCTGGGTGGCTCAGTGGGTTAAGCCTCTGCCTTCGGCTCAGGTCATGATCTCAGGGTCCTGGAATCGAGGCCCGCATCAGGCTCTCTGCTCAGCAAGGAGCCTGCATCTCCCTCTCTCTGCCTGCCTCTCTGCCTATTTGTGATGTCTCTCTCTCTCTCTCTGTCAAATAAATAAATAAAATCTTAAAAAAACAAAAATTTGTCTTAAAAAAGACATTTAAGAAACAGGAAATTTGTATGTTAACTCAAATTTAAATTAAAAATTTTTTAAATATTTTATTTATTTGACAGAGAGAGATCACAAGTAGGCAGAGAGGCAGACAGAGAGAAAGGGGGAAGCAGTCTTCCGCTGAGCAGAGAGCCCGATGTGGGGCTCGATCCCAGGACCCCGAGATCATGACTCAAGCTGAAGTCAGAAACAACCCACTGAGCCACTCAGGCGCCCCTAAATAAAAATTTTTAAATTTTTAAAAAATTTTATTTAGTTATTTGACAGAGAGAGAGAGAACAAGCTGGTGGAGTAGCAGGCAGATGGAGAGGGAGAAGCAGGCTCAACCCCGAGCAAGGAGCCCAACATGGGGCTAGATCCCAGGACGCCAGGATCACGTCCCGAGCCAAAGGCTGTTGCCCAAACAACTGAGCCACCCAGGCACCCCTAAATACAAAAAATACAAAATAAAATAAATTATCCCCAAGGGCGCCTGGGTGGGTCAGCCAGTTAAACATCCAACTCTTGGTTTCGGCTCAGATCATGACCTCAGCCTTTTGAGATCAAGCCCTGCGTCAGGCTCCACGCTCAGTATAGAGTCTGCTTGAGATTCTCTCTCTCCCTCTCCCTTCCCTCCCACTACCACTCGCATGCACGCACTCACTCTCACTCCAAAATAAATAAAATCTTTAAAAATAAAAATAAATTATTCTGCCGATTCAAACAAACATACAAACAGGAAATTCGTAGTTAACACATGCTTTGACATGGATGAATCTTGCAAACGTTACACTAAATGAAAGAAGCCAGTCACGAAAGATCGTGTTATTGTATGGTTTCATTTATATAAAATGTCCAGAACAGACACATCCACAGAGAGTAGGTTAATGGCTGCCTAGGGCCAGGGATGGAGGAACTGGGGTGGTGACAGCTAAGTGGTGCTATGGTTTCTTGTTTGTTTTCTATTGTAGTAAAATATACATAAAAATTTATCATTTTAACCATTTCTGTGTGTACAATTCAGTGCCATTAGATACATTCACAATGTCCTGTGACCATCACCACTATCTATTTCCAGAACTTTTCCATCCTCCCAAACAGAAACCATACAATTAAGCAACAACCCACTTCCTTCTCCCAGTTCTTGGTAACCTCTCATCTACTTTGTCTTGAGGACTCTGGAACCATACAGTAATTTGTCCTCTCGTGCTGGCTTCTTTCACTTGTTTCAACATTCTGTTATATGGCTAGATCACATTTTGTTCATCTCAGATACACTTGGGTTGACTCCTCCTTTTGGCCACTGTGATGCTGGTGCTACGGAGATTCATGGGCAAGCATCTGAGTCTCTCTACTTGACTTCTTTCAGCCATATACCTGGGAGTAGAATTACTGGGTCATATGGCAATCCTACGCTCAACATTTTGGGGAACCACCATGCCTTTTTGCCATGGTGGCTGCCCCATTTTCCATTCCCACCAGTCACATGCTAGAGTTCCAATTTCTCCCCATGCTCATCAACATGCCATTGATGTTACGAGACATCCTGGGGGGTGGGACGTGGTATTTCACTGTGTTCATTTGCATTTCCCTGATGTCTAGTGATGGGGAGCATCTTTTCCTGGGTTTATTGGCCATTTGTATGTCTTCCTTGAAGAAATATCTATTCGAGTCCTTTGCCCATTTTCTGGAATGGGTTTTTTATTGTTGATTTACAAATCTTTTCTCCCATTCTATGGGTTGTCTTTTCACTCCCTTCTTTTGGACATGATGGAAATGTTCTAAAATTGGACAATGGACATGTTTGCACAAATGTGAATACATAAAAGGCCACTAAAGTGAACATTTTAAATGGGTGAATTCATATATACTAGGCAAATTACCTCAAAGACCTTTTAACAGGAAAAAGCCAATATATAGTATTTTCACAACAAAAATGATTCTCTTCCTAAAGCCCTTACAGCACTGGATTCTCTTCACTTGGGTTTTTTTTTTTCCTTTTTTTAAGATTTTATTTACTTATCTTTCAGACAGAGAGAGCAAGCACAAGCAGGGAGAACAGCAGGCAGAGGCAGAAGCAGGCTCCCTGCTGAGCAAGGAGTCGAATAGGGGACTCGATCCCAGGGCCCTGAGCCGAAGGCAGACACACAACTCACTGAGCCACCCACGAGTCCCTACCTGGGGCTTTTTGGTAGGCAGAGAACACACATCCTAGCAACCTTAACATGTACATCTTTCATTACTAAGGAAACCAAAAACATATTTAAAGGTTTGTTTACACTTTGGGTGTCTATGTGAATAAACTTTCCATCAACTAAATTTAGAATCATCTCTGGGGTACCTGGGTGGCTCAGTGGGTTAAAGCCTCTGCCTTTGGCTCAGGTCTTGATCTCAGGGTCCTGGGATCGAGCCCCGCATCAGGCTCTCAGCTCAGCAGGGAGCCTACTTCTCCACTCTCTGCCTGTTGTGGTCTCTTTCAAATAAATAAATAAAATCTTAAAAAAAAAAAATAGAATCATCTCTACAGAACTGTGCAGGTTTCTCACATGGTAAGTCATTTGCGTTCTCACTCACTGCTAGTGGGAATCCATAATGGTACAACCACTTCAGTCGTTTCTTTAAAATGATAGCAGGAAGCCTGCTTCCCTACTCTCTCTCTCTCTGCCTCCTTGTGGTCTCTCTCTTTCAAATAAATAAATAAAATCTTAAAAAAAAAATAGAATCATCTCTACAGAACTATGCAGGTTTCTTACATGGTAAGTCATTGGTGTTCTCACTCACTGCTAGTGGGAATCCATAATGGCACAACCACTTTACTAGTTTCTTTAAAATGAAACATATGATCACTATGTGATCTGGCCATCGTGCTCCTTGGTAAGAATTGAAAACTTTTGTCCATACCAAAACTTGGAAGCAACCAAGATGTCCTCCAGCAGCTGGATGGATAAACTAGTGTACCCAGTTATTCAGTGCCGAAAAGGAACGAGCCAGCCACGAGAAGACATGGAGGAACCATACGTGAAAGAAACCCATCTGGAATGGCTATATACTGTACGATTCCAAGTATGTAATATCCTGGCAAAGGTAAAATCATGGAGACAGTAAAAAGATCAGTGGTAGTCAGCGGTTAAGGGGGAGGGAGGGATGAACAGCTGGAGCTTGGAGGACTTTGAAGGCAAGCAAGCTATTCTGCAGGACACTATGATAGGGGACACCTGTCAGTATACATTTGTCCAAACCCATAGAACATACAACACCAAGAGTGAGCCCAAACATATGGACTCTGGGTGATGATGTGTCAACGTAGGTTCATCAGTTGTAAGGTAGGAAATGTTGATAGTCGGGGCGGGGGGGTGGTCTGTGCCTGAGTAGGGGGAGGGGGATCTGAGAACTCTCAGCACTTTTCCAGTTGGCTGTGAATATAGAACTCCTCTAAAAAATAGCTATTAAAAAAAAAATCATCTGATGCAATGAAGCAGCCAATCTACATACATACTTTGAAATAACACTCCACGGAATGCCATGGGAAATACTCCCCACCACCATAAATGTCGAAAACAGGTGATTAAAACAAACAAACCACATATTCAGTAAACCCCTGCTTTGCAAAACACATGCGTGTAAACCTTAGGGCTACCCAGAGTCGATGGAATCGTTCCCTTTCTGGTGCATCTTTGAGCTCCTTGTCGCCCATTCTCAGCATTTACACACTCTAGGAAGGGGGAGTGACTTTTCCAGCACCCGATTACATTAGGGCCCTTTCAGGAAATGCGAAGGACCACCACGCAGAATGTTTTTTGGCTCTCATGTACACTGCCATGATGCCATCCCACCCCAGAGAGGCTCAGAGGCACGCTTACCAGGGGAAGCCAGGGCAGTGGAGCTTGTGTGCACTGTTTCCAGCCAGGTACGAGAAATGGAAGCCTCCGGGATTGAGGACCAAGGGGGTCAGATCAACCATGTGTCTGCAAGGCAGGGCAGGGAGGGGAGCATCAGCTCTGGACTCCTGGGCAGGCCCTCCCACAGGGACTCCCAGGCGCAGAGCAGACCTCTATGAGCCTTGACCCCGTCCCTATAAAATGGGGATAACTCCTCCTCAGGATTGTGGTGAGGATGAACAAGGTAGGGAAAAATGGGAACCAAGCACGGCCCACAACATGCTCCCTAAAATGCTCTTTTCATTTGCCCTGAGCCTAGAATCCCTTCCTTCCACCTCTTTGGGTTCGATGACAGGCCAGCCCAGTTCAGTTTCACTTCTGACCTTGCAACCTCCAACTTCTCCATCTGCAGGAAATAAGGGAAATCTTAGGATAAGTTTGGGGGCTTCATGGGGAAGAAAAACACCTTATACAAGAACTAGAGAAACGATGTGACTGTCACTCATTCAGTAAATGCATTGGGGTCATCCTTAGTGCCCACCTCAAGCTTGGTGTTAAGAGGGACGGGATGGGGGAGCTGGGAACTGAGAGAGGATGAGGAGAGTGAGGGATATGCAGGGGCCAGGAGAGGGCAGTAGTTAGGAAGGCACTGCAGAGGCACTTAAAGAGAGTGGGAAGGAGAACACCAGCCATGAAGTGGGACAGGCGTGAGGCTGGAGATGTTGGGGGTGTGGCAGCCATGGTTCTCCACCTGTCCTTTAGGCCCCCCAAGATTCTGCCCCATGGCGGCTGCCTTGTTCAGCAGGTAAAACTCCATGCCTCCAACCCTTCAACTGGAGCAGACCGCTTTTATCTGCTTTATCTATCAACATTCTACCCAAAATTTAGCCTCCAGATAGCGTTGTGCCGCTTAAAAACAAAGTTCTGACAGTCACTGCCGTGGGCCCAGGAGAGCCTCGGAGTTGGCTCTGAGCACGGGGGTGGAGGCTGCCCCTCCCTGGGCCACACAGAATGTGGGATGAGCTCACTGACCGACTTGCTGGGCAGTGGAGGGAAAGGACCAAAGACCCTAGGCATAGTGTAGACGGGAGGCGATGGGGCCACCACGGAGGCCATGGTGGTGGCGGGTGACGGCAGTGGGGGAGGTGGCAGCAGGGCTGGTGGCAGGCATGGGGAGGTTGATCGGTCTCTCAAGAGGATAGGTTCTGGTTTCTTCAGTTTTGGCTTTCTTCTCTTCTTCTTGGCATCTGTGACAAAAGGGATCAATGAGGACCTCCGCCGTGGCCAGAGCAGGGCAGAGCAGAGGTTGAACAATGGTGTAGGCTCTTCACACGCTTCCTCCCACAAAGGGCACCATGTAAGAACATCCAGAGCCACTGCTGACAGGAACCAACATGTACCATCCCACTGACCCCACAGATACCCCCACAAGGAAAGGGTATTTTTGTCTCTCTCTCTCACACAAGCAGAACTGGAAGCTCCCACTGTACAAAGCTCAGGCAGGACCCACACCCTGATGGGTTGATTTCAAGGCCAGAATCTGAGGGGATAGAACAGAGTACTGCCCTCTAGGAAGGCTGGGCTTGTCCCAAGCAGGTCAGTCTGCTGCCTCCCCCAAACCTTGTGGAAAGCTCCTGATTTAGCCAGGAGGTATCCAGGCCCTGGAAGGTGAGTTCACCAGCTACACCCAGCCCCAGGGCCATCCTGAGGGTGTGCAAAGGCCCTCTCCTCTGTAAGGAAATCCTTCTGTAGGAGAAGTGGACTCAGGGAGAAAGTCTTTGAGTAACAGGACTCTGGGGCCTGGCCCCTCTCCTATTTCCATGTTAGGTTTTCTTCCTATATTCTGTGAGTCTGAGTATTTCTACTGGACACCAGCAAAATGGGTATGAACAAGTGCCTCATACAGCTCAGTGAAAGGGCTCATTTAGGGGCATCTGGGTGGCTCAGTGGGTTAAAGCCTCTGCCTTCAGCTCAGGTCATGGTCCCAGGGTCCTGGGATCGAGCCCTGCGATGGGCTCTTTGCTCAGCAGGGAGCCTGCTTCCCTTCCCCTCTCTCTGCCTGCCTCTCAGTCTAACTTGTGATCTCTGTCAAATAAATAAATAAATAAATAAAATCTTAAAAAAAGAAAGAAAGAAAGGGCTCTTCTAGAATGATGATCACTACCACCGTGAGCACTGATCTGGAGGCGAAGAGCCCGAGCCCTAGAGCAACCCATACCTGAGTTCCACTCTAGACTCTACTACTTACTATGTGACACTGTTGTCATATTGTTGGCTAACCATCCTGGGCCTCTATGTCCTCATCTGTAAAATGAGTTTAATAGCATGGACACTTCCTCGGGAGGCTGTGTGAGAGCTTACACATGCTGTGGGCCCATCAGATGAAATGTGGAGCACTCACACTGAGCATCATGGAAAGTGAGAGATCCAGGTAAGCTGGGCCTCCTGATACAATGAAGAAAGCCACTCCACCACTAGCTAGTGTATCACTAAAGGCAAATGCACCACAAGAACTGAAACTGCATCTGATCAAGGCTTTAGAGCAAATGCCCAAGAAATACAGGGAGAGGGGGACAAGACAAACGGCACCAGGGGACCCTAACAACAGATATAAATCCAGTGAGCGCAATGTCCCAAAGGACAACACAGTTCTTCAAGTTGATGGCATGGGGAGAGTAAGGGGAGAGCATCCCACTTCAAATGGACTCCAACAGACATGGCCATCCCTCACTTGGCATCCCTATGTGGTCACTAGTGTGGCCCCCTTTCATTTCACCCTCACAAGTGTGCCAACATGGACATGAAGTACATGGCCATCCTAGTGAAAAGGAACCTCAAAGGACCTAACACCCAAATATTAAGTATCAGCTAATATTAAGAAATTGTTAAAAAAAAAAAAAGAAAGAAATTGTTGTTGGGGGCACCTGGGTGGCTCAGTGGGTTAAGCCGCTGCCTTCGGCTCAGGTCATGATCTCAGGGTCCTGGGATCCAGTCCCACATCGGGCTCTCTGCTCAGCAGGGAGCCTGCTTCCCTTCCTCTCTCTCTGCCTGCCTCTCTACTTACTTGTGATCTCTCTCTCTCTGTCAAATAAATAAATAAATAAATAAGAAATTGTTGTTGGGTGCCTGGGTGGCTCAGTCGGTTAAGCATCTGCCTTCAGCTGGGGTAGTGATCTCAGGGTCCAGGGATGGAGCCCCATATCAGGCTCCCTGCTCCATGGGGAGCCTGCTTTTCCTTCTCCCTCTGCCCCTCCCCCTGCTCCTGCAAGTGTGTGCTCTCTCCATCAGATACACAAATAAATAAATCTTTAAAAAAAAAAAAAGAAATTGTCAACATCTAGGTAACACCGTAATTATAAAATGTCTCTCAACGTATCAAAAAGCACGCTAAAGGATCCAAGATTACAATAATGTCTGAGATTTCTCCCAAAACGCTCCAGAAAAGGGGGGGAACAGAGCCGAAGCAAGCTGAAGCTGAAGGGTGGCTGGTCCCTGAGTGTTCCCTGTGGTCTCCAGTTTTGTATATGTTCGTTTTCCTAATACTTCAAAAATGAACACCAAATTAAAAAAAAAAAAAAAAAAAAAGTGCCAAGCAGACAACCAGGGATAAGGGAACCTGAGTCAGGTTTCCTGGGTTACTGAAGTCTGGCAGGGGCTGAACCTCACCCTGGGAGTAGAGGTGCACGCGGTGGATCCCCCTCTTCAGCTGCTCTAGGCGCTGGTGCATCTCCAGGGTACCCATGCTGTTGCAACAATTCAGCTCCCCTTGAACTGCGCAGAAGAACTTGGCCTACGACAAACGGAGAGGCAGAGCAGGAGCAAGCCAGACAGGTGAGCCGCCTGCCGGCTGCACTCCCCAAGCTGGGCAGCCTGGGCTTCAGGAAGAACCCCACCCTGTAGTTTCAGCTAGGCCCGAGGGCTCCCACCCCACCCCACCCCCAATCACCTACCCTCAGAAGAGGAGCAGGAGCGGTGCGAGCACCCGCCCTCGTGGTCACCACCCCGCCTCCCCCCTTGCAGCCCCGCCGGCTCGCACCCAGAGGAAGGAGAGGAGCCCGCGCCCCTCGTACTCGGCCAGCTTGCCCTTGCGCACCACCCTCTCAGCCAGCGCGGGGTTGCGGTCAATGCTGCGGAAGAGGCGGCGCAGCGCGCGCTCCGTGTAGGTGGCCGCCTGCCTCTCGAAGTCCTCCTCGGAGATGAGCTGGCAGAAGGTCACACTCTGGGGTAACTCGCTGTCGAACTCGTCCAGGACCTCCATCCCAGAGGGGCTGCAGGCGGCCCGGGCGGCCTGGGGGCGGAGCGGCCGTCGGGGCGGGGCCGAGCCTCCAGACGCGGCGACCCCACCCCCCACCCCAGCCCCCCTCCTACCGTTGGGGAAAAAGGGCAGGTCCCAAGGGGCAGGGATCGGGTCGCTGTGGGCGGCGGGGGTCCGTCGGGGCGGGGACCGCAGGGGACGCACCTGCTCGCTGCCCCACAGCCGCCGCTCGGACGCAGCCTCCCTCCGCGTGCAGCCGCCACCGCCCCGACCGCTCTAGCCAATCCCACCCCCGGAGCTGGCGAGCGGAGGGGCCAATCCGCGCGAGGCGGCCGCACGTGACAATGCCCCCCGCCCCGCTCTGGGCATGCGCTCTGAAACCTTCGACGGGGCACACGCCGCGGTGCTCCGCGGAGGCCCCATCCCTCTGGTGTGTTGCAGACCTTGATCTGGGAGCTGGCGGTGGCCGCGCAAGGAACATGGTCAGCAGCCATACTCTTCAAACTTTAAGGCTCTCCCCCATCCCCATTCCTCCTGCTCGCCCTCCCTCCTTGAGGTCTGTATACAAACACCCCAAGGGCTTCTTCAGTCAGTCCCTAACTCTTCTACTCAGACTTCACTCTCCTTCTCCTGATTTACTCTCCAGCATTAAACCCAGCCCTCCCCAGCTTCTGTCTTTTCTCTTCCCCTGTATAACCACTCATTTACTCTGTACTCGCAGTTGCCTCTTCACCAGCATCTCCAGCTGCTCCTGACGCATTTGAGAAGGTCCCATCCTTGCGGTACCATCTGGGACGATCCTACTCCGCTTCTTGGTCCCAATTCGAAGCTGACTTAACTCTAACCAGCGTCTCACGCTTAGACCTCCCTTGAATTCCAAAACCACATCCAAGTTTTGGCTGGAGACGTTTCTTGGGCGTCTCATGCTGAACATACACCCACTTTGGCGTACAGCTTCTTCCCTCCCAACCCCAAACCGGCCTCTCTCCTCCCTCTCCTACTTGGTCGGCGATGTCACCACCATCCACCGCAGCCACATTGATAAGGGGGTCCATCCTGGATCGCTTCCTCTCTGTCACCTTCCAAACCCCTTCACCCCCATCAACCTGAGATCCATGGAGTGTATCTGAGAAGTCTAAAGAAAATTTTCACCTCCCACTACCAAACCACCACCCTCTAGGTTCTGCTGTTCCCGACATAGGAGATGGCCCTCACTTCCTCCCGCTTTGAGGTCAGAGAGCAACCAAGGAGGAAAAAAATTTTAGCCTAGGGGTGCAAACAGATATGATACACATGGGTTCAAATCTTCATTGTACTTCCTGATGCCGTGTGACTTAAAGACTGAAATATACTATATGTGCCTTTTTATATACAGCACAAGTAACCTCTGAGGGGTCAAGCAGACTCCTAATTAGTCCCCCCACCATGTTATGCTAATAATACTTCACATTTCATGTACATTTTTTTTTTTAAGTTGTATTGGTCCCCTCCTCTGTGCCAGGCACTGCCCAGAGAGATATAAAAAGGGACATTGTCCCTGCCCTCAGGGCTCCCAGTCTGATGAGGACTTCAGCCACAATGAGAAATTTCAATCTAGCAGGCTCTGCTGGAGGGATACTGGATGCTGTGGAGCCCAAGAAAGGCTTTCCCTGGGAGGGAACATTTGTGCAAAGCCCTGAGTTCACAAGCATTCCCCAGCAGGGGCCAGAGACATCTGTATGAGGGTCTCCAGCCAGTGTGTGCAAAATCTGCACAGAAATAAGGATGGCCACCACCAGCCATGGATGCCCGGTCTTCTACCCTCTCCCCAGGGTAGGGGTGAAGCTGACATCTTGATGTGCTCAGCCAGGGGTGAGGGGTACTCCCAAATGCCCATCTGGAAACCTAGGCCTCCTCTCAAAGGAGGCAGGCTTGAATGACTGTCCCTGGGCACACAAAAGCCTTTTGCATTGTGGTAGGTCCTGATGGAGGAGGTGACCTTGCAGGCACACCTGGGGCCTGGCTCCTTGGCAATCCCCCTAATTGTAGCTGTTAGGATAGGCATGCCAGGCACCTCTTGGTCCCTCCTGCACCGTCTCAGGGCAGCATACCTCCCTGTAAGAGAACAAGCTGGCATGTTTGATGGGTATCACCTAGGGGCTTCATGGTCCAAGTCCACCCACCCACCCCACATACTGCTGTTGCTAAGAACCCAGGAGAATGTTCTCTCCAGAGTCTGACCTTCCCCAAGCCCTCAAGGAGGGCGGGGTGTAATCCGCCTATGCATGGTCAAAGTTGAGCTGGGTCTGAGCCAGGCAACACAGTGGGTCTCCACTTCTCCACAAGGACCTGACCAAAGCTGAAGTCCCAGTCTTACCCAGGGAGTTGGTGTGGGAAGATCTTCAAAGCAGAGCTTTTCTGAATCCGGGGCCTCTGCCCCTGCTACTGTCCAGCCATAACCCAGAAGGAGAATTTGTGGGAGGATCCCCCAGCTCTGCACTCACCTAGTCCTCTGATGGAGGGGTCAGTCCTGTTCCACACCTACTCCTCACTGCTAGCAAGCGGACTGAGGCAGCAAAACTCCCTCCCTTCAGGCGCTATGGGTGTTGGGCTAGGCCTGACCGATGCCCTTTCATCATTGCACTGCTTCCCAGCGGCCCACAGTAGTGCAACAGGGAAAGAGTGTCAGGCAGGCCTGCCAGCGCCTCTCCCGGTGGTGGTCTGTGAGGATCTGAGACCTGGAATGCAGGCCCACTGGGGTGGGGCTTCTGCCTGGGGGGAAGGGTGCCCTCTGACCCTAGAGGCCCAGGCCTGGCCAGGATCTCAAGTTTCCATGGAGAAGGGAGCGAGGCCAGGGATGGGGGGGAGGGGAGGTCCTGTAGGCCCAAGGGGCCCATCCTGGGGAGGGGGTTGATGGTGTGGGGAAGGGGGGTTTCCCAAGGCTGGTCCCAGATGCTTTGACAATATCATTGCACTGCTTCTCAGAGCACAGTAGTGCAACCTCGTCAGAGCACCTGAGGCCAGCAGGAGGGACCCCCCACAGTCCCCAATAAGCCCAGAGCGGGAAGCTCAACCGTGCGTGGGTGGGTGGGGCTAGATGCCCTGTCCTGGACCTCAAGGCGGGGAGGGTTTCGGCAGGGCTGCGGTCCTAGAGGTCGTCAGAAGGTCCTGGACCCTCCCCAGCACGCTCCACATTGCGGTGCGGGAGAGACCCCAGACCGAGGGGTAGCTCAAACCCAGGAGCGGGAGCGGACGGGGGAGGGGGCAAACACACAAAGGAGAGGGACCCGCGCTCCGCCGCAGTCCCAAGCCCACTCCCTCAAGGAGCCAGAGTGGGTACAACCCGACGACCCTACGGCCTCATTCGGTCTGCGGCTTCGAGAGGAGGGTGGACCCATTCCGAACGGCGCGCCCCTGCCGGCTCAGGCCCCCACCGCTGGCCCCTAGCCCCCAACTTGGATTCCAGTCCTAAAGATTCTCTGCCTGGCGCCCCAGAGCGAAGCAAAGGAACAAGGGAGGCATCCCGCCCTTCTGGAGTCCCCTGCACGGACAGGGCGCCCGGGGTCCGGGCTGCGCCCCTGTGCACAGTCCCCCCCGGTAGGGCCGCTCTGCTGGTGCCCTCCACCTCGGACCCTGCTACTCACGCGGCGGGACTCCCCTTCCAAACCAGGCCGGGGGCAGGACGCGGAAGGTTAGCGAGAAAAAGGTCCTGGCGGTTGGTCGCCCCCGTCGTCCCCATCAGGACGACCCCGCACCTCGTGGCGCCCTCTCGCTAGCCGGCTCCATCTTTAACCCGCTGACAGTCGGTGGGGCCCGGCCCCCGGCTTCTTAGCATAACGCCTCACTCATTGGCCGGAGCCGGCGCGGGGCTTCGCCTCCTGCACGCCTATTGGCTAAAGCCGGAGCGATTTCAAAATAGCCTCCGGGTTCCGATTGGCCGGGAGCGGGCCAAGTCCCCGGCTCCGTGGTTTTAACAATGAGTACTACAAACACTTTCTCCCCATTCATAACTTATCAAAAGGAATTTTGCCCGCCTTTTCTCAGCTCCAGTCTCCGCGAGTTTAATAGCGGCGCCGGCAAGAGCGCTTGGAAGCCCAGAGGGGGGCGCCGTCCGCGCAGCTGAGCCCACTGGGAAGAGGCCTGCGATCCTGGGAGAATGCCCAAAACCTCTGTCTAGTTCTCTGTGGAGCAGGGCCTTGGGCTGCTTCATTTTGCGTGTTGATATCTCTCCTTGTGCTTCCCGAACAAGATGCTCGGCTGCAGTGGGCTTCCCTGCTAGGGTAGGCCCCGCTCCGCACCCAACCCCACCTCATCCCTGGCTTGACCTGGAGCCACCGGGTTAGGCCTGAGCTACAGTTAGGCCAGAGACCTGGTCCTGGAGCCAGTGAAGCCTTGTGGATCTGTGGGAGGTGCGGGGAAGAGGGTGTTAGCTTGAGTCCCCCGCAATTGTTATCTACTTTGTGGAAACGCATTAAGAGTTACCTAGAGCTGATGACCCAGAAAGATATACACTGTTCAGCCCTCACACAGCTGCAGTGTGTGTGTGTGTGTGTGTGTGTGTGTGTGTTGTGTGGGGGCGTTACTTAGACTATAGTGCATCGCTGCCTGCCCCCCCCACCCCATTTTATTCTCTCAGTCCAATGGCGGAGAGCAAATGTTTCTGAGGCAGGTACAGCTGGGTTGAAACTTTATACCACCCTGCTGTCTCATCTGCAAAATTAAGACAATTGATCCTGCTTCATAGAATTGTTGCCAGGAGCAAATGAGATGCTGTATAAATCGTTGGCCAAGTGCCTGACACTTAGTGTTCAGGAAATGGGTGCTCTGCTGCTGCAATTTAATTTTTGGTCTTGTCCTGCATTCTGCCTGGAGCCATCTTAAGTGTTCCTACGGCTTCAGCCTTGGTTCCCCAAGAATTCCTACGTGCTGTACAGTTTGATTCTGCTACTCATCTAGGCATACTGCAATCATGTCGCAGGGCAGGTGAGTGATGGGAGAGGAGCTTAAACTTGTAGACAATGCTTGAGGGGTTTGGCAGAAGAGGAGTCAGAAGGCCTGTGTTTGACCAGAGCAGGAGCTCATGGATTGAGAGGGTGGGCCAGTAATGGTCCAGAGCCTACAGTGACTTCCCAACAAGTCTCACAATTGGCTAGAGCTTTTCTCACACCCCCATAAGACCAGTGGGTTTCTCACCTGTAAGGTGCTCTGCCCACACTCCTCCAAGCCCCTTCCCGCCAGCTGCTATCCCCCACTTCTCCTTGGGCTCTTGTGTTCTCATTCAGGAAAGTGAGCAGGTCACTTAAACCCCTCCCCTCCTACATAAACAGCCCCACATAGGCCATGTTAGCAAGTTCAGGAATCCTGTAGTCCTCCTCATAACCTCTAGAGGTCACCTACGCACCAGCAAAACTGTTCCCTTCCATTATTAGGGCCCTCCTGTTTAGCGTTCCTACCTTTAAGTTACAAAGCTTTGCCTGCCAAAATTGTGCCTCTCCTTCCAGGAAGCCTTCTCAGATCTCTGCAGGCAGCAGTTCTTTGTGATTACCTTCCCTTGCAAAACCTTTCAAAGTTTTGTTATCTCCTTAGCACCCTGGAAAGTTGTAGTGGGGGCTTGAGATGCCACATTGCCCAGGCAGGCTAGGGTGTGAGGCCTTAAAGCGAAGGTTCATGGAGCTCAGGGGCTAGGGAACTGGGGTCACCTGCCATCAGACCATGTAAAGGTGGAGAGAGTTGTTGTCTTGGCAGTGTTAGAGTACCTGAAAGAGCATCAAGGTCTGGATGAATTGAGCTGTCATTCCATGCTGGAGACAAGAGGTTTTGCACTAAGGAAGAAATGGTGAACCAGGTCGAGGAAGCCAGCACCTCCTGGTCACCCCAAGGATTACAGCAAAACACGATCACAGACTAACATTCTTTAATCACAAAGGCACTTGAGAACCCCTACAAACCCAAAGTCTTCAGAGAGTGGTCCTGCAGATGCCCCACCCTGCTACCCTCCATCCACCCACCCACAGCACTCAGAGTTCATCGTGACCTGCAGAGGGATCCATGCTGGGCTTGATGAAGATGCCTTCCATGGCCTTCCACGTATTGTGTGTGTTGGCGCTGGACATGCCATGCACTTCGTGCTGCCCACGGATGGGGCTTCCGTACTGCTCTCCAGTAACGGACAGGAACACAGAGGTGCCTACGTGCTGGAAGCGCACAGCAGCCTCTCGCTCCCAGTGCTGCCCTGAGCAGCGCACTGTCCACAGATCCAGGTCGTCACCCTCGCCGTCCTCCCCAAAGGCGCTCACCTCCTGTGGGTGCAGGGGGTAGAAGGACAGTGCTTACTACAGAGGGCATACTGAATCCCCTGCGGTCACTTTGGCAGCAGCACTCACACCCAGGGCACTGGGCCTTGGGTCCTTCCCTGGATCCTTCTGAGCCTCAACTTCCACAACTGCAAAATGGGCCACAACCGTCACCACCCCCAGCACCCGGGGTCTCTCCCCAACACGGTCTCTTCAAACACACGCATACCCTACCCCATCTGTCACACGCATACCCTACCCCATCTGTCTGGGCGGTAACCACTGGCCCCCAAGTAGCTAAGGCCTCCTCCTCTCTCCTCCATGTTCTTCCCTAACCTCTCTGAGCCTCACTCAGTATGACATCCAGCCCCTAGGCTGACAAGTCTCTATTTCATACTCCTTCTTCTTGCAAGTCCCCCAGGCAGCTTCTGTTCCTCCCCAATACCTCCCTAACCCCAGTAGCCCCTTCTACCCCAACATTACCCCTCCACTTCTCCATCCCCCAGTTTCACTGAATTCCACTGGAGCCCAAGCTCTTCCCCAGGCTTGGCAAACCCCTGTTCTCCCCCTTTGTGGCCTGAAGAACTCCTACTCATCCTTCCAGACCCAGCCTGAGTTCCTCCTCCCCTGCCAGGTTTCTGATTCCCTACCCCAAAGACCCTGTGAGTCTGCTTCCTGGGTCCAACTCAACCTCAGGAGATAAGCCCAGCAGATCTCTCTTCCTGTCGGTTGCCCCGCAGAGCTGGCGCTCAGGAAACATTTCTGAACTGAAATTCGCATTTCACACAGGAAGCTGACGCTCAGAGACACTGAGAGGAAGAGTCTAGATGTCTAGATTCTGTTCCTGACACCCCACCAACCCCGAGTCAAACACACACATACACACTCAAGGAGCGAGGCGAGGGCTCACCTGGTTGTTGGACAGCGGCGACGGAAAGTGGTGCGTGTGCAAGTTCTTGCCGGTTAGCACGTGCGTGAGCCGAACCGCCTGCCCGCAGCGCACCGGGGCCCCGCGCGGGCAGCCGCCCTCCGAGCCACCGCGGATCCGCCAGTAGCTATTGGCGTCGTCAGACGCCTCCACGCCAGTCACCGACTGTTGGCCGCTGCCTGAGGGGCGACATCCCACCCCACCCGGGGTCGCGGTCAATCTTCGAATTCCCTACCCTTGACCCGGACACCATAAACATTCCACGACAAACTCAATCCTGGGACCCCCAACGGCTCACTCCCAGCCCCCATCTCCAGCCCTTGGCCCCTGGCTGAACTCCCAAGTCCCTTGGCCTGCAGCTCCTGGATAACCCTCCTCGCCCCCGATGTCCCGACGACCCCCTTAAAACGGCCGATCCTTGGCCCCCCTGACCCTCCAGCCAGGCTCCTTGATGACCCCGAGACTCGTAGCCCTGCAGACTCCCCCAAGACCACCCCACTTTCAAACTCCCAGCCCCGGGCTCCGCCCCCTGACTATGCCCTAGTCCCTGGCCCAGCGCACCGGATCCGTATTTGATGTCGTGCGAGTGCAACCGCACCCTGTGCTGCGTGTTGAACAGCTTCAGCACCGACCCGCAGGTCACGAGCCCTGCGCCGGTCTTGGCGGCACAGCTGTTCGGCACCAAGAGCGTCAGCAGCAGCCCCAGGAGCGCCCGTCCGGCAACTCTGGCTCTGCCCGCGCTCCACATCGCCCCGGCCGAGCTCCTGCAGCTCGGGCCCATGGGACGCTTCCGTCTCCGGCACCGGCCAATCCGGCTCTGACAGAGCCAGTATGGGTACCCAATCGTCAGCCAGCACGGCACCACGCCTGCATTGCCATTGGGTCAGCATGGAGGGGACCCGCCCCCAGCTTTCCAGAGCAGCGACGGGGGGGGGGGGCTGGAGACACGAGGAGGGTTTTGATTGGTCCACGCTTCCGAGGACTCACCAATGAACGCTAAGGGAAGACTGGTGCGGCGCCCAGTGGTTAAAGAGACGCTATAGAGCCGCGCTACAGCTTTGGGCGCCCCATCCAAGGACCCCTGGCTGGGGATGCCAGAACCCTGCGGGCACGTGTTCACAAAACCCCTTAATCTTGGGTCGTCAGGCTTTCAATCACGATCTTTCCTCTCGGACTATGGGTCCTCAGCTTCAGAATTGCTGGACCACTAGGTTTTGTGGTCACATTGCGGTCGATGGATCTCAGGTACCTGATAACTTGGTTTTTCAGTCCCTGGGTCACGGGATTAGTTGATTCTCCAAGTCATCGGTCATTGCCTCCTTTTTGGGAATGGATTACCTCAGTCCCTGGACTCTGGTTTTTTAATTCCCCTGACAATTCACTGACGCTTCCCAGGGCAGAATCACATGCACTCTGCTGTCGGGCAGCAGAGGGCAGCAGGGATCTGCGGTGCTGAGGATGACAATAGGTTCTCACCAAAAGCTCCAAAGTTTCTTAGGAAACCAGAACCCTGGGAGACCAAATGACTGTGGGCGCTAAGTATGCCAGGTTTCCGATATGAGTGGGTCGCTGTCTCAGTGTCTTCCCAGTAGTCTGTCAGCTCGATCTTTAAGCGAGGAAAACTTATACGACTGTTGATTTATTCATTTGTGGAACGTTCTTATGTTGAGTTAACTCCAGGCCCTGTTCCGGGGGCCACTGGGGAACTGGCGGGCTGTCCCATTACTCAATAGGCAGACTACCCATGCACATGAGGCACCAACAAAGCAGTGAGAACAGCTTATATTTAATTAAGTCATTCAGAATTTTGCACTCAGAAAATCCAGAGCAGAGCCATTTTAATTACAGAAACATGTTATTTAGGGGTTTTCATGTTTAATAGTGTTTTGATTTTGAATTACATATGGGAGAAGACACGTGATTTTTTCAGTGCTTAGGTTGTCTAAATTGCTAAAAGTCTGCCCTGGCGCTGGCAGACCCTGCACTCACTTGAGGGGCGTCCAATCCATGGTGGAGGGACTAGAGTACAATCTGAAAAGCAACAGATATGTCCATCCCAACAAGCATCTCAGACTTACTACGTCCAAAGCAGAATTCTTGGTCTCCTCCCTCAAACTTCTCTCCCCTCCCCCAGGCTTCTGAGTCTCAGGAACAGCACCTCCATTCGCCTTGATTCAGCCCCCAAACTGGGACTCATCTTTAAGGCCTCTCTTTACCACAGTCTCACATCTTATCCAACACATGTGGATGGCTCTAACTTCAAAACAGATTGTAAAGCATGTCTCCAACATTCCTTATCACCACCTGAGTCCAAGCCACTCTCTAGATGGGTATCTACTGATTGATATCTCCTCTCCAGATATCCACCATGGCCTCCTAACAGATTTCTGTACTTCCACTGCTCAGTCCCCTCCAAGTTACTCTCCACACAGGAAAGTGATTTATACCTTAAATAGCGTATAGCGGGGCAGGGGTGGGGGGCACCTGGCTGGCTCAGTAAAGCATGTGACTGTTGATCACAGGGGTCATGAGTTCATGTCCCATGTTGGGCGAGGAGCCTACTTAAAAGAATTTTTTTTTTTTTTTTAAAATCAGAGGGGTCTAGCAGACTCAGTCAGGGAGCACACAACTCTTGATCTCAGGGTTGTGAGTTCAAGGCCCATGTGGGTGTAGGGATTACTTAAAAATCTTAAAAAAAAAACATATATCAAATCATGCCAGGCACCTGCTTAAAGAGACCAACAGCTTCTTGTTGCATGTAAGACCAGAGGATGGTGAGGACACAGCAGGCAATCTCCCCGGCAGGCAAAAACAGGATTTCAAGTACAGTACAGACCTCAAAAACAGAGTAGGAGAAGCCAGTGTGGCTCTCCCTCAACTTTCTGAGGTCCTCATGCCTTCTCAAAGCTGTTCCCTTTCTCTGCCTCCCCCTTGCAGACCACCTTCCCCAGCTCACCCTATGGACAGATGCTCAGGGCGAATTATGGTTTCTCCACAGACCTCCACTTTCCTCCCACAGTTTGTCTTCAGGTTCAGATGCTCATTTGCTCAACTTGGTTCCAGGGATTGCTTAAGGTGCAATCAGCTGTAGGGGTGCAGGTGGGGGGTAGCTGTCCTCCAAATATGGCTACTAACAATTCCTTCCATCCCCATAAGTGTAAGCTGTTTCTTTCATCAAGACATGACTCCTGGGTGCCTGGGTGGCTCAGTGGGTTAAGCCGATGCCTTTGGCTCAGGTCATGATCTCAGGGTCCTGGGATCGAGTCCCGAATCGGACTCTCTGCTCAGCAGGGAGCCTGCTTCCATTCCTCTCTCTCTTCTCTCTACCTGCCTGGTTGCCTACTTGTGATCTCTCTCTCTGTCAAATAAATAAATAAAATCTTGAAAAAAAAAAAAAAAGACATGATTCCCGAGATGGATGGCTCAGTGGGTTAAGCTAAGCATCTGCCTTCAGCTCAGGTCATGATTCTGGAGTCCTGGGATCGAGCCCCCATGTCGGGCTCCCTGCTCAGCGGGAAGCCTGCTTTTCCCTCTCCCTCTCCCTGCCGCTCACCCTGCTTATGCTCTCTCCCATTCTCTTTCTCAAGTAAATAAAAAATTTAAAAAAAAAGAGAGAGAGAGAGAGAGTCGTGTCTCATGTCAAAACATTGAATCTGGGCTTTCACTTTGACCAAGAGAATGACACAGAAATGCTGTTTTGGGACTTCGAGCCTCAAAAGGAGTAGTGGTTCTTGCTTTCTCTCCCTAGGAATCCAGCTGCTGCCCCGTGCTGTAAGAAAGGCAGGCTAGATGACTGAATGAATGATCAGGAATCTTGGGGAGAGAACTTGGATGGGGAGAGGCCATGCAAAATGTTCTGGTCTTAGCCGTGCTCCCAGCTGGAAGCAGCCACACACAGACTGCCTACACCATGGTGAGTCAAGCCTGCTAAGCTCCAGCATCAGGAAAAAGAAGCCGCTTAAACCTTGGAGTGGTTACATGGCCATGGATACCTGAAACAGATGTCTTTAGCACAGTATACCAGTAGTTCCCAAAGGGGCTGCTCTCCAGGGACATTCTCTAGGCATGTGCTTCTGAGGCCAAGGTAGGGGTATGTTCTCTTCACCTCCCAGCTGCTGTGTCTCCAGAGCTCCAGGGCTCCTCTCCAGGTTCTTTTCTGCAGACAGGATTTCCTGCCTCTCTGCGGAGGTTTGGAAGATGGTCACGCTTGTCTTTAGCACTCAGTGCAAACTGCACCAGAATTTCTCAGTCTATCTTGGGGCACCTGGAAGGCTCAGTTGGAAGAGCATGTGACTCTTGATCTTGGGGTTGTGAGTTCAAGCCCCACTTCAGATGTAGAGATGACTAAAAAAAAAAAAAAAACTTAAAAAAAAAATCTCAGTTCATCCCAGTTATAAGCTCCTGGGGGGAAAATCCTGATTGGCCTAGCTTGGAATAAGAATGTGGCAAGAGGGCTAATCAACTGTGGCCAAGTGGTATGGCAAGAAGGTATAAAAATGTGGGCCCACACTATGGTGGTGGTAGCAGTGGGTGGCCCCAGGGAATGGGCCTTATGAGTTGAGCATATGCCCTAAAAGATCCTTGCCACAAGAGCTTTCTGGAAAAAAAAAAAAGGGTGGGGGGTCCCTGACCCATCCACTTTAGGGCCCTGGTCCCTCTTGACTAGAGCAGAGGAAGTCTTTTTCCCCAGAATGGCAGGGCATGGATGTGATGTGGAAGGTCCTCCCTGCCCAGCTCTAGAGCAGCTCTGCGATTGCTTTGTCTTACCACGTGGGCCACTGAGCATGTCCAGGCTGGGTTGAGCAGACTCGGGCTCTATACACCCAGGTGGGGTCCAGGGGGATGTGTGGGACCCCTACCGGTCTCCCTGCAATGGCCGCCTACACAGCAAGGCAGAGTGGAGCATTGTCACCTGCTCTCTTGGCCACAAGGGCAACAGGGTGGTGGCAAGAGGTCAAGGGGCTCCCTAGGTGAAGATGTCTGGACTGGGGAACAAAAAGGCTTCCCTGGGAAGGCAGAGAGAGGGAGGGTGCTGAGCTGGTGGCACAGGACAGCCAGAGGTCCCAGGAGAAAACCTGGGAGATGAGACCTGCCAATCACAGCACCAGCCTTGTCTGCAGACCCTTCCAGAGGGAGCTGTCTGGCTCCCTCGTTGTCTGTTGTGGGGGTGGTGAAGGTCAGGGCTCGGTAGCTGCCATGAATGCCTGGCCAAGGTGTCACCCCAGGGCAGGTGCTTAGGTCTGCGGATGTGGGGCTGCAGTCTGTGGTTGAGAAGACGGTGTTCCATCAAGACAAGCTTTATTTCTCCCATTGGCTCCCCTGACAGGCCAGCAGAGCTCCTCATGGGTGTCCGGCCCACCCTGACCTCTGCTCAGGATGGGGACCAGCTGGGGGTGAGGGGGGCAGCGCAAGAGGAGGAATAGGGAATCAAGTGCTGGGTGCAGCTTACAGGTGGCCTCACGAAGGGTCACTGCGGCCCACATTTGTGGAGGGGGTGACCCCCACCCCCACTTGAAGTCCTGGGTAGCTCTGGGATGTGTCGTTGTCCCCTAAGAAGTCATCGTCCTCGTCCTCACCCTCTTCCTCCTCCTCGCTCTGACTGTCCATGTCTAGGACTTCCTGATGCTTATTAGAGCCCATGCTGGTGCCGGAGAACATGGAGGGCTTGGGCTCTTGCTGGCTTGCGGGCTCCTGGCCCCCAACTGGAGTGTCCTCCTGAGCTGGAAGCAGCTGAGAGCCTGGAAACTCACTGTTGAGGCTGGACTCCATGGCCTCCTCCTGATCCACTTGGGGGCCCGGCTCCAGCAGTGTGGAGGGCGACTCTGTGCTGCTGTGGGGTGGCCTGTGGTGGGGGGCCTTGTGGTGGGGGGGTTTGTGGTGGGGGGCTCTGCGGTGGGAGCTGCGCTGGGAGGAGGAATCATGCTGGGACGTGTGTCTGGACAGCTGCTGGGCCCACTCGGCCTGCTCCAGCCTCCGCTGGAGGCAGCTCCAGTCAATCTTGGAGGACAGGCAGATGTGGGAGTCCTTCAGCTTCCTGAAGCCCAGGAAGAGGTCCATGAGCATCTCGGTGACTGGGAAGGAGATGAAGCCCAGCTTCTTGGAGAGGTTCTTCTCAAACTTGTACTTGTAGGTGAGCAAGGACACAACCTGGTCCACCAAATAGCTGACGAGGTCCTCGTACAAGGGGTTGGAGAGGTGGGACATGCTGGAGTTGGAGGAGATGGAGGGCAGTGGCTTCTTCTTCATGAGCTTGTAAGTGGGGCTCTGTGCAACAGCCAGGGAGGGAAAGGGAGATATGTCATGCCACTCCTGATGTCCTAGGATGCCCCTCACCCCCAGAGCACTCTCCACATCACCCACACGGATGCCACACTTGTCACTGCCCTGGCACTATGGCTTTGTCACATCTGCCACGCTCTTCTTGGTGACAGGTGAGAGCAGGCCCTGCGTGTCAGCCACATCCTTGCACTTACCACACTGGCCTCACACCAACCACACCAGTCAGGCCTGCAGCCAAGCTGGTCATGTCAGTCATGGTGTCAGTCCAGCTGGAGCCGGGATCACCAGTGCTCTTGTAGGTTCTCCCCCAGGCCAAGGTTCAGAGGAGGGAAGCCTGCCTGAGCCTTGATCAATGAGATGAGGGTCAGGGGCTGTGTGGTGGGGGAATCTATAAGGGTGAAGCCACCTATGTCTTCTCCAGACCCTGCCTGAGCAACTCCCGCTCAGCAGATACACCAGAGAGTCCTGCTCTAGAGAGAGGAAGCAGAGGGAGCTGGACCTAGGATCCAGTGCCCCACTCTGGCTTAGACTGCTGTCCACAACAGACAGGATGCTGCCCACATAGAAGGGCTTCTGAGATTCACAGGCAAACATTACAAAACTACCCAGGATAAAAAATAGGCTTTATTCATCTTTGACCACACCTGGCAGGAGCAAGGCTGGGATTTCTGCTCCCCATCAGCTTGTCACCTGCTCAGGTGGCTTCCATCACTCAGGACAAGATACCTGGGACCGTGGCTGCTAAGGGTGGTAACTAAAGGAGCCTTTCCCACAAGAACCTTTCCCTAAGCCCCCTAGCTCCACCCTTGAGGTCCTCTCTGGATACAGGGGAACAGGAGATGGAGAGAAGCTTCTTACTGAGGAGGCAAGTGGTGAGAACACAGGGAGGGGGTGGGAGAAGCCAGGGTAAGGGGAGATGAGAGGAGCTATGCCCCGAATAGTGGGCTGGGTCTGGCTGCAGGACCCTTCCACCACAACCCCAGGGACAGGCAGGGTGAGGTGCAGGCTCCGCCAGGGATGGGCCTTTTGGCTGGAGCTCAGGGGCCCAGAAGAAGGGATGGGTGGTCTCTGTTCTTCAGGGTTCTGGTCAGGAGACTGCTGTCTGGGGTGGGGTGAGGGAACCTTGGATTCTTCTGTGGGTGTCACCTCGATCCTGTATCTTGTGGCCGCCTGGGCACTAGACACAGGGGAACCACCTTCCTTGGGCTTGCCCTGTCCTCTGCCCTTGGTGCTCTTTCTTCGATTTGTCTTGGAGCTGGAGACTCTGGGAAGCACATCGTAGGGGTTCTCCCCATCGGTGGGTGTGGCTGGCTTGGAGCCTGTTGCAGAGTCAGAATTGGGATCTGTGGCGGGCTCCCATTCTGATGGGAAGAGAGGGCAGCCATCATGGCGGCAGGCGCCACTGAGCTTGTCCACAGCCTGGCGGACTACACTCTGCAGGGCAGAGAAGAGGTGGTGCTCAGCCAGAAAGTCCAGGGTCTGATGGGGTTCACGGAATGAACAGTAGCCAGGGAGGTCAAAGGACACTGGCTGGTTCAACAAGGACTTGATCTCCTTATCGAACTCTCGCTTGAGAAACGTCAGATCCCGTTCTCCAGACCCAGGCTCTGATGTTTGGGGTGTGCCTATGTTTGAGTCCAGCAGGCTTGAGAACCATGACTGAGGTGGCTCCTGGGTCCACTGACTGCTGGACTGGCTGGCCAGGGAGTTCCACAGCAGGGAGTCCCTCCGGATGCAGGATGGACCCAGGCCTTTCTGCAGAGAGAGGAGGGACTTTCAGAGGCATCCAAGAGCAGCCAAGCCAGGTCTAACCCTGGCCCTGTGCTCTGGACCAGGGTCCATCCCGCCCACCCTGGGCCATGGCGCTAGATCTCACCCCTCGGTTCTCCAGCTTCAGAAGCCGTTTGAGGTTCTTCTCCAGCAAAAGTCTGTCCCTCATGGGTGGCAGTGAGCCCATGCCATGGGCGCCCAGGTCACTGTCCCAGCTGTGGGAGCCCCGGCAGCCAGCTGTGAAGCTGCTATGGGAGTCGGACATGGAGCTGGAGGAGGAGGGGTAGTTGTTGGGCTGTCCAGTGCAGAGGCTGGGCCGGGCCCGGTGCCGGTGCACGGTACTGAGGCTGGGCCGGGCATGCGCCCGCCGCCCACCCCTCGGCACCTCTATGGGGTCCTGCACCTCCACCAGGGGCACCCCAGCCTCTGTCTTCGTGGCAGTCATGCGCTCAGTTGCCTCTTCCACCACCGTCTGTAGGCTGTCTAGCACCTGACCCTCGACGAGGAAATCCAGGAAGGTACCAAAGGGCTGAGGGTCCCTTGGGTTTCGTCGGTGGCCACGGAGCCCTAAGCTGTCTGTGGGGGTGTACCTCGATGGTGGGTGTGGCGTGTGGCCCAACTTGGCAGCTTGCCCCATTCCCGGAAACAGTGGCTTCTTAGGCAGCTGCACCAGAGCAGACAGGCATGTCACATAGGGCAGGGATGTACCGCAGGGATAGGGGTCTCTGCGGGTCCTCTTGGGGTACCAGGAGCTGAGTGGGAGGGGACAGTGGAAGGCGGGTGTTTTGGAGTCAGGAAGTTTCTGGATTTGGAATCTGGCTCTGACACCATAGGCACCATGGCCCTTCTTGAAGTCCAATTTCCTCTTCCACAAAGTAGGCATCAATTTCGGGTCACTTTGATGTTTCCCTAACACATACACTGCATATATATACAAGATGTGGTTGGGGAGTCTGAAAGCCCACTTCCGCCCTCACACAGGGCAGGAATGGGCAATCACAAACCCCTTGGAGTCCTATGTGGGCTTCTCATCTGTATTTTGAGCGGACCAATCCTGTCTCCACTATACAGACCACCTGTAGTCCTGACCCCTTGGTGCCTCCATTGCTGCTTCTGAAACTTTGAGCCTTGGGCTATGCTAGACACCATGCTCCCACTGGGGTACCAGTCTAACAAGCTCCTCCAGAGCTGCTGGAGGTCAGAGGACAGAGTGAATGAAGTTGTGGGTAACTAGGGCCCAGCAGGTCAGAGGAGTGGTCAAGGTGATAAGGATGTCACTAAGAGCCTGGGAGGTGAGGTCAATAGGCACTGAGGGGTGTGTGTGTGTGCTGTGATCTGGGGTGCTGGAGCTGGAGGGGAACATTTTGGGGGAATCTCAGGAGTCAGGGCCCTGCCGGACACACTCACCCGGGCCACGTAGGTGGTGTGGCGGGCCTCGTCATCTGCCAAGTACCCGGAATGGTGGCGGCAGCTAGTCATGGTGAAGGCGGACGGGATGGCTATCCTCCTCCTCTCTCTCCGGTTCCGCAGCGCAGCCACGGATTCCTCTCTGCGCTGAGTGGGAGATGGCGTGAGAGTCTCCCTAGGCCTCCATGAGTCCAACTCTCCCTTCGTCTGTCAGCCACTGCGTCAGCGGTCCCAGCGTCCACGGATACCTCGCTCCCCTCACCCCGCGTCCTTCAGGCATTGGGCCCTTCCTCTGCTCAGCATTCCCTGGATGTCTGCGCACCGTCTGTGTCCAGAGTCGTCGGGGGTGGGGTCCTCAAAGACGTGCGCATGCTGTCTCTGACCATTTCTGGGCCTGAGTGTGTCTGACCCTCCCTCCTCACAGACCCAAAACTCCTTGGCATCTGCCCCTGGCCCAGAGCCAACCTGCTCACCAGAGTCCACGCCTCCTCGCGACCAGTCAATGTAGAATGTAGTCTGCGCCCTCGCCAGGGCGGCGACACCGAGCTCTGGAGTCGCCCCCAACCTGCCCGTCTTGCTCATTTACATGCTACATCCTGATTGGCTCGAAGTGCCTCCTTGCTCCCCCGGCACAATGGATGGGGGCGGGAACCAGGCTGGTCCTTTACCCGCTTCTGTCTTTGCTCCGCCCACATTCGCTTTAGGAGCCGGGTGGAGGGGAAGGAGGGTGGAGTCAGTGGGTGCCTTTAACGGCTCACCCAAGCCAGGAGGAATCCCAAGACGGGGCTCGGATCCACGCTCTTCACCCGAAGGGATCCCTAAAAGATCAAAGCCACGGCCGCCTCTGGTGAAACAAGCACTTTCCTCGATTCCACTCTGGTCGCTGCGTTGTCCTGTGCCTCCTGCTCTCTGACTGCTCCTTCTAGGGTTCTCCCCTCCCCAGTGTGGACGACCACAGCGGGGGGTGGGGGGGTCGGGTGTCGGGGTCTTCAGCCCTCCCACTGCGCGGTGTCCTTGAGCGCAGTATTTTTTTTTTTTAAAGATTTTATTTATTTGACAGAGAGAGATTACAAGTAGACAGAGAGGCAGGCAGAGAGAGAGAGAGAGGGAAGCAGGCTCCCTGCTGAGCAGAGAGCCCGATGCGGGACTCGATCCCAGGACCCTGAGATCATGACCTGAGCGGAAGGCAGCGGCTTAACCCACTGAGCCACCCAGGCGCCCCTTGAGCGCAGTATTGAGTCCCAGTTGTAAGACACAGACCTAGCTTCAATTCCTAGCTCTGCTGTTTCCTGACAGTGTGACTCAACCTCTCTGATCATCTGCTCTGTCTCTGTAAATACTTGAGCATCCTTCCATATGGGAGTATGGAGATTAAATAAAATCTGCGTAGGGCGCCTGGGTGGCTCAGCGGGTTAAGCCGCTGCCTTCGGCTCAGGTCATGAACTCCCAGTCCTCGGATCGAGCCCCACATCAGGCTCTCTGCTCAGCAGGGAGCCTGCTTCCTCCTCTCTCTCTCTCTCTCTGCCTGCTTGTGATCTCTCTCAATAAATCTCTCTCAAATAAATAAATAAAATCTTTAAAAAAATAAAATAAAATCTGTGTACTTCACATCCCGCATGCCAGTAAGAGCCCTGGGTATCTTTCCTTCTTTTCCCTCCTTTCCCCCTCTGCCCAGTAAACTTCTAAAGTCCTTTCCAGGTGTCACTCCTCTGATAAGCCTTCTCAGAAGGCCTGCCACCCTAAACAGAATTAACAAAAACCCTATTCCAGACTCTGCCTCTTGTATTGCTACTTGTGAACCGATGGTGATGTAGGAACTGAGGCACTCCCCCCAATATCTCATATGTCTAATACCAGTAGGTGCTGAATAAATGTCAGTTTTCTCTTTCCAATCTGCTTGCCATCGGGGCCTCTGGCTTTCCAGGATCAGCTTCTCAGGGGAGAAAAATAGTTGAAGTCCAACAATTCAATAATTACGACTGAATGCAACAATCCTTACACCAAGAGTTTGATGAAGAGCACTGTGAGGCCTCTGGCCTTTACAACATCCCAGGAGGAGAATATGGTTATGCCCATGCTCAACTCTGCCCTGTCTGCCCCTGACCCAGGGTAGAGCTAGGGACTAGACAACCAGAGTAGGTCCAGAGCTTTGGAGGGAAGTCCCAGCTCCACTACCCCTGGCAGGCTCACTTTGGGCAAGACACTTCTCCCTTCTGAGCATCAGTTTCCTCATCTGTAAAACAGGAATGATTTTACCAACCTCTTGGACTGGACACAAATTCCGCCCTTTGCATTGGGAACACCAAAGCAGCCACATCACAATAAAAACGCTCTGTCAACCATGGTGACTATTTATATAGTCATCAGTAAGGAAAGTTTTTCTGGACTACGAGGGGGAAAAAATAAGATTATGAATGTAAAAGTTGTACCCTGGAACAGAGCTCAAGTTGTGGAATCAGGGACTAAAGCATCCTCAAACGAAGCCATTGGTATACATGTTTTCTTACTTAGAACTTTTATTTTAAGAAAAAGAAAGAATGAACGAAAGAAAAAAAGCCTTTTCCTAGAAAAAAAATCACCAAATAGGCAATTTAAAAAAGTTCATAGTCCCTATCAAAAAATGAAAAGTTACAAGAATGAGATAACATTGATGTGATCATTATTGTCTCAAAACAACTCAAAAACTTTGGGGTGGGGGAGAAAATGAAATGGGTTTGTTTAGTAAAATACTGGAAGGGCACTATGGTTAAGAGATAATTTTTTTCCAGTAGGTTTTTTTCCCCCCTATTATTCATATTTCTTTTAAAGTTTTTTTTTGTTTTGTTTTAGTGTGTGTGGTTTTTTTCTTTTTTTTTTTTTAAATTTGGGAGAGCACAAGCAGGGAGGAAGAGCATAGTGAGAGGGAAAAGCCGACTCCAGGGTGAGCAAGGAGCCCCACTAGGGGCTGGATCTTAAGGCCCTGAGACTATGACCTGAGTCGAAGGCAGACTCTTAACCGAAAGAGCCACCTAGGCGCCCCCTGTATTTTTCATACTAGATAATATTTTTGCAGTTACTGAGAGTTCTTCGTTACAATAAATGCAGCAAACAAAATGGTTTGGTTAGGGCCAACTCACTGCGAGGTGGGAGGGGACTGCTGCAGTTCCAATTGGGACCGGTAGGTGGCGAGAACAAAGACGAAGGGCAGCCGCGCTGGGACGTGCGCGACGGGGCGGAGCCTCGGACTGCGTTTAGGGGCGGGGCCTGCATCCAGTCCTCCGGAGTCCTGAACAGTCCGCGGAAGTACCAATGGCCCGACCGCGCGTGCGGCTGGTAATCACCGCAGATGACTTTGGTTACTGCCCGCGGCGCGATGAGGGCATCGTAGAGGCCTTTCTGGCAGGGGCTGTGACCAGCGTGTCCCTGCTGGTCAACGGGGTAGCCGCAGAGAGCGCGGCGGAGCTAGCTGGCAGGTGAGTGGCGGCACCGTACAGGGTCTGGGCGGGCTTGGGCAGCCGCCTCTCGCGGCCGCCAGTGCTCCCGCTCGCGCTCCGCCTGCAGGCATCAAATCCCCACGGGCCTCCACGCAAACCTGTCCGAAGGCCGCCCCGTGGGCCCGGCCCGCCACGGCGCCTCGTCGCTGCTCAGCCCCGAAGGCTTCTTCCTCGGCAAGATGGGATTTCGCGAGGCAGTGGCGGCCGGAGACATAGCCTTGCCCCAGGTGCGGAGATGCGGCTGCAGGAAGAGGCTCGCGTTGACCCCCAAGGCTTGTCCGGAGGGTACCGTGAAGCCATTAGGGGCAGGGGCGCGCGATGGATGCTTTCCTGATTCATACTGGAGCAGGCACGCAGAGGCACCTGGAGGGAGGCCTTCTAGGTAGCTGCTCCCCGACATTCAAGGTGCCTTGTCGTTCTCTCTCCAGGTGCGGGAAGAGCTGGAGGCCCAGCTGATACGCTTCCGGGAATTACTGGGCGGGGAACCCACTCACGTGGACGGGCACCAGCACGTACACGTGCTCCCAGGTTGGGGTGGGGGGCGTTGCTCCCCGGTGGGGGGCTGGGGGTAAGAAGTGATTCCAGGTAGTAGGACGGGCTGCTTCCTGACTCCTCCCCGTCCGCAGGCGTGTGCCAGGTGTTCGCAGAGACGCTGCAGGCCAACGGGGTGCGCTTCACACGGTTGCCGGTGGAGCGCGGGGTGGGCGGCTGCGCGTGGCTCGAGGCCCCCGCACATGCCTTTGCTTGTGCTGTGGAGCGCGACGCCCGGGCCGCCGTGGGCCCCTTCTCTCGCTACGGCCTACGGTGAGGCCCTCCGCCCCTATCCCGCCCTATCCCAGTGCATCCTGCTGACCTTTCACCTGACAGCTATGGCCTTCCTCAGGCGATCCCTCTCGTGGCCCCCACCCCTGCCCATGACAGCTCTGCTGGTCCTTGCTGCTGATGCCCCTACATCCACAGGTGGACGGATGCCTTCGTGGGCCTGAGCACCTGCGGTCGGCACATGTCTGCTCACCGCGTATCAGGAGCACTAGCGCGGGCCCTGGAAGGCATACCCACAGGCCACGCCCTAACAGCTGAGCTGATGGCACACCCCGGCTACCCTAGTGTGCCCCCGGCTGGGGGCTGCGGTGAGGGCCCGGATGCCTTTTCCTGTTCTTGGGAGCGGCTGCATGAACTGCGTGTCCTCACCGCGCCCACGCTTCGGGCCCGACTTGCACAGGACGGAGTGCAGCTCTGCACACTCCATGACCTAGACTCCAAGAGGCCTGGGGAAGGGGTCCTTGGAGAAGCCACTCTGGAAACATTCCTGGAGCCCTCCCCACCATGCCCCTGACAGCCAGCCAAGCACAAATGTCCTTTAGTGCATGGAAAGGGGGCTGGTGTCAAGCCCTGAGACAGCCTGAAGCCAGGCCGAGAGAGGGGGTCCAGTAACATACTTCCCTGGGCAGGGCCCTGTCACCTCTGTGTCCAGGTCCTCATGGCTCAAAATGGTGGCCAGAGTTTTGGCAACCCATCTTGGCTGCCGGCAGATAGGTCCTATGACATCTGAGCCTGGGGCCTGCCAAAGCATCCTCCTTGTTCAGATATAGTAGAGAGAGACCACTGTATTAATAAAATGTATGTCTTGTAAACTTGGGTTTTTTTTTTAATTTTAATTTTTATTTTTTTTTAAATTTTTAATAAGATTTTATTTGTTTGAAAGAGAGAAAGAAAGGATGAGCATGGGATGGGGAGGAGCAGAGGGAAAGAGAGAAGCGGATTCTCCACTAAGCCAGGAGCCCAATGCGGGGCTTGATCCCAGGACCTGGAGATCATGACCTGAACCAAAGGCAGTCGTTCAACCTACTGAGCCACCCAGGGACCCCAAATCTGGGTGGTTTCTTAAACTGTGCCCTGTGAACTGTGAAAATGTTCACAGACACATGACAGGGCAAAAGCAACTCCTTTGGGGCACAAACCTGGTCATTATAACAGAATAGATAACACAGAACATACTCCAAGTTCTAGTTTTGTCCATGCTTAATTTTATTATTTTGGGGGAAGGGAGGATGGGAGAACAATGTCTCACCAGGCTACTTCTTGGAAGGTAATATTATCATCTCAAGTTTTATTTAAAAAGTCACCTGTTTTGTTGTTTTGCGGGGCTTGAACTCACGATCCTGAGATCGAGACCTCAGCTTAGATCAAGAGTCAGAAGCTTAGTGGACTGAGCCACCCAGGCACCCCAAAATTCACATGTTCTAAGCAGACATCCCTTTGCCATCCTAGGGGCAGATCTAAGGAAGTCCTGCAAGCCTATTCAAATTTTTCCAGGAGGAACAGTCTTCTGCAGAAATGGGACCCAGGACTCCTCACCAGACCTGGTGATGTGTGTGTGCCCTGTCACTGCGGCTCATGTGTCTTGGATCAAGGAGATGCAGGAAGTTCTTGGGAGCACAGAGCCCTGCCCCACTCTGGCGTGTGGAAAGGCAGATTGAACAATGATTTAGTATCTCCATCTTAACAGACCGAGAAGTAGAAATGGCAGAGGAGGGCTTTAAAGCTACCTGTTCATTTATTCACCATGCACCGTGTCAGGCAAGGGGTCAGGCGACCAGAGAGCTCTCTCAGCCTAGGCAGCCCCGAGGGATATACAGCTTTCTGAAGGGGTTAAGGGTGGGATCTTGCTTCTCTTTCATGCTGCCCCCATCCTACACCTCTATCCCCTTTACTGTGACTTCGGCCCACTCTTTTGTGGCTCCATCTTTCACACCAACCTTCCCTTGACCATGGTTCTTTCAGCATCAGGCTCTTTCCTCCTACCTTTCCTCCATGGCCGTAAACTGGAATCACTTAGTTCCTCCTAGTGCCATGCCCTCACCTCCTTGCCTCAGCCCAGTAGGGTCTGGCCACACTCCTGCAGGCTGCTGGCTGGAGCGGGTAGAGGGGTGGTGGGAAGGCAGCCTGTTGGCACAGAGGCATCTCCTTTGGGGAAAAGGGGGGGTTCTGCTATTTTGAGAGGAGGCAGCTGACTGTGTGGCTCTGAGGCTCAGGAGAGAGGTGTGGGGAGACAGGAGAGAACTGGGGTCTGCACAGAAGCAAGATGAAGCTGTGGGGGCACCTGGGTGGCTCAGTGGATTAAAGCCTCTGCCTTTGGCTCAGGTCATGATCTCGGGGTCCTGGGATAGAGCCCCGCATCAGGCTCTCTGCTCAGTGGAGAGCCTGCTTCCTCCTCTCTCTGCCTGCCTCTCTGCCTACTTGTGATCTCTGTTTGTTAAATAAATAAATAAATAAAATATTTTTTTTTTAAAAAAGATGAAGCTGTGGAGTGGGCTCCTATTGCTCATACAGGGAGAGGAGTGAGCAGAGCTGAGGGCCCAGATCAGCCCTAGGGACCATGACAGTGGAGAGAAGAGAGGGGCCATGGTCATGGCCAGATTGGTAGAATCATCTGGAGCCCAAGGTCTGCCTCACAAGGGGAGGGAAAGTGGGAAGGCAGAAGGCTGCAGGTAGCACAGGGCCCAAGGTCACTAGCACTGCACTGGGGACATGGGGATATTCCTATGTCAAACCTGCTGTGCACTGGATGGCTTAGGCGAGTGGGAGCTACTGCTCTCCACCCATTCATCAGTCATGGACGTAAGGTCTACTCTGGGCCAGGCAGGGGCTGGGTGCCGGGACAGCCCAGCCTGCCAGGAGCTCAGTCTGGGACAAACACGGGGATAGCTGGTATGATCTGGACTGCAGTGGGATGGGGAAGGGGAAGGAACACAAAGCAGACTGTGGGGCAAAAGGGGATTCCTAACCAAGCCAGGCCTGCTGGGAGAACACTCTCTGGAAGAAGTGACTTCTCTAGGCCTCGATTGTGGCCTCCACCCACTGTTGGGCAGTCCTTTCTGCTCTGATCCTCTAACAGGCAATGTCTTGCCGGAGGGCCCCTAGGAGCCCTCCTGCAAGAACATGTTCCAATCACCCAGGAAATAGCTATTTAGCAAGAGCCGCCTGAGCTAGGCCACCTTCAGCTCTGCTCCTTCTCCGGCTGGTGCCAGCACCCGGTGCTGCATGATGGACACAGGGAGAGGAGGGAGAGCCAGTGCAGGGAGGGCAGGAAGAGCCAAGACCCAGCTCTGGCTTTGCCTCAGATGGAGTCGGGTGGCTGCCCTGGCAGGGTGGGACACGGAGGTGCTGGCCCACTGAAGGAACAGAGTGGGGCCGGCAGGCCGCCAGCGCGTGGACTGCCCAATGAGGAAGTCCAGGGCCCTTGCCAGAGGAAGCCTCAGGGAGCCAGGGGCAGACAGGAGCCAGGGGCAGACAGGAGCCAGGCTGCAGTGCGCACCGGAGTGATGAAGGAGATACACATTTTGAGCTGAACAATTAATACAAGAGTGAGGAAGGTGAGAGAGTGGTGGCTCGAGTTCAGAAAGTTGAGAAAAGGTCCTGTAGGGCTCTGGATTTGGGAAGGGTTGGGCACCAAGGAACCTGAGTGGTGGACTATAACGGGCTCTGAAACCAGACTGTAAAAACCCAGGCCTGGTTTCCTTGGCTGTCACTGAACCGCAGTCTCTTCCTCTGTAAAAATAGGGATCGTGGGGAGGTGAACCATGAGAGACTATGGACTCTGAAAAACAATCTGAGGGGTTTGAAGTGGCGGGGGGGTGGGAGGTTGGGGTGCCAGGTGGTGGGTATTATAGAGGGCACAGCTTGCATGGAGCACTGGGTGTGGTGAAAAAATAATGAATAATGTTTTTCTGAAAATAAATAAATTGGAAAAAAAAAATAGGGATCGTGTCCGTGGGGTTGTCTTGAGAGTCACAGAGGATGAGGTGCTAGAAGACAGCAGAGTACCCTGCTGATGACCAAAGGAAAGGACTGACCGGCTCCTTGCTTCCTGGTAAAATGATTTCCCAGGAGGGCTCCTCTTGGACTCCTGCAGACCTATCTGACAGGGCAGGTCTGGTCTCCGCTGGTGTCAAATTCCAGACAAGGAAATAAAAAAATCAGTATCACACCGGTGCTGAGACAATACAACAGGAGGTCCCTGGGGCTCCAGGCTGGTTCAAGGAATGGCCTAGCCCCACCCTCGGGCACACCCTCCTTAGTTCTGGGACAGGAACTTGACAGCCACCTTTCTCAGGGCCTCAGTCTGCTCCTCTGCTCTATGTGGAGAATATCACTCTCTGGGTACTGACAAGTGGACTGAAATGAGGCCTATGGCACAGAGGCCACTGTCCCCTCCCTGATACCCAAGGTGCCCTTGGCAGGCAGGCCCTGATGGTCTGGATCTCCAGCCTTTTCTGCTTCCCTTGCAGGAAGGCCATACACCTCTGTGCGCCTCTTGGAAAAGCTGGGCATGGGGAGAGGAGCAGGCAGAAGAGCGAGCCTGGGCCCTGGCCACCCCTCTCCCTTCTATAAGAACATAGGCCCCAGGCTCTGCCCACTCCCAGTCCGGAAGAAACCCACAAGACCAAACCAGTGTCGGAGAGCATTTTTATTAAGGGCAGCAAAAGGGGATCGCAGCATCTTAGAAAGCCTATTCTCCACCATGGGTATGGTGGGGAGGGGCAGGGCAGAGGGGGTGGACCCAGCGCACTCCGAGGAACCTGGCGGACGTGAATTCCTGAGTGGGCTCAGGTCAGCAGTGGCTGCTCGACAGCTCTCCCCTTCTCCAGAGGGCCCAGCTGTTTGGGTGTGGAGCAGCCAGGACTGCTGGCCAGCATGTTTCAAAGCCTGTCCCGGGGACTGCCCAGGCTGGAGGGTACAAACCGCTTAGGTCTGAGGGAGGAACCACCCACTGCCTTGCTCTCCCAGGGCCAGGCCTCTGATGGGGCAAACCGTGGGCTGCCATGCCAGGGCTCAGAGTACCCGAGTGGCTGTCAGCTTGGACAAAGGTATCCTCCCACGATGAGCAGAGAAGTGAGAGGGGGACAGGCGGGCAGAGCTACGCTGGTAAAGAGATGAAGCAATGGGACAGTTCCCAAGAATGGCAATATTTCTGGGTTCAGAGAAGCAATGAGAACAAATGGTGGCTTATTTGTATAGCCTCTGACAGAATTTGGCATTTTATTACAAACCTGCGTGTGAGTGAAATTAAAGTCCATCATCACCTCTCTGCTAATGAAGAGACAGATGTGGAAACACTGGCCCGGCACTCTTGCGTTCCTGGGCACAGAGAAGTCTCCAGAACCTGCCCCTGGTGTACCTAGGACTAAAGAAGCGGAGTTCACTGACATACTGCAGGGACCACGCACCTGGACAACTAAACAACATTCTGCTGCCTAACCTACCCATCACACCCACCTCTGCACAGGTGAAATCGTCTTACAGGTCTGTAAACCCCAGAAAGATCCCACGTTAAGAGAGCTAAAAACAGAAAGCAGTTTCTTTACGTCATCTTGTCCACAGGATCTAGTTCCCCCTGAGAACCAGAAGGGCAGCCGCCAGTGGCAGAAGGAGGAGTTGGTGACATACGGCGTTTGGACCATCAGCTTCCTCCGGGTGTCAGTGACACGCATTCTCGATTTCAGGGGCAGTCCCACTTGCTTTGAAAAGACAGTAACATTCAAATCCTTACAAGTTCATCTGATGATAAATTCTAAGGTCAATTTTTATTTCTACAAAAAAAGGCAGTCAAAACAATATAAAACATATGTAAAGGATATTACTGAGTGAGCTTCAAGTGGAGCTTGACTCTGCAAAGGCTGTGAGTCCAGAGGGAGAGGGAAGGCCATCTTGTTCCTGGGCTGGCCGGCTGCTCCGAAGGGGCCAGCAGGGCGCCGGCAACCCCAGCCTGCTGCTGGCTACAGCCGAGTCCCGCCAATTCCAACCCCGCAAAGGGTCAAACTGTGCCGAGGGAAGGTCGCATTGGGGCTGTGCTGCGCTGAGGAGCTGGGAGCGCGAGCTCCGTGGCACATTCATATGGAGCTCGGTGACAGGTGAGCGTGAAATTTCACGTGGACATTCTGGCTTCAGCGTTGTCGGCAATGACCAGCATGTCTTCTGCAGTGGCTGCAGGGAGGAGCGTCAACATTTGGCCTCGAGAGCCTCTCTGGCGAGGAATTTCTCACGCAAGTGCACAGCGTCCTCCGGTCGGCAGGCCCTTCCCTGGCGTGGCCACTGACCTGGGTTCCCCCAAGTAGGCCAGGCCAGGCTGAAGTTCAATCACGCATACAGACATCAGGGTTTGCCCATTTAATCAATGTTACTGTGGTAACACTGGCCAGATTTTTACATAAGAACTGGGCCTCCCTTTTCATGGCTGGTTTTTTTGTTTGTTGGGTTTTTTTGGTGGTGAGGGGAAGGTGGTGGGATGGTGAGTGGTGGTTTGCTTGTTTTTAAATTTTTTTAAAAGGATGTTTAAATTGGAGCCAGGAGAATTTGAACCAACTCCCACACAGGGCAGTGCAACATGGGAGAGAAGCCACCAGAACGGCCAGGAGCGGTCTCTTCCCCTTTGCAGAGGAGATAGCCCTGGGTCTGGGGGAAGTGAGTGGGTGAAAAATAAACCAAATGGAAGAAAGTGGGAGCTGCAGGGGCAGGGGAAGAAAGGGAACTGCAACCTTTTTTTTTTTTCCCTTTTTTCTTAACCTTAAGGGCTAAATGTAAATTGAAGGTTCTGGATCAATTTGGACAAGAAAAGAAACACCATTTTTTTAAAGTAGATTGAAGCAGTGATTTTTAAAACAAAGAAAGCAGAACTAGAACATCTTAAATTTTTAATCCTTTCTTTACAGGTTACCTAGACCACTTTTGATTAAGAAAACTGTAGAAAGTTAGTAACTGCCACAAGCAAACGCCAGGCGGCGGCACGTGTCAATTTTCCACAGAGTCCTGCTTTGCGGGGTGTCTGAATGCGCTGTTCAGGGTCTCCGCTCACACTCGCTGGAATCGGTCGCGGCAGAGTTTAGTCCACAGGTCGCTTCTCCCCGTATTTCTTTGTAAACTCTTCAGCGTTCTTACAGAATTTTTTACGGTCCTTAGAGTATTCTTCAGCTAGGTCAGCCCGAAGTGGGTGCTCGGGCTGGGGGTCGTTCACCAGTGCTATGAGGGACTGGATTACTGCCAAGAAAAGGACCAGGCACCGCTGGTTAGAACAGTCTCAGAAAGGGCAACTTTTGACTCCAACACTGATTTACATCAATGTGCTTTTAAGATAAAGCGGCCTCCCATTTATCCAAAATTCTAACCACCAGGGCGCAACCCATCTTTCCTCTGTAGCTGGGAGAAAGTGCTGGACCACAAGCTGCTACCATGACAGTGGGTAACTGTTCAGAATGACACCTCCGCCTCCTCCAGGAACCTTCCTGAACTGACATCTCAGGGCCCCCCAGTCACTCTCACTCCCCCTTCTCCCGAACTCTGGAGCTCTCGGGCCTAGCACAAACACCCCCTCACATACATATACACACCTGCACACACAGGTGGAGCTTCTCTAGGGTAGGGACTGGGTGACATGTGCCATTGCTACGAGCGGTTCAGGGGAGCCTGGTGTCTGCAGGGTGTAAATGCACAGTAAGCCCACTCCGGAAGACCCCTAGGAGCTCGTGAACTAGCTGAGAAAGGTTCACCTGACACCTGTCTTAACTACCGGAAGGTAGATAACCCTCACCATTGTTATGCTCTCGATTCCACAAGCAGAAACCATACCAACTGCTTGGGGTGGGCCCCACAACACTCTCCCAAAGTACAGTAAGGCCTAGATGTACTGGAAGGCTGGCCCTGCGGTGGCAAGGCCACAAGGGAATGGAAGGTGGGGAAGGGAGATCGAGGGGGAAACCGAAGGTCTAGGAACCCCAGGCCCCCTCACCTCAGAAGTGGGCTGCATGCAGCCACTTTGCCTTCTCACACACGCTCCTCCTCATCCAGCCCTGATGAGGACCAGCACCCCCCAGAATGCTGGGTTCCCTCCCGCTGCCAAATTCCTAGCAAAAAGGCATCTCTCCTCTAGATTACCGATGCCACGGGTTCCTTTGCTGGGGACCATGTTCTCCCCCCTGCATTGCAAGTTATGGATTAAATGCTAATGCTGGCTGAGCCAGGCACAAAGGCCTACTCAGCCACTAGCTCACTCTGAGTGGGAGGAACAGCACTAATCACTCCTGGCCAGGCACCCAAAGACCACCAGCCCTCACCTCTGCCTGTCAGTGCTACCAGGTGAGACGGAGCAACAGGTGAGGCGCATGCAGGGCTGGCGGGGTCCAGGCTGAGCAGGGAGGAGGGGCTGGAGGCCAAAGAGGGTGGACTGTGAAGAGCAAGCCGGAGTGAAGGGCCTGGAAGCATCTCTGCAGGCTGAGGCAGTTCCTAATCCAATCCCCACAGCACCCTCAGGGGCAGGCATTATCACCTCCCACCTGTAAATATCTCTGAGAGGAAGTAGGCCCTGGAAGTACATTTTTTTTGTCTGTTTATTTAAGATTTATCCCTTTCATATTTGATTCTTGTATAACAGCACGAATGATAATAAAGCTATTTTGTTTGTTCCTCTTTGTCCCTATTTCCCCAACTCCCTCCACTGGGATTCTAGTGTTTGCCACATACCCACATATGGCCTAAATGATTATTTACCTAATATTTTCCTCTAAATCACCTCATTTTTTAAAATACAATTTTTCTCAAAGAAAGAAAGAAAATTTTTCTCAAAGAAAAAGTAAATGTAACTCCAATGGAAAATCACTTTCACTTGCTAGAAACAGAAGACATGCATCAATAAACATTAAAATGAGCACCCCTGTCCAGCCAGGGGAAGCAAGTGCACTGGGACCAATACTCTTCCAGAGGACACCTTTCAGTTTCTCGCAGACACTACCCCAGCTTGCCCGCCATGCCCTCCTTTAGCAAGCTCCCAGATTCTCCACCCTGTGCTCAGCTGTGAGACTGCTCCACATCCCTCCATCGTCTCAACTTCAGGCGGGAATCCTGCACCACATGTGACTCAGGGCATGAACAGATGGCTTCCTGTCTTCTGCTGTGATCAGAGACTGTTCTCCAGCAGAACCGCTGCTTCATTAGCATTTCAGGAACCTCAAGCGGCCCTTGCCTGGATAAGTGCAGCGGGGGTGTGTGGGAAGGGCAGTGAGGAGTTTTCAAGGTTTCCTGCTCACCCTCTGTGAGGGTACTAAGGCTCTCTGCTTTTCACTATGATCATCTTCACAGCCAGTGTTTCAGCAGAGAACCCTTTGTTCACTATTTAGGGTGGCTCTTCAAAAGCTAATCAGTTTGCAAGTTTACTATATCTATTTAATTATTTTCTGGGAACTTGCTTTCACTTATTTGATCAAGTCGAAATATTTTCCAATTTATTTAGTAGTTCTGGCAAGTATTTCATCCTTTCTCTGTTCCTCTGGGTGCATTTCTGGCTCCTCAGCTCAACTGTAATAAGAGCCTGCTGAGCTTAGCTTGTTTTGCTAGTGAGGTCCCGGACAGCTACAACTGCTTTTTAGACTACGACTGTGACCCCATCCCAGCATTTTCATACCTAAAACAGCACACTCATTATATTTCACAAATGGTCTAGCCCTGTCTTTTTTTTTTAACCTCTCTTTGACCCAAATGTTCCTCAGAAGTATTTTATTTTCTCTCCAAAATGGAAGAGTTTAAAAACATTATCAAAATTTACCTCCTATTCTCAATGTATAGGATCAAAGAATAAAGGCTATAAAATTTCCTCATTTTTGTTCTTACAGTTTCTTTGTAATAGGGGATGTAAATAATATCCATGATTCAATGCCCACCCCTTTTCACGGAGATCCAGGGGCTCCGTTTTCAGAATAAGATGTGAATAGAACTTTCCCTCAACCTGAAGGTGTGCAGTGCATAAGCAACCTTCCCACAGAATGTGCTACAAAATCTAATTAGTTTTCTGCTGCTTATTATATTTCTTGAATCCTCTAAATTTTATCTGCTTGATTTGTCTTAAGATAATGTAGGGGGAACTAAAACATTCAATTTAGGAATTATCTGATTTTTTCTTTATATAATTTTGTTGCTGTTGTAGAGTCCATATTATGCTGGCTTTCTTGATGACTCTGTATGGCAAATCTTGTTCAACCACCAAACTAAGCTCTCATTCTGCTGCTGACACATCTACTAGAACCACATATACTGCTGAAGAGAACTCTGTCTTCAAGTTCTTTTCTTCTGCTGTGATTATCACCAACTTCTACATCTCTGATAAAGTTTTGTTTTGTTTCTGGACTTTTCTCCTGCTATTTTTGCTCAGTTTTTAATGCTTTACTTCGTAATTAAAAACTGAGATACTAAAAATACTGAGATATAAAAAAAAACTTTTGAAAGAGTACAATTAAGTTGTTTTTTAGTAGATACACAAAAACTGTGTCATACCAGCATTTCTGGTGAAAATGTTCACCAGAACATCTTCATCATTCCAAAAACACCACCTACTCTCACACTCACTTCCTAATCCCTCCATATCAGCCCTGACAAGCACTACTCTATGTTCTCTCTCTGTAGATGTGCCTATTGTGGACATGCCATGTACAGTCGATTCTAGGGTTTTCTGCACTAGTTATATAACCTGAAGTTGCCATGAATGCTGAATTACATAGATACTGAGGCGTGAGTGACCTCAGGAATAACCAACTGTAGAACCAGCAAGCTGATCCCAGCCAACACAAAGAATGAGGAATACCAAATTCTCGTTATGTTAAGCCGTGAAGTGTTGAGGTGGTTTGCAATACAGTAATAGCAGAAGCAAGGGAACACAGCAGCAAGTGCCAGGGACAACATGCTTGACGTACGTGAGGACAAGGAATTTCTATAGGAAAAAAACCCAAGGGTGTGCACTGAAGAACATATTTTGCCAAGCTTTTATAAACATCAGCTTGTACATGACCAAATGTCACGTCCACTGGAGATCCTTCTATTCTGATTCAACACTGAAACCCAGTCCTTTCTACGACTCATCTATGAAACCTGGTGGACACATTTCACGGTGATTATTTCAAATAAGGAAGGCTCAACTTCCCGTGCAAAAGGTTTTCAACTCCTTCTTCCAGGGGTTCCACCAAAAAATGACTATACTGGTCACTGAAAAACCACCTGTGGCCTCACAAATTCCAGCCTCATCCACTCCCTTTAATCTGTAAAGACCATACAATGGTTCAGGTAGCTATACATCAGAAAGCCACTAAAATTATGAGATGAGGCGTTCAAAAGAAAGTTCTGGAGTTAACAAATAAAAACTGGACATAGTCTGTAACAAAATCTAGATATTTCCAATTTCCACAGGACAAGAGGAAAGCTAACCATAATGATCGATCAAGTATCCTTCCCAGAAAAATGAGCACATGGATGTTCACACAGAGGCATGTGACCACACACGGCCAACTCTGTACTTCTGTCAGGGCACACAGCCCACAGGACCATGCCTTCCCCGCCACGCCACCCACTCTGAGCCACCAGCATGGTGCTGCCCACCACATGGATTTGCCTTACGCCCTTCTTTTAGTCTGACAGGACCTCTCTAACCTCCCTTCCTCCTTCAAGTCTAAATTCATGTGCTAACTGCTGTGTGAGGTCACCTTAAACACCACTCACCCTTTCTCATTCAGAGCAGCCCTGCAGTCCTTCATGAAAACTTGAAGGGTGGTCCCTTACTGCATGGGCAGCCAATGCTGGGCTGGTCTCTCTACATGTGTCCCCACTGATCAGGAACACAGGAGGGCCTCCTCAAATACCTACACAGGTCAACAGTTTAACTGAGCTGTGTCCTGTCCACGAGAAATGGTGGGACCTCAGCAGCACCTCTACGTGGACTGGAGTTGGTCAGGTAAAAATTTCTCCGGACTCTGTGAGACATGGCCCCAGCCCCCACAGCAGCACCATCTGGGAAGACATAAGAAGCATGCCTTACCTTGGTCGGTTTTGGTTGCTGGCTTCCAGTTTTCAGCACTAATTACTGGCAGACAGACCTGCCCCTTTTCATCGATGTTTGGGTGATAGATCTTTGTTTTAAATGTGATCTTCGGTGGTTTGAATGGGTACTCTGCTGGAAAGTTGATTTCGATTCTGAAGGCCCCCTTATCATATGGAGGGTTGTCCTGCAGGGAACGAGGAAAGGGCAAATGAACACACCACAGCTCAAAAACCTGTCGCTGAGATAGAACTGCTCTGTTTACTTGAAAAATTAATTTATTTCAAGAAGTATGCCAATCGAAACCTTGTCACCTTGAGGGCCACCAATAATCAGTATTTCTACAGCAAGATGTCTGCTAAATTCCAGAAAACTCTGAGATAGACTGTGTGGTCTCTTTATCTTTGTACCCTTAATAGCTTCTGTTTGTGTAGTTTTAGGTCTACAGCAACAGCAAGAGGGAAGTACAAGTATCCCTCGCTTTCCAAAAGTTTGAGTGACACCACTTCACTTTCATCAAAGGCCTGCGTTAGTAACTGTTTTGCTAGCCAACGGAAAGACATCTGAAGAGGATTTTCACTTTTATCGAAAAAGGCAAAAAAGTGAAATATAGCACCCAGTGGTTGTTTTGCCGCAATCCTTTACACACAGGCAGTGAGCACCAGGAGCCGCCAGAGTGGTGGCGCCGCCCAGAGCCACCCCCCAGGAACTACATCCAGTGTAGCTTGCAGAGCGCTGAATTCAGATAAAGCACCTGTGCTTTATCGTATTTATTTTGTGTTCTCTGTTAGCAAGATGTGTCCTAAAGTATCAGACAAGCCTGAGAGAGGTTATTTTGGGGGTCTGGGAACACTATACGTTTTTTCCATGTAAGTTAATGGTAATTAAATGTTTCTTTGCTTTACACCACTTTGGCTTACACAAGGTTTCCTAGGAATGCTCTACTTTTGTTTGTGTGGTTTTTAAGATTTTATTCTTATGCAATCCCTTCACCCAATGTGGGGCTCAAACTCACAACCTGGAGACCAGGGGTCACAGGCTCCACTGACTGACCCAGCCAGGTGCCACAGAATGCTCTACCTTTGGAAAGCAGAGGAAAGGTGAGCTGGGTTCCTCTAAGTCCCCTCCTTCACATACAGCCTCCCCACTACCAACATCCCCCACAGACTGGTTTGTTTGTTACAATCAATGAACCTACATGGACACCTCATTGCCACACGCAGTCCAGTTACACTAGGGTTCACTCCTGGTGTCGTGCATTCTATGGTTTGGGTAAGGTATCATACATTAGAGTTAGAATCCGACAGTATATATAGCCTTTACAGATGGCCTCCTTCTTAGTAATATGCATTTAAGGTTCTGCCATGTTTTTCAGGGCACGATAGCTCATTTCTTCTTAGCACTGAATATTTCATTGTCTGGATTTAGCACCACTTATTTATCCATTCATCTGCTGAAGGACATCTTGGTTGCTTCTGAGTTGGGCAACTATGAATAAGGCTGCTTTACACATCTGTGTGTATGGACACCCCTTTCCACCTCCGCTGGGGAAACACAGAGCAGCATGATTCCTGGATTGTAGGTTAAGAGTATGTTGTTTGTTTTTTGTTTTTAAGATTTTATTTATTTACTTGACAGAGAGAGAGAGACAGTCAGAGAGGGAATACAAGCAGGGGAAGTGGGTGAGGGAGAAGCAGGCTTCTCGCTGAGCAGGGTGTCCAATGTGCGGCTTGATCCCAGGACCCTGGGATCATGACCTGAGCCCAAGGCAGAGCCTTAATGACCGAGCCACCCAGGCGCCTCTAGTTTTGTTTTGTTTTCTTTTTCAAAGACACTTATTTTATTTATTTTTAAAGATTTTATTTATTCAGGGACGCCTGGGTGGCGCAGTTGGTTGGACGACTGCCTCCGGCTCAGGGCGTGATCCTGAGTCCCGGGATCGAGTCCCACATCAGGCTCCCAGCTCCATGGGGAGTCTGCTTCGCTCTCTGACCTTCTCCTCGCTCATTCTCTCTCACTGTCTCTCTCTCTCAAATAAAAAAAAAAAAAAAAAAAAAGATTTTATTTATTCAGTTGTCAGAGCACAAGCAGCGGGAGCAGCAAGCAGAGGGAGCGGGAGAAGCAGGCCCCCTGCTGAGGAAGAAGCCTGATGTGGGACTTGATCCCACATCAAGGATGTGGGATCATGACCCAAGTTGAAGGCAGACGCTTAACTGACTAAACTGCCCAGGCACCCCTTTCTTGCCCATTTTAAAATCAGACTTTGGGGCACCTGGGTGCCTCAGTCAGTTAAGCATCTGCCTTCAGGTTATATAATCCCAGGGTCGTGGGATGGAGTCCCACATCTGCTTCTTCCTCTCCCTCTGCCTGCCCTCCAGCTTGTGTTCTCACGCTCACTCTTGCTCACTCTCAAATAAAATCTTTTAAAAACATAAAAATAAAAAATAAAATCTGCCTTTTTTCCCCTTATTATTGAGTTTTAAGACTTTTTTTGCTTATTTTTGGATAATAGCCCTTTATCAGACAGGTCTTTTACAAATACCTCATCTTTTTTGAAAACAGAGGTGGGGGCACCTGGATGGTACAGTTAGTTAAGGTCATAATCTCAGGGTCGTGCGACAGTTCCCTGTCAGGCTCCATGCTCAGCAGAGTCTACTGGAGAGTCTTGCTCTCTCCTCCTCCTCCTTAAAATAAATAAATAAATCTTAAAAAACAATAAATAAATCTAAAAAGATTAAAAAAGAAAAAGAAAAAGAAAATATGAGGAGTCACACCAGGGCTAAATAACAACCCAACCAAGACTATACCGCATTCTGGGAGGCCAAACAGCCAGGGCTTCAAATTCTGGCTAGCTAGATCTCCTCAAAGTAAAGCCAGTATCCAGCTGGATGGTTAGACTCTGGGGAGCTCAACTTGCCCCTAGCTGGTAGCCAGTCAAGGCCAGAACCATGCCCCACCTCCCTGTCCCTATGATGGCTCGAAGATCTAGACCTCAGGGGCTGGACACCCTGATGGGCCCAGAAGCCCCTGAGAGATGACCCAAGATAAAGAGCCCCACCCTCCGTCTACCTTCGGGAAGTGGAGCAAACCCTTCATCTACTGCCTTCTCCTAGTACTCTGGCTCTCCTGCTGTATCACACCCAACCCAAAGAAAGCTAAGCTTCTCAGAGTGCCCAGGAATGCTGTTGAGAGCCCCCACACCATGGCCCTCAGACCACCTGGGCATCTTCCAGCAAACACAGCTCCTCTGCTGGGGAACAGGGTTGGCAGGCACCAGGTCTCCACACTGACCCATGTTCTAATCCTGCCCAAAGAAGGGAGGCATGGTGCAAGGGCTTTGAAGACAGGTGAAATTAGGGAAGGCTGAGGGGTAGAAGAGGTCTTCCAGGCAAAGACTAAAGACTAGGATGGTGGGGCTTAGAAGGGGCGATCTGGGCCAAGACAAGAGGCTGGGAGCCACTACACTGGCTGAGTGCCTACATGGGGTCTTCCCGAAGAAAGGCTGAGGCCACTGAACTCCCCTCTGACCAGTGGATACCCTGTCAGAAGATTAATCTGTGGGGAAGCTTGTGAGAAAGCTGGGAGACTCAGGGTCTGGAATAAGGTGGAGATGTTAGCAAACAGTCCAGGCTAGGTGCCTGTGTGGGGAGACACCTGGCACACACCTGAGAAAGGTTAGGAGAAGACAGGACTGGAAAATCATTCTTATCTCAACAAAACCTTTGCTAATCCCTTCTTCATAATTCTCTAGAACACTCTCCAGAAGTTAAAGCGGCAGCAGACCCCTCCCAGGCCTTGTCCTGTGTGCCTACCCAGAGTCACTCACTACCAAGGACAGCTTGACTCACTGTTACAAATGTACAGATTTGTACAAATTACCAATGGGGGAACTCAGAGAAGATAAGATGGCTTTTGGTTTTCATTTTTGGTTTTTGCTTTTGGTTTTTTAAGAGAAGTTTAAATTTTCTAAGTAAAAATCACGTTCACGGGGCACCTGGGTGGCTCAGTTAAGCATCTGCCTTCAGCTCAGGTCATGATCCCAGGGTCCCAGAATCGAGCCCTGCATCAGGCTCCCTGCTCAGCAAGAAACCTGCTTCTCCCTCTCCCACCCCCCTGCTTGTGTTCCGTCTCTTGCTGTGTCTCTGTCAAATAATAAATAAAATCTTTAAAACAAACAAACAAAAACCATGTTCACTTCTACCACTTGAGCCATGTAAAAAGAGCTTTCCTGTACGACTTTTGTTTGGCTGGCCATATCTGCCAGATTTATTCATTCATTGCCCCAGACTCATCAACCCTGTGGCTTACCTGATGCTGGACCCTGCACTAGGAGCTGGGAGACAAGAATGAGCCAGTTCCAGTTAGCAGTGCTAACCTCGGCTCTACCTCCTGCTCATTGGGCAAGCCTGGGACCTTCCCGAATGGCTTTGATGTGGGTGTGTAACTGCAGTGCGCACTGAGGAGGAGGTTTGAGCACACACGGTCCAACAAGCCTGGCCCCGGTGCAAAAGGCTCAAAGAAAAGCAGCTCTGTTGCTGCCAGAAGCACTACAGGCTGGGCCTCTCACCACTCCCCACGGAACGTGGCTACACTCACCTTACCTTCCCTGAGCCTCTGTCCTTGTCTGGGGCTCTGGAGATGAACAAAGGAGTAGATCGGGGGCATGCCAATCACACAGACTGTCCACCTGTGCCAGTGATTTTTGCGGAAGAAGGCGTGCAAAAATTAAAACACAGGATATACCTTCTGGAGAAAGGCCTAAAGCACCACATGTGAGTTTTTTACATTTCAGAGCTAAACTTACTCTGTGGAAGGTAGCTCAGAAACTTGACAAGAGACCTTAATGAAAAAACATGTTTGTGCAGTAGAGAGATATTACACAACTATCCAGGAATTTGCCTCACACCAAGATCAAGCTGTAACACCACTCCATCGTCAAATTCACCAAAGATTCTAGCACTTTTATCTTTACACATGACCCTGACCAAAGTTTTTCTGTTATTCCTGCCTATATGGGTGTCTTGCATTCCTTTTAGCTGATACCACCATGTCAGGGGATGTTTTTAGATGTAAAATTAATTTCTTCTTCTAATTTTACATGCTCTCAGTTAGTGCAAAGCCTTCAAGCTTTATTTCTCTCTCTCCTGAAGACGCTATAGGTGATTAGCCAAACATGTATCCACTCTCCCTTTATAGACGTGACTGGTTTTAAAGTGTTTACTGTTTATTTTATAAATAGTACGGTTGAGGAGAAAAGGAAAAAGAAAACTAACTTTGGTACTGCTTTTGTGCTTACAATCCATTTTTCTGCCTTTGCTTCTAGTCATGATACACATGCATGTACAGAAGATTTGACAGCTCTTTACCAAGGATTTATGACATGCTAGCTGCTTCTCTGTCTTCCCTCCAATTCACCTCCCCCCACGGCAACCTCAAGCAGATGCTGTCATCAGCCACATCTGGAAATGAGACAAGTGAGATGGAAGTTGAGCAATCAGCCGAAGAACCTAAACTCAGATCTCTTCTCTGGTAACACAACTCACTACACGTGCCGGAACCCTCCGGGCCCATCCTCGTCACCTCTGTGTGACCTGCAGACCCAGGGAAGCCATGAGCATGTACTGTTGTTCATGCTGCTTTTGGTGCCCTGAGTCCCTGTCTCTTTCTGGCTCTGGACCAGAAGTCTTATGTCGCCTGCTGTAAGCTTGCAAGTAGGGTAAAAACTTGAGATCCTTCACAGTTCCTAACACCCACTGTGCAAGGCACAAAGCCATCCCGCAGCGACTAAGACAGACTTCACCGAGAGGAAGCTCCTCCACACAGGCACCAAATCCACCCCCCACCCCCCAGGCTTTGACCTGTGCATCCTACCCCTAACCCTGGGGCCGAGCCTAACTTTTCCTTCCCAGGGCAACCCTTTAAGAATCCCAAGACCCCATTGTGTTTCATGTCTTCCCTTCCTTGAGTGAAGACCGACTCCTTCAATTATCCCACAGAAGTCACCGTTTGTGTCACTGCTGTGACTGCTTTCTCTGTGCTGCAGTGAGGACACCACACAGCTCTCTGGCAGTGAGAGGAAGTCAGGCCAGTCCTCCCACTCCCTGACATGGACTGCTGCCACACGGCATGTCCCCACAGCGTGTGCACAGCTGACACCACACACAGGACTCATGCCTGACCTGATGTGAATAGGAGGATCCTGGTTTAGAGCTAATGACCGTGCTGTCCCTTCTTCAAGGGTCAGACGGACTGAAGGCTCTGTGTGTTGCATCCACTTCTGCCCCCTTTAGTGACGACCCCTCAGCAGCATCCTTTCCCTATGTTTCACCCAGCAAGTTAACGAAGCCAGAGATTCACTAGACTAGGATGCCAAGCCCAGTCAGCCCCTAGAGCAGAGTTCTTGTTAAAGCGGAGCTGTCTATGCGCTCAAGCCTTCAGGGTCCACTCTAGAATTTTGTCATGGGTCTTCTGAACAAAGAAGATATAAATTGTCAAGTATTTATTCTTCTGTATCTATTCTGAAAATGCACTTTCTGATTGCCTGAATCACAAAATCTGTTCGATTAGTAGGCTCATTCTGTGTTAATGTTGCTTTCTAAAGAGGAGTCGTTTGTACTGTCACCAATGGTTTTGGTTTGTAGTGCACTTCACAGTATAAGTCTTTGTCAACAAAAACCCGATGTTACAGAATTCCATCACATTAAAACTTATAAGTGCGAAAGAGTATTTTTATTTTTTTTATTTTTATTCATTTTTAAAAAAGATTTTATTCATTTATTTGACAGAGATCACAAGTAGGCAGAGAGGCTGGCAGAGAGAGGAGGGGAAGCTGCTCCCCGCTGAGCAGAAAGACCGACACGGAGCTCGATCTTTCGGGATCATGACCTGAGCCTGAGGCAGAGGCTTTAACCCACTGAGCCACCCAGGCACCCCATGAGAGAATATTTTTAAAACCCGTTTTGGGGGCGCCTGGGTGGCTCAGTGGGTTAAGCCGCTGGCTTCGGCTCAGGTCATGATCTCAGGGTCCTGGGATCGAGTCCCGCATCGGGCTCTCTGCTCAGCAGGAGCCTGCTTCCTCCTCTCTCTCTCTCTCTCTGCCTGCCTCTGCCTGCTTGTGATCTCTCTCTGTCAAATAAATAAATAAAATCTTAAAAAAAAAAAAAAAAACCGTTTTGTCTCTTGTGACCAAGCTACCTTTTGAATTCTATCTAAATTTAAAAATCACAATCTCCATGAACTGAATTCAATAAGGAACTTCCTCTGCTCTCAATTATATGTACGTCTCAACACAATCCACTTTCCCCCCAAGAACGGAAGTAGCTGGGATGCTTGAGCAGCTCAGTCGGTTAAGCATCTGCCTTCGGCTCAGATCATGATCCCTGGGTCCTGGGAGCAAGTTCCACATTGGGCTCCCTGTTCAGCGGGGAGCCTGCATCTCCCTTTGCCTGCTGCTCCCCCTGCCTGCGCTTGCTCCCTCTCTCTGACAAGTAAATAAATTAAAAAAAAAAAAAAAAAAAAAAAGAATGAAGTAGCTAACATTCGTACCCTGAAGTGTATTAAACATTCCATCCCCCAGGATAAGAGCTGTTAGTCCCCTGCTCATGGCCCTGGTATGTTCTCTACACATATGTAGTGTAAACAAAGGCATTTTATTCTGGACATCTGTACGTATTACTTACAAGTAGTTACGAAACTGGAGTCATACTGTCTCCATCCTTTTGTACTTCTGTTCATGTTGCTATACACGGTCTCCCACCCTGCAGTCCAGCTGTTGCCCACTTCTTAGGCCACAATGCCTTGCAGGTGGAGCCACATTCAATGTCAAAGAGACCACAGAGGGCAGTACCCCTGTGGCTTTTGTCCACAAAGCCTGCAGCTGGCTTTGACAGGAGCACAACAGTTCCCACCAATATGGAGGGATGCTCTTCCCCAAAAATATCTCCAGTGTAATGTGAGATTGGTGACAAAATTATGTTTTATGTAGGGATCCCCTCATTTGGCTACAACCATTACAGCGACAGAAAGCCAGAAGTGAGAAGCTATAGGAGAATCAGCAGGAAAGCAGAGAAGAGCGGAAAACCCACCGGGGCTGGGTCCTGAGAGAGGCAGGACTTGGCTCCATCTCAGTCCAGAGAGGCGATGCGGAAAGAAGGAAGGGGTCTGGCAGGTGAGGATTTCCGGTGAAGCGGGCTGTAAGGTGAGTAAGGACCCAGAAAGGAAGGTGAGAGACTGGAACTACGAACGCAGCAACAAAGAGGTGAAAGAAGGAAACCAAAGCTTCACATGTGCTCCCGGGAGTCAGGGTGGACTTGTGAGAAATCTTCCTTCTTCCAAACTGAAAAAATAATCTAGCATTGAAGGAGCTTTTATACTGTGCCTGGGACAGTCCCAGATATTTTTAGTCAAGAACAGTATACCAGTCACCAGAGGGCAATGGAAGAAAAAAGGATGGCGGGAGTTCCAGTGTCACAGATACCCAAGCACCCTACTAGCTTTGGCAAGTCTTAAGGTTTTGTCACAAGCAGGAAAAAAGTGTTGTTGTTGTTTTTATAAAGATTTTGCTTATTTATTTGACAGAGATCACAAGTAGGCAGAGAGGCAGAGAGAGATGGAGAAGCAAACTCCCTGCTGAGCAGAGAGCCTGATGCGGGGGCTTGATCCCAGGACCCCGGGATCATGACCTGAGCGGAAAGCAGAGGCTTTAACCCACTGAACCACCCAGGTGCCCTGGAAAAAAGTGTTTTAATTGAGGCAAAATTCACGTAACATACAATTAACTATTTTAGCATGTATGATTCGGTGGTATAATGAATTCCTAATGTTGTGCCCCCTCTCTCTAATTTCAAGACTTTCCTTGCCTTCAAACATTCTGTATCCATTAAGTAACAAACAGAAAATCGAGGCAATAAAACTCTGTTGAATAGATTACATTTTTGCTTCAGTGGAGGCTGCGGGAGCTGCGCCAGAGGTGGCTAACTTCTCCCAGGAGGGAGAGGAGAGGAGCTCAAGGTTGAAGGAGGGACCCTCACGTAGAGGGCAGGGAAGCCAAAAAAGAACACACGCCGCTTTCTAAAAGCCGGCCTCCAGAGCTGCTAAAATGACATTCGGTGCTATCAGAGAGAGAAATCTGTGTTGTGGTAGAAAACAGGCTACCCTTGTCTCTCTCCCTAACAGAGAACTGGGGCCAGCACCCTAGCAGGTGGCACTCCTGCCCGTTTTCTTTTAGGCGAACACATCAGCGTGCACTCTCTCACATGCCGGGATTTGTGCGTGAGGTGCCATAACACCTTTATTTTTATTTACATTGCAGTGTGCTACCGACTTTATCCTCAGCACCCATACACTTAGCTCCTCAATCTTCATAATGGTTTGGATGCACCACAATTTCCTTACCACCGCCCCACTGCAGGGCATGAACTCCTCTTCATTTGCAAAGATGAAATCAATAGTAACATGAGTGTCCGCAGGAGCAGTAAAGACCCAACATACTTTTTAAATAAAAACAAAGCTACCATGTGTTCCCAAGAGCACTGGCCAACTCCCCTGGCTGAAAAGCAGGAAAGCAGAGCTGGCAAGGCTGCAGGGAGCCATGAGGACATGGTGGCGGCACCCGTTCTGGGAAGCCACAAAATCAGAAATGATATTTCTTCCATTTTCTTTTCTTTCTTTCTTTCTTTTTTCTTTTTTTTAGATTTACTTATTTATTTTGAAAAGGAGAAAGAAGGCATGGGTTCGGGTGGTGGCAGAGGGAAGGAATCTGAAGCAGACTCCCCAATGAGCAGGGAGCCCCTTGTAGAGCTCGATCTCAGGACCCTGAGATCGTCATGACCTGAACCGAAAACCAAGAGCTGGACACTTAACCAACTGAACCACCCCAGTGCCCTGAGGATGTTTTCATATAAGGAAGAAGCCTGGTTTCATCTAAGAGAGGAAGTGGTGGCAAGGAACCTTTCTGTTCTGGTGAGCTCCTTACTGTGTTCTCCTACTTGCATTTTGATCACCTGTCTTCCCCCATTAGTCCAGGAGATACGTGAGAGCAAGGACCCAAGGCACCCTCAGAAGCAAGCCTCAAATGTTTGCTAACTGAACTACTAAGCCAACAGATTCTCTTCTTGATTATAAATCATCAATGTCAGGGTTTATGTTATGGCCATGAATGTCAGCTCTCAAAATAATGCTTTAACGTGCCTGAAACACAGTGACCCCAGAAGCATGTACACAGAAAACATTTCCACATCTCTGGATATCCCAGGTACAAGTCACAGCTTAGAGTGGCTAATAAAGTAGGAAGTATGAGAACCTCACAGCCAATCTAGGAGGCAGGGAGTCGATTCCAGGTCATTCACATAGAAATAAAACAAGTTCTTTTTAGGAAAGAAAAACTGAGGGGCAGCTAGGTGGCTCAGTTGGTTAACCATTGGCTTTTGGCTCAGCTCACCATCTCTAGTCCTGAAACTGAGCATGACATCAGGCTCCCTGATGTCTGCTTCTCCTCCCACCTCGCCACTCCCCCTGCTTGTGTGCTCTCTCTTTCACTCTCTCTCTCTCAAATAAATAAAATCTTTAAAAAAAGAAAGAAAGAAAGAAAAACGGATATTACTGCTTTTTTAAAAAACCAAGGCTAGGGGGTGCCTGGGTGGCTCAGTGGGTTAAGCCTCTGCCTTCAGCTCAGGTCATGATCTCAGGGTCTTGGGACTGAGCCCCGCATGGGGCTCTCTGCTCAGTGGGGAGCCTGCTTCCCCCTCTCTCCCTGCCTGTCTCTCTGCCCACTTGTGATCTCTGTCTGTCAAATAAATAAATAAATAGAATCTTTTAAAAAAAATAAATAAAATATTTAAAACAACAACAACAAAGCTAGGGGTGCCTGGGTAGCTCAGTTGTTAAGCATCTGCGTTTGGCTCAGGTCATGATGGGATCGAGCCTTGCATCAGGCTCCCTGCTCAGCAGGAAGCCTGTTTCTCCCTCTCCCAGTCCCCCTGCTTGTGTTCCCTCTCTCGCTGTGTGTCTCTATTAATTAATTAATTATATAAATAAAAATAAATAATATGCTAATTACAACTGAATTTAAAAAAAATAAATAAAAACGCATATGCCCAAATAACCCAATTTTAAAAATTGGCAAGATAACTTGAGCAGACATTTCTCCAAAAAAGATATATAAATGTCCAATAACACAGGAAAATATATTCCACATTATTAGCCATCAGGGAAATGCAAATCAAAACCACAGTGGGATACCACTCTGCACCTACTAGGAAGGCTGTAACGAAAAGGATGGACAGTAGCAAGTGTTGGCAGATATATAAGGAATTAGAGCCCTTATACTCTACTGGTAGAAATGTAAGTGGTGCAGCCACTGTGGAAACAGTCTGGCAACTCCTCAAATGGTTAAACATAATGTTACCATATAACCCAGCAACTCCACCCCTAGGTAAATACCCATAAGAAATGAAAACATATTCCACATAAAAACCTGTATGTGAATGTTCACAGCAGCATTATTTTTAACAGCCCCAAACTGGAAACAATCCAAATACCCATCAACTGACGAATAGATAGGTAAACAGAATATAACCATTATAATGGAAACTTATTTGGCAATAAGAGGAATGAATTTCTGATACACACTACAACATGGGTGAAGCCTGAAAGCATTACACTAAGGAAAGAAGCCGGACACAAAAGGTCATACATTGTAAGATTCCATTTATATGAAATATGCAAAATAAGCTAAAGCTACAGAGACAAAGTAGCTTTTTGATTGCCTAGGCCTAGGGGGATGAGGGTGATGGCTATGGGTAGGGGTGGTTCTTTTGGGAATAATGAAAAATGTTGTAATAGTGGTTATAGTGGCACAACTCTGTGAATATACTAAAATCCACTCAATTGTACCCTTTATTTTTGAAAAAGATTTATTTATTTGAGAGAGAGTGTGAAAGAGAGAGCACAAGCAAGGGGAGAGGCAGAGGGAGAAGCAGGTTCCCTGCTCAGCAGGGAACCTGACTGTGACGGTCATTCCCAGGACCCTGGGACCATGACCTGAGTCAAAGGAAGACACTTAACTGACGGAGCCACCCGTGCCCCCAAATTGTATACTTTAAAAGGAGGAAATGCATGGTTTGTGAATCTCAACAAGACTTTAAAAAAAACTGGGGCGCTTGTGTGGCTCAGTTGGCTGAGCATCCGACTCTTGGTTTTGGCTCAGGTCATGATCTCAGGGTCCTGAAATCGAGTCCCCCCATCAGGAACTGCGCTAGGCAGGGAGTGTGCTTGAGATTCTCTCCCTTCCTCTATCTCCTCCCCCTGCTCGTGCAAGTGCGCGTGCTCGCTCACGCACTCTTGCTCTCTGCTTCAAATAAATAAATCATCCCCCCACCCCCCGCCACTGCCAACCCCCTGCCCTGCCCAAATCAAAGCTAACACAGAAATAGTAATTCTCAACTAAGGGTAGTGTTATTCCTCCCTCACAGGTTTATAAATGCCTGGGCAGGGGATGGGGAGAGGGGAGCAGGGACGCCTGGGTGGCTTAGTCAGTTAAATGTCTGCCTTTGGCTCAGGCCATAATATCAGGCTCAGGCCATAATCTCAGGCTCCTGGGATAGAGCCCCTTCTTGGGCTCCCTGCTCAGTGGGGAGTCTGCCTCTCCCTTCAGCTGGCTAGTGCTCTCTCTCTCTCTCAAATAAATAGAATCCTGAAAGAGAGAGAAATACCTGAGGGTGTCCCTACATTGTCCCAATGACAAAACTGGCCACTGGCACCTACTGGACAAGAAACAAGGACAATCCTACACAGAAAATCCACAGGCACACACCAAAATGCAGTTCATAATGCAATTGCACTGAGAAATACTGGTTTTGGGTAACTACAAGTTCAATTTACAAACTGTTTGGGGGGGTGCCTACTATGTGTGCATATTGGTGCTAGGGGCAAGAAATGTTAAGGGAGGGGCGCCTGGGTGGCTCAGTGGGTTAAGCCGCTGCCTTCCGCTCAGGTCATGATCTCAGAGTCCTGGGATTGAGTCCTGCATCGGGCTCTCTGCTCAGCGGGGAGCCTGCTTCCCTCTCTCTCTCTCTCTGCCTCTCTGTCTACTTGTGATTTCTCTCTGTCAAATAAATAAATAAAATCTTTAAAAAAAAAAAGAAATGTTAAGGGAAACTGATACAGACGTCTACCTGACCCAGAACTTGTTGAGACAGATATTCATACCACAATAAAGCAGAAGTCACACTGTGAGAAGTGCCCCAAAAGATGGGGGGCCAAGTAATGTGGTGCAGGTCACAGCACACCCCAACAAGCTGTCAGCCAACAGGCATTCCTTCATTTCTTTGCAGGCAAAACCCCAGTTTTGTATGTGGTCATGCTGCTCCCTCACCGTGATCTAGAGGTAAGTCCTGACTGGTCTAAACCTGTCCAACAAAGCAGCCACCAGTTGCTAGTGGCTACTGCACACTTGGAATGTGACTCTTCTGGGGCGCCTGGTGGCTCAGTTGGTTAAGCATCAGACTCTTGATCTCAGCTTAGGTCTTGATCTCAGGGTCAGGAGTTCAAGCCCCACAGTGGGCTCCACATGTGGAGCAGGAAGGGAAGAGAAGAGAAGAGAAAGTCTTCTGAATTGAGATGTGCTATGAGTGCAAAATACTACCTGGATTTCAGAGACCTTGTACAAAAAAAGAATTTAAAATATTTCAGTAATAATTATTCGGATTATGTGTTAAGAAATATTTTTAATATAATTTATCTAAACTATTTTACCAAAATGAATGCCAAAATGAATTTTTAAAAAATACTAGAAAACTTAAAAGTACAGCTGTGACTCACAGGATATCCCAATTGGACAGCACTATCATCCATTGTGGAACTTTCCTACCAGTGATAGACGGGGCTGGGATTGGGGCAGGGGTAAGCCATGTGTCCTGGTTCTGGATAATGACATGTGGCAGCCTTTGGACAGCTTCCAGGATGGGGTCTTTGTTCTTGGTCACAGCAAACTACACATACGATAAAAACTACACAGACAAGGGGCACCTGGGTGGCTCAGTGGGTTAAAGCCTCTGCCTTTGGCTCAGGTCATGACCCCAGGGTCCTGGGATCAAGGGCTCTCTGCTCGGCAGGGAGCCTGCTTCCTCCTCTCTGTCTGCCTCCTCTTTCTCCGCCTGCTTCTCTGCCTTCTTGTGATCTCTGTCTGTCAAGCACAACCTTAAAAAAAAAAAACAAAAAAAAAACTACACAGACAAAAACACACACATACTAAAATTGGAGAAATCTAAACAAGGTCAGTGGACTGTATCACTGTTATTTTCTCGTTATGATACTCTGCTACGGTTATGCAACAGGTGAAAGGTACTGCCGATCTCTATTACTATAATTACATGAGAATCTACGATTATCTCAAAAAAACCGTTCAAAGAGACAGAAAAAAAATGAAGGGAAGAGAAGGTCCTCTTCCTACCCTGGCCACTGTGGGCCCTGCAGCAGACCCCAGTACTGCAGCAACTATGTGATGAATGGCTGAAAGTCAGGCTGAATAGAACCAAGAACCGGAGAAGAGGGACAGGCCAAATTCAGGTCCCTGCTCCCATCACGGAGCTGCCGGATTAACCAGCCCAGAGCATGCACCACAGGACTTTCTGGAGCAGTTAACTTTCCCTTTTCGAAGCAAAGCTGAGTTGGGGGTTTCCTTACTTGCAATCAAAAGCGACCTCACCAGTATGAACGGTGACTGCAGAGAACATGGAAGGATGTGATTCACTGAGACCAGGGGATGGGGAGTTTCAGAGAAGACTCAGGAGGACGGGTGCCTTAAGTAGAAGAGGCTTCCCAAGCAGGAAGAGGTGTGATGTTCCTGGGAGAATGTGATGCCTCTCCCTAAGGTTAACAGGAATTTAACTCAACAATTAGCTTCAAGTACCCTAGCCACAGTCCAACTTAGAGTCAACTGGTGGTGGGCACTGACGTGCAGCGCACGAGACAAGGGGGCAAAGCTGTTCCAAAGAGGCTGGTATCCAGCCCAGGTGGGGGAGATGTGATGGTGAGCCTGGGAGGTGCTGCAAAGAACTTCTGAAATGAAAAAGCCTGCACAGAGACAGAAGTACTTCCAGTTTCTGAAAGAGGATATTATCAGTGCAACTCATGCCCATCCCCAAAACTACTCCAGAGGGGTTCACCAGAACCTGGTGTGTGTGTGTGCACCAAAAGGAGAGCAGTGAGCCCCAGGAGCCAGCGTGGAAGCCAGAGAAACTGCCATGTCAGAGAGTCTGCTTCCTCTCCCACCAGCTGGCAGGGGAAAAAACAAGGAAGTACAAGGCCTCTCCAGAGGGCCTTCATTTCATTTTAAAAACAATTCTTAAGGCAGCCTTTGATATACAAGGCCTCAGGGATACAAAGATGACTCACAAGTCTGTGGTTCTGAAGCCCAAAGGCAAAGACATCCAGGGCAGCTGACTCGAGCATTAACCACAGCATTAGCTGAGGTAAACACTTGCTCTGTGCCAGGCCCAGGAGCACTGTCAACTATTTTTAGTCCCCTGCCCGCTGTGAGAGGCAGGCACTTATTAGCTCCATTTTACAGATGAGGAACTGAGGCACAGGCAATCAGAAGACGACTTACTGTTATTGTTTAGATTGTTTCCATCTGTGCATGGCTTACCTTTACCTGAGAAACAGGTAAAACTGAAACTTGCAGCAGCAGCACCACAAGTTCAGGGTGAAAATGACAGGGGACAGGAGTAGCCTAGGCAAGAACAGAACTCAAGATGGAATGAATTCTTGGGATGCCTGGGCAGCTCAGTCAGTCAAGCATCCCACTGTGAGTTTCAGCTCAGGTAGTGATCTCCAGGTGGTGAGATCGGACCCCATGTCCAGCTCCGAGTTCAGCCCTTTAACTCTGCTCCCCCCCCATTCTTTCTTTCTCTCTCTCTCCCTCAAATAAAATCTTAGGGGGAAAAAAAAAGATGTAATGAATTCCTGCCTTAAAGAATGCAAGCACTCAAATTACAAAATTAGAAAAGGACAAAGAGCAAACATCAAAGAAAACAGAAGACATCAAAACATAAAAGCGAAATTACAAGAAAAGCAAAAATCAGCTACTCACAACACAGGAAAAGAATGAAATTTCTGGAGGGTATGTGCTCTTGGGTAAATTGGAAGGGGAGGTGAACCATGAGAGACTATGGACTCTGAAAAACAATCTGAGGGGTTTGAAGTGGCGGGGGGGTGGGAGGTTGGGGTACCTGGTGGTGGGTATTATAGAGGGCACGGCTTGCATGGAGCACTGGGTGTGGTGAAAAAATAATGAATACTGTTTTTCTGAAAATAAATAAATTGGAGGAAAAAAAAAATGAAATTTCTACTTCATGATACACGAAGCCCATGTGACCATTTACCCAAATCTACTAGCACACAGAACACACAATCCAATCTCACATATAAACAGAGTAAACTTAACACAATGGAGTATTTTATTTTTTCACCTTAATTTTTTAAAAAATGCATTTTGAAGATCAACTTATTTGAGAGAGTATGTGTGTGCGCACACACAAGCAGTGGAGAGGGACAAGGGAGAGGGAGAGAAGCAGACTCCCTGATGAGCAGAGCCCCCCCGCAGGGCTCAATCCCATGGCTCAAGATTGCGACCTGAGCCAAAATTAAGAGCCAATGCTCAGACGACTGAGCCGCCCAGGCATCCCTACAATGGAATATTTTAAAAGTAGCTCATGATGAAGGAGGGGTTAATCCAGAAAAGGAAGAGACTTGTAATTAGCAGGCCACTTTGAAAAACCCATATCATAAAATTTAATTGACAGTAATATGGCCTTTAATGAAATCCACTCATTCCTGATTAAAATTTACAAATTTAGAGAGCAACATCAGCAAAATGGCAAAGCAAGCAGCTCCAAACTCCCTTCTACAGAAGCATAAAACAAAACAAAGAAACAAAAAACCCACAACCACAGAAACTGTCAGAACCAACTTCATATGAACTCTGGAAAACAATCCAAGGTTTACAGCAACGGAATGAATGCAGAATCAAGAAAAAGGCAACTGAAAACTGGCAGGAAAGCTTTGCGGCAATTTTACTCGCTTTTACTCCACCCGCTCCCTAGCAGGACTGCAAGAAGTCTGCAAGAAGGCAGCCTCTATTTCCAGCGTGGGGCCCTGGTCCCTGATTCCAGAGGGAGCAGAGTAGACCTTACTTGGAAATTACTGCGTCTGTCTGTTCAAACCGGTCTTAGAGCAACCTGAGGGGCTGACTACACGGCGCTTACCTTTGTTTTGCCTAACTCAGAATCCACACAAGGGTGGAAAATCCCAGCCCTGCTCAAAAACACTGTGAGGCAATGGAAAGCCCACAGCCAACTGGAGAAAAGAGAGTGACTGAGATGTACAATAGACTTCCTAAAGCAAAGAGGAAAAGCCAAGGAGAAACTGGGGAAAACTAGGGCCTTCAAATGTGCCCTGGGATACTGGGGAATTGAGAAAGTCATGCATATGCCTAGGGCAGGCTACATGCTGGGCAAAGTCACAGGCTGATCTGTAGCTTTCAGCACTGGCTAACTGTAGCATCAATGTAAGCAATAAGTAAAGGCTATGGGAGAATTGCAGCTGGACATGGGATCAAGACCTGAGCTAAAGGCAAACACTTAATGACTGAGCCACCCAGGCACCCCAATAATCTTTTTCTAAAGTAGGCTCCAGGGGCGCCTGAGTGGCTCAGTGGGTTAAAGCCTCTGCCTTCGGCTCGGCTCATGATCCCGGGGTCCTGGGACCGAGCCCCATATCGGGCTCTCTGCTTGGCAGGGAGCCTGCTTCCTCCCCCCCTCTCTCTGCCTGCCTCTCTGCCTACTTGTGATCTGTCTGTCAAATAAATAAATAAAATCTTTAAAAAAAAAAAAAAAAAAAAGTAGGCTCCAAGCCCAGTGTGGAGCCCAATGTTGGGCATGAACTCATAGCCCTGAGAGCAAGATCTACAGCTAATACCAAGAGTTAGATGCTTAACCAAATGAGCCACCCAGGTGCCTAGACAAAGAGATAATATCGAAAGCTGTAAAAGAGAAGTGATTTCTTGGATCCTCAGTAAGACGAATGATTTCTCACTAGAAACCACGGAGGCCAGAAGGCAGTGGGATGACATATTCAAGGGGTTGAGAGGTAAAGACATCAGCAAATACTATCCTCCAAAAATGAGTGAGAAATTAAAATATTCCCAGATTTTTAAAAAAGCTGGGGGGAGGGGGGCTGGGTGGCTCAGTCATTAAGTATCTGCCTTCAGCTCAGGTGGTGATCCCAAGGGTCCTGGGATCAAGCCCCACATCCGGCTCCCTGCTCAGCAGGAAGCCTACCTCTCGCTACCTGTCAAATAAATAAATAAATCTTAAACAAACAAACAAATAAAAAGCTGGGAGAATCTTCACTTTCCCTAAAAGAAATACAAGAGTCCAACAGGCTAAATGAAAGGACAGTAACTTAAAGCCATATGAAGAAATAAAGAATAATAAATTTAACTACCAGAAAAATATAAAAGCTAGTAATATAGATTATTGTACTTTGGGTTTTACCTGCTCTTTACAACAGTATCCATATAAAAGTGGGAGGTAGGGACGCATGGGTGGCTCAGTCAGTGAAGTGTCTGCCTTCGGCTCAGGTCACACTCCCAGGGTCCTCGGAAGGAGTCCCAAATCAGCCTCCCTGCTCAGTATAGAGCCTGCTTCTCCCTCTGCCTGCCACTCCCTCTGCTTGTACTCTCTCTCTAACAAATAAGTAAATAAAATTTAAAAAATATATATATATATATAAAAGAAATAAAAATGGTATTGGTAAAAATAAGGTAATAGAGATGTATAAGAGAAGAGTGTTTAAAAACTATTAAAATTGGGGGGCCTGGGTGGCTCAGTCGTTAAGCGTCTGCCTTTGGCTCAGGTCATGATCCCAGGGTCCTGGGTTCGAGCCCCGCATCGGGCTGCCTGCCTGCTGCTCCTTCTCCCATTCCTTCTGCTTGTGTTCCCTCTCCCACTGTTTCTCTCTGTCAAATAAATAAAATCTTAAAACAAAAACAAAAAACAAAAAACTATTAAAATTAAGCTAGTATTATTCAAACCAAGCTGTTAACAGATTAAGATGTTAATTGTAATCCGCCAGTTAACCTCTAAGAAAATAACTAGTAAGTACACATAAAAGCAAAGAAGGGAATCAAAATGGTATGCTACCAAAAAATCAACATATATAGCAATAATACAGAAACTTAGAAACAAAAGCATTTAAGACACCCAGAAAACAAAGAGATAAATAACAGAAGCAAACACTTTATCAATAATTACTTGAAATGTACATGGATAATCTCTCCACTTAAAAGACAGAGATGGGACAACTGGCAGTTGAGCAGTGGCTGCCTCAGCGTGGAGACTGCTTCTCCTTCAGTCTGCCACTCCCCTTGCTTGTGCTCACCTGTGCTAACCCTAACCCTAACCCTGTGCGCGCGCGCTCTCTGGCAAATAAATAAATAAAATCTTTTTAAAAAGGACAAAAATTACCAGAATGGATAAGAAAATGCCATCCATCTATATGATGATTGCAAGAGACTCACTTTACAATGACATAAAGAAGTCAGAAGTAACGGGGCCCCCTGGGAGAAGAGACGGTTAAGCCTCTGCCTTTAGCTCAGTCATAATCCCTTGGTCCTGGGATCAAGCCCTGCATCAGGCTTTCTACTCAGCGGGAAGCCTGCTTCCCCTTCTCTCTCTGCCTGCCTCTCTTCCTACCTGTGATCTCTCTCTCTGTCAAATAAATAAAATCTTTAAAAAAAAATAACTAAAAGATGGAAAAAGATATTCCATGCAATTACTAACCAAAAGAGAGCTACGGGGACTATATTAATATCAAACTAGATAGATTTTAAGTAAAAAAGAATACAACAAAGGACATTATATATTGACAAAGGTTCAATCCATCAAGAAGACACAACAATTATAAACCTATATACAAGAAACATAAGAACCAAAATACATGAAGCAAAAATTGATGAAACGAAGAGAGAAATATAAGAAATATAAGTTCTAAAACAATCTTTGGGGATTTTAATACCCCATTTTCTTTCTTTCTTTTTAAAGATTTCATTTATTTATTTGAGAGAGAGAGAGAGAACATGAGAGCGGAGAAGGTCAGAGGGAGAAGCAGACTCCCTGCCAAGCTGAGAGCCCAAGGCAGGACTCGATCCCGGGACTCTGGGATGATGACCAGAGCTGTAAGCAGTGGTTTAACCAACTGAGCCACCCAGGCACCCCCAATACCCCATTTTCAATAAGAGAACAAGAGAGAAGACCAACAAGGAAATGGGAGTACTTGAACAACCAATCAGACCTAACATACACAGAACACTCTAACAACAGCAGAATACACATTCTTTTCAAGTGCCTGTGAAACATTCTCCACAATAAACCACATTAAGTCACACAAAGTATATTTTTTGGCCGTTGTGGAAGGCAACCAGAAGTCAATAACAAAAGGAAAACTGGAAAGCTCACAAATATGTGGAAATCAAACATATTCTTTTTTTTTTTTTTTTTTTTTTAAAATCAAACATATTCTTAAAAAACAAACAAGGGGTGCCTGGGTGGCTCAGTGGGTTAAAGCCTCTGCCTTCGGCTCAGGTTGTGAGCCCCGTGTTGGGCTCTCTGCTCAGCAGGGAGCCTGCTTCCCCCCCTCTCTCTGCCTGCTTCTCTGCCTACTTATGACCTCTCTCTCTGTTAAATAAATAAACTCTTTAAAAAACAAAACAAAACAAACAAACAATAGGTCAAGGGGAAAAAAACACAAGGGAAATTAGAAAATACTTTGAGATGAATGAAAATTTAAACAGACCAGAAACTTCAGGGATGGAGTGGAAGTTGTGCTCAGAGAGAAATGTACAGCTGTGAACACTAATAATAATAATAAAGGAAGATCTCAAATCAATAACCTAACTGGACACCTTAAGGAATGAAGAAAGGAAGAGTAAACGAAACCCAAAGCTAGCAGAAAGTAAATAACAATTACAGAGGAGATAAATGAAACAGAGTGTAGAAAAACAAGAGATAAAGCAATGAAACCAAAAGCTGATTCTTGGAAAAGATCAACGAAACTGATAAACCTTGGCCTAGGCTGACTAAGGAAAAGAAAGGAGACTCACATTACTCAAATGAGAAATGAAAGTGGAAGCATTACTCCCAATTTTACAGAAATAAACAAGACTGTAAGAGAGTACCATGAACAGCTGTGTACAACAACAAACTCGAGAACTTAGATGAAGTGGACAAACCCTCAGAACATTAAATCTACTAAAACTGAATCACGAAAAGAAAATGGAAATAAACCTGTAATGACTAAGGAGACTGAATCAGCAATCAAAAACTTCCCAACGAGAGGAGTCCTAAATCAGACGGTTTTACTGACAACCTACACCAAATGTGTACAGAATTAACACCGATCCTTCCAGAACTCTTCCAAAGAGGGAACACTTCATAACTCATTATATAAGGCCAGCATCACCCTAACACTGAAGCCAAAGACACTATAAGAAAATTACAAAATCCCTTACGAGTTTTGAGCCAAAATCTTCAACAAAACACTAGCAAAATGAATTCAGAAGCATATAATGATTATACACCATCCCCAAGTAGGATTCATTCCAGGAATGCAAGGATGCCTAAATTTAAAAAAAAAAAAAAAAAATCAGTCAATGTAATACACCACATTAATAGAATAAAGGAAAAAAACACAGTCATCTCAAGTGATGCAGAAAAAGCGCTTGACAAAAACTTAACACACTTTCAGGGAAAAAGCACTTTATAAACTAGGTAGAGAACACCACAAAAGCTATATATAAAAAGCTACAGCCAACATCATACTCAATGGTGAAAGTCTGAGCATTTTCCCCCTAAAATCAGGAATAAGACATGGATGCTTCCTTTTGCCACTTAATTCAACAAAGTGCTGATGCTTCTAGCCAGGACAAGTAGGCAAGAAAAAGAAGTAAAAGATATCCAAACTGGTATGGAAAATATAAAACTACCCATACTCAGAGAGGACCTGATCTCATACGTAGAAAACCCTAACACACAGAATAAATGAGCTCAGAAAAACTGCAAGATACAAAAGCAACACAAAAATCAGTGCCATTTCTATACACAATAAATAATCCAAAAAAGGAAATTAACAAGTCCATTCAAAATAACATTGAAAAGAATAAAATACCTAGAAATAAATTTAATCAAGGAGGCTGTTATAGACTGAATGTGTTTCCTCCAAAATCATATACTGAAGCCCCAAACCCCAATGTGACTGTATTTGGGGTAAGCAAATAATTAAGACTAAATGAGGTTATACGGTGGAGCCCTGATCCAACAGGATTAATGTAGAGTAGTCCCCCTTTATCCACGTGGTAATCTTTCTAAGGCCCACAGTGGGTATCAGAAACCATAGATAGTGGGGCACCTGGGTGGCTCAGTGGGTTAAGCCACTGCCTTCGGCTCAGGTCATGATCCCAGGGTCCTGGGATCGAGCCCCACATCGGGCTCTCTGCTCAGCCGGGAGCCTGCTTCCTTCTCTCTCTCTCTCTGCCTGTTTGTGATCTCTCTCTATCAAATAAATTAAAAATCTAAAAAAAAAAATTAAAAAAAAAAAAAACCATAGATAGTAACAAATTCTCTATATACTATGTTGTTTCCTATGCATACATACCTATGATAAAGTTTAATTTATAAATGAGGCACAGTAAGAGACTGACAAAAAAAAAATAGAACAATTATAACAATATACCATAATAAAAGTTATGCAAATGTGGTCTCTCTCAAAATAGCTCACGGTACTGTATTCACTCTTCTTTTTTTTTTTTAAAGATTTTATTTATTTATTTGCCAGAGACAGAGGGAGAGAGAGCGAGCGAGCACAGGCAGACAAAGAGGCAGGCAGAGGCAGAGAGAGAAGCAGGCTCCCCGCCAAGCAAGGAGCCCGATGCGGCACTCGATCCCAGGACCCCGGGATCATGACCCGAGAGGAAGGCAGCTGCTTAACCAACTGAGCCACCCAGGCGTCCCTGTATTCACTCTTCTTGTAATGATGCAATCAGATGATATAAGATGAATCACGTAGACATCAGATCAGATGAAGTAAGGTAAATCACGTAAGCATGCTAACATAGTGTCAGGCTACTATACTGACCTGAAGATATGTCAGAAGGAAGATCACCTGCTTTGGGATCACAGTTGACTATGGGCAACTGAACTGCAGGTTAGGGTGGGGAGAACCTACTATATTTACAAGAAGCATCAAAGAACTCCCTTGCTCTCCCTCTCCCTCTCCATGGTAGCCCAAAGTAGGTATCCATTTGCAAGCCAGGACGAGTCCTCACCAGAAAGTGACCTTGCCAAACCCTGATCTAGGACATCTAGCTTCCAGAAGCATGAAAAAATTAATTACTGTCGTTTAAGCCATCCAGTCTATGTGTTTTGTTATGGTAGTCTGAGCTAATTAATAGAGATATAAAATTTACATACTGAAAATTACAAAGCACTGCTAAAAGAAATTAAAGACCTAAATATATGAAAAGACAGCCTGGGTTCATAGACTGGAAGACTTAATATTCGGATGAAAATATCACCCAAAGTGATCTCAAGATTCAATGTGAGCTCCACCAAAATCCCAAGTGTTATTTTTACAAAATAGAAAAACCTATCCTAAAATTCTTATGAGAGCTCAAAGAACTCTGAACAGCCAAAACAATCTCGTAAAAGAAGAGCAAAGGGGCACCTGACTAGCTCAGTTGGTAGAGCATGCCAACTCTTGATCTTGGGGTTGTGAGTTTGAGTCCCATGTTGGGGAGAGGGTTTACTTTAAAAAAAAAAGAAAGAAAGAAAGAAAGAAAACAGTATGGGGCAACTGGATGGCTCGGTTGTTAAGGGTCTGCCTTTGGCTCAGATCATGATCCTAGCCTTGTGTCGAGCCTTGTACCAGGCTCCCTGCTCAGGCAGGAGCCTACTTCTCCTTCTGCTGCTCCCCCTGCTTGTGCTCTCTCTTTCCCTCTCTCAAATAAATAAATATTTGAGTGGCTCAGTGGGTTAAGCCGCTGCCTTCGACTCAGGTCATGATCTCAGGGTCCTGGGATCGAGTCCCACATCGGGCTCTCTGCTCAGCGGGGAGCCTGCTTCCCTCTCCCTCTCTCTGCCTGCCTCTCTGTCTATTTGTGATTTCTCTGTGTCAAATAAATAAAATCTTAAATAAATAAATAAATAAATAAAATCTTTACCCCCCCAAAAAAAAGAAAGTAAAAAAGAAAAAGAAGACCAAAGTTGGAGGACTCGTACCTCTGATTTCAAAACTTACTACAAAGCTACCAAAACAGTGTGGCTGGTAAACAGACAGACACACAGACCAACAGAATAGAACTGAGTCCAGAAATAAACCCCCACATATATGCTCAACTGATTTCTGACAGAGACGCCAAGATCAAGAGCAGTCTCTTCAACAAATGGTACTGGGAAAACTGGATGTCCACATGCAAAATAAGGAATGTGGACCTTTACATATATAATTTTTACATATAAAAATTAACAAAATGGATCAAAGACAAGTAAACTTAAGAGCTAAAATATAAATATCTGGGGTGCCTGGGTGGCTCAGTGGGTTAAGCCGCTGCCTTCGGCTCGGGTCATGATCTCAGGGTCCTGGGATCGAGTCCCGCATCGGGCTCTCTGCTCAGCAGGGAGCCTGCTTCCCTCTCTCTCTCTGCCTGCCTCTCCATCTACTTGTGACTTCTCTCTGCCAAATAAATAAATAAAATCTTAAAAAAAAAAAAATATATATATATATATAAATATCCTTAGAAGAAAACGGAGCGGGGGTTGGCTGGCTCAGTGGGTAGAACACGAGACTCTTGCTCTCAGTGTTCTGAGTCCAACACCCACATGAGGTGTGGCGTTCACTTTAAAAAAAAAAGAGGAGGGAGGGGAAGACCTGTATTTCTTAGGTTTGGCAATGATTTCTTAAATATAATACTGAAAGCACAGGTAACAAAAGAAAAAACACAAAATGTACTTCATTAAAATTAAAAACTTCCGTGCATCAGAGAACACTATCCAACTAATGTAACATTGAGTGTCAACTATACGTGAATTTAAAAAAAAAAAAAAAAAAACACACTACCAAAAGTGTGAAAGGACAGCTCACAGAATGGGAGAAAATATTTGCAAATCACATTATCTGATAAGGGTTTAATATCTCTAACATATAAAGGACTCCTATAACTTAAAGAGAAGGAGAACACAAACACCCAACTAAAAATGTTTATAGCTGCTTTATTTATAACTGCCAAAACTTGGACGCAAACAAGAACAGATAAATAAACTGTGGTATATCCAGACAAGAGAATATTATTCAGTGTGAAAAAGAAAGCAGCTATCAAGCCATGAAAAGACACGAAGGAAACTTAACTGTATATGATTATAACTGAAAGAAGCCAGGCTGAAAAGACTACATACTGTATGATTCCAACCAAACAGCATTCTAGAAAAGGCAAAACTATGGAGACAGTAAAAGGATTAATGGTTGCTGTGGGTGGGCATAGGGCAACGGGGTGGGGGAGAGGGGCAAGGAGGAATGAAAAAGTAGAATATAGAGGATTGTAGGGCAGTGAAAATACTCCGTATGATACTACAATAACGGATATGTGCCATTATACATTTTTCCAAACTCAGAGAATTTACAACACCAACGATGAACCCTAATAGGTTTAGGTGATTATGATGTGACAATGTAGGTTCATCAATCATAACAAATATACCTCTGGTAAGAAATGTCCATAACGGGGGAGGTTAGGCATGTGTGGGGCCAGAGGGTATGTAGGAAATCTCTATTCTTTTCTCTTAGCATTACTGTGAACCTAAAACTGCTCTAAAAAACTTAAATCTTGGAGCACCTGGGTGCTAAGAGTCTGACTCCTAATCTTAGTTCAGGTCTTGATCTCAGGGTCAAGCCCCATGCTAGATTCCACACTGGGCATGGAGCCTACTTCAAAAAAGAAAAAAAAGAAAAGGAAAGAGGGCAAAGGCCTTGGTTGAATTAACACTTCCCCAAAGAACATATACTAACGGCCAATAAGCAAATGAAAAGATATTCAACATACATAGTCATGAGGGGGGGAAAAAAAGTCAAACCCACGGGACGCCTGGGTGGCTCAGTTGGTTAAACAGCTGCCTTCGGCTCAGGTCATGATCCCAGGGTCCTGGGATCGAGTCCCACATCAGCCTCCTTGTTCGGCAGGGAGCCTGCTTCTCCCTCTGACTGCCTGCCTCTCTGTCTGCCTGTGCTCACTCGTTCTCTCTCCCTCTGTCTCTGACAAATAAATAAATAAAATCTTTAAAAAAAAAAAAAAAAAGTCAAACCCACAATGAGATACCATCTTCACATCTACTGGAATGGGTATACCTTTTTTAAAAAGTAAAATAACAAATGTTGGTGAGGATGTAGGGGAAATTGGAACGCTTGTACACAGGGCAGCCACTGTGAAAATCAGTTTGGCGGTTCCTCAGTAAGTTTAAAAACATGGAATTACCATATGATTCAGCAATTCTACTCCTACATATACACCCTAAAGAACTGAAAACAGGACTCAAGCAGAGTACACATGGTGTATGCCAATGTTCACAACAGTTGTGAAAGGTAGAAACACCCTGGTGTCTTTTTTTCACCCTAGTTTCCATCAAGAGATGAACGGATAAACAAAATGTGGTATAAAAACAAAGTGGAGGGACGCCTGGGTGGCTCAGTTGGTTGGATGACTGCCTTCGGCTCAGGTCATGATCCCGGAGTCCCGGGATCGAGTCCCGCATCGGACTCCCAGCTCCATGGGGAGTCTGCTTCTCCCTCTGACCTTCTCCTTGCTCATGCTCTCTCTCACTGTCTCTCTCTCAAATAAATAAATAAAATCTTTTAAAAAACAAACAAAAAAACCCAAAGTGGAACATTCTTCATCCATAAAAAATGAATGAAGCTCTGGTTTGTGGTACCATGTGGATGACCCTGAAAAATTATGCTAAGAGAAATAAGCCAGATCGAAAGGACAAGTATTATATGATTTACATAAAACATCTCTAATAGTTAAATTCATAAACAGTAGATTAGAGGTTCCCAGGGGTTGGGGGGCCATGGGAAGTAGGGTATTATTAGTGAACGGATACATTTTCTCTGAGTGATGGAAAATTTTGGAACTAGACAGTGGTGGTTGCACAACATTTTGAAAATAATATCACTGAATTGTATACTTACAAATGGCAAATTTTAAAGATTTTTTTTTTTTTTTTGACAGAGAAAGATCACAAGTAGGCGGAGCAGGCAGAGAGAAAGGAAGGGAAGCAGGGTCCCTACTGAGCAGAAAGCCCAACGCAGGGCTCGATCCCAGGACCCTGGGATCATGACCTGAGCCGAACGCAGAGGCTTTAACCCACTGAGCCACCTAGGCACCCCACAAATGGCAAATTTTATGTCAAATGTATTTTACAATAAAAAATTAATGAAGCAATTGGGCGCCTGGGTGGCTCAGTGGGTTAAGCCTCTGCCTTCAGCTCAGTCATGGTCTCAGGGTCCTGGGATCAAGCCCCGCATCCCAGGCTCTCTGCTTGGCAGGGAGCCTGCTTCTCCCTCTCTCTCTGCTTGCCTCTCTGACTCCTTGTGGTCTCTCTCTCTGTTAAATAAATGAATAAAATTTAAAAAAAAATTAATGAAGCAAAAAAATTCGTAAATTTTAAGAGAAACTTTCAAGTTAAGAATTCTTGAATAAACAAGGAAGGAAAGAAAACAATAAGATGAAAAATATTTTTCCTAGACACAAAGGACTAATATACAGAATTCCTACAATTCAACAAAGCAGCATACTAAAACTCAGAGAGATAACAGATTATGAAAAATATAAACAGTCAACAAAACCTTCAACTACAATGACAAAATTAGAAATGCACATTACTGTGGTCTGAATGTTTGTGTAGCCCCAAAAGTCATACACTGAAAACTTAATGCCTAACATGATGGTGTTAGGAGATGGGGCCTTTAGGGAGCTATTAGATCACTAGGAAAGGGCCTTCATGAATGGGATTGGCACCTTTTAACAGGCCCCAGAGACCCAGCTTGCTCCTTCCCTCACATGGAGGATACATGGGAAGTGTGTGACCAAGAACAAAGCCCTCCCCAGACCTGCACTCTGATCTTGGACTTCCAGGTCCCAGAACTGTGAGAAGTAAAATTCTGTTATTTTAAACTAACCAGTATTTGGTATTTTGTTCTGTAACAGCCTGAATGGGACTAAGACATAAATCTAATTGAGTATCTTTGCACCTGTCACACTGGCACAATGATTTCTTTCCGTATACTTGCTTCACAGGCTCTTTGCTACATACCACCAACAGTTTTGCAGGGAGCCCCACAAAGACTTTAATAATAAGAGTGAGACTAAGCACTTCACACACACACGCACTTACTGAACTTGGACAACAATCAGAGAGATGAGTACTCCTTTTAGATGTGAGGATACCAGGACAAACTGCTTAATCTGCCAGAGATCCCCAAACCAGTCAGAGGCAGAACTAGGGTTCTCACCTGGGGCAATCAGACCGCATAGCCTGGGGGTTGAACTACTGCCATTCAGAGCCCACTTTAATAACACCCAGAAACCTCCACAACGGACAAGGACAAGCACAGGCAGACGGTGCCTGTAAAGTATAAACTGGCACAAACTTTCTGGGAAATAACTTGACAATAAGCTGGCTTATAGGTATATATAATATAACCCTCATCCTCCCAGTCAGACTACGGCTATCTTTTTTTTTTTTTTTTTTTTTAAATTTATTTATTTGACACAGAGAGAGAGAGAGAGAGATCACAAGCAGGCAGAGAGGCAGGCAGAGAGAGGAGGGAGCAGGCTCCCTGCTGAGCAGAGAGGCCGATGTGGGGCTCGATCCCAGGACCCTGAGATCATGACCTGAGCCGAAGGCAGCGGCTTAACCCACTGAGCCACCCAGGCGCCCAGACTACAGCTATCTTAAGATCAAACAGAAAATACGGGGCACCTGGCTCAGTCAGCAGAGTATCCGACTCTCAATCTCAGGAGGGTTTTGAGTTGGGTATGGAGAGGACTTTAAGAAATGGTGGGTACGGGGCGCCTGGGGAGCTCAGTTGGTTAAGCCTCTGCCTTCTGCTCAGGTCACGATCCCAGGGTACTGGGATCGAGCCCTGCATCCGGCTCTCTGCTCAGCAGGGAGCCTGCTTCCTCCTCTCCCTCTTCCTGCCACTCTGCCTACTTGTGTGCTCTCTCTCTCTAATAAAGAAATAAAACTTAAAAAAAAAAAAAAAAAAGTTGGGTATGGAGATTACTTTAAAAAAATAAAAACTTTAATAAAAAAATCAAACCTAAAATAAACAAAGATGCTAAAATTTTCATGTACAGATGTTCATGGATAAATTATCTTAAAAATGGAAAAAAATTCAAAATTAAAGAATGACTGAATGAATGATAACACAAGTATTATGGGATATTGTACAGTTATCAAAAGTTACATTCACGGGGCGCCTGGGTGGCTCAGTGGGTTAAGCCGCTGCCTTCGGCTCAGGTCATGATCTCAGGGTCCTGGGATCGAGTCCCGCATCGGGCTCTCTGCTCAGCAGGGAGCCTGCTTCCCTCTCTCTCTCTGCCTGCCTCTCCATCTACTTGTGATTTCTCTCTGTCAAATAAATAAATAAAATCTTTAAAAAAAAAAAAAAAGTTACATTCACAAAGTTTCAAGGCAATGACTAAATGATGGAAATACGTGATAATTATGAAACTATCAAATGGTTCATTAAAAAGGCTAGGAGGAATAATGATGATGAAGAGTGAAAGTGCTCATTGGGTGAGAAATTCAAGAAGGCTCACCACATGCCTCCAGCTCCTGAAGGGCAGGTGCCCAAAAACTTACTGCATTTCTTCACGGTAGGATTATGAGATCATTTTCTTCCTTAGCTATCACCTCTGAATTTCAAATGAAAAAAATTTATATAAAAACAAGAGTTTAAAGGGAATAAGCCTGACTGCCTTAGTAACAGTGAAATGCCTCAAGGAAGCACCATATCTGGTTCACTCCCATCTTTCCTCTCTGGTGAGTCTGGATCTGCCCCTTCTCTGAGCTACAGTATTTACTAAGCCACTCCTAGAGGACCAGGACCAGGTGGTCAAGGCATGCGTCTGGACTACTATGCCTTTACCAGCCTGGCCCTGCCTTCACCCCAGCTGGGTGTACCCCAGGTCAGTCTGGGGAGAAGATTCCCCCTACTGACTTGGGCCCTATGGTACGGCAAGACTGGAGGCCCAGGTGTAGGGTACTAGTGAAGACCGTTGAGGGGTCGGTTGCCAAGAGCACCATAACTGCCTCCTTGAAACACTCCTTATACCAAGCCAGGGTCCCTGGGCAGTGACTATAGTAAGAACACAAGAGAGAAATGGGAAGAGGCAGTGGAATGGGGAGACAGTAGCTATGGCCTACTGTCTCTGGACTCAGCTTCCACTAAATGGAAAGTGAGGCTTTGGCCTGGCCAGTCCCTAGAGACTCAACCCAAGCACGCTGCATTCTACTACAACAGTCTCCACCTTGGACTTATGAAACCGCAGCCCATTGCAAAGGCTCCACCAACATGACAACAGAGGGAGACCTTGAAATGCTCTGGGCTAAGACTGCTGACAGCCACCTACCCTTGGAGCTGACCTGCACTCTCAGGCCACTGACATCATGGGGGAGACTGCCCCAAGTCTGACTACTCAAAACCATCTAATTCATTCTTGTCATTTTTTAACAGATCCATGGATTAACTCTTCTAATGTCAGTAGGATACAAAACCGCAATTAGAAAAGGGACAGGACAGATGGTCCTGACCACCCTTCCACTTAGCACCTAACGATTCTCTACAGCGGGTAAGCCCTGGGGTTACTGGCTGAACCTACCCACCAGGAGGCTTCTCTACCACCTACGCACTATGCCCTGAGTCCCACCATCTGCAAGCCTGGAGAAATCTTAAACACTCATCCTCAAAACCAGATTGGATGCTCCCACATTTAAAATTTCTGAGTGTGTACTGAAAACACTACACAGTGTATCTTTCCTTCATTATTCAAACAAGCATGAAAATAAAGCATGAATCCAGTATCTGCTGTTCAAGTTGCAAGGACTTTTTAAAAAGGCATGACCTATAATCAGCATTAGAAGCAAGCCTCTGGGGCGCCTGGGTGGCTCAGTCGTTAAGCCTCTGCTTTTGGCCAGGTCATGATACCAGGGTCCTGGGATCGAGTCCCGCATCAGGCTCTCTGCTCAGCAGGGAGCCTGCATTCCCTCCTCTCTCTGCCTGCCTCTCTGCCTACTTGTGATCTCTATCTGTCAAATAAATAAATAAAATTTTAAAAAAAAAAAAGAAGAAGAAAGCCTCTGGAGTCAGCATGTTCTGTGTTCTGCTTTGGCAAAGTAGTCAATCTGCCCATAAGGAAAGATTCTACGCAACAATGTAGTGCAGGGACAGGCACAGGAAAAGGGCCTGAGGCTCACAGGGAAAGTGGGGATGAAAAGAGGAGGCAGTGGAGACTGAAGAAACAGGAAGGAAGGGAGCACTCGCGATGAAGTCCTGGTTGTGAGCTGGGGAAACTGGAAGGCACACGGTGTCCAAGTGAGGCCACCTCATGGACAGATGGTGTGGCTCTGGGGAGAGGGCAGGAACAGAGGCAAGGACAGGACTCCTTCACGTACAGTAATAATCTAGTCATCTATGATGCTGGACGAAGCAGGGGCCCAAGAAACAGCACTAAAGAAAGGCAGGAGACTAAACAAGGTCCATGTCTGAGAGCTCACAGGAAGCAGCAGCAAGACAGGAATGAGTGGTACAAGGTCACAGAACCGGGGGCTGCACGGGCTCCAAAGGCTGGAGAGGTGAGCAGGCTCTACGGCTGCTGAAGCTGAGGTGCTGAGGACAGAGGGGAACCCATGTGCTCACTGTGAGATGGTTCTAGGAGGGTGGGAGAAACTGGGATTGCAAACTGGAGTTAGTACAGGATGAGGCTCTCAAGGGGTGAGGAGATGAAAGGATGGAGAAAGAGCAGACACTAAATAAATCAAGAGGACAGTAAGGCCACAGGAAGGCCATTGTTAGGAGCAAGCCTGAGCCGATGTGATGGCAGAAGTCTGTGAGGCAGAGGGAACAGGAGCTGTAGGGGTCAGAAAGTAGAGGCAGAAGCCCCAAACAAGACACTGGGTGAGGGGACCAGGCAGGCCATTAGACAAAGGGATTTGAAACCAAAAGAAGGCACATATTGGAGGGTACTAGGAATAAAGCCTGGAACGCAAGTGTCCAGAGGCTTAGACATACAGATGCAAAACCGGGCAGGGAAGCAAAGGAAAGATCTAGATGGGAAAGCCACCATCTCCCAAGAGAGGTCAGAGAAGGCAGCCCTGTCTGGACAAACAGGGCCAGGCATGGAGAAGCCAGGGAAGAGAGGAGCACAAAAACACACTCCTTTCCCTGGGCAATAACCACAGACGTGGAACACTTGGGGCCCCCCAGAATCTTACAAAACCAGTGCAAAGATGGGATTCTACTCAGGCACCCGAGGATAAAGTCCCTGCCTTATTATATCCTAGAGTGACAGCCCACTTCTGCACATCTCTTGGCTGCCTCACCTAAGAGCCTACTTAGGAGCAGAGAGGTCAGCCCAGCACACACATCACCTTGAAGAATAATCTGGTAAGAAGTGGAAGTGTTCAATACTCACAGGAACAATAAGCCCTTGCCAAGTCAATAAATTAGCTTCATCAACCTGGATGTTACGGAAGTTTTTCATTCCACATTTGCGGATTTCTTCAAGCTCCTGTTGATTAACAAAGCATAAAGGGGTGTCAAATAGGGGAAAGTACCACACATTAAGATCCCTCCTGACTCCCTCAAATTAAACCAAGTGCCAAAACCACTGATGACCAAATTGCAGAGTGTGGACTAGACTGTGACTGGTCTGGTTAAGAGGCCTGGAGCCACAGTGGTCCCCTCAAACCCATGCCCCAGACCAAGACAGGCCCCACTTCAGTGACCCCACAGAACTCAGTGGGATAAGTAACTGTCTTCTGCAGACAACATCACCTCCTCTTTGGGCTGGTCACTAGACCTCTGTTTAAACACCCTCAGACCCCTGCACAGGGCAGTCATGCAGCAGAGGTGCAAGGAAGGTGCTACAGACCTGATTTCTTCCAACCAAGATTTATTAAGCTATGAGTCAGATGTCAAAGACTAGGAGCAAACGCATACCCACCAGGTTTTCTACCCAGTGCGTAAGTGTGATTTCAGAACTCTGTGTCACATGGACACGTGGCGAAGAGAACTACTATTTAGTCTGGGATGGGAGGGGGACAGGAGCTTTTCACTGACCCTCTGTTTCCTCAGCTTCAAAAGAGGGGTAGTAAGACCCAGAGCTGAACACAACGAAGGGGAAACCATGTTGTACATAACAGAACCCTTTGCAAATGAGGGATTATTATACAAATAGTCCAGGCAGCAAATGCCTTTCTTCCAGAAAGCATGACCACAGGACTAACTACTTCAGTGCCCTGCCTGAGAGGTCTTTAGGCTACAGTCTGTCGCTTGTTTTTCAACTGTGCACCACCGCTTCTCCAACAACTCCAGTCATCCTCCAGCAGGCATCATGACCCAAGACCCAAGGTGCGCCCACCTGCTCACCTTCCCAATATTCCTCCATTCTCAGACACCTGCAGTGACACAATTCCTCCAATATCCCAACCTGGCCTCACGTTCCTGGTACAAAAGCCTCCTCCAAGTCTCCTGGGTACCTTCTTCTGCATCCCTAGAGCACCACCACCCAGCTGAGGAGGTAGGACAGCTTCCTCAACGGCCCTGGCTTCCTCCTTGTTGGTCCAGCCCATGCACCCTTTTGCAACTGGGAAGCCCCTCCTTGTGTGATGCGATGGCCCACAACGGCACACACAGAAGCTCTGAACCAGCCTCTACTTCAAGCCCAAAAGATCCTTTGCACTCCACATTCCCACCACACCGGCAACAGTTTACAAGGCCCCGTGGGGAAATAATTCCAGACGAAGTGAGAACTGAGCCACGGTCACAGGTTCTAAGTTGGAGGATGTGTGGTGTGCCCGGCATGGAGTGGGCTGAGAAGTGTATCAAATGAACACGCAGAACAGACAGCTGGGACATGCCGGTGCTTCACGGCAGGCGACACGCCCGACCAAGTTTCTTCCCACAGGGTGCTGCCGCTTGTCAACCCTAGCTGCCCACCACAACCATCTGGGCTTAGGCCCCAGCCCTGGAAATTCTGGTCCAGCAACTGTGGGGTGGAGTCTGAAATGGGGATTTTTAACAAGCTCCACAGTGAGAGGAGAGAGCCACTGCCACTGGGAGAGGAGCTCCATTTCTAAGCAACACTCAGCTTCTGTAAAGAAGCTAGTTGCAGTGGCTGTGGCCCCTGCAGTGGAGAAGGCATGGTCCCGCCCCTCTTCCTGAGCCTGGAGGAAGGAAAGCATGGAACCTGAGAGACCACTCAACCTGCCAACTGCCATCTGGTCTTCCTGCTAGTGCCCAGGACTCATCAGAAACGCTCCCCTGGGGACAAAGAAGCCTTCAGGATGGGGAAAAAATAAATCTCACTCTACGACTACTCTGTCCCACTCCCCGAACAGTATATAAGTTCCATGAGGGCAAGCTTGAAGGCAGGGATCTAAAAGCCCCGGGAGCTCATGGTCATGCTCAAATACTTGCTTAATTATCAGGATAGTAAAGGGACAGGAAGCTGGGTATTGGGGAGGAAAAAAAGACTCTGGGATAGAAAAGGCTCTCCATGTATTTGATCTTCTGGTCCCTGATGCAAGATACTAGAAAAAGATTCCCAGCTAGACACAAATCCTACCAAGCTATCAGAAATGTTTTAAACCAAAAGTAGTCAGGAAAACAATTCCAGAGAGAGCTCTGAAACTGGACAACCAATGAGATCATATTCACTTTTCATGAGAGAAAATTAGTTTTAAAATAATCTGTACATATAATCTATGGCTTCAGAAATCCACATACTAACAACAGGATGTATCAGTAATAAGCCCAAGAAGGTAAATTTTAAAAGAATTACACAAATATGGCAAGATGAGACTCCAGGATAAACTGTGAGTGAAAACCTGCACCTTGCTCAAGAAAAAGGGAGGAAGGAGTGGGCACTGTGGGCAGGAGTACAGAGAGGGCATCTACTGGTGCTCTGAAACCAAGAGACACATGAACATTGGGGTCTCCAGCTGGCTCCGTCGGTACATGATTCAATCTCAGGGTCATGAATTCAAGCCCCACACTGGCCAGGGAGCCTACTTAAAAAGAGAGATACATGCACGAAGATAAAAGCCATACTGAGGTAGAGGATGCCATTCCTCCTACCCTCTGCCAGAAAGGAAGGGTGACACTCCTGTTGGCAGAACTGGGAGGCTCAAGGACTCCAATGCTTGGTTATCAATTGCTGGTCATCAGATAAACTCTCAATTTACCTTGCTGTCAAGTTAAGCTTACCAAAGAGCGGAAGAGGCAACCTCCTTTGCATAATTCTAACCAACAAGGAAGAAGTGATTACAACAAGGCAGAAGTGAGAGAAACCAAGTCAAACAAACAAGCTAGCAAGCCCTATAAATCTCCAGGGAATGCTGGGCAGCCCTAGGAGAGCCTTTCTCAACAGGGTGGCGCCGCCATACAGGCAGGACTTTGCACTTGAGCATCCCGAGCCCTGCCCATTACATGCCAAGCATTGTAACACCACACCCCACCCCAATTTCCCAACATCCTCTAGAGGCCCAGCTGCTGAGAACCCCTGGCACCGTCAGAGGCCAGGATGCTAAAAGTCTTGCATTGCACAAGCAGGCCCTCCAGTCAAGAACTATTCGGCCCACAATGCCAACCACACCTCCACCAAGGAGAACAACTTGAAGAATGGATTCAAGTCATTCAGAGAAAAGAGATTCATACAAAGGTCTGAGACTCGAAAAGGCAAGATGACTCAAGACGCTTGACAAATCCTCAAGCAAAAGTGCACTCCTATAACTCAGCATGAACCTGAGAAGGAAGAACTGGAGAAGGAATTTATTATTATTTTTTAAAGATTTTATTTATTCACTAGACAGACAGAGATCACAAGTAGGCAGAGAGGCAGGCAGAGAGAGAGGAAGGGAAGCAGGCTCCTTGCTGAGCAGAGAGCCCAAAGCAGGGCTCCATCCCAGGACCCTGAGATCATGATCCGAGCCGAAGGCAGAGGCTTTAACCCACTGAGCCACCCAGACGCTCCTGGAGAAGGAATTTAAAGAGACCAATGTAAGTTCAGAGTTCAAATTCAAAAGGGTACTATTATAAATGATGGGAAAAAAGGGACCTGACAAAGGAAAACAGAGGGACCCAGCTCTAGAACAGAGTCAGGAAGACCAAAGCCAAGAACGACAGGAGATTACAAAATATGCCCACAAAGGTTTGTTTCAGTTCTGCAAGAAGCTGTCCTGGATCAGCTAGGACAACCCAAATACTGACAACCCAAAAGAAGAGCACGAGGGAAAGCAGAACAAGCCAACTAGCTCACTCCTCCTGGTAGGGAAGAGCAGGCTTCCCAGCCATGGCAATTGGTAAAGGAGAAAGAGAGCAGTGCTTCTCCAAATGAGGTCCATTTCTGATCCCAGAGGTGGATCTCAATGTACTGAGGGATGCCAAAAGAGCATGGGCATGCTGCCCAGCTCTTCAAAAGGGGAAAAGCCCACTGCCTAGACTCTAGCCCAGAGAGCTTGATGCCCATCCCAGGCCAGGGTGCGGCAAGCTCCAGAAACAGACCACAGCCTAATAGCTCCGAGAAACTAACAGGAGACAACCCTGACCCCAGCAGGAGCGGGCTACTCCACATCCCACAGAACCTTCAGCTCATCCCGGAAAGGACAGCAGGAGACAGCTATACACAGTGGGCTGTCACAAAACTACAGTGCGTGCATCTGAGTTTGGGCAAAGTATTTAAGGAAGTCTTTTTTTTCTTCTTTGGAGATCTACGATGGGCAACCATTCAAAATCTTCCCAAACAACCATTCAAAATCTTCCCCAAAACCCTCACATAGGACCTGAGAACCCTTCACAAGCCAGTGATTCAAAACTAGCTTGTGACCATGGTCCTCTTTAAGAAATCCAGACAGGGGGCACCTGGGTGACTCAGTGGGTTAAAGCCTCTGCCTTCGGCTCAGGTCATGATCTCAAGGTCCGGGGATCGAGCCCCACATCGAGCTCTCTGCTCAGCAGGGAGCCTGCTTTCCCCTCTCTCTCTCTGACTGCCTCTCTGCCTACTTGTGATCTCTGTCAAATAAATAAAATCTTAAAAAAAAGAAAGAAATCCAGGGGCGCCTGGGTGGCTCAGTGGGTTAAGCCGCTGCCTTCGGCTCAGGTCATGATCCCAGGGTCCTGGGATTGAGTCCCGCATCGGGCTCTCTGCTGAGCGGAGAGCCTGCTTTTCTCTCTCTCTCTCTCTGCCTGCCTCTCTGCCTACTTGTGATCTTTGTCTGTCAAATAAATAAATAAAACCTTAAAAAAAAAAAAAAAAAAAAGAAAGAAATCCAGAGAGAAGTACAGAGGAAAAATCAGCTGTGAAAGCCAGGGCTGCTTCAGATGTCAAATCAGTGCTATGGACAGCCAAGTCACAAGGTAGGGGGTGCTTATATAGTTTAAAAAGCATATTCGATAGCATCCTGTAATTTCTTATCTGTTGACTGGAAAAGAGCACACTACCCTGAAAGGAACCACAAAAAGTAAAGCTGAGCGCCATCTTCTTGGCTGTTGAGATGAGGTTAGAAGAGCAGAGAAGTACTACTCTAGTAACCTGGAGGTCAGAGCAAGGGAGGCCCAGCAGGCAACAGCAGAGGGTAATGAGCTCATGGAAGGGAAGCTGTCAGGCCCTGGAGAATGGGGGAAAAAACCAAACCATTGCAGAGAAGGGAACAGGTGTGTCCATGTGTTAGAAATGTATGCAAAGCCCCAGAAGGAAGAAATCACCGGGTATGTTTGGGAAGCAGCTGGGAGCCAAATCTGGCTCAAGTGTTAACTAATGTTGGGGGACTCTCAATCAGATGGCACCCAAAGGCCCCAGGAGAGTTATTTAATACTCATATGCAGAGAGATGGGACAGAGAGGGAGGGTGGAGGGAGAAAGCCTGAATCGTGCCTAGGCCTCATTCTAGAACTGCAGGATCAGAATCTCCAGAACAAGGCTGGGCACTTGTGCCAAGAAGTCCCCCAGTGACACTGAGGTGCACGCCCGTTTAAGAACCACCATGCCCGGTGCGCCTGGACTCTTGTTGGTTAAGCATCTGCCTTCGGCTCAGGTCATAATTCTGGGGTGCTGGGATCCAGTCCCACAGAGTCCCCATATCGGGCTCCCTGATCACTGGGGAGTCAGCTTATCCCTCTACCCTTCTCCTGCTCATGATCTCTCTCACTCTCTCTCCCCCAAATAAATAAATAAAATCTTAAAAAAAAAAAAAAAAAAAACCACCATGCTTATCCAATCCCGTCTTTTACAAAGGAAGATAACTGAGGCTCTGATTAATTCAGTGTCATTTCCATGACTAGAAATAAGCTCCTAAAAGAGCTAACACCTCCCACTGAGCCAGGCACACAGAAGCAATGTAAGGAATCCTTTTTACTGCAACAAGTCTGTGGTAACAGAAACCTGGAAATCTTTCGAACTTTTTTTTTTTAAAAATGAATTCTTACTATGACTTACATTGGTTATTTTACTGTTCTCTGTTCTGAAGCTTCCTATAGACAAAAAATTCAGTATATTGCAATCCCCAACCATTCTCTTCAGCACTACTTTTATATATTATACAGAGAAACAATGTTTTGATTTGACAAGCAGTTGCTTCAACAGCTGTCAAACTGTCATTGGACTAGAAAGAGCAGAGGACCCTGGAACTGGACAGGCCTGAGCTTAAGCCCCCTGCCCCACCCTTCATACCCCCTGAAGCTCCCAGCCTTCCAGTAGTCTCACCTGAAAAATAGGAAACCAAATTCATAGGGCTCTACTGAGAATTACAAAAAACACTGTAAGTGTTTAACACTTAGCACCCCTCGTAGATATTCAATTAATGTTAGTTTCATTCCCTTCCATAATTATATCACAGTAGTTCTTAAAATCCAAGACAGTGTTGAGGCACCAACATATATTCCCTCCTCTACATAACAGGGAATAGACCCGATAAGGCATTAACAGCCTATGACCAGAACTCAAAGGATCTTAAATTAGAAATGACTGTGGAGGCGCCTGGGTGGCTCAATCGGTTAAGCATCTGCCTTCAGCTCTCCCCTCAGCTCTCTGCCCCTCTACCCTGCTTGTGTCCGTGCATGCCTCTCTCTCAAATATATGTTTTTAAAAATATTTATTTATTTATTTGACAGCATGCGTGTGCATGCAACACAACAAGCATGTGCAGGACACAAACAGGAGCAACAGAGGGAGAAGCAGGCTCTCCACCGAGCAGGGAGCCCAATGCAGGGCTCGATCCCAGGCATGACCTGAGCCAAACGCAGATGCTTAACTGACTGAGCCACCCAGGTGCCCAAATAAATCATCTTAAAAAATAAGTTTGTCAGGGCGCCTGGGTGGGTCAGTGAGTTAAAGCCTCTGCCTTCGGCTCAGGTCATGATCCCAGGGTTCTGGGATCGAGCCCTACATCGGGCTCTCTTCTCAGCAGGGAATCTGCTTCCTCCTCTCTCTCTCTGCCTGCCTCTCTGCCTACTTGTGATCTCTATCTGTCAAATAAATTTTAAAAATCTTTAAAAAAAATAAGTTTGTCATGTGAAAGAAAGGAAAAGAAAATAAAGAAAGGAAAAGAAGGAAGGAAGGAATATGTTTAGAGTTGTTGGCACAAAGCTTTTCCAGAAATGAACTGATCAACTTATCTCAATAAAAGAAAGAAAATGAAAGGGAAAAGAAAAGGAAAAGGAAAAAGAAACACAAGGCAGAGGGGTTGCTAAGAATACATCACCACCACACTCCCCTTTGTAGGGCAACAGCTTAGTGTCGTCATCCCCTTCAAAATCCCAACAAAAAACAGAAATGTGTTGGGGTGCCTGGGTGGCTCAGTGGGTTCAAGTCTCTGCCTTCGGCTCAGGTCATGATCTCAGGGCCTGGGACCAGGCCCCACATCGGGCTCTATGCTCAGCGAGGAACCTGCTTCCTCCTCTCTCTCTCTCTGCCTGCCTCTCTGCCTACTTGTGATCTCTGTCTGTCAAATAAATAAAATCTTTTTTAAAAAAATGTGAAAAACAGAATGATAAAATACCACAGAGAAAGGGAGAGATGCTAGGGAAGAGGTGGTCTTTTAGGAAAGCAAGGTGTTTCTGGAGGTAATCTCCAAAAACGAAGATGCTCCAGAAGATGTGTGCCTTCCAAGTAGGAGATCCACACCCAAAGCAGCCATGTGAAAGGCCGGAGGAAGACCCTGACAGAGAAGCCTGAGCGGCGGTTGGTTACAACACTCGGCGGTATTTACAATGAACAGCACATAGAATAGGGACTAGAAGCTCACAACATCCCTCGGAGGCAGGCACGTCAGGCGTATTAGCTTCACCTTACAGCTCATAAAGCTGATGTTCAGAGATGCCCAATTCACAGGCCTTTTACAGGGTAAGGCCAGGACCGGAGACCGAGTAGAATCTCTCAGCCACACAAAGCTGTGGGTGAGGGTGGCCACGCCTTCACTGCAAACAGGCAAAGCAGGGGCTCCTATTTCCTAAGCAGGATCCTGGGAGGGCTCGCCTGCTCTGGAACAGCACTCGCCCAGAGTTACAATGACAAAGGCATGAACAGATACAGCTTAGAGACAGATACTGCCCTAACCCTTCACAGCTGGCCCTTAAGTGTTTATGCTGTGCAAGGAATGTTTCTAGGCTCCTCTTGTCCAGGTAAAATGAAACCGGGCAGATGGAGCTGGATGTCTAAGGTAAAGTTACACAAACCTGCCTTAAATCTAAGTACAGCATCACTCTCAAGTACCAGCTCCATAATTGGTAGGACATTAATAATTTGGAAAAAAAAAAAAAAAAAAAGACTTCCTGCTTTTTTGTGTCATGGGAGCCAAGTAACTAATTTTGACAGAAATGTGCTTTCCAAGCTTGCACAAAGCAACCAGTGGCAATGACGCTAAATCATGATGTTAATATTAAGTTCAAAATACTTTACATCTAAACATAAAGTTTCAAAACCCCCAAATATGATTCTCTTACTTCAACGAATACTCAGCAAAGGAGGCGGAACCCAAAGCAACACATGAACCCTTGCATGGGTCAGCAGTACACCATCTTACACTTAGTTATTACGACAACTAATGTGCTCAACTCCTATCTTAACTCTACAAAGTAGTCATGAAACTACATGAAATGAAACTACAAAGTTGTTTCATTACCCTGTTGCAGAATCAGCACACTGAGGCTCAAGGTGATGACAGAAACGAGTCCGTGGTAGAAGTGAAGATCAGAACTCGCGTCCCTGTCATTCAACCACAGCACCACCAGAGTGGTGGCCACTGTCAAGAGGTCATTCTAAGAGGACATTCTGAAAAGAACATTCAGAACAGGCTTATAGAAACGCACTGCCCACACACCTCCAGGTGAGCGTGGCTGGGGCCCCAGCTAGCTGAGTGGGCTCTGATGTCAGCTCCACACACAGTCCGCTTCTGGATGTACCATGCCCCTGGAATAGGTTTCTGTCCCCATATGAACATGGTTGTACCTGGAATTCATGACCTATGCCACACACTCCAAAGTCCAGAGCCCCGCACGAGTGACTGGAATGGGAATGCCGTGTGTAATATCTGGCAGGTCTCCTTCTGTAAGATTAGCTTTCCTGTGCTGAGTTTTCTTAACAAGAGGAACACTAGTATGAAGCAGATATTTTACAAATCATGTCAGAAGGGACTCAGAGGCTGTTCAACTTCTGAGTTGTACCCACTCTCCAATTCTGTGACAGAGTCAGGCAGCATCCCCTCTCAGAAAGACAGAGCACCACCATGAGCACTGGATTTGACATTACTGACTGCTATGCTGGCAAATGTGCCTGCTGGGCCACGGGCTGTCAAAATAGTATTTTACTCCTCTGCTGAACTGTTCTGGTAAAGAAGGAGAAACAAAATCTGACAAGATCACGAAGTACAGAAAACAATCATCTGTTAAAAACTGAACAAAACCGGGACACCCGAGTGGCTCAGTTGGTTAAGCATCTGTCTCCGGCTCAGGTCATGATCCCAGAGTCCTGGGATCGAGCCCCACTTCAGGCTCCCTGCTCAGTGGGGAGGCTGCTTCTCCTTCTCCCTCTGTCTGCTGCTCCCCCTGCTTGTGACCTCTCTGTCAAATGGATAAACAAAACCTTAAAAACAAACAAACAAAAAAAAACTGAACAAACCCAAACCACCACCTAACCTGAAATGAATTCTCCTCCTATCCACCATGTCCCTCCTTCCTTAAAAACCAAAAGCAGGGGGCGCCTGGGTGGCTCAGTGGGTTAAAGCCTCTGCCTTTGGCTCAGGTCATGATCTCAGGGTCCTGGGACTGAGTCCCGCATCAGGCTCTCTGCTCCGCAGGGGGCCTGCTTCCTCCTCTCTCTCTGCCTGCCTCTCTGCCTGCTTGCGATCTCTGTCTGTCAAATAAATAAACAAAATCTTAAAAAAAAAAAAAGCAGGGGCAGCTGGGTGGCTCAGTGGGTTAAGCCTCTGCCTTCGGCTCGGGTTGTGATCTTAGGGTCCTGGGATCAAGCCCTGCATCGGACTCTGCTCAGCGGGGAGCCTGCTTCCTTCCTATCTCTCTGCCTGCTCCTCTGCCTACTTGTGATCTCTCTCTCTGTCAAATAAATAAATAAAATCTTAAAAAAAAAAAAAAAATCAGGGGCGTCTGTGTTGCTCAGTTGTTGGGCATCTGTATTCAGCCTGGGTTGTGATCCTGGGGTGCTGGGAATGAGAGCCCTGCATCGGGCTCCCTGCTCAGCGGGAAGCCTGCCTCTCCCTCTCCCACCAACCCTGCTTGTGTTGCCCCCTCTCTGGCTGTCTCTTCCTCTGTCAAATAAATAAGTAAATAAAATCTTTAAAAAAAAAAAAAAAGCTGCTATGGGAAGACCCTAAGAGCAGGGAGGCCTGGGCAGTGAGTGTGCCAGGCTCCACTGTGAGCCTGTGAGTGGTGCCCCCCAAGACTCCTGTCAAGGGGACCTCTTGAAGCTCTGGAATTCTAAACAGACTGCACAAAGGGCCAGGAGGAAAAACAGAACAGCCACCAGAAAGAAGCAACCTTCCTTAACTTTCTGCTTCAGGGCTGAAACAGAAGACAAAAAGCAACAGGATTATTTCTGGGACTGCAACTACTTATTTGAGAGTTTCCTTCAGGGCAGCTCCGTCGGCTGAGCTTCCGTCTCTTGATTTCAGCTCAGGTCACGATCTCAGGTTTGTGGGATCAGCCTAGTGTCAGATTCTCTCCCCTCCTCTCCCTCTCCTTGCACATATGTTTGCCCTCTCTTACTCTTTTAAATAAATAAATAAAATCTCTTTAAAAAAAAAAAAGAGAGAGAGAGAGGCACCTGGGTGGCTCAGTTGTTAAGTGTCTGCCTTCAGCTTGGGTCTTGATCCCGGAGTCCTGGGATCAAGACCCACATCCGGCTCCCTGCTCAGTAGGAGGCCTGCTTCTTCCTCTCCCACTCCCCCCGCTTGTGTTCCCTCTCTCGCTCGCTCTCTCTCTCTCTCTGTCAAATAAATAAATAAATAAAATCTTTAAAAAAGAGAGAGAGTTCCCTTCAAATTCCCACCCCCTACTCCCAGCTCAGCACCATTCAGCACCTTGAACTGCACCTCGGCTCATCTTTGAACACAGTGACAGTCATCACACTGAGCATAATACATGCAGGACAGAAAGAAATAATACAAGGGTGAGATCCTGAGATACTGGGAAGACTAATTTTGAATTCAAGAGCTTTTCAATTTTGCTAGAAAAAGTATGTATTTTTGAACAAAGATGCACAAGTTCACACAGCCGTCTCAAGAAACCTCTTGCTGGGGTGCCTGGGTTGTTCAGTGGGTTTAAGCCTCTGCCTTCGGCTCAGGTCATGATCTCAGGGTTCTGGGGTTGAGCCCCGCATTGGGCTCTCTGCTCAGCAAGGCCCCTGCTTCCCCCTCTGCCTACTTGTGATCTCTCTCTCTGTGTCAAATAAATAAATAAAATCTTAAAAAAAGAAACAAACAAACAAACAAACCTCTTGCTAACCCTAAGAACAGGTTACTTCAAGAGGCAGGAGAGAGGGGAGGGTAAGAGAATGAGCTCTGCCTCTGGTGGGGTCATGTCCTGGCATGCCACCCCTACCTGGCCCAGCCCATCTTTTCAGCACTAAGCCCTCTCCTCCTGCCAGGGTGCTCTCCTCACTGTCCTGGGATGTGTCTTGCTGACTCTCAATAATAATAATAATCTACACGTATATCACACTTAGGATATGCTAAGCATGCTCCAGAACACGTAATATATACTAATTTATTTCACTTTCACACACAGGTGAAGTAAACTAACATACAGAGATCAAGCAACTTGCCCAAGTTCCTCCACTAAGATGTGGCAGGCCTAGGATATGCAACCTCCAAAAGCTCTTTTAAAAATATATATATATATTGGGGCGCCTGGGTGGCTCAGTGGGTTAAGCCTCTGCCTTCAGCTCAGGTCATGATCTCAGGGTCCTGGGATCAAGCCCCGCATGGGGCTCTCTGCTCAGCAGGGAGCCTGCTTCCCCCATCTCTCTCTGCCTACTTGTGATCTCTCTATGTCAAATAAAAAAATAAAAGTCTTTTAAAAAGTTTTTTTTTACTTATTTATATTGGCAGAGAGAGCAGGAGAACACAATCAGGGGGAACAGGAGATGAGGGAGAGAGAGAAGCAGGCTCCCCACTGAGCTGGGAGCCCAATACAGGACTCGATTCCAAGACCCTGGGATCATGATCTGAGCCAAAGGCAGACACCTAACCAATTTAGCCACCCAGGCACCCCTCCAGAAGCTCTTAACCAGTACACTGTATTCTTCCTCTCAATAGCTTTGCCCTGAATGAAAGACCCTTTCCTCCCCCATTTTTCACTGAGGTGAGGGTTAGGTTTATCTAACAGGACAAGACTGGCTAGAGGAAACCTGGGGGCAAAAGCTCTCACAGGTGAGCAGCCTGCTGCTTCTCCTGGATCCTGAAGCTGAGGATACATCTGACTCCAAGTTAAAGGCCCAGGCACCTCTTAGCCACCTGTCCCTAAACCCATCAGCATCGTCCTCCATGACGTCCCTTCATGGAGAAACAAGTCTCCCAGTGGCTGGGCAGAAAACTTAGTCCTGTCAGGGCAGAGGGAAGACAGAGTTTTGGAGGGCCAGGTGCACTGGATATACCAATCTAGGGTAAAACTAGGCCACTTACCCACTGCTTCTGGAAAATTCCTCAGGGCTGGCCTAACTAAAACCTAAGAAAAGGACAGCACAAGGTCAGAAGAAAGCAGCCATATTGGGAGGTAGGTGAACCATCACCAGGGTTTCCCAAGACCCTGTAAGAGTCATAGCCATTGCCTGCATCCACTCTGAGGGATGAAACCTACTTAACCTCACTGGCTGCCAGGCCCCTCCCCTCAACAATCCAAACCTTTACTTATTCTTGAAAGGTAAGACCAAGTTCCACCTTCTTCTCAATGTCAGAGGATCTTTCCCTCCCCTGTACTCCATAATTCGGCTGGCATACATCCAGCATACAGTGGACTGACCAGGATTTCTTTGTTCTAGATGCATGCCATTTTTCCTCCCTCACAGAGCTCCTCGAATGCAGAGCCAAGAGGAGGGGGCCCTGTGAGCTGAGTCTTAAAGGACAAGAAATTACCTGATGTGGAGAAGAGGCAGGGATGCCCATTAAGAGACCCAAAGGGGCAAAGCATGTTTAGGGGATCCCACGGGCAAGTGGGGAAAGAGACTGTCGAGACCAGAACTTGAAGGAACATGCTAAGAAATGTGGGGTTTTATTTTATTTTTTTATTTTTAAAGATTTTAATTTATTTGACAGACAGATCACAAGTAGGCAGAGAGGCAGGCAGAGAGAGAGGAGGAAGCAGGCTCCCCGTTGAGCAGAGAGGCTGATTCAAAGCTCGATCCCAGGACCCTGGGATCATGACCTGAGCCGAAGGCAGAAGCTTTAACCCACTGAGCCACTCAGGTGCCCCTTTTTTAATTTTTTAAAAATATTTTATTTATTTGAGAAACAGAGAGAGAATGAGTGAGAAAGACCATGAGAAGGGGTAGAATCAGAGAGAGCAGACTCCCACTGAGCAGGGAGCCCAATGCAGGACTTGATTCCGGGATTCCAGGATCATGACCTGAGCCAAAGGCAGTCGCCCAACCAACTGAGCCACCCAGGCACCCCGAAATGTGGGTTTTTATATACAGAGCCCTGACCTCCTTAATTTGGTTCCAATCTCTGAAAGCAGGGCTGGAGTCCTAAGTACATGCACTTCTCTTTGATGAACTGCTGGTTAGGAATCATGTTAGGCTCACAATGGACTGGTGAGGAATAAGAGGAAGCCACAGAGGAATCAGATGCAGGTGTCCTACCACAATGGATGGCCTCAACTAAGGAAGCAGTAGTGTGTATGGAGAAAAGACACACAGAGACCAAAGATAAAGGCCTACTTCAGCAGAATCTGGCAAGTGGCTAGATTAGAGAAGAGGGGGCGAGGGGGGCTCCCCCAGGTTCTTCTGTGGGTGACTGAGTAGACAAGGTGCTCATTAACTAAGGAAGGCAAGACAGGAGAAGCATGGTGCATGGGATGAGCCTGGACAACTACAGGTCTATGTGCCATTCAAAGGGAAAACTCAAGGCAGTTAGATACAAACTACGGGCTCAGGAAAGGCACCTTGGGGTTCTCTAAGTTTAATCCCTTAGTGTTACAGCAAAGAAAATAGAAATATCTCTTGAACATTTAGTGGTGCTTTTCAATGGAATATGACCAGCTGACTTGGTACAATACAATGCTAATGTGACAAACTCTCATTAGAGTTGTAACAAAATCGAAATAGGTCCAAGTACCCTGAGACGAGCGTTTTTGTTCAGTGCAGACCTTGAGAAAAGATCGCAAATGTTGCAACAACTAAGTAAACTCTCTTTCCCAAGGCCTGTCCCAATTTTCTTTTAATGGAGAAACATGTACAATGAGGGTCATTAAGGGAAGCTGAAATCGTCCCAACTTACTGGGATTTTACACTTACGATTAAAAAAAAAAAATACAATGCTTTTCTGAATTCCCCAAAACCCAGTGGATTCAGGACATTTATATTGGCAGAGCATCATCTGGAAAACTCCCATCTTCTGACACACACAACCCACCTACCAGACATGCTCACTGCTCTGTCGTGTTAATTACCCAACTTCAGAGAACATAAACTTGTATTCAAAACCAAACCAGTTTATTGCCTATGAATTCCAAGGAAAGAACTGTTAATTTAGTGACTCCTCCTACTTATTCATGTGTAATTATGGATTGAGAGAAAGTACACCAATGCAGAGTTGTTTTTTTTTTTTTTAAAGATTTTATTTATTTTATTTGACAGAGATTACAAGTAGGCAGAGAGGCAGGCAGAGAGAGAGAGGAGGAAGCAGGCTCCCTGCTGAGCAGAGAGCCCGACGCGGGGCTCGATCCCAGGACCCTGGGATCATGACCTGAGCCGAAGGCAGAGGCTTTAACCCACTGAGCCACCCAGGCGCCCACCAAAGCAGAGTTTTAACTGAACATTTTTTTTTTTTTAAGATTTGAGGGAGAGAGCAAGCACGTGCACATGAAAATGAATGGGGGGAGGGGCAGAGGGAGAGAACCCCAAGCAAACTCCCTGCTAAGCATGGTGTCACCACAGAGATGATCCCATGACCTGAGCCAAAATCACTAATCAGATGCCGAATGAGCAACCAAGGCACCCGGACTGAACATTATTGAAAATGCATTAAAAGGCTGCCACAAATCTCAATTCCTTATTTCAACAGTTACACCATAATAACTAATAAAATATCACCCCGCCCTTTTAAAATCTTAAATCTACGGAAGAGCCCTTGTGGGGAGATACTCAGCTGGAGGGCCCTTAGGGGAGATGTGTGCAATTCAGAGGCTGAAAAGAAATGATCAGACTGCATCAATTTCCTCAACCACACCTACAGGTTTCACTTTTGTAGCTATTTCCCTTCCTGATAGAAGCAATGGTTACATTCGCATTGTTGCCATCAATGCTGAATTTGCTGCTTGCAAATTAAAATGTATTTAATGTTATATTAACATTGTAATTCCTAAAAAGTGTTCTGAAAAAGGCTAATCCTTTTGGCAAGTGTTGTTGTTGTTTTAAGATTTTGTTTATTTATTTGATAGAGAGAGAGTACAAGCAGGGAGAGCAGCAGAGGGAGAGGGAGAAGCAGGCTCCCTGCCAAGCAGGGAGCCCAGTACCAGACCTGATCCCAGGATCCTGGGATCATGAGCTGAGCCAAAGGCAGGATTAACCATCTGAGCCACCCAGACACCCTGTATTTTTTTGTTTGTTTATTTATTTATTTTTAAAAAATTTTACTTATTTATTTGACAGAAATCACCAGTAGGCAGAGAGGCAGGCAGACAGAGAAAGGAGGAAGCAGGCTCCCTGCAGAGCAGAGAGCCCGATGCAGGACTCAATCCCAGGATCCTGGGATCATGACCCAAGCTGAAGGCAGAGGTTTTAACCCACTGAGCCACCCAGGCACCCTGTTTATTTATTTTTGAGAGACAGAGTGGGGAAGGGACAGAGGGAGCAGCAGACTCCCCGGTGAGCAAGGAGCCAGACATGAGACTCCCAGGACCCTGGGACCATGAAAAGCACGAAAGACAGAAGCCTAACCAACTAAGTAAGCCACCTGGGCACCCAGAAAATGATTTTTAAGTTAAAGACTTGATCATACTCACCTTGCCTAAAATAACTTCTCAGCCCAATATATGCAAATCAGTCTACTTTTAATAATGTATCTTATACTATCTGCAGACAGTTCATTGTTACAAAGAAATCTTCATGAGTGTCCTGGATAATAGTTTCTGAAGAAATCTAAAGTTCTTTAAGATGTAATTCATTTGATTTTTCAACATGTTTTTTTCATCATCAAAAACGCCTATTTTATTTCCATGTATTTATCGACATGCAACAATAATTTGGGTTTTGTGTTTTTTTTAACTAAACATCTTAAACTCTGACTCTCAGAGCCAGTGACCTGCATCATGTAACCAGCATTCCTCTACTGAATTGAAAAGAATTTCCATCCACAACTCAAGAAACTACATAGTCTTCCAGGTACCCTTGGAGTAAGAAAAAGGCATGAACCTTGGGATTTGAAGGTAGGGAGATTTAACATCTTACCTCTTCCCACCCTGGTCAGATAGCAACGCCACCTTAGGTAACACTCAACCTATCAAAGCCTCACAATTCTCTCACTTGTAAAATAAAGACAACAATATGCTAATTCTAAGAGTTATTGAAAAGAATTAATGTAAATGACCTAGCACTTAAAAGCACTCAGTTAGGGGCGCCTGGGTGGCTCAGTGGGTTAAAGCCTCTGCCTTCGGCTTGCTCAGGTCATGATCCCAGGGTCCTGGGATTGAGCCCCGCATTGGGCTCTCTGCTGCGGAGAGCCTGCTTCCTCCTTTCTCTCTCTGCCTGCCTCTCTGCCTACTTGTGATCTCTGTCAAATAAATATATAAAATCTTAAAAAAAAAAAAAAAAGGGCACTCAGTTACCGTTACACATTTTCTCTAAGCTCCAATTTTTTGGAAATACAAAAATAATCTAAAAACCAGTTAACTCCCCTTCTCAGAACCTTGGAAGCCTGGGAGCCCCAACTAGGTCAACTGGGGTAGACTAGGGGATACCCTGCAAGGATGAATTAGGTCAAGATTCCTGTCCTTGAAGAACTCAAAACACAGTAGGAAATGCAAGTCTAACACAAATCTGATCGGGACAAAATCTTAAAGAGAAACATAAAGAAAGTGCTGTGGTCACAAAAAGGAGGAACAACTTATTCTGAAAGGGGATGGGGGCAAAGGCCTGACAGAGTAGCTGGCATTGGAACTGAACCTAAGATTTCCCTGGAAAAGAGAAGCAAGGGGAAGGCAGCCTTTCTCGAAAACCAAACAGAAAGTGCAAAGGAACACCACATAGTGACTGACTGAGGAAGAGCAGGGGGCTCTGGAGTCAAACAGATGTGAGATTACAGCTCACCCTCCCAAACTAGAAAAACTGAGGCAACCCAACCAATCTCTCAGCATTCCATTTTACCACCTACAAAATGGGAATGTTTACTTTTCAAGGATGATTAAACATGATTATGAATGTGAAGTACAGGGCTGCATAAAGTAACAGCTTAAAAAAAAAAAGTAGCTACTATGATTTGCAAGGGTAGTGGGAAAGTAAGGGGCTGGAGGGGAGGCTAACCAGATTTCTGCCAGCCTAAGGAGGGTCTTTTACGACAAATAAGAAGTTAGGATTAACTGTTGAGGACAGTAAGATCACAAAGGCTTCAATAGGAGCGAAAGGATTAAATATTTGCTTTAGAAGAACTTTAGTGTCCAAGAAGTGGAGTCAGAGAAGAAGAGTATGGACTTGGAAAGGCATCTGAGAGATGAGGGTATGGATTCTGGTAATTGCATTAAGATTAGGAAGGAAAGCACACTCCAGAACTCCCTCTAAAGTAAAATCCCCAAGTCTTAATGGGTGACTGCAGTAGGGTAGGGAACTAAGTGAATAACAGTCCTCTCATCTGGATGACTGGTGGGTAAATGGTGGTGTCTCCGACAGAAAAAAGATGAGGAAAAGTCTGGAATCTGCTGACTGTTCTTTTGTGCCCACTTCCGATCCACTTTTATAAAGTTAAATGTCGTCCCCAGCCCTTAGTGAACAAAAGAAAGGAAACGTTCCCAGGGAGGGAAGGCCCAAAGGCTGTGACTCCAAGTTCAATGTCTAGTTCCACCGAGCACTGCTCTACCCAAGAGGAACCCCAGCTTTTTATCTCCTCTCAGGAAATCAGCTCCTAGGTCTTTTTATTTCCGGCCCCGTGCAACCCGGCAGCACTATCCGGGCGCGGACTCAGAAGTCTTGGTGAGGTCGGCTCCGGAGGACGCCGGCAAACATACTCGGGAGAGAACTAAGCCAGTTTAGTATCTGTATTCCCCACCAAAGGAGCCACTTAGCAAAAAGGCACCCCGCTGCATGCAATATACAAAGTACCAAGTTATTTTTATAAACTTTGGCCGGTTTGGGTTCGAACGACTAAAGCCAACCCCTAAACCACCCCCCAAAATGGCACTTTTGCTTCGGCAGGGAAAGAAGATCCTGATGATTTTAAGTGGTAGGTTGAAAAGGAGACAGGGAAAGAGAACAGCGCCGCGAATGCGGCCGACCCCGCGCCTTCCTGGAGTTGGAACTTGCCGGCTGTGTGACTCTGCAGTCACAAGGCGACAGTTTGCTAGGACCCAGAGCAATTTCAAACGACCCACCAACAAACTGACCTAACTTTTGTCGCCTGGCCTCCCCCTTCTTTCCCCAGCCCGAGCTTCCCAACCTCCTAGCCTCCGGAGCTCTAAACCCGGCGCGCTGCGGCCCAGGGCGGGGCGGCTCCGCGGCGCGGGATCCCGGTCGGAGCTCCGGCGCTCGGGCCTTCCCCGCGGGCGCCCGGTTCGGGACCTCCCAGCGGGGTCCCCACATCAACGCCGCCCCCGGTTCGGGGGAAGGACCGCGAGAAGGACCTGGCCGGGTTCGGGCAGAGGGCGACGTGAACGCCCCGGACCGGGCGGAGGGGCCAGAGGCAGCTCCCAGCGCGGCCTGGCGCTCCCGCCCAGGCTGCGGCCTAGGCGGCCCCGTTACCTCCCTCTGCCCGTGTGCGGTCAGAGGGGCGGTGGGGCCACACAGGGACGGGAGACCGAGCGGCGACGCCCCGAGGAGTCCCGCCCGCCGCGGGGACCCCCGGCCCGGGACGCCGCCCCCCCACCCGGCCGGCGCCGGAGAATGGCTTTTACCTTCATCAGCCTCCTGCTGGCCGCCATCTTGGATCTGGTGCTGCTGCTTTCCCAGAATGCATCGCGGCCCGCCGGGCGGCTGGAGCCCCCGCACTTCCTGGAGCGGGGGAGGGGCAGGCGGGGCGCTCCCCCTGCCCCCACGTATGAAGTGCCTACTGTGTGCCATGACGATGCTTGGCGAACACAGATGAATGGAACCGGCAGACACCTTGCCTTTACTGAACGTCCCATCCGGAGGTGATTACAAGGTGTTTGGCACATAGTAGGTGCACAACAATTATTGGTTGCATAAGATCATTGAATATCCAAGATTATTTCGGTCACTGATAAGTGCTGTGAAGAAAAGGAAACTGAGGGGCTTCTCGGTGACTCAGTCAGTTAAGCGTCTGCCTTAGCTCAGTTCATGATCCCAGGGTTCTGGAATCCAGTTGCACAATGCAGCACCATGCTCAGCAGGGAGCCTGCTTCTCCCTCTCCCTCTACTCTCCCCCTGCTTATTCTCTTTCTGTGTGTGTCAAGTAAATAAAATCAAAAAAAGAAAAGAAACCTGGGTGATGGGAAAGTGATTATGGGGGCCTACTTTTTTTTTTTTAAGATTTTATTGATTTATTTGAGAGAGCACAAGAGGATGGACGGTCAGAGGGAGAACCAGACTCCCTGCTGAGCAGGAAGCCCAATGCAGAACTCAATCCTGGAACTCCAGGATCATGATTGAGCCACCCAGGCGCCAATGGGGGAAACTACTTTTCATTGGGAAGTCATGGAAGCCTCACTGAGGAAATAGTATAAGAGCCAACACTGGAACCTCAAATGCCAGCTCCCCCCTCCTGGAAGGGGCACCTGGGTGGCTCAGATAGTTAAGCATCTGCCTTTGGCCCAGGTCATGATCTCAGGGTCCTGGGATCAAGCCCTGAATCAGGCTCTCTGCTCAGCAGGGAGGCTGCTTTCTCCTCTCTCTCTGCCTGCCTCTCTACCTACTTGTGATCTCTCTCTCTCTCTGCCAAATAAATAAAATCTTAAAAAAAAAATAAAAAGAAAGAAAGAAAAGAAAAGGGGCGCCTGGGTGGCTCAGTGGGTTAAAGCCTCTGCCTTCGGTTCAGGTCATGATCCCAGGGTCCTGGGGTGTGATCTCTGTCTGTCAAATAAATAAATAAAATCTTAAAAAAAAAAAAAAAGAAAAGAAATAAAACAAAACTTTTATTGTTCCCCATGGCAGGCCTGGCTTCTGGTCACACCAATCCCCTTCCTCTCAGACAGACCATGTTCATTTGGACCTGGCCTTTGTGTGCCACTTTCCTGAGCCTTCCATTAAAAGCCCCCTCTTCCCGGCGCCTGGGTGGCTCAGTGGGTTAAGCCGCTGCCTTCGGCTCAGGTCATGATCTCAGGGTCCTGGGATCGAGTCCCGCATCGGGCTCTCTGCTCAGCAGGGAGCCTGCTTCCTTCTCTCTCTCTCTCTGTCTTCCTCTCCATCTACTTGTGATTTCTCTCTGTCAAATAAATAAATAAAATCTTTAAAAAAAAAAAAAGAAAAAAAAAGCCCCCTCTTCCTCCTCTAATTCCAGTCTTCCTCCTCCTCCTGGACTCCAGATGCTTTGGCTAGACCTTACCACGTTCTTCTTTCTCTTCTCCCAGTCAGCACAGGGTCCTGCTAGGCTCTGAGAGGGAGATACAAAGGTGGCACCTGCCCTCAAGCAGCTCGAAGCATCCTGGGGAGGCACCGAGGAGAATGCCAGAATGTGGCAATGGTTGGAGGTGTGAGAACCTGAAGGAGAAGTCTGACAATGGCCAAAGGAGGGGCCAGGGATGGAAGGAGCTCCTCGGCAGGCTGACTGTATGCCTGGCACTGGTTACTGCACATTTACACCCACCACCAAGTTCACTGGCACCACAGAGCAGTGCTAAGATGTTCCATTTCACGGGACGCCTGGGTTGCTCAGTTGGTTAAGCGGCTGCCTTCAGCTCAGGTCATGATCCTGGCGACCTGGGATTGAGTCCCACATCAGGCTCCTTGCTTGGCAGGGAGCCTGCTTCGCCCTCTGCCTCTGCCTGCCACTCTGTCTGCCTGTGCTCTCTCTCTCTCTGACTACTCCACACTCCCTGCCTCTGTTCTTGCTGCTCCCTTTGCCTGGGATGCCTTTGTCATTCCCTCCCTGCAACACCACTTATCCAGCTGGCAAATGCTAGTCCTTCTTCCTCTCCTCCTCCTCCCCCAAACCCACTCTCCTTCCCCCTCCCCCTCCTTCTTCATCTTCTTCTTCCTCCTCCTCCTTCTCCTCTTCCTCTCTCCTTCCCCTTTCCTTTCCCCTACCCTCCTCCTCCCCCTCCCATTCCCCTTCCTCCCTCCTCCCCTTCTTCTTCTTCTCCTTCTCCTCCTCCTCCTTCTTCTTCCTCCCCTCTTCTCCTTCTTTCTCTTCTTTTTTTAAAGTCAGCTCCATACCCAGCAGAGAGTCCAACATGGGACTTGAACTCACAACCCAGAGATCAAGACCTGAGCTGAGATCGAGTCCAACTGAGCCACCAAGGCATCCCAAGTGCTAACCATTCTTGAAGCCTCAGCTTACCATGCTGGCTCACTTGGTTGACCTGACAGCCTGCTGTCTACTGGGTTCCCATGAGTACAAATGCACAAGTGTTTTCTATTGACTCCCCCAACAGCCCTTTGAAGGCAGAACTGTTATCAGCCCCATTTACAAAGGAAAAAACTGAGGCTCAAAGGGTCAATCAGCTTTTCAGCCACTCAGCTAGTCAGAGCATCAAGCCCAAGTCTGCACTTTGACTGTAAGGGGGAAGCCAAAGTCTGGGAGGCTCAACTCACCTAAAGGGCTCCTTCTTTCCCTTCTATCCTCCTTCCCAACCTCCTACTTTCCTTCCATCCTTCCTTCACAAATCCCACTGGGGGTTCTCTGTGCTTAGCGAGTGAGGAAATTCACATGCTTCCCTGCCACCTTGCCCTAACTAGATTGGTACTCAACAAACAGTTGGTGAAGGACTGTCCCTTTGAGGTGCCTGGGTGGCTTAGTCAGTTGGGCTTTTGATTCTTGATTTTTGGCTCAGGTCATGATGGAGTCGTGAGATCGAACTCTGCATTGGGCTCTGTGCTCAGCAGGGAATTTGCTTAAGACTCGGTCTCTCCCTCTCCCTCTGCCCCTCCCGCCACTCTCATGCTCTAAGAGAAATAAATCAATCTTTTTTTAAAAAGATTTTATTTATTTATTTGTCAGAGAGAGAGAGAGAGAGCGCACACAAGCAGGGAGAGTAGAAGGCAGAGGGAGAGCCCGATGTGGGACTCCATCCCAGAACCCTGGGATCATGACCTGAGCCAAAGGCAGACGCTTAACTGAATGAGCCACCCAGGCATCCCTATCTTTCTTCTTCTTTTTTAAAAGATTTTATTTATTTATTTGACAGAGAGAGTGAGAGTGAGCACAAGTAGGGGGAGCAGCAGACAGAGAGAGGGAAAAGCAGGCTCCTTACTGAGCCACTCAGGTGTCCTAAATAAATCAATCTTTAAAAAAAGGAGGGGCGCCTGGGTGGCTCAGTGGGTTAAGCCGCTGCCTTCGGCTTGGGTCGTGGTCTCAGGGTCCTGGGATCGAGCCCCACATTGGGCTCCCTGCTCAGCGGGGAGCCTGCTTCCCCCCGTCTCTCTGCCTGCCTCTGCCTACTTGTGATCTCTCTCTCTCTCTCTCTCTCTCTCTGTCAAATAAATAAATAAAATCTTTAAAAATAAATTTTAAAAAAAAAGGACTGTCCATGACCTAGAGCAATAGCCAAATGACTGACCAAAGGTATTCCCCATGGCTAAAGGGGTCTGTTTGGAAGCTTAAAACCCCTCCAGTTGGGGGGTGCCTGGGTGGCTCAATCAGCTAAGCATTTGACTCTTGATTTTGGTTCAAGTCTTAATCTTTTTTTATTATAATTTTTTAAAGATTTTATGTATTTATTTGGCACAGAGAGAGAGAGAGAGAGAGAGATCACAAGTAGGCAGAGAGGCAGGCAGAGCGAGAAGGAGGGGAAGCAGGCCCAGCACCCTGAGATCATGACCAGAGCCAAAGGCAGAGGCTTAACCCACTGAGCCACCCAGGCGCCCCTTCAAGTCTTAATCTTAGTGTCCTGGGATTGAGCCCAACATTGGGCTCCACACTCAGCTGGGAATCTGCTTCTCCCTCTCCCTCTGCCACACCACACACTTGTGCTCTCTCTGTCTCTCTCTCAAATAAATAAAATCATTTTTTAAAAAATCTTCCAGTGGGTTGGCTCTCTGGATGGAGTTTTTGCCTCTCACTAAGGCCAGGCAAGAGCTCCAGGCATGTGCCGCAGAGCTAAAATAGGGCTAGGCCAGGCTGGCAGAGGATGAGAACCAGATTGCCCAAGATCGCATACATCATGACAGCATGGTCCAAAGGTCACAGACTGGTGCTGGGGAGAGAGACAGCATGGAGCATAAGGCTGGTGATGTGGGGTGAACCAAGACGTGAGGGGCACAGGTACCTTCTCTCAGGGTCAGTGGAATTACTGAGTGTCAGGGCAATGTGTGTTTACATGTAATAGACAGGAGGGTCTCTAACCAGAGGTTTCCAAACTCGTTTCTAGTGACATACCTCTTTATTAAGCCAAAGTCTTCCTTAAAATCTAAAGAATAACACTAAAAGGAGTGCCTGCGTGGCTCAGTTGGTTAAGTTTCTGCCTTCGGCTCAGGTCAGGAGTCCAGGGCCCTGGGATGAAGCCCCACCCATGTCAGGCTCCTTGCTCAGCGGGGAGCCTGCTTCTCCCTCTCCCTCTGCTTGCCTCTTTCTCTGTCAAATAACAAGTAGGCAGAGAGGCAGGCAGAGAGAGAGAGGAGGAAGCAGGCTCCCCACTAAGCAGAGAGCCGGATGTGGGGCTCGATCCCAGGACTCTGAGATCATGACCTGAGCCGAAGGCAGAGGCTTTAACCCACTGAGCCACCCAGCGCCCCTGAAGAAAATCTTTTTTAAAAAAATGACACTAGGGACGCTTGAGTGGCGCAGTTGGTTGGATGACTGCCTCCGGCTCAGGGCGTGATCCTGGAGTCCCGGGATCGAGTCCCACATCAGGCTCCCAGCTCCATAGGGAGTCTGCTTCGCTCTCTGACCTTCTCCTCGCTCATTCTCTCTCTCACTGTCTCTCTCTCTCAAATAAATAAAATAAAATCTTTAAAAAAAAATTACACTAACAGGTGTACATGCTCTGTTGAAGCTGGTAGAAGCAGTATTTCTCCTTTAGCTCCAGGCACATTCTCCCACTCCCAAAAATCCTACAATATTTCTCAGGAACCCTGAGGCCTTAAGGAACCCAGTTTGAAAGCCACCCACGTAATCCACCTCTTTCATATTATAGGCAAGAAAGCGAGACCCAGAGAATGCATCTACATGGTCTGTGCCCTCCCTGAGCTCAGAGTTGATGGGAGTGATGGGCAGGTCATTAACAATCATGGCACAACATGATGAGTGTGGGGGTGGCAGAAGTCTGGCATTGGGGAAGCCCTGGTTTGCTCATCCACTCAGCCTACATTCCAGAACGCCTCTGACATGCCACAGGTGGTGCCAGCCCCAGCAGCTGCTGGATGGTGACTGTGGGGTTCCCAGAGACTCACCCCAAGGTCCTCTTCCTTGGCAGCATCCTGCCCTCCTCCTCTGATGGTTGCAGGTTCCTCTAGACACTGCAGCAGAAATTTAGGCTGTGGAGTTCCACCCACTGCCCAGAAGTGACAACCCAGCTCTGCCGCAGCTGCCCGTGTCCCCTGGCAAGCCACCTGCTCCCACCAGGCCTCGGACTCTCCTCTGTCCAACAGAGTTGCAGTGAGGATTCCATGAATATACTCTCCCTGTGGCTACCACATCCAGGGCCTTAGTTCAAGGCTTAGGCCATCTCTGCATCACTCCTCCACCCCCTGCATCACTCCCGGAAAACATCTGGAGTCACAGTTCTCTGTGATCGTGGTACATAGCATTGCCTGAAGCCATCGATCTCCCATGGCACACCAGTGGTATAGGGGAACGGGATCTGAAGAACGTGAGTACGGCAAAGAAGGCAAAGCCCACAGAGCCACGTACTGAAGAACACGACCTGTGCCATCTCTGAGCCTCTCTCTCGCCACCTGGAAGATGGAGCCAAGGTCACCTGCCCACCTACTTGGAGGAAATGACTGTGTGAGAGGGACTGAAACATAGACAGAGAAGCCACAGACACCATAGACAAAGAGAAACAAAGGGGGACTCTAATGTGACCACAACATCAAGGTCTAGATGTGAAATAGCAAGGTATTGATGTGCTGGGACAGGAAGAATAGGGAGGAGCCAGACTTAAGTAGGGCTCCTGAGCTCCCCAGCCCCACCAGGCCTAGAGAGTCCTTGAGTGTGTGTATGTATGTGTGTTAGATACACATCTTTAGATCCTGCCAACATCTCTACTGAGGCCTGACCCTCACTCCAGCCTAAGGTGTCTGCCCAAGGCCCTGATAGGCAGCCCAGAGCCTGAGGCTTCAGCCCTTGACACCAGGTGGTACCCGAATGTGGGAGGTAGGCAGTCTGGGTGGCCTGGTTGGATAGTGCCCTTTGTGCCCTTCCTGCTTGCCTCTCTCTGGGTCCCTATCCCTCCTTTCTGGGGAGGGACTTTTCACTTATTCCTTCCCCCCAAACCACTCTGTGCAGGGACACTGATATATACCAGATACATCCCTATTCTAAATGGAGGGGTGCCTGGTAGGGCCATTAGGGCTACAGACTTCTTAGGGGACCAGACCCAGCCCAGAGAGTCAGGGAAGGCTTCCTGGAGGAGGAACTGCTAAGCTGAGGCTAAAGGACAAGACAAGGTTAGCACTAGGTAAGTGGAAAAAAAATCTCTTGCTCCTCAGAGACTTGAGACTTCTCATCTGCAAAATGGACAGTGTAAATAATGAAAGGCAGGCATTTAGCATGAAGCCTGGCACATAATAGGTTCTGGTCTGCAGGGGATGTTGTTATTTTTGTGTCAGGCAATGTAGGCATCCCAGGCAGGGGGAAGCAACACATGTGAAGGCCCAGAAGCCTTTGAGGCAGGGGGATTCTTTAGATTACTAGAAGAAGCTTGGAGAGTCTAGGCCAAGCCCTGGATGGGAAGATGAGAACTTACACGGACCTTGACACAGCCCCTCTTGCACATCTGGCCATCAGCAGATAGACAGCATCCTGGTGTCTCTCTCTCTCTCTCTCTCTAACCACGGAAGGCCAGTGTTATCAATACATCCATCGTGTGGAGGCCAGAAGTGAAGTAATCAGCCATGGTCACTCAGCCAAAGAGGGGCAGAGCCTGGATGGACACCCAGGTCTCTGAGGCTTCCCATCTGCCACGAGGAATCCAGAGTGAGTCCCAGAGTACACAAAGGGTACCTCATGTTGTCTCTACCACAGCCGCCCTGAATGACTTCAGTCAGATCTCTGCTTGCTGACCTCAGCTCCTCTAGCTGCAAAAAAGGGGTGGGGATTAAAATTCATGAGCTGGGACACCTGGGTGGCTCAGTCAGTTAAGCATCTGCCTTCAGCTCAGGTCCTGATCCCAGAGTCCTGAGATTGAGTCCTGCATCGGGCTCCTTGCACAGCAGGGAGCCTGCTTCTCCCTCTGCCTACTGCTCCCCCACTTGTTCTCGCTCTCTGACAAAGAAAGAAAGGAAGGAAGGAAGAAAGAAAGAAAAAAAAATTTTTTTTAAGATTTTATTTATTTATTTGACAGAGAGAGATCACAAGTAGGCAGAGAGGCAGGCAGAGAGAGAGAGGAAGGGAAGCAGGCCCTCTGCTGGGCAGAGAGCCCGATGTGGGACTCGATCCCAGGACCCTGAGATCATGACCCGAGCTGAAGGCAGCGGCTTAACCCACTGAGCCACCCAGGCGCCCCGAAAGAAAATCTTTTAAAGATAAAATCAGTGAACTGCCAACCAGAGCCTTGCTCTGTTCTGGGCACTGTGTGCTCTCACCTCAGTCAAACTTCACAAACTGGAGAAATGGATGCTCAGAGAGGTCAGGGAACTCCGGGAGGTCACACAACACAGAAGGGAGCTGCAATATTAGCCCATTTAACAGATGAGGACATGGAAATGGCACAAGAAGCTGAAGGACTGTTTGCCTCCAAAGGCACACAAATTCTAACCGTCTGACAATATGGCCCCTTGGAAGAGCCACGGAAATTCTCTGGCCTTGCTGCCCTCAGGGAGATGGTGCTGGGAAACAGATGGGCCCATAAGGGTCTGTGACTTACCTTTTGGAGATGCAGGAAGCCCTGAGCACTCCTGGGCCAAACAAAGGGTGGGCTGAGCCCCAATGGTGTGCCCATGTTCTCACCTCCCTCCCTGGCCAGCTCCCCACTCTGGATTCCACTGATCTTCTCTTTTTCTGCAAAGTGTGAAACCCTCCCCTGAAAGAAAGACTGGGGAGTGCCCTTCGAAGCTACAACCCTAAGATTAGGCAGATAGAGTCAGAGTGCCAATGGACTCTGGAGGCAGGATTTTCCAAGTCTGACTCCCCACTAAGCTACTTCTGGGCAGTGTGACCGTGAAGAGGTCCTTATCTCTCAGAGAATCCTTGCAAGGTGATCATAAAAGTGAACCAAGAAAACATAGACCAGGGCTTTGGTTCTCCAAGGAGGCCTTCTCCTTTTTCTCAGTTGGCACCATGCCCAGACTATGTGAATAAGACTTTTCATTTGTGTTTAAAATAAAGGAGGGGCTTCCTGGGAGGCTCAGTGGGTTAAGCCTCTGCCATCAGCTCAGGTCATGATCTCAGGGTCTCTGCTCAGCAGGGAGCCTGCTTTCCCCCACCCCCCCCTGCCTCTCTGCCTATTTGTGATTTCTCTCTCTGTGTGTCAAATAAATAAATACAATCTTAAAACAAAACAAAACAAAAAAAACTTCCCCAGGTGTCTGCCTTTGGCTCAGGTCATCATCCCAGGGTCCTGGGATTAAGCTCTGCATCCGGCTCCCCGCTCAGCGGAGTCTACTTCTCCTTCTCCCTCTGCCTGACGCTCTGCCTACTTGTGCTCTCTCTCTACCTCTCTGTCAAATAAATAAATAAAATCTTGAATAATACTTCTCATCTGTAAAATGGGCATGGTAAGTTTAAACAGATAATGAATCCAACTGCTCAGCTCCTCTGGGATCATTGGAAATGTAGGCAATTTGGGGATGCGGTCACAAGACCGTACCCTCCCCTCATAGGTGTTCAGGACTCAACTCTAAGTTTGGGGGTATTCTGTTGTGGTCCCCAGACACTTAGACCAAACAGGCCACCTGAACCCGTGCCAGGGCTAGGCAGGAACTGCTCACACCCCATCCTTGACCCACACATGGAGTTCTTCCCTCCCGGTCCAGAGCAGTGGCGTGGGCTCGCCCCGGTACAAGTTGGCCTGAAAGGTATTGCACAGTGCCTGGGAGCGTATGCCCGGTGAGTCACAAAGGACATGACACCAGAAACACGGAAGGGCCTGGGATCAGAGAGACCCCTGGGCATCCCAGAAAGGACATGGACTGAGTTGAGCAAGGGTGTTTGGAGCCCAAGCCCCGTGCAGGCAGCCAGGAGAGGAGCTCAGGGTAGTACACCCGCAGCAGAGGGTTGGGGAAGGCGCTGAGAGGCGCTGAGCGGCGGAAGGGGCGCGCGGAGACCCCCAGGATCGCCGGAAGGGGCGCGCGGGGCGGTTGGCCGCAGCGGGGGCGGTGGCCGTTGGCTAGCAGCGGCCTGGGCCAGACGAGGTCAGGCGTCTGGCCGGGCCTTGGCCACCATGACCAAAGACTCGCCCAGCCCTTCGGGCGGCGGCCGCGCGACACCGAAGAAGCCGGGTAGTCCAGGTCCGTCGGCGGTGGTGCTGGAGGAGCAAAGGCGGGAGCTGGAGAAGCTGCGGGCGGAGCTGGAGACCGAGCGAGCGCGCGGGCGGGCGGAGAGGCAGCGTTTCGCGTCCCAGGCGCGCCAGCTGCGGGAGGCGGCCGAGCGGGAGCGGCAGCAGCTGGTTGACCATCTGCGCTCCAAGTGGGAGGCTCAGCGCGGTCGGGAGTTGCGGCAGCTGCAGGAGGACGTGCTGCGGGAGCGTGAGGCAGAGATCCGGCAGCTGCTGCGCTGGAAGGAGGCCGAGATGCGGCAGCTGCGGCAGCTGCTGCACCGCGAGCGCGACGGCGTCATGCGCCAGGCCCGGGAGCTGCAGCGCCAGCTGGCCGAGGAGTTGGTGAACCGGGGCTACTGCGGCCGCGCGGGGGCGCCCGAGGTTGCCGCTGCTCAGTGCCGCTGTCGCCTGCAGGAAGTGCTGGCGCAGCTTCGCTGGGAAACCGACGGCGAGCAGGCTTCGCGCATCCGACACCTGCAGGCGGCGCTCGACGTGGAGCGCCAGCTCTTCCTCAAGTACATCCTAGAGCACTTCCGCTGGCATCCCGCTTTGCCCGGCTCCCCCGACCCCCAAGCCGTGCATTCTTCGGAAGGGCCGCCCGGCGATACCGTCGCCGACTCCCACGGGCCCCCAAAGTCCATGTGTAGACTCGAATCCCTGAATGCTGACAGCCCGACCGGGGGCGTCCGCCTGCGCTCCCGCTCCCTAGACGTGGTGCGGGACGGGCGCTCCAACTCCTTTAACAGCTTGCTCCACACGCGCGCCAGCTCTCTCGATTCCTTGCCACCAGCGCGTTCCCGCTCTCTCGACAGCACCCTCGGTTGCCCCAAGGCCCCCGAATCCGAGGAGCGGGCCTCTTCGCCAGACGCCTCCGTCTTAGGCTCGCCGAGTCCCCCTACGCCGCCGCCGCCGCCGCCGCCACCGCCTCCACCACTACCGCCATCGGAGCACCGAAGACCTAGCGATCCGCCAGAAGACTCCGGGAGTCAGCCCTGCGAAGCCCTAACCCCTTCTTCGCCGGGTCTGGACTACCAGGAGCTGGTGAAGCAGAACTCGGAACTGTCCAAGGCGTTGCGCGCGGTGGCGCGCCGCTGCTCTGGCCTGCGGGAGGAGAACACGCAGCTGCGGCGCGCAGGCTTCCAGGACAAGTCCGACGAGAAGGTGAAGCGGCTCAAGGTGAAGCACGCGAAGCTTACAGGCCTCGCGCGGCGCCTGGAGGACCGAGCCCGAAAGCTACAAGAAACCAACCTGCGGGCTATGAGCGCGCCTGTGCCGGGCGACAGCCGCGCCAGTCTGGAGCTGTGCCAGGCCTTTTCCCGCCAGCGCGCCCGGGACTTGTCCGAGCAGGCGAGCGCGCTGCTGGCCAAGGACAAGCAGATCGAAGAGCTGAGGCAGGAGTGCCACTTGCTGCAGGCGCGCGTCGCCTCGGGCTTCGGCAGCGTCCTGCACCCTGGCGGGGGTGCCGCCCAAGCCCAAGCCCAAGCCCAGTGGCTCGACATCAGTGAGTTGGACCGGCTGCAGCGCGAGTCCCAGCGGGAGGTGCTGCGCCTGCAGAGACAGTTGACACGCCAGCAGGCCAGCGGCAGCGCCCGAGTGGAGGCGGACGGCCAGGGCGCACCCAGCGAGGAGGCGCGGCGCCAGGTGCAGGCCCTGGAGCTCGAGCTGGGCGCGCGGCGGCGGGAGTGCGAGGAGCTGAGCGCCCAGGCGGCGGCGGCGCGGCGGCGCGGTGATGAGGCTGAGGCGCAGCTGCAGGCGGCGCTACGCAAGGGAGCCTGGCTGACCCAGGAGAATGCGCGGTTGCAGGCCCAGGCTGACTGGACTCGGAAGGTGGCGGCCGAAAACGACGACGTGCGCGGGCAGCTGGACCGCGCGTGCCAGGAGCGCGACGCCGCCGGCATGCTGGCAGAGCAGCTGCTGCAGCAGGCGGCGCACGGACAGGACCGGCAGCAACAGCTGCAACACGACCTGCGGAAGGCCTTGCACGATCTCCAGGCTGCTCGCGAGGAGATGCTAGCGCTTCAGTGTCAGCCTGGTCACCCTCCCCCCGAACCCCAGGAGGCCCCCCAAGTCCCTGAGTCTCAAGTTAGAGACCCTGGAAGGACCAAGTTCCAGCCGGAGCCTCCAGACCAAGCATCTTCACAGCCCAGCAGAGACAAGCGGGAGAATCAAGAAGCTTCTCGGCCGGGAAGTCCAGTTGCCATCGGGGAGCCAGCCAGTGCCCCTCAGATGCCTGACAGAGTCCTAGCCAGTCGGCCTCTAGACTCCAGGTACCAGGCCAAGAAGACTAGCTCCCAGTCGAACTCTTCGTCTGAGGTGGAGTCCGCATGGGCCACAGTACCATCTTGTCCTACTCTGGATATGGACACCGCCAGCGAGATGGAGGATCTGGAGCCTGACAGTATGTCTTCCACCTTGGAAGTGGGGGGGTCAGAGGCCCGCCTGCCCCCCAAGCTCAAGATATTCCTGGCTCGGTACAGCTACAATCCTTTTAAGGGCCCTAATGAGCACCCTGAGAGTGAGCTACCCCTTACAGCTGGGGATTATGTCTATATCTTTGGGGACATGGATGAAGACGGCTTTTATGAAGGGGAGCTTGAGGATGGCCGACGAGGGCTGGTGCCGTCCAACCTAGTGGAGCAGATTCCAGACAGTGACATCCTGGACTGCCTGCCCCTCAAATCCCCTGACTTTGGCCCCACTCGGCTCCCACCTGGACAGAGCAAAGGTTTGACGGAAGACACTGGTCACAGCTTCTTGCCTGGGAAAGCCCAGGGGGCTATGGACAAGGGGCCGTGCCTGATGGTGGGGGTAGCCCCCAAGACAGAGGGGGCAGCAGAGATCGCAGATACCAAGACAGAAGACAGCTGGCTGGGTGCGCTGCAGTGTATGAACGAGAAGGGCTTCTCCAGACCCCTTCTAGGGGCCACAGGGGCTCTGTGCATGGCCCCCATGCAACTCCACCTGCAAAGCGTTGCCGCAACATCAGCCAGGATCACCTGGGTCTACGGCAGCAGCAGCCACCTCCACATGGTGTATCTCAATGGCCAAGAGCACGCTCTGACCCCAGCAGGCGTGAGCAGCTATACCTTCCACGGCCTGCTGCCTGGCACGCGGTACCGGGCATGGGTGGAGGTGCGGCTGCCGTGGGACTCGTTGCAGGTGCACTGGAAGACATCGTCCTCTACCATCACCTTCAAAACGCCCCTGGCGGGACCCCCTGACCCTCCCCTGGATGTGCTGGTGGAGCGCCACGCCTCCCCAGGCCTCCTGATGGTCAGCTGGCTCCCTGTAACCATTGACTCTGCTGGGTCATCCAATGGAGTCCAGGTCACCGGCTACGCCATCTATGCTGATGGGCTCAAGGTTGCAGAGGTCACCGATGCCACCGCTGGGAGCACCCTGTTGGAATATTCCCAGCTCCAGCAGCCCCTGCTGTGCCAGAGTGTGTCTGTAAGAACCATGTCGCTTTGTGGTGAGTCCCTGGATTCGGTGCCAGCCCAGATCCCTCATGACTGTTTCACCTGCCACCAGTTGCCAGAGACTTCTTCCTTTAGCCACCCATGTGGTGACCCATCTACTTGCAGAGTCACCGTCCCTGTCTATTCTCAGAGGCTGACCCTGGCTCCCCTGAGTGCCACAGTCAGCCCTCACACTCCTGGAAGCTGCGGGGAGTCCCAGGCCGAGTTTCTAGAAGGCTTCTCTGAAGAACCCCCAAGGAGGCAGTCTCCGATGCCCAACCTGGATCCAGAAAAAGAATGTGCCAGTGCAGGGTGCAGCCGCCAAGCCCAGGGGCCTCCAGAGACCCAGGAAGTCTGCAGAAAGGACCTGCTCTTCCAGCAGAGCTCCCCGAACCACAGACCCCCTCTGCCCAGTGGCCAGTCGAGGGGAGAAGACCGCTATTGTCACATGGGCCCTAGACAGAGCCCTGCTTCGGGAGTCATCCATCTTTTCCCAGAGCGTGGGCTCAACAAAGAAATATATCAGGAAAAGTCTGCCCTTGAGAAGGTCCTTAGGCAAAAGCAAGACACCCAAGTGCTTGTCCCTCTCCGGCTGGATACCAGCCAACTGTATGTGTCTGATATCCACGACATTCAGGATGTCATGCAGGAGGAGGAGGCCATGTCCTTCAGTCCCTGGGGCACGAGGAGGCGAGAGCAGAGAAGGGAATTTAGGACTCAGAATGGGAGAGGTCAGGCTCTGGGGGGCAAGAGAATGTGCCAGCTCCGGGAGCCGAGCCCAGCACTTTGTCCAGCTCCATCCAGCAAGGTCATGAAGATGCCCAGGGGTGGCCCCTCCCCACTGGGGACCGGAGGGGACACTCTGGTCAGGGTCTTTGTGGCCCTCTTTGATTACAACCCCCTGGTGATGTCTGCCAACCCCGAGGTCGCAGAGGAGGAGCTGGCCTTCCAGAAAGGGCAGTTGCTGAGAGTGTGGGGATCTCAGGACCCCTGCGGCTTCTACCATGGCGAGTGTAATGGGCAAGTGGGCACCATACCTGGGCACCTGGTGGCTGAGGTGAAGGTGGGCACAGAGCAGACTGAGGGCAAGTGGCATTTGCCAGTGCAAGGGTACCTCCCCCCTATGGCCCCCTTCGATGACTTTGGGGGGCTCACGAGCCCCCAGAGCTCCTTTCCTATGCCCCAAGGGAACCCCAGGATGTCATCACTGTGGACCCCAACAACCATGATGGCAGCTTTGGACTATGACCCCAAGGATGGGCGAGAAGGGGGCCAGGTGAAGGACAAGCTGTCGCTAAGGGCAGGGGATGTGGTCACAGTCTACGGGCCTGTGGATGACAAGGGATTCTATTATGGGGAGTCAGGTGGTCACAGGGGTCTGGTCCCAGCCCACCTGCTGGATCACCTTTCCCTCCATGGGGAGTGAGCAAAGCTCCCACCGGGGTAGTGGCCTCTAGCCATCCACACCCCACCAGAGGAGAAGCAAGCTCTGGGACCCTACCTCCAGCACCCCTCCTCACCTCCGTGAGCATCACTTGCTCCAAGCGTCACCATGGGAAACTGATGGCAGTCCCGAGGTGTCCTCTAGCCTCTGCGAGGAGCAGGGCTTAAGTCCAAACTAAGCTGTTCCCCAAAGAAAACAGAACAAACAGCCCGTGAGAGCCCAACAGGCTACTTTGGAGTTGTCAGTGACCATGACGGTGTTTGGAGAAGTGCCTTTTTCTGTGCTCAGTGTACATTTTCTCTAGAAGTTTCTTTAGAGTTTCCTCATCCATTGCCTTGTATGACAGTCTCAAGAAAAGCCTGCCTCTTAAAAAAAAAACAACAAGAAAAAGTGACCAGAATGTTATTTTTCTATCTTATGTTCAACCCCTCATTAAAATGTTCATAGAAAAAAAGAAAAAGAATACTTTAGAAGTAAAAGCACAACCAAGGGAAACACAAACCTATCTGTTGCGCCCCCTGCCCCCCACTTCTGTCTAGAGGATCTTGCAATGGCTGTAGACATGCATTCCCAGCTGGGGAGGGCACCTCCTTCCTCTTTAGGGGGAACTCAGCTTAGGGTTTTAAGAGCCATGCAGAAGAAGCAGGGCCCCACCACAGGCTCAGTGAGGCTGGTGTTCCCCATAGGCTTTCCTGCAACGTGGCCTGTGTCCCTGGGTGTCAGCCTTTGTGGTGGTTGGGATCAGGATCCCACCCTACATGGCATTAGTAACGGTCCCCTTTCCCCAGTGTGTCTCCCTGGGAGGGCATTTCCATATTTCCCCCATCTTACAGAAGAGCTTCTGAGGCTCAGGGGGTGCCCCTTGTATCAGGACACCGGGCTGTAGGGCTGCTGCTTCCCACAGCCTCTGGGCTTCCCCTCTGGGAGATTGGGAGTGAAAGGTGGTCTTTATCCAACTCTGCTTCTGTCTGACATTCCTTTGTTTTCCTGAGTCCAACGATGACGTCAAGGGAAGGGCACTGCCTTCCTGGGTGCAGGAAGAAATGACTAGAAGCATTCCCCGGGCAGGCAGAAGGATTGGAGCCACTAGTAGTTAGTTTCCTTGGGGAATTGGGGAATTGGGTCCAAAGGGTTCCAACAAGCTGGCCTTGAGGCTGAAGGCAGGAACTGGAAAGGAACAGACCCTGTGGGGGGGGGGTGCCACCTTATCCTCACAAAATACAGGGACTAGTTCAGCAGCTGTGGTGTGCATTAACACCACTTGTGAGGGGAAGGTCTCTGGCCTAAGCCTGGTAAGAAACTCTTTCTTACTCAACCATTTTTAAATTTTTCATCTTAAGGTTTTATTTATGTATTTGACAGAGAGAGAGACACACACAGCAAGAGAGAGAACACAAGCAGGGGGAGTGGGAGATAGAGAAGCAGGCTTCCCATTGAGCAAGGAGCCTGATGTGGGGCTTGATCCCTGGACCCTGGGACCATGACCCAAGCCGAAGGCAGACATTTAACAACTGAGCCACCTAAACACCCCTCAACCATCTTCTTTAAAGATTTTATTTTATTATTTCTTTGAGAGAGAGAAAAAGAGTATGAGCAGTGGGGAGGGACAGAGTAGGAGGGAAAAGCAGGCTCTCTGCTAAGCAAGGAGCCCGTTGTAGGGCTGGATCCTGTGACCCTGGGATCATGACCTAAGCGGAAGGCAGACGCTTAGCTGACTGAGCCACCCAGGCGCTGACAACCAATTTTTATTTATTTTATTTATTTTTTTATTTTTATTATTTTTTTAAGATTTTATTTATTTGACAGCGATCTCAAATAGACAGGCAGAGAGAGAGAGGAGGAAGCAGGTTCCCCGCTGAGCAGAGAGCCCGACGTGGGGCTCTATCCCAGGACCCTGGGATCATGACCTGAGCCGAAAGCAGAGGCTTTAACCCACTGAGCCACCCAGGTGCCCCAAACCATTTTTTAAAAAATATTTTACTTATTTGACAGATCACAAGTAGGCAGAGAGGCAGGCGGGGTGGTGGGAGAGCAGGATCCCTGCCAAGCAGAGAGCCCGATGCGGGGCTCAATCCCAGGACCCGGAGATCATGACCTGAGCCAAAGGCTGAGGCTTAACCCACTGAGCCACCCAGGCACCCCGAGAACCATTTTTTAAAGATTTTTATTTTTAAGCAACTTCTACACCCAACTCAGGGCTGGAACTCACAATCCTGCAATCAAGAGTTGCGGGGAGCCAGCCGGGCACCTCCCACCTTGACCATTTTTAAGTGTGTAATTCAGTAGTGTGAAGTACATTCATACTGTCGTGCAGACAATTCCCCAAGTTCTTTCCATCTCGCAAAACTGAGATTCTGTACCCATTAAACAACTCCCCATACCCTTTCCCTCAGTCCCCAATAACCTTGAATCTACTTTGTGTCTCTGAATTTGACTGCTCTAGGGATCTCCTATAAGTAGACTCACGCAGGAAATTTGCCTTTTTGTGTTTAGCTTATGTCACTGAGCATAAGGTCTTCCAAGTTCAGCCGTGTAGCGTGTATCATCAAACTGTCCTTCCTCGGGTGCCTGGGTGGCTCAGTGGGTTGGGCTGCTGCCTTCGGCTCACTCAGGTCATGGTCTCAGGGTCCTGGGATTGAGTCCCACATCGGGCTCTCTGCTCAGCAGGGGGCCTGCTCCCCTTCCTCTCTCTCTGCCTGCCTCTCTGCCTGCTTGTGATCTCTCTCTCTGTCAAATAAATAAATAAATAATCTTAAAAAAAAAAAAAAACTGTCCTTCCTCAAGGCCAAGTCATATTGCATAGAGTGGAGAGCCAGCATTTTGTGTACTAGGGCTAGGGACAAGAATGTTCTCGACACATCAGGAGAACAACAGCAGTTCAGCAAGAGAAGAGAAACCTTAATCCACCTACTTTCAAATTTAAAGACAATGACTCTAATTCTGTAAGAACCCAATGAGAGTTACGCAAACTATATTGTTCTGTCATTTTTCTAGTGAACTTTGCATCCTTCCCTGACCATTGGTCGAGATTGCTCCCATTGTTTCAACAGCTGCAGAGTTATCTGCTGTAGTTACGGAGAGCTAGCCCCTACCCTGCTTCACTTCCCCCCATAGCCCAATCTACCCCTGGTGTTTTGCCCACGGTTTTTCTGTTGTCTGGGTCCCGCCCCCACAGCCATCTCCACAGACAGAATGCAAGTTCCACAAATGGCTTATTCATTGCCTGGCTCATAGTGGGTCTTCAATAAATGCACATGGAGTGAAGGAACAAGCAGGTTGTGTTTTTTTTTTTAATATTTTATGTATTCAACAGAAAGAGACACAATGAGAGAGGGAACACAAGCAGAGGGAGTGGGAGAGGGAGAAGCAGGCTTCCCGCCAAGCAGGGAGCCCGATGTGGGGCTTGATCCCAGGGCCCTGGGACCATGACCTGAGCCGAAGGCAGACACTTAATGACTGAGCCACCCAGGCGCCCCGAACAAGCAGTTTTTGACCATCCTCTGTACGTGGGCTCTGGCTGGGCTCCAGGCATTCATACTCCACACTGGGCTAAATCCACTGGAACAGAGGAAGGTGTTGACCCTGAGAAGCAGAGGATGTCTTTGCTAATTTTGACACTAGGACCCTGGGGCAGGTAAGAAGCAGGGGATCCTCATCAGTGACAACCGCAGATGCAAAGTCCCTGGGGCACGAGAACAATCAGTGAGTGCTTGAATACTTGGGGAAACTTAGGGAGCAGTAGCACAGGCGGGGGAAAGAGATTTGAGATAGGTATCTACCTGCCGCTGAGGGCCCCCTCTCCCGGAAGGGCTTCCAAGTCCCCGGGACCTTCCTGACACTTGCCACCAGGGGGCAAGCTGGGTGCCCCAAGGGTTGCTCCCCAGGGCGCTCGCAGGGGAGTCAGCTGCCTGGCCCCACACCTGTCTTCTCAGGCCTTGAGCCCCAGTGTCAGGGTAAACAGAAACGTCTCTTTGACCCTGCAGGTGTGGGATTCAGGCCCCACCCAGCCCAGTTCTTTCTGTCCCCCCTCACCAAAGCACTCTGAGGAGCCCCTCCTCCCTATCTACGGTGCTTGTCTTTCTGGGCACCCCTGATCAGTATCAGGCCTGGCAAGTCTGATACCCAGCCACAGGGAAGCCTTGCTCTTCAGAACTCTTCTGGTCCTGTTCCTACAAATCCTAGTTTCCTTGAGACCATGGGAAGTTTGAGTGAATGAGTGAAGAAGCACAAGGCCTCATGGCCTGGAGGAGGCAGGGCCACCAGCGGTGGAGCAGCTGGGGGGCCAGAACCCGGCCAGGTAGGTCCAAGCCCTGGCCTGCCAGTGGACAGCTGGGAGGGTTCTCTGAACCTTAGTGTCTTCACCTTCGTCAGGGCTGGGGGTGCGGCAGGAAGTTATATTGAGCAGGTCAAATGTACAGAGCACTTAGCCCAGGGCCAGGACCCAAAGGAAGACCAAGAAAGCTGGTAAGGACACAGGTGGCAGGGGCTGATGGCTCTGGGTCCAGCTTGCTTCCCGCCAGGGCACCGAGAACCTGCACAGGGACGCTATGCAGGTCTAGTGAGGTGGGCAGGCTAGGAAAGAGCAGATGCCTGGTTGTGGCCTGCACTGGTGGGGCCCTTCCCCAACTGACCAGACCACCTAGAGGCCCAAAGCCTGTCCAGGCCTGCCGAGCAGGGGCTGGGGCTTGGGAAGCCCAGCTGGCCAGAGGGCAGAGGAGTCTGGAGTGGGCAAAGGGGCAACATCCGAAGAGCCTGAAGCGTTCTGGAACAAGGGTCACAGATCATGTCCTGGGGCTGTCTATTTCTGCCCAGGGGCCTCTGGTCAGGGCAAGTCTCAGCACCTCAGCAGCCCTCCTCCCACAGAAGAAGGGCTTTCGGCTTTTAGTTATTTCTCATCAGGGACCTGGTTTCCTACTCCTGGCCCTCACAACATTGGTATGGGTTACCTTGATTGACAAATGAGAAGAGAAAACCGGTGGCAAGAGAAAAGAGCTGCCACAAAAACAGCATGAAGATGCCCAAGGGGCTCCTTCCAGCCTTTTCCAAGGCCCACCTGCCATAGGGACTCCCGTCCAGCCCATCCGTCCCTCCTCTACCTTTCAGTGACCTGCCCCTCTTGTCCTTTGCCACTGTGCAGGTTTCAAAATATCGGGACATAATGAAAAAGAACTCAGAGACACTCATTCCACCTTTTTTGTCACACCCTCCTATGCCTGTCTCAACCCAGTGGAAGTTGGATGGGTGGGGGCCTGTAGGAGGTCGGGATGTTCCACCTAAGATAGAACACACTGGCCCAACTCTGGTCTTATGAAACCAGGTGGAGCTGCCTCCAGGAACCTGGGCACAGAGGGTTTCTGGGGCCCTGGTGGCACTGTGGACACCAGGAGGTGGGGAGGGTCTGCAGTGGGTCTCTTCTGGTCTGCAGTGCTCAGTATTTTCAGGTCCCCCCCCTCCAAAGCCTGGGTGTCTGATGCCTGGCTATAGGCTTTCGTGCCTCATTGTGCCCTCAACCCGCAGGTAAACTCCCTTCAGTCCTCTAGTAAATGACCACCTGGCAGGCTATGCCCGCCTAGCTGGACCACTAGGACATTGACCTTAGCTTGGGGGGCTGCACTGGCCACACCTCTTGGCTAGAGAGTGCCCTCTCCGGGGCTTGGCCCCTCTTGCTCACCCTGAGAGTGGGGATGGGGGCTGAATCCAAATCCTGGATCGCCCAGGAAACTTCAGGCGATTTTTTCATTCTCAGTCTCAACTTCCTTTTCCCTAGAATCAGCCTTCCTGGTGGTGGGGGGTGGGGAGCGCTACTCTGCCCCTTTGGCCAGCGTCCTTCAAAAGTGCCCTCTATCCCGACTTGAGGGCAGCTTCTCCATCCAGCCCCACCCTCCCTGGATTTAGCTGCCCCTCCCAGGTGCCTGAACAGCCCCCAGGCATATCCCTGTAAATGAGTAAATTACCCATTCATTTCACTGACTCTCCCATCAGACTGGGTCTAACCACGTGTTGTGCCCTCCACACCCGCATCTGAACCCAGTGAGGAGTGGCATCAGGGTCTGTGGGCCAGTGTATTCCTAAATTTAGGACAGGGGCACTGACTGGCCTGTAACCAAGACCGGCTCAAGAAAGTGTTGGCCTGGGGCGATCCATGGGCGCTTCCCAATATGAACTGACCTTTATGAGCCCTCGCCACGTGCCTTAGCTCACGTCTTGCTGTGCTGCTCACAGCAACCCTAACCAGATGGTGTAATTATTTCTCCTTTTTACAGATGGGGAAACTCAGGCTCAGAGAGAAGAGGTCATGCGTCAAGGTCATTCAGTTGGTTACAGAGCCAGGGTCTGAACCCAGGTGTGTCCCTTTGCCCCTTGCCCTTATCTGAAGGATTCCTCCCCCCAGCCTGGGGGCAGGGGCCTGGGTCTGGGGAGGTGAGTAAAGGGTGGGATAGTCAGGAATTCAAATTGGTAGAGCTGGGGGTGGGGAGGGCAGGAGGTGCTGGGGAGTGGCCAGTAGTTAAGGCTTGGGCAACCTGGTGCTTCGGGGAGGGAGGGGACAGGCACAGACCTGCTGAGCAAGAAATGCCCAAGGGTCTCCAGGAGGAAGCATAGGGAAGGTGGTTGAGAGCTGAGGCCAGCAAAGCACCCCAGGGGGGAGGGCCAAGGGGTAGAATTGGGCACTGAGGCCCCACACAGAACCATGGGGATTTAAGGAGAAAGAGGCTTCCGAGAGGGCAGGGGGCCACATTTTCTAGAAGGAGGGAGTGGTCAGTCTCCACAAGGTCAGGCCAGATAAGAGTCCCTGGGCCCAGCCTCCCTCGTGACTGTGACCAGAGGCTGCTGTCCCAGCCCAGGGGCTTCCTTGTACTGGCAGTGAGGGAGCTGGTCCCCTCCCCCACTGCTACAGTGGTGCTGAGGGAGGGCTCCCCAAAAGAAAACTGCAAGGTTGGAATCTGGAAATTCCAAGCCCTCCCCACAGTGAAGCCTTGGTGTACACCGACCCCTCCTGCTACTCAAGCAGAGCCCCCAGGCAGTTCCCAGTGCTCCAGGCCCCTGTTTCCTGCTGAGATTCAGGAGGAGACCAGCCTCTCAGCTCCTGCCCCCCTCAGCTATTGGAGAGGAACCTCACTAAGGAAATAGAACCTTGCCTCACCTTATCCCCACCTTTGCCCTGGGGTCCTTTCTCTGTCTGCTCCCTCACCACCCCCATCTGCTGAGACTCTGCTGGGCTTCTACCTGCCCTATCCAAGCCAATGGGGGCAGATGGAGCTATCAGCTCCATTTTACAGGTAGGGAAACTAAGGCCAATAGCAGTCTGTACTCAGGCAGCGGGTGGTCACTGTCACAGCTAGGATTTGGATTCAGGTCCCATCGCTTTTCTTCAGGGTTCCCCCAGAAGCACAGGCCCACTGACGTTCATTTCCATCTTGCTCATCATGGAGCCATGGCTGGGCCTCCTTCATCCATTTGTTCTGTGGGGCCAGCCGCCACTCTGGCACATGCGGAAAGACCCCAGAACAGACCCGCCAGTCTAATGGTGGAAGCATCCGAGAAGCCAAAGGGCTTCACGTGAGTCATCAGAAGGGCCCAAGTGGGCTTGCAACCAAGTAGGACACAGAAAAAGCTTTCCAAGAAAGGGAGGTCTCACTGAAATTTTTCTTTTTATTTCATAATGGTTTAACAACAACAACAACAAAAAACAACAAAAACAAATACATAGAGGAATGCCAATGCTACAGAGGATTAAATGTGGAATTAAATGAGAAGGCTCCCTCTTCACCCCTCCCCCATTTCCCTTCCTCCCCTGAGACTCCTGTCCTGGAGGGATTTCTTTTTTCCAAGATTTTTTTAAAAAGATTTTATTTATTTATTTGACAGAGAGAGATCACAAGTAGGCAGAGAGTCAGGCAGAGAGAGGAAGGGAGGCACTCCCCGCTGAGCAGAGAGCCCGATGCGGGGCTCGATTCCAGGACCCTGAGATCATGACCTGAGCCGAAGACAGAGTTTTTAACCCACTGAGCCACCCAGGCGCCCTTAAAAAAAATTTTTTTTTTTTTAAGATTTTATTTATTTATTTGACAGAGAGAGAGAGGCGGGGAGAGAGGGAACACAAGCAGAGGGAGTGGAAGAGGGAGAAGCAGGCGTCCCGCTGAGCCAGGAACCAGAGGCGGGTCTCAATGCCAGGACTCTGGGATCATGACCCAAGCCAAAGGCAGGCATTTACGACCGAGCTACCCAGGCGCCCCCTGCCTTTTTAAAAAGATTTATTTATTTTTAGGGACAGAGAAAGAGAGAGAGAGAGAGAATGTGCATGCATGTAGGGGCGTATGAGCCCAGGAGGAGGGCAAAGGGAGAGAGAGAATCTTGGAGAAGATTCCCCACTGAGGATGGAGCCTGATCCCAGGACCCTGAGATCATGACCAGAGCTGAACTCAAGAGCTGGCTGCTCAACCGTCTGAGTCATCCAGGTGCCTGATTCTTTAGGGATTTATAAACAGAAATGGAAACACCTATAATGTTTAAAAACCATTGGTCTGATTACATCATGCATCCCGTTCTACATCTTGCTCTTCCACTTAGCATAAGGTCTTGGCCAATGTAAACTTCTTCCCCTTCTTGGTGAGTGTGCCGGGTGACAGTGTCACGTCCTTCAGCTGGGTTCCAGGGCTGTCTTGCCTCCCTGCGGCTTCCCCAGGTTGCTAGGGGTCCGGTCACCCCACACGCTTCCAGTGCAAGTATGTTCGAGAAGCCTGCCGCTGGCTTGGGTTCACAGCACTCCCTGTCTTTTGGTTCTCATCACATCCCATGGTCCCGTGTGCTTGGCACTCTTCTGGGTGTTTCAGAGAGCCCTTTCTCCCTTCAGGGGTTTGTTGGTGCTGCTCCCCTGCCTGGCCTCACCTCGCCTCGCTCGCCTCTCACTCTCGTATGGCCTTTGGACCTCACTCATTAATTCATGAGTGCACTGAGTAGTATTGACTGTGTAGGTGCCTGCCCCGGCCTAGGCACTTTCCTCAGCAGTGAAGAGTGGCTGATGGTGACTTGTGCAGGGTACCCCTTCTGGTGAGGGAGAGAGAGGTGAGTGAAGAAGCATGTCTTCAACAAGGTCTTCACAGATGGTGCAAGACCTGGGAAGGAGACAGGGAGCGAGGGTGGAGAGTGTAGAGCAGCTGTTGGAGAGCAATCAGGAGAACCTGGCTGGCTCAGTTGGTGAAGCATATGACTCTTGACCTTGGGGTTGTAAGTTTGAGCCCCATGTTGGGTGTGGAGATTAGTTAAAAATAAAATCTTTGGGGCACCTGGGTGGCACAGTAGCATGGGCACCCCACTCTTGATTTCAGTTCAGGTCTAATCTCGGGCTCATGAGATCGAGCCCCAGTCTGCTGTGGATTCTCTCTCTTCCTCTCTCTCTGCCCCTCCTCCTGCTTTCTCTCTCTCTCTCCCTCCCTCTCTCAAATATATAAATAAAATCTTTTTTTAAAAGATTTTATTTATTTATTTGACACAGAGAGAGAGAGAGCGCGCACAAGGAGGCAGAAAAACAGCCAGAGAGAGAGGGGGAAGCAGGCTCCCTGCTGAGAGCAGAGAGCCTGATATAGGACTCAATACCAGGACCCCAAGATTATGACCTGGGCTGATGGCAGAGGCTTAACCCACTGAGCCACCCAAGCGCCACTATATAAATAAAATCTTTAAAAATATTATTTATTGGGGCACCTGGGTGGCTCAGTCATTGGGCGTCGCCTTCGCCTCAGGTCATGATCCCAGGGTCCTGGGATCCAACCCCTCATCTGGCTCCCTGCTCCACAAGGATCCTTTTTCTGCCTCTCCCACTCCCCCTCCTTGTGCTCCCTCTCTTGCTGTGTCTTTCTGTCAAATAAATAAAATCTTTTTAAAAATATTATTTATTTATTTGAGAGAGAAAGAGCATGAGTGGAGGGAGGGGTAGAGGGAGAGGGAGAAGCAGACTCCCTGTTCGGTAGAAGCTGGACATCCCAGGACCCCAAGATCACAACCTGAGCTGAAGTCAGATGCTTAACCGACTGGGTCACCCAGATGTCCCAAAAATAAAATCTTTAAGAAAGAAAGAAAGAGGGGTGCCTGTGTGGCTCAGTTGGTTAAGGTGGCTGCCTTCATCTCAAGTAATGATCCTGGGGTCCTGGGATCAAGCCCCACGTGAGGCTCCCCACTCAGCAGAGAGCCTGCTTCTCCCTCTCCCTCCGCCTTCTGCTCTGCCTACTTGTGCTCTCTATCTCTCTGTCAGGTAAGTAAATAAATAAAATCTTCAAAGAAAGAAAGAAAGGGCAATCAGAGGAAGTCGCACTGGGAGCAACATTGGAGCTAGCTCTGAAACACGGCTTGCCAGGCAGAGGGAATAGCATAGGCAAACCCCCTTCTTTGGCCTCACAAACCAGGGCACTCAGTTTCCCTCTTAGACGTTGGAAAGCCGACTGCTCATCTCCTTGCCCAGATCCAAGCCTTCCCTGGGTATTTTCTCATCTCCTCCCTTGTCCATGGTCTTCCAGGGCCAGGGACCACCACTGTGCACTAGCGTGGTACCCATCTCACTGTTGTCAATGATGTCAGCAACTGTCGGTTGAATGACAGTGGAATGTATGGACTCTCTTGGGCTCAGGGTGATTTTTTTTTTGGTTCTGCCTGGGTCTGTGAGATGGCAAAATGAGGGGAGATGGGTAGTGAGGAAGCCTCCGCCCAGCACGGCATGGCCTTTGCTCTAGGGAATATCATGTTGGGGGCCTTAATTTTTTTTTTTAAAGATTTTGTTTATTTATTTGACAGACAGAGCTCATAAGTAGGCAGAGAGGCAGGCAGAGAGAGAGGAGGAAGCAGGCTCCCCGCTGAGCAGAGAGCCTGATGCTGGGCTCAATCCCAGGACCCTGGGATCATGACCTGAGCCGAAGGCAGAGGCTTAACCCACTGAGCCACCCAGGCGCCCCAAGGGGACTTAATTTTTTAAAAAAAGGACTGGTTGAGGGGCGCCTGGGTGGCTCAGTCATCGAGCGTTTGCCTTTGCCTCATTGTGATCCCAGGGTCCTGGAATCTAGCCCTGCCTTGGGCTCCCTACTTAGCAGGAAGTCTGCTTCTCCCTCTCCCACTCCCTCTGCTTGTGTTCCTTCTCTTGCTATGTCTCTCTGTCAAATAAATAAATAAAAAATCTTTAACAACAACAAAAAAAGGATTGGTCGATAGATTGATTTTAAAAAAGATTTTACTTATTTGAGAAAGTGTATGTGCCTGCAAGCAGGGGGAGGGACAAAGGGAGAGGGAGAGAGAGACTCTCAAGCAGACTCCATGCAGAGCACCGAGCCCAGTGGGGAGGGGCTGGATCCCATGACCTGCCCCCTCATGTTCCTCCCCACCATCATGGCCTGAGCTGAAATCAAAAGTTTGCCACTTGGGATGCCTAGGTGGCTCAGTGTATTAAGTGATTGCCTTCAGCTCAGGTCATGATCCCAGGGTGCTATCCATTGAGCCCTGTGTGGGGCTCCATGATCAACAGGGAGCCTGCTTCTCTCTCTTTCTCTCTATCAAATAAATAAAATCTTTTTAAAAAGATGAAATCCAAGCTGACTCCACACTGAGAGGAGCCTGCTGTAGGTTTGGATCTCAAGACCCTGAGATTATCATCCCAGCTGAAACCAAGAGTCGTCTTTTTTAAAAAAAGATTGTATTTATTTATTTGAGAGAGGGAGATAACAAGAGAGAACATGAGCAGGCCAGGGGAAAGGGACAAGCAGTTTCCCTGTTGAGCAGGGAGCCTGAGTGGGGCTCAGTCCCAGGACCCCGAGATCATGACCTGAACCAACCCAACCCATTGTACCACCCAGACGCCCTGTGGGACTTCTCTTCAGGTGGAGTACTATTTTTGTTTTAAATATTTTATTTAAATATCTGAGAGAGAGAGAGAGTGAGCACAAATAGGGGAGAGGTGCAGAGACAGAGGGAGGAGAAGACCCCTCTGCTGAGCAGGGAGCCAGAAGCGGGACTCCATCCCAGAACCCTGGAATTATGCCCTGAGCTGAAGGCAGATGCTTAACTGACCAAGTCACCCAGGCGGAGTATTGTTTTAAGAGGCAGGACCAAGGGGCGCCTGGGTGGCTCAGTGGGTTAAAGCCTCTGCCTTTGGCTCAGGTCATGATCCCAGAGTCCTGGGATCGAGCCCCACGTTGGGCTCTCTGCTCCACGGGGAGCCTGTTTCCTCCCCTCTCTCTCTCTCTCTCTCTGCCAGCCTCTCTGCCTACTTGTGATTTCTCTCTGTCAAATAAATAAAATTTAAAAAAAAAAAAAGAGGCAGGACCAAGCTCTTGCCTATCAGAGGGGCTTGGGTTTGAGCTTCGCTGTGTGACCTTGAGCAAGTGACCTTACCCTCTTTGAGCCTCAGTTTTCTCATCTATAAAATGGGATTGTAGTGCCATCCTTCTCATAGGTGGTGGTAAGGAATAACATGCCCATGTGTGTACAGTGCTTTGCTCGCATGTAGAGTAAGGACAGGATGTTGGGAGCCAATAACAGCAACTAGGAATTGGGTGAGGCTGTTGTCGCAAGAGCGATTCTGCTTCCCTGTTGAGTGACCTGAACACCAGGCTTCTATAGTGCACTCTGACTCCTGTGTGGACCACTCACATTACACCCTTTGTGACAGGGAGTGAATGAAACCCACGTGACTTGGGAAGCAGCAGATGGGATGCTCTGTGGTGGGAGAGAACAGGCTGGGGGTTGGGAGGAAATTCATTCATTCATTCATTTGACCTTTTAGTTGACCACCTATTCGGTGGCAGGCATGAGGTGGGTACTAGGTCTACAAGAATGAACAAGACAAAGTCTTCTTGTTGTCATAGCAACTGCCCATCGGGGGCATCAGGACTGTATCAGGGTGAGTAGCCTGGGATCAGGGGAGATGATGTCTGAGCTGAGTAGGAGTTGGCCAGGCAGAGGTGGGGAGAAGGAGGGGGGGTGATGCAGACAGGAGGAGACCTGGGCACTGATGCCCAGAGGTGGGAGGAAAACTCTTGGCATGTACAGGAGTAGAGAGTTTGCCCTTGTGGCTTGAGCTTGGGGTGGGGGGAGGTGAGATGTGATTTTACATGGGAGATACACTGAAATATTACTGGTTGTTCAGCTATTCAAATTTAATAGGCAGCCTGTATTTTTTATATTTGTTAAATCTGCCTGTCATTTAAGAAGCTGTGATTTACCCTTTGGGGATATTTTGTATCATTTGTTTTCCTTTTGTTGTTGTTTTTTATTTTTTCTTATTTATTTATTTATTTATAAAGATTTTTATTTATTTGACGGAGAGAGATGCAGAAAGAGAGGGAACATAAGCTGGGGGAATGGGAGAGGGAGAAGCAGGCACCCTGCTGAGCAGGGAGCCAGAAGTGTGACTTGATCCTAGTACTCAGGGATCATGACCAGAGCCCAAGGCAGACGCTTAACGACTGAGCCAGCCAGGCGTCCCTGCTTATTTATTTATTTTTAAAAAGATGATCTATTTATTTATTTGACACAGAGAGAGAGTGTGTGAGCGAGCACCAAAGCACCAAGCACGGGGAGGGGCAGGCAGAGGGGAAGCAGGCTCCCTGCTTAACGAGGAGCCCAATACGGGGCTTGATCTCAGGACCTTGGGATCATGACCTGAGCCAAAGGCAGCTGCTTAACTGACTGAATCCAGCCAGGCGTCCCTGTTGTTGTTTTAATTGAGAAAAGATGATGGTAAAAGTGGCAAATCAGCTTTACTGTCCTTACTTGATTCGTACTACATGACATAACAATCACAGCTGCTTTAGCTAGAGCTTGCCAGAGTCTGATTCCGTGTACTCTGCCAGTTTCATCTTCATCAGTCCTGCAAGGAGCCCCATGGGCAGGTGCTGTTATGATTCTCAAATGACTGATGAGGGAAGATGATCAGAGAGGTTAGCTCTGGTGCTAGACACACAGAGGGAGCTGCAGTCCAGAATACACCTAGTTCTCAATGGCTCCCCTATCCCTGCTCCTGTGTGGTTTTTATATTTCCTTATTACCTTCCATCCAAATAGAGTTTTACAGGGTTGCTATCAGTGTGAACAAAATCTTGAAATCTGCTATTTTTACTAAATATATCAAAAACTTTCCCCCAAGTTACAAAGTTTAAGTGTTTTTGAACTATTGCACTAGAAGCATGCTTGGATTTTGTAAAGTGCTTGGCAGGAAATGGGCTTGAGAGTGAGCACTGGAGGTGGGGAGAGACCATGCAAGCCTGCTCAGGACAGAGATGGTGGGGGTCTCGCTCAATATGTTTTAGAAATCCCCCCCAACCTTTTTTTTCTTTCTGATTTTGTTTGTTTAGAGATTTTATTTTTAAGTAATCTCTACACCCAACGTGGGGCTCAAACACCCTGAGATCAAGAGTCCCATGTTCTACCCACTGAGCCAGCCAGGTGACCCTCTTCCTAATTTTAAAGGGAATATGTACTAAGTATGAAAAACTTGGAATGTCAGGGAGTTAAAGACGCAGGAATAACAAAACCTTAGCAGGCAGGATATGAATTGGTACACGATTTGGGGGAGAATACTCGGCAGGACCTATGCAAATTGAAAATGCCCACATATCATTTAACCCGTAGATTCTTTTTTTTTTTTTTTTTTTTTTTAGATTTTATTTATTTATTTGACAGACGGACATCACAAGCAGGCAGAGAGGCAGGCAGAGAGAGAGGAGGAAGCAGGCTCCCTGCTGAGCAGAGAGCCCGATGCGGGGCTCGATCCCAGGACTCTGAGATCATGACCTGAGCCGAAGGCAGTGGCTTAACCCACTGAGCCACCCAGGCGCCCCATAACCCGTAGATTCTATTTCTAGTAAACTATTCTGCCCAAGTAAAGGCAGGAGAACGTAAAACTATATATTCAATGACTTTAAAAAATTGTCTTTTTAAAGCATCAAACTGTAAGTATCCTGAATAGCTATGATTAAGGCAAGTGTTTACAAAACCCTCATACTCTGGAATCTGTCAGCTATTAAAAAGTGAATTTAGGGGCACCTGGGTGGCCCAGTCGGTTAAGTATCTGCCTTTGGCTCAGGTTATGATCCCAGGGTCCTGGGTTCGAGCCCCACATCAGGCTCCCTGCTCTGCAGAAAGCCTGTTCTCCCTCTCCCACACCCCTGCTTGTGTTCCTTCTCTTGCTGTGTCTCTCTGTCAAATAAATAAATAAAATCTTTTTTTTTAAATAAATAAAATCTTAAAAAAAAAAGTGAATTTATGTGATACGAACTAGAAAGACACCTGTGATAGCTTCTCAGGGACAAAGAGCAAATGTCTTGTAAGTTCTAAAGTGACTTAGAATTTATATAGTATATTATTTTATACTTCCATAAAGTAAGGTCTTTTTTGTAACATGTGAACAGGTACATGTTGATGTCAGAGAAAGGAGTGAAGGTACATGTCAAACCATTAATGTTACTTCAGAGGACAGATGGGAGTGGGGAGGAAGGAGAATTAGAAGCTTGAAAAAAATGTATTTTGGCTAGAATTATTCCTAGAAGAAATGTTACTTTTGTAATAAAATACTAAACTACACATGTGTACAAAAAAAAATCACAACACCTAGAGAGAACCTCTGTAAATAATTTGGTGTATTTGGGGTGCCTGAGTGGCTCAGTGGATTAGGCCGCTGCCTTTGGCTCGGGTCATGATCTCAGTGTATGGGATAGAGCCCCGCATTGGGCTCTCTGCTCAGCGGGGAGCCTGCTTCCCCCTCTGTCTCTGCCTGCCTCTCTGCCTACTTGTGATCTCTCTCTCTCTCTGTCAAATAAAATAAATAAAATCTTTAAAATAATAATAATAATAATTTGGTGTATTTTCCTCCTTTGCTTCTCCATGAATCAATATTTTGTATTTTGTATATACTTGCACAGTTTTTTCTCTTAATATAATTTCCACATTTCTAGGTCATAAAACATCTTTGTAAACACCGCTTGTAGTGGCTGCTTAACATTTTATCACGTGGTGAGCTGTTTAACCATGGTGAGCTGTTTAACCAATTCCTTATTGTCAGACATTTATCCCGTGATGAGTTTTTTTCATAATTATAAATGACACTTGAAAAAATATGAAAAAAATATGATTGTACAATAATTTTCAAATGCAAATGAAACAAGTGACTACTGAGTGCTCTGGGCACTGGGGGCCCAAGCTTATGGTCTGGTTACAAAGAAGAGATCATCAAGCATATTGTCTTCAAATGTGTTTAATTTCTTTAAAACAGAATCCAGAAGATGGATTATTACTACTCCAGGAGGTACTGATCATTGTAAAAGATTTTTATTCTTAACTTGTACTCTCAAATTCACGTTCAGAAATTTTGAGGCAATTTGTATACTTCCAATCATACAGGACAGTGATTACCCACCAGACCCCTGCCTGGGGTTTGAAGGTTATCATTGGAAACCAATTCCTGATTTGGTAGAGAGCAAAACAAAACACGGGTCATCCCTCCAACCCCTCAGTCATCTTGTAGTTTTAATTTGCATGTCTTTGGTGATTGGAACATTGACTTTTTTTTTTTAGCAATTTCTTCTTCTTCTTTTTTTTTTTTTTTTAAAGGATTTTATTTATCTATTTATTTGAGATGGGAGAGGGAAAGAGCACTCCAGTGATGGGGAGGAATAGAGGGAGAGGGTGAAGCAGACTCCCCCTGACCAAGGAGCGGACATGGGGCTCAATCCCAGGACGCTGGGATCATGATCTGAGCCAAAGGCAGACACTTAACTGCCTGGGCCACCCAGGTGCCCTCAGTAGTTTCTTCAGATAGTTAAGTTCTCTATTAAACTCTATTCATGGAATATGCCTTTTCTTCCTTACAAATTCTTGATATTTTTCTTTTCACTTATTATGTTCTTAACATTTCTAGGATCTGTTTCTAAGGCGCTTTTTTTCTTGGTTTGTACCCCACTGGGTTGAAGCAATAGCTTTATAATTTAAGAATCTATTACAGCAAGTCCACCTTCATTTGTGAGAAATGGTAGCTGTTTTTGGTTATTTATTCTTGCTGGTGAACTTAGAATTTTGTCAAGTCTTGTTAGAATTACATTATTTTATACATTATATTCAGTATACATTTACATTTAATATATGTTAAATTTATACATTAATTTGGAAAGAATGGTCGCATAACCAGCTGTCTTGAGGGAAATTATTGAATTGGCTTTCTGTTTTGACTAGTGCTAGGGCACAACTTCCCTGCATGGCAAGTCTGGGTTCTTCTCGGACTTTGACAGTGGTGTGTTCTTATGTTCGGTGTTCAAAGTAGAAAGAGGTCCATTAAGTAACTCCTTAGAGAAAGTGGCTACAGCTCAGGGCAAGCTACAGGCCCTCAGCAGGCCGTGAGAACGACTGCCACGAGCCTGGGTCCAGGCGGGCCAGCTTAGGCACGACGCTTGACCCCCCGGGGCCTGTGAGGGGGGCTGCGGTCACCGGAAGGGGCTGGCTGAGCACCGCGTGCTCGCGACCTCCACGACCTTTGAGCAGGTAAGGCCAGCCCGCGGGGCTGTAAGAGCGGGGACCCGAAGGGGCACTGGGGTCAGGGGTCAGGGAGTTCCCTTCCCCTCCGGACCCAAATGGCCCGATCCCGGCCTCCTCGGGAGCCCAGAGCATGCGGCCTCCAGTCCCCGGGAGTGTGCGCCTTTGACGGTGGGGTCCCTGCGGTGGGCAGCACAGAGCCGGGGTGCGAGGGTGTCTTGGAGGTGGGGCGCACGCGGGTCGCTAGGGGTTCCTGATGAGGAACTCGGAAGGGTCAGGCTCAGGCTCAGGCTCGAAGGGGGTCAGCTCTGAGGGTGCAGGCTGGGTGCGGGCATGTGGGGGTCCAGAGTTCTCTTCCCGGGGGTGGGGGTGGTGGGCGGGCAGTCCGGGCGTTTCGGGGTGCGGTCGCGGTCCCGATCCTGCACCTGGGGTCGGGGTCTGGCGGGGCGACCACGGTCGGGGTCCCGGCTTCTCCGCGCGCCCCTCCCCCACGGCGCCGTCCAGCAGGCTCGTCGCCCCACCCCGCCCAGTGTTCGGACCGCTCACCACCTCCGCCCCGCCCCCACCAGTCCCCGCCCACCACAAGACCCCGCCCCACCCCGCCTCCGGCCCCGCCCCGCCGCTCGCCCATTCAGATGTGGGTCAGGGGTGAGCGGGCGGCGCCGACGTCACAAGCTTCCAAGATGGCGCCGGGAGGGCGGCTGTGAGAGGCGCTCAGGGCGCGCTGGGCGGGGAGCCGAGCCGGGCCGGCGGCGGGCGGACGGGGCGGGCGCAGGCGGCGCGAGTTGGGCGCCGAGGACGGGGCGCCGCGGGCAGGGCCGGCCGGCCGGCGGGCGGAGCGCCGCCGCCGACGCACACGAGGTGAGAGGCAGTCTGGGGCAACAGGGGGGCGCGGGCGGGGGCCTCGGACGGGCGCGCCCCCGGGGAGAGGGGCGTGGGCGGGCGCGCGCCCGCAGGGGCTGGGCGGGGGCGCACGCGGGACCCCCGGCCCGACGCAGCTTGCCCTGGCTTTGTGGTCCCGGTGCCCGGTAGGGCGCGGGCGGCGGGGGACCCTGGGCACAAAGCCCAAGGGCCGGCGCCAGGCCGGGGCGAGGGTCTGCAGAGCGGGGGTCGGCGGCTGAGCGGGCGCCGGCTCTTTGTGCCTTTTCATTAGCAATCTAATCCGAACAGTGTCGGGAGAGCTGCGCTGCCTGACAGGCGGGCGGGCTTCCATTATGCAAACGGCCCAGCGCCTGTGGCCGCCCCTCGTAGGGGGATTTTGCTATTTCCAGAACTGCGACCCTTTGCCTGCGGTCCCTTTTTGTTGTCCCCCCTTCCCCCCGTGGGAATACCGGCCTGGGCAGGGGCAGGGTTGGCCTTGGAGGGGCCGCTTCCAGAAGGCCGGGCCCTGCGGCTGGTGGGCTCGCTGCCCTGCCCCCAGACCTCTCTTGTAGGCAGCCACTTGGCAGGAAGAGAGATGGGCTTGGGGGAGGGGGTCTGCTGGCAGTGGGAGGGGACCGGCTGGCAGAGGAAGGGGGCTGAAGGGCTCCAGCTTGTCACTCTCTGTTTATCTACCGAGATGGTTCATATTCACATGGACTTATTTGGTGCGTGTGGGGTGGCGGGGTGGGGGGAGGCAGGGATCCTTCTCCCTGGGGGGCAGTGACTTACGGAGAGGAGGGAAGGAGGTCAGATAATGCTCGCAGCGGCCCCACCCAGAACAGCGTGGGACTGCCTGGGGAAGGGAGCCCAGTGCTGATCTGGATGAGTTGGAACGGTTTTGAAGTTATTTATCCGTGTCTTCTCCTGTCCCCTCCACCCCCAGTGTCTTTTCCAGTAGGAATTGCCAAGCACATCTGGAAAGCTAGGTTCCCGGCCCTCCCCCCCCCCCCCGCAGGAGGGGTGTAACCCAGAGAGGCCACCCCTCTGACATATGTGGTGGGGGGGGAGGGGTAGAGCTTTGCCCATAGGAATCCTGTGGCGGTGGATTGTTGACTGATGTGGGGATTGCTGTGCCTCTGTGCTTGGGGGAGGAGGAGAGCTGGCAGGTAGTGGAGGGGCCTCCAGAGCTTCTAGGCTGAACTTGGGACTGTTCTCCAGGGACTTTGGATGGAGTGATGGAGCCAGGTCACCCAAACCCAGGACCTTTCTGAAGCTAGTAGCATTTATTGCTTCCTGGCTTCTGGCTTCACTTCTTCTCTTCCATTCCCATTTGCCAATTCTGGACTCCTGGCCCTTTTAGCAGACATTTTCAGGAGCTCAGGCCATGTGGCTGGTCTGTAGCCCTGGCTCAAGGAGAGAGTGTACACTTAGCAGGGTTGCTGGAGTGGTCTGAAAAAAAGCAGATGGGCCGGCCTCAGGCTGGCCTCCAGAGACAAAGCTGTGTGGTGAGATTGCTGGTTAGCTGGCTCTTAGCACCAGGGTGGGCGGGGGGGGGGGGGGGGGGGGGGGGTTGGTGGTGGTGGTGGATGGGAAGCTGATACTTGAGGGTTGAACTGAGGCTTTTGGCCCAGGAGTAGATCGCCTTGCCATCGAGAGAACCTTTGGTCCTGTACAATTGGGCTTAGGAAAATGTCTGGGTCCCATGGGTAGGCAGTAGACTCAGAAGGCTGCGGTGGGGCTCCCCACCTGCCTGCCTGCCTTAGGGGTCAGAACTCCCAGGTTGGTCTGCTTTCCTTTGACTTCTGGCTTTCTGCAGACCAGTTTCGGGGGAGTTGCTGAATATCTCTTGCCCAGCTTCTCTGGCCGTTCGACTCAGAGTGCTGGTGTGTGCCCAGAATTTCTCCCTGCAGTGTTTTCCTGCCAGTTGTTAGGACTTGTAGATTAGTCACTCAGCTTTTACAAGCGATTCCTGAAAAGAAAAATCTCCCTCTGGTTGCTGGCTCTGCATAGAGGAAGAAGCAGCCTGAGGGAGCCAGGCCTTTAATTAAAGCAAAACTGAAATGATTGCTGCAATTGCTGGAAGGAGAAGCAGCAGCACAGGTGGGGCAGAGGCACTGAGTCCTGTCCTGGCGCAGGACCTGCTCTGGGGACAGGTAGGCAGGATCCTATCTTCGTTCCCTGGTCTTGGCCAGCAGCCCAGCCTTCTCCACAAGCTGCAGTCCTGGATTAATCCTCACGTAGTGTTTTCTTTCCATAGATCAGATTTCTCATTTGGTTAATAAGCACAGCCTCCGATCCACTTGAAGTCAGCTGTCGTGGACTTGGAGCAACAGGGTTTTGCATTATTGAGCTGACAGGCCTGCTGCCTTCCCAGAGTCCTTATTGTGTGTCAGGGTCAGATCTGGTGGGGGTGGGGGTGGGTGGTGTGGGGGCAGTGCCTTTTAATCAGCTACTGTCCCCCAGAGAAGGGCTGGCTGGGCAGTTTGGGAGAGTTGGAGGAGTAAGGAAGGAATAAAGTTCAGTTTACCCAGGGGACCTGTGGTGTTGCCCTTTTACTGGCCTGTTGGCCTCAGGCTGTCATCCCCACCCAGTGCTGCTCGCCTTGCCCACTGGGGCTGAGGGCTACAGCCCCCAGGACCTGATCACTAGGAGAGTGGGGCCTCTTCCTGTTTCTGCCACATGGGAGAGAGCTTTTACCATCGAGAAGAAACAACCAGTCAGGTTCTTGCCCTCCTGGTTCTTGGAGCCTGTCTCGGGAGGGCAGTGAGAGGGAAGTGGACTTAGAAAGTCTGGAAGTGAGTGTGACATTGGGTCTGCCGTTTACTCTCCATGTGACCTTGGACAGTGATTGATTCTGAGCCTTAGTGTCCCCGTGTCTAAAATGGGAGCATAACTTGAGTTTACATTACATATTGCTGCCCTCCAGAGCTTAGCCAGGCAAACAAATGATTGTAAGATAGACTGATAAGGGCTGGCACGGTGCTGTTGCGCGGTTCAGAGGGCACCGTGGATGGTGGCTGTAGCTTCGAGCTGTGGAGGAAGGGGACGGCTCCAGGCTGGAGGAGAGCCACAGATGGCATGCTAAGTTCAAGTTGACTGGAGGAGAGTTTTACGGCGGAGCGCGTAGACAGTGGCAGCGTGAAGTGTGGCGGGCGAGATAGAGCAGTGAGGTGAGACCGCGAGCCTGCAGATGTTGTGTGTTAGAGAAGCTAGCACAGGAGCACCCTCTCCATGCTAGGCACCTGTGAGGCTCTTTGGCAAGCTTTTTATTCCTTCAAGATTTTCTGAGAACAGACACAGGGGTGCAGTGCCCAGTCCTGCAGGTCTGCTGGATCATGCTGGTCTCTGACTTTCACAGCCTTACAAACAAGTGGTCAGCCTTAGGCCGGGAGATAGGGGCACACTTGGTTTTCTCGGAATCCTTCCAGGTCAGCCCGCCGGATAGTCTCCTCTTACAGATGGGTAAATGAGACTCAACTGGGAGATTACATAACTTGTGGGGCTGCAAGTAAGCAACTGGTTAAGCTGGGGCTGGAGGGTAAAATGCCTTTGACTCCTGGGCTTTGTGAGGACCCATGTGGTGTGGAGTGTTGAGGTCTGAGCTCCAAACAGGGAGAGGCGAACAGACCGCCCCCTCCCCAGGAGGATCCTGGCTCTAGCTTAGGGGTTTCCAAACAAGCCAGGCCAGTTTGACTCTGCCTGGCACGACCAGCCTGTGCTTCCTGCTGGGAGGGGCCTTGCCCTGAGGGATAGGGACCTGGGCTGGGGGAGGTCTCCGAGAGCTCTTATAGCCTGGAGTGGCAGGAGTGGCGAAGCAAGGCAAAACAAGGGAAGCAGGTGGGGGTTGGGGTTGTATGTGGGCCCCCAGTGAGCTTGATAAGGAAGGGAAAGCCAAGAGGCAACTCCAGGCCTGTCACAGTCCAAGAGGGAAGGGTTCAGGCTGGGGTCCTCTGCTGAAAGAGGGTGTGGCTGGACTTGGTAGAGAGTGACTCTAAGAACCTGCCCTGGGACAGTCAGGAAGGGATTCAGAGCCCCTCCTTCAGACTGCTCAGTTTTCATGTTTTTCATGGTAATGTCCCACATGGGTGGAGGAGAGGGTGAGTGTGGCTCTGGGGTGAGAGCAGGTCCTCCTGTGGGTGAGAAGGGACAGAATAGCCATATACATACGCCAAAGGGCTTTGCTACTGCCTCTGAGATATGTATATCAGAGTGGGTGCCTGTTTCCTGTTTGAGGATAATCTCCTCCATGGGCACTTGAAGTATGGATGAGGAAGGAGAGGGGTGTATGGAAAGGTAGGTGGCCCAGTCTTTGAGGGCATGTATCTCTAGCTCTCCTGTCTATTCCATGGCAATTCCAAGGGCCACTAAGGAAAGGCAGTGTTTGGGCTTGGCTAGGGGGCCGCTTCCAGGTGGAGAGTTGGCCCCTTGAGGAGATGGAAGGACTGCTGGCTCTGGCACAGGCGTGGCTGCTGTGCAGACTTGTCCCGCGTTCCAGGCTGCTGCGGTGGCCTCAGGCTTCTTTCCCAGCAGCACCTGTGGGTGGGTGGGTTCTTTCAGGTGAGTATTGGGAGGGGCCACTCCTATTTCTTGAGAACAGTAACTACCCCCACATCACCCCCCCAGGTGTTCTCATCAGACCAGACCACACTGGGGTCTGAGCTTCCTCCGCTGCCTCATCAGCCTGGTTACAGGCCCTTTAAGGAGAAGAAATGCCCATGGTCTTTGTAGTTCCCTCACCTGTGCTGCTTTGGAAGATCGTAAGATCTTGGTGGATTCTTGTTCCTGAAATGAATGAGAAGAGTAGGGTTGATTGCTGGGAAGGTGGGGTCTGAGGCCTCAGTGGCCTTACCCTTTGTGGAGACCATGGTGCTTTCCTTGTGATGAGTGCTTGCTGTGCATTGACCCATCAAGTACATGCTGTTACTGTGCTGCCGGGAAGAGGCCTGCCTGCTGGTGCCCTAGTTCCCATCCCCACACGTGAGGATCACCTGTGCTGGTAGAGGCCAGCCTGGCCTGTTTCTAACTTCCCATGTTTCCTAAGACGTGGAAATGAATTTGATGTGTAGCCAAGGTCAAGAACCACTGCTTTAGGGCACCTGGGTGGCTCAGTGGGTTAAGCCACTGCCTTCGGCTCAGGTCATGATCTCAGGGTCCTGGGATTGAGTCCCGAGTCGGGTTCTCTGCTCAGCAGGGAGCCTGCTTCCTCCTCTCTCTCTGCCTGCCTCTCTGCCTACTTGTGATCTCTCTCTGTCAAATAAATAAATAAACCTTTAAAAAAAAAAAAAAAGAACCACTGCTTTAGCAGGTGATGAATCTGTGTTGGTAATAGAATCAAGCAAGTGGTGAGTCCCCATTGACCAGTGGATTATGATCTGGGGTGTCATGAATGCTTTAACTCTGATGGCCCAGTAGGATTGAATTTACAGAACAAGTTGGGTTGATTTTGTTAGTTACTAGAGTCTCAGAGAAGCACCAGACACAGAACACAGAAGGCATTTACTCTTTTCATGGTCCCTCTTCCTTGGTGGCAGTGGGAGAGACCCCAGGCCAGTGTGCACTAGGGGGGTCTCTGGAGTGCTACCTGCTGCTCTTGAGCCCAGGGCTCTTTGTCCTGCTAGGTTTTCAGAGTTTCCGTGTTCTGCTTTTGTGAGTGCATTCGTGGACCCTGGTTGGACTCCCTGTGCCCTGGCAGGGCCTGACCTAGTGACATTTGGGATCCTTGTGGCTCCCTAATGAGCCACTGTGGCTGTAGCCAGGGACTTCTGGGACCTGAGCTGTTTTTCTGTTTTTCTCTTTGACCTCAAGGTTCCCGGGAGAGAGAGATTGGTCCTGAGGTTGCTTTTCTGGATTGTTATCTGGATAAGGTGTGTAAGGGGCTGGGAAACAGAATTGGGAGGGGGTTGCTGTGAAAGGGCATTAGAGAGGTAGAGCTTCAGGTAGTAAGACCTGGCTCATTGGCTCAGCTCTCTTTGCTAGAAGAGAACAAGGGGCAGTCTTGGGGTTTTGTGCGTTATCTGTGGGCAGATGGAACACAAGACAGCTCTGCTTCTTGCTCTGGGCAGCTTACAGAATGAGGTGAGCAGCAAGGCCTCTGAGTCTGGTGTGGTTGGGGTTGGTGTCCTGGTTAGGAAGTGCTGTCCATTAGGGAAGGAAGACCAGCCTGGGCTGGGGCAGTGAAAGAGAGGGGGTTGAGAAGTCTTGGCTGGTAATTGAGGAAGAAGTGGGTGGTGTTGGGAGCACAGGCAGGGTGTCCTTCCTCTCTGTTCTTTTTTCTTTCTTTCTTTCTTTTTTTTTTTTTAACAATTTATTTATGTGACAGAGATCACAGGTGGGCAGAGAGGCAGGCAGGGGTGCATCTTGGTGGATGGACTCTGGTTCTGTCTTGAGAGCTAGCGGTCTTAGAGGTGGGTTCGTGTCTCAGCTCTTTTGTCTCTTCATCCCACTCTACCTCCCCCCCCCACGCCCCCCCCCCCGCCACCCTCTGGTAGAAAGTGACGGATGGTTTGTGTCTGACAGTTGTTACTGCTGATTTGCTTGAATACGGGAGGAAGGGTGGTTCCCACAGAATTCCTGACAGAATGCTAGGAAAGTAGTCCAAGACGAGGGCCAGGGACTCACTTTTGGGCTCTTCTTACCCCGTGGTAGCCCTTGTGGGAGGTGTTCCGAATTTAATCATTGGAACATAATCTGTGCAGTGCCAGTCATTTTATCAGTCTTCACTGTACAAGTGGCTCAGAGAGGTTAGGCAGTCAGTCTCAAGTCATGTAGCTAGGAAGCCGGTAAGAAGTTTTTTTTTTGTTTGTTTGTTTGTTTTTTTTAGATTTTATTCATACATTCATTCATTCATTTACAAAAGATTAATTATTTATTTATTTGACCGACAGAGATGACAAGTAGGCAGAGAAGCAGGCAGAGAGAGAGAGGAGACAGCAGGCTCCCCGCTGAGCAGAGAGCCCGATGCGGGGCTAGATCCCAGGACTCAGGGATCATGACCTGAGCTGAAGGCAGAGGCTTTAACCTACTGAGCCACCCAGGCATCCCTTATTTATTTATTTGACAGAGATCACAAGTAGTCAGAGAGGCAGGCAGAGTGAGGGGGGGGAAGCAGGCTTCCTGCTGAGCAGAAAGCCCGATGCGGGGCTCGATCCCAGGACCCTGAGATCATGACCTGAGCCGAAGGCAGAGGCTTTAAAACAAAACAAAACAAAACAAAACTTTATTTATTTATTTATTAAGATTTTATTTATTTGACAGACAGAGATCACAAGTAGTCAGAGAGGCAGGCAGAGAGAGAGGAGGAAGCAGGCTCCCTGCTGAGCAGAAAGCCCGATGCGGGGGCTCGATCCCAGGACTCTGGGATCATGACCTGAGCTGAAGGCAGAGGCTTTAACCCGCTGAGCCACCCAGGCTCCCCAAGGCAGAGGCTTTAACCCACCCAGGCACCCCAGGAGAGAGAATCCTTAAACTGACTCCCTGCTGAGAAAGGAGCCCAGCGTGGCCCTTGATCCCAGGTCTCCCAAGATCATGACCTGAGGTGATACCAAGAGTCAGATGCCAGGGCACCTGGGTGGCTCAGTGGGTTAAGCCTCAGCCTTCAGCTCAGGTCATGATCTCAGGGTCCTGGAATCGAGCCCCACATCGGGCTCTCTGCTCAGCAGGGAGCCTGCTCCCCCCACCGCCCCCGCCTGCCTCTCTGTCTACTTGTGACCTCTGTCTGTCAAATAAATAAATAAAATACTAAAAAAAAAAAAAAGTCAGATGCCCAACCGACTAAGCCACCCAGGGACCCCTGTTAGAGAAGTTCTAAGAGTAAATTAAACACAGCCACACACGTGTGTGGCAGCCTCAAACACGTATGCGTGGGCTCCTTCCTCTGAGCTTTGCTGGAGCCTAAGGACAGTAAAAGTTTTTCATTTTGAGTGGGGCACCAGTATGGCTGTCTTGGACAAAGCCTGGAGCTGGGCAGGACTTCCTTGTAAAATGGGGAGGGACCACTACAGGCCTGGTGAGCAGGTCCGTTCCCCACCCTTCTCCAGGTAGGGTCTGGAGGTGGTCAGGGAGTCAGGACTCTCGGGGTCATCCTTAGCCTTCTAGTGCCAACTTCTTCCTTTCTGGCATGTTGGACTATAAACTTGAGCTTTTGTTGACCACTTTTCAGAGGATCTGTGAGGGTGATGGTCTGGGGGTTCCTGGGAACTCAGAACTGGGCTCCTTTCCTTCTCTTGGTATTCTCACTGTGCAGGCAAATGAGAGGTGCTTGGGACTGGGTAGGGCGGCCTCCTAGGGTGAGGCTGTTTCTTGATAGATGGGTGATCTTGGCGATGAAGAGAGCAAGGCATAGCTGCATCAGGTGCTCTGGGCCACCCCACCCAGGTGCCTTTCTCAACTGCCACTAGGCTCTAGGTGGAGGTGGGTTGAACACGAGGTGCAGGTGAGTTGGGTTGTCCTTTGGCTGTGGTAGGTGAACCTGAGCGCCAGAGGGGTGCAGGCAGGGGAGAGGACTGTTTCCAAAGTCCCACATTCCATGCATGTGTTGATGCTGATAAGGGCAGCAGGGCTGGCTTAGCTGCTTTGGGCAGGAGGGGACTTTGACTTCATGCCCCCAGCAGGCAGCGAGCTTGCACATCCTGCTTCCTGCAGCACCCCTCCCCCACCTCCCCCTCTCACCTCCTCTGCAGGGCCAGCACTCCGGGGGCCCACAGCGTACAGAGTCCCAGCTTGTTCCCAGAGCGTTGCTAGCTCTGAGTAAGCAGGCCTTCGGAGGTCTTTCCAGAGTTTCTGTTAGTCCTGCTGCCTCTTAGAGTATTTGGTGAACAAGTGTGATTTTGGGAAGAATGCATCTCTGCCTCATTTTCCTTGCCTATAAAATGGGTTGTTAGAAATATTTGAGCTAGTGCATATCAGCTGTTTGCAGAGTTATTTTGCAGACCTCTAGGGTCCCCAAGACCCTTTTCATAGTACTTAGAAGTGACTGGCCTTTGTTCTGTGCAAAGCCATGGTGGTGGTACACATCACCCAGAGTTGTGTTCTCCACTGGTGGTGTTCAGACAGAGACGGCCAGTGTTACTGAGCGTCCTAGGGAGGCAGTACAGATGACTGAGGAGTAAATCTAGACCCTGGGGTACATGTCTTTTTAGTATTAGTGACAAAATGGGGGAGTATGCATGGCTCACTTGAAGCAGAACCATTGTCTCCAGAAAGCCCTTCACATCTGCTTGGGCTCTACTCTGAACTAGCTGCTTTTTCTCACGAAACACTGTTTTCAGTTGAAAGAACGACTGACAGACAAGGTGTGGTTATTCAGACTTGGAGAATTTGCCCAGACATTTTCTCAGATGCAGGTGGTGAGCTTTGCCGCTTCAAGGAAAACAACTGACAATGTGTGTTGCTGGTGCTAGAACCCTCACGGGAAGATGAGTTTTGGAAAACTCCGCTCCATCACTGTGAGCCTGACTTAGCCTTCACTGATAAGATCAGCGGTGATACTAACACATGGAGTTTTTTGGTGTCCTATAATGAAAAGTGATGACATTTGGAAGATCTGATCAACTCAGTGAACCAAAATTTTCCAGATGACCAGTGCTTGATGTTGCACAACCTTGCATGGTTAGGAGTGCAGCCTAGACCAGTGGATTTTTGCGTAACTTAGTGTAAGATAGTCATGGATACGATTTCAGACTCTCTATTGCAAATTGTTTATTTATTTATTTATTTTTAGATTTAAAAAATCTGTTTGAGAGACCAAGCATGAATGGCGGGGGTGGGGGCGGGATGCAGAAGGGGAGAGAGAAGCAGACTCCCTGTTTAGCTTGGGGCCTGATGGGAACTGGATCCCAGGACCCTGAGATCATGACCTAAGCCGAAGGCAACATTTAACTGATGGAGCTAACCAGGCGTCCCTCCTTTGTAACTTTTGTAAGACCACCACTTGTTGAATTTCAGTGTAATGTCAGTGAAAAAGGGCCACACTTATCTGAAAGGATTATTAAAATACTTCTCTCTTCTGGGGCACCTGGGTAATACTTCTCTCTTCTGGGGCACCTGGGTGGCTCAGTGGTTTAAGGCCTCTGCCTTCAGCTCAGGTCGTGATCCCGGGGTCCTGGGATCAAGCCCCGAATTGGGCTCTCTGCTCGGTGGGGAGCCTGCTTCCCTTCCTCTGTCTCTCTGCCTGCCTGTCTGCCTACTTGTGATCTCTGTCTAATAAATAAACAAAATCTTGAAAAAAAAAAATACTCCTCTCTTCTCTCTGTGTAAAGAGACACTTCCTTAGAGACTTGAATCAAAACCACATATCCTAAAAAAAAAAACAAAAAAACCACATATCCTAACAGACGAAGTGTAGAAACAGTTACGGGAATCTAGCCGCTTCTGGGTCGCCTGGGTGGCTCAGTCGGTTAAGTCTGCTTTCATTTCGAGTTACGGTCCCAGAGTCCTGGGATTGAGTTCCGCATTGGGCTCTCTGGTTGGCGAGGAGTCTGCTTTTCTCTCTGCCTCCTGTCCCCCTGCTTGTGCATGCTTTCTCTCTCTGACAGATAAATCTTTCAAAACAAAACAAAAAGCAACTGAGAGAATCTAGCCACTTCTATTAAGCCAGATGTTAAAGAGATTTAAAATGTAAAATGGGTGCCTGGATGGCTCAGTCGTTAACCATCTGCCTTCAGCTCAGGTCACCATCCCAGAGTCCTGGGATCAAGCCCCACATTAGGCTCCCTGCTCTATGGGGGCCCTGCTTCTCCCTCTCCCCCTCCCCCTGCTTGTATTCCCTCTGTAGCTGTCTCTCTGTCAATTAAATAAATAAAAGAAAAAAAATGCAAAAATGTAAAACTCTCCTCATTAATTTTTTTAATTTTGGGATTTTGTCCCCCCATAAAAAATGGTATTTTTGTTAATGTTTTTTGTTATTGTTTTTTTGTTTATAGTTTTCTTTTTTTAAAGATTTTATTTACTTATTTGACAGAGCTCACAAGCAGGCAGAGAGAGCAGGGATGCAGGCTCTATGCCAAGCAGAGTGCCCGATGCGGGACTTAATCCCAGGATCCTGAGATCATGAGCTGAGCAGAAGGCAGAGGCTTAACCTACTGAGCCACCCAGGCCCCCCTCTAATTTTTTTTTTTTTTAAGAATTCATTTATTTGGGGTGCTTAGTTGTTAAGCCTCTGCTTTTGCCTTTGGTCATGATTCCAGGGTCCTTGTATTGAGCCCAGAATTGGGCTCCCTGCTCAACAGGAAGCCTGCTTCTTCCTCTCCCACTACCCCTGCTGTGTTCCCTCTCTTGCCCTTTCTCTGTCTGTCAAATAAATAAATAAAATCTTAAAATTAAGAGTGAGGGTGAGAGCATGAGCTGGGGAGGGAGAGAGAGAAGCAGACTTCTGCTGAGCAGAGAGCAGATGTGGGATTCTGAGACCATGACCTGAGCTGAAGTTGGACGCTTAACTGACTGAGCCACCCAGGCACCCTGTTTTTAATTTTTTAAGTGATCTCTACACCCAGCTTGGGGTTCTAACTCACAGCCCCGAGATCAGGAATCACAAGCTCTACTGTCTGAGCCAGTAAGGCACCACCAACATGGGTTTCTTACTGCTGTTTTAAGTCAAGTTACTGTTTTAATTACCAGGTTGTCTAATGTGCTAAATAGAACAGTAACATGGGCTGTATAAACTGCATGAAAGTTTGTTGGGCATCCTAAGTTTGAAGAAAGTGATCAACAGTTTCAAAGTGCTTGAGGGGAGAGTGCTGGGCAGCCTTCTTCTTTCTCATGACCCCGTCTTCACCGCCTGCTTCACCTCTCACGTATTATCCCCTCTCTTTGCACTGCTCCTGCCTGGCTGGCATTTGCTCACCTGAATAGACCATGTACAGGGCTTGTTCTATGCCCAGTGCCACTGTGGCTGTGGGCTGGTGGGACACGCAGTCCCTCACCTTGGGAGCCTGGTTGGGGGTCGCTGTGGGCTGAGGCAGAGGGGAAGTGCGCAGAGGGAAGCAGCTGGGCAGCTGGTGCTGACATGGGGTCCTGGGAGAAATGCAGGGCTTGCTTCGAAGGGGGAGGGGCACCCGGTTGTGACAGTGGACCAGATTTTCTGCAGAAGCACCATGCAGGCCCAGCTGGAGTGTGGACTTTATCCAGGCATCGGGAATGCATTGAAAACTTTTTAAGCAGGGGAGTGACTGGATGAGACCAGTGTTTGAGAAAGATAACTCAGGGTTGATTGGACTCTGAATTGGAGCAGAGGCTGCAGAGGGGAGATGTGTGCTAGACTTCGGTATTTTCCCTTAGAGTGGCGATAACTGCCCTTTCTGCCCTCTAGTCCTTTGGAGGGTTCCTGGGATTTCCCTCCTGTTGGGTGAGGCATGCCTGGCCTCCCAGGTGTGGAGGCCCTTCTGTTGCTTTCTACTTACTGGGACAGAATGATAGTTTCTGGGCTTCTCCCATGGGACTGAACCCTCTGAAGCCCTTCTTGGCATCTTGCTGTCATGTTTGCCTAGCTGTGTGGCCGGCCCTGCAGTGTTGGTGGGGGGGGGCGTGTCTCTGGGTCAAGGGATGTGAGGGATGCTCAAGTGAGTGTCACACAGCTTTAGTCTCTGGCACCGCTCCCTGTTTTCTTGGGGCTCCTGCACAAAGCATGCCAGCTTCCTCGGTTGACTTGAAAATTGTGCTCTGGGTTATTTACAAACATGGTTACGAGAGAGTATAAAATTACCTGTACACATATGCAGGTGCAGTGGGCAACATGTGCCTCAGGTTCCCCCACCCATGTAAGAAGTGGCCCCTGGGGGCGCCTGGGTGGTTTAGTGGGTTAGGCCTTTGCCTTCTTCTCGGGTCATGATCTCAGGGTCCTGGGATCGAGCCCCATATCGGGCTCTCTGCTCAACGGGGAGCCTGCTTCTCCTGTTCTCTCTGCCTGCCTCTCTGCCTACTTGTGATCTCTCTGTCAAATAAATAAGTAAAATCTTAAAAAAAAAAAAAAAAAAAAAAGAAGAAGTGGCCCCTGGACACCCACCTGCCTAGTTCCCTACTTCCCTACTTCCCTGCCTCCCTCCAGGAATTATTACTCTTCTGAATTGAGGTTAACCATTCCCTAGCTTTTCTTTGTCACCTCCCTGGGCTTGTCAGGATTCTTGAACAACGGGTGGCTGGGTTTGGCCGGGTTTGGCTGGGTTTGGCCAGGTTTGGCCAAGTCTGCCCTTTGTGCTCTCAGAATCAGCCACTAATCTCTATTTTGAGATTCATTGAAGTGCTGGGGATAGCCGTGGTTTCTGCCATCCTGTTCCCTCTTGGAGTGGTCCAGGGTGGTGCTGTCCTTCATTTCATTGTCCAGCCTGCTAGTGGGGGGTTCGGGAGTTTTCAGGGGAGGGTCTTTGTTGGCTCCTGAGTAGCCCTGTTTTCACCACACGGCCGGCTCCACTTCTCCAGCCGGATACATGCCTGTTCAGTTTGTTATCTGTCTCTGGAGCTGGTTTCGTAATGCTATACAGTCCTCCCAGTGCCACTAAGACTCCATTTGAAAAGTAGAGGGACACGGAGTGTTTTCCTCAAGTCCGGGCGGATCTCTCTCTGGTTCCCTTTCTGAGTTGTTGGCTTCTGCTCTGTTAGACCCTTCAAGATACCTGCTGGGCACATGAGACCTCTTCTGTGAGATGCCACACCTGGAGGCTTTTTAGACACAGGGGGTATAGAGGGTGAGGTTTTCTATGGAAGTTACCTAATTTTATCCTTAAAAATGGCTTCTTGAGGGGGCGCCTGGGTGGCTCAGTGGGTTAAGGCCTCTGCCTTCGGCTTGGGTCATGGTCCCGGGGTCCTGGGATCGAGCCCCGCATCGGGCTCTCTGCTCGGCAGGGAGCCTGCTTTCTCCTCTCTCTCTGCCTGCCTCTCTGCCTACTTGTGATTTCTGTCTGTCAAATAAATAAATAAAATCTTAAAAAAAAAAAAATGGCTTCTTGAAAACAACTGGGTGCCTATGATGTTTCTACTCGACATTTTTTTTTTCTTTTTTCATCTTTGATCTTTGGCTATAGTTCCTTGAGTCATTTCTTTGAGAGTTGGGGGGTTTGATCTCACTGGAGCCAAGGGGGCTTGGAGAAGCTCAGTGCAGCAGCCCCCTTAGACCTCCTATTCCGGATGGCCTCTTCTAGTTTCTCTTTGGCTTCCTTCCTTTCATGTGCCCAGCTGGCTGCTCTGGGACCCGCTCATGTGTTGGTAGAAATGTATCCTGTTTGTACCTCACCTGCCACTCTGAATTTTCTCTTCTCTTCTGGGCTTGCTTGATACTGGAGCTTCTCTCTGTAGAAGTACCAGCTAGCAGGTTGTTGTTATTTTGGGTTCCAGACACTGATTTTTTTTTTTTTTAAGATTATTTATTTATTTGACACAGAGAACAAGCAGGGGGAGCAGCAGAGGGAGAAACAGGCTCCCTGCAGGGCTTAATCCCAGGACCCCGAGATCATGACTGGAACCGAAGGCAAATGCTCAACCAACTAAGTCACCCAGGCTCCCTGAGACACTGATTTTTATGGTGGTTTCTAGGTCTTCTATAGGTTCCTGGCTGGTCTGCGGAGTTCTCTGTTCCAAGATGGACATTCCATTCTGGGTGTGGCCATTTTGTTCTGTCAGTGCTCTGCTTTTTTTTTTTTTTTTTTTAAGAGTTTATTTGAGGGGGGCACCTGGGTGGCTCAGTGGGTTAAGCCGCTGCCTTCAGCTCAGGTCATGATCTCGGGATCCTGGGATCGAGTCCCACATCGGGCTCTCTGCTCGGCAGGGAGCCTGCTTCCTCCTCTCTCTCTCTCTGCCTGCTTCTCTGCCTACTTGTGATCTCTCTCTGTCAAATAAATAAATAAAATCTTTAAAAAAAAAAAAAAAGAGTTTATTTGACAGCACAAGTAGGCAGAGGCAGGCAGAGGGAGAGTGGGGGGAGAAGCAGGCCCCCTGCTGAGCAGAGAGCCTGATGCGGACTCCATCCCAGGACTCTGAGATCATGACCTGAGCCGAAGGCAGAGACTTAACCCACAGAGCCACTCAGGTGCCCCAGTACTCTGCTGCTTGTCATGTGATTATTATTATTAGTTGGTGGTTCAGGGAGATTATTTCCTGACCTGGGTCTACTTGCTAATGAGGACCAAGACTGGGCCCTGCTCCCCATCATGAATGTTTCTGTGCCCTGTATCGTATTCAGGTACATCGTACAGAGGCAATTCATGCAGTTGTGGGTTCTTTACAGATGGACATACTTGTGTAACCAGTGTCCAGAATGAGAAATACAACCCCCGGCCCCCCTTGTGAGTCCATTGAGTCACCCTGTCTTCCCCCGCTCCTCCCTTGCCTTTGGACTTGTGCTGCCTGCTTTCCAACTTACATGAATGGAATCACATCACATAGTCTCTTTTGGGCCTGGCTTCTTTGGTCAGCTGTATGCTCAGGAGACTTGTCTACGTGCGTGTAAATCTAACTATGTGACCTCGCCAACAAAATTAGCTATTTTTAACCTATAAAAGGCACATTTGTATGGTCCTGTGCAGATGATCAGTCGTGCTCATGGCTGGCTAACAGCCTCAGTACCTTCAGCTCTCCCCTGTCTGGTAGGTGTTGGGCTCCTGTGAGCAGGGCTGCTGTGCACATGCTTGCCTGGGTTTTGGTGTACCTTGGAGTGTGTTTTCTGGACCACAAGGTTTGCATGTTTTCATTCTAAAATACTACCTTCCTCTTTCCTCCTTGGGAAATATTCTTTTAGTTCGGCCAGCTAATTGAAGCTTCATCTTTACTGTCTGGCATCAGGTTTTGTTTTTCTCTAATTCCCCTTTTGGGTGCTGTCGCTGTTACCCTGGCCAGGAGGGTCAAGTTGTGTCATGGGGCAGGGCAGTGTTTCTTGCCGGCTTGCCTTGAGAATTCTGACTGGCCTACAGCAGCTATGTGGGTGAAGGATTGTCTGCCCTTTCTTGGGAAGGACTGCCCTACATTGGGAGGTGTTTCTTCCTGCCCCCTGCTTTCTTAAAATAATTTGTTTAGGGACGACTGGGTGGCTCAGTCACTTAAGCTTCTGCCTTCAGCTCAGGTTATGATCCCAGTGTCCTGGGATTGGGGCCCATATGGAGCTCCCTGCTCACCAGGGAGTCTGCTTCTCTCTCTGCCTCTCTCTCTCTCTCAAATAAGTAAAAACAAAACTAAGCCCCTTAAGATGTATTTGTTTATGTTTGAGAGAGAAAGCATGCGCCCACCAGCACGAGGCTGGGAGGAACAGAGTGAGAGGGAGAGAATCTTAAGCAGACTCTGTGCTGAGTCTGGAGCTGGACATGGGAGCCTCGCTGACCCAGAGATCACAACCTGAGCCAAAATCAGGAGTCAGACGTTGAACTGATTGCGCCATCCTGGTGCCCCTCTTCCTGGTTTTTGGTCATGAAATATTTTTTGTATGACATCACAGTGATAGAAGATGGTAGGAGTTTGGGTTAGTTTTGTTTTGCTTTAATTCTTTTAAGAGTCCTTAGTTGGCATAAGAAATTGTTAATTGCTAGGATTGATTTTGAAATTGTGGAGTTGGAGTTTCTTTACAGGAGCCATGGGCGGGCAGTTGTAGCACTGTGACTCAGCGGTGACTCCGCTCTCTGCCTCTGGGACTTCGTTATCTCATCTGAAGGGTGTCCCCCGGGGCAGGTGAGATGCTGTGATAGTCTCTTGCAGCGAGTTACCCAGGCTTTCCAGGTGCCCTTTTAGCTCCTTGCAGGTGGAATTTCCACCTCTTTACCACTGTGCCGTGCTGCTTGTCTCCTCCCTTGAGGGCTCTGCCTGCCTCCCAAACCCAGCGCCCCCTGCCTTTGGCCACGTCCTGTCTCTGCAGATGCCTGGTAACCAGGCTCCACCTCTGTCTCACATTCCAGGTCCACCGTTGTTGGTTGTTTTTATTTTATTTATTTATTTTGTTCTTGTTTAAAGGTTTTATTTACTTGAGAGAAAGAGTGTGCACGCATCACAAGTGGGGAGAGGGGCAGAGGGAGAAGCAGACACCCCACTGAATGGGGAGCCTACATGGGGCTGTCCCAGGATCCTGAGATTGTGACATGAGCTGAAGTTGAGTGCTCAACCGACTAAGCCATCCAGGTGCTCCCGAGATCCATCGTTTTTATTAATCACTCTGGGCTCATTATCTGGGAAACGATGTCTTCCCTTTGGGCGCTATCTACCTCTCAACACCCAGCGGCTGAGTGTTTACTACTTGGAGAGCATTGGGCTCTTGAGGCAGTAGAGAACTTAGAACCCACCGTAGCGCTTCCCAGACCTCAGTGTGCATGAGAGTCCCGTGAGGTTAGGATGTCAGTTCTGGTTTGAGGTCTGGAGTGAGGCCTGGGCAGCTGTGCTTCCTGCAAGAGCCAGGGTGGGGCTGCTGTAGGTGCTGGTCCGTGCGCCGTGCCCTGTGATGAGCCAGACCTCGGGGAACTAGGACTCAGGGCTGGGGCCTCTCTGCCTCCTGACTGAAGTAGCTTCTGGGTTTTCCCTGGTTCCTTGCCTGATGGGAATGGCAGATGTCCCCTGCTCTGCTCTCCTGTTGGGAGAGCACCCCATGGGTGCTTCCTTGCCTCCAGGCTCCTGCCCTGTTGTTTCCAGATAGCCCCTCACCAGTAGCTCAGGCCCTTCCCAAGGAGAGGGCAGTGTGGGGGAGAGTCTGGAAGTGAGCATAGTTTTTGTAATAATAATCATAATCTTTTTAAAAAAAAATATTTTATTTATTTACTTGACAGAGCAAGAGAGAGAGACAGAGAGGGAACACAAGCAGGGGAAATGGGAGAGGGAGAAGCAGGCCTCCCCCGAGCAGGGACCCCGACGTGGGGTTCGATCCCAGAATCCTGGGATCATGACCCTAGCTGAAGGAACTTAACCATTGAGCCATGCAGGTGCCCCTGTAATAATCATAATCTTAAACTGCTATTCCCCTTTAGAGTAGCGCTCACCTGCCTCTCCCCAGTGGCATTTATGGCTTGGCCTGGCCGGGTATACTTGCAAGACCTCGCCCTCTGGTGGCACCCTGCCCTGTGCCTTATCTGGTGCCAGGTAACCCAGTCCAGTTGCAGGCCTGCAAGGCCATCTTGGCCTTGCTTCTGGTTGGCTCCAAAGCCAGGAGTGATGGGAGGGAGAAGACCCAAGGCTGCCCTGGAGAAGCAAGGTTTGCAGGCTGTGCAGTGTTCGGCTTCCTGCCAGGGTTCTCCTCGTACCAGCCCTTTCTCATGGTGTTGGGTTACCCACGAGCTGGCCCACCCCTCAGATGGGAGTTGCACAAGATGAAGGTGGTCAACCCTGGCCCATAATGGGCAGCATGGGGTCTTCTGTGGGGCCTGAAGCAGTTTCGGGACAGACTCAGAGTCCGGCTGGGGTGTATACACCTTCCCTTGCTGTTCAGAGTGAGCCGGTGGGTGGGCAGCAGGGCCGGCCTGAGGGACCGAGAAGGATGCCAGCGCTGGGTCCCTGATGATTATATCAACGGTGCACTGAGTGGAACCCAAATGTTTATTTCGTAGAAGCTGCGTTGGAGGGAGGGCTGGGCTCCTGGCATTTGGAGAGCCTGTTGCTTTCCAGGAGGATGGTCTGGGAGAAGAGCCAGGAGCTGCTGGCTGGCATCCAGGTCTGGGCTAGATTACGCGGCTGGGCTTGCCCAGAGCACTGAGTCCCACCCACCATCAGCCAGTGCCTGGAGGGACAGGCCAGAGAGGTCATGGAGGCCAGGGGTGTTCTCAGAAGAACAGCAGGCACAGCCTGGGCACCCAGAGCAGCCTGCCTGCCGGAGGTGGGGGACACCTTGTCACTTGAAGCCCCAAGCTTCTCAGTAGTCTCAGGCGATGAAGGAACTGGGGTGACCTTATACACTGAGGTCAGGAGAACACAGCTGCCTGAGGCCCTGCTGTGATGGGCAGGTGGGTGGTGGTGGGCAGGGGGAGATGAGGGTGGAGCTGGAGACCAAGACCCTCTTTCTGACGCATGGAGGGGTGTGCTTCTCTAAGTGGCATCTCTGTCCCTGCCAAGGAATGGGAAGTGTGTGGTCCGTGGGGTAGGGAGGGTCTGACATCAGCTTTGGACCAGGCTTTGAGTCCTCATTCTGCTGCCTGCTTGCTCTTGTGACCTTGTGCAAGCTCCTTAACCCCCAGTGCTTATCTGTCCCTGGAGGTGGAGATAACACCTCAGTCTTCCCCAGAGGGCGGACTGAGGCAGGGTGTGGTGCTGCCTGGGTGGGTGGGTAAAGGGGAGAGAGGCTCCCAAGGAATGGGATGGATAGACTTGGTGGAGGAATACAGAGAAGACAGATACAGAGGGAGCACCTGGGTGGCTTAGTTGGTTGAGCAGCTGATTCTTGACTTCAGTTCAGGTGGTGCTCTCAGGGTCGTGAGATGGAGCCCCAACCCCAGGCTCTATGCTCAGCAGGGAGTGTGCTTGAGATTCTCTCTCTCCCCCACTCCCCACTTTCTCTCTCTTTTAAAAAGAGAGAGAGAGGAGGGATGTACAATAGGACTCCAGGCCATTGAGCCAGGAGAATGCAGTCCTGGGCTTCCGGCCACACAGGGCTGGTTGGTGGCTTGGGGGCTGGGTCTTGGGCTCTGGGCCTCAGGCTCTTCTGGATCCTGCTTGTACCTTCCAGGTTGTCTCCGCCATGCCCTCAAGCTGTTCTTTTGCAGCTTGGGTGGGGCCAGGCCTTCAAGGAAGAGGTACTTGTTAGGGCCATACCTGGAGTACCAGGTGACCATTCAGGTCACCTGTGACTTAGGGCCCATGCTGACCTCAGGTTCAGGCTTGGGGGCGCAGTAGCCAGCATGTTTAGGACCCTCTCTGACACAGAAGAGCTGAACCCCTGTGGATCTGGAAGCTGTCTTTTGGTTGGCTGTACCTTGCCCAGCACTACCCCTCTGCTTGGCATGCTTCCTGTCTCCCACCTGGCAGTGGAGCTCTGGCTGGGTAATGGGTAGCCCAAGATTCCTGTGTCACCATGACTTCTGGCAGGCGGTTCTTCAGAGGAGGTCCTTCAGGAGAAAAGGTCCTGTTGGGTGCTTTGGAATGGACCCCCCACATAGCTCCAAGACTCCTGTAGGAAGTCCTGCTCAAGACTGTGAGAGAGGGCCACCAGAGGGAGGTGGGATAGCAAAAGTTTCTAGGAGATCTGGGTAAAGAAGCTGGCCCAGGGAGGGGAGGCAGGTGGGCCCCCATTACCTATCCTTCACCTTTCCAGGGCCCACCCTTCTGGTTGGGAGGGAGGTGGAGAAGTTTTGTGATATTGGGAGGCCTTTCAGTCAAGGTGCCCACAGTTGCCTCTGGAGTGGGAAGGGGTGCTTGTTCCTGCTTGTAGGAGGCTAGACATGGGGTAGAAAGGACAGCATTTTTTCTGGAGCATACTGCTCGGGAGGGTCAGGAGCTCACCCTGTGCCACCACACCTTGGGTTTGGCTCCTGGGTGTGTGGGGTGGGATGGTGGGGGGTGGAGCATGCTACTCTGTTTCCAGGAAGGATGCAGGCCCCATAGAGGTGAGGCTGTCAGTCTGGTCACCAGAGGGCACCACTGGAGGTTGAATGAGCAGAACAGTTCTCTTTTTTTTTCCTCCCCTTGATTTTTAAGTATTCTCTACACCCAGTGTGGGGCTTGAACTCAACGACCCCGAGCTCAGTAGTCCCCTACTCTTCCCACTGAGCCAGCCAGGTAGGTACCCTGGAACAGAGCAGTTTTGAATGCCCAGGCCTCCTGGAGCCCAGGCTCTGGATACAGTAGGTGTCCACACTAAGTCGGGGCAGTTCCCATCAGATAGGTGGTTGGAATTGTTCTCCTGGGCTCTCTGCTTAAGCAAAGATCACTTTAATTTTATGTAACTCTTTTTTTTTAATACTTTATTTGTTTTGGTAGCGGGAAGAGCACACACAAGCGAGCTGAGGGACAGGAGAGTGAAAGAATCTCAAGCAGTCTTCATGCCAAGCGTGGCATGGAGCCTGACTAGCTTGATCTTATGACCCTGAGATCATGACCTGAGCAGAAGTCAGGAGTCAGATGCCCAACTGACTGAGCCACCCGCCCCAAAGATCACTTTGGTTTTAAAACCTCCTCTCATGGCGTTTAAAAGGCTGGGCCAGAGCATGCTTTGCTTTTTGTAGGATGCTAGGAAAAGGAGTTTGGCCCCATTCTAGCCTTCCCATGAGCCCTTGAAGCTTTGTAGACTGCCTGGGATCATGGGCAAGTGTGGCTCCATACAGGGCACTGTTCCAGGAGGCCATGGGTCTGTGCCTCTGCCACCCTCATTGGCTTTTTTGGCTGGGGTGTTTTAGGGACAGGGTGGAGTCATCTTAGGAGTATCCTTGGCTTTGGGCTTTGACTACCTGTTGAAGACCCACAAGGGCTGTCAGGCCAGCATGGAACCAGGAGGGACACAAATTTGTTCCTGTTGTGACCACTCTGCCCTTGAGAGTTCTTCCTGTGTGCCCAGGATACGTGAATGTTAGCTGGTCGGGAGCTGCTGAGAAGGACGTATTTTGTGGAAACCACTGTTCTTTATCTCTTTGTTGGAATTTTTTTCAATACGAGGTAAAATTTATATGCAACTTCGTACCCAAATTTCAGGTAACCCCTTGAATTTTGACCAGTGAGACATCCGCTGTAACCCAGACTCCTACCAAGATAATAGAGTCATGTGCAGCCCAGAAAGTTCCTCATGCTCCTTCCCAAACAGTGTTCACCTCACCCTCTACAGGGTCTTCTAATTTTGTCTACCATGGACTAGTTCAGCCTTTTCTGGAGCTTCAGATGAATGGAATTGTGCATCTGTACTCTTGTGTATGAGGTTTTCTTCACTTAATGTTACAATTTTGAGATTTAACCATATTTGTGCATCAGTTCTACTTTTTTCCCCCAGGATTTTAAAAGTAATACAAGATTATTTTAAATTCTGAATATTACAGAAACTTAAAGGTTTCCTGTACTTCTACGCCACACTCTCAATGATAATCTCATTTATTGATTGGGCGTTTGTGCTTCCAAGATATTTCTTTACATAGGATGACATTGCCTGGTCAGGCCTTTCATGCCTATAGTTGAGGAGGTAGACAAGTGCAGGGAGCTCGGCCAGCTCTCCTGGCTCAGGAGGGCCTGAGCCCTGTGGGTGTGTGGGCCTGGCCTTCGCCTGGTGGGTGTGTGTTTTAAAAGTCTGGGGTGTCTGGGTCCTGGACCTGCCCTTACCCTCAGAGTGTGTGTTGCGGGGGACGCACCTCTGGCTTTTCTGTGGCAGGGACTTGGAGAGGGAGAGAAGGACATGAGAATTCAGCAGAGACCTGTGTGGTTCTCTGTGTAACAGCCCAGCTGGGTAGGTAGACCATTTTGTAAACAAGGACCTGGGAAGGGAATCCAGGTGTTTCAGCCAGGTCTGTCTGTTCATTCTCTCTAACTTCTGTGTTCACAAGAAGCCGGAGCTGGCCTTCCCCAGGGACTGGGTTCCTGCTGCCTTTCCCTGGGATCAACCTAGCTAGAGTCTTACCCCGCCCCCGCCTCCCCCCCACACCATGGGCTAGGTCTCTGCCTCAGAGGAGGACCTGATGATCCCGTTGTCCTAGATCCTGGGCTCCTTGGAGCCGGCACTCCAGTGCGCAACGGTTCTGAGCTGGGTGTGGATCCTCGGGGCTGATAGGCACGCTGCCTGGGCCTGCTGCCAGGGGGCTGCTGGGTGCCAGGAGCTGGTGCCAGGCGGTGTCCTTATCCCAGCCTTTGGGCTCCTGCCAGGGCTGGGCACCAAGCCCCTGTACCCAGTGGGGCACTGCGCTGCCAGCTTATGGGGCTAGCCCCCACAGTCCAATTTCTAGTTACCGGACACCCTGCCTCCCTCCCTGGGGCTGTGGCCTCTCAGGCATTGGCTTCTCTTGCTCCTATACCCGGTGTTGAGCTAGGGCAGAGGATTCCCTGCTGTTACTCTTCTGGGAAGAAAAGAGCAATGTTTTGTAGGGCTGCTGGCCTCGCAGCAGTGGGGGCCCCCCTTCCCTGTGGTGAGGTTAACATTTTGTGACTTATAGAATGTGGCAGGGGTGGCCCATGTGTGGCCTGGCCTGGGGTGGGAGGCAGGTATGGTGGCATCCTCCTGGCTGTGAACTCCTAGCAGGCAGCCCTGTTATGGCCCCACCCATGGAGGGCACCTGGAAGGCCCCTCTGCCCTGTCCTGTGGAGTCCCTGTGGGGAAACTGGGCCCCAGACTGTCTGATCCAGTCTGGGAGACCTTGGTTAGTCACCCTGCCTTCCAGTGGCTGGTGAAGTGGGTGACAAGGCTGAAGCAGTGGGAACCTGTGGAAGCCCCCGAGTCCTATTCTGCTCTGGCTGCGTGGTGGGCGGTGGTTGTGGGCCTGATCTCTGACGAAGGCAGGTAATCTATCTGCAGGGTCTGGTACGAGCTAAACCAGGGGCCACTTAGTGGACGCTGTGCCCCAGCAGGGATTGGGTTGCCCTGAGATCTGGTGGGGAGTGGGCAAGGGGGCACAGGGCCGTGTGGCGGGCATCTGGTCAGCTCACATGCATCGCTGTGGCTCCCTGTTCATTTTTCAGGGTTGCTCTCACCAATGCTAAGGTGGTCTCTGCCCCTCACCCCTTCTTAGCCTGAGTTCTATTCTGTCCTGCTGGCCACCTCACTACCTCTGGTGTCACCTGGCAGGAGAGCCCAGACTCTACATAGGCAGGGGATCCCGGGCTTCATTAAATGCAGACGCAGATGCTCTCAGGCCTCTGGACCAACAGGGCTGGTTCTGCTGCCATCTGGGTCATGATGGGGATCCTGGACCAACCATTCCCCACCTCCTCACTTCCCCATACCCTCGAGCTGCCCCAGGAGAAGAGAGCTGTGCTAGGGGCCAGAGAGACAGCTGGCAGGCTGGAACTGAGGCCTCCCAGCCACCCCGCACCCCGGGTCTGGTCACATTCCTGAGGGACCTGCTGAGCCTCCCTGGCCCTGGGGGTGGGGGAAGGGCAGGCAGGGATGGGCTCCAGGCTGCTGGAGGCCTCCGCCCCCACCCTTGGCTCCATTCCAAGGGAGCCCAGGCTAGCCGAGTGGGGTGCAAAAAGCCAGAACCTCAGGATCCCCCTCTCTGAGACCTGTGTCTCTGGGGTGGGTAGGGGGCAGAAGGAGACCCTTCGCATCTGGCGGCAGCTGCCAGCAGCTTTGGCGGGCTGGTATTGAAAGGCCTGGCCTGCAGAAACTCCTGTGAGGGGAGGCCATGTGGTCAGACTGGGCCGGGCAGGAGGGGGGTGGGCCCTCTGGGCAGGGAGGGGGTGGCGGGAGCAGATCAGGAAGGGAAGGAGGCAGGAGAGCCAGAAGCGGTTGAGACTGGTTCTTATAAATAGCCTATTGCACTAGTGGCTCCAATTTTGACCTTTTGTTATGTAAATGTAGCCAGCCTGAGAAGGGCCTTGCCCAGGCCTCCTGCCACCATGCCTGCTTGCCAGGAATTCCGTGCCTGCCACCAGCTCCCCTACAGGCCTAGGTAGCCCTTAGAGTGCCCTAAGTCTCCTGGGTGGGAGGACAGTGTCAGCCCTGCTGAGCTCTCCAGACCTGTGACCTTCCCTGCCACTGGGCCTGACTGTTGCTGGGTACTGGGGCTGCTGTCCCCTGCCTTGTTGCCCCTGGTGTCCCAGCCACAGAGACCCCAGATCTTCCTGGGAGTGAGGGCTCTAGGACCACCAAGTGCCTTCGCTTCACTGTCCCTCCTACCCTCCCTTGTCTGTCTGGGTGACTCTGTCCCATCTTATCCTCCACAGGTGACCAGGCATTGATGCACCCCCAGGGAGGCCACGCGCTCAAGGAGGCCACCCCCGCTGGCTGCTGCTCACATGGTTTCTGGGCCCCTGGCACTCCGGTAGGCTGGGTAGGGGGAACTGGCAGGATGGGGGGGGGCTTGGGGGAGGGCTAGCTGGGCTGCCCTCAGCCCTGCAGTTCTCAGCCTGGTTCTTTGTGTACACATAGTGTTGGGTAGCGTGGAGGGGAGGCTGGGGCCCATGGCCCTCAGCCTGCAGAGGAGGGGCTGCTGTGGCTCACAGGCTCTTGGAGAATGGGACCTCCTGCCCTTGGCTTGTCCTCTTGCCAGCTTGGGAGTACCAGGTATCCTGAGTGCTGGTGGGGCTGACACTGCATTTCCTTGAGGCTGGGTGTCCCATCCAGTGTGGAAACTGTGCATCGGACTCTTTGTCCTGCCTGGCTGGCTGACGGGCAGGGAACATCAGAGGGTAGGTTCCCTCAGGACCCAGGCTTTATCTAGGCTCTGAGCCCACTATCTAGCATCAGGCCCTGAGTGCTAACTTGCAGCTCTGTCTACCCATGTGTGTTCACAGTGAGTTCTGAGGGTGCCTTTGGGGTGTACGTGGGTATTAGGGTTTTCCTCTGTCTTTGCAAATAAGGGCAGGCATGGGGCAGTGGGTCATGGGAAGTGTTTGTGTTACAGGAAGGCAGCGAGGGTTGTGATCTCTCTAGACTGCCTCAAGGGAGGCAGGACTGGACTGGATACACTGGTAGTGGCAGAGGGGTCCCAGTGGGGCAAGGCTCTGAGCAGTCACTTTCAGAGATTGAGCCCTGAGCTAGAGGACATGAAAGCACTTTTGTCAGCTGCATAGCACAGAGTTGCCTTTGGGAGGGTACATGTCCCCTGAGGGGCTGGAGGGAGTAGGGAGCCACACCTTTGTGCCTCAGGTCCTGCTGCTCATTTGGGTGGGTGCCTGGTCAGAGCACCCCACTCTCAGTGACCCACGTGCATGCTGTTACAAAGCCCACCTGTACGGTTCCCGTGGGGGTCAGAGGCCTCTCTCTGTTTATTAATGACGTCAGTTAGTGTCTGTGCTGGTCTGGCAAGGCCAGCTGGCTGCCTTTCCCAGGGGCCCGGTGGTGCCAGGGGCTTGGTCAGGCCCGCTTTTCTGCTCAGCATCTAGAGACCCGGACTGGGGTGCTCAGGGCCCTCCTGGGGGGTGAGGCGCTTGTGGAATGGAAGCAGGCACTGGTAAGGGACTGCGGCTGGACCACAGTGTCTGCAGGCAGGACTGGGACGTTGGCAAATCCGAAAGCTTGGGGAAGCCACTAGGGTTTGAGAAGCACCCAGGGCAGGGTAGAGGTCACAGGTGGAGGCTGCTTATTTGATTTGGCTCATGTAGTATTTAAGGAAAAAGGGCCTTTATTTGGCATTGGGAGGATTAACCTGAAAATCTCAGTTTCTAGCTTGTCCTAAACTTTGGGAAGTTTATGCCCATGTGAGAAGTGAGCCCACCTGGGAACTTCTGCTCACCTCGGTCCTTACTGCTTCCCAGCACCTCATGGTCCGCTGCTTGTCATTTTTGAGTCCACTGTGGGCTTGCGGCCAACTTCCTTAGTGTGGAGATGGTGCCCTGGGCTGTGGAGCCAAAGTTACATCCCATTTTCTCTGCTCGGCATCACGTGACTATTGTCTTCTGCTTCTGTATACATGGGACCAGAGCCCATGACCCTCTTTGGGCAGCATGAGTCCCCATGGGTAGTGTGAGTTCCCTCCCTGGGTCCCATGCCCAATGAGGCCTCCCCTGAGCACCACCACAGCCCCACTCTGTCAGCCCTTGCCTAATGCCCATGCACCTACTCTTGCCTGCAGGTGGTACGCGTGGGCGGGGCGTGGGGACATGGGGCCCGACATGGAGCTGCCCAGCCACTCCAAGCAGCTCCTGCTGCAGCTGAACCAGCAGAGGACGAAGGGCTTCCTGTGTGATGTCATCATCATGGTGGAGAACTCCATCTTCCGCGCCCACAAGAATGTCCTGGCCGCCAGCAGCATCTACTTCAAATCCCTGGTCCTGCATGACAACCTCATCAACCTGGACACAGACATGGTCAGCTCCACGGTGTTCCAGCAGATTCTGGACTTCATCTACACGGGCAAGCTGCTGCCCAGCGACCAGCCGGCTGAGCCCAACTTCAGCACTCTCCTCACTGCCGCCAGCTACCTCCAGCTGCCCGAGTTGGCAGCGCTCTGCCGCCGTAAACTCAAGCGAGCCGGCAAGCCCTTCGGCTCTGGACGGGTGGGCGCCTCTGGCATGGGAAGGCCACCCCGCAACCAGCGGCTGTCCACGGCCTCTGTCATCCAGGCACGGTATCCAGCGCTCGTGGATGGACGCAAGGGGGCCCACACCCCCCAGGAGCTCCCCCAGGCCAAAGGCTCTGATGATGAGCTCTTCCTCGGAGGCTCCAGCCAGGAGGGTGTCCATGGCCTGGGCCGGGCCGTCTGTCCAGCCAGCGGGGAGGCCGGCTTGGGCAGCTGCAGCACCAATGGGAGCAGCGGGGGCTGTGAGCAGGAGCTGGGCCTGGACCTGTCCAAGAAGAGCCCACCCCTGCCCCCTGCCACCCCTGGTCCTCCCCTGACCCCTGAGGACCCGGCCCAGCTGAGTGACAGTCAGCACGGCTCACCCCTCTCAGCCTCCGCCCCTCCTGTTGCCAACAGTGCCTCTTACGCTGAGCTGGGGGGCACCCCTAATGAGCCCATGGATCTGGAGGGGGCCGAGGACAACCACCTGAGCCTGCTGGAGGGGCCCGGTGGGCAGCCCCGGAAGAGCCTACGGCACTCGGCCCGCAAGAAGGAGTGGAGCAAGAAGGAGCCCAGGGTGGGGTCCCCCTTTGAGCGGAGGGAAGCGGGGCCCAAGGGCCCCTGCCCAGGGGAAGAGGGCGAGGGGCTAGGGGACAGGGTTCCCAATGGCATCCTGGCCAGCAGTGTTGGAGGGGGCGGCCCCAGTGGGCCCTACACAGAGCCCCCGTACCCCTGCAAGGAGGAGGAAGAGAACGGCAAGGACGGGAGTGAGGACAGTGGGCAGAGCGGGAGCGAGGGGGGCAGTGGCCATGCCGGCACGCACTACATGTACCGGCAGGAGGGCTACGAGACCGTGTCTTATGGGGACAACCTATATGTGTGCATCCCCTGCGCCAAAGGCTTCCCCAGCTCCGAGCAACTCAATGCCCACGTGGAGACACACACAGAGGAGGAGCTGTTCATCAAAGAGGAGGGTGCCTACGAGACGGGCAGTGGGGGTGCCGAGGAGGAGGCCGAGGACCTGTCGGCGCCCAGCGCAGCCTATGCAGCTGAGCCCCGGCCCTTCAAGTGCTCGGTGTGTGAGAAGACCTACAAGGACCCGGCCACGCTGCGGCAGCACGAGAAGACGCACTGGTTGACGCGGCCCTTCCCCTGCAACATCTGCGGCAAGATGTTCACGCAGCGCGGCACCATGACGCGCCACATGCGCAGCCACCTGGGCCTCAAGCCGTTCGCCTGTGATGAGTGCGGCATGCGCTTCACGCGCCAGTACCGCCTCACCGAGCACATGCGTGTGCACTCGGGTGAGAAGCCCTATGAGTGCCAGCTCTGTGGGGGCAAATTCACCCAGCAGCGCAACCTCATCAGCCACCTGCGCATGCATACCTCCCCCTCCTAGAAGCCAAAGACCCTTCTCCCCGGCCTGAGGCTGCCCTCCGCAGACCCGCCCTCAGGAGCCCACCGAAGGAAGGAAGACGCGTGGAGGCCGGGCGGGAGGGGCTGGGACCCCCAAGTCCCGTGGGGGTGGCTCCTGGTGGCACCCGCAACCAGCCCCCCACACACACCCAGAGCTTTAATGGACAGTCTGTACAAGGGCAGCGAGAGGAGGGAAGCTGGTGGGCCCGAGTTCCGAGTACACATTGCTGGCGTGCAGTCTACCTCCCGATTCCGCCCCGGCTCCCTGGGAGGGCCACTGCAGCGTCTGTGGGAGTGGGTCACAGGGGTCTCGCTGGGACCTGGCCCCCTTCCCGCAGGCCGGGTCCGAGCAGGGGGCCATGGGGCCTCCCTCCGCTGGGGAGGAGCAGGGCTGTCCCGTGGCCAGGGGCGCTGTCTGTGTGCGTGCACGAGTGCTTGTCTGTCGCGGGCCACCCTGGCTCTTTGGGGAGTGGTGCTGGAGGGAATGGGACAGAGCCCTCCTTCTTTGAGCCAGGGGTCACTGCTCACTGGCGCTGGGACAGTCAGGGGGCCCCCCCGCCGCCTACCTCTCCACAGCTAAAGAGCCCTCTGGGCCTATGTTGCTGTTATTCCTACTGATCTGTTCCTTTTTTCTTTTTGAATTTTGTTTTTTAAACCAAAACCAACAGGAGTTTATTTTCCTCCCGGCCCCTCGGGGCTGAGCCTGGGTCTGCAGACTGAATGTACAGGGGCAACTGCCCCTCCCGCCCCCGCCCGGCTGCGGGCTGAGGGGCGCCCACCCCTCCAGGCCCCAGAAGCCCTTCTTGGCCAAAGGCTTCCCTGGGCCCCGAGCCCTGCCTCGGCTGCCTCAGGAGAGAGAGTGATTTTCCTATAGTTTCTGAGGAATATTCTTTGTTTAGAGGTACTTCTTTTTTATTAAGAGAAAAACCAGTGTAACGTTTATGTGAATGTTGGAACTGGAAGGTCTGGGATTTGTGGGGGGAGGGGGGAGGCTGGATTTGATGCCAGAGCCGTCGGTACTCTTCTTTATCATTTTGTGTGTGTGTGTGTGTGTGTGTGTGTGTGTACGTGTACGTGTGTATGTATGTATGTATGTATGTATGTAGTGTGTGTGGCGCATGTGGACAGATATCGAGCTTACCTTCCTTCCTTACCGATAAAGGTGGAGAGACTTCTGACCTTTTGCTACCTCTTGAATCCACAAGAACAGTATGTTGGTGGCTGGCAGCTGAGGCCATGACACTTGTTTTCCTCCTGTTGGTACGCACAGGAAGACGTGCGTTTGAGTGAGCTGGGCTTACCCTCCTGGGCACCCCCCGCCATCCCCACTCCCACCCCCAGCGCTCTCAGAGAAGGGCTCTGCTCCCCAGAGCATACTGCTTGCTGTGTCCACCCTGTGGGTGTTCTGAGTGTGTTGCTGAGCATCAGGGAGCCTGTGTGTGCCCCTGATCTGGGCCTGGGGGGAAAGGAGGGGGTGCTCCGGCCACGTGGGAGAGCAGGCCGTGGAGCCTTACCGCTGGAGCCAGCTATTTGGAGCTCCCTTGGCAGGGCCAGGATGAAGTGGAAGTGAGCCCCCCCCCCATCCTGTCCCTTGGGACCGTTAGAGCCAGAGCTTGGAGGAGCAGCAGGCCAGTGCAGAGGCATGGAGGGACACTGACCAAAGTGATGTAAACCCCCCCACCCTGGGGGGACAGGGAGGAGGCCTGCCCTGCTTTGGCACCTTCTTGGGGAGGTCCTGGCTGCTCCGGCAAGAGGCTGGATGCCATTAGTTGGCTAAGCCCTGTCTGGAGTCCCCACCCCTCACCCCTCAACATGGGGTTTCTCTCTCAGCCTCAGGACCCTTCTGTGGGCCAGGGGTCAGGCTCACAAGCCAGACCAAGGTCGCTGTGGTTGGCCCCACTATCCTTGGCTGACTGGAGCCACACGGCTGGGCCAGCAGCTGAATCTTCATTTTGCTTCATGCTTTGCTTTTCTTTCTTTCTTTCTTTTTTTTTCCCTTTCTACTCTTAAGTTCAGACCAAAAAATTCCAGAGTCATACTTTACCCTCACCCCTCCAGAGACCCTCCAGCTGAAAACAGCCTGAGTTTAGGGACCCAAATGGTGCAGGGTGTGTTTTGCAAGTGAGGGCTCCTGGCTGAGCCCATCTCAAGGTGCCCCGAGCCCCAAGTTGGGTCTTAACTCCCTCTGGGTGGGAAGGGAGCACTGGACCCAGGGTCTCGTGTTCCCAGAAGTCAGGTTGGGGGGTGGGCAGGGTTCCTCTGCCCTCCCGACCCCACCCCACTCTGTCAGCACTTAAGCCACATGACACAAAGTCTGTACAGCACGGGAGTTGTACGCATGCCTGTGTGTGGCCTCTTGGGCCACGGGCGGCTGCATCTGTGAGGTGACCCGTGAGAGCAGGTGATTCATTTGCAGAGCTTCAGGGACTGGGCGCAAAGGCCCCTCACTCAACGACGTTCGTGCGACATAGTATTGTACCCACCTGAGTATTGTATCGAGCCTTTTCTGTATTTTAACAAGAAAGCAAAACACTAGTTTCCTATTTAAGATTTTAAGGGTTTGTGGGGAGGGGTGGGACTGATTAACACAACACTTGGTTTTGTTTTCTTTTTCTTTTGATTTCATGTGGAGTGTGTGCTTGCGAGTGTGTGCGTGGACATGTGTTAAGAGCCTCACAAGGAAATTAGGCCGTTGGAGGCCAAGGGCGGCTTACAGTTCTCTGCTTTAGTCACTTAATTCCTGAATGTTTCGGAGAAACAGGAAACAGAGAAAATAGCAGATGTCATGTAGGAAAGAGGATAAACACAACAAAACAAAAAAAAAAAAAAAAAAGAAAAAAAGAAAAAAAAGCTCATACCCAAATTCACAAAACCTATTTTTTAAACCAAAGCACATTTTGAATGAGTATGGAACCTCAATGGGCTCAGAAAAAAAGATACTAATATATTTATCTCATTGTTTACATAAACTTTTACAGTTTCAGACCTCAGCAGCTGTAAGGCCAGTCCCAGTGAATCCCCACCTTCCACTGGAGTCCCTTCTGAGTTGGCTCATGGGCAGAGGGGCTGCTGTGGGGCTGGCGCTGGCATGGAGCCCCCCACCGAATTTACCTGAGCCCTCCTCCCCAGCCCCGGGCCTCTCAAAGCCCAGCTGGCACCAAAGAGCTTGGGCCGGTGCTGACCGGCCTCCAGGCCTCCTGGCCGGACCGTGGAGGTCCTGGCCAGCGGGCATAGCAGGGGGTGGCCGTCGGCTCTGGCCTCAGGACCTGAGTCTGGGCTAGGGCCCTGGGTGGAGGGTCATCCCCCACCTCCCCCGCTCTGCCTGCAACCCCCCGGGGTGGGTTGATGTGAGGGTCCCTATCAAGCCAAAAAGCCCCGGGACCTTTGCACAGCTCCGTTGACTCCAGTGGGTCCCCACTCCAGGGGACACCCCTACCCCCACCCAGCAGTGGGGGTGGGGAGTGGGCTTACTGGGCTGGTCCTTACCAACACAGACGGTGCAAACACTCTGAACAGTGTTGTTTTTGTATCAATATGTTTGTGCAGTGATGAATGTATTTATTTCTCAGACTTGGGGTGAGTGAGCGGCTGGCTCCGCCACCGCTCGCTCCCGCCAGACCGAGCCACCGCAAGGGCTCCTCCAGGATTGCAAAAAAGGTAAAAAAAGAAAAGACAAACCTTTAAGCAAATAAGAATCTCAGAGACTTGCAGCATAGCCATACACCTCAGCCTGTGAAATGAACAATCTGGACGCAGACGGACTTTGGAACCTCATGCAGCCATGTGTGTATTTCCCGTTCGTCACCACTTGGGGGAGCTGGGCTGTCCCGCTGTACCCCCACCCCCACCCTGTCAGTATTCACTGGACTGGCCCACGTGCAGGAGTGCGATCTGGGCGGGGCTGGGCGGGGCTGGCTGGGCAGGCAGACCCTACTGCCTTCCCCACAGCTGTCCTTGAGTGGGGGAGGCCTGGGCAGCCAGGAGGGCAGGGCTCAGGGAAGAGGTGGCTGCATCCGTCCGCCCCCTTGGAAGGGGGGCAGAAGCAGAGGCACTAGGCCTCCAAAGAACAGACAAGGGATCTAAGCCCTGCTGTGCCCCTCAAAGGGACCAAGGCCCTTGCTCTTCCCCAGAGTCACACTGGGGCAGATGTTACTGAACCTGTGAATCCAATGCCAGGAGTGATGGGGTGGAGAGGGACCTAACCAGAGCCTCAGTGTGACATTCCAGGTCGGGGGGTGGATGTGCACTGTGGAAATTGAGGCTGCCCAGGACCCCCTTCCTAGGACCCCTCCCCCCCCACCCAGCTTCAGTCACCACTTTAATTTTTCTACCAAGAACCCGTCCCCCTACCTCACCTTGCTATTTATTGCTGTAATTTATTGACCTCAAAAATGCTGCATAACAGACCTCACTTGGGGCAGGGAGGATTCCCCAGGGCTCCCCCCCTCCACTTGGTGGGGCCCCGTGGGGCCAGGTGCTGAGGGGAACCTCTCTTGTGTCCCGCCCATCACTTGTTTTCCCCCTCCCCCCTTGGGGGGACCCCAGGTTGGGCACCTGCCCATTCGCAAATACCTCGAGAGGGAGGGGGAGGGATGGGATTATAGCTGTTTTGTTTAATCAAAACTGGAAGAGGGATCACGACCTACTCTCTTCCCTTCCCAGAAGGGGGAGGGACACCGTGATCGCACTCCTGTACTGGCCACCGCCGCTGTCAGTCATCACATCGAGCTCACTTCCTTTGAGAGTTTGGATAAATTCAGGTCAGAGCTGCAGATACGCAGCCCTCAAGTGTCATAGAAAAGCAATTTCACCGACGACTGATCTCTCCATTCAGAAGCGTGCAGTCTTAATGTACAGTGATGAGAAACTGTTATTTTATGATCTTTTCATTAAAAGCTTGATTGAAAACTACTTTCTGTGGGGCTTCTGTGTTCTCTGGTGTTTCTCTCTCTCTAAATGACACACTGCTTTCCTGTGTCCTGCATTTCAAAGACCTAGAAGGGTGGGGAGCTGGGGTGGGCATCACTACCATCCCAAGAGTGGGTTTCAGGTGGGGCTGGGACCACGCTTGGCCACATGTGTGCATCTGGGGCTTGGGCACTGGTCCAGGGACCCAGTATTCTGGAGTCACCATCCTCTTGGGTGATGCTGGCCTGGGTTAGCTAAGAGGGTTTAGGGAATAGTGGATATGTCGCAGGGACAGGGACTTGGTCGACTGGATGAGGAGAGGTCTGGCCCATGCTCAGGACCACCTGTTAGAGTAGCAGGGTCAGGCCGGGGCAGGGCAACGGCTCTCTCCTGCCTACTGCTCCTGTTCCTGCTTGAGGTCAAGCAGGGGAGGAAAGAAAGGATAATCTTAGTCTCCAGGGACAGTAGTTCCAGTTTCCTCTGGGACTGTCCCACCCACCCACTGGAGTGGAAATTCAGGATGAGTGAAAATCCAGGAGGAGGAGCAAGGATGGGACCAGGAGGGTGGTCAACCAGCCTAGACCTCTGACGGTGGGCTTCAGATGTCCAAGTGGCTCCAGGCCAGCAGCAGATGAGCCCAGGACCCCAGAACCCCAGAAGGATAGAGCATCGCTGCTGTAATACACGGTAAGTTTCGTTCTGTTGTTTTTATGTTTTTGAATGTGTGTGTGTGTGTGTGTGTGTGTGTGTGAAGTAATCTGCACCCACTGGGAGCTCGAACTTAACCCTGAGATCGAATCACGTGCTCTATTTACTGAGCCAGCCAGGTAACCACCTGTTCTCTTTATTTTTTTAAAGATTTTATTTTTTATTTGAGAGAGAATGAGAGGGGGGAGGGCCAGAGGGAGAAGCAGACTCCCCACTGAGGAGGGAGCTTGGTGTGGAGCTTGATCCTGGGACTCCAGAGCATGACCTGAGCTGAAGACAGTCGCTTAACCAACTGAGCCACCCAGGTGCTCTGTTCAGCTCTTTTAACACTCCCCCCCTTTTTTTTTAATCAAAGCAATAAGTGACCCTAGCTTAAATAATCAAGTTTCTTTAAAAGGCTTAAAACGGGGACACAGAGCCTGTCTCAGTCAGAAGACCATGTGACTTGTTATCTGAGCATCATAAGTTCAAGCCTCATGTTGGGTGTGGCGATTACCAAAAATGAAGTTATAAGACAGTAGTTTTTTGTTCTCTTAACCCCATCACAACATACACAGGTACCCACTTCTAATTTATAGCATTTCTTATGTATTTAACTCCACATTTCTAAATAGTAGTACCCTGCTGTCTTAATTCATCCTTTGAAGAATCTGGACCTATAGATGAAGATTTTAGTGCATTTACACCCTCTTCCACTTCCTTAAATTCCCCATTGGAGTCTGGGCACAGCTCTCCCCACACACAGCCCTGGTCATAGGGAAGCTGCTTCAGTTCCAGCAAGACCCCTCCTCCTCCCGTCCAGTCAACCCTAATTTAGAGCTTGAGAGACTTCCATAAAGTAGCCAGATAATAACTGTTCTAGGCTCTGTGGGACATAGAGTCTTTGCAGTGACTTCTCAACCCTGTTGTCCCAGTGCTAACGGGGCACCTGGGTGGCTCGGTGGGTTAAGCCTCTGCCTTCGGCTCAGGTCATGATCTCAGGGTCCTGGAATTGAGCCCCACGTCGGGCTCTCTGCTCAGCGGGGAGCCTCCTTCCTTCTCTCTCTGCCTGCCTCTCTGTGTATTTGTGATCTCTGTCTATTGCCTGCCTCTCTGTGTATTTGTGATCTCACTCTGTCTCTATCAAATAAATAAAATCTCAGCGGAGAGCCTGCTTCCTCGTCTCTCCCTGCCTGCCTCTCTGCTGACTTGTGTTCTCTGTCAAAAAAAAAAAAAATCTTTAAAAATAATAATAATAAATAAATAAATCTTTAAAAAAAAAAAAGTGCCCACTAACAATGTAAGTAGTTGGGCATGGCTATGTTCCATTGAACTTCATTTATGAGACCTGATGAAGTGTGCCGTTTCCTGATCAGTACTTGCCACGATCACCATGTGTCTTTGTTCACTGCTGAACTGAGTGGTGTAGTGTATTTTTCTATACCATTTCTTGTTCTTGTGGAGGTCAATGATGCTTTCATTACTCAGACTGGTTTGTGTCTCTGTCTTCCTCCACACTTAAACTCTGTGAAATCCTTGCCAGTATAGTTTTTCACAGAATCAGATGCTATCTGTTCTGTTATTTTTGCCCCCAAGGGACATCCATCTGGAAACTGCTGCTTTCCTGCACAGATTGGGTGGGAAGTTTTCTTGCCTGTTTGTCCTGCTTTGAAAGCCCAGCTTTCTGGATCCTGTGTGTTTTCTTAGGTTACATGCTTGTTAGGGAAGTATGTTTTCTCTGGTACCATCCTGAGAAAGGACATATGGAAGGTAGGTTTTTTGTAACTTTGAACGTTGAAAATGCTTTTGAACTACACAGAATTGATAGTTTGGCTGGGTATAGAATTGTAGATTAGGTGTCATTTTCCTCCTGAATTTGCAGTGTTGCTTCATTGGCCTCTACCTTCCAATGTGATGAGAAGTCTAGTTCCCTTTGTAACCTTCTCTGGAGGCTTTTAGAATTGTCTCTATTTCTGGTGGTTTGTCCATTCATGGGGCTGGGTACCTGATGGATTGGTTTCATTCAGGGGATCTGTTCTTACAGATTTACTGTAAGATGTGAATTTACTGGTTCTTAAGATGTGTCAGCATTATTTTTAATTTCCCTTCTTTGATTATTGCATTTTGTTCTCTTTTCATAGACTTAATTTCTAAGGAAAGTTTAATTTTTTGACATTTTCTTCTGTTCCTTATATCTAATTCCTTTTTAGATTCCCACATTAGGTTAGTTTTTATCCATTAAAAAAATAATTTTAAAGGCTTTCCTCGAATGTGGGATGACCTTGCAGGCTCTAATATTCAAGAATGAGACCCTGAAAAGCCTTTTGGAATCAATCCAGTGGTCACCTAAAATGTGTGGGATGGAGGAGATGAGACACTGCTTTTGCCTGTGCTGGGCTGGCTATGGTGCTTCTGATAGAGAGGGCCTTATGCAAAAGCCCCTTTAGTACCAGGAGCTTGAAGAGCCTTCTAGAGAAGGGTGAAAGGTGAGATGAAATAACCTTATTCCCAGCTGACTGTAAGTCAGGGCTAGATTAGGGAGGAGTTACACGGTTAGAAATGAAAGACAGATTTTGAGTTGTGGGCACTGCTGTTTCCTTCCATAAAGGGTTTAATTTAAAACATGCCTCTTTCCCAGAGCCACTTGAGGTCGACAGCAGTGAAGGAATTCTGTGTAGTCAAGAGTGAACCAAAAAAAGGAACAGGGAAGAGTAGGAGAAAACTCTTTTGTCATTAGGCCCAAAATTGTGAGTGAGAGTCATAATCAGCTTTGTGTGTGCAAACAAGGAGGGAGGGGAAAAGGAGAAGGTCAGGGTGAGGGAACTAGAAGCTGTTTCCACTTCGTTGCATGAGGAAGTATCTAAATATTTTAAGAACTGTTTCCCATGAGACCTTCTACAAGGGCATTTGCCAAGTTGTATACCAAATGGAGAGGAAACTTTGCAATGGCTCCTTCCTCAAACGTGGTAAGAGCCAGGACATGTCACTGAAGTCTGAGGTACACCACAAAATGTTAACCGTTGGTAATTCTGAAGTGCCACCCCTGCTTCTGTAGGCCACCTGTAGGGGACATGAACATCCAGAGTCTGAGTGAGAACACGTGTGAAACCAATGCTTGAGTGGTCTGGGTGCCCGGTTCGCTCTGCCCACCCCTCGGCACAGGCCAGCCTCGGCCCTCCTACTGCCCTGGGCCTTGAGGAGGAAGAAGGCTGCTGGGAGGCAGTGGGGCACCCCCTCAACCTAGGACCTGCAGAAACCTCACACTGGGGAAGGCTGTCCCTGAAGAGAGCAGTCCTCTAACAGCTGGCTGGAGGAGGGCGACCAGTGGAGAGAGCACACGCAGGCTCCCTGGGAGAGTAGGTGGCCATGTGTCCTACATGGCCTTTGCTTCCAACCAGCTGAACGCTGGCCTCTATGCTATAGAAACCAGATAGGGGAGAGAAAGGGTCTGAGTCCTTGGGAAAGACCGGCAGTGGGACAGGCATTGGCTTGAGTGCAAGAAGCTGGCCCACCCTCAGGGCCTGAGATGCTGGAAGTCTTACCCTTCACCACCCAGCCATAAAGAACCCTCTGTCTTGGGTGCTTGGCCTTCTGGGAAGAGAGCCCGCAGTTCCCCTTCCACCTGCGCTGGTCTCTGCCAATGCCCTGACCAGTGAGTTTAGGAAGTGTCACCAAACAGTTTTCACTGGTAGCCTATTTTGTGGTCAGCCCTTCTCTCTGGCCACAGGTGACAAAGCTGATCGCCACCTGCAGGTGTCCCCGATGTGAGGTCAGAGGCAGCACCAAAGGGGTGTCTAGAGTGGTTTCTCTGTGTCAGGTGGGCATGTGTCCAGGTCATCTCTGAGGAGCCCAGGACAGCCCTATGGTTGTCGGTGCATGAATGTGGCCCCTGACCTCTCAGATCCTTGAGTTCTGCGGAGGAGACAGGCAGGTAGACACTGATGCTGACTTGAGGCCCCATAGCCAGCCTGGTGCCCAGCACTCAGCTGCACTAGCTCTTCCGCTAACCCTGGGGGTACATGGTGGGACCGCCTGGAGTGTCTGTGGTGAAACACAACCCGGAGCTCACAGGGGAGGAGGGCCCTGTTCACAGGAAGTTTCTGGAGCTCTGGGACAGAGGGCCATCTGGTAGGGACTCATCCCAGGGCTGTGACTGGAGGCAATGGCGGCGGTGGGCCCAGGTGTTCTGTCCCAGGCAGCCAGAGCAGTATACACGAAGGCCAGGGGAGGAGTCGGTGTCTTGCTGGAACTGAAGCAGCTTCCCTGTGGCCAGGGCTGTGTGTGGGGAGAGCAGCGCGCAGACTCCAGCCAGTTCCCGAAGGGCCTCCAAAGCCCAATCAGAGGGCCGGGGCTTGCCCCCCCCCCCCCCGGCTGAAGGAGCCATGGGAAGCTTCCCACCGCTGCCATTGCCTCCCCAAGGGGGCCCTGTCCTCGAGGCCTACCCCCCACCCCTGGCATCCTGTCTGCAGGTGGGCCTGGGCCCTTCTCGGGAGATGGAAAGGGGTGTGCGTGCGCACTCAGGCGGCCATAACAGAGCCCCACACCCTCTGGAGCTTAACAGGAAGTTCTCAGGGTTCTGGAGGCCAAAGCCTGAATCCACGTCTCGACGGGTGGTTGCTCCTGAGGCCTCTCTCCTTGGCTTATAGATGGCTGTCCTCGCTCTCTGTGTCCAGATTTCCTCTTAGAAGGATCCCAGTCGGATTGGCTTAGGGCCACCCTAACAGCCTCGTACTAGCCTAACCACCTCGTTCAAGGCCCTGCCTCCAGATAAAACCACATTCTCAGGTGCTGAGTCTGAGGACTTCAACCTAGGGGTTCTGGGGGCACAACTCCACCCATAACGGGGTGCACAGTGGTGTGCCACGTGAGGCCTTGGGTGCACAGGAGTCCCAGGCAGCCCTCCATCTGTCTGCGTTCACACTACAGGCTCTCCAAGTTTAAGGCCGTGGGGTCAGAGGAAGAATGTGGTCTTGGGTCACACCTGCCAGCTGTTTGGATTCCAGCCCTTCTGGGTCATGGCTGGATTGTGGCTTCTGTCCTTGGATAAGACTCTGCAGTGGAGACAGGCTGTCCCTGTGTCCACTCAGCAGCTCTATATGCACCAAGCCCTGTCCTAGCTGAGCTCCTGTTCCGGTGGGGGACATGGTAAAGACAGTAGGTAATAGGGCGCCTGGGTGGCTCAGTTGGTTGAGCAACTGCCTTCGGCTCAGGTCATGATCCCGGACTTCTGGGATCGAGTCCCACATCGGGCTCCCGGCTCCTTGGGGAGTCTGCTTCTCCCTCTGATCTTCTCCTCTCTCATGCTCTCTCTCACTCATTCTCCCTCAAATAAATAAATAAAATCTTTAAAAAAAAAAAAAGATAGTAGGTAATACATACTTGGCAGACACAGGGAAAATGCCAGAGGGAGGGGATTGTAGTTTGGGGTAGAGTCACCAGGAAAGGTGTTTTCTTTTAGTACTTATTTTTAATTTTTAAAATTTTACTTATTTATTTGAGAGAGAGTGAGAGTGAGAGAGGTCACAGAGGGAGAGCCCCACAGAGGTGCAGCCGCACCTCTGGGCAGGGATCCTGATATGGGGCTCAAATCCCAGGACCCTGAGATCATGACCTGAGCCAAAGGCAGATGCCCCACTTACTGAGCCATCCAGGTGCCCAGGAAATGCATTCTTAAGAAGCTGGAATTGAGGGGAGGGGGCGCCTGGATGGTTTAGTTGGTTGAGTGGCTAACTCTTTTTTTTTTTTTTTTAAAGATTTTATTTATTTATTTGACAGAGAGAGATTACAAGTAGGCAGAGAGGCAGGTAGAGAGAAGGAGGAGGAAGCAGGCTCCCTGCTGAGCAGAGAGCCCGATGCGGGACTCGATCCCAGGACCCCGAGATCATGACCTGAGCCGAAGGCAGCGGCTTAACCCACTGAGCCACCCAGGCGCCCCTGAGTGGCTAACTCTTGATTTCGGCTTAGATCCTGGTCTCGGGGTCCTGGGATCCAGCCTTAGCAGGGAGTCTGAGGATTCTCTCTCCCTCTGCCCCTACCTCCCCCAGCCCCAGCATGCTCTCTCTCTCTCTCTCAAATAAAAAAATAAATAAATATTTTTTAAAAAATCTTAAAAAGAAAATAAGGAATCTGGAATTGGGCTGAAGAATGTGAGAGAGGGACTGGGCAGGGGGAAGAGCAGGTGCAAAGGCCCTCTGGCAGGCAGGTGAGTCTAAAGAGCAGTAGGAGACAGATTCTTGGGCTCAAGGCCAGTTGCCTGGAGGACAGTCTAGGCTGTGGACTTGTGGGAAGCTGCCAGAGGGTTAGTGTGTGTGTCTGTCTGTGTTGGGTTGAGAGGGGAATTATCCTCTGGTTTCTGTGGGGCGATGCAGTGAGAGCAGGCTGACTTCTTAGAAAGTCTGGGAATGATCCAGTCTGGAACAATGGCATTGAACATGGTTAGAGGTCAGAATTCGAAAATTTGTTTTTTTTATTTAAGCTTATTTAACAAGTGCTTCTGTGTCACTTAACCGGGTACCAGACATGTTCTAAGTGCTGTGCAAACATCAGCTTCTTTATTCCACATAACAGCACTGATGAGATAGGTGGTCTCTCCATTCACAGTAGAAATGGAGGTACAGATAGGGCAGTAATTAGCCATGGAAGAGCCCCCAGTATTTGGGGACAGACTTCAGGGTGGGAGAGGTCAAGAAAGCAGGGAAAGCATTGAGATTTCTAGGGACACAGCTGGAGGAGAGGGGGCAGGACTAATTGGAGAGGCTATGTGGGCAGCCTTGGGGGTGAACCTCCTGGTGATGGTCCACGGGCAGGGGTCATCACTCAAGGTGGTCATTGAGCATCACCACAGGGAGCTCAACCCTAGGACCCTGCATGAGATCTCTGAGGGGGAGAGGGAACAGAAGAGGCACAGCTGTAAGGAGAGGGACCAGAAAGGACCGGAGCCCAGTGCAGGGAAGGGGCTTTAATCAGGGGGCCAAGACCTGCTTTCCTTGAGTGAGCCCTTGGGATCGGGCCGCTCCCCTCATCCCAGAATGAGCCTGGCTTCAAGAGAGTCCTGGAGGCCTTCCCTGGCAAGTGAGCTGCATGGAGGGCAGGTTGGCATGGGTCGGAAGTGGTGGCCAGGTATCCGTCTTCGAATAGCACCCATCTGAGACTTGACTGCCCTGTCAGAAAACCAGCTGGGAGTCTCTGTCACCAGCCGTGCTGGGCCTCAGCCGGCAGAGCACATCCTTGTCCCCAGGCTGTAATTGACTTTCACCTGTTTTACATGCCGTAATGCTTTTCTTCTGCCAATTACAAATACTTATTTTTTCATTAGAAAAACAACAAATGTAAAAAAAAAAAAAAAAGGCAACAAAGGTTGACCATGGAAAAAACCCTCAAAACCCAGATATGAAAAAAGGAGCAAATAAGAAAGCTCATTGCTGGACGCCTGGGTGGCTCAGTGGGTTAAGCCGCTGCCTTCGGCTCAGGTCATGATCTCAGGGTCCTGGGATCGAGTCCCACATGGGGCTCTCTGCTCAGCGGGGAGCCTGCTTCCCTCTCTCTGTGCCTGCCTCTCTGCCTACCTGTGATTTCTCTCTGTCAAATAAATAAATAAAATCTTAAAAAAAAAAAAAAAGAAAGAAAGCTCATTGCTGTGTCTTTTTAGAGTGTCTGCTGTCGCAGCTAACTGAATGGCTAACCATTAAGATGGGCTCTTAAAAAACAAACAAAAACAAAAACAAAAAAATGGGCCCTCATGAATAAGAGCCAGGGGAGGAATTGGTCAAAGAGGGCCACAGAAACCCCTGTGGTCAGCAAAGTCTTCACAGGAAAGGGCGGCAGTAGAGGAAGGCTGTTCCATGTGTTGGAAACAGCATAGGAAAAACAGTGAGACATCGAACTAGATGATTTTTTCAAGGGACTAAAGTAGGGTTCACATGGGCCGGTGGGCAGGACCCGTGCCCTGGGAGACATCGTATGCCATAAAGCACTTCTGGCTTTGTACTCTCTAAGGGAATGCTTTCTGTGGTGGTGGCTGCTTAACACCACCTAACTTTTTTTAATAGTTGTTTCCATGGAAACTCTTCATTATTTGATAGATCATAGTTACCTACATCCTTTTTCGATTATTGGGCAAAAAATAAAAGGTTTAAATATGAAACAAGGGGTTTTGCACAACAGATGTAGATTTTCTTATTTTTCTTTCTTAGTTGACATTTACTGAGCTCCTAGCACGTCTGGATGCAATTGACTGTTCAGCCCTGGAGAGGAGGGCAGAGCGGCCCAGGAAGCTGAAAGCCAGCGACATTGCAGCTTCCCCTGGAAGGTGGGGAGGGGGAGGAAGCAAGAGGAACCAACAGTGGAATGCGGGTGCTGGTTTCATGGGGGTTCATGTTAAAATTCTCCCAGCTGTTTCATATTTGGAGATGGGCATAAACTCATAAATGTTGGAGAAAATGGGGCCTACACATACTAGATTATAATCAACGATAAATTCTAAAGTACCAAAATGTTAAGAAAAATCAAGGGCGGCGCAGGGTGGTGTGCAGTGCACACGCCGGCCCCCCCTTCCCGTTCTATGCCACCATCCATGGGATGAGCTTGCCCAGTGTCGCACTGATGCCCCCGCCCCGGAAGTGGACTTTGCAAGGAGGAGGTGGCTCCTGACCGTCTGGTGGAGGAGGAAGGCTCACGGTCGCGAAGATTTTGAACCTGTGTTTTAAGAAAGGACAAAAAGGGCCAAATGGACCAAGGGGGAAGAAAGGCAGGTGCTTCCTGCAGGGGTCTGGGTGCAGGAGAGAAGTTCTCAGGAGTTGGACTTCAGCGGCCTGTGGGGCTTGGGCACTGAGGCCAGGAGGGTTCCCTGAGCCTTTTTCCTGACCTTCAGGTTGTGGAGGGGAAGTGGCTTAGGTTTCCTAAGAGGCATAGTCCTGGGTATTCCCCCACAGAGACTTTCCTGTCCTGATACAGGGGCAGGGCAGAAAGGGAACCCAGAGAGTGGGCCCTTGTCACCTGCCCATCCTGGCTGGCCGCTGGCCGCTGGCTTCCCTCCTGAACATAGGTGGAGACAGGGGCTGCCAATGCTGCTACTGCCTGGCGATGGTCATCACTGAGCCTTTGTTACCCCATCCATAAACCGGGATCACAAAGCCTAGCCAGTGGAGGTGGTGGCCATCCCTGGGACCCTATAGGGCAATGAGGGGACAGGGGGCGGGCTAAGCCTGAAGGGAGAAGTGGCCATGCAGGAACTCTGGAGACAGAGTGCTGTCCAGCAGGACTGACCTTAGGCAGTGCCCTCCGATAGAATATTTCTCTAGGAGCCACACCAAAATGTAGAAAGAACAATCAAATCAAGTTTTAATGTTTTATCCAACCCAGTACATTCAAAATGTTTCAATATGTAGGGGCGCCTGGGTGGCTCAGTGGCTCAGCTGCTCCTCCACCATCTGGGACAGCAGATGTCAAAGTGGAGACTGAAGGCCTAGTGCCGAGAGCCAGCTGATGGCTCGCAGGACTGGGAGGTGCCAGGCTCAGCGCTCAGAGGCTTCGTGTGTGAGCTCATTTGCTCCCCTCAGTCCTTTGAGGGAGAGTCTCCAACAAGCCCCACTTAATAGGTGAACAAACTGAGAGACCCAGGGGCTTAGGAGCCTTGTTGCAGGTCGCAGACCGGGAGGGAGGAAGCCAGGGCTCTGAATGGAGGCTCTCTCATTCCAGAGTTGGAGGGTTTTATGCCCGTGCCCCCCGCCGGCCCCTCATGGGCTCTAACCCAGGCTTCCCGCCCGCTCCCAGGAGCCTTCCTGCTGGGGCTGGTGCTGGCGGGCTGGCTGCTGCAAGGGGTGTAGGGGAGGCTGGGCATGTGAGGGCCAGGGTACAGGGCAGGATGGCAGCAGGGCCTGAGGCTGCTCCAACGCCACCGCCACCACTGCTCGGTCGGTTCTCGAAAGCCCCAGCCCGGAAGAGGCTTCCGAACCAGACAGCCAACGAAAGGCACCCACCACTCTCCCAACTGATGCCTCACCCCCGTGTGGCCCTGTGATTTGTCCCAGGCTCTCTCCAGTGCCCCCATCTCTCCCCATTCAGGGCCCACCCTGGTGACAGAATCCATGGCCTCTCCAAGATTAACGGCCCAGGGAGGCAGGCTCTGCTTCCTGGTGGCAGGGCTGCAGGGAAGCCATGGCCATTTTTAATTTACTGTGTAAGTAACTTGAAATGACTTCAGTCTTGCTCACATTTCTCAGAATTAATGAGAAGCAACCCAGCTCCCCCTGATATCTGCAAAGGTGTCACCTCCTGGTGACTCTCGGCTTTCCCACTGGGGCGTAGCAGGAATTGCCCTCATCCTCAGCCCAGGTCCCTGGGCAGATCCCCTGCAACCCCTTACCCCCTTCTCTTCATCCTCCTCACCCCCTGGGACTCACCCCTGCATACTTAGTTTAGGTAAATACTTTCATGGGCACATCTCATTCTACTTGCTGTTTTTGTTGTTGTTGTGGTGGTGGGTTTTTTTGTTTTGTTTTGTTTTTACCATCAACATTATTCTCAGGTCTCTTCATGTTGATTTAAAAGACCCTAGCTCATTTTAAGTGCTTTATTGGATTCCTTTATCAATTGTCTCATATATCACATTTCTGTGTTTAATTACACGTTAGTGCCGCACTTACACTGCTCCTAATGCTTTGCAAACACGGAAGAAATTTCCTCTGGGGAGTGTACTCCTGTGGTGAAATTGTGGGTCATGGAGGACCACCATGGCCAGTCACTGTTCCCCCAGCGGCTCCCCCAATTCACCCACAGATGGTGCAGGGCACAAAGGTTCCTGTTCCCTCACTTGGTTGCTTATATTTGATGTCACCCAACTGTCTTTCTGTTGGCTGTTCTGTTTGATGGAAAATGCGGTGTCTCTTCAGACTCTTCCTGGGCGTTCCAGTTCTCCCCTCTGGGCAATGCCCAGCAGACCCTTTGACCTTTGATATTAGATATTTGGTCTTTCTCATGGTGGCCCCTGGATTTCCCATGTATTCTAGTTACTAGTCATCTGATTACAAAGATTGCGAAGATCTTTTCCTATTCTGTCACCCATTTGTAACATTTGTCCATGGTATCTTTTTGTTTCAAGTGGATTTTTTTAAAAAAAAAAAGGATTTTATTTATTTTTTAAAAGGTTTTATTTATTTGACAGAGATCACAAGTAGGCAGGGGGGGGTGGTGGAATGCAGGCTCCCTGCTGAGCAGAGAGCCAGACACCAAGCTGGATCCCAGGACCCTGAGATCATGACCTGAGCCGAAGGCAGAAGTTTAACCTACTGAGCCACCCAGATGCCCCTAAAGATTTTGTTTATTAAAAATAAAGAGACACATCGAGAGAGGGAACGCAAGCAGGGGGAATGAGAGAGAGAGAAGCAGGCTTCCTGTCAAGTAGGGAGCCAAATGTGGGGCTCTATCCCATGAACCTGGGATCATGTCCTGAGCCAAAGGCAGATGCTCAATGACTGAGCCACTAGGTGCCCCTCCAAGAGGATTTAAAAAAAAAATATTTTATTTATTTATTTATTTGACACAGAGAAAGAGAGATCACAAGTAGACAGAGAGGCAGGTGGAGAGAGAGGGGGAAGCAAACTCCCTGCTGAGCAGAGAGCCTGATGCGGGGCTCCATCCCAGGACCCTGAGATCGTGACCTGAGCCGAAGGCAGAGGCTTAACCTACTGAGCCACCCAGGCGCCCACAGATTTTAATATTTTATTAACCTTTTACTGATCCGATTTTGGCTCCTGCCTCACATTTTTTTGTGTGAGGGACTAAGTGCGATCCTGCCCCACTCCCGTCTGCCGCGGCTCGGGGCTTGGGCTCGGCCGCCCCCTGCCGCTCATTGTGACGCCAGCCGCGGGCCGGGTCTCCCAGGCGGGCAGCGCCGGCGGGACACAGTCCCTGTAGCTATGGCAGAGACGCAGGAGCTGCTGCTGCAGCTGCAGAAGGACAACCGCGACGGGCGACTGCGGAAGCAGGAGCTGGAGGAGCTGGTGCGCGGGCTCGAGGCCGAGAGCGAGAGCCTCACAGCGCGCCTGCAGGACCTGCGCGAGCGCGAGCGCAGGTGCGCAGGAAGGGCGGCTCGATGGGAAAAAGCAGTCGCGCGAGGGTCGATTCCACCGACGGCGGCACCCGGGCCTAGGCAGAGCCGCCGGCCGGCCCGTCGGTTATCCCTCTTCGCCGGGGCCCGAACCCCCCGTCCCCATCTACTCAGGGGACCCACGAAGGGGAGGGAGCGGGCCCCCGGCTTGGGCTTCCTCGGGCCCATTCGCAGCTGGCCTTTCCCGGGGGCCGCGGGAGCCTGAGCACCTGTCGTCTTCCGCGGTGGCACCACCTCAGTTTCCCCTCTGCAGCCTGCTGCGGAAGCAAAGCCAGGTGGCGCGGAGCCTGCGCGGGGAGGCGCGCGAGGCGGCGCGGGAGCGCGCGGAGAGAGCTCGCGGGCTGCTGGAAGCCGCGGAGCGGCGCCACCAGGACTTGGTGGGGACTGGACCCTGGATGGGGCGGGACCGACGGGGAGGGCGGGGGCGGGGCCCTGGGTGGGTAAGGCCGGCCTCGAGGCTGCGGTCTCCGAGAAGCCCAGGCAGCCTCCTCGACCCCCTCCGCAGGAGCAACGTAACCGGCAGCTTCAGGAGCAGTGGGAAGAGCTGTCGAGTCAGGTACATTAAGGAGACGGCCTCGGTCTCTAGCTTCCCCTAGGAAGTCCCACTGTCGTCCTCGTCCCCCTTTTTGCCCTGTCCCCTCCTCTCAGGACATTCCCCTCTCCTCGAAGCCCCGCAAACCCCACCTTCATAAAACCCATCTCTAGCTCTTCTACTACGGAGGGGAACAACTGAATCAGCAGCGCGCAGAGCAGCGACTGGGGACTCAACTGATGGCGTTGCAGGTGTTTGGGTGGGGACCCCAAGATCGGAGCGGAGGCGCGGGCGGGGCCATAATGACCTGGGGGCGCGGAGGCTCCCTGAGGGGCGGGGGTGGGTAGAGAGGAGGCTTGCGGGGGAGTCCCGGGCGTCCTGGACTCCTGACATTCCTTGGATCCGTCTGAAGAAACAACTGGAGCTGGTGGAGGCCAAGCGCGCCAGGCAGGCGGAGAACCTGCGGCAGGTGAGGGCGGGCCGGGGCCTGAAGGCGAAGGTCGGCTTCGGGTGTGGGTGGGTGGGTGCGCAGGGGCGGGAGGATGGACGGCCTGGCGCTACCCCGAGTCTCATCAGGGCTCCCCTCATCCCAGGGCGCGCAGAGGACGGAGGAGGCCTGGGCCAGCTTTCAGGAGCAGAGCGGAGTCCTGCAGGTACTGAGAGCCGCTCACGTCCGACACCCCTCCAACCCCGGAGCTGCGGCGAACCCCAGTCCCTCCCCCCCGGGGTCTCCTCCCCCAGTCCTGAGGCCTCACTCCCACTCCCTCCAGGAGCTGCAGGGAAAGGTGATGGAGGCAACTGCTGCGCTGGACGCCTCGCGGGACGGCCCGGAGCTGTAAGGGGCGCCAGGACTGTGGGGGTACGGTGGGGCGGCAGCGGGGCTGACTTAGATCGCCCACCTCGATGCCCTTCCCTGCAGGTGCGACTCCCATCCTCGTCGGGGGCAGGGCTGCGCGGGCTCGCTCATGGAGGAGGTGGCCGAGGCTGACTGTGTGAGCGCGGACCCGGACCCGCTCTTCACGGGGGCCACCCGCACCCACGGGGCTCCGCCTCCCCTCGAGGGCCTGCCCCCTGACGGGCCCGCGACCACCCAGACCCGCACTCTGGGGGATGGGGGTTCTGGTCCCTTACGACTCCCGCCCCTCCATGAAGGACCGGGAATTCGTGGCGCCCCCGGTCCCCGGGGCCGAGCTAGAAGCCGCTCCCTCTGTCCGCAGGAGAGGCGGCTTTCCACTGGCACCGGCAGGGCTGGCATCAGGTGAGTCAGCGGGCAGGCGGCGGGCGCGCTGGGCTCGGGTCCACCCCACGACTTACTCGCCACCGCCCCCTTCCCCTGTCTGTCCATCTGTCCTTCGGTCCGCAGGCTGTGGGCGCTGGGCGCGCTGCAGAAGCTGCTGTTGCTCCTGCTCGTCTTCCTGGCGCTAACGCTGCTCTACCTGATGCTAGTGGACCCTTCGGCCCTCCGCCGAGGACTCCGGCACCTTATCTCGGACACCACCTTCCGCCGCCTGCGCTACACGCTGTCCCCGCTGCTCGAGCTGCGCGCGCGCGGCCTGCTGCCGACCTAGCGCGCATCACGCCGGCCGCGGCCGCCTGCACCTCTGTCTCGGTGTGGTTTCTGGGAGCCTGGGTGGAGGCCGAGGGGGGAGACTCTCGGGGGTGGGTCATGTGTTCCTTGGCCCAGCGGTCCTGGCACCTTGGTCTCAGCGGGTGCAAGGCCTTCCAGGCGGTTCTTGGGTTTGGAGAGGCTGCCCCGGGCTCCAGCTGGCAGAGCCCTAGACTTGCGCAGGAGCCCGGCGCGCCCTCTTCCGGCACCCGAGACTTGGGGTAGGGACAGGGGGTTCGCACCAAGGGACTCCCGGGAGCCCTCTTCCTACAGCGCCTGCTGCCGCACCAGAGCCACCTCGGAAGTTGGTCAGTATCTTTTTGCTAAACTTGGTTTTTCCCTGCTAGTGAGCCGGGGGTGGGGGGCGGGGGAGCAGGCAGGTCAGGTCTTGGTCGGTGGAGGTCAGTGGTTCCCCCGGCTGCGTGGGGGGTTATTGAGATCCCCGCAGCATCCCTTGGTTTTCTCGCGGCAGGTTCTTCAGGGCGCTGGCCTGGGCATTGGTCTCCTGTGGTCCCCTTGCGGAACGTGCTGGTCCTGCTGGCGCCGCGCGCTCCCCACGGCGGTCTTCGTTGAGAATCGTCTTTTTATAAATAAAAAGTCTACCTAAAGGTAGACTGTTCTGCTTAGTGGAAATGATGAACCTTGAGTTTTGTGGGTTTTTTTTTTTTTTTTTTGGTCTGATACAAATACTACTTTTATTCTTCACGTTTTTTGGTAGTGAAATTGTTCCGTGTACTCTCCTTGTTGCGGGCGCGCGTGCACACACCCAGCGACACGCCCCCCCCGCCCCCGCCCCCGCCCCCGCAACACACAGGTTTTGGCTGTGGTCTCCAAACAATCGTTTTCTTATTGATGTGTAGGTATTTAAGTCCTTTTGGGGTTAAATTTGTTTATGTAATCCTGTGTATAAAATTTCATCAAATTTAGAAATTGTGTGCTATGTCCTATAAAAATCCATTCCAGTCCAGAAATTGTAATACATACAGTAAATACCTTTTGTTGGTGTAAACATTTTGTTCATACATTCACTATAACATTTTGTTGCTAACCACTTTATGGTTTCATGCATAGATGGACATTTGGGTTGTTTCCACCTTTTGGCTGTGGTGAGTAATGCTTCTATGAACATTGGTGTATCAATGTTTGTTCTTTTGGGTAAACACACAGACTTGGAACTGCTGGATCATTGGTACTTCTGTGTTTAATGCTTTGAGGAGGAAGGGCTCTACTGCATTCCACATTTTACCTCTCCAGGGCAGTGCAAAAGGGCTCTCATTTGCCCACATTCTCACCCAACATCTGTTTTTATTTATTTATTTTAAAAATATTTTATTTATTAAATCTTTATTAAAAAGATTTTATTTACTAAATCACCATGACTATGACTGAAACCAAGCTGACCCAGCTGAAACCAAGAGTCAGTTGCTTAACCTGAGTCACCCAGGCTCCCCCATTTTGTTTTTCAAAAAAATTTAAAAATAATAGTCATTTTCACGAGTGTGATTTTTTTTTTCTTTCAATGTTTAGGCACTGGATTAACTTTGGGTGTTTTTTTTTTTTTTAGATTATTTTCACTTATTTTAGAGTGAGAAAGAGCATGAGCTGGGGAGGAACAGGGAGGGACAGAAGGAGAGGGAGAGAATCTCAAGTGAACTGTGCGCTGGGGACCCTGAGATCATGATCTGATCTGAAACCAAGTCAAGTGCTCAACCAAGTCACCCAGGTGCCCCAGGCATTGTGTTACTTTTTTTCTTCCAAGTTTTTATTTAAATTTCTTATTTTTTATACTCTATAACTACAAAATTGAATCTGTGAAATAAGACTTTTTAGGGACATCTAGCTTTTATCCCAGCTCTCTCTACCCTGTTGCCTGCACTCCCTTAGAAGAAATATTAGGGGGTGCCTGGGTGGCTCAGTTGGTTAAGCCACTGCCTTCTGCTCAGGTCATGATCCCCGAGTCCAGTCCGCAATGGGCTTCCAGCTCAGCGGGGAGTCTGCTTCTTCTTCAGACCTTCTCCCTTCTCATGCTCTCTCACTCTCTTTCTCTCAAATAAATCTTTTTTCTTTTTTAAAGATTTTTGTTTATTTATTTGACAGACAGAGATCACAAGTAGGCAGAGAGAGAGAGGAAGCAGGCTTCCCGCTTGAGCAGAGAGCCTGATGTGGGGCTCGATCCCAGGACCCTGAGATCATGACCTGAGCTGAAGGCAGAGGCTTTAACCCACTGAGCCACCCAGGCACCCCAATAAAATCTTTAAAAAAAATTAGGTTGTTGTAATGGACTCTTCTTTATTTCCTCTTAACTAAGTGAAATATACAGTGAGGACCTCCTCCGTTTCTTAGATGAACACGGGTGTACCCCGTGGACTTCTCTGCTCCCCTTTCAGCACAGGGCTCTGAGCAGTGTCAGAGGAGCTGTGTCCTTACTCAGCTGCAATGATGCGGTGGATTCCCACACTTTGCTATAACAAACAGTATCTTGGGGCTCCTGGCTCAGCTGGTAGAGCATGTGACTCTTGATTTTGGGTTGTAAGTTTGAGCCCCACATCAGGTGTAGTTACTTAAAAAATAAAATCTTTAGAAAACAAAACAAAACAAAAACCAAGCAGTATCTCAACAAGGAGCCTTCTGCAAACACCTTCTTTGCATTTTGCCAGACAGTCTTTGAGATCAATTCCTGAAAGCTGGATTGTGGTCAAAGGGTAATCTCACACACAATAGCGCTTGATACTGCCCAGGTCGTCGTCCTACTTGGACTGTTTTCCATTCCCACCATCACTGGATACGATGGCCCCTTTCCCCACAGCCTGGGCGATGGTACATATTGTCACCCTGAGAGTCTGATGGGTGAGAAACGGCACTTTAGTGTACTTCCCATTTGCATTTATCTTATGATCAAGGTTAAGGATATTTTCATATTTCACGGCCAGTTGCCTATTTCTGTAAATATCATTTGCTTATCTGAAAAATACAGGATTGAGGGTTTTCTTCTCTCTCAGTTGGCATTTTGAGATCTTTTGTAAATATTTACTGTTTGCCTTGTGCTATGTTTATGGTGTTCTTTTGCCATCCATACATTGTTTTGTAACAATTTACTTTCCTGTATTGGTTCTGGATTTTGGTAGGAAATTTCTCACTTCTAAGTGGTTGTTGAGGAAACTCACCCACCTCCTCTTCTAGCATTTGCATAATTTCATTATTTCTTTTAAAAAAAAAAGATTTGACAGAGATCATAGGAAGGCAGAGAGGCAGGCAGAGAGAGAGGGGGAAGCAGGATCCCCACTGAGCAGAGAACCTGATTCAGGGCTCAATCCCAGGACCCTGAGATCATGACCTGAGCTGAAGGCCGAGGCTTAACCAACTGAGCCACCCAGGCACCCCCATTATTTATTTTTTTAAAAGATTTTATTTATTTGACAGAGAGATCACAAGTAGGCAGGCAGGCAGAGAGAGAGGCAGAAGCAGGCTCCCTGCTGAGCAGAGAGCCCGACATGGGGCTCGATCCCAGGATCCTGAGATCATGACCTGAGCTGAAGGCAGAGGCTTAAGCCACTGAGCCACCCAGGCACCCCCCATTATTATTTCTTAAAGTAATCTCTACACCCAAAGCGGGGCTCAAACTCACAACCCTGCGATCAAGAGTAGCATGCTCTTCTGACCAAGCCAGCCAGGTGCCCCTTGCATGGTTTCTTAGTTCACATCTCAACCTCTAGTCTATTTTAGACTTACCATGGTTTATGATGTGAGGATCCTTTCCACTTCTGTAGGTAGTAGTTTTAGATCCGGCTTGTCAATTCCGTAAGAATGGGAATGTGAGTCCAGCACATTTAGAGACTAATTTGCAGGGAATTTAGTCTTCCAGTCCTCAAACATGATGTCAGTGTCTGGTTTTCATTTATTTCAACAATGATTTGTATTTTTTTAGTGTATAAGTCTCACACGTGTTTTGAAAAGATTTTTTTATTTGAAAGAGACACAGTGGGAGAGGGAACACAAGCAGGGGAGTGGGAGAGAGAGAGAGAAGCAGTCTTCCTGCAGACGTGGTTCAATCCCAGGATCCCGAGATGATGGCCCAAGGTGAAGGCAGACGCCCAACTGACTGAGTCACCCAGGTGCCCCACGAAAGGCATTCTTAAGAAGCTGGATGTTAAGGAGAGAGATGCCATGCTATAATTATATTTTCTCAGAATATCCTTGTCTTAAGGCTATGCTACCCTCATAAAAATGATTTGGGGAGGTGTTCTCTATTTTTTGGGAAAGTGTGTAACATTGGCATTTTTCTTCCTTAAATGTTTAGATCCATCCTGGCTTTATGATGAAAGGGAAAATTACCCCCTAATAATTGTTGTTAACACAGAGAATTGAATGAATCATCAGTGAATTTTCCCAAAGGGAACACCTCTATAGGATAAGAAACAGAATGTTAACCAGTGCCTTCATTTTTCCTCATGCCTGCCTAGTTTGCTCCCTCCAAATGTCCTTACTACCCTGACATTGGATACCATCAATAATTTTGCCTGTTCTTGAACTTCAAATCGAGAAATGCAGTATGGGGACACCTAGGTGGCTCAGTCCATTAAGCGTTTGCCTTCAGCTCAGGTTGTGATCCCAGGGTCCAGGGATTGAGTCCCACATTGGGCTCTCTGCTCAGCAGGGAGTCTGCTTCTCCCTCTCCTTCTGGCTCTCTCTTCCCGGCTTCTGCTCTCTCTCTGACAAATAAATAAAATTTAAAAAAGAAAAGAAAAACACAGTATGTATGTTTTTGTGTCTAGATTCTTTTGCTAAACATGGGAAGAGTACAGGACACCTGGGTGTCTCAGTCGGTTAAGCCACTGCCTTCAGCTCAGGTCATGATCCCAGAGTCCTGGGATCGAGTTCCACATCACATTCCTTGTCCAGCAGGGAGCCTGCCTCTCTCTCTGCCTCTGCCTGCTTGTGTGCTCTCTGATAAATAAATACATAAATAAATAAATAAAATCTTAAAAAAAAAAAACAAAAAACCACGGGAAGAGTAGTCCATACTGCCTGCTGCTGTGCGCACTTCTTTTGCATTTTATTCTGCCACGTGAGTTACCACGGTTACTTGTCTTTTGTGGGAAGGGCATCTTGGTCACTTACGGTTTCTGGCTGTTATGAATAATGTGCCTCACAACATTCCTGTTTGTGTCTTTCGGTGCACAGATTTTGTACCTCTGTTGGGTACCCATCTGGAAGTGGAATTACTGGGGCGGAAAGGAGGAGATGCTTAGCTTTAGTGAACGCTTTGGTTTTCCAAAGTGTTGAACCAGTTTACACACCCACCTGCAGCTTCCGGGGGGCCCCGCGGCTCCACTTGCTGTTTATGCTTCAGACATGCAGGTGGGTGAGGAGGGATCACATTGTGGCTTCAATTTGCATTTTCATGATGACTGGTGACATTGAACACATTTTATTATTATTCATTGGCTCTGGGTAGTCTGTTTTGTGAAATGTCTTTTTTTCTTTAAGATTTTATTTATTTGAAAAAAAAAAGATTTTATTTGACACACACACAAAGAATACAAGCAGGGGGAGCAGCTGGCAGAGGGAGAGGAGGAGGGGGAGGCAGGCTCCTTCTGAGCAAAGAGTTCATCCCAGGACCCTGGGATCATGACCTGAGCCTAGGGCAGACACTTAACCAACTGAGCCACCCAGGCGTCCTGTGAAATGTCTCTTCAGGACTTCGTCTATTGTATTAGTCACTTGTATCTTAACTGATTGCAAATATCTTCCAGGGTATGTGGCATGCTGTTTTTGCTTTTGTTTTTAACACACACACGCATTTTAAGTAGGTGCCATGTGCAGACATGGAGCCCAGCATGGGGCTGAACTGATGACCCTGAGATCAAGACCTGAGCTGCGATCAAGACTCGGGCGCTCAACCAACAGAGGAACCCAGGTGCCTCAATGCATATTTCTTTTTTTTAAGATTTTATTTACTTATTTTTAAAAAGATTTTATTTATTTGATAGAGAGATTGAGATCACAAGTAGGCAGAGAGACAGGCAGAAAGAGAGGGAGAAGCAGGCTCCCTGCTGAGCAGAGAGCCCAGTGCGGGGCTTGATCCCAGGACTCTTGAGATCATGACCCGAACCGAAGGCAGAGGCTTAACTCACTGAGCCACCCAGGCGCCCCTTTTATTTACTTATTTGAGAGAGCAAACAGAGAGCATTAGCAGGGTTAGAGGCAGAGGGGGAGAGAAAGGGAGAACAATACTCTCCGTCGAGCAGGGAGCCTGATGGGGCGCTCGATCCCAGGACCCTGGGATCACGACCTGAGCTGAAGGCAGACACTTAACCGACTGAGCCACCCAGGCGCCCCGCAACACATATTTTTAAAAAAAGCTTATTTATTCATTTTAGGTAATCTATGCACACAATGTGGGTTTTGAACCCATGACCCCAAGATGAACAGTTACATGCTCTGCTGAGTCAGCCAGTAGCCCCTGTCATGCCTTTTCCTACAGTTGAAACTAATTTATTCTAAGAAATCTTTGTGCATCCCAAGGTCATCAAACCATTTTCTTCTGTATCTTCTCCTAAAGGTCTTTTTTTTTTTTTTTTTCTAAAAATTTTGAGAGAGATCTACTTAGATCTTTACTGATACATACAGTACAGTATTACAAATGTATTTCCTCTTACGATTTTTTAAAAGATTTTATTTATTTGAGAGAGAGGGGAGAGAGCAGAGCAAGAGAGAGGGCAAGAACAGGATTGGGGGAAGGGGCAGAGGGAGAGGGAGAAGCAGCTTCTTTGCTGAACTTGGAGCTCAACACAGGGACAGATCCCAGGACCCTGAGATCATGACCTGAGCTGAAGGGAAATACTTAACCAACTGGGCCACTCGGGCGCCGCTCTCCCAAGTCTTTATAAAGTTTACCTTGAACATACACCTCTATGGTCCATGGAATTTTTATGTCTGAGGTGAGGTAGGCAAGGGTTGTATTTGTTTCTCTGTAGTGGTATCTAGCTGATGCAACACCATTATTGGAAAGACCATCCTTCCCCTGCTGCCATGCAGTGCCTCTGTGTACGGGTTTGTTCCTGGACTTCTCTTCTGTCGTGAGCCACGTTGTTTTAGCTAGTGTAGCTAGGATGTCTTGATATTTAGGCTTGTGGGTCTTTACAATAAAAATAGCTGTATTTTGGGACGCCTGGGTGGCGCAGTTGGTTAAATGACTGCCTCCGGCTCAGGGCGTGATCCTGGAGTCCCGGGATCGAGTCCCACATCAGGCTCCCAGCTCCATGGGGAGTCTGCTTCGCTCTCTGACCTTCTCCTCGCTCATTCTCTCTCTCACTGTCTCTCTCTCTCAAATAAATAAAATAAAATCTTAAAAAAAATAAAAAAAATAGCTGTATTTTACCTTTGTATGCCCCTATAATTTTTTTTTTAAGATTTTATTTACTTGACAGACAGAGATCACAAGTAGGCAGAGAGGCAGGCAGAGAGAGAGAGAGAGGAGGAAGCAGGCTTCCCACTAAACAGAGAGCCCGATGCGGGGCTCAATCCCGGGACCCTGGGATCACGACCTGAGCCGAAGGCAGAGGCCTTAACCCACTGAGCCACCCAGGCACCCTGCCCCTATAAATTTTTTTAAAAGACATTTGAGAGAGAGAGAGAGAGAGAGAGGACAGGAGCCGGTAGGAGAGGGAGAAGCAGGGGCCCTGCTGAGCAGGGAGCCCACTGCAGGGCTCGATCCCAGAACCCAGATGCCCCCTCGGACTATAAATTTTAGATGTGTCAATTTCCACCACAGAACTTTCTGGGATTTCGATTGGCATTTAGAGTGAAACTACAGATCAGTCTGGGGAGAACAAACCTCTGTATGATGTTGTCTTCCAATCCATGAATATGTTAGTTTGTTTAGGTCTTCTCTCAACACTGGGAGTTTTCATTATTTCCTAAGACTCTTTCATCAGATTTATTTCTTGTTATTTGACGTTTTAGGATCCAACTGTAAATGATGCTATTTTGTTTGTCGTTGTGAGCTATATGTAGTACACATACACACAGGACTTAACTTTCGTGTATGAATCTGTGTCCAATCACCTTGACTAGAGATAGTATTTATGGATTATCTGGATTTTCATGTACACACATACCATTTCTGAGTTTTGTTTTTTCCATTCCAGATTCTGAAACTGTTTCTTTTTACTGCTCAGCAGGGCTGCTTAGGGCCTCCAGCACAAAGCTGAGCAGAGGCCATGAGAGCAGACACGTGTAGACTTTGTTCTTTGATATCTCACCTTTAAGCATGATGGGTGTTTTGCAGATGTATCAAGGAAGTTTCTGCTCTTTGGGGATGGCTTTATTTTTAGTGCACCCGACACCAGGTATAGACCAAGCTTCTCTAGTAAGCTCCTCAGAGGCAGGCTCTTGGGTTGGTCTTCTGTCACCAACAGGAACTTTTTTTTTTTTTTTTTTTGGTCATCAAAACAGGAACGTTATTGTTCTTTTTTAAAATTTCACTTTGTCAGGGTGCCTGTGGCTCAGTCATTAAGCATCCACCATCAGCTCAGGTCATGATCCCAGGGTCCTGGGATCGAACCCCACGTTGGGCTCCCTGCTCGAGGGAAGCCTGCTTCTTCTGCTCCCACTCCACCTGCTTGTGTTCCCTCCCTCTCTGTCAAATAAGTGAATAAAATCTTTTTTTTTAAGATTTTATTTATTTATTTGACAGAGAGAGATCACAAGTAGGCAGAGAAGCAGGCAGAGAGAAGGAAGCAGGTTCCCCACTGAGCAGAGAGCCCGACATGGGGCTCGATCCCAGGATGTTGAGATCACGACTCGAGCCAAAGGCAGAGGCTCCAACCCACTGAGCCAACCAGGCACCCTGTGAATAAAATCTTCTAAAAAAAATAAATTTCACATTTTTAGTCTCTAAAGGGACCTTATCTTCTTGTCAGCTCATGGATTTAGATTTCCTCCCCAGTATTATAAACAGCACTTCTAATTTTTCCAGATATACTATTTGCCACATTGCCAGAATCTTGTTATGTAGCATCTGACTGACTTCCTTTTTAATGCCGATTTGACAAGTCTTTTTAAGGATTGTGGTTTGGAAACATTTCTGCTACGTTTGAAAATATTTCTACCATTTTATAATGTGTTTATCCTGTCTTTTTTATGCTCTCCCCTCTTATCTTCTGTTTGATCTTTACCCAAATTATACCGTATTTAAGGTATCTTTTTTTTTTTCCCCTTTAAGGAAGCTCTAGGCCCAACGTGGGGCTGGAACTCACAACTCCAAGATCAGGAGTCACATGCTGTATCGGCTGAGCCAGACAGGCGCCCCTCTGGTATCTCTTCTGCTTGAACTTGGCTAGCTCTGCCATCCACCCCAGCCACTGCCTTAAAACCTGCTGCTCTGGTCATTGCCTTGAATCTTCCATGAACTTTGCATTTTATTTTATTTTATTTTTTTAAAAGATTTATTTGAGACAAAGATCACAGGTAGGCAGAGAGACAGGCAGAGAGAGAGGAGGAGGAAGCAGGATCCCCGCTGAGCAGAGAGCCCGATATAGGGCTCGATCCCAGGATCCCAGGACCCTGGGATCACAACCAGAGCCGAAAGCAGAGGCTTTAACCCACTGAGCCACCTGGGGGCCCCTGAACTTTGCATTTTAGTTCTACTCTTTACATTTCTAAATATTGAGGGTTCTTCCAGAGAGCTTTATGGTTACTGATCCTTAACTCAATTCCACGTAACCAGAGAACACGCATGTGCTGCGGGATGCTCAGAGCTGCCTTGAGGCCCAGCAGGCCGCCAGCCTGGGGTGGCAGAGGGGACCCTGGAGCCCTGCTGCTGGGGCTGGAGTGGGGTTTACACATGGCCTTCAGGTAAGGCAAGTGGAGGAATGTTCAGATTTCCTGTGTTCACTTTCTTTCCAGTTCTATCACCTGTGGAGAGAGGGCTGTTAAAATTTCCAACTCTAACCGTAGAATTGTTTGAATTCTGTCAGATTTTCCTTCATAAACTTGTACACACAATTGTAGACAGTAAATCCTTTTTTCTTGGTGTTCTTCACCTTAGGGGTATGGCTTTAGAGTCAAAGTGCCTCTTTGTCAGCATCTCCGTGGTTCTTCGTCCTTTGTCCATGTCGCAATCCTTTGTCTAACTGCAACGTAACATAAAGATGCAACTAAGGTCGGCCGGCACAGGAGGACTCTGTCCCATCTGTTATTCCTTCCTCTTCCTTTCCTGCCTTCTTTGGGATTTTTTAAAAAATTAGTTTTCTTTTGGATTTTTAAACTTACATACTGGCTTTTATAAAAAAAATTCTTTTTAATGTTCCAGAATTCATTGTTTATGCACCACACCCAGGGCTCCATGCAATCCATGCCCTCCTTAATACCCATCACCAGGCTCCCCAACCTCCCAACCCCCGCCCCTTCAAAACCCTCAGATTGTTTTTCAGAGTCCACAGTCTCTCATGGTTCATCTCCGCTTCCAATTTCCCTCAACTCCCTTCTCCTCTCCATCTCCCCATGTCCTCCATGCTATTTGTTATGCTCCACAAATAAGTGAAACCATATGATAATCGACTCTCGCTGTTTGACTTATTTCACTCAGCATAATCTCTTCCAGTCCCATCCATGTTGATACAAATTTTTTTTTTTTTTTTAAGGTTTGTTTACTTGAGAGAGAGCTAGAGCGAGCATGGGCAGGGGGAGGAGCCGAGGGAGAAGGAGAAGAGAGAATCCTCAGGCGGACTCTCCACTGAGCGCAGAGCCGGACTCAGGGCTCAATCCCACGACCAGACCCTGAGACACAACCTGGGCCAAAACCAAGAGTCAGACATGCAGTTGACTGCGCCACCCTGGCCCCATTGGCTTCTTTTTTCTGTTCTTTCTTGTATTCGTATTTGCTCAGGACTCAGCTGTGCTTCCTGAAGCTGAGTGTTCGTGTTTCTCATCACCTCTGGAATCCTGCTGGAAGCTGACTGGAGCTTCTCCTTCAACTTTCCTTTTCGCTTCATTTTTGGTACTTCTGTTCTCTCGGTTGCATTTCTCTTCACCTCTATCCGCTCTATTTAACTGCTCTTTTGCATTTTTAACTTCGGTGACTTCTAGTTGCTCTGTGTCATCTGTTTTAGTTCGGGGTCTTTGCTTCCTGTCCGCTGAAGGGTCTAGAGGCCGTGGTAGGTGGGGCAGAAGCTGCTGGGGGTGGCTGCACGAGGGTTTCGGAGTCTCAGAGCAGAGTACTTGGAAACAGGAAAAGGCCGGAGCAGAGGCAGGACACGGAGCCCCACCTGTGCTGACGAGAGATGGAGAGACGCGGGTGGGAAAGTTGGGGCCCCGTACGAGAGCTGGAACAGTGTTCTTGGTGCGCCTGGGCCTCCAGAGGCTTCCTGGCCAGCCGCACTCATCCCCCTGTCCCTATACAGCCGTGCTCCCTTCCCAGCATATCCAGGAATCAACCTTGGCTGAACGTGCCCCTGGACACCACACTTCTGCTGGTTTTTATTTTGTTCACATTGGTTAAATCTTAAGTGGAATATAATTTTTTATACACAAGAAAATACTTCATGTACCTATGTAGTAAGACAGGTAGGGAATGTGCTGGGAATGTGTCCAGTGCAAATGTATTCACACCCATGCCGAGAGTGTCCTCAGATGATTGTCATTCCAGCCTCACATGTCACATGTGGGTCACGCCAGGAAGGAGTAGATTGCCAGGCTCTGCATGGTGTATGTTTGTCCTATTTATCCTATAAAAATAACTCCAATGGATGGGATGACGGGGTCACCGGCAGCTCACCCCCTTCGACCACATGCAGCAGCCGGGGTGTGGGGGTGTGCTTGCTCAGCTCCACGACTGCAGGATGGCTCTGGGGGAGGGGGGGTGGTGGGGTGGCCTCAACTGCTGGTCCGCCACTCCCTCAGTAGGGGATGTCATTCTGATAGTACTGGATCATGTCATAGGTCCGGCTCCTGGAAGGACAGTGGAGGGAGGCTGTAGGAGACCATCTGGTTCTGGGCCCCTTCACCCCACCGAGTCCTTCACCACCGCATGGAAAGCTGCACTTAGAATGTGTCCCTTTTCCCCTCCCTGAAGGTGCAAATGCAAGATCGCAGACCCTCTGGCCTTCCTATCAGCCCGTCTTCCAGGGGACACACCTTCCCCCGCCAGGGACCAAGGCTGTGTGAGTCCTAGACAGAGATAGGAGCTCTGTCTCCTGCCAGGCCTCCTCAGCTAGATGCCTGCCCTCTGTCCTGGGCCTGGGAATCCAACGACAGGAGCTGTCCCTGTGTCAGGGGACACTCTGGCCCCTGGCCTGACATGTGGTACACAAGTGAGACCCTGTCCTCCTCCCCTGTCATACTTCCCAGCACACGCCTTACTCTGCCAACAAAACAATCAGAAGAGACTTCCCCTGTCCTGCCCTCTAAACCCCTCTGGTCAGGTCCCCATGCTGCCCTTGAACCACTTCCTGTTTCTCTGTGGGGGGGGTAGGAAGTGGGGGGAATGGGGGGGGCTTGAGGCCCACCCTGGGCGGCTCTCAGCATTCCTCTCAGATTCACGGCTGCCCCTCCAGGGGATCAGGGTGGGGAAGCTCAGCTCCAGTTCCGCCCAGGTGCTCAGCCCGGGCTCTGCTTTCAGAACCACCACCTTTTCTCTCCGCTCCTGTCACAATGGCCAACTGGCCAGCCCCTCCCCCAGGCCCGAGGAAGGTGTGGGGTTGCTGTTGGGGCCCAGGCAGCAGCCTGAGGAAGGTGTGGGGAAGCAGGGGTGGGGCTGAAGCCTCCCGGAGCTCTTTTTGCTCTTCATCTAGCCTGCTGGGCTGTGCTCACCTCCCTGCCCCCCAGCCCCGTGCCCTCTGCACGCAGAGCTCCCCGGGCCTCACTGGCTGGGCGGCAGACAGGAACTTGGGCCTTGAGGCCTCTGCTGGGTATTGCCCTTGGCATATCCCTGGCCCCTCTATCCCAGCACCCTGTCACTCTGTGAGGACTCCCTTCAGGACTTGTGCGACAGAGAGTCCCCTGGGACAGCAGCATCCCTGCCACCTAGCCTGGGCGTGGTGGCCCTGCAAAGGTGCCCAGAGAGCACTGTTGTGCGGCAGGAGGCGGGGGAGAGGAGAGGAAAGGGGACTCACCTGTTGCTGAGGAAGCAGCTCTGAATGACCTTCATGATGAAGTTCGCAGCCTCCCTCTCAGTCATGTTGGGGCTGAACCTGTGCCTGGGGGCGAGGGCCGTGTCAGGTCTGTCGCCTCCTCGAGGCCACCCTCCCCGTGGCCACCCTCCCCGTGGCCACCCTCCCCGTGGGGATGAGAGCTTGCTAAGAGACTGCACTCAGCATTTGTGGGAATTTGTTCAGGTGAGGGCTGGCCCAGGGAATACTCCCTCTTAGGGACAGTTCTAAGGGGCATGAACACCATCCCCAGCTGGTTCTGGAGGGCCTGTCCCCTTCTCCAGCACCACCTCCGCTATGTGGCCCCTGGACTGGGGGAGGACCAGCCCAAGGCCAAGCTACTGCAGCCTCAGGCCTGGGGGCAGGGTAGGCCCTGTGTTCTTGAGAAATGAAGGGACTCCTGGGATGTCTGCAGCCCCGGTGTGGTGAGAGGGCCTCACCCAGGAACCCTGTCTGCTTTGGGGTTCCCAAGAGAGTGTGTGGCCTTGATAATGATCACATTCACCAGCACTAAGGAGGCTCCCACCCGGAGGGGACAACTGCCCCCCAAATGGCCTGCACACGTGCCTAGGACCTACTTCAAAAGCTTGATTGTCTGGCCACGGAAGCAGGGCAGGCCCGTGTCCAACATGAGAGTGACCAGAGAGACGACTGCATCCATGTAGGGCCTGGGGAGAGGCAGGGAAGGAAGGGGAAGAAGGCTGGCCTAAGCAGGTTGACCCTGCTCACCGCCGTCCTGCAGCACAGCCCGCACATGACAGCCACACACAGCGGCCCACCTACCCACACCTCTGTGGCTCAGTGCGGCAGCCCCTGTGGTGGCCGGGCGGGGGATGCCCACACACCCTGGACTGGGCTGAGCCTCGTGCCTTGGTCCGCCCATCCCAGACCTCAGCTGTGGTCTCAGCCGTGGTTTCTGTGCCTGGCTAAGGAAGTGCAGGCGTGCAGCGTGAACGCAGCCTGACCCTCTGAGCAGCCTTGATGCAGGCTCCGACAGACTCAGGACTGGAGTTCAGGTGCCACAACACTGCTGGGTGGCCTTGGCCGTGTGACACTCTGAAGCCAGGAAAGTAAGTCTTCAGCGTGTAGCCCAGGGGATGGCAGATCTCAGGCTTGGGTGAAGGGGTGAATGGGGTACTCAGAGCAGGGAGCCCAAGGTGCTGGCAGGCAAGGCCATGCCTGGAGACTACAGAATATGGCAGGACACTGTCGCTCAGAGCCGGAAGTCGCTGGCACAGATGGGCAGAGCAGTGACAGGAAGGCAAGGCCCAGGCTGCCCAGGCCAATAGGTAGCCCCTAGCACCTGGCTTGCTCTTCTGAACTGCAGCCCCTCCATCCACAAAGGGGCCTGAGAAGGGCCCACGGGACCTCCGAAGGCTGGCCTTGTGGGATTAAGTGGCAACCAGGACCAGTGCCAACCTGCCACTTTCCTCCCTGTGGTCTCGGTAACCCCACTGGCCCTTCCCTGGGGCTCACCGCACAGCCAGGTAGCCACGGACACACATCTCCATGAACCATTTGAAGGGCGTGGCCTCCATCTTGCCCCCCATGATCATCACCATCTCATCTGTCAGCTTGATATCTGGTTCCCAGCCAAGGTTGCCGCCGGGTGAGCTTTCAAACATGAAGCCGAAGTCTGCAAAACCCCCAAAGCCATTCTTGATAGGATCGGGTGCCAGGGCAAAATGGGGGCATGCTTCAGCCACGGGGTGGAGTTATTGGCTCCCACACCCCATGAGCTGGCCCCAGGCCGTGTTTTCTTGGGGAAGGTGGGGCAGGCGGTGGCAAGCAGGCAGGAGAGAAAAGAGGAAGTGGAGTTGGGGAGCCAGGCTGGAGCAGAAACGCTGGACCTGGGGCTGGGTGAGCCGTGCTCTGCCTGGTTCTGGTTTCTGATCCCACAGCACTCCACACCCTGCCATCCTGCTGCTACTACTTACCCCCACAGCCTGGTGGCCAATAGCTTGGGCCTTAGATCTAAACTCAAACCCTGGCCCGGGCCCTTCCTGGCTGGGTGACCCCAACATGTCTGGCTCTTCTGTGGGGGTGGGGACTGCTGTCCTGCCCTGGCCTCTAGGGGGTGAAGGGAGAAGAAGAGGGCGGCACTGGGGCCTAGCTGACCGATGTGGATGATGTGGCCCTTCTTGTCCAACATGATGTTCCCGTTGTGCCTGTCCTTGATCTGTAGCAGGAACAGCAGGAGACTGTAGGCAGCCATGCTCCGGATGAAGTTGTAGCGCGCCTGCATGGAGAGAGCCCAGGTGCTCATGGATGGTTCCCCAAGGGCTGCACCTCCCGGGGCCTTGCGGGCTTTCTCCTGCCTCCCTGCCTGGGACCCTGAGGCTTGGCAGTTGTTCTCTGAGCTCTTGTTCCCAGCCTTGCAATCAGAGACCAAATCAGCAAGCCAGATCTTGGAAACAGAAGGGACAAGTGAGCAGCAAACCCTTTCTCCCACACCCACAAACTTGCTTTCTCCTGAGGAGTCTATCTCAAGGTTCCTTTGAATCCCAAGGAAGGTTATGGGGTACCCTGGTTTTACCCCCAAATGTATAAAGTTTCAGAAAAGGGCAACGAGGAAGCAGGGTACTGGCCCACAGGCAGTGCTGGGTGTAGGCGGGATGGCGTGTGCAAGCCATCTCAGGTCTGGGGCCGCCCTGCCGCTCACCTGCTGGAAGGCCAGAGTGGACTCGTCCCCATACTGGCGCGTGAAGTAGTCGTACATGCCAAAGTCCGTCTGGCGGCCCAGCTGGTCCCGGGAGGTACAGTCGGGGATGCACTCAATCACTCCGCACTGGGGAGGAAGGGCCAGATGCCAAGGCCTGCAGGCAGGACTCTTCTCGGCCTGAGGCATCAGGGGCTCCCCCTGGGCTCTTGCACAGGGAACTTACCCCAGGAGCAGTGGCCACCACCCGGTAGGGGAAAACAAAGAGGTCCAGGCCAACCAGCTGGAAGATGTTCTTGAAAAGGTCAATAATCTGCAGAGCCAGCATGTCCTGGAGACCAGGGAGGTATGGGGTGGTCAGCAGGCCGCCTGCCATGCTCTAGTTCACCTGACCCCCAGCAGTGAGGAGGGCGGGCGGGAAGGAGGCCATGGCCAGGCAAGAGCCTGAAATGTCTGGCCTCACTGCTCCTCATGCTGGGCTGGGCTCTCAGGACCATCAAGAACTGGGCTGAACTGAGGCCGTGCTGTCTAGTGGGGGACGCGATCGGGGTGCCTTTGTCCCAGGGCAGTTCCCTCTTGGTGGCAGGGGATGGACAGTGGGTGGGACCTACTGGAGAGGCCCCTGGGTTAGACAGAAAGCCCCGCTTTCCTCTGTGGCACCTCCGCCCAATGTGGGAAGCCAAGCTCTGGTTCTGTGCACAAGGTGCGGCCCTGCAGCATGCCTGGAGCCTCTGGGAGGGCAGGCCTGGCCGTTCACTACCTGCCGGCAGTCGTCTCCCACTTTGAAGATGGCTGCCTGCCACGAGATCTTTTGGCCATCAGCCTCCTGTGTGCCACACTCGTCTTCAGAGTCTGAGCGGCACCGCAGACCTGCACGGGGTGGAGAGGCAGCCTTTTAGCCTGGAGGCAGGGAGATGCCCTCTGTAGGGGTCGGGGCAAGCCCTGCTCACAGGCCCAGGGCCCTAGGAACCTTGGGGATTGTCTCTGCAAAGCCTAAGGAGGCCAAAGAGGCCCAGCAGGCTCCTGGGGTCAGGGAGAGCCACAGGGTCAGGGGTCTCTTCCAAAAAATGTTTAGGCTTAAATGGAACTGAAGATGAAGCCCAATTTCACAGGAAGAGGGGACCCAGGCGTGTCCAGGACCAGTGGTGGGCACTGGGAACTAGGGGGCAGGAGTGTATATATCTGTACCCTAGGGTACCGGTGAGGACTTGGGGGCCAGAGTGCAGGGAAGGCCATGGAAGGTCTGTCCCATACTGGCAGGGGGCACAAAGCTCTCTGTTTGGGTTGACCAGTATCCTCTAAAATTCCTGCCCACTCAAAACCACAGAATTGACCTTATTTTGAAATAGGATCTTTGCTTATATAGTCAAGTTCATAAGAATTAGGGTGGGCCTTATCAGAGCAGGACACGGGCACACAGGAAGAAAGCCTCGTGAAGGCAGAGGCAGGGGTGGGAGTGACAAGGCTGCGGAGGATGGCCACGGCTTGCTGCAAGCACCGGCAGCTGGGAGGAAGACATGGAACAGATTCTCCCCTGGAACCCTTCTGAAAGAGCACGGCCGTGCTGACACCATGGTGTCGCACTTCAGGCCTCCAGAACTGTGGGGTAATATATCTCTGCCACTGAAGCAATCTGGGCCTGTGTCACTTGCACCGCACCCCCTGAAGCCCTGGGCCGCTCAGCCTCAGGAAGGTGCCTCCTGGACTCAATGGCTGACCTAGGGCTGGACTCCAGGGGTCTCTGTCAGTCTACACCAGCTCCATGCCAGCCACCCCTAAACCAGGGCTCAGACTGAGAGCAGAGGGATGTCACCTTTCACGGGGAGCTGGTCATAAACTAAACACGCTCAAGGAAACTGCCATCACTTAGATCCCAAACTGTGTCAAAGATTCTTCACTGACCTTCTTTTTCAAGTTCGCTAACTCCACATCGTTTCACCTTAAATTTAGCCAGATATGGGGCTTTTGCGGCACTGAAAAACAACAGAAGGAGCATGGCACGGGTGCAGGAGCAAAGAGAGCCTGGTGCAAGGGAGCTACTGGACGGCAGGCGGCCTCTCACCTCTGCATGGGCGTCCCGGACTTGTAGTCAATGTCCAGCACGATGGCCTCAGGGTTGCTGGGCAGGTAGCAGCCTGAGGGACAGAACGGAAGTCACAGGGAGCCCAAGTGTGACCTCTTCCTCCCCCTACCCCCAACAGGGCTTCTGAATCCTCTTCTGGGACAGGGAAGATAAAGAGCGTCAGGTGAGAAGTGGCTCTGTGGAGAGGGACACTGGGCACCCCAGGCCCCAGGCTGACGTGGGCTGGCCACCTCCCTGGTCCCCATGCCCACCCTGCCCGCCTGCAGAAAGAAGCCAGCTCATCAGCCAACCATACGGCCTGCTCACCCGGCTGCACTTTCACTTCAGACAGAGCTGACAGGCACGCCTTCTTCCTCTCGTCGCCTTTAGGGTAGGGCCTGAGAAACAGGACAGAGATGCTTTGCTTTGTTGCTGCAGGAACTGGCCTCTGGGATTTCGGGGGGCAATGGAGGGCCCCTCCCATCTGCCTCTCTGTTCCTTTCCTCCTAGTTCTAGCTACTACTGAGGATCCAATTAGGCCCAATTCTTTCAGGAGGCCACCCTGAGGGGTCCTTGCCCCACACTCATCAGGGGCCAGGAGGCCCCGGGGGACTAAGGTGGATTTTCTGGTTGTCTTTCCCCCTCACTTGTATGTGATGTTGCTTCAGAGACGCTCAGGGGACAGAGCTGGCTCTGGGGCCTACGTTCAAGTGCTAGTTCTGTTGTTTCCTTGCATCATGGCCTTGGGCAGGCCCCTTGGACCTCCTGCAAGCCTGGGATGAGGATGACAGTGCGGAGTGCAATCAGGCGCCTGAAGGGATGCCCAAGAACACCCCTCCCACCTCTTCAGGCCTCTGTGGGCTAGAAGCTGCTGCATCACCGCTATACTTAGTACTGGGTCCAGGAAAGGCCCTCAGGACGTACAGTGAAACCACGAGGTGACCAAGGTGAGAGAAGCCTGAGCACCAGGGACAGCCTAGGGAAATGAGGTACCTGGGAGGAGAGGCGGCCTGGGGCCTCCCCTAGGCCCTTGGTTAGTTGATGACTCCAGGGCCCCATCCCACACAAACAGGCAGGGCCCCCAATGCCCAGGGAATGTGTCAGCCCTCACACATAGATGGCCCAGGAGATAAATCAGTAAAATGACACTGGAAGCTGCAAAGGAGTCCGGTTTTCCTAATACCCCAGGACGCTTCAGAACTTGGAGAGAGCAGAGTGGCTTCAAACTATGGGACATTTTCCAAAATGAAACTAACATAGGTTTTCTGAAATTCACATGGCTGTGTATTTTGCTCTATTTTCAAGAGACTTGACTTGTCAGGGCAGAGATTCCCAACCCTGGCTGTTCACTAGAATCAGTGGGGCTCTCTAGGCAATCTCCATGATCCAGGACTGAGAGGTGCCACTTACTTGATGATGGCTGACACATTGGTGATCTTGTTAAAGAAATCAAATTCCCGCTGGTAGAAGTCCTTGGCTGGGCCCGACAAGGAGCCAGTGATCTCCTCCACTAACTGCTCCAAGAGGTCACCGATGTCAGCTAACAGAGAAACCAAGAGGGACAGCCTGCAGCTGGGCCACCAAAGGCCCTCAGGGAAACCCCACACATTTGCCAGATATGCAGTCCAGGTGTTCAGGTGTTCCCCAGCACCCAGGCCAGCTCAACTGCCCCGAGAGTGTGGTCTGCAGCTACCTGGAGGGTCTCTGGGACCCTTCAAGACCCCCCGGTCAAAACTACACTGACAGGTTGTTTGCCTTCCTTGCTGTGCAGACGACTGCAAGGCCAGGCGCAAGCAGCTGGCCGAGGTGCTAGTGGTCACTGGATCCTCATGGCTCTGCTCCCGTGGTGTGAACAAAAGCCAGTGTCACTAAGAATGTCTCTGGTGAGGCGATAAGCAAGGACTAACTTGATGACACTCTACCCCGAAGCCACCTCTGGGATACCTACTGTGACGCCATGGGAAGTCACGCGGCAGTCGGCCGCATGGGAAGTATGTAGATGCTGTGCTCTCACAGGAAAGCGCCTTGCGTCGGACTTTCCAACTCAACTAACTTCTTGTTTCAGGGAATACCCTTTTTACTTAAGAGATTGACTGGCGGACAAAAATATACTTATTTGGACTTAGGTATATGGCAGATATTTCCTTGAAAAATGAACAAGGTGAATCTGCCATTTGAGGAAAACTGCTAAGTTTTAGGAAACCTGCGTCTATGACCGTTAGCTTGACAGCTTCCCAGCACTTGAAAATGTCTGTTTTTTAAGACCAGTGGGGCATTGACAGATGTGATCTTTAATGCTGTGAAGTCCTGCTGGTGGTGGGGGTGGGTAAGAGCGCTGGGGAGACCAATGGACTTTAAAGAATGGGCTGTCTCCAGACACCATCACACCGAGAAACTCGATCACAAATCCCCATCACAGTTAATCGTTAAGAACCTATCACTTGTTGTGGTTTGGTGCAGTATCAACCGAGACTATATGTGGTGACCAGAAAGACGACTAAAACCCTCCTTCCTCTTCCAGCTCCAGGTCTGTGTGAAGCTGAATTCCCCACATTGACTTCAACCGGAACAGCATATTCCAACAGGTTAAACACAGAAGCAGAGTGGGAATCTTGCCGTCTTTTACGACGTTAAAGATGTTATGACCTTACAGACATTAAAGAGATCTGCAAATCTGTAAAGCAACACCACTCTTCTTACTCCTTTTTGAATTATGTTTCACAAAAATACATTATTTATGTTACCATGTAATGGGCTTATATTTTTTAAAGGACTTGGTTTTACCGTCCAACACCGGTTAACATTGAGAGCTAAAGCCTGTGTAAATCGAAGCTCTCTGGGGGCCTCACTAGTTTCGAAGGGTGTGAAGACAAGCTCTCAAACAAACTCTGTTTGAGAACCACTGCTCTGAGTGGCCGCCTCGTCCCCACATGGAACTGCTAGGTCAAGTGCAGGGTGAGAAGAAGTTCTCACAGGGGCTTGGGGAGCGGCAGGACGGTGCCAGGGTAGGCAGAGAGTCTGCAGATGAGGTTAGCAAAGGCTTGAAGAAGGAGGGGGTCCTGCTCCTGCTAGGTGTTAAAGATGAGATGTTTCCACTAAAGGATGGGAAGCAGAGCGATGGGCGGGGGCAGCACAGGCTCTGGGAGGGCTCTGGAGGGTTAAAGATTGGAGGGGAGGCCTGAGGAAGGTACAAGTAAATACTCACGGTCTTTCTGGTGCCCTTCTTCATCCAGATAGATGTTAGTTTTCATGTTCCAGATAAACTGGTGCGCCAGAAGCTGGGATTTGGATGCCGCCCACAGAATATACTCTCGCACGTAGCCCATCTATAGGAGAGCAAGGTCACCATCAGCGCAGGCTGGACACCTCTCTGCTGAGAGAGACTAACCCAGTGCGGGAGTGGACTCCCAGCACTTGCAGACCTAGCAAGAAGTGAGTCCCAGTGGTTTCCGGCTGTGTGAGGAAGCTTGCCTGGGGATGTGTGAGCCCAGTGCAGGGGTTAGGCCAAGTTCCAGCTTGCTAGCTGGCTGGTGGGGCAGGTGGGGCAGGTGGGGCAGGTGGGGCCCCAGGCGGTGAGGTCTGCAAAACAGGAAGGAGCCAGCTTTTATTTTCTCTGTGCTTCCCCCTGGACTCTAAGAACTGTAACTCTCCAACCAGCACCTGCTGTTGTCAAGCAATAGGAATGAGTAGGCTGGGTACTAAAACTCAGCTATAAACTGGTTGTCTGGAACAATGTTCCACAGTGATGGGCAGGTTCCAGAAAATTCTCACACACAGACACTTCTTCATGAGTTGACACACCACGGCCACTATCCTAAGGACTCTCCTCTTTCTCCTTCTTAGTCATGTTCTCCTACTTCTAACTCCAGCTTTAACTGCGCTGTCCTAAAGTTAAAAAGAAGGGCTGGCTTTTCTGGAAGACTTCTGAAAGAATGGCCTCTCCCCTGACCAGTAGTTTGTGGCCCCTGCATCTGGTAAAGTATTCTCTGGACAGATGTCCTCAACATGGCTAGCTGGGCTTACTAAGCAGGTCAGATTTCAAATAATTCCTCGCTATGGGTTTCCCAGTGTGACTCTAGCACGGGTAGAGAGCGGTTGCTGGGATGGAGCACAGGCAGTGTGGGTTCAGGGTTGTGGTCAGCCCTGTGTTGGGGATGTTTCTGTGCCAGGCCCCAGGCTAGGCAACTCACGTACAGGTGTGCTGTACATGATGGGCTGAATTGTGTTCCCCAACCCACAATTCATGGGTTGAAGTCACATACATATGCCTCAGTGTGATGGTGTCTGGAGACAGGGCTTTAAAAAGCTGATTAATGGGGCACCTGGGTGGCTCAGTGGGTTAAGCCTCTCCCTTCGGCTCAGGTCACGATCTCAGGGTCCTGGGATCAAGCCCCGCATAGGGCTCTCTGCTCAGCGGGGAGCCTGCTTCTCCCTCTCTCTCTGCCTGCCTCTCTGTCTACTTAGGATTTCTCTGCCAAATAAATAAATAAAATCTTTAAAAAAAAAAAAAAAGCTGATTGTGGTGCCTAGTCCAATGTGGGGTCCTTATAATAAGAGGAGATTAGGACACTGACACACAGAGGGAAGACCACATGAGGACACAGGGACATGGCAGTCATCTGTAAGCCCAGGAGAAGAGCCTCAAAAGAAACCAACCCCATGGGCACCTTGATCTCCAACTTCCAGCCTCCAGAATTGTCAGAAATACATTTAAGCCCCCGCTCTGTGGTTCTCTGCTATGGCGGCCCAAGCACACTAATACATACCTCATCTTGTCTCACCCTCCTTGCTTCCCACCGAAGAGACAAGGGAGCTGGATTCAGGGCCAGAGGAAGCGGCTGGCAATACTTCTAGAGCCCACCCACCTGGCATAGCAAGACAGGGCCTCGGGGTGAGGCGGGGTGAGGTGGGCCTCCTGGCCATGAGCACCAGCCACAGCCTCCGGTGTGTGTAAGAAGAGCTCTGGGACCAGGTCAGAGCCTGGAGGCCCTGCTCCCCAGGCCCTATCCCTGTTGCTGAGGGCCCCCTCCTCATCACCCAGCACAGCTTGCAGAGGGAGGGACAGCACATGCTGGCACAGTCTTACCTTGTCATACCTGAGGGCCTGCACAATCTGGGGGATGTAGAACAGGATGGCGTCCTGTAAAGGAGGAGGACAAGCGATCATGACCTCCAGGAAGGGAAAATAATTCCTTAACCTCCAGGACAATGAAAACAAAGGCAACACAGATGGCTGTCCCAGGGCCTCACTCCAACCTGGAACGGCTTGCTGTCACTCAGCCAATGGGACACCTTGCTGGAGGTGTCTTGCTGGTGATCACAGAGATTGAGAACCAGGGAAAGAACCAGAGGACAGCAAGGAAAATGGCGATGGCTTGAAACACAGGATGGATGAGAAAAAGCAAAAGGAACGAGGCTCCCGTATCTTTAAGGACAGGGGTTATGGCCCATGTGTGTTCACTGCTGGGGGCCTGTGCAGGGACAAGGGCTGAGGTTATAGCAGTCTCATGTGTTGGGGCCTCCGCAAGTCAGCTACCACACCCGTCACTATGGCTGTCACATGGGATCCCCAGCCTTCCCAGCAGTCCATGGCTGGGTGATCTGCCCACGCAGCCATAACTGGCACCAAACTCAACTTCCCAACATACCTGAGTCAACTAAATCTGTCTTCTGTGACTGCCTGAACAGAAACGGGATTGAAGCATGCTTAAGATGGATCAACGTTTCATCAGGCCCATATCAAGTTTCAGATAAACCCCGTCCTTCCTGTCTCCACCTCAACACGGCCTGTGGTCCCACCAAGGCTGACTCAGGTAGGACGCAAGCTCACCGGTGGGAAGGACCGCAGGACTTTCACCCCGTACTGCGCAGTGAGAGGATGCGGCGGGTACATGCTGGAGAAGTAGGAGAGGCCTGTGGGTGGGTCCGCAGGTGCCCAGCACAGCACGTGGCTGAGCTCAGGCGCGTCGGCGTCGATGGTGTGCCAGGTGACCAGGAACTGGGAAGGAAGCAGGGAGATGGTCTGGCACAGGCAGTCCCTGGGGCCCCTCTGGAAACACCCAGTCCCATCCCGTTACATCAGGGGCAGCCCCGAGGTGATAACGATAAAGCATTTACAACAACGTGGGGAAATGTTCTGATACATGATGCAAAGTAGCATAATTCTAACTTGGGTGAAGTACAGTCAATATTTTTCTACTGCAAGCATAATAAATGCCTCACTTGAGAAATGGAAAACACTGGAAATTAGAAAAGTTATTAACCCACTGAGATTGCCAGGTTTGTCACATTTCTAGTTTCCAGGCATTTGGGAGGCATTTGTTTGGTTTGGTTTGAGGATTTTATTCACTTGACAGAGAGACACAGCAAGAGAGGGAACACAAGCAGGGGGAGCAGCAGGCAGAGGCAGAGGGAGAAGCAGATTCCCCATTGAGCAGAGAGCCCAATGTGGGGCTTGGACCCAGGACCCTGAGATCATGACCTGAGCCAAAGGCAGCTGCTTAACGACTGAGCCACCCCGGCGCCCCAGGAGGCATTTGTTTTTGTGCAGTTTGAGCCCACGTGCGTCACTACCTTGATAGCTTCGGGGACGTCACTAACGGCTCCTGGGTCCAACCGAACGAGACGGGTCACCTCGTTGCCGATGGCTTCTGTGTTCTTAAACCTATGGCACATGCAGGGTATGGGTAGAGGAGCCTCTCCCACCTCCCCAGAAGAGAGGGAGGTAGAGGGAGACCTGAACTGGAGGGATACAGATTAGTGCCAAGTGACACTGAAACACAATGCTATTGACATACTGGTAACTCTGACCGTGAGTGTTTACAATGAGCAGCACTATGACTGGCTACAATGTGAATGACAGAATGATCTCCAACAGGAATTATCCTACACTCCCCAAAGGACGTCCCCCTTTCTGAAGTCCTTGCCTTCAGAACATACTCTTGCCTTGGTGCCGAAGCACACCATCTACGGAGTGGCAGCCCATGGGCCGGAAGGTAGGTCAGCAGAGGGGAGGATGGGTACATTTTCAGGGGGCACCGCCTCAGGCTAACACAAGGTAGACTTTCCACGAACACTATCAGGCTGCGGTCCTGATGCAGAGGACGGTAAATAGGCAAGTGTGGGCTCGTGGGGAAGAAATGTCCACCCCTGCATGTGGGGTGGATGCACTTCTGGCGGAGGTAACAGGGTCCTGGGAGACCCCTCTTGGCTACCCCTGGTCTAAGAGCTCTGACTGTGGAGAGCAATGAGGGGAGAGTTCACAGGACACTTGGCTGCTGGCCACCCAATCTGAGAAGCCTGTCACTGAAAGGCCTGTGGGAACAAACCAAAGGCTCCCCAGGCCGGCCACCCTGGAGCGACAGCCTCCATGTGCTCCTATCCTCCTCAGATACGAGACTGGGGCTGCAAATGTGCTCTGACATCTCGTGCCTGTGCTCCTGGTACTGGGGCACTCCAGGCAGGCATCTGTGCTGTGTAACCACTGCACAGAAACACTGGGTCAACATCTAGGGCAGAGCTCTAATATCACTTCCCTGACTCTCCTTGGCAGTGACCACATCATATTCCTCCCCACTCAGGTGTCCTTTTACCGGGCTTCTGGCAAGGCCCTCACGAGGCAGGTGAGACCGTGGCCTACCTGGCTGGCAGCTGCACGGCCAGGTAAGGAGAGATGCTCCAGGCGAGGTTAACGTTGTCCTTCCACTGCTTCTCACTCAGGCTGATGTACTTGGACCTCCAGTTGGCCACACTGTTCTCTCCAGCCTGGTCCAGCTCCAATTCCGGGGCTGACAGTGGATTGTACCATGTGATGAGACGCTCAATCTCGGTGGCCTGGTGAGATGAGACATCAGTGTGCCTTCTGTGTGCACTCACACGCCACTCTGCTCCCGTTCCTGGTGCTATGGCCATAGCATAGGGGTCACCTTACCAGCAGGGACAGCAGTAGCGTCCTTCGCTTCATGTAGTACTTGTGCAGCTGGGAGCCCCGGTTGGTTTTCTTAGACATGCCTGGGCGGGGAGAGAAAAGGCCCAAGTGCATGTCTGTGAGTCCACTGGCCCATCCTTCACTTCTAGAACCCCAGAGGAAGCTGCCTTTCAGTGCTCCGTTCACAGTCTGAACTGCCAGGATGTGACTTGGACTAGCAAACCTTCAACCGACCTGACTTCTTGGAGATGGTCGACATGCCACTGGACAGCGGGTAGGTATTGATCCAGCCTTGAGTGGCCTGCTGCCGAGAGCCGACCGCTATGTCCAGATTGCTCCGGGTGTCTTGGTTATCTGTAGGGAAACACATTGTTGCTTCCAGAATGAGGTGTCTGGATTTTCACCACAGATAAGGTGGTCAGTGCAAGAGCAAGGAGGGAGAGACATGGTGTTGATGGATCTGCAGAATAAACCAACCTCTGGGAAGTGTTTTGTTTTGTTTTGTTTTGGTAATGTAAGCTCTACATTCAAGGTGAGGCTTGAACTCACCACTGAGATCAAGAGGCACAGGCACACTCTACTGCTTGAGCCAGCCAGGTACCCTGGGGAAGTTTTTTGAACTGTTCTACAGAGAAAGCTTACTAAAATATATTCTATTCTTCCTAGCCTTTTTCTTTTTCTTTTTAAATTTATTTATTTGACACACAGAGAGAGAGAGAGAGAGAGATCACAATTAGGCAGAGAGGCAGGCAGGGGATGGGGGAACCAGGTTCCCTGCTGAGCAGAGAGCCTGATGTGGGGCTCAATCCCAGGACTCTGGGATCATGACCTGAGCTGAAGGCAGAGGCTTTAACCCACTGAGCCACCCAGGCGCTCCTTCTTCTTCTTCTTTTTTTTAAAAGATTTTATTCATTTATTTGAGAAAGAGTGTGCGTGGATGCCAGTGTGGGAGAGGGGCAGAGGAGGCAGAATCTGAAGCAGAATCCCCATTCAGTGTGGAGCCTGGCACGGGGCTTGATCCCACAACCCTGAGATCATGACCTGAGCTGAAATCAAGAGTCTGATGCTTTAACAACTGAGCCACCCAGGCGCCCCCCTCCTAGCTTTTAAAATAGACAAAAGAAAATGCGGGTGGCAATCCTGATCAATTACAAACAGCTCTCTCATGGCCATCGTGACGCTGCCCATCAACACCGCAGTGAGTCAGGCCCTACAGGCAGGCAAGGAGCGCTGCCGGCCCTGCTCTCTGTGGAGCCAGGACGCAGCCTCAGAAAATCTTTTTAATTTGCCTTTCCTTTTCCTGTAGTCAGGTTGTTGGCTGGGGGTCTGCCTGCAGAAACTATGCTCCTTTGAGAAACAGAATGTTTCTTTGTGGTTTGCTGCTTGCTTACACGGTAGCACCTTTTCCTTAACCCTGTTGGCTCCTGGCTCCTATTTATCCTCGGAGACTCGGCTCACATGTCACCTCTTCCAGAAAACTCTCCTTGGCTCCCCAACTCCAGGGAGGGGGGCAAGGGCCTGTCCTTGAGGGGTGCTCCCACAATCTCTTGTTGACATCACCAACCAGGTGACAGCAGACAGTGCCCTACTCATCTTGGCACCTGGGCCTTACCCCAGGATGGGCTGTCAGATAGGCAGTGGAGGCTGGTGAACTGGCTGGGGCTGGGGGAACATTATGTCATGTGGCCTCTGCTCAGGGCCTCCTGTGCTCATTCATGTTTGTCAGCTGAGGCTGGAGGACCCGTGGTGGACAGGCAGGCTTTGGGTCTCGTGAGCGTGCAGCAGGGCCATGGCCAGGACTTGGCGGGACCCTCACTGTTCTGACTGGGCTCCTGCAGGGCTGCCCACCTCACACCACTGTCCCAGCTGCCTCCATGCCTTGGCCCCACCACCCAGGAGCAGCTGCCCAGCTGAGGACAAGGCTTACCTGGGGGAACAAGCTGGCTGGCAGTCAGGTACTTCTTGTCTGAGAACATGGCTGTCCAAAATTTAATCATTATGCTTATGTCTTCACGCAACCTCTTTTCTCCTTGAGTAGGGAACTTTGGGGGGCAACTTCAAACAACCACAAGAAGACAAGAGTTAAGTGCCTAGACTCTGGGACTAGAAGCCACGCATATTATAAAAGCACATGAGAGGTGACATGAGTGGTCTCTGAATGACGAAAGGTGAGCCCAGAACTAGTCATCAGCAACAACGGTCTCATTCATTCTCATGGAAAAAAGAGTGATGATTTTCTGAGTCTTCTCATGGCCACCTCTGCCACTAACCCCAGTGCTGTCGACAGCTCTCGGCTGAATGGTGTCCTTGTGGAGCATCGTGCAGCTGCAGCTGTCTCTAGACAACACAACCTACGCACTCGCAAAGCAACTCTTTGTGCAATTACCATTCATAGGAAGTGGAAAGTTAAATGGATGCGATTAATCTCTTCAGTCAACTGAACTGGGGGGAAACGTGCGTGCACTGTGTAGGAAGGCTAGTTCTGAGTACACACGTGGAAACACAGCACAAGGCTGAGCATTTTCCAACCCAGGGACGCCAGAGTGAATGAATCAGGCCACACTGTTTTATGCCATGACTTCTGGGGATGTGGGACACTTGCGAGCAGCACAGCTGGGGGAGTACCTGAAGTAGTCAAAGGCGGTTGAGTAGATCTTCTCTCGAAGCACGTTGCGAATGGTTGCATTTGGGACCACGTCGGCGTGCAGGAGGGCCAGCCCGAGAGTCAGCAGTCTGCGAGAGAACACCAGGGCCCAGTCAGAGTGCGCCGCCCAGGGTCGCCTGCGTCGTCTCTGGCTCCTGTACCAACCATGTGGACCTTGGGCTCGGGGCACGTCTCTGGATGACAGAGCTCTTGGAGGCCAGGACTGTGGCCCCAGCCAGGTGACTGCCACTCCTCAGGTTTATTGGACCAGAAATGCCTTAGGAAAGGTTGTTTTATTGTTTTGTTTTGTTTTTAGCTGTTGTTTTTTAAACCTTCATTCTAACTGGGGGTAAACGGACAATTTGTGCTCATCTGCCTTGGCCAGAGTGCGTATCGCACACCACCTGCCAACTACCTTCTGAGCGCAGTCACCTCTAGGGCTACAAAGGTGGAACATTTAATTCAAGCTAAAAGAAAAAGACATTTACCAAGCATCTGGTTTCTGCCAGACCAGGGCTACTCGATGGGCATCTACAGATGGTGTTGGTCTGTGACAAGGTACTACAGAAACTGAGAGGGGATCCTGCTCATTTCTACAGCAATTTCACATTGCTGTAGGGGTCCAGTGTGAAGCCTTTTCTAGTCATTTATTCTCATGCCTTTTATAAAGATACAGGTCTGTGATGGACTAGAAATGAAGGGAAAAGAGTACTAGCCCTTCCCCACAGCGGTGAGAAGCACCATCCCAAGGGTGCCTGGGGGCTGCAGGAACATGGGTCTGGAGCTCAGGGGAGCAGAAAGAGCTGGTGCTGGCAGTGGGCGGCAGGAAGGGGTACGGGCAGGAGGAGCAGCACACCCTGAAAGGGGAGCCTCTCAGTCTCCTTACAACTGACTACCCAGGCACTTTCAGGCCTTCCCATGCCAGATTCACCCAGCCTGCTGTGTCCATAGCACCCCTGACCGTAGCACCAGGCCTGAGCCTCCCTATTAGGTTACATATCCCCCAAAAGGGAGTATCCCCTGGTGTGGCTGGTATTTTGCATGGGACTTGGCAAAAGTCGACTTGGTGTAGTCAGCATGATCAGAAGGTTTCTGTGAACATCTCTGAGGGGTAAAGAGACCAGCCCAAAGTCACTGCCAGCCCCCCAGTCTGAGCTTGTCACACCTGAGCTCCACTACACCACCTGCTGTTTTCCACTCACCACTGTGACACCAGAATCCTTTCACTACCTTCTATCCCCAGCCAATTTAGAAAGGCTGCCCAACATTTGGGTGCCCCAGGTTCCTGAATGAGCCATTTCCTGAACACTCCCCCGCTATGGACAGCCCGTTGGCTAACTTCCTCAGCCCTGGGCATGGCCGGCCAGATCATTCCATCCAGATCCCCTCTCCAAAGGCCTTGCATATACTAGGGCTTGATTGATTTCTGATAAAAACAAAACAAACCAGACCAAGCTTGGGAACCTCCCCCACAGACTGCCTCCTCCACCAGCAGCTCTACCTCCCCCCACCCCACCCTTGCCACCACCATGAGAGGAGAGCCCCTCACTTGAAGCGAGGCCCGATGGCCGCCACGTGCCGGTTCATGCTCCCCTTGGCCCCGCCGATGTTCAGGGACATGGAGCGTTGCAGCAGGCTGGAGAAGATCTCCACTTGGTCTGAGCTGCAGTACTTGGCAATCTCGAACCGCTGCACCAGGAACTGAGTGGGAAGGAGAATGTGTTGCTCTGCTGGGGCCTGGCCTGCCCGCCCGTGGAGCCAGCACGGAGCCAGCACGGCCAGCTAAGGTGGAGCTCTGGGCCAACAGAAGGGCGGGTGGGGGTCTTAGGGGAAGCACGACGTTCCAGCAAGGGGCTGGGGACGAGTCTGGAAGAGCCATCCCCCCAGCCCCAGGTAAGGCAGTCTTAAACCTGGAGTTCCACGTTTACTGGCCCACTGGCTCGGGGGCGTCCCTGACATCACAGCTATAGTGGGCAAAAGATGGAGAAGGACTTACGTCAATCCAAATGTAGTGAGGGGTCACTTCGGGGGCACAGGGTTTGGGCTGACTGGCTTCTGATGCTGCTAGGGGGTCTGCTTCCTTTATCTCCGCGGAAAACAGGCCGAACTTCTGCTCCACTGTCATCTGCCAGGCCCCTGCCATCTCCCGCATAAACTGCAAGTATGCAATGAAGGTTAGTGGCTCTGTGAAGCTGAGGACTATGTAAAGTAACATAAAAGGAATACATGCTCAGGGCACCTGGGTGACTCAGTCGGTTAAGCTCAGTTAAGACTCTTGATTTCAGCTTTCAGCTCAGGTCAGGATCTCAGGGTCCTGGGATTGAGCTACACACTGGGCTCTCTGCTCAGCAGGGAGCCTGCTTCCCTCTCTCTCTGCCTATCTCTCTGCCTACTTGTGAACACACTCTCTCTGTCAAATAAATAAATAAATAAATCTTAAAAGGAAAAAAAAAAAAGACTCTTGATTTTGGCTCAGGTCATATCTCAGGGCTGAGACTGAGTCCTGCGTCAAACTCTGTGTTGGGGGTGGAGTCTGCTTAAGATTCCCTCTCTCCTCTCTTCTGCCCTTTCCCACCCCTTAAAAAAAAAAAAAACAGAATACACGCTTAACAAACAAAACTTAGAAAACCAAGGAAAGCATGAACAAAAAAACAAAGATCACTTATGATCTAATATCCCAGCCGTTTTCTACCAAAAAGCCCATTCTTGAACTATCACTAGGCCAGGTGCTGGCTTCCTGCTTTGTGGTGTGGTCCCAGCACACCTGGGAAGGGCCTAGTGCTGGGTGGGCCCTCAACAGACTCTGCCAAGCAGCCTGGCTGAATCTTCCTGACAACCCTGAAGCACCATGGTTGCAGAGGTGAGGCTGACTGCTCACGGCCTCTAATCTGGCAAAGGCAGGGCTGGATTTTGGCTCTGGAGCCCAGGTCCTTTTCTCCACTCAATATAGACCCTCCAGGCTCTGGGAATGGAGCAGTGAATGACACAAACAGCCACCCAGTCTACAAGGGAGGGCCACAGATGGCAAGGGAAGTGAGATCTAGATATCAGACATTGATCAAAGCTAAGGGGAGACAGAGTCATGAGGGGGCTTAGAAGAATGAATGGACGTATGTGCATGACAGTCTAGACATGGTGGGCAGGGGATAGTGGAGACAAGCCGTGGAGGAGATGTAGGAGTGAGGCATGCAGCTTTTTGGCTGCCTGAAAAGAGCATTGCCAAGTGAGGGTACAGCCTAAAGCAGGAACATGCCTGGAGGGCAGGGGCAGCAGGGACCCCAGCGTGCATGAAGCAGGGTAGACAAGGGACAGAGAGGGGGAAAGCTGGGATGGCAGAGAGGCTTGTAGGCCATAGAAACAAGTGTGCCTTCTACTTTGAGTGACCATGGGCAGCACTGACAGGTCTGGGGCACAGAAAGGACCTAATGTGACCCATATTTTACTGATGCACTCTGTGTATGTGTGGAGAAGGCAGAGAGGGCCCATGTGGAAGCAGCGTCTGCCTCCCTAGTCCAGGGGAGATGAAGGAGATTGGGGCCAGGGGCAGCAGTCGGGATGCTGGCAAATGGCCAGCTTCTGGATATACTTAAAAGGTAGAAAGAAAAGTCTGATAGGATTTGCTGAGGATCATTTGTGAGAAGTGCAAAAAGGGGAATAAGGATTTTGTCTGAGCAGAGGGAAGGACTATGTTGGCATCCATAGAGATTTGGAGGCAGATGGGTGGAGGTCAGTGTGGGGCTAGTTCCTTTGATTTGGGTCATGAATTTGAGCACCACACCAAAGAGATCACAGGTCTTTTCCATCTTAGTGGCATACAGGCCCCAGAATCTCACAAAGCGGGTTTTCAAGGTGGGATAAGCCCAACAAACTCATAGCTCTATCTCTCTAGGGATGCAGAAGCATCAGGATGCCATCAGCAATTGTCTCTAAAGTTGGAGTTATGAAGGGTTTTTGTTTTTTTTCATTCTACTCTTATCTTTCAACTTCTCTGTAAAGAACATACATGGTTTTTTATAACAGAAAAAATTAAAAACCAGAAGCCAACAATATAAAAAACACAAAAACAAAAGTCAAAATTCTCCCCAAGATGTTGCTGGGCCTGGACAACAGGTCCTTACGCAGGCAGGGTCAGGGAGTGTGAGGACACAGATGGCCTTCAGTCCCAAGTGAACGGCAAGAACGGTCTGGACAATATTAAAAAAAAAAAAGGCTTATCTGTTGGACTGCTGAGTGTTAGATGAGAAAGCCATAAAGAACTGATTTAAAGAGACTTTACATAAGAAGCAGCAAGCTCTAGCCGCTCATGGGCCAGTGCTGGGTCTGGACACAAGTGGGTGGCCAAGGCCTGCCAAAGGCCGAGAGACCTGAAGCCAGCAGAGCTACTGCTGATGGCAGGGGCAGGGGAAATAGATTGGAGTCTGAAAGACCCCAGACGAAACATCAGTTTGTTTGGCATAAAAATCCTCCCATGATCCCTTTTCTAATTTTGATGGGGGAGAAAAAAGGGAAGTGAAGGTGAGGTGAAAAGTAGGAAGAGTCCATCCTTCTTGCCAAGACTGATCCCTCAGGGGTAGGGATTGTGATTTTTATTTTAGTCACCCAACAAAAGAAAGACCTATTTTCTAGGAAAGTGAAATAGCAGTGCTCCTCAGTCTCCACTGCTTTTCTTTCTTTCTTTCTTATTTTTTTAATAATTTATTTGACAGAGATCACAAGCAGGCAAGAGAGGCCCCAGAGAGAGAGAGAGAGAGAGAGAGAGAGAGAAGCAGACTCCCTGCTGAGCAGAGAGCCCGATGTGGGGCTCAATCCCAGGACCCTGGGACCATGACCTGAGCTGAAGGCAGAGGCTTTAACCCACTGAGCCACCCAGGCGCCCCTCCACTGTTTTTCTATGCACAAAATCTACAACACAATGAAAACACTTGAAAAACTAAAGAAAAAAGAAATCAACAGAAACAGACGCACAGATGACCCTGATACTAGAACATATCAGTTAAGGATTATAAAATAAATATTGTAAATATGACCAAATAGTTCTAGGTAAAGATGGAAAAACTCGACGAAGATACAGAGAATCTCAGCAGAGGTTAAAAAAAGAAAGTGAACTAAAGCAGAGAGAATTTACTCCAGCAGAGCTGAACTATAGGCAATGCTGAGGGAATTTCTTTGGGCTGAAGAGAACAACTGAATCTGAGTCCACAGAAATACTTGAGGAGTGTGAGAAATGGGAAATATCTGGATAAATGTGTAAGGCTTTTAAAAAAGTCCTTTTCCTAACTTCTTTGAAAGGCTTTTGACTTTAATTCTTTAATTAGTTAATTAATTAATTTGACAGAGAGGGAGAGAGAGAACACAAGTAGGCAGAGAGGCAGGCAGAGGGGGAGGGAGAAGCAAGCTTCCCACTGATCAGAGAGCCTGACGCAGGGCTTGACCCTGAGATCATGACCTGAGCCGAAGGTGGAAGCTCAACCCACTGAGCCACCCAGGCACCCCTTATTTTATCTTTTTAAAGACCCTGTTTATTCGTTTGATAGAGAGAGACACAGAGAGAGAAGGAACATAAGCAGGCAGAGTTAGAGAGGGAGACGGAGGCTTCCCGCTGAGCAGGGAGCCCGATGTGGGACTCAATCCCAGCACCCGGGGACCATGACCTGAGCCAAAGGCAGACACTCAATAACTGAGCCACCCAGGTGCCCTTTAGTTTTATTTTTAAAGATTTTATTTATTTGAGAGAGAGAGAGCATGAGGGGAAGAGGGAGAGGGACAAACAGACTTCCCTCCAAGTGAGGAGCCAGAGGTGGAAGTTGATCCCAGAACTCCAAGATCAAGACCTGAGCGGAAGTCAGATGCTTTACTGATTGAGCCACCTAGGTGCCCTGGCTTTTGACTTTTAGAACAAAAATAACACTACTATAAAGCATATAACATACACAGCAGTAAAACAAATGAACCCAAAAAGGGGGGGGGGTATATGGGTGTATGTGACAACAATTGCTGTTGATGCAGAATCCTCTACCTGGCAATGACAACCACCACCACTACAACAACAGTTAGTATTTACTCACAGATCGCTTTGTTCTGGGCACTGTTCCTGGCCCGTGAGGTGCATTAAGCCATTCAATCTCCACAATAAGCCTATGTCAAGGGTGCCTGTGCTATTATCCTCATTATACAGATGAGGAGCATTGCCCAGAAGTCAGAGCCCTTAGAGGCTGCAGCAGGACTCACAGGCCCTTCTGCATGCTTCCTGATATGAGCAGAGCTGGCCAGGCTGAGAACCCAGTGCCTAACTTAGATCCACGGAGAAAGGGTCCAGGAGCCACTGGTAAGCCCAGGGCCTCAGCTGACTCCTTCTTCTGAGAGGCAGCTGTTAGTGCTTATCCCTGACCAGGTAATCTCCCATGGAAGCCAAGTGACCAAAACATTACCCCAAACTCTGAATGGTGTGCCCAATACAAACCCTCTGCCGTTAGAACATCCCAGGCAAGTGTGAGGTATGATGATTATTGCCACCATCACCTGCCTGGAACATTCTAATTTCATCTTTGGAAATATTCCATTTTCCTCAGGGAATAAGAAAAAGAAAATACCCCCTTTGACCACTTAATTCAAGTCATCTTAAGACATAGAAGAAAAAAATGCCAAATTCCCTGTTGTTATGAAAATTAACGAGATTTTTGAAAAACACAACAGTTCCTGGATATTCATCCAATCAGTTGAAAGGGCATATATGATCTTGAGTCGGGACTTCCTCAAGAACTAACTTTAAAAATATGGTCACCAGGAAGACTGTCCCTCCCAAAGTGAGCAGGCCAAGAGAAATACCTTTGTGGACAACTACCACGGCTCCCAAACCTGTCCCATGTGTTCTACTCAGAGAAATGGCTCCCTCTACTGAGCTTCTGAGAAACAACAACGTCTAGGAGTCACTAGGATCCTTTTAACATATATTCCCTGTCTTTTCTGAGATAGCCCAGTGGCCAAGCATTAATATCACAATCTTACAGATAAGGAGACTGAGGGCCCAGAGGATAAGGGGCTTTCCTGGAGTTTCCAAGCTTGTCAGCTGAGCAGCCAGGTCAAGCTCTCCCTCTCACCAGCCCTACCCTCAGGAGCTGAACACAGCCAGTGTCCTACCGGTACTTCCACTCCGTTCTTGCCAGCCAGCAGCCACTCCCAGCAGGCCAGGGCGGTCTCCATGCCATGCTCATTGAACATCCGGAGGGGACCCCAACACAGATGATGAAGGAGCTGTGGGTCACAATCTGCAAGCAAACACACACTGTTCAGAAAAAGCACTGAACATGGGCTGAACCCTTTGCCTGCCTCCCCAAGTCAATAAGACAGAGCACCAGGTGGGCCAATGATGGTCTTTTATTTACTTCCTCTACCCCCTGAGAGACACGAAAGAGATCTCTACTGGGGGAGCCCCAGCTCACTAAGGAAAACAAGGTAAACACTCATTTCCAAATGGGCCCAGAGCTCTGCAGTGGCTCTGTCCATTACCTTTGCTGCTGATGAGCATCGCCGTCAGCTTGAACATGGCCTGCGTGTAGTGCTGAGCATTATTGAGGTCTAATGCTGTATTCAGCTCCTGGACCATCATTTTGTTCAGGTCAGATATCTGGCCTGTGGCATCTGAGAACCGGATCATTCCATACACCTGCAAGAAGCACACTTGTCAAGAGAGTCACACGTAATCCAGGCACATGGACAAGGCCTGACCAGAGCCTCATGGTCTTAAACTAGAGCTTGTGTGTGGAGAGAGTGACAGGATCATTTCAATGACGCTACCACTGCTCACACTTTGAGGGAACCTCTCTTTTAGCAATGTATGTTTGCATTCCCTTCATTCTAGATAGTCCTTGAAGGCAGAGACCCAGTCTTGTCAATTTTACATTTTAGCACTGAGTCCGGGGTCTGAACCATAGTAGTGCTGCATGATGTAGACTGATTAAATGCAGTTCTTTTGGAGTCAATTAATGACTCAAATGAGAAAATTTTTAAAGTTGTATGTCATATCCCCCCCACCCAATAAAAGCATGCTTCTCTCTTATTTACCAGACTTGACTATACAGAAAGGATCTGACTCCTTTCAAAACCAAACCTACTGCCAAAGACAGACTTTCTATCACCAATGGGGTATTCAAAATAGGTGGAACAGGACCTCAGAGCAATTTCCAGCACTGGGAACATCGGCTCAGTGGTGGCCTAGGGTCAGCTGGCAGCCTAGCAGAGTGAGGGCCCCCCCGCTGAGGGCCCCCAGCAAGAGGAAGAGGGATTACTAGAATGAGGAACTAGAAGGGGGGAGGGGAGACCTCACTCAGATGGGGCACTGATGGACTTGCAGGGATCTCTGATCTCCACAAATGGTGTGGATGAGCTACTGTGTTTTATAGATTCAGAAACTGAGGCCCCAAGATGTGAAGCAACTTGCCAGGCTGGGCTGAAGTGCAGCACAGTAGGCGAGGGCCCTTATGGGGAGATGCAGTTCCCAACCCCTCTCTGCCTCTGTGACTCTGGCAAGTTACTTTATTTCCAGAGTCTCAGTTTCATTATCTGTAAAGCTGGAACAATAGTATATACACCTCACCAACTACCCCAGATAGTGCATGGCACTCAGTGAATATTTGCTACCACTTAAAACAAACAAACAAACAAAAATAGTCAAAGAAACAGAGAACGCTTCAGAATGGCCAGAATGTGCATATGTGCAATCACTGTCCTGCAGAGGGCGTGAGTAGCTGCCATAAATGGTCCAGACTATGCTAGAGCGCCCCGGGGCCCATGCCTTCAAGTCTACCTAAAATGAGCGAGTTCCAGACCCCGGGGTGCATTTTCCGTTGGGAGGGAGCTGACTGGCCTTGGAGCGCGAGGACACCCCCAAGGCCTGGGGACACAAGGGGAGGAGAAATACCTCGCCTGCATAGCGGTTGCGTAGATTCAGGGACGCCATGAAGTTGGAGTAATCTTTCTTCACACAGGCTGGGCGCTCTGTTAGCTGAGTTGCCTACAGACAAACACCAAGAATTACTTCAGGCCATTGCCACATATTTTTCTCATGTTCACCATGGCTAAGCCTGAGTCCTATTAAGAAGTCAAGTCGGATCCAGGGGTTATTAAAAATATTCACTGCTGGCAAGCTAATAAAACAAAATATTTTAGAACAGCCCCCAGTCTGATACATCCCAGGGAAGAAAGACGATAAAAAAATCTCAGTATGGAAAATTTTCTCTGGAAGGCAGCTTGTGATACAGCTTCAATACGCTGCCCTGATTGCTTTCATCCCCAGTGGTGAAAAGACCTTTGCAAAAGACATATCACCAGATCGTTGTGAGAATCATTGTAACCTACAACGAAAATGCTGTGAAGTTAGTGCTCCTGGGCTGTCTCCTGTGGGTGTGTGCTGGTGTGTAAACGTGACTTGAAGATGGTGAAGGGTGATGTTGAGAGCATGGTGTCAGAGTGAGCAAAAGCCAGCAGGGGCTCAGAGACACCCAATAGCTGCTACCAGTCTATGGCAGGTCTAGCAGTGGAAGACAAAAGGGGCTCACTCTTGAGTACAAAGGAGGCCCGCAGAAAGGGAAAGAATTTGCAGACCACACCCTCCCATGTCCTCTGCTTCAGCTTCAGCCCCCCAGCCCACCTCCCCTGCCTCGGGGTTGTGAGGACTGCTCTCCCTGACCCTGGCTGGTCACTGCTACCATGCTGTTGGGCTATCGCGCTGCCCATCATCACCAAAGACGACCCTTTTCACCTTTCCCTTTAGTGTCTTTTACTAACCTAGCCACTTCTTGACATATGGATGCTACAGGGAATCCTAAGCAGAACAAATGAAGCTGAAAATGTGTGTGCACAGGCATTCTAGTACCTGCTGAAACAGAAAAATCCAGCAAATGCTTCCAACCAATGTGATATAAGATAATGCTGACTGTGTCTCTCAGAGCTCAGTTTTCTTCCTTGTGGATACACAGAAATCCAAATCTGGTATCATTAATGAGTCAAGAAAACACAGTAAGTTTCTACTGCCCAATTCTCTCTGAACGTGGGGATCGTACATGGGACTCCGATCTGCCTACTGCCAGCACGGCCTCGTGTGCAGCATGTGGGTGTCCAGGTGCTTTTGGAAAAATCTCTACATCAGCTTTGGCCTTTACCTCACCCTGTGGCTCCTGGGGCTAAAGGAGACTCCTGCTCCCCGGGAGGCGCACACTTACCCCGAGAGTGGTGTTCTGCTTGTTGTAGCCGGCGAAGTGAAGGATGCTTTCAGTGGCCATGGCCAGCCCTGTGTGCTGGGACAGTCCTGACACCCAGTTCTGATGCTTGTTCAGATATTCCTGAAGTCAGAAACAAAAATAGCCTCTTTTATTTTAAAGGTATGTGAGGTAGTAGAGCAAACCCTGGTTCCAATGTTGGGTCCAACCCCTTCTGCGGGAGCCTCAGTAAGTTAAAGTGCCCCTCAACTGGCTACTGCTCATGCATGAACAAGGCCGACTGCTCAGAGCAGCCAGCATGCACAGTAAATGTGAGAGGACCGCTTATTCTTTCAGCACATCCTTGCTGACCATCTGCCACCTGCCAGGTCCTGTGCACCCCAGAACACAGAGTGGCACAGTCCTGGTTGTGCTGTCAACATCTGGGAAGTTCTCCTGCCAGAGCACTCTGCTGTGAAGGGGCTTGATCGGCAGCAGAAGGGCAAAGAAAGGGCCTGAGTCTGCCTGGCCAACCGTGGAGGGGGATGCCAGGGCAAAGGGACACGTGGCAGGGTTGGAGATGTGAGAAGGCCTTCTGCTCTGGGGACTGTCAGGGGTCAGCACTGCAGGAACAGCAAATACAAGGAGCTAGATGGTAGGCAGCAAGCCTGGGCCAGAGATAGGCCAGGTCCAGAAAGGCCTTTGTCAGGTGAGGGAGATTAGGTCGGGCCACAGGACTCCCCTTGGGAAAGTGCGTGAGCACTAACTTACAAAACTGTGTCAGTGGTATTGGAGGGTTCACGGAGCCCCCGAAACCCAACCATGGACCCTACGGTGATGGGGAGAGGCTAATGAGCAGAGGTAGTGGGGAAGTGCACCGAGCAGATTTGCTAGTGAACCGGCCCACTGTGGTGGGCAGCACGGAGGATGACTCAGGACAGACGGCTGGGCAGTGAGGGCTGGATGGCAGGTGGGGTGGCGTTCAGATGGACTAGATGTGCAGGGGGAAGGGAAACAGGGCCTGGGGCAATACCAAGGGGAGGGCTGGTAGAAGCACCGAGACCAGTGCAAGCCTTTGCATTTTCCACTCCCCTCCCAGACCATACTTAAAAAAATACATAGCTCTCCCTATTGTAGGCCTTTTTGTTTAATGAACCTTTTTAGAAATGAAAGGTGGCTTCCCCTCTTTAGACCTTAGCCTTGAGAACTGAAGCCCCTCTTCTCCATGTGAACAAACAAACGAACAAAAAAATTGGTTCCTAAATATGAACAGTTTGAGAAAGTACCCCAGCCTGAAGAGGACCAGTGTATCCACTAGACGGCAACTGTTATCAAGTTCCAGGCATGGCCGACTTACAAGGCCTCCCTCTGTGCAGCTTAGCTGCTAAGTGCCTAATGGAGGGCTTATTTATTTATTTATTTTCCATTTCCCCAATTCCTCTAACCTCATTGCTCCAACACCTTTGTGGAAGAAGGAGTTGTACGGCAACGCTAAGTACCACTCATGGGCACTAACAAAATGTTTTTCCAAACAGCCTCCGAGGCTCTTGGGGCTAGCTGCTCTGTCCTTCCTGGATTCCAGATCCAGAAACAGTTTGGAACTAGCTTTGTCCTGACAAGTGTTGCTGAGAGCAACTTCACACGCCCCTCTCAATGCACCTTCTCTTTATTAAGCCAGATTTCCTCTAGCAGGATTTTTCTTATCTTTGATCCCTTTTGAGGTGACTTTTTCCTCTCGCGGTATTTCCTCTTGTGGTATTTCTGGTCCACCTCTGTGTGACCAGAACAATGGCTCACCTTGTGGTTGTTTGTGTTCACAAGCCAGTGCTTTGGTCTGAAAAGGCTTACATGCACCTCCACGTGCAGCCCAGATAGGGCTCTACTGGGACAGCAGCCTCCCTCCAGCTCCAGAATCTGGCCAAGGTGCTGCTACTGGACTGAGGCCTCCCCACGTACCATGTCGCCCATGCCCATCTTGCAAGCAGCCCCAAGTCCTGCCATAAACCTGGCACCTACCAGTGTGAGCAGTCAGGTTCCTGAGGCCCGCCTGCCCAGGGATCCCACTACACCTGCCTCCCTCACCTACGACCTGTACCCTTAACCCCCCAAGGTGTTCCCGCCAAAGAGCAGCCTCTGAGGCTTCCGTTATTCTCAGGCACTAGACTGATGTTTTTGGTCTGTTTATTCCCACTAGTGTTGTCTTATTTCGAGTTTGCTACCTCTGTGAAAGCTCTCTGGATCACTTGAAAGAGCATAACAAAGTTGCTTTTTGGTGATTTCAAGAGAGTACCTGTAAGTGGGACTTGGTGACTGTGGGTGCCCACTTCATTGCCTCCTGTAGGATCATTCCACAGCGTGCAGCGAAGTCCTTCACGATGCTCTGGAAGAGAGTGTGATCAAGCCGAGGTCAGTGTATGCGGGGCACCAGAGGATGCCAGCTGCAGACTGTAGTTAGCTACTGCTGGGGGCTGAAGTGCATCCCCTGAAACCCATGTGTTGAAGCTCTAGCCCCCAGAAACTCAGAATGTGACAGTACTTGGAGATGGAGCCTTTAAAGAGATGACTAAGGTAAAATCATATGGGTGGGTCCTAATTCCATCTGACTGGTGTCCTCCAAAGAGGAGGAGATTAGGACTCAGGCACAGAGGGAAGATGTGAGGACACGAGAACAGGAAAGATATCTAAAAGCCAAGGAAAGAGGCTTCTGAAGAGATTAACCCTGCCAACACCTTGATCTCAGACTTCCAGCCCCCAGAACTGTGAAAAAATAAATTTATGTTGTCTAAGCCACTCAGTCTGTGGCATTTAATCATGGCAACCCTAGAAAATGATTACAGTGACCATGTTCCAACCCTGAGTCTCTGGGTATAGGACACAGACATCCCAGTCTGTAATCCTGGCATAAGACAGGTCCTCACACGTCCACTGGGGGCGCCTTATCACCATACAGGGTTCTCCCTGCTGGCAGCTGGTCTGGCTGGAGGCCCCAAGGCTGGGACATGACCTGGCCCAGGTGTGAGTGAGCTTCAATCTGCCACAGTGGGGGTTCCGAGTCAGACCTCACATGGCACGTCCTCCTTACCCGGAGCCACTCACTCCATCTACTTCCCACAGTGCCACACAAAGCCAAAGTCATGTTACTCAACTACCACAATGACAGTCTGCACACCCCACAGCAGTGAAGTTTGTCTAACAGTCATGCTCGCTCATGCAGCTTGGAGGCACTATAAACTGACAGGCAGCTGAACAAAGGAAGGGCTTAGAGTCCCATGTGTGTAATGCACCGGCCCTGATACTCGAGAGTGCAATGAAAACATCCCTTAACAAGAGGACAGCTGCCAGCCTACCTCCCGGGCTTCACAAGTATCAGGAACAGTGATCCGATAGGGGGCATCAGGGATGTCGTAGTAAGGCTGGTCCTTGTGAATGTCCTGAAAACACAACAAGGTTCCTTCTTCCAAACCACCTTCCCTGGGCTGCCTCTGCTGAGCTGGGCCTCCAGCTCATACTGGGCAGCAAACTGCTCCCTTCCCCACACTTGTCTGGTCTGTGACAGACTTCCAAACTTGCTGCAGCTGCTCACTGGGAAAGGCCAGGGTGGGATCTGGGGTCCCCACCCCCAATGTGGCTACCTGCAGCATAAATGAGGCTCAGGCTGAAGGCAGGGACACTCACAGCACTCAGCGACAGCGACAGGGTCTGGAGGATGTCCAGCATGGTTTTCAGCACCGTCCCGCTCCAGAGCAAGTGGGGAAACCTACACCAAGAGCCATGTCTCAGTCAGGGGCCAAATCTTTAAGGAATCTCAGCTCCTTAAAGTGCTGCCTTGAGAGGCAGGTGGGGTGAGGTGGGAGCCCCACCTCCTGCTGCCCAGCAGAGGATCAGAGGCCTCCCAGGAAGATCACTCATTCAGAAACATCCCCAGACTCTTGCCAGTCCCACACTTCAGGGCCCAAGCGTGACCCCATGTGACCTGGTGTCAAGGAGATACTGATCGTCTTGGGTTATACACTGGTCGAGCCACGGTCCCTCACTCCCCAAAGTGTCCCTCCTTGTTTCTGACCAAGCCTCAGTAATATTTTCACAAGATGGCACAAATAGAAAATGGTAGTATTTGTAGGACACCCTGGGACAAAGAGAAGAAGCTGCTCCTAAACATGGCAGTCAGGGTTGAGGGGAGCCAACTCTGCACAGCTCTGACTCATCGTGGCCCATTGCTTAGAAGGTCCAGCTCAGACACATGTCCTATGTGACACATGCACTTGCTTTCTGGCCCTGCCTGGACCAGACACACAGCGCCTACATCAGGCTCCAGAACTCAGGGACCCTTGTAGGGATGTGTGGACAAGCCCAGCATGGCTGCTTGCTGCCTCCCACCTTTATCCTGCAGACAGGCTGGCCCAGCCCACCTTTGAGGGTTCTCATCCATGTGGGGCCATGTCCCATGAGTCTGTTTTGGCTCCCAGCACAGAGAGCCTGGAATAGAAAAGGATCTGTGTGGGCTCTCCTTCCTCTCTGATGAGCCTGGAAGACACTGATTCAACCAGGGTCCTCCGGCTAGGCTCTGGGATGGGAGATGTCACCTAGGATGACTCTGAGCTTCCCAGAGTAAGCCCAGGGAGGCCCTGCAGCAGGGGAGGGTGGGATGCAGAGACACAGGCAGCAGGTGATACCCCTGGTCATGAGATACATTGTAAACCTGGGTGGCTCAGCTGTTAAGTGTCTGCCTTTGGCTCAGGTCATGATCCTGGGGTCCTGGGATGGAGCCCCACATTAGCCTCCCTGCTTGGTGGGAAGCCTGCTTCTCCCTCTTCTACTCCCCCTGCTTGTGTTCTCTCTCGCTGTCTGTCAAGTAAATGAATAAAATCTTAAAACAAAACATAAAAACATCAATAGCTCAGAATGAGTGGAGGTTTCAGGACTAAACTTCAGACCTTGTAGCAAATTCCATGACATTCTGAGGGAGGTTGCATTGCCATTAGAGAGTTTAAATTCTGACTCCAATTTTTCTACACCGATTGTGGAAGAATGGTTCTTATCCACGTTCCAGATCAAGAGGTACACACACACACACACACACACGCACGCACGCACACACACACACAGTATTAGAAGGAAAATGAGCTTACTTATCCACCAGACCAGACAAATACTTGTCCGCCACCCTCCGTATCCTCTTGTGAATGTGGTTGAAGTTCACCAACAAAAACTGCGCGTGTCGCTCGAGCTCCTCTTCATTCTCCTTGGTCTTAGCCTAGAGATTCCAAAGACACAGGTACAACAGGTGCCCTCCACGTGCCTCAGGCAGACACCCATTCACACTCCAACAAGGCTTACTTACTTTATCTGCCATCATGTTCAGGAAGGCATCAAATACTTTGTCTGCGACAGCAATCACACACTGCATCATGCCTGAAATGAGGAGGTTTCCACAGGTCAGGAGTGGCAAGGGAAAGGGAATAATCCCAGCCATTTTCAAATATTTTGTTTGGAAAAGATGTTGGACTAATAGAGGAGTGGCAGAGAGAGCAAAGAGTTGCCACGTAAGCATTTAGCTTCTCCTGATTTTAGCAGCTCTTTTGTCAAAACTAAGAAGCTGACAATGATACCATACTCTTACCTGAGTTTCAGGCTTTATTTGGATTTCCCCTTTTCCCCTCTAATGCCCCTTTTCTGTACCATGATCCAAAGAGGTTGCCACATGGCACTGCCAATCAGATCTCCTTAGTCTCCCATAATCTATGTTGATTCCTGAGTCTGTTCTTGCCTTTCATGTCCTTGACACTTCTGAAGAGCATAGGCATTATGCAGGATGTCCCTCAACTTAGGTGTGCCTGATACTTGCTCATGATTAGACTAAGGTTACAGGATGTTAGGGTAATCCCACAGATGTGACGTGGCCTTCTTGCCATACGGTGGGGTTGGGGTGTGTGAAATCAGTATCTCCCACTGCTGGCGAGGCTGAGCTTGATTGCTCAGATACAGTGGTGTATGTTAGGTTTCCCACTGTGCAGTTACTATTTCTCCCTTTCCATGCTCTACTCTTCAGAAGGGAGTCACTGTATCCAGCCCACACTTGGGGAGGGGAATTAAGCAGCAGCAGCTCCTGGAGGGGCACGTGGGTATAAGTCAAAAACACCAGAGTCACTGGGAAATGCTCTGGGGAAGATACTTTTGAGGTTATGCAGACATGTCATTTCTCTTTAAGGTTTTGCCCCGTAGCTTCCGCACCTGTCACTGGGCTCCGCCTGCAGGAGGTACTCTGGTCTCACTGGGATTTTGTTTTCTTTACTCTTCCTAGTTTTAGTAATTGGAATTTTTTAAGGAAAGTCCGTCCCTTCTTCCCCATGTCATTTGTTCAATCATCTAATCACTATGGACTCATGGATTATTTATTCCTTTCACTGGGTTATAATCTGATACTGTCATTATTTTGTTGCTCAGATTGTTCCAGGGTTGGTCATTAGGAGCTCTTTCAGGCAGGCTCCTGTGTCCTTGTGACATGCCCACAGGCCTTTCCTTTCATTTTCTTCTTCTTCTTCCTCTCCTTTTTCTTTTTTTTCCCTTCACAAGACCTTCCTTTCTGGCACTGTGAGCTGTCCTAGGCGCATCTTGTATTTTCCCTGCAGCCTTAGCTCCCTTTACTGCAGAATGGTGTTTAGAAACCAAGATCCGAGCACAGGGTGCGGTTGTGGCTCCCAGGGTGCAAAGCAGATTTTAAAAAGCAACAGTGGGGGCGCCTGGGTGGCTCAGTGGGTGAAGCCTCTGCCTTCGGCTCAGGTCATGTCTCAGGGTCCTGGGATCAAGTCCCGAATCCGGCTCTCTGCTCAGCAGGGAGCCAGCTTCCCGGTCTCTCTCTGCCTGCCTCTCTGCCTACATGTGATCTCTGTGTGTCAAATAAATAAATAAAATCGTAAAAAAAAAAAAAAGCAACAGTGGGGTGCAAGCATCATTTGCTGATGTCATTAAATGCTGTTGGCCCTCCAGTGCTGGCCCATTTATGCAGGGTCTTTGGGGTGGCTAAATGACAGGGCTGCAAGGGCAGCAGGGCAGGGACAGCAGGCAGGCACTGTACCTCAGTGCCCCAGTCCCAGCCAGAGGCTGAAACATAAAGAGGTATCACGTATGTGTTTATCATCAGGAAAAACAGGCCCCTGAAACTCTGAGACCTGGAAAGTGATTAGTGTGACCTGGACAGATGCTCCAGCAGGGAGAGGCTGATCTCTAAGAAGCTGGGTTCAGTGGAAGAAATTTGTTTTGCGGGTGTGTTCAGTGTAATATCTTCTCTTAGGAAGCTCTTAGGAAACTGAAAGTGTAAGTTCCTAATGAAAAACTGTCAGATAGTGGTAAGATGCCAATGATGATCACGCAGTAGTCTCTATGGAGATTTTTTTTTTTTTAAGATTTTATTTATTTATTTGACAGAGATCACAAGTAGGCAGCGAGGCAGGCAGAGAGAGAGGAGGAAGCAGGCTCCCTGCTGAGCAGAGAGCCCGACACGGGGCTCGATCCCAGGACCCTGGGATCATGACCTGAGCCGAAGGCAGCGGCTCAACCCACTGAGCCACCCAGGCGCCCCTCTATGGAGATTTTTACTTAAAAGCAGCCACTTTCTTTTTTGTGCTCAAAGTTAGCTTGGGATTACCTTGGTCTTAGTCTATCCTGACTGACTGTAGCTGGCAGGCTACGCAGAAACACACGGGGGCTTGGCTCACACCACACAGAGAATGTCCCAGCCATCCCCTTTGGGGGCGGCTAGATGCTTCTTATAACCTCTCTCCTGCTTGGTTCTGAAAATTCATCAATAACCAATCTCCAAAGACATCTCCTTCCCACCTCCCACGTTTTAGGGGAGAAAAGGAAGAGGAAAGTACACTCAGTAGGTATATATTTATCAGCTTAACCCTCAGTACCATATTTAGGACAAAAATAACCCATTTGGAAATCAGGTGGAAGAGTACAATGTACTGTGAATATTAAGTCTTGGTAAAGTGGACGTCAGGCCCCATGGCAATTTAATTTCCTCTTTTTAAAAATTTATTTTTATTTAAATTCAATTGTATTAACCTATAGTGTATTATTAATTTCCGAGGCAGAATTTAGTGATTGATCAGTTGCACATAGCTCCCACTGCCCATTACACCAAGTGCCCTCTTAATGCCCATCACACCTAGTTACCCCATCCCCTACCCATCTCCCCTCCAGTGATCCTCAGTTTGTTTCCTAGAGTTTCATTGTCTCTTATGGTTTGCCTTCCTTTCTGTGATTTCCCCATCCCTCTGTTTTTATTTTATTTTACTTTACCTTCCCTTCCCCTATGTTCATTTGTTTTGTTTCTTAAATTCCACATATGAGTAAAATCATATGGCATTTGTCTTTCTCTGACTTATTTCGCTCAGCATAATACCCTCTAGTTCCATCCATGTCACTGAAAATGGTAAGATTTCATTCTTTCTGATGGCTGAGTAATATTACATTTCCATTTCCAATTCCATTTCCAATATTCCATGTATATACACCACATCTTTTTTATTCATTCATCTGTCAATGGATATCTGAGCTCTTTCTGTATTTTGGCTATTGTGGACATTGCTATATAAACATTGGGGTGCACGTGCCCCTTAGAATCACTGTGTCTGTATCCTTTGGATAAATACCTAGTAGTGCAATTGCTGGATCGTAGGGTAGCTCTACTTTTAACTTTGTGAGGAACCTCCATACTGTTTTCCACAATTTAATTTCTTCTTACAACACAGCGACAGAAAAACAGAGTTCAGAAGAGAATTATAATTTAGCTTTAGAAAGGTAACTGATTCTGTCTATAGATATTCTCATTAGAAGTCTGGCAAAATGTGGCAGGTTCTTAGGCCACTAGGGATTGGCAGTCTCAATTTCTTTTTGTTGCTTACCCTCCCTCCTTGAATCAAAGAAACTCAGACTGACCCAACTGTCTAGCACAAAATAGCTGTTAAATAGACAATGGGTGGACAGACGAGGAGAGCAAATCAATGAACAGCTCAGCCAGTGGTTAACAGTGTCTCTACTATACCCCCAAGTGCAAGGATCCCAGCACTGCCAGCAGGGGGAGCTCATTGGTGGGGCATGTGTGTGGGACCCTCTGAGTGTGGGACTCCTCTCCTGTATCCTGCACCAGTGGAAGAGGTCTCCTAGCATACAAACTGCCTGCACATATCTTCCACCCTAGCCTCTAAAGGGCTCCTCCTAGTCCAGTCCTTCCCAGCACTGCCAGCAAGGGGAGCTTGCAAACCCCTCAATCGGTCTTTCTCTGCCAAACCCCCAAAATAAGTTTACCGACTCAATTTCCCAACTGTCGTGCAATAGCAGGAAGGGCTCTTTAAAGGACTTATTGGACAAAGGTCTTACATGAGACAGTACCTCGGAATCCCTGGGGTGATTTTAGAAAAGATTCTTGAAGGACTGATTTTTCAATAATAGAAAAAACAGCACCAGAATTATCTGGGGATTAATTCTCCACTGGCAAGAACAAATTGATAGATTCATCCCTGTGCCAATGACTTCTAAACATGGGAAAAACTCCTCACTACTAATTGTACTTAATTAATAATAAATTTATTGATTTTAAGAATTCTCCATTAGCATTCCTCGAAATACTTACCCACACAATTAATCAATCAAGACTCAAAGATCTACTGCACTCAATTGCTTCAAATATTTAAGCACAATTACAAAACTAATCAAATTTTTCTAAGCATTTAATTAAAACCTGTGTTTAATATTTCAAAGTCTCTTAAATTTTTAAACACTTTAAAAATCAACACATAGACCAACAGAAGGATGCTTAAAACCCATCAGCAACCTTATACTAAAACTGGTCAGTGACTATACTATGTGCTTAATTTTTTTTCTTTGCAGTCTCAATTTTAATAACTCTTCTCATTTTTATTGTCATTCTTATCTTAGGTTTGCCTCACTAGCATTTCAGTAACTCTAATATTTTTATACCACCGGAGAATTTCATTTATTTGTTTTCCTAGGAGTCTGGTGCTTTTAGGACTGGCTGCATCTGAGACTCTCTGCGCACTCAGGATTTGAGGACATTTGCATCATTGGACTTGTAAGTCTTTGCGTTTCATATAGATTTCCTTATTCTGAAACTCCCCCAGAAATGATGCAGTTGTTTGGATTGTGGATCATTGGTGCACAGGTCCTGATAGTCTGGCCTAGCCTGATGAGCCACTGGAAGTGTCCATGGTCCTGAGTGGGGTCTCCTTAGGGCTGGCAAGACTAGGGAAGCATGAAGCCCCACACAGAAGGTCTGAATCTGTCCCCCTAGCAAACTCTAACAGCTACTTTCAGCTGACAGAGTACCTTTAACTGGCTACTCTGTGGGACGCCTCTGCCCCGTCACCTGCTGGGCACCCTTTCTACTTGGTCACTCTTGGAGGCCAGGCATGACTTTATTGCTGGTGCTAGGCCTCTTCCTGGACTGTGTGGCTCTTTCCTCTTGTTCACTCTTCCTGATTGTACAAGAGAAATAACTACTTGTCTCTACTTCACAAACACTTACTGGAAAAAACAAACATCTTATACATAAAAACACATATATCCAATATGTTCTGTATTACTGTTATACAGTAATTATATTATACATTATATCTATTGCTTTGCTAAAATATGTAGATTATATACATCTTAGTGTATTTGGATATACACCATTATCCTATTTATTTGTCCTTCTTTTAAGCAAAGTAATAAAAATATGTATTCATGTTCAAACTGTGATACTCTGTCCATTGAGAGTCCTTTGAAATTGGTTCTTAATCCTCCTAGCCTGCTCTGGACATTTAAAAAGCATAAAAAAGTCAAAAGATGCTCTAGGTCCATCAACGACTATGTGAGGAGCCCAGGATCCTTTTCGCGTGGGATAGTATTAGAGACGGAAATTTGGGGGTTGGAGCATACAAGTATTGAGGGTAGACAAGAGTGATGCTCCTTAAGGCTGTATAGTTATAAGGTTATAACCTTATAACCTTAAATCTTTCCAATGTAGCATGTAACTTCATAAAACTATTTTCTTCATGTAGACAGAAAACTGGGAGTAGTATTCCTTATTAGACTATTAAAGCTCATCTCCTGATCGGAGTACCACAACAAGGAACTTACCAGACTTGTCCTTCTGAATAGCTTTATCTTCAAAGTAGCAGAACATTACCTGGAAGCGGTCAGGATCTGTTGAGCGCAGTACTCTAGCAAAGAGAACAGTTTGGAATAAATTTTGAGAAATCCAGCCCCCCCTGTGGTGCTGCCCAGAACTGGTGAGGCTGCGAGGAACCAATAACCCACGCCACTTCGAGGGTCATGTCCTCACCCTGACTTTCTGGAGGGAATTACCCACCCTCTCTCATAACGTTCCCACATCGTTCCAACCAGTAACCCACCACTAGTGATAGATCTTAAGGGTTATGTCCATAAGGATTCTCCTAAGAGTGCTGGCTAAATGTTCATCGAGAGACTAGCTGGCTACACCAAAGTACACCCATTTAATGGCACATCACGTAGCCACCAAAACGAGAGGTGACTCCATATGCACCGCTACAGAAAAACACCCAAGATGCACCGTTCCATGAGACAGCAAGATGCGGGGGAAACGGGGACAGCACGATGTCAGTGACAGATTTCCGAAAGGCCTCCATGTGCCTTCAATGTGTAGGATATGTATGTCTGCATTTACAGACAATTTCCAGAGAACTTCTAAAAGGGAAAGTAAAACTATCAAGAGTGGGGATCTCTGGATTCAGAGCCAGGCAAGTGAGATTTGTACTTTTCATCTTGAGCATCTTCTGCACCATCCCAATGTTTTCCTTCTCTTTTTTATGTGCCATTTTTACCTTTATAGTAGCTGTTTGGGACTACTTAGTTGAGGGGCTCCACTAAGATAGCATGGCCCGTGTGTACACAGACAAGTGCTTGGTGGAGTGCATCTGTGGGCTTCTGCACCGACCTTCGGTGAGTCAAACCTTAGTAGGGCAGGCCCGCTGGCATTAAGCACATGTGTTCCTGAGTGCTCAGGTTCAGAACTTTTATATGATTTCTCGTACTGCCAATTTTGCTGTTTTTTTTTTTTTTTTTTTTTTTTTTTAGCAAGAGAGACTGAGAGAGAGAGTGCACATGTGGCGGGGGTGGGGGCAGAGGGAGAGGGAGAGAGCATACAAAGCAGACTTCTGCTGAGCACGGAACCCAAGCTGGGCCTCGATCTCACCCCAAGCCGGGCCTCGATCTCACCCCAAGCCAAAACTGAAGTCAGGTACTCAGCTGACTATGCCACCACAAGCCCCCACTTTGCTGTTTTAAAGCTCTTGTAATAACCAGTGGCTGGGACCCGAAGCCAGGCTCCTGAATAAAGGCTTCAGGGCTGCTTCTCCATGCTGACAATGCTCTCAGAGGCCTGGCAGGCAACCTGGGATAGGAGTTGGGCTCTTGGGAGCTTCCTGGGGGCTGTTCTCTGATGGTCTTGCTCTACCAGCCCACTCCACAGTGTGTCCTGAGATCCTGAGAACTCCATTCGTGGGCACCCTTCTGGGGAAGCAGGAGACAGCCCTGCCTGCAGGCACATGAGGCTGAGAGGGTCCGGGGACATCTCTTGTAGCCATTCAACCTCGGAGCAAACCAGGTTTTTGGTCTGTGTTGGCTTGCTTGTTTTGTCTTGGTTGGTTACTCTTTCAAAATATATTCTTTATAGAAAGGACAAGAGGGAACTATAATAACACACATAGGGAATGGTGGTGGGATCAGTGGTTTTTCCTCTCTACTTATTTCTAAGTTAATGTGTAATGTTCTTATATTACTTTTTTGTTGTTGTTGTTCTTATATTACTTTTGTAAAAAACTGAAAGAGCATTTTTTTCAAATTATAATGAAAAGCATTTGCAGTTTCATTTCATGGCTCTGTGGGACTCTGGGGGACAATGGGTCACTAGTTTTCAAATTCTGCTCTGTTGTGGCACCCTCAGGCTACCAAGAGGCAGGGAGGAAGGGACAGGGCAGGAAGGTGGGCGTTCACCCCCACTCACCCAAAACAGACTTAATCTATTTTATACGTTGAGCTTCTGAGTAAGAGTTCTTTTACCAGATGGTTTCATGGCACCAAATAAAGATTAAAATGGTGGCACTGGGGCACCTTGGTGGCTCAGTGGGTTGGGGCCTCTGCCTTCGGCTCAGGTCACAATCCCAGGGTCCTGGGATGGAGCCCCGCATCGGGCTCTCTGCTCAGCAGGGAGCCTGCTTCCTCCTCCCTCTCTGCCTCTCTGCCTACTTATTGTGATCTCTGTCAAATAAATAAATAAAATCTTTTTAAAAAATGGTGGCATTCACCAAATATTCCCCTGTTATGAACTAACACTTTCTTTTTCAAACCACTGGTAAACTTTTTCTATAACTTATTGCACCTATCCTATGATTCAACAAACCTGATCTTTTCTGACGACAGGGACGTATCATTCTGTAGCCAGTATATTCAGCTGCAGCCCGAGGGGCCCTCAGGCCTTACCACGGTGGAGCTGGAGCATTCACACAGGCAGCCGTGTTCTGAGCGCCCTAGCTGCTTCTTCCAGCCATCATTTAGGAGAAGCAGCATGGCACAGTGCTTAACAGACTACTTGGATCTCAGTCCTAGTCAGGGATTATTATCTTAGGTAATTAACTAAATGGCTCGGTGTCTCAGTTTCCTCACCTATAAAATGGTATGTAACACTGCCTTGGTAGGTATGTAACCTACCAACACATTGTTGGACAATGTGTCAATACATGTAACTTAGCACAGTGCCGGTGTGGCATAAGCACTCAATTCATGTTAATACTGGTATTGTCACAATGACAATTATTAGAGCTGTTAGGTCTGCTGTGATTACACATGCATCCTGAGCTCCAGGCACCTGTGGGACTGTTTTGGGACAGGCCCCTTCCCACTTCCCATTTGCTGTTTGTACTCAGCTGTGGTCCTACAAACCAGTGCAATGAAGGTCTTCAAACATGCTCAGGGAGGGCCAGTTCCTAATGGGGGCTCTTGCGCAGTCCAATGGACCGTTTGCAACGTCTATATTGACTGCTCAGAAGGCTGTTCCTTATAAGGAGAAGATGATAGGGGAGTTTAGATACCCGGGGATTTATAAGTTGAAGTGTTTGGTGCCCAATAGGGAGGAGCACACAAGAAGAGTGGTTTTGGTTTTTGCTTTTTAAGAAAGCTTGCATGTGTTGGGAGGAAGTGAAAAGAGTCCCATGCCCAGAAGGCAGAGAAGTTTAAAAATTAGCTCCAGCGTGGCTGTGCTGGGAGGCAAAGGCCTGGGTACCTCATATATTCCAGGCGGTAAACAGACAGGAGATAGGTAGACATGGCAAAGTCCAGCTTGTTGATGAGGGCGGACACTTCGGGAGCAGGGTCCAGCAGGTTGATGATGGTGCTGCGGAGCTCACTCAGTTCAGCCTGGGGGGAAAGAAACACTCGAGGGCTCACATAGGCACCCAGGGGGAAGGCGACCTCCCCCAAGGAGCCACGGAAAGCATGTGATAACAAGGACAATGAAAGAGAGCTTAGTGAAACCCCTGCCCTGCATCATCCTTCCCTGGCAGGGTGAGAATCCTTACAGGGGTGACTGTGTCGTTTTTCATGGCCGAGTTATACTGGAGAACAGAGCGCAGGGGCTCTTTGCTGGGAAACGTGAGCAGGGGTGACTTGGTGGCTATTTCACAGACCCCTTCGTACCATTCTTCTGGCCAGAGTCCTGTAAGAGAGTACACATGAGTGAGACCACCACCTTACTCCAGAAGCACTGAGGGGCAGGTGACACTGACCATTTCTGGAGTCCTGGGTCCTTTGCACCAATTTTCGCCTAAATGCGGCACAGAAATGAACTTGTTTCCTAACTCAAACGGGTTTTTCCTAAGATACAGAGCACTGTCAGAACCCTAAACTACATCTGGGAAGTGTAACATTTACAATCACAGCTGAATGCACAGAAAAGCAGCTGAATTTCGGCGAATTTTGAGTGCATGCACATTCATAATTAGGGATTGTTCTGTCTCACCTTTTTTTCACGCTGCACTCTGTCTTCCCCGGGGCAGCAAGGACCCCCTTACCTGAGCCCTCCACTGCAAATCCCATCAGCACAGAATAGAGCCAGAAGTCCCGGAAGAGTTTCTGCAGCCGAGGCTTGGCTTCTTTGATGGGAGGTAACCTTCGGGTGAGCTGATGCGCAGAGAACAGAGGGAGAAAAGGAGGTTATTTGCTCACAAAGCGTAAAACCTACAGATGTAAAGTCAATGCCAGATTCATTCTCCAAGAATCAGTCAGTCATTTTGGGTAGGAAAAGACACAATGAGCAGTGACCAACACTTCTTGATCAATTTACTGGTAAATACTCCCCCATTCAGCAAACATTTATTGAGTAGCTAATGTGCACCAGGCACTGCGCCTGGGAGGTGAAAAGCCCCATTCTAAAAAGACCTTTCTGTCGAGTTTGGAGGCAGGTGAGGAAATCATCACAGTGTGGTAGTTCCTAGAGAAGGTGTCACAGGTCTCAGTGCTACCGTGCAAGTAACCCTAGCCAGGCAGAGAAGGGGGAGCAGGCTGTCCAGCCACAGGGGTATCAGGCCCAAAGCCTGGGCCTGGGGAGGCTGAAGCTTAGGTGAACAGCTGTGCCTGGAGAGACAGGGTGATCATGAGAAAACTTGTGGGTTAAGGAGAAATGGCTTTCAGATGTTTTTGGGAAGCACAACTTTTCCAATAGTCATCTTGGGCAGAATTCCAAGATTTAAAATAGGTAGAGGCAGAGTTGCTTAGGTGCAGCAGTGAGAGGCTGAAGTCCCTGCATCCTTGCTCCAGATGGTGTCGTGCCCAGTGTGAAGCAGGGAGTGGCTTATAGGTTGCGCAAAAATGTTAAACTTGTGCACAGGGCCTGTTGGACAAGTTGGACCTCACAGAACCCCCAGAGGATGTCAAGCTTTGTAAGATGACAATCAAGCTACAACAAGGGGTCTCTGCTATCCAAACAGTCATGAAGTGCTCGCTTGGGCAGCACATATACCAAACAGTCATGAAGGCCAAGGACAAAGAGGTGGGGCACATAATAACACCACTGCTGGGAGGGCAGGGGACAGTAAGAGGGGTGCCTGTACCTGTAGCTGGTAGGACTATAAACTGGTACACTATTTCCTGGAAAGCAATCTGGAAAAATGCATCAAAAATTCTAAATAGCCCCATCCTTTCACCTAAAATTCCATCTGTAGGGATCTATAAAAAACATTTTTTTTTCTGATTTAGGTACAAAAATGTTGCAACATTTGTTAGAACAGAAAAATAAAGAGGAAAACACTAAATGATTACCTGAACGGGGCATTTACATAAGTTACAATATATCAGAAACTGTATTTTCTAAGAATATTTGGTGACACAGGTAGAACTTACATCAAGTGAAAAAAATGCAAAATGCATATAACATGACATAGATTTAAGGTATATGTATATAAATACATGTGCATAGAAAAAGAGGGGAAATCTCCAGTTGCATCGTAATAATGATTATTTCTGGGTAGCTGGGTTGGCAGGAGCTTCTAGTTTCTTCCTTAATGTTGCCTGTATTTCCTGGAGTTCTGCCATAGATATGTTGCTTCCACAATCACAGGGAGGGTACAGGTACTGGCTTAGGGCTGACAACATGCTGTGAAGGAGAGGCAAGCAGGCCCTCCCTGAAAGCCACTAGGGTGCTGTGCCCTTGGAGAGTGTCAGTCAAGATAGGGTGGGGGCTGCAGGGTGGCCTGTGGGAAGGTGCTAAGGAGGTGGAGAAGCACTGGGGAGGGCAGCGGTGGACAGCACTGTCTGAAGGTAGAAAAGGACACTGCCACTAAAGCACACCTGAGGGGCTTCTAGCTGGCTAGTGGCCAAAGATGAGGGTCTGAGGAAAAGAAGCTCTGGGACTGACTCTGAGGTGATGGAGCTCCCTAGGATAAGGTTGCAAGAAATGGTAGAGGCATAACGGGGCTCCCAGACCAAAGCCTTGGCTTGGTATTTAAGGTCAATGTGGCTAAGAGGTTCTGATGTCCTGTAAAGAGAACTTGCCTTTGGTGGTTATGGTCAGGCTTTCAGAATATTTCACTCTCAACTGGATCAGGGGCCCCCATGGTTTTAGAACACTGAGAAAGTGACTGTCGAAAATTTATCTCCACTTTGTGATCTTACTACTCCTCACCCTGAGAATGCCCTACCTCTCTCCTAAGAACTAGGGCTTGGAAGTGCCCTATAGGTTCTCCTTGCACTGATGACTCCATCACACCAGCTGAGATGGCTCTGGTCCCCAGGAAGGGAAAACTGTGGTGGAATCACAAAAGGCCCCAGAAGTGCTCCAAAGCGACCTAAGGACACAGTATACCCAGGCTGGTTAGGACTGGTTGAGACATATTTCTGTGCTTCAGGAGAGACAGAAAGCAGTGAGGAGGTACCAGAGAATGGCTAGAAGATGACAAACGGATCCTGTCTGCCTCCAAGACAGGACAGGCAAAGGGTAAAGGAAAGGCCTATAAGATAACTAACCCGCTCTCCCCTAAGAAGATCAAAGTCAGAGAAAAGTCTGAACCAGGTGAAGGAGTCCAAAGAGACATAACAACCAAATGCAGTGTAGGAACCCTGACTGGATCCTAGATTTTATTTTATTTTATTTTTTATTTTTAAAGATTTTATTTATTGGGGCACCTGGTTGGCTTAGTGGGTTAAGCCGCTGCCTTCGGCTCGGGGTGTGGTCTCAGGGTCCTGGGATTGAGCCCCACATTGGGCTCTCTGCTCGGTGGGGAGCCTGCACCCCCACCAATCCGCCTGCCTCTCTGCCTGCTTGTGATCTCTCTCTCACTGTCAAATAAATAAATAAAATCTTAAATTTTATTTAAGAGCGAGGGGGAAGAAGGCTCTCCGCAGGACTCTGAGCCAAAGGCAGTGGCTTAACCCACTGAGCCACCCAGGTGCCCCTGGATCCTAGATTTTAAAAAGCTATCAAAGAAGTCGTGGAGAAATCTGACTGGGACTGGAGGTATGATGTAAGACAGAAGGAGTGTTTTCCCAGATGTAACAGTGGTGCCGAGCACCTCCCACCCAATAATTTAGGAGAGCTAATTGTCAGGAAGGGCTGAAATCCAGTTATTTCAACAGTGGGTTACATGCTCAGAAATCTAGATATGTAAAAAATATTACCAGTTCACTTAAAATAACCTAAGCAATACATACTCATAGAAAAGAAATTCCAGCAAAGTATAAAGAGGAAAAAATGAACACTTTTCACCTGCCTCCCATTTCCAGTGTTAAGAGTTGGCTGCATCTCCTTCCAGATCTTTTTTGTGAATAAACTCCATATGGTGAAAGAGATAATAGCAAAGGTTTACTAGCATTGACCAAGTGCTGGGTGCAACTCTCTGTGCTTTCTGCACATTATCTCAGCATCTCATCTAATTTTCACAGCAACCTTGTCCTCAGCTCAGAGAGAACAGAGAGGGTGGGAGGTGGGATTCCCACCAGCGTGGCCAGCACAGCCTCAGAGAAACCCAGAACAGATGGTGGGAGCACAGCAGCTGTGCGGTGGGCCTAAGGGAAGACTCTGCAGAAATAGCACCCAGTGCCAAGGCTCCAAGAAGGGCTGGGCTCAGAGTGTGTGAGAACAAGGTGGAAATGGAGGGAGGGGCCAAGAGTAGATCACATGAGGTTTATCAGGCCCGGGAGGAGTCTGTGCAGAGGGAAGGGGCTCTCTGAGCCTGCATGATGGTACCCATGCTGAAGTCCCAGTGTTGAGCAGGAAGAGTGGAGGTTCTGAGAAAGCGGTGTGTGACCACAGCTACTGAATGGTGGCTGACCTGGACCCAAATCCAGCCACACCTGTCAACTCTTAAACACAACGGATAGCCCAGAAATTTCTCAAAATGAACAACACAGAGATGCCCCCTACAGGCTTCTCACACACTTATAGAGTCCCCAGAGAGTCCTGTTCTCCATCAGAGGGACTCTGGGTAACAAACACACTCTTGGGTACCAAAATCAGGGAGGAACGCTCTATGATAAGCTGGTCTTCCAAACAATCCAGAATATTCTAGTAATAATGTTTTAGATTACAGAATTTAAAATGAATGTTAAAGAGTGATCCCAGGAGCACCTGGGTGGCTCATTTGGTTAAGCATCTGCCTTAGGGTCAGGTCACGATCTTAAGGTCCTGGGATCAGCCCCATATCAGACGCCCTGCTCAGTGGAGAGCCTGCTTCTCTCTCTCCCTCTGTTCCACCCTCTCCCTGCTTCGTGCTCATCCTCTCTCTCAAATAAATAAAAAATATTAAAAAAAAAAAAACATGAAGGGTGATATTAGCTCCACAGATCCCTGTGAATGCCTAGGTGGGTGGGAGTTTGGGGAGCTCTGTTTAGTAATACTCTATCTGTCCTGTAACAGCTAAGGAAGCTGGACTGCAGCCTAGCACAGAACACAGTGAGTGAAGCCCTAGCTGAAGAAAGTTCTGTACCAAGTTCTCCTTACACTAGAGATCACTGACCACATTCTCTCCCACTTTTTACAGAGGGACACATCATGGAAGCATGGGGACACTTGCCTAGCAGCCGCATCAGGCCTAGAGACCAGACCACGGCCAGATCACCTGAGTGGGAGAATCCAAAGCTGGAAGGCAGATGAGTGGGCCTCTGCTTTTAGGGGAGCATTACAGCTACCCCCAATGCAACCCAGCCCCTACAGCTCTGAGGAGTGCCTCATTATGTGGTGGCTTCGGCAAGGACTGAGCCCACAAGCACGTTGACACAATGACAGTCATGCCTTCAAAACACCAGCTGTACCAGAACTAGAGCAGAGGAGTCAGAAGTCACTCAGCAGAGATCAAAGACCCAGCCGAGGGGGGTTGTGCTGACAAAGCTAGTTGAATGGTATTTGATTTGGGACATATTTACTTTGAAAAATACCCAACACCGGCCCAGCACCAAAGTTCACATTGAAACCCCGCTGGTGACCTTGGCTCATTTCATCTCTGCAACACCACTTCTCAGAAGCACAGAGGTGAGTTTGGTTTTTAACATTTCTGCCGATTTTAAATTCTTATTTGCAATGGTTAGAGATGGATAACATGCATTTCTCTATCAAACTACAAATTCAAAAGCTTTCTACACTGTTTTAAAAATGGAAAAATGGTTTTGTTTTTTAGTCTGTCTAATATAACATTCTGTCAGTAGCATTACTGACACAACTGACAAAATTGAAATAGGAACTAGAATAGGAAAGTATTGTGTGGTGAAAAAATAATGAATACTGTTTTTCTGAAAATAAATAAATTGGAGGAAAAAAAAAAGAAAAAAAAGAATAGGAAAGTATTGTACCTATGTTAAATTATCTTAAGTATGTAATGGTGTTATGATGGTACATGAAATATCCCTGTCCTTAGACATTTTTCCGTGATATATTTGAATTAAAAGTTAAAGCGACACGCCAAAAGTGACCTACTCTCAAAGGTTTCAGAAAAAAAAAGTTTATGTGTGTGCCCGCTTGTGTACACACCCATACGCACAGATGTGTATATATGGAGAGAAAGCCATAAAGCAACTGTTCAAAATACAAAAGCTAGTGAATCTGGGAAAAGGGTGTACAGGGGCTGTTCTCTATGTTGGTCTTCCTTCCTTCCTTCCTTCTTTCTTTCTTCTTTCTTCCTTCCTTCCTTCTTTTCTTTCTAAGATTTTATTAATTTATTTGACAGAGACACAGCGAGAGAGGGAACATAAGCAGGGGGAGTGGGAGAGGGAGAAGCAGGCTTCCTGCCAAGCAGGGAGACCAACACAGGGCTCAATCCCAGGACCCCGTGACCATGACCTGAGCCGAAGGCAGACACTTAATGACTGAGTCACTTAGGCAACACTTATGTCGGTTTTTCAACTTTTCTAATGTTGGCAGTTATTTCAAAATGAAAGGTTTTTAAAACTTCAAGCAGTCTCTTCTCCCCCATCATATCTGCCTTTTTTGGGCCTGAAGACATAGCCAGGAGGGACTGAGGTGTCCAGGTGTTATGCTTTGATGTGCTACCAAAAAGGCCAACCTTGCTCCATACTACTGGCATGAGAAAGCACCACAAAGTTCCCAGAAAGGCAAACTTTTGAATGATTTTCCTTTAAAAAAATATTGCTTCTCTTCAAAAGTCACCAGGATTTAAATATAACCTAGTGGTAAAGTGTCTTATATATAGGCACCTGGGGCATTCAGGGGGTTAAGCCTCTGCTTTTGGCTCAGGTTGTGATCTCAGAGTCCTGGAATCGAGGCCCGAATCAGGCTCTCTGCTCGGCAGGGAGCCTGCTTCCCCCCTTTCTCTCTCTGCCTGCCCCTCTCTGCCTACTTGTGATCTCTTTCCCTCTGTCAAATAAATAAATAAAATCTTTTTTAAAAAATAAAGTGTCTAATAAAATTGTTATACTAAATGGCAGAATGATAGGAAGACTGGCCTTTTATTATTATTATTTTAAGATTTAATGTGGCAGAGGGAGAGCACAAACTGGGGGAGAAGCAGAGGGAGAGGGAGAAGCAGACTCCCTACTGAACAGGGAGCCTGATGTGGGGCTCGATCCCAGGACCATCATGACTTGATCCAAAGGCAGATGCTTAACTGAGCCACCCAGGCACCAAGACTAACCTTTTATATCCTTAATTTCAGTTCAGAGAAAATATAAGAGTTTTTTTCTCTTTCCTCTGAAAAGGGAATACTGAACACTATTTTTGGCTTTTCATCATATAATGCATCTTATACAGAGTATAAGAAGCTTCCAAATATACTATATAAACACAGGATAAAAAACATGAACGTCTTCACCTCTGCCTCCTTATCTGGTCTCAGATTCCTTTTCCTGAACTCTTATTTATTCAAGTTGTTGTTTTTTTAACCTTGTCTTTGCCTGAGAAGGATCTTCCTAAGTGCAGCCTAGCAAGGAGACTTCAACCAAGTTGCTCGCTTTCTTCTTTTCTAACTTTTTACAGTGTATTGCTGTCAATATCCATGCCCAGTTCTATCTGGAAACTGGCCCAGTTCTACCTCCAGCCAGACACGTCAGAAATGGTTTCTCATGCCTGGGCCAAGTGTATAGCACCGCAGCCTCGGCTGGATGCTGGCGGGAGGCTGTGGGGTGGGAAAAGACAACAGACATTGTCAAAGTCAGAAACTGAGGTCACTTGCTCCCTCCAAAGTGTGTGATTCGTAAGTCTTTCGGTGGTGATTAGAACAGCATTTGAGCTGATTATTTTCATGGTACTGCTGGGAAAGACCCAAGGAGGAAGATGGGGGTGATGTGGAGGTGGGTGGGCAGGGAAACCAGTTCCAGCACTCGGAGGCAAAAAGGCAGAGGCTCCACTGCCACAAATAGTCATACAGTGACATTAGGCTCAGGATCCTGATATATAAAATGCTGGAAGGATGATGTTAAGTTACATAGATTAAATTCCTTGCACAGCACCTGGCATCCAGCAAATCTCTATCAAGAGTCACTGCTGGGGGCGCCTGGGTGGTTGGATTCAAGCCTCTGCCTTCGGCTCAGGTCATGATCCCAGGGTCCTGGGATCAAGGCCCGCATCGGGCTCTCTGCTCAGTGGGAAGCCTGCTTCCCCCTCTCTCTGTGCTGGCCTCTCTCTCTGTCAAATAAATAAATAAAGTCTTAAAAAAAAAAAAAAAGAGGGTGCCTGGGTGGCTCAGTGGGTTGAGCCACTGCCTTCGGCTCAGGTCATGATCTCAGGATCCTGGGATCGAGTCCCGCATCGGGCTCTCTGCTCAGCAGGGGGCCTGCTTCCTCCTCTCTCTCTCTGCCTGCCTCTCTGCCTACTTGTGATCTCTCTCTGTCAAATAAATAAATAAAATCTTAAAAAAAAAAAAGAGTCACTGCTGTCATCAACATCAACAAAACTGAGAGCATCACAAGTTGGGTACCTGTATACCTAGGCCCAAATTCAGACTAACAAGTCCAAATGTTTACTGAACAGACACCGGTAATTCTTATCTGGCCTGGATTGGAACCAGATACTCTGGTCCTCCAATATGTAGTTAACGGGAGATGGTTCCACACACACAACAAACATGACAAGATACAGTTCTTCTGGGCGCCTGGGTGGCTCAGTGGGTTAAGCCACTGCCTTCAGCTCAGGTCATGATCTCAGGGTCCTGGGATCGAGTCCCGCATCGGGCTCTCTGCTCAGCAGGGAGCCTGCTTCCTCCTCTCTCTCTGCCTACTTGTGATCTCTCTCTGTCAAATAAATAAATAAAATCTTTAAAAAAAAAAAAAAAGATACAGTTCTTCTTCCCAGGTTGTTCAGAAGTGACACTGGGCTCATGTACGATGGTATAACATTATAAATGCCTACCACTGCTGTCCTGGTGAAACACAGAAACATCAAATAAAAGCTCACCTACTCAGGATGCAATTTATAGGCAGGAAGTAAGCAAAAGAGAGAAAAAGCCACTTGGCAGGTAAAACTGCTCTGACAAGAAATGACAGGTCCTTCCTTGGAATAAGGCAGGGGATGGGTAAAGACAGGCTTACCACAGTATATGTAGTAAAACCTTATTTATTTGACTTTATTTATTTGAGAGAGAGAACACGAGCGGTGGGAGGGGCAGGAGTAGTAGACTCCCCTGCTGAGCCGGGAGCAGGACATGGGGCACGATCCTGGGACTTCGGGATCATAATCTAAGCCAAAGGCAGACGCTTAACTGACTGAGCCACCCAGGCAGCCCAGAATTCATCTTATTTAAATAAAGGGACTTCCCCTCAGGCCTTCAAGTGAGAGCTTTCCAACATCATTCTCACACAGACCTTATAGAGCTGTTAAGATTACTTCCAACCCCATGCTCAAAGCAGTTAAGGAAAAAAGATTTAGTAGGTCCTCCTGACAGCATCAGGAGTCAAAGAACAGATGGAGAGAAGGTAGGACACCTGTGGTAAGCCAGACAGCCTCACAGCCTCTGGGGCTTCAGGGGAAAGACAGGCTGCCAGCCACCTCTCACTGGGCACCCAGAGGATCTCTGCATTATGACAAATTCCAAATGTTATGCAAATTGCACAACCCCAAATAACGACACAAATTTCACGTATCTTTAGAATACGTTTGCAGAAAGCCTGGCCGGTACGCCTTTTTCACTCTCTCCACTCAGGCCCCACCTCCCAGTGAAGCTTGGTGAGGCTCTCCTGGCAGCCCGCTCCTACCACAGGAGGCAGGGCCACACCCCAGCTCTACACCCCTGCTTTGGTAGTGTCCTTATGAGAGCCCCCCTGCTTTACTGCATGTCTGTTCCCTGTCTAGCGGGCGGAGCCCCTTGGTGGGGGTGCCTCCAGTGCCTAGTAAGTCGTTTGGAAAACAGGAGACAAAGTTCAGTGAGTGAATGAAAAAGAAACTCCCTGGGAACACTGAGTCTGCAGGAATCTATATGGTCGCAGTGTTGTAAATCTTTGCAGAAGAGATTCTCAAGTTGGGGCCCACAGATCCTTCGGGTAGGTTTATAAAGCCACACAAATGTTAGGTATCTGTTTATCTTCACCAGCTTCTCTTAAGATGTGTGATGGTAAAATGGTTAAGGACTGACACTCCCAGGGCATCTTCTGGGGTCAAAGCTATGGGGCTTGCCCTCTGAGCACGCCGGTGGCTGGTCTGCAAGGCTACCTTTGACCCTGTCGCTGGTTTTCTCTCCCAGCTTTAGCTCTGCCAAAATGAAACACCTTTTCCAACCCCTCATCGTTTCTCTCATCCTAATGTCCATGTGTGGGAGCAACAGCCTGACCAGTCAGCTTGATAAAGGAGGGGAAGATTCTCCATCCGCAGACTCCCAGTGGGGGAAGTTAAGTAGCAAAAACCTGAGCATGCCCCTTCTCCCTGCTGACTTCCACAAGGAAAACACGGTCACCAACGACTGGATCACAGAGGGGGAGGAGGATGAGGACTATCTGGACCTAGAGAAGATATTCAGCGAAGATGATGACTATATTGACATTATTGATGCGGTTTTGCCAACTGATTCAGAGGCCGATGCTGGGAACATCCTCCAGCTCTTCCAAGGCAAGAGCCGGATCCAGCGTCTCAACATCCTCAATGCCAAGTTCGCTTTCAACCTTTACCGCGCACTGAAGGAGCAGGCCCGTTCTTCTGACAACATCTTCATAGCCCCAGTGGGCATTTCCACGGCCATGGGTATGATTTCCTTCGGCCTGCGGGGGGAGACCTATGAACAAGTGCACTCGATTTTGCATTTCAAAGACTTTGTCAATGCCAGCAGCAAGTATGAGATCATGACCATTCACAATCTCTTCCGTAAGCTGACTCATCGCCTCTTCAGGAGGAATTTTGGGTACACACTGCGGTCGGTCAATGATCTTTACGTCCAGAAGCAATTTCCAATCCTGGATGACTTCAAAAGAAAAGTAAGAGAGTACTACTTTGCAGAGGCCCAGGCGGCTGACTTCTCAGACCCTGCCTTCATATCGAAAACCAATAACCACATTCTGAAGATCACCAAGGGGCTCATAAAAGACGCTCTGGAGAGTATAGACCCAGGTACTCAGATGATGATTCTAAACTGCATCTACTTTAAAGGTAAGAAATCGCTTTAAGTTTCTCAAAACAAACTCGTGACATATTCTTTTAGTGTGCAGCTGGACTGAGCATCAAGAACTATATTCTCTAGCTTGATTTATCCAGGAAACCAAGTCACAAGGTCAGCTCACAGGGAAGATCAGGATGAGGTGATGGCAGCAGCTGACACTGAGCCCTAACTCTGTGCTCTATGCTCACAGAAACTTCAGCACAAACTTGTTATTTGCATCTCATTTTACAGACAGAGCCGCCAAGGCACAGAGAAGTAAAATGATGCTCCCAGGGCACATTATGTATATATGGTGAAAGCCAGTAAGAGGCAGAGCCAAGTTTGCAGGCCATCTCTAGCGCTTTGTTAAATTGGAAGAAAAAAATGAAAGACGTTTTAAGCATTCGGCCAACTTGGATTTGGGTTTTTCCCCATCTCCTTTCCCAGTTATCAGTAAGCAGGAATATGGACAAGAGGCTGAAGACAGGTGTCTGAAAACTGTTCAGCTTGACTAACATTAATACCTGCAACTCCTTTTAGGACCCTTGCGCACTAATGGGAAGGAGAGGTGGGGAAATAAATTATTATCTCCAGACCAACTATTCTGGGCCAGACAAGCAAGGAGGCCATTCCCTACCCCCAAGCCACTACACAGACATAGGACCCCTGGGATCCTGGAAGTAAATGGGCAATGGACTTGTAAAATCCAGACCTCGTTCACAGCACCCTCACTGGGACTTGAACTGTAAGAAACTTCTACTTCATTCTACAAGCCTAGAGAGCCAAAGGGCAGACACTAGAAACGCGTCCACATCTCAGTGACTCATGGTGACATACAACCACTCTCCTCTCTGCCACCAAAACCTGGTGGGCACCAGCTAGAATCAGTCCCTGAGGCCTGGGAGGCTATGCTTCCTTGCTAGTTAGCTTAATACTAGTTATGGCAGCCCGGGGAGGCGAAGGTCAGGCACCCTCTCTTGGCTGCCACTCTGGGGTGGTGGGGCTGCGGAGGGAGGCCCGAGGCCTTCCAGCAGCTAAGCCAGGCAGGCATTCTGCCAGATGGGCAAAGTAAGGCTGAAGCAGCCAAGACCAAAGGAGGGGCATGGAGGCTGAGCCAGAACCCTGGGCTTCCCTCTCAGATGCCAGGCGCACTGCTGGTCTTGTAGTGCGTGTTCAAAGGCTGGGGCTCTAATAGGCTTGTGACAGACACACAGACACATGCCATATATGCATACATATGGTGAACACACATATGTGTTTTTTAAGAGAATGTAGGCAGTGTGAATGTAGGCAGCAGGGAGGAAGAGAGGGAGAAGGAGAGAAAGAATCACAAGAAGGTTCTACACACAGCATGGGGCCTGAAGTGGGGCTCAATCTCACTACGCTGAGATCATGATCTGAGCTGAAATCAAGAGCTGGGCACCCCCCCCAAATATACTTTTTATTACTGATCTTAAGTACATGGAAGTGAGCAAACTGTTTAAGCACCGGCCTCCCCACTTCTTATTCGAGTGGCCTTGCGCATGTCATTCAATGTGTCTGGGACTCAGGTTCCTCACCTTTATCAGAGATGATGATAACACTTGCTCTGACAGGGTTGTGTGTAGCACTGCAAGGCAGAGTGATGCAGTGCTAGCCTGTTTTGTGGCAAGAGCTCAATGAACTTGAAGGAGTAAAACTGCAAATGTCAACGTCATATAATATATTAGGTAGGTATGATACTGCTAGTGACATTTATTCTGCTTCTGTGAGCAACTAACCTATGTTTAGGAACAGCTTTAGAACAGCCAGTATAAGTTACTTGGGCAGCACCTGATCCATTGGTCTGTGGGGGCGCCCCAGACATGAGTGCCTCGGCACTAGGCTGGCCGAGTGATCAGGAGCAGGCAGAGAAACACAGCAACAAGCCATTCCCGCCATCAAGGACTGCAGAATGATGAGGATAGTCGGTTTATAACCTCTGGCACATTGTAACCAGTGCCACGCCAAGGGGTTAAAGTGGCAAACATAACGTGTGTTCTTTTCCCCTCGTGTTGGATGGTCAGTTAATTTACCATTGGAATCAGAGGGATGAAATACCTATAGCACCCAATCTTTCACGGAGGTTTTTTTTTTTTTTAAATCACGGATGCTTATCAAAAGAAATGATGGTCTAGAAATATAATTTTAATCACTAGTTCCTCAATGTGTTACTAATTTGATTTTTTAAAAAATGTTTTATTTTATTATTTGACAGAGAGAGAGAGAGAGAGCGCAAGTGAGCACAAGCAGGGGAAGCAGCAGGCAGAGGGAAAGGGAGAAGCAGGCAGAGGGAGAGGGAGAAGCAGGCTCCTCGCTAAGAAGGGTGCCTAATAACACAGGGCTCGATCCCAGGACCCTGGGATCATGACCTGAGCCGAAGGCAGACACTTAACACCAACGAGCCACTCAGGCACCCAACAAATTGGATTTTTAGTTCAAATATTATAACCGCCTTGTAAAGCACAATGAAAACAGAGGCTGGGTCTCAGGAGGAAGTCAGAAAGAAAACCAGGTGATGTGTGACTCTAGGAGAAGCACAGTGACATCTGTGCTTGCCACAACCTGGTGGGGGAAGAACCCCTGGCACCTCGGCGGTAAAGGCCAGGGTTGGTGCGAACACCCTACAATGCAAGGGCAGCCTCCACGACACAGATCTGCCCCATGTCAACAGTGCTGAGGCTGAGAAGCCGTGGAGGAGGCTTATCTCGTCCCAGTGGCTCTACCTACTGCTAGAAACCCTGAACAAGTTATTTTGCTTCTTTGTGCCTCAGTTTCCTCCTCTGTAAAACAAGGCTTATAATAAAAAAAACACGCATCTCATATGGTTGCTAGGAAGAGGAAATGAAGGATACGGGAAATATGCTTAGACAAATGCCTGGCACACTGCCAGTTCTCAGTTGTCAGTCAGCAGCCATTATCATAGTTACTAGCATCTGAGAGACGAAACAGACGTGCACTTACTCCTGGACACACAGCATTATTCCCAAATCTGACATGAAGATCTGATGGCCTCATCAGTGTATTCTTCTAGTCCCGATGGAGTCAGAGTGGAAGGGAGAAAAGAAGCTCAAACAGCAGCCACGAGCAAAAAGCTGCTCATTTTACAGGTCAACAAGTAAAGGTCCAGGCACATTAGGTATCTTGCTATAGTCAAACAACTAGTTAGTTCCCTCATCTAAACCAGAATTCATTCCAGTCTGTCTAACTTCTCTACCATTATCATACTTCCTACGAGTATGTCAGCATTCTGACCTTGGAAAAATTAGGAATAGCAGTACTCAAAGTATAGTCTGCGGACCAGGAATTAGCAAGAATGTGCTAGAAATGCAAGTTCTTGGTTCAAATTAGACCTACAGAACCAGAGACTCGGGGGTTGGGGGTGCAGTCAGAACAAGCCCTCCAGGTGTTTCTGATGCATGCTCACATGTGTGGACCTCGGCGTTTAAATAGTATTTTAAGAAAAGCCCTGTTCTTGTTGACTTTACAGGATCCTGGGTGAATAAATTCCCTGTAGAAATGACACACAACCACAACTTCCGGCTGAATGAGCGAGAGGTGGTCAAAGTTTCCATGATGCAGACCAAGGGGAACTTCCTGGCAGCAAATGACCAGGAGCTGGACTGCGATGTCCTGCAGCTGGAATATGTTGGGGGCATCAGCATGCTCATCGTGGTCCCGCACAAGCTCTCTGGAATGAAGACCCTCGAGACCCAGCTGACGCCCCAGGTGGTGGAGAGATGGCAGAAAAGCATGACAAACAGGTACTTGAGGTTGAATGTTTGCTCTTTTGATCTTTGGGAAGTGGGAGAGACCAGAAACACTGGGAATTTTGGTCATTTCAAGAAGGGAGACGTGTGTATAAAAACCCAAGAACTGCCATCTTGGGCCACTCTTGTTAATTCAGCCCAAATATCCTGCTCAGTGAGAAGCAATCAGACAGCATCTGTGAGACACATCTGCCCCCCACCCCACCAAAGGACAGTTTCAGATGTGGGGGGCAGATGACTTAGAGCCAGCTCAGAAACAATCCCGGCCCTGCCAACTACTTGCTCTAGAGCTTTGAGCCCTGGCTTCATCACTCATAGAAGCAGCAGGATTCTATGACTTCCCAGGATTGCAGAGAGACCTAGAAAAATGACTCCGAGCACCCACCACAGTGCCTGGTGCCTGCGATAAGCTCTTCCTTCCCTGTGCAGGAAATGCTGTATGCCTCATAATCTATTCAGGACATGTTGTTCATGATTTTCCTCTCTCATTACTCCAGAGTCAAACTACAGGTTTTAAGTAGTTACTATGATTATTAGCGGAACATGGCAGAAAAAATAGAGAAGTAACATTTCTGTTTTATTGGAAACTGGCTAGGCCCATATTAAGATGTGAATCTGGTTCAGGTCTCCTTTTGTGACAAGAATGCAGAGAAATGGAACAAACCCAGAAGAGGGCTCTTAGAGGAAGGTATTCGCCCAAGGAATCAATGAGTCATCAGGCCCTGTCAATTTTTCCTTAGAAATGTCCCCTCAGTACCCACCTCCTTCCTAACCTCACTGTCTATGACCTCCACCCTGAGCCAGGAAGGCCTAACCAGCCTTCCCATTCCATTCCTCAAGCCCCATGGCACTGGCCTCCAAATAGCATCCCCACTGGTTCCAGCTCTTCTTCTCAGAAGCTCTCTATGGGCCACCTCCCCACAGGATACAGCCCAGCTTCTTGGCCAGGCCCACAGACACAGTCCCCCAAATGACCTGCTTTGTCCCTCCTCCTTTTTCCTCCCACTGCCCAGTGCCCCTCTGCATGCCAGAGGGACCACGGCTCAAGCTCCCTCCAGGCTTGGCTCATGCCATCTCTCAAGCTATGGGCAGCCTTCTAAGCCCCAGGAATACCCCCTCCTCCTCAACCCCTGCTGGAAGGCTCCAGTAGTTAGATCTGTCCTGGTTGTGCAGACATTATCCTACCACCTTTACCATTTTGCTGCTTCACACACAGGAAAGGAAAAGTTTCCTGTGTGTAAAGCACACACAAAAGTTTCCTTTTGACAAGGAAAGCAAACTCATCAGCTGTGTCTGTTGTCTCTTTATCCCCTTTGTGTGCTGGACTTGGCCCCATGGGCAGTGTAGTTGCTGTTTACCCATAAGGACTGAACGTGCTGAGACAAGGACAGAGAACTAAAGTTTAGCACTCTCCAGCATGTGAAGGGTTCTTTTTTCTGTACACTGATCAGATATTCAACTGCTTACTTGACAAAATAAGAAATGTGTAAAATCAAGGACCCAAACAAGATAATTATTTCAGATATATTTCAAATCACAAACCAGTATAGTTCTGGAGCTCACCTGGAAGGCGGGCTGTGAACCCCACAGTATGGAGGAAATGACTACCTAGCACTAACGATGCCTCCATTTTAAGGAACCGGAATTATAATGGATGGTCTTTCCCAAAAACTCAACTGACAGTACTAGGATATTAATTTCAAGAAGTGCTGCACCCATTCTGTGGTAAAAGCAACCTGGGGTTGAAGGGGGAAATAAGGTTGTGGACATTTGAAGGAAAAACAGGATTCTTTTGGAACTTGTGGTTCAATAAAACTGGGCCCCCTTTTCTTCTCTGCCCAGAACTCGAGAAGTGCTTCTGCCAAAATTCAAGCTGGAGAAGAACTACAACCTGGTGGAGGCCCTGAAGTCAATGGGGGTCACGGCACTGTTTGACAAAGACAGCAATATGACAGGAATCTCAGACCACAGGATCACCATTGATCTGGTATGCTCTCCCCTTGTCCACCCTCCACACTTCTCCCCAGCGTCTGCCCCCAGCAAAGCCTCCCTCCTGCCTCATCTGACTTCACACATCAGCGGTGCTGAGTCTACCAGACACTGAGTGGGCAGGGTAATCTGTTTTAGGAAGCAGCGTGGGAGTGAGCCTCTTTCCTGCTGACTGCAGAAAGAGAGGAGGTGTGTGCCCCGATCCGTGAATCAGGTATACCCAGCTGAATCATGAAAGACCTGTTAAAATATATGCAGAGAAGGTGCATGACCTGTATGCTGAACTTGAAATAACAACAGACAGTCCACAAAAAAAGAAGAGAGTATCGGTCCAAAAAAACCCATGCAGATCCAGGTCCCACTCTCCCGGCAGTGTTCCTACAGTGTGCGAAGGAGACAGGGCCTATAGCTGCCATCCTGCTGGCAGACCACTCATACTATGACGACCACCAGGAGTGGCTGTGGTGCTGGAGTTTAGAGATGTGCATTGTTTATATGACACAGCCTCTGAGTGCAATTACTGCATCTGGCAGGAGGTGAGAGAGACCCTTCAAGGGTCATTCTGGCCAGCTATGATGGTGTTATGCCTTGTATGTGGCATTTCCACCCTGAATGACAGGAGACTCCACTATATCGTCTATCCCTCTGTGTGCCCACTGACCTTATCTGACAACTTTCCTTTCCACTTTGAAATAGTTCAAGCACCAAGGAACCATCATGGTGAACGAGGAGGGCACCCAAGCTGCTGCCATGACCACGGTGGGGTTCATGCCGCTGACCACCCAAGTCCGTTTCACTGTCGACCGCCCCTTCCTCTTCCTCATCTACGAGCGCCGTACCAGCTGCCTGCTCTTCATGGGGAGAGTTGCCAACCCCACCAAGTCTTAAGGTGGAGGTCTGGGCATTTCAAGTGTCTCAGGGGGCACCCTGTAATCCTGGTTCCATTCTAACAATGAGAATGGAGATGTTTTGGCATCATAGCTTTCGTGGTTTATGCTACCATTCTGAAATCATCGCCCACAGCAGAGAAGAAATTTACAAATGACTGAGAAGCTCATCGGAATCTGTTCAGCATGGTGAACAAGGCCAGCAGTTCACAGAGGTTAACATACCTGTGATAAGTCAGCTGTTACATAGGGTGTGTCAGCAACATACAGACCGGCTTCCTCCCGCCTCCTCAGTGCAAAGCTATAGAGGGCTTACCTATGTACCTCCTTTCCCTGCTGTCCCCATTCTCGAACTTTTGACTCTATCACTCAAATTACCAGCGCTCATCTGGACACAGAATACAGAAATGAGCTGCAGGACTAATTTCTCACCTCTCCCAAGGATGGTGCCCAGGACAGAAGCAACCTCATGACATTCACGGGGTGCCCTGGGTGTTAGGGCTTAATTCTCTCAAGGCCTAACCTTGTGAACTGATGCTAAATGTCATCTATACTTCTGCTGTCACCTCACTGCTGCCCAGAGGACAGTGTGTACACATGGCCATGCCTTCCACCTTAGAGATAAATAAATATTGCCACTTTTACTGTGTGTCTGCTATAATTCTCTACTTTTTGAGGCTCAGGTAACTAAGAAAAGTCAAATTCAAAATAGCTGACATTCCTAGGAATGACAGAGGTGGACAAAAAACAATTTGAGTTCTTCACAGTGACTCAGATGCTACACAGCAAGGATATTCCTCGGAATCAGGACGTGGTGAATGTTGCTAAATGCTGGAGGAAAAGATGCTGTGGATGGGGCTTTGTAGAAATTCCTGAAATGCCAGTCTTCATGTGGGGCACATGCTTTGGCTTTCATCCCTGGACGCAGGGAGACCCTGAGATGAGCTCCCATGGTAGGTCTGGTATGAGAAAGCAAGCGACATTCAGATGTCTTGATGTTTCGCTACTTGGGTAAAACGAGTGAAATTCAAAAAGATTGCTCAGAATTCAAGGCTCCTGGTGCTTCTTCAGTGCTTTGCACTCTGGGCAGTAACACTAAGAGCATCATAAATGCTGTGTGTGCAGCTAACTATGACCCCCGGAGCCCTGCAAGAGAGGCTTTCTCTTCTCTGCAGCCGGGGTAGAGCAGGATTTGAGCACAGGTTGGCTTGACTCCACAGTCACCCACAGTCTTGTCACAGAGGGCTTTGACTCAGTGAGACCAATACTAGTCATGGTGGCAGAAAAAGGAGAGCACCTCACACTCCCCACTGTAGGGGGCCACTGTGATGGGTTTGCCTGCAGGTTATCACTGAGTCTTCCCACCAACACTAAGAGGTTCATTCTGTTATCCCCTCTTTTTGGCAGAAGAAACAGCTGAGGTCTCAGAGAAGACATGATCCGCCCCAGGCCCTGCTGTTTGTTGGTACCTCCTCTTCACCTGCTTCCTTTCCAACTTCCTGCACCTCTGCCTCCTGTATCTCCTGACCAGTGCAGGGTGGAGGCTACGTGTTTGCCTATCACACTTCCAGACCTCTAGGGGAGCCCTGAGCAGGCTGACACCCCACTTCTTGAATTCCTTCTCCAGTGCACTTCCACACTATCCTTTCCTGGTGCTTGTTCCTGCTTTTCTGCTCCTGCTGCTGGTTTCTCGTGTTCCTCCTATTCCTAAATGTGGCTCTCTCAAAAACCCCGCCTATAGCCCTTTGCCATGTCTGTCCCCTACCCAAAAGGTGACCATCTCCCTTTCAATGTGGCCCGCCCCACCTCTGCTGGAACCAGCCTAGGCTCCTCTGTGATTTGGCCCAGGCCAAGGCCCTCTAGCCTCCATGCTTTTCGTTCACCTACATTCACTCAGAATGCACCCAGACCCTCTCTTTCAGGAACTAGCTGATCCAGGTTTAGAGGCATTAGCGTATTAATTCAGAACACAGACCCTGAGCCAGGCTGCCTGGGTCCCAACCCTGGCTCTGACATTTAGTAGCTGTGGGACTCTGAGGCAAATTCTGTACCTCAGAGTCTCCACCTGTAAAATAGGGATAATAACAGGGGCGCCTGGGTGGCTCAGTGGGTTAAAGCCTCTGCCTTTGGCTCAGGTCATGATCCCAGGGTCCTAGGATCGAGGCCCACATCCCTGCTGAGCAGAGAGCCTACTTTCCTTCCTCTCTGCCTACTTGTGATCTTTGTCTGTCAAATAAATAAATAAAATCTTAAAAAAAAAAAAGTCTAAAGAAAAATAGGGATAATAACAGCACCTACTTTGCAGAACTGTTGTAAGGATTAGGTGAGTTAATGACTGAAAAGGATTTACATCAGTGCTTGGTGCTTAGCATAAGCTAGATAAGGGCTTCTTGTTACTATCTTTTTTTTTTTAAAGGTTTTATTTATTTATTTGTCAGAGAGAGAGAGAGAGAGCAAGAGTGAGAGAATAAGTGAGCACAAGCAGGGGGAGCAGCAGGCAGAGGGAGAAGCAGGGTCCCTGCTGAGCAGGGAGCCCAATGCAGGACTTGATCCCAGGACCCTGGGACCATGACCTGAGCTGAAGGCAGCTGCTTAACTGACTAAGCCACCCAGGTGTCCCTTGTTACTATCTTTGAGAGAGTATCTAGCCCAGGGGTTCTTGACTGGGGGGCCCTGTGCAGGTTTCTCCCACTCAACTTCTGGAGAATAAATTCGAAACCTTGTTAAGAGATGCATTTCTTTCTTTTTTTTTTTTTTTTTTTTTAAAGAATTTTTTTATTTATTTGACAGAGAGAGATCACAAGTAGGCAGAGAGGCAGGTAGAGAGAGAGAGGAGGAAGCAGGCTCCCCGCTGAGCAGAGATCCCGATGCGGGACTCGATCCCAGGACCCTGGGATCATGACCTGAGCCGAAGGCAGCGGCTTAACCCACTGAGCCACCCAGGCGCCCCAAGAGATGCATTTCTATGAAAGGAGAGGGCAAGGGTTTCAAAGGAGTCCATGACCTAAACCCTGTTAGTCCACAAACCTAACTTTATAGGCACTGAGAAAATAAGTAACTTGTCCAAGGCCACAAAAATTACGAGCGGCACAGGTAAACGAGCTCTAAGTGAAGTGCACAAGTGTTTTCTGAGCAGGAGGCGCAGCTTGGCAAATCACTAGTTTACAACAGGGGAACACACAGGACTCTTAAGCATTAGACACCCTTTCTGGTGCTTGATTATCTAAAAGGCTAGACACTAAGAAAAGCGATTTAATCAGTGTTACTCCTGAAGAGACACTATTCTACAAAGTTGTAGGTCAAAGATCACCAAACCTACTGAAGGAGCCTTATAGATCATATGACTCAGTCTCCTGTGATGCCCTCCAGGCTCCTAAAGTCACTGAGAAGTCACTGATAAGCTGCATATGGACAGACACCCAGGCTTCCTGCCTCAAACCCACTGGCACTTCCACTGAACAAAATACCGGGAGACAATTAATCATCAAAAGATTCAAACCAGAGTATCTTCTTCCAAAAGAAAGGAAAGAAAGAAAAGATTAAAAAAAAAAAAAAAAAAAAGGTAGAAACTAGTTTCTCCTAGAGGGTCCAAGGGGCAAACCAGAAGGCAAATGTAAGATCCCATGATTCTCTGTGCTCTTTGTTGAGCAACAGAATCAAATATTTGTTTCCTCCCCCATAATATAACCATTAACTTTTGTTAAGACTACAATACTTATTCTATTCATGTAAAAGGTCACTGCAGTGGAGTAAACAAAGTATTTTAAGTCAGTGTGTGCTTGCCTATCATTGCTAACATTCATGCTAACACTGACCCAGATAGGCACTTCAGAGGATCATCTTCATCTTTTCAAGAAGCTTTATGGGCATAGCAAGCATAGAGAGGTTGTGACGCTCACCCAGGATCCCATGCACAGGACCAGGAGTCCAACCCTGGCCTCTGTGACCTGAACACCTAGGTGTTCCCAGCCAACCTCATCGGTCACTACTCCCAGAAAGTGCAAAGTGCCCCCTGCAATTTCTTCTATGCAGTTACTAAACTCTAAATGACAACAGCTACACATGCTTGAAAGCTCACAGGCACACGGGTCAGAGAACTCTGGTGTTCGAATTCACCAGAATTCAGGGATTTGAGTGTCACCCCAGACAAGCCCCCAGGCTGCCAAAATCTGCTCTCTCTTGGAGCCTGCTGGCCCCTCTCCCCTCCGACGGTCTGAGAGAGTGCCATAGACTTTATGCCCCTCACTTTTCCCTCCAGGCCAAACAAAGAATCCATGTACCATGGTACTTCTAAAACACAACTGTACACTAACCAATACTAAGTATAAAGTGAAAAAGTTTATATTTTTAAAACCAACGGACGCAGTGATGAAAAATACCGTAGCAGAGAGTCCTGGCCGTTCTCAAATCCTCAGAGCCTATGGGAGGCACCTGATCGCAGGTGTGAAGGTGGTTAAGGTCCCCAGGGGAGAGGGAAGAATCACCAGTACAGGAAGGCAGTGAGGGCGCAGGCAGACTTGAAGCCTGCCCCCAACCCCCTGCAGCACACGCAGGCAAAGGAGACTATCCTGACACAGATGCAGCAGGGGATCAAGCAACTTGGCTTCTGCTCCAGAATCAGCACTTACAGGGCAGGGGATTGGGAAAGAAAAGGAAAGAAAAGGACAAGCTGAAGGAAAGTGAATGGAGGCAGAATGCTCCACAAAGTGCAACCTGTGACACCTTAAAGGCAAATGATAATAAACCAGTCAGCTCCCATTTTCACCCACCTTAGCCAGCTAAAATCAGACCCCTAAAGTCCACCGATTCCAAATGATGAACACCCAGGCTGCAGTAAGAACAGAAACTGAGATCAGGAGAGGTGCCTCTCTGTCCACCTGCCTGACCTCTACAGCCCTGGGTCACCCTGACAGCTCAGAGGTCAACCCCTCTGGTGTTCCATGTGAAGGGACACATGTGTGAGTGCTCAAGACTCAAACTACGGAGGTTGGGGAAAGGTGGGAAGGAACTGGAAGGCAGAAGGAAGACTTAACCAGAAGGTAGGTTTAGTGGAAGTTAAGAGAATCAGAGATGAAAACAAATATTAGAACCTGGGGCCATGGCTTAGGAGTGGCAGCTGGGAACAACTGAGAAAAGGGAAAACAACTTCTACAAAGGTCATTTGGGAAGAAAAGGCTGCAGGTTGAGACAAGGCAAGATGAAGAGTGTTGTGGCACAGGACAGGGCCTAGACTGTAAGCTGCCACCATGGTGGTGGGTGGGGCTGTGCTCCAAAGTATAACCAGCCCCTTGTGTCCCCTGCGGGAGCAGGCTGGGGTTAGAAGCAGAGCCTGCCCACCATTAGTCAGAGGCACTGGAGCAGGGCACAAGACACAGGATGAACCTGGAGCCACACCTCAGCTCTGGGAGCCACACAAGAGAGAACCAAAGTGGGTTTCCTGTCAACCGGTGAGGAGGTTCAGGCAGAGCACAGAGAATGGGAGTGGGGGTGTGACCACAGCAGGCACATATGAGTGAGATGGTCATAGAACAGCTGGTGGCAGCAGAAACACAGCCACATGTACAGAATCACTGGGCCTCCAAAGAGCATTTTGCTAAGAAATTTGCTGTGTACCACTAGGCAACACAAAAATATAAGCACAATATCTGAAGTTTAAAACTACTCAGTTAATTAATACTCACCACAGCAATTACAGGAATGAGTACACCCAAGTTCCCTGCGCTGCTAGAAGCCTAGAAAGTAAAAGAATTGAGTCATTGAAAGCATGAGCTCCTTTCATTAAAAAAAGACATAATGTTAATTTCAGAGAAATAATGAGATATATAGATAGCAATATATAAACATGTTCACTCAATATCTTTTTTTTTTTTTAAGTAGGCTCCACACAGGGCGCCTGGGTAGCTCAGTGGGTTAAAGCCTCTGCCTTCGGCTCGGGTCATGATCCCAAGGTCCTGGAATCGAGTTCCGCATCAGGCTCTCTGCTCAGCAGGGAGCCTGCTTCCTCTTCTCTCTCTGCCTGCCTCTCTGCCTACTTGTGATCTCTATCTGTCAAATAAATAAATCTTAAAAAAAAAAAAAAGTAGGCTCCGCACCCAGTGTGGATCCCAATGCAAGGCTTGAACTCGTGACCCTGAGATCAAGACTTGAGCTGAGATCAAGAGTCAGATGCCTGACTAAGCCACCCAGGTGCCCCAACATCATTTTAATATCAAAAAAATGGAAACATGCCAAACAGTAGAATGATTATATAAGTCATGGTACCCATGTAAAATTAAATACCACACAGGTATTAAAAAGACAACTTTCTGGGTGCCTGGGTGGCTCAGTCATTAAGCGTCTACCTTCGGCTCAGGTTGTAATCCCAGGGTCCTGGGATAGAGTCCTGCATCAGGCTGTCTGCTAAGTGGGAAACCTGCTTCTCTCTCTCCCACTACCCCTCCTTGTGTTCCCTCTCTTGCTGTGTCTCTCTCTGTCAAATAAATAAATAAAATCTTTCGGAAAAAAAAAAAGACACCTTTCTGAAAAATATCTAGTCACTTTGGAAAGGGCCCACAGCAAATTTTAAATGGGGGAAAAAAATCATGATTTCAGAGTATTCAATGATATAATCCTGATCATGTAAAATAAATATATTTCCATAAAGAAATCTAGGAGGAAGTCTATCAAAATGTCAATGATGAGAGACGCCTGGGTGGCTCAGTCAGTTAAGCATCTGCCTTCAGCTCAGGTCACAATCTCAGAGTCCTGTGATTGAGCCCTGCTTTGGGCTCCCTGCTCAGCCGGAAGCCTGCATCTCCCTCTCCCTCCCTCCCTCCTCCCACCCTACCCCACACTTGTGCTCTCGGTCTCCTTGTCTCTCTCTCAAATAAATAAATAAAATCTTTTTAAAAAATGTCAGTATGGGGCGCTCAGTGGGTTAAGCTGCTGCCTTCAGCTCAGGTCATGATCTCGGGGTCCTGGGATCGAGTCCCACATTGGGCTCTCTGCTCAGCAGGGAGCCTGCTTCCCTCTCTCTCTGCCTGCCTCTCCATCTACTTGTGATTTCTCTCTGTCAAATAAATAGATAAAATCTTTCAAAAAAAAATGTCAGTAATGAGTACATCTGAGTAGAGGAATTACGGGCGCTTTTTACTTTATCAGTTAACGGTTTCTGCATCTTTTCTATAATAAACATATATTCTTTTCAAGTTATGGAAAATTTGGGCATTACATAAGAAATAACTATTAAAAGGTAGGTTCCCTGGTTGGACACACAAATAAGGCTATAAACTATAGTGCACACTGATAAGTCTCAGTTCTGGAAGCACTCACTTCAGGACATTCAGTTTATTTTTTCTATTGATAGCAGCAGCCAAGTACATTGAGCACCAACTGCATGCCGGGCAATTCCAAGCATTTCATATGTAATAACTAAATCTCTGGGGGAGAAAACGGGGTGTGAGTAGCTTGCCAAAACCCTACAGCCGCTCAGCCATGGGGACAGAATCTCAAGCCCTGCCTCCTCCTCTCTGGAAATGAATGGCTTCCCAGATATGCGATGACTGGGAAGAATTGTTGTTTCTTTCTTTCTCTCTCTCTTTTTTTAAAGATTTTATTTATTTGTCAGAGAAAGACCATGCACAAGCAGGGGAAACAGCAGGCAGAGAAGCAGGCACCCTGCTGAGCAAGGAGCCCGATGCAGAATTCTATCCCAGGACCTTGGGATCATGACTGGAGCTGAAGGCAGCTGCTTAACCAACTGAGTCAACCAGGCATTCCAAGAATTGACATTTCTTAATTTATAATCATGGCTCTTTGTCTTCATTGGGGCACATGTAGGCCAACCCCCTCTCACAGATTCGGCAAGTCCCCTTATTCTCTGAGGCCCCATCTTAGGGGGAAAGCACAGCAGTTGCTCAGTAAACACTGGGCTGTTCCCTGCATGATTGCAAACAGGAACTATTCTGCAAAGAAAAGGATTCACAGCTCTGCACCTGGAAGGTAGAAAAGGGATCCCTGCACTGTCAGGGCAACAACCCTCACTCCCAGCCCATGAATGAAGCACTACATCCTGAGTCTTGAGAATGTACACTTGTAGCGAGAGCAGGCAGAGAGGAGCAGCCCTTGAGTCCAGGAGCGTCCTTCTGGGCCCTGGAATACAATTTCCAGGGGAGGCAAGGAGAACGACTCCTGAAACACTCCTTGGACACATCACAGCCTCTGCTTTCTCGGCTGCCAAGTGTCTCCCTTCATCTCTGAGCAGCCCTCACTTCCCGATGCCCAAGGCCCCACTGGACACGACAGATGCCTCTGTCCCTTGTGTATCAGGATGGCCTAGCTGTGCACCATCCTGGGAGATCACTGTCCAGGGGTTTAGCAGAGCAAAGCTGAATTAGAGCGAAGGCTCTTAGGACCCCTTCTCGCACCAGCTATTTCTCCCTTAGCCAAGATTTTCACACAGAGGGCTAAAAGCTCCTTTTCATTCAGTTTCCAATTTAGCTATCACCTCCTCAGCTCGTCACACAGCCTGATCTAAAGCACTCCTCTCCACACTGCCCTGTTTTGGCTTTGCTGTCTGTAGGAGCAGGCCCCTTGTCTGCCTGTTCACTTCTGTAACCCCAGCACCTAGAACAAGGGCGAAGAAAGATTTGGCCGTGGCCAAATCTGACCCACACCTGTTCTTGGAAATAGAGTATTATGGGCACACAGCCACCCATTCTTTAACTGGCTTTATGCTACCAGGACAGAGCTGAGTAGTTGCAACAGAGACTCTACGGCCCACAGAGCATAAAGTAAGTATAATCTGGCCCTTTAGAGGTTGGCTGACCCCGATGAGGCACACAGTAGGTAAACAAACAGTAACTGTCTGGGGAAGGAAGGTGGGAGGAAAAGACAAAGGAGGATGAAGGTGGTGGAGATCTGGTAGAAAGAATGGCACCAACATGACAGGTCAAAGAGGACATGATGGGGTAGGGAGCTTAACCTGCCTCAACTTCCCCAGTCTGTCTCTTTGGAGGCTTAAGACCTGTCATTTTATCTGTCCCCATGGACCTGTCTCCCTGGATGGCCAGATTAGGTCAGATCTGGCCCTTCTCATGTTGTCACTGTGTTCTGATGAAGGCCTCCACCCCCTGGCTTCATGATGGCGGAGAGAAGGAAGAGTTTGGGGGAGTCCACACTAGGCTCACTTACCACCCTGGACCGGGGGAGGTAGCTGCCACAAGCCAGACATGGTTCTACAAGAAAGCTACCCTCTCTGAAAACTTGCCAGCATCCCCGAGAAAGAACCTTTGTTCTTGCTGTTTACCAGATGCCCCGGGGTGACCGCCCTTCCTCCCTCCCTACCTTCAGGGCAGGCCCCTTCTCACTGGCCCGCTCGCTGGCCCGCTTTCCCTCCAGCCCCAGCTGCACAAACAGCTCCAGCAGGTTCATGAGCAGCTCGTCCACGAGGTGCTCATCCTGGATGTTGGCTGCGATGTTGGCCAGGGCATTGATCACCGCCAGGGAGCAGTGCCTGGTGGGGAGAGAAATGACAGCTGCTACAACACAGGGTCTGGACTGCAAGGGTGAGACTAGCTGACTCCTGCCTCATCATGCCCCTCAGTGCCTGTGAATGAAAGAGCCCTCCAGGGGGGATGAGTGTCTCTGTGAACACCAGCTCCCTAAAGGACAGTCAGCTGCTACAGAAATGGCTTTAACCTCTCCTGACATGCATTAAGGGCCTTGGGGAACTGCTTAAGGTCCAGAAATCCACACTTATAGAACTTGTGAAGATCTTAGGACACTTCTGAGTGTTGAAAGACTACTACATAGCTAAATTCCTATAAGTCCTCAATTACAGGAAGCCTTAATTCACTATTACCACCCATGAAACTTTCCTGTGACGATCAGCTTCTTCCCCACACTGCCTCCACCATAGGGCTGATGCTAGTATTAGTTCACATCAGGCACTCAAGAAGCACTCAGTGGCCCTGGGACGACCTGCATTAGGACAGTGCTAGTACAGGTAAGTCCTGGATACAAAGCTGACAATGCGCCCCCTGCCCAGAGAGTCACAGCAAACCAGCAAGGCTGGCCAGACTTCTGTGGGGGCAGCCAGCGCCTGCCACTTCTATGCTGGATGACCTCAGGTGAGTGGCTCATCTTTGAGCCTTAGTTTCCTACCAAATAAAACAAGAATAATAGAATTCCCTCCTCACAGGGTGTAGGATGAATGAAACACTCCACATGAAGCACTGGGCGCTTTGCCTGGCCCGCAGAAATCTCCCAGCAAACAGCACACCCTTCACAGACACGTGAAATCCTGGGAGGTAAGGGCAAACGGACGGCAGTAAAAGCCTCCACTGGTGAGGAAGAAGACAAACCACTTGTGGTAGCGGTAAGACTTTATGGAGGTGGAGTCAGAAGTTGAAGAACTGGTAGGCATGGAGAAGGCCGAGTACTGCATACGGCAGCAAGATGGAGGCAAGGGTCAGAAGGAAAACAGCAGGAGCAAAGACAAGGAGGGGAAGGTGTGAGGACCAAGGAGGTGCAGAAATCACTTTGGGACAAGGAAGCAATGAGGGAAAGAGGTGTTTTGGTCTGTGAGTCAGTTTCTTCACAGAGACCAGAGATGGATGGACCATCCATCCCCTGTCCAGATATAGGGGAAAGGAGCTGAATGCCTCCCTAAACCAGTCCTCAGGCTGTCTAGTAGCCTGGGCTTGAAATGGAGGCAGTAAGAAGGTAAAGGAATGACACCACAAGAGTGTGAATTTATCAAGAGCTTTCCTGTAGGTGGTCTCAATTACCCACACAAATGGAGACAGGTATTCATTTGACAGATGACAGATGAAGAAATGAAGGCATGGAGAGGGTGATCTTTTTCAAAGGTCACACAGCCACACTTCCACCCACTAACATGAGTTGGAGAGAAGCTCAGAATGAGCCCTGCACGTAAAGGTCAGAAGGAGAGAAAAGAAATGCCAACAAAGGGGCACATGTCTTCCTCCCTGCCCCTTTCTTCCCTAGGTCTGTCAAACTCTTGTGAGATACTCCCGATGTGGAAAAACATGACCCTGCCCTCAAGGCATTCACAGTAGGGGCAAGGAACAGGCAAGGAAGCATGTCTTAGTCTGCCAGGAAAACTGGCCAAGCTTTACACAAATATCAAACATCTGAGGATGAAAATGTCCACTCCTTCCGACCCTCTAAATCCCACCTCTCTGAATCTATCCTGAGGAAAGCGTCAGAGACACTCACAGATACACAGCTATTAGATCGTTGGATGTAGCACTTACCAGTGGGAAACCTGGCAAACTACCACACCTCCAAGCTAGGGACTGATTAGATCTCAGTGCTGCTCTATGATGGGACACTCTGCAGCCATTAAAGGTGGCACATGGTAGAAGGTTAACGGCATGGCTGATGCACTGGTACATAAAAAAGCCTACTGGCTGGGTGGACACTTCGTTGTCAGGGGGGTCTGAGGTAATGACACTGAGATGCTCAGCTCCTAGTGGCACTCGCTCATTTCCTGCTTGTGCATGTGCTGATTGTAGCACATACTGCTTTTGTAGGAAAAAAGTTTATTCAAAAGACAAATCCCCAAACCTCACACTTTTAAAGGGCGCTGAAAACTGTCATGATCTAGAGTGACAACGAGGTCTAGTGAATTACCTATAGCCATGATCCTTGTAATCTTTAGTGGCTGAGTACACGACAGAGCTGGCCTTCACGCTGATCTGCTGGAAGAGATTCCACACTTCCTGATAAATGTATTGCTGGAAGAGAGTGAGGGACACAGTTACCATGGCATGACTTCCCACGAAAGCCCTTCCTTGGAACATGAAAAAGTTCCCTCTACCATCATTCAGAGAAAGAGCTTCTGGAATGTATGGACCATAAAGGCCCAAAAGAACATCAAGGGCACCCGTTCCTAAAGCTTTCAGCAAACTTCACAAGCTAAAAGGGAAATGGTTTCAACTTAAATTCTATTACATGTTATTAACATCAGCAAGAAATGAGTTTAAACCTCCTTTTCCCAGCACTTAGGGAGCCATCACTATTCCCTGTTACTTGGAAAAAAAATCTCCCTATTCACTGTCAGGAGAGCTGTGAGCATTTAACTCATCTGCAGGGTAAATTTAATCTATTTTTGCACTCCTGATAGTCAAAGTAACAATGCTTGCAGAGGGTAGTGGGTTTTACCGTAGGTCCTGCCTTACGTTTCCGGTGATAACCAGGCAGCCCAGCTGGTCAATGATGAGCACATCAAGGGGGGAGGGGGGCTGGCAGAATTTCTGCTGCAGGATCTGCAGAATTGGCTCCATGACCTTTGGGGTGTCCCTCAAGGCCACTGCAATGTGTCCCAAGGCTCGGATGGTATGGTCAGGAATCAAGTGAGCGTCCCTGTGAGGGGAGAAAGAGAAGCATCCTGGGAACAGTCCTCTGTGAAATGAAGCCCAGAAGCTACAGCCTGGACCTCAAGGTTACCACAGTCTGTCAGATGAAGTGGTCATCCGACAGCGGATGCCTGGAATCCTTACTTCCAGTAGAAACACAAAGTCTCTGGCTCTACTCAGTATGACACAGATCTTTCTCTGCTCCCAAACAGTGGTCCAGGATCAACATTCTAAGGTGAGTTTCACCTTAAATCAGGGGACAGACCTGATGCATGACTCCACGCTCTGCAAGTAAGAAGCACAGAAGTGCAAGATACCAGCCCCCCCCCCCCCGTCCCCCGTCAGGCCTGCTGAGAACAACAGGCTGCCCTTTGGGGATGAGACGTACTTGTCACTCTCCTGGGAGATATAGAGCCGGTTGGAGAGGCTGGCCAGGAAGGCCTCCACGATCACCGTGTCCACCGTCAAACCAGCTTTCAGGCACCTGGAGAGTGAGGAAACCCACATGGCATGGGGCATCAGAACAACAGATGAGTGTTCTGTTTCTGGTTTTTGTCTCTTTGTCAGGTCTACAGAGTTTAAAAAACTGCTCTGAGCATTTTTTCCCCAGGAATCTGAATGAAAATCATTACACAGAATGAATTCAAAGAATTGCTGCTGATTTTGCCCATTTGATAACTATCTCAGTCAGAAACAGTAACTTCATTATTTGACCAGAACAGTTTACTTCAGAATGTTACACTCACCCTAATTCCAATTTAAAATTTCCAGAACTGTTCCTTAACAAGTTACAGTAACTGGTTCAAGATAAATGGTCCCAAAATGGCTCAGGGAATATTATATGATATACCAAAGTTTTACTAGTATGAAGAAAAATTTATTTTCTAAAGAAAAGGGGTAATTTTATTTTATTTTATTTTTTTTTTTTTTAAAGATTTTATTTATTTATTTGACAGAGAGAGATCACAAGTAGGCAGATAGGCAGGCAGAGAGAGAGAGGAGGAAGCAGGCTCCCTGCTGAGCAGAGAGCCCGATGCGGGACTCGATCCCAGGACCCTGAGATCATGACCTGAGCCGAAGGCAGCGGCTTAACCCACTGAGCCACCCAGGTGTCCCGAAAAGGGGTAATTTTAAAAGCCCACGAAGACACAAAATCTTTTCAGGCATCTCTTGCTTTCTGTGTCTGGCTCCCATGCCAGAGTCAGAGAAGAGCATCTGGCTGATAGAAAAGGGCCGTCATATTCTCTTGATGGGGCTTCTGAGAGCATGGAGCCAGAATTCAGAGGGAGAGATACATTTTCATATAAATTAAAATGTATGTGGTTTCTGAGTTTGGAGTGCAAGAGTTCACATAGCAGGAGCCTGGGCAGCAAGGACACTCAATCATATAAAATCCGTCCCTTATGCTAAAAATTACAAAAAACCCAGAAAATGTGACAATGTGTCCTTACTCTGGATAATAGGCTGAGAGATAACTCTTTCCATTTTTTCTATATTCCCATTTTTAAATTACATTTATGATCAGGAAAAGAAAAACAAACCTTATTTAAAAAAAAAAAATTAGGGGTGCCTGGGTGGCTCAGTCAGTTAAAACATCTGCCTTCAGCTCAGGTCATGATCCCAGTAAGTCCTGGGATCAAGCCCTACATCGGGTTCCCTGTTCAGCAGGGAGTCTGCTTCTCCCTCTCCCTCTGCCCATCTTCCCACACCCATTCCAACTTATGCTCTCTCTCTCTCAACATAAATAAAATCTTTTTTTAAAATTTTTTTATAAACATTTAGATCTTTTTTTTTTTTAAGATTTTATTTATTTATTTGACAGACAGAGATCACAAGTAGACAGGAAGAAGGCAGAGAGAGAGGAGGGGGAAGCAGGCTCCCCGCTGAGCAGAGAGCCCGATGCGGGGCTCGATCCCAGGACCCTGAGATCATGACCTGAGCTGAAGGCAAAGACTTTAACCCACTTAACCACCCAGGTGCCCCAACATAAATAAAATCTTAAAAAAAAAATTGGGGTGCCTGGGTGACACAGTCAGCTAAGCATCTGACTCTTGATTTCGGATCTGGTCATGAGCTTGGGATCATGAGCTTGAGCTCCACATTGAGCCCTACATCAGGCTCTGCACTGAGCACAGAGTCTGCTTGAGAATCTCTCTCTTTTTCCTCTGCCCCTCCCTTCTGTGCACACGTGTGTGCGTGCTCTCTCTCTCTAAAATAAATGGAGAAATCTTTTTAAATGTCTTTTTTTTTTTTTTAAAGATTTTGTTTATTTATTTGACAGAGAGAGATCACAAGTAGGCAGAGAGTCAGGCAGAGGGAGAGAGGAGGAAGCAGGCTCCCTACCGAGCAGAGAGCATGATGCAGGGCTCGATTCCAGGACCCTGGAATCATGACCTGAGCCGAAGGCAGAGGCTTTTTAACCCACTAAGCCACCCAGGTGCCCGAGAAATCTTTTTTAAAAATATCATTAAAAAATATGTAATAATCTCTCTTTTAAAATTGGGTGTAGATTTACAATAGTCCAAAACAAGCTTTAAAAAATTATGAACATTTCTTACTTTTTAGTAATTTTATCTGAAACTTTTTCCCTTCCTCCCCAGGTTATGCATCCCATTGGCCGGTCTCCCACCTGCAGATGTTGTCAATGGCAATGTCCCGGAGCTGCTCATACATGGAGGGTTGGGTCTTCTTTCCCGAAATGACATTTAGAGTTGACTCAGAATGCTCATTGGTTACACTGATTTTTATATCATTGCCAGCAACTAAATGTAAAAATTCAAGTATGTATCTGGTTAAACCTGTCATTTTCCATCCCCTTGTCAATAATTCAAAACCAAAATAAATGCTGATCACTTTTACCTTATAAAACAACCTCTCTAAAATGATTTGACCAAACATTTCAGCAACAAAAGTGAGAACAGAAAGGATGAAATTAACATGTTTAAACAAAAGGAAGAATGTTTAGGTTGCAAAGCGATAAATGAGTAACACAGCGATTTCTTAAGAAATGGTTTGAAAGTCTTGATGAACACCCACAGGTATTCAGCCCCAAGAGTGAGCCATGGTCCTGTCCCTGAGGATTACCTAGCTGATGTGCACAAAAATAGTACGGGTGGGGGGTGAGTAGAGAGCAGGAGCTATAGAGCCACAGAAATCTCTCCTTGTCCCGGGGTCCAGGGAAAAGTCTTTTACCTGCTTGGAGGTTGGGTTTCTTCATCTGAAGGGAGAGGACAAAGCACCCACCTTCACAGGACTGACGGGGTGGGATGAGCAATACAGCATTAGAGCCCCAGGAGGAAGCAGGTGTTAATGAATGCTAATGGTTATGGGTGGCCAGATTTGCTCTGAGCCCATGTCCTTGTCATAGAAATGTGATAATACACTCACGAGGCAGGAATAGGGACTAGCTGAGACCCAGCTGAGATCCAGCATGGAGAGCTCCTGACCAGTGTCTGGAACATGCTGGACTCTCACTTTAGACTGTCTCAGTGATGGAAGGAGCCAAAAACCAAGTGGGACTAGAAGACCCCTCAGTGGTGGCAGGAGTATATGCCAGGGAGGGTGGAGGAAGGAAAGAACTGGAGCCAGATGGGGTCATGTATGGAAAGCCATGAATAAAGGCATAAAGGAAGAATGAGCCCAAGAACAGGGCAGGGCACACAACCCAGCCACAATCTCTCAGTCACAAAACCATGGCAGGCTGGCACACAAGGTCATGTGGTCCTTTCCTTGGACCCTCAGGGACACATGGGATTTAGAAGCTAGAGAGGTGGCTTTGGGTACAGCCATCTGTTACCTGTGTGGTACTGACTGTGGCACTTGTAGAGCTTCACCAGCACAGGGGACGGGACAACCAGGAAGTCCCGCAGAGACGGTGTCACAGAATGTACCACCACCGGGAACCTCTCACACAGGCGGCCCAGACCCTGTAACACACCATCAAGCCATCATACAACATAGGCTGTAGCCAGCTGAGCAGGCCCAAGCAATAGATGCCCAACCTTTCCGACACCTGAGTTGGGGACCAGAAACTTCCAAGGTCAAAACATTCAGGGCCACTTTGCTCACGGGGCAGAAAAAGAGGAAAGGAGCATGGTCTAGGCTCTGCTTACCCTAAACAGGAGATATATTGCTAAAGTGTGTCCCATTTCTTTTGAAAGCAAATTTAGGGGGACACGTGGGTGGCTCAGTTGGTTAAGCAGCTGCCTTCGGCTCAGGTCATGATCTCAGCGTCCTGGGATCGAGTCCCACATCGGGCTCCTTGCTCGGCAGGGAGCCTGCTTCTCCCTCTGCCTCTGCCTGCCTCTCTGTCTGCCTGTGCTCGCTCTCTCTCCCTCTCTCTCTGACAAATAAATAAATAAAATCTTACAAAAAAAAAAAAAAGAAAGCAAATTTAGGGGAGAAAGGATACACAACATGATTTCTGAACAAGGGCAGATATGGTTATTGGGATTGGTCAGTTGGCAGGTTAATAATCTCTGAGAGCAGAGTCAGCACTGCAGACATTGGGAGGTGTCCTTAGCACTTAGCCTGTGGTCTTGGGAATGGCCCAGTAGACACAGGGTGGCCTCTCCACAGACTCAGCTGCTCCTGGAAATCACAGAAATCCCTGGCACACTGTCAGCAGCAGCCCCCCACTCATTGATGAACTGTGTCCACAGCAGGCTCTGGTTCAAGTTCCTAGAGACAACAGCTCAGGTTGTGCTGCTGGTACGCCAACCAGAGCCTAAAAGATGTAACAAGAAGATTCCCCTGGTTGATGGGACCAAAGCCTCACCAGTGTCAGTGAGACTCACCTGCAGACAGCAAATAAGCAAGGGCAAATGAGCAATGATGACTTTGCTGGATGTCTTAGACTGCAGCTTCTCGGAGAGCTTGATGCAAAGATTTTCAGCACCTAATGTCAAAATGAGAGGAGGGTATGAACGATTAGCAAAGGCCAATATTTACAAAATACTTGTTCACCAATTAATCATACAATTAAATGCCCATGGGCATACTTTTTGCAGGCTTTATTAATAATGAGTGGCTACACCAGAAAGTATTCACAGGCAGTCAGACATCCTTAACTGAAACCTCATCTCTGCTCCATCTCTGCTGTTGTGAAAATACCAGCCCATGTGCTGAGGGACTGTTCTCTCTTTTCTGCTGGCCCTGAGCCTCTCATCCTAGTGCTCTGCACATGGCAGCCATCCACAGTCTGCCACACACTTCCCATTCTGCTGTTCACCCTAGACAAGCACCTTTTCCTCCAGCACAGACCTCCCACTTCTCCACATAAAAGCCTAAAGAACCATCAAGAAACAAGGAAGAGAACACACAGTCCCTGTGGCCTTGGCCATCACCTCCTCCCATGTCCAGTTTCCTCAACCTGAGGACAGGACACCGGACATCTGGGGCACGGCAGGGGCGATGCTCACCCTGCTCGTCCTTCACGGCCCACACCATGAGGTCCACACAGGCGGCGTTTGCCTGGCAGCGAAGCTTGAGGGGGCTCAGTTCATTGTGGACCCGGTCGGCATCATGCAGAATCTTCTGGAGCTCCCCCTGGCTCGTGTTGAACTGCTCCAGCACAAAATCATGGATCTCCTTCACAAAGGAGGTTGGAAGGTCTGTGGGAAAGAAAGCAGGCATTGCGGGTGGAAACAAACCACCAAAGTTCAAGCAGTAACCCTATGGTCTCTCCCACTCTAACAGAAACCCGAGAGGAGTAGGTCTGCTGCCGGCTCTTTTGGTTCTAAGAATGCCCACTGAGGGGGCGGCACCTGGGTGGCTGGCAGTTAGGCATCCAATTCTTTTTTTTTTTTTTTTTGAAGATTTTATTTATTTATTTGACAGAGAGAGATCACAAGTAGGCAGAGAGGCAGGCAGAGAGAGAGAGAGGAGGAAGCAGGTTCCCTGCCAAGCAGAGAGTCCGATGCGGGACTCGATCCCAGGACCCTGAGATCATGACCTGAGCCGAAGGCAGCGGCTTAACCCACTGAGCCACCCAGGCGCCCTAGGCATCCAATTCTTGATCTCAGCTCAGGTCATGATCTCAGTGTCATGAGGTCAAGCCCCTGCTTAAGATTCTCTCCCTCCCTCTGGCCCTCCCCACCTGCTCACATACATACACAGAGGCATGCTGCGCTCTCTCAAAAAAATAAAAAGAAAAATAGAAAGAAAGAAAGGAAAGAATGCCCACTAGGAAGAATTTGAATAGGCTATGCTGGCTGTCAGCATACACACTACTGGGAACTCAGAAGAAATGACCATTTCCCAGGGAAGTGAGAGCCATGCTGTGTTTTAAGCAGTCAATATTCTAAAACTTGAATGTATGAAACACAGAAACTGGGATGTATCATTGCTGGAATTGGTCCCCTTAACAGTGAGAAATACTTTAGTGGTTTTTGTTGTTGTTTTAAATGAAAAGGTTGTGGGCTATCAGCTAAGGGGAAAACTGGCTATTGCCTGAAGATGAGAATTCCCTGGGTACAGGGCTGCATCTTTGGGGCACCCAGAGTTCACAGCTTCTTCCAACGTTCATCTTTGGGGCCTGGAAAAATCAGGAGACTCCCTGTGATGGGAACAAGTCAGAAAAGCCAAGGAAGCTGGCAACATGAGGCTCAGGTGGGGAGAGAAGCCTCAGGGCACCTGAAGGTCAGGTTGGACAGGCCAGTCCCTTCCACCCTTCTTTGTGAACCTAACACTTGCTAGGTCTCCAGCCTGACACAAAGTCCCAGGAGTTTCTGGAACCGAATAAGGAAAACAGCTAACTATAGTACGTCTTGTACATCTTGTATAGTACACCTTTTCCTTGACAGAATACTACATAATCATCAAAACTTACATTGATGGAGAACATTCTATAACATAAAAGAAAGCAGGAAACACGTTTTAAAAATGCACAAAAGAAGGAAAGGCTAAATTTGTGTGTGTGCACATGCTAAACCATAATATCTGATAACTATAACTATATAACAATAATAATCTGATAAATAATCTGGTAACTATTTTCTCTGAGTTATCAGATTATAATAAATGCCTCGTTTTCTTATTTTTTTAGCTTTTTGAAATATATAAAATAGACATGTTAAATTGTATACAAGATTGGGCAATCAGGACAAGACCACCACAGCATGTCAGAAAAGCCTCTGAGGAAATAAACCCACCAAAGGAGCCATCATTGATGATATCACGGGTACAAGATCATGGACGGATCTTTTTCTTTCTTATTTGCTTCTTCCCCCAAATTTCAGTAATGTGACCATGTTACTTGCGTGTTTTTAAGCAGCCATGGCAGAAGGAAGAACAGACCTGCGGCAGTGTCCTGGAACCCCGTGTCACCGCAGTCACATGTGGGCACAAACCGTACCTACCTTTCATGTAGTACAGAGTGTCACGCAGCATCTTGAACATGGCCACGTAGAGAGGGTCGCTGAATGTGGTGTAGTAGAGATCAGCGCTAGGGTTGGCCTGTGAAGGAACAGAGACACGTGACTACACCATGGAAATTCCCGGACCTCCTTCTGCCTTCTAGGCTGAGGCCCAGCTGAGTATTATATTCCTGATGTAGCATTAGAGAGATGGAGTCACCGTTTATCATGATTCACCATTTGGAACAGTTGAATTCCTCTCCTCCCTCTCTTAAGCATCAGGCAGAGGAAAACAAAAGACTCAGGCTGTTCAGAGATGCCTGTGGGGGGTCACCACTGCACCCTCCAAACCTCCACATATTGTTCTTATGGAAAGAACCACCCTCCTCTCACTGAAAATTCACCATCTTTGGCTGTCTTACAGGATCTGGAGAAGGAGAAAGATAGCCAAGCAGCTGTCAGACCACTATGAGGTGATCGATTTAAAAGAAGCAGCACAGAGCAAGCTCTCAGGGGGAGGCTGTGTGGCCACTATGGGGACACTAAGCTGAAAGCTGACTGACAACCTGTCACTCCAGTCCCCACCCACAAACTCTTCCTGTTCTCTCTACGCACAGGCTCACATCAGGCTGATCTCAGGATGGTGACCCAAACAGATGTACCTCTATCACGCTGGCTACGACTGCGTCCAAGGATTTGAGAACAGGCTCCTCGACGATCTTCTTCACCTGTCAGAGGAAACAAGACCTCGTGAGGCACCTGATGAACACGGAGAGACAGAGATGCTGGTTCCCTCTAATAAAGAACAAATCATGTTGACAGATGAAACCACATAACAAGCTCATGAGATGAGAAATGAGATGGAAATGACAGATCAACAACATACCCATTATGGCTTCACATCAAACTATAACACAGAAAATGTCCTCAATTCTGCCATCACTTTGAACTTGTCTTCCTGCCATTGAGTGGAAAAACATGAAAACGGGAAAGGAACCAACTCCCTCAAATTTGCTAACATTAGATTTCCATTTCCAAGATGTGAAAGTGTTCAAACTCAAGGCATCACTGACAATGCACCCAAACCTCCTCCCAGACATCAGGGACACCTTCCCAGCCAGTCCTCAGCCCTGATGACTCCTCCTCCTCCTCTTGCTGCAGGTACTCCGAATGCAGTACACATTCTAGATTTCTAACAGAAGCACTTATTTCCACCCATGCTCTGTACTAGCATTAGTACAGGAATGAATTGTTCTGGCAACCGCAGAGCCTCCTGATAAAACTATCTGCCACCCCAACTGTAGTTCTTAAAGAAGCTGACTTTCAAAATGTATAGACAATGATAGAAGAAATGAAAGGAGAAAAAATGAAAAACTGCCAAGAAGAAAAGCTAACCTTGAGAAGTTAAAACATAATGGGAAAAAGAACCGCCTTTATAAAAGAGTGTGAAACACGCAGCCTTCAATTGGGATTTCTGAAATGAAACTAGGAAGAGTTACCTGACCATCTGAGAAGGCCACCCAGGCCTTTGGTCTGGGACACTAACAGGGAGGAGCGGTTTAGGGAGAGTTTTCCTTCTTGAGGGCAACTTCAAAAACATTTGTAGGCTATTTAGTAATTCACTGTGGCTCTATCCTCATTAATAATTGCCAATGCTTTCATGCTTTGTTGTGTTTTTTTAAAGCGGCTCCCCTCCCAGGATGGAGCCCAACTCGGGGGCTTGAACTCATGACACTGAGATCAAGACCTGAGCTGAGGGGCGCTCGGGTGACTCAGTCGTTAAGCGTCTGCTTTTGGCTCGGGTCATGATCCTGGGGTCCTGGGATGGAGCCCCGCATGGAGCTCCCTGCTCAGCGGGAAGCCTGCTTCTCCCTCTCCCATTCCCCCTGCTTGTGTTCCTTCTCTTGTGTCTTCTATCAAATAAATAAATAAAATCTTTAAAAAAAAAAAAAAAGACCTGAGCTGAGATTAAGAGTCGGATGCTCAATCGACTGACCCAGTGAGGTGCCCCTGCTTTAATGTCTTCATACATCTTCAGCCTAAAACCAGCTCCTGCAGGGATTTCTGTTCACACTCCACACTGAGGGAGACCCTCTCGTTCTTTTCAAAGATGAAAGTCTCATTTTTAGAGTCTGTCCGTGATAGCATCTTTATCCTTATCTACCCACTTGAATCTGTCTCAAAGCAACTCAGCTCAATCATAACAACTTCAGAGTCCCTGGATCAGAGACCCATCTATTTCAGAATTGGGGCAATGGCACCAATGCCTTCTCTGATGCTACCTCAGAGGTCAGCCCAAGGTATCCAAATATGAAAAAAAAGGTTTTGTATTGATCTAAAAATATCAGCCAATGGGAGAGAGTCCAGAGCAATAAGGAACTAAACTTGGGGTCAGATTCCCTGGGCTGAGTCCCAGCCCTGCCCTTGGCTGATGGATCCTTGATGTATCTGGCACTGATTGCCTCACCTCTAAAATGGGGATGAATCCCCGCCTCTCCCACATAAGCGCTAAAATGATTCAATGAAAACATTACACAAATGACTTCATGTGTTACTCTCTCCTTCTTCCAACAAAAATTTATGACTTCTAAGTAATATTCTGAAAAAAAAAAAAAAAAAAAAAAAACCTCCTAGTTTTTCTTTTGGAAAAACAAACAACCAACCAGGGTTTGGCATCCAAGTGGCTCAGTCAGTTAAGCATCCGACTCTTGATTTCTGCTCAGGTCCTGACCTCAGGCTCATGAGATTAAGCCCTGTCTTGGGCTCCACACTCAGCATGGAGTCTGCTTGAGATTCCTTCTCCTTTTCTCTGTCTGTCTACCTCTGCCCCTCCCCGACGACTCACTGATCTCTCTCTCTCCATGAAAAATCAAACCAAAACAAAAAGAAAAACCAAAACAAAAGCCATGCTTATACCACTAGTGATTTTACTGACGGAGGTACACAAGCTCTGTTTAACCACGGATGTTTTCCTTACCAAGTTTAAGAGTTCTCGAAGCATTTCTAGTGGAATATTAAACTCCTTATAGGTGATGCCATTGAAAAGAGGAGAAACTGAGAAGCTGGAACTGATGGTGGAAAAGTAGTAATCAGGCTCCAGGGCACTCCCGTCAGGTAAGTACGAGACTGGTAGGGAAGAAAACCAGAAAGTCAATCACGGTCACATATGACCAGGATACTTCCCCAAGCTGCTTCCCTCAGTAACAATAAAGGCATAGATTTTGCTTTTGTTTATACGCCAATTCTTTTTTTTTTTTTTTTTTAATGAACAAGTAAAGGCTGGATTTCAAATCTTTGGAGAATGATACCTCTTATGAGAGTGTTTCACATCAAAGCTCAGATATAATCGTGTCCTAGTATTTTCAACACAGACAGTATAACTTTATGTAGTTAGAAAAAAAAAGTATTACTTTTTTTTTTTTTTAAGTATTACATCTTTTTAAAGGTTGACATACGTAAGTTTCAGGTCCTCAGGACCCCAAGATATTTCACCACCAAAATTAGAACAAAAATGTACATTATTAGAGGTTTCAAAATAAGAACAAAAATAAAGTCAATCGTCTAATACTTATGAATAAATATGAACCCCAAAAGTCTATAATTGTTTGAAAGTTATCTACGATAGAAGACTATGACTAGAAAATAGTTAAGTTTGTAGTATTTTCGTATTAAATAGTGATAGACAATTACCAGCCCATTAAAAAACAAATAATAAATTTTAATGCTTTCTGAAGCCCTGCATCACAGAAAAAGCAAAGAGTTGGGTTTATCCTGATTGTGTCAAAACTGGTGTGTATTTCTATGATGCTAGTGATGTTCTGCTGACCTGATTACAGGCAGATGGGTCCCATTAGAGCAAACAGGCAACTTACAAAGAGGATGGGCAATAATATGGAGAGCAGTTGAGACACTGGAGGCCAACATCATAAATGATCACTGAAGGAGGGAATGAATGAGGAATGAGTGAGAACAAAGCTGGTTTAAATAGGTAGGGAACAAGGTAAGAAGTATGTGTCTGTGTGTATGTCAAATGTGTATAAATAGATGTATTTACACACACAGATATGTATATTTATTCATAAGTATTTATTCATATTCACTCACAAGTGCTGGATAAACACACACACACACACAAAGGAGTATTATTCAGCCTTAAGAAAGATTTTGCTGAACGGCTGCCTCCGGCTCAGGGCGTGATCCTGGAGTCCCGGGATCGAGTCCCACATCAGGCTCCCAGCTCCATGGGGAGTCTGCTTCGCTCTCTGACCTTCTCCCCTCTCATGCTCTCTCTCACTGTCTCTCTCTCTCAAATAAATAAAAAAAAAAAAAAAAAAAAAAAAAGAAAGATTTTGCTGTTTGTAACATCGATGAACCTGAAGGACATTACGTGAAGTGAATAAGCCAGACATGGACAGAAAATAAACTGCATGATCTCACTTATATGTGAACACTTTAAAAAGTCGAATACATGGGAGCAGAGCTGAGCAATTGTTACTATGGGGCAGGGAGATGGGGGAAATGGGGAGATGTTGGTCAAAGGTACAAAGTTGCAGTTAAATAGTATGAATAAGTCTAGAGAGCTAATGTATAGCATGATGACAATATTTAATAATATGGTATCAAATACTGGAAAGTTGCTAAGAAAGCAGATTTCAGGTGATATCACTGCATTAAAAAAAAAGAAAAAAATGATAATGGTGAGGACATGTTTAGAGTCATCACTTCACTACGTAAATGTATATCAAATCATCATGTTATATACCTTAAGTATATACAAGCTTATATTTAAAATAATAAGAAGATAAAATGTTTGTGATTAGAGGACACCTCTCAGACACCATGAAATAGGGACTAAGGTAGAGATGGAGGCAAAAGACAGAAACTGCAGAGTCAAGGATCTAAGAAGTGGGATTCATGAAGGGAGGAGTCACTGAAAGTTTTTAAGGTAGAAATGATTTGTGCTTTTAAGAAATAACTCTTTAGGGGCGTCTGTGTGGCTCAGTTGGTTGACCGACTGCCTTCGGCTCAGATCATGATCCTAGAGTCCTGGGATCGAGTCCCGCATCGGGCTCCCAGCTCACAGGGAGTCTGCTTCTCCCTCTGACCTTCTCCTCGCTCATGCTCTCTCTCACTGTCTCTCTCTCAAATAAATAAATAAAATATTAAAAAAAAAAAAAAGAAAGAAGTCTTTAAAAACATCTTTTTTTTTAAAACTCTTTAAAAACATTCTTACAGATCCGTAGAAAAGGCCCTGGAAAGAGAAGAAAGACCAACTGCAAGAAAAACCAGACTTGGGGTGCTGGGCTGGCTCAGTCAGTAAGGCATGCAGCTCTTAATCTTGGGGTTGTGAGTTCGAGCCCCATGTTGGGTGCAGAGATTACTTAAAAATAAAATCTTGAAAACAAAAGAAAAATCAGAGTCGAACAGGAGGTACTGGAGCAGAAAAGGAAGGAACAGTGTCTTGGCCTGCTTGTCTTGACAATGAGGTGTACTTTCAAGAGCAGGAGCGGAGCTCACAGCTGAAGCAAAGAGGCCAGCACAGAGCCCTGCTCATTCTGCCTCTGCTGGATGAGTGCAGAAAGTTCACACAGGTGGCCCACACCTGGGTGCACCCCCATCCTGGGCACTCTCTGGAAGTGCACCAAGGAGGGCTGCCCCAATGAAGAGGGGCCCATAAGTAGAGAGATCAGAAGAGCTGTTCACCAGGGAAAGCAAAGCCTTCAAGGGCACACCATGGCTATCTTCAGATGCCCCAAGGACAGACAGGTGGCAAGGGTTGTTTAAAGCCTGGAGGGAGGGGCACCTGGGTGGCTCAGCTGGTTAAGCGTCTGCCTTCAGTTCAGGTCATGATCTCAGGATCCTGGGATCAAGCCCCGCATCGGGCTCCCTGCTCAGTGGGAAGCCTGTTTCTTCCTCTCCCTTTGCCTCTCCTCCTGCTTGTGCTCTCTCTTGCTATCTCTGTCACTGTCTCTCTCTGTGTCAAATAAATAAATAAAATTTTTAAATAAATAAATAAATAAAGCCTGGAGGGATAATTCAACCACAAGTGGTTCTCTCTGGGAGCAGCAGGATTTTGAGTGAGTGAGCTTGGTTTTTACATTCCAACATATACACAGACTATAACACAGGGTACATTCTCACACAGCTAAGAGACACTCTAGGCAAAGTTGCCCACATTTATTTGAGTTCAGATTCTCCCCTCATTTTTTTCTTTTAATTCCCCTCACATCTTTTAAGATCCTATTGAGAAATGCTCTTTTAGTAATTAGCATGATCCAAAAATGGAATAGATATAGCATTCTGGTTTTCCCACTTCTATCACTTAACCTATCACTTAATTGAGTCTTACTTCTCTCAAAAATAAGGTAGAGGTGATTTTACCACATAGCTGACACTGTACAAGGCTATCCTATGAATCTAATTCAGTAAATTATGTGAAAATGCTTTGTGATCCACAAAGCTCTATAAAAAAGTACACTTGTAAAAAAAAACGTACTACTTGTATCATTATTACATTTTTTAAAAATATTATTTACATAATTAATGAGTTTAAAACAAAAAAAAGCAGGGCCTACCATGAGTACTTCCACCTGAAAACCAGTGCTTTCACAGGTTAATTTATTAAAATTTTGATGATAGACACATGAGGGTCTGTGTGTATATATATATATATATATATATTTTTTTTTTTTTTTTTTTTTAAGATTTTTATTTATTTGGCAGAGAGAGAGAGATCACAAGTAGGCAGAGAGGGAGGGGAAGCAGGCTCCCTGCTGAGCAGAGAGCCCAATGCAGGGGTCAATCCCAGGACCTTGAGATCATAACCTGAGCCGAAGGCATAGGCTTTAATCCACTGAGCCACCCAGGTGCCCTGAGAGTCTGTATATTATCATGTGCACTTTACTGCACCCTTGAAATACTTTAAAATTAAGAAGCTTAAACAAAAATAGAGAGGAAATGCTCTCTAGATGCATGACAGCAGAGTGTTATTATTAGCATCTTTTACATCATGGTAAGTCACAGTGAACCTGCTCTCCAAGTACCAGGTGAATTTTCCTGTCAGAGGGGTGAAGCCCACCTTCAAAGTAGTGAAAGGCAGATCCTCCAGGGGAGCTGGGAGGAGGCATTCCGCGTTCAGGGCTGACCTGAAACACAAAACCACCTTACAGATTAGGAAAGGCAAAACTGCTGTCAGTTTCTCTTTAGACAAGATTCTCCCTGCCAGCCCAATGTTTGTACCTCCAGTCCTGGTCCACACCTTACCTCCTCCCTGAAGCCCACCTTAGCTAAGTGTTCTCTACTATATACCATGTCCCTAATTTCTTCATGCTTAGCCATAGATTTTTTACTTCATTAGTGAGTTGAATTATTCTTAGCACTTGGTGTCTTGTCTCCCTTAGCACTTAGCTTGTTTCCCTGAGTCAATTATGTACTTCTTAAAGGTACCAACTGTCTCCTACTCAGAATAGAGCTTGGCACCCAACTGCTAGGGAAAAAAATACTAGGAGATCACTAGGAGATGAAATCACTTATAAATCTTAAAAGGCCAAAGCAAGCCCATGTATTATTACCCAGAATTCTAGTGAGAACCTTTCCAGTTTCATGAATTTCCTCAGAGAGCATGCCAGTGAGATTTTCTTCGAGTGAGCACTTAAGAAGAGCTGACCTCTATGCCTGCCTCCCAGGCGCACAGCCCCACCTGAGAGATGCTGGACACACTGCTGGTCTTCCTCTTCAGGGTGCCCTCCTGACACACTGTCAGCAGATTGCTGGGGAGGATGGAGCGGAAGTCATTGAAGGATCGCCTCCGCACACCTTCAAGCTCCTCAGGGACTCGGAGGGAATGAGGAGGGACTTTGGGGAACAGTTTTGAAAGCAGAGACTCCTCCGTGTTGCTGTAACGCCCAAATGCTCGTGAGATTCCGATCAGGCATGGGATGGCGTATTTGCAAAGATATTCTAGAAGACAAAGTGAAAATGTTCCAGTATCAAAAGGCTGCCCGGGAGTGAGTTGTGCTGCACCAGCTGGTAACACTGGCTGACATCTCACAACCCACCCCCTAGCAAATGTGGGTCAGAACAAGTCACATCAACAGGTCAGCCCAAGGGTTGACATGAACAACAACTTCAGACTATATCTTTGTCACACACAGCTGTTCTCTCTGGGAGGTCTCCATCTAGGCATGGTACACCCAAATCAGTAACACAGGTAGTTTTATTATCAGGTACCTTTACTATACTTAATATATGTTGTCCTCCTCGGATTAGGTTGGTAGCCTTACACTAGAGGCAGCTGGGCATGTTATAAACTAAGAAACTGAGGCCCAAAAAGGGTGAGGTGACTTGTCTAAGGTCACCTGGTATTCAGGGAGCAGAGCTGTGCTCATGACCCCCAGGTGGCCTTTGAGCTAATACACAACAAAGGCAAACTAATACAGGAAGGTTTCATCCATCAGGTACACAAACAGTAAAGCACAAAAAAGAACACTGGGAAAAGCAAAGGAAAAAAGTAATCACAAAGTCATTAAGAAAAAAAAAAAGCCTCAGATTTATATTCATACCTTTTTCTTGAATCTCTAAGGCCTGGCACATTCCCAAAAGGACATGCAAAACCTGCAAAAGTGCCTCTAAAATCTGTAATAGCCACAGAAACAGAAAAGACAAATTTATAAACAAAATCAGGTAAGTCTCACAAAATTCATTCAGAATTAGAAGGAGCTTTACACATTATATTCATACCCATATCTGATACATATATCCCTGAATGACAGCTCTGGTGAGTGGCCAATCAGCTGAACTTCCAGGGACAGAAACCGGCCCTCCTGGGTTGGTCCAGAGTGCCCCCTAACTATGGGCCATATTGTCCTGTGGGGCTTGTGACCTCTGGCCCTTGGAGCCACTACTTTTTCCATATTCCAGAAACAGATGATAGGCCCCCAAATCTCTTTTTGTGGCAAATACCCCTAATTCTTTCAATCTATTCCTTAGAACTAACGTACTTTACGATGCTGAGTGCCTGCTTCTGATTTCATGGTAGTCCCATGTGTCAAAAACAGTCTCAAATTGTGGTGCTCAGGGAAATACATTAATATTCCAGGGATGTTGGGACTCACCCTGAGTAATCACCACACTCTAAACATATTCTAGACTTCCATCCACATGACATCAGCTTTTAGCCAGCTGCTTCACTCTGCTGGCTCAATGAGCTTACAGATACCTAAAATACTTGAATCTCTTCTACACCAGTACTGATGCTGTTGGCATTTTTTGCCTGTCACTGACGCCACCAAAGCTCAGGGGATTAGCTTTCGTTCATTGTTCTGGTCTCTGATTCCCAGCATTGTGTCATCTACAAATGAAACCAACTTGCTTTCTGAATCTTCATTTATGGCCCTGGCTTGTTTTGCTTCAATAGTAAGAGGTAGAGGGGAGACTAGGGGAGGCTTCTGCTGGGTCAGCACCCTCTGGGGAAGTCCAGACAGCTCCACAAACCTTCCAAATTGTTTTGACCTTTAGCCCGTATTCTAGATCTAGGATTTCAGGAGGGTGTTTCTCTAATGCCTTGTTGAAGATCAACTAGATTGCATCTACCTTATTTCCCTCTACTACCAGTCTCGGAGGAAACCCCAGGCAAAGAAGAGAATAAAATTGTCCTCCTATAATGTGTTCCCAATCAAGGTAAATTTCTGACATGTTGCTGATGTTAAACGATGCTGAATAATATATGAAGATTTGAAAAGCAAGACTTTCTCCATTTCATATATTAAAGTTATGCCACCATCTTTAGTATTGATGCTTTGATAAATGTTATTTATAAAAAAGCCCTTAACTTACAGCCTGTTAACTTCTGAAATAATGATCTACAATTCTAATATATTTAGTTATCTCTTTGGCCAACCTATAAATAAAGAACCTAAACTAGGAAAGAAGGATGGAGAAGATCATTAACGGCAGAAATACTCTCAACAAAATTTACAGTTCGATTAAGTAAAGAGACTTTAAAAATTAAAAAACAGATACAAGAACTCAAAAAGCATAGCTAACTGGGAACGTTTAACATATAGATAAGCACCCGGCACTCCTTGGCAGGAACTGAGGATAACAGCATATACGAACTGATTTTCAAAAAAAAAAATCTGATTAAGAAAAAGTTTAGATTATGATTGTATTCTTTAAGAAGAAGAGTCTGAAAGGCATTTAAGTAACATTTCAACAAAATAAACTAAAATGAAAAAAAATCTGAGCACTTAAAATCTGAATATAATTTCAACTATCTAGATAATTCCCTTCCATGAATGAATCCCCAACAGAGTCAGGAAAGTGAAGGGCATCTGCCATTGGCTGCCGACCTGCCGACCCCATAGGACCATGGGGAAAGCTTAATGAGAAACAGTCAATGAGGTCACTGGGTAACCTGCAAAGTACTGTAGGCAAGTATTCAACGTTTTTTAGGTGTGTTAGTACAAAATAAATCAACTGAAACAACCTGATCACTTCAAAGGTTTTTTTTACTCTTTTCGTTACTTTGGGACTCTGAATTGTGTACAAATGCACTCCAGGGATGCCTGGATGGCTCAGTCAGTTAAATGTCTGCCTTCAGCTCAGGTCATGATCTTGGGGTTCTGGGATTGAGCTCCCTTGCTCAGCAGGGACTCCGCTTCTTCCTCTCCCTCTGCCCCTCCCCCTGCTTGTGCTCATTTTCTCTCTCTCTCTCTCAAATAAATAAAAAATAAAATCTTAAAAAAAAAGAAAGAAATGCACTCCAATTCACCATGCACTTACCTCATCCCTAAGGGAGGGGTCCCTATAAGCCACATCAGACAGCAAAGTAACCAAGCAGAAGCTGAAGCTCTCTGCAACCGGGAGGGTGGCTGGAAGGCACACAGACTCGAGTCAGATCATTACCACTGAGACACCGGGCCACCCCTACTGGCCATGTGATCTGTAAATTCCCTCTCTCACGGGGTCTGCTAAGGGACCAGTTTACAGGGATGGCTGCCCTCACTGAGGTGAACCTCAAAAGAATAGCTATGGGCCCAACATTGCTGAGAAATACCTTTAACTTTTCTTTTAGTAGAATGCTTTGGTTCAATAAACTTAAATGTTTCTGGGCCAATTTATAGCTTGAGATTATACAGTCTCCATTTTTTATTCCTGACCTAGATTTCTACCCAGGATGAGAAACCAATCTTCGTAGAGTATAAGAGATGGTATATATATGGTGGCTACCCAATAACTACCACTTTAAACTGAATTATATGTTTATATTTCTTTTCTGCTTTATTTTGACAAGTGGAGAAAATCTTAAGAGCTTCCAAAGATTTGCTCTATTCCTAATAGGTTTTTAAGCCCTTCCGCTACCGACCTCTTCATAGGGAGGTTCTCCGGAGCCTGGCCTCAGGGTCAGGAAGGAGTCACTGTACCTAAAAGACTAAAAGCTAACCAGTGCTTTGATGGCATGCACCTTAAAAATATAAAATCACTCCTGTACTGGGTGTCTCAGTGGGTTGAAGCCTCTGCCTTTGGCTCGGGTCGTGGTCTCGGGGTCCTGGGATCGAGCCCCACATCGGGGTCTCTGCTCTGCGGGGAGCCTGCTTCCTCCTCTCTCTCTGCCTGCCTCTCTGCCTACTTGTGATCTCTGTCTGTCAGATAGAGAAATAAAATCTTTTTTTTTTTTTAAAGATTTTATTTATTTATTTGACAGAGAGATCACAAGTAGGCAGAGAGGCAGGCAGAGAGAGAGAGAGGAGGAAGCAGGCTTCCTGCCGAGCAGAGAGCCCGATGCGGGACTCGATCCCAGGACCCCGAGATCACGACCCGAGCCGAAGGCAGCGGCTTAACCCACTGAGCCACCCAGGCGCCCCTAGAGAAATAAAATCTTAAAAAAAAAAAATCACTCCTTTATAGGTCTAATCGCTATTAAATACTAAATCAATTTTGAATATTGAATATTTAACCAAGATCTATTCATAGTACATGGCAGAAGACTGTTACACATTCACTTCTGTACCTAAAATTTTAAGATGCAGCTCTAGGTTCTTCTTAAACTTGAGTGTGATCAGAATCATCTGCAGGCTTATTAAAAGGCAGACTGCCAGCTTCCCTAGCCCCTGGGTTCTAATTCAGTAGCTGTGATGTGGGGACTAAGAATCTGCATTTCTGACAAGTTCCCAGGTGTTGCTGGTGCTGCTAGTCCCGGATGGCACTTTGAGAACTACTCCTCTAGAGTTTAAAAGCATAATTCATACTGCCTTAATAAAAAACTAAAAAAGAGTGAAATGCTGCCTAATGATTGGAGATTTATGTATCTCTAACAATGTTTCCAACAGTGCTAAAACTTTCATTCTAGTGAAAGTCCATGCACATAGAAGTGATATGTTCTTTCAAAGAAAAGAAAACAGAATCAGCTTCTACTGGTATTCTGCTTCTCCCCAAATTAGACAACAGTGGTGGACAGAGATGTCTGACTTTTTAGCAATGCTTTCTATTTAATCTGTAGTCCTTTAGGGTGAGAGGATGGGCAAAATAGAGAAAGGGGACTAACAGGTACAAACTTCCAGTTCTAAAGCAAAGAAGACATAAGGATACAATGTAAAACATGGGGAATATTGTCAGTAACAGGTAATGACTTGGTGTGGTGACAGACTGACAGACGAAAGCTGGTTTATCATTGTGATCACTTTGTAATGTATATAAACATCGAATCACTATGTTATATGTCTGGAACTAATATAATATGATACGATATTGTATTGCCAACTACCTTTCAATAAAAAAACTGTAAGGGTGCCTGGGTGGCTCAGTCGTTAAGTGTCTGCCTTTGGCTCAGGGCATGATCCCAGGGTCCTCGGACTGAGCTCCGCATCGGGCTCCCTGCTTAGTGGGAAGCCTGCTTCTCCCTCTCCCACTCCTCCTGCTTGTGTTCCCTCTCTCACTGTCTCTCTCTGTCAAGTAAATAAATAAAATCTTTAAAGATAAATTAATTAAAAAGAAAAAAATTGTCCCTTAAATGCCAGGATACATGCATAATCTGGGGTCTGGCAGTTTTAGGCACAGTAGGTTACCAGAAATGATGAAATCCAAAGGACAAGAGGATTAGGCACAAGCAGGATGTTCATGAGAACAGTGAAACCCATCTATAGCGGCTGAGCCCATCCAACAAATTGGGGCCATGCCACCAATGAAAAGGACAAGGCCGTCTTTATAGGCTCCAACCCCCTGCTATGTCTGAAGGTGGGCCTCGACCACACACAGGGAGATTATAAGAAAACTTTGGTCTCCAGGGTCATGATCTCTAGAATGTTGGAGGTGTTCCAAACTGATATGGGGGTCTTGGGAAATCAATACCTAAAAATATCAGTGTTGCAAGTGCTTAGCACAATGCCTGGCACATAGTGGACTTATATACCATTTTTTTAAAGGTAATAAATTTAAATAAAACTCAGAAACAGCAACAAAATGATAAACTATTTACAGTGAACATGGTGTTTAAGTCCTGGACATCCATCACATCCTTCCTTTTAGAGTAGCAGCAATGCAATTTGGAGAAATGGATTCACTCCATGAGTGAACCTATTCATCTAAGGGTAATAGAAACTGGTTCGGGGATAGGCAGGGGAACCAATTCTGGCAAGGAGACATGAGAAAAGATTCCTGAAGGTCTCCAAGCTCCTGTTCACTCCCAGAATGCAATGCAAAGCCGGTTTTCTCAGCCTTGCCCCCACCTCCCCTCGACCATGGGCTCTGGACAACAAGGAGTAAGCACAGCCCATGCTGCTACAGGCAGTTGTCTCACAGCCAAGAGTGGAACTAGCTAGAAACATTGTACCTGATGCATTAATATGATTAAACAACTGATTCATACAGACTGTGAGCATACATGCCATTCCCTGAATTGAGGGGAAAATTTACACATTACCTCTGCCTTTCCGAGCTGTGCTTTCTTCTACCCAATACACTTTTGGAAGTCCTTTAAGCAGTCGAAGAAGATAAGGAACCACAGAATCTTTGTGCTTAAAAAAGAAAAAAAATACATTTAATACAATGTGCAGCTGGTAGTTTTTTTGTACTAAGCCCAAAGCAAAGCATTTGCATCCTCACCATCTCAAAGATGGATGTTCGCATGGCAGGGCACCCTTCCTGTTTCCACGTGGCAGCAGCAGGTGGCCTCTGGAGGTTATCCCACCAGCCTGCACCAGAGGTGCCTAAGGAAGGGCTAAAACCTGCCCTTCTGCCACTGAATGTCCAGCTTTGCTCTAGCCCTTACTGGGGGCTGGGACCCCATGATGGCCTCTGCAGGAAAAAGGTTTATGTACGCACACACTCTCAAATACGCCCTCAGCAAGAGTGTTCAGAGAGAGCCCCCAAACCCTTCAGTGAGTCTCAGGCTCAGATCCTCTAGACTGAGGGAGGGTCACAGCCACAAGCTTCTAAACTTAGTGATGCTTCTGTTATTCATGGTCCTTGTCCTCTTTTCTTTTTTTAATTTTCTATTTAATATTTCCTTTTGCTTCTCCCAAACTAAGCATTAGACTTTATGGCCATAATTTGCTAATAAAAAAACTACTTTTTTCTAGTTTCCAAACTAGCCAGTTAACATGTCACTTCAGAACCTTCCATGACTGACTCTTTTGGTTGTTTTCCTAGTTATAACCACTCCAGTTAAGGGTTAGGTAAGTGTGCTCCTAAGAAGGGGAATACTATTTGATGTTCTGAAGTACTGAAAACAAAGCAAAACATGTGGTAATACTGAAAACATGGTTCCAAATTCTGTGACACTCCTTCCACAGAACTGTAGTCAAATTCAACTCCCCTGGAAAATGGGCTGCCTTAGTGACTTGCTGTGTTTTTTAAAAGTACAATTGAGGGCACCTGGGTGGCTCAGCAGGTTAAGCCTCTGCCTTCGGCTCAGGTCATGATCTCAGGGTCCTGGGATCAAGCCCTGCATCAGGCTCTCTGCTCATCAGGGAGCCTGCTTCCCCCTTTCTTTCTGCCTGCCTCTCTGCCTGCCTCTCTGCCTACGTGTGATCTCTCTGTGTCAAATAAATAAATAAAATCTTAAAAAAAAAAAAAAAAGTACAGTTGACTCTTGAACAACATGTGTTTGAAGTGCACAGGTCCACTTACATATGGGTTTTTAATAGTACTGTAAATGTATTTTCTCTTGCTTACAGTCTTCTAAATATTTCCTCAGGGCGCCTGGGTGGCTCAGAAGGTTAAGCCTCTGCCTTTGGCTCACAGGTCATGATCTCAGGGTCCTGGGATCGAGCCCTGCATTGGGCTCTCTCTGCTCAGCAGGAAGAGCCTGCCTCCCCTGTCTCTGCCTACCTGTGATCTCTCTCTGTCAAATAAATAAAATATTTTAAAAAACCCATTTTCTCTAGCTTTATTGTTTTTGATAAGGCTTCTGGTCAGCAGTAGGCTATTAGTAATTATGTTCTGGGGGAGTTAAAAGTTATACATGGATTTTCAGCTGCACAGGGGGGTCAGTGCCCCTAAATCCTATGTTGTTCAAGGGTCAACTGTAGTTCAAGAGACTAACTTCCCAGGCTAAAGAAGACAGTACAGCATCCATCTGGCTTTTTCTCAGGACAAATGCCCTCAGGACCCAGACATTACACTGTGACGGAGTGACAGAGCCCAGGCCACATGGAGAGGCCATGTATATAGGGGTGCTGGGGTGCTCTGGCTGAGTGCCCCAGCTTAGGTCCCAGCCAATAGCCAGGATCAACACACACACATGTGCATCAATGAGCCTTCAGGTGATTCCAGCCTCTAGCCTTCAAGCCACTCTAGGTGACACTGAATGGAGCAGAGACAGTGACTCTTCTGTACGCCATCTAAATTGGAGATTCATGATAAAAAAGCAAAACCAAAAACCAACCGGTCATATTAAGGAGTAGTTTTTTATACCACAATACATAACCACAGCAAATAGAGAACTTTCTTTAGCAAAAACAAAACAACTTTGGGGCACCCGGGTGGCTCAGTGGGTTAAGCCTCTGCCTTTGGCTCAGGTCATGATCTCAGGGTCCTGGGATTGAGTCCCAAGTCAGGCTCTCTGCTCAGCAGGGAGCCTGCTTACCCCTCTCTCTGCCTGCCTCTCTGCCTACTTGTGATTTCTCTGTCAAATAAATAAAATAAAATCTTTAAAAACAAAACAAAACAAAACAAAACAACTTTTCCTTTAAATCAAATAAAGGAGATGGCTACATCTGTCCAGGATCCCAGTGTATTAAGGCACAAAAGTCCAAAGGATGTGTAAGGCATGGCTCCTGCAGAGGAAGGACCTCAGGTGTTCTCATTGCAGAAGCTGTAAGCAGTAAACGACTTCTGCTATTGTGGCCATGGCTGCGGCAGAAACAGCCCACTGACTGGACTTGAGCCCAGTACCACAGCCTATCCTCATTGGAAGCAGGGAACATCAACATCAGGTAACCAAGAGAAAGCTGACTGCTAGGGCTCAGGGGCCTGGTGAAGCCTGCTGGAGTCCTCTCCTGGTGTTGGTGTGGCCAATGGGCTTTCTAAAAGCACTGGCAGACTGCATGGCTCAAGGAGCTGCTACCCCAGGTACCACCAATCCTTACCAGGGACCCAAATTACACCACAGTAATTTGTATTGGTCTCTTTCTTGCCACCCTAAAAAGCCTACCACAAATATAAGGGACTTATAGGTAAATCTGTTAAGTAATGTGTTTGCCAAAGATATTTTCAATTAATACACATTTGAATAGCAGTTTCTCATATTAAATTTACATTTTATATAACTTATATATTAAATCATATTTCATATATTTATAATACATTAAGTTTATATTTATATTAAATTTGAATAATTTATATTAAATTTATATTCTTAAATTCATATTAAATTTATATTTATATGTTATAAATTATTTATACTAAATTTGAATAAGAGTTTGTAGAAAAAAGTAGAAATTTTCTTTCTTTTCACATTTATAAATAAATAGGAAGAATAATTAAAATGGGGGTGCCGGGGTGGCTCAGTTGTTAAGCATCTGCCTTTGGCTCAGGTCATGATCCTAGGGTCCTGGAATGGAGCCCAGCATTGGGCTTCCTGCTTGGGAAGCTTGCTTCTCCCTCACCACTCCTGCTTGTGTTCCCTCTCTCGCCATGTCTCTCTCTGTCAAATAAATAAGTAAAGTCTTTAAAAAAATAGAAAAGAATAATTAAAATGCCGTTTATATGCATCTAATTTTGGTTTTTGATGTGGCCTTGATCAAACAACCTATTTAATTTTCAAACTATGGCTCTAAAATTAAAATGCTTATTTTTATTTCAAATGTATGAATACTCTGTCAAAAATATTAATCCTTACTTAAGTAGAATTTCCAGGACATATAAGCATTTTTAGATACATAAAAATTCAAATATCTAACATCTTTATTTTCCCAACATAGCATGGAATTAAAAGTGATTCTTGATAATGATAAAAATAAACAAACAAATAATAGATTCTATGTTCAGTGATTAACCATTTGCTTCAATTAACCTTGGAAAGTACTGAAAAAAAAGGTCACATCATTTTCTGTTGGAGCCACAACACTGATTTTTAAATCACCTCTAAGAGATACATTAACATGTACTCTAAAACTTATATCTATCACAGTTCTTTTTTTTTTTTTTATAAGATTAAAAATAATTTTTTTAGAGGTACCTGGATGCTCAGTTGGTTAAAAGCCTGCCTTCAGCTCAGGCCAGGACCCGAGTCATTGAGTCCTCTAGGATCTCCCCGCTCAGCGGGGAGTCTGCTTCCCTAGTCCCTCTTCTCCCCCCACTCAGGCTTTCTCTCTCGCTCACTCTCTCTCAAATAAGACAAATAAAATGTTTTTTTAAAAAAGTTTTTTTATTTTAAAGTAATCTCTACACCCAATATGGGGCTTGAATTTACAACCCTAAGATCAAAAGTCCTATGCTCCACTGTACCCGAAATCTATAACAGATCTGAAAAAAGATTGTATTATGTCAGAATTATCTCAAAGAATACTATCCTTTTGGAAGGAAAAAAAAATGTTTACTCAATCTGAATGAACATCTGACCTTAGATTGAAAATCAAGACCACTCTGGAGGGCACACAATTACTTCACAAAGCATTTTAATTAACTTTCTAGCCAAACAAAACACAGTAACAACAACCAATAACTACTTTAACAACCTAATTATTCACACAGTTCAAAAACCAAAATTTCTTAAGAGGCTGTACATTAATTAAATTAATTAAATTACTCCCACCTGTTCCACCCACTCTGCCTCACCATCACTAACCGCTTTTATTAGGTTCATATGCATTCTTTTAGTACTGGTTTAGGTAAATATAAGCAGGTACAAATTTAAATTCTAATTGCACTCTCCCTTTTACACTGCAGAAACACTTTTAATGTAGTAAAGACTTACCTGAAGATCAGATTCAATGAGAAAAATGCCCAACGCAATCACTGCATCTCTCCGTCTTTCATCCAACTGGAAGATCCCATGGAAGTCTACTGGGCACATACAGAGCAGCTTTTGGACCTAGAAAATGAGACCAAAAACAAACAACAACAACAAAAAAACCCCATAAGTTAAAAAATATAAACACACACACACATATACATACATATATATATATATATATATATATATATATATATACATATATATGACTGTATAGGGCATAAACCAGTAGTATAAAATCCCAGTGAGTCTATATAACCAGTAAAACATTTTTTTCCATTCAAAAATCACAGAAAGATCATCTCTACATTCTGAATTGATCATACACAAAATATACATGTGCCAAGGACCAAGAGTTAAAATGATGCATACACAGAGGTGGTAAAACACACTAGCTAATGTCTGTAATTCAGTCATAACAGTCATGGGTCTCTAATGCCCAGTGGCACCCAAAAGCAGTTTACCCAAACCCACCTACAATTACAATCCTCCCATAGGGTTCTTTAGAAGATCAAATGTGTGTAAAGCACTCAGAACTACACACAGTACATACCAGGTGCTCAACAAACAGTACCTGTTGTTACTGGATATGCCATAATAGTGGCCAGCAGAAGCAAATGAGCAGTAAGTCAGCAATTTACTGAATATATGGAAAAATTCAAATTTTTTCAAAACAAAACAATGGTAAATGTTTGACATAAAGAAACTAAAAATCTAGATGATATATGAATAGGAAAAGAGGTGATGCCAATCTTGAAAATCCCTGCCACAAGAACCTCTTAACAGAGCATTCAGACACACCATGAGGCCCCAACCTTGCTGTTCTGTTAATGGACCCAAGGAGAAGTTGCTCATTAACATTTATATGGTCTGGTGGGACTTCTTTTTTAAGATTTTATTTGTTTGTTTGAAAGAGAGCGAGCTAGCAAGCACGAGCAGCGGGGAGGGGCAGAGGGAGAAGGAGAAGCAAGCTCCCCACTGATTAGGGAGCCTGACACAGGACTTGATCCCAAGACCCCAGGATTATGACCTGAACGAAAGGCAGATGCTTAACTGACTGAGCCACCCAGGCATACTGATGTGTTCTTTTATTGGCAAAGGTCATCAAGTATAATGCTTGAGATTTGCTCTGAAAATATCAACTACCATTGCAATTTTAAAAAAGAAAGCAGATTTTAAAAGGACAAATACACAAGCCAGAAAGAGAAACACCTTCTAACCTGAAGAGAGGTAATATTCTTTGTCTCAGTCATTTTCCTCTTAAGAATGACTGTAAAGAAAGAATTAGGGGTGCCTGGTGGCTCAGTTGGTTCAGCGACTGCCTTCGGCTTGGGTCATGATCTCAGGGTCCTGCAACTGAGTCCTACATTGGGCTCTCTGCTCAGTGGAGAGCCTGCCTCTCCCTCTCTCCCTGCCTGCCACTCACCCTGCTTGTGCTCTCTCTCCTTCTTTCTCTGTTAAATAAATAAAATCTTAAAAAAAGAAAAAAAAAGAATTAGAAATCTTAAGGCAAAGATGATGTAAAAGACTTTCATTATAGTATTGTGTATATTAATCGAAAATCTGAAACAATCTAAATGACAACATTAAGAAAATAATTGATTCCACAATTTGGTGAAACATTAGGTTAAACCATATGAAACTGTGATAGTCAACCAAAGTTTTGACCTCCAAAACAGTGCTTTCATAAAATCTAACCTAACACAGACATGAAAAATGGTATTTTTCTAAGACTAAGCAACAGCATGAACAATGTTCTAAATGTTCTGTAAATTCACGTGAGGAATGATGTGGATTATCATATACAGAAAAAGTACTGGAAGAAAATATATAGAAATGTTGACAGTTACAGAGGGGTAGAATTACCAGTGATTTTACATTTCTTCTTTTTTTTTTTTTTAAATGGCCTCCAAGTTTAAGCCCAAAGTGGGGCTTGAACTCAAACCCTGAGACCAAGACCTGAGTCAAGATCAAGAGTCAGACACTCAAGAAACTGCGCCACCCAGGCGCCCCATGGTTTTACATTTCTCTGTGCTTTTTTCTATTTGCCAAAATATGTTCTAGGAGAAAATGTTACTTAACCAGGAAAAATATGGAGTAAGTTAAAAAATATATACATGGGGAAAATCCCTACTTTCATGATTGTTAAAAGAGCATAAAGTAACAAGCAAGAGAGGAACAGAAATACTAAATTCCCACTTTTCTTCAGTATTCCTCCACTTCACAGTCAGAGGAGAAAATACAATACAAAGAGAGTTGCAAACTAACCACAATAAAGTGATCATTTCAGAGACTCCAGACATTTCCACCAGTGAATCACACAACCTGACAGAAAGAGTAAAGTCTCTCAAGAAACAGCCCTGTAAATAAGAAATCGAAAGGAGGTGGATTTATAGCAGAATGAGTCAATGAGATCCAAAGAACGCTGGAACCAAAGGGAGGAGTCTGGGGCCCTGTGAAAATCTATGTACTTTGTCCTGGGCAATACTTTATCAACATTCTGCTCAAACACACAGAAATACACAGTGCCACATACCTGGCTGGTGAAGCCAATGTGCTACAAGATAGAATGGAGACTCAGAAGCTCATCGAAATTGGCACAACCTCATTATTAAATATAGAAAAGATATACACAAAGACTTCTTACCTAAGGGACTAGTTGTCATTTACCTTGAAAGTATGATGTAACAAGTTACATCTGCTTGGCTAGTTAATAAGGTGAGATTGTTTTGTCTTTGTAATCTCTTAGAGGATTGCCTGTGATGCATGTCATGTCCTGGTTCAATGCTTATTCGGTAATAAAAGTGTTTTCTTTCTCTACTATCTTTGTGGAGAGCTCTTGGGAGATTTTGTTTGTAATTGTATTTCCCCAGCAATAGTGCCTAAAGGACTATTTTTAATGGGGTGATCAGGAAAGACCTCTCTAAGAAGGCGCCCATTAAATTGAGATCTGATTAAGAAGGAACCAGCAGGGACAACTCAGGAAAAAGCATTCTGGCAGAGGCCACTGGAGAGGCAGCACAATGGAAAGATAAAGTGGGGATTCCCAGAAGTCCAAGTGCAGGCAGAGGCTGGGAACCTGGATTGAACTCTAATAGCAATGCAAACTGGTGCCAAGGGGATGCACATTGGAGACCTTAAAAAGTTGAGTTTAGAATTGAGGTTTAGAAGAATCCTTCTGGTTTGAAAGGACAAAAATGGAACCACAGAGAAGTCAGGAGATGCTTCCGTAGCAAAGAGGGTAATGACCAAAGCAAACAGAAACAGTTCAGCTCAGGATGTTTCAGAGGAAGACTACAGGACTTGATGATGGACATGTGGAAGTGAGGGAAAGACTGAGTTGCCCCTCTGCCACTCTAAAAATATCCAAAGATGGCCACGCAGGGTGATGTGGGGTCTAAGAAATATTCCATACCAGAAGCCATTAAAAAGGAACAGCTAGCCCAGAGACAAGCAGGCTATAAATAGACACAACCACTGTCTTCATGTATTTGAAGGGCTTCAGTAACATCATCGGCAACATCTACCCCATTGTTCATGTGACAGTTATTGGTGCATTTGTCTGTCTCTCCACTAATCTGCAAACTTCCCAGGGGTCGAAATCATCTCTTATCTTCGTATCTCCATCTTCTACACTGTGGACAGGCACTATAAAAGACACTCATTCTACCCCAGGATGCAGGCTTGCTGTCTATTCTTAAGTTTTTACCTGGATGTAAGCTCTCTTCTCAATCCAGACCCTCCCTTTTCAGGGCTGCTGCCAGCCCATCCTGGCACTTGCCCTACAGGGCAGAGGCAAACCCCAAGTTCTCCTCACTTACATCAAGCATAAGAATTGGATTTCTCCCCACAGAACAGATGTTCTGGGTTGGGTTTGATTTCCTGTTTGTTTATTCCTTTGTTTTTTAGGCATTATACTCTGGAAACTAAAAGACATGAGCTCTAGCAATATCTCAGGGTAAGAATTCAGCATCAGGAACATGATTAAACCCTGCTGCTCACATAGCTGTCACCCTACCTGGTAGGGACATTGGAAAGAAACACAGTTTTTACCATCCTTGTCTCCTCTGTACTGCCTGTCCCTGTCCCAGAGGGGTTCTGGGCTACTCTGACTTCAGACATTTCTCTGCAAACCCATTTAATTAAAAATATTTAAATAGAAATAATTTTTGACAATTCAGGATTACTCTAAAAGCTGGGCACACTGTTTTAAAATGTGAAGGAAAGATACCAAAAAGAACCAATAAACAATTTAGAGACCAATATAATAATTTGGGAATGCACGAACCATATCGGTGTGGCAGGCAGAACAATGGCCTGCCCAAATATGTCTGTGTCCTAATCCCTGGAATCTGTGAATATGTTACCTCGCACTGCAAATGGATGTAAATTGGTTGCAAAGAAAAACAGGTTAAAATGACCTTGGGGGGTCTGGGTGGCCCAATCGGGTACCCCTCTGCTTTTCGGGCACCCGGGTGGCTCAGTGGGTTGGGCCTCTGCCTTTGGCTCAGGTGCCCCGCATCGGGCTCTCTGCTCAGTGGGGAGCCTGCTTCCACCTCTCTCTCTGCCTGCCTCTCTGCCTACTTGTGATCTCTGTCTGTCAAATGAATAAATAAAATATTTAAAAAAAAAAAAGCCTCTGCCTTTGACTCAGGTCATGATCTCACAGTTCGTGGAATCGAGCCCCGCATCAGGCTCCCTGCCTAAGCATGGAGCCTGCTTCTCCCCCTCCCTCTGCCATTCTTTCCTGCTCATGCTCTCTCTCTCAAATAAATAAATAAAATCATTTTAAAAAATTAAAATTAAAAAAAAATAAAAAGACCTTGAATTGAAGAGATTATATTGGATGACGTCAGTGAGACCAGGGTAAGAGAGAGGCAAAAGAGGAGGTGAGAATGATGGGATGTGACAGCTTGAGTCCCCTTGCTGGGATCCAGGATTGCCATGATCCAGGAATGGAGGGTTCTCTAGAAGCTATAAAAGACATGGAAATGAGTTGTCCTTTAGAGTCTCAAGAAAGGTACACAGCCCTGCCATCACCTTGATTTTAGTCCAGTGAGACCAGTGTTGGGCTTCTAATCTACAGAAAAGCAAAGCAATAAATTTGCGTTGTTCTAAGCCACTAAGTTTGTGGTAATTTGTTAGAGCTGCGATAAGAAATTAATACAAATACAGTATTAAACAAATCTCAAAACCTGCACTGCCTATCCAACAAGATACAAAAATTATTAATCAAATTATAGGCAATACTTACTTACTTCTTTATTTTTTTTCTGTATTTTCCACAAGGAAAATTGTTAACTTCAGAATCAGAAAATTGTTAACTTCAGAATCAGAAAAAAAAATTTTTTTAAATAGTGGAAACAGCTTTGCCATTAATGCATATTTTTCTTTTCTTTTACTTCTTGAGAGCGAGAGAGAGAGAGAGAGACAGGGAGGGGCAAAAGAAGAGGAGGAGAGAGAAGCTCAACCAGACTTCCCATTCAGCTCGGAGCCTAATCCCACAACCCCGAGATCATAACCTGAGCTGAAACCAAGAGTCAGACATTCAACCCACTGAGCCACCCAGGTACCCCAATGCATATCTTCTTTTTTTTAATTTTTTTAAATTTATTTGACAAGATCACAAACAGGCAGAGAGGCAGGCAGAGAGAGAGAGAGAGAGAGAGAGAGAGAGAGAGAGGAAGGGAAGCAGGCTCCCTGCTGAGCAGAGAACCCGATGCGGGGCTCGATCCCAGGACCCTGGGATCATGACCTGAGCCGAAGGCAGAGGCTTTAACCCACTGAGCCACCCAGGTGCCTCTGCATATCTTATTTTTAAAAGGACGATAATATTTATACTCTTAGATCTCAGAAAATAAGAGAAAAGAGTACAGAATTTTAATGAATGGAATCTGAGTAATCCAAGAAGAAGTAATGTAAAACTGAAAGAAAACCTGGGTCAAATAAGCTAAACAAATGTTTTCTACACACAACGGTCTTATAACTTCTTTAATTCCAACAACTTACTATCAATGAGTCAACTCCTATTTAATTTTTAATTTTTATTCTTTTTTAAAGATTTTACTTATTTATTTGAGAGAGACAGTGAGCATGCACACAGGCAGGGGGAGGGGCAGAGGGAGAAGCAGCCTCCCCACTGAGCAGGGACCCAATGTGGGGCTCGATGTGGGGCTCGATTCCAGGGCCCTGGGATCATGACTTAACGACTGAGCTACCCAGGTGCCCCTATTTTTTCACTTGATCTTAGCCAAAAGGCCAAGAAGCAATGGTGCCCCTATTTTTTAAAGATCCTTAACTAATCTCTATACCCAAGGTGAGGCTCAAACTTACAACCCCAGGATCAAGAGTCACATGCTCTACTAACTGGGCCAGTCAGGCATCCCAAAACAACTCCTATTTAACTACAACTTCCCCAAGAGTCTCAATCCAAGTAGAAAAGTTTTTCTCTTTTGAAGGAACAAGAGATGCAGCTATTCCAGCCCTGAAAAAGACACCTGGAGCTACAAGACAAGAGGCACAGCAAAAAGTGAAGCAGGTAGCACCTGAAACAAGAAACCCAGACATAAAGTTTAACTTCACAAAATGGTCTTGAAAAAATTTCACAGCTCTCTGTAAATAAAAATCAAACTTATTAAATTACTTCACTAACAACAACAACAACAAAAATCACAAGAAAAATGGACTGCAAACACTGAGCTTTTTTGGTATTATTTCTCTAAAAACATCCAGAATCCATGCAAGCTGGACCACTAGACTGAAAAGATGCTCACCTGGGCTTCAGACCTGAGGCCCTCTAACAACTCCCAAATGTACACAGAATCAGAGATGGAGAGCTGGATGAAGCTGCACACTCACCTGGCCAAATGCCCCCTTTCAGGCAGATTGTATATAATCTTATTCTCGTTTAATAGGATAGGCAACTAGGCCCAGACAGGCTAAGTATAGTCTTAGACAACAGGCTCTTATCTAGACCCTGTCTCTGACTTTTGTCTCTCCCTACTCCAATACCACCACTCCGGGCCCATACCTCCAATGGCTCCCCATTCCCGTGAACACTCAATGCACACTCCCAACCTGGCAATGAAGGTCTTTCCCAACTTCCCGTGAACACTCAGGCCCCAAATACAGTGCTCACTTGTCCCTGCCTGGCTTCTTCCACAGTCTTAACCCATCTGCGACATTTCATTCAGTCTGCCTTATCTCCCCTATAAAAATTCAATCCATCCTTCCAAGATCCATGTCAACCATCTCTCGCTACTCAAAGTTTCGCCAGACCTCAGCAATGTGCTATGATCTTTCCCATCACACCTCTCAATAACTTTCTTTTTAAAAATATTGCTTTGGAATTACTTGTATACTTTTTTTTTTTTTTAAGATTTTATTTATTTATTTGACAGACAGAGATCCACAAGCAGGCAGAGAGACAGGCGGGGGTGGTGGTGGTGAAACAGGCTCCCTGCTGAGCGGAGAGCCCAATGCAGGGCTCGATCCCAGGACTCCGGGATCATGACCTGAGCCAAAAGCAGAGGCTTTAACCCACTGAGCCACCCAGGTGCCCCTACTTGTATACTTATCTTCCACTCACTGCAGACAGGACTGTGTCCCCCTCATCCTGTATTCACTGCACCCTACATGTTCCAAAAACTTAACTATTTAGTGGAACTAAAGAGGCTGGTGTCACAGGGATTTAGTGGGATGAGAAGGAAAGGAAAAAAGAAAGAGGGCCACTAGAACTTAGCCTTCCTACTATAAGGTTTAACTATGTTGTGACATTTGTCATATAATCAGTATTGGGCACAGTGCTGGCATGCAATTGGCACTGAACAAATATTTGCTGCATCATCAAATGAATGGAGGATGGAAGAACAGTCAAATGAAGTCAGGTCGAGTATATAGTCACACCCTCACAATCCTTATAATACAGCCAGAGTTATACAACCAATAAAAATGACACAACTAATAAAGAACGCAAGTCAGAAACCAAATGGTAAAGGGCCCCTGAAAGCCTGGCACTGGGTCCAGGCTCTGATGCAAAATGCCCTCGGAAATTGGGACTCTTGTGGGGAAAAGAAAAGAAAAGAAAAAAAAAGTGAAGACTTGAACTCAAGCCCTTTAGCAGTCATCACATGTCAGATAAGGGAGAATCAGTTCTAGTGGGGGCCGGTCTCCAGATACTAAGAGCTAAAAGTCATTGGCATTTATCACATGCAAGGTGCTGGTTTGTATGATCCCGACTAATCTTCACAACACTGCACTGAGCGGATATTATTTGTTATCTCCATTCTAAGGATAAAAAAACTGAGACACAGAAAGGTCACAGTCCTAATGCAGAATAAAGCAGTAACACTATAATTTTAAAAAATGAAAAAAAAAACCTAAACACTGACTTTTTTTTTTCTTTCAGAATTTGACAATAAACTAACAAGTTTGTTATTCTTAGGGGGTAGAGAGGAGTAGATCCTGTCATTATAAAAGGTCATTAAGTTCAAAATCTGACAGAGATGGCCAAGGTTACTCCCACTTATAAAAAGGACCCAGAGGGGCTCTGGGCAACACTTTGAGGAGATCAATAAGTCAATGGGAAGAGGCAACAAAGGTAACTTGCTTAGGCTTTGCTAAGAACTCTTGGCAATATTTTAATCCAAGGGTATTAAAAGAGAAAGACCAGGGCACCTGGGTGGCTCAGTCAGTTAAGCATCCAACTTTTCAGCTCACATCTTCATCTCAGGGTCATGAGTTCAAGCCCCAATGTGGAGCCTACTTAAAAAAGAGAGAGAGAGAGAGAGACCACGAGGTGAATTTAGACTGCCAAGGAAAGGAAATGCCACACCAAGGAGAAAACAAGATGCCCTCACAAGTCTGGATGACTGGGCAGAAAACTGCAGATGAAAAGTCAAACACAAGTGTTTGGTAAGGTATGCAGGTCAAAATAAAGCTACTACAATAGCATTACAAGCTGGCTAATTAAACAATTTTTTTAAAAAGAGTACAACTTTTGTTATCTGAAACTTCTGGGAATAGTTTTTCGGGAGAAACAAAATTCCCTGAGAACTAGAGATTAGGCTTTAAGTATTAGTGACAGTGTTTTGTTAAATCCATTTTTTGTCTTTCTCAAATGTACCGCCCCCATGGAGAACACCGAATAGAAGCTAACCTTTTCTAAGTGACTCAGAGCTATCACACACAATAAACAAAGGTGACTGTGACAAGGTGGGCAGGGAGCTGCAGATGCAAGTGGAACAGCATCTACTCCTACAAGCAGTCCTGGATGCGAGTTTCATGAGAGATGCTCATGCTTGGCTGTGTGACCAGTTAACATAGCTTTCTACAACATCCAACACACCTAGCACTACATATGCCCTTACACACAATGCATGAGTCTCCATTTCTTGAGCCCTGCTCATGTGCCTGGCAGGGTTCAACACAGACAAATGCATGTCTCCGATTCCTGACATTGTTTCAAAAGGCAATGATCAGGATAGCTGCATGGAGTTGGGAGGTTGTGATTTTCACTCCAACTCTGCCACTTCTTACCTAGGTGACCCAAGATAACTGACAAAACCTACCTGAACATCTCTGACTTTGTATTTCCTTCTGTAAAATGTGGACAAAACACCAACTGTGTGTACATATGGAAATCCACAGAATCTTGCCAATATCTTAAAACTATGCCAATATTGGCAAGTCATCTCCCTCAAGCCTCACATATAAGAGGATGACCAGATAGCTTTTTGCAATGTCTGCTCTAGCATTAAAATCCTATGATCCAAAAACTTCCACCTCTAGTCATGAGAGAATAACAGGACTTGGGTTTAACTTCCTGCCATAAAGCAACTAGGAAAATGGACAGATACATGAAACGACTAATTTCAGATCCTAAACAAGTAGCACAGGTCTATGATACATGAGAGACAGAAGAAATGATGTGAGCCCTATCCTATGACTGCCTGAAGACACATCTCAGACCACAGAATAGGATAAGGCATTCCAGGCAGATCATGATGGTCGAAGTGGAGGAGACAGAAATAAGGAAGTCAAAAGCAGTTGGAAATTCTGAAGAGAAGAGGGCTAAACAACAACAAAAAAATCCCCAGAAATCAAAACAGAATTCCCCTAAGTCTTTGATGAATCCTAAGACGTATGGTGATATGCCATGAAGCTGGAAAAGAACAACCAGGGAACAGTGAGCTAAAAGGCTCCCAGAGTTCACGCAGAGCTGAGGTGCATCTGCGTGACTCCCAGCAAGAGCTGGGAGTTTTTAAGAAAGGCCTTTAAGAGGCCTTTAAGAAAGGCCTTAAAGCATTCAGTAGAGACCTCAAAGGGGCCATACCTTAGCAGTGGAGTTAAACTATCCTTGTAGCAAGAGCTACTATAGACTTGCCCTAACAATATTTTAAAATTAGCTTTGTAATACATGCAGAAAAGGCATTTGAAAAAATTCCACACTGCTTCATGATAAAAACATTCAACAAACTATATATAGAAGGGAATGGGGGCACCTGTGGCTCAGCTGATTAAGCGTCTCAACTCTTGATTGTGGCTTAGGTCATAATCTTGGGGTCCTGAGATCAAGCCCCGTGACAGGCTCCACACTGGGTGTGGAGGCCGCTTAAGATTTTCCTTATCTCTCTCCCTCTGCCCCTACCCACCCTCTAAAAAAAGGCGCCCTCTAAAGTACTCCTGGGTGGCTCAGTTGGTTAAGCATCTGCGCTCAGCTCAGGTCATGATCCCAGGGTCTTGGGATTGAGCCCCACGTCAGGCTCCCTGCTCAGCCATGAGTCTGCTTCTTCTCTACCTCTACCCCCCATGCATGTGCATACTCTCTCTCTAAAATAAATAAAATCTTAAAAAAAGAAAGAGAGAGAGAGAGAGAGAAATAGAAGGGAACTTCCTCAACTTGATTAAGGGAATCTATAAAAAACTCACAACTAACATTATACTTTCTGGTAAAAAGCTGAAAGTTGCCCCCTGCCCCCAATCAGGAACAAGACAAAGATGTCCACTCTCACCACTTATATCCAGTATTGTTCTGGAGGTTCTAGCCAGGACGATGAGAAAAGAAAATGAAATAAAAGGCATTCGGTTTGGAAAAGAAAAAGTAAAACTATATTTGCAGATGACATAATCTTGCATATAGAAAAACCTAAAAAAGTATTAGAACTAAAAAAACAAGTTGGGCAAGGTTGCAGGATACAAGATCAATATAATACAAAAATCAATGGCAATTAGGGTTTCAGTTTTACGAGATGAAAGAATTCTGAAGAGGGATGGCAGTGATGGTAGTAAAACATTACAAGTGTATTCACCGATACCATTTACTTTTGCTTCTTGGCACTTGTTAGCATTTTCAATCATATTTACTTACAGGTTTTTGTTTAATGCTTGTCTACCTCCATGACAACTCCATGACAGCGAGACCACATCTACTCATTCATCCCTCTAATGGGCCCCTCCAACGCCTGGCAAACAGCAAGCACTAAAAGACTTATTATATAAATGAATGAATGAGTGTACAAATAAACAAATGTCACACTCGTTTGCTTTTATAATGGTACAGATAGACCTGGCTGCCCTGAATCCAGCTTTTCAGCCCCGCTTTACACATAGAAATGTTCAGGAAAAGAAAATAGCTTCAGCAGCAAAGATAGAGCCTCTCAGAACTAAGTGAATAAATGCAAGTGAGATTTGAGGATTTTTGTCTCAACTCTGTTCTTATCACATAAACGAAAGTAGTGTTCTGGCCAGCTTGGCAATGTTCACAAAAGGCCAAGCCTTTTTCCAAAATGCCAAGATACACAAGAGAAGCAATAGAAAAACAAGTATATAAATAATGAGGAAAATGAAGTACACAGACACATTTCAGCAATTTAAATCAAGGATGGGAATGGCTGCTGGTGTACGGGACTGGAGGTAACCACATCTCTTCTAGGTGCAAAGTGCAAACAGACAGCATAACATAAAATCTGCAGTAAAGAGTCAGAAACAGAACATTTCTGCCCTCTGGGGGAGCAAACAGCTAGTGACACATCAATTCTGAGAATCTCTAAGGGCATGGGGATAAACAATGCGGCCATAATAATCTTCTTAATGCACATAACTCATGGTCCTGAAATATTCAAGGGCTCTTCCCTGTCTCATCAATACAACCCAAACTCTGAGTCTGGGACTACGTGAGGCCACCTGCTTTCTTCTCACTCTCATCTACACTCGTCCCTTTAAATATACTGTATTTCTGCCAAACCCTATTACTGCTGTTCCTCATTTTACTCTGTTTTGTTCTCTGTTCTATCTGAAATGACCTTCCCTTGCCAACCACTCTTGGCATTTACAAATGTCCATGCCCATCAATTCTAGGCCTTTGTTATTAAAAATCTCAGCTGAAAGTAACCTCCCAGCAAGTAGGCACAATACTTCCACCTTCTTAGAGCATGTTTCACTTTTTTACCTTCTATTACTTTTTCACTAACTGTCAAGAGCCACAGAGAAAAGGTTTGGAAAAACCCAAAGAAAATGATCTGTACCTCCCATTCCCATGCCAGCAAAGTGCAAAATGGCTAAATATCTTCTCAGGGGAGTTTTCTGAAAAGCCATATGGTCCCCCACCACTTCCTTTATGGACAGACAGCTGGCCAGTCTCCCACCTATCACTGTTTCTAGTTATCGTAAATTAATTGAGGGTCAGAATTGTGTGCACACCTAGTAGACCCAATTCTTTTTTTTTTTTTTAAGATTTTATTTATTTGACAGACAGAGATCACAAGTAGGCAGAGAGGCAGGCAGAGAGAGAGGAGGAAGCAGGCTCCCTGCTGAGCAGAAAGCCAGATGCGGGGCTGGATCCCAGGATCCTGGGATCATGACCTGAACCAAAGGCAAAGGCTTTAACCCACTGAGCCACCCAGGTGCCCCTAGACCCAAATCTTGAAAGAAAGAGACGGAGAGCAGACACAGGTAGAAGCCAGTATCCAAGCAATGGTACTGCAAGTGTGAAGAGAAACCTGAATTCAAGTTTCCCCATACCAGAAAACAAGAGCACAATATCATATGGCCAATTCCACCTTGTAGGTTTTTTGGCTGTTTAATTCGTTATTGAACATAGCCAACCATGGTCAAATATCATTATCTTAGAATCAAAAGAATAAGGTCCCCTTTTATGCTTACAAAGTTAGCAGGAAAAAGTAAATAAAATCCAACAACATGAAGCTACATATAAAGGCGCACAAGGTGTCTTGCTGATGCTATCCACCATAACTAAGTAGAGTCCTCTGAAAACAGCTGGGCAGTAAAGGTCAAGACCCACCCTCCATTTAGCAGAAGAATGTGAACCAGAAGAAGACAAAATTCTAGATATACAAACATGCTGTTTTGCAAGGAAAAATCTAGATCGCCTAAACAGAGAAATGCTTAATTAGGATCTATCAACATAAAATAAGACATCCAGGCATTAACATAATAAATATGGGCTATTTTTGAAAAAAGGAAAAAAGCGAACATAGCTAAAGACTAAAAAGGAGATCTAAGAAATTAAAATACTAATGTGTTAAGTGTTATGGGCTGAATTGTGTCCCCCCAAAATTCATATATTGAATTCCTCGTTCCCTGGTACCTCAGAATGTGACTATATTTGGACATAGGGTTTTTAAGTTAACACAAGGTAAATCGGTGGGCCAGTTCTAGAAATCTGACTAGTGTTTTTGTAACAGAAGATTAGGATACAGACAGGCACAGAGGGAAGACTATGTGAAGACACAGGAAGACAGCTACCTACAAGCCAAAGAGAAAGACTTCAAAAGAAACCAGCAACGCTGACACATTCTTCTTGGATTTCTAGCATCTAGGACTATAAGAAAATAAATTTCAGTTGTTTAAGTTGTTGTGGTACTTTGTTACAGCAGCCCTAGCAACCTAAAACAGTTACTGTGGCATGATTACAGGTAAAGATTTCTTCTTCTTCCGATTTCTTCTTAAAGTATTTTAGAGCTGGGGCGCCTGGGTGGCTCAGTGCATTAAGCCTCTGCCTTCAACTCAGGTCATGATCTCAGGGTCCTGGGATGGAGCCCCGCATTGGGCTCTCTGCTCAGCAGGGAGCCTGCTTCCCTTTCTCTCTCTGCCTGTCTCTCTGCCTGCTTGTGATCTCTGTCAAATAAATAAATAAAATCTTTAAAAAAGAAAAAAGTATTTTAGAGCTGCTTTAACAACAATGGTTCTAGCATCATGAATTCCCTCTACTGACGCTAATTTTCTCTACCCTTACTCTTTAGATGGTTGTTTTTAACATGGCTTCACAAAGGAAACGGAGTGAGGATGGAAATTTTCAACTTCCCGATGCTGGAAAAAAATGCCAATACCATGATTTTTTAACTCCATGGCAAACCACTCTAAAGGAGTGGATAACCAAGAACTCCACAAAGCCTACTGCCCGGAGCATCAGAACATATGTTCCTCCAATTAGAGATCAGAGTTAACCAGCTCATCTTCTGGAGCATGTCTGTCTACCAAGAAGGTTCTGGCCTGTCCCTAATGCTGCAGTGCCATTTAAACACCACATCGAGTTAGTAAGACACTTCGAGATTCTGGCATTGTAACTGAAGAAAAGAGAGCATACTGTAGGACATGGAAAAAGATTCTGATCAAAGCCTCCTGAGGGTAGGAAAATGAGTGGGAGGGCAAGGAATGCTGCCTACTTTTCAATTCTGCCAGGAACTCTCTATGTCCCAGAGTTGAGGGTCCATTACTATGTATAGGCCAGACGAGGAAAGGGAGGAACAGGTCACCAATATCCTAGACACAGAGGAGTATCATCAGGCAGATCCAGGGGGCAGCTTGACAGGGGCAGCTCAGTAATATTCTGAAGACAGATGAGAAGAGCAGAACAAGACTAGCAGGCAGAATCAGAGAATGGAAGCTGACCATACATGGAGATTCCACTGTAGACAGGATTCTCTTCTCTATTTCTCTCCTCTCACCTTTCTCCCAGAGGGAGAGGGCTGAGGGCTGTGTGGGTCGGGATCTCGAGGAACACAGATGATATCCTCAGGGTGGCCCACAATCCTGGGGGAAGGCTTTAGGGCTGAGGTTCCAGTCTTAGGGGCGGCATAACAAGAAAAGGTCAAAGCTCAGAGATGAATCAGAGACTTGACACCAAGGAGTCTTGTGTTTGACTATCTGAACATGGCAGGCGGCTGATCACCAGACCTGTGACATAAGAGTAGATGGGCTACTTATAGCAAGTCTGACTTGATGCTGATCACCTGAACAATCTCATTAACGCTGTTTCTTATTGATCTGGCCTATCTAGTGCATACTAATTAACAGTAGGTGCTCAACAAATGTTTCCTAAATCAAAGAGTAAATTAATTAAAGGAAAAGTAAAATTTACACAGCCTGGGATCAGAATGGGTGAGTGGAGTAAGGAAACACCACTGTGACATGTAGGTAGACAAAGACAGGGAAAGGAATATTGTTAATGTGCCCCAAGTGCCATAAAAGCACACCAAGGCTGCCTGAGTTACCAATGTCTGAACTGAGATGTCAGGTCTAGCTCAGAAAACTGAGCCGTCCTCAGCTCGAGCCTATCTGGACCAAGCCCCACTCAGCCCTCTGCCTTCTCTCTGGAAAAAAAGAATAGGGGGAAAAAAAAAAACCAACCCAGAAACAAATAAAGAGAGGTTTTTCAACACTCATCTCCCTACTTAAGTCCCCACCTTCATTATCCTGGTGGGTACTCAGAAATTCCTTTACTCTTAAGAACCTCAAGAATACTTCCCTAGGAATTCTGAGGGCTTATTGTCAATTGTCTTAAAGTAGAAGAATGTAATAAACAGCCATATATCATAGGACTAAGTAGTAACAATGAGGGGCGCCTGGGTGCTTCAGTCCTTAAGCGTCTCCCTTTGGCTCAGGTTAGGGTCCTGGGATCGAGCCCCACATCGGGCTCCCTGCTCTGCCAGAGGCCTGATTCTCCCTCTCCCATTCCTCCTGTTCGTGTTCTCTCTCTTGCTTTCTGTCAAATAAATAAATAAAATCTAAAAAAATAAATAGTGAACAATGATCCCTAGCATAATGAAGTCTCAAGACCCCAGGTGAGGATAAGAGGAAACCACCACATATATCTGATGGAACCAGCCATCTACAGAAGCCTTCCCTAAGACAGAAATTATTTCAGGGTCCCCAAGACCACCCACACATACATAGTTATACTTGTAGCTAAATTACATTGTATGACAGTGAATTTGTCAGCAAGAGAAAAAGACAAGTGGACTCTGGAAAAACCTGTGCATGGGCTTCCTCCTGTTCTCTCCCTCCTGTGAAGGTATACACCAAGTGTGCTCCCTTCTACAGCAGCAATGTAGTAACATGTATGCTATGATTGTACCTAGGGAAGTCCTTTAGAGACATAGCATCCAAGGTTTTTATTGACAGACACAGGCAATGTCTGCCTAGCAGCCATCAAAATTCCAGATTCCCAGGAGGAAAGCAGATAATTATATTGTCTGTTCAGAGTCTAGGCTCAATGAACCATCCTTATCAGTTAGAAAATGGAGGAAACAGTTCAAGTATCAAGTTCCCAGATGTGAGCCAAGGACCAACCTTGCAAGCAATCCCTTCTGAAGACTGCAGCCTCGGGCTAGCTCTGTTAACTCTCTTCTAAAGTGATTTGTAAATGTTACCAATGATACTGACCTCCCAAACTAAGAGATAGTAATGGGGAGCTGCCAACCGAAAAGCTATATTAACTTGTAAAATACATGTAATCTTGACAACAGTAAACAGCTATTGTAAGATACAAAGCTAACAATGTTGCAATTATGGAATGTTCTTGTGAGGACATGGGAGAGAGCTGAAGAAGGCCAGTTGTGCTTAAGGTGCATTTCTCAGAGTTACTGGGTAAGAAAGGGTGCCCTACTAGAGCCACATGACTGTCTTCGCCCAATTCCCTACAATCTCTGCTATTCTCCAAGTCCAGTAAGCAAACTTCTGATATGCTTTTTAGCCCTCCTACTAAGAAGAGAATGTGCTAACTAGCTGGCATGAATTTGATAAGTTAGCACTGCAGTCCATTAGTTAGGCTCATCCAATGATAACAGTTCTTAATCATGGGTCATCTTGTACTCATAGGTCATTTTGTTGATCTTCATAATACTCTTAACAAGTACTGTCCTTGTATTCTGCAGGAGAAAGCAAAGGTCAGACTGGGGAACTAATCTACCCAGAGTCACACTAATGTAAGCAAATGATACAGGATTTAAAGTGAGGTATTCCTATCTCCAGAAATCATATACTTTCCATTCTTTTGAATTCCTCCTTCAATTAGAAGTTAGGTTGGCATCAATCTCCCAGGACCTGCTCACCCTGCAGTTAAGTGAGAAATCAGATTTGAGAACCCACAAAGCCAAGGACACTATGCCAGAGAGCCTAACACAGCATTTCAGCATCAACCCTCACCAGAGCCACAAAACGCTTTTTTTTAATATATATTTTATTTCTTTATTTGACAGAGAGTGAGAGTGAGCACAGCAGGGGTAGCAACAGAGGGGGAGGGAGAAGCAAGCTCCCCACCAAGCAGGGAGCCCCACTCAGGGCTCAATCCCAGGACCCTGGGATCATGACCCAAAGAGAAGGCAGACACTTAACCATCTGAGCTACCCAGGCGCCCCCACAAAACTACTCTTAACTGCCCCAAGACAGGCCTCCAGTCTCCACCCTTTTCTCCTACTCTTAGACAACAGATCTCTTTTCACCTGCCAGAAACTGTATGAAAAAAGAATCCCATCCTTGGGCGCCTGAGTGGTGCAGTCGATTGAGCAGCCGGCTCCCGGTTTCAGCTCCAGACTTGAACTCAGGATCGTGACATCCAGCCCAGCACCGGAGTCCGCTTAAGACTCTTCTTCCTCTGCCCCTCTCCATCGTGCACACGCACGTGTACACGCGCTCTCCCAAATGAAAGAAAGAAAGAGAGGAAGAAAGGAAGATCACCCCTACCGTGCTACATACTATAATGAGTCTCATCACACGACGGTGGGGAAAGAAAGCTGACTTCTACTGTTCACCTATCTACAGGAGACACTTTATGCCTGAATCCACGTACTTCTCAAGAATCACTTCATTTCACCCATAAGGAAACAGGGCTCTAAGAGTTGAAGTAACTTGCCTAAGAGTACAAATAGTGACAGGGCAGGGACCAAACATGTCTGACTAAAATCTGTTCTCTCCACCATCCAAGCGACACTTTTGAGTTTCCTTTCACCTTTCTCCCAAGGCAAAGATTCCTCCGGTATAAGTTCCCCTTCCTCCTCTGAAGCAATCCTGAGTTCAATTCTCTGCCAATGACAGTTCATTCCCCCTTCCCTACCACTGTCCCTTCTTCGAAACACAATCTTTTCCCAGTCTAACGCCCCCTCTAGATTCACAGAAAAACAACGCGCAGATTTGCATCTCAGAAAGCGATGTCAGACGTACTATTTCATTTGCCCTTCACAACAGTGTGAAGCGGGCAAAGTAGGTAAGCACCCCCATTTTATGAGAACAGCATGTCTCCAAGTTCTCGGAATAAAAAGCAAAGAAGTTGGGAGCAGAGCCCCAGGTTTTGACTCCGGTCCTCCACCGTTCCCACCACTGCTTCTCCCTGCCTGTCGCCCCCGCCCCTGCTGCATCACAAGGTGCCCCCTCGGCTCAAAGCCCGGCCTGTAGCTCACGTCCCTCCCACGCCACCCACCCGCAAAGTCCCCACCTGCTCTTGTCCACTCCTCGCCTAAACCAACACTATTATGCCCCTCTCTTCACCAGGGCCCTCCGCCCACGGGCCTCCTCACCGCCCCAACCCCGGCTCCCTCCGCTCATGTACCCCTTCCTGTCACAGGTAGCTCTAGAGCACCTCTGGCCTTCCACAGATCCTCGCCCCGCCTACCGCTTCGCCATCCCATACCCCTTCTCCTGTCAGCCCGCGGCCCGAGCGGCCAACACTACCTTCTCCAAAGATGCCGGTCTCTGCACGGCCAGGGAGCGGGCCAATGACAGGACTGTGTTGAAATAGAAGCCCCGCGAGGTGCTGGAGCCCGAGCCGCCGCCGCTGCTGCCGCCGCCCCCTCCCCGGGCCGCGGCCGCCGCCATCATCGCGCGCGCGGCGGCGCTGCCCGCGGGCTTCCCCCACCCGGCCTGCAAGCGCCAGAGCTTACGGCGCACGCGCGGCGGCAGCCGACCTCCCCGGCACGTGACCTCTGTTGTCGACACTGGCTGGGGCGTGGCCGTGGGACGATTCCACCACTGGAGGGGCGAGAGAAGACGAGCGGTAGGCCGCGGTCGCGCGCACCAGACGTGGCATCCCCCCAAGTCTCGGAGGAAGATGGTCCGCTCCGGAGGCGGGGCCTCCTGCGCAAGACTGGCGGAAGGAATTCTCTCGGCGACCCGGCGGGTGGAGGGGCGTAGCGCGGCGCTGGGCTGTGGGCGGTGGAGCTGGTGTGCTGCAGAGCGGTGGGCGCTTCCCGAGGGCCTCGCGAGGTCGGCCTGGAGCCCTGAGGGCGTGAAAAGGCCGTTCCTTGCCTTGGCCACGCTCTTCCTTCTCCTGCCCAGACCCAGACGAGCCCCTGCACCATGTCGGCCTACCCCAAAAGCTACAACCCATTCGACGACGATGCGGAGGATGAGGGTGTCCGGCCAACGCCGTGGAAGGACGACCGCGACCTCCCCGATGGACCCGGCGCGCCCATGGACAGGCAGCAGTACCTGCGGCAGGAGGTGATGCGCAGGGCCCAGGCCGCGGTCGCCAGCACCGACAGGTCCCTGTCCCTCGTATACGAGTCCGAGAGGGTCGGCGTCGCCTCTGCCGAGGTGAGTCTGGAGCAGGGCGGTAGGACCCGACCAATCTGAATTGTCACACGAGGTCAAGAAACGTTAGCTGTACAAAGAGGTGTGTGTCTTGAGTGCTTGAAAGCGGTAGTTTGCTCACCGTAATGTTCCTTAGCTGTTAGCAGAGCTCGAGTTAGGGAAATGGAGTGTCTGTTTTTTTTATATAATTACCTGCTCAGAATCCCAGATCCAAAGCTTCAACCTTCCCTCCCCCAGTGACCCAGATGGGTGAGCATTGTGCCTGCTGGTGTGTGTGTGTGTGAAGCGTCAGTGCAAATGGGCCTTAAGTTCTTTCCTATCACTGACCACTTCATCTCTCTGGTAGAGGTGTCTGCCTGGACAGCTGCTGAATAAACCATAGCCCAAGTATGGTCAAGTCTAGGGCCTTACTTTTACTTCCCAAATCCAAAGGAAGATGTCCTAGATAGCATATGGTCTGTGACATTCCGTTTCTCTCTAATTCACCTTTGTCCGTTGGTCTTTCCGCCCATGGGAGATTTTAGAACCCCCTAAGTGAGGATTGTTCTTTCTTAGGCACCATGTTTGTTCCCTCAGCCTACTAATGTTTGGTTTGTTTGTTTGTTTTAAGTTTTTGGAAATGTAATAATAGATAATTGGTGTATCAGCTAACATTAATCTAAAGGATTTGTAGCTTTGAATCTTAGTACTGGAAGCTGAAGTGTTGTCTTCCTCCCTGGGTCTCTTTGTAACTCTTATCTCTGACAGAGTTCATTCTGACCTGATCACTTACAGTCTTGGGCAGTTTGAGATATGTTGGTTAATTTCTCAAATAGTCATCTAGGTCTTATCCCCATTGCTGTTTTCGTGGTTATTTTCTTTCCCCACTTGCATTTCCTTCCCCACTTCCCGCTGTTAGAGTATCCCTCATTGGCTCATTTCCCTGTCTGTGACTTCCTTAAGGAAGTGTAGCTGTAGTTCTTACATCTTATATCCACTGAATTCCTATGTTTGAGCCTAAGTGGCAAGTGTTGACTAAGATTTGAAAAGATTATCTAAGGTCTTAGGACCCTAGTGGAGGAGTTTCTTGAGGGTCCCAGGTCCAAGGAAGCCAAGTAAGAACTGTTTGAAGGGACATCTCTGGAAAGCATGAGAACAGGAAATCAGAATGATACCAAGTAGGTTGTCATGGCAGAGGAGAAACTCGAATTTGGCTTTTAAGGCTAAGATTTAGACAGGAAGGAGGAGGAGGGAGAGGAAGAAAGGTAGGAGAAATGTTCATAGGGCAGAGAGGAGCAGTGCAAAGACACTGGCCCACCACCAGAGTTCCTGGACTCCAGTAGGGAAGTGACACACAGGATATGTTCAAAGAAAAGGCCCAGAAGAGGCAGCTTAGGAGCCTTTCGTGGTCAAGAGAAAGTCTGTCTTTCAGAGGGAAGGAGAGTCAAAAACATTAGAGGTGAGTGGTTTCACGTGGATTGTGGTGACACCCCCTCTCCAAGCTGCCCCCAAAGGCCCTTCTCTCTGTGCAAGGGGGATGGTGAGAAAAGAGGTGAACCAGCTCCTCAGGCCAGTGAGGCTTGGACCAGGCCAAGTTGGTGTTGCTCTGAGAGTATAGGATGATCATGACTGGGCAGGTGACAGGCACTGTCATCATCAGTATGGTGACACTGAATTTTTCTTGGATTGAGGCAGTTCCCAGTCAACAGAGGCCCTGGGAGGCTGGAATGGTCAGCACCCCCTCCCCTCCCACTTTGTGCTGTCCAGACTGCCTTGGAATCAGTCTTGGATTCCAGTCCGAATGAGGGTGGCAGTGGGGCTGGGGTTAGTGAGCTCATCTGCCACTTTGTGGCAGCAGACCCAAGTCACCTGCTAACCTCCCTACTTAGAGACACAGTGCTGAGCTGTGCAAAAACATGATAGGTTTTTATAGAGGGTTAGGAATGTGCAAATATTAGTTTGGTAAGCTGTCATTCAGTCCCAGCTTGGCAGAAGTAGGAAAATCACTTAGGTCACCCTTAGTGAAGGAGAGCCATCCTCCTGTGAAACTGGACAGGGTTTATTTCTCACCAAGAGTCTAGCCATGGGTCATGACTGCCAAGGGACAGAATTAGAGAGGAGCAGTTTGTACTTAACTGGCTTGGTAAGCACAGTCCAGAACCATGGAGAGACTCGTAGGCCACTCGTAGGCCACTCAGCTCTTCTGTTTCACAAGTCTGATTTTTTTTTAATTCTTTCTTTTACCTAAGATTTAGCTTTTGTGAAGCGATATCCAATCACATAGTTCAAAACTTAAAAAACGTACAGGAGAGTAAGAAGTTTCATCCCCCCACCAACCCTGCTCCCGCAGCAGCCAGCCACCGTCAGTCCCCTCAGTGTCCTTGTGGAGATACTCTGTGGATAGAAACAAAGCTATGGTCCCTTCCTTCTTTCTTTCTTTCTTTCTTCTCTTTTTTTAATTTTAACTTGAGTGGATGCATTCTATATATTTTAGTCTGTATATTTTTTTAAATAGGATTGGAGGTTATTTCTTAGTAATATATAATGCACTGATCTTTTTGTTATTATTGTTTTTATGGCTGTGTCCTATTCCATTGAGTGGGTGGCTTGTATTTATGTAGCCGGTCCTCTGCTGATAGGCATTTGGGTTGTTTGCACCTTTGGGCAAGCCCGTGGAGACATGCCTTCCCAGAGTTCCCTGTCCCCTCTGGCACTGAGCATATGCTCCTGTGATTCACTCCTTTTGTAAAGCCTGGGATCTCATTTGAGATGAGTCCAGCAATCAGTGTTAGACTGGGGCCTGAGTGGCTGGCACAGTAATATCAATGGGACGGGAGTGGTGTTTGGTAGGCCAGCACACAACCACGTCAGCATGACCTTTTTTTAGAGGTCAGGCGTGTGGCTGAAAGCCCCCACCTAAATCACGCTGTGAGGCATGAACTATCTGGCCTAGCCTACTGACTCCGGTAAACAAAGATCCTCTTATCAGGGTAATATACTGGCCAGGAGCCAGGCAAGGCCTGTCTTTGGAACATGCAGGGCGCAGACAGCCCAGGCCTGCTGAGTTAGTCTTTAGTGAGCCCGGCTCAGCCAGCTTGCAGGCAGTAAGGAGCACCAGCCTTTGCCCTTGGTGTTTTCTCCTGCAACTGACAATTCTGTTTGTGTTTCGGAGTCCATTCTGTACTACTGCAGTGAGACACAGCCGCAATTCGAGCATATTCCATTCTCCTGTGTCGCCACCAGCTCTCATGCATGTAACATTCCCCTGAGAAGAGAGTGACATGAAGGAGATGAATTTCCAGTTTCTAGGTTCAGCTGATTGACTCCAGACTGACCTCCACCTAAGCAGGTTATTCGATACCTGAGTTTAATTTCGAGCTTAGTACAGGAACCTTAGTTCTGACATTTTCCTTCAGAATCTCAGGGCCTGCCTGGGGCAGGGAAGACAGCCAGGCCCAACTGAGCTTATGGGATGTATCAGCTCTGAATTGGACTTGGGATCTGGTGGTCACTGCTGCTCTCTGTGATGCCTGCAGGGTCTTGCCTGGCTTTCTGCCTGCTTCCTCATCTCGTGCTCACGTTCCTCTTCTTCTCTCAGTTCCCCCAGTGGGCCCTGCGGCCCAGAGCTGCTGCACACATGGCTGCTCCCTCTGCCCAGAGTCCCTTACCCTACCCCCACCCTTTGCCTTCCTAACTTCTCACCTTTTAGTTTCCCCTTCAACACCGCCCCATCTGGGGGCCTTCCTGACTCCCTCCTAAGCCAGGTAAGGGGTCCCTGCGAGTGGCTGACCCTGGCAGTGTCCATCATGTATGTGTAGGATAGCTTGCTTTTCTGCCTCCCCCACTCTGAGTTCCCAGCCCCACAGTGTTGTCAATAAATGAAAAGTGAAATGAAACTTGACTCATTGAGCCCTCCACCAAGACTGTAAGCTCTGGCAGGGCAGAGATCTGGGGCTGCTTAGTTCATCTCTGGGTCCCTAGTGCCTAGAACAGTGGATGGCAAAGTAGTATCTGTTCGTGGATATCTTGTGGCACTTCTGTCCTTCTATGTGTGTTTTCTGTCAGCAGGAATTCCCTGATGTGTTCACATTTGCACAAGGCCCAGGGACATAACCCATCTGGCCAGAAGTTGTTCCCCCATAGGACAGAGTATACCCTCACAGGGCCTTCAGTTGTCTTTTGCATTCTCTTGCTTTATCAATAATCCCTGTTTGACAAAGAGCTGATAACCTAAGGGAAATTGAGACACCCCCTCTCTCTGTGCTGTTGCTCAGCATAGTACCCTAGATCTTTTCTCTGACCATTTTCTTTTTTCCTGTTTAACTTGTAGAAAACTCCTTTTAGAGTTCAAGGTGGGGGAGGCGCGGATCACTTATAATGCTAACATCTGAGCTTTGTATGCTTGCCCTTTACACAGTGGTACTCTCTAGAGCTCCCTCCCCTCGTAGCCGCCCTTGTCTCTCCATGACCTCCATTCTCCCAGGGACCCATGACGATCCGCAGGCCTCCCTTTTGGGGAACAGGAGGATGCCTGGGAACTGGGGTGTTTGAGTCCACCTAGCTTGTCCTTCCTGTTTTGGTATTCCTGGTATTTTCTCCTCCAAGCCATTCTTCCTTGTCAGTTAGAACTAGGTCACAAGCACTTGGAGCTGGGTCCTTTCCTCTGCCTCAGAGGATGATTTCAGCAGAAGTTCCTCCTCTACTGGCCTCCTGACCAGCAGATCACCTCCAGTGAACACCAGCTTCCAGCTCGCAGAAATTTCCAGAGACCAGAACAGCACTCACTTCCCTGGCCAGCCACCCCCACAGATTTCTCTTCACTTCGATCGTAACATCTAACTCAAGACATTTGGTTTCCTTACCGGGTCAGTACCATGATGCAGACTTGGCGTTTGAGAGACTGTGTCACTTGTGAACAGGAGAAAGTAAGATCTCACTGTGAACTGGGGAAGGTTTTGTCAGCTACTTGTTAACTGCTGCTACTCTCCAAATTGAGGTTGGGAGGCTGAAGCAAGAAGGCAGGTGGTTGGTGAGATGAGCCACCAGGAGAGCCGTGGCTGTGAGGGAAGCCGAGGACCTGCATCCTTGTGTGACAGAGACCGGGCCAGCACCCACCGCAGGCAGCTGGGTGCCTGTCCTGCTTCCTGTTCTTTATCTTCTGCCGCAGGGGAAGTTAAGCTGGTGGGACTGGACTGTTGGCAATATATCAACTCAAAAACCATGTAAATGCTGGAGGAAATAATTTTAATCCTAATTTAGAGCCTTGCCTTATTCAAGAATAGACTTATCCCAGAATAGACATGAACATGACAAACCTGAGATGTTGGAAGGAGAAACTCTAGATAAATTAGGAACTCATTATTTTTTTCCTTCTAAAACTGAGCTCTTAGAAGTTTTGACCCAGATGACACGGTCTGGTAAAGATGTTTCCTTTTGTTTAAAAGAACCTGATGGCTTCTTCAGACACATCTCAGGAGCTGGTGAAAAACATTTAAACTATTTGAAGTTATAAATCTCAGCAGTTCTAAGTTTATTTCCAACAAGATTTTTTGTTTTCTGCCAACATGTTATGTTTTAAAAGTTCATTCACTGTAAACATTGAGAGCTTAAATTACATGTTGGGTCCCTAAATGTTCAAAAGCTTTTCTACTGGAGCACCTGGGTGGCTCAGTCATTAAGCGTCTGCCTTTAGCTCAGGTCATGATCCCAGGGTCCTGGGATTGAGCCCCACATCTGGCTCCCTGCTCTGTAGGAAGCCTGCTTCTCCCTCTCTCACTCGCCCTGCTTGTGTTCCCTCTCTTGGTGTGTCTCTCTCTGTCAAATAAATAAAATCTTTAAAAACACAAATAACATAAAAAATAAAACTTTTCTGGGGCACCTGGGTGGCTCAGTGGGTTAAAGCCTCTGCCTTCAGCTCAGGTCAGGGTCCTGGCATCTAGCCCCGCATGGGGTTCTCTGCTCAGCAGAGAGTTTGCTTGCCTTCTTCTCTCTCTGCCTGCCTGTCTGTCTACTTGTGATCTCTGTCAAATAAATAAGTAAATAAAAATCTTAAAAAATAATAAATAAATAAATAAATAATAAAACCTTTCTACTAATGCTTTTTTAACTGAAATGGGCTCTAATAAACCCATTGTGTATATTTTTGTTTTTATTCTTCAGTAGTCAGAGGCGTTTATTTAAAACTTGTTTGTGATTCTGTTTTACGGTATTGAGAGAGAAATCTCTAACTATTATCTGTTACGGGCAACATAACTGCTGAGCCACAGACAGATGCAGGGTTGGAAGAATCAAAAGGTGATAGAGGGCAGGGATGGCCTCATGAAGTAACACAGGGAAAGCTTGAGAGTCTCCAGGGTGGAAAGGTGGATCATGGAAAAGAAACACAGCTGGAATGGCCCGAGATAGGGACCCAAGCAAGTTTGGCACAAAGGAAGGTTTTAATGTTACTATGGTGGCGCATTCACATCCACCTTCAGAACTCTCAGCTCTACTTTTTTTTCTTTTACTTTTTCTTTTTTTTTTTTTCTTTTAGATTTTATTTATTTATTTGAGAGAGAGAACATGAACGGGGTAGGGGCAGAGGGAGAAGCAGGCTCTCCACTGAGCAGGGAGCCCACCACAGAGCTTGCTCCCAGGACCCTGGGATCATGACCTGAGCTGAAGGCAGACACTTAACAAATGAAGCCACGCAGGCGCCCCAAAGTTCTCCTTTAGAGAAGGTATTCAGGGAAGATTTCTCTGAGGAGGTGGCCTCTGAGCAGAGACCTGAATTGAATGAGGAGCAGAGCTGTACAATTATCTGGGCAAGGATTATTACAAGCACAGAGTGGCGTACACAAAGGCCCAGGACAGAATCACCTTCCTATTACAGGTTTTAAAGGTGAAACTGTGAGTGAGTTGGAATCAGATATTAACAGGGCCCAGAAATGACCCAGTACCTAGCCTGTGAAATAATTTGAAGGCGTGACCAGGGCCAGGTGGATCCAGTGACCCAACAGAAATCCCATATCTGAAAAGGGGGAGTACAAGAGCCAGAGTCCTTGGGGGCAGTGCCAGGTCAAAGCCTGTAAGGTGCACGGGGTCCAGGAAAGGGGAAGAGCTAGAGGATGTGCTGCCAGTCCAGGCCCTGCGCATCTTACCATGGTCCTCTGAGCCAGCCTCTTGTGGGCATGAGGGAGAAGAACTTGAGAGCAAATAGGAAAGAAAGCCAGTAGAGGGAGGATGGGGAAGGGCAGAGGAAGATGGCAGCATCTTTCCCCATATGTGCTCTCTGAGGACTCATGACAAGCCTGCTGTGTGTCTCCTGGAGAGGGGAAAGTTAGAAAATGGTGTAACACCATCACCTCTCATTTTCCCCAGGAACTCGATCGTCAGCGAGGCGTCTTAGAACGCACAGAGAGGATGGTGGACAAGATGGATCAGGATTTGAAGACCAGCCAGAAGCACATTAACAGCATTAAGAGCATGTTTGGGGGATTCGTCAATTACTTCAAATCGAAACCAGCAGAGACTCCACCCGAACAGAATGGCCCCCTCACCTCCCAGGCCAATAGTAGGTGAGTGGGTCTTCAGCCATCCCGAAATGAAATAGCTGAAAACGGGGTTTAATGCAAATGGTCAAGACTTTGAAGCCACTTCTAGTGCCTTAAAGGGACCCAAGATCTGCGTAAGTTACTCATTGGAAGGGATTCATCCTCACACATTTTGAAACAAGAAACATTTTTCCATTGCTCCTGATGCTGTTCATTTGATTGAATAAATAGCGTCTCCAAAAAATTAAATTACTGCTCCAGTAATTGTAATTTAAAAGAATATTCATCTCAGAAAGCTTAATCAGTATAAAATGTTCCTCCCTTCACAGAATTTTAAAAATTCTTTAAAAAGTCTTTATATCTGGGGTGCTTGGGTGGCTCAGCTGGTTGAGCATCTGCCTTCAGCTCAGGTCACGATCCCAAGGTTGTCAGATTGAGCCCTGCATTGGGCTCCCTGCTTAGCAGGGAGGCTGCTTCCCCCTCTCCCTCTGCTGATCCCCTTCCATGTGCTCTCTCACTCACGCTCAATCTCTCGCTCGCTTGCTCAAATAAATAAAAGTCTTAAAAAAAAAGGTCTTGGGGCACCTGGGTGGCTCAGTGGGTTAAGCCTCTGCCTTTGGCTCAGGTCATGATCTCAGGGTCCTGGGATCGAGCCCCGCATCGGGCTCTCTGCTTAGTACAGAGCCTGCTTCCCCCTTTCTCTCTGCCTGCCTCTCTGCCTACTTGTGATCTCTGTCAAATAAATAAATAAAATCTTTAAAAATATAAAAAATTTAAAAATAAAATATTTTTTTAAAATGTCTTTATATCCAACATTTCTATATCTAATGCAGTCTGGCCATTAATTTTCATTTTAAAATGAGTGATTATTTTTCTCAGAAGTGTACAAGGATAAAAGAGTGAAGTTTCTGCTAAAGTAGATTACTGTTCATATCTCAGACCATTGTATTTATCTTGTATTGTAAAAATAATACAGCCAGGCACCTGGGTGGCTCAGTTGGTTGGGCGACTGCCTTTAGCTCAGGTCATGATCCCAGGGTCCTAGGATTGAGTCCCGCATCGGGCTCCCAGCTCCATGGGGAGTCTGCTTCTCCCTCTGACCTTCTCCCCTCTTGTGCTTTCTCTCACTCTCTCTCAAATAAATAAATAAAATCTTTAAAAAATAAAAATAATATAACCATATTATAGAAAATCTACACCTTACTTACCAAAGTACAAAAACTCAAAACTTAGTATCCCCCCCCGTACTCAGTGTTTTCATAGCTGCAATCACAGTGTTCATTTGGTTTTGTAGCCTACTTCATTTAACCCAGAGAAAGGTCTGATATAATGTTACTACACAGGCCTCTCTGTTTATCTTTTATTTTCTAAATCTGGAACACAGAACGATTTTTTTTTTAAGGTTTTATTTATTTATTTGGCAGAGAGAGAGAGGGGGCTCACAGGTAGGCAGAGCAGCAGGCAGAGAGAGAAGGAGAAGCAGACTCCCTGCTAAGCAGAGAGCTCAATGCGGGGCTTGATCCCAGTGCCCTAGGATCATGACCTAAGCCGAAGACAGACATTCAACGAACTGAGCCACCCATGCTCCCCTAGAACAATTTTTTAAGAGGCATTTTTTTAAGTTCGTAACTGATGTAAAGTGCACACATCTTAAGTATGTGTTGACATTTCCACTCAACAGGTGACTGCTTACCTGTGGATACACCTGTGTGGCTACCACCTGGATTAGGACCCAGGATGTGGGAGGGAAGAAATTGGGAAACTTGTTTCCAGCTCACAGTGGCTCTGGGGAAAACAAGTGCAGGTGAAGGAACTGAGGGTGTAGCAGAAAGACCAGGCAGGCAGATCATTCGTATTTACGGAGAGGAAACTGCAGAAGGGGAACGGGCAGTTGGTTGGGCCTGGGGGCTATTCCCTGCGGATACGCTAGCCAAAGTTAGGAGCGTTGATTGGTTTTGTGGCTCAGTCATAATCACTATCCATTCCTGATTTTCCAGCTTGGCCCTGATTTCAGATACCTGTCACCTTTTTCCCCCAACTGGGGTAGTTTCTGGGGTTGTTCATTTGGTCGGGTTTTGTTTGTTTGTTTGTTTGGTTTTGGTTTTATGTTTTTTTTGTGGTTTGGTTTGATTTGCCTTTTACAAATTGGAATGATGTTTTGTGTCCCCCTTTTTGGGTTTTTATATGTTAGGGGAAGTTGAGATGTCTGTTGTCACCTTGGATTAAGACATCTATGTCACATGAACTCAGCAGCAGAGGCAGCCCTTGGTTGGCACTTTCCTGTGTCCCACATGTCCCTTCCCAAAGGCTTCTTGGGGCTAGTGCTGTACCCCACCCCCACCCACCCAACCCTGGTCATACTTTAAAAGTCTTTCAAGTCCTGGGGCTCCCAGGGCACCTTACTTTTGGGGGGAAGCATCTTGAAAACTCAAGGCCTTTTTTAACAAAGTTGTCCCAGGAGTGAAGGAGCTGGACCAGCTTCAGTGAGGTGGGCCTTTTGGTGCCTGATGTCACATGCCCCCGCCTAGCCTTCTGCCTCTAGATCAGCCCCAGTCAGCTGGAGTGTTCTTCCCATCTCTTGGTAAATGCAGCAGAGATCCTGAGGAGGTGGGGCTTTGCCCTGGGAACCAAGGTGCCGACATCTCAAGTGGAGTTAGGGTTACATGGGGTCCTGCCAATTAAAGGAGGGGAAGGTGGCAGGCGAGTAGCAGTCAAAGCACAGAAGCTGGGACAAGTGAAAGGCATTGGCTATTTCTAAAGTGGGAGCCCAGCAAACTCTTTGACATGGAGGAATGGCCTGCAAAGCTATCTGTGAGCTCCTAAATCCTTACTCTTGCAAAAATCACTGTAATGTGTAATTGCTTCTATAAAATGAGTAAATCTTTATAATCCTGTCAAAACCCTACTCCGAGGACGCCTGGGTGGCTCAGTTGGTTAAGCAGCTGCCTTCAGCTCAGGTCACGATCCCAGCGTCCTGGGATCGAGTCCCGCATGGGGAACCTTGCTCGGCAGGGAGCCTGCTTCTCCCTCTGCCTCTGCCTGCCATTCTGTCTGCCTGTGCTTGCTCTCTTTGCCCTCTCTCTCTGATAAATTAAAAAAAAAAAAAAATTCTTAAAAAAAAAACCCTACTCCGTAAATACAGCGATATTCTGATATAAAAGCTTTTTAAATAAGTTCCTCTTAATCAAACAAACAAAAAATCCTATGTATCCTGTGTCTATCCTTGTTACACAAACCCTTCAGCCTTCTCTGAAGTTTTGTTTCTTGGTAAGCCATTTTTGGATTTGCTGACAAAGCTTCATAAGCTGCTGGTTCCCATTTGCATTTAAAGCTCATGGAGAGGGGTGCCTGGGTGGCTCAGTCAATTAAGCATCTGTCTTCAGCTGGGGTCGTGATCCTAGGGTCCTGGATCAAGTCCCGCTTTGGGGTCCCTGCTCTGCAGGAAGCCTGCTTCTCCTTCTGCCTCTCTCTTTGTTTCTGTCTCTTGTGAGTAAATAAACGAAATCTTTAAAAAATACTAAAATAGGGGCGCCTGGGTGGCTCAGTGGGTTAAGCCGCTGCCTTTGGCTCAGGTCATGATATCAGGGTCCTGGGATCAAGTCCCGCATCGGGCTCTCTGCTCATCGGGGAGCCTGCTTCCCTCTCTCTCTCTCTGCCTGCCTCTCCATCCACTTGTGATTTCTCTCTGTCAAATAAATAAATAAAATCTTTAAAAAAAAATACTAAAAAAAAATGGGGCGCCTGGGTGGCTCAGTGGGTTAAGCCGCTGCCTTCGGCTCAGGTCATGATCTCAGGGTCCTGGGATCGAGTCCCACATCGGGCTCTCTGCTCAGCAGAAAGACTGCTTCCCTTCCTCTCTCTCTGCCTACTTGTGATCTCTCTCTGTCAAATAAATAAATAAAATCTTTAAAAAATACTAAAATAAAAATAATAAAACTCACAGAGATGTCCCTTCAGATCATAGGTTTAACCACTCCCTAAATTTGAAACACTCTGATTTATTCAAGACTCGGTTGCTGACCAAGAGCCACCACTCTTCTTTTAGTTCTCTTCCTTAACCATTTCTGTCACTCTCCCCAGAATTGGCTTTTTTGCCATCTTTCACAAAGAAGCCAAATTTTTGTCATTTACGTATTACTACCATATACATTTGGGCACAAAGGAAAAAAGTCCGCTTTGGGGTATGTAGGCTGGATGATGGCCAGGTGTGCTCAGCTGCAAGCACCTGCTGCTTCCACCGGCCTGGCAGCACATGGGGCTCACAGTTGTGCTCAGGGAAACTAGCAGTGTGTTCTAGACCTCTAGTCGCTACTGCCTTTTTTTTTTTTTTTTTTAAAGATACTATTTATTTATTTTAGAGGGAGAGAGAGACAACATGAGTGTGAGGGGCAAAGGGAGACGGAGAGAGAATATCAAGCAGACTCCATGCTGAGCGTGGAGCCTTGTGCAGGGCTTGTCCCGGGACCCTGGGATCATGACCTGAGCTGAAACCAAGAGTCAGATGCTTAACCGACTGAGCCACCCAGGCACCTCTCCAGTCACTGCTTCTGAGTAATGAAATTCACAGATTATAGGAGGCTCTGTTCTGTTCTACACATCGCTGGAGCACTGGAGGCCTACGATGCTTTTAGCTTGATGGGGTCCAGGCTTACATCAGTGGGGAGACATTAAAGGCTTTAATCAGGGACACCTTTAGCCTCATGGGGTGCATGCTTACACCAGTGGGGAGACATTAAAGGCTTTAACCAGGGGCGCCTGGGTGGCTCAGTTGCTTGAGCGTCTGCCTTCAGCTCAGGTCATGATCCCAGGGTCCTGGGATCAGGCCCGAGTTGGCCTCCATGCTCAGCAGGGGTTCTGCTCCCTCTATCTTTGCCCCCAACCACCCCCCACCCCCCTACCCGGCCTGTGCTGTCTTTCTCTTTCTCTGTCTCTCTCTCAAATAAATTAATAAAAATCTTCTTAAAAAAATTTTTTTAGGGCGCCTGGGTGGCTCAGTGGGTTAAGCCGCTGCCTTCGGCTCGGGTCATGATCTCAGGGTCCTGGGATCGAGGCCCACATCGGGCTCTCTGCTCAGCAGGGAGCCTGCTTCCCTTCCTCTCTCTCTGCCTGCCTCTCTGCCTGCTTGTGATCTCTGTCAAATAAATTAATAAAATCTTTAAAAAAAAAAATTTTTTTTTTCTCTGAGCAGAGAGCCCGATGTGGGCCTCGATCCCAGGACCCTGAGATCATGACCCGAGCCGAAGGCAGACGCTCTAACCCACTGAGCCACCCAGGCACCCCAAAAATTTTTTAAAAAGACTTTAACCAGAGTGGGGTGCCTGGGTAGTTCATGAGTAAATAAACTCATGAGTTCAGCATCTGACTCTTGGTTTTGACTCAGGTCATTATCTCACAGGATATGGGATGGACTGCCACATCAGGCTCTGCTCTCAGCAGGGTGTCTGCTTGAAGTTTCTTTCCCTCTGCCCCTCCCCAACCCACCTCCCACTTGCACTCGTACACATGCACATTCTCTCTCTCCCTCTCTCTCTCAAATAAATCTCTTGGGTGCCTGGGTGGTTCAGTTGGTTAAGAGACTGCATTTGGCTCAGGTCATGATCCCAGAGTCCTAGGATTGAGTTCCGCATCGGGCTTCCAGCTCCATGGGGAGTCTGCTTCTCTCTCTGACCTTCTCCCTTGTCATGTTCCCTCTCTTGCTTTCTCAAATTAAAAAAATCTTAAATATTTCAAAAAATAAAAAAATAAACAAAGACTTTAATTGGAGAGGTTCATGCAGGGGATGTTAGAAAGATGCCTGGCACATTTGGGTAAGGATTGGAGAGGCAGGCACTCACCCATGTAAAGATAAAGAAGCAAGGCAGAAGGAGGGGCTGGATTTTGGGGATCTGCAGGGGGATTGAGAGGATGTTTGGCTTACTGGGAGTGGAGCTGTGCAGAGAGAGGGCAGACGTGGACAATGATTGGTTTCCAGCTTGGCCAACAAGTGGCCAGGGCACCAGTCAGCAGGGTAGAAAAGAGCAGACTATGCCACAGGGCCCAGCTTCTGGGGGCAGGGAGAGCCCCTGCCAGGCCCGCAGGGATGCACTGAGAATCAGGAACAGTCTGAGCATCTCCTGAGTTACCTAGAGAAGTCCCTGTCTGTTGCAGGGGTGGGCAGACTAAGCTTTTGACCCAGGAAACAAAATCAGAGTTGTTTTGTAGGGACTTATGTAAATAAGAAAAAAACAAAGGTTTAATGATGACATTTTTAAAAAATGAAAAGAGGAATAATCGAGTACAATTTTTTGTAACATAGGTCTCCTAATGAGAAGAAAGCAATTATTGACGGAGATTCAGATTTAGTCTTTCTATCATCCGGTCAGTTGCCAGTGGTCACTATAAAAGCAGTTCTCGGCCTGTGGCTGTACAAAATCAGATTTGTCATGTGCTTCTCTTCCCCCTGGTCCTGGGAGTCTCCTTTTCCTGAAGGAAGGCCGCTGAACCAGCTGCTGCTCTTCTAAAGCAGGTGTCTCAGAAGTTCCCCAGGCTGCGGGCCGGACTCCCAGGAGCCGCTGAGGAATATCCCTGCTTTGGTCAGAGGAGGCATTTGCTTTTTGCCCTTGGGCATTGCTTGAAAAGACGGACTGAGTTGTCATAGGTGTTTCCTCTTTCTAAATGTTCTCTTTTCTTAACTTCTATCCACAGATTGAAAGAAGCCATAAGTACCAGTAAAGCACAGGAGGCCCAGTACCAGGCCAGCCACCCAAACCTCAGGAAGCTGAATGACTCAGGTCAGTGGGGACCTATGCTCCATCATACTTGGATTCCAGGTTGGCCCTGGGGTGGAGCACGGGGGGCATCAGGGACTCCAGCTACTGTCGTGGCTGAAGGGTGTCAGGGACCCAGTGCCACTCCCAGGGAGCTGGAGGATGTGTGTTAATGGCACAACTCATCCCTCACCCCATGGCGGATGGAATAAGGAAGTGGGAGCCTGTGTCCTGTTGGAAAGGAACCTGCCCACTGTTAGTTCCTGCCCCGTGAAGCTCTGAACTCTTCCAGCAGTGAAACAATAACGGCTGGAAAACCTCTGTGGTCTGGGGTAGAGCCTCCCAAAAATGACCTGTCATTCCCCAGACCCAATGAGTATATTGAGTTCTGTGGCAAGGGGGGAATTACAGTTGCTAACCAGCTGATCTTGAGATGGAGAAACTATCCTGTTAACCAGCTGGGCCCAGTGTGATCACAAAGGCCCCTTTATAAGTGGAAAGTGAAGCCAAGGAGAGATGGTCAAAACTTGGAAGATGCTCCACTGTTGACTTGGAAAACGCAGGCAGGGACCACCTGCTGAGGAACATGGGCAGTTTCTGGAAGCTGGGAAAGGCTAGGAATCAGATTCTCCCCAAAAGCTTCCGGGAGGAACACGGCCCTGTTGACCTCGACTCTAGGCCTAAGTTCCTGGGCCTAGTTCTTCTAGGCCTAAGTTCCTGTCCTAAGTTCCTGGGCCCCGGAACAGAAGGATAAGACTGTGGTAGTTGCCTCACAGCAGCGGGAGACTCGTGTAGCACCAGAGCCTGAGGGGCCAGAGAAGCAGCAGCGTGAACAAGGTGTGCAAAGTCGGTTGTGTGTGGTGTCATCCTCTTGTTATCAAACAATAAGCTCAGAAATACCCTTTATCTGGAAAGGAACTTTGGCCCCATGGAAGTCCCTGCAGACCCCTGGAAGGCCAGGCACATTATTTGGTGCCAGAAATCAAATGCTTCCTCTGCTCCCTTTGAGGAAAGCAGGATACACTCTCGATGCTCCAGAACCCACCGCTCTCATGGTTGACACGACTAAGGAGAGACCCTGATGGAGGAAGAGCCTGTGGTCAGGAAAGAGGGATATCACCACAGTTCAATCTGGAAAGGCGAAAGCCATGGGAGGACATGAGGGACAACTAAAATATGTGAGGGCCACAGAAAGTCTGAGCTCAGCGGAGCCTGAGGAAGTAGAGTAGGAAGCCTGTACCCAAAAAGACACGAATTTAAGGAATTAAAAGGAGTTTTAATTTGCACAGTGTGTAGTAACTGAAGAGCCTTAAAAAAAAACAAAAAACTGACATTGTGTGTGAGGAATGGTTTCAGTAGGCTGGGCCTGAGGAAATCCACCGAGTCTGGAAAGAGAAGTTCCCCGGAAGATGGAAACTGGGATGATAGGGCTTTTCTGTGTGCATTTAGAAACTGCAGGTAAAGGAAGATTTGAGGCAAACGTGCATTATTAGCATTTCTTCTTTCCTTGCTTGTTGTATTTGAAGCAGAAAGGCAGCATGTAAATACATTTCTAGAAGAGAAAGTCATCCACGATGCTGTTCCCATAATACAGCTATTTTGATTTTGATTTTTGATATTTTTTATAATCAATAATTCGTTTATTAGTTTCTGTCAGTTGAAACTTTTTTAGGTAAGATTGAGGTTCTTTCACTTTGAAAGAATTAAAGTGTGCATTTGAAGAAAGGAATAAATAAGATCTGTGCAGTTCTATTTTTACATCAGTGATCGTTTAAAGCTTTTTGCTTTCTACAAAAAGGCAGTCATCATCTGCTCTCGCTGATATGTGGAATTTAAGAGGTAAGGCAAGAGGATCACAGGGGAAGAGAGGAAAAAATGAAACAAGATGATATCAGAGAGGGAGACATACCATAAGAGACTGTTAATCATAGGAAACAAACGGAAGGTTGCTGGAGGGGAGAGGGGTTGAAGGATGGGGTAACTGGGTGATGGACACTGGGGAGAGAGCAAGTGTTATAATGAGCACCAGGTGTTGTATAAGACTGAGGAATCACAGACCTGTACCCCTGAAACAAGTAATATATTATGTGTTAATTAATTGAATTTAAATTTGACGAGATCGGGCGCGTTCAGGGTGGTATGGCCGTAGACTAATTGAATTTAAATTTGAAAGTATGGGAGCGCCTAGATGGCTCAGTGGGTTAAAGCCTGTGCTCAGCAGGGAGACTGCTTCCTCCTCTCTCTCTGCCTGCCTCTCTGCCTACTTGTGATCTCTGTCAAATAAATAAATAAAATCTTTAAAAAATAAAAATAAGAAAACAAATTTAAAAGTATGTAATGTAGGAAAACAAAAAAACCTCAGATCCCGCTTGGGTTTTTTTGAAACATGAATAGTTAGTTTGATTTTTAAACCTTGCCTTGTAGACCTTGTTCACAGCCCCATGTCGTTGTGCCTCGTTGTAGTTCCACAACCACATCATCTCTCAAATGAGTCCCTGTCTCTTTGCCCAGCACGTGGCCAAGGTCCGGCTGACCCGCCAGCTGAGGGTCTTTGACCCCCTCTCCCTCCCTTACAAGCCTGCCCAGTGCTCCTCCCTCCTGCACATTGTCCATCCCTGTACTCATCTCTTTGGATGGCCTCACAACTAACCGCCTCATTCCTTCCCTGCCATTTTCCAGATTAAGATGAATTTTGTGAAGCAGCGTTTCGAGAGACATCGTTAACCATTCTCCTGGTGTTTCTTTCCAAACTCAGATGCCATCACTGGAGGAGTGGGTCCTGCCGTGAGCAGCGAGGCTTACCCGAAGAACCCACACCTTCGAGCCTGTCACCAGAAGATGGACAATAATCTAGGTAAGACTGAAGCTCCACCAGCCTCCACAGGTCCCTTACTCTGGACCCTTGTGCTCCCAACAGCCGGTGACAGGCCCAGTCAGTATACCAGTAGCCAGTGGTTTCTCAGGACCAAACCATGGTTGGTGTCTGCGTCTCCCTCCCCACATGTCAAATCCAGATGGTCACAGCCATCTCACCCTTCTCTCTCTCTCTCCGGAGTCTGTCCACTTCTGTCCTTCCCCACCTCTCATCTGCGCTGTGACAGCAACAGGGACCAGGAGACCCTGAGGGGCCGCACAGTGTGGCAGTGAGAGCCCCATTATCTCTCTGTGAATGGGGCCCAGGAACAGAGCCTGCCTCTGAGGATGGGGGAGAGGGTTAGATGAGCAACCCCAAATATCCCATAGGGAACCGCCTGACCCGGTAAGTGCTGCACACTCACGTAGCCACTGCAGCAGACACGGGCCGCAGAGCTGGGTTCCTTCTGTTCCTAGGTCCGTTGGCCGTCCTCTGGCCCCGCCTACCTCTCTACCCCTCCTGCCCTCATCACATGTGGCTCTGAGTGCTTTCCAGAAAGCCCCTGCCCACCTCTGCCTGGAGTGTCCTTCCTCCCTACTGTTTGAAGGCTGGCTCCTCCAGCTATGGGCCTGGCTTTAACCTGTTGGAGTCATGTACCTGCTGGTTTATCTGATGGCTTCTGACCACACTGTAAATTCCAGGGAGCCCAGGGCTATTTCAGATTTGCATCTCTGTACCCTGGCCTAGCCAGCAAGCTCTCTGATTCACTTTTGAACAGAGAGAGAGAAGCTAGTTACTTAAGTTCAAGTGCGGGGCTGGGGAGTATGTGTGGGCAGTAAAAGCAGGCACGGGAGTGGTGTCCGTGGGTTCATTCTAGGTGGCATCTGAGATGTGCTGCATCCTCTGACCTTCACCCCATGAACGGGAACCTCCCCCACAGTGACCTGGGTCGGAGTCAGTCTCCCAGCCCTTTTGGGAGATGGCAAAGGGGGTAAGACCCAAGGTTAAATTTTCCCTGCTCTAAAGGAGGGAAACAACACTAAGGCTGATGACAATGCACATTGTGCACAGACTTCCTCCTCCTTTCTCTCCCCCAGGAGGGATCCTGTGGGCCCCTTCTGTGGTTTGTCCAGAGCAGTGGCTATTTCAGCAGCCCGGAGCAAATAGCATGATAGCCTGTTAGGCAAATCCATATTCTTTCTTTTTAACAACATTTAGCCTTTGTGTCTGAGTAACCAGATTCATCACAGAAAACTATGAAGTTAGGTAAATGCTATGAGGAAAGAATCACCTGGAATCCCTTTTTCCAACTGTAGTCTCTGATATGGTGTTATTCCTTCTGTTTTTCACGTACCTCTGTCAGTACATACACTTCCATACCCTTCTTTTTTATTTATATTTTGAATACTTCCCTAAACTTCCTTTCTGCGAAGTTCTTTGAAAAACACCATGTCAGCAGCCCCACACCCTGCTCTTGGACACTCAGGTCATTCCCATCATTCGCTCCTGCACGTAATCCCTTGGTCATTCCTGTGAGCACATCCTTGGCCTCATTTTGTACCTAGATTTGCTAGAAATGGAGTTACACGGTCAGGGAAAAGAATTCTCTTTCTGAGCATTAAAAGAGATCTCCATAGAAATGAGACATCAGTCGGAGAGAATAGACATAAGCAAGGTCAAATAAAAACCGTGATTTGCCCACCCTGCAGCTTACCACTGCTGCCCTCCATGTGAACATCAGCAGTCAGCGTGATGCCTACAGCCTAGGCAGGCAGTCCCCTGCGGTGTGGCAGGCTGAGAAGGTCTGGCGTGGCACCCTGGAGCCACAGGGCCCACTGACACAGGCTGTGCCTGGCCACCCTTCACAAGTTTGCTCCTACCTTCTTACCACACTCCCCGCACCTCCCATCCCTGCCTTTATCTCAGGGACCAGGGCAAGTCTCCCTCTGACGCCAGCTCCCTTGTCTGGTGGCTTTACTCTATCACACTTTTTTTTTCTTAATCTTAGTATACCTATTGCTTATCCTTTTCTGTCCCCATTGCCAGCACACTCCCTGAGGCCTGGGGTGACCTCACAGACTTTGCTCTCGGTGGAATGCAAGGTCACAGGTGTCAGTAAATTCAAGAAGCATAGAGCTGAAGACAACTTTTCAAAAAACAGACTGGATTCTGCTTAAGTTTGTGGTGCTAGTGCCAAGTATTTGTGTATTCTGACCTCTCTTTCCTTAATGTTTTATCTTTAATTCAGCTGCAAGAAGGCTTATGAGGTTCCTCCTCTTCTCTCTTTCCTCTGGCTCTTTCTTAGCCTGCTGCTCCTAGTGAAAGGGCAGAAGGCAGCTCTGTGCATGCCCCCCCCACTGTTTACATGTGCACATATATGTACACACGCACACCCACACACACGTACACACACACTATCTTGAGGCCTGAGAAGACACTTCACTACCTAAGTTCAGCCTGGCAGAATCAGTGAAGTCAAGGCTTGCCTCTGCACTTGGTTGAGCCCCATCAGGGGACCCCAGAGGGCCTCCAGCATATCTCTTCCCCCGCAATGACCCTAGGTCTCTTTATGTCACCTCTGCCCAATGTGCCCTTTACATACTGCTAGGACTGACCACGTCCTTTCAGATGTTAACCCTTTTAAAAAACGGAGGTGATGTTGATTTTTAAAACTTTTCGAAACAAAGGGAAAATATTATTACAAAGAGTGGGAAAGCTTAATGAGGGAAATAGAATTAGCTCAGAAGGAAGCTGGCACCAGAGTGGCTAGTCACTCTCGAAGGGACTGTCATCTCGAAGGGAATTCCCCTCAGCTGTGATCTGGGAGCATGGATTAAGAAGGGGGCCAGAATCTGAACTCAGACCCCGTGGGACTGACCTGGTTCCTCTCCATACTGCATGTGTCCTGCATAGACTGGGACTCAGGCCTCACATTTGAACTTGAATTTCGGCAGTAGTGATATAACCTATTGCTAGGGCTGAACCTTTGCCAAAAGTTGTGTGCTCCACAGTCCCCATGGGGCTTGCCTCAGACAGCATCTTTGAAGGGACCCAGTACCTTTAGCCCTTTGTTCCTTCTGACATGGGGACCCTGGACTGCAGGGACCTCCGTGGCCAGCTTCTTCCTGGCTGCAGAGTAGGCAAAGGAAACGGTGCCAGCCCGATTCAGGTTGTGTCGTGTGCCAGGACATTCACAGCATGGGTGTATTCATGGATCTGAGAAGTGGTAGCAATGAATGAATGGACATAGGAAAATGTGAATTATCATAACATAGGTGACAAGACCTCACAGCATTTGGGTCCAGTGGGAACATCTGTAGTCCCTGTATTTTCTGGGAGAGCACCCTAGGTAGCAAGGCAGGGACAAAGCACCCATTTCTCCTGCCACCTGCAGAGTGGAAGGAGGGGTGGGATGCGGCCTTCTCCAGGAGGGAGCCTAGGGCAGGAGCAATGTGGGTGCAGGGAGCTACCTGGGTCTCTCCCAGATGTGTTTCCAAATAGGGATCCTCATGCTTACTACTCCGAATCTATGCTTGATGTAGCTTTAGGGAGAATTGTGGGAGATGGAAGGATGGAAAGCTGGCACTATTGAGTTCTATCTGCCGACGGGTTTTTGCTCCTGAAGAGCAGGCCCATGGGTCTGGCTATTGGTTACCTGCATACTTACCATACTTAACAGATACTTAACCATGGGGTCTGGGGAGGGACTATGTTTTCCAGACCCCTCTGAACTTCTCTTTTTCTTGAGTGCTAACTGATCTTGCAATGTGCCGTAACCCTCTAGAATGTTCAGAGGCAGCTGAAGAATCACGTAGAACTCTATGCATTTTTTAAGCACAGGAAGGACAAACACCACTGTATTAAGAGCGGTTGTCTTGGGCTGACATCTGGGGGAGGAGTGGCTTTTGCATGAAGCACGTATTACTTTATATGGAGTCAGTGGGTTTTCTTTTTGCTTGCACACATTTTGGAAAACGTAACCAAAGCCCTAGAGTTTTACCATCTTAAGAGAAACAGGACTCTGTGACGTGAATGTTGCTGAGCACCAGGCACGGAACAAGCAGCAGCTCCTGATTTGTCTTGGCTCAGCCCTGTGTCTCCTTTCCCTCCCCCACAGATGAGCTATCCATGGGACTAGGCCGGCTGAAGGACATAGCCCTGGGAATGCAGTTGGAAATCGAGGAGCAAGATGACATTCTTGACCGCCTCACAACCAAAGTGGACAAGTTAGATGTCAATATAAAAAGCACAGAAAGAAAAGTTAGGCAACTTTAAACACAGAGAAGGCTCTCTCCACTCCGTTGTGATGAGAAGAGCCCAAAGATCTTCTTTCAAACTCCCCAAAAGTTCATTTATATTGTTTTAGTGTGTAACATAATACGTGTTTCCAAATGTTATAATTATAGAGCGGGTCCTAGGAGATGTCATTACAAGAAGTGTGTGTCCCACGTTTTTTTAGAGCCATCACCTCTCCGTTCTCTGAACTGAATGATTAGAGCTTTAGTCTGAGCACAGTAGCCTGGCCCTGAGTATCTTGGGCCTTTGAGGAGCGTTCCGGCATGAGAGGAACAGTTGTGTTTCTCACTTTCACAAGCATGTGGAAGGATGTGGGCAGAATTTCAATCCTGGGACCACCATTCTCTATGCTTATGAGAGGTGGTCCTTCCCACACCTTGGCCTGCCAGTCACCACCACCCCAAAACACACCCACACACACACACAGAGCACATTTGCGATTCTCTCAAACCCCAGAAAAAGATCAGTGTTAGGTTCACACTGTGATTCTCTCAACACCATGGAAAAGGATCAGTGTTCAGAAATGGAAAATGTCAGCATTTGCTCTTCGGTTGATAGATGTCACCTCCCCGCTTTTGACCACCATCATTGGCATAGTAGGAGGCATTCAGATCAGGACCGCTCATTGTGATAACTGGAAACGCGCAGGGAATTGTGTAAGCCCTACTTCCCCAGGCATTCACACCTCTAAGTAGCTGTTCAAGGTTAGGGCTTGATGTGCCAGTGTCTCAAGGCTGCCCAGCTGGCCTGTTGGGGGGGGCCCCTCTACAGTTTGTGGGAATGAAGCATCATACAGAGAGTACCCCCACTGTGTGCTCCCCCCGCCCCCTTGGAGAGCACCTTGACCCAGCCTTGGGGATGGCAGTGTTTGTTCGATATCTGGGGTCTCCTGACCAGTCTGGATTCCCACCCATTCTTCTCGACCTCTTCCGAGATGACTTGACTCATCTCTTGGTTCTCTGCCACCCCAGTTGGACGACTGGAACACCACAAATGATGCTGAATATCTAGAACAACTTGGCTTTAAAAAAAAAAAAAGCCCAGACATTATCATTTTAACTGGCCCAGCTTGTTCTGCACAAAGACATTCATCTCGTTACAGAAATCAATTTTAATGAATGCTTTTAAGTGATTCTTTGTTAAGTGGGATGCATTAAAAGTGATTTCTGAAATGAGATTAACATCTGTGTGTTGGTACCTCCAGCAGAATAATTGAAGCCACAAGACCTTTGTCTTTGTAAAAAGCAAATTAATTACAATATTGTGAAGACAGTGAAAGGAGCTGATTTTAATAAGATAGGTTAGGTCAGAAAATGCAAAACAACAGCGTGTTTCCACCTTGACAACATGGTGCTGTTAATGTGACCTTCACCACTTTGGTTCTGTAGCCTGTAAACAAAGTCTCTTAAAGGTAGTCTCTGAAATGCTGCACCCATGCATCAGTATTTATGTACCAATTTATTTGTAGAAGTTCTATTCCGTGATGTGTGCCAGTCCTCAAAATTGACAGCTTCCTTCCGCAAGTACAGCTTTCTGTGAGTCTGGTGACCATCATTATGAATATTCCAGTTACGTGAGAACACAGAGGTAGTCAGATTAGGCGTTTATCAGATAAGCTCATCGTGATTATTCTATTAGCGGGTAAAAGGAAAACTTCTAAACCTGTACGTAGCCCAAACAAAACAAGTTTGGAGGGCTTTCAGCAAAAAGGCTGCTGACAAGCATGAAGCCGGAGAGCAGCCCATGTGTACATTTCCACTCCTCATTGTTTCTGATCTTTTCCTAACACCTTCCAAGTATGTCATGATAGCTGTTTTTGCCTGTCATCATCAGGCAGAGACTCATGTAGATTAGTCATCATACCTCAGATGTAAGCTTATTTTTTTCAAACCAATTATACATGCAAAGGCCACTGCCAGACGTTCTCTTCCACAACCTGCTGTTTGCCTAACGAGAGTAGTGATTTCACTGACTTGAAGCGCGGGAATCATACCCCTTCCCTGTCTTTTCTTAGATCACTGAACCCAGTTGCCCCTCCTTTTCCTTTTTCCCCCAAGCATATAGAAGGAAAGCACAGCCACTTTTCTAGAAATGCGTCTTTTGACACTTGACACATAGGCATTATTCACTCTTGTTTAGACCCTCTTTCCCAAAGGCCCTGACAGAGGAGCTGTCTCCAAGCTACACATTAGCCAGCCGCTTCTTTCTGCTGGGTCTTCCCCCTCCTCTCCCATGCCCATGAAGGACCAATTATTGATTCTACTTGATAGAGCAAAGTTGTTTGCATTTTCAGAGAGCAGAGGGAAGCCTGGAGCCTCCAGAATCCTTACACATGATGATTACGTTCAAAATGAAAACATTCTGTCCTCTAGACTAGACACATCTGTCTCATAGAGACACTCAGAGGTGCCCAGGCCTGAGCTGGCTGGGGCTGGGCTTTGAGAGCACGGACAAGACCAGTGAATTCACCCTTCTGTCAGATAGGGTCTATAAGACAGATTTTTATTTTCACAATCCAGCTGGAAACATAAACTGTGCCTTCAAAAAAGTGGCTTTTCTAACTCTAAGTTGGTTATATGTGAAGTGTGCTATTAACTTAAACATAAGTGCATTCTCCTTCAGAGGAAACTGTTTCTACCGTCTAGTGATCTATATAACTTAACACCAGTGGAGCTGCCTTGTCTTTTTTGCATTCTGTAGGAAAGGAGACATGAGTTTAACTCGGGCAGCAAGAAAACAATTCATAAGTGCATTTTAACTTCTCTTTTTCTAACTTCTGTTTGTGAATGTCATTTTAAGGGTACACTACATTGATTTAGTAAAAAAAAAAAAAAATTCTTACACTTTGCCTATATATAGGCCTTTTCTCAGAATTTGTAAATTACCACTGTTAGCATCTTCGGGTCTGATAATGAAATGTCTTGTGTACACAATGATGAGCCAGTCATTAAAAGTGCTGGGGGCAGGGGTGGAGGGGAGGCGTTTTTGTTCAGGCTGTATTGGAACAGCTCTTAAGTTCCATGCCTTCAACTCAACAAGTGACCCTATTCTGTAAAATAAAATGTGAAGTTTTTTTTAAATCAGATTCTGTCTCCCACGTAGTCATTCTCAAAAAGCGGGTGGAGGGGCTTCTCCATGTTGAGCCTTCATAGATTTGGTCCTTGCTGCCCCATCGAGCCCTGTGGACCAGCTTTCTTCTTGAAACCCTCTCATTTCATCTTTCAGAGTACTCTTCCGATCTGTCTCCTATCTCCCTGACCACACTGCCCCACTTTTGAGATCAGTGCTCTGCAAATGGAAAAGGGCCAGAGAGTCAGTGTTTCAGGCTCATGGGCCAATCAATCTGTCACAACTACTCAGCTCTTCCATCATACCACAAAAGCAGCCAAAGACATGTATATATGAGAGTGACTGTGTTCCAATGAAGCTTTATTTATGGACACTGAAATTTAAATTTTATATATTTTCACATGTCACAAAATCCAATTATTTTGATTTTTTTTTCTATCACTTAAAAATGTCACTATCACTTAGTTCATGGGAGGTGCAAAACATGGTGGACTGCAATTGATCCATGGGCCGTAATAGTTGGCCATCCCATTTAGACTGCCACAAGGTACTCCTAGGAGTAGAAGGAGGAAGGATGGCTGGCCACTGTGTTCTGCAAGTGGATCCCATCAGGGCTCGTGGCCACTCTAAACACCATAGTTCACCAAGAAAGGAGAGCAGACTAGCCTAGCCTTGGCCCCACTCTCTTGGCTCCACCTTCCCATTTGACCACAGGCATAGCAATTCCTTCTAGATCTGAAAACTCTGAGAAGGCACCTGGAACCTGGACTAGACCATCTTGAAAATCTTATATGTCAGTGGACTGGCAGCCTGGATCCCGAAGGCCACTCTGGGTTAGTGGATATCATCTCTGGGCATCATTATAGATAAGGAACGCTAGGATCTGAACATAGCAGCAGACTTCTCTGGGAAGACAAGGGCAAGATGCTACATAAAAGCAAAAGCAAAAAAATCCAGGTGGCTCACATTTGGGAGCTGCAAGTAATGGAACAGCTAAAGTTTGGTTTGTAGGAGGGTGAGGACATGAGGGATATAGGCAGGTCCCAGATGAAAGGCCTGTTGGGCCATCTCAAGGAGTCAGATAACACTGACCTTCCATGACAGGGAGGCACTGACAGATTCTTTTTTTTTTTTTTTTTAAAGATTTTATTTATTTATTTGACAGAGAGAGGGATCACAAGTAGGCAGAGAGGCAGGCAGAGAGAGAGAGAAGGAAGCAGGCTCCCTACTGAGCAGAGAGCCCGATGCGGGACTCGATCCCAGGACCCTGAGATCATGACCTGAACCGAAGGCAGCAGCTTAACCCACTGAGCCACCCAGGCGCCCAACACTGACAGATTCTAACTGAGAGAGTAACATGGCCAGATTTGCGTTTTGGAAGGACCATAAAGATGAATGACAGCATTATTTATAAGAACAAAAAGGCCGAGAAACAACCTCACTAAGGAAATGGTAGACTATATTGTGGCTCACCCCCGGCTGCGGTAGACAGTTGAAGTTACAGAAAGCTTCCAGAGCATACAGGATGATGCAAGATTTACATTATGGGGAAAGAATGGACATAGAACGGATGTTGCACTGTGGTCCCAATTTTGTGGGAAAAGCAAACCAATGTGTATATTTCAAGGGGGGATATCACCCTTAGGTCAGTGAGGAGAACAAGCTGGGAATGGGCTGAAGAGAAGAACTCAGTAATGGTTCGGGCAGAACTGAAGAAGGGACCACACTAGAGTGTGGCAGGGAGGGCGGGGGTGGACCCCAGAGAGCCTTAGGCAGGGCAGGTATTAGGGATGGATTTGCCAAGTGAGGGAGGAGGTGAAGATAGCACTCAGATTTCTGACCACAGGAACTAGTTGCAGACAGTTTTAAGGAATACAAAAACCCAAGCAAGTCTGGGGTGATGGGCAGAGGAAAATGAAGAGTTTGAGGGACATCCAGACAGAATGCAGATGCTGGGCCAATGGTTGTGCACGAAACAGGCCAAAAGCCCTATTCTCAGGGAACTCACATTCTCATGGGAAAGAAGATGATACACAAGAAAACAATTAGTATACTAGAATTCACCGTGCAGGCCTGGAGCTTGGGAGACAGGTGGAAAGGATCTGTGAGTTGTCAGATTATAGGTGGTAACTAAATCCAAGCAGGTGAAGGAGGGTGTCCCAGAAGAGAGAGAGGGAGCTACAACTGAAACCTGAAACAGGCTAGAGGCCAGAAGCCTCTAAAAGAACCCAGCTCAGTGGGTTGGGCCGCTGCCTTCGGCTCAGGTCATGATCTCAGGGTCCTGGGATCGAGTCCCGCATCGGGTTCTCTGCTCAGCAGGGAGCCTGCTTCCTCCTCTCTCTCTCTGTCTGCCTCTCTGCCTACTTGTGATCTCTCTCAGTCAAATAAATGAATAAAATCTTTAAAAAAATAAATAAAATAAAAGAACCCAGCTCAAAAGGTGGGAAGAGAAGAAAGCAGAGGCAGAGTTCTAAGGAGGGAGCGATCAGTATCCTCAAATACTGTAGGGGAAGAAAATTAAGGCAGAAGGGTGGTTTCAGTGGAGTGGCTTGGGGGGAACCCAGATTATTATTTTTTTTAAAGATTTTATTTATTTATCAGAGAGAGAGAGGGAGAGCAAGCGAGCACAGGTAGACAGAATGGCAGGCAGAGGCAGAGGGAGAAGCAGGCTCCCTGCTGAGCAAGGAGCCCGATGTGGGACTCGATCCCAGGACGCTGGGATCATGACCTGAGCTGAAGGCAGCTGTTTAACCAACTGAGCCACCCAGGCGTACCAGGGAACCCAGAAGTGAAGGGCTATGAAGTGAAGAGGCAACAAAGGAGATTACTTTCTTTTTTTATTTATTTGACAGAGAGAGACAGCAAGAGAGGGAACACGAGCGGGGGGAGCAGAAGAGGGAGAAGCAGGCTTCCCACTGAGCAGGGAGCCCGATGCAGGCTGGGATCGTGACCTGAGCTGAAGGCAGATGCTTAACGAATGACCCACCCAGGTGCCCCAAGATTACTTTCTTTCTTTCTTTTTTTTTTTTTAAGTAAGTAAGATTACTTTCTTAAACTTGGGACTATGAAGAAGAAAGACAGGGTGGTAAACTAGAAAGGGGGTAGAAGACAGAACCATGAGAGAAACTGGACCTTATGTGAAGGTTAAGGAGAAAGAGTAGATGAGGAGAAAGGTTCCACAGACCCAAGAAGAGATACTTCTTCCCAAAAAAGAAGTAAAGAAAGACTGGGACATGGAGATAGCTTTGGTGTGCTCATGCTGCCTTACCAAAGTACCACAAACTGGTGGCATAAGTGACAGAAATGTATTATCTCGGTTCTGGAAGATAGAAGTTCAAAATCGAGGGGTTGACAGTGTTGGTTCCTTCTGAGGGTGGTGAGGGAAAGATCTCTCCTTTATAGATGGCTGTCTTCAGGCTCAAGTGACATTCTCCCTTATCTTCACATCATCTTCCCTCTGTCAACCACTTTATGTCGAAATTAACCCTTTTTGGGGCACCTGGATGGCTCAGTCGTTGGGTGTCTGCTCTCAGCTGAGGTCATGACCCAGGGTCTTGGAATTGAGCCCCACATCAGGCTCCCTGCTCGGCAGGAAGCCTGTTTCTCCCTCTGCCTCCCACTCCCCCTGCTTGTGTTCCCTCTCTCGCTATGTCTCTCTCTGTTGAATACATAAATAAAATCTTAAGGAAAAAAAAAGAAATTAACCATTTAAAAAAAGATTTTTTATTTATTAGAGAGCACAAGCAGGGGAGGAACAGAGGGAGAAGGAGAAGCAGACTCCCACTGAGCAGGGAGCCTGAAACAGGGCTTAATCCCAGGACTCAGAGATCATGAGCTGAGTGGCGGGCAGACGCTTCGCTGACCAAGCCACCCAGGTGCCCCTAAATTAACCCTGTTTTGAAGGACACCAGACATAACAGGGTCTACTCTAATGACTTCCATGAAGACCCTATCTCCAAATAATGTCACATTCTGTGTTACTATGGGTTGGGACTTGTACTGTGTTACTGTGGGTTGGGACACAGCTGGGAGGGAGCTGACATCTGATCGCCTTTTCTGTGTGAGGCTGAAATAGGTGGGGGCTGAGCTAGAGGATGGAAGGGGTAGATTATCAAGGAAAAGACTATCAAAGACCCAGCTGAGACTGGGGACTCAGAAGGACCCTGGCAATTAACACATACCATGGATCTTAAAAAAAAAAAAAAAAAGTCAATAACAACCACTAGAGTAGTGGGGTTTCTAGCCCTGGAACTACCAGAACATTACGTAGCTGCTTGGCAGCAGGTAGGGAAGGTTCCTTACGATGCCCCTGGAGTTCAAGAGCAGGCCTCCACCCCACAGCCAGCTGGCAGGGGCAAGTCAGAAGTCAAATCTCTGTCCTGAGCCCCAAGGCAAAGGTCTGGTTCCTTGACCAGGGTCACAAGACAGAAGTCTGGGTGTTAGAACTGGTGCTCAGCTCAGAGCACAACTGGAAGCCAAGCTGACTTGAGGTTGACCTTTCCCCAAAAGAATCACTTTAAATTCTCCCAGAAGAATAACCCAAAGCCTTGGCAGGTCTTGACTCGAAAGGAGACTCAGAGCAGGGAGCAAAGCAAGTTATTACAAATGTGCAGGAAACTGCTTACCTGGCAGGGGCTCCCCAAGGCCAGAGATGAACCTTTGAGACCAACAGTGCCTACAGGTGAGTTAGAAATTAACTTAAAATCCAAGTTCTGCTGTGGGTTGATTCAACTTTTTTTTTTTTTTCTTTAATGTGTTTTGTTTTCAAGTTTCCCATTTTCGGAGATAGGCTAATGCTGATCCTGTCATTCCACCACTTTAAGAGACCCTCTATTGGGGGTGCCTGGGTGTCTCAGTGGGTTAAGCCTCTGCCTTTGGCTCAGGTCATGATCTCAGGGTTCTGGGATGGAGCCCCGCATCAGGCTCTCTGCTCAGTGGGGAGCCTGGTTTCCCCTCTCTCTCTCTGCCTAGTTGTGATCTCTCTCTCTGTCAAATAAATAAATAAAATCTTAAAAAAAAAATACCCTCTGTTGGCTCCCACTGTGGTTATGACAAAAGCCAGTTGGCCAGCTGAGGCAACACATGACAAACCTCCATGGCAGCAAATACGGAGACCCCCGAGTCCACAGGCCCAGAGGGGGCTGTTTCATGCGGTTTCTAACCAAAATCACAAAGAATTTTAAAACTAGAAGGAAGCCCATAACTATTCATTTACAACAAGAAATACAGTCATCAAAGCATTTAAGCTGGAGTGTAAGGTCTCTGAAGATAGGACTCGAGAGCATTGTGCCTGGCACAGAGGAGGCACTCGTAAGTTTTGATTAAGTGAATGGTTAAAAAGAAGAAAAGAAAAGGGCAAGGAGAGAGCAAGAAAATGAAATTATTATTATTATTATTAACATATAATGTATTGTTTGTTTCAGGGGTACAGGTCTGTGATTCATCAGTCTTACACAATTCACAACGCTCACCATCGCCCATAGCCTCCCCAATGTCCATCCCCTGGTCACCCCATCCCTCTCACCCCCCTCCCCTCCAGCATTCCTCAGTCTGTTTCCTGAGATTAAGAGTCTCTTAAGGTTTGTCTCCCTCACTGGTAAGAAAGTGAAATTCTTGGCTAACAGGTAGTGAAAACAATGCAAATCAAAACTACAGTGAGGTAGATATGACCTCTTGCCTGTTAGAATGGGTATTATCAAAAAGACAAGAAAAAGCAGGTGTTGGCGAGGATGTGGAGAAAAGGGAACCCTTCTGCACTGTCAGTGGGAAAGTAAATTAATTGGGACAGCCACTATGGAAAACAGTATGGAGGTTCCTCAAAAAATTAAAAATAGAACTACCATGTGATCTAGTGATTCCACTTCTGGGTATTTACCCAAAAGAAATGAAATCACTGAAAAAGGTATTTGTACCCCCCACATTCATAGCAGCATTATTTACAACAGTCAAAACAGGGAAAGAACCTAAGTGTCCGCTGATGGATGGATGGATGGATGAAGAAAATGTGGGGTGTGTGTGTGTGTGTGTGTGTGTACACGTATATATGTATATATATGGAATGGAATAATATTCAGCCAAAAAAGGGAAGGAAATCTTGCCATTTGTAACAACATGGATGGGTGTTGAGGGCATTATGCTAAATGAAACAAATCAGACAGAGAAAGAAAAATATTGTATGACCTCACTTATGCATGAAATCTAAAAAAATCCCACGCAGACACAGAGAACAGTTTGGGGGTTACCAGAGGTGGGGGTGGGGGATAGGTGAAATGAGTGAAGGTGGTTAAAAGATAGAAACTTCTAGTTACAAGATAAATAAGTTCTGGGGATGTCACGTACAGCCTGGTGATTATGATTAACAATACTGTATTTAAATCACAAGAAAAACATAACTCTGTGAGATGATGGATCCTAACTTACTGTGGTAACCATTTTGCAGTATATACATGTATGCAATCAGGTACACCTGAAGCTAATACTATGTTATATGTCAATTATATCTCAATAAAACTCGGGGTGGGGAATGAAATTCTCATCATAACCGAAAGCCCCATTCTCTAGAGGAATGCTGTTGAGGAACTGGGTTAAAATCTGATGATGGCTTAGGGAAGTTCTGATTCCTTCCCTAGACTGAGCACCACCAGAGAGAGCCATGCAGGACTCACCTTTGAGTCCCCAATCCTAGTTTCCAGAAGATGCTCAGCACATCACGCGTGCTGAGTTTAGTCATCACATTAATGTCCATTACTTCAGGATCTTAGAAAGGTCTTCTTTTTCGAAATTTCAGGCCACATTTGCTTGAACGGCTCACAGGAGGCATTTTTCCTTCTTTCTGAAGACAAAGCCACAGTCCTGCTTGGTCTAGGCTGGGCATGGCTTGCCCCATTCTTGCTGGTGCTTGCTTTAGAAAGGGACATGTGACCCAATGGGGTGGGGACGGGAAGGGGAAATCTCTTGGCAGGTTCCTTGAGGAAGTGCTGTTTGCTCTTAAAAAGGGACACACACACCAAAAAACACTCCTTCTTCCACTGGGCATTTTCATGACTGGATGTGAGGCCTGGGTTGGTTGCAGACATCTAGACACCAGTGAGAGAATGAAGTCAAAATCTGAATGTGGTTCGAACCAAGACAGTCACAGAGAAGCAGACTAGGGTCTGGAGATCCTACATCTTGAGCTGCCCTGCTACAGACTTTGTGTTCTGGGAAATGACAAATACCCTTAACCGCTCATACTGTTTTGAAGCAGAGTTTCTAATTATTGCAACAGAAAGCTTGCCTGGCTAAGATGGTTATACCATGAATGGCTGGTGAGTAAACTTTTGTAAGATCCTGAGTCACTCTGGTGTTGCAGGTATAGACCAATCGATCTGATTACCTAATCCCAGGAAGGTTAGACTGACCTGAGTTGTCACTACCATTTTAAAAAAATATATTTTTTTAATTTATTTTAGATAGAATGAGTGAGCCTGTGCTCATGTGAGAAGGGAGGGCAGAGGGACAGAGGGAGAGGGAGACAAGCCAACTCCCTGCTCCTGCTTAATCCTGTGACCCTGAGATCATGACCTGAGGCAGATCGAGTCGGATGCCTAACAGACTGGGCCACCCAGGTGCTCTGAATTTTGTCTGCTTTTTGAACAGGTTTTGGATGAGGAATGGTGTAGGACGATCCTAGGTGACCTGGGGTTTGAAAAAAACAAAGTTGGGGCACCTAGGTGGCTCAGTAGGTTAAGCATCCAACTCTTGATTTTGGCTCAGGTCACAATCTCAGGGATGTGGGATAGAGCCCCACCTCTGGCTCCATGCTAGGCATGGAGTCTGCTTGTCTCTCTCCGTCTGCTCCTCCCTACTGCTCGAGAGAGTGTGCTGTATCTCCCCCACTCTCCTTCTCTCCCTCTCCCTCAAATAAGTAAATAAGATCTTTTTTTTTAAGACTTTATTTATTTATTTGACAGAGAGAGAGAGAGATCACAAGTAGGCAGAGAGGCAGGCAGAGAGAAAGGGGAAAGCAGGCTCCCTGCTGAGCAGAGAAGCCCCATGTGGGGCTCGATCCCAGGACCCCGAGATCATGACCTGAGCTGAAGGCAGAGGTTTAACTCACTGAGCCACCCCAGCACCCCAAATAAATAAGATCTTAAACAACAACACAACCAAACTCTTCATTTTCAGAAGCAAAGATGTTCAGAGGAGCCACTATTACGATGGGTAGGAAATAAAACACGTGGAAACAGGGACTGACATGGGGAAAAAAACGTTCATGATTTTATAGCAGCTTTTCAGATTTTAGTCTTGTATTAACGAAGGGGGACTTGGGATTGAGTCTCCTGTCTTCTGCCTACATCATTAAAATGAGATTTTTAGGGGCGCCTGGGTGGCTCAGTGGGTTAGGCCTCTGCCTTCGGCCCAGGTCATGATCTCAAGGTCCTGGGATCGAGCCCCACATCAGGCTCTCTGCTCAGCAGGGAGCCTGCTACCCCCTCTCTCTCTGCCTGCCTCTCTGCCTACTTGTGATCTCTCTCTCTCTGTGTCAAATAAATAAAATCTTTAAAAAAAAATAAAATGAGATTTTTATCCTTAAGGAGATAAGAATACAGTGAAGAGCAATTAGAAGCTACTTCCTCCCTTAGGGGCGCCTGGGTGGCTCAGTCAGTTAAGCGCCTGACTCTTGGTTTAGGGTCATGAGGTCAGGCTCCACCTCAAGGCAGAGTCTGCTTGAGATTTGGTCTCTCCCTCAATCTACCCTTCCCTCTCCATGCACGTTCATGGACGCTCTCTATCTCTCTCTAATAAATAATTTTTTTTAAAAAAGATACTTCCTCCCTCAAATAGAGATGGTTGATGCAAGTCTCATAACATGTAAGATCGAGTCTTGTATTTAGGCAAAGATTTCTAGTTCTGGCTCCTACTATTACAGAATCACCATCCTGCCTCCTGTGATGTAAGTTATATAGCATGAATGCTATGGTTATTCACTGAAAGTTATTTTATTTTACTTTTTAAGATTTTGTTCATTTATTTGACAGAAAGAGACACAGCAAGAGAGGGAACACAAGCAGGGAGAGTTGAAGAGGGAGAGGGAGGCTTCCTGCCAAGCAGGGAGCCCAATGTGGGGCTCAATCCCAGGACCCTCAGATCATGACCTGAGCCGAAGGCAGACAGTTAACCAACTGAGCCACTCAGGCATCCCTAATTAGTGTCTTTTTTTCTTTTTTAAGGCTTTATTTATTTATTTGAGAGACAGACATCACAAGTAGGCAGAGAGGCAGGCAAGGAGAGAGAGGAGGAAGCAGGCTTCCTGCTGAGCAGAGAGCCCGATGTGGGGCTTGACTCCAGGACCATGGGTCATGACCTGAGCCGAAGGCAGAGGCTTTAACCCACTGAGCCACCCAAGTGCCCCTAATTAGTGCCTTTTTCAAAGAGACCCCAGGCAGCTCTCCCCTAAGCCCACCTGCTCCCACATGTCGAGTATACTCTCTCCTTAATAAACTTTCCTGCATGGCTCATCCTCAAAAAAAAAAGGAGGGGTGGAGTGAAAGAGGCCCCTCTCCCCTTCCTTCTGCCATTTAAGGATACAGGAACCAGGAAGTGGGCTCTCACCAGACACTGAATATGCAGGTGTACTTGACCTTGGATTTCCCAGCCACCAGAACTATGAGAAATAAATTTCTGTGTAAAGCCACCCAGTTGTTGGTAGTTTATTATCACAGCCTCAACTGGCTAAGAAACCTGTATATATATGAAATTATATGCATACAAAGTTATACTTCAAGGCACAGTTTACAACAGGAGTTTGGGAATCCTATAGAGACAGGTTAAATAAACGATGGTATATCTTCATAGTAGAATAGTATGCAAATGTAAAAATCAACAGCAAAAGAGATCTCTACATACTGACATGGAAATGTTTCTAAGATATATTATTAGATTTTTTAAAAGCCAGATGCATAAGTGTGGATATAAGGCTGCTTTTAGTGTAAGAAAAGGGAAAATAATTTTTTTTTTTTTAGTAGACTCCACACCCATTGGGGCCCAATGCAGTGCTTAATTTTAAACTCACAACCCGGGCACCTGGGTGGCTCAGTGGGTTAAGCTGCTGCCTTCGGCTCAGGTCATGATCTCAGGGTCCTGGGATCAAGTCCCGCATCGGGCTCTCTGCTCAGCAGGGAGCCTGCTTCTCTCTCTCTCTCTCTCTCTCTCTCTCTGCCTGCCTCTCCATCTACTGTCAAATAAATAAATAAAATCTTTAAAAAAAAATAAAATAAAATAAAAATAAACTCACAACCCTGAGATCAAGACCTGAGCTGAGACCCAGAGTCAGACACTCAACCGACTGAGCCTCCCTGGCGCCCAAGAAAATAAAACATTCTTATTATTTTTACTTGCATAAAGAATCACTTGTGTGGGGGCACCTGGGTGGCTCAGTGGGTTAAGCCGCTGCCTTCGGCTCAGGTCATGATCTCAGGGTCCTGGGATGGAGCCCCACGTCAGGCTCTCTCCTCAGCAGGAAGCCTGCTTCCCTTCCTCTCTCTGTCTGCCGTTCTGCCTGCTTGTGATCTCTGTCTGTCAAATAAATAAATAAATAATCTTTAAAAAAAAAAAAAAAGAATCATTTGTGTGACCTGTACCCCTGGGGATAAAAATATATGTTTATAAAAAATTAAAAAATTAAAAAAAAAAAAAGAATCACTTGTGTGATACACAAAGGGCAAATAAAAGTGGGAAACTAAAGTGGCCTCCAAGATAGATGGGATAGGTATATCATTTTTTTTTATTTGAACCATAAGAATGCATTACCTGTTTTTTGTTTTGTTGTTGTTGTTAAATATAACTCAGGACTCTACAGGTCAATTACATGAGTCTCTTAAGAGGGGGCCCGAGTGGGTTGGGAGGGTTTGTTTTATTTTTTTTGTTTTTATGCTGCTCAAGTGATCAAATGTTCAGCAAAGTTTAGGGATGCCTGGGTGGCTCATTTGGTTGAGCGACTGCTTTTGGCTCAGGTCACAATCCTGGAATCCCAGGATTGAGTCTCACAGCGGGCTCCCTGCTTGGCAGGGACTCTGCTTCTTCTTCTGACCCTCCCCTTCTCGTGCTCTCCTCTTTCTCTCTCTCTTTCAAACAAATAAATAAATAAATCTTAAAAAAAAAAATCACTGTTTTATGCCTCAGTCTCAGATGAAACACGGGGTCAGAGAAGTACAGCTGACCCTTGAACAACACAGGGGTTAGTAAAAAATTCTGTGCAGTCAAACTCCACAGATAGGGGTGCCTGGGTGGCTCAGTTGTTTAAGCATCTGCCTTCAATTCCGTTCATAATCTCAGGGTCCTGGATCTCCCTCTGCCTCTGCCCTTCCCCACTGGCCACCCTCCCCCACTCGTGTTCTCTCTCTGTCTCAAATAAATACAAAAAATAAATAGTCTTATAAAAACATTCACATGTAACTTTTGACTCCACAAAAACTTAACTATTGGGGCACCTGGGTGGCTCAGTCAATCGTGACTGCCTTCAAGCTCAGTTTCTGATCTCAGGGTCCTGGGATCCAGCCCCGCACTGGGCTCCCGCTCAGCAGGCAGTCTGCTTCTCCCTTCCCTCTGCCTCTCCCCCTGCCCCAGCTTGTACTCTCTCTCTCCCTCACTTGTTCCCTCTCAAATAAATAAAATCTTGAAAGGAAGAAAAAGGAAGGAAGGGAGGAAGGATGGGAAGGAGGGAAAGAAATTATAGGAAGGGGAGCCTTAGTGGCTCATTTGGTTAAGCGTCTTCCTTCGGTTCAGGTCATGATCCCAGTCAGGGTCCTGGGACCAAGCCCCATGTCTGCTTGATGCCCAGCAGGGAAACGGCTTCTCCCTCTCCCTCTGCCCCTTCCCCGCTACCCTATTCTTGCTCTCTCTCTCTTGCTCTGCTCTCTCCCCTCTCTCTCAAATAAACAAAATCTTAAAAAAAAAATAAGGAAAAGAAAATACATTTGTAATACTGTAGTGTATTTATCAATAAAGATCCACATGTAAGTGGACTCCCGTAGTTCAAACCTATGTTGTTCAAGGGTCAACTGCAGCTTTTGTGTTGTGGGCGTGGGTAGTTTTTGGTCTTTGCTCTGTGTTCTAGAACCTAATTCTGGTGGCTCAAGTCCCCCGTTATAGCAGCACCTGGGTGGCTCAGATGGTTAAGCGGCTGCCTTTGGCTCAGGTCATGATCCCAAGGTCCTTGGTTCGAGTCCCACATCCAGCTCTCTGTTCAGCGGAAAGCCTGCTTCTCCCTGTCCCTCTGCCTGCTCCTCCCTTCCTTGTGTTCTCTCTCTCTCGTTGTCAAATAAATTAAAAAAATCTTAAAAAAAAAAAAGTCCCCTCTTATGGATGGAATACTATCCCTAGATGAAGGAGCTCCATCTGGGTGGGATAAATGATAAATGTTGATGGTGCTATGGGATGTAACCAGGGATGGTGTGCCAGGCTGTCTGAAATATGGAGCTGGTCAGACATAGAGATGGAGTAAGATGCAAGTAAACACTGTATTTAATTATCAGGGGTAGATGGTCAGAGATGGTAATAAGGGGCTTTTTCAGGGGACAGAAGGTCTGTAGAGGTTGTGGTAGTGACCCTAAAAAACCCTAAATCACACTGGGAACGGGACAGAGCACACATTCCATATGGAAGATGGCAAACAATGTTTCACAGCCCAAACGTAGCCCCTGACTTTTTGTATGGCCTATGGCCCAAGAATGGCTTTACATCTTTAAACGGCTGAGTTGGGGGAAGAAATGAAAAGAAGGATATTTCATGACAAATGAAAATTACATGAAATTCAAATTTCAGGATCCATAATGTTTTATTGAAATAAATCTACAGGGGCGCCTGGGTGGCTCAGTGGGTTAAAGCCTCTGCCTTCAGCTCAGGTCATGATCCTGGGGTCCTGGGATGGAGCCCCGCATCGGGCTCTCTGCTCAGCGGGGAGTGTGCTTCCTCCTCTCTCTCTCTGCCTGCCTCTCTGCCTACTTGTGATCTCTGTCTGTCAAATAAATAAATAAAATCTTGAAAAAAAATCTACAGTCACACCCATCGGAAGAAAGCCACATGTTGTTTATGGCCACTTTCCTACTATGGTGGCATAGTCGAATCATTGTGATAGAGACTATCTGTGGATCCTTCCTCCTTTTGCACTGCTGCTCTACTGTGCACCCTACAGATCACAGTGACACAGTTTATAACTCAACAGAGCTCCAAATGCCATGTTGTCATTGCACCATGGCATTTCAGTTTTTTACTCCCATGCACGTCCATTGTGAAAAGAAAAAAAGCAAACTCACTTCCAAGGCAAAGTGGAGGGTAGAATTTTTTTGGTTTTGAATTAAATGGCAGGGCATTGGGTTTATCATACAGTGACATTGTATCTGTGCTGAAAGAATGCAACATATGTCACTAATATATTACGCTAATCCATCATCATGGTATCCCCAACTCGCAGGAGAACAACAGCCAGAAAAAGACAAAAAATTCAAGATGGAATGGCTCATAGCTCATCAGAATTTCTGCACAAAAATAAATGAAAATGAAGTTGCAATCAAAGTGATTTCCAAGTGGCTCATTTGTTAGCCAAAGAAAGCTGCTCACTGATGCTAAGGTAATTAGATTGTGTCCACAGAAAATACACTTATTCTGCACTCTTAGTCATTTAGTGAGAACAGGTGTTCAAAGATGAGAGGCCACTGGGGGTACCATCAACACTCAATTAAGAACAAGACAGGTTCTAGTTCAAGATGGTAATACAGGAAGATCCTGAGCTCATCTCCTCCCACAGACACATTAAGTCTACAGCAACAAATGGAACAATTTCTTCTTAAAAAAAGAAACAACCCTAAAGCCCTGTGAAATGACAACTATTCTTCAGGCAAATGAGAAGGCCACACTGAAGTGGCTAGGAGAAGCTGAGAAACAGTCTCACCATAATCTCTACTCCTAATGCAGCAACCCACAACCAGTAGAAAATTCAAAACTCCCTGAGGAGTAAAGGGTTTGAACCCCATGTCAGTTGAGGTGAACCTTCAACTTTTAGGACCTGCACCTGAGAGGCAAGCCCCCAGAACACCTCACTCTGAAAAGCAGTTTGGCCCCCTTCCCAAACCCACACAACTATAGCAATCAGAGAGATGATGGCTCTTAAAGGACCTGGAAGCTTGGACTTCCACACCCCAGAGCCCAGCTCAGAGGCAGCCCATACAGCCCAGACTTAAAGTAAGAGAGGCCCACCTGCTTATATTGAAGGGTAGGCCTCAGGGGCAGGCATCTAAGTAATTTTCCACACACATCTAGGAGCATGCTGGAGTACTCTCTGGGATGGATTGGTAGGTGCCATCTTTGCACTCACCCTCTGCCATGCTCCAGAGCACTAGTATCTTCCAGAAGGAAGCTTTTACATATGTCAGGCTCTGGCTCTGGAGGCTGAGAGAGACTGCGTTCCTGGTCCTATGGGACTGTAATAATCAAGGTCACTCAGAAAGGAGCTTGTAGCCCCATCTGGCACCCTGATTTTTGTCTCTGTTGTCAGGGGACACCTCTACATTGCCTGGCTTTGGTGAGACCTATGGTGCAGGATCCCATAGGATTGTAACCAATGGAGAAAGAGTTCTTAAAAAGTTACCACACCCTGGGCACAGCAAGAGGCAATGGATGCAGGAGCTGCCTTCCTGTGAAGGAGGCCTAGTAGCTAATCATCATGGGATTTTTGCAACTGATGCCCAGAAGTCACTGCCGGATTGTCTGCCCAGTAGCACTTATGGGTGCAGTCCCGTGAGATCGTATATATGTGCATATTTTTAAAAGCTGCTGCCTGAGAGTCTGGCTTTCAAACAACCTGCATCTAGGCACTGAGATCCCCCTCAGTTTGAGACACCGACAGGTCTTGACACAGCTTCAACTACTGGGGGCTATTAGAAATATAATACATTGCCTGTCCAAGCACAAAGGTTTGGGGGGACAACAAAGAACTGGGGCAGGTTTGAATGACAAGAACTACCTCCTATATGAGGCCATTGTTTCAAGACTGTCAGAGGTAGCTGTTTCATCTACTGTACAGAAACAGTCAAGCAAAATGAAGAAATGGAGGAATATATACCAAATGAAAGAACAAGATAAAACCTCAGGGGGTAAAAAATTTAATGAAACAGGGAGAAGTAATTTCCCTGATAAAGAGTATAAAGTAAGGGTCATAAGATGCTCACCAAACTGGGGAGAAGAATGGATGAACACGGTGAGAATTTCAACAAAGAGATGGAAAATATAGGTACCAAATAGAAGTCAAATAGCTGTAGAATTCAATAACTGAACTAAGAACTACACCAGGGTTTATCACCAGACTAGATGAAGCAAAAGAAAGAATCAGTCAACTGGAAGACAATGCAGCAGAACTCAGTCAATCAGAGCAGCAAAAAGAAAAAAGAAAAAAAGTAAAGACAGCATAACAGTCCTTTGATGTTATCAATTTGATAACATCAATCAATTGATGTTATCAATCAACATTTGCATTGTAGGACTCCCACAAGGAATTAAGAAGAGAAAAGGGCAGAAATATTTTTTGAAGAAATAATAGCTGAAAACGTCCCTAACCCAGGAAAGTAACCAGACATCCAGATTCAAGAAGCCCTAAGAATTCCATATATAATAAACTCAAGGGGACCCACATCAAGACACATTATAATTAAAATGTCAAAATTAAAGAAAAAATGTTAAAAGCAGCAAGAGAAAAACAACTTGTTTTGTACAAGGGAAACCCCATTAGAATATCAGCAGATTTTACAAAAGAAGCTTTGCAGGCCTGGGTACCTGGGTGGCTCAGTTGGTTAAGCATCTGCCTTCGGCTCTGGTCATGATCCCAGGACCCTGAGATTGAGCCCCTCATGGGGTTCTCTGCTCAGCAGGGAGCCTGCTTCTCCCTCTCCCTCTGCCCCTCCTCCTGCCCATGCTCCCTCTCGCTCTCTCTCAAATATATAAAAACCTTTTTTTTAAAAAAAGCAGCAGCACTAGTTTTGCAGGCCAGAAAGGACTGGCATGATATGTTCAAGGAAAAGGGGGGGGACCTTTCAGCAAACAGCACTCTACCCAGCACAGTTATTCAGAATTGAAGGAGAGATGAAGAGTTTTCCTGACAAGCAGAAGCTAAAGCACAAGCACCACCACTAAAAAGGGCCTTATAAGGAATGTTAAGATGAAAAGAAAGGACCCTAATTAATAACAAGAAAACGTGAAAGAAAAAATCTCACTGGAAAGGTAATATATATAGTAAAGGCACTTATGAAGGCTAAAAGAGGAAAGTATTAAAAATTACTATGATGACCATAACTGGTTAAGAGATACACAAGATAAAAAGACATCAAATGTGGGTTGCCTGGATGGCTGGGTTGGTTGACCGTCCAGCTCTTGATTTCGGCTCAGGGAATGATCTCAGAGTTGTGAGATCGAGCCCCATGTCAGGATCCAAGGGTGCACCCTGCTTTGGGTTCTCTTCTCCCTCTCCTTTTTCCCCTCCCCCTCTAAAAAAATAAATTTAAGAAAAAAAGTAAAATATGACATCAAAAACATAAAACATGGGGGTGCCTGGCTGACTCAGTTGGCTCTTAATCTTGAGGTTGAGAGTTCAAACCCCATATTTTGTGTAGAGACTACTTAAATAAGTAATATAAATATAATTTTTTAATTGGAAAAATGGGACAACTATTCACATTGTCACTCTGCCAGTATCAGAAAAGAAAACTTTAAACCCCCCCACACAAAATATGTTGCTTACAAGAAGGAAAGGCGAAGTCATCTGTAAATCTAGATTATATTCAGCTATAGCAACACTGAAGTCCTTCTGGGCAAGGGAAGGACACAGATAAGATGTTCCTGACCAAAACAAACCAAACCAAAAAACCAATGATATTGAGTGATTTTCCTTGATGATTATCAGTGGGATGAGAGATGTTACCAACAGTGCTCAGTTGCTGTTGTTTGAGATGTCAATGCCAAGTCTGAAGTCACTGAAAAATAAGGCTCTTTGAGGAATCTGCATGGAACAGCAACAGGCAAGAATACCTTTGAAAAAACTGAGAAAACACTAATAAGATATAACCTGAAGGGGAATCTGCTAAGATGTGTTAATTGATGGAGGTAAAACTTTGTGAAGCAGAAGGCTTAGTTGGATAAATTTATGAAGGTCTAGAAGAGAGAAGAACTTTAGAGCCTATGGTTCTTCACTGGACTCAAATTACTCATTAGGAACTAACCTGCAGAAAATATTTGAATCTATCATATGTTATTGAACTAGAATTATCAACACTGAACTTCATTTGCTGTTGTATTTATCCATCATCAGGTCTATGAAGTTTTGTCAGAGACAGAAGCTGAATATTGTGACTTTCTCTACTCTATAGTATTTTGATGGCTTAGCAGTGATAAAGTTTTATTGCAGTTTTCTTCCCCCAGCTCAGAGCCAAGATTGAAATTTTTCAGAACACAGAAATATTCCAAACCATCATTACTGAATAACTGGAAATTGGCTTTTGCTACAGGCTTGATAGTGTTTGTCAATGAATTCAAGCTAAAATTAGAGCAAAAGAGTGCTCATGTGTGAATTGTATACAGTAGCAATCATTTGCCAATAATTTTTTGAATAAGAATGTGAAACAGCTTTATACACTTCCTGTAATGTCAAAAATTAAAATAAGAAGCAATATCTCCAGACCTTGATGTCAAGTGCAATGGAAATTTCCATATTTCAAAATCCACTTAATTGTGCAATTGAGGAGCTTCCACCTAACCTTCAAATGCAAATGACTAATCTGCAATGTAATAATAGCCTAAAAGGCAAACACAGGGAGAAGAATCTAACAGAACTCTATACATGCCTTTCAACAATAAATATGCTCAACTAAACTCATGCTCATGGACTGATAGCAATATGGGCTGTACCATTTGGATGGAGACCTTTTCAAAGATGATATATGTAAAGTCTCATTACAGATCGGCATTAATAGCTCAATATCTGATCATACGGAACACCAACCTTGAACCCAATTAAGCAAAATGTCATCCCAAAGAATTCCATTCTTCTCATTCACATACATGGATGATAAGAAAGTTAAACTCAATTACTGTTATTTTTTTAAAAGATTTTATTTATTTATTTGACAGAGATCACAAGTAGGCAGAGAAGCAGGCAGAGAGAGAGAGAGGGAAGCAGGCTCCCTGCTGAGCAGAGAGCCCGATCTGGGGCTGGATCCCAGGACCCTGGGATCATGACCTGAGCCAAAGGTAGAGGCTTTAACTCACTGAGCCACTCAGGTCCCCCCCTCAATTACTATTATATTTTGAATTTGATTTAACACATTTGTAGGAATTTTTTCTCTTGTTATACAAGTACCTACATAAATAATACTGTTGATTTTCCTCTTGGCCTGAAAAGCCTAAAATATTACTATCTGGCCCTTTACAGAAAAATATGGTACCCCCCCCAACACTCCCCATGCCATAGAGTTGAATGGAACTGATTTCTTTGAACTAAGCTAAGTCCTCTCGTGGAAGGATCATCTTGCTCAGAATATTACTAATGACATTCCAGAGTGCTCTAAAATCCAGGGGAAACAAGAAAATATGCCATCCAGCCCGCAAGTAACTAAATGATAAGAAAGTGAACTTATATAAAAGAGGTGACAGAGCAATTACAACTACATTAGAAAATGGCAAGGAGGGGTGCCTGGGTGGCTCAGTGGGTTAGGCCTCTGCCTTCGGCTCGGGGCATGGTCTCAGGGTCCTGGGATCGAGCCCCACATCGGGCTTTCTGCTCAGCAGGGAGACTGCTTCCTCCTCTCTCTCTCTGCCTCTCTGCCTACTTGTGATCTCTGCCTGTCAAATAAATAAAATCTTAAAAAAAAAAAAAAAAAGAAAGAAAAGAAAATGGCAAGGAGAACATGACCACACTTTAAAACACTAGAATAGAGGCACCTGTCTGGCTCAGTCAGAAGAACATGTGACTTGGGATCTCGGGGTCATGAGTTTGAGCCCCATCTTGGGTGTAGAGATTACTAAAAAAAATAAAAATACAACTTAAAAAAAATCACTAGAATAAAGTGGGACAATGCTTTCTGTAGTGGTCAGTAGAGCTTCTGGATATGGCAGCTAAGCCTAGTTCAGAGAGATCACTCTTAGAAAGAAGTGATGATTAAGTTGATATTTTAAATAGCTTGGTATAGAAAATTATAATGGGGGTATGAACATTATTAGCATTGTAGTAGCAAAGTAATAGGAGGGAGAAATCATCAATGAGCTCCTTTTTTGTTTTAGGGAAGTAAACTTAGAAATACCTGTAAAGGGGCACCTGGGTGGCTTGGTGGGTTAAGCCTCTCAGGGTCCCTGGGATGAGCCCTGCACCAGGCTCTCTGCTCAGAGGGGAGCCTGCTTCCCCCCTCTCTCTCTCTGCCTGCCTCTCTGCCTCCTTGTGATCTCTCTCTGTCAAATAAATAAATAAAACCTTAACAAAAAAGAAATACATGTAAAACAAGGGAGAAGAGTGACTGAGAAAAATTGGTAACAGTGAAAATGTATTGCATAGGAAGAAAAGAGCTTAAAAAAAAAAAGTTAATAAATCCAGTAGAAACTCAACAGGTGGGATGCCTGGGTGGCTCAGTCGGTTGAGCAGCTGCCTTTGGCACGGGTCATGATCCCCAGGGTCTAGGGATCAAGTCCCCACATCTGGCTCCTTGCTCAGCAAGGAGCCTGCTTCTCCCTCTGCCTGCTCTGCCTGCCGTTCTCCCTGCTTGTGTGCGTGAGCTCTCTCTCTGACAAATAAAATCTTAAAAAAAAAAAAAGGAAACTCAGCAGGTCAACCAGTCCTTGTAGAGAAAGCATCTGAGAACCGCTAACCTTATGAAGTCAATGAAGTAAATTTATCAAGTATCTACACCTACATGGTCATGTCTCTTCTACTCTCAGAATTATTGCTGGCAGAATCAAGGGCAGGACAAAGGGACAGACACTTGTTCTCATGAACTTGGTAAGGCAACAACATAGGAACACTGCCTAGCCTTAACCATCACCAGAGGGATTAGACCTGCCCAGACAGAGCAGAACAAAGTCAACAGTAGGTCCTGAGGTTGTGCCCTCTCTACAGAGGAAGCCTTAGGGAATCTGAACAAGGTGCTTGAAAAGTCTTGTCAGTCCTTTGAGTCTAGTTTGTCATTTTCTTAGAAGAAAAATATAATGGAATCTGGAAAATTCCATATAATGGAATCTGGAAACCCTTGGAATGAGCAAGCTCAGGCAGAATTACATATCTTTATGTTATAGCACCCCCCCCCTTTTAAAATGCTTCCTTGTTTTTGTTTTTTTTTGTTTTTTTTTTTTAAAGATTTTATTTATTTATTTGAGAGAGAGAGACAGTGAGAGAGAGCATGAGCGAGGAGAAGGTCAGAGAGCGAAGCAGACTCCCCATGGAGCTGGGAGCCTGATGCGGGACTCGATCCCGGGACTCCAGGATCACGCCCTGAGCCGAAAGCAGTCGTCCAACCAACTGAGCCACCCAGGCGTCCCTTCCTTGTTTTTGTTTTTTAAAGATTTTATTTATTTGAGAGAGAGAGAACAGGAGTTGGGGAGGGGGTGCAGAGGGAGAGGAAGAAGAAGACACCCCGCTGAGCAGGGAGCAGGAAGACAGGCCCCATCCCCAGACCCTGAGATCACCAACTGAGCTGAAGGCAGACGTTTATGTTTATCCAACTGAGCCACCCAGGTGCCCCTAAATGCTTCCTTTTTGCTTCTCCATTCATTTCCATTTTGTTTTATCCTAGCATCTAGAAACGTTTTCTGGATTTTTTTTTTTTTTAACTTGTCTCAGCTGTGCTAAGAGCAAGGAAAAATACTTTAAAAAATTTATTGTGAAAAATTCCAAACATATACAAAAGAAGAATACTATCTTTGCCCTCTCCATCCTGCCCCAAACACACATCAAGTCACCTAGCTTCAACAATTACTAACACAGGGACATTCTTTTTTTTTTTTTTTAAGATTTTATTTATTTATTTGACGGACAGATCACAAGTAGGCAGAGAGAGGGGGAAGCAGGCTCCCTGTTGAGTGGAGAGCCCAATGCAGGGCTCGATCCCAGGACCCCAGGATCATGACCTGAGCTGAAGGCAGAGGCTTTAACCCACTGAGCCACCCAGGCGCCCTCCAACACAGGGACATTCTTGTTTCTACCTTTATCCAGTCCATTCCGCAGTAGACTTTCTGAAGCAAAAGGAGAGAATGTGATCCATATGTAAGAGAAAATTAGGGGATCATGGGGGGTACCTGGGTGGCTCAGTGGGTTAAAGTCTCTGCCTTTGGCTCAGGTCATGATCCCAGGGTCTTGGGATCGAGCCCCACGTCAGGCTCTCTGCTCAGTGGAGAGCCTGCTTCCCCCACCCCGCCCCGCCTGCTTCTCTGCCTGCTTGTGATCTCTATCTGTCAAATAAATAAATTAAAAAAAAAAAAAAAAAGAGGGGATCATGGCACTTTGGCAGTAGAAGGATGGTGGTATCTGAAATCCAAACTGGGGGCAAATCCAACCACCCTTCTATATTCTGGGACTGATATTCTTAGACTGATACTCCTTCCTGGTACTAAACTTTACTTTGGGAAGACTTCAGTTTCCTGATAGGTGAAATAAAGAAAATGGACTGAATTATAGGCAGTTGTGTGACAGTAAAGTGAGACTTTGAGTCAGAAGACCTGCCTTAAGAGTGCCAGCTCTTGGGGGCACCTGGGTGGCTCAGTGGGTTAAAGCCTCTGCCGTCATCTCAGGTCATGATCCCAGGGTCCTGGGATTGAGCCGGGTCCTGAGATCGAGCCTTGAATCAGGCTCTCGGCTCAGCAGGGAGCTTGCTTCCTCCTCTCTCTCTGCCTGCCTCTCTGCCTACTTGTGATCTCTGTTAAATAAATAAAATCTTTTTTTTTAAATAAATAAAATCTTAAAAAAAAAAAAGAGTGCTAGCTCTGCCCCCTGCAAATTACATAATTTATAACAGTTTATGGCTGCAAGTCACTTAACCGCTCTGAGCTTCTGGAACATTTATAAAAAAGGACTTCATGGGATGTTGGTTGGAGTAAGTAAAATAATGTATTATGTGAACTTTAGTGAATTGGAAAGCACTATATAAATTAGGTATTATTGAGTTCTTTAGTTAAGTAAAAGATGCCTCAGATTTGACCCTGCAAATTAGAAAAATACTGACACAACTGACAGGAAAGGAGAAGCTGAAAGGCACAATTTAATCCAAATGGAAGCTTGTCTTGAACACGGGTTGATATAGAGCTAAACATCAGGTCCAAATAACTATTTGAAATATAGTTATTATGTTAATTAACAGGAAATAGTAACACCCTCTCTTTACCTTCACTACAATCAATCTTCATTTTTCCCTGGTTTCTCATCCTTATCCACCTGTATTCAAACACTATTTATTAAGCATATAATATGTGCTGGGCACTGTGTTAGGCACTGGGAATACAAAAAGTAATAGTAAAGGAGGCTGGCCTCCAGATGCTCAAATTAGGAAGAGAGAGAAGCTTATAAGCAATCACAATGGAATGCGGTAAGAACTTAAGCTATGACCACAGTGGTTTGCACAGAAATCATAGGGGGTGGTCAGATTTTGTTCTACTTTTAGAATATCTGTGTTTCAGAGTCACCAATAGGTAACTCCTAAAGGGTTCATGATTAGTGTATCAAAGGAGACGCTGTAGAGAGATTAAGGGATGAGCTTCTACTCTGAAAGACTGGAGAGAAAGGTGCTATCAAAAAGACCAAGAGGGGTGCCTGGGTGGCTCAGTTGGTTAAGCCACTGCTCAGGTCATGATCCCAGGGTACTGGGATTGAGCCCCGCATCAGGCTCTCTGCTCAGCAGGGAGCCTGCTTTCCTTCCTCTCTCTCTGCCTACTTGTGATCTCTGTCAAATAAATAAACAAAATCTTAAAAAAAAAAAAAAAAAAAGACCAAGAAAGGGACCCATGAGTGGCTCAGTCTCTTAAGCATCTGCCTTTGGCTCAGTTCATGATCCCAGTGTCCAGAAATCGAGTCCCGTATCAGGCTTCCTGCTCACCCTGCTTCTCCCGCCTGCTCCGCCTGTAGCTCTGTTTGTGCTCTCTGTCCGACAAGTAAATAAATAAATAAAATCTAAAATACAAAAAAACAAGAAGGTGTATTTAGAGAGGTAGAAGAAATTATGTTAGTGAGCCAGAAGCTTAAAAAAAAAATAAAAATAAAATAAGCTTCCTGGGGCTTCCTGGATGGTGCAGTTAAGCACCTGCTTAAGATCATCACTCAGGTCATGATCTCAGGGTCCTGGGATGAACCTGCATGGAGCTCAGCAACATGTCTGCTTCTTCCTCTCCCTCTGCCCATGCCCCCTGCTCATTTCACACTCTCTCTAATAAATAAATAAAATCTTATTTTTTTATTTAAAAATATTTTATTCAAATGAGAGAGCAATAAAAAAATCTCATATGATGTTTAATGTCAAGCATTGTTTTTTTTTTTAAGATTTTATTTATTTGAGAGATGGGGTGGGGGGGCAGGTATCAGGCACTATTCCAAGCATTTTACGTGTATTAGCTTGTTTAATATATGAGCCATGGAATGATTAAGTAACTGGCCCAGGGTAACCCAGGTAGTCAGCTGGGAGCAGGATTTGAATCCAAACAGTCAGCTTCAAATTTTGAGTTGTTCAAATTATACCTCAGAAGGGGCGCCTGGGTGGCTCAGTGGGTTAAACCGCTGCCTTCGGCTCAGGTCATGATCTCAGGGTCCTGGGATCGAGTACCGTATCGGGCTCTCTGCTCAGCAGGGAGCCTGCTTCCTCCTGCCTCTCTCTGCCTGCCTCTCTGCCTACTTGTGATCTCTCTCTGTCAAATAAATAAATAAAATCTTTAAAAAAAAATTATACCTCAGAATAATACAACATGACAGTATAGGGGTGGGGGATGAAAATCTACTTATGATGAGCCACAAAAGGCACTAAACCTTGACATTTCTCCTTTAGCTTACCCGATGATGGATATCACCCACCAACCTAGAATCTAGTATATGTCCAACGTGAGGGATGCAAACGGCCAAAATGAAATTCCATTGACAAAGGAATCTAAGTATAGGTTTGTACTGCCTGCGTCTCCCTTCTTGGACATGCTTTCCTGTCTCTCCAGTTCCAGGGGTGGTGCTACCAATAACCCGGCACCAATAGCCTGGTGTTTTTTCTCAATAGTCAATCATTCAACAAATATTTCAGCATCATGTCGGGTCCAGATGCTGTGCTAGCCCCAGCAGGGAACAAGACAGACAAGATCCCAGCTCTCTGGTAATTTCATTCTAGTGCGGGATGCACGGCGTGGAGACAGGTTACACGGACCTGGTGGGAATAGGGTCAGCCAGGGGGAATGCGAGAAGATTAACTAGAGAAACAGCAGAATCCGGAGCCTACTAGGTCTTCAGGCCAAGCCCAGAGGAGTCTGCATTTTACTTATCACTTAAGAGCTAATGATAGCCAGATTGCACCAGACGGTAGACTTCCTAGATCACTTAATCCTTTTGATCCAACCTTCACAAACCACCATTTGTGCTTGTTGCGTCTCCTGGCCACTCTGGGTCCCTTGGCCTACATCAGGCCACCTCGGGTCTAGGTCAACTGGTCCTCGCAGTCCCCGCGGCCATCTCCTACCAGAGCCCCTTGGACCCACTCAGGCCTGTCCGCCCGTTTGTCTCCCGCGGCACGGGACCCCCTGAGCCCCTCGGCCAGCCAAGTCACCTCAGTGCCACGCCTCCAAGGCCAGAGAAATTCGGCATGCTCTTTATGCTTTGTTCGCTGATCAGGTTTTCGAAATGCCGCTGCCTCTCGACTCCAGCTGTTTTCCTGCCAGAGCGGGGCCAGCCCGCAGCGTCAGCGCCCCCGGAGGCGCACCGCAGCCCAGGAAGGGAGTGGCTGCAGCCACCTCCTCCTCCACCACCCCCGCCACCCCCGCCACCCCCGCCTCCTCCGCCTCCTCCCCCTTCTCCTTCGCCTCCTCCGCCTCCTCCACCTCCTCCCTTGCTGCCCGAACGCGGGAGCGGCCGAAATCGGCGCACGCCCCGACCGTCACCACCGTGCTCCTGATTGGCCGCGCCATGTAACGTCACGGGGAGGGCCCGGGCGGCAGCTGGGAGCCAGAGCCCGCGCGTGCGCAGATCAAGAGCGCTGGGCGGAGGGGGAGGTGGCCGGCCGCTTCGCCCGCGTCCGCCATTTTGTTGCTGTGGCTCCTGGGAACGGGCTGGGCAAAAACCGCCCCGGAGGCGCGACGCTCCTGGGAGTCCGGTGCTTCGTGTGGCGGCGGGGATCACTGCAGAGACTTGGGGGGGGCGCGGAGTCGGAGCGTTCCCGGCCAGGAGTGACTGAAAGCACCCCCGGTACGCCAGGAAGCCTGAGAACCCCGGGGCGGCCTCCGCTGCGGCTCGGCTTCTCCCGTCCCGACCTCGGGCTGTGCCCTGCATTCCCCGGGCCGGCTCCCTCCGTGAGGCGGTCCCGGCGCAGGCGGGCGGCGGCGGAGGATGCTGCGGGCCCGGAGCCGAGAGGAAGGTGCTGGCTCGGCCCTGTAATTGCGCCTCGAGGTGTGCCAAAAGGCCCTTCCTTGGCCGCAAAGCCGTCTGTCGGGCAAAGGCGTCCAGAACAGACGAGAGCAGCCGCCGCCCCGAATCGCCGCAGAGCCGCGGTCCGACACCATGTCCTCCGCTAGGTTCGACTCCTCAGACCGCTCTGCGTGGTACATGGGGCCGGTGTCTCGCCAGGAGGCTCAGACCCGGCTTCAGGGGCAGCGCCACGGTATGTTCCTAGTTCGCGATTCCTCCACCTGCCCCGGGGATTATGTGCTGTCCGTGTCCGAGAACTCGCGGGTCTCCCACTACATCATCAACTCGCTGCCCAACCGCCGTTTTAAGATCGGGGACCAGGAGTTTGATCACTTGCCGGCCCTGCTGGAGTTCTACAAGATTCACTACCTGGACACCACCACCCTAATCGAGCCCGCACCCAGGTACGCTAGCGCCCGCGCTTTCCCGGGCGCACAGCCGGCTCCGACCGCCGAGGAGGGTAAAGAACGGTTCGCTTGGGATCGAAGAGTAGGGGGTGGGGGGGTGATTGAACCCGTTTCACCCCATTCTGAACCAAATGATTTTCCAGAAGGCGTTCTGAACGGAAAAATAGTGTCAGGATCTGGGTCACTGGATGTGGGGATGCGTTTTAAATTTGTTAAACGGCGGTTGCATAGCTAAAATGCCCGCTTTTTGCCTTTAGTCACGTTTTCTATTGGGTATCCTACTAAAGAGTTTTTGTTTTTATTTTATTTATTTATTTTTTTTGTTTGTTTTTAAACCTTTTTTGGACCACAGACTTCTTTGAGAATCTTAAGGTAGCTGTGGCATTTCCCCCTCTCTAAAAATGCACGTACACACAACTTTACACACCATTCAAGGTTCTTGGGCTCCCTGCTCCGGTTTGAGAACTCTTGGTCTGCAGCCTTTGGAACAAATAGTCAACAAATGGAAATGCCTGAGTCTTTATAGATAAAAAAACCTTTAACGGTGAAATAACAGAACTGTATTTAAAAAAAATTAAATATCAGAACTGTATATTGATACCTTGGTGCCAGGTTTGAATTACACCAGACACCTTTTGTTTTGTAGTTAAAGAAGGTGCACCGGCTTCAGCGAGGATGTATTTTTGTGTTTTTATTTTGTAGTTGACCCCAAGCTGGACCATTAATAGGCCAGAAATCCATTTGATTAAGTTCTAAGGAGTAATAAAGCTATAATGTTAATAACAAAGGGAAATTTTTGAGCTACACCTTCTTAATTCTATCCTAGTTGAAGGCGTATGTTTTGTACATTTGTAAGTCTAAATGATTTAGTAAAGTTAAGCATCCAGGTCCTCTTTTCCAAGTAAAATGCATTATTTTATTTGATAATTTGCTTTAACTTGTCTTCAGTGTTTTATTACGTTTCTTTTATTTAAATTATGCCAAATTTGAACTGAAGAAATTTCCTGGAATTTTTTTAAATGAAAGGTATTTTACTGCCATTTTGCTTCTTGAACTTATGTTTTTAAAGGATAGTGTGCTCATTTTTGGAATGAGGTGTTTCTGACTTTATAGATTTGCTGAGAAGATAGTCCTCTGAGCTTTAACCATTAAGAGCTATGATAATTAAGGAGCACCCACTAGATGGGTAAGTGTTGCTTCCGTGGAATAAGAGGAAACAAAGCCATGACAGTATAATGACTAAGATTAACTGCTGAACTAAATGGACTTTAAAAACTGGGAGAAAGTGAATATAAATCAAATAGTGTATAACAAAGACCTAGGCATCAAGAATCTGATTGGTGAAATCTCCAGGTCCCCAGAGATGCTGGTAATTGGAGTCAACTTTGAGCACAGTATATTCTAATATGAGGGGTTGGAGAAAATACTAGAACCAGCTATGAGATTTTTAATATATTTCAGTGAATTACTTTTCCAACTCAGAGAGATTAATTAATAGCATTAATTTCAGGCATTTATTAAGCCATGCGCAAGGCATTGTGCTTGCTTTGAGGTGACAGGTATTAACTGCTGTTTAGAATGTGCGAGTAAATGGTTTGATCTCCTTCTAGAGAGAAAAAGGAGTATGCTGCGGTGGCCTTCATTACCAACAAAAACAACTCCACATTTTTCATACATGGGCCTTTCCAGATACCAGACATAACTTTTCTGTTTTGGATGCCTGTCCTCCTGCCCATCCCCACCTTGTTCTTCCTTTAGTGCAGTCCCATTAAGCAACTCATTTAATCCCTGGTAGCAGTTCTTGCCTACCTTCTCACACTTGTGTACCTTTGCTCCAGCTGTTGGTTGGGCTCCTGGCTCTAGGTTGACTGCTTAACCCCACCCCACCCCTTACCTCACCTGTTGAAATCTTAACTGCTGGGGCGCCTGGGTGGCTCAGTGGGTTAAAGCCTCTGCCTTCAGCTCAGGTCATGGTCTCAGTGTTCTGAGATCGAGCCCCACATCAGGCTCTCTGCTCAGCGGGGAAGCAGCTTCCTCCTCTCTTTCTGCCTGCCTCTCTGACTACTTGTGATCTCTATCAAATAAATAAAATCCAAAAAAAAAAAAAAGAAATCTGAACTGCCGTTCCAGGCCCCTCAAATAATAGGGCCTTTCCCTGACCCTCCCACTTACATGCAGCTGTAATTGTTTCTCCTCCTCTTCACTTTCTGCCCCAGGCATGTTGCTGTAATTTAGGTTTTTATATTCCACTGGTATCTCAGGACGGTGATCACAATTCTGTTTGAATTCGATCTGGACTGAATTTACTTTCTTAATCTTTGGATTTTCTCCCCCAGCCTAAAATTCGAAGATTGGTTTGATAGGTTTTCAGACTTTATAGAAAACTAGAGGTACCCTGTAAAGTCTTGGCCAAATGGAAGTCAGTTTAATGCCTCTTCACACCTCAAACAAGATACTTTAAGTGGTTTAGGCATCAAAACTGAGCTCATTAGGCCAGAGTTTCGTACCCTTTTGCTAAAAGTTCATTTTTAAAATATTGCTTAGTGAAAAATTACAATTGTATGACTTCCTTGGAACTTAAGGACTGGTGTTTGTTTCCAGTCTGATCTTTTTTATTGGAATGTTCCGCAACATTTAGTTTTATATTTTTTAAAAAAGATTTTATTTGAGAGGTGCCTAGGTGGCTCAGTTGTTGGGCATCTGCCTTCAGTTTGGGTTGTGATCCTGGGGTCCTGGGGATATTCCTTGGATATTCTTTTTTTTTTTTTTTTTTTTAATTTTATTTATTTATTAGAGAGAGAGATCACAAGGAGGCAGAGAGAGGAAGGGAAGCAGGCTCCCTATTTAGCAGAGAGCCCGATGTGGGGCTCAATCCCAGGACCCTGGGATCATGACCTGAGCTGAAGGCTGAGTCTTTAACCCACTGAGCCACCCAGGTGCCCCTTCCTTGGATATTCTCTCTCTCTGCCCCTCTCCAACTCCCCTTGCTTGTGTTCCCTTTCTTGCTGTGTCTCCCTCTGTCAAATGAATTTTTAAAATTTTTTTTCATTTATTTGAGAGAGACAGAGCCTGCGCGGGAGAAAGAGCATGAGCTGGGGGAGAGGCAGATGGAGAGGAGGAGGCAAACTCCCAACTAAGCAGGGAGCCCAATGTGGAGCTCTATCCCCAGACCCTGGGATTATGACCCAAGCCAAACACAGACACTTAACCAGCTGAGTCACCCAGGCACCCCTAGTTTTATATTTTTATTCAGATATTTACAAGAGTTACATCCCAGTGATGGGGACTGAGAACAATGGATGGCCAACGTACTTTCTCCACAATAGAACTTCCATTTTATTGGAATAGACAAACTAAAATAGGAAAATAAATGAAATACAACATTAATAAATGCTATGAAGGAAATGAGGTTGAGCAGAGAGAATATAACAGGAGGGACCTACCTGACATAGTGTGGTCAGGGAAAGCCTGAAGCTATCTAAGGGTAGAGAAGAGGCAAGCCTTGGGAAAGTCTGGGCTAAGAAGGGGGGAAGAGCCTTCCAGTAATAGGGAAAAGCTTACACAAAGTCCTGAGGTCAGAAAGATAGCTGTTGGGTTGGAAGTGTGGTGCTTAAATATAGGGGTTCTATAAGAAGAGTTAGGGGATGTAATGGTGAAGATAAGGCAATTGGATTTTTTTTTTAAAGATTTTATTTATTTGACACAGAGAGAGAGATCACGAGTAGGCAGGGAGGCAGGCAGAGAGAGAGGGTAGCAGGCTCCCCGCTGAGCAGAGAGCTGGATGCGAGACTTGATCCCAGGACCCCAAGATCATGACCTGAGCTGAAGGCAGAGTCTCAACCCAGTGAGCCACCCAGGCGTCCCAAGGCAATTAGATTTTATTTCAGATGCAGTGGGTGCCATTGAAGGAGTTTGAAGCACAGGAGTGATCTGGAGTTGTCACTGTTATCTGGGTGCAAAAGGATGGTGGCTGATGATGTATTTGTCACAGGTCATATAGACTGATGTAGAGCTGTGACTTGGAGATGCCTGTTTTGGAGTTGATTGATGTTGCTGATGGGAGGGAATATGGTGAGGGAAGAGAAAGGAAGAAACAAAGATGACTTGGTACAAGTCCTTTGTGTCCTCTCAGTTTATCTTATTAATTGCTTTTTATATTTGTCTGGTGTTCCTGTGGTGGATTTTAAATTTAACCCCACAAAAGTGTCATATATCATGTCAGATGGCTTTTGTTGATTAAGTGGCCCTAAAGGATTCTTGCAGAATGTGGTTGTAATTTTTTTTTTTTTTTAAGATTTTAATTTTATTTATGAGAGGGGGAGCTAGTGCCAGGGAGGAGCAGAGGGAGAGGGACAGGCAGACCCTGAGATCATGACGTGAGTCAAAACCAAGAGTTCGGCACTTAACCAGCCCAGCCACCCAGGCATCCCAGATGTAGGGGTAATTTTTATATTATAGTTCTGGTAGATAAAACCTGTGGTGGTTTTCACTTCCAATTTATTTGACAATAAATATTTTTAAGATCTGTTCACTAAGTTACAGTTAATATTCAGGTAGGGACTCCTGGGTGGCTTAGTTGGTTAAGCATCTGCTTTCAGCTGGGGTCATGATCCCAGGGTTCTGGGATTGAGCCCCGCATCAGGGAGCCATTAGTGTCCTCAGCAGGGAGCCTGCTTCTCCCTTTCCCTCTCTGCCTGGTGCTCCCCTGCTTGTTATCTCTCTCTCTCTCTCACTGGCAAATAAATAAAATCTTCTTTAAAAAACATTCAGGTAATTGCTGGTGTTTTTTATTTAATGGAGGTGATTTCCATTTTAACAACAGAATGTTTCAGAAGGTTCCTAAGTAAATTGTTTAGATATGAAAGCCGTTTTCCTGTGTTTTAGAAGCTGTGTTTTGCATAGCTTGCTTTGTTTATATAATTCTCTAGCTTTAGCTTATGCAACTATATGAAGGCTAGGAGGAAAAGCTGAAAAGTAAAGTTTTTTAACTGAGGCAAGTGGACCCTTAGAGAAAATCTTTGATTTTTGTCAGCAGACATTGCACATGTCATGTACTTAGTAACACGGAACTAACGTTGACTCAACAATCCCTGTCATATTCTTGAGAAGGTTACTGGTGCGGAGTTTGTTTGTTTGTTTAAGATTTATTTATTTGTCAGAGAGAAAGAGCGCAAGCAATGAGAACAGCAAGCTGCCTTCTGAGCAAGGAGCCCCGTGTGGGACTCAATCCCAGTATCCTGAGGTCATGACTTGAATTGAAGGCAGACACTTAATTGACTGAGCCACCCAGGCATCCCTGGTGCTGAGATTTTTTTTAATTAAAGGCCACTTCCATGCTGTCTACTATGATAGAATAGTTGAAAAAGGATGCCCAGCTTAACCTGAGTGTGCAGAAGAGGGCCCTCCCACTTGTGAAGCAGAAGCCAGACCCTGCATGGACCAGAGGATGCCACTGACCACATGGTCATACCACCCACATCACCTTTTCTAAATATTTGAGGGAACTCAAATCTGGACTTCTAGAATTAGGAGTGGAGGAGATTACCAGTAATTTTGATTAGCATAGAATTTGGCACTGTGAATAAACCTTTGATTTTCCTCTTACCAGTAGTTTAAATCATCTGAATTTGATTCAGATAAGATACAAGAACATGGTCATTATGCTGGGAGTGGAATCTTGCCCAGTTAAGAGATGTGTTCCCAGGGTATGTAAAGTACTGGTAGCCATTTGATTTGTGACTTTTCTCTTATTTAAAACTCAAATGCAGATATATATATTTTTTTAACCGTAGAAAGAATTTTTTCTTTTGACCTAAAGAGTTGGACTAGATTATTTCTAGGTTTCCTTCAGGCTAAAATATTTTAGTTGTTCCTGATAAGTAAAAGGGGACAGTGCTTATTAGTGGGAGTTCACATTATTTTAGAATCAGAGCTAAGATCACACCAAGTAAGGTGGGGCCATTAGGCATGTGGCAACTAGTCTGGAATGATGACTGAGAGCATGGATGAAACAGTGGTGAGCTGAAGAGGCTTGGACAGCAAACCAAACGACGTACAGGATTTCTTTGTCTTTATAACAGAATTAAACCAGATATAGAGAATTGGGGTGCTGAAGTTTCTGTGTTTTCAGAAGGAGGGGAAAAAAAGGATAGAAACAGGAGTGGGAAATGCTTCCCTATGTCTTTGGCATTTTATTTTTATTAGCAGGAATTTCACTGTATTTGAGCCTACTCTAAACCAAAGCCCAGTACTAGTCTTAAGGCATGTAATGGGAGTTATCTTGGGTTTTAGCTCTTGAGAAGTTCAGTATATTGAACAAGTTAAAATAGAATACCTTGGGAGCTTAAAATCAAGAATGATCAACTGAGGGGTCAGCGAAGGCTTGAAGAGATGAGGAGGGGAGAAAAAGGTGGTGGGGGCTCAGCTCTGTCTGAGGATTCTCTGCCTCTGCCCCCCCAACTTGTGACACTCTCTCAAGTCTGTATTTTATATTTATATATTTATATGTATACATATTTATATTATAAGCTTTATGTGTTTATATTATATATTATATAAAATATTTTATATATTTGTATTATATACAAGGATAATATAAATATATGTTAATATATATATTTAAGATTTATTTATTTGAGAGTGAGACAGAGTAAGCAGAGAGAGAGGGAGACAAGCAGACTCCAGTGAGCAGGGAGCCTGATGCTGGGCTCAGTCCCAGGGCCGGGAGATCATGCCTTGAGCCAAAATCAAGTCTGCACTTAACTAACTGAGCCACCCAGGCACCCCGATAAATAAGTCTTTAAAAAAGAATTTTGTTTTGTTTTCCAACTTTTTACTGTGAAATACTTTAATACATACAAGAGAATATGTATATACATGTATATAATATAATTCACCAATACCCATGGGACCCCTTTATTATTATTTTTTTAAGATTTTATTTATTTGACAGAGATCACAATTAGGCAGAGAGGCAGGCAGAGAGAGAGGAAGGAAAGCAGGCTGAGCAGAGAGCCCGATGGGGGGCTCGATCCCAAGACCCTGGGATCATGACCCGAGCCAAAGGCAGAAGAAGCTTTAACCCACTGATCCACCCAGGGACTCCCATGTGACCCCTTTAAAAAACTAGATTACCAGTACCTTTGAAATTCTCTTCTCAGAGGTTGTATTCCTTCTTTTGCATGAGGGAAATTTTAGGCTTAGAAGATACTAACGCTTAGGTTTAAAGACAGTGTTTTATCTGTGCTTCATACATGAAGCTGAGAGTGCTTTTTATCTAAAGGAGAGGAGGTTAATTGATGAGGTAGGAAAAGCCAATTTCCAGTTAGTCATCCAGGGCCTTCCTATTCAGTACGCTGTGGACTGTAGGCATAAGACAGGGAGAAGCCTGGGTCTTAGAGTATTTGAATGGGCTTAGAAAACTCGTTGTATGTCAAATTTATTTTATTTTTTAAAATATTTTATTTATTTATTTGAGAGAGAGAGCACAAGCAGGGTAAGGGGCAGAGGGAGAAGCAGACTCCTCGATGAGCAGGGAGCCCGACGTGGGGCTCAGTGTCAAGACTCCAGGATAATAACCTGAGCCAAAGGCAGGTGCTTAACTGATTGAGGCACCCAGGTACCCCTCTTTGTATGTAAAATTTAAAGAGGAGTTTACAGGTGCTCTTTTACAGTCTTGAACAAGTCAAAATGAGAAACAATGAATTGTTACAGTTTTATGTTACATATTACTTTGTGCTGTGAGACCTAATAGAAAGGGCAAGATAATCTGCCCTGGCATCATCATGGTTTCATGTCTGCAGTGGAATTTATGTGTAATTTGCAGGGAATTTTGATGAATACAGGAGTTTAAGGGTATCAGGTGGAAGACTTTGGAACTTATGTCAGGGATGTGCAGCTGGGAGATTGATGTGAAATTTAGGGATATCTGCGCATGTACTAAATCAGGAAATGAGTCTTATTGTCATTATAGCAGTATAATGATGGAGAAAGTATAAGCTATCCCTCCATTGTTGTAAGATTTGCGTATATCTTTTCACCAGGGATGTATTGAAAGTTGAAAAGCATGCTCTGCTCTTTTAACCCGGTAATCTAGACAGTGAATCAGCAAACTTTCAATAAGGGGGCAGATAGTGAATATTTTAAGCTTTTAGACCATATAGTCTCTCATAGTTTCTCACCGGTGCCCTTACAGCACAAAAGCAGTCATAGACAATACTGTAAATGAGTGAGTTTGGCTGTGGTGTAATAAAACTTAATAAAAGTATACAGTAGGCTGAATGGCCTACAGGCGGTAGTTTGCAGACTCCTAGGCCAGACTCAAGTTTTTGTGTAGTGTACTGAGGCTAAGAATAGTTCTTATATTTTTGAAAGGTTGTATTTTAAAGAAAGATGAATATATAACATAAGCCATATGTGTAGTCCGCAAAACCTCAAACATAGACCAATCTTTTAAAAAGTTTGTCAACCTCGAGGGCCTTATCAGTTTGTGCTTATAGGAATGAGCAGTGTGCCCTGTGAGTTGTGGGGAGCCTGGGAAAGGGAGCATTTTGAACCTTTGGGCCTTTAGTCTTGTTCTGATTTAGAACCCGAATATATGTAAGCCTGTCTTCAACAAAATCTTTCAATTCCAAAGGGGGCTAGTTTTCAGCTTCTAGTGCATTGCCTCTTTGCCTGTTTTCCTGCTCCTTAACAGAACTCATTCCTTCCTTTGAGTGCTCCTCAACCCTATCAGCTTCTGTCATGGTACATTAGTTACTCTTTTTGCTGTGTTTTTGTCTTCCAGTCTCTAACTATGCTAAATTGGCAGTCTTTTAAGAGCAAGAACTTGGTTTTAATTCATTGTCTCCCATGTTCTCAGTATGTAGTAATTCTAGTGGATACTAGAATTGAATGAATTTCATTACTGTTCATTACTGTTAATCCCCACTGAAACTCTACTAGTGTTCTTAGTTTATATTGTAGAACTAACTGCTTTTGGGGCACCTGGGTGGCTAAGTGGCTTAAACCTCTGCCTTCAGCTCAGGTCATGATCTCAGGGTCCTGGGGTTGAGCCCCGCATCGGGCTCTCTGCTTGGCGGGGAGCCTGCTTCCCCCTCTCTCTCTCCCTGCCTCTCTGTGATCTCTCTCTCTGTCAAATAAATAAATAAAATCTTTAAAAAAAAAAAAACAAAAACCCAAAACCTAACTGCTTTTAACTTTTTAAGTATACGAACAATGAAATACCCTTGGATGAGGTCTGAGATGGAACTGATGGTGCTTTTAGTAAAGTATCTGAGATTTATGTAGTATTACCCAAACTTCTTACAGATTGTCTGTGGCCCTTGAAATAGAGGTAAGGTGTACCTTAAAGAGGGTAGGAGTGGGGAGCTGATCTGGGTGCTCAGCAACAACCAGGAACTGTTGTGCGTGTTTCACGCACAATCTGACGTTAATTCCCATGCACCCAAAAGACGCAGGGTTTATTCCTAAGGCTGACTAGCTCTCTGGTTATGAGTGAGTACTCTAGAACCAGACTGCCTGAGTGCAAATCTAATAACCCTGTGTTTGCATTGGCTTCCTCATATGTAAGATGGATCTCAGCAATCACAGCAATCACAGGATTGCTGAGAGGATGAAATAATTTAAAATCTATACGGACTGCAAACAGTGCTTGGTACAGGTAGTAAGTGTCAACTCTTATTACTGTTGTTCCTGCTGCTACTCCTGCTATCTCTTTTTTTTTTTTCCTTAAGATTTTATTTATTTATTTGACAGAGATCACAAGTAGGCAGAAAGGAAACACAAACGGGGAGTGGGAGAGGGAGAAGCAGGCTCTCTGCCAAGCAGGGAGCCTGATGCGGGGCTTGATCCCAGGACCCTGGAATCACGACCTGAGCCAAAGGCAGACGCTTAATGCCCAGCTGCACCAGAGGTTTGTTTTGTTTTGTTTTGTTTTAAGATTTTATTTACTTATTTGACACAGAGAGAACGTGAGTGAGCACAAGCAGGGGGAGCAGCAGAAGGAGGGGGAGAAGCAGACCCCCCTGAGATTCTAGAGGTTTTAAATCAAGCTCCTATCACCATGGCATAATACATAGACTGTTGTTAATTCAGTTGTTAGTATACTATATTAAACTAGGCATTTACATTTAAAAGATTGAAGTTTTGCCAAATTATGAAGACTGCCTTTTGGAAAATAGTGTGGCAGTGTGTACCAAGGGCCATGAAAATGGCTCTGTTCTTTAATCTGGAAATCTAGGCTTTACAAAAAATCTAATACTGAGATGGTTCATTTGGTTGGGCATCCGACTCTTGGTTTCGGCTTCCACTATGATCTCAGAATCCTGAGTTTGAGCCCAAGGTTGGGCTCTGTGTTGGGTGTGGAGCCTGCTTAAGATTCTCCCCCTCTCTGTCTCCCCCTCCCACCCCTTAAAAAATTGAATATCAAAAAACTATGTTAAAAAGACTTTGTGATGTTGATGATCAAATAGGGAGAAAGAAAAACTAAATATCCAGAGACACAGGGATTCTTAGTTCCTGCAGGCTCACAGACTGACATGTCATCCTGACAGAGGTAAATAAATGATCATGTAGACCAGTGATACAAGGAGACACCTGTGGTGTGGTATTTGGCAGAAAAACCAGCATGGGCATACACAAGACTCTTTTTTAAGAAAGCCATAAAGTCTGGTGCCTGCGTGGCTCTGTCTGTTAAGCGTCCAAATCTTGGTTCAACTCAGGTCCTGATCTCAAGGGTCATGAGATTCAGCCTGGCTTTGGGCTCCATGCTCAGTGGGAGTCCGCTTAGATATTCTCTCTCTCTGCCCCTCTCCCTGAGTGCGAGCACTTTCTCTCAAATGAATAAATCTTAATTTTGGCCAGTGGAAGGGGTGAAAAGGTAGCTATGATGGGGCAGGAGCTGTAGGACTTTTTTTCTCTCTTTTGTTGGAAGGGGGTTGTTTTTAAGATACTATTTATTTGACAGAGAGAGAGATCACAAGTAGGCAGAGAGGCAGGCAGAGTGAGAGGGAGGAATCAGGCTCGCCGCTGAGCAGAGAGCCCGATGTGGGGCTCAATCCCATGACCCTGGGTCACGACCCGAGATGAAGGCAGAGGCTTTAACCCACTGAGCCACCCAGGTGCCCCAAGATTTTATTTTATTTTTTAAAGTAAGCTCTATACCCAACACAGGGCTTAAACTCAGAACCAGGAGACTGAGTTGTATGCTCTACCAACTGCGCCAGCCAGGCATCCCTTGTTTTTCCTTTTCTGCTGAATGTTGTAACATGGTAGCTTTTTTTATAAAGAAAAAAAATTAATTAAAATATTTAAACATAAGAGATCATGTTGTTAAATGAAGTAACTTTTTAGATCATTAATTGGAGGGAAGGAAAAGACTGGACATGAGCTAATAGACGATCAAACGATAAAACAGGTGTCTGGGTGGCTTAGTTGGTTAAGCAGCCTACTCTAGATTTTGGCTCAGGTCATGCATGATCTCGGGGTCCTGGGATTGAGGCTTGTGTTGTGTTCCCCTCTCAGCAGGAAGACTGCTTGAGGATTCTCGTAATCCTTCTGCCCCTCTACCTGCTTGCGGGCTCTTTTTCTCTTAAGTAAGTAGATAAATAAATGATTTTTTAAAAAATAAATAATCTTTTTAAAAAAGATAAAACTGGGGCGACTGGGTGGCTCAGTGGGTTAAGCCTCTGCCTTTGGCTCAGGTTGTGTTCTCAGGGTCCTGGGACTGAGCCCTGCATTGGGCTCTCTGCTCTGCGGGGAGCCTGCTGCTCCCATCACTCACTCTGCCTCTCTGCCTACTTGTGATCGATCGATCTCTCTGTGTCAAATAAACAAATGAATCTTTAAAAAAAAAAGATAAAGTGGAAAGCATGGTCAGTGGTTAAATAGGTATTTCCTATCCTGGTTTCCTATCCTGGCTTACTCTCCCTCAAGACTACTCTAGAACTGGGCTCTGGTGATGGTTCTGCAGGTGTAGTCACTTCAGAGGTGCAGACTCTTCGGATGAAGCCCAGGGTTTATAACTCTGGTGTAGATTCTCTGCTTTAGAAAAGTTAAGTGGTAGGCGGGACCAAATGGTAAAGAATTTTTTTTTCCCAAAAGTTCATGTATTTGCAACTTCTCAGAACATTTCTTAGGTGAATAGAGACTTCTGTACTTCTTTTGAAGAAGAGGCATTACGAAAGGGTGTACTGGAGAACAGGGACTGCACTTTTATAACTGACTCTGGGAGGGCATTCTGCAGCTTGCTTGGCAAATACATGCTAATCTCCTGAGCACAGCAGAGGGGTGTGGTGGTGTCTATGGACTGACGCTTTGATGAGAGCTCTTGCTTGTGAGTTCTGCTGTGAAAAGTTCCCTGTGTTTTCATTTTGATGCTCAGATGGTTTATGCATAAAATGCAGTATGGTGTATAAACCCTTTTCTGGTTTTTGTATTTTGAGGGACACAGATGCCCAGGAAAGTGTGCAGGAAGCATGCCATAGATTACAACCAGGAGGAAAAATGTCTGACAGGGTCCTAAGGAGGGCAGCTACTGAACTTATTCAGGATTTTTAAAATAAATTCAGATCACTTTTATCTCTGTGTAAACAAAAAGTGAGTGTGAAACAGAGATGGTGTGTATGTGTGTGCACTTGACATGTGATTTAACAAGGTCTGTTCAGAGACCATACAAACTGCAGAGCATGAAAGTGTCAGAACCTTCTTAACTACTGAGAAGATAAGGAAATAATTCATCATAGAGAAGAAAGGTTTACATAAAAGTTTGACAAACACTGGTATTGAGTAAGATTTTTCTATTAATTTTCTTTCTCTCTGAAGGTACCCAAGCCCACCAATGGGATCTGTATCAGCACCCAACCTGCCTACAGCAGAAGAAAATTTGGAATATGTACGGACTCTCTATGATTTTCCTGGGAACGATGCTGAAGACCTGCCCTTTAAAAAGGGTGAGATCCTGGTGATAATAGAGAAGCCCGAAGAACAGTGGTGGAGCGCCCGGAACAAGGATGGCCGGATTGGGATGATTCCTGTTCCTTATGTTGAAAAGCTTGTGAGATCCTCACCACATGGAAAGCATGGGAATAGGAATTCCAATAGTTACGGGATCCCGGAACCTGCTCATGCCTATGCTCAACCTCAGACCACAACTCCTCTACCTGCAGTTTCCAGTACTCCTGGGGCAGCGATCAACCCTTTGCCATCCACACAGAATGGACCTGTCTTTGCAAAAGCCATCCAGAAAAGAGTACCCTGTGCTTATGACAAGACTGCGTTGGCATTAGAGGTAAATTTTACAGGGCTGGTTTTTGGGTCCTTTGACATTCAGTTTTCATTTTTTAAAATTTTGTTTCTGCAAAGTTACAACTGCTCATTTAAAGTTCTGTCCAGGGGAGTAAGATGTCTGGGTGATTTTGGAAGATCCACTATGAATGTCCCACATGACTCTTTTGTCCTTTCCTATTCCTTGTTTCTCCCAAGGTGTAGTCTCTTGTAGTAGTTGGTTTTCTTCCCAGTAAGAATAGATCATGGTTAATAGAGACCCATGACATAGAGATGAAATCAGCATACAGGTGGACATACAGCCACTTGAACAGTTCCATATTTCTAACACTGTGATTAATTGAGGAGAAATACGAATAAGTGTCTTAGAATTTCTCTTCAGCTAGGCAGAAGATATAAGTTTAAAATATCTCAAACCAGGGTACCTGGGTAGCTTAGTCAGTTACATGTCTGCCTTCGACTCAGGTCACGATTCCAGGGATTGAGCCCCATGTTGGGGCTCCCTGCTCAGTGGGGAGTCTGCTGCTCCCTCTCCCCCTGCTTGTACCCACATGCTCGCTCTTTCTCAAATAAATAAGTAAATCTTTAAAAATAAATAAATAAATAAATCTTTAATTAAAAATATCTCAGGGGCACCTGTATGGCTTAGTTGTTAAGCACCTGCCTTTGGCTCAGGTCATAGTCCCAGGGTCCTGGGATTGAGCCCTGCATCTGGCTTTCTGTTCACCAGGAAACCTGCTTCTCTCTCTCCCACTCCCCCTGCTTATGTTCCTTTTCTCACTGTCAAATAAATAAATAAAATCTTTAACCAAAAATAAATAAAATAAAAACATCTCAGACCTTACTTATTAGATTTTTTTTTTTTTTTTTTTTTTGAGATTCTTACAAAGCTTAGCATATAACTGTGGCTTTCTGAACCAAGAAGTCCTGAAGATCAATGTTGATAAGCCTGTTGAGGGCATAAAACTGTATCACAGAAAGTAGAAGTTTGATGAGACATCTAATAAACCTAGAGTGACGGCCATAAATGAGCACAAACCCTAGAGGAAGAACAGAAGGATTTGAAAAATGGATTTTTTTGGGTGCCTGGATAGCTCAGTTAAATGTCCCAACTCTTTTTTCTTTTTTTTAAAGATTTTCTTTATTTATTTGAGAGAGAGGAGGAGGTCAGAGAGAGAAGCAGACTAACTCCCCATGGAGTTGGGAGCCTGATGCAGGACTCAGTCTTGGGACTCTGGGATCATGACCTGAGCCGAAGGCAGACACCCAACCAATTGAGCTACCCAGGCACCCCAAGTGTCCAACTCTTGATCTCAGCTTGGGTCTCAATCTCAGGCCCATGTCAGGCTTCATGCTGGGTGTGGAGCCAACTTAAGGGGAAAAAAAGATTTTTTTAAAAAAATTTCGTATTTTTAGGACAGTCCAGTATATTTTTCATACTATTTTTGTAAGGTATAAAATATGTGCAGTGAGATGGGCCCTAAATACTGACGTGTCAAAACATGGAATTTGATGCCGCAAATCCTAGCTCTTCACTTGTTGATAACTTGTGAAAATGCTTTGTGAGCTGCAGACTACTAGGTAAATAAGTATCATAAAATTACAGTTGAATACTCTTTGTTGGTATTATCAAATTGCGTATATGTTGGAGAAGCTGAGATTAAGCTAGGGATTGTTCTCTCTGTGTTCACCCCAAGGTCAGAGTAGGGCAGGGTTGGGAGACAGCTTAGATATATGATGGAAGGATGAAGTAATGGAGTCTGTTGCCTCAAAAAAGCAGAACTTAGGGGTGCCTGGGTGGCTCAGTGGGTTAAAGCCTCTGCCTTTGGCTCAGGTCATGATGTCAGGGCCCTGGGATCAAGCCCCACATCAGGCTCTCTGCTCAGTGGGGACCCTGCTTCCCCCTCCCCCTCTGCCTGCCTCTCTGCCTGCTTGTGATCTCTGTCTGTCAAATAAATAAATAAAATCTTTAAAAAAAAAAAAAACTTAACCCACAGAGCAGGCTATCCACAGATAAAAGCTAGCATTGATTTTGTGTGTGTGTTTTTTCCATTGGTTATCCTCCATTTTCTCTGGATGAAGAGTAATGTCCAAGCGAACTACACCTGAAGGTTTGTTTCAGAGTCTGATTACTTCTCCTTCTCACATTGACTGTAAAGGAGGAGTGAGCTGCTGAGGCTTGTGGCAAGGAACCAGGTCTAGGGAGGACCCACATGCTTTCAATGCTTCCCAGTGGAGGAACAGGAAAGAAACCATGCCGAATCCTGGCTGAGTAGGCCTTCCAGCTTCTCATCCCCACACAGACCTGCCCCTGCACGTGTATACACCTTTAGCCTAGTTCATACATCAGCACCTTAAAATTACATAGGGTGTTCTGGGCTCTAAAAATCTTCCTTTCACATCTCTTGTCTCATCATAGGAATAGAGAGCTAGGACTCAGAGAGTTGTTGTGACTCACATGTGTTAGACACACGGGGGTCGAGGCACCCAGACAGAATTCCAGGTTTCAGAGAGAAAGTCAGGAATTGGGCTCTTACTTGAGCTAGGGTTTAAAGCCTTACTCCATTTAGGTCACTTGCCTGTTGACCTCCACTCTAAGATGTGCGCGCATTTCAGAAACTGTATCTCAGGGCACCTGGGTGGCTCAGTCATTAAGCGTCAGTCGTCAGCTCAGTTCATAACCCCAGAGTTCTGGAATTGAGCCCTGCATCAGGTTCACTGTCCTGCAGGAAGCCTGCTCCCTCTCCCACTCCCCCTCTGGCTGTCTCTCTGTCAAATACATAAAATCTTTAAAAAAAACAAACAAAACCTGTATGTCCTTTGCCTTGCTCAGAGTGTGCATGGGGGCAGGGGGGTTGTAGAGTGGGAGACCAGGTACTATAAAGGGGATCGTTCATTTATTTTTTACTTTTTTTAAAGATTTATGTATTTGAGAGAGCGCACACATGTACACAAGCTGGGGCAGGACAGGGGGACACAGAGGGAGAAGAAGAATCATTGAGCAGACTGCACTCAACAGGGAATCTCAACATGGGGCTCTATCCCAGGAGATCTCAGATCCCTCAGATCATGACCTGAGCTGAAATCAAGAGTTGGCTGCTTAACTGAATGAGCCACCCAGGTGCCCATAAAGGAGATTATTCAGAGCTTGGTGAGCAGATATGTGGGTAGGTGCCTTAGACTAGATGAGGATTAAGAGCCTGGTTAATGATGTATATTTTAAGATAACCCACATATTTGGCCATTAGGCAGTTTCTCAGACTCCAGAAAGAGGTCTCCATACCTGAGTCTCTTCTTGACACTACCCCAGCTGTGTAAGTCTCATCAAAGACTTGCTTTGGTGTTTCACAGAGTGTAAGGGGGACCTGAGAAACAAACTTTTGCCAAATTCCATTTAATGGTATTTCTTATTTTGTATATTTAAATGAGACTTTTGGCTATAGCATAAGTAAATAGTTCTGTGAATTACATTATCTTCCAGAACTTAATGCTTGTCTGATCTTGTTAAAAACAACTCTCTTGAGATTTTTGCAATTAGGTTACCAGGAAAAGTATTAAAATAAGAAAGGTGAAATAAGTAGGACAAAATGTGCCAGTAATTGAAGCTTCCTTATTTCCCTTGATGGTGTTAGTGAGAACGATGAGGGCTTAGGTGAACTTTATTTCATGAATTACTTCACACTTTTTTCATAAAACTTGACTTTGAAAAGAACATTCCTGCAAGTAAAGAGAGATTTTATTTATTTGGGAGAAAGAGTGCACACACGCACATGAGAGGTGGGGTGAGGGGGTGAGGGGCGATGGAGAAGCCAACTTCCTGCTGAGCAGGGAGCCTGATGAAGGGCTCGATCCGGGGACTCTAGGATCATGACCTGAACCAGAGGCAGACGCCCAACTGACTGAGCCACTCAGGTGCCCATAAAGAGAGATTTTTAAAACAGGTCTGTGTTTAGCTATTTTTCTCTTTTGCTTACCTCTTTTCAAAGAAGTGAGTTGACCTGGGGCGCCTGGGTGGCTCAGTGGGTTAAGCCACTGCCTTCAGCTCAGGTCATGATCTCAGGGTCCTGGGATCGAGTCCCGCATCAGGCTCTTTGCTCAGCAGGAAGCCTGCTTCCTCCTCTCTCTCTCTCTCTGCCTGCCTCTCTGCCTACTTGTGATCTCTCTCTGTCAAATAAATAAATAAAATCTTTAAAAAAAAAAAAAAAAAGAAGTGAGTTGACCCTTAGGATTTAATTTGAAAAGGAATACTTGGTACCTGTGGTGCAGAAAAACAAGATGGTCAGGGAATGATCACGGACCTGCATTCAAGTAGTGGCGTGATCTTGGGCAAGTTAAATTCTTTAGAGTCTAAAGGCATCCTTGTTCTAAAAGTTGAAGTGAGTTGGTTTATTAATCATTCATGCAACCAGCCTGTGAGGGACATCTTGTAGGGTCCTATCACCAAGGTTCTTACCACCTAGTGAGAGACTAGAGACAGTGGTGTGGTAAGTGCTCTAATAACACAGAGTAGTAGGAGGGAGAGTGGGTAATGGGGGAGTAGAAGATGGAAGTGTGGGTATTTGTCTGAGAAGCCTTTCTGGAGGAGGTGACCCTTGAACTTAATTTTGAAGGATGAATAGAAGTCAGTTGGGTGAAGTGCAGAGAGACATTCCTGGCAGAGGGAAGAGTTTATGCGAACAAGACTTGATACCTCCAAGTAGCTGGAGGTTGGTGCAAGTGTGCAGTATATTGGGCAAAAGCAGCACAAAGGGGGCACCTGGGTGGCTCAGTGGGTTAAAGCCTCTGCCTTCGGCTCAGGTCGTGATCCTAGGGTCCTGGGATCGAGCCCTGCGTCGGGTTCTCTGCTTGGCAGGGAGCCTGCTTCCTCCTTCTCTCTCTCTGCCTGCCTCTCAGCCTACTTGTAATCTCTGTCTGTCAAATAAATAAATAAAATCTTTAAAAAAAAAAAAAAAAAGGCAGCACAAAGGAGAGGAAGGGGGCTGTTGACATGTCATCAAAGGGCTAGGCTGAGGAGATGAACAGTTTTCTTATGTTGCCTTCACCGAGGCATAAAATAGCCAATTTCTCACAACTGATGGCAGTTCTGAAGTTTGCAGACTACTTACCTTTTTACTGATTTTTAAATAATTTAAAGCAAATCCTTGAATCTCCCTCCCTATCATTATCAGTTTCACACACTTGAATTGCAGTACACTTTCCTGACTAGAAAAGAATGGAAGGAGCTTTCTTAGCATTGTCCTTAACTTTGGGGCCACACACCTGTATGATTATTTGCTGTATGAAAATTTTTGAATCCAAGCATCATTTTTTTTTTTTTTTAAAGATTTTATTTGACATGGCAGTCGGGGGGAGAGCAAGTGCAAGCAGAAGGAAGGACAGGCAAAGGGAGAGGCAGGCTCCCTGCTGAGCCAGGAGCCCAGTGTAGGCCTTGGTCCCTGGACTCTGGGATCATGACCCGAGCTGAAAGCAACTGCTTAACCTATGGAGCCACCCAGGTGCCCCTGTATCTAAGCATCTAAATGGAACGTTGGTGGAACTTTCCCCTGTGGTATGGCTTAAGAAAACAGTTGGTGAGGGGTGCCTGGCTCAGTCAGTTAAGCATACAACTCTTGATTTCAGCTCAGGTCTTGAACCCTAGGGTTGTGAGTTTGAGCCCCACATTAGGCTTTATGCTGGGCATGGAGCCTACTTAGTTTAAAAAAAAAGTTGGTGACAGTAGGGATCTGTGGGAATCAGAGTTGGTGGAACAGATTCTGTGGGGGAAGAATAACATTTTCTTGGCTTGCAAGTGAAACTTCAGGTGACTCAGGAAGAGGAAGAAAGGCATGTTGAAGTAATGGATCGTTCAGTCCACCCAGCTTCCTAATGCTTTTAGCTTTCTGCAGCATCTAAATCCATTGGCCCTCTGGTCTCAGCTTGGGCACCTCCAAAAACACTTCTTCAGCAAAGGCTTACTGAGTACTTACAATGTGGCGGGCATTGTTTTTTGTTTTTGTTTTTTTAAGAAGATTTTATTTATTTATTTGACAGGCAGAGATCACAAGTAGGCAGAGAGACAGGCAGTGGTGATGGGGGGAGCAGTCTCCTTGCTGAGCAGAGAGCAATGTGGGGCTCGATCCTAGGACTCTGGGATCATGACCTGAGCCGAAGGCAGAGGCTTTAACCCACTAAGCCACCCAGGCGCCCCTTGCTTTTGTTTTTAAAGATTATTTATTTATTTGACAGAGTTGGAGGAGAAAGCAGACTCCCTGCTGAGCAGAGAGCTGGATGTGGTGCTCGATCCTAGGAACCGGAGACCATGACCTTCCATGAGCAGAAGGCAGAGGCTTAACCCACTGAGCCACCCAGGCACCCTTGTGGCAAACATTGTTAAGGACATGCGAGTTCAGTAGTGAAAGAAACAAAGGTCTCTGTCCTTGTGTAAGTTCTAGAATATAGTCTCATGTGTGATTCCTTTTAGCTCTCCACCAGGGAGAAACAACTACGAGTCCAGTTCCTGTGTTTGCTTAGCCCAGTGTTTGGACTGTAGTGTGTGACCCTAAGGTTATCCCTCTTCAGGTTTGAGAGGAGGTTGCGTTTCTTTTTTTGTCATACACCATCTGTACAGTTATCTGAATCTTTTAAAATCGTTACTATGTCATCTGGCATATTAATCACCCCCCTTAGTTTCATGTTAACTGCAGATTTCATAAAAGCACGACCAGATCTTTGTACTAAAGTCCTCCTCTGCAGCCCTTCGTGATCTACGTCGCATATCTAAAAAAAGATAATGAGGCTTGTTTGGCATGACTTGTTCTTGATTGAGCCCATACTGCCTTCTAGATACCATCTGTTTGCTAATTACATTCAGAATTTTGTCCAGGTTTGATTTCATGCTCGCCTTTTACATTTTACAGAATCCATCATTGTCCCTGTTTTAACAAAACCAGGAAACTTGACCCTTTATAGGTCTACCAGTTTCCTGTGTTGTAATGTTCTGTGGCAGGTGACCAGAGTTGGACTCTCATTCCTGTGTGCCGGTGTGTTTGGTCTGTACTTAGATATCTGTCTTTTTTTTTTTTTTTTTTTTTTAAAGATTTTATTTATTTATTTGAGAGAGAGAGACAGTGAGAGAGAGAATGAGCGAGGAGAAGGTCAGAGAGCGAAGCAGACTCCCCATGGAGCTGGGAGCCTGATGTGGGACTCGATCCCGGGACTCCAGGATCACGCCCTGAGCCGGAGGCAGTCGTCCAACCAACTGCGCCACCCAGGCATCCCTGTACTTAGATATCTGTCTTATCAGTATAAGGACATCCTTTCATCTTTGGTGCTTGTTCTTTTTTTATGATGCTCAGAGTTCTTTGTGTGAGTTCACCAGCATTCGCAAGATACTTTCTATTGACTCCCATTGGGGTCATCTGTGATTGTGTTCCTATTTCTTCTTGATTGTCTTCTCCCCATTTTGAAACCCCTAGTTGCTGGATTACATCTGGTTTCCAGGTCTTCTGAATCTTTCTAAGGCCCATGGCACCACTTCCTTCACTGACTGGCCTGGAGTTCTCAGGTTTCTACTTCAACCAGTTGGTTTTGCTTCATTGGTTAGAATTAAATTCACATTAGCAGTTTCTTCATTGATAGTTCTACCAGCTGAGATCAACTTATGTGCAAAGCAAAACTAGATTTCAGTAGTACAAGCTGTATTTTTCAGCCTGTCAGGGATCATCTGTGAGTTCCTCTGGCTTGTCACCTGTAGTATATATATATCCACAGTGATGTCAGGTCTATACATGTTCATCATCAAACATCTGACTCAGCTCTGGAGATCTGTACAGGGTCAGAGCCTCCTAACATAACAAGGCCACTCTGTCTTACCTCCTGTCAATTCCAGCAATAATCTCCCTTCTCACCAAGGTTTGTTAGAGATGCCCACAAGCTCATATTCATATATTAAGTAAGAATCTCGGCTTTTCATCAGGACTGGCAGGGTCCTTCTCCACCCTCCTGTCATTGTTTGTTGGTTTTGCTTAACAATATCTAGTTTTGGAGTACCTGGATGGCTCATTGGGTTAAGCCTCTGCCTTCGGCTCAGATTGTGATCTCAGGGTCCTGCGATCGAGCCCCGCATGGGGCTCTCTGCTAAGCAGGGAGCCTTCGTCCCTCCCCGTCTGCCTCTGCCTAGTTGTGATCTCTATCAAATAAATAAATAAAATCTTTTTTAAAAAATACCTAGTTTTATGAATTCGATTTACTCTACCTGTGTACCAAAAGTGTCTTTTTTCCTTAGTCACAATGCTTTATCAAAAGTAGGAATCTTTAGAAAATCCTTTAGAATTTTAGAAATTTCTTGTATTTTTAATAACATTTTTTTCTTCTAACATATCATGTTCTCATTGGGTTGTGAATTAGAGAGGATAACCTCTAAAAGACTTTTGTTCTGCTTCCTTAATGTATAATTAAGTGAGAATATCATGAAATCAAGGCCCTGGCATGGTTCAGGCAAAGCCTGTCTGAGCCTGGTCATTATGCTGATCTTACTTAGTTTTCTGTATGTGATAGTAGCTGTTGAGTAAGAAGAACCATCAGGTAGGGGCTTCCCAGAGAGTGTTTTAGTTAGTCTTTATGGCTGTTTTATGGGGTAGGTGGCACCAGTCCCTTTTTACCCCCTTAGAACTTAAGGTTTGTGTAAATTTGTTGATAGTCTCACAGGTAATATGTGGCAGAGCTAGGACTCAGCCCACATTCTTATTTTTAAGTAGCTTTATTGAGATATAATTTATATATTACACAATTTACTCATTTAAACCATACAATTTACTGGTCTTGGCATGTAACATTCTTTTTTTTTTTTAATTGTAAAATATATATAATGGAATTTATTTTTAAGTGTACAATTCAATGGCATTAGTTAGATTCATAATGGTGCAACTGTCACCACTGTCTACTTCCAAAATTTTTCATCACCCCGAACAGAAACTCTGTAGCCGTTAAATAATAACTCCCCATTCCTCATCTCCTGAGGGCCTGGTAAGCACTAACCTTTCCGTATATATGAATTTGCCTATTCTAGATACCTCATATAAATGGAATCCTACAGTATTTGTCCTTCGGAACTGGCTTATTTCCCTTAACTTTTTTTTTTTTTTTTAAGATTTTATTTATTTATTTGACAGAAAGGGATCACAAGTAGGCAGAGAGGCAGGCAGAGAGAGGGGGGAAGCAGGCTCCCCGCCAAGCAGAGAGCCCAATGCAGGGCTTGATCCCAAGACCCTGAGATCATGACCTGAGCTGAAGGCAGAGACTTAACCCGCTGAGCCACCCAGGCACCCCAAGGGACTGGCTTATTTCACTTAGTATAATATTTTAAGGTTCATCCATGTGGTAGCCTGTATCTTCATTCTTTTTATGGCCAAATAATACTCCGTTGTATCAATACATCACATTTTGTTTATGCATTCTTTAGGTGACCTCAAAGTTATTTTCACCTTTTAGCTGTTGAGAATAGTGTTATGAATATTCATGTACATATTTTGTTTGAATACCTGTTTTCAGTTCTTTGGGGTATATACCTAAGTGAGGAGTTGCTGGGTCATATGGTAACCATACTGAACTTTTTGAGGACCCACCATAAGTTTTCCACAGTAGCTGCACCATTTTATAGCAGTGCAAAAGGGTTCCAGTTCTCCATGTCCTCACCAACACTTACTCTTTTTCCATTTTTAAAATTCTGACTTGCATTTCTGTAATTACTAATGATATCAAACATCTTTTCATGTGCTTCTTGGCCATTTTTTATATTTTCTTTGGGAAAATACTCAAGTCCTTTGCCCATATTTTGTTTGTTTACGTATTTGTTTTAAAGATTTTAGTTTTGTTTGTTTGGTGTTTTTAAGATTTTATTTATTTATTTGACAGACAGAGAGCATGAGAGGGGAAAAGGTCAGAGGGAGAAGCAGACTCCCGCTGAGCACGGAGCCCAACACGGGACTCAGTCCTGGAACTCCAGGATCACGACCTGAGCCAAAGGCAGTTGTCCAACCAACTGAGCCACGCAGGCACCCTGTTTTGTTTTGTTTTGTTTTTTAAGATTTTATTTATTTGGGGCACCTGGGGGGCTCAGTGGGTTAAGCCTCTGCCTTAGGCTCGGGTCATGATCTCAGGGTCCTGGGATCGAGCCCCGTAATGGGCTCTCTGCTCAGCAGTGAGTCTGCTCCCCACCCCGCCACCTGCCTCTCTGCCTACTTGTGATCTCTCTCTGTCAAATAAATAAAATCTTTAAAAGAAAATTTTTATTTATTTGACAAGAGAGAGACACAGCAAGAGAGGGAACACAGGCAGGGGGAATGGGAGAGGGAGAAGCAGGCTTCCTGCTGAGCAGGGAGCCTGATGCGGGGCTCGATCTCAGCATCCAGGGATCATGACCTGAGCCAAAGGCAGACCAATGACTGAGCCACCCAGGCGCCCCCTTTGCTAATGTTTTAATTGGATTGTTTTTTGTTATTGAGCTTTAAGAAAAGTTCTTTATATATTCCGGATATTGAGTTCTTATTAGATACATGATTTCCAATTTTTTTTCCCTTCTGTAGGTTTTCCTTTCATTTTCTTTGTAGTGTGCTTTGATGCACATTTTTTCCCTAAGATTTTATTTATCTGAGAGAGAGAGAGAGAACATGCACATGAGCAGGGAGGAGAAGGAAGGGGAAAGAGGGAAGCTCCCCTTGAGCAGAGCCCAATGCAGGACTCAGTCCCAGGACTCTGAGATCATGACCTGAGGCGAAGGCAGACACTTAACCAACTGAGCCATCCAGGCGCCCCGATGCGTATTCTTATTTTGATGAAATCCAACTTACCTGATTTTTCTTTTGCTGCTTTATGCTTTTGATGTCATATCTAAGAATGTCTTACCAAATTCAAGGTCACAAAGATTTACCCCATTGTTTTTTTCTAAGAGTTTTATGGGTATGGCTCTTATATGTAATTTGTTTCTTCACTGTGAGTTAGTTTTTATATATGGTTTAATATAGCAGTCCAAATACTTCCTTCTGCATGTGGAAATCCAGTTGTACCAGCACCTCTTGTTGAAGAAATTATTCTTTCCTCGTTTGAATGAACTTGGCACTGTTGTCAAAAATCATTTGGTCATATGGGCACCTGGGTGGCTCATTTGGTTGAATGACTGACTCTTGGTTTTGGCTCAGGTTGTAATCTCATGGATGAGCCCCATGGCAGTCTCCATGCTCAGTGGGGAGTCAGCTTGAAGATTCTCTCCCTCTGCCCCTCCCCTCCCCCCACATAACACTCAGGTGCTTGTGCGCAGTCTCTCTCATAAATCTTTTTAAAAAATCATTTGGTCATAAATGTTTGTGTTTACTTCTGAACTCTATTCCGTTAGTCTATATATGTGTCTGTATGCCAATACCACACTGTTTCTGTTTACTACAGCTTTGTGTAGTAGTTGTGAAGTCAGAAGTATGAGTCTTACACTTTGTTCTTCTTTTGCAAGATTGTTTTAGCTGTTCAGGGTGTCTTGGAATTCCATGTATACACATTGAAGATCAGCTTTTCCAGTTCTGCAAAAACAGTTAGAATTTTGATAGAGATTGTGTTGAATTTGTAGATCTCTGATTAGTGTTGACGTCTTGATAATACTAAGGCTTCTGTCTATGAACACAAGATGTCTTGCCATTTACTTAAATCTTTAATATTTTTCAGCAACATTTTGTAGTGTTCCATGTTTTCCTCTGGTAAAACACACTATTAATTTATTCCCAGTTATTTTATTCTTTTAGATGCCACTGTAAATGGAATCGTGTTTTGGGTTTTTTTTTTAAATATTTTATTTGTCAGCAAGCAAGCAAGAGCACAAGCAGGGGAATGGCCGGCAGAGGGAAAAGCAGGATCTCTGCTGAGCCAGGAAACATGATAAAGGACTCAGTCCCAGGACCCAGGGATGGTGACCTGAGCTGAATCCAGATGCTTAACCTACTGAGCCACCCAGGTGCCCCTGTATTTTTGTTGCTTAAGATTTATTTATTTATTTGTTTGTTTTTTTAAGTAATCTCTACATCCAGCATGGGGCCCAAACCCACAGCCCCAGGATCAATAAGAGTCACATGTTCCATCAACTGAGCCAGCCAGGTGCCCCTAAATGGAATTGTTCATTACTGGTTTATAGAAACACAACGGGTACTTGTGTGCTGATCTTGTACCCTGTAACTTTGCTGACTTTTATTAGCTCTAATAGCTTTCTTGTGGAATCTTTGGAATTTTCTATATATAGGATCCCGTCATCTGCAAATGGAGATAAGTTTTACTTCTTTCTTCCCATAGCCCACATTCTCTTGAATCACAGCATACTGGCCTTTGATACCTTTAACCCCTGGCCAATCTTAAAATAAAACCCTGTTTTCATAAGAAGTGTTAACTGGTAAGCAGCCCTCTTATTTGTTGAACAAGTAAATGCAGTCAAATGCTCTACCACTGAGCTATACCCCCTTGTTGAACAAGTAAGTGAATGAAAGCCACATATCACAGAATTAAAACTGCCTGGTGGTTGCAGGACATGGATTGTTGTGTTTTATACCTTTTGTGGGTTATGGACCCCTTTTAGAATCTGATGAAAGCTTTCTACAGGAAAACAACATACTTTAATGCACTTACGTACAATTCTGTGTATACTTTCAGGATGTTCTTTGATTTCTGAGATATATTCATGTCACCCAATTTAGAAATTCTTAAAAAAAAATTTTTTTTTAAGATTTTTATTTATTTGACAGACAGAGATCACAAGTAGGCAGAGAGGCAGGCAGAGAGAGAGAAAGGGAAGCAGGCTCTCCACTGAGCAGAGAGCCCGATGCGGGGCTCGATCCCAGGACCCTGGGATCATGACCTAAGCCGAAGGCAGAGGCCTTAACCCACTGAGCCACCCAGGCGCCCCCAAGTTAGAACTTCTGATTCCATTTTAATCCATTGTGCTCCTGATTTTATTTTTATGTAACCTGAGAGTATAATCTGCAGATACCCTAATTGGGAAGGGAGACTGGGGAGGCAGAAAGCTACTGACAGCCAGTGCTTGGGCCCTCCAGGGCTTTGACTGCTCTTGGAATCAGGTGCCAAAAGTCAGGCAGTAGAGTTTTTGCCAGAGCCCTTCTGTGTATGCTCTGGACAAACAGAAAGATAGGAAATTATTGCTAGCATCAGGAAGTGCCCTCTTGCCTTCTTGCGTGGTCTCACTAGACACAGAATGGGACTGGTTAGTGTTCTACTGGTGTGTGCTTAATTTTAGAGTTGATGTGTGTACTTCACAAGTGCTACATCAGCAGGCTGATGATGTAGCCAGGCACAAAGATAATAGTGTGGCATTTCTTGTAATGATAAGGATTGTCATAGGGTGACATTTAGTAAGGTATATGTCTCCTCTTGATCTGTTGATAGGATCAGCCACATGTTCCTGTTCAGGCTTAGAGTGCTCCTTGAACTGAGTTGATATCCACCAACTTCGAGCAGAGTTTGATCAATCTGCTCTCAGAAGTGAGTGGTTCTGTGGGCTCAGTCCTACCCTGAAGCCAAAGGAAGGGCATTGTACCAGAATCGGGAGTGATGAGAGGAGCAGCAAGATGGCATCTTAGGATCTGAGCCTAAGCATTCTTTAGTGGATCTGTGAAGAAGCTGGTCCACATCCAGGCCTGTAATTGTGGGCAGCTGGCAACATAACACAGCCAGGGCATCTTTCCTGTGTTGGTGTTCTAGGGCTTGTTCCCCAAGGGAAGGGCCTTGGACTAAGCTAGCAATAGCATGAGGAATGACATGTTATGTTTTGACATGTGAGAGCTCTTAAAAGGCCAGAATGAAGGTTAAAGGTATCAAAGGTCAGATGACCCTCAGATGTCTCACCTATTCACCCTCAGATGTCTCACCTATTCATTCTTTCTTCCTAGCCTGAACCTTGACTGACTTATCTCTACTAGTCAGGGTTCCCTGGATCAAAGCAGTAGCTCCCCTCAGTAGGTTAAAGCCTCTGCCTTCGGCTCAGATCATGATCCCAGGGTCCTGGGATCGAGCCCGGCTTCGGGCTCTCAGCTCAGCGGGGAGCCTGCTTCCCTCCCTCTCTGCCTGCCTCTCTGCCTGCTTGTAATCTCTGTCAAATAAATAATAAAATCTTTTAAAAAGGGGGGGGCGCCTGGGTGGCTCAGTGGGTTAAGCCGTTGCCTTCGGCTCAGGTCATGATCTCAGGGTCCTGGGATCGAGTCCTGCATCGGGCTCTCTGCTCAGCAGGGAGCCTGCTTCCTCCTCTCTCTCTCTCTCTGCCTGCCTCTCTATTTGTGATCTCCCTCTGTCAAATAAATAAATAAATAAAATCTTCTTTAAAAAGCAGTAGCTCCCTGCTCCTGTGCTCTGCAGCATGGACTTTTTGGTACTGTTTTTTTTCCACTTTCTGCTTTTGTTTATTCCCTAACAAATATTTATTGATCATCTACCACATCTGGCCATATTATTGTCTATCCCACAGTGAAAACAGAGGTTCCTTGAGGATGAGAACTGAGCTGCAGTAGATAATGCAGTAAATTTTACAAAATTAGTGATGTAGAATGGTGTAGGAAGCATCCTGTAAAGACTGTCAGAATCACAAGTTAATTAGAAGGCATGAGGTTCGAATGTTCTTTGCAGTATTCAGTACTCGGCTTATCTTCTCCATATTCCCATTGTCTTCCTCAGCTGCTTGGTATCCATCACAATATTTTTTTTTAGAAGATTTTATTTTATTTTATTTATTTGACAGAGAGACAGTAAGAGAGGGAACACAGGCAGGGGGAGTGGGAGAGGGAGAAGCAGACTCCCTGCAGAGCAGGGAGCCTGATGCAGGGCTCGATCCCAGGACTCTGGGATCATGACCTTAGCCAAAGGTAGATGCTTAACCACGGAGCCACCCAGGTGCCCCTCCATCACAGTAATTTAGTAGACCCCTACTTTTCAGGCCTGCCCCTTATCTCCTCATTCTAACATATGGCATCCTTCCCAACCAGTCATCAGTTTTGAGAGGACCCATGTTGTTACTAACAAGGTTGAAACCCACTTAGTACAGTGCTTCTCCAGGCTGATTCCAGTGCTTCCAGAGGGCAGTGACCACCATGGGTGTGGGGTTGGGTTCCATTCAGGAATCCCCACTCTGATAACTGCTACCAGTTACTTAGCTGGGTGTCCAGCTGGGTGTCTTTGTTTTTGTTTTTGTTTTTGTTTTGTTTTGTTTTTAGTTTTTAGTTTTTATTTATAGTTATGCGTCTAAGAGAGAGCCCACACAAGCAGGAGGAGCATCAAGCAGAGAGAGAAACAGGCTCCCTGCTGAGCAAGGAGCCCAATTCAGGACTCAGTCCCAGGATCCCAGGACCCCTGGGATCATGACCCGAGCTGAAGGCAGTTGCTTAACTGACTGAGCTACCCAGGCATCCCTATAAGAACATTTCAGGGGCATCTGGGTGGTCAGTCGGTTAAGCATCTGCCCTTGGCTCAGGTCATGATCCCAGGTCCTGGGCTCCTGGGATGGAGTCTCCCATCCAAGCTCTCTACTCAGTGGGGAGTCTGCTCCTCCCTTTTCCTTTGCCCTCCCTCATCTCTCCTTGTGCTTGTGTGCTCTCAGGCATACACTCTCTGTGTTAAATAAATAAATAAAATCTTTTAAAACAAACAAACAAAAAAAAAACTTCCAAAGTCAGAAGGAAACTGAGACTCGGACAGTTGAGCCGTTTGCTGTGGTCACATAGGGCATCAATCCAGTTCCAGCCTGCACCAGAGTTCATAGCACAGGCCACCACAGTGCCACTTTATTAGCTGTTTTAAGCATATGAGAGATTGCTTATGCCCTGTTGTTGTAGATCTTAGACCTTAGTTTTAGGTGGTTCTGATATTCAAGTTGTATCTTTATGTACTCTGAATACGCAATATAGAACCTATAGTCCACTACTCTGAGTAGAATAAATGCTCCATCTGTAGTGGTGACTGCTTGGAGAGCTTTCCCACACTCATTGTCTGCATGTGCAGCTTTATAAGGTGGCTTGGGTTGTCCTTAGGATTGTTTTGTTTTGTTTTTTAATTTTTATTATCAGAGTTGATTATGTGTCTTCAACTGTGGAAGAAGAGCAGAGGTCCAAGGTTTTTTAGGACCAGCTTGACGATTCTGGGCAACTGCGTCTTTTTTTTTCCTTTTAATAATTTTTTTTTAAAGATTTTATTTATTTGACAGAGAGAGATCACAAGCAGGAAAAGAAGCAGGCAGAGAGGAGGAAGCAGGCTTCCTGCTGAGCAGAGAGCCCAATGTGGGGCTCCATCCCAGCATCCTGGGATCATGACCTGAGCCGGAGGCAGAGGCCTTAACCCACTGAGCCACCCAGGCGCCCCTGGGCAACTGCATCTTAAGATGTGCAGTTGTAGGGGTGCCTGGGTGGCTCAGTGGGTTAAAGCCTCTGCCTTCGACTCAGGTCATGATCCCAGGGTCCTAGGATGGAGCCCACATCAGGCTCTCCGCTCTGTGGGGAGCCTGCTTCCTTCTCTGTCTCTGCCTGCCTCCTTTCTGCCTGCTTGTGATCTCTGTCAAATAAATAAAATCTTAAAAAAAAAAGGTGTGGAGTTGTAGAATTGTATTTACATCATGTCCTTGTGTCTGTCGTATAGTTCATATCTGGGGCAGAGATTGGCAAGTTTGAGAAATTAAAACAAAGCCAGTGTAGCTTGGAGAGGAGAGGAGCAGAGAGGCGTGAATTGAGGTCAGAGATGGGAGGAGTCAGGACCCAGATGAGGCAGAGCCTTGAAGACTGGAGTTGGGATGTTGCTCTTAGGCAGAGAAAAGGTTTGGAGGTTTAAAAGCAGTGACCCAGTTCTGTTTGTCTTTTTTAAAGGTCTTTTACTGTCTTTAGATCCTGTGCCTATCACTTCTGTTCTCCCAACACCTTGCTTCTCTGCTTGGCCATCTATCAGATGGGGGACATCAACCTATAGTTTTCTCTTGTCTCTTTAACCGTGATTCTGCAGACTTCTCCGGAAAGTAGTTTACAAGAGACCTATGACATGGAGTGCAAAATAAGCAAAACAAATGTCCTCCTTCAGAGAGTACTGTGTGGTTTGTGTTAGGGGTGGAGAGGTGACCGTGGCAGAGCAGAGAATGGAGGCTCCTTGGGCAAGTCTGCCAGAATCTTGGAGAATAAGGGACCTGGCTTCACAAAGCCTTGCTTTCCACAAATGCCAAATGGGAAGTACCCACCTGATAGTAGTGTTATTTTATAGAATACCACAAAAAAGAAGAGCTGAGCAGCAGGGAGTGAGAAGGGGCAAGTAAAGTCTCCTACTTCAGATGCCTTGGAGCGTTGGAGGGAGAGAACTGGACTCGCGCTATTGACTTTAGACTATCAGATGCTCCTCACTGAAATGGTGGGAGCAGTAGTCAAATGTGGTAGGTACGGTCTGGCTGTAGGAAAGTAGGGTGATTGGGAGCTGGGCTGGTTAGGCTGGGGTAACATTAGATGCCGGAAGGCAGATCAGGGCAGGATGGCTATACTTAGAGCCAAGTAGTAAGAGGCTGGGGAGACCGAGGAGGGGGGCATTAGCAGAGGGTCAGAGCATGTTTCTTGCCCCCAGGCTTGAGGGATGCGCTCACCCAAGATGTGGGAGAGGGCTGCACCAGGCCAGGTTTTCAGGAAAGTGAGACTTTGTTTTCTTTCACATTTATTAAATGTCAGCCAGGGCAGGCTAGGATTGCAGACTTAAGGCAAAATATACGCTCTCTGGGCATCTGGAGTCCAGCTGAAGATAGAGAAAGCATAGGTAGAAATGACAGAATTCCAAAGTATTTTTTGTAGGACAGCAAATGAGTGGAGCAAACAAAAACTGAAGTTGCAGGGCCCAGTATCTGTCAACAACACTCATCGGCCCCAGACTGTAGCTTTGTTTCTTTTCAGTTTGCGCTCATTCTTGGCCTTAGCCTTTTTTTTTTTTTTTTTTTTTTTACAATACCTTGGCAGGATTTGATCTGGCTCTGAGTGCCAGTCTGCTACTTACAGACTGCACAGATGCCCTAAGGCTATCGTCCCTTTGTGGGGGTTTTTTGTTTGTTTGTTTTTTTAAGATTTTATTTATTTATTTGACAGAGATCACAAGTAGGCAGAGAGGCAGGCAGAGAGAGTGAGAGGGAAGCAGGCTCCCTGCTGAGCAGAGAGCCTGATGTGGGTCTCGATCCCAGGACCCTGAGATCACCTGAGCCGAAGGCAGCGGCTTAACCCACTGAGCCACCCCGGTGCCCCCGGCCATCGTCCCTTTGTATAGCAGAGTCCACCTGGGTGTTTGCTCCCCTGGTTCCCCTTCCCTTTCCTCACAGAATTCTCTCTACAGCTATATACTCACACATCCTCTTACTTGTCCTTGCCTTGTTGTCTGTTTTAATGCATTAATTGTATTTTCTTTGTGATTATTAATAATAACTAGAAGTCAATTTAGAATGATACCAATAGTTTTCTCTCCATGACTTTTCTTTCCTATTTCATTATTTAAAGATTTATGTATTTATTTTTATTTATTTTTATTTTTTTTATTTTTATTTTTATTTTTTTTAAAGATTTTAAATAAAATCTTTAAAGAGAGAAATCACAAGTAGGCAGAGAGGCAGGCAGAGAGAGAGAGGGGAGAAAGCAGGTTCCCTGCGGAGCAGAGAGCCCGACGCGGGGCTTGATCCCAGAACCCTGGGATCATGACCTGAGCCAAAGGCAGAGGCTTTAACCCACTGAGCCACCCAAGCGCCCCTATGTATTTATTTTTAGAGGGAAAGAGGGGGAGTGCGTGTGAGTGCAGGGGGTGATAGAGGCTGAGAATCCTCAAGCCGATTGAGGGGAACCATATGTGGGCAGGCTCCATCCCATGACCCATGAAATCATGACCTGGACTGAGATGAAGAGTCTGACGCCCAACTAACTGAGCCACCCAGGCGCCGCCCATTCATTATTTTAAAAATAAAGACAGAGGCAGTATGTTTTCTTAGATGAAAGGGAGATAAGGAAGGAATTGTACGGTGGAGGGAAAGGCCAGACAGTGAAGTACCTCATCTCATCAGCCTCATTGAGCTCCAGACATGAGACAGCAGGTTACCGCACTGAAAGGCTCAAAGAGGCCAAGGGTCTAGAACAGGTGAACTGAAGAGTTCGAGGAAATTGAGAGATGTGGCCCTTATGCAGGGGTCTAGATTGTAGCATCCTAGTAGCTCCTGCGTGCAGGTTTTTCTCTTCCCGCTGAGCAGACCTGATTTTAATTTGCGTGTTCACTCTTATTGTATCTTATGTTTGTGCTTAAACATTACTACTTTTTAACGGAATAAGATTGGTCGTAAGCCATTTTTCCAGGTTTCCATCAACTTCAGCTTCCAGCTGTGTGATTTCTACAAAGTCTCTACTATAACTCAAGGTTCTTTATTCACATTAGAAATTCCCTTATACACAGATCTGAAAATTTTCATTATTAGAAACAAGTAACATAATTAGGGTTTTCCTGTTTTGTGATTTCTGTAAGGTAGAAGAAGAATATTTAAATTATACTTAACTCCTTGGGTTTGCCTGGGTAGCTCAGTCAGTTAACTCTTTTGATTTTGACTTTCTGATTTCCACTCAGGTCATGATCTCAGGGTTGTGAGGTGGAGCCCTGTGCCAGGCTCTGCATGGATGTGGAGCCTGCTTAAGAGTCTCTCTCCCGGGACGCCTAGGTGGCTCAGTGGGTTAAGCCGCTGCCTTCGGCTCAGGTCATGATCTCAGGGTCCTGGGATCGAGTCCCGCATCGGGCTCTCTGCTCAGCAGGGAGCCTGCTTCCCTCTCTCTCTCTCTCTGCCTGCCTCTCTGTCTACTTGTGATTTCTGTCAAATAAACAAATAAAATCTTTTTAAAAAAAAAAAAAAAAGCTGCCTTGTCATCTCTGGGATCTGTGGTCATTCCAGGCCAGCAGTCAGCTTGCTGGACCAGTAGCTAGCTTGCTTTGTTTGTTTGTTTGTTTGTTTGTAAGATTTTATTTGAGAAAGGGAGAGTGAGAGAGCACAAGTGGGGTGAAGGGCAGAGGGAGTAATAGACTCACCACTGAGCAAGGAGCCCAACGCAGGGCTGATCCTGAGACTCCAAGATCATGATGTGAGCCAAATGCAGACACTTAACCAGCTGAGCCACTCAGGTGCCCCAAGGACAGTAGCTTTAGCAGAAAGAAGACCCTTTTTTTCCAAATGAGATAATGTGTGAAACCTACTTGTCAGATTTAACATTTTTTATAAGTATAAATGTATTTTTTTAGTTGAGATTTATAAGAATTAGCTAGAAAGGCAATTGGGACAGTTGACAGAATGGGAAGGAAAAAACTGGAAATAACATGAGTGACAGATGCAGTCTGCTATCCACTTCAGCATCCAGCTTATTTCTGAATGTGTTTTGTTGCAAGTAGTGATATGTCTCTTTTAGCCCTTTTAGCCTTTACCTTGTCATCTGGGGAGTCTTCAGTCAGACACATGGCACAGGCAGCTTCATCGCAAGGAAGATGTGCATGGAAAGCAGCTGGGGCAGCACAGTTTAATGTAGCAGTAGGGCATTCCCATGTACTGTCTTCTCGTATAACTTTATAAAATACAGGCTTAAGTTGAAATCCCAATCAGACATTTGTTGGGCCCTGAAAACACCTCTCTAAAGCTCTGTGGGTCTGCAGAACAATTTGAAAACCACTTCCGAAACAGAATTCCTGCCTTCCCTTTGAGGAGTTGAGCAGCCCCTAACCGGTGCCTGTCCTCTGACAATAACTGGGATTTCTTTCACCCTGCAGTTTAAAGTCCTAAAAAGATGCTCAGGCCTGGGCTTCCTTCCCCTGTGATGGCCCCACAGAGAGGCCAGGGAATGAACAACTCAGGGAGACATTATTGCTGCTGGGCATTGGGGGAGATGGCGTGGTGAGTGAGGTCTTGGTGACAGCAGTTCCACCCCCATGTAAATTGAGGTGGAGATAGATTTTCAAAATTTTTTTTAAGATTTTATTTATTTATTTGAGAATGAGAGAGAGCACAGGAGTGGGGTGCAGGGCGGTGAGGGTGGAGGGAGAAGCAGACTCTCCACTGAGCCCGGAGCCTGATGTGGGACTCTGTCCTGGGACTCCAGGATCATGACCCCAGCTGAAGGCAGGCACTTAACCGTGTGAGCCACCCAGGTGCCCCTAGTTTTGTGGGGTGTTTTTGTTTTTTTTTTTTACACTTTTTTGTGCAATTTCACTTTCACCATTCTCAGAGTTGTGTTCATTTCTTTCCTGTTGGAGTTAGTAACCAATATAGGGAGGAAAAAAAGGCTGCTTTTGTGCTCAGAAGCTGCTTCATTTAATACACATTCTCAGGGGTGCCTGGGTGACTCAGTCGGTTGGGCCGCTGCCTTCGGCTCGGGTCATGATCCCAGAGTCCTGGGATCGAGTACCGTATAGGGCTCTTTGCTCGGCAGGGAACCTGCTTCTTTCTCCGCCTCTGCCTGCCTGCCACTCTGCCTGCTTGTGTTCTCTCTCTCTCTCTCTCTCTCCCTCTGAGAAATAAATAAATAAAACCTTTGGAAAAAAAAAATACACACTCTCACCAGCTGTGAACAACACTGGGCTTATTGGTAGCACCTTGTGTCTTTGGCACTGCTTGATTTTGGTTTGAGCACTGAAAAAAATAAATCCTTAAAAAAAATCTGTAGGTTCCTTCGGATAGAACAGTGGGTATGGCTTAATTAAAGTAAGCCTTTCAATAAATAAATAAGATAAAGTAAACTTTTTTTTTTTGGTTGCAGAGAAAATGCTGACTTTGTCTTCTTTCTCCATCCTTACAGGTTGGTGACATTGTGAAAGTCACAAGGATGAATATAAATGGCCAGTGGGAAGGCGAAGTGAACGGGCGCAAAGGGCTCTTCCCCTTTACACATGTCAAAATCATTGACCCTCAAAACCCTGATGAAAACGAGTGATTGCTGTTGCCTGTTTTCTGCTGCTTCCTTGTTCTGCCTGTCATAGTCTCCTTTGAAGTGGGAAAGCATTCTCTCTCATAGGCAAGTTACACTGCATTGCCGATGTCCAGCTTTCTGCAGAGTGGCGGTCTCTCATACACATTTGGAATGCACACAGTGGCTGCCTCGGCATTTGTATCATAGTTGTATTGTCAAAGAGTAGCAGATTTTAGAGTTCTTTTGGATCATAAACTGGAAATACTGGTGGAAGCACACAAGTGGAGAGAAGTTGACAAGGAAGGGGTCTGTCTTCTCATCACTGCCCTGTTTGTTCTTGTGACTGATTCTGTCCCGTTCACCCAAATGGAGCTTGAGGCCATGGTGAGGTGTTGCCGTCGCTCTTCCACAAAGCAGTGGCTCAGTCACCACTTTGTTTTTCCTTTGAAGAACAGAGCAAATGAACCTTAAAGAAGAGGGAATTCTGTCCTAAACTCCCCAAATCTGGCTCTTCTTTTTTCCTTTTTGGTTTGGTTTTGGAAGACTTAATTAGACTTGTGTGTTCTGAACAGGTTTTTAAGTAGCAGGTTGGATTTTTGTGATATTGTAAGGAATGACACGTGCCTCTGAGCTTCCAAACTGAAGCTGCTGTAACTAAAGGAATATGAAAACAAACAACAAAAACACCAGCCCTTGGTTGCCAGTTGTACCTGTTTTGCCATATAGCAAACAACACACAGAAAAATCAGTCGTAGTGTGCCAAGCTTGTGTGCATGGCCTCTTGGATTACATTGTCCTCAAAAGCATCAGAGTAGGGGGTGATTTGGGGAAAGCTTTGCTTACCTTGTTTGCCGTGACGACAGGAGCAATGGGGGGAAGCACATGGCCAGTTTTCTGTACAGCTTTTTAGTGAATACACCCCTTTAAGGTATAGGAATTAAGTTTCTTTAAAAAGGTTGTTCATAGAATCATTGAATTCATTAATGAAACTTAAAATTCTTCTCACAGAGGCCCACTCCTCACTGCCGCAGCCCACGCTCACAAGGCTGCCAGAGAAAGATGGTGCTGCTAATACTGGTTCCCCGGTCTCTGTATCCGTGACGCTCCGAGGTAGAGAAAATGCAGACTCTGGAAATTGACTCATGCATTTGATGTCTAAAATTTTAGTGACTACGGAGAACCATTAATCATTTAGCAATTTGATGTTAACATTTCCTTGTTAGCTAAAAGAGGGCTGTTCATACAAGCCAGCTTGGTACAAAGGTGTGGCTGATCCCTTGTCTGGTGCACATAGCAGTTTAGGATTTTGGAACCTTCATGCAATTCAGTCTGCTCTCCCTTCTAGAAATTGGTGAAGACAGGCCTCAGCTCAGAATGAATACAGCAGACCTAGAAATGTAGCAGCCACCTAATGAGTGATTGCATCGTTTGCTGAGCGTCTGCTCTAACCATGGCCCTGTCTCCCAGGGGTCTTAGGTTTTGAGTTAGAGTGATATATATTTTTGTGGTGACAGAACCAGCAAAGCAACCATTTTTTTCAATCTCTCTTTAAATCAGTATTCCATTAGGCAGGTAACTACTGTATTAAAGAATCTTGAAAGTGTTTCTGTGACAAAGTTAATAATCAATTGAGAAAAATATCACTGTGGCTGCCCGTCTGTGGTTTTCCTGGGAAAAATGCAGTCTGCTCTCCCTAATCAGTGAGCACTGTAGCCACCTCTTGCTCTGAAGGTGTTGCCTCTCCATTGTAGTTGCCTCTTATTCTGAGTTCAGGCCCAGCCCAGCTCCCACAGCGAGTGGCACGTGCATGGTGGCATCCCTGCTGTCCACCTGGACACAGCGCTCACCTTGCAGCTGGTGACCCGGTACTGAGGGGGCCGGCCAGCAGAAGGTGGAGTTTGTGCCTTGCTCAAAGAGGACACAAACCTTAAGACTTTTTAAAACCAAGTTTAACTGAGGGGCTTGGCATGTTTTGGTGACAGTAGTTGGTTTGGAGTACAAGAAATGTATGGTCATTTTGGGAAGGACGATTTCCCTTCATCCATGTCTGCGGACCTATAGCAAGACCCACCTCACGTGGACCACTTCAGAATATGAGCACCTGCAAACCTACTTTGGCTTCATAATAGCCTGCTTGTCACTTCAGCCCATGTGCATGTCTCCAGGGCTGCCCAGGAGATTGGGAGCCCAAAATAAGGTGAGCCTTGAGTTCTGAACTCTTGGGATATGTGCCAAAAGTAGTACCTTTTTGACTTAGGACCTTACTAGTTTTTTTTATCAGGCAGGGAGATTCTCTTCATCACACTAAATATACAAAAAAAAAAAAAAAAAATCCTCGCCTCAGCTTCGTGCCTGGGTTCCCCAGTGACTGGGGAAGACTTCCTGTTTCAGAAAGCGATGCGAATCTTTCAGAGGAGCTGCCTTTGCTCCTTGGTTGGTCTCCTTTTAAGGATTGTTCATTATTGCTAATTGTTCTGGTCTTCTGTGTGTCACTTAAGAAAATATTTGGATGTTAAATTAACTCACTTGGGAACTGAACAAATTATGAACTCTAGGGCATTGGTGGTTTAACTCAAAACTTATTTATCCTGAGAAGGACCTCCCAACACAGGAGTCATCCTTGTCATTTCTTTGTCGTTTGGTACCACCTGATGGCACGGTGGAAGAGGAGCACGTGTCCACAAGCTGCCATTTGACAACTTTGGTCACCCGGACAAGACACCTTCTGTGCTCACTGTTGGAAAACGGAAAGGGGGGAAAGACAGCTGCTCCCTCCTTGGAGCTCAAGGATCCCTGGCTCCGTGCTGACTTTCTTTTACAGCTGTTTACAGACAAGACAGGCCAAGGCAGACGGCCACTGCTCTTGTAATGTTTGCTCAGAGGAATATTACCATTTTATTTTTGAAAAGGGATGATGTGTTTTTGTGCCAGGTGTTTATAATTTAATCCTTTAATATTATGTTCATTAACCTCTTAAAATGAGTGACTTTTTGATTGTTTTAACACAGTACCTAAGACTAATGCTTTCTGTGGACACCACTGAGCTCTGCCTCAAACTCCACCCTCTGGGACCAGAGACCTCTGTCCCTGGTTAACTGTGGAAACTGAGCTGGTTGTATATTCTAAAGGAGTAGAAGGACAGTTCCCTGAGACAGGGTCGTTGTCTCTGCAGGAGGAACAGTGGCCTTGCTTCTAGACGGTCTTCACTGTGTGTTTTAAAATGACAACAACAACACAAAACTTTTGACCTGTAACTTAAAGATCATAAACTTCAGGCAATAATATTTTCTGTGTAAGCTTTTAAAATTATTTTTGGGGATCATAGCTTGTTTTATTTTGTGCTATAAAATTAACAGTATTAAATGACTTATATTCTTAGAACATCGAGTGTCTTTTCTTAACAGATTAGTGCCTTTTTATTTTTGTATTCATTTTACGTTACTGGTCCCGGCATCAGAACCCTTGTTTCCATGGCCTGTTTGTACATTGTCTCAATAAAACTTGCATCAGCCGGTGGTGGCAGCGGCGGCTTTGGTGTTTCGGTGTCTCCTCAGTGCTGCCTGCAGGCTCCTCAGTCCACATCAGCCTCCCAAACAGTTAAATACCTGGTGAATGCCTGTGAAACACACAAACAGCTGGTAATTCCTCCGGGGATGCTGCGTCTTGCATTGGTGCACTGGCCCTTCCCCACAGTTGGGGCCCCCCTGCAGAAGAGTGTGCAGGTGCAGTGGGTGCTTTGGGGGGCTGGTGCTCAGTCTTGGCCTTTGGAAGACAGAATGGTAGTTTCCACGCTTTACACCACCAAGGAAAACCTGGGTGTTTTCCCTTCATGCACCTGTCTCTGAAGGCCTCTGTTAAATACTTGTTCAGCACAAGCTACCCCAGGTTGAATGGTTTCGAGTCAAAGTCCTGGAAAACAAGCAGCCTCATCACAAGTTAGGGGCATGATACCTGCTTAACTTTTAACATTATTTTCTGTTCCTGTCTGTATATTGCCTTCCCCCTGAACTCCAGGGACCTGCAGGTAGACAGCTGGCGGCTGGGGCGGGGGGGGGGGGTGGGTGCAACACACTTTTCCTGACATCCCCCTCAGCCAGAGCCCCATTCCCATGCATATTTCTGTGTGTGTATTGAGAGGTCCACATTTCCTTGTAGTGAAACCTCTGACAAGGAGTTTCAGGAAGTGACACCAATCCATATGTATGTAGAACTATGCTGCTAAAATGTACTCTCTGGCTCCTACTTTCAGGATTCTGCAGAATTTCAAAAGAAAAGTTTTTCTTGAAATACCAAAACTTAAGCCATTCTAGAAGAAACTGTGCCCTGGAGGCAGACACCTTTGAAGAATACTTTGTTTGAAAGGGTGCATTTTGATCAGCAGTGCCAGCTGGGTTCCTCCGTTGCAGGGAAACCCTTGGAAATGGGGCCAGGTGTGGGGGCTAACCCTCCACATTTTTGCTAATCTAGGCTGCATGCAGGCCGGCAGAGGCCACTGCCCAGATCTTGAAACCTCAGGCAATAGCAAAAACCGGGACATCACTGGGCTCTGCACACAGTCTCCTTCCTGGCTCCTGTTGGGAGGCCCTTCTCTTGTCTAGTCATAGACCCTCTCCCCCAGCTCCCTGTCAAGACCTGACCCTGGGATACCTGGGTGGCTCAGTCATTAGGTCTCTGCCTTTGGCTCAGGTCATGATACCAGCGTCCTGGGATTGAGCCCCAAGTGGGGCTCCCCGCTCGTGGGGAGCCCGGGGCTCGCCTGCTTCTCTCTCTCCCACTCCTGCTTGTGTTCCACTGTCGCTGTCTCTATCTGTAACAAATAAAGTCTTAAAACAAAAAAAGACCTGACCCTGCTCTTGCAGTCTACATACACCCCTAGTTTCCCGGGTCTTGGCAACCTGAGCTGGAACACAGAGGGGATCCCTACCCTGCAGATGTGGTGAGGATGGCTCCCAACAATGGGAGCCACTGTGGAGCCCTGGGCAGGTTCAGGTTCGGGAAGACTTCTGACTGCCTGAGAGAAGGGAAATAAGCGTAATACGGGGCAAGGAAGCAGCTCGGGCGGCTGGAGCGGGCCTGGCTTTGTCTTTGCCTGTGATCCCTTGCTGATCTGAGACCAGCCCTTCCTCGATCCTTCTGGTCTCATCAACACCGCTGGCTCTCCACCCGCGCTGCACAGTGGAGACCTCCGGGATCCCATCCCAGATTCTAATTTCATGGGTCTGGACGCTGGGGTTTCTTTTTTTTTTTTTTAAATTTCTCCGGGAGTTCTGTTATGCAGCCAAGTTTGGGAACTGCTTGTGCTAGTGAACCCCTCACTCCTGGGCTTCCGGCTCTCAGAAGTTCCAGGCCAAGTTGCTGTGGTCTATCTTGACTGCCTGTGATAGGAACGAGGCTTGAGTCTGCCGGGGCGCGGACCCGAGTGGGCGGAAGTACTGCGGGTCTGTGAGCACTCCCCTTCCCTCCTTTACCGGGATGACCCGGGGGTGGAGGGCCCCCGAGCACCGTCCAGCAGTACGCAGGCGCGGCCGCCACACACCTGGAACTAGAAGGCGTCCTCGGTGCCAGGCGCGGCCGCCCCGCGTACCCAGGCGCAGCCGGGACACCTAGACCCCAGTCCACCGCCTCGCTGGCCCGTCCAGACCCCTTACACCCGGCCCCACTGCTCCCCACGCCGGGCTGCTGCCGTTGGTCCCCGGGGCAGGCGGACCATCACACGGGTTAGGGATGGAGAGAGGGAGGACCCCGCGCGGCGTGAAGTTGGAGGACCTAGAGCTCTGGATCCCCCGGAGGCTCCCTCTCGCTCAGGTCCCAGAAACGGTTTGCCCCTTCCCAGACGTTGTCCAGAACGCATGGCTCCCCGCTGAGCCGGGTGAGCCCCCCCTCTGCGGGGCCCCGACGGCTGCCGAGCTAGCTGGCTGCGGGGTTCGGGCGCCGGTCGGGGTCTTCCTGGCGAAGCCGAGGCTCGCGTGGGGTGGCGGGCTGGAGGTGGGTAGACGGGCATGAGGCCGGATGGCCGTCAGCGCTGCCCGTTTCCGGACAGCTCCCAGGGCTCCTGGGCTCTGGGCCCTAACAGGTAACCTGTGTCCTGGAGGCCCGGGAGCGGAGGAGTGGGACCGCAGCGTCTCAGCGCCCTGGTTGCGGAAGTGGGGGCGGGCACTCGCGGAGAAGGGCGGGCTGGGGGCGTGGCCAAGGTGGTGGGCGTTCAGGACAGCTAGCACCCACCAGCCCGAGGGAGCCCCGCGGAACCTGCCGCGTAGGCTAAGGGTGTGAGGAAGTGGCTCGGGGAAGGGGTAAGGGGGACGACTCTCTGAGTGGCGCCAGGAGCTACCCAGCAGCCAAGGCCTGGAAGGAGGGAGGGAAGGAGTGCTGTGTCCAGTAACTGCGCGGAGGATGGGCACCAAGAGGAGGGGAGACCTGGGCAGGGGTACACCAGATCCAGTGAGCAGAGGAAAGGGACGCAAGTCCCAGTGCCAGCCCTTCGGGAATGGTGGTTTGCAGCCCACCTGAGCTCCCACAACAGCTCCAAGAGTTTGGGGGAATTCCTCTTTGGCATCAGGGTTGGAGGAAGAACATCCGTAAGACGCAGCATTCAAAAGACGGGTATCTGATGAAATGTATCCTTCCACTGTCCATTCCACTCTCCAGCATCTCTCTGTTTCCAGTTTATTATATATTATATACATTTCCACAGTTATTCTGTAACATACAAGCATACTGAAGTACCCCTGTACATATCCTTTCTTTTTTTTTTTAAAAGATTTTATTTATTTATTTGACAGAGAGAGATCACAAATAGGCAGAGAGGCAGGCAGAGAGAGAGAGGAGGAAGCAGGCTCCCTGCTGAGCAGGGAGCCGGATGCGGGACTCGATCCCAGGACCCTGAGATCACGACCTGAGCCGAAGGCAGCGACTCAACCCACTGAGCCACCCAGGCGCCCTGTACATATCCTTTCTAAATGTTTTCTCTACCAAGGTAGCATGGATTACTTATGTTGTGCACCTCGCTTTATTTCCCCAATCTGTTTTCAAGATTTTCGTGAATGTGTGTGTGGAGGTTTTATTCTTTTTCACCAATCTATAGTACTCAATGATATGGCTGAACCACCCACTCATTCAACAGTCCACTAGTGATGGACATGTAGGTCCTTTCCAAGGTGGTCAGATGCATTAAAATGAGCTGCTCCAAGTGGAATCGTCAGATCAAAGGCTCTGGGCATTTGCAATTTTGAAAAGTGTTGCCAAACTGCCCTCTGTAGGGAGTACCTTAATTTACACTTTTGCCAGCAACAGATAAGAAAATATTTATAACATTTGTACAAATGCTCTGAAGACACCCTTTGTGACTGAACAATGTTCCTTCATGTGGCTGAGGGAGCTTAAATTAGCACATTTGTCTTGAGGGTGTGGAGGTTGTTGCCAATCTTCTGATGAGAGAAAACCCTCTGGTCTAAGGGCCCACCTTCCAGCCCTCTGCTGACTCTGGCCCAGTCTTTACCCCAGGTGTCTCCTGACTTCCTGGTCCATCTGCCTCATTCCAGTCCAATAACAGTCCTAGTTGCTGGTATGGTGACAAAAGACCCTGTGATGAAAATCTCTCACCCAACTCCTCTTTGGGCCTGTAACATACCTCTGTGCTATGCCCCTCCCCAGAACTCAGCACTCACATCAGACTGGACTGGCCCATTCTGAATTCCGTGGAATTTGCCATCTCACCTCCTTGCCTTTGCTTGGACATTCCTTCTGCCTGGATGCCCTTCTTCTCTCTGGTGAACTCCTAAGGACCTGTCTGTCCTCAGTCCTTGCCACCTCCTAGGAAAGCCCTTCTGAACTTCCCTCCCTCCATGAAGACTGGAATTAGGACTGGTTACCCCACAATCTGGGAACAGGTCAGTGTAGCAAGATAGGGGCTGAAGAAGTCAGTAGGCAACTGGAGCTGACTGTAGAGACAGAGAACCCAGAAGGTGCTGGGAACATAGGGTTCAGACACGGTTTGTGTAGACCAAATTGGGCTGGGGGAGGCTGGGCTGCAGTAGCCAGAGCAAGTCAGGAATGAGGCTAGGGTGCGAGGTTTGGCCCAGGTTCCCAAACCTAAGGATCCTCCAACTTCTGCTTCCGTGTGATTGAATCACTGTGCAGCTGTGGGCACAGCTGTCCTCAGCTTTGGTGTTGGCTGTGCTGTATCCGCGCCCCCCCCACCGTATTTCCTGGGAATCAGTTAAACTCAGGTCTCAGGATCTGAAAATCTATTTAAATCTGGCAGGGAAGAGGGCTCTACTGTTTCAGCAGCTGCCCTCAGAATCCCAAAGCTCCCAGAGGCCCAGCTGGCCCTCAGACTGGCCTCCAGGGGGCGCCAGTGTCAATCCCAATGTTAAGCGTTGAGCCTGTGTCACTTTCATCATCGCAGGCACCCTGGAATCCAGGCCCTAGGCTGAGGGGGAATGGGTAACAGGGGAAACTGACAGAAGCGGGTAGAGGAAAGGAGAACAGAGACAAGCTTGGGCAGGGATCTCTCCCTCTCTCTTACACACACATACACACACCACCTCCTCAAACCTTGGCAACCCCCTTCCTTGCCTTTAGGGTGTCTGTTGGGTCTAGGGGTCTCTCAGACACCCCAGGTCACCTCACTACATCTCAACCTAGGGCTCGATTTCCCTCTTCACTATCAGCCCTGTGGGTATTCTCCAGATCAGATGTTTTTGCCTTGTCAGAATCATCCTTGGGGCAAGATCAGGACCTCAGACTGTCCAAGGCTCAGAGGCCTCCTGAATCTCCCTAAGTCCTCTTGTTCATATGTACCACCCCCAAATTTGAGGGCCTCTATGAGGCAGCACTCCTTTTTTTTCCTTTAATTTTTAAAATCTTCTTCTAACTTTCAAGAAAAATTATTTATTTGAGAGAGAGGGTGAGCACAAGCAGGGGGAACAGCAGGCAGAGGGAGAAGCAGGCTCCCTGCTGAACAAGGAGTCCCATGCAGGACTCAATCCCAGGACCCTGGGATCATGACCTGAGCTGAAGGCAGCCACTTAACCAGCTGAGCCACCCAGGCGTCCCCAAGGCAGCACTCCTCACCTACCTTAGGTATTAGCATTTGCTCCCTAATGATCTTGCAGTTTCTGCCCCACTACAGGGCAGCTAGAGTCTCGAGCCCAATCTCTCATGCCAAGTGTGCCATAGTGGGCTTGCCCCATGTCAGGGCAGCACTTGCCCCATGTCAGGGCATATCCCCAGCTTGTTGGCTTTTGCACAGCCCCCACATTGACCTGTTCCCCAGTCTCATCTCTGGCACCCCACACTTAGCAGCCCCCTACCCCATATCCTGAGCGTCCTCTGTTTCCTATGGTTCTGCATGGTGACCTGGCAACCTCCTCAGGATGGCACTGTAGTCACCCCCACGTTTTCTGGGGAACCTGGGCACAGGGGTTCACTGATGCAGATGGGTCCCTGAGCAGGACTCGAACTCTGCTCTGGAGACTATGGGGCCTTGGCCAGACCTGGCAGGCCTCTCCCCTCCCACTGCTACCCTTCCACTGGTAAGCCCAGCATAGCCTAGCCAGCCTGCCAGGATTCAAGTCTCTGTTTTGCCACTCACCAGCTGGTAGCCTTGGGGGCGTTCCTAACATCTCGAAACCTCAGTTTTCCCAACTGTCAAATGGAGATGATGCACAGAGAAACTTCCTTCTCAAGCAGTTGTGAAAAAAAGAAATAAATGTGTGTGAAGCCAGAGCCATGGCTGGCTAAGGGGGCTGGAGCTGCAAGGTCAGCAAGTGTGTGGAATGGGGCCTGGTTTTGGAGGCCAAGGGCACCAGGCCCCATACACCATCTGTCCACTGATGGGGCCTCTCCTGTGGCAGTGACCACAGTCACACTGTGGAAACCACACACATGGCCACAGAGGGATGGTCTGAGCAGAACCACTTGTCCCCTTCAAAGTCTGGGCCCCACACCCACCTGCAGAGGAGTGACCCATGCAGACCCTGGTCCTGCCCCTGGGTGAGAATCTGCCTTCTGAAGTCGTATACCTGTAAGATGTGGGGGAGTTGTGCTTGTCCCTCTGGGCGGGGTGGGTCATAAGGACTTTCTCTGAAGGCTGGATCTGCCTGGTGCAGGGGACTGTCACTGCTGTCTTTTTTGTCATCCTTACAGGAGAGCAAGGCCCAGAAAGGGGAGAAGTGGCCAAAAACAGAAGCCAACAGGAGCCGCCAAAGGGGACTAATAGGACAGAGCTGGTGGGCCCTGATGTGTTTGTTTAGTTACAGATGTGACACAGCTTCCCTGAAAAGTGTCTTTCATTCATTCCCTACATAGTCACTGAGTCCCAGTTTGCCACAGGTATAAGCTCTACCTGAACACAGCGCAAAGATTAAGATAATCAAGACAGTGATACTAGAGGTAACTAGGATCTAGAATTTCTGTGCCCGATCACCTCTGAGTCAAGGAAGGCTGGTCAGGGAGGGCTTCCTGGAGGAGGGGACACAACACCAGGGTGCGTCATGATTTAGAGGGACCCAGGAAGTTCTCCTGATATAATGATAGGTGGGAAAAAGAAAATATCATAAAATATAATTTAAGATACATCTTATGAAGTGTGGGGAGAGGGGAGGGAGCTAGGAGACAGAGGAGACTGAGCCCCCAAAGGCGGTCAAGCTATCTATGAGGCAGTCTCGAGTGATTGGGATTTTTCTTCTTGGGGAGGTTATTCCGGGTGATTCAATTCCCACCCCAAAAGTCACTCCGCCGCCCAGGAGTCGAAGACTTAGGAAAGAAAAAACAGAAACAAGAATCAGACCCGGTGCGCAGACCAACTTGGCCACCCCTCTAGGGTCCAGAGAATCCCCGGGAACCCAGACGCCGCTGGCGCCGTCCACGGCCAGAAGGACCACCCAATACCTCCCCACACCCCACGAACCGCATGTGGATTCCGAGGCCACCGGCCCGGTCCCTGACCCGGGACCGACCCCCTTCTACCAGCAGGGACCCGGCGGGGCGGTGCTGGGCGCCGCGGGCTCCCCGGCCGCAGTGTCGCCGCAGCGCCGGCCCCGCCCCCGCCCGCTCCACCCGCCCCCCCCCCCGCGGCCGCGGCCCCGAGCGGTTCCACAGCGGAGGCCCACGCCGAGCCCAGGTGAGCTTCCGCCCTAGGGACCCCAGACCCCAGGACCCCGGACCCCGGACCCCGACCCCGCCACGCAGGCTCTGCTGCCGGGTCCCGGCCCCGCTGCCTCCGCCCCCGGGGCCAGCGGGCGCGCTCGCAGGTCTCGGACCCTGGGCCGGCGCGTTGGGGGCTGGGGCAGACAGCGGGAGAGGGAGAGAGAGAAGCTGGGGCCGAAGCGCCTCTATTCCTTCTCCCCTCCCCGGCCCGGGGCCCTTCCCCGCTACCCCCGGCGTCCCACTGTGTGCCTGTCCCCCTTCCGGCCGCCCCCCCCGCCCCCCGGTGTGGTGAGTACGTCTGGACAGCGGGAAGGCGGCTTTAAAGGTCTTCCCAGGTAGAGGGGACTGCACGTGCAAAGGCAGGGGAGAGTTCGCGGGAGGCTTGCGCCCGGGGAGCAGGTGAGGGCCGGCACCCCTCTAACTTGATTGCTATCCTGATGAAGGCTGAAAGCCACTGAGGGTCCCAAGTGAACAGCACCTCCCCCACCCCCACCCCCCAACCCCCCCACCCCCGCTCCCTTTTCTGCCCAGCCTGCACTGGCCTAGGGGGACCGTGTCCTGGTGAGTGAGGACACATGCGCCTGGTGGGAAAGTTAGAACTTTTCAGCACTGGGTTAATTTGTGGGAAAGGGGCAGCACTCCACAAAATCTTGGGGATGCCTCCTGCTGCTCCACAAGCAAGAACCTTTGCCTTTGAGGTAGCAGGGCTCCCAGCCTGCCTGCACACAGGAGGCCCGGAGAAGGTTCCATCCCCAGCAAATCTCTTTCCAGGCCCAAGGCCCTGGAGGGTCTAGGACCCCCAGGCACCCCAGGGAGGGAGAAACCGCCCAGACAGGGACTGGACAGCAAGTGGAGGTCCCACCTTCTCAGACATCTGTGGCCCAGCAGGTGAAACCTGAGACCAGGCAGAAAGGAGGTGGCCCGGCTGAGCCCAAGGAGAAGCCAGGAACTGGGGAGGGCCCCCTTGTGCCCAGGGAGGGGCCAGGCAGGGCAGGTGGTAGCTCAGTCTTAACTGATCTGCCTTGGTGATGAGTGGGGGACCAAGTACCAGTATGCCCCATGTGGCCAGTGACCTTTGGCTGCCACTACCTCTCGAACTGTAAGTGCGCGCCTCTAGGGCTGGTAAGATCAGATGCCAGAACGTAGATGGCCCTTCCCAACTTTTCCTCCTTGGCCGCCTTGCTCTCAGGCACCCACTCAAAGCCTTTGCTAGGATCTGGGCAAGACCGGGTAGGCCTCAGCCCCACCTCAAGTTAGACTTCAGGAAGAACTTCCAGGGGAAATAGAGGGGATGACAGTGGAATGGACTGGGGGGAGATCATTTGTAAACAGGGCTGCTACACCTTTGTCCCAGGGCTTCCAAAGTCCGGTCTGTAAGCCGAATCTTCCAGGAGGCTGACCCTGTGGCCTTGAGGACTCTGATCTGGTGACCTCTCGCCAGTCCTGTGGCTTGCAGGGAGATATGGGGGCTTCCTGGGTCCCTGCTCATCTTGAAACTAACCAAGGCAGGGGGGAGGTGGGAGGTCACCTGGATGCCCCTTCCTGCTGCTTGACCTTGGCAAGCCCTTGGCCTCTCAGTTTCTCCAACTGCTGTTGGATGTCATCTCAGCACCACAGGCCTGGAGAGCATTTGCAAAGTGGGGGGCCTGTGTACAGGGTGGGAGCTCATGGCTGCTGGGCATGGGCTGTGTGCCTGGGCTCCCTTTCCCCCAACCTCATCAGGCCTGGGCTAGCCGCCTACTTCTGTTCACCATGGAGCTGGGTTTCCCTGGGGACCAGCGGACTGGCCCAGCCCAACCCCCACCCACCCACACCCTCCAGTGTCTCCTGGCCTCACTCACCCTGGGAGGAGGGGTAGAGGCTGGAGGCTGGGCCACCTCTTGGACCCCTGCCCCCTTTGCCCTGCCTTCCAGGGCTGGAAAGCCTCCATCCACTGCTGGGCCGGGAGGAAGAACCAGGGGTTGCCTGGAGGAGGTGGGTATCCAGGACCTGCCAGCCAGAGTGGGGGCCAGGGCCCAGGAGAACTAAATGTCATCCCCGTTGTAGGAAGGAGAAACTACAGAATCAGGAGGGCTTTGATCTGCCTGAGAGGACCTGGGTTTGGACCCCAGGCATGGTGGGGGTTCCCAGGCTGCTGGCTTTCCAGTGGGCTACAGAAATCAGGTTTTACCAGACAAGGCAGCTGTGGGGCTGGACTAAAAAGGCTGAGGTCAGTGCAGAGGGCCCCCTAGGCAGTAAGCACAGCCCACAGGCAAAAATGGGAAGGGAGAGTGAGAGTAGGGAGGCTGGAGGGCCTCAAAGGGGAGGTGACTTCCAGGGTCCCCTATAGGCATAGGCAGTGGATCCCAACTCAAATGTGCGCGTCTTCCGGAAGTGCCCCCCACCCCCGCTGCCCCCATCTATCTCTATCTCTCTGCATCTCTCTCCACAACCCCCATCAAAGCCCTGGTCCCTACAGATGCCCCTTGTCTCCCCTGCAGGTCCTGGAGGCAGCTCCAGCCCGGATGGCAGCTCCAGCATCTCTAAGGGCCATGGGGAGTCCAGCCCCACCTCCGGGGGCACCCTAGGCCTCCCACAGCCTACCATCTGTGTTCCTGCCCCCCCCATCAGCTGTGGGCCATTCGCCATGGGTGGGTGCTTCTCCAAACCCAAGCCAGGTACCTCTCTCTTCTTGCCTCATCCTCCCCCATCCCTCTCCTCTCCCCTCTCCCTCCCTCCTTCCCTCCTCCAGCCACCTTCCTCCTCCCCCTCCCCCCTCTGCCTCCGAAGTAGGTCAGGCTGGGCGGGCAGGCTGCTCAGAATGTTAATTCCCTGTAGGCAGGAGGGGGCAGGGGGCCAGGAGCCTTCTCTTGGGCCCCCTCCAATGGGTCCCCTTCTTTATCTGGGGCTTTGGGTGCTTCTGGGGGAAATAGCAGCTGAACCTCTCTCAGAAAGTAGAATTTAGGGTTCCTCCTGCTCCAGGATAGGGCAGGGGGGCCTTCCCTTTAGGGCTGGGGAAGAGGGACTCCAAGGACCCCCGTAGCTGCTGTGTGACCCAGGGCATGCAAGTTACCTCTCTGAGCCTCAATTCCCTCTCTACAAAATAAGCCTGACCCATCAAAGTTGCCATGAGGGTGGGGTGGACAGATCACAGCCCTCTTCTGATGCCCTGTGTGACCTTGAACTGAGTTGCCCCATTTGTGCAGGAAATCCTACCCTGCTTGGCCAGAGGGGCTCCAGCCTGAGGTGGGGGCTTCCCCGGTGCTAAGGGAGGCCTGGATGTGCTCTCCATGGAGACTTCTGCCTCTTGGGTTCTCTCTCCAGCCCCTATTTTCCCTCTCTTTCTTCACAACATTCAGGAAGGCAAAAGAATGGAGGCCTGTCACAGATGAAGACATGGAGGCCCAGAGAGGCCTCTCTCATGCCCAGTCAGTGCCCCGCCCACCTGCCACCCAGGCCACCCTGCCCCGGCCAGCTCCCCTTATACCTGATACCCATCGGCTCCATTACCTTGGAACACATGAGACTTTTCTCCTTTTCCTGGGTCTGAGGGAGAACTTGGGGGCAAGAGGAGACCTTTAATGCCCTGCCAGGCAGAAGGGACGTCCCCCCACCACCCCTCCCCCCCGCCATACCTGTCTCAGGGACCACTTGTCCCTCCCCCCATGCCCATCCTGTGGGTACCCAGTTCTGGGCCCAATCCTGACACCCTTCCTGGCTCCATGTATGACTTGGGTGAATGATGGCCATTGTCTTGACCTCAGCCTTCCCCCCCATCAGAAGTGGGCAGGAAAATGCTAGCTGGTCTGGCAGGAGGCCAAGAGCAGAGGATGCCACCTGCAGCTTCCTTTAATGGACTTCAGCAGGCTGGCCTGCCTGAGACCCCTGGCCCCCAGCTCCCAGGTCAGGAGCTGACAGCTCTCACTGCCCCAGAGGCAGTGGTGAGAACATGTTCTTGAGCCCAAATCCAGCCCTGCCGCTTTCTGGCTGTGTAGCCTTGGGCAGGTGACTTCACCTCTCTGAGCCTCTGCGTTCTCATGTCTAAGTGGAGCTAACAATTTTGCCCCCTCCCCTGCCCCGCCCCATGCACACTGTCTTGCTTAGCACAGGGCCTGGCACACAGGAAGGGGTATGTGTAGAACATTATTACTCCTCTTTTTGGAGGTAGGCTCCCTGCTTATAGGACTCCCCTGTGGGGCTATAGCTATTAGGTTGGAGCTTAGACCCCTAGGCACCTACACTGGGCAGGTCAAGGCTGAGTTTCAGAGAATGTCAGCATGTGTGAATGGGAGCATTTGGGCCATAAAAGTTCAGCTGGGGTCAAGAGGGTCTACAGGGAGACCAGAGCAAACCAAAGGTCTTTGTGCAAACTCTACCTACCATCTTGCTTGACTCTGGGTTGGACCACATCAGCACACATTTCCTGAGCTCGCTCTATACTCCCCATGTTCCATTGGCTCTGGGTCCGTGATAAGAAGTGTTCCGGGCCAGACCCTTGCCAAGCTCAGAACTAGGAAGAAGCACAGCTCTCTTGGCATCTAGTCGCTTGCCTCTTCTGAGGCCACAAGTGCCACTTAAAGGCTTTCCCTTTGTGCTGTGGCTGCCAGGAGGCTCAGAACTAACAATACAATGCTATTCCCCAACTTCATCTGTTGAGTTTCTGGTCTGAGTTACATATATTAAATCCTTCAGCATTCCCTACCACCAAGGAGGTAGGCACTGTTCTCTCTGTTTTATAATGAAGGCATCTGAGGTCCACAGGGGTAAGGCAAGGGTGCATGGTCACATGGGCTCCTGGGAATCATGAGGCTAGGGTTGATCTGGCTCTGTGGGTGGGCAGAGACCCCCCTCTTCATCCACCATTCCACTACTGCCTCTGACTTAATGGATTCCCGTTAGACTGCATTGGCAAGCCCCTTGGAGCCTTCTGGAAGGACGTGGAGGATACAAACAATCTGGCTTGGCTGTTATCTGGGCCCCTGCCAGGCTGTTCTGTGAGCTTCCTCTCTACAGTTCACATAACTGGTGTCAGCTGAGTTGGGAGTATTTTCCTTTTTAATTCTTTTCAAAACATTCTAACACCATTACATAAAGTATGGAAAGTGGAGGCAAAGCACCCACCCCACCCTCAATCTCCCCCTCCCCTACCACCTGACCCAACAGCTTCAGCATGGTATGGTGGTGGGCTCTAGGGCCCTTCCTGCCCAGTTGGAATCATGGAGCAGACCTTCACCCCTACCCCCTGCTGTGCCTGGGCCAGGCTAAGAGCTGGGACTTAAGGATAAGGGGTGTGGGCCTGCCATCCCCGGCTCTGGGCCAGGCCAGGGTGGGAGATTAGCACAGCGTGAGATGAGGAATGGGCAGCCGGAGGACGCAGCAAATGAACTGTCCAGGTGGATGGGTAGGGGTGAGCCAGGGCCGGGAAGGATGACAACCCAGGCCAAGGGAATTGCATAGGCAGAAGGCCCAGAGGCGTGACTCCGTGTTCTCTGTTTCTGGAGTGCCAGGTCTGGGATGGAGGGCACGAGAGGTAAAATGGGGAGAGGCCTGGAGGCTCTGGTGCCTTGGGAGTTGGTAGAAGCCCCTCCTGCTTCCTCATGGTCCCATGCTGGTCCCTTCAGCATGATCCCATGCTGGGCCAGGGGCTTAGCTTCCATCACTCGGCCCAGGAGGCCGGATTATCGCTGCTAAAAATTCTGTTTATTGTTCCCTTCTAATTAGAAAAACACCCCAGGCACATTGTAGGGAATTTAGAAAATGCAGAGAAATATAAAGATGAAAACCAGCTAACTGCCTGCTAGAACGGGTCCCATAGGCACTCTGGGGAAGGGTCTTCTGCGTGGAAGCTTCGAGAGGTGGGCCCTGCGCACCCTCTGCACCTACCCTTTTTGGGTGGGGTTCACACCCAAGGCCCCAGACCCCTGCACATGAAAACATGGAAAACCCAGGGCTTGGCAAATGATGGGTTCCTACATTGGTGAGCATAACTATTTTAAGAAGTTGAAAATAAATTGTGTACATTTTTTTTTTAATTAAAAAAAAACCCTCAAACCTATGGGAAAGTTGCAAACAGACCAACAGACCTTCTGTTTGCCATCACCCAGATTCACTGGCCAGGAAATGAGCCGCACCCAGATTTGGACATCCTGCTCTCATTGGGTCTGACTGTACACGTGACCTGACCCTTTAGGGATGTCCTCCGCCATCAGGGACCACGCATTTGGAGTCTGAGCAGGGCTCAGGGCATCAGGGTTCTTTCCTCCCACATAGATTCTTGGACAAAAGGCAATGTCAGGGTCAAAGGAGCCCCCTTGTGCCCCCCCACCTCATTTGCTACTGAAAAAGAAAACATGCAGAGATGAACTCAAGACAACCCAGCTTACCCTCCTTCTGTCTCTGTTCTCCTTCTCACCTGTTTTAAAGCTCTCTGAAGCTGGTGCAGGGAGCTTTCTGGAAAGGTGGAGGCATGGGAGGGAACTCACTCAAAGGAGCCAGTCCTGGAGCTGGTGGGGTGGGGAAGGGAGTGGGCCAGGCTGGGGGCTCATTGTGCTGCCCTGCCCACCCACAGTGGAGCTCAAGATCGAGGTGGTGCTGCCGGAGAAGGAGCGAGGCAAGGAGGAGCTGTCAGCCAGCGGGAAGGGCAGCCCCCGGGCCTACCAGGGCAATGGCACAGCCCGCCACTTCCACGCTGAGGAGCGCCTGACCGCCCCTCACCCCTATCCCGGCCCTCAGGACTGTGTGGAGGCCGCTGTCTGCCATGTCAAAGACCTCGAGAATGGCCAGTGGGTGCTGGGCCTGGGGGGCGGGGGCTCCCAGGGGCCCAAGATGGGAAGGCAAGATGCAGGCCATGGAAGGGGTGGGCTGGGAGGCCTGGAAGGGGCCTTCACAGGCGCCCGCACCAGCTCCCACCATCATGGCCTCTCCTGGTCTGGGCCTGCTCCCCAGAAAGTTGGACTCTGGGAAGAGGTGCCCACCCTAAGTGGGGCCTGGTGGGTAGCCTGCAGTCTGAGCGCGGCCCCTCCCCAGGATGCGGGAAGTGGAGCTGGGCTGGGGGAAGGTGCTGCTGGTGAAGGACAACGGGGAGTTCCACGCTCTGGGCCACAAGTGTCCACATTATGGTGCACCCCTGGTGAAAGGTGAGCTGTCCAAACAGGTGGTGGAGCGGGACCTCCCTGAAGGGTGCTCAGGTCCTCCTTGGACCCTCAGGGTCTCATCTATCAGTGGGGTCGCCTGGGCTGCGGGGAAGAGCCAGCGGTTGCTGGGACACAGGGGAGAGGGACTGTTGCTGGTGGCCCCAACCTGGCACCGCCCTCCCCCAGGCGTGCTGTCCCGCGGCCGGGTGCGCTGCCCTTGGCATGGTGCCTGCTTCAACATCAGCACTGGTGACCTGGAGGACTTCCCTGGCCTAGACAGTCTGCACAAATTCCAGGTGGGGCTAGTTGGGCGGAGGGGTGGGAGCCTGGGAGTGCAGGGCAGGGGTTGGAGCACCCCAAAACCTGGTCCTGAGCAACACAGCCCTTGCAGGTGAAGATTGAGAAGGAGAAGGTGTACGTCCGAGCCAGCAAGCAGGTGAGGATGTGGCTTGGGGCTCAGGCAAAAGGGAGAAGTGAGGATAGCATCTTGACCCAGGCATCAGCATGTGAAAAGGCCCTGTGGCTGGGAAACAGAGTAAAAGGCTACCTGGTGGGGATGAGGCTGGACTGCAGCCATAGGACCTGGCCTGCTGGGATGATGGCACAGGGAGGATGTCCACAACTCCAGCTCCCAGCTGCCTTCTGCTCTCCGGCTATCCCTAGGCCTTGCAGCTCCAGCGAAGAACTAAGGTGATGGCCAAGTGTATCTCTACGAGTGCTGGCCACAGCAGCAGCACCAACGTGCTCATTGTAGGCGCAGGTTGGTGGTGGGGTTATGAGGGGTGGGGGGTGGGGGGGAAGGGGGGGTCCCTGACCCACAGCACCCTCCCCTCAGGTGCAGCTGGCTTAGTGTGTGCAGAGACCCTGCGGCAAGAGGGGTTCTCGGACAGGATCGTCTTGTGCACCCTGGACCGGCACCTCCCCTATGACCGACCTAAGCTCAGCAAGGTGGGAAGAGGGGCAAATGAGGCCCACGAAGGGCCCAGCCCCCCAGCCCCCTGGGCACAGTCAGGTCCTCTCAGTACCCATTGGGCGTCTGGCGTTTCTCTGCTCACAACAGTCCTATCTGTGGTACCTCCAAAAAGATGTGGGTTTGTTGAATTCTATCCACAGCCCCTTTGTGAATGGGGTCCAGTCCCACCCTCCCCAGGCTTTGGGTCTTCTGTTGTAAAATGGAACAATGGCCACCTGGCTTTATCTCAAGATAGTTATCTCCTGCAGTCCCTGGATGCCCAGCCGGAGCAGCTGGCCCTGAGGCCCAAGGAGTTTTTCCGAGCCTATGGTATCGAGGTGCTCACTGAGGCCCAGGTATGGGGCCAAGGCTAGGGAAGGCTTAGTGGGAACCACCAATGACGTGAGGCCATGAGGGCCCCTGGAAGCTTGTGGGGGGAGTGTCCTGCCCTCTTGGCCCTGCTGTCCAGGCACCCTGGCACACTCCAGGCCTGGAAAACAGCCCTGAATCTCCTTCCCGGCAGGCTTAGGGGCACATGCAGAGATCTGCTCAGGGTTGGGATGGGAGAGCGTAAGAATGGCTTTGAGGGGAAGGTAAAGAGGAAAATGTAAAGAGGAAAAGCCAGGAGGAAGGACGACCCAGGTGTCAGGAATGGCCCCGGTGGAACCTTCCAGTTGAGAGGGTCTGGCAGGGGCTGGGAGGGGCAGCCTGGTTCAAGTCCACACCCAGGCCCACCTTCTGCCTGACGTGGGTTGCAGGTGGTCACAGTGGATGTGAGAAACAAGAAGGTTGTGTTCAAGGATGGCTTCAAGCTGGAGTACAGCAAGCTGCTGCTTGCACCAGGGAGCAGGTGGGAAGGTGTCTCCCCTTGTCCCCCACCCCGGATGCTTGGCAGGGCACCAGCCAGGATGGGAGGGCTTGGGGTGCCGGGAGCCCCTCACTGATGCTGGCCACGACTCAGCCCTAAGACGCTGAGCTGCAAAGGCAAAGAGGTAGAGAATGTGTTCACCATCCGGACGCCTGAAGATGCCAATCGTGTGGTGAGGCTGGCCCGGGGCCGCAACGCGGTGGTCGTGGGAGCTGGCTTCCTGGGTGAGCAGCTAGGACTGGTGGGGGCGATGGTCTGTGACAGCTGGTCCCAGGGTGGTACTGGCCCTGGGAGGCACAGGGTACCAGCCTGCCATCCACCACCCTGGCCCCAGGGATGGAAGTGGCCGCCTATCTGACCGAAAAAGCCCACTCGGTGTCTGTGGTGGAGCTGGAGGAGACCCCCTTCAGGAGATTTTTGGGGGAACGTGTTGGTCGCGCCCTCATGAAGGTGAGCGCACCCCGGCCCCAGCACCCAACCCCCTTGGAACCCCAGGCACATGGCCAGCCCTGCCATGTTCTCATTCATGGCCTTGCCCGCTTGCCCTGACAGATGTTTGAGAACAACCGGGTCAAGTTCTACATGCAGACAGAGGTGTCAGAGCTGCGGGCCCAGGAGGGAAAGGTGGGCCCTTCTTCCTGCTCCTCTCTCCCCCACTCACCCTTTCCCAGGAGCTGGGCCGCCCTGCTCACCCGCCTCCTCCCCACAGCTGAAGGAGGTCGTGCTGAAGAGCAGCAAGGTTGTGCGGGCTGACGTCTGTGTTGTGGGCATCGGTGAGTGGGCAGGCGGGCAGGCGCCAGCAAGCACCTGCACGTGCTCCAGAGTGACCCTGGGCCCTTCCCTTCCCCTCCCTGAGCCTCAGTCTCCATATCCACAAAAGGGCCACTTCGCAGGGCTGTGGTGGGGGGTGTGGACATCACTCGTAGCCAGGGCTTGGTGTGGAGGACGCACCCAGTGACCACTGCCCACAGATTCCTCCATGGCCTGCCCCACATGGCCTGCAGGACCCAAATAACCCTCTACCTGGGCCCTGCTGCCCTCCAGGTGCCAGCCTGGGGAGGGACAGAGCTGGGAGATGGCAGGGTAGGAGCTGGGGAGGTGGGGTGGGGGAGCTTCCTGGAGTCTCTCAGAGGAAGTGAGAGCCAGGGCAGTCTGGTGGTGGTGGTGGAGGAGTCCATCCAGAGGGGACAAGACGCATGAAAGCCACTAGGTGGGCTACTCCTTGGACTTTTGGTCTGGGGCTGGATTTTGTTGAGGGAGGGTATGGGTCATGGCGGACAAATGAGGCGGGAGAAGGGAGGGACTGGGGAATGGACACTGGTGGCCCTGTCCTGTCAGGCGCGGTGCCCGCCACAGGCTTCCTGAGGCAGAGCAGCGTCAATCTGGATTCCCGAGGCTTCATCCCTGTCAACAAGGTGGGGCCTGGTGGGGTGGGCAGGGTGCTCACTGTGGGTGGTGGCAGGATCAGGCCAAGGCCCCTGTCCCACCCATAGACCCCCGGCCCACTCCCCACAGATGATGCAGACCAACGTCCCAGGCGTGTTTGCTGCTGGCGATGCTGTCACTTTCCCCCTGGCCTGGAGGAACAACCGGAAAGTGAATATCCCACACTGGCAGATGGCTCACGCCCAGGGTATGACCAGCCCCATGGCAGGATGGGGGGTGGGAGGCTGTCCCAGGGGCTCAGCCTCCCCCAGGCCCACACCCCAGTTGTTGGCCTTGGGTCCCGGTCTCTGGGTTACCCTTTCAAGGCTCAGGGGTGACCTGTCTGAGCAGCCAGTTGACACAGCAAGCCCTGTGGCCATCCATAGATATCCTCTTCATACCAGGTGTGTCTGTTTCATTGTGTGCACACCAGAAATGGTGGGCAATCCCCCAACCCCAGGAAGCAGACCTTCCAGGTCTGGAGCACTTGGTTCAAATTCTCTAGAGAAGCGATCTGAGTGACTGGCTTTGAGCCAGGTGTCCCCTCTGCACCGATCAGCTGCAACTGGGGGTGGGCAGTGGGCTGAGCAATGATGCATTACTTGACCTCTGGGGAGGTGAGGAGGAAGAGAAGGGGAGTAGCCCCACATGTCAGAGATCCTCGGAGAGCTCAGGCAGGCAATGTAGGGGTGGTGAGGGCTAGGGTCGGGGCTCTCACGACCCTGGGTCCTACAGGGCGGGTGGCCGCGCAGAACATGCTGGCGCAGGAGGCGGAGATCAGCACCGTACCCTACCTGTGGACAGCCATGTTTGGCAAGAGCCTGCGCTACGCAGGTAACGGAGGGGCGCCGGGCAGGGGCGGGGCCAAGGGCATTTAGGGTGTGGCTAAGGTGTGTGCGGGGGCGGAGCCTGGGGGTTAGGACGGAGCTGTGAGCATCCTAGGGGCGTAAGAAGAGCGAAAACTGGTTGGGGGCGGCACTGAGGACCACCTACAAGGACAAAGGAGCTGGGCACGGTGGGGGGCTCCAGGGAGGATTTAGGAAGGTACTGGGCGCTGACCTGGGGGAGTCCCATCCCCTCCTGTTCGGCCCACAGGGTACGGAGAAGGCTTCGACGACGTCATCATCCAGGGGGATCTGGAAGAGCTTAAGTTCGTGGCTTTTTACACCAAGTGAGAGCAACGGGGTGGAAGGCGGCCTGAAGCAGCGGTCGGGAAGGTCGGGAAGGGGGAGCCCATCCCAGAGGAGCTCTGCTCCAGTGGAGGGACCTACCTGAAAGGTGCACAGAGGAGGCAGCCAGGCAGGAGACCCTCCAAGGCCAAGTGAGGAGGCTGGGTAGTATTAAGTCCAGCAGCCACGTCTTGAGGCAGGACATTTTATTTTCAGAACAGCTCTTTGAGTAGGGGTTGTGGACTCCCACTTTTATACTGAGGAGAGTCACACAAGTAGAGAGTGGTGATCCCAGGACAAGTGCTCAGCCCTGAACTCCACTGAGGAGGAAGGCTAGAGCCTCCATGGGCCTTTGACAGGATCCCCAAGCTCACGTTGGGCCAAGCAAAGCAAGGAGGGCTGGGTGCTCAGGACAGTCCTGTTACCCTGCATAAGATCCCTCCCTGGGCCCCAGCTGAAGAGGAGTGCCTCAAGGTCTCCAAGAAGGAAGGTTATTTCTGGGCAGTCCTCAGGCTCAGTTACTCTGTCCCTGCAGAGGCGATGAGGTGATTGCTGTGGCCAGCATGAATTACGATCCCATCGTGTCCAAGGTAGCTGAGGTGCTAGCCTCCGGCCGCGCCATCCGAAAGCGGGAGGTGGAGTGAGTGTGGGCTTCAGAGGTTTGGTGGGGGGAGGGAGAGGTTCCCCAAGGGACTGGCCCTTGGTAGCCATCCACTCCTGTAGCCCTACAGACCCCTTCCCCTGTTCTTGGTCCACATCAGTCTACGGGGCATCAGGTCTATGGGGTGGCATGGGACAAGGGTGGTAGTTTACGAATGGGCTGGTTATTTGTGCTCTTGGGGTGATAGAAGGAGGGAAAGAGGCCGTGTCCCAGGGCAGAGCCAGTACTATGGAGGGGGGGTCAAAGCCCTTGGTCAAATCCACTCTTTGGGCAGTCATCTGGCCTGGGACACCCAACTGGATTTGGTTGTATTGAGACTGGCAGAAGCTGGAGGGAGGGGTGGGAGACAGGCAGCTAGTGATGTTGGGTGGTTGTTTGGTGTCTGGGAGACACTGGATGTCAGCCATTACCCTCACCCCAGGAGGGTGGCAATGGGAGTCACCCTGTAGGCTCAAAGTGCCTACAGAGAGGCCCCCCTCCCCCTGCCCAGGGACTGGGGAAAGCCTGGAGGCCACGGGACAGGAGTAGGCCTCGGGCTGGAAACAATAGAGAACCAAGAGGGAACATGATGAATGACATACTCTCTCCCTCTCCCTGGCCTTCTCTCTCTCTCTCTCTCTCTCCCTTGCCTTCGAAAAGGCTGTTTGTGCTGCACAGCAAGTACGTGGTCCTCTGTCCCTCCTGTTGACCATTCTGAGCCTTTCCCACCTCAGCCCAGAGCCTGTACCCCATGGACTTCCCCTCTCTGCCTAAGTACCCATTCCTCCTGGGCACTGGGGCCTGGCCCAAAGCAGGTCCCCTGCTGTCCTCAGGGATCACCTGTTCATGGTGCCAAGTGGGTAACCTGCTGTCTTCTACCCTGACTCCTCCTCCCCTCATTCCTGCAGGACCGGCGACATGTCCTGGCTCACAGGGAAAGGATCCTGAGCTCGCATGCAGCAGACTTGGGCAGGCACGCTTGGGCACCAGGGACAGAGGCCAAGCCCTGGGGGCAGGTGCCAACCTCCAATTTCCCAGGATCTCCCAGGGCAGAACCTGAGCCTTCCCAGTGCTTGCCTTCGATTGCCTGGCTCACCTCCAGAGAGGCTTCCTACTTCCTCCAGGAGACGCTTACCCCCCAAGGCCTCAGCTGCCACTGAGGGCTGGCAATGGAGGCAGGACAGGCCTATCCTCTTCTCCCTCTCTTGAGACTGGTCCCCTGCAGGACCCTGCAAAATATTAGATATTCTCTTAAAATTAAAACGCACACATTTGCAGATCTGTGTGACTTCCATTGTAACTGGGCAGATCTTCATGAGGGAGAAAGCACAACCACATGATGCTCAGAACGACGAGTTTGACCTATGAGCACTCAGGGGAGGTAGCAACTGATTCTGCCCTTGGGGTAGAAAGCTTGGGGGGAAAGCTTCTCCTGGGGAGGTAGCAATTGGTTCTGACCCTGGGGTAGAAAGCTTGGGGGGAAAGCTTCTCCAACCAGAGTCTTGAATCTGGATTTTGAAAGAAGAGCGCTCCTGGTAGAAGGGATAGCACATGCCAAGGGTTTGAGATGGGAAGTGCTTCTTCAGAGGTCAGAGACAGCTGGTGCTTGGCGGTGTGGGGGCATGTGCCTACGGCGGGCTGTAGGGGCCGGGTCCTGAGACCGATCCCATGCTTTTCAAGGTAGCCAGAACTCCCCGAATCCCCATTTTCCAGGTAAAGAAAATGAGGCTCTGCTATTAAGTAAGAACGAGAATCTAGAGCCTCTCTACCACTCTGCCTCTCAGTCAAGAGGAATGCTGAGGGGGAGAAGTGGGGGCGCAGGCAGTAAGGGGATAGTCGGGCTCCCTCCCAGGCCGCTGAAAGCCCGGAACCCTCCACCCAGGATCCCAAGAGCGGCAGTCAAGGCCGAGTTCCGGGCACACAGGGCATGCCGGGAAGTGTGGCCCACCATGCCGGGTGGCGTGGGCCTGCCCGGTGATGGGGATATCCAGTCCGGACAGGGCTGGACCCTGATGCCGTCTTCAGTGGAAGAGGGAATCTGGCGCGCATACTTTGTGGGGAACGCTTCCCAGAGGGTTACTCACTCCCCGCTCCTCAGAGGCTGCGGGGCCCGAGGAGCCACGAGGGGCGCTAAGCTTGCCGGGAAGTGCGGCGCAGGCCGGAAGTGCGGCGCGTTCGGCACAGGGCTCGCCGGGAAATGTAGTCCTTCGGGGCGGCCTGGGGCGGTGGCCGCACGTCCACCCGGTGGCAGATCGGGCGTGGACCCGGGATGGCTGGGCCGGGGGGCTCGGGAGGCCCGATTGGGGCCGGGGCCCTGGCAGGCAGCGCAAGGTCCAAGGTAGCCCCGAGTGTGGACTTTGACCACAGCTGCTCGGACAGTGTTGAGTACCTGACACTCAACTTCGGGCCCTTCGAGACAGTGCATCGTTGGCGGCGCCTCCCGCCCTGCGACGAGTTCGTGGGGGCCCGGTACGGCGGCTTGGGGATGGGGGTGTGTGTGAGGAGGTCCCGGGGCGGGGTCCAGGGGCCGAGGCCGGGGCGTGGTGTCCAGGAGTGGGATCTGGTAATGGGGGGTGGGGAGGAAGTGGTGATGTCCTGGATGATGTCGAGGCCTTAGGAGGGTGTTCTGAGGAAGTCTCAGAGGGAGGTGGCCTGGGGCAGGGTACTAAAGGGTGTTTATGGGTCTGGAGCTGGGTTCCCAGGTGCTCTGCAGTGGGGCGAGGAGTCCAGAGAGTCCCAGGGCAATGTCAGGGTCCCCGTATACAGGGTCCTGGGGTACTTGTGGAATTTGGGGATCTCTAGCGATCTTGGGCAGTTGGGAGGTGTTACCTGATTTCTGCTGCAGCCTGGGTGCTTAGTCTCATTTGTTGGCTGCCCCCAGGAGGGTCCCAGCCTCACTGCCAGCCACCCCTTCTTTCTTTTCCAGGCGCAGCAAGCACACAGTGGTGGCCTATAAAGACGCCATCTATGTATTTGGTGGAGATAATGGGTGAGTGAGCGTGAGCATCAGGGTGTTTGGACCAGGGAGGGAGAAACATGGTGGTTCTAACTGGGTTAGTTCTAACTGGGTTAGCTAAGTCCTCAGCCTTTGTTTCTCCACATGAGAGACCCTACCCTCAAGGCCCTCTGCACAGCATTCAGTGGGTAGCACATGCTTGGGACACACAAATGTGCCTCTTGTTCTGAGCGAGTGGACACGGCCTTGAAAGAAAGACATCCGGGCGCCTGGGTGGCTCAGTGGGTTAAGCCGCTGCCTTCGGCTCAGGTCATGATCTCAGGGTCCTGGGATCGAGTCCCGCATCGGGCTTTCTGCTCAGCAGGGAGCCTGCTTCCTCCTCTCTCTCTCTGCCTGCCTCTCTGCCTACTTGTAATCTCTCTCTGTCAAATAAATAAATAAAATCTTTAAAAAAAAAAAAAAAAGAAAGAAAGACATCCGCTCTGGCTGCCACCCTCCCCAGACACTTTTCATTCTCTGCCCTTCTCTCTGGGCTTTATCAACATGCCCCACATGGCAGCGTTTAGAGGACAGTTTTATTTATTTTTCCTATTTCGCACTTTTTGTAAAGGTTTTCCCACATTGCTAGAAATTCCTGGGAAACAGCTTTCCTGACAATGACCTGGTATTCTGTTGGTTGGGACACCTCCATGCCAGGAACTGTTCCCAGTTAGGTTGTGGCTGGTTTCCTTGGGTGAGAGATAATGGCAGAGGCAAACCTTTGGTCTGTGCAGCTGGTTCCCCCGGGTGGCATTCCCCTAAGACCCATTCCCAGAGGGAAAGAACTGTTTTAGCTCTTATCATGGGCTGGGCCCTGTTAAGTACTAGGTGTGGGCATAGCCTACGTGCTTGGAGAGGAGAAGGGGGCCTGGTCTGGGCTGGGAAGCTTTCCTGGAGGGGTTGATGACCTGAAAGATAAGTCGGAGTGAATCGGGTAAAAGAGGACGAGTGTCCTAAGCAGAGGAATCAGCATGGGCAATGGCCCGGGATTGGGGAATGCAGAATGGCACCAGGCCTGGAGTCTGGGCAGGGCTTCCCTCCCCCCATTCATTCTTTGATGTGGTCAGGAAAGGCGGGGGATGCCCACCAGGGCTCTGGGAGGCTCAGGAGCCTGCTAGATGTGGGGTTGAGGCTTGAACTTTGGTCTCCTGGATAGACCCGGCTCAGTTTAAGTCAAAGCTTTGTGACTTTGGGCTCGGGTAGGTGGCTTAACAGCATTAACTGCATCGTGGTCTCCTCCTCTGTATAAGGGGCGGCCATACGCCCTGCTTTTGCAGTGTGCTCCTGGGGGTCAGTGAGCACCAAACTGGGAAGGGCTCCGGATGGAGGTGTTCTGCGGGTATAGTGTTTGCACCTGACCTGTTCTACTCAGGAGTCCATCCCTTCCCTTCAACTATAGGACTTCGTCTGAAGCCCAGAATGGCTGGCCTCTGATTGGTTCTGCAGCCTTGGTTTTTCAGGACTCCCTGCGGGGTGTGTGTGTGTGTGACTTGGTGCTGGTGGGGTTCACAGGACCCTATGAGGACCTGCAGACCAGGCAGAATGGCCCTGGCTTCCATCCTGTCTCCCCCACAGCCTCTTCCTCATGAGCAGTCAGAGGGATCTGCAAATGCAAGTCTCATTGTATTCCTCCTCAGCCCATAGCCCCGGGATGGCTCCCTTCCCTCTGACTAGGAGCCTGAGCTGTCCTGGCTATCAACAAGGCCCTATACACTTGTGCCTGCCCTGCTCCTCTGCCCTTGTTTTGCACTGTGCTGGGCCACATCACTGCCTCGCTGTGTTCTGAGCGAACCAAGCATCTCCTGCTTGGACCCTTGTACTGGTGGTTCCCTCCTTCCCGCCCTTCCCACCTCTCTTTAGAATATGCTGTGAGTGAGGCCTTCCCCACCGCCTGGGCCAGCTGTCGGCCCTCCCTCCCCTTCTGCACCTCTTGCTTTCTCCATGGTAAGAGCACAGATCTCACGGGATCATCTCAGTGTCATCTCAAAGCACACAACTCTGTCCTCCACCAGGGCGGGACCTTACCCAGTACACGGACAATTCAGTAAGTGTGTGTTCCATGAAGGAATGAAAGAGGAAGAGGCATCTGCTCAGAGATGTTCACTGCAGGCTTAATGACAACCCCCAGACTGGAGAAGGTGGGGGGTCCAGCCCAGGGCAGTAGCGGGGAGCATCCCTAGGAGTGTTCTGTAGCAGGTAATGTTGTCCTGGCAACTGTGTAGCAATGAGCAGAAAGACTGGCTACAATGTGGCACCAAGAAACAGGGTACAGATTTGTCTCACTCTGGGTGCAACTTTGCAAAGATGGACTGGGTACAAAGAAAGATGGCTTCCTGCAGTGTCCGATAGGGGGAGGGGGAGAAAGGGAGGGGAAGGAGGGGCAGATGGGAGAGGGGAGAAATGACAGTCACATCTCTGCTTCCTGGCTACTGGCTTCCTGACTGCATGGCCTTAGACAAACCCTTCATCTCCCAGGCCCCTTCCTCTTCTGTAAATGCAGGTGGGGAGCACAGCCCCCTGCTACAGACTGAGGGAGGGGTGCAGGGGGGATCCTGTACAGGCCTGGCCTGCAAGGGGTGCCAGGCCCCTGTTAATTGACTCCCTTTTTCGTTCTTACTGACACGGGTGTGGTGGTAACATTGCAGGTCCTGGTACATGGCCAGTGGATTTGTTTCCTGTTTTATTGTATCTTGAATGTAGTTACATTGGCTTTCCAATAAAGAGGAGGAAGGAAGATTAGAGAGGAGCAAAAGGGCCTCCCCGGAGACGTGGGAAGCTCTGCCTTGTAGCACAACCTCAGAGAAGGGGGCGCTGAGACTTGGGAGTGAGAGTAGGGGGTCCTGGAGCCTGGCGTGAGGTGTGAGCCCTCAAGCAGTCAGGATCATGCTTTGGACCTGACCCCAGGCAGGCGGGTCCCACATGCGTCACCGCCCTGGTACCCGCACCAGGGGGGCGCGCCCTTTGTGGTCCCTCCCTGGTCCCTCAGGCATCAGCTGGTTGCTGAATCCCCATGATGGCCCCACCCCCACCACCTGGGCTGCAGTGTCCATCTCCTGGGTCCTGGAGATCAGACCGGGACCAACCCAGGACCGACCCCAACCTGTCCCTGGCTGTCTTTCAGGAAGACCATGCTCAACGACCTCCTGCGGTTCGATGTGAAAGACTGCTCCTGGTGCAGGTGGGTGGCCGTGGAGTCCCAGCCCCCCTTTCCCCGAGAACTCCGTAGCCCTGTGCTGGCCCCAACTACTAGCAGACTCCTGCTGGGGAAAGCTAGAGACCGGCTTCGGGGAGGAGAAAACAGTGGCCTTTAGTGTTCCCCTCTGTCTCCTGGGTTCCTTTCTCAGTCTACAACTCAGATTGATTATTCTGAATCCTCTTAATCACGGGGGTCTGTTGGATTGGTTCCTGGTCCTCGCATTGTGCCTCCAGAGAGCCCTGCAGTCACCGGGCCTTCTCCTGGGCAGGGAGCTGCTGTGGGATTTGACACTGGGAGTGGGGGGAGGAGGCATCGGCTGTTGGGTCCTTCCAGGACCGACCCTATGCTGCAGTGGGGTGCTGCCCAGGGGCTGGCAGTCGGCGAGGGGCCTTCGTGGGGCCTCTCCTCTGCCCGGAGACCCCACATGGGTAGTGGGCCAAATGCAAGCCCTGGCCACCTCCGCCAGACGGCTCTCCCAGCTGTGTGGCCTTGGGCAAGGCACTGCCCTCTCTGAGCACAGCAGATCTGTACCCATCTGTTCCAGTCTCCAGCCCTGCCCAGGGGGCAGCTCTCAACTGAAGGGGAGAAAGGGATCCCAGGATTCGGAGGTGCGGGGCTGGCCGGGCACTACTGCTCCTGAGCTCCGCCATTGGCTTGTGCGGGAGGAGCACAGAACCTCCGAGTCACCTGGGTGCCCCACTGTGGACAGCTCTGTGTGCCTCTGCCAGTCCCTCTGTGGCAGGGTCTCACCGCCCCCTTTGGATGGAGGAGGATGTCCAGGCCCAGGGTGGCATCACTGAGTGCTGGGATTACTGTAGAAGTTTATGTCTTGTTCCTCTCGCCTTGGCTTTCATAACATAGCCAATAGTTACACATTAATTTTAAGAATCACCCTCAAGACTACAATCCTTCACTAATAATTGCTTAAGGATAACACTCTGAAAAGGAGCAGCCCCAGGAAAGAGGTAGAAATGGGGTTTTAGTTCAATAAGGAACGTGTGTGGTCAGCGGCTGCTGGAGTGGGGACACGGCACCACCGAGGGCGCCCAGATGGCAGCTGCGGGCCGAGTTGCTCTCTGCTGTTGAGTCCGAAAAGCAGATGTTACAAAATACCCACCCCGTGACTCCATTGACAAAACTCCTCAGAGGCATTAAGCATAGAAAAGTGTGTGTGTATGTGTGTGTGTGTGTGTGTGTTGGGGTGGGAGGTGACTTAAAGCTACAGATGGAGCTTTCTGGCAAGTCTTTTCGCTGGTTCTGTGTTTCCTCCTTTATCAGTCATTTTTGTTCCAAGTTTCTATAATGAGGGGCATCTGGGTGGCTCAGTTAGTGGAACATCCGACTCTTGGTCTCAGCTCCTGTCTTGATCTCAGGGTCGGGAGTTCAAGCCCCGTGTTGGACTCCATGTTGGTCCCTGTGGAGCCTGCTGAAAAATATAAAAATATAAAGTTTCTATAATGAGATAGGTATTGCCTATAAAATGCAAAAATGAAAGGAATCCCGGGGTTGGCAGGGGGTGCCCTGTGTGGCTTGGACTGCACAGCTGATCCCTGCTGACTCACCACCTCCCTCCCCACCCTTCAACTTATCCCCCCCCAACACCAGGGCCTTCACCACCGGCACCCCGCCGGCCCCCCGCTACCACCACTCAGCTGTTGTCTACGGAAGCAGCATGTTCGTCTTCGGTGAGCTGCCTCTTACCTCCGGGGCCCCGTGCCCTCTTTGGGGCTCACAGCTCCCTTGTCCTGCCACCTGGCCCAGGGCTCACTTGCGGTGCCCGGCCAGTCTCTCTCTGTCCATATGCTGTCTTTTTCCGCCGGAGTCCTCTGGGTTCCTGCACTGGCCTAGGGGCCTCGCAAGGGCCCCTGTGGCCCTGTGGGTCCCTTTCCCTCACTGTGCCACTCTCGAGGGGTTGGAATGGTCTGCCTTTGTGACCGGGCGGGAGGGTGGTGGCTCTCTTCCCTCCTCTGTCACTCCACCAGGGGCAGAGGACAGGGTTCTGCTCATTTCTGGATCCCCAGAGCCCAGGGCGGGGTCAGGCAGGCAGTAGGTTCTCCCCAAGGTTGACAGAGGGAGTCCCACGACACGTCTAGAGAGGCCAGCCTTTTGCCCCTGCCTCCTGGGGTTTGAAGCCTCGGAGAGGCTGTCTTTGGGTATGACCGTTTCTCCCTCTCTCCACCCAGGGGGCTACACTGGGGACATTTACTCCAATTCTAACTTGAAGAATAAAAATGACCTTTTTGAATATAAGTTTGCAACTGGCCAGTGGACGGAGTGGAAGATTGAAGGACGGTGAGAGACTTCGCTGAAACCTTTAGGGGGTGAGGGGTGTCCTAAAGGCTCCTGCACTGGGTCCCCTGTAGCCTTACAGAAGAAGAGCCCGAGGCCCAGAGAGGACTGAGTTGTGCTCACTCCCAGCTGTGCCTGTCTGAGGCCTCCTCCCTGCCCTTAGATTCTCTCCTTTCAAAGTGCAGAGGGGGCCCCAGTGGACTGCTGATGGGTGCTTCTCTGGTCCTGCTTGGTGCGGAACACCCCTCCCCCCCGGCTTTGATATTTTGGTGTTGGCTGGGAGGGGGCTTTACCCTGTGAACATCTGAATTCCTCATCCTCCTGCCCCTGCCTCATGAACTCAGCCTCATGACCCCCGGCTGGCATCCCCAGAGCCCTGGCGTCAGCAAATGTAGGTGTGGCAGCTCTGGGGGCCCGGCTGGCCCCATGGGGCTGGGTGGCCTCGCTCCTCACCCCAACCTTGCATTACAGGTTGCCAGTCGCCAGGTCCGCCCACGGTGCCACGGTGTACAGTGACAAGCTGTGGATCTTCGCTGGCTACGATGGCAATGCCAGGTAGGGGGTGCCCAGCCCCAGCCCCCCACCTCTGAGCAACCCCGCTGGTGTCCTGAGCCCCAGACCGGGCCTTCCTGGCGGGGTCAGGCTCGGGCTGGCAGGGAGTCTCAGGAGGGTCGTGTGCACAGGAGTGAGGGGAAGAAGATGGTGGGTGGGATGGGGGCAGAGAGCGACTGAGGGGCACTCCGGCCCATTCCCACCGAGGACGCCTCCTGGGGGCATCCAAGGGGGCAGCAGGCCAGGCCCACCCTTGCACAGCTGTTTGCAGGCGTGCTGGTCTCTCCTGGCTGCACTGGGTGTTGGGTGGGTGTTGGGTTGGCTGGGGGTTGTCAGAGCTGTGGGGTGGATGGTGGCCCCCTGAATTGCTGCGTGAAAATCCTCAGGCCCAAAGTGAAGAGGGACCCTGAGGAGCCTATGTGAGCACGTGGTGGCAGAAGCAGGCCTCAGACCCAGCCCCTCCCCTGTGGACGACAACACAGGGTTCCTGCCTGTGTACCGGGCATTTTCCCCCTCATTTTAGACAATTGACTTTACTGTATTTTTCCGATTATAAAAGTAGCATGTGCTCATTCGCCAAGATCTCAGCATCATAGAAACTCCAAGGGGTAGGGCACCTGGCAGGCTCAGTTGAAAGAGCTTGATCTTGGGGTTGTGAGTTTGAGCCCCATGGTGGGTGTGGCAGTTACTAAAAAAAATTAATTAAAAAAGAAGAAGGACCAGCTCCAAGCGGTGACAACGATAGTAGTAGTTTCTTCTCTCTCTTTTTTGAACAGATTTTATTTAATTAATTAATTAATTAATTAATTTTTAAAAGATTTTATTTATTTATCAGTAAGAGAGAGAGTGAGCACAGGCAGAGGCAGAGGGAGAAGCAGCCTCCCTGCTGAGCAAGGAGCCAGATGTGGGACTCAATCCCCAGATGCTGGGATCATGACCCGAGCCGAAGGCAGCTGTTCAACCAACTGAGCCACACAGGCGTCCCCAGATTTTATTTATTTGGGGCTTTTATTTATTTGGGGCTCTAAGCCTGGGTGGCTTAGAGGGTTGAGCATCTGCCTTCGGCTCAGGTCATGATCCCAGGGTCCTGCTTCGGACTCCCTGCTCAGCCAGGAGCCTGCTGCTCCCCCTGCTCATATTCAGTCTCTCTCTCTCTGATAAATAAATGGAATCTTTAAAATAAAAAAAAAAAATTATTTGACAGAGACACAGTGAGAGAGGGAACATAAGCAGTGGGAGTGGGAGAGGGAGAAGCAGGCTTCCCACCAATCAGGGAGCCTGATCCAGCGCTTGACCCCAGGACCCTGAGACCGTGACCCGAGCCGAAGGTAGATGCTTAACAACTGAGCCACCCAGGTGCCCGTTAGTGGTAGCTTCTGCGAGTGTTGCCTCTTAGCCCCCAAGAGTCAGCCCAATGAGATCAACATTGCCACAGTGGCTAGACATTGTGCATGAGACCACGTGTTCCTGTCTGGCAGGGTGCATAGAGAAGGGATTCAGGCAGCCCCCCTGCCCTGAAGCTCCCACCTCATGGCTGCTCCCTAGGCCCCTGATCAGAGCTCTATGTGATGTGTCCCTCCCTGGAGCCATCCCTCCTGGCTGGCCCCAGGCCCACCCTGCCGCCAGCCCCAGCTGCGGAGATCCTGACTCCCCTGTCCTAACACAGGTTGAATGACATGTGGACCATTGGCCTCCAGGACCGAGAGCTCACATGCTGGGAGGAGGTGAGTTTGCGGGGCCAGGGTGGGGCAGGAGAGGCAGGGAGGTGAGGGTTTGGGGGGGCCAGAGGAGGGGCTGCTTTGTTCCTCTTGCCAAAGCCCAGCCTCGTCCTCAGCCACCTCCTTGCCGACTTCCTGCCCTATCTCCGCTGTCCTTACCTAGTGACAAAAGGCTCTGGGTTTTGCATCGAGTCACGTCTGGTGACTGGTGCAGCTTGGGTAGAACCCACCCTTACTTGAACACAGCGAGTTCAGCCTGCTGGCGGGTGTCCTGCTCGTTGCTCTTTCTGGGCGATCTGTCCGACTGCTCCGTTGTCTCCCCCCTGGGTTATCTTCCCCTTGTAGTGATGATTTTTAGCCTCAACTGTTAGAAACTGGGCCCATTTTAGGTGGACAAGGTGGGGCTCTTCTCCGTTCTACAGAAATTAGTCAGGAACCCTGACTGATGGAAGAAGTTTCAAGAATGAAAGTCGTCCCAATTCAGCGGTGTCACCCGCACACCCGGTCCCATGAGGGCCCTGGCTGAGCTGCCTTCCCCACCCCAGGTGGCTCAGAGCGGCGAGATCCCGCCGTCCTGCTGCAACTTCCCAGTGGCTGTGTGCCGGGACAAGATGTTCGTGTTCTCGGGGCAGAGTGGAGCCAAGATAACCAACAACCTCTTTCAGTTCGAATTCAAAGACAAGACGTGAGTGCCCTGGTGCTGGGACTGGTGGTGGGCACCCCTGACGGCTGCCTGGCTGGCATCATGCCTCCGCCCTTTGCTCCCCAACCCTCGTCCCCACAGAGGTGGAACAAACACACCCGGCCTGGTTGAGGCTCTGCAAGGGGGGCACATCCCGCTGTGTGGGCCTCACACAGGTACCATCTCCCATGGAGACACACTGCTGGTGTGAGGTGCTTAGCACGGAGTCTCCTACAGAGCTCCTCCGCACCCCCCGAGATGGGCATTGAGGGCCCCTGCCACCGGAGTTGGGCTTTTTGCAGGCAGATCTCCTGCCTGCTGGCAGGGGCAGCAGGTGCCGGGGCAGTAGTGGGCAGCAGCTTGGAGCCAGATGGCGTGGCCCGCCTGGCCAGGATCATTTGGGTTTCAAAGAAAGGATGTGCTGGAAGGTGTTGGGAAGTCTTGGGAGGGTGGTGGATGTAGGAGCAGCATCAGAAGGTGGGGTCCTGGGAGTCCTGGGAGCAAGGACTTACTTGGCTGTGGGAATTATCACACGTGTCCGAGTTGTGGACACATCTCTGTTCCACGGAGAGTGGGATTGCCTCACCGTATGGAGGCCACCCCTCCTGCCTGCTGCTGCTGCCTGCTTTATGGCTGGAGGGGCCTACGGGGGCACAGGCAGAGTGGCTGCTAGAGGGAAAGGGGATGAGGGGCACTGGACGGATGCGCTTAGGCCCTGCTTTGAGCCGGCTGGGTGCCCCAGGCGGAGGACGTTGGGGAGTCAGAGCCTCCACTCCAGCACTGGGTTCCTCTTATATGCCCCCAGGTGGACGCGCATCCCCACCGAGCATCTGCTTCGTGGCTCCCCACCGCCCCCGCAGCGGCGCTATGGGCACACCATGGTGGCCTTTGACCGCCACCTCTATGTGTTTGGGGGTGCAGCAGACAACACACTGCCTAATGAGCTGCACTGCTACGATGTGGACTTCCAGACTTGGGAGGTCGTCCAGCCCAGCTCTGACAGCGAGGCAAGTGCTGTCCGGAACAGTGGCCGTGGCTCCCGAGGCGGGGCTGGGGAGTTGTGGCCCAGGGGGGCTGGGATCCTGACTTAGCTGCCCCTGATGCCCCACAGCTTCCCACAGCCTCGGGGGGGCTCTCCGGGAGGCTCCAGACAGCCGACCAGAGCAAGGAGCCAGGATGACTGAGGCCCAAGGCCCTGGACACCTGTCTTGGCCTGACCCGAGGCCCTGGGCCCCTGTTCTCCATTCTTCCAATCTGCGGGCTTTCAACATGGCACTTCTGGCCCTGTCTGCACAGTGCTGAGGGTGTCCTGCCAAAACACCCAGCCTGAGTGCTGCTGGTGTCCCATCTGAGCTGTGCCGCCAGGACCCCTCAAGCCCGTGGCTTAGCCCCTCCCAGATGTGGCTCTAAGCACTCTTGCTCTTGAGCAAGGTTGGCAGGAGGTTGGTGTCTGCTGCCCGGCCTGGCCCTGGCAGACTGGTTCCATGCTCACGTGTCCATCCCCTCCAGGTGGGCGGGGCTGAGGTGCCAGAGCGAGCATCGTCTTCTGAGGAGGCGCCTGGCCTGGCCTCTGAGGACCGAGGTGGCTTCAAGAAGTCTCGCGATGTATTTGGCCTGGACTTCGGCACCACCACAGCCAAGCAGCCGTCCCCACCAGCATCTGAGGTGAGGGTTGGGACCCTGACTACTGTCACTGCCACCCCCCCAGTGCCAGTCCTGTGGCCAGCCCCTTTCACAGATGGGCAGACCGAGGCTCAGAGAAGTACTGGTCGGGGTTACTTACCGTCTCCACACCCCTTTCCACCCAGCTGCCAAGCGGAAGGCTCTTCCACGCAGCCGCGGTGATCTCAGATGCCATGTACATCTTTGGGGGCACGGTGGACAACAACATCCGCAGCGGGGAGATGTACCGGTTCCAGGTGGGGCTGGTGGGCTGACAGCAGGGGGGCTGTCCAGGGTGGATGGGCTGGGGATGCGTCACCCTGAGGAGGGTAGGGGCTGGGCCAGTGGCCACACTGGGATCTCCTTCGGCAGTTCTCCTGTTACCCCAAGTGCACGCTGCATGAGGACTACGGGCGTCTGTGGGAGAGCCGCCAGTTCTGCGATGTGGAATTTGTGCTGGGCGAGGTGGGTGCTCTCCCTGTGCCCAGCCTGCCTGCCACCCTGCAGGGTGAGGGCTGTGTCCCGAGGCACTACTGGCCTCCCACTCGCCCCTGAAATCCCAGACCCCCCTGCACTGGGGCCGGCGGGGCCTCCATCCCTGCCAGGAGGAGGGTCTCATGTTGCCCACCAAGGTGTCATTCTTGCTATAGAAAGAGGAATGCGTGCAGGGCCATGTGGCCATCGTCACTGCTCGGAGCCGCTGGCTCCGCAGGAAGATCGTGCAGGCACGGGAACGGCTGGCCCAGGTGAGGTGTGGCCCTGCCCCTCTGGCCAGGGCGGCAGCAGCCCTGGGGCACCCCTGAGCTCCCCTTCCTCTCCCTGCAGAAACTGGAGGAGGAGGCAGCCCCGGCTCCCAGGGAGGTCCCTGGTGGGGCAGCAGGGGGAGCCCGGCCACCCCTGTTGCACGTGGCCATCCGTGAGGCTGAGGCCCGGCCCTTTGAAGTGCTCATGCAGTTCCTCTACACGGACAAGATCAAGTACCCGCGGAAAGGTGCAGTGGTGAGGGGTGTGGGGAGCAGGGTGGGCAGGTGGACAGCCTGAGACTCAGTGGCCATGACCACCTGCGACCACTCGTGTGGTGGAGTTGCTGTCCACTGTCCTGGATGTCCACGGAAGGAGCCCCGGGTCCTGTCCTTCCTTCTGTTCTGCCCCATGCCTCCTCCCTCTTCGTGCGTCCATGAGGCTCAGGGAGTTCTGGGCTGCAGGCCACGTGGAGGACGTGCTGCTCGTCATGGACGTGTACAAGCTGGCCCTGAGCTTCCAGCTCTGCCGCCTGGAGCAGCTGTGCCGACAGTACATCGAAGCCTCCGTGGACCTGCAGAATGTGCTGGTTGTGTGCGAGAGCGCCGCCAGGCTGCAGCTGGGCCAGTTAAAGGTGCGGCCGGCATGCAGGGCCCACGGTGCCTGCCTACAGCCACTGGCAGTCTGGCAACCCTCCCTTCCCTCATCCCCCGCAAGCCATCCCATTCGGGCTGCTGCCCCATGGGCCAAGGCCTGACCCTGCCTGCCTGCTCCGGCTTGTGTGTCCCAGGAGCACTGCTTGAACTTCGTGGTGAAGGAGTCCCACTTCAACCAGGTGATCATGATGAAGGAGTTCGAGCGCCTCTCTTCGCCACTGATCGTGGAGATCGTGCGGCGGAAGCAGCAGCCGCCTCCCCGCACCCCCTCGGAGCAGCCTGTGGACATCGGTAGGGACCCAGGCCCCGTCCCTGAGAGCAACAGACCGGGATGGATGGCATTCGTCTTGGGTAGAGATGGGAGCTGTGGAAGGACCTGCCCGGCCTTCAGGGTGGGGTCTGTGTGCAAGGGACCCAGAGTGCTTCTGGGTCTCAGGGACATGGACAGACAGCTCTCGGGCTCCCTGGAAGGAAGACGCCCCGACCCACAGGGCATCCTGAGGGCGGGGATTCTCCTGAGCACGTTTCTGAAGGAGGACACAGGGCTCCTGTCTGGCAAGGGTGGCTGCCCGGACTAACATCAGGTTTGAGGGCTCCCATCCACGGTCACAGTGACTAGACCCTGAGCTACTCTTCTAGGTGTGCCCACCCTTTGGGGCCTAGTGAGGGGCAAGCACAGTCTCGAACACTTAAGATGTTCTGGTGCCTCCCTTGTCCCCACCTAGCCCGGGAAGGGACAGCACAGTCTCATTCATCCCCTGACTCCCCAGGGCCTGTGCTGCCTCTGGCCGTTGGCCGTGAGTGACATGTGTCAGGACACAGTACTTGCCAGGACCAGAGAGAGCTTAATAAGCACAAGGGAGGGGAGGAGGGCTCGCAGGGCTGAGTTGGGGAGATCAGACTCTGGGGGGCAGGCCAGAGTAGGGCTTCTGCCCCCAGGGGTGGTATTTTCAGGGCAGCAAGATGGGCAAGAAGCAGTGTCCATGGAGCCCTGAGGCCCAGATGGCTCAGGGTCTGCTGGGGGAGCAAGAGGCTTCTGCTCAAGGTCCCCCCACACTACCCCTGTGGCTCCCCCCCAGGCACATCTCTGATCCAGGACATGAAGGCATACCTGGAGGGAGCAGGTGCGGAGTTCTGTGACATCACTCTGCTACTGGACGGGCACCCGAGACCGGCCCACAAGGCCATCCTGGCCGCCCGCTCCAGGTGGGTGGAGGGGGTGGTGTGTGGTGGTGGAGCCAGGCAGGCCTGCATTTGCTGCAAAGCCAGCAAATGCCTGCATTTGCTGCGAGCCAGGAACCCCCCGCCCCTGTCTGCAGCTACTTTGAGGCCATGTTCCGGTCCTTCATGCCAGAGGACGGCCAGGTGAACATCTCCATCGGGGAGATGGTGCCCAGCAGACAGGCCTTCGAGTCCATGCTGCGCTACATCTACTACGGGGAGGTCAACATGCCGCCCGAGGACTCTCTGCATCCTCCCGCCAGGGGGCGCTCCCAGGGCCCACCTCAGGCGGCTTTGGAGACTGGCAGACTGGTCCCGGCTCCTAGTATTCCCTGGTGCTCTCCCGGGGTTCCCTGAAGGGGTTGGTAGGCAGGCACAGAGGGTCTGCAGCCAGGAGGGGTGGGTGGATTCTTGACCCTCATCACTGCCCAGAGGAAGGGGTCGGTCAACGTCCCATGTGACAGGTGAGTAGATCACCACGGTGGGATTCCTGGTCACGTCACTTCTTAGGGGTCTGAACTGGGTGCGAGAGTACTTCCAGGGCTCTGAGGCCATGGTCAGTCCTGCAAATGGGAATGTGGGTGTTTTCTTGGGAGAGGCTTTCTGGGATTTTTTCGGGTCTGGACAAAGCCCTGAGTACTTCAGAGTCTGTGTAGAGAGCAAGTTGGATGGGAGCCCTGGTCCAGCGCCTGGTGTCAGGGTGAGTTTCCTTGTTCTGAGCAGGCAGGAGGCAGCTCAGGTTTCCTCTGTCTCTGCGGGGCCTGGGGCTCCAGCTGCATCCTCCCCGGGGAGATGGGCAGGTGGCGGGAGGACAAGCTCCTTGGGCCGGCAGCTCCTTAACTAGCCCCCAGCTACCTGTTTGCGGCCCCCTACTATTACGGCTTCTACAACAACCGGCTGCAGGCGTACTGCAAGCAGAACCTGGAGATGAACGTGACTGTGCAGAATGTACTGCAGGTAACTCATGGGTGCCCACGGGCCTCCTTGAAGCCCTGGGCGGGGGGGCGGTGGCTGAGAGAGGGAACAGCCCCTCAAGGAACCTGCTGTTCCAGATCCTGGAGGCAGCCGACAAGACGCAGGCGCTGGACATGAAGCGGCACTGCCTGCACATCATCGTGCACCAGTTCACCAAGGTCAGGGCCCTCCCAGCCCCGAACTGGCCGGCTGGCCCTTGGCATTGGCTTTGGCTGGGTGCAGGGTGGGGCGCACGGAAGCAGCTTCTCTCCTGCGGCAGTAGGCCTGGGGGCGGTGTTGGGGGGGGCACTCGGTCAGCCCATATCCTGGCTCGCCAGAGCTCGGGTGTGTGTGTGTGGGTGGACTCTGAAGGGCACCCTGGCCCTCACGGGAATCTGGTTCCATCCAGTGTGGGTCTTCCAATTGCCTCCTGCAGGTTTCCAAGCTGCCCACGCTGCGCTCGCTGAGCCAGCAGCTGCTGCTTGACATCATAGACTCCCTGGCCTCCCACATCTCTGACAAGCAGTGCGCGGAGCTGGGCGCTGACATATGAGGGCCCACGTGGTGCCGGCCCACTCAGGAATCACTCTGCTTGCTCCTGCCCTGCCCACTGCAGACTACTGGATCTGCCAGCCAAGGGGCTGGCTTCCCTGAGCCTTCGAAGGGAAAGGGAACACGGGGTCTCTGCCCTGTTTCACTGCTGAGGACACAGGTCCCACAGGGAGTGGATGGTGAAACAGACGCCCCCCCCCCCAACCCCAGCCAGAACCTCTCCTCGGAGGTATGGGTGGGAAGCCAGGGCCCAGCAATGGGAGAGCCCACCATGGAGTTGGTGTGGGGCCGCCTATCCAGCAGGGACTGCATGGCTTGTGGATTTGGCTGCTGGGTCCTATTGCCAAGGCCCCTCTGACATGGGAGCTACACAGTATCCCCTCACCTTCATGGAGGTGGCTGTTAAGGGCCCCTTCTGCCACCCGGTTTGTGAATGGGCACATGGAATTGGACTCCAGATGAATTTTGGGGTGTGAAGGGCCCTGAGTCAGCACCTAGCCTGAAGGGCCACTCTGGCCAGGGCCTGGCTTCCAGAGGAGTTGCAGGATCCCACCCCACTGTGTGCACATCAGGAGCCCCCAGCTGCACCAGGGGGAAGTCAGTGGAGGTGCCCCCCCCCCGGTCCCCATGTATCCCTAATTATTTATTGTCATAGACATGCCATTAAGACCACAGTAGTGCTAATCTACTAGACACACCTCATGGGCATAGGCCCTCCTTGAGCGGGGGACAGATCATGTGTCCCAAGTGCTTGGGACACGCCAGGACTCAGGGTTGGCAACTCCCCGCCTCATCTGAGGTGTCCCAGTTGTGGGAGTGGGGCAGGGCTGTGCTCCAAGGATTCCCAAGGCTGTCTTGCTCCTACACTGCATTAGAGGCTCCTGTCTAGGCTGGAAAGCTAAGGACTGGCCATCTGTCAAGAGAAGGCCCTGGGACTCCACGCTAACATAGAAAGCACTATTCTGCCTCCTTTCTGGCACCAAGAACCCCAGGGACCCTCTTGCCCTAGCTATCAGGAAGCTACTTTGGGGGAAACAATCCTTCACACCTTCCTTCCCATTGTGCCCCCATGCAAACATGGCACCTGCCATGCCTCGGCCCTTACTGAAGAGCCCCAGATGCCTTATAGAGACAGATGGGGAGCCCCAGTGACAGGTAGGCGCCCTCAGGCATGGGGGGGTCCATAAGGCTGCCAGCAAACCAGGAAACGGGCCAGCGCAAGATTAGCCTCTCTGAGCCTGGAAACCCCAGGGAATGATGGACAGACCCTGCTCTATGGTGGACCCTTATAACCAGTTGCTTGACCTTCTCTTCTAAACCCATGAATAAATGAACTTATATACCACAGACCCTAGAAAGCCAATTTCAGAACATTGCGTGGCACTTTCCAGGACTAGGGAGATTTCAGCTATGCTCTTGGGCTATCGTGGCCGAAGCCCAGCAGGGAGATTACGTACATGTGCAGGTAAAACCACCTGGCACCCTGAGCCATTTGCCCATCACAGATGCGGGGAAGCCTACATTCCAGTCAACTTGAACAATGGGGACTCAGGTTGAGGCCAGGATTGCTAGCTGCAAGGGTGCCTCTAAGCTTCCCCACCCCTTCCCAAACCTCTGGTTGCTGGGCCCTTACTACTTGCCAAGCATATAGCACCAGGTCAGAAATTGCCATCTTTGTCTGTTTTTCAGATGAGCCCAGCACAGTGGTTAAGGGGGTAGGTAGCTGGTCTGCAGGTTGGGATTGAGGTGCTATGCTGGGCCAACCAGGCCAGTGGATGGAAGCCATGCAGGTGTCCTTGCAAACTGAATCTGGCCTGGGTTTCATGGGTGTTTTTTTCAGAGAGGTGAGACTGCTTAAGTCTGGGCTGTTCAGGTACCAAGAAGAGGATTCCTAGTGCTGCCCCTGGCCTCTGCTCACACCATCCTGTCCCTCAGAAAATCCTGGGGGGCCTGGAGTTGCAGGAGGAGAGGCAGAAAAGAGCTGGACTTCTTGCTTTCCGTAGCTTGAGAGCTCAGACTCCAGGGGTAGGGCCCCAGCCCCAGCTGAGCCAGATAGCAGGGCTTCCTAGAATCCACTTTATTATGGCATCTGGCAGGTCTGGTGGACACAGCTCGGACTGGGTCCCTTTCCAGGTGGATTCTGAGGGAGGATGAGGCTGAAGCCCCACAAGGCAGCCCTTCATGTCAGCCCTGGGGCTGACAGTCCCTCACTCATGCCATGCTGCTGCTCAGCTGCATGGCAAAGTCCTGCACATGCTCCTTCAGAGTCTGGCGGGCATCTGCCTGTGCCCGCTTCTCCCGTGCCCGCTCCTGCTGCAGTTTGCTGAGCCGTAGCCGCAGGCGCTGCTCTCGACGCTTGCAGGCCTGCAGCTGGCGCTGGGCCTTGTCCAGGGCATCAAGTGCGGCCTCAGCCCGCCGCTTCCAGAGCAGGGCGCTGCCCACCTGGTAACTGTGCTCGTTCTGGATGTAGGCGCCAGCTGGGGGTGGGAGGCGCAGCATATAGGCCGAGGGTGAGACGGGCCGTGGCTCGAGTGGGGACGGCTGTCTCTCTGGTTCCCGCTCCGGTGAGGGTTGGGCGCTGCAGCCTGCTTCATCTGCCTGGGCACCCAGGGGCCCCAGGAGGTCTGAGAAGGGGCTGCTGAGGCCAGCCTCCAGCCTCCCAGTAGGGGAGGCAGGCAAAGCGGCAGGAGCCGAAGCCTCTTCCACAGGAAAGCAGGTGACATCAGCAGGGGGAGGTGGAGAAAATGGAGTCGTGGGCCCTCGGCCCTCAGAGCAGCTGAGAGGAGAGAGAGAGAGAGAGAGACTAATAGGCCAGGCCAAGGCCTTGCCAGACCCCACTTCACCAGCCCACCGACCCCACTCTGCTGGCTCAGAACCCTGTCCAGCAAGATTGCTGGCAAACTAAATAAACCCGTCTCTCAGGCTTGGGATTGGAGCAAGGCACCCTCCACCCACAGAACACATACCGCTTCCTGCATCGCCGGAGTCGGCTGACGTCGGGGGGGCCAGGTGGGTAACTGTGCCCCTTGGTCTTGGTTGTCCGGCGTAACTTGGAGAAAGACTCAAATATTGTGGGAACTGCCCCCTCCTTCAGCCTGTGATACCCGCTGTGGGGGAAAGCAGCCTGGATGAGATGGACAACACATCCTGCCACCCAGGGCAACCTGCAGGGCACAGAGCTAGCAGGCCCCCAGCGCCCCAGATCAGGCTCTCCCACACTAGCGCTACAGGAGGTGGGTAGGCATGTTGCAAGCACTTAATTTAGGGAAAACCAAGTTAGGTAAGAGTTACACTATTCTCTTCCTCGAAGTTTTGGTGTGTAGAAAAGCTGCACCAGAGCTAGGCTGACCAGCCAAAAGTGTTATTTCATTGTGGACTTGCTGGGAGGACTTAGGTCCTAAGGAACAACCTCTAAAAAAGCTAATGTTTTTCTCCCTTGTCACTGGCACAGTTATCCTGAGGGGATGGGTCTTACGGTCACTGAGGTACAAAGCTGGAAAGATGCAGCCACACTGGGAACCAGGTCTGTCTGTCCGCCAGCGAGTGACTCCAGGATCCTCCTCTCCTGGCCCTAGAGCTGCCCCAATCGGCCAGCCACTCTGATGGTTCAAACCCTGCCCCAGTGATGCTTGCCAAGGAAGCTCACCTGATTCCCACCAGCTCAAAGCAGTTTTCCTCGAAGTGTTTGGAGCAGAAGTAGATGTACTCGGAAGCCGGGTCCCACAGGCCCTGGCCGCTGGGGTCCAGCCGCTGGCAGTTGGCCAGCCACAAGCCTCGCCGCGGGTTGTCCTTCTTGGGAAGTCTGTGGAGCCACAGACCAGTGAGCACCAGGGTGTCTGCAACCCTGGGCTCCAGGTGCTCATGCTCTCCAGACGGCAAGGGCTGGTCCTGCACATACCACCACCAGACCTCCCTTCACCTCTCCAGGTAAACACCGTCCTCCCAAGCCCAGATGAGGAAACAAGCCTCAAGGAGAGCAACTTCCTTAGTACCACCTAGCCGGTAAGAGTCACAGAACATAAGGCCCCAGGCTGGTGATCTCCCGTGCTTCCTCTCCCACCTAGGCTAAGTCGCACCGGCACCGCCCCTTTCACCCTTTCCCATCTACAAGTACAAGCCTCGCGCCAAAGAGAGGATGCACATGCGCAATCGTGTCTCCACGAAGAGGGAAAACGGGCGCATGCGCACGTTAACCTTCCCGCGCCAGCACGCACGCGCGCTGACCTGTGGAAAGAGATGCCGCGGTTGCGCGTCTCGCGCGTGTCCCGTGTGCAGCAGCCGGCGGCGGAGCAGTGACGCGGCATCTGGGGAAGAGGCGGGAGCTTGGTCGTGGGTGGCTGTCCCGGCCCCAAGGGGCCTCGCGCCCCCAGCCGCCGCTCCGCTCCAGGCGGCCCTGGCCTGTCGGGTCTCCCCCGGCCCGATCTCGCCCGAGCCCCGTCCCAGCCCGTTCTCCTGACTCCCGTCAGCGGCACTCACGATCTCGCCATTGCTGCGCCGCCGAAGTCTCGCGAGGAGTGGCGCGCGGTGGAAGTTGGTACCATAGAGACTCAGAAGAGCGGGGCGTTGGCCCGAGGGGCGGGGCGGGCCCCGGAAGCGGCGGGAGCGTATGATCGCCGCCGGATCTGCGCTGTCCCAGCCTACCTGAATGCGTGCGCCGTCACACACAGGGGCCTCTCTTTGTCTTTCCGGCTAGCTCTTGGCCCTTAGCATCTAGGCGCCGAAGGAGCGGTTTCGCTTGGCGGCGCAGAGTCCCGGCCTACAGCTCTGGCGGCGGGGAAGCGGGAAGCTGGCAGGGTCCTGGGACTCACGCTGGCTCCCAGTAAAGCCTAGACTGCAAGAAAGTTAACTCCAGCGAGAACAGAAAGGGGCCACGATGCGTGATCCCAAAGAACCTGACAAAGTCCAGTGCTCATAGCTTACTCCGGGAAAGGTGCCTATAAATTGGATGGGTGTGCGGTGGGCCCTGGTCACATTTTGGGAAAATGTAAGTGGGCAGAAGGTTTTCTTGTTCCTTGAGGCAGGGAGGCAGCTGAGTTAGGGATAAAAACAAAGGCTGGGGGCACGTGGGTGGCTCAGTTGGTTGAGCAGCTGCCTTCGGCTCGGGTCATGGTTCTGGAGTCCCAGGATCAAGTCCCACATCAGGCCCTCTGCTCATCGCCCCTTTCTTTTTTCTTCTTTTTAAAGATTTTATTTATTTATTTGACAGAGATCACAAGTAGTAGACAGAGAGAGACAGGCAGAGAGAAGGGGGAAGCAGGCTCCCTCCCCAGCAGAGAGCCCGATGCGGGGCTCGATTCCAGCACCCTGGGATCATGACCTGAGCTGAAGGCAGAGGCTTTAACCCACTGAGCCACCCTGGCGCCCCCATCGCCCCTTTCATGCTCCCTCTCTCTCTCAAATAAACAGAATCTTTAAAAAAAAAAAAAAAAAAAGAAAAGAAAAAAAAAAAGGCTGGGCGCCTGGGTGGCTCAGTTGGTTAAGCGACTGCTTTCAGCTCAGATCCTGATCCCAGAGTCCTGGATCGGGTCCCGCATCAGGCTCCCTCCTTCATGGGGAGGCTCCTTCTCTATCTGACCTTATTACCTCTCATGCTCTCTCTCAAATAAATAAAATCTTTAAAAACAAAAACAAAGGCCTTAGGAGCGCCTGGGTGTCCCAGTCAGTTGAGCATTCTGCTCTTGGTTTGGCTTAGGTCATGATCTCAGGCTCCTGAGATGGAGCCCCACCTGGGCTTTGCGCTCAGCGCAGAGTTGGCTTGGGATTTTCCCTCCCCCTCCTGCTTGGAGTCTTTTTTTCAAAAGTGAAGATGTATAAATTTTTAAAACAAACGGGCGCCTTGGTGGCTCAGTCAGTTAAGCATCTGCCTTCAGCTCAGGGCCTGATCTTTGGGCTCCCTGCTCAGTAGGGAGCCTGCTTTTCCCTCTCCCCACCCACCCCCTCCTTACTCCTGCTGGTACTCACTTCCTCACTCTCAAATAGATAACGTTAAAAGAAAAAAAAAAAAAAAAGATTTAAAACAGACCAGTTATCCTCCCTCCCCCAAAAAGACCTTGCTGGAAACAGCCTCAGTAAATGCGTTTGCGCTAGGGTGGAGCTGCCTCCTTGGTCCCTCCCACACGACTTGGTGAAAGTAGGCGCTCCACATTTAGGGGAAAAAAAAACATTACTATTTCATTCTCCAAAGGAACACCAAGAGTAAGTGAGAGATTTAAGAATAACCAAAGCATTTTTTTCGAATTCCCTCCACCATGCCTTTTGAAGCCTTCCTTCTAGGGGTAAAGTGATAACTAAACATACGAACATGCTTAATTTTTTTGAGAGGAAACATGTTTTTCCCCCTGGAAATGCACTTTGAAAAGGCAGGTATCTGGATCGGGCATTCTGTCAAGGTGCAGCACAAGGGACACGATGCTTCAATACAGAAACTTTAATAGGTAAACATATCTTGTAATGTTATAGGGGGGGCGATACAAAGGGATGGTAGCCAGGTGCACTCCCATTCAGTACTCTTCCCCTTCTTCGGCCTCTGCTTCCACAGAATCCACACCCACCTCTTCATAATCTTTCTCTAGAGCTGCCAGGTCCTCCCGGGCCTCAGAGAACTCCCCTTCCTCCATGCCTTCCCCCACGTACCAGTGCACAAAGGCTCGCTTTGCGTACATGAGGTCAAACTTATGGTCCAGGCGGGCCCAGGCCTCGGCAATGGCGGTCGTGTTGCTCAGCATGCACACGGCCCGCTGCACCTTGGCCAGGTCACCCCCGGGGACGACAGTGGGGGGTTGGTAGTTGATGCCCACCTGCAAGAGAAAGGGAACATATGGCGATTATAATGTGGCCTCAGAAAAGATAGTTGTTGTTGGTTTTTTTTTTAATTTTATTTACTTATCTGACAGAGCACACAGGTCGGGGGAGTAGCAGGCAGAAGAAGCAGACTCCCCGACGACCAGGGAGCCCAACGTGGGGCTCCGTCCCAGGACCCTGGGACCATGACCGGAGCCAAAGGCAGATGCTTAACCAACTAAGCCACCCAGACTCTCCAGTAGCTTGCTTTTAAAAATGAGCTGTGGACCCAATTTAAATGATTCCTGTATAACTGGTACTTTATTTTTTGACAGTACTGATAAGAATTTAACATCCTTTGACTGTATGCTTTCAGTTCTTAGATTTACCCACACAAGAGCACAAAGCTACAAGTATGAACATTTTTATGTATTTAAAGTACTAATGGCAGGTGCCTGGGTGGCTCAGTGGGTTAAACCTCTGCCTTTGGCTCAGGTCATGATCTCAGGGTTCTGGGATGAAGGCCTCATCCAGCTCTGCTCAGTTGGGAGCCTGCTTCCCCCTCTCTCTCTGCCTGCCTCTCTGCCTACTTGTGATCTCTGTCTCTGTCAAATAAATAAATAAACTCTTTAAACAAAACTGGAAACAAATGTCCACCATGGCAAACTAAATTTTTATAGACCTTTAGTGAAACACTGTGGTCATGAAAAAGAATAAGAACTGTGTCTTGGCATATAAACATGTTCAAGGTGTATATATATGTGTGTGTATATATATATATATTTTAAGATTTTATTTATTTATTTGACAGAACAAGACACAGGGAGAGAAGGAACACAGCAGAGGGAGTGGAAGAGAGAGAAGCAGGCTCCCCGTGGAGCAAGGAGTCTGATGCAGAGAGCTCAATCCCAGGACCCTGGCATCATGACCTTAGCCGAAGGCACACACTTAACGACTGAGCCACCCAGGCACCCCTCAAGGTATATTATATACTTGGCAAAAAGAAAAGCAAGTTGGTTACTATGTGAGTATTTATGCTTAGAAATAACCCTAGGTATTTTTACTCTGGGGTAACAAAACAGGCTAGAGCCATTGATGGCTAAGGGAACATCATTGTGCAGGAGGATAAACACCTGGGAGTGTGCTGAGGCAGTGTCTTGGTGAGCACATAGCAGTTAGCAGCAGCTAGGGACACAGCCAGTCTCCAGAATTGTTATGGGGAGAGACATGGGCCCAGACCTTGACCAGGGGGTAGGGGTGTCCTCCCACAACTCTTAAGGACAGGCCAGCTAGTCCCTCCCAAGTGGGAGTGCCACCAATTCCCTGCTTTCTTTGGCTTGTGTGTACTGAGTCAACTCTGTACTGACAAGAACTTGCATTCTTTGCCCCTATTGCTGGCCTCGACATCACCCAGAACACAAAAAGTATAAATTCCTTTGAAAATACACAGAATGAAGAACAAAGCAAGCTCCAGGGAAGGGGAAGAGGACTTTAGCTTTTCAGCCTTCTGTAGTGTTTTAATATTTTGCTACATATATGCATTTTTATAATAAAAAACTAAACATTTAAACAGAGAATATTGTGTATCCCTGAGTAAATGGTTAGAGAACACAGAATGTAACCACACTCCAGCTGACAAAGAGCTTAGAGCAATAAGAATGCAATATAGTCCCTCTGAGGCTGGCCTGTCTTCTGTAGGAACAATAAAAGCTATGGCTTTTACTGAGCTTTACCCAGTAAAGCTATGGCTTTAGTGAGCCTGAGTGGCTCAGTGGCTTAAGCTTCTGCCTTTGGCTCAAGTCGTGACCTCAGGGTCCTGGGATCAAGCCCCACATGGGACTTCTCTGCTCAGCAGGGAGCCTGCTTCCCCCTCTCTCTCTGCCTGCCTCTCTGCTCATGTGATCTGTCAAATAAATAAATAAAATCTTTAAAAAAAAAAAAAAAAAAGCCATAGCTTTCTGTACCTCCTCACAGACTGGCCTTCATGCTGGTTCACAGGAGCCAGAGATTCAGGAGAGGGAGCTGAGCGGAGAGCCCGATGTGGGACTCGATCCCAGGACCCCAGGATCATGACCTGAGCCGAAGGCAGCGGCTTAACCCACTGAGCCACCCAGGCGCCCTGTCCTGATGATTTCTGAAGGTGTTTGGAGAGCTGTACATTCCAGTTATTTCAGATTGAAAATGATGAGAAGCAGAAGAAATGTGTGTCATCTGGTCCCATTTGGAATGGCTGTAGCTAACCTGTAACTGCACAGAAGTTGAATCTGTCTGGCCCTGTCAGCCCCCACTTTTTCTATGTCAGATACCTTGATACAGATCATCTCTGATGGCATAAAAATGATGGATTTAAAGTGACTCATAGGAAAGGGTAAACTTTATGACAGGTTTCACCAATTGGAAATAGCCACAAATCTTACATGAGAAGTTTGCAGACCTTAGAAGTTAGAGGTCAAAGTTTAAATCTATTCCACGCATCTAATTGCCAAGTTCTTGACTTGGGTGGAAGAAGTTCTCTTTCAGTCACTGTAACCTTCAGAAGGTAAGGATATTCAAGGCAGCTTCACCTGGGAGGCACTGTGGGGGTTGCCTTGTGACCTTGCCTGCTTTCCTCTCTCTCTCTCTCTCTGCCTACTTGTGATTTCTCTCTGTCAAATAAATAAATAAAATCTTAAAAAAAAAAAAAAAAAAGAAATCATCAGGACATACAAATAGGAGGGTCCACAGCTTTGTAAAGTGCAGAAACCCAAGGGTGAACAACCACTTTTAACTACAAAGGGCACAGAGTTCTCAAATCCAGGCATAGTGAGGCACTTAGCTGCATTATCATAATAGGTCTAGAGCCTGACAATCTGTTATTTGGCTTCCAAGACATGTTCCCTTTTTCTTGGCAGACATTTCACTATGAAACTAAGCAGAGTTGAAGGAGCCACCTATTTATTATCAATGTGATCACGTACGACCCAGCATTCCCAGTGTGGTTTAGAGAAACAAGAGTGAACTCGTCAGCCCCTACAGTAAACACTGTGTAACCAATTTAAAATTCTGCTTACAGATCTGTAAGTTTTGCCTAAACTGCAGTGAACAGAGATGTCTGAAGTTATGTAAAGTCTAAACAACACTATTTCTAATACAAAACACCACAGACCTAACAAACTCAGGTAAGCAAAGAGAGAAATGTGGAGAGACCAGACATACAGTCAGACTGTCTCTGATGCGCTCTGCATCACTTGCTGCCCATGGGGCCTTTAAGATACTAACAGCTGTTCAGCTCAGTCTTTACACTGTAAGATGTCAGTAATACTACCCTGGGAAACTTTATAGGGTGGTTCTAAGAAATAAGGATACATGAAGTAGTTGATATGCCCTTAGCAAATTCCTAAACTTGTTTTCCTTGCAGCCTAGCTGCCATGGAACAGGGGTATTCTCCACAAAGGGCATGCTGTGCTGGGTCTGCTGCTGCTGACAGGTAAAAACCACTCTGCATCGCCCAGTCCTACCTTAAATCCAGTCGGGCACCAATCCACAAACTGGATGGTGCGCTTGGTCTTGATGGTGGCGATGGCTGCGTTGACATCTTTCGGGACCACGTCCCCCCTGTACAACATGCAGCAGGCCATGTACTTGCCATGCCGAGGGTCACACTTGACCATCTGGTTGGCCGGCTCGAAGCAGGCATTGGTGATCTCAGCCACAGACAGCTGCTCGTGGTAGGCCTTCTCGGCAGAGATGACCGGGGCGTACGTGGCCAGGGGAAAGTGGATGCGGGGGTACGGGACCAGGTTGGTCTGGAATTCCGTCAAGTCCACGTTCAGGGCCCCATCGAATCGCAGGGAGGCCGTGATGGAGGACACGATCTGCCCGATCAGACGATTGAGGTTGGTGTACGTGGGCCGCTCGATATCCAGGTTGCGCCGACATATGTCGTAGATGGCTTCGTTGTCCACCATGAAGGCACAGTCGGAATGCTCCAGGGTCGTGTGGGTGGTCAGGATGGAGTTGTAGGGCTCCACCACGGCCGTGGACACCTGGGGAGCTGGGTAAATGGCAAATTCCAGCTTGGACTTCTTGCCGTAGTCCACCGACAGCCGCTCCATGAGCAGAGACGCGAACCCAGAGCCGGTGCCGCCCCCGAAACTGTGGAAGATGAGGAAGCCCTGCAGCCCCGTGCACAGATCCGCCTGAGAGAAATCACAGACCGCGGGTCAGCGCCTGCAGAAGCCACACCGCCGACCTCCAGCGAGCCACGGTCACTCCTCTTTTCCTCTGCAGGACGCTACGCGTTCGAATCGTCCACAGCGCACACGCGGGACACTCAGAAGCAAAGCAAGGCGGACGTTAAGATGGATGGATGATGGACGCACGAAGCCACCCGTGAAGGAAGACGGGGACTCAAGATTCTGGCCTGGGGTTTGGCCAGAGTGACCTTGAGGTCCCCATCCCCACCCGCCCTCCCGTCCAGGGCAATGTCCGCAGGACGCCCTCTTACCAGTTTGCGGATCCGGTCCAGGACCAGGTCGACGATCTCCTTGCCGATGGTATAGTGGCCTCTGGCGTAATTATTGGCTGCGTCCTCCTTCCCGGTGATCAGCTGCTCCGGGTGGAAGAGCTGCCGGTAGGTCCCCGTGCGCACTTCATCTACAAAGAGGATGCGTGGGACGCGTGTCTTTCAGGCCTGTTGTTAACTCACCAAGAGGGAGGGATTCGGGGACCCGTTGCATCTACCATGCACATGCTGGGCCTTGGGGGTCAGCAGTGTCAGTGTCTCACAGGAAATGTCTCTCTGTGACGTGCAGACCACAGCTGCGATCTGTGGCCCTAGCGGGGAAAGTCAACTGGAGGTACAAAGTCTGACCGGTTCCCAAAGAAGGGAAAAAGCTCACACCTGCACACACGCGATTATTTCTTCCCAGCTGTAGCTACAGCAACAGTGTGCCTAAGAAGCCCTTACATATTAGACAGTCACCAGGTCAGCGTGACTTCTGCCAGGCAGTCCCGACAGGGCACCCTAGGTGGCCTGTGGCTCACAGACTTCAGGCTGGCATTCTGTCTCCTCCTGGGTGGCCATGAAAGGTGCGTCTCTGCAGCTCTCCCTGGCCACCACCTCAGGCTTCTCAGCTGGTGGATCCCAAGGAATGTTCTCTATTTACCTTCTGCGTCTAAGATGCAGGTCAAGACCCTTGTGCACCAGCAACACCTTGTGGGCAGCGTTAACGAAGGACCCGTGACCGGGCACCCTGTACCTTGGTCTACACAACCACCTGCCTGGGTCTGAGAGGGCCTCGAGTGAATCTATTACCAGCCTCTTTTTCCTGGATATTAGGTTCTCCTGCATTAGGAGCCTCGGTGCCAAAGACACCTGAAGCACTCACCCTGTAGTTTCTCATCTAACACAGTCACAGGCATATACTCGTGTGTCCCATCCTTTCTGGGGAAGGATTCAAAGGAGCACAGGGGATGTGGGTGGGGCTTTAGGGAGACTCACTGTCCCAGGAAAGCTGCCCAAGTGCCCCAGTACCTACCGACCACGGTGGGCTCCAGGTCCACAAACACCGCCCTGGGCACATGCTTGCCAGCCCCAGTCTCGCTGAAGAACGTGTTGAAGGAGTCATCCCCACCGCCGATGGTTTTGTCACTTGGCATCTGACCGTCAGGCTGAATTCCATGTTCAAGGCAGTACAATTCCCAGCAGGCATTGCCGATCTGGACACCTGCCTGCCCCACGTGGATAGAGATGCACTCGCGCTGGGAACCAGAACACAAACCTTGAGACCTCCTTGTTTTTTAGGCAGTCGAGACTATATGGCATGCAAAACATAATAACATATATATACATATATATGTTTCAACATCTAAATCATTTACAAGCCTTTCCCAGAAGGCTTATGTGACCCTTTTGTCACTGTGAAAACTAAGATGCTCTAAACCACCCTAGCTACTAAGTTCCAGACTTAGCCCCTATACAAAAGTGTTTGCGACCATATGTGTCCTGTCAATAATAAGCTCTGCATTGTCCCTAGTCATACTTAGTCTCTAAAGAACATTAGTTCTTGATGCTGTCCTGTCCAAAGACCGGGTAACAGGTAACATAGATTCATGGAGGGACAAGTGGACTAGCACACAGGTTACCACAGCTCAGGTGCCACTGGTCACTGTATGTGTGTCTTCTATCTACCCATCTACATATATCCTCTATTTTTCTCCGTCTAGGTTTGTGTTCAGGGAGGCTGACCCATGTGGACTACATTAAAAGGGCTGCTTTGCCCCTGGCTTCTGGTTGCTTTAGCCAGTGGCAGGCATCAGCAGGAGACAGGGAGGTTAGAGGACAGTGTGGTCAGGGTGCTCACTTCCTGGCTCCCTCCTGCCATACTTCCATGGGTTCCTTGAGTGTTTATCAAGGCCAGAAACTTTTAGCAGACAGTGCTTTTGATAAAGCTACCTTCTTAACTTCCAGTAACCGCTCCCTCATTTCACCTTCAAAGCTAGGAGTTAAAGGCTACCAGACATCACAAGTGCTACAACATTGCACTGTCTGTTGGTGGTTTCCTTAGACCCTGCCCATAGCTTTATAGATGGTACCTTTTTAAAGATTTTCTTCAAAGTACATATTTTGACTGCATCATACCTTTCCTGCCAGGAACCTAACTGCACAGTCATTAATCATGATCCCAGGGTCCTGGGATAGAGTCCTGCATCAGGCTCCTTGCTTGGCAGAGAGCCTGCTTCTCCCTCTGCCTGCCACTCCCCCTGCTTGTGCTCATCCATTCACTCTGACAAATACATTTTAAAAATCTTTAAAAAGTGGGGGGGGGGCAATGTGCTAGGTGATCTCCAAGGCCACTTTCATCTGATTATCTAACCAATGAAACAAATCAAAAGCAGTCAGGAAATCATTCCTAGCTTTTTTTTTTTTTTTTTTAAAGATTTTACTTATTTATTTGACAGAGATCACAAGTAGGCAGAGAGGCAGGCTCCCTGCTGAGCAGAGAGCCCAAGGTGGGGTTTGATCCCCAGGACCCTGGGATCATGACCCGAGCTGAAGGCAGAGGCTTTAACCCACTGTGCCACCCAGGCGCCCCCATTCCTAGCTTTCAACAGAAAGCCATTATAAATTCATTGCCAACCTCAGCTGGATCATTAAAATCTTACATTTCTTTAGTCAGCTTTATCTCCTCACTGAAAAAAATTATTTGAAACTTCCTGTGTTCTTTTCAAGCTCCAGTCCAACTGCTCTCTTCATATTACCAGATAACCTCGTTCCCTACTTACCCAGAAGCTTCACAACTTCCAGCCAGCAAATGTGCAGAAGCTCTCCTCATTCCTTTACTTTACAATAAAACTATGTTTCCTCCTATCAATAATCTATTGTTTCTATTGATCCCCTACCCAGCAACAGTCCTCAAAGTTATCTGGAGTTGCCAAGCCACTGGAGATCCATATACCTGTTCAGGATACATGGAAATTAAAGCAATATCATAGTCGGGACTGCTAAGGTGACCAGTCCTCCTCATCATGTTCACAACTGCATTGATGGTGCATAATTAGAGGTGGGTAAAACTGCTGGCGCTTGAGCACAAATCAAGGTAGTGGCACCAAACTGTACCAGTGTTCGTTAGATTTCTCACATTTATGCACTCACAGTAAAAAGACACAAAAAAAGAAGATCAATTGGCCAATTTCATTTAAGAATGTTCATGATGAAGCAAAAATGATTATTGATTTTATAAAATCTCCAACCTTGGGGCAGCTGGGTGGCTCAGTCAGTTAAGCATCTCTTTTTAATTTTTAAGCAGATTTTTAATTTTTTTTATTTTTTACTTTTATATTTTTTAAAATTTCATTTGACAGAGAGAGCCACAGTAAGAGAGGGAACACAAGCAGAGTGGGAGAGGGAGAAGCACACTTCCCGCGGAGCAGGGAGCCAATCCCAGGACCCTGGGATCATGACTGAGCCCAAGAAGGATACTTGACTGAGTCACCCACAGTCCCCTATTTTATTTATTTTACAAGATTTACTTATTTGTCAGAGAGAGAGCACACACACAAGCAGGGGGAGCAGTAGGCAGAGCAGGCAGAGGAAGAAGCAGGGAGACGGATGTAGGACTCAATCCCTAGACCTTGGGATCATGAGCTGACCCAAAGGCAGCTACTTAACCAACTGAGACACCTAGGTGACCCAAGCATCTGACTCTTTTAAGATTTTATTTGAGAGAGAAAGAGAGAGAGAGATCGATCACAAGTAGGCAGAGAGGCAGGCAGAGAGAGAGGGGTTAGCAGGCTCCCTGCTAAGCAGAGCGCCTGATGCGGGGCTCAATCCCAGGACCCTGAGACCATGACCTGAGCTGAAGTGAAGTCAGAGACTTAGCCCTCTGAGTCACCCAGGCACCCCTCTCCCCCGAAGTGTCTGACTCTTGATTTCAATTCAGTTAATGATCGCAGGGTCCTGGGATCCAGTCCTGTGTTCATCAGGGAGTCTGCTTGAGGAGTCTCTCTCTCCCTCCCCCACCCCACCACCGGCCCACCCCCGCTCACATGTTCTCTCTCTAAAGTTAAATATATCTTTAAAAAAAATAAAATCTCTATCCTCAAGAACTGTGACAAAATAGAAAATATTCATAAAGTACTTTTGTACCTACTAAAATACAGCTGTCTTTGAGAAACGGCACTTGTGTGTTTTGAGTTGCCAACGGAACTAGCTGCTTTTCCCTTGGAATGTTATTTTCCCACAAAGAGTTGACAAACTATGGCTATTCTGACTTGGATACTTGTAATTTATGTTAAAATGTGCTGCCTCAAAGTGAACAAATTAGCTTCTCGTTTTAAATTTCTAACATGACAAATGCTTATTGATGTAGCCCACATAAAACAAAAGCTCCTTGGAGTCCTGGATCACTTGTAATACTGTAGGGATGTCCTGGGACCCGAAAATTTGAGAATCACTCTCCAGTCTTCAGAAGCCCAACGCTATTTCTGGTCTTCTCAGAGGCTGATTGGAGGCCACCCCAAAAACCCAGCTGCCAACCTGGCTCCTTCAAGGCACAATTTCTGAGGCGCCACCTGCACCTGCCGGCCCTCCCCTACCCCCAACCTCAGACACTCCCATGATGCAGGTCGCCGCTACCCTTGAGGCCCACACACCCAGAAGACAAGCGAGAGGATGACGATCTGCTCGTCCCCTTAGCCCCGGACCTCCCCTGCGCACCCCAGCCCCTTCTTCAGCCGACGCCTGCCCCCCTGCCATGGAACCCCGGTCCCGGCGTCCGTCCTAGTCTTGCCCCTCCCTGTCGCCTCACGTGGCGGGCTTCGCCCACAGAGCAAGAGTGGCCGGGGTCCTGCCAATGGCAGGCCAGGCCCTGGGGTCTTACCATGGTGAGCTCAGCTGCTGCCCAACGCCGCTACTCGACCTCAACTGCCGCCACAGACGCCACGCGCCCAACTGCCGCCACCGGACTGTGCACACTGCTGGGGGTTGGCCCGCCGCTGCGCAGGCGCCAACTGGTCGTCAGCGCCTCGGGGCAGACCGAAGCCTGGAATCCCGCTTCCGATTGGCCATTGCTTGACTCGCGGAGTATGGTGCCTTCAGATTGGATACGGCTGTGGCGGGAAGACTACCGCTGAGCCAAAGGCGGAGAGTTCTTGTGCCTCCTGGGCCTTTAGGTTAGGTGGTTTTCCCTGCGTCGGGCACTGGACATTTTCATGCGTTTAAGTCCCCAGCGTGCGAATGGCTTCAAGTCAAGATTGTGTCGCCTTCTCACTTGGAGCCTCAGGCCCATTCATCTGCCTGTTCCTGATTCAGGTCTTTGCAAACATGACCACCCTCCTGGAGGTCTGCCCATCATCCAATCCAAAGGACAGTTGCTTCACCCTGCCCAGCTAGCCAGTAAAGGACTGGCACCGAGCTTTCGCCGTGAAGATAGACTATTTATTGGTGGGGTGCCGCCCAGAAGCATGGGAAACCAATGCTCAAAGTCCCGAACTTCCTGATGCCTTATAAGGAGGATTTTTAAGGGCAAAATTTGGGTCAGGGGTCTCCTGAGAAGGTGGACGCTATTGATCGGAAGCTCATGAAGTCATGTTCACAGACGTTACTTTGTTACGTGAGGTGGCTTCCTCCCATCCACGGAAGTGTGCTCTATCTCGGGGGGCTTGGAATCTGAAAAACCTATTTCTTAGGTTAGAGGTTTTATTAGGAGCACCTGGTGATTGTGTGTTTGGGACAGTGCTGATCAGCTGCATCTAGATGCCTAACTAACTGTTCCGTGAGTGAGCTAGTGGGGTCATGATCCTTTGAATAAGTGAACATTTCTGTCTCTTGGGCCTGCTCCATTCCCTAGCAGGTCGAGCGGTGCTTGCAGAGGATTTGACCTCTAGTGTTCATTCTTTCATCTGAACTAGCAAGGTGGATGCCAGCTTTTTACCTAAAGTCTGCACCCTCTTTCTTGTCCACCCCATTTCTGGTGTAGAAAGGCCTTTGCCATCCAGCACCTGGGACCAGTTGGGATTTGGTTCCTTCTTTAATATGAACTGAGTTTCTAGAAACAAGGGAGTGGAAGGGTATACCCCAGCCTCCCCTACACCCCCAAGAGCTGGGTTGGAGCTCAGTGTCCATTTTGGGAGACTTTGGAATAAAGTCTTTCATTCCATAAAGCTTGATTCAACTTTCTTTAGGATCTAATGTGTATTTATTTTTGAGAAGAGCAGAGTAAGAGGAACTCTGGCATACTCTCAGTTTGTCATCCAAATGCCACACCCTTTCTGGCGATTCCCCAGAGTGTGTTGGAGCAGACCCTTATCTTCTTCTTAGAGAAGGATGGAGAACTCAACCCCTGCAGTGGGACACACAAGACAGAGGAGCTGGAATTTTTCTGTAGGCCTTGGGAACATGCAAACAGTGTGATTAGGTCTGCCCTTAGAAAGGCAACTTTGGCAACAGGAGGGAGGGAGATAGAGGGAGGTCAGGGGAGAGTCACAGAAATTAGGAGCAATCTTCCCTGCTTCTCCCCAGGAGAGTGAATCCTTCTATCTTAGCTCACCTGCCATAACAAAACACCATAGACTTATGGTTAGCTTAAGCACAGAGGTTTATTTTTTCACAGTTCTGGCGGCTAGAAGTGCAATGTCAAGTTCTGGAAGGGTTGGTCTCAAGCAAGGTCTGTCTTCCTGACTTGCTAAAGGCTGCCTTCTTGCTGTATCTGCCTACAGGGGTGGAGGAGAGAGAAAGCTCTCTGGTGTTTCTTTCTTTTTTTTTTTTTAAAGATTTTATTTATTTATTTGACAGAGAGAGATCACAAGTAGGCAGAGAGGCAGGCAGAGAGAGAGAGGAGGAAGCAGGCTCCCTGCTGAGCAGAGAGCCCGATGCGGGACTCGATCCCAGGACCCTGAGATCATGACCTGAGCCGAAGGCAGCGGCTTAACCCACTGAGCCACCCAGGCGCCCTGGTGTTTCTTTTTTAAGGACACTAATATTAACAGATTAGGGCCCCACTCATATGACCTCATTTAACATCAGTTACCTCCTATCTCCAAATACAGTCACACTGGGGGTTGGGGCTTCAACATAGGAATTGAGGGTGAAGACTCAATTTAGTCTATAGTACCCTCCCATCTCAGGGCTCCAACTGTACCACAAAAATAATTGAATTATAGCCTCTATCACATTTTATTTTTATTTTTCAAAAACATTTATTATTTTAGAGAGAAAGAGAGCACAAGCAGAGGGAGAGGGAGATAAGCAGACTTCAGCTGAGTAGGGAGTCTGACCTGGGGCACAACCCCAGGGTCATTAATAAACATTTTAATATGTCTGGGGTTCTTTTTAGTGTTTTTTCCTGCATATATACACTTCTACATGTTTTTTACACAATCTGGACCCAACAATAGGGTTTGTTTTGTTTTGGTAACAGCTTTCTTGAGATATAATTCACCTACTATACAATTCACCCTTTTTTTTTAAAAAAAAGATTTTATTTATTTATTTGACAGAGAGAAATCACAAGCAGATGGAGAGGCAGGCAGAGAGAGAGAGAGGGAAGCAGGCTCCCTGCTGAGCAGAGAGCCCGATGCGGGACTCGATCCCAGGACCCTGAGATCATGACCTGAGCCGAAGGCAGCGGCTTAACCCACTGAGCCACCCAGGCGCACCTACAATTCACCCTTTTTAAAGATTTTTTTGAATTTTTAAGTAATTGTGGGGCTTGAACTCACAACCCAGAAATCAAACTCTCCCGACTGAGCCAGTCAGGCACCCGACAATTCACTCATTTAAAGTGGTGTACAATCCAGTAGTTCGTAGTATATTCATACTTGTGCAACCATCACCACAATCAACTTTAGAACATTTTGATCACCTCCCGAAGAAACCCCTGCCCTTTCACTGTCAGCTCCCAGTCCCTCCCATCTCCCCAACTCTAGGCAACTTCTTTATTTTTTTTTAAAGATTTTTACTTTATTTATTTGACAGACAGAGATCACAAGTAGGCAGAGAGGCAGGCAGAGAGAGAGGGGGAAGCAGGCTCCCTGCTAAACAGAGATTCCGATGCGGGGCTCGATCCCAGGACCCTGAGATCATGACCTGAGCCGAAGGCAGAGGCTTAACCCACTGAGCCACCCAGGCACCCCTATTTTTTTTAAATTCATTTTATTTTTTAAAAGTAATCTCTCACCCAACATGGAAGTCAAACCTACAACCCCGAGATTAAGAGTCAGGCACTCTACGAACTGAGCCAGCCTGGTGGCCCCTGCCCTAGGCAACTTCTGATCTACTTTCTGTCGCTATAGGCCTGCCTATTCTGCACATTTCATATAAACAGAATCATAGAATATATGGTTTTTTGTGAATGGCTTCTTTGACTTAACATGATTTCAAGGTTCCTCATGTTGTAGCATGATACATTCTTCTTAATACATAATACATTCCTGTAGTAGTAGCGTGATACCACATTCCTTTTTCTTGTAAACAGCTTTATTGAGCTACAATTCACCTGTTTAAAGTGTACAAATCAGGGGCACCTGGGTGACTCAGTCGGTTGAGTGTCTGACTCGTTTTTTTTTTTTTTTTAAAGATTTTTTATTTATTTTATTTGACAGACAGAGATCACAAGTAGACAGAGAGGCAGGCAGAGAGAGAGGGAGGAGGAAGCAGGCTCCTTGCTGAGCGGAACCCGATGAGGGGCTTGATCCCAGGACCCTGGGATCATGACCTGGGCCGAAGGCAGAGGCTTTAACCCACTGAGCCCAGGCGCCCCTCTGACTCGTTTTTTATTCCGGTTGTGATCTCAGCATCTTGAGATCAAGTCCCTGCATTGGGCTCCACACTCAACAGGGAGTTTGCTTGAGATTCTCTCTCTCTCTCCCTTTGTCCCTCCCCACCTCTAAAACAAATAAACATATCTTTTTTAAAAAAGTGTACAATTCAACTACTTTTGGCATATTCAGGGTTGTGTAACCATTACCACAATCAATTTTAGAACATTTTAATCACCCCAAATTTCATGCCTTCTTATGGCCAAATTGGAGGGGTGTTCCATTGTATGGGTATACCGTAATTTATTTTCCATTTATGAGCTGGTGGACATTTGTACTTTGTGGATATTATGACTAAAGCTGTGAACATGTGTGTGCATGTTTTTGTGTGAACATATGTTTTCCTTTCTCTATGTTTGGAATTGCTGGGTCTGGGATAAACTACATGTCTGATCTTTTGAGGAACTATTAAACAAACCATGTGATTTTTTTAAAAAAAGATTTTATTTATTTATTTGACAGACAGAGATCACAAGTAGGCAGAGAGGCAGGCAGAGAGAGAGGGGAGGAAGCAGGCTCCCTGTGGAGTAGAGAGCCCGATGTGGGGCTCAATCCCAGGACCCTGGGATCATGACCTGAGCCAAAGGCAGAGGCTTTAACCCACTGAGCCACCCAGGCGCCCCCCATGTGATTTTTTTATCCTGATTTTCTCCCTTAACATCAAACATTTGCATTTTCATAAATTACTAGATGGTTTTTGAACACTTGGCTTTTAATGTTTGCAAACTTCCAAATCTTAGTTAACCAATCTCCTGTTAGTGGGCATTTTGATTATTTCCAATTCTCATCATATAAACAGCATTTCGTTGAACATCTCTGGGCATCAGTGTTTTTATGCAGCTCTGGTTATTTCTGCAGACCATTGAATCAACGAGCACAAACGATTTTAAGCCCCGTGTGCATGATGATAAATCGCCTGCCAGAAAAGTTGGGTCGGTTTGCATTCTGGCAAGTTGAGTTTGTACTTTGATTGTCTCTTGAAGTCACCAGAGCAGAGACTTTGGACATCTCTGACCCCATACCCAGCTCAATATGTAGCACACAGTACAAGTTACACAAATTAGCAGGAACGAAGGAAGACCCAGTCTCTGCGTTAACAGAGGCCATGGGATGGAGAGGAGGGTACAGGTGTCCAAAATTTCATCAAGATGGGCTCAACAGGACTACTACCTGGTTGACATGGGGACTCACTGCAGACTCGAGTGGTAATAAGGCATTGTGAGGTCAAGAACCCTCGACGTTGAAGTGGCCAATGTGAGATGAGAAAGCCACCTACTACAATCACTTAGGGACAGACGCTGGTAGGGATGGGGTGAAGACTGATGGTAACTCCTTTTTGTATTTCACTTTGTGGGCAGCAGTCTTTACATGGAGTGCTGGAAGCAGTACCTTCACTGAGCTGGCGAGGTCATCAAACTCTCTGTCCACTTGGATCTCCTACGGAGAAACCCATTACAAGGCGGTACAGCATCACCTTCTTTTTTACTTATACACACAAGGTTTTGAAGAAACATCTTAGGGCAGCTTCTCTCATATGAATGATAATGTCATTACTCCCCAAAACATTAAAGTAGAAAAGGGAAGTGGTTCCAGAGGAGCTCCTTGGGGTCTGCACTATTTTTTGATCTGGGGGCTGATTGCATAGGTGTGTTCTGTCTGTGGAAATTCACAGCCCTAATCCACCTGCACTTTTCAGGATAGACATTATTCCTCAATAACAAACGAAAAGCAAGGGGGGTGAGGGGAAGAATACTAGCACCAGTGGGGCCTTTCTCTACACAGGCCTTTCCTGTGGGGTCTGCTAGCTCATCCCCTCTTCATGATGAGCCTGGCTGTAAGATTTTAGCCCCATTTCACCTATAGACAAGACTGAAACCTGGGAAGGGTTTTGCACGAACTGTCAGGATTCAGAAGAGTTTCCCTTAGGGGCACTTGGGTGGCTCAGTCAGTTAAGCATTTGCTTTATTTTTTTTTTAACATTTTATTTATTTATTTGACAGAGATCACAAGTAGGCAGAGAGGCAGGTGGAGCGAGAAGAGGAAGCAGGCTCCCTGCCAAGCAGAGAGCCCAATGTGGGGCTCGATCCCAGGATCCTGAGATCATGACCTGAGCCGAAGGCAGAGGCTTTAACCCACTGAGCCACCCAGGTGCCCCTAAGCATTTGCTTTTGGCTCAGGTCATGATCACAGGGTCTTGAGATCAAATCCCAAGTTGGGCTCTCTGTTCAGCGAAGAGTCTGCTTCTCTCTCTCCCTCTGCCTAATACTCTGCCTGCATGTGCTCTCTGTCTCTGTCAAATAAATGAATAAAATCTTTAAAAAAAGAAAGAAAAATAATTATTTCTCTTAAAGCTGAGGAGAAAATCTAGGCTGGGGAGATTAGACTAATAACAGTTAATAACAGGAAAATAGTACATTGCATCTAGACTAGTAATACTCTCCAATTCAGAAGATCCCGTATTGGGGCACCTGGGTGGCTCAGTGGGTTAAAGCCTCTGCCTTCGGCTCAGGTCATGATCCCAGTGTCCTGGGATCAAGCCCTGCCTGGGGCTCTCTCCTCAGCAGGGAGCCTGCTTCCTCCTCTCTCTGCCCACCTCTCTGCCTACTTATGATCCCTCTGTCAAATAAATAAAATTTAAAAATCTTAAAAAAAAAAAAAAAAAGAAGATCCCGTATTGATGCCTCAGGATTTGGTCCCAGGCTTGTCTGATTCTCACCTCTGTGGTGTTTCCATTACATTAAATGCTCCTGATACTAACCGCAGGTTATACTGAATAATCACATAGTTTTGCTGAACAGTTTCATATATCATCCCTTTATTTATTTTTTAAAATATTTATTTAAGTGATCTCTGCACCCAATGTGGGGCTCAAACTCACAGCCCCGAGATCAGGAGTCACATGCTCTTCCAACTGAGCCAGCCAGGGCCACTCCCCCACTTTTTTTTAAATGATAGAAGCCAATGCTAACAGGAATTCTCAGAGCAGGAGGGACATGGTCAAGGCAAGCTAATCTTTAGCTTTGGAGCTGTAGAAACTGGGCAGGCAGAAGGAAGCAATAAGGTTGTTTGACATCAGTTGTTCCAAGCCTGAAGGATTGGAACTGTAAAAAACAAACAAACAAACAAAAAATACGTCTCTGGAAAGGTTTTGACTTAAATCTGGTTGACATCAACCAGAATTAGAATAATCAGAATTAGAGAGACGCCTGGGTGGCTCAGTTGGTTAAGCGGCTGCCTTTGGCTTGGGTCATGATCCCAGGGTCCTGGGATCAAGTCCCACATCAGGCTCCTTGCTCAGCAGGGAGCCTAGTTCTCCCTCTGCCTCTGCCTGCCTCTCTGTCTGCCTGTGCTCACTCTCTCTGACCAATAAATAAATACAATCTTTAAAAAAGAAAAAAGAATAATCAGAATTAGAATAAGACTAGACTTCCTTTTAATAACTCATATTTGGGAATTCTCTCCTTAATGTGTAATTGCTTTTAGTTTTCTATATTAAAAAGGCACAAGTGGGGGCACATGGGTGGCTCAATGGGTTAAAGCCTCTACCTTCAGTTCAGGTCATGATCCCAGGGTTCTGGGATCGAGCCCCACATGGGGCTCTCTGCTCAGTGGGGAGTCTGCTTTCCCCTCTCTGCCTGCCTCTCTACCCACTGGTGATCTCTCTGTCAAATAAATAAATAAAATCTTAAAAAAAAGGCACAAGTGAATGAAAAGGAGTCTTAATCTCCGTCAAGGCCACATGAGTGACTCTTCCAGCACCATGATCTGCCTGCAGAGAGAAGAGACCAGATGGCGGGGCAGGGACACTTTGTAAGTACTGAACCTGCAAATCCATGAACAGCAGGCTTTGTGTCCTCTGAGCCACCTATTATCTTGGCCAATGAAGAACCCAGGCAGGGGTTGGAGGTGAGACCATGGTGGTACCCCCCAGTCTGGAGTGGGAATAGAGCCAGAGTGGCTCTGTGATCCAAATTCTGGCCTGGGGGTAGAGGCTCTCAGACTCAGCCACACTAAGCATCAGGGCAGGGCACTTTATTTCTCAAATCCCCACTTTCTGCCTCTAAATGATAACTCATGCAGCTGTTGGGAGGATCACAGATGAGATTAACGAAAAGCTCTTACGGAAAAATCCAGGAGTTCTAGGGCGGACGTTGGATTCTCCTGGACAGACTTTAGAACTCCAAAGCAGCCTTCGCCTCGCATGGGATTCCTGGACATCTGAGAAACACACACACAATTGAGAAAAACCGAGCCCAGGGAGACTGGTGGGTCAACTCCAAAGGGAAGGAGGGATTCCTCATGTCTGCTGAAGTGACTCAGGACAGTCCCACTGTCTCAGCTCAGAAGTCATCTCTGCTCACAGCGTGCCCTTCAGGAAGCTCTTGAGCCAGGGAAGAGGGGAAGAGAATATACACTGGCTGAGTAGCCCCCCATGCCCAACTCTGCCAGATGTCAAAGATAGGGACACACAGGGCACATCCCTACCTTTATTTATTTACTTTTTTTTTAAAGATTTTTTTATTTATTGAAGATTATTTTATTTATTCATTTGTCAGAGAGAAAGAGAGCACAAGCAGGCAGAGAGAAGTCAGCTTCCTGCTGAGCAAGGAGCCCGATGCAAGACTCAATCCCAGGAACCTGGGATCATGACCCTAGCCAAAGGCAGCCACTTAATCAACTGAGCCACCCAGGCATCCCTATTTGCTTACTTTTTAAATTTATTTATTTGACAGAGGGAGCGAGAGAGCACAAGCAAGGGGGAACAGTAGGGAAAGAGAGGGAGAAGCAGAGCTCTCCCGAACTGAGCAGGGAGCCGGATGCAGAGCTCAATCCCAGGGCCCTGGGATCAAGACCTGAGCCTAAGGCAGACCCCTAACCATCTGAGTCACCCGGGATGTCCCACATCCCTGCCTTTAATGAGCTCACCCATCTTGGGGACGAGAGGAAAAGGAAATATCATGAAAACCCACTGTGGTGAGAGTGTATCACCTCTCCTTGGGAGGTAAAGGTTAGGCAGGGGCTAAAACACCTGCCTTGAGCTTTACAGGGGAGGTATGCAGAGCTCCCCTGTAAAGCTCAAGGTAGGTGTTTTAAACTAAGCCTGGATGTACAACTAAGCCTGGATTTACCCAGAGGGGAGCCGCTGACAGGCTTAAAGCTAGGAGGGGTGGGAGCAGGTTTCTGGTTTAGAAAGATCACCTGGTGGGTAGGAAGGAGGGGCCAGAGATGGGAAACTAGCAGGTCCACTGAACTGGAGGGGAAATGAGAAGGAGGAGCATGGAGCCTGGGGATTCCGCAGGAAGCAAGATGAAGGATGGAAGGCATGGGGAAGAAAGGTAGGGGTGGGGCGCCTGGGTGGCTCAGTTGGTTAAGTGGTTAAGCGCCTGCCTTCAGCTGGGGTCAGGATCCTGGGATCAAGCCCCCCACCCCCACATTGGGCTTCCTACTCAGCGGGAAGCCTGCTTCTCCCTCTCTGACTCCCCCTGCTTGCAGTCCCTCTCCCTGTCAAATAATAAATGTTTTTAAAAATTTCACAAAAAAGGGGGGGTGAGCCCTGGACCCCCACTTCTGACTCCATGAGGAAGTCTCCCCCACCCCCCACCCATAGGAGGCAGTCCTTAGAGAGAGATGATGTCTTCAGATTGTGCTTTGTACCCATGGGACATCCAGGAACTGTCCAGCAGGTGGCTGGAAAGGGGGATCCAGAGCTTAAGAGAGGTCTGGACTGTATGGGGGAGGGAGGTGGTGGTGGTGGTGGCAGGGGTGGAGGGGTGGGTGGGAGAGGAGTGAGTCTCGGGCTGGGGATGGGAGGACCACACCATGGCTCCTCTGCTGGTTTAGGGTGCCGAAAGCCAGGCGGGGCTGGACGCCCCCTGGACCTGGCAGTGCTGTCCACTGAGCACTTGCCATCGGCACAGTGGCCCTCACGGACCTGTTCCACCCCCAGTTGTACCCTCCCTTCTCTGTCCTCTGCTCTCAGTCCTGCCTAGCCGCTCCTAGCCCCCTGGCAACCCTGAAGGAAGGGAACCCCTGGTATGCACATGGGGCCTTGGGTAGGTCTGACTATGGCCACTATAGTGACTATAGTACACCTTGGCTGACCTGATGGGCTGAGAAAGAGGAAGGCCAGCTGGGAGGTAGGGTGACACTGCTGGGAGGGAAGGAACGACGAGGGAGGAGTCGGAAGAAGTGCATGGGTCAGGCCAGAGATAGATGAGTGAATGGAAAGGGACAGAAGGGGTCACAAGAGGAAGCCAGGAGGCCCCCCCTCCCTTATCTGGGATTTAGAACCTGTGTACTCCACTGCCAGAGGAGTGGAGAGACGTGGCAGGGGAGGGATCTGTGTGGACATGTACAGGGGGACCTCCCCCATCAGGCTAGCACTCACAACAAGAATCCTCAGTGTCTGATTGACCCGGAGGCCCAGGCCCAGGCTCAAGGCTCCCACTGCAGAGATGCGGTTGTTGCTGCAACAGAAAGACATGAACATTTTGCTATATTCTGAGAAGCTGTGCAGGAGCATGGACCCAGCTGGACTTCACATTCCAGCCTCCACTGATGCTCCAGGGACCCTGGGAAGGTCAGTATGCAAAGACTGGTTAGTGACTCTGCTTCACTGGAGGCTCCCAGTGTTCAGGGAGCTCACTCAGCAAACACCTTGAGCACCGCCCCCCTCCCTAGCAGAGGCCAGCTGCTGCCCCCAGGCCCTCAGAGCTTAGCAGGTCCTCCCACATGTTCCCCCTCCTCACACTCCCGCCATCAGCACCCCATTCCTATCAGCATGACAGCATCTGTGCTGGAAACCACTCAGGTCCCTCCTCACATCCTCTCCTCCTGCTTCTCCAGATGGACCTAAGCTCTGGCCCCAGCACCTCTCTTGGCCACTTTAGCTCTGAGCCAGTCCCTCTCTCCTCTGACCTCTCAGGCCCCAGCTCTGGCTTTGAATTCCAGCCTGTCTCATAGCCTCTTCTGGCCTTAGCTCCTTCCATGGGAAGGACAGAATTGCGTCAGGCAGACCCTGCTCACTCCAGCAGCACCCCCAGGGGAAGTGCTCAGCCACACAGTCCAGGACCTACTGGGCTTCTGTCTCTCTCTTTCTCTGTGGTTTGCTGCCTCTGCTCTGGTTACTTGCCCAGGGCTGGGATGCTGCCTGCGCCTGCAGCAGCAAATCACACAGGGCAGGCCCCCAGCAGTCATCTGCTGAGCAGAACATGAGCGCTCCCCCACACCAGTCTCTGCTGAAGATGTTTTGTTTATTTATTTGTTTGTTTTGCTTTGTTTTGAAGTAGGTTCCCATGCCGAGCACGGAGCCCTGTGCGTGGCTTGAACTCACCACCCTGAGATCGAGACCTGAGCTGAGAGCTGAGATCAAGAATCAGATGCTTAACAGACTGAGCCACCTTGGCACCCCTCTACTGAAGCTGTTTTACATATATGTTTTCAATTCTCAGCCCCCGCCAATGCAGCAGGAATTATAAGACCCAAAGGACAATCCTGAACTTGAGTGAGGGGGCCAGAGCTGGGTACTCTTGGATTGTGGCTCAAGCCCCATCATGGTTAGACTGTGGTATGTTTGCGGATTAAGGTGGTAAACAGCAGGAAGATCTCGGAGTCCCTGAGGCCTCAGGTGACTTTGGACGTGGAGGCTGTGACACAGGGACTACTTTATTTTTCTTTTTTAAAGATTGTATTTATTTATTTGTCAGAGAGAGAGAGAGAGAGAGAGCGCGAGCGCACAAGCAGGCAGAGTGGCAGGCAAAGGCGGAGAGAAAAGCAGACTCCCTGCCGAGCAAGGAGCCCAATGTGGGACTTGATCCCAGGACCCTGAGATCATGACCTAATCCAAAGGCAGTGGCTTAACTGATTGAGCCACACAGGTACCAGGGACCACTTTATACACCTCACCTCATGCTGAGTTCCTCCAACACGTTGTTGGTCTTAAGTGCCTCACCCACTGCGGACGCTCCAGGATCTCCAAAGCCATTGTATGAGATGTCCAGGACTCTGAGGAAGATGTTTGCCTGGAATGCAAGAGTGAAGCCAGGAGACCACTCCCCCACCCCCTGACCCCCAGGAAGGTGGCCAGGGACCACAGCCTCACAGCCCAGGAGGCCTGAGGAGCAAAAAAACACGGACCAAGAGCAGAAGGTTGGAGGTTCCAGGTAAGAATCTTGTGGCTGGAATGATGGTGACCAGGAGACCTGAATGAATGGGAGCATAGCACCAAGGGTGGGTGTAGATGACTCTCAGAGACAGACTTGATGATCTGGCTCACACCCCCTTGGGGACCCAAGGGCAGGTTCTCTGAGGCACAGAGCAAGATCCCAAAGGGGCTCCAGGGAAGGGTTGTTGGGGGACTGTGATGGGGAGAAGGGTAGGAACTTGTGGCTGCACTGGGAAGACAAAGCCTGACCTGCCACTCGTGGAGCAGGATCCCCAGGTCAGCCCCAGGGGAGTGGGCCAGGCAAGGCAGCTGCTGCCATTTCCTGAGGAGAACCCCACAAAGGGAGCCGGCACCAGGGACATCCTGGCAGGGGCTAGGAGCCACCCATTCCCGAGACCTAGGAACCACAAGATCCAAGGAAGCAAGTGGTATGTTTCAGAGCGTGTGCAGGGCCCAAGGGTGCAGGGTATCACCTCAGAGAAGCATCTGCATATGCCCTCAGTGAGCACCAGACCGCACGATGTCCCCCACCAACCATATGCCTATAATATCTGGAGAAGGTATGGAACATTCAATCATAGACCCTTCAGGAAGCATCACGAGAACAAGCATGATGTTTTGGAGTCGTGAAATGGGGCTGGGAAAATTGAAATCACCAAACAAAATATTTTGCAAGCTCTTCTTAAAAGATCCAAGGCTCATTTCTGAAGAGCTGTAGAGACAGGGAGCTGGTACCTGGGAGACCTGTCCCCACAGGACAGGCTAGAAGGGTAGACAGGTTGTAGGGCTGTTCATACCTCCAGTCCCCTAGCAAAGGCTACAGCTCCTGGTCCTCGAAGGTGATTCCAGCTTATATTAAGCTCAGTGAGTCCTGTATTTTCTGCCAGGGCTGGTCCAAGTATCTCCCCTTTAGAAACACCAAGACAGGCCTTACTCATTCTGTACATTCCTTCAAAAAATGATACTAATGACAGTGATGTGCCAGGGTCTCTACTGGGTGGCAGGGTCACCAAGTTGAACACAATATGGTCCTGCCCTGTCCTCAAGGAATTCACATTTAATAGGGGAGATACAGTTGATTCTTTTTTTTTTAAAGATTTTATTTATTTATTTGACAGACAGAGATCACAAGTAGGCAGAGAGGCCTGGGGGGGCGGTGTGAGGTGGGGAAGCAGGCTTCCTGCTGAGCAGAGAGCCTGATGTAGGGCTGGATCCCAGGACCCTGGAATCACGACCTGAGCCGAAGGCAGAGGCTTTAACCCACCGAGCCACCCAGGCACCCTCGGTTGATTCTTGAACAACAGGGGGTTGGGGCACCAAACCCCTGTACAGTTGAAAATCTTCATGTAACTTTGACTCCCCCAAGCCTCAACAACTGACACCTACTGTTGAACCTTACTGAGAACATTAAGTGTTGATTAACACATTTGGTAAGCTATATATATTAGATGCTATATTCTTAAAATAAAGTAAGCTAAAGAAAATATTATTGAGGGGTGCCTGAGTGGCTCAGTGGGTTAAGCCTCTGCCTTCAGCTCAGGTCGTGGTCCCAGGGTCTTGAGATTGAGCCCCGCATCAGTCTCTCTGCTCAGCATGGAGCCTGCTTCCCTCTCTCTCTGCCTGCCTCTCTGCCTACTTGTGTCTCTCTCTCTGTCAAATAAAAAAATATATTACTGAGAAAATCATAGGGGGGCACCTAGGTGGCTCAGTTGGTTGAGGGTCCGACCATTGATTTCAGCTCAGGTCATGACCTCAGGGTCGTGAGATCAAACCCCATGTGGGGCTCCACACTAGGTGTGGAGCCTGCTTGAGATTCTCTCTCTCCCTTCCCACTGTATGCTCCCAATTTCTCTCTCTCTCTCTCTAAAATAAATAAATCTTTAAAAAGAAAATCAACAGAGAAAATACATATATAATACTGTATTTATAAAAAACTTGCATATAAGTGGACCCATGCAGTTCAAATTCATGTCCAACTATAAATACAAATTAATGGAATATGAGGTATCATAGACTACAAACAGGGATGTGTTGGAACAGGGTAGGGATAAACCCAGCCTTAGGCGGGGGTGTCAGGACAGTGAGGACAGAGAGATAACCTTTAAGATTGAGGGTCTCACCACCTGTGTAGGCACACAACAGCAGAGAACACACACAGGAAACTGAAAATGTGTGGAGGCATGAGGAGCACAGAGCACTTGTGGAAATGCCCACAGGCCTGGCAGGTTGGGGGGAAGCCACCAAAATGAGGTAAGAGTGATGGGCACTAGAGAGAGGCTTCGAGGCTTCAATGCTGGGCCAAGTCTTTGGGGCACCAACCAGTTAGTGGTGAGGCTTTAAGAAATGACAAAGCTGGGCTCCTTAGTGGCAGGTGTAGGGTATGGACTGAGGTGGGCAGGGGCAGAGGGGTGAGGAGGCTGGTGCAGCTGTGTGGAGAGAAGGCACTTGTGGGAGAGAAAAGGAAGGAGCAGTGCAGGGTAAGAGACCTTGAGAGATTTTTAGCATATAAAAATGGACAGAAGTCCCACCACCCACCATGTCGCTACTCTGTCAGGATTCAGCCAGTCTGACCTGCTCCCAGTGCTCAAAAGCACCAGCACCAATATGACTCTGGGCTGTCCCCCCGGGTAGAACTCCTGACCCCCTCTTCACCTGGATAACAGCTCCTCATCCTTCTAACGGGGGCTCACAGCATCAGAAAGCCTTGCCTGAGCAGCTGGGTTGTGCTGCCTTGAGCCCCATGTCCAGTGTGCTTCCATTCTTCCAGGCCTTGGTCTAATGACCTCTCTTTGCCTGGTCAGTCTCTCCCAACAGCCCAGAAGTCTCTCAAGAATATGAACTGGGGGGCGCCTGGGTGGCTCAGTGGGTTAAAGCCTCTGCCTTCAGCTCAGGTCATGATTCCGGGGTCCTGGGATCAAGCCCCGCATCTGGCTCTCTGCTCAGTGGGGAGCCTGCTTCCTCTTCTCTCTCTCTCTCTGCCTGCCTCTCTGCCTATTTGTGATTTCTGTCTGTCAAATAAATAAATAAAATCTTAAAAAAAAAAAGAATATGAACTGGAACACTCTGCATGGTCTCAGCTCCTCATGTGGTTTAATAAGGCTGGTTTGAAGAAGGACAGAGGGAAAACAGATGCTCTAACTGAGCAGAACTACCTTGCTCAGGGGTGCCTCCCTGGGTCAGTCAGTAGAGCATGCAACTCTTGATCTCGGGGTTGAACTTGGGTGCAGAGATCGCTTAAAAATAAATTCTTAGGGTAAGAAAAGAAGAAAAGAAAGGAAAGGAAAGAAGAAAGGGAAGGAAGGTAGGAAGAAAGGGAGGGAGGGAGGGAGGGAGGGAGGGAGGGAGAGAGGGAGGGAGGGAGGGAGGGAGGGAGGAAGGAAGGAAGGAAGGAAGGAAGGAAGAAAGGAAGGAAGGAAGGAAGAAAGAAAAGATAGATAGCCTGCTTGGCCAGAACCCACGGCCGCAAGTTGCTTTAGCACCTTGGAGAGCTCCCTGCAAGGCAGCCAGCTGGGACTCTCTGGGCAGCCTCCCCGAAAACAGGACTCTGGATTCCCAACCCAGCACTGGGTCTGACACCCACAGATTCTCAGGTACAGGTATGTACTTTCCCCCTTCCTCAGATACTTCTACTACTGGGAGGAGAGGGAGGTGGTTCCCGCTTTGTAGGTAAGCCCCTTCTTTGCTGAACAACTAGAGGATGAAAAGTTGCCTCTACATACATGAATTGGCCTCTTGAAATTTCAATGCTTAGACTTCATGACCATGACCTCTGTAGCCAACCATGAGGTAGGTGCTACATTTGCCTTGGGTCAGATGGGGAGATCGAGACCCAAGCTCTTCACCCTTCAAGGGAGTCAGCCCCACCCACAAATCCCCACTTGAGGAACAAAATGTTCCTGCTGAGTTTTTCTTTTCTGAGCTGAAGACCACCCTAACTCATTGTGTAGCCTTCACAGGGCCTTAGCTTCCTGCCTTGTCCTTCCTGGCTGCCTCTCCAGTGCTCACCTTTTCACTCTGAAGGCCCAGGGGGACACCTATACTTAGTTTGTTGGAAGTCTGAAATGATTTTATTTATTTATTTGAGAGAGAGAGAAAATTAGTGAGGGAGAAGGAGAAGCAGACTCCCCACTAAGCAGGGAATCCAACAAGGGGCTCGATCCCAGGACCCTGGGATCATGACCTGAGCTGAAGCCAGGTGCTTAACTGAATGAGCCATCCCCTCAACTTCTTTTTTTTTTTTTTAAAGATTTTATTTATTTATTTGACAGACAGAGATCACAAGTAGGCAGAGAGGCAGGCAGAGAGAGAGAGGAGGAAGCGGGCTCCCTGATGAGCAGAGAGCCTGATGTGGGACTCGATCCCAGAACCCTGGGATCATGACCTGAGCCGAAGGCAGCGGCTTAACCCACTGAGCCACCCAGGCGCCCCTCAACTTCTTTTTTAATTTCACAGACTTCTCATAGTAATTTTCTTTTCTTTTTTTTTTAAATGCATTTTTATTTATTTATTTATTTGTCAGAGAGAGAGAGGGAGAGAGAGCGAGCACAGGCAGACAGAGAGGCAGGCAGAGGCAGAGGGAGAAGCAGGCTCCCTGCCAAGCAAGGAGCCCGATGTGGGACTCGATCCCAGGACGCTGGGATCATGACCTGAGCCGAAGGCAGCTGCTTAACCAACTGAGCCACCCAGGCGTCCCTCATAGTAATTTTCTCAGAAGGTAAACAAGCTATCTGGCAGTTAAATTCTAAGGCTGATCCTCAAAGGCCAAGGTTGGGACCACCTCTACTCTAAGCTGCTTGAGACAGAACAGTGATTCCCAAATTTTCTTGATCAGACAAATCTCCTAAGGCACCTATTAAAATGTAGGTGCATGGGCTCTGCCCCGCCAAGATTCTGGTTCAGCAGGTTTAGGGCCCAGGAGGAATCCGTGTTCCTAACCTCTGGTCCCAACTGATTCCTATAATTGATTGGAGTGGTTGAAGACAGACAGGTAGAAGTACATGCTCCTGGCAAAGCAGATAGCCTCTGCAAAGGCCCTGGGCATAAAAGTGGTGAGATCAAGGAATCCAATCAATGTCTTCCACAGCACTTGCAATAAGATCTTCATGCCTTTTGCCAAGATTTGTAGGCTTGTAGCCCCCCACCTCTTCACCCAGAGCCCACCAGCCCCTTCACCTCACAGCACAGCCCCTCTCTCCTGGCTCACTAGCCCAGCCACACCGATATCTATCAGTCTGGGAAATAAGCCTTCATGTTCACTCTTCCTCTGCTTGAAATGCTCTCTCCCTGGTCTTGCCATGGCTGATTTTTCCCACCCTGCACATTTCAGCTGAAATGTCATCTCACAGGGCCCTCCACAGCCACCTAAGGCAAGGGGTCCCCATTCATCCCCATTCATCTCAATTCATCAGGGCAATTCATTCATGCCCTGTTTATTTTGTTGCACCAATAATTATGGAGAATTATCTCATTAATAGGCATTCCTTGAGGCCAGGGACTCTGTCTTGTTCACAACCAGGTCACTAGGGGCTAAATCAGCATCCAGCACAAGCAACAGCAGTCCATGGCAATCTGTGGGATGGATGAAGAGTTCTGTGTGGAAGGAGCGGGAGAGGGGCAGGCCAAAGTGGGACATGGGAAACAGAAGCCAGAGCATGAATGTTCAGAGAGGCCCTGTCAACCTCCACCCACCCCTGCCCCAGGAAGATGGGCTCGAGTGCCCCATGGTGGCTCTGGCTGGATGTTACCTGCATGGTCATTCAGCTGGTTATAGCTCAGGTCCAGGGATTTCAGTCCTGTGTGAGCCAGCAGGAGTTCAGCAAGGTACTGGGCTGCGTGCTCCTCCAGGCCGTTCCCTGCCAGTTGTACCTTCTGCATGGTTGGGTTTGCTGTGAGGGCAGCACAGATTGCCTGGGCTCCCACCACTCCCATCTGGTTCTCCGACAGGTCCACATCTAGGGGTTGGCAGCAGTCCTCCATCAGTGGGATCCAAAGCCAGGTACTGCCCTCTTCCCTCTTCCTCTATCCCCGAAATCTCCAGGCCTGAGGCAGCGGAGGAGGCGAGACAGCCAGACGATCTTGGGGTTGCACAGGGACTGGGCCTCACATCAGCTAGATCCATCCCTTCAAGCCCCAGGCAGCTTCTCTGATGCCCACAACCCCTCCATGTATCCACAAGCTTCTTTGCCTCAGGGTTCAAACAGCCTACTTCGTGGTCTGTATAGGATACCCGTGATGACGAGGTGACCATGGATGATTCCTGCCTGACAGCAATGTACCACACCCACAGAAGTCTTCACCGATGCATTTCTGTGAACTGGCAATGACAGCCCAGGTGACCAGTGCATAGAGCATGTCCGTGAGCTGGGCTCCTTGCTGAGCCCTTCATATGCAGTTTCATTTCATAGCACAACCCCAGGGGTTAAGTGCTATTGTTGGGGCCATTTCACAGATTGAAAACTAAGGCTCAGCGAGGAGGAGCAGGTTGCCTGGGGCCTCCTAGCTCATCAGTGGTAGAGGCGGCATTTTCATCCAGCCCCACTTCTTTCCACCCAGCCCTCCACTCTCTCACATTGCCCATCGCCTGCGTCTCTGTTAGAGGACCCTCTCACCCAGCATTTAGGCAATAGGAGGCCACCATAAGCAGGGGGTTGTTGGCCAGAAGAGGAGGGGGTGGGGGGCAGGCTGGGTCAGGAGGGGAATAGTATCCAGCATTGGGGGCACCACAGAGAGACTAACACCACCCCGACCCACCCCTGCCCCAGCAGCACCAGGTCATGGGTGAGAAGACCTAGCTATGGGGGAGCCCACACCCCCAGGAAAGGGAGGACTCAAATCTGCCCATCTGCCCCAGGCTCAGCACCTACCAGAGATAATGCTGGTTTTGCTCAGGGCACCTGCCAGGGCCTCCACGCCGGCCCCACAGAGCCCATTGTCTCGAAGGTCCAGCCGCTTGACAAAGGGATTTGAGGTCAATGCTGAAGCCAGAGCCCGGGCACCCTGGGATAAAGAGGAGCCTGAGGGACCTGGTCCTTCCCAGGGGTGAAGGCCCCAGACACAGCTGGCCACTACCCTGGCTCATTTCCAGGGCTCAGTCCACCCAGTGCTTGGATGGACCTCTCCTTCCCACATGCCCAGGGGACACCTTCTTATCCTTCTAGACTTCACCCAGATCTCACCTCTTGGAACCTTCCCTGGCTGCCCCCCCCTCAGCCAGTTAGGGGCCCCCTGCAGACCCCCCAACCATCACACTGAATTCTGTCATGGCCCTGATACCACCTGACACCCAGATGTAGGGATGGTACATGTCTGACACACAGAAAGGCTGGGGAGTGTGTGGTATGGGCTCAGGAAGGGGCCACTCCCATGGCTGGTGTCTCACGGGTCCTGTCACTTCAAGCCTGGCTCCAGGGTCTCTCCAGGGTTACCTGGGGCCCCAGGCCACGGTGCCGCAGGTTCAGCTCTGGGGTGCGACCCTGGCGCAGGAAGCAGGAGGCCGGCACAACACTATGGGCCTGGCAAGATCTCAGGTAGAGGGTGTTCTTGGTCAGTTCTCCAGGCCCACCGATGCCTGACAGAAGACAGGGAGATGATGAATGTGGGTCCCTCCCCAGGATGGATCCCTCCCCAGACACAGTTGCCTACTCCCTGCCCTGTGTCACCATGCAGCCTTTGTTCCCCTCTAGAAGTATTTCTTCCCGTGCTAATAGGGACACTGAAAGTCTGACAAAGCAAGTCCTTTCCCTAAAGTCACACAGCTAGTAGTTAATCCTGGCAGAGCCAGAATTAGAACCTTTCTTGTTGGACGTCAAAGTACATGCTGTCTTTTCCACTGGATTACAAAACATATACGTTTTGTGAATATTTTATAGGGGAAGAAATCGAAACAATTCTAAGTTCTATACATTTAATAGCTTAGTTGTTCCTGTGGGTTGGGAAAGCGCCCTGATCCTATTCCGGGGTGGGACACCCCTTCTTACACTGTTTGGTGGGTTTAACATCGCTCACTTTGGAGGCATTTTCTAAAGGTGGAACTCCAGACACCGCCAGGAGCATTGTGAGGAGGGCACGGGGCTAGCTGGAGGTGCTGCCGGCAGTCCCACAGGTGTCCCACAGAGGGGTGCGCTCTCTACTGGACAGGGATCTCTTCCTCACTGGGCCCCATCCTACCCCCTCCACCCCTGCTATAGAAGCTCCATAGGTGAGGAGACAGGCCTGCGCTCATCCCTGCCCGAGAGCACCTTCCATCTCCTGGTCGGAGTCTGAATCAACGACCGAACCCTCCTCGGTCTGTGGGGGCCCAGCAAGACGCCCAGAGGCCGCTGCCACCTCTTCCTCCTGCTCTTCCTTCACCCCCAACCTCTGGCACCGAGCACTCATGGTTAAGCCGATCTCTCAGTCCCTGGCGCTAAGGCCGGAATTGTGCCGCACAGCACCTAGAGCGCAGCCCGGGAATATGGGCGGACCCTCCGGCTGAGTTGACCAACCGAATGTGGCGCATAGCGAACAGGCGCCCGCTGCAGCCAATAGAGACGAGCCTCCCCGGGAGCCGTCGCCCGGGCAACCCGATGTTGTTGGTTGCTACAGAAACCGCCACTGGAGTGGGCCGACCTTTAGCCTACTCAGGTTGGGCAGATGAGAGCATGCGCCAGGGTTCCAGCATCGCCCTCACACCTTCCGCAGACTGAGGCACACGGCTGACCCCAAAACCTCTGCTTTTTGTCCCTACGGTCCGCGGGCGCGCTGCACAAAAAAGCCTCGGTCACCCTCCTCTCTGGAGCCAGAGTCACGCTCTCATTCTGGCTGCCAGTTCTCTCTCCTGCTCTAGCGTCGCCTATGCTGCTTCCTCCACCAGGACATTCCTCTCCAACTTTGCTTGTTGAACTTCAGAATCTCCAAGTGTCAGCTCAGAGGTCACTTCTTCCTGAAGCCTTCCTTGAGTCGTCCTCTGGGTTCCTGCAGCCCCCGTGCTGCCCTCTCACAGTACATATGACACTTGTCATTTCCTCCTCCTCCCCTCCCCCAAAGAAGTGAGGCCAGAGGGTAGGGTTGCTGGGCGGGGCTTCTCCTTTCTGTGGGGCCCTGGGCCCCCTCAAAGGGAGGGGATGGGAGGTCCTGGGCAGCTAGGGCTTGGGACTGAACCCAGGGGGGGGGGGTGGAGGCTGGATCTTGTCCCCAGTGGAAGTGTCCCTTTAATAGCTTGCTGGCCTGGTCCGGGTAGGCTGATGCTGTACCTCCTTCAGCAGTGGCTGCAGCTGTTGTGCTGACTCATGTGCTCCAGCAGCCGGCAGGAGCTGGAAGCATGGGCTACCCAGGGGCCATGGCGGGCTGGGGGCTTCTGGATTACAAAACGGAGAAGTATGTGATAACCAGGAATTGGCGGGTGGGCGCCCTGCAGAGGCTGCTGCAGCTTGGGGTCATGGCCTACGTGGTGGGGTAAGAGAAAGGCTCCTGGGCCACTCTTGACTGGGGGGATAATGACTGGGCCTGCTGGGCTGAGGGCTGACCGCTTGACTTTTCGGGGGCTGGTGGTAGCAGAGGGGAGCAGGTTAGGACAGGGGAGGATCTTTTTCTGTCTAGAGACCAGTGGATACAAGGGCAAGCTGTGTGCTTGTGTCCTGTGTGCCCACCTGCTTCCTTTCCTGGGCCTTGTTTCCAGGCCCATATTGATCTCTGGGCCCAAAGCAAGATGGGTCTCCATCTATACCCAGGAGGCCCCTGGTCGGGCAGGAGATAGTCCTTGATGCTTGGGAGAGTTGTAGCACTAAGGTCCCTATAAGGATACCAATTTTAGCTGGGTCAGGAAAGTCTTTAAGGAGGAGTTGGGCCTAGCCAGGACAGGGGGAGGGAGTTGGTTGGTGAAGGAGCGGGTAGTGGGCATCTCTAAGCCCATGAGGGCCTGATAGGGGACACCCACAAAAGGCACTGGCTCTCCAATCATGGTTGGAGCTTCTTGCCTGTGCAGGGTGTTTGGGTGGGAAATGAGGCTGGAGGGGAGGCAGGGGCCCTAAGTGCTGGACTGGAAGCCCCGAGGGTATGTGAAGAGAAAGGCTGAAAGGGTGGGGCCCATGCGGCCACTGCTCACCATGTAACAGGGAAGTCCTGTCGCTTCTTCCTAAGGTGGGCTCTCCTCGCCAAAAAAGGATACCAGGAGCGAGATCTGGACCCGCAGATTTCCATCATCACCAAACTCAAAGGGGTTTCGGTGACCCAGATCAAGGAGCTGGGTAACCGGCTGTGGGACGTGGCGGACTTTGTGAAGCCACCACAGGTAGGTGCCTTGGTCCTGCTGCCAGGCGGTGACACTTCTGACACCACCCTTGCGGTGAGTGTGTGCATGAGGGGCGTGTGATGCGTGAGCGGGGCGCCGGCACCTCATAGGGCCAGGCTTGGGAAGGGCCTTACAGAGGAGTGGTACCTGGGTGGGGCTTCCCAGGGTGTGTAAGAGGTTTCCGGGTGGACAAGGAAATAGACCAGGAAGCCAGGCCGGAGTAACTTGCCTTTACAAAGGCTGCCCCTGGAAGACTGAAATATTTAGGAACTCAAGGCTGGAGCTTGAGGGTGGGGCAGGAGAAGCCCCTAGTGGGAGGGGCTCGGGGTCTGGAGCTTCCTGAATGCTCCCCTCCCCCACCTGGGGCACTGCTGTCAGGTGCCCCTCCTGTCCCTTTCACGTAGCGTTTCCAGCTCCTTCTCGGACCCAGATTGTCCAGAGCCTCGGTTTCTACCTTTATCCTGCCAATGCCAAAATTGTAGCCCCAGTGACCACCTCCCACGAGTGCAGCTGCCTCCTGGGTGAACACCCACCACGTTCAAAGAGCAATCATCTCCCTTTGCTGGTGTGGCTTCTTTTCATCCAGTGAGGCCCAGAGCTGGACCTGTGTTTCCCTTCTGTGCATTCTTTCTCCTAGCGGTGTTCACTGATGCCTGGGTCATACCTGGATGAGGCCATGATCTTCTAGTGGGTCCCCCAGGGCACACCACCCAGCAGCCAGCCTGAGCTTTCCTACGATATCAGTCAGAGCCTGCCAGCCCTTGTTTCCACTCTGGGGAGACTTCCTTTCCATGGTGGTGGCCACTAAGTCCAGATCTTGACCACTGTCATACCCACTATCTGCTTTCCTTCCTGGGTCACACATAGCACACACACATAGCACTTGGGTGTCAGCCACCTGTCGTTAGCCACCCTTTGCCCAGGTGGAGCTCATCACCTGCTCCCCTGGTCCCGGACCACGCGTGCAATTGAAGGGGGCGACCTACCCCTAACGTGGGCAGGTCCCCTGTCCAGCTCAGCTCTGGATCTTCAGTGCCTAGAAGCAGAAAGATCTTGGACAATTCTGGGTGAGAGAATGAGTATGAACATGAAAAATACACTCGTCTCAAAGTGGCAGCGGTGGGCTCTCAAAATGGTCAGAACCACCACCACCCCCAGCCTCTTATCACTGCTTCAACTGGCCTCCCTGGAGACACTTTCCTGGGGCAGAGTTGATGATGTGTTTAGGCCAGGACACTTTTCCCCAAGCTGAGGTGCCAGTTCCGGTCTCTCCTTTTGGGGGAGGGAAGCAGGGACCAACCCTGACGCTTGCTTTCTAGGGAGAGAACGTGTTCTTCTTGGTGACCAATTTTCTTGTGACGCCAGAACAAGTTCAGGACAGATGCCCAGAGGTAAGGCTGCCCGGGAGCTTCCCAGCAGTTCCCTAGTTCCTCTGCCAGCCCTGGGTCACCAGCCACGTCCCTCCTTCTTCCCACATAACTGAGGGTTCAGTACATGCTACCATCTCTCAGGCACTGAGCTAACACCTTTTTCTGAATCATTCCACTTAATCTTCACGAATACCCTGCCTGGTAGGAATCACTGCAGTCCCATTTAAGATGAGAAGACAGGGTCTCAGCAAAGTAGACTCACATGCTCAAGGATGCTCAAAGCTCTCCAGCCCCTGGACCACTGAACTGTCTTCTGGAGCCTTCCACCATAGCATTCTGTGAGATGTCCAGGCCCTTCCCAACCTGGTCCCACCACTGGGCACTCACCAGCTTGTCAGTATAACACCCAGAACTGGGTACAAGGCTCAGGTGAGCTCTAATAGCAAGAGGCAAGCTTAGAAGAAGAAGATCACCTTCTCTTTCCTTTTTTTTTTTTGCGGGGTGGGGTAAGATTTGTTTATTTACATTTAGAGAGAGAGCATGGACATGTGTGAGTTGGGGTTGGGGCACGCTGATGCAGAGGGAGAGAAAGAATCCTGAAGCAGACTCTGGACTGAGCAAGGAGTCCCACTTGGGGCTCAGTTCTAGGACCCTGAGATCATGAATTGAGCCAAAATCAAGAGCCTGCTGCTTCATCGACTGCTGCTAATCACCCGATTACCTCCTCTTTTCCATACACAGTCTCTATTAATGTGTCCCAAGTCAGCTTCCATTTCTGTGGGCAAACACAGCACACTCCTGGTGATGCTGAGGTCAGGGTCACTTATAGCCTCTAGATATTTTTCACTACAGTTCTGGTCACACCAGAGTCTCTCACTCCCTATTCTTGTCTGTTTCTCATCCGAAATCACAGGTTTTCCACCTGAAATCTCACCTTCTCTCCTTGCCTAAGGATGTCCCACAGTTCCAGTGCCTGTCACAGAGCACACTTGCTCTTCTCTCCAGCAGTGGGTTTTTTTCCCCAAATTTTTTTTATTGGGATAAAATGCATAGAACACAAAATTTACCTTCTTACCCATTTTTTAAGTGTCTGGTTTCTAGCTATGGATTTTTTTCGAGTGGTTGGCACCCAGGACATAGCCCTGGAAGCCTAACTCCATGGTGACCCTTTTTAAAAATCACAATTAACGGGACGCCTGGGTGGCTCAGTGGGTTAAGCCGCTGCCTTCGGCTCAGGTCATGATCCCAGGGTTCTGGGATCGAGTCCCACATCGGGCTCCTTGCTCAGCAGGGAGCCTGCTTCTCCCTCTGCCTCTGCCTGCCTCTCTGTCTGCCTGTGCTTGCTCGCTCTCTCTCCCTCTGTCTCTGACAAATAAATAAATAAAATCTTTTTAAAAAATCACAATTAACATTTAATTACTTATAGGGCTGGAGAGTGACTGTGGGGTCACCTGTTCCCTGTGTCCTGGTTGTTAGTGGCGCCACAGATGCTGGGGGCGTCACACGTCCCAGGTGGGCCCTGTCCGCAAAGGAGTTAAAGTGTGTGCACAAAGGATGTGCAAATGCCCATGATATCCTTCCTTTTCTAAATGTTCAGAAGACATCTAATTAATATTCAGTGTGTAGGCTGTCCTGAAATTTTGCTGAAGCCATCCTTCTGTGTCCTCTGGAATCCGTGTGATTCCTCTTTGCCTTGTGTCCCAGCTTTGCAGCTTCCCATGAAACTTATGGGGCTGGGAAGAAATTCATCAGATTTGACAACATGGCTTCCTGAGATGGTCCAGCGTTCCTGCCAGCTCCTCTTGGGGGTCCTGGTCATCCGATCCCTCCCACATGCACTGCTCTCCTTGGAGAGTAGAGCCTCTAGCAGATACCTGCTGAGCCTCAGGGAGGGGTGTGTGTGTGTGTGTGTGTGTGTGTGTGTGTGGCCATGGTGGGGGGAGGGCAGGACCAATGCTGGGGATGCAAAACTCCACCCCTTGTACCTGGAGCAGTTCCTACACAGGGAGCCCAGCCAAGGAGGCAGTTCCTGTGATGCGGGCAGAGGTTGTGGCTGGAGACCCAGGAAGGCGTGTCTGCCAGCCCAGGGCCTCAGGAAGCATTTCCCGCAGGACTGCAGACTCAAGTGGGCTCTTGAGCAAGTCTGAGCAGAGGGAGCTGTGTGAGAGGAGGCACCTCTGGGGTCCCCTGCTGTGGAGTGGGGTTGGAGCCTAGATCTGGATTAAGGGGGCAAGGGGGTAGCCTGACATCTCAGGGGCCCTGTGAACTCTGCTGAGGAGCTGAACTTGATCATAGCTGCATGGTGGAGGCAGAGATGGTCTCTGCTGAATGAAGGGAGGCAGATGAGGCAGAGCCCAGGCCCTGTGGCGGTCATCATGGGGTCTAACTGGAGGAGCTGGTGGTCCAGCTGGAGTGGAGAAGAGGGCTGGACTCAGGACACAGGGAGCCCTACTCTGTCCTCTGCCCACTTATCACAGTCCCAACTCCCCATGGTCCCACTGTCTCATTTGGCTTGGAGTCCCTGAGCCTTTCTTGCTGGCACCGCGTTCCTCTGGCTACCTGAGCCCTGTGACCCCAACAGTGGTGTTTATTGTTGGCGTGGCGTGGAATTGTGTCTGTGAGAGTGTGCCCTCCTCTCCAGGGCTCTAGGGCCCCCAGAAAGCTTGCCACATCCCCCTTCTGACTGATCCCTAGAATATGGTGAGTGTGCAGGCACGAATGTCCCTGCTTTACAGAAGAACAAGCAGGGAAGGGACTAGTCTGTGGTCCTTCAGCAAGTGTGTGTGGTCCTACCTACTTCCCTACCCAGACCCCGCCGACCAGGGTCCTGCCCTTTGTTCCCCACACCCAGTGCCTCCACCCTGGCATGAACTTGCACTTCCCGGAGTCCCTTCACCTTCCTTGTTCTGTCATCTGAGTTGGACCAGAGGGTCTGGGTCTCTGGCTAGGAGAGAACCATGAGGAAGGAAGGAGGCTTGCTCCGCCTTGGAATATAGCACCTGCTTCTCCACCTGGCTGGGTGGGGGACTGCTCTTTTTATTTGTATCCCCCCCAGCTTTCCTATGTGCCCCCCCCAACTCAGGCATCTCTATGGAGCTAAGGTGGAGAGGGCTGTGTCCCCACAGCTTGCAAGTCTGGGTCACAGAGGGGAGACACACCCCGGGCCCTTGGCAACTCTGCTTTCCCCATCTCAGCACCCCTCCGTCCCGCTGGCTAATTGTTTGGCTGATGAGGACTGTCCTGAAGGGGAGACGGGGATTCACAGCCATGGTAACGTGGGCCCTTTCTTCCAGTGCCTCCCCTGGGTGGGGGCTCCAGGGGCTGGGCTGGGACCCTGGGTGGCTCTTGAGGGCAGGCCTGGTGGCGCCTCTGCATCTCTTTTCTGTCAACGGCCCCCTGCCCCTGCCCGCACCCCAACCCCGGTCCCCTGACCCTGTGGAAATTTGAGGGCCTGGAGTTTGTCTTGTGTTTTCAAGGCATAAAAACGGGCCAATGTGTGGAATTCAACGGGACCCACAGGACCTGTGAGATCCAGGGCTGGTGCCCCGTGGAGAGCAGCACTGTGCCTGTGTAAGTGTCCCGTTCCCACCCCTCCCACCTCCAGGGCAGGGCCCCAGAACTGCAGAGTCTGCCCTGCATGAACTTCCCTTCCACCACAGGAAGCCCCTACTGGTCCAGGCTGAGAACTTTACCCTATTCATCAAGAACACAGTCACCTTCAGCAAGTTCAACTTCTCCAAGTAAGCGTGGGTGAATCTTGCTGGCCCCAGAGCCTGCTAGTGTCCTACCTAACCTGAACCTCCCCCCATTCCCCTCCCCAGGTCCAATGCCTTGGTCACCTGGGATGACACTTACTTCAAGCGCTGCCGCTATGACTCACGCTACAGCCCCTACTGCCCTGTGTTCCGCATTGGGGACCTCGTGGCTGCGGCTGGAGGGGTCTTTGAGGACCTGGCATTGCTGGTGGGTCCATGAGGGGCAGGGCTCCAGGAGGGCTCAGGGAGAGGGTCCGGAGCCTCTGTGCTGGTGAAGCAGTGATGTGCCCTGTGCAGGGAGGTGCCGTGGGTGTCCGAATCCACTGGAATTGTGACCTGGATGCTGGGGGTTCCGACTGCCGGCCCCACTACTCCTTCCAGCTTCAGGAGAGGAGCTACAACTTCAGGTGCAGCCCCCACTGCCCTCCTGCTCCTAGGCCAGGTTCCCCCTCATCTGTCCCACCGTGGCAGCCAGTACCCATCACACAGCGGTCCACCCCTCCGGGCACCCTGCTGTGTGTCCAAGGAGGGCCCCAGGGACAGGAGGGGTGTTCTCAGCCCCAGGTCCCCCAGCACAGGCTCTGGTCCAGCCTCTCTCCTGATCCAGTACCCCCCTCTGTGACTCTTCACCCCCAGCCCCTCCCCCACGCCATCCCACCTCTATCTAGCATCTCCCTCCTCAGCACACAGGGGGGTTCTTTTTTACTTTTGCCTTAGGTCTTATCTAAAAGTTCTCAAAAATCTATAGAAAAGTACAAAGACTAGTACTGTGAACACCTATACCTATCCACCCTTCATCTGGGTCCTCTAGGGGTTTTTGTTTGGGGGAGGTTGGGTTTTATTTTTTAACATCTTGCCACATTTGCTTTCTGTCTCCCTCTCTAGAGTGAGCTGGATATATTTAGATAGATTTCAAAGGGAACTATTTGAAAGTGAGTGGCAGACATCTGACACTCTTCCTCTCGACACTGTTCTGAGAATGAGGACCTTCCCACGTGACTGCTGTCCCGTTGTCACACTCAAGAAATTTAACATTGGCAGAATAAATCTAATATTTAAATTTCCCCAACTGTGCCAGTAATGGTCCTTTATCTTTATTTTTCCAATCCCGGGTGGACTCAGGAACCTTGCGTTGCATTTATTGTTACATCTTTGAGTCTCCTAAACAGACCTCCCCCATCCCGCCAGAATCCTCCTGCCACTTCCTGTCACCTGGTCATTGTCACAGATCTGCACCCAATAGCCACTGGGCCTGGAGATGATGCTCCTTGACACCCCTTCCATGCTTTAGACTCACACAGCCCAGGGCTTGCCTCCCTACCTGCCCTCACCCCCACTACCAGTGCCTGTGTAGGGACCCTTTGGTCCCCTCTGCCCCCTCAGCAGGCAGGGAGCTTCCAAGAGGCGGGTAGGTCCCAATTTGTCTTTCCCCTGTGCTCCCAGCCATGACACAGGGCTGAGACAGCCCCTTTATAGAGTCAATGGATGAGTAAGAAGGAGGCCCCGGAGGGCCAGGCCAGCCCAGGAGCGGCAGCAGAGCAAACCACCCGACTTTCTTTCCTGCCCGCAGGACAGCCACCCACTGGTGGAAGGCCTCAGGTGGGGAGGCCCGGAGTCTGCTCAAGCTCTATGGGATCCGCTTTGACATCCTCGTCACCGGGCAGGTGGGACGTGTTGGGTGAAGGCAATGGGGGTTGGGGGGGTGGGGGAGATAGTCATAGCCCCAGAGGCTCAGTCCAGGTCTGTCTCAGGCAGGGAAGTTCGGGCTCATCCCCACGACAATCACTCTGGGCACTGGAGCAGCTTGGCTGGGCGTGGTGAGTCTGGCCAATGTGGGCTCCCTCTGGCTACAGTGACTGTGAGCCCAGGCCTGCCAGGTGCACACCAAGCACCCCAACCTCCACCGTGCATGATGTTGTTTCTGGGGTGAGGGCTGGGGAGGCGGCCAAAGGGCAGGCTGAGGGCCAAGACACAGGTCTGCCCTGCCTCTCCCAGATCACCTTCTTCTGTGACCTGCTGCTGCTGTACGTGGATGGAGAAGCCCATTTCTACTGGAGTACCAAGTATGAGGAGGTGAGCTGTGAGCCTGTCCAGACCCGGGGCTCTATATCGCTTTGCACAGTATTGACCAGAGCCCTGTTCTAATGTTCTCATCTGCAGGCAAAGGCCCCGAAGGTCAGCTGCAGCCCTGAGCAGACAGAGCCAGCTTCTACACCTCCGCACGTGGCTGCCCAGCTGTCTTAGACGGGACCCAGTCTGGGAACCAGACACCAACACCAAAGTGGCCATGCCCAGGCTCCCCACCCCCCTGGCCCATTTCTGTGGCTGTTTCCTGCTCTTTGCAGGGTAGGGGCCCCATCTTGGGGACCTGCTGGATAAAGTCCCAGCAGGAGCAGGGTGGGGTTAGGGGAGAATTCCACCCTTCCACTCCCAGACAGACTGACCATTCCCTGACTCCAGCTTCAGCAGGGAGCTGCCTGGGTCAGGGGGCACAGAAGCCAGTTTTGTATATAGACTCGCAGCAGAACAGGTGCTGCAGGGAAGGGGAGGCCCTGGGGCACCCACGTGGCAGGGCAGTGGGCCAGTGGGCATCCTGCTGTCTAGGTCTAGAGAATTCTCTCCCAGTCTCTGTCAGTGTTCCCAGTTCCCTGCTTACCAGCTGTCAGCACTGGCCCTCCCACTGGCTGTGGCTGACTCCAGCCCTCCTCCCTCTGCCAGCAACCCACCCTTATTGTAGGTAGAGTTCCCCCATCTCAGCTACCCTGCATTGGGATCTGTGTAACCCAGCTCTGAAGCAAGGTAGAAGGAAGCCTGGCAAGAGGAGTTATCTCCACTGCTCTGGTGTTGGGTCCCCTGGGACAGGTTCCTACCCAACTCTGGGCCTTGACCATAAAATAAAGAGTGGGTCAGCAAATAATCCAATCCCTTGAGAACTCCAGGCAAGGGCAAGACGCCCTTTGGTCTCACACCTTCCCAGTTTGTGAGCATCAGCCCATCTCTGGTGGTAGCCCTTGGGCTTTGGGGTTTGGGATAGGGAGGAGAGGGTAGAGGAGGTGAGATGGTGGTCACTGGGTCCTTTGGAATCTTCTATAAGCTTCCTCATTACCCCCTTCCCCAGTCCAACTCCTAGAACCCACACCCTGGAGCCATGGGGGTAGGAAAGCTGTACTCTGGAATTTATTGCTGCCCAAGGTCATATCTAAGAACCTGTCCGGGCATCTGCTTGTCCCAGCCTGAGGCAACTGCATGCAGGAGACCTTGATCATAACCCCAGGCAGAACCCAGTGGCTAGAAGGAATGTCCCTAACAAAGGACACAAAGGCCCCCAGCAGTCTGCCTTGGTATCTTTCTGGGGTCTGAGTCTCTCCTGCTGGAGAATGTCCCCTGTCCCGGAGTCCCCTGTCCCACAGTCAGGAAGGGAGGAACAAGGGCTGCAGGAGCCAAACTCCCTGTGTTCCCAGGGCAGAGGCAGGAATTTGGGAGTACCCACCCGAGGGAGGCGAGGGGCTCCAGGTGTGCTGGTTGCTTGGTGGCAGAACAACGAAGACCACATGGGGAGGGCTGGGGCTCGGGCTCAGGCTGGGCTAGCATCTGGAACCATTTGGCTTCTGGAGCCTCAGCAAAGCCTCGGGGTCTCTGCTGCTTCTCAATCCAGAGAGCAGTATCCATGGGGAGGCAGGTTCAGGAGAGCCAAGGGAAAAAAACATGGCTCTGAGGCCCGGTTATTGGAGTGGGGTCCCATGTACCTGGTTGTCCTCAGGGGCCAAAAGAAAGCCGTCATAGCTGCAGAAAAAGTCAAGGAGTAAAGCCTGCTAAAGCCAGCAGCTTCCTGTGTTGTCCTTCTAGGCAGGATCGGGGGGACTTGGAAGCAACTCTGATGGACCTAGTTTGGTTTTAGGGAGATCACTGGGGGAAGGGGCATGGTGGGCCTGGGGACCCCCCAAGGACTGGGGCCTCACAGCCACCAGCTGGGCTTGGAGGTCCCTGGAGGCATGTATCCCATACATGGTGTACCATCCTGAGCCTTTATCGCAAAGCCCTTGAGGGACAGGGGAGAGAGGGAGGAGTGCCAGCTATGACAGACAGCTGTGGCCAGGGCCTGAGGCTGGAAGCAGCTGTTGCCTCCGTCTGCCTGTGGGTGCACACCGCCAAGGTAGCTGTGCAGGCCACGTAGGTACACACCTCAGAGGAGCCCTGAGCAGGCCTCGGGGACATGCTATGCTTTCTGGGAGCCTTGGGAACCCAGGAGGACCCTGGAACTCCCCTGCCCTTCCTTGACAACCTTTCTGGGGCCCAGACTTTGCTCTCTAATCTGCCTCCCCCGACCAAGGGACATATGGGGAGAGCCTGGGGTGGGGGGAGCCTGAATTTGCCCTTTTCATGGACCCTTCCTCTCTTGGTGTGTGTAGGGGTATATAGAGCTCAGAGGGCTGAGGGCACTAGCCCTCCCCTAGGACCCAGGCCAGGTGGTGTGTCTGATTCAGGGTAGTCCCAGAGCTGGTGCCTCCCTCTTGCCAAACCTCGGCATCTTTGCTATGAATTGGAGACAATAACCTGGTTCTTGGGCGGGGGGCAGGAAAGCACTCAGCGCCACAGTGGACACAGGGCACCTGAGTGGCTCAGTGGGTTAAAGCCTCTGCCTTCAGCTCAGGTCATGATCTCAGGCTCCTGGGATCGAGCCCCGCATGGGAGCCTGCTTCCCTTCCTCTCTCTGCCTGCCTCTCTTGTGATCTCTGTCAAATAAATAAATAAAATCTTAAAAAAAAAAAAAAAAGAAAAGAAAAGGAACAGTGGACACAGCAGCAGGGCATGTGGCTGGCCAGTAGGTTATTATTGTGGCTATCTGGGGCTGCGGGCCACCCCTCCCACAACCCCCCGCCACCCTCATCCACCCCACCTGCTCAGATAGCTAGACTTGCTCATGAACAGGAAGGCGCCCGACAAAATATTCACCCGACCAGCACTGGCCACGGCCCACTCCCCCAAACCCCAAACTAGGCACTTGGGCTAAGGTCCCAAGGTCTCGAGGACCCCTTCAGCATGGACAGGCCTGCAAACCCGAGCTGGGTCCGAGACGAGGGACTCCCTGCCCCTCTGGGATCCTGAGGACATGGTGGAGGGGCAGAGCAAGCAAGGACAGGCCTCTCGCTTGATTCATGGACTGGTGGGCTGCTCCGTGGGGCTGGGCTCCTGGGCGGGCACCTGGGTGGAGGGCTGCACTGGCTGTACCACCTCCTCTAGGCTGGTGCTGGGGAACACCACGTAGCGTGTGGCAGTCAGCTCTGGTGGCTCCCGCTGGTTCTCTTTGCTGTGCCAGATGCCATAGCCAAAATACACGGTGAGTCCTGCAGGAGTTGTGGGAGACTCAGGGGCGGGTCCCAGCCCTGCTTGCCCTCCTCACTTGCCTTCTCCCGGCAGCTCGCCCACGGTCCCCACCCTGGCCCCCCACTCACCGATCAGCAGCCAGATGGAGAAGCGCAGCCAAGTCAAGTAGCTTAGCTTCAGCATGAGGCTAACGTTGAGGAGGATGCTCAGGGCTGGAGTCAAGGGCACCATGGGGATCTGAGGAGGCAAGAGTGGGGCTGGGCTGGGCTGTAGGGAAGGTCTGCTGGCTCAGGGCCTGATTTCTCAAGAGTCCACAGAGCCTTTCTCCATCTCTGGACATCTGGGAAATAAGAGCCCCCCTTGTCATGCAGAAAGAGAGAGGGATGGGTGGATGGCCGCCCCAACCCCTGTGAACCCTGGTTCATCCTGGCATAGCAGAGGGGAGGAAGGGGCAAAAAGAGCTAGCTGGGCTGAGAGCCAGTGGCCATTGGCTGAGGGAGGTACCTGGAAGGTGTCTTGCAGACGCTGTTGCTGGTGGGCCCCCAGGACGAGGAGGCTGAGCAGAAATGCGACAGAGCTGAGCAGGAGCAGCAGGATGTAGCCCCAGTATGGGAGGTGCAGGGCTGAGTCCCCAAAGGCCAGGACACAGGCCAGGGTGATGGCTGAGGCCACCAGGATGCCGAGTGCCCAAGCCACAGCAGCTCCACGGCTGAACCTGCCTAGGAAGCCCAGGTAGGGCCTCAGGGCTGGCCGCAGCTGCCCGGGCTCAGGGGCTGAGGCCTGCTCAGTGCCCACCAGCTGTATGTGGTCTGAGAAAGAGTGGTACTCTTTGACCCTGGAGCCAGGGCTGGCTGGGCCTGGGGAACTGGCTGGAGGGGCCTTCTGGAAGCGTAGCACCAGAATGCTGGTGGCCACGAAAGAGTAGGCCAGCAGCGTGCCAATGGACAGGAACTGGACCAATGCCTCGAGGTCCAGCAGCAGCGCCAGTAAACTCATGAGGCCCCCAAATACAACGATGCCTGCCAAGGGCACCTGCGTCCGGGGGTGCACTCGGGCAAACACCTGGAAGAAGAGCCCGTCGACAGCCATGGCATAGACGATGCGTGGCAGGGAGAAGAGGCTGCTGAGCAGGACAGTGTTCATGGCTGTGGCAGAGAGTGGGTGAACTGGTCAGCATAGTGGACAGGCCCACCAGGGGCCCCCGCTGGGAGCTAGGACAGGCATAACCCCTTGGGAACATGGGCATGAGTCTGTCTGGGATCTCAAAGTGAGCCTGAGTGTATGTGGGGTCTTGGATTATTACCCTCTCCATCCCTCCAACCCCCGCCACCAGGAATGGGACACCCTAGTTTAGGCGACAGGCCCATCAGAGAATTTGATGAGCCTTGAGCCCTTTCCCCAGCAAAGGGCCTAGAAGCACAGGCTCAGAAGTGCTATTTTAGGTATCATTGGGGGAAGGAACAGTGAGGAGGGCCCTTCCAACAAGCCTGGAGAGTCTAATGGTTAGCACCTTCTTGGACCTGTTATGCAACTGGTAACAGACTCAGATGGAGAAGTGCTCCCCAGGATGCTTAGGGTGGGGGCCCCACTGCCCTGTTCACTCCCACTGTGCTGGAAAGGCCCCTTACCGCAGATGGAGCCAGCTGCCACGATGAAGCCAGCCCAGCTATAGCCCCGCCGGTAGAAGGCATCCGCTAGGGCGGAGTCAGGGTTCAGGCTGTGCCATGGCACCATGAGGGTGAGCACAGTGGAGACGAGGATGTAGGCGCCGGCGGCCAGGCTGAGTGAGATGGAGATGGCTATCGGCACGGCTTGCTTCGGGTTCCTGGCCTCCTCGCTGGAGGCGGCAATGACATCGAAGCCCACGAAGGCATAGAAGCAGGTGGCGGTGCCGGCCATGATGCCGGAGAAGCCAAAAGGCGCGAAGCCCCCCTCCTCGGCACTCCAGTTGTGCGGGCGGGCCAGGATGAAACCCAGGATGATGATAAAGATGATGAGGACCAGGCTGACCACAGAGAAGGTGTGGTTGAGCCAGGAGGAAACTCGGGCTCCGCAGGAGATGAAGGTAGAGGCCAAAAGGATGATGCCGGCAGCCAGGAAGTCTGGGTAGTGGGCCAGCAGGGGCACCTGCCAGGTTCCAATGTGGGCCTGGGTGAAGTTGTGGATGCGGTGGTTGAACATAGAGTCCAAGTAGCCACTCCAGGCACGGGCCACGGCTGCACCACCAATGAGGTACTCCAGGAGCACATTCCAGCCGATGAGGAAGGCCCACAGCTCACCCATGGACACGTAGGTGAACAGGTAGGCAGAGCCTGTGCGGGGCAACCGGGCCCCAAACTCCGCATAGCACAGCGCAGACAGCAGGGAAGCCACGGCGGCCACCGCAAAGGACAAGAGCACCGCAGGGCCGGCCATCTCCTTTGCCACAGTACCCGTGAGGACATAGAGGCCTGAGCCCACCATGCCACCCACGCCCAGCAGGGTCAGGTCCAGCGTGGACAGACAGCGCCGCAGGGATGTCTCCATGGTTGACTCCTCCAGCGGCTTCAGCCGGTTCAGTTTCTGGCAGAAGCGCGCCAGGCTGGCAGCGCTGGGCAGCCCCCTGACCATGATGGGCAGCTAAGAGGAGCACCAGGCCAGCTGCCTGCACCTACCAGGGCCAGAGGGGAATGACAGGTTGCCCAACCAGGTACAGACCAGGCTACAGCCCGCTCCGTTCATCCCCCTGGGGACCCGAGAGCCTGCATAGCTAGTTTGCCTGGGGGCTGGGATCAGTCAGGAGTGGACAGAAGGTCACACAGGGAAGAATGGAGATCCTGTCGGCTTCTGGGCAGGTGAGGGAACCTTGTGCTGCTGGACCTGGGTGCTTTAGTGGGGTGGGGGGATTCTGAGGGTGAAAAGGGTGCAGCTCTAGGAAGTGCAGTTGGGAAAGGCTCCTTGGTCTGGTATCCGAGAGCAGGGAGGAAACCCCAGGCTTCCCAGGAGCTGGGCAGGGCCACCAGGACCCGGAACAGGAGGGGGCCTCCTCGGCTCAGACAGTGGCACTCACCACCACGCGCGCGCGCACACACACGCACACACACACCACCACCACCACCACCCCGAGGGACTTGATTATCTGCATACCCAGCGGCCAGGAGGCGGGGCGCTCTTGGCGGAGCACCTCGAAGCCAAAGCTCCATTCCCTGCCCCCGCCCCAACGGGCCACCGCGAGGGACTTGGTTATCTGCGTACGGAGCGGCCAGGAGGCGGGGTGCTCTCGGCCGAACACCCCAAGCCAAAGCTCCATTTCCTGCCTCCGCCCCAACAGGCCACCGCCGCCCGCTGCCACCGCCACCGCCTGCGGAGCCAGTTCCACCCGGGAATCCGAGCCTTTGCCTCCTCTCAGGCTCGAGCACGTCCCTGCAGAAGTCACTGAGACTCACCTGCTGTCACTGCTGCCGCTGCTCTGCACGCTGTGCCTGCCTTGCCTGGCTGACGCCGTCTGCTCGCAGAGCCCGCCCCCACCCCTCCTGCGCCAGATCCAGCACGAGGCCCCACCCACCTCGCCGTTCGCTTAAGCACCCGTATAGCCCAACTTACCCATACCTCACCTGATGGAGACCCTAAGTCACCAGATCTACGGAAGTCCTGTTACTGTGTCTGGTTCACAGATGGGGAAGCCCAGGCCACCAGGTAAGTGGCTAATTCACATCACCCCCGGGTGGCCCTGGGAGGCAGGCAAGGTTAAGGACCCAGTCTGGAGGGATCTGGAACCCTTCCCTTTGCCACTGCTGCAGTAACCCTCCTTGATTCTTCACCTCTGCACAGGTACTCCGTTCAGCTGGTTGCTGTTCAAGTTCCCTTCTCCCAACACTGGGGCGTTTTGGCGGGGGGAGTCAGGCAAACCTCTGGTAAGATGAGGTATGGGTCTGACTGAGTAATCCCAGGCAATCCCTGACCCGTCCTATACAATGGGATGGCAGTAAGCCACCCTCATACATTGGCGAGGGAGTGCAAAATTTTTGGGAGTGTTCTGTGTGTTGGAAGAACTCATGCCGGATGCTCTGAGCCTTGTCCTAAAAGGTAACAATCTATAGCCTTCCAGTTCAGGGCACTCCCAGGGCCCTGCAGATGCCAGTGACAACCCCTCCTGGCCTAGAAGCACCTGTCAGGCTTGGAGAACCCTGGGGAACCCCAACAGCAGCTTCCCACTTGTGGGTATCAGTGAGCGGTCATATGCTGAGCACTACTCCATGCCACTCCCCACACCACAGGTGGTCCCCATGTCCCATCATGGAGTTGCAAGTTCCCCTCAGGCTTTCTTATTCCTGGGGGCGAGGGGTCTTTGTCCTGCTTTTTTCACTTTTTGAAAATGAAAAATTTGGTGTGACATGGTGTTAACTTGTCAGCAAAATCATGGTAGTCCATGCAAGTAAAGCAAAACCAAAATGGATTTTAGGGGTACCTGCAGCCATTCTGGATCAATGAGCTGGTGACAGGGTGGGGGACTCCCAGCAAGATGGCGCCACTTGGAACACTCTGCCTTGGCCAACCCCCTTGATCCCTTCTGATATTCTGTTGACGTCTTGAGGAACCTCAGATGGGCTCCCACTTCCTACAGGGATGACATCTCCCTTACCTTGCTCCCCTTGGTCTAAACATAACTGAGCAGAAATGCCTCCACAAGAGTCTAAAAAATATGCATTTCTTTTTAAACTTTTATTTATTTATTTATTCGACAGAGAGAGATCACAAGTAGGCAGAGAGGTAGGCAGAGAGTGAGAGAGAGGGAAGCAGGCTCCCTGCTGTGCAAAGAACCTGACTGTGGGGCTCTATCCAGGACCTGAGATCATGACCTGAGCTGAAGGCAGAGGCTTAACCCACTGAGTCATCCAGACACCCTAGAAAAATGCATTTCAACCCAGGAGACTGGAGCAGGTTTATAACAAAATCTCTCCCCCAGGCTTCATCAACACCCACCTGAGAACTGGCACACAGTGTTTCAGAGAACTGACTTTTTAACCATCCAGAGAAGGCTCTCCACATATATAAGTACATATTTGAGGGCAAACATAGTAACCTTTGGGGATGTGACAAGGCCAAGTTCTGGGACTCGCTGAGCAAGGCAGTTACAAAGAGCAGCCTGATGAAGATGCAGTGACGCTAAAGCACCAAAAAGAGAAAAAAAAGGAAGAGGAGGAGGAGGGAGAGAGGGGGAGGGAATACTTAACTTATTCTACAAAGCCAAAGGCATCACAAGAAAGAAAAACTACAGACTACTTTCTCAACAAAATACTAGCAAATTGAATCCATCAACATATAAAAAGGGCCAAGTGGAATTTATCCCAGGAATGCAAGGTTTAACATAGGAAAATCAAGCAATGTAACGCCATGCTAATAAAACAAAGAACCAAACCACATGATCATCTTAACATACACAGAAAAAAAGCACTCACCAAATGAGGAATAAAAGGGAACATCCACAGCCTGCTATGAAAAACCTATGGCTTAAAAATCCAACCAACCAACCAAACTTTGGCTTATATGCTCAATGGTAAAAAACTGACAGCTTTCCCTTGTGATAACAACATAGGGATGTCTCCTCTCATTACTTGTACTCAACATTTTACTGGAGGTAGTAGCCATAGCAATTAGGCAAGCATGTGCAATAAAAGGAATCTGAACTGGAAAAGAAGTAAAACTATCTCTAGTCCCAGATGAAATGATCTTATGTATAGAAAATCCTAAGGAATCAACCCAATGAAATAAATAATGAACAAGTCCAGGAAAAGTGCAGAATACAAGAGTAATATATACAAATCAGAGAATCTAATGTGTAATATGGTGACTATATTTGACAACACTGTATTACATAATTGAAATTTTCTGAGAGTGGACCTTAAAGGTTCTCACACACAAAAAATAAATATGTGATGTGATGAATGTGTTAATGAACTAGATGGGAAGAATCCTTTCACAATCAAATCATTGTGATGTATGCTTTAAATATCTTATAGTTTTGTTAATTATGTCTCAATAAAGCTGGGGGAAAATTCCAAAATCAATTGTATTCCTATATATTAGCAATGAACTCTCCAGAATGAAATTAAGAAAAGAACTCTGCTTAGAATCTCAAAAATAAATATATCTATAAAGATATTTAGAATAATACATCAATTATATCTCATTAAAGCTGGGGAAAAGGATGCTTAGAATAAATTTAACTTAAGAAATGCAAGACTTGCACACAAATTAAAGAAGACCTAAATAAGTGGAAAGACATCTCATGTTCATAGACTGGAATACAATATTGTTAAGATGACAGCACTCCTCAAACCTGTCTGCTGATGCAGTGTAATGCCTATCGAAAACCCAACTACCTGTTTGCAGAAATTATCAAGCTGATCCTAAAATTCATATGGAGATGCAAGGGACCCAGAATAGCAAAAACAATTCTGAAAAAGAATAAAGTTGAAGGGGCACCTTGCTAGCTCAGTTTGTGGAGCATGTGACTCTTGATCTCAGAGTTCTGAATTGGAACCCCACGTTGGGTGGAGAGATTACTTAAAAAAAAAAAAAAGAAATCTGGGGCACCTGGGTGGCTCAGTTGGTTAGGTGTCTGCCTTCTGCTAAGGTCATGACCCCAGGGTCTTGGGATATAGCTCTGCATTGAGCTCCCTGCTCAGCGGCAAGCCTACTTCTCTCTCTCCCTCTGGCCCCCACTCCTCCTGCTTGTGCTCTCTCTCTTTCTGTCAAATAAATAAATAAAATCTAAAAAATAATAATAATAAAATAATCTTGAAAAAAGAGAAGAGGGCGCCTGGGTGGCTCAGTGGGTTAAGCCGCTGCCTTCGGCTCAGGTCATGATCTCAGGGTCCTGGGATCGAGTCCCGCATCGGGGTCCCTGCTCGGCAGGGGTCCTGCTTCCCTTCCTCTCTCTCTGCCTGCCTCTCTGCCTACTTGTGATCTCTCTCTGTCAAATAAATAAATAAAATCTTTAAAAAAAAAAAAGGAAAGGGAAAAAAGAGAACAAAACTGGAGTACTCCCACTTCTTGATTTCTAAACTGACTATAAAGCTACAGTATTCAATACAGTGTATTACAGAGAAAAGGATAGATATATGAATCAATGGAATAGGGCTGAGAATCCAGAAACATGACCAACTGATATTTTAAAATTTTAATTTTAATCTGTCCAATTTTAATCTATGGCCAATTGAACTTTATTTTTTAAAATTATTTATTTATTTGACAGAGAGAGAGAGAGATCACAAGTAGGCAGAGAGGCAGGCAGGGAGGTGGGAAGCAGCTCCCTGCTGAGCAGATGGGCCGATGCCAGGCTCGATCCCAGGACCCTGAGATCATGACCTGAGCCGAAGGCAGAGGCTTAACCCACTGAGCCACCCAGGCACCCCAACCTTTAAAATCCTTAAAAAATAGACTTTATTTTTTAGAGCAGTTTTAGGTTCGTAACAAAATTGAGCAGATGGTGTAGTTCCCATATACCCACTATCCTCACACAAGCACAGCACTCCCCCCCAGACAATCATCCCCTACAGAGTGATACATGTGTTATAATCAGTGAGCCTACATTGACACACCATTATCACTCAGGGTCCATAGTCTACACTCAGTGTCCATAGATGTCCTTACATTCTATGGGTTTTGGCAAATGTATAATGTGTATCCACCATTATTATATCATACACAATTGTTTTACTGTCCTAAAAATCCTCTGTGCTTTGCCTGTTCCTCCTTTGCTCCACCCTAATCCCTGGCAACCACTGATTGCCACAGTTTTGCCTTTTCCAGAATGTCACGTAATTGGAATCATGCAGTATACAGCCTTTTAAGATCTTTTTCATTTAGCACTATGCATCTAAGATTCCTCCATGTCTTTTCATGTCTTGATAGCTCATTTCTTTTCAGTGCTGAGTAATATTACATTATCTGGGTGAACCATAGTTTATTTATCCATCCATGTACTGAAGTATATCTGAGTTGCTTCCCAGTTTGGCAATTATGAATAAAGCTACTAGACACATCCATGACCAAGTTTTGGTGTGGACATAAGCTGTCAACTCATTTGCGCAAATATGGGCATATCTTGGAGATATTGCAGGTTGATTCCACTGAATAAAACAAATAACACAATAGAGCAAGTCAAATGAAATTTTTGGTTTCCCAGTGCATATAAAAGTTATGTTTACACTATACTGTAGTCTATTAAGTGTGCAGCAGCTCAGGTCATGATCCCAGGGTCCTGGGATGGAGCCCTGCATCCGGCTCTCTGCTCAGCCAGAAGCCTGCTTCTCTTTCTCTTACTCCCTCTGCTTGTGTTCCCTCTCTCACTGTGTCTCTCTCTGTCACATAAATAAATAAAATCTTAGAAAGAAAAGAAAATCGTGAAAATGAGATGGCTACTACTGCAAGCTTGGAGGGCAATTTCTTTAATATTAGGCTGAAGGCTGCGCTGGCCACCAGCACCATGATTATGTAACATCACTCTGGTCCAAACAGAGCAGCTATTTCTCATCCCCTTTTGTGGGATCATTATCTGTCCATTCCTTAAATTTCAGTGTCCTCTGCTTGCCAGATAGAAGCTTTCAGCTGTAGGTTCAGAAAACTTTGAATCACACAGAGCCAGGATTAGGATGAGGTTTTCGAGGCTCCAAAGGTGCACTATTTAAGGAGACAATCAGGGGCACCTGGGTGGCTCAGTGGGTTAAGCCACTGCCTTCGGCTCAGGTCATGATCTCAGGGTCCTGGGATCGAGTCCCACATCGGGCTCTCTGCTCAGCAGGGAGCCTGCTTCCTCCTCTCTCTCTCTGCCTGTCTCTCTGCCTACTTGTGATCTCTCTCTCTGTCAGGTGAATAAATAAAATCTTTGAAAAAGAAAAACAATATACATACCTTAATGAAAAAGTACTACGGTGCCTAGGTGGTTCAGTTGGTTAAACATCTGCCTTTGGCTCAGCTCATGATCCCAACATCCTGGGATCAAGCCCTATGTTGTGTGTGTGTGGGGTGGTCCTTGCTCAGTGGGGAGTCACATCTCTCTCTGCCTGTTGCTCCCCTTGCTTGTGCTTGCTCTCTCTTTCTTTCTGTCAGATAGATAAATAAAACCTTTTTTAAAATTATAAAATGAAAAAATACTTTATTGCTAAAAAATGCTAAACATCATGTGAAATTTCAATGAGCCAATCTTTTTGCTAGAGGAGAGGGTCTTGCCTTGATGTTGATGGCTGCTGACTGACCAGGGTGGTGGTTGCTGAAGGCTGGGGTGGCTGTGGCAATTTCTTGTTTATTTATTTTTTTTAAGATTTTATTTATTTATTTGACAGAGAGAGATCACAAGTAGACAGAAAGGCAGGCAGAGAGAGAGGGGGAAGCAGGCTCCCCGCTGAGCAGAGAGTCCGATGCGGGACTCGATCGCAGGACCCTGAGATCACGACCCGAGCCGAAGGCAGCGGCCCAACCCACTGAGCCACCCAGGCGCCCCATCTGTGGCAATTTCTTAAAGTAAGACATGAAGTTTCCCACAATGATGGACTCTTGCTTCCACAAACAATTTGTCTGTAATGTGCAATGCTGTTTGATAACATTTCACCCCCACTAGAACTTCTTTCAAAATTGGAGTGAATCCACTCAAACCCTGCCACCAATTTATTAACTAAGTTTATGATATATTCTAAATCTTTAGTTGTCATTTCAACAATTTCCTTTTTTAAAGATTTTATTCATTTATTTATTTGAGAGAGAGAGAGAGTGGGGATGGGGGAGGAGCAGAGGGAGAGGGACAAGCAGGCTCCACACTGAGCTCAGAGCCCAGCATGGTGTTCAATCCCATGACCCCGAGATCACGACCCCTGCCAAAATCAAGAGTTGGCCACACAACCAAATGAGCCACTCAGTGTTCCTGTCATTTCAACAGTTTTCACAACATCTTCACCAGGAGTAGATTCTATCTCAAGAAACTACTTTCTTTGCTTATCCATAAGTAGCAACTCCTCATCTGTTCAAATGTTATCATGGAATTATAGCAATTCAGTCACATCTTCAGGCGCACTTCTAATTCTAGTTCTGTTGCTATTTCTACCACATCTGCAATTACTTTCCCCACTGAAGTCCTGAACTCCTCAAAGTTGTGCATAAAGGTTGGAATGTACTTCTAAACTGTTGTTGGTATTTTGACCTCTTCCCATGAATCATAAATGTTCTTAGTGATATCTAGGATGGTGGATCTTTTCCACAAGGTTTTCCACTTACTGTGCTTAGATCCATCAAAGGACTATCTATGGCAGTTATAGCCTTATGAAACATATTTTTAAAAAATATTTTATTTATTTATTTGAGAGAGAGACAGAGATAGCATGAGCAGGGAAAGGGGCAGAGGGAGAGGGAGAGGGACAAGCACACTTCCTGCTGAGAGAGGGAGCCCAATGCAGGGCTTTATCCCAGGATCCTGAGATCATGACCTGAGCTGAAGTTAGATGCTTAACTAACTGAGGCACCCAAGTGCCCTTATGAAATGTATTTATTTTATTTTTAAGATTTTATTAATTTATTTGACAGAGAGAGACACAGTGAGAGAGGGAGCACAAGCAGGGGGAGTGGGAGAGGGAGACATAGGCTTCCTGCCAAGCAGAGAGCACGACGTGGGGCTCGATCTCAGGATCCTGATCGCAACCTGAGCCGAAGGCACATGCTTAATGACTGAGCCACCCAGGTGCCCCATGAAATATATTTCTTTTTTCTTTTTTTTTTAAAAGATTTTATTTTATTTATTTGACAGAGAGAAATCACAAGTAGATGGAGAGGCAGGCAGAGAGAGAAGGAAGCAGGCTCCCTGCCGAGCAGAGAGCCCGACTTGGGACTCGATCCCAGGACCCCGAGATCATGACCTGAGCCGAAGGCAGCGGCCTAACCCACTGAGCCACCCAGGCGCCCATGAAATATATTTCTTAAAATAAGACTTAAAAGTTGAAATTGCTCCTTGATCCACGGGCTGCAGAATGGATGTTGTGTTAGCAGGCATGAAACCAACATTAACCTCATTGCACACCTCAATCAGAGCTGTTGGATAACCAGGTGCATTGTCAGTGAGCAGTGATATTTTGAAAGGAATCCTTTTTTGTCTGATGAGGAGGGCTCAACAGCAGGCTTAAAATATTCAGTAAACCACGTTGTACATAACTGTGCTGTCCTCCAGGCTTTGTTGTTCCACTTACAGAGCACAGGGAGGAGAGATTTATCATAATTCTTTTTTAAAAAAGATTTATTTATTTATTTGAGAGAGAGGGAGGAGACTGTGTGTACATGCATGGGGGAGTGGCAGGGGGAGAGAATCTTCAAGCAGATCCCCCACTGAGTGCAGAGCCTGATGTGGGGGCCCATCTCACAGCCTGTGAGACCACAACCTGAGCCGAAACCAAGAGTCAGATGCTTAAGTGACTAAGCCACCCAGACACTCCCCTTTTTTTTTTTTTTTAGCGTAATTCTTAAGGGCCATAGGATTTCTGGAATAGTAAATAAACATTGGCTTCCACTTAAAGTCACCAGCAGCATTAGCCCCTAATAAAAGAGTCAGCCTGTCCTTTGAAGCATTGAAGCCAGGCATTGACTTCACTGTTCTATCTGTGGACGTCCTAGAGGTCATCTTCTTCCAGCAGAAAGCTGTTTCTGTCTGCATTGAAAACCTGTTGTTTACTGTATCCCCCTTCATGACTTATCTCAGCTGATCTAGAAAACTTGCTGCAGCTTTTACATTAGCACTTGATGCTTCACCTTGCACTTTAAGTCAAACCTTAAGCCGCATGAAGCAACCTCTACTGGCTTCGAACTTTGCTTCTACAGCTTCCTCACCTCTCTCAGTCTTCATGGAATTGAAGAGAATTAGGGGGTTTCTCTGAATTAGGCTTTGACTTAAGGGAATGCTGTGGCTGGTTTGATCTTCTATCCAGACCACTAAAACTTTCTCCAGATCAGCAATAACGCTGTGTCTTCTTATTTCTCTGTCATTCGTGTGTCCACTGGAGTAGCACTTTTTCAAAAAAGATTTTTATTTATATGAGAGAGAGAGTGCATGCATGTGCGAGAGCATAAGGGGAGGGCCAGAGGGAGAGGGACAAGCAGCCTCCCCAGCTGAGTGGGAAGCCCAATGCATGGCTGAATCCCAGGACCCTGGGATCATGACTTGAGTCGAAGGCAGAGACTTAACTGACCGAGCTCCCAAGTGCTCCTGTAGTAGTACTTTCGACTTCCTTCAAGAACTTTTTTCTCCCACGTTTTCCACTTGGCTAACTATATGCCACAAGAAACCTAGGTTTTGGCCCATCTTGGCCTTGGGAATGATTTGCTTATTAAGCTTACTCATTTCTTCCTTTTGGTTTAAAGTGAGAGCTACATGACTCTTCACTTGAACACTTAGAGGCCATTGCAGGGTTATTAATTGGCCTAATTTTAATATTGTCACGTCTTAGAGAATAGGGAGGCCTGAGGAGAGGGAAAAATATAGGCAAACAGCCAGTTTGTGGAGCAATCAGAACACACACAATATTTACCCACAAAGTCTGCCATCATATATGGGCATGGTTTGTGTCACCCCATAACTATTACAACAGTAACAGCAAAGATCACTCACAGACCACCGTAACAGATACAATAATAATTAAAAAGTTTGAAATAGGGGTGCCTGGGTGGCTCAGTGGTTTAAAGCCTCTGCCTTCAGCTCAGGTCATGATCCCAGGGTTTTGGGTTCGAGCCCTACATTGGGTTCTTCTGCTCGGCCGGGAACCTGCTTCCTCCTCTCTCTGCCTGCCTCTCTGCCTACTTGTGATCTCTGTTTGTCAAATAAATAAGATCTTTAAAAAAAAGTTTGAGATATTATGAGAATTGCCAAAATGTGACAAAAGACACAAAGCGAGTAAATATGGTTGGAAAAACGGCACTGATAGACTTGCTCTGTGAAGGGTGGCAATGCTCAATGCATTTTATAAGATTTATAAAAAACTCAATAAAGCAACGTGCAACAAAACAAGGTATGCCTGTTCCAAGGAATGTAATTCTTGTATCATATGGTAAGAATATGTTTAGTCTTTGAAGAAGCTGCCAAGCTGTACCGTTTCACATTCCTACTGGCAATGAATGAGTGTTCCTATTGTTCAGTATCCTCAGCAACATTTGGTAATGTCAGCATTTTGGATTTTTGTCATTTTAATGGGTGTGTAGTGGTATCTCATTGCTGTTTTAAGTTGCAGTTCCCTAATGACGTATAATGTTGAGGGGCACCTGTGTGGCTCAGTGGGTTAAGCCTCTGCCTTCTGCTCAGGTCATGGTCTCAGGGTCCTGGGATCCAACCCAGCATTAGGCTCTCTGCTCAGTGAGGAGCCTGCTTTCCCCCCTCTCTCTGCTTGCCTCTCTGCCTACTTGTGATCTCTCTCTCTCCCTGTCGAATAAATAAATAAAATCTTTAAAAAAATTCTGTTGACATATAATGTTGAGCATTTTCATACGCATATTTGTCATGTGTATATCTTCTTTGGTAGGTGTCTGTTCGGGTCTTTTGCCCATTTTTAATGTGGTTTTGGTTTTCTTATTGTTGAGTTTTAAGAGTTCTTTGAATACTTTGTATGATAGTCCCTTATCAGATGGCTTTTGCAAATATTTTCTCCTAGTCTGTGGCTTGTCTTCTCATTCTTTTGATGGCTAATTGATTTTTGGCAATGGTTGTGAGCCAATTCAATGCGGGAAAAGAATAGTCTTTCAACAAATTGTGCTAGGACAACTGGTTATGCACATGTAAATAATGAAGTTGGTCCCTTACTTCACATCACACATATAAATTAACTCAAAATGGATCGAAGATCTAAATATAAGAGCTGAATCATAAAACTGTCTTGTGGCTTTGTTAAACTACATTTTCCAAAAAGATTTATTTATTTATTTGAGAGGGAGAGAGGGACAGTAGGTCCTGAGTGTGGCGTGAGGAGAGGGGCAGAGGGAAAGGGAGAGAGAAACTTAAGCAGACTCTAAGCTGAATGCAGAGCCCTGCATGGGGTTCAATATCATGATCTTGCGATCATAACCTGAAAGGAAACCAAGAGTGGGCTGTGCCACTGACGCACCCTTTAACATTTGTTAAGTAGAGCCCTGGAGGCACTGGATGGTGAGCCTACGTTCAACAGAAGACCATAAAAAAGTTGAAATAGAGACGTTTATTACTTTCAGGTTCTAGAAGGGATACATAGCATACCTTGAAGGGCCACACCGGGAGGTGAGGGCTGGGTTCAGGCAAAGAGTTCAGCAGAACCCGGGGTACGTCCCTTTATTAAGGTCTACAGGTGGAGTGCTTTGAGATTCCCAGGCTAAGCCTGGATTGGTCGATTCAAATTCAAAAGAATGGGTTTTGGCAAACTTTGCAGAGGTCTTATCTAAAGAGTGCACAGGGGAAGGCCCTGGGAGGTGCCCTGAGAATGCTTATCACAAGGACGATTAAGAATCATATCAGGGATTTACATTTACCTGCGAATCTCTGAGCTGTTATCTATGGCTTATACTCTTGGGAGGGGTCAGTATCAGTTTAAGGCCAATGCAGGCTCCTTAGCCACAAAAAATAGTTGCTGAGGCAGCAACTTTATGGATTAGTTTAGATAAACTCTCAACAAGCTCTCAACAAACTCTGAGAAGGAAACAAAAGAGTACACCTTCATGACCATGGTTTAGGAATCGTTTTTAAAATAGGACGCCTGGGTGGCTCAGTTGGTTAAGCAGCTGCGTTTGGCTCGGGTCATGATCCCGGCGTCCTGGGATCGAGTCCCACATCGAGTCCCACATCGGGCTCCTTGCTCAGCGGGGAACCTGCTCCTCCCTCTGACTCTGCCTGCCATTCTGTCTGCCTGTGCTTGCTCTCTCCCCCTCTTTCTCTCTGATAAATAAATTTTAAAAAAATCTTTAAAATATGACATGAAAAGTTCGAGCAACCTAAGAAAAGTATGGATAAACTGGGCTTCATTAAAATTTAAAACTTTTGTGTTTGGAGGGACACCATCAAGAAAGTGAAAAGGCAATAATCCACAGAATGGGAGAAAATATTTGCAAATCATATATATAGTAAGGGGCTTGTATCCAAAATATATAAAGAGCTCTTACAACCTAATAATAAAAAGACAAGTAGGCTAACTTAAAAATGGGTAAAGAGTTGGGGGAGAGGAGTGCCTGGGTGGCTCAGTCAGTTAAGCCTCTCCCTTCTGCTCAGGTGGGGATCCCAGAGTCCAGGAATCTTGAGCTTGCATAGGACGGCCTGCTCAGCAGGAAGTCTGCTTCTCCCTCTCCCTTGACCCCTGCTTGTGTGTACTCTCTCTCTACCCTGCTTGTGTGCACTCTCTCTCTCTCTCACTCTATCAAGTAAATAATAAAATCTTTATTTCTTATTTAAATATTTTATTTATTTATTTGACAGAGTGAGAGAGAGAGAGAGAGAGAGAGCGAGCGCAAGCTAGGGGGGATAGCAGGTAGAGGTAGAGGGAGAAGCAGACTAGCCACTGAGTAGGAAGCCTGATGTAGGTCTTGAACCCAGGACCCTGGGATCATGACCTGAGTAGAAGGCAGACACCCAACCGACTGAGACACCCAGGTGCCCCTAAATAATATCTTTAAAAAAAAAAAAGAATGGGGGATGGGTCAAAAAATGGGTAAAGGATCATTAATGGAACAGATTGATGGTAGCTCTACTTGTGATGAACATAGCATAATATATAAACTTGTCAAATCACTAAGTTGTACACCTGAAACTAAAGTAACATTGTGTCCACTCTACTCAAATAATGAAAAAAAATATGAATATAGATGGGTAAAGGATCTAAGAAGACATTTCCCCAAAGAAAATATACAAATATCCAGGGGCGCCTGGGTGGCTCAGTGGGCTAAAGCCTCTGCCTTCGGCTCGGGTCGTGATCTCAGGGTCCTGGGATCGAGCCCCGCATGGGACTCTCTGCTCGGCAGGGAGCCTGCTTCCTCCTCTCTCTCTGCCTGCCTCTCTGTCTACTTGTGATCTCTGTCTGTCAAATAAATAAATAAAATCTTTTAAAAAAATGCTTTAAAAAAAAAAGAAAATATACAAACATCCAGTAAGCACATGGGAAGATTCTTGTCATTGTTAATAATTAGTGAAAATCAATCAATCAATCTTTAAAACATGTATATATATCTAAAACATAAAAATATTTACTGAGAATTAAGTCCGGGGAAAATTTAGTGACCTCCATCCTAACCACCCTATGAGTAAAATGTGCTTGCTACCCTGCTCTCTACCTCCTGATGTTTTGTGACCCTAGACAGAGGACTTGTCCTTCCTCGTCCCACACCCCAATCCTGTTACCACTCCATTGCACCTCTGACCTTCTGGAATCTGCAAGTAGTAATAAATAAGTATTTATTAATTTTTTGTATTTTTTAAAGTAGGCTCCATTTCCAATGTGGGGCTCAAACTCACCACCCCGAGATCAAGAGTCATAAGCTCCATTGGTTGAGCCAGCCAGGCACTCATACCTGTTCTTAATTCAGTACACCACATTGAGCTTCTCAACACACTAATTCTTCTTGTCTCCACACCACATTCTATCTGAAATCTGCTCAAGCAAGGGAGGAGTATGGAGCTGAACAGCTGTTCCCCCTGAATGCATGGTGGGCATGTTGCAAACCCAGACCATTTGAAGTGCCATTGTGAACATTACCTCATACCTCAACGGACCTTGAAATGGTAGGCAGGGCAGGAAATCTGCATTTTGCATCTATGTTTTTGAAAAAATTTACATTAATTTATAAATTATTATAATGTATTCTATGTTTATATTACTATACATACTTTGTATTTATTTATTTATTTATATTCTCAGTATTTAACTCCATTTTGGTCCGGTCTTCCATATGAAAATTCTAGTTCATTCAGGTAGTACTTAGAAGAACCAGGAGAAGGGGCTCTTTTCTTCTGCAGGGTAAATACAGACTCTCCCACGGAGCAATAGCAAAAATGGGGTAGTGAATCTAGCGCATCAAACTCCCTTCCAGGAACCTTGCAAACTCTGCGTGTCCTTTCACTAAGGTGTGTGAGTGGGTGGGTGGGTAATTCTTTCGCTTTCTGCAATGTGAGGTCTCCTGCCCCTATCCTCACCCTATGGTCTTATGCACTCCCTAATTGGCCAATCCAGTTTGCACCTGTGGTTGGTTTCCAACCCACCCAGTAAAGCCAAACTCCTTGGTCTGGCCACAGTCATGCTGGCCCCACCCAGAACCTTCCATGCTACCCTCTTCACCACAGTCCGCGTGCTCCTGGCTGAACCTTGCAACTCTCAGACCTCCTTGTCCCCAGGCCCTCTCTGCCCACGCCATCTAGGTCTCTTTGCTGCTTGGAAAACTCGAGATACTTTCTTTGAGACCTAGATAAATGCTGTCTCTTAGAAGGCAGAACTAATCTTTCCCTCTTTCCTAGAGTTCCCCAGCCACTTCCCGCAGGGAACCTATCACGTGGTCCACATCATCTCCTCTTCTTGCAGAAGTCCAGTTACATCTGCCCCTGAGAGATCCAGGACTTAAAGATTCTTTCCAGCCCAGGTTATTAACATCAGCATCAGTAAAAGACTGCTAAAGAAAAAAAGAAAAAAAAAAACACCCTAAAATGTTTCTGCTCGAGCTTAAGACTGCAAGACCCCTTCACCGTTAACAGCCCTTGTCACTTCCAATACTCCTGTAAAAGTATGAAACTAAAAATGTAGGAAGACTACATTTTACAGATGAACATATGGGGCTCGGGCGATGTAAACTACGGTAGCATGGCCTCCACCCCTAATCGGGGGCGCCCCGCTGCCACCCCTCTACAGTCGTTCATTGGGCATTAGCCTGGCAGCTTCCTGCCAATGTTCCAAGAGACACTCAACCTCTGCATTCCCACAAGCTTCCTTCGCCGCTTCCCGCCCAAACTGATGACCAATCAAAAGTGATTTCGCAGGTCAAGAAAATACTCAATCACGATTTAGATACCGACGTGGGACTCACCCCCTGAAGTGGTCAGAGCCAATGACATTCGCGTGAGTAGTGAGCCAATCAGGACGCGCGATGCGGCGTGGAGGGCAGGCAGTTGGGCGCGTGGCATTGCATTGAGAGGAGGTGAAATCCGGCGAGCGACCAGGAGGCAATCACAATGGTATGACGGGAGGCTTCGGCGGGGGTGTCGGGGGCCGTGGAGCTCTGGGGGGCAGATCCCGGTGGCAGTGGGGCGCAAGGGTGACCCTGACGCCGCAGTTCTGGGATGCTTGTGCTACCCAGGAGCGTGCGGGTCGGGGGTTTGCACCCGCTGCCCTCGCCCTTCCAGACTCTTCCTTCCTTGAGCACCACTAGGTGCTGCATTCGAATTCGCCGACTTGTCTCTGTTACTCTGTGCGCTCACGAGGGCGCTTACAGAAATAGGCAGTATTTACAGCATCTTGAATTAAGGATCATAGAAAACGCATATATATGCTGAAAAATCTTGCTTCCTTCATTAGATAAGGTATTTATTTATTTATTTATTTATTCAGGTTGGTTTATACTTCGAGTTTTCTTAGTGCAAAACCAAGCAAACCAGTAGATACGCTTACATTCCCCTTTCTTGCACGGAAAGTAGCACACAGTGGGTGCCTGGGTGGCTCAGTGGGTTAAGCCTCTGCCTTGGGCTCAACTCATGATCTCGGTCCTGGGATCGAGCCCTGCATCTGGCTCTCTGCTCACCTGGAAGCCTGCTTCCCCCCCCCCCCCCCCCCCCCCCGCTAAAATCTTTTTTTTTTTAAAGTAGCACACAGTATATAGTCTTGCACCTTGTTTTTGCATTGTAGAAAAAATCCAGCGCCCTCTGTATCCACCTACAAAGATCTGCATTGTTGTTTACCGCTGCATAGTATCCTAGTGTGTGACTCTAGATCATTCAACCTGTTTGGGGTCGCTGGATACTTGGATTTTTTTTCCAGTCTGTGCATGTGCCCTTTCTTACTGGTATAGGTGAATATGCGATGCCAGAAGTGGATGGCTGTGATTTTGTAGATATTGTCAGATGCCCTTTTATTGGCAATATATGTGAATTCCTGACTTCCTACAACAGGCTAAGCTTCTGCCTTTAAGTCATGCATTTTTATATCCTCAGCTCATGGATCTACTCGGTAGTTGGTTGAATTAACACGTTAATAGTTTGCACATCAATTGAACCCAGCCAACGCCTCTGTCATTGTGTATTTCTGAACAAGCAGTGCCCAAGAGGACAGCCTTAGGTGGAGAGGAGCCAGAACAGTCTTCAGACAGGACTTCACGTGGTCCAGTTCAAGTTTCACTTGTTCACAGTTAACTGAGGCTGAGACTTCATCCTGTTTCCTCTGCCGATTACTGTGGTAGCTTCCAAACTTTGTGTGTGTGTGTGTGTGTGTGTGTGTGTGTGTGTACAACTATACATATATACAAGCTATATAATAATTCATACTAACCTCTGCATTCTCCTTTTGTAAAAGTTGGTTTTGAGGTATCTTACTGGTCATTGCACAGCATGAAATCAAGCTACTCAAATAAATTCCTTGCAGAGGTGAATTATTCCAAGTATAAAGGAAAGGTATCTTGTTACCATACAGGTAAAAGGAAGCTTCAAGATTAGAAGATATTTGCGCATTTCATCATTTTTAGGAGCTATTGTTTTTAGCAAAGGCTTCCTCTTAAGAGAGGAAAACACCATGATTTGTCCAAAGATTTATGATTTATCAGAATCATGATTTATCAGAAGAGCTATTCCACCATAGTTGCTTGATATGTTACGGTCTTCTCAATTTGAAATGCCTGAAATTTGATTTTTTAAAATTCCTAGTACTGGGGCGGCTCAGTGGATGAAAGCCTCTGCCTTCGGCTCAGGTCATGATCCCAGTGTCCTCGGATCAAGACCAGCATCGGGCTCTCTGCTCAGCGGGGAGCCTGCTTTCCCCACTCTTTCTCTGCCTGCCTCTCTGCCTACTTGTGATCTCTCTCAAATAAATAAATAAAATATTTTTAAAAATAAATAACTAAAATTCATAGTACTTAGCTGAACAAACTAGATTAGGAAACCGCTGGGGAGGGGGAGGTGGTGGCAAGTTGGTGTGAATATATGTTGGCCATTCTTGGTATTTTGTGTGTATTAGAAGGGTTTGTGTCTGAAGATGAATTTATTGGGAATCCCAGCAGCAGAAATTTTGCTTAAAATCCAACTTTGTGCATCCTTCAGCCTCATCACAAAGTTGAGTACCTTCTGGAGAATTTGTCCCTGCCTCTAAAGGTAATTTTTTTTTTTTTTGGCTCACTATTGCAGTCTGGTTGGAATCAGAATTAGACTTATTCGCTGTGATATAGTCCCTTGTCTTTCACTTATTAAAAACAAGGCCAGAAGCAGAATTTGGGGCCTCAGACCATCCGTCCTAAAAGCTGGGAGATTACAGTGTGGGGTCAGGAAATTAGAAATAACTTGAAGTAGTTTGAGAATTTTGTTTTAAAAGATTTTATTTATTATTTGACAGAATGAGAGTACAAGAAGGGGGAGCAGCAGGGAGAGGGAGAAGCAGGCTCCCCACCGAGCAGACACCCTGACTAGGGACTGATCTCAGGACCCCAGGATCCTGACCTGGGCTGAAGGCAGACACTCAACCAGCTGAGCTACCCAGGCTCCCCTAGCTGGAGATTTCTGAACTATAATGCGATCATTATTAGATGATGGGAAAATAATACCCATGGTTACAATGATCTGGGCTTGTTGCCAGGAGTGCTGGGGGTGGAGGCAGCTGAGGGTCTTGGTCTTGCTCTTCAGGGCTATGGTGATTGTGACTGGTGGGAGGGAGGAGCAGGGCTGGGGGAGGGGGTGTCTCCTCTCCCCTCCCGCTGCAGATCAAATTTTTATTTGAATAATTCGGAATTCGTTTAGACTTGTCTTACTGTTGGCGGAGAATATGGTCTGCTTGGCAAATGTTCCCTGTGCGTATGAGAAGAATGTGTATTCTGCTGTGGGGGGTGGAGTGTTTTCTAATGTAATTTAGGTCTGTGTGGTCGATGATGTTGTCCAGGTCTTCTGTGCCCTGACCGATTTCCATCTGATTCAGTTATTGAGAGAATGTTGAAGTCTTTGCCAACCGTCCCACCTTTCAGTTCTGTTTTTCTTTGTACATTTCGAAGTTCTGTATCAAGAAGCGGTGACTCTGATGATACATAACCACTGTGGACTGTTGGGCCTTCCTCTCGATTTGGCCCCTTTACCATTATGAAATGACCCCCTTTCCTTAGTAAAATTCTTTGCTTTGAAAGCAACAGTGTTGGTCCTGGCGTGCTCTATCCCACACTGTCCACTACCAGCCTGAGTGCTCTCTTCTGCCTGGGCTCCTGTGAGCCACGTGCTGTCCAGCCAGGCGTGACCCAGGCAGCCCTCTCACCAGGGACAATACCAGGAACTTTGACACTCTGGGTTCCTGCCCACCGTGGTGCTCTTGGAGAAGCGGGAGGCGAGTGGCGGAATGGAAGACTCCAGGCTCACCACCTTGTTCCCGTGTGCCTGAGCGATGTGACTGCCCTGCCATGTGCCTGCGCACTCCTCCCGGCCCTTGTGCCCTGCCTCAGCCAGGGCGGTGTTTCCTCTAAACCTGCTTGGAGGAACACCTGACGGCCCCTTCGCATCCATCCTAACTCCCTCCTGCCAGAACAAGGTCAGTCCATATGCTAATAGCAAGCCAGTGTCAGCAGAAAATAAAATTAAATCGAAACTGCCCTGCTCATCTAGCCACTCTAGCTTGCCTTTGGTTTAGCCTTAGCACAGTATATTATTTCCCATCCTTTACTTTGGAAACTATCTCTGGGCTTCTTGCAATTAGCTAATAGTTAGGTTTTGCTTTTTCTCTGACAATCTGCCTGTTAATCTGGTATTTTCATTTAATTTGTAATGTTGTTTAATGTGATTAGTAGGGTGGTTGAGTTTAAATCTACCAGGTTGCTATTTGTTTTCTGTTTATCTCCTCTTTATTCCCTCTTTCCTCTCTCTTCCTGCCTCTTTTGGATTGTTTTTATGATTCCATTTTATCTTTTTTATTAGCTTTGTGGTTATACCACTTCATTTAATTTCTTTGTGGTTGTTTTGGGGGTTATAGAGCACATCTTCAGTCTGTCGCAGTCTGCCCCTAAGTGCTATAATACCATGTCCCAGCCCTATACTTCCATTCCTCCTCCTTGCCTCTTTGGTACTGCGGGTCATATTTTAATTTTATACAAGCTATAAACCCCACAGTAAATCATTGTTTTTGCTTTAACATTCGATTCTATTTTTAAAATTCAATAAAAGTTCTTTTATGTTTGCCCAAATCTTTAGTTGTTTTGGTATTCTTTGTTGCTTTGCGTAGTTCCAGTTTTCCATCTAATGTTTTCTTTCTGTCTGGTAAAATTCTTTTAACATTTCTTGTTGTAATGATCTGCTTATAATTCCCTCAGTTTTCAAACGACTGACAAAGTCTTTATTTTACCTCTTTTTAGTTTTATTGACTTATCACTGTCATAAAATAAAATAAAATAAATTCTGTAATTCGATGAGGTTTTAACATTTATGAATTTTTTTAAAAAATATTTTATTTATTTATTTGACAGACAGAGATCACAAGTAGACAGAGAGGCAGGCAGAGAGAGAGGAGGAAGCAGGCTCCCCGCTCAGCAGAGAGCCCGATGTGGGGCTTGATCCCAGGACCCTGAGACCATGACCTGAGCAGAAGGCAGAGGCTTAACCCTCTGAGCCACCCAGGCGCCCCTAGAACAAGTCTTTTAACAGTGCTGAGGCTCTCCCTTTGTTCTTGGTTTTTTGGTGTTTTTTTTTTTAAGGTTTAACATTTAATAGCCTACTGATAATCCATGAAACCATCACCTCAGTGAAGGAAAAAAAAAACTCCCATTACCCCCAGAAGTTTCCTTCTACTCCTTTGAAAATCCTCCCTCTTGACACTCTTGCTCCACTATTAATCTACTTAGATGTATTTTCTAGAATTTTCTATATATGGGATTATTGAGTTCATATTTTGGTGTTTGAATTCTTTCACAGACTATAATTGTTTTGAGATTCATCCATGTTGCATGTATCAATACGGCTGCTTTTTCTAGCTGAGTATCACCTTTTTTTGTGGTTAATTACACATGGCACCAAACTTACCATTTTAACCATTTAAGTATAATTCAGTCACATTAAGTATATTCATATATGCTGTAAGTATTCACTTATATTCTAGAACTTTTATGTTATCTGCACATCTTTTCACTTTTTTTTAAGATTTATTTTTTTAAGATTTACTTATTTATTTGACAGAGAGAGACACAGTGAGAGAGGGAACACGAACAGTGGGAGAGGGAGAGGGAGAAGCAGGCCTCCCGACAAACGGGGAGCCTGATACACGGAGCGCCTGATACGCGGCTCTATTCCAGGACCCTGGGATCACGCGACCTGAGCCGAAGGCAGGCGCTCAACCGACTGAGCCATGCAGGCGCCCCACATCTTTTCATCTTTATTATGTAATCAGCTATTAATTCCATCCAGTGTATTTTGCATTTCAGGCATTCCTTTTATCATTAGCAGTTTGATATAGGTCTTTTTTATATTTCTCCTCATTTTCTCTTCTACCTTCCTGAGATATGGATATGTAATAGCAATTTTTTAGAAAGATTTTATTTATTTACTTGACAGAGACAGAGAGAGACAGCAAGAGAGGGAACACAAGCAGGAGGAGTGGGAAAGGGAGAAGCAGGCTCCCCACTGAGCAAGGAGCCTGATGTAGGACTTGATTCCAGGACCCCGGGATCATGACCCAAGCCAAAGGCAGATGCTAAACAACTGAGCTACCCAGGTGCCCCTACATGATAGCTATTTTAATGTCCTCCTCTGCTAGTTCTGTCATCGACTAATTCAGTCTGTTTGTATCGATTACTTTTTCTTTTCATGTATGGTTATATATTCTGTGTCTCTGTGTGTGTTTATACGTGGTAAGTTTAGATTGACATTATACATTTTAAATTGTTGGGTGTTAGGGTTTGTTTTATGTTTTTTGCTTTGGGTTTTTTTGTTTTGGTTTGGTTTTTTGGGTTTTTGTTTGTTTGTTTGTTTGTTTTTTGTATTGCCTTAACTATTCTTAGGCTTCTGGGATGCTATTAAATACCTAGAAATAATTTGATCCTTTTGAGGCGTGCTTTTAAGCTTTAGGTGAGTTCCGAACAGCCTTTAGTATAGGTCTCATTTGGCCCTACTACTGAGGACTCCTTTTGGTGCTTTGTGAGTTAGGAGGCCTTTCCTTCATGACTGACGGGAGCTCAGGAGTCCCTCACACACGGGTGCTGAGTGCCGCTCTGCTGTAGACTCAAGTGGGACGCTCTACTGACATCCTCAAGGCTCCTTGTGCAGCTTTCTCCCCACCACTGTTAGCACCATCATTTCTAGATGCTTTGGCCTCCCTGAACACTGAATTCTCTCTCAATTCAGGGAGGTTTCTTCACCACACCCTTACTCCCTTTTGCAGCCTGGAAACTCCCCATAGTCTTCAGGGGCAGTGCTAAGGCTTACATTGCTTGAATCACTGTCTTGTGCTGCTTTTTGTCCAGTGACTTTAAACTGTTATTTCAGGGGCGCCTGGGTGGCTCATTGGTTAAGCAATTGCCTTTGGCTCAGGTCATGATCCTGGAGTCCTGGGATAGAGTCCACATGGGGCTCCCTGCTCAGCAGGGAGACTGCTTCTCCTGCTGACCTCTCTCCTCTCATGCTCTCTCTCCCTCATTCTTTCTCTCTCTCAAATAAATAAATAAATAAAGTCTTAAACTGTTATTTCATATATTTTGTCTGATTTTCTAAGCCATGGTTTCTTTTTTTTTTTTTTTGAGAGTTTATTTACTTATTTGACAGAAGGACAGTGAGTGAGGGAACACAAGCAGGGGAAGTGGGAGAGGGAGAAGCAGACTTCCCACTGAGCAGGCAGCGGGATATGGGGCTTGATCCCAGGACCCTGGGAACATGACCTGAGCTGAAGGCAGACACTTAAAGAATGAGCCACCCAGGTGCCCTCTAAGCCATGGTTTCTACTTGTTACATTACTTACTGATGGCTTGAAAGACTAATTATAGTGACTCTTACTGATGGCTTGAAAGACTAATTATAGTGACTCTATTACTATTCACAGTTTAAGTGTATGTCTGTCCATGTTGGATAGAAAAGTGTTCAGATATAAAATTATTATTGAAAGCTCATGGGATATAATGTCTGAGGAAATCTTAAGACAACTGAGCCTCACCTGGGTGGCTCAGTGGATGAAGCATCTCCCTTCAGCTCAGCTCATGATCCCAGAGTCCTGGCATCAAGTCCCACATCTGGCTCCTTGCTTAGCAGGAAGCCTGCTTCTCCCACTGCCTGCTGTTCCCCCTGCTTGCTTTCACTCTCTCTCTGACAAATAAATAAATACAATCTAAATAAAAGACAACAGAATATTTTACAAATACTAACTTATGATATTAGGTCTCATTTCCAGGCCATATAGCTTCGATTACCTTAAAAACAAGGAGGTCTCAAGGTTTGTGTTCTGGTTCCCAGCGCGAGTGCATCTCTATCCACGTGGGGCAGGCAGGTGTCCAGATCGGCAATGCCTGCTGGGAATTGTACTGCCTTGAACATGGAATTCAGCCTGACGGTCAGATGCCAAGTGACAAAACCATCGGCGGTGGGGATGACTCCTTCAACACGTTCTTCAGCGAGACTGGGGCTGGCAAGCATGTGCCCAGGGCGGTGTTTGTGGACCTGGAGCCCACCGTGGTCGGTAGGTACTGGGGCACTTGGGCAGCTTTCCTGGGACAGTGAGTCTCCCTAAAGCCCCACCCACATCCCCTGTGCTCCTTTGAATCCTTCCCCAGAAAGGATGGGACACACGAGTATATGCCTGTGACTGTGTTAGATGAGAAACTACAGGGTGAGTGCTTCAGGTGTCTTTGGCACCGAGGCTCCTAATGCAGGAGAACCTAATATCCAGGAAAAAGAGGCTGGTAATAGATTCACTCGAGGCCCTCTCAGACCCAGGCAGGTGGTTGTGTAGACCAAGGTGCAGGGTGCCCGGTCACGGGTCCTTCGTTAACGCTGCCCACAAGGTGTTGCTGGTGCACAAGGGTCTTGACCTGCATCTTAGACGCAGAAGGTAAATAGAGAACATTCCTTGGGATCCACCAGCTGAGAAGCCTGAGGTGGTGGCCAGGGAGAGCTGCAGAGACGCACCTTTCATGGCCACCCAGGAGGAGACAGAATGCCAGCCTGAAGTCTGTGAGCCACAGGCCACCTAGGGTGCCCTGTCGGGACTGCCTGGCAGAAGTCACGCTGACCTGGTGACTGTCTAATATGTAAGGGCTTCTTAGGCACACTGTTGCTGTAGCTACAGCTGGGAAGAAATAATCGCGTGTGTGCAGGTGTGAGCTTTTTCCCTTCTTTGGGAACCGGTCAGACTTTGTACCTCCAGTTGACTTTCCCCGCTAGGGCCACAGATCGCAGCTGTGGTCTGCACGTCACAGAGAGACATTTCCTGTGAGACACTGACACTGCTGACCCCCAAGGCCCAGCATGTGCATGGTAGATGCAACGGGTCCGCGAATCCCTCCCTCTTGGTGAGTTAACAACAGGCCTGAAAGACACGCGTCCCACGCATCCTCTTTGTAGATGAAGTGCGCACGGGGACCTACCGGCAGCTCTTCCACCCGGAGCAGCTGATCACCGGGAAGGAGGACGCAGCCAATAATTACGCCAGAGGCCACTATACCATCGGCAAGGAGATCGTCGACCTGGTCCTGGACCGGATCCGCAAACTGGTAAGAGGGCGTCCTGCAGACGTTGCCCTGGACGGGAGGGCGGGTGGGGATGGGGACCTCAAGGTCACTCTGGCCAAACCCCAGGCCAGAATCTTGAGTCCCCGTCTTCCTTCACGGGTGGCTTCGTGCGTCCATCATCCATCCATCTTAACGTCCGCCTTGCTTTGCTTCTGAGTGTCCCGCGTGTGCGCTGTGGACGATTCGAACGCGTAGCGTCCTGCAGAGGAAAAGAGGAGTGACCGTGGCTCGCTGGAGGTCGGCGGTGTGGCTTCTGCAGGCGCTGACCCGCGGTCTGTGATTTCTCTCAGGCGGATCTGTGCACGGGGCTGCAGGGCTTCCTCATCTTCCACAGTTTCGGGGGCGGCACCGGCTCTGGGTTCGCGTCTCTGCTCATGGAGCGGCTGTCGGTGGACTACGGCAAGAAGTCCAAGCTGGAATTTGCCATTTACCCAGCTCCCCAGGTGTCCACGGCCGTGGTGGAGCCCTACAACTCCATCCTGACCACCCACACGACCCTGGAGCATTCCGACTGTGCCTTCATGGTGGACAACGAAGCCATCTACGACATATGTCGGCGCAACCTGGATATCGAGCGGCCCACGTACACCAACCTCAATCGTCTGATCGGGCAGATCGTGTCCTCCATCACGGCCTCCCTGCGATTCGATGGGGCCCTGAACGTGGACTTGACGGAATTCCAGACCAACCTGGTCCCGTACCCCCGCATCCACTTTCCCCTGGCCACGTACGCCCCGGTCATCTCTGCCGAGAAGGCCTACCACGAGCAGCTGTCCGTGGCTGAGATCACCAATGCCTGCTTTGAGCCGGCCAACCAGATGGTCAAGTGTGACCCTCGACATGGCAAGTACATGGCCTGCTGCATGTTGTACAGGGGGGACGTGGTCCCGAAAGATGTCAACGCAGCCATCGCCACCATCAAGACCAAGCGCACCATCCAGTTTGTGGATTGGTGCCCGACTGGATTTAAGGTAGGACTGGGCGATGCAGAGTGGTTTTTACCTGTCAGCAGCAGCAGACCCAGCACAGCATGCCCTTTTTGGAGAATACCCCCGTTCCATGGCAGCCAGCCCTTTGGTCATAAATTAGCCCGAGTGATAATGTATTCAATGGTTCCTTTTGAACTTCCTGAGTTATCACACTATATATCTGTGGTGAGAATTTTTCTTAAGAGAATAGGACATTTTTGGAACAATCTCTGTTCCTTTTTTGGTGACAAATCAGTGTGAGGAAATGTAGTCTGGATTTAGAAATGTAGAAATTTTCAAGGCATTTTGATAATTTATGTGGATATTTGAAATTGGCATTACCATAAACACTGTTGTTGCTAAAATCTACTTCATTTCACAGGCTTATAGAAATTAAACCCAATTTAAATGTCCCATGCAATCTGATTTAAAGAAAAAGTTCCATGAATATTTTTGGGGGAAAATGGCAACATATTTATTTCTCTTTTGGTAGGCTCAGCAATTTTGGCCTGAGTTTGCCTTCCACATAGTTTTTACCAACCTTCCATTTGATACAGGATAGGAAACTTGTCACTTTGAAGCTTTGTCCAATACTTGAATACTAAGCCCTGTCAAGCTTTCTACCTGGAAAAATGGGCTTCTCTCTGCCTTGCTTTTCATGCCATCTCTGCTTGTTCAGAACTCACTGAACCAGTGAGCTTACTGGTGAGCTTACTGCACTGAGTCTTTTTTTTTTTTAAGATTTTATTTATTTAACAGAGATCACGAGTAGGCAGAGAGGCAAGCAGAGAGAGAGCACGAAGCAGGCTCCCTGCTAAGCACAGAGCCCAATGTGGGGCTAGATCCCAGAACCCTGTCTGGTTAAAGGCAGAGGCTTTAACCCACTGAGCCACCCAGGTGCCCCTGCACTGTCCTTAACTAGCACTTTCTACTCTGCATTCAGGGCTCAGCATGATTGGCAGACCAGCCACCTATCGTAAATAATTTTATGTGAACACAGGCACACCTGTTCTTTGGTGTGTGGTTGAGGCTGCTTGTGTGCTGCAGATAGAATTAGCATTTGTCACCATGACCATGTGGCCTGCCCAGCTTAGGATATGTGCTGTCTTGACATTTATAGACAAAGTTTGCTGAGCCTGGTTCTAACTGACCCTGTGTATCACTGCCTAAAGCTCAGGGATACATTGTCCCCTGGTTTGGAAACTTGGAATGCCTCCCCTTTGGTCCCAGGTCTTGGATATCACCCCCTTTCTACTCAGCAGGCATATAGCCCACCTCTGGCTGCAGTGGTGGCAACAGTCCTCGGACTTCAGACAGCATTCCTGTCATCCTGTGATGCACAGGCTCACTCCCTTGATGGGAGATGGGGGGGTGATCTCCCCTCGTGATAAAACCATAGCACTCTGACTTGAGTGGAAGAGGTTTCAGCTACAGAAATGAATCCCCATCAGTGGAAGCCTATGGAGAAAATTTTATCTGAAGACTAGAAAGCAGTATCCCTTTTTAGAAGAAACAGTCCTGTTACCTGAGTACCTTATGTGGCTCAAGTGCTAGGACAAAGCCCTTCCGGCAGCTTGGACCTGAGCCAGGCTGGCCGGCTCCAGGACTCCTTTCTCCCCATTGTCCTTGTCCAGAAACCCACAGCCTGCTCACCTGACACCTTGCTTGGCACGAGGAAGGCAACTACGTGTCTTATTTCCATGAAAGCAGTCACCATTTCTGGGTTGGGCTGAAGCTTCACAGACTGCTTTCTTCCCCTTTTCTCTTGCAGGTGGGCATCAACTACCAACCCCCCACTGTCGTCCCCGGGGGTGACCTGGCCAAGGTACAGCGGGCCGTGTGCATGCTGAGCAACACGACCGCCATTGCCGAGGCCTGGGCCCGCCTGGACCATAAGTTTGACCTCATGTACGCAAAGCGAGCCTTTGTGCACTGGTACGTGGGGGAAGGCATGGAGGAAGGGGAGTTCTCTGAGGCCCGGGAGGACCTGGCAGCTCTAGAGAAAGATTATGAAGAGGTGGGTGTGGATTCTGTGGAAGCAGAGGCCGAAGAAGGGGAAGAATACTGAATGGGAGTGGGGCTAGCAGGAGTTTCTCCCCGCCCCCTCCTGCCACCCTGCAGCACATATTGTTCCCAGTTGTTCACAATTAAAGCTTCTGTATGAAACATCTATTGTGACGCACTGCTGGTACACACTCCTCTGCCTGCAGGGATGGGGGGGGGACCCTAAGGCTGGGCCACATGGAAAGCTGTCCCGGCCTGCACTGCAGGAGTGGGGTACTGCCTTGCTCACATCTGTAAGGAGCCACTGCTTATGTGACATGCCCTGAGGGGAAACAGTGTTTCCTAGATTCTAGGAATCTAGAAATTTCCTAGATTCTAAGAATCTAGAAATTTCCTAGATTCTAGGAAAACTGAGTTCAATTTTCAGTTGTGCTTGTCATTTTTCAGGCTTCTCTGTTAATGGCACCAGGTAAGAGTTTGGAACTGGAGTTTGAACATTTGAGGTCTATGGGAAGGGAATGTTGACAAAGTCCCTAACACCGTGGGTCACATGTGGGGTGAGAACACTTTTTTTTAATTTACTTTTATTTTCTTAATGATTTATTTATTTGTTTGTCAGAGAGCGAGAACGCACATAAGCAGGGGGAGTGGCAGGCAGAGGGAGAAGCAGTGTCCCTGCTTGAGCAGGGAGCCCAATGCGGGATTTGATCCCATGACCCTGGGATGATGACCTGAGCCGAAGGCAGCTGCTTAACTGAGCGAGCCACCCAGGCGTCCCTAGGGTGAGGACATTCTGGGTTGCGGGGGAAGGAGTCTTAACTGGATTTTGCTTGCAACCACAGCTTACAGCTCTAGGTTCACAGCACGGTTCATCCTTGACTGCATTGTAAGGGTACCCTGTAGGACAGCCTCCCCCCTTCATGCTCAGGGCCTTGCAGCTGAGCGCCCTGGAAAGTCTCAGCAAAAGCACTGCCCCTTTCCCTTTAGCAAAACGTGTTGACGGCCATTTATGAAAGATCTAGGAATACAGTTGACCCTTGAATAACAGGATTGTGCAGGGCCAATTGTACGTTGATTTTTTATAGTACAGCAGTGTAAATGTGTTTTCCTTATGGTTTTTTTTTTTTTTGTCTAGCTTCTTTTTATGGTAAGAAATACGGTATATAATACAAAGCATTTGTTAATCAACCTTATATTACTGGTAAGGCTTCCTGTTGAGAGTAGACTAGTAGTAAATAAGATTTGGGGAGTCAAGTTATATTTGGATTTTTCAACAATGCAGGGGGTTGGTGCCCCTAACCCTTGTGTTGCTCAAGGGCCAACTGTATAGATATTTTCTCTCCAATTTGAAAATAAGGTACAGGAGGGTGAAATCACTGGTTTAAGTCACTTGCTTAGTTCAGCTATAGCACAGCCAGGCCCACTAGGCAGAACTGATTCTAAATCCTTGTCTTAATATATTCAAAAGGTGATAGAAAACAGCTTGGATGGACCCTTGGTTTTTCACAAAGCTTTATTACGAACTAGGGGAAGCCCAGATAGCCTCTGCTAGGAGGGTGGCAGAGGCCAGAGCTGGGGGGTATGAGAAGTCTGCCCGTCTCAGGTGCTGCTCCGTGTGGGGCTCTTGCCCGGCCCGCCCCCCTTGGGCAGCCTGGTGGCACTGGGTTGTCGGGGCATCCTTTGGCTGGATCCTTCCCGGCCACCGCGCTCTGCCAGTGCTGGGCCTCCACTCAGAGCCGCGCTGCCTTTGTTTCTCCCTGAGCAGACACAGAACACAATCATTAGGAACCAGGGCAGACTCCACAGTTGCCACGTCGACCACATTTGTGTTCCTGGCACATTACGTCTAGCACATCTCTGTCCAACCTTTCAGCCAGGAACCCTCTGTCAGCCCTGAGCCCTGAGGCTGAGGGCTGCCTGGAGATGGCACATCCAAGAGAAATCCTAGGTAGAGTACAGGAAGCCCTGGAGCACGGGTCCTAGGACAGAAGCAGTACAAGGGGCAATGGGGAAGTCCACAAGGCCCATTTTGGGAAGTGAACTCAGCTGGTTGATCCTGCCCAGGAAAGCAAAGGGACCCGGCCGGCTACCAGCACTCCAGGGGGGCTCACCAGCTGGACTGCTGCCTCTGGCCCCCGGCACTCCTGCTCCAAATCGCCCACAGCTCAACTGCTTGCAGTGATGGTGCAGGAGGTACAACCCTCAAGAATGAAAATTAGGGGGCACCTGGGTGGCTCAGTGGGTTAAGCCGCTGCCTTCCGCTCAGGTCATGATCTTGGGGTCCTGGGATCAAGCCCTGCATAGGGCTCTCTGCTCAGCAGGAGGCCTGCTTCCCTTCCTCTCTCTCTGCCTGCCTCTCTGCCTACTTGTGATCTCTCTCTATCAAATAAATAAATAAAATCTTAAAAAAATATATTAAAAAAAAGTGGAAATTAGGGTGTGCCTGGGTGGCTCAGTTGGTTAAGCGACTGCCTTCGGCTCGGGTCATGATCCTGGAGTCCTGGGATTGAGTCTCGCATCGGGCTCCCTGCTTGGCAGGGAGTCTGCTTCTCCCTCTGACCCTTCCCCTTCTCACACGCTCTCTCTCTCTCTCAAATAAATAAAATATTAAAAAAAAAAAAAAGAATGGAAATTAGGCTTTTGGATTTGGGTCTTGGAAGCTCTTTTTCACAGGCGTTTCCTGCCTACCTCAAAGTATTTTGCAAACAGTTGGTGGTCAAGCCGCTTTCGCTTGAGATCAGCTCCCAGATCCCGTGACCGGGTTCCTGCCCCTGCTGAGGGTTGAGTGCTCGAGGAGACTCGCCCTGACCACAGGTAGTCACATTCAGAGGGAGACCACTGCTGCAGATAGCTCCTGACTTGTAATTTACTTACCTTACCCTCTTTTTGTGAAGACAGGAAAATCTGCAACCACGCTTGGGCCAGAGCTTTATTTTAAAGGAATGGCTTCCTTGGACTCAGGGTGTTGACAGCATTCATAAGACTGACAGGACACCAGAGGGGACAAAAGGTGCCCAGAGAGGAGGCTCACCCACTGGGTCACAGTTCCCTCATATCGGGCCTCCATCGGCCAGGGCTCTTCTCCAGTCTGGTGGGGTCCACCCTGCAGACTCTGAACAGGGTATGTGTCCTGTGTTTGACCTCAACCTCAACGTCAGTTAGTAATCTAATAAATAGCCTGCATAGGGGACTTCTCGATTTTTGGAGAAAAGACACCATTAGGTTTCTTAGGGGGCGTATTAAGTCATTTCTGTTTCCCTGTCTGTCATGGTGAACAAGGGAGGCCCTTGCATTTGCAGACCCTGGACATCAGACTTGCTTTCCCAGCTCTGTGACACAACTACACTCTCCCCTTCCTACAGAGCATTTCTGAAAAGCTCCTCTCCAGAGAATAGGGCGTCTCTGCTGCCCAGTGGGCTGGAAAGGGTGACAGTGGGGGCACATTTGAAATTCTGACAGCTCAGATTTTCCCTTGCTTTGCCACCCTGGGCTTCACACTCAAGTGTTTGCATACAGTTGATTCAACAAAGATGTAATAACAGGTTACCCAGGGCTGAGGGCATGTGGTAGGGTGAAGCCAGGCCAACTCAGCCTGCAAGTGACTCATGGAAAAGACATAAATCAGAGAGCTGTCACCGTATATTTCCTTTCTCCTGTTACAAATGGCTGCTATCTGCTCCCCACTGACTGGTCAAGGGGCAAGGATCCTATCTCTTATGGATGCATGAACCCCACCACCTTGCAGTTCCCAACATGCTGTTGCCCACTCTGAGGCCATGTCCCTCTCCAGGCTGGGCCTGGCTGCCATGACTCCTCTGTAACACCCGGCCTAGTCCGGGGTACTTGAGTGTCTCGCAAACAGCTCGGTGCACTTCTGAAGGACTTGCAAGTACAGTTCACCCCTGACAAATGGCAAGGTGGATCTCAGATGTGGGCCTGAGTCCGAATGTAGCTTTTCTTCAGCACACCACACACTGGAACTTCCTCTCCCTCTCAGTAAAGTGACCAGGGCCCGTCTGGAAACTCAAGGATGAGAAAAAAGGAGAAAACAGCAAATAATGCTCATCTTTAACCTTGATGAGGCTCATAATCTCTGGAAATAAGACACCGGTGTAACTTTGAGCCATAAAAGGCATTAAGAGCACTATCTAACAATGAAAGTAGACCATTTATCCAGCTCTGTGCAATTCTTAGAACCTTTGGGAATCCCGTGCTCTCAGTGGGGAGACCCATGCAGGCCTCATTTTATGCAGAGCTGGGGAGGTTGGGGAGAGTGACATTCTGGTCTCAGGAGAACAGTGTACAGGGCCTATTGGTGGTCAGACCTGCTCTGCTAAGCCTGACTCAGCCATGCGCCCCTGGGCCCAGCAAGAGACTTTCTGGAGCTGGTCCTATCTGCCCCAGGACCCTGCATGGGGTAATCAGGGTCAGAGGGAATGGAGGATGGAGTTCAGCCAAAGGTGGGAGGGGTGATATGCTCTACCAGGCCCAAAACCTGAACGGCCCCGACAGTTGAAGACGACCACTGAAGGCAATGACCATTGAAGATTAAAATGTCTGTCACAACAAAACCCCAAACACATACCCTACGGCCGGGGAGCTGACTCATTCCGGTGGGACCCACTGTGTCATTCATTTACCTCTGGTGTGGTCCATGTGATCCTGACTCCCCATCCCCTGCGAGCCCTGTCTGCAGAGCTGGAGGGATCGAGGGGTCACAGAAAGCAGCCTGAATGTGGGCTGCTGCTCCCATCCTGCCTACGGTCCCCGGGAGCGGCCTTTCTCCATGGTGCCAGTGCTCCCTTGTGCTCAAATGGGCTAGTGGGGCTGTGAGGCCAAATATTAGTGGCCGTGAGTGTACACCAGATGCATGGTGTGAGGAAGGAAAAGAACAGGGGGTCAACACAGCACAGCAGGTGCCCCAGTATATGCTCAAGGCTGGCTGGCAAGGCTAGTGGCCGGGGTGAGTGAGTGGTCAGGACCATCCCTCACTGCTACCACAGGCAGGTCTCCACCCAGCAGCCAGTCCTGCTGCCCCTTCCAGCCGAGTACACAGGAGGGGCTTGATCTGTGCTTCCAGAACACACACACAACACCAAGGACTCGTGTACTGTGGAAGTGCATACACGCCTCTTCAACACAAGCCTATGCTTCCTGGGGGGAATGACCCCTCCTGCATGTGCACCTGCAGCCCTGATTCAGTGTTTAGGGGAAAGTGACGCTGTGATTGTCCCTGAGCCATGCTGTCCAGTAGAGATCCAATGTGAGCCACACGTGGCATTTTCTGGGAGCCACATTAAAAAGTTAAAAAACTAGGAAATTAGTTTAAGTAAGGTATTTTAATTAGCTCAAAATAGGCAGTGTCATCACTTCAACATGTAATCAGGATAAAAATTATTTGTGAGGTATTCTCTTTTTGTGCCAGTTCTTTGGCATCTGGCCATCTGCTGTGTACTGACCTCACGCTGAGTCTCAGCTGCCCCAGCCCTGGGGGGCCCAGGGCTTCCCTATTGACAATGCAGCTCTGAGTAAAGCTCACGGCTTCTGCACACCAAACTTCATCTTATACTTTCTGGAGGAACATCTTTTTAAAGTTTTATACTTTCTGGAGGAACATCTTTTTAGAGTTTCCCAGGATGCCTGGGTGGCTCAGTTGGTTAAGTGTCTGCCTTTGGCTCAGGTCATAATCTCAGCGTCCTGGGATCAAGCCCCACATCGGGCTCTCTGCTCAGTGGGGAGTCTGCTTCTCCCTCAACCTCTGTAACCCCTGACCTCCACTCATGCTCTTTCTCTCAAATAAATATATCTTTAAAAATATATATATAGTTTCCCTAAACTTCAACAGAGAAAACTCCATTGCATTTTATTTTTCCTCAGTGACCACACCCCCACCAAGACAAGCATTTATTCCTGTGTGCTCTTGGGGTCTTCTGCTTCTCCATTTTCTGCCTGGTAAAGGCAGAAATGAGTGAGGTTATCAGTGACAGTCCCTGCAGGCCACCTGGATGGCCAGGGGACAGGGACCCAGATGACCCGCCGTTCCTGTTGCAGCTTACCAGATCGAATTCCCGAGTGGCGCTCCAGCCCCCGGTCTGCAGCAGCTCCACACCCCGATTCCATGGGAAACCTAAGGCCAGTTCACCCCAACAGCCTCAAACCGCCATCACAACTCTAGGCTACCACAGGCCCCCCACTGATCACTCAGATGACTCTCCTCATTTTCTCCCCCCTATACCCTGCCCAAGCTCTGTGTGGAGAGATTCTGTGCATGTGGCCTCAGAGCTTTTGGGTCTCTGATGGCCTCGGCCTCTTCGCCACTATACACTCCTGTCATGGCCTCTCATGTGCCCAGCTCCCCTTCAGTGCCTCCCCACCAAACTCTCTTCCAGGCTGCACTCTCCCCTCTCTGGGTATCTCCCCAGGGCCCGTGTCCTCATATTCCAGTTGCCATCTGCCCAACCCAGGAGACCCAAGGCCTAAGCACTTGAGAAAACCTCATGGGGCCCAGCACTCCACGCACACCACTCCCATCCCTGTGCTTGGGGCTTCCTCCCCACCACCCTCGGAACCCCTCTATGCCAGTGCTCCCAGTACTAAACCCACAGTACCCCTTGACTCTACCCTCCCCTCTTCTTCCCCCGCAACCCCAAGCTCAGGCCTGCTGCCACAGAGGGCCTGCACCTCTGGCTGGAGCCCTCCCCACTCCCCCCAACTCAAAGGGCTACAGGGAAACAGGACTCTGATTCTGGTTAACACTTGCTGTTCCAGCAAGGCCAGCTACACTGGCTTCCTCCCATCTCTGTCACCTTTGATTGGTCCAGCCTTCTCCCTCCCTGGAAGGAAGACTTGTCCATCTCACAGCTCCTGAGTCCTCAGCCCTGAGAGCCAGCTTGGCACCCAGCCACTGGGTGAGCAAGCAGCAACGCCCCCTCAATTGAGGAGGGCTGTCCCCAGTATCTCCCTCCTTCTGTCCACTGATTCTTCAACTCAGCCTTGTAGTCTATGCATGTCTGCCTGGACCTGCCCCTTGGCCCTCCCCCACCTGGCCAGCCTGAGCTCCAGGCAGCATCCAGAACAGCAAGGTGGGTGATGTGCAGAGGGACATGGAGAGGACAGCCAGGGCACCTGTGGGATCTCAGGCCCTCACACACCTCTGGCTTGGGCTCCAGCCTCATCACACATGGCAATCCCTGGAAGGTACCCTTGCCTCAGGAAACAGGCAGGAAAGGGCAATCACTGGTTATACTCTAGACTACCTGCCCGGGCGGGTGTTGGCATCTCAGAGGCCAAGGCATTTCTCACACCTAAGGCTTTACTCTCTACATGAAAGTAAAGGCTCCCGGTCCTCTGCCTCTTGTCCTCCTCTGGGGTGAGGGCACCTCCACAGAGCACAAGTCTCACCTAGCAGAGCTGGCCCCTAGGGAGTGGAGGGCACTGATCCCATTCTGGAAGTACTGCAGGTTGTCTCTAATAAACTGAGCCACGAAGTCGCGTCCCGGCTTCTAAGTTGTGTGGCAGGAATGGCCCATAAGGTCCTGTCCTAGCAGCTCATCGAAGCTGCTTTAACAAGCTCCCCTGATCTGGGGCCACAGCAGTTTCCACAGAAACAAGAAAGAGCACCAACCCCCAGAGATAAACCAATAAACGCAACCTGCGAAAGGAGAGAACAGGCAGCAAGAGAACCGGAGGGAACCGGGGGGCCCTGGAGAGAGAGGCGGGTGCGTGGCAGCTGGGCCGTGGAGCAGAACCGGAGAGGCCGCAGGCCGCGGGGCCGAGGAAAAGGAGGGCCTTGCAGGGGGACTACAGTTCTTGGCAGAGAGAAAGGAGGCCTCTGGAGGTCAGAGAGAGACACAAAGAGAGTAGACAGAGCGTGGATCAGTTAGGAAGCCTGCGCTCCAGTGCCCAGGGCCTCTCAGGACAGGGGGCATGGGTACCCAGGGCCCTGGTACTTCCCCCCATGGGGGCCCAGCCTGCGCCCAACCCGAACACCAGCCCCCTCTCAGGACGTCTGTGAGAGCCTGAGGGCTTCTGGCCAAGCATCCAGAGTGTTTCTGAAATTGGGAGCAGATGCGACACACCAAGGGGATGCAGTTGGAGCTCCGCTGTGACTCCCTTGTTAGCAGCACCTGCGTTGTGACTCTCAAGAGTGAGGAGGCCCCTGACACTTGCGCCCAGTGCCGTGCCCACTCAGGCCTCTGCACTCCATGTGTCTAGGGCAGCCCAGGGCTGCCACGCGGACCCCTGTCCTGCGATCTGAGGAAGGAAGCTTAGCTGGCTACATTCCTGAGCAGCACCTGGGCCCCAGTGGGGTGCAAGCAAAGAGGGGGCAGGAAGGCCTCTGCCTGACGCACTCCCTCAGCATTTTTCTGGAGGCTTGTACACACCTTGAGAACAGGAACCCAAACCACGTTGTTCCTGTCTTTGTGGAATGAAAGCACTTCTAGCCAAGGAGGTAGACAGAATCCTAGACGAGGCCTCGCCTGCTTGGGCCACCCTGGACACCCAGCTTGCAACCACCTGATCTGGACCTGCATATGTGCACTCTCAAGGGTAGCAACGATGCCAAAGCTGGGGATAGGACACCAAGAGGGGAGCCCTTGGGTGGTCCCTGCTGTCCGGGGAGAAGACCCACAGTAGGACTGGGCCACTCAGGGCCAAGCCCGCATTGCGCCTGGCGCTGCCCACTTCCCTCCTCTGCCACCCACCGCCTGAACCGTAGGGGCAATGGAGCACCGGGCCCAGATCTGACCTCGGGTCTCGGGCACGTTCGATGTGGGCAGAGACACGGATGTAGGATCCTGGGCCTCGCCCGCCAGCCTCTGCCCAGCACACATGGATTTGAGCATCTGGAAGACGGCGAGGGGAGCCACGTTCAGCTTCAGCAGGTCCACCAAGATCCTGGAGAGAACACAGGTGGTGGGCAGTGAGCTCCCCTCGCCCGGGGCCTAGGAGGGCCACCTCCCTCAGGACACCGATTTTACTCTGGCCACCCAAAGGGGTCCGAAAAGGGCGGGAGGTCTCCTCCAGACCAAAGGCCCAGGGTGAGGAGCGGGAGAGCAGGGGCGTCTGCGGGTGGGACGAGCGCGCACTCCCGCCCGCGCGCGCTCACTTGAACACGTCGGGGTCGATGGCACCGCCCGCCGCCTGCGCCAGCTCGTACAGTTCCATCTCCTCGGCGCTCAGCACCTTCTTCCGCCGCAGCGCGAGCTTCTGCAGAGCCGCCTCTAGCCCCGGGGGCGCTCCCGGCCCGGGCCCAGCGCCCGCCGCCGCCATGTAGCCGGCCGGCGGGAAGGTGAGCGCTGCGCTTGCAGTTGTGCCCCGGCCCCCGCCGCGCCCTCCGCCGCTCCCACAGCGCCCTCTACTGGCCCCCGCCGGCCCTTCCTCTCCCCGCCTTGCCTCAGAGGGCAGGGACCGGTTTGTCTTCTCTCTGCCGTTTGATCGCCATTTACCTGCGGGATGAGAAGGGATACAAGCAGAAAAATGTTCATCTTTAGCCCCGAAAGCTGACCTGTAACCTAAATAGTTGTGATAAGGATCAAATAAGTACTGGCTGCTACATTCTTAAAGGGTCGCATGATTGCCTCTACATCTCAAAGACAGTTAATAGAGAGCTGAAGGATAAGCAACGGAGTAATCTTGGCGAAAGCAGCCTTAGGACTAGAAATTCCAAGAAGACATTTATGATCTATTACTCCCTGAACGGTTCCTACGCCTGGAACACTTAGCATATAACCACCAGCTTCATACAGCAAAAGTAGTTTCTGCCTACAAGTCCTGTCCCTGTGCTACTTGAATGAACTTACTAAGTTGCAACATAGTCCCAAGAATACTTTCCTGACAGCTGCACTCAGTGGTCCCACAATAGGGAGATGTATTAGGCATGGGGGATACTGAGGCGGGCCGCAGAGACACATTTCTGGGCGTTCAGAGTCAGCCTTCATTGGTCATTCTCACTTGGGCAGCAGCACCCAGCGCAGTGCTTGGAAAATAATAGTAGGCGCTCAATAAATGCCTGTCGGAAGGTCAGTCATTGCGGTGTATAATTATTCTGCGCGGGTTCCCCATTAGGGGGCGCGCCTCCCGGACCCTAATAAACAGCTTCTCTTTGCGCGCACGCGCGTTCCTTACAGCTCCCGCATTCGGAGAACTCAGGGTTAAGGAACACTGCTGCCGCCGCTGCGCACGCGCCTTCGAAGATGTAACCCCCTAAACCCTGCCGACCTTTATTTTGCGCATGCGCCTTTTGCGATAACTGTCCGCAGAGTTGAAGGTGCGTTTCCCGCCAGGGTAGGGGAGGCGTGATGCCAGGCGCAGCTTGATGACGACATTTCGGCGCCGGGTAGCCGAATGGCGGTCTCCTTCCCTTAGGCGCGGGAGTTTATGGGTTCCACAGGTGAGTGGTGGGAGCCGCGTGCGGGACGGTCTCATGTCCCGGCGATACCCCGAATCTCCGCCGAAGCCATCTCTGTTCCTACACGAGCCGTAGGCCTCAGGCCGGACGTTGGTGTCTGTGCCCCGAGCCTGGCCAGCCGGCCGGCTGGGAAGCCAAGGGCCGGGCTGCGCCCTCATGGCCATCTTCCAGGGCTGCGCCCTCATGCCACCTTCTCGCGCGCCTCGCACACCCCATCCTGGTGGGTGCTCGGTTGACGTTCGTTGAACGGAGTTGGAGGAGGGAGAGATTCGAGTTAAAGTGGAGCCTTGGGCTCAACAAGCTATGTGGGAGGAAGAGCCTAGTGTGGATTCTCACCTGACTCTTCTTCCCGGTGTGGGTCGAGCTTCCTGAGCCTCAGTTTCTTCATCTGTAATATGGAGATTCCGAGGCTCACTTCACAGGGCAGTTGTGAGCGGCAAATGGGAGCATATTCTGCTTCTCAGCAGCCAGAGGGAAACAGTGGCAGTAGTGTGATTTTGCTTGGCGTGATCGGTGTTGCCACTCCGAGAAGAAACCTCAAAACAAGATCCGAAGCAGCCACTGAATAAAGTGGCCGTGAAGTGGCGGATGAAAGAACACTTTGTACATGCGGAGAAGAGTATGATGGAGGAGTCTGGCTGTGGCAGGGTTAGAGAACAGGGCGTTAAGAGACACTGCCCTCTCCCGGAAAGACTCCTTGGTTTGGCCCTCAGTCCTTGAGCTGATGCCATTGCAGGCTTCCACCTCATCATCTCTAAAGCTCTGCCCTTTGCAAACAGGCCAGGATTTTATTTTGATTATTTTACTTTGGTCATCTTTATCGCGCTATTCTCTTGGTTCAGGACTGAGGCCTTTTAGGTCTTCCTTAAAACTGAATTTGATAGCCAGTGTCATGAAGAATTGAAAAAAACGAGGAGGTTGTTTCTATTGCCAAGAGACAGAGATGCACATCTCTCCGTTCCTCCACTGCCTCACAGCTTCCCTGCACCTGATCTTTCCTCATCCACATGCACTTCCATTTGCCATCTCAGGACACTTACTCATGCTGTGGGCAGAGCTGTGCCAGGAAGACCATCGTCAGTGGGACTCAGCGGTCTCTGTTTCTGTTCAGTCCATTTCTGGATAGTTTCAGTTTCTGAACTGGGTGGGCAGAGAGATAGGAATCTAGAGAGTTGCTCCTGATTTTCTGATGGCTTGCTCAAAAACTCCCTCGGCTGCGCTTGCTGATCCCTTCCATTCATTCCATTCATTCTCGTAGAGCACAGTGACGTACTTGTCTTTGTGGAACATGTGTTAAGAGGTCCATGTGTTTGAATCTTGGCTCTGCCATTTACCAGCTAAGTGAGGGCATGTGATTTACCTCCTCTTTGCTTCCACTTCTTTTTTTATCCCTGTTGACCTTGCAGGATTGTTGTGAGGATATATATTTTCGATTCTTCCTTAGCAAACTTAGCAGCTTGAAACTGCATCCGCTTATTATCTCACAATAATACAGTCCAGAAGTCTACACAGGCTCCACTGGGTTCTCTGCTTAGGATATCACAAGATTGAAATGGAGGTGTTGGTTGGCTTTGTTCTTACCTAAAAGCCCTCAGAAAGAATCTTTTTCCGAGCTTACTCAAGTTGCTTGCAGAATCTAGTTCCCTCGGGTTGCACAATTAAGGTCCCCGTTTCCTTACTGGCCAGCAACTGGCACTGCTCTGTATCTTGTGGTCCACCCCCTTGAGACTCAGTCTCATCTGTCAAATTCCTTCATAACCCTTACATGAGCGTTTGACTGAATACCCAAGGATGGGAATCTTGGAGGGCTGTCTTGAAAATTCTGCCAACCCCAGAGGATTAAATGAGGAAATATATGGCGGGATCCTAGATGCAGGTGTGGCCCCTAGCAAGTGCTGTACAAGGGTCACCAAGGATTTGCCACTGCAGGCTTGGTTCTGAAGCTGGCCATAATGGAATGTGTCAAACTGGCATTTCTTTTTTTGTTTAAGATTTTTACTTATTTATTTGAGAGAGAAAGAGAGCAAATGTGGGCACAGAGGGAGAGAGAGAAGCAGAGTCCCCGCTGAGCAGAGAACCTAAGACGGGGCTCCGTCCTAGCTCCCGGGGATCACGCCCCAAGCCGAAGGCAGAGGCTTTAGCCCCCTGAGCCACCCAGGCACCCCTAGACTGGCATTTCTATAAAACCTGGCATTTGGCAGTGCGGAGTGTGTTGAGTTCTACAAATACTCTCCTGGCCCTTGTGAGGCAATGTAACATTCTGTTGTGTGGCGGACGTTGAGATGTCACCTTTGTTTTTTCACAGTGGTTTCCTAAGACGGCCGTTGTCTGCGGGTCCCGAGAGGTTGCAATGGCGTTTCCTCACCTGCAGCAGCCCAGCTTTCTGCTGGTAAGTACCACCTGCCTCCGGGAACGTCAGCCTGATGATAGTTCTATAGCCCAGGGACTTTCAAGTTCTTTCCCCTGACCTGAACTGTCTTGTGGTAGTTCTTTGAGGGGATGCTAAGGAAGCTGGCCTGGGGTTAGAATCCTTAGACTTGACATTTGCCCCCTACTCAGCAGGACATTGGGTTTACTCTACCTCTGAGCCCTGGTTTTCTCACCTACAAGATGAGTTTCTCACCTCCAAGGTAAGTTGATTCAAATTCAGTTTTCATGACTTCCTGGGGCCTGGGAAGGCTCATGTGAAAGGATATACATTAGAATTTTTGCATCTTGTAAATCTTTACATGCTTCACGGGGTATTCTAATAATCCCAGCTGTTATCCTTAGAAAATGGCGTGACTACACTCTCAGCATTAAACATGGTGCTGGGAAGTTATGTTTGAGGCATATAGCCATGGTGAGGATTCCTTATTTCAGTTCCCGGAAGATACTTTCTGTAAACATTCATTTAGAAGGACATGCTTCCTTAGTGACCCTTCTAGAGTCAACACTTGCAGTGCTCCTGGCACCCAGTGGGTAGAGGCCAGGCATGCAGGGAGTGTTCCCACAGCGCGTGACACAACATCCCAAATCTTTATCTTTGACTGCGACACCATCCTCATTTGGAGATGGCTAAGGCCTTCGATTTCCTTGGGCATAGCCGTTTTGGTTCAGATTCTGGCATTTTTTCCTGATCTTCATCCACACCCCATGATCTTGGATAGATTTCCTTCCTTCTTGTCTTAAATATTTCCTGGGCCTGTCCAATGCCTTCACGATTAGTGTCAGCATTTGGTTGAAACCGTCTGTCATTTCTAGCCTGCCTTGTTTCTTAAGGTAATGAATTCATTTGGCCCGTTATCTACTGAACACCGGATTGCTTGGTTAAGAGGGCTTCTGGTCTCTCCCTTGTTTTGTCAGGCATCTTTACTGATGATCACAGTTGTGTCATCACAGGGAAATTTCCAGTTTGTGTGTGTGTACACTCAGGGAGTACTCTGTGGTCTGTGAGCAGTGCCCTACACAGTAAGGGTCCTCTCCTGGCTGTGGGGCTGACCCTGGAACTGAGACCCTGCTCTGGATTGGGTGGAAGTCACTTCTGTCGTGAAATTGTGTAGTACCCTGCTGGAACTGGGGATGCCTGACAGAGGGTGCAGGGAAGAAGCCTGAGAGTTGGCTGTCTGGAGAGCAAAGGACCCCTGCCTCTCCCAGTTGCATCCTTTAGGCCACTGACACGCATGACCTGACTCACAAGATGTTGGGGAGCCATGCCCATGGTGTGTCTGACTCCTGCCTTTCACTCAGGTTTCTGTTTTGATTCGAGCCAGTTGGCAGAAAAGCTGCCAACTGAATGTGCTTATGATTTTTCTGGTTTATTCTGTCTTCTAGGCTAGCCTGAAAGCTGACTCTATAAATAAGCCCTTTGCACAGCGGTGCCAAGACTTGGTTAAAGTCATCGAGGATTTTCCAGCAAAGGTACAGTTCTGCTAGCATCTCTTTGGGTCATGTCTCATATACTCTTTGAAAAAACCTTCTTAGGGCCCCTGATTCCCAACTCTGAGCACTGCTCTGTACAGAGGCGTGACCCAGTATTGTGATTGTCACCTTTATGGATACATTTAAACATGTCAGCATGTACACCAGGGGTTCTAAGCCACAGGTGCTTCTGTCCTGCACAGGACATTTGACAACGTCTAGAGATATTTTTGGTTGTCACACAGGGGAGGGTGTTACTGGAATCGAGTGGACAGAGGCCAGTGATGCTGGTACATTTCCCAAATTGCACAGGACACTCCACCTCAGCAAAGAAGTATTCAGCCCAAAAGATTGAGAAACCCTGGTTTTCACCCTGAAATTGTGTATTTTATTTAAGTCCTACCCAGAATTACAGTAGTAAGTGTAAGCCCAGGAAGCCAGCCTGGTCAAGGATTCTCATCCTGGAAATTTCTAGTTCTTGTGTACACACTCAGTGAAGAAGGTGGAGAGCTTGGGGTGTAGGACTGGGCTGGGCAGGAGGCCTGCATGGCACACAGCCCAGCAGTGGGCACTGGGCTTCAGCAAGCCTGCCCAAAGCCTCCCCTGCACACCGTTTTAGGAGCTGCACGCCATCTTCCCATGGCTGGTGGAGAGCATTTTTGGCAGCCTGGACGGTGTCCTTCTCGGCTGGAACCTCCGCTGTTTGCAGGGACGCATGAGTCCTGTGGAATACAGCATTGCAATGGAATTTCTAGACCCCGGGTAGGTAGGTTTGTCACCTGAGAGGGGCTGGATGTTTCCTCATGGTGATTCCGTTCTTAAAACACTGTATTTCTCAAAGTAAGAAGAAAGGTGGTTTACAGTTCATTGCCCTTTTTCTGTTGGTTTAATTTCATGGTCAGTGGCCCAATGATGAAGTTGGTTTATAAGCTTCAGGCCGAAGATTATAAGTTTGACTTTCCTGTCTCCTACCTGCCTGTGAGTAAACTGTGGGACGAGCACCATGCTCAGGGCTCAGGACAGAGCGCCCTGCACAGCGGCTGCAGTGGTGCGGGTGGGGTTGGGCTTGGGGGGCTGCGGCTGTGGGCAGGAGAAGACCATGGTGTCTGCTCAGGGTCTGGGGGGCATCATTCCCGAATTTGCTCAAGGAGAAGGCACAATGCGACCTGGTTTGTCCCTGGCTGAGTGGCAGGTAGGGTTGTGTGACAGTTACTCTGTTTTTCTGAGTTTGCAGCCTTCAGGGGCAAATTGAGGGGTGACTTTCTTCGTGGGTATGGGAAGCAAAGAAGAGGGGGAACATGAAGCCTTTGACGAAGCTCAGAAACTCACACATCTGCTGCCCTTGGTATTTGAGGGTCTTCCTGAGGATAGCATGAGAAATTCTGAGTGGAGGCCCTCTTACTCCAGCGCTACCGGGAGGATAGCACTGTTCCCCCAGGCAGGGTCCGTGTGCTGGTCGCCCCCGCAGCAGCCTTTCCCAGAGGCTGCACCACGTGGGGGTGCCCTGTGGAGCCTGCCCATAAGCCCAACGCCCTGTCTCCATAGGGCCCCGTGAAGGCGTCCATCCAGGAGCGCGTGCTCCCTGACAGCCCTCTGTACCACAACAAGGTCCAGTTCCCCCCGACAGGGGGTCTTGGCCTCCACTTGGCCCTCAGTATCCTTTGTCAGCCCCACAGGTCTGGGGAGGCCAAGGGGGTTTGGGACACAGTGCTGGGGGTGGCCCGATAACCCTGCCCGTTTGCCTCCTGACGCTGCCATCAGATCCGTTCGAGTACTACATGTTCTTCTTTGCTTTAAGCCTCATCACTCAAAAGGTACAAGAGGGGTGCCCCTGAGCAGCTTTTTTCCGAAGCCCCCGGGGATGGGGGCTGTGGCCTAGGACTTCTTTACCTTTCATTTCTTCTCCCTTCTCACCTCATTTCTCCGGCTCCTCCTCTGCATCCTCCTCCAGCCTTGGTTCTTCAGACCATCCTCACTTAGGATGACAGGCCGGTGGGCACACTTGACAGGCAACATAGGGTGACCTGTGCACCCCAGTTGGTGGTTGGGGGGGCTTCCTATGGGAAGTGCTTGCTGGGGGGCAGAGCAGAGGTGCCCAGGAAGCTTGCATGCTGAAAGGACTCTGGGGTCTAGTCAGGCCCCCTGGCCGGGGTGGGAGAGAGACTCATCTCCTGGTACTGCCCAGTGTGCTTTGGTCTGGCCCCTGGGATGTAGCCTATGTCCAGAGCTCATGTGCAGTGACTTGAGCCCTGAGGCTGCTGGGGTCCGCAGCCAGGGGTGGCACCCAGAGCCACATACCAACTCAGATTTGCTTTTCCAGCCACTCCCTGGGGCTCTCCACATAAGAACTTCAGACTGTGCCTATTTCATCCTCGTGGACCGGTACCTGTCATGGTTCCTGCCCACAGAAGGCAGTGTGCTCCCCCCGTTCTCCTCCAGTCCTGGGGGGCCCAGCCCCTCACCAGCTCCCAGGTAAGGCTCTCTGGCTGCCCTGCCTCTTGGCCTGGGGTGCCCCATCCCTGCGGCCAGCTTGTAAAGTCTGGCCCTTCTGCAGGGGAATGGCCTGGGCAGCAGGCACTACTCACAGGGACAGTAGTGCCACTCTTTCTTCAGAGTGCCCCAACCCCAACAGCCCTGGCACGGACCGGAGGAGGGCAGGGTGAGGACAACGTCCGTGCCTGGGTTTTCAGTGAGCAGGTCCTATGGCCCTATGGACAAGGCCTGGCTTTGGTTTCAGAGTGGGCTGTGTTCTCCCCCTAGCAGCCCTCCCTACATGTGGCATCCAAGCCCCACAGGGAAGTGGTGGCAGTGTTGTTCGAAGCAGTATTGCCAAAGCTGATCAATGGCACTGAGTGGGTGGTGCTGGAGAAAAAGGGCCTATAGGTGGGTCACCACAGAGCTGACATGTGGAGGAATAAGAATAGGAGGACTCTGTCAGACCAGGTCTTGGCCTGAGCCAGAGACCCTGGGGTAAAGAGCCTTTTGTGCCCATCCAGGCAGGCTGGGCTGTGGCTGGACCGTGTGCAGGAAGGGCGTGCGCAGCCAGCCTCAGCACGAGGGGGAACTGAGGCCATGGGCAGCCTTTAGCTAGGAACCAATTGGCCGCCTCTCCCCGGGTGACACTAGTGACCCATAGAGCTGACCCCTATGCTCTTTACCCTCCTCAGCCTTGCTGGTGGACCTTTTTCCTAGGGAGGTTGGTTCTTTCCTGCCAGCACAGGAATGCCCCTAAGGAAAGGGGATTGAAAGGGGAACATGGGGTGTGGAAGGGGGAGAGGCTGCCCAGGCATTGGTAGTGCTGCGGCTGAGAGGAACCCAGGATGGCCAGGTTCACGCCCTCTCAGAGGCAGGCTTCCAGGCCCAGTTTTGTTGGCTTATTCTAATCTAGAATTTCTGACCCAAGACTTGCCGTGAATAACAAAAAACTTCAGTAAGGTCCTTCGCCTACATTTCTGAGTTGTTTTACTCTCTATCTGTATGTGTTTTTTCTGGGTCATTTGAGTAAGTTACAGACATGATGCCTGCTATTTTTTAACATTTCGGAATATATTTCCTAAAAGTGAGTGCATTCTCGTACACGGCCACTGCACTTTTATCCAGATCAGATCAGCATTGCTGCCAGGCCACTATCTCATCCTCAGACCCCACTTGGGCTGCCCTGGCTATCTTTCTAGGGTCTGCTAGCCAGCTGGACTGGGGTGTGCAGAATGCCCTCCTTTTGAGTTCTCTGGTGTTTTGTAGCGAGTAGGCCTGGCAGCCGTGGAGTCTGTGTGCTGGTGATGTTGTCCTGATCACTGGGCCAGGGGCGTGTTGGCCAGGTTTTCCTCCTGTAAAATTAAGTGGGTACTTTGTGCCAAGTTAATTAGCAAGAAGGATCTGTTGGGAAGATAACACTGAGCCTGTGTGATTATCAGCAGTGTTAGTGTCCCTTGATTATTGCCGGCCAAAGAAGTTATTAATAGGCTGGTTGCCTAAGGGCGATTGTCTGCTTTCATCCCTTTACATTGATCAGGGCACGCTCTGCAGTAGGGAAGTCTTTTCCCGCTCATTGATTGTGTATGTCCATATGGATTTGGGGGCCGTCCTGTGATTCAGCAGGTGGTAGTGGCTTCTATTGCCACCGATGTTCACATTCAGATCGCCACTGGTTGTGCCGGCAGGAGCCCCTAACGAAGGCCTGTTTCTGTATGTCCCTCAGGACACCAGCCATGCCCTTCGCTTCCTATGGCCTCCACCACACCAGCCTCCTGAAGCGACATGTCTCTCATCAGACGTCTGTGAATGCAGACCCCGCCTCCCATGAGATCTGGAGGTCCGAGACACTACTCCAGGTGAGAATGAGGAGGCTCTTTACGTCTTCTGTTTCCAGATAAACTGCCTGGCCACCTTCTGCCCAGGGGGCAGAGGCCAAACACCGTTCTCAGCCTGAGAGCACCTCTGAATTGTTGGTGTTTTCCTGCTGTGACATGTAGAAATCAGACTAGAGAAAATGTGCCCACCCCTCTAATCTGAATGTCACTGGTAGTGCTTTCTATCCCAGGATTCACTGGCCTTGGAGTTTTGTCTTTCTCGTGGTGGTGTGAATGCTGCTCAGTTTCTAGTGGATCCGCATGAAGGCTTGCCCCACACTGCACGTCTCCGACCTGCTCTCACGTTGCTGGAGAGGTTTCCTGTGATCACCCTCATTTGGATATGCAGCCCCTGCCCCTGTAGCATTTTTATAACACTGGCTGGAGAAGGCTTGCAAAGCCTCTCACCTTGGTTGGCCGGCAGCCCCTATCCCTTTCGGGTTGGGGGATCCACATGGAAGGCGGTAGGGCCCCTTGTCTGCCCCCGAGCAGGCTCCAGCCTCTCACGCAGGCTTGGGCTGGCTCCCTCCCAGGGTGCGGTGCTGCCCACCTCCCAGGCCAGGCTGTCTCTTGCAGATACACCATGGAGAGGTTCAGCTGGTTCTGACACTCAACTCTGCAGCAGAGTTGGTAGCCAGGAGCATCACTTACTGGCAGCCTGACAGGTGGATAAGATGGGATTCTGTCCTTCCTGACTTGTACATAATTCCTGATATGTGGGCTGCAGCACTTTCAGCATTGTCATTGTTGAGACAGCACTAGGAGATCAGATGGCTGGACTCATTGTCCCTGGTCACAGAGGGGTTTTGGTCTTTCAGATGGGTCCCAGCTAATGTGGACTCTGGGATTTGCCAGCCCGTGAGGAGGGCTGGTGGCCAGGACCCAGGCTTTTGGGGAAGAAATGCTGAAGGCTTGTTTCCTGGACCAGAACGCTAATGCTTTTTCTTTTTTTTTTTTTTTAAATTTTATTTATTTATTTGACAGAGAGAGATCACAAGTAGGCAGAGAGGCAGGCAGAGAGAGAGGAGGAAGCAGGCTCCCTGCTGAGCAGAGAGCCCGATGTGGGACTCGATCCCAGGACCCTGAGATCATGACCTGAGCCAAAGGCAGCGGCTTAACCTACTGAGCCACCCAGGCGCCCCTGCTTTTTCTTTTTTTAATTGACGAAAAAATTCCTTTGAATTGCAGTGAAATACACAACATAAAATTTGCTATTTGAACTATTTCTAAGTATGCTGTTCAGAAGCATTACACATGTTCATATTGTTGTGGAAGTAATCTCTAGAACTTTCTCATGTTGTAAAACTGAAACTGTGCCCATTAAACAGAAGTTTCCCATACCCTCTCTTCCCAGCCCCTGGCCCCCTCCACTCTGCTTTCTGCATCTACGATTTTGACTACTCTAGAATCTCATGGAAGCAGAACCATAAAATACTTAAGCTTTTTATGACTGCCTTGTTTCACGCAGCAGAGTGCCATTAAGGTTCATCCATGTGGTAGCACGTTGCCAAATTTCTTTTCTTTTTAAGGCTCAGTTATGCTGTGTCATATGGATCTACCACTTTCTCTGTTTCCATTCATCTCTGGATGGGCACTGGGGTTGCTTGCACATTTTAGCCGTTGTGAATAGTTCTGTTGTGAACACGGGTTTACAGAAATCTCTTCGATACTTTGATTTCAACTCTTTTGGGTCTATACCCTGAAGCGGAACTGCTGGATTGCGCGGTAATTCTGCTTAATGCTTGCCGGCTGCTGTGTTGTACATTCCCACCAGCAGCGCAATGTTCCCACCAAGCGTTGGGCGGCCATGCCTACGCTCATGATGTTCTGGTTTTGATTAGAGGCCCCGCCCCCAGTGAATGTGAGGTGGTATCTCCCGGTGCTTTTGATTTGCACTTCCTTATAGTTGGTGATGTTGAGCGTCTTTTCTTGTCTTTATTGGCCATTTGTATGTCAACTGGTGAAATATCTGTTCAAGTCCGTTGCCCATCTTTTAATTGAGTGGCTTTCTTTACTTGTAGGTGGGTTGTAGGAGTTGTCTGTACATTTTGAATATCAATTCCTCCTCACATACACAATTTGTAAATACTTTCCCCTATCCTGTGGGTGGTCTTTTTCACTCTGGATGGTGTCTTCTGTGCGCAAAAATTTTTAAAATTTCATGAAGTCCGATTTACCTGTTTTCTTCTGTTGCTGTGCTTTTAGAGCCCTAGCTAAGAAATGGTCGCCAAAGCCAATGTCGTAAAACCTTCTCCCCACGCTTTCTTCTGAGAGTTCTGTAGATTTAGATTTTACACGTAGGTTTCTGATCCATTTTGAATTATTTATTGTTTCTGGTGGAAGGTAAGGGTCCAACTTCATTCTTTTGGATGCAGATGACCAGTTTTCCCAGCACTGTTTATTGAAAAAAACTACCCTTTGAATGGTCACAACATCCTAAATGAAAATCATTTAACCACCCAGTGCTCTCTTGCAGGTTTTTGTTGAAATGTGGCTTCATCATTATTCCTTGGAGATGTACCAAAAAATGCAGTCCCCTCATGCCAAGGTACGTTGCTGTGCTTTTTCGTCCTGTCTGCTCTGGCCCTGGTGTGCCTGGTTCACCTTGTCCTTAATCTCAGCTAGTTTTCAGGCGCTGGTTTTCAACCACCACCCCTTACTCCAGTGCTGGGCAGTAGGCAGGTTTGGTTCTGTGGTGGGCTCCCACCATGAGGGCTGGAGGCATGTAATCTCTGGGGTCCTCCTCATGCTACTTCCAGAGCCCCCACCCCGGCAGCCGGAATGGATGAGGTTGTGGTGCTCGTGCTCTGGGGGTAGGAGAGTCAGCGAGTGCCTCTGAGAGTCACAACTGGCTCCATCCGCTCTGCCGTCACGGTGCCTCCTGCTTTCATGCCGAGGTGGGCAGACTTCGCTCCCCTTGGTCCCTACGCTGCCTCTCCCTCCTCCAGAGCAGCGGCAGGCAGCCCTCTGTGCAGTGGGTGAGATCTGACGCCTTCCTGCATGAGGCCTGGCCTGTTTCCTCCTTCCTTCCCTCCCAGGGCAGCATGCTCATTCGCAGAGGCGTGGAGGCAGCTGTGTCCCCGAAACCTTCCCTGGGTCACCATGCCCAGGGCCAGCTGCCCCCTGGACTTGTCAGGGTAGAACAGCTCTGTCCGTTTAATAAGAGGCGGCAGGGCACTGAGGGTCACACTGCACAAAAAAGCCTGAAACACGCAAACCGGGGCCCTGCCGGGAGCAGCACTGGCCTGTAATCAGGTGTGCCGTCCATGGCTTCTGTGTGCTGCTGGGCTGCCTCTTAGACGTCACTTTTGTCAGTGCCAGACAAAAAAAAGCATTCTGTGTGAATGCTTGAGAGATTCCTTAAGAATTAAGAGTCTGGCCCAGAAATTCATACGGGTGGCCTGTGACCTTCCCTCTGCGAATCCAGCACGGAGCTGGAACTGTTTTCCTGCTGCAGAGTCTTGGCAGAGCTCGGCAACCAGCTCTGCTTCCCTGCCCTCCGCTGAGTACCGGTTTGGGGAGCAGCCCCCAACTGCTGCTTTCTTAAAATGCAGAGTACCTCAGATCTCTGTCCTTGGCACCACATGGAACGGCGGCAAAGCCAGGACTCCCTCTTGGGCCTCTCGCGTTCCTGAGGACCTGTGCTGCCATTCCCGCTTCCAGGGTGGACTTGCATGTTCCTGGCTGGTGCACGGCAGTCGGGGGTTGGGGGCCTCCCCCTCGGGTCCCAAGGGCCTTACTCAGCCCCTGTGCATGTGGCTTGGTCTTGCAGAGGCAGAGGCTGCTTTGCTGCGTTGCCTTCCGGGATGCTCATTCTGTCTTCCAAGCTAGCGCAAGCACACTCGCTGTGATTGTTAGCAGATCTGCCAATCACAAAGGTTCTCTAGGCTGTCTTACTTGGGAGGAGTGGTGGGCCGTACCTGCTGGGGCGGGAGGGCCTTCCCCTTCTTCCCCACGTTTTGCTTCCTCTTGGCCAGACCACAGGGCAGGTGAGAGTGGCCCAGAATGGCTGATAGTGGGAGAACAACCGGGAAACCCCCACCAGGTACCTGGAGAGGGTTTGTGGTTTTTTTTATTGTTTGTTTGGGGTTCTTTGCCTCCTTTTGAGGCTGAACACAAAACCTAAGTAAACCTGGGAAGTGGAAAAAGACAACTGTGGACATCTCCTTCATCCGAGGCTCCTTATCATCTACCTGGCCTGGGCTGTGCCATGTGGAGTCCTAGCCTTGAGGTCCCTGTTTCCTGACGTTGGAGATGCAGGAAGTGCAGCTCCAAGAGGTCCCGTGGTGCTTCCAGCCCACCTCCTCCCAGGTGACAGGCAGCCTGGGTCCAGAGTGGATGCCCATTCTATAGAGCCTGGGCCTCTGCCCCATCCCAGCTTACTGAGCAGGGCTTCTGGAGAAGCAGATGGTTGCTGAAGTCCACACACTTCTACAGGCCACTGCGGGGCCTGCCCGGTGTTCCTTAGGCTGGGCAGGTCCCCAGCAGGGGAACCATGTATTCTGATTCCCACCGAGCTGCGGCTGAGCCCAGGGTCTGGCCCAGAGGAAGGCCTTGAAGTGCAGCCCACTCCTTGCTGTGCTCCTTCCTGCCCTTGCTCTGCGTGTCTCTGGCTGCACCTTTCTCCTAAAGGCCTGGCACCCGCATTCTGGCCTCTCCTATGTATAGCGTGGTTCTCAGTGGAAAGCGTGGCCCTCACCGGGCAGGATGTGTGCCAAGGCCAGCTCTGAACTCTGCTTGGCTGAAGGGGACTGCTTTAGCAGGCTTTGTCATAGCGGGGGTGGGGGCGGACAGCTATGCCAATTCAGCTGTCATCCCCCATGTCCCAGGCTGTCCCAGCCTCGGGTTCCAGCTGCCTCTGGGTGTGTGTGGCCATGGCCAGATTCTTAGGGCTCTGTGAGTCCGGAGTTGGGGAGTCCTGGTAAGATGGGAGAGATGGGTGTCCCAGAGTTTGAACCCATGAGTGTTTGTGCCATCTTTAACGATTTCCGGGATGTGGGGTGCAGAGGGTGTCAGGCCTGGTGGGCTGAGCTTTGCTTGCTTCTGTGCCACACTGGTAATCAGCCCCCACAGAGACAACCATTCAGGAGGGGCCACAGATTAGATCTTTGACTCCTAGGAACTGACCACATCATGTGTCAATTTGGTAAATTTTTCTCTGGGACAACCCAGAGAAGTCCAATAAATGACATATTTTTCTTCCCTGAGCAGAGGAGTCTCCATTAGGAACGGGCTCCTCAAAAATTTCTTTTTGGAGCCTCGGGGACACCAAAGGGTGGCTGGTGGTGTGTCCCAGCAAGCCTCCCAGGATCTTGGCAGGGTGCAGAGTGCACATGCCATAGCCATGGGAGTCAGGGGTTAGGGAGGGCAGGCCCCTCTGGCAGGAAAGTCAGGCTGACCTCAGGGAGCTAGAAGGACTTTCAGGCCCAGTGACTTGGAGGAGACTGCCCAAGTGTCCTTAAGTCTGTCTATGCCTGGCAGGTGAAGGAGCAGCCCTCCGGCCTGGCTCTGGGCTGCCCACTGGGCAGGACCCCTTTGGGCTGCTGAGAGGGTGGTGTCCCACTGGCTTGAGGCTGTGGGGCTCTGATTGTATGGATTGTCACTGATGTGCTTTTGTTTTGTTTTTGTTTTTTGTTTTCTCTCCTTAAACTTCTGGGCTCACTTTTGTCTTTCTCTCCCTACTGTCCCCTCCCCGGTCTCTCCCCTCCTGCCCCTGCCCTGTCCTCCGCCCTCCCTGCCTCTTCTCGGCTTCTCTGCTTTGTTGTCTCTCAGCTGGAGGTTCTGCACTACCGACTCAGTGTCTCCAGCGCCCTCCACAGCCCTGCCCAACCCAGCCTCCAGGCCCTTCACGCCTACCAAGTACTGGCTGCTCTCCTATTGTTGCGTTTCACCCCTGCCCTGTGGTGTGAGCCATGGAGCGCATGACAGTGCAGTGGTAAAGCGAGGGGCCGGCAGGGGTGACTTAGACCAGTTCCAAACTGAGCCAGGCCCGTGTGTGTTGGGGATCATGACGAGTGTCCTCTCTAGCCTGCGTTGGCCCTCAGCTTGGCAAACTAGTGCAGGTTTGGGGGCGTGGAGCTGCCAGATCTGCCCACCCAAGCCCCAAGCCAACCGGAGTTTGCAAGCTCTTGGGAGTTGGTGGCTTCTCTGGCCCTGGTTGGAGGGAGTGGAAACAGTGTGGCCTTTGCAGCGGCCCTCCTCACCCATAGTGTGGGCCTGGTGCTCAGGAACTGACTGAGCACAGGGAGGCCCCAGGGCTCATAGTGGCATGGGTTCGGCCAACCCCAAGCCTTTGTGAGCCAAGGTGTGGGGAGGACAGGGGCTCCGCCCCCCAGCCGGGAGAGGCTGTCGATCCCTAAGCACGTTGGGCTCTGGCCTCTTGTGGACTTGTGCGCACTGCCAGAGGTGGGCAGAGTGGACAAGAGCCTCCTGGAGACGGGTCTGCTTTAGGCAGAGATGACCAGTGTGGACAGATTTGAGGTTGGTAGGTGGAATTCAGACCTGCAGGCTGTTTCTGGGCTGATGGAGGCTGGTAGCTCACTGATTCATGAGGTGAAGGCCAGGAATTCTGGGCCGAAAACAGGCGTCTAGATCCATGCTCAAGGCCAGGGGTCTATCCAGTTCCCCTTGGGAGCACGCAATAATATTTAACCTGATGCTTGAGTACAAGATGAGAAATCAGGTTTCCTGGGATGGGGTGGTAAGCACACACAGGATCCTCGCCCAGAAGCAGCAGCTGCTGGGTGGAAGGAAGAACATGGCCCAGGAGGGCCGGCAGAGGTGGGCCAAGCACCGAAACGGGTAGCACTCAGGCCTGTGTCAGGGAAGGTCTCACTTGGCTAACAGCAGGATCCTTGGATAAATGTCCATAGCAGGAGGGGCTGCTTAGCTAAGGGCTGGGCCCAGTGAGAAATGTCACGGGCTTTAGGACAATGTCCCTAAAGGACATGCAGCTGGAGGAGGCAACGTACAGCTGTGGCAAGGTTCCTATGGGAAGTTGGCTCTTGACCAGGGGAGGGGAGGTCGGAAGAAAGGTTTGGCTTCCCCCAGCAGGAAGATAGCCCAAGGGACATCCAGTGCAGTGGTAAGGGCCTGTGCAGAGGAGGAGGGGACGCAGTTCCGGTTCAACGCAGATGCTCTGTTCTCTGTTACGGAGACAGTGGTGGGGTTGGCAAGGGACCAGGAATGAGAAAGGCAGGGACTCCTGGGGAGGGGGCTACAGCCTGGCATCGGTGCCTTCCTGCTTTCATCATTAGGAAAGTGTCTTACGCTTTTTTCTTCAAATGATGCAAATTCATCACACAAAGATGTAAACATACGAGAAGTAGCAGCAGGTCTCCTCCCGAAGCCCCGTAGCTCCCTGTGCGGGCAGCCTGAGCTGTGGGCTGTGTTGCCTGGGCTCGTGCAGGCAGATCGTGGCGGGGAGAGCTGAGAGGACAGTGCCATGAGCAGCGGCGGTGGCTGGGTGCCCGGGCTGTGCCAGGAGACATGGCCTCTGCCAGCCGCAGCATTGCTCAGGATTGGGACTAGGCTTCCGAAAGCTCGTCCATCCAGTCTGTGGAGGCCCCAGGGGCCCTGGGGGTGCTGGGTGTGGGCAGAGGAGCATGCCTGTCTGGGCACCCCAGAGCTGGGAGCCGGCAGGTGGGGGGGCCCGCTGGTGCTGTCCTCTACCAGTCGGAAGACCACCCTGTTCTCCGTCACAGAACAGCCAACAGGCAGCCTGTCCTCTCAGGCCTGAGTCTTAAAGAGTCTACGTGAACTTGGGAATTGGAGCTTCAGCCCACAAGATCAAGAGTGCTCTTGTCTTGGGGGTCATGCTGACCACAGATCCGTCAGCAATAGAAGGGGAAGGGCTGCCCTGGCCAAGCCCTCAGCTGGCGGGTCCAGGACAGGGAGTGGATGAAAGGGTGGGGATTGCAGCAGCAGAAGGTACTGGGTAGTGTTCCTGCCTGAAATGGGAAGCCAGGGGCCCCAGGGAGCCGTCTCCACACACCCAGGAAGCCGGCGGGAGACCCCTCTAGATCTGATGGGGAGGATGTCAGCCTGCCTTGCCCCTGCTGTCCTCCTTGGGCTGGCCAGGAGGGGATCCCTGAGGAGGGGGGCGGGCAGAAGTGACCCAAGTCAGCCACGGAGGGTACAGTAAGGGGTTGGAAGCCCACAGCGAAGCCCCTGACAGGTGTGTTTCCACTCCCCGTGCAGGCTTACTGAGCCACGGGCTATGTCACCTGGGCCTGTGGGTGCCCTGTGCAGGCTATGGTGCTCTCAGTGGGCCTCAGGGCCAGCCAGTAAGGCACAGGGAGGGCCCAGGGGGGTGGCCCATGTGTCCCATGGTGGAAGAAACGGTTCTGGCCTGACTCCTGACACCGCGCCCCCCTCAATGTTAGGAGTCATTCACGCCCACCGAGGAGCACGTGCTGGTGGTGCGCCTGCTGCTCAAACACCTGCACGCCTTCTCCAACAGCCTGAAGCCCGAGCAGGTCTCTCCGTCCACCCACTCCCACGCCACCAGCCCCCTGGAGGAGTTCAAACGGTGGGTACGGGCCGTGCGTGGGGCTCCCACACCCCGGCTACCACTGCCTCATCCCTTATGCACGTTGCCCACTGTGACCTGTCCCTAGAGCGTGAGGGACAGCCTGCAAGGCATCTGCAGGGTGGGCCAGGTGGGAAAGCACCTTGGGGTTTTCTCCCCACCCCCATTTGGGCCTCTCCTTTGGGGCCTAGCATCTTTGGTCGAAAGAGCCGGACTGCCCAGGGAAAGGCCCCATCTTGCTGCTGCCCAGTCTTGTCCCCTCCTCCCTGGTGGCGGGCAGAGTAGGAGTTCCTCGGAATGCCCAGGAAAGCCAGTGGGCTGGGAACCTCTTCGCTTCCAAGTGGCTCTTTGGTCACTGGAGACTGAGCTCTGTGCTGCACCATCCCCTTCACCATCTTCTCTGCTCCTCTTCCTCCATCAGAAGGCCTGGGATGGTGGCCCGATTCCTAGGCTGACTGGGGCCAGCAGAGTAGGTGACTTATATGTGGTGAGCCAAGCAGAGGGGGGGTCACGGGAGCCTCACTAGGTCATCCACGTGTGTGCTGTGTGTCCTTGGGACATTACCTAACCTCTCTGAACTTTGGTTTCTTCTGAAAAATGGGGCCAGAAACTGGAGGCCTTACTTCCAGGGGGTGCCCACTGCTTACCCTGGCAGGGCTGGCCCTTGCAAACCAGAGCCACCGGACTCACCTGTGAGGGGCCCCTTCCCCCTCCTCTCCCCTGCAGGGCTGCTGTCCCAAGGTTTGTACAACAGAAGCTCTACCTCTTCCTGCAGCACTGCTTTGGCCACTGGCCCCTGGATGCATCATTCAGAGCCGTGAGTGTCAGCCCCATCTCTCCACCTTTGCCCTTGCCTTGTGTGTGCTTGGTGGTGGAGGTCCCTGTGGGATGGACGCAGGAGGGAGTCAGCTGTTACTGCTAAGGCCTGGTGAGGAGGCCTTACGGCGGGGGGTGGGGGGGGTATCGCATTCTGGTTGTTTGAATTTCCAAAACCAACCCTCGGGTACAGAAAAGCTCTGTCCTCCCAGGCTCTGACCCCAGGTGTCCGTGCTGGGTGGGTTCCCAGCCTCACTGAGCTGCACCCGACCCACTTGGTTGGGGAAGCATTCCATGTTCCGTGCCTCCAGAAGGCTGGCAGGAGGGCTCAGCATCACAGGGGCTGGTGCTAACGTAGTGTTGTGTGTCTGCTATGTGCACATTAAAAAATTGTTCTAACAAAATAAGAATTAAAAAAAATAAAGCTCACGGGAGGGTGTGCGAAGCTCCCTCCTGGGCCCTCTGAGGGTGGTAGGTAGGTGGGAAGAGGCCAGAACCTGGTGGCCACCCCACCCTCCTCTACCAGGAACCGAAGCCCCACGGTTAGACTCCCTCCTGCTCACCCACGGGGCTGCCTCCCCGGGGCTGGGCTTCAGGCCACCTGAGGATTTGGCCCAAAGCCCCAGACCCACAGCCTACCAGATTGCCGGCCGCGAGGCCCTCAGCACATGAGTGTGTTGCCAGGTTCTGGAGATGTGGCTGAGCTACCTGCAGCCCTGGAGGTACGCACCTGAGAAGCCGGCTCCGAGCAGCGACTGCCAGCCCCGGGCTGTGTCAGAGAGATGGTGAGCCCCGGCCCATCATGCTCCCACTGCTGGGAGGGACAGGCTGCCGCCTCTTTGACTGGGCCCCAGGATTGCTCTCTCATGGAAACAGCTGGTGGCCCTTCTCCACGCTGTCCCCTTGCTGCCCTCCACTCACATGTGTGTTTGCACCCCACGTCGCCGCTTGATACCCTCCATCCTCTGCGGCCTGCCAAAGAGCCCTTGTCTTCTGGGGAAGGGCCTCACCCACCTGGAGGCTGTGGCTGGGGAGAGTCCAGAAACCCGGGAAGAGCCCGGGTCGGGGAGTAGAGTAGCGGTGTAGCCGCTGATGCACCGCTGATCAGGGTGGTGTAGCCCCTGATGAACCGCCTCGCTCCCCAGGGCGCCCTTTGTGCAGGAGAACCTGCTTATGTACACTAAGCTCTTCGTGGGCTTTCTGAGCCGTGCGCTCCGCACTGACCTGGTCAGCCCCAAGAACGCGCTCATGGTGTTCCGAGTGGCCAAAGTCTTTGCCCAGCCCAACCTGGCTGAGATGATCCAGAAAGGTAAGATCTTAGCCAGCAGGAAGCAGCCCTCAGAAAGGGACCCACAGAGACTGCATGGGCCTCGCCGGCTTGGAGCAGCCCAGCCTCGGTGGCGTGGGGGCTCTGAGTGCACGGTGACGGGGTACAGGTCGGAGGTGGGCAGCACTGTGCCTTCCCTGAGGCCCAGCATGCTAGGTGGGATCTGGGGGGTCGCTGGAGGGAGTGGAGGCAGAGTTCAGGGCATCAGGAAGCAGTCTGGGGTCCTGTCACATCTCAGATGGCTCTGTCGGGCACTAGCTTCTCTGGCTTTCCTTCGTGAACGTCAGCATTCCCGTGGAGACTGTCGGGCTGCAGGGGCCTCAGGAGGTGGGCCCCTGTCCCTCGGGAACCTCCCTAGGCGCCATGGAAGCTGCAACCGGACTGGTATCGTGCTTTCCAGGGGAGCAGTTGTTCCTGGAGCCTGAGCTCGTCATCCCACACCGCCAGCACCGACTCTTCACAGCGTCCCCCTTTACGGGCAGCTTCCTGTCCTCGTGGCCACCGGCCGTCACCGACACCTCCTTTAAGGTGAAGAGCCACGTCTACAGCCTGGAGGGCCAGGACTGCAAGTACACCCCGATGTTTGGGCCTGAGGTCCGGACGCTGGTGAGTTGGGGCTCCCCTGGGCCCCCCAGCTGTCCAGAAGCTGTGGGAGCGGGGGCTGGGGCAGGCAGAAGGTTGGGTGTTGCCTAGATGATGCTCTCCTGCCCTTTTTTCCATCAAGGTCTGATTTTTTTTCTGATAATAAAGACAACATTTGTTGGAAAGCTTTCACATTTAGAATGTGCGTGTCTTGGTCTTGAAAACGCCTCGCCCCCTCCTGGCCTGGTGAGGGCTCCCCAAGGGCTGCCTGCCAGCCTCTTGGGGGCTACCTGGGCTGGCTGACCTGCCCCCCACCCCGTGCCCCGCAGGTCCTGCGCCTGGCTCAGCTTATCACGCAGGCCAAGCAGACCGCCAAGTCCATCTCTGACCAGTGTGGGGAGAGCACACCCGGCCGCCCCTTCCTGTCGTGGCTGGGCTTCTACTCCACAGATACGAACGGCTGCTACCCAGCCAACGACCTGGACGAGATGGGGCAAGACAGCGTCCGCAAGACTGACGAGTACCTAGAGAAGGCTCTGGAGTACCTGTGCCAGATGTTCCGAGTACGAGCTCTGGGGGCTGTCCCCTGCCTGGTGTCTGCTCCTGTGCCCCTATCCCCTGGGGGAGCCCGCGGGAGGCATAGCCTGTACTGTCGATGTCAAGTCTTAGTCCACTTGTGCTCACTGTTCGAGGCCCAGGGATGTAGCCCTGTCCGCTTCCTCCACCCGGGAGGTGAGAGCAGGATGTGGCGCAGCCCCCTCAGAGTGCTCCTCACCCCCCCACCCCCGCTGCCCCAACAGCTCAGTGAGGCCCAGCTCGCCCAGCTCACGCTCGCCCTGGGGACGACACAAGATGAGAATGGGAAGAAGCAGCTCCCAGACTGCATCGTGGGAGAGGATGGGCTCATCCTTACACCCCTGGGCCGCTACCAGGTAAGGGCCGTGTCCCGGACGGCTCCTCCCATCCCCTCAATTGCTTCTGTAATTTCCACATGGGTGTGTCTGTGGGCCTGCTCACTCAGGCCGGGTCTCCCCTGGGGCTCACTTCTCGTCCTGCTTCTAGATCATCAATGGGCTACGGAGGTTCGACATCGAGTACCAGGGGGACTTGGAGCTACAGCCCATCCGGAGCTACGAGATCGCTAGCCTGGTCCGCATGCTCTTCCGACTGTCATCCGCCATAAACCAGAGGGTGAGTGCTGGGGGCAGGGCCACCCACGTGGAGAGGCTGGGTGAGTGCGTGGCCCTGCCCACGCCAACTCCCCCACGTCTCTGTCTGTGCCCCAGTTTGCAGGCCGGATGGCAGCCCTGTGTGCCCGGGCCGACTTCCTTGGCAGCTTTTGCCGCTACCATCTCACAGAGCCCGGGCTGGCAGGCAGGCGCCTGCTGAGCCCTGTGGCGCGGGGGTCTGCAGCCAGCCGGGCCCGGGGTCCGAGGCTCAGCCTGCGCTTCCTGGGCAGCTACCGGACGCTGCTGTCGCTGCTTCTAGCTTTCTTCGTAGCCTCCCTGTTCTGCGTTGGGCCCCTGACCTGTGCCCTGCTCCTTGTGCTGGGCTACCTCCTCTACGCTGTGGCCATGACGCTGCTCACTGAGCGAAGCAAGCTGCACCAGCTCTGACCTCAGGCCACACACGACCCTGGCTAGGCCGGCAGGAGGGACATGTAGCCCCTCGCTTGGGCCTGGAGGTCACCTCCAAGCAACAGGTCATTTTCCTGCAGCCACGGAGCTATGCGTAAGAGAGGCTAAAACAAGGAGGGTGTGGGCCGGGCCAGGCCAGGCGAGGACGAGCGTGGCATCCATTGGCCTGTTAGTCTCACAGGACAGCCGCGGACCCGGCTGCTCGATCCTCCCTGCTCCCCTCAGCCCCAGGCCCTGCCGTGACACAGCACTCGAGGCCTTTCTCTGCTCTGACCATCCTGGGTTGAGCTGTGTGCTCCCCAGATGGGGCCTTGCCATCTGTCAGGTTGGCAGGGTGGTGCAAGTCCCCTTTCCCTGGTGACAGCAGGACGGGAGCTCAGCCTCTGATTCCAGAGAAGAATCCCAAACCCTAGAGGCTCCTGAGAAAGTTAAGAGGGTGGTTCTGGTTCCTGACTATAAAGCAAGGTTCTCCCATCACATTTGGCAAAGTGAGGGTCATTCTTCACACCTTCCCGGCAGTTCCAACGCTGGGCCATCCGATTCCACCTAGTAGGAGAAAAGACCCTCCAGGAGAACAGATGCTTAGTGGGATGGAGCTTCACCTCTGCCTCCCTCCTCGCCCCCGTGCTATTAAACATGTCACTTGGTGGTGGCCCAGCCTCACTGCCCAGCCAGGATGGGTGCACATGTCCCAGGGGCAGAGAGGATGCGGCAGGGCCATGGGAGTCGGGCAGCGTCTGGTCTGCAACCAAAGATGGTCACAGGATTATTTGTATCTTCAGTAAAATCAGGTGCAAAGGCCCTAACTTTTTTATGACATTTAAATGTTCAATTACACATTCATGGTCAGCAGTCATCCCCACAGGGACTCAGGCACTTTTGTTCATCATATGGTGACACACCAGAGAAAACATCTGAACAACGATTTTAAACCAAGCCTCTGTTTCTGTTTTTATTTAAATATCAAGTTTTACATTTTGATGTAAATTCAGAATAATGGCATTCTGGGGCCTGTGACCAAAAATCAAACCAAATTTGTAACTGACCATAGATCTGAATAAAACCTCTTTGGGCTCCTAAGTCTTCTGGTGCTGGGGCTCAGGTCCCAGCACAGTCGCCCTTACTGTTCCCTCAGTTGGTTTGGGGATGTCAGTGACCTGGGAAGCACCGCAGTCCTTGCCCAGGGGTCCAGCCCGTGGGTTTGTTTACAGCAGCAACAGACCAAGGCAGATGGGAACAGTGAGGGGGCCCTGATGGCAAACGGCAGGCTCCCCAGAGTGCTGACTCCCTGGAGTCGCCCTCAGCCAGCACAGGCCCGAGCTGGTTCAAAGCTGGGAGAATTTTGTCTTCCATTTAGCGTATCAGAGTTGGCCTGGATATGAAAAGCAGTCCTGGAATGTGAGTCAAATTTTCTGTGGCTTCTGGAAGCTCAGAGGATTGTGTATGCCCCCACCAGTCTCGTTTCAGGTGCTTAGCCAGACGCGTGTCCCATGTCCCCTTATCCCTAGATGGGATAGTTGCTTTTGTCAGATTGGTGGAAATGAGAGGTCATCATTTCTACAAGTTCAATGGTAACAGAGGAGTGGCTTTCGTCCCCAGACCTGTTAAGGGATGTGAGCACATAGAGATGATGGTCTGGGGTCCAATGTCACTGGCACTGTCTGACCACAAGGCCTTCGCTGCTTCCCATGACATCCACCCTGCTGCCGGGGATGTGGTGTCCCCATCACCCTCCACATTTCCATGGCTTCCCTCGTCCATGTTTCTCTTGTGCCTTGTTTCCACCTGAAAACATTCTCCAACACTCTAAAGCAAAAACGGAACGCTCCACCCATGTATCCGTGAACTCCGAAACAGCCGCCTGCTATGTGCACCCTGCAGAGTGCTGGGCACCCAGTGCAGTCCAGCAGCCATAATGAAGGTCAAGGAGGGGCTGGTTCTGTGGTCAGGGCCTGGGAGAGGATGCCCAGAGAGCAGGCGGCGTAAGGTCAGCACGGCCCATGGTGCTCTGTGGTTCCTGCTGCAGGAGCAGAGCCCATGGCTGGGTGGCTGCTGTTCCAGGTGAGGGCAAGGGAGACCTTGCCTTCACAAGGACCCCAAGTTCGTTTGCAAAGAGTTTTCACTGTGCAGTTTGAGAAAAGGCTGTGGGACGAGTAGAGGCAGAGGAGCCCTGGAATCCCAGCTGGGGGAACGGGGGCCACCGGGGTAGGGGGGTAGCAGTTCTGTCTGCAGCACACGGAAAGGGTGAATGAAACCTGAGGGCAGAGGCTACAGGGTCTAGATCGGGGGTCAGACATCATGGTTCCTGCTGCCCATTCACTCCTGCCTCCTGGAGCCTCACCTGCTAAATGGCCCCTGCCGTGCCTGCTCACCCCTTCACCCCCTCTGCTGCCAGAGGACCAAACAGACACCTCAGACCGCATGCCCTGGGCCTGCTGGTGGCATTGGGTGCAGGAAGCACAGCTGTGTGATGCTCTAGAGATCTGCGCCTCTGAGACAAAACCAGCCCCTCTGGACATGGTTCCCAGGAGCCCATACTGACCCCACTGCCTTTTGACACGAAATCCATCAGAGCCTAAGGCTTCAGCCAGCCCCACCCCTGACCCCAGGTGCCCTAGGTGGCTGACTCTCATTGCTCAGTGTGAGTGACCCAAGGACAGAAGCTCTGGATCTGGGAGGAATCCAGTACTTGACTCCCTCTGATGTCCAAGAGTAGGTCAGACCCTCTGGATGACCAGGCTTCGGTGATAATACGACGATATCGATAGAAATGAGGGGACTCGTGTAGCTTTCACTTTAAAAATTGAGCTAGCTTTGTCTGCCTCTGAAAACCAGAATTCCTAGCATAATTTTCTCAAACATCTAATGACCAAAATAGATCAAATGATTTCCCAACCTCTCCCTCTTAAGAATTCCGACTTTGTCCCAACTGATATTCCAGCTATGAGAACAGCCAGTGACTAATATCCACGTGAGCTGCAACTGTTTTTTTTAAAAAAAGATTTGATTTATTGAGAGAGAAAGCACATATGTACACAAGCGGGGGGAGGGCAGAGAGAAAAGCAGACTCCCTGCTGGGCAGGGAGCCCCACTTGGGGCTCAATCCCAGGACCCTGAGATCATGACCTGACTCAGGCACCTAGACAACCCTGCCTTTTTTTTTTTTTTTTTTTAAGATCTATTTTAGAGCGGGGATAGGGGCAGGGAGAGGGAGAGAGTCTCAAGCAGGCTCCGCACTGAGTGTGGAGCCTGATGTGCGGCTCCATCTCACAACTGTGAGATCATGGCCTGAGCCAAATCCAAGAGTCAGACACTTAACCTGCTGAGCCACCCTGGCACCCCCGTGAGTCACTACTGCCTTAGAGGTCAGAAGGAGGCGAAGAAGCCAGAGAAAGGAGCAAATGCCTTCCAGCCATTGTAAAAGGCTGGCACTTAGGAGAGCTAAGGGCTTACCGCACTCAGAACAAATGGGCAGTGGGGGAAGGTCAAGGTTCTCTTTTGGGTCATCTCACCATTACACATCTGCAGCCACCTTCCTTCAGCCAGCTGTGTTCACCTCTCAGAGAGCAGCCTCTTTAGGGAGAATCAGACCTAGGAGACCTGCCACTTGGCACCCATGCCCCCCGAGTGCCAACATGGCATTTCCCGGTGTGCACTCAAAGCACAGGTGAAAAGCTGCCCAAACCTTCCGGAGCACTGTGGACTTCCCACAGCGGACATGGGCATCTTGTATTCGACAGAACATGACCTGGGAGGCTCTGACTTGGTGCATCTGACATCTCTTCGTTTAAGGGTCTGTGTGCCAGGCCACATAGACTTTACGCAGTAAAGTGGGTGAAGAGAGCCTTCTGCCTGGGATGGCTCCAGACAGCCGGGCACTCACTTTTTGCACCCTACCTTTCTGGTAGGATGACTGCTGTGTTCACCCCACACAGCGTGGTGCCCCCAGCTGACGTGGACAGTCTGCTCCTCAGGCCAGGTCTCTGAGGGTCTGCTTGGTCCACATCCTTCCTCAGCCAGCTGACTCCCTCCCTTCCCGGAAGGCCATCAGTCATCACTTCCTCTAGGAAACCTTGACTTGCCTCCACCTCCCCTCCTCCTGGGCTGGATTTAGTGCCCTCCTTGGTACTCATCACCACCACTGGGCAAATGAAAGTGAAGAGGGATTTAGTTACCACTTGCTTGGTGCTGGACACTTCGGAGTGCTGAATAAATACTTCTGAATGAATCTCTGGCTAGCATGTTTGCTCCTTGCAGACGAGTATATTTTACTCATCTTTCTGGCTCCAGCACCACGTGCATACACAGCAGCTGCCCAATAAATACGTCTCACAAATACTATACCTATTTTTTTTGAGAGGGAGTGGGAGGGATAGAGGCAGAGGAAGAGAGAGACTCTTAAGCAGCTTCCATGCCCAGCATGGAGCTCAATCTCTCAAATCTCAGATCATGACCTGAGCCAAAATCAGGAGTTGGAGGTTTCACCAAATGAGCCATCCAGGGACCCCCAGCAAATACTATTCCTATTATATACACATCCAGCCCCTAACACCTCAGGAATCACAATGTAAATGACTTGGATGAATTCATTTCTACATGAGTAGAAAAGTTGAAAGGGAAGGGGCTCTTCAGTCCAAGGCTGAACAGAAATCACTGGGGAAAAACATGATCACTGCACTGAAAGAGACCTGACCGATCATTCAGATCATAGACCCAGATAGAAGACCTAAAATTATAAAGCTGTTAGGAGAAAACAGAGAAGTAAATCTTCACAGCTTTGTATTAGTCAATAGTATTTTAGTTATGGCACCAAAAGTATAAATGCCAAAAGAAAAAAATACGTAAATGGATTTTATCAAAATTTTAAAATTTTATACAGACAAAATGACACTTTCAAAGTGAAAAGACAACCTACAGAGTGGGAGAAAATATTTCCAAGTCATATATCTGATAAAGTGCTTGTACTAGAATATGCAAAAAGTTCTGGGGCACCTGGGTGGCTCAGTGGGTTGGGCCTCTGCCTCAGGCTCAGGTCATCATCTCAGGGTCCTGGGATCGAGTCCTGCATCAGGCTCTCTGCTCAGCAGGGAACCTACTTCCTCCTCTCTCTCTGCCTGCCTCTCTGCATACTTGAGATCTCTGTCTGTCAAATACATAAAATCTTTTTTTTTAATTTAAAAAAGTATATGCAAAAAGCTCTTAGAATTCAATAATAAAAAGGTAAACAATCCAAATTTAAAATGGGTGAAGGATTTGAAGAGCGGTCTCTCTGGGGAAGATATATGGAGGGCCAAAAAGCACAAGAAAAGAAGATACTCAGCACCAGTAGTCATCAGGAAAATGCAAACCAAAACCACAATAAGATACTACTTCACAGTCACTAGGATGGCTATAATCAAAAAGACAAGCAATAGTAAGAGTTGGTGACACGTGGAGAAGCTGGAACACTCACACGTTGCTGGTGAGATTGTAAAATGGTGCAACATTTTTTGGCAATTCCTCCAAAAGGAAACATATGGCCCAGCAATTTTGCTCCTAGGTGTATAACTTGAGAGAATTGAAAATTACACAATGTTCATAGCAACATTATTCACTGACCTCTCCATCCCGAGCCCACAGTGTCTGTTTCATCCTGACAGTAAATGTCACCGCTGTCTGTTGCTCAGCCCAGTGTGAACCTGGCCAAGCTTCTCTGAGAGCAACGCCCTAACGAATCAGTGGGTGATTCTCCCTGGAGCCTCTCCTGGCAACTTTCATTCCCCTTGGGGTACATCCTCCACTTGTGCGGAAGTTCTCTCTTGCACCTATTTTGGGTAAGGTTCCCTCTAGCCTCATTACTCCATAAATGTGACTCTGTTCGCTTGCCCTCTTTTGTGAATTTCTCTGTTTCTAGTGTGCTGACGACACTTTCCCACTTTCCGCATTGATGGCTTAGTGGAGTACTGTTAATCCTTGAGCAACACCGGTTTGAACTGTGTAGGTCCATTTACATGCGGATTTTTGAAAAAGATGTTATTTATTTATTTGAGGGAGAGAGAGAGAGCACACGTTGGTGGAGGAGAAGAGGCAGAAGCAGAGTCCCCGATGAGAGGAGAGCCCAAGACGGGGCTTGATCCTAGGATCCTGGGATCATGACCTGAGCTGAAAGCATATGCTTAACCACCTGAGTCGCTCAGGAGCCCCGTGGATTTTTTTTTTTTTTTATAGAAATACAGTACAGTAAATGTATTTTCTCTTCCTTGTGATTTTTGTTTTTTTTTTTTAAGATTTTATTTTTAAGTTAGCTCTACATCCAACATGGGGCTTGAACTCACAACCCTGCGATCGAGTTGCATGGTAGAGCATACAACTCTTGATCTTGGGGTTGTCAGTTTGAGCCCCACCTTTGCTGTAGAGATTACTTAAAAATAAAATCTAAAGCACCTGGGTGGCTCAGTGTTGGTTAAAGCCTCTGCCTTCAGCTCAGGTCATAATCTCAGGGTCCTAGGATCGAGCCCCAAATGGGGCTCTTTGCTCGGCGGGGAACTTGCCTCCCTCTCTCTCTCTCTCTGCCTACTTCTGATCTCTGTCAAATAAATAAATAAAATCTTTTAAAAATGAAATATTCTGGGGACTCCTGCGGGGTTTGCTCAGATAGTTAATCATCCAGCTCCAGATCTCTGCTCAGGTGGTGATCTCAGGGTTGTGAGTTGGAGCCCTGTGTCAGGCTCTGTGCTGGGTGTGGAGCCTGCTTAAGGTCCCTCCTTTCAAGACTTGTGGGTGGCTCAGTTGGTTAAGTGTCTGCCCTCAGTTCAGGTCACGATCCCAGGGTCCTGGAATCAAGTCCCGTGTCAGGCTCCCTGCTTGGTAAGGAGTGTGCTTCTCCCTCTGTTGCTCTCTCTCTTTCTCCCTGACAATTAATAAATAATGTCTTAAAAACAAATTATCTCTTTCTCTCGGGGCGGCTGGGTGGCTCAGTGGGATAAAGCCTCTGCCTTCGGCTCAGGTCATGATCTCAGGGTCCTGAGATCAAGCCCCGTATTAGGCTTTGTGCTCCGCGGGGAGCCTGCTTCCCCCTCTCTGCCTGCCTCTCTGTCTACTTGTGATCTCTCTCTGTCAAATAAATAAAGTAAAAATCTTTAAAAAAAAATTCTCTCTCTCAGCAACACCTTTTCCTGCCCACGGGTTCTGTCCCCATGCTTTAATAGAATCACCTTTTTTGTACCCCCCAAAAAAGATTCTCTCTCTCCCTCTCCCTCTGTTCCTTCCCAACTTTTTCTCTAGAAAAAAAAAAAGAGAGAGGGAGAGAGAGAGACAGAGAAAATAGGATATTTGTAGCTAAGTTTTGGGGGTTATATGTGGATTTTGACTGCTCATGGTGTTGGCATGCAGCCTCCCGAACCCTGCGTTGCTCAAAGGTCCACCTTTGTTTTTTCTTCAGCGATTCCAAGAGATTTGGATTGACCGGTGGAGCTAATACCATAATAAACACCATTTAAATTTCCCTTCACGATATAGAAAAAAGTCTGAACTGTTGTGAATCTTTTGGCTCACCATGTTGACAATCACTTGGAAAGAGTGGCCCGTACTGGAAGCGCCTGGGTAGCACCATCTGACTCTGGGTTTCAGCTCAGGTTGTGATCTCAGGGGTCATGAGTTTGAGCCCCACATGGGGCTCAGTGTGGAGTTTGCTTCAAACTCTCTCTCTCCGGGGCGCCTGGGTGGCTCAGTGGGTTGGGCCGCTGCCTTCGGCTCAGGTCATGATCTCGGGGCCCCGGGATCAAGTCCCGCGTTGGGCTCTCTGCTCAGCGGGGAGCCTGCTTCCTCCTATCTCTCTCTGCCTGCCTCTCTGCCTACTTGTGATCTCTGTCTGTCAAATAAATAAATAAAATCTTAAAAAAAAAAAGAAAAGAAAACTCTCTCTCTCCATCTCTCTCCACCCCCTCCTCACTGTGCTCCACCTCTCTCAAATACATACATCTACAAAAAAGGGGGGGGGACACAGCAGTTGATCAAATGGTACCAGAAAAAAAATGTTTTGCCAAAATTAACACGTCCCCCAGGAACTAGCCTTGTGTGCTTTTCTAAACGAGGTTTCTTTGCAACATTTCACTTTAATATTTTCCAGTCTAAAGCTGTTTCTTCTATGCCAATACCCTGAGAATATAGGCTCACAATGAAGAGTTTGGGCAGCCGTTTGAGCAGATTTGATGATCTTTTTGAGAGAAAAGGGGGGAAATCTCATTTACCTGCTTTAGGCACACACACACACACACACACACACACACATGTCTTTTGTTTCATCAAGAATATAGCCCAATCTCTCTTTCTCTCTCTCTCGTTTTTTAAAAGATTTTATTTATTTGACAGAGGGAACGAGAAAGCACAAGCGGGAGTCAGGGATGGGCAGAGGGATAGGGAGAAGCAGGCTCTCCCCACTGAACAAGGAGCCTGATGCAGGGCTCCATCCCTGGACCCTGGGATCATGACCTAAGTGAGCCAAAGGCAGATAATGACTGAGCCACTCAGGAGCCCCTGTAACCTAATCTCTTAAAATGCACGCAGCGTAACAAGTTTGCCCTCTTCCCATGTGGTACCTAAAGCATTTTGTCCTGTATTTTTAGCCTAAATGAATGCCTGCAATCTAAGGGACTATGACCAGGGTAACCAGACAAACCAGGATGTTCAGTCGCTCTGAACGAGGCCCATGGCCATTCCAGTCTCTGATGAGAGAATCTGGCACGCATCTTACATATTCTTTCTCCAACTGCTTTTCCACCTGCATCAGCCCGTAGATGAATGGAGATCGGACATCTCTGTGCGGAGCTGAGTCAGGAAACAGGAGAATGTCCTGCCAGTCGGAGGCCTGTTGCCTCTCATGGGGGAATGTTTTTATAATAGGAGTTATCTGCTTATTTATATAAAAGAATGTCAAATGGGAAAATTGCCACTCTCTTTCCAGCCACATCTTGGGGTTGCAATGGAGGTAGCTTTCTTTCTTTTTTTAAGATTTTTATTTATTGGGGCGCCTGGGTGGCTCAGTGGGTTAAAGCCTCTGCCTTTGGCTCAGGTCATGATCCCAGGGTTCTGGGATTGAGCCCCACACCCAGCTCTCTGCTCGGCAGGGAGCCTGCTTCCTCCAATCTCTCTCTCTGCCTGCCTCTCTGCCTACTTGTGATCTCTATGTGTCAAATAAATAAATAAAAATCTTTTTTATTTTTTTAAAAAGATTTTTATTTATTTATTTGACAGAGATCACAAGTAGGCAGAGAGGCAGGCAGAGAGAGAGAGGAGGAAGCAGGCTCCCCGCTGAGCAGAGAGCCCGACGCGGGACTCGATCCCAGGACCCTGAGATCACGACCCGAGCCGAAGGCAGCGGCCTAACCCACTGAGCCACCCAGGCTCCCCTAAAAATCTTTTTTTAAAAAAGATTTTTTAAAATTTATTTGACACAGAGAGATCACAAGTAGGCAGAGAGGCAGGCAGAGAAGAGAGAGGGAAGCAGACTCCCCGCTGAGCAGAGAGCCTGATGCAGACCTTGATCCCAAGACCCTGAGATCATGACCTGAGCTGAAGGCAGAGGCTTAACTCACTGAGCCACCCAGGCGCCCTGGAGGTAGCTTTCTTATCTTTCATTCCTTTGTATTCATGTAAAAAGTGTTTAGAGTTCTCATGCATCATCTCCCTGCATCCTTGAAATAAATTCTGCCAGACAAGTGTTATTACATTTCCAATTTACTGACAAAACAAGGTGCAGAGAAGTAAGTTAAAAAAAATCTCAGCGGCACCTGGGTGGTTCAGTAAGTAAAGGTCTGCCTTTGACACAGGTCATGATCCCAGAGTCCTGGGATCAACCCCCACATCAGGCTCCCTGCTCACCCTCTGCCCCTCCCCCCTGCTTTCACATGCTCTCTCTCTCTCACTCTCTCTCTCTTGCAAAAAAAAAAAAGGAAAAAAAAAGAAACAAACAAAAAAAAAAACAAGCGAACAAAGAAAAAAAAGAGACAAAAAAACCCCCACAAAAACCAGACTCTTAAATACAAAGAACAAACTGGTGGTCACCAGAGAGGGGGAGGTGGGTGGGGACGTGGTGAACTAGGTGAAGGGGATTAATAGTACACTTCTGGTGAGGAGCACTGAATAATGTATAGAACTGTTGAATCACTGAAACTAATAGAACACTGTTTCTTTTTTTTTTTTTAAGATTTTATTTACTTATTTGAGAGAGAGAGAGTGTGAGAGAGAGCATGAGCGAGGAGAAGGTCAGAGAGCGAAGCAGACTCCCCATGGAGCTGGGAGCCTGATGTGGGACTCGATCCCGGGACTCCAGGATCACGCCCTGAGCCGAAGGCAGTCGTCCAACCAACTGCGCCACCCAGGCGTCCCTAGAACACTGTTTCTTAATTATACTGGATTTTAATTTAAAATTTTTTTAATTAAAAAAAGTCAAATAGTGCTCTGAGAGTATAGGAAAAAACAATAGCAGTCCAGCCTCCTACAAGCAATCCTTTCAACTCTTTAAACTGTTTTTCTGACATTTATCTCCAGCTTTCTTTTTTATTTTATTTTTTTAAGTAATCTCTACCCCTATCCTGGGGCTCAAACTTGTGACCCTGAGATCCAGAGTTGCATTCTCTGCCAAATGAGTCAGCCAGGAGTCCCTATCTCTGTATTTCAAAATAATGTTTTCTCATTTCTTACTTCTTCCTTATTTTAAATATCCTTTACTGACGTCTGAGGGAACATAAGACATCATCATCATCATCCCCCTTACAAAAATACCCACTCATCTCCCCATCTCCCCCAACACTCACCCATGACCCCCTCCTCCACAGTGTGTCATAATTTCTGGTGAAATTAATAACTAGTATTGATATTATTAGGATGATGTAAATACTGTTCACTGATGAGCTATGTAGTGTGGTACCGTTATATTCCCTTCTTTTTCTTTTAAAAATATTTTATTTATTTATTTGACAGAAAGAGACACAGCGAGAGAGGGAACACAAGCAGGGGGAGTGGGAGAGAGAGAAGCAGGCTTCCCGCTGAGCAGGGAGCCCAATGTGGGGCTCGATCCCAAGACCCTGGGATCATGACCTGAGCCAAAGGCAGAGCCCTAACCCACTGAGCCAACCAGGCGCCCCACATGACAGGAATTTAGTATAGAATTAGGAGCTCCTGTGAGCATTGGAAGAGTCTAAGGAGCAGAGGTCACGGGAGCTATGAGTCTTCAAGTTCAAAGGAGCTATGCTAGGGATCTCAGCCTGAAGCATCAAGGTTCTTCACAATCTTGGAGAAGCTTCTACCGCTCATCTCAGAATTCAGTGATGAAGAGGGTAACGCTCCAGGAAGGCTCTGTGAGTCTCTTTTACCCACACACTTGCCTGTAACTGATTCACCTTCATCTTCCAAATCACAAATGACTTCCTCTCTGGCCTACTCTACCCCAAAATCGTATGGGAGGGGCACCTGGATGGCTCAGTCGGTTAAGCATCTGACTCTTGGTTTCAGCTTAGGTTGTGTTCTTAGCATCCTGAGATTGAGCCCCGTGTTGGGCTCCACGCTCAGCTCGGAGTCTGCTTGTCCCTCCCCACCTCCTCTCTCATAAATAAATAAAACCTTTAAAAAAAACAGTATAGGAAAGGAGATTCTGGAAAATATAGTTCTCAGCCTTAAAAATGAATGGTGGTTGTGCTAACAGTGAACCCAGCACAGTCTATCCTTTTGTCAGCCTGGTGTCCAAATGACTCCTTTTCCACATCTCACCTCTGAGTAAAGGTACTCAGAAATCACACTGTGTGATTCAGCTCTCCTTCCTACAGTCAAACCCAAACAGGAACCCCAGGGTCCTCTTTATCCATCCGTGAGCGGATGTTGCTTTCTTTTCTGATCCTGCTATCCTTTATTTTTAAAAAGATTTATTTATTTTAGAGAGGGAGGGGAGGGGCTAAGGGAGAGAGCAACTCAAGCAGACTCTGCACTGAGCATGGAGCCCAATGCAGGGCTTGATTCTACCACCCTGAGACTATGACCTGAGATGAAACCAAGAGCCAGGTACTTAACTGACTGTGCCACCCAGGTGCCCCTGATTCTGCTATCCTATGACCGACTAATTTTTTAAAGATCTTATTTATTTATTTGAGAGAGAGCAAGAAGCAACACAAGCAGGGGGAGTAGGAGAGAGAGAAGCAGGCTCCCCGATGAGCAGGGAGCCCGAGGTGCAGCTCCATCTCAGGACTCCGGGATCATGACCTGAGCCGAAGGCAGATTGTTAACCAACTGAGCCACCCAGGAGCCCTCTTATAACCTGCTATTGAGATATAGAAAAAATTATGACTTACACATTAATACTATCAGGTAACAAGAGAATGAGAGAGGAGAAAAAGAGAAGTAGCAGGTACAAAAGACAAAGGACATCTTTAACTGCTGGCACGCTTGCTTCTGAGATTGGCCACAGGACGTGACTGCTCTTCTTCTACCACCTGTTCTGCCTGTCCCTAGCCGGTCATATTTTGGGGGATGGTGATGGGGTAATATGGTGGGGTGACCTAGATCTTTATTCTTTTTTTTTTTTTAAGATTTTATTTATTTATTTGACAGAGAGAAATCACAAGTAGACGGAGAGGCAGGCAGAGAGAGAGAGAGGGAAGCAGGCTCCCTGCTGAGCAGAGAGCCTCATGCGGGACTCGATCCCAGGACCCTGAGATCATGACCTGAGCCGAAGGCAGCGGCTTAACCCACTGAGCCACCCAGGCGCCCCTAGATCTTTATTCTTGATGTTTCTGTGTCTTCCTGCTTTAGGTTCTGTGCCTGTTTTAGGTTGTTACAGTTTTCCGTAACTTTCCCACAGACTGTGGGAGTACTAAGTAAGATTACCAAGAGAGTCTCCTGGGTGCCAGGTGTTCTTCCTTGCCCCCACTGTGTAGCAAACCCATCTACACTTGATCATCAAGACCAGTCATCCCAACCAGTAGGGCAACCCTCTTATTTGCTTGACAAAGTCACCAGGTGGCAGTCTCAGCCTCCTGTTCGGTAGGACCAGTGTGTCCCTTCCCATCCCTGGGAACCAAGACCTCGCAACCAGCAGAACCCAAAGTCTTGGGGATGGGAAGCCAATACTCTACCGTAGGTCGTTAGATTAGTAACAGTGGAAGGAGCCACCCCCGTTTCTACCCCTTGATTCCTGAAATCTTGGGGTATCTTTGCTATGGGGAAATTTCACTCTACATTAGTCCCTGGTTAGAGCACGTCTTGCATCTCACGGGACATAATGTCAGCTCCACACAGTGACTGCACCCGGCGGGCACCATAACGAGCTCATCTAAATTCGTTCCACCATCCTATCAGGGCAGGCTTGAGAGCGATAGGAAACACAGTAAGACCAGTGACTTCCAAACAGACGCATTGACAACATCACGCTTTCATGAGTCCGTGGCTACACTTCATTTGCTGCCAAGTAAGATAAAACCAAAAATGAAGGTGTAAGATTACAAATATAAATAAGAGAGGAGCTAAGAATAATAATAGGACTGCATTGGAATGTGGTTTGGGTGATACAAGTGAGATAAATCCTCATCTATAAGAACAGGGAGCCAGTGAGTGTGGCTCATTTTGATAAATCAAGAAATGGTAGCCAAGCACATCATTGAAAGCTATGGAGAAGAAAGAGTGTCCGGATATGTAGGGTTTATGTTTGGGGAGTTGTGAATAGTGGCAGGGAAGACTGAAGCCTTTCTGTAACCGATTTTTTTTTTAAAGATTTTATTTATTTACTTGACAGACAGAGATCACAAGTAGGCAGAGAGGCAGAGAGAGAAGAGGAAGCAGGCTCCCTGCTGAGCAAAGAGCCCGATGTGGGGCTCGATCCCAGGACCCTGGGATCATGACCTGAGCCGAAAGCAGAGGCTTTAACCCACTGGGCCACCCAGGCGTCCCTAACCGATTTTTTTTTTTTTAAAGATTATTATTTATTTGACAGAGAGAGAGCACAAGCAGGGGGAGCGGCAGACAGAGGGAGAAGCAGTGTCCTCTCTGAGCAGGTAGATGATACGAGGCTCAATCTTAGGACTCTGGGATCATGACCTGAGCCGAAGGTGGATGTTTAACCGGCTGAGCCTCCCAGGCGCTCTGATTTTTTTTTTTTTTTTTTAAAGTAGACCCCATGCCCAACATGGAGCCCAGTGCAGGGCTTGAATGCACAACCTTGAGATCAGAACCTGAGCCAAAATCAAGAATCAGAAGTTTAATCAGATGTTTAGCCACCCAAGTGTCCCACTATAATAGTAGATTTTAAAAGATCCTCATTGGGGCACCTGGGTGGCCCAGTGGGAGCCTGCTTCCTCTTCTCTCTCTGCCTGCCTCTCTGCCTACTTGTGCTCTCTGTCAAATAAATAAATAAAATCGTTAAAAAAATAAATAAAAGAGCTTCATTATTTCTTAATTTTATTAAAGCAATATGTAAATTTTAAAGGAAAAAAGAGAAAATGAACATCCATCTGGCTTGCCTGTCTTTTAGGAAAATATGCTTGAAGACATCATCCATTTTACTCAATAAATCAATGTTTTGTATCCAAACCACCAAAATGCAAAATCCCTCCAATTTGGTCCCAAAGAAATAAATTAAATAAATAAATAAAATCTTTAAAAAAATAAGAAGTAAACCTTTCTCAGGTGCCTGATACCATCTTTTTTTTTTTTTTTTTTTTTTTTAGTTTATTTATTTGAGACGAAGAGAGCAGGAGTAGGGGGAGGGGGAGAAGGAGATGGAAAGGAAGAAGCAGACTCCCCACTGAACCATCCAGGCACACCCCCATTTCTTTTCTAGCTTCTCTTGAACATGATTTCATTCACTTGTTCCTTAATCACTTTATGGGGTTAACTTTTATGTTATTATATTGTTTGTCTCTTAATATATAGGAATCAGTGATGCATTCTAGATATTAACTTTTTCTCCTTTATGTATGTTGCAAATATTTTTTCTAAGTCTGTTATTTGTTTTTTAAATTTTGGGCACAGGAAATTTTTATAAAGTCAGAATTATCAGTCTTCTTTGTTATGCTTCCTATCTTATTTAAGAAGATCTTCCCTAACTCAAGGTTAAAAACAATTTTTTAAATATTTTATCCAGGGCGCCTGGGTGGCTGAGTGGGTTAGGCCACTGCCTTCGGCTCAGGTCATGATCTCAGGGTCCTGGGATCGAGTCCTGCATCGGGCTCTCTGCTTGGCAGGGAGCCTGCTTCCTCCTCTCTCTCTCTGCCTGCCTCTCTGCCTACTTGTGGTCTGTTTCTGTCAAATAAATAAATAAAATCTTTAAAAAATATATTTTATCCATTCTGTATCCCTTTCCCTCTGGAAACCACTGTAACTGTATCTCCCACATTTCATTAAGTTGTATTTTCATTTTCATTTAGTTCAAAATATTTTTTAAGATTTTATTTATTTATTTGACAGAAAGAGACACAGTGAGAGAGGGAACACAAGCAGGGGGAGTGGAAGAGGGAGAAGCAGGCTTCCCACTGAGCGGGGAGCCTGAAGCGGGGCTTGATCCCAGGGTCCTGGTATCATGACCCGAACCAAAGGCAGATGCTTAACAACTGAGCCAACCAGGCACCCCTAAGCCTCATTTTTTTTTAAGATTTTATTTATTTATTTGACAGATAGAGATTACAAGTGGGCAGAGAGGCAGGCAGAGAGAGAGAGGAGGAAGCAGGCTCCCTGCTGAGCAGAGAGCCCGATGTGGGGCTTGATCCCAGGACCCTGGGATCATGACCTGAGCCAAAGGCAGAGGCTTTAACCCACTGAGCCACCCAGGCGCCCCCCTAAGCCTCATTTTTAACATCTACTCTGATGGTCTGTGTCTTTCAATTGGTGTAGTTATGGCATTGGTATTTAATATGATTGTTAAATAGTTGTAATACTATCTACCATATTTGTTACTGTTTTCTGTTCGTTGTTCTTTGTTTCTCTTTTCCTCTTCCATTCTTTTCCCATCTTGTCTGGTTTTAACTGGGCCTTTTTTTTCTTTTTTTAAGATTATTTATTTTTAAGTACTCTCTCTACACCAATATGGAACTCAAACTTACAACCCCAAGATCAAGAGTTGCAAGCTCTACCAATTGAGCCAGCCAGGTGTTCCTTTAACTGAGCCTTTTTTTTTTTTAAAGATTTTATTTATTTATTTGACAGACAGACAGACAGAGATCACAAGTAGGCAGAGAGGCAGGCAGAGGGAGAGGGGGAAGCAGGCTTCCTGCTGAGCAGACAGCCCCATGTGGGGGCTCATTTCTAGGACCCTGAGATCATGACCTGAGCCGAAGCAGAGGCTTAATCCTCTGAGCCACCCAGATTCCCCTTAACTGAGCCTTTTATATTATTCCATTTCTCTCTTCCCTTCACATATCAATTACACTTTTTATTTAAAACTATTTTAAGTGGTTGCCCTCGATTATACATTTACAGTGAATCCAAGTTCTCTTTAGAATAACACCTACCACTTCATGGTAGTGCAAAACTTTAGAACATTTCCAATTTCACCCTCCCATCTCTGATAACAATGCTGTCATTCATTTCACTTATTAATAAGCTATAATTACCAAATGCATGGTTGCTATGATTAAACAACCTGGGTTATCTGTTAGATTAATTAAGAATATGAAAAAGAAGGGGCACCTGGGTGGCTCAGTTGGTTGAGTGGCTGCCTTTGGCTCAGATCGTGATCCCAGGATCCTGAGATGGAGCCCCACATCGGGCTCCTTGCTCAGCAGGGAGCCTGCTTCTCCCTCTGCCACTCTGTCTGCCTGTGCGCTTGCTCTCTCTCTCTCTGACAAATAAATAAAATCTTACAAAAAGAAGAATATGAAAACAAAAACATTTTTTTTACCTTACTTATTCCTTCTTTAAAGCTCTTCTTTTCTTTATTTAGATCAGAGTTTCTGACCTATGTCATTTTTCTCCTTTGTGAAGAATTTCTTCTAACATTTCTTGCAAAGCAAAACTACTGGCAACGAAGTTCCTCAATTTTTGTTTGTTCGAGAAAGTCTTTACTTTTTCCGCTAAGGTCAGGAACACGGCAGGGATGTCCATTATCACCACTGCTATTCAACATAGTACTAGAAGTCCTAGCCTCAGCAATCAGACAACAAAAGGAAATTAAAGGCATCCAAATCGGCAAAGAAGAAGTCAAATTATCACTCTTCGCAGATGATATGATACTATATGTGGAAAACCCAAAAGACTCCACTCCAAAACTGCTAGAACTTGTACAGGAATTCAGTAAAGTGTCAGGATATAAAATCAATGCACAGAAATCAGTTGCATTTCTCTACACCAACAAGACAGAAGAAAGAGAAATTAAGGAGTCAATCCCATTTACAATTGCACCCCAAACCATAAGATACCTAGGAATAAACCTAACCAAAGAGGCTAAGAATCTATATTCAGAAAACTATAAAGTACTCATGAAAGAAATTGAGGAAGACACAAAGAAATGGAGAAAGTCTTTACTATTTCTCCTTCACTTTTGAAGGTACATGTAGCTAGATACAGTACTCTAGGTTTGTGGCATTTTTCTTTCCACATGAACTATCTTCTTTTGCTCTCTCACCGTTTGCATGGTTTCTGAGAAGTCCAATGTAATTCTGTCTTTGCTTCTTTATAGGTAAGGGTTTGTTTGTTTGGGTGTTTTATTTCTCCTCCAGTTTCTTTCAAGATTTTCTCCATCTTTAATTTTCTTTAGTTGGAATATGATATGCCTAGGAGTTTAGATGTTTTATGTGTTTATTCTGCCTAGTGTTCCCCAAAACTCCTAGATCTGTGATTTTCTTTCATTAATTTTTTGAAATTATCAGTCATTATTGTTTTAAGTATTTCTTTTGTATCTTTCTCTCTTCACGTTTTGGTATTCCCAGTATGCCTATGCAACACCTTTCATAATAGTCACAAAATTTGTGGATGTTCTTTTCTGTTCTCTTCATTCATCCTTCTATTTACACTTCAGTTTTAGAAGTTTTTCTTGACAAGTCTTCAAGTTAATTGATTCTTTCCTCTGCCTTGTCCAGGTTTACTGCTGAGCCCATCAAAGGTATTCTTCACTTCTGTCACAGTGTTTTTGATTTCTCATATTTCCTCTCCCTTCTGAGAGTTTCCATCTCTCTGCTTATGTCACCTATCTGTTCTTTCATGTTGGCCACTTTTTCCATCAAAGCCGTTAGCACATTCATTATAGCTTTTAAAATTCCCAATCTGAGAATTCCAACATCTCTGCCAGAGCCAAGTCTAGCTCTGATGCTTGTTGTCTCTTCAAACTGTGTTTTTTGTCTTTTAGTATGCCTTGTAATTTTTTGGTTGAAAGTTGGACATGATGCATCATGTGGAGGAAACTGAGGTAAATAGACCTTTAGTGTGAAATTTCATATTTACCTTGCTAGGGTTTAGTCCATATTCATTGTTTGCCATAGCCATAAGTGTCAGAGGCAAGATATTCCTCAGGGGCCTTCAATTTATCTTGGTATCTTTGGGTTTTCCTAGAAACTTCTTTTTAAATTAGGTCTGAGGTGAGCAATTCTTTCACTAGTATCCCATTTTTATCCAGGAGCCCCACTGATGTGGTGGAAAGGTGTGGAGAAAGGGGAAGGCTAGATGGGGGCTAGAGAGGTATTTCATTCTCTCCAGGTCCGGTTTGGCATTTAGGGCCATCCTACTTTCTTTTGAGGGCATTCTCATGAAGGTCAAACTCACAAAGGTGAGAGCATCCCTTAAGATTGGACCCCCCCCCACCTTGTATTTTTTAAAATTTTCAAACTTTTCCACACTGAGCCACACCAGCAATACATCAATTACAGTTTGGATCTTCCTTCCCTAGTAGTGGTTCCTATGGAGAGGGTTCTGCTCCAGAAAGCTGAGATTCTGTTTCTGCCTGCCTGCCTCTCCAATTTTGGGGCAAAACTTGTCCTATGATCTTAGTTCTCTGAAGGATCTAAGAAGACTTGTTGTTTTTCAGCTGGTTGATTTCCAGTGCCAGGCCAGGAAACTAGAAGTCCAGATATATTTGTATCTGGACTGCCCCCCCACACCCCCACAATACTTACTTTTTATTTTTATTTTTAAAAAGATTTATTTATTTATTTATTTGAGAGAGAGACAGTGAGAGAGAGCATGAGAGGGGAGAAGGTCAGAGGGAGAAGCAGACTCCCTGCAGAGCCGGGAGCCCAATGTGGGACTGGAGCCTGGGACTCTGCGATCATGACTTGAGCTGAAGGCAGTGGCTTAACCGACTCAGCCTCCCAGGCGCCCTTCTCCCCATACTTACTGTATCAATCGTTTAAAATCTCTCCATGATCAATCACTACAGCCATCTGTTTTTTCTGTAGATTTTAATCATATTTAGTATAAAGTACTTTCTTATAAATTTATTATCTAGAATTATGTGCAGATCTATTTCTGTTGACTGCATCTGAATATTTTTTTGAATTTTTTCTCTTGACTCCGTCACATTTGTCTGTTTCTTGGCATGTTCAGTATTTATTATTTATATCAGGCATCATGGATGATATGGCGCAGAGATTCTGGGTTCTGTTGTAATTCTCTGAAGAATGTTGAGTTTTGTTCTTCAGGTGGTTGAATTACGGAACATCACCCCAAACTTATGGAGGCTGGGCTTTAAGTTTCACGAGGGCAGATATATTTTGATTTTGCCCTTAGTTCTAGGGCAGATCTCATCTCTAGAACGTAGTCTTCATTCCCAAGGTGTGGCCCTTTGGGGGTTTAGAAGGAAAACTGAGGCCTTTACCAAGCTCCTCTGTCAGACTTCAAACTCATCCATGGAACTGATAGCAAGTGAATCTCTCCTCAGCTTTTGGCCTTCCACTCTTAGTCTTTCCCTGGAGTCCCTGGAATTGTTGCCCACACGTGGGCAGTTGAGGCCAGCCACATACCTGAAGTTTACAGCTTCCAGCTCCTCACCCGCAGAGGCTCCAAACTTCCCAGCGTTGCCCCCTGGGTTTCCAGCTGCGGTGGTGTTCCCATCCTCTGCCTCTTCAGCCATTGGACCTGTGGCTTCCTGTTTGAGGTCTGGGAGAGAGAACCCTCACGGAAAAGCAGCTCTTCTTCTTCTTCTTTTCTTCTTCTCCTTCTTTTCAAGATTTTATTTATTTATTTGACAGAGAGAGACACAGCGAGAGAGAGAACACAAGCAGAGGGAGTAGGAGAGGGAGAAGCAGGCTTCCTGTTGAGCAGGGAGCCCGATGCGGGGCTGATCCCAGGACCCCCGGACACCCGGGCCATGACCCAAGCCGAAGGCAGATGCCTAATGACTGAGCCACCCAGGCGCCCCCAAAGCAGCTTTTCTTTCAAGAGCTGCTGCCTCCGTCTAGTTTTTGTCTGCTTGTTGTTCTTCTCCAGTGCTTTCAGGCAGTGGTTTCATATATTTTGTCCACATTTCATAAAGCAGAGCATTTTGTAATTACTGGAAGTAGAAACTCAATCTGTAATCCGTAGCATCCATTCAGAAAGTGAACTATTAAGACAAGCATACAAAATTAAGACCTACCCTAAAGGCGGATACCTTTTAAGTCAGGTTATTAGGGCTGAGGCGGACGTTGACGCGAGCCCCGCCCCCACAAACAGCTCCGCCCCTCGCACGCCCCGCCCCCTCGCTCGCGCCCGTTTCCATGGCGACGCGGCGCCAAGCTGTGGCAGCCCAGCAACCGAGTGGGCGTGCAGCAGCGGCTACATGAGCGCTGGGGTGGCGGCGGCCGGGCAGCGGCCCCCCAGCTCGGGGATCCCGGGCTCTCGGGGCGCGTCGCGCCCGCGCCCCCGCCAGCCCGCGGTCGTCCAGCACTCCGGACAGCACGGCGCGCAGGCTGGGCACAGCGAGGCGCAGAAGCGGGTCGTGGACCTGGAGAAGAGCCTGCAGTTCCTGCAGCAGCAGCACTCTGAGACTCTGGTCAAGCTCCACGAGGAGATCGAGTACCTCAAGCGGGAGAACAAGGGTGAGTCCGAGCGGCGGGGCCGCGCCTGGGGCACCCACAGCCGCTGGGGCCCGAGGGGGACGCAGACCTGCTGCCCGCGGGTGCCTCCAGCACGGAAACACGCGTGGACTCTAGAACACGCAGGGTTTTAAGGAGGACAGACACAGGGCGGCAAGTCAAACCCCGGGTCCTGCCATGCGGGGCTTGGACTCCCTTCCCCCGCCATCGGCCCCAAACCAGGGTGGTCTTGGGGGTCGGGATGCGTCGGGGCCATCTAGCCATCTGGCAGGGCAGCCTGTCCATGGCATTTCCCACAGTAAGCCCGGTGGCAGTCTCGTCTCTAGGAATCAGACCCGCCTGTTTAAAAAAAAAACTTTTTGTGGAAGTAAAAAGTGCGAGCATACAGCTCAATGATTTTCACAACCTAAATGCCCCCAAATCAAGGGCCTCTATGCCCGGCACCATCCAGCTCTCCCGCGTACAGGAGTCTCCTCAGGGCAAGGCCTTCCTAACTTGGCCCTGCTTGTGGCTCCTCACCCCCATGGGCCAGGCCTGAAGCGGAACCTGTCTTTTACTCTGCTTCCCTCTCTCTTCTCCCTTATGTTTTAGCTGGATCTCTTCTCCCCCACGCACCTAGTGCTACCTCAGTTTCTCCCCACCCTTCTCCTGCTGTCCACTTGAAGTGCTCAGTATGAGATCAAGGGGTCCCCATTATGTCAGGACTCCACCTCCCCTTGACATAAGGAGTTTTGAGTCAAGGTCATGTGTGAAGTCTCTCAGGGGTTCAGCAGGAGGGGAGCACCCGGGACAAGGCAGACCTCTTCTCTCAAACTGGCAGCAGCTTCAGAAATGACCGAAGCATGTGTTTGCTTTCAGATCTCCATTACAAGCTAATAATGAGTCAGAAGCCAAAGAAAGGTAAGAATGAGGCCCTCGGGTGGCTGATGGAAAGTTATTGATGTCTGGAGCAGCCCCTGGGTTGCTTGTGTTCACCCAGCTAGCTGCACTGTCCTATCCCAGTGAGGAGGGGTCCTGGGGGACCTGGAGAGACGCCACTGCCCCCAGCCATGGTTTGGGTGACTGTGCACTGAAGCACAGAGGTGGGCTCTCGGGGATCCCAAGGCCTAAGGTCTGGGCAGCAGGGAAACAGGCAGAGCAGCTGCCCTCCCTAGCGTTGCTGCTCTGATGGATTCTGACTTGGATTCTGGCTATGGTAGGCCCCAGGCTCCCTCTGCAAGGTTGGCAAGCACTGGGCAGCCCCAGCCCTGGGCCTCTGGGCTCAGGGCAGAAGGCTCTGTACTAGGAAGGCACAGTCCTTTCAGGGAGCCTCCCTGCCCATCTCCACAGTGACCAAGAGGGCTGGGTGAAGGCAGTGGAGATGGAGAGACCCACAGCCACTTACCCACTGCCCTTCCTCATCCTGATAGTAGCCCATTCACTTTGCGTGTCCCCCAGCCCAGCCTGCTCTCCCCACTTACCTTTGGGGCCCAGTCTGGGTGGTGCTAGCCTGGAGCCCCAGTCTTGGGAGGTGTCCAGGGCTCCTTTTCTAGGGGACACAGAGAATGGTGGGGTGGTGGGCCCTCCTCCGACAGGGAGGAGCAGCTCCGGTGAGCTGTCCTCGGCAAGTGGCGGGGCCTGTTGGTGGTCCCAGTGCGGAGATGCCAGGGGACCCCAGTGGGACCTCAGAAGAGGTCATCCTCCTTCAGGGCTCCTTTGGGCCTAAGCCCACTGCTTTCTGGATGGCCCTTCAAGAAATCGCCTTTTCCCCGGCCTTGGCTCTGCCTCACCAGAGTTGGGGAGGGCCCTGTGTGAGCACACAGGCGGGCACAGGCCGCGGGCCCCTCACCCATGGAGAGGAGCGGGGACAGAAGCATCTGGGGACACTAGGATGGAAGTGGCATTCCTGCCATCTCCAACTGACCCTGTGCCTTCTCCCACAGGCAGCATTTCCAGTTCCAGCTTTCATTCCATCAAGTCCGTCTCAAATTCGACATCAGGTGAGCACGCCAGCACCCTCTGTGAGCTCAGGGTCGGGGAGGGACACATGCCTCATGGGGACCCTGGGCCCAATGGCCAATGTGGGGCACTGAAAGCCCCATGGGCTTGGCTACAAAGGGAGTGAACACCAACATGGGGCACAAGGCCCTACGGCAGACGCCCCCCGAAATACGGAAAGAGGAGCCTCTGTGCCTCACTAAGTGGTCTTCCAGGGAGGGGTGGCAAAAGCCCTGCTCATTAGGACCCCCCACCAAGCAGGCAGGAAGCAGAGGTTGGGGGTGGGGAGAGGCGGCTCCGCCTGGAGTTCTGGGCTTGTGGTGTTCTTTGCAGAGTTAAGGGCTGATAGCTTCTTCTTCCCACTCTGCCTTCCTCAGGCCAGGCGTCCTTGCAAAGGAGCAGCCCTTGCCCCTCCTCTGTGGGCCCCAGGCAGGCAGTAGGCATTGTCCTTGGAAAGGACACTGGCACAGGCTGGGTCCCAGACCTCCCACTCAGTGTCATTTTGCCCAGAATGGGGCACTGCTTCAGAGTCAGGGAACAGCTGTGGGGCCACCCCCAGCCCTGGCCTTCCCTGACTACATGGAGCCAGCTTTTCACAGAACCTCAGACCCTTGGGTTTGGATCTCCCAGCAGCCCCCCGATGGGGGCTCTGTTACCATCTCTTGGTGGAAACTGAGGCAGGGGACAGGCACTCCATGGGCACACATGGCTGATCCTGGGCGACTTAGGCGCGGATTCTCGATGCCCACAGTGACCGCCTTGGCTGCTGCCAACTCTCAAGGCAAGGCCCGGACCCAGCTCAGCTTCTCCAAGAGGCAAGACTCGAAAGCTGATGTTCCCCAGAAGATGGACCTGGAAGAAGAGACCCCAGTTGCTGCCCTGTTCCACAACAGCAAGCTGGACAAAGCCCCAGGGATGCAGGGGCCGGCCAAGTAAGGGCTCGCCCAGACCCCGTGGGCCCAGCGCTCCATTTACCAAGCTCACACTCTGCCACCAGCCAGCTGCTCAGCCCTTCCAAATGGGCCAGTCTGCCGGTGAACGCAGACTTGCTCCAGGCTTGCCCATCTAGTGGGCACTGCCTTCCCCCTTTCCCCAGGGGGTCTGCAGGGTCTCTATGCTGACTCAAGCCCACACGAGGATGCCAACAGCAGCCTCCAAAACCGTTTTCTCACAGAAATGGAACAAAGTGATTTGGCCTTTATTTTTTTTTTTTTTTAAGATTTTATTTATTTATTTGACAGAGAGAAATCACAAGTAGATGGAGAGGCAGGCAGAGAGAGAGAGAGGGAAGCAGGCTCCCTGCCGAGCAGAGAGCCCGATGTGGGACTCGATCCCAGGACCCTGAGATCATGACCTGAGCCGAAGGCAGCGGCTTAACCCACTGAGCCACCCAGGTGCCCTGATTTGGCCTTTAAATTACCCTGCTATTCACCAAGTCGGGGAATAAGTAAGTCAGGTTCCTGGGCTCACCCGGGGAAGTGTGCTCAGCTCTGTGAGGCGCAGAGCTGGCAGGCCAGAGCAAGACCAGGCTGACACTTGAGTTTCTGGGACTGCCCTGGAAAGCAGCAAGGAACCTGGACTTTTTTTTTTTTTTAAAGACTTTATTTATTTGACAGATCACAAGTAGGCAGAGAGGCAGGCAGACAGAGAGAGGAGGAAGCAGGCTCTCCGATAAGCAGAGGGCTTGATGCGGGGCTCGATTTCAGGACCCGGGGATCATGGCCTGAGCCGAAGGCAGAGGCTTTAACCCACTGAGCCACCCAGGCACCCCAGGAACCTGGACTTTGCATCCAAAAACGGAGATCCCATTGTCCTCTGGGTAGGGCAACCAGCAGGCTTCCGCTTCTCAGCACAGTCCTTAGATTCTCTCAACCAGAATCACAGGTGTGGGGGTCAGGACTGAGGGTGGCCCCGCAGCTTGAACCACCTTGAAACTTCAGGGCACCTTGAGAGAGGAGGAAGGGATGGACCCAGGTCCCAGCTGGCACCGAAAACCCCCCACCTGGTGCCGGGAGCACCCTAGTCAGCAGAAGGGACCCAGTCCCTGAGGAGGCTGTGTGGACACCCCTCCTCCCCACACCATTCTCAGGCTGGAGCAGGTGGTGCCCAGAAGAGAGGTGGGGGGTGGTTAGACCAAGCCTGGCAGGCTAGCTCCAGGCTGCTGCAGTGACTGTTCCAGAGAGGAAGAAGGGGAGACCTCCAGTGCAGTGGCGAGCTCCACGGCAGGCAACCAGCACAAGGGCAAGCAGCCCCCCGCGATGAGCCTGCCTCCATACCTGCGCAAGCCCACCACAATTCAGCAATGTGAGGTTATCATCCGCCAGCTGTGGAACGCCAACCTCCTGCAGGCCCAAGAGGTGAGGCTCGGGACCCCGATCTGCCCCTCGCCACCTCTGAAGAGCCTGCCCACTGCCCCTCTTCTCCCTGCCTTCCAGTTGCAACACCTCAAGGCTCTCCTGGAAGAGAATCAGAGACCCAAGGCTGCCCCTGAGGAGTCTGGGCCCAGCTCTCCCAAGTGAGTGAGAGCCTCAGAGCCCTCACCCCATCCCACCCTACCCCAGCAAGGTCTTCTCCTCTGGGGCTCACTGCTGACTCCTCCCTCACCAGGGACCAGGAGGCCCTTCACCCAGGAGCCATGCAGCTCCCCAAGGTCCCCACCAAGGGCGTCTCCAAGAAATGGTGAGTTGCACTGGCAGGGGGAGGTTGAGGTGGCCTCCAAACCCCGTATGGGGTGTGGAAGAGACTGGGACCCAGATGGCTCCGTGTTTTGCCTGGGGCTGCATTGGGCTGGGCTCCTACTCCTAGGGGCTCTGCAGTGCCCACCCTCTGCCCAAACAGCCTGATTCTGAGCCCGATGCCCATGGCGGAGCGCTCCATCCTGCCGGCGCTGAAGCAGACCCTGAAGAGCAACTTCGCTGAGCGGCAGAAGAGGCTGCAGGTGGTGCAGAGCCGGCGACTGCACCGCTCGGTGCTCTGAGGCCAGTGGCGCCCATCTGCGCCTGCACAGCAGCTCTCGGCCAGGCCCGTGACCAACCCCCCGGCTGGAGATCCTCACCCTCTCTAGATAGCACTTCCAGACAATTCTCATACGTTTAGGCCAACTGAAATTCCAGATAAACGAAACTCGTGGCAGATAAAGTACTTGGTCTCAGAACTGGGAAACTTTATTTTCTTGCTCAGTATTTTGCTATTCTGCGTTTACATGAAAACATGAAAGAAGTATTACCCTACCCCGCTGAAGACTGGAAATAAAGCTCGTTCCTCCACTTGTGTGTCTCATCCCTCACTGCTGTTGGGCATCACTGCCCTGCTCTGTGCCCCTAGCTCTGCTCCCTGCAGTAGGAGGGGCCTGCCGGGGGTGCCTGGGACTCCGGGCTCATCCAGGGCGGGCAAGTGTGCAGGGGGGTTCCTGGCCCTGCGCACAGGGCGAGACGCCTTCTTCCCCATTGGTCCCGGCCAGCTTCCAGGCTGACAAACACGGCTGATGCGCCATCCTGCCGGGCCTTCCCTCCAACACGGAGGGCCACGGCGCCTCGGAAGTGGCCCTCTCCGGGGCTCTGGGGCCCCACCCGGTGATACTCCTGCCCCTAAGGGCCCCCACAACCACAGCTCATGGGTGCAGTCAGTGTTGCGTCCACCTGTCCCTGGCAGGGCTGTGCTCCAGGCCCATTTCCTCAGCACTCATCTCCACCTCGTCTTGCTTCTGGCAGCAGGAACCCAGCCAGAAACCTGGGTGAGGTTACGGCCCTGACACCCAAAAAAGGGGGAACTAAGATCTGGATCTCCATGGCCATCCCCAAGGTAGGGAACTGGGCTCAGCCCTGACAATGTTCCTCACTGGACAGTAGTACCCAGACTTTCAGAGGGGAGGGGACACAGTGACAAATTCATGACAAACACAGGAATAATAAATTTATTATAAGAACCACAGATGACATGGTAGTGCACATAGAAAAGGGGGACCCTCTCAACACCAGAGGGCTGGCGGGCTGATGCCCTGTCAGGGAGCCTTCTTCGCTCTCAGGAACGGCTCTGAGCCCTGACCCCAGAGTGGGCACGGTGCCAGGGACAGGATCCACCCAGGTGCCCCTGCTCCCCAGGCTCTCCCACAGTGCTGAGCAGACCCCCATGGCTTGAAGGGAGAATGCCATGAGGTATGAGGCCCAGGCGACCGCAGGGGATCTGCAACCACCTGCAGGCCAACCTTCCCTCTGAGACTCGGCCAGCACCCTGGGATGCAGGAGCTTCCCTGTGGCTTACCCCACATGCCCACGGTAGGCAGGGTCTGAACCTAAAACTGTGACCAGAGAATTCTGTGTGCGTTTTCAGGGTTTCCTATGCTCCCCATGTTCCCTTACAGGAACAGGATGTGTTTCTGGTGCACACACATAAGAGGCTCTAACAAGACCCTGAGTTCTCCCCCGTGCTGAGGAAGGACATAGGCCTTGGAGAGGCCGAGGGGACAGCAGCCCAAGGAGGAGCACACAGGGCTGGTGGCATGTCTGACTCCCTGGGGGATGTCCCAACCCCATCACTGATGCAGCCAGCCCCACAGCCACCTGCCCTCGTCATGTACAAGTGTGGGAGGATGTCTGGCAAGTCCCCAAGGCAGAAGATAAAAGCAGGAAAGCTAATCTAAGCCCAGGCTCTCTAAGGGAGCCAACACCTAGAAATGTCCGACTCGAGGTGCATGCCCTCTGTGGCCCTGACGAGGCCGCTGACTCTCGCTGCGGTCCCCAGCGGCTGGGTGGCTAGGCGGCTGAGAGGCAGGCCTGGTGGATGCTCTGTGCCCAGGTGTTGAGCAGGGCTGTGACTGAGTGCTTGTCGGGGAGCTGCAGCAGCCTCGAGGTCATACACCGGTGCACCGACTGCAGGAAGGGGTTGGCGTCTGCAACAGAGCAGTGGGCCATGAGCGGTGCTGGGCCTGATGCTGGGCCATGCAGCAACTCTCTGTGAATGGGCTACCCCATAGACACAGGCTATCATCTGGGGCATTCCACCCAGCCAACGTGAGCAGGGGTGCCATCTCCCTCACACAGTGGGGTAGCTGATGGGCTCCCCTCCCAGGCCCACGCATCAGTGGAGAACTACAGTGTAGACAGGTCTGGAGCCCAGGACCCCCACTCAGGGGCAGTCTTGGGATCCCAGCCCCCCACACTAGCTCTGAGCTGCAGGGGCACTGGTCCCCATCAACAGGGCTCTCTCTGGGCCTCTGGTCTGCAGCCATGTCACCCAGATGGGTCCCCACGAACCCTAGCTCCTTCTGTGCTCCCCTATCGGCCTTGCAGAGGCCCCCAGGAGTGGATGGGCCTGCTCACTCCTCACCACTACACATGGCTGCCCTGCAGGCAGACAGAACACCATAGAGACAGAGACCCCTTTCTTTCCAAGTGATTTCTGGGCAACCCACTCCTGTCCACAAAGGGGAAGAGAAAGGGGAGGAGTGGGCTCCACTGTGGGAGCCCGGAGGAAACCCAGTTGCCTGGAGCCAACCCCGTCCCGCCACGGCCCCGAGAGAGCAGCCACAAGGCCTCACCACGGCTGTCCTCGCGGCTCACCCACCGTACTGCCACTGCCGGTCGATCCACAGTGGGCTCTGGGCAGGGTAGTCAGCAGGAACACTGAGCTCCAGTGGCGGCACACTCGGGAGATCCTTGTCATCTGCAACACATGCAGCTGTGCCTGTGACCCGGCCCAAGGCCTCAACCTGCCCTGCCTCACAGCCCTGATCCGAAAAGGGCTCTTCGAATCCCAAAAGGCTCTGGGGAGGCTTGCTGCAAAGTCTGGAGGTCACTCTGACTCCCAGGCTTCCACATTTCCCTAGGACCTCAGGCTTGGTACCTAGAAGGCAGGGAGGGGGCCTCCCCAGCAGGGGTAAGAGGTGAGAGTGTGGGGGCTCCAGGCTCAGCCCTCAGGGCACATCCTAGGCTAGGTATGTGGGAGGATCCAGAAGGATGTGGGGCTGGTGGGCCTCGGGCCACGGTGTGTGTGTGCCTATCTGTGGGAGGCACAGTGCGAGTCCCGATGGGGCAGGTGGGCCTGGGCTGGGCCTACTCTGGAGCCAGGGGCAGGGGCAGAACCCTGGGGCTGGAGTTTAGGACTCAGTCTCCCACAGCACCAGCCCCGCCTCCCTGGTACGCACCCAACTTGCATATCAGGTGGACGGTGCCATTGTTACTGCAGTGAGAAGGATCCAAATTCACCAAGAACTTAGGATCTAATCTGGCCACTTCCCCCTGGAGCACGTTGGGGATGCTCTGCCGCTCGTCGTCTTCAAACCTACGCTTCCGGGTACACACAACCGGGGCTCTGGAAGAGGCAGCTATGGTCACCACATGGGGCTAGGCTGTGGCCCACGACCCACAGCCCACGGCCCACTGCCAAGCGCGAGCATGAGCCCTGTGCTACACGTACGTGATGGGTGGGCCGTGGATGGCGGTCATCGCCGGCACGAAGGTGCGGTACAGGGAATGGTTGAAGACGGGTGAGCGGATATTGGCCAGGACAGCATCAAGGAGTGGCTGGCACAGGTATTGCTGTTTGGTTGGCGGCACCGGAGGCGGCGGGGGTGTGGGCTGGGACAGGACAGTGGGGTCAGCAGCCCACTCTTGGGAAGCTTTCTAGACCCTGAGGTCCTCAACCTCACAGCCAGACTTTCACAGCTTCCCCACCACCTCTGCCCCCAAGAGATAAATACAGTTATCTTAGATGCACTCGCCTGCCTTCTGTGGCTTTGACTTTCCCCTGAGGCCCCTCCCCCCAAGGGCTTGGCCTCGTGTGGAAACAAGACAGTGGAGATGAGCGTACACAAAAGTCTGTGAACCTGGCGGATGGAGGGAACACCCACAGGACCACAGCCGGAGGGTGACCTCTCCCATGTTCGCACACATGCTCTCCTTCCCCAAGGCCGACCTGACCTGGAAGAAGACTCCTGGGAGAGGTCCCCAGGCTGAGTGGCATGCCCCCTCTACCCACTCCTGACTGTGAACACTTCTCCCCACTTGTGGGGTGAGTCCCAGTCTCCTCAGAGATGCCTGCGGCCCTCTGAACACCACCAGGCCGTGGTGTCCCACTCACCACTGCCATGTCATTCTTGAGCTTCTCCAGGGCAATCTCACACTTCTGCAGTGTTTTCAGGGGGCACCTGTGGGGAGAAGGGATGTGGCTGACCCTCCATGCTTGACGATGGCGCGCTGGTGGCTCTCGGGTGCCGATTCTAGCCACCGCCCGCCTGGCTTCTTCTGGTGTGAACAGAGCCAGCTTCGGCCAGCACAAGCCTCCACAGGAGCCCCAGCCATTGACCAGCTGTTCCTAGACGCAAAGTGTAAGGACAGATTGTCCTGTCCTCAGGAGTGGCCCCATCCTGGTTGGCAGAACAGGGCATAAATGTAATGGGTCAGTGGGGAGGGACAGAGGCTGGGCCCCTGACCCCCAGCCGTAGAATTCCAATGAGGATCAATCCAAGAGGGCTTGGAGGGTGGTCCAGATCCAAGAGGCCTAGTTCTGCTGTTTCCAGCATTTTGTCTAGTAAATGGAAAAGAGAAGCCCTTCTAGAAGGGAGCACAGACTAAGCTGAGGCAGGGAGAGGGACAAATCCAAAGGCCAGTCCACATGCACAGTCCTGTACCGCAGACCAAGCTCTGGTGCTCACAGCAGCCCTGGCACTGACCAGCATGGGCGTGTGTGCCGAGAAGCTAGTGCCCCACTGCCTTACAAGTGCTTCTCAAGGGGTCGTCTTGTTTCCTTTTCCCAGCCAAGCTGAGTGAGCCACAGCTGCCCCTTTTTGCAGATGGGCTAACTGATATGAAGTCACTTGCCAAAGGCCACTGGTAAATCAGGGGCACCGCAAAGGTAGGGGGCCAGGGGCTTGGAGCCTCAGCAGACAAACGTAAGTGGAGCCCTAAGGCCCCTTCTCTGAACTCCACATCACCACTAAACGCTCATTCAAGGCTGGGCCAACCATGCAGCCGGATGTGGGCAGAGTGCCATCCTTCCTCCAGGAGCCTGGAGGCAAAGCTCACCGCTTAGAGGGGTCTGTCAGGATGTCCAGAAGGCTCTTCATCTTACTCAGGTCCTTTTTTCTGTCTGGGACAGAGAGGGGCCACTAAGACACGTGCCTGGGCTATCCCCCCGCCATCCCCAAACATGCTGTGCCCCAGCGCCGGCCGCACCTTCATTCTTGTCAATCTTGTTGATCATGCGGCGCAGGGGCTCGATGTACTTGGACAGCTGCTTCAGCTTGTCGAGGTACTGCTGCTCCTCGGCCTGGCTGGAGCCAGCTGGGCTCATGACTGAGCTGGGATTCACTGCAGGATATGACATGGTAAGCGCAGTTCCCACCCACAAGCCCGGGCTCTGCAAACCCTCCAGGTGGGGATCTAGAGCTCACCCACCCTGTTATAAGCGGAGGCCTCCAGATGGTGAGGGGCGAATCTCAGCCCCTTGACCTGCAGGTCTGTGTGTGGGTTACACAATGGGTTCTGGGCCTTGGATCACACCCAACCCCGACCCGACTTACCGGGGGTGTTTAAAGGTCCCGGGGAGGGGACGCTGAAGTTCTGCGGGGTGCGGGCCGTCACTGGACTCTGGGAGGGCTGTGGTGAGGGGCTCGGCAGGAAGCTACTAGGGGAAGGGGCAGGGCCAGAGCTGCAGCAAAACAAAAGCAGGTGCACCTGTGAGCTGGGGCACAAGGTGGGGCCCGCCCTGGGAGACAGGTGGGGAGGGCCACCCCCGCCAGGCCTACCTGACGTTGGAGTTGGGCTGCGAGCTGGGCTGGCCAGGCTGCGGGGATGGCTGGGGGGGAGGGGGCATCGACTGTGGGGTCTGCACCTGCTGGCCCGGTGACGGCGAGGACAGCATGGTGAGGCTGTTCTGGCTGACCTGGAAGTGGAGGGGGCTCAGCCTGCTCGCCTGCCACACGTTCTCACTCCTGCTGCGCCCTCACTCCCACCCCCATCCCCTTGTCACAGACCCCATCTGCACACAGAAGCCCCCTCACCCTCTCAGCCTCACCCAAATACCCCTTCTTTCAGACACCCTGCGCCATGAATACCAACACGGGCACAGGGCCCCACCCCGAGGATCCACACACACAAGTCCACGATGATGAGTGGCTGGCACAAAGCCCTGGCTGGGCAGCTCCTGCTCCTTGGCAGGGAGACCATGAGGTCCATAGGCTTCTGCGCTGGAACAGGACATCCCCATATTTCTGTTTGACAGATAGGGGAGCCAGAGAAGGCCTATGGCCTTGGATGGTGCTGCCTGGCCTTCCCGGCCTGTGTTGCTCTCCTCTAGGTGCCAATGAGGACCCCGCCCTGAGACAGATGGGACCAGCTTCCCACATGCTTCCATGAGCTCCCCCCAGCTCTCAGGGCACAGTGGGAGCCTCTCTCATGTTTAATGGGAGCAAAGTGGCCCCTGTGTCAGCCCCTGCCAGCACGTGTGGCCTGAGGACCCTCGGTCTGGTGGAGCCAGACCTTGACTGGCAGAGCGAGCAGACCTGCCTCGCCCAGGACATGGTGACGGTGGCGTAAGGGCCCGGCAAGAACCAGACCAAAGTTCCCTGCTAGTTCCAGGGCTTCCCAGGGTCAGCGGAGAGGGCTCCTCCCACACCCTAGTCAAGCTCCTACATGCTGAGCCCCCCTGCTTCCTGGAGCCTAATCCATAACCCCCCAACTCTTGGACTGTCCAGTTCTGCAGACTGAGCCCAGTGCTTGTCTCAGGGTACTCTAGACCCTCGTGCCATCTGGGGCCGGGGGTTTGCGCCTCCCTCCCACACACTCATCTGCCATGGGCGCGGGGGCAAGAACATGTAAGCTCAGGCCTCCAGCTGCTAGGCCCGGTTGTTCTTACAAGTGAAGCAACAGGTCCCAGGTGATTCACAGTGATGCCAGCGAGGGCAGAAACAGGGCCTGGGGCAGCTAAATTGAACTGAGTGCAGCAGGCTTCTCCTAGGCAGGGCCTGCCTTCAGTGCTGGGCTACGCTGAGTCCCAGGGCAGGCAGCATGCCCCTGGCACTGGACAAGAGGCTCCAGAATCCACCCAAGGACCAACAAACTCCCAGGACTAGGAAGGTGAACAGGCCATCTCAGAAGAGCCCATGCCAAGAAGCAGATGGTGCCAAGGAGGGAGAACTACAGGCCTAGGGCCTCCACACCCTGGGCTCAGCCTGCGAGGCCTGGAAACTCCCCTGGAGTGGTTTCCTACAAAGGCCCCGCTGTCACCTCCCCTTTCCCTCTCCCCAACCTGCTGCCACACACCACCTTGTGCCCCTGAAACTGCCTCTTGATGTGCCCTCTTCCTGCCTCACCCACCTGCATCTGCCCCAGGGAAGAGCCCCAGCCTTATTAGCTTCTGCTCCAGCAGATGTCCCTTCTAGAAGGTGTTCAGCTCCTGTCTGTAGTGTAAAGCTGGTGCTTCTCTCAAGGGAAACGAGGCATGTGAGGGCACCATGACCAGCACAAAGCCACTGCCAAGGGGAAGGCCACTGCACAGTTCACTTCCCACCTAAATGTCTGAAGCTGTATCTTAAAAGGCACCCTCAGCACTGTGACCACAGGAAACAGGGCACTTTCCCCACACCCTCTGCTGGGTTCCATGGAGCACACATGGCTCCCCTGGGCATTAGAGTCTGCAAGACACAGGCAAAAGCAGCCTGCCCCGGGCCTGGGCACAAGCTCAACGCTTCTGCTTCCTCTTACGAGCCTGTCTCTTACATTGAGCCACAGGCTACCCCAGGCCACTCTCCAGGCCACCACAGGAAACCCCTAGGCTTTCGACATCCAATCCAGATCTCTTTACATCTGACAGTGCCTCTGGAAAAACGCCTGATTCTATTGGCAGCACACACATTCCCCTTCCCAGGCCTTCAGGATCCCCTCACCAGTCAGCACAGGGCTCATAGGCTTCCCAGATCCTGAGATGCCACAGACACACGCAGGACGAGGAGTCGCAACCTGAAGGCCTCTGTCACGAAAAAAATGGCCAACCAAAGTGGCTAAGAAGACAGAGATCCCCCCCCCCCGGCTTCAGGTTTGTGTTCCGTTTAGCTGATGCTGGGGCAGAGAGGAGCGAGACAGCTGGGCCCCTCCAGTGATGTATGAAGCCCCCCAGAGCGGGGCACCACTGCCCTAGCTCCGCATCTTCCCTCCCCACACATGTTCTGCCAGAGGCACAGGCTTGGCGGTCACAACGGCTGGCACATGCCATGTGACACTAATGTACCCGCTCACTGTCACCTACATATCACACAGGGGAAGTGGGAATTAAGAGAGAAGGGACATGCTCAAGGTCACACGGCTAGCAGAGTTCAGGCATCTCAGCACCATCTACTCTCCCAAGGAGCAAGGACAAGTGTCTGGGAAGAGACCCTGCACAACAGCCTGAAGGCAGGAGTGGGGGAAGGCAAGTTTCAAGCAGAGGGGACACAGCCAAACCACAGGGGAGTGGCGGGGCCAGGATGCTGGGCAGCAGGGCAGCAGGCCTCATCTGGGGAGCTAAGTGCAATGAAGATACCTCAGGGGACGCTGGTGGCACCATACCCTGTAGCCATCTCGGGACAACCCATAACCAGACATCCCTGGAACATTCCTGACCTCTTGGACCCTGTACGTGATGTGTCCCCAGAGCAAAGAGGAATATGGACCCTACAGTGGCACCACCTGCTCACACTGCCAGGGACCCCACGTCACCCCTGCACCCCTGGACCCCCACGCAGGGCACTGCATCCAGCACGTGTCCAGCACAGAATCCTGCTCTGTCATGGGCGTCGGGGTCATGAAGTATTCCCCCAGTCTGAAGACACAGCCATGGGACACGCTGCAGGGCCGGGGGCAGAGAGTGTCTGAGAGCCCCCTCTCCTGAAAGGCTGACAGAACAGGCCTTCTAGTTCGCCTGTTCTCCTGACCCCGGTTTGTTGTCACAAGGAAGGAATCAGGCAGACAGGTGCTGCAGGCACTGAAGCACCTCACTCCAAGGCCTGGAGCAGCCGGCTGCCAAAGGCTCCGCTGGGGTACCCATAGGACGGCAGCGGCAGCCCTGACCTGTAAGGAAGCATCTTCAGAATAAGCATGCTCTTCTCAGAAGGGACGCGATCAGCAAGACACAGACACGAGAGCAGCTGCACACTGATTCTGGACCCAGGTCTGTAGCCAGCCAAATGACCACAGTGTGCCTGCGCTGGCGCAGGGGTGGAGGGAGGCAGGGTGTGGGGGGCAGGTTTGACCCTCGAAGCCAGGACCCCACCAAGAGGCCAGGGTGGGAAAAAGGAAGTTGTGGAGCCTGGGCCAAGGATTTAATGGAGCATCTGGGCCCCTTTTACAGGGAATGGTGGCTTCTCTGGCCTGAAGCACTGCCGGGGGCCCAGTGGCGGACATTTACCTCCACTGAGGGGGGTGACAACAGGGAGTTCTCCTAAATGCGTGACCTGTGACCCACTGCATTGAGGACGAACAAGTCCACAGACAGAAGTAATTCAAGGCCTGGCATGTACCACACACTCACCATGCTAGGGACATATTCTTATGGAAATCAGTGCCGCGTGTTGACGCCAAGGTCATTCCCCCACACCCAACAACCCAACCTCAGTATACCTGATGGATACCGAGCCAGAGGCTGCAGGAGAGGAAAACAAGCAACTCAAGGTCACAGAGCTGAGAATCAAAGGGACCAGGACAGGAACACTCACTAGTGACAGGTGCGCAGGTAACGGGGCCAGCAGTGCCTGAGGCAGCAAGGGATGGAGCCCCGAGCAAGGGGTCGTGTGGAGGACCCCATGCAGCCTTAGGTCATGAGGAACTGCGCCCGGGCTCCGCGCCGCCCAGCCCTCCGTGCCACCTCAGTTAATGGACCCACCGTCCTGCCACACAAACTCGCTCCTCCAGTGAGCTCTGTCAGAAGGCCTTTTGACCAGCACGTTCCAGCCACTTCTGCCTCCCACCATGCAATGACTACCAAAAGGGAGGCCAGTGCCGAAGAACTCACACTCCAGTCAGTGAGAAACTGCTACTGGCACATCTGGGGCAACTCTTTAGGGTCAGGAGGCAGGAAGGGTTACAAGAGACCACGCTGCCGAATGGCAATGCCTCGGCCTCAGGAAGGTCCCTGCCCCTGTCTCAGTGGCGGTGGTGGCGTGGCGCAGGGCCTGAGGCCGGCAGCCCATGACTACCCTGCCCGGACAGCACAGCTCCTGGGTGGCAACAGTGGTGCCTGCACACGGGCCATCAGGGAAGGGCAGGCCCATCTGCTAGGGTTACAGGTGCGGCTGCCTGACAGGAGGAACCGCACCTTACAGTAGTGGCAACTCTGGGGTGTGCACAGCAAACCCACTAGAATGGGAAGCCCATCAGACTAGGGAACTTTCTTACCACTTTATTCTCCAAGTCCTAGAAAAGGGCCTGGTCCACAGAATGCACATGACAACAATCTGTTAAATGACTATGCCACGGAAGAATTCCAGATGCCATACGGTAATGGGAGAGCCAGAAATTCAGCTCTCTGAAAAAGTGTGATGCACACAGAAGACTCTGGACACCCAGAAAGGAGCTCATGTAGTAAATTCTACACTCCACCCAGTAAACTGTAGAACAGCATAGTGCCCGAGAACTTTCCACCACAACAGACGGACTTGATCTATAATCTGTGCTGTCCACTACAGGAACCACTGGTTTCCTAATGGCACCCTGGGCCCTTGACATGTGACTGAATTTCTTTCTTTTTTTTTTTTAAAGATTTTTATTTATTTGACAGAGAGATCACAAGTAGGCAGAGAGGCAGGCTGGCGGCGGAGGGGGGAAGCAGGCTCCCTGCTGAGCAGAGAGCCCGACTCAGGGCTCGATCCCAGGACCTGGGAACATGACCTGAGCCGAAGGCAGAGGCTTAACCCACTGAGTCACCCAGGCGCCCCTGAATTTCAACTTAAGAAACTGAATTTTTAGTTTTTTTAAATCTCAACTAATTTTAAAGTGAATACCTATGTATGGCTGGTGATTATATAGTATCAATAGCACAGCTCAAGAAAGCCAGCCTCTCAGGTGCCTGGGTGGCTCAGTGGGTTAAGCCGCTGCCTTCGGCTCAGGTCATGATCTCAGGGTCCTGGGATTGAGTCTCGCATTGGGCTCTCTGCTCAGCAGGGAGCTTGCTTCCCTTCCTCTCTCTCTGTCTGCCTCTCTGTCTACTTGTGATCTCTGTCAAATAAATAAATAAAATCTTAAAAAAAAAAAAAAAAAAAGAAAGCCAGCCTCTCTGCTTACCTTAGGTTTCATTTTACCACAAAAAAGACCCCACCATAACTATCTAAAACACTAAACTTTAAAAACTTTTTTTTTTTAAAGATTTTTATTTAATTATTTGATAGACAGAGAGAGATCACAAGTAGACAGAAGGCAGGCAGAGAGAGAGGGGGAAGCAGGCTCCCCGCTGAGCAGAGAGCCCGATGTGGGGCTCGATCCCAGGACCCTGAGATCATGACCTGAGCTGAAGGCAGAGGCTTACACCACTGAACCACCCAGGCACCCTAAAAACTTTTTTTTAAAGTAAACTCTACCCCCCGGTAGGACTTGAACTCATGACCCTGAGATCAAGAGTCAAATTCTCCAACTGAGCCAGCCAGGCACCCCAAAACATTAAATTTCTTCAAAAGGAAGTTAGCTCCCATGTTCTCCAGCAAGTGAAAATACCAAAACTATCCAAAACACTGAAATGAAAATAAACCCAGGTATTCACTCCTGCACCACATAAGCCAAACCCAGCTCACCTGAGGTTGGTAGGTCACTCTGAAAATCACAGTGAAGGAAGTCAGCTGCAATCACGACAGGCCTCACGAAGATGCTCAGAGGACCCTGAGCTTCCTGGGGGCCCTCGGTGCTGCCCCAGAAACACCTGTGCTGAGGGCTATCTGCCCAAAGGGGTGGAGCTTGACTGCGTGGTAGCAGGGGGCTGGTGGGCAGGAACTGGGCTCTTACATGCATCCCACCTCAGGCCAAGGCTGTGGAGATCATCTTGAGGTCAGAGGGAAAACAGTGATCCCGCCAAGAAAAACAATGTGTGAGCAAGTGGAGAGGGGTGTGCAGCCTCTGAGACAGGGAGCGCCCAAGGGTGAGGGATCTCTGGGGCTCAGAGCAGCTTGGCTTAGAGGTCCCCGCCCACAACACTGAGGCCTATGCACACATCCAGAGCCCACTGGAGCCTCCAAGAATGCTGCCTCCAGACCTCTCTGTGCTGTTGGTTTGCACTCAACAAACCTCTGATCGGGGTGCCTGGGTGGCTCAGTGGGTTAAAGCCTCTGCCTTCAGCTCGGGTCATGGTCCCGGGGTCCTGGGATGAAGCCCCGCATCGGGTTCCCTGCTCGGGGGAGAGCCTGCTTCCCCTTCTCTCTCTGCCTGCCTCTCTGCCTACTTGTGATTTCTGACTGTCAAATAAATGGGCAAAATCTTAAAAAAAAACCAAAAACCTCTGATCTGCTGATGAGCCCACAGAACCCTCAGGGCCCAATCTCATGGGCCACGGTGGTGGTTCTGGGAGACTAGGCTCTGGTGCCAGACTCAGAAAGAGAGCCCTCCACTAAAGTCACTATGAGAAGTTGACCACCATTAAAACAGAAGCGTCCACAGAAGCCAGCTCGCAGCACCTCTCCTTTTCAGGAGTCAAAATGGCTGATCAAAATGCCTTTGAGGGCCTGAACTCAAACCACCCTCCTCTCCTCAGGCCTCTGGGCAGCTTTCAGAATACTGGTTTCCTTCTGTGAGGACAGTCACAGCGGGGTTGGCAAGGGAAGCCTGGCACTCTGTACCTCCCAGGTGCACCTCTCAAAGGATGCGGCGAGTCAGGTCTGTCCTAAGCATACAAGATGACTGCAGACTCCAGAACTCCAGCGTGCTCTGGAAATGCTCTCCTCATCCACATATACTTCTAGAAGCATATGGGTACCGGGTCAGGCTGAGCACAGCTGTGAGTCTGGGCCTGGCTTGTGCTAATGGGAACCCGGTGGTCGCCCGTGGCCTTGGCACCCTAGCTCTGGGCTCAGAGTCGGAGAATGGAGCCTGCACCTGGGCCCTAGAGAGCAGGGTCTACATGCACTCACAAGCGTTAGGATGAAACCAACTAAAACAGCAGGGCTGGGTGCAGAAAGGAAGCAGATCCAAGAAAAACCCCAACCAAAACCTCTGTCATGGGAGGTTTGTAAGCTGGTCCCTGAGACCAGGGCGGCCTGGATGGCCACTCAGTCCCTATGGCAGGTATGCCAGGGACAGCGCTCTGACCCAGGACAAAGGCCTGCTCCTCCAAGAAGCCTCTGGCATCACATGCCTGTTCCACACTCACACCCACGGGTCACAACGCAGCAGCCACTGGGGGTGACACAAGCAGCAGCAGATGCCAACCTGCTGGGCTGGGGAGTGGATGCCCCTCCAGCCACACAACAAAGAACCTGCCAGAGTGGGAAGCCAGGAAGCCACTGTCCCGGTGTCTGCCAAAACTCGGGCCCAGTCCCATGGAGCCCACCAGCCCGTGAGACACAAAGTGGGACACTGGCGGGGTGTGCGAGCACTCACAGGGTACTCAGGGAAACAGGCATATCTTCCCCTGGAGGGCCTACGGCCTGCAGAGAGTGGGGCCGAAAGCAAGGGGCCTTGGGACTGGCTCTCTAGTGGTCAGCTGGGGCAGCAGTGAACAGTGTCTGTTTACAACCAGTACTGCACTCACAGGAGCCCACCGGCAACTCAGCAGCGCCCCCTCAAGGGGAAGAAAGGCCTTGAGAAATCAGTCAGGTGGGATGAGGGAGGTGGAAAATTTTTCCAGGAAAAAATTGAAGTAATAAAGAATGAAAAGCTTAAATCTAATTTGCCACTGACTGCTTTTCTCGTAACTTGAGAACTCCTGAGAGGGCAAGTTCGTTTTTTTTTTTTTTTAAAACCACAAATCCTAATGGAAAAGACATCGGTAGTGTTTACCGGATCACATGAGCCCCACAGCCAACAACCAGCAACTCCTTGCATTCTCACAAGCATCAATGTTCACTACTCCCAACACACCTCTACTCAGAAAGGAATTCACACTCCACCGTGCAGGCTACAGGCCTGCTCCCCTGCAGGACACGGGGCAACAGGGCCCAGGAAGAGGAGAGCGAGGTCCAAGTAGTGCACCAAGGCATGGTGCCAGATCACCAGGCAGCAGGCAGGTTACCTGCACACAAGTCAGGGAAGTGTGCTTTGAGGACAATTCTTTGTAACTTGAGAATTGTAGCTAAATTTCCATATACTAACAGAATAGAAGGTTAAGAGACAAAAGCCTCAGTATTTTTAGAAACGGAGACACATTGTGTTCTGGGTTTATCTACAGTCACAGATAAAGTTTAGGGGAGAAAAGGAAGTTAGTGCATTTCTTGTCATATTCTAGTACATCCCACTATGGGTGATGATGACATCATCTTTCATTTACACAAGTAATGTCAGATAAAACAGCCTGGGCTCAGGGCTCACCAATTTTCCTGGGACACCAGAATACTAACCTTCACCCCAGGTTGAGAGCCCTAGTTACCTGTCAGACTCAGCACTGGCAAGTGTGAAGGGGCGCCTCTCTTCTGCTCTGCCTGGAAAGACCAGGCACGGAGGGCTGCGTGCTCAGGGCCCTGGCCCCAGCACTTCTCTCACAGAAACACTAGAACCCGGCTATGCATCAGGACATGCATTATCAGTTAAACAGCAAAAAACTGGAAATCATTTCAGGGTCCAAGAACAAGACACTAAGTAAGGACATAAAAATACATTCATAGGCCATCAGTGTAAAGTAACATTGACTGAGGGTATTTAATTATAGGAGAGGGGCTCCAGGCTGACTCAGTCAGCAGAGCACATGACTCTTGTCTCCGGGTTGTGAGTTCAAGCCCCATGTTGGGCATGGAGCCTACTTAAAATAAAAAAAAAAGTTTACAGAATTGTTTACTTCTGCAGTAATGAGAACAGGAAAGAAGCCATTATAAAATCCTATGTACAGCCCATTATGACCTCAATGATGTAAGAGAACTAGAAAGGAAAAAAAACCAAACTGTCCTGTGCTACAATGTTTCTCTGTATGTCCCTCAGCTTTCTGTCTCCTAAAGTCACTTTTTTTTAAGTTTTTGGGTCAGGGGGCACCTGGATGGCTCAGTTGGTTAGGAGTCTGACTCATGGTTTTGACTCAGGTCATGATCTCAGGGTTGTGAGATCAAGCTCTGCATCAGGTTCTACACAGGGTGTGAAGCCTGCTTGGGATGTTCTTTCTCCCTCTCCCTCTGGCTCTTCCCCCATGCTAGTGTGTGCATGCTCTCTCCCTAAATAAATAAATAAAACTTAAAAAAAAAAAAAAAAAGGTTTTTTGGGTCGGGGTGCCTGGCCCAGTCAGTAGAGCATACAGCTCTTGATCTCCAGGTTGTGAGTTCAAGCCTCACATTCGATGTGCAGCCTACTTAAAAAAAGAAAATAAACAAATAAAATCACGTATTTGCATCAGAGTATCTGCAGCCTTATCTTGTCCACTGGGCCAACTCAGGCTGCAAAGGAAGGCTATGAATTCAAAGATGCCTCTGGGGAAGGTCTGTCACATCCCAGGAACCCTGCTGCTACTAGAACAACACAGCAAGGCAGGCCCGAACCCTGAGACAGACCAGCCACAGAGGCCCTGAGGGTGTGGCCACTGGGCTGAGAGGAGCAGCAGAAGGGCACACTGTGCATGGCTGGGTTTCAAGAATGCTCCCTCTGGGGGCGCCTGGGTGGCTCAGTGGGTTAAGCCGCTGCCTTTGGCTCAGGTCATGATCTCAGGGTCCTGGGATCGAGTCCCACGTCGGGCTCTCTGCTCAGCAGGGAGCCTGCTTCCTCCTCTCTCTCTCTCTCTGACTGCCTCTCTGTCTACTTGTGATCTCTCTCTCTGTCAAATAAATAAATAAATAATCTTAAAAAAAAAAAAAAAAAGCTCCCTCTGCCACGAGCACCTGGGAATCCCACCATACAGCCACAAAGCACAGGGAAGAGCCTCTCGCCTGCTCCCTAAGGTTGATCTGTGACACCTGAGAGGCAGATATCACTCCTGAAAAACATCAAGGCGCATGCCCCATAAAAGCAAACCCTCCCACAAACATTCAAGTAATGACCCCCTCATCCTCCCCAGCTATCAGAGTCCCACCATCTTCCCAGTGTCCCCACCGAAAAAAAAGAATCCGGGGCCCACCTTAGTTCTGCCTTAACAGAACTCCACTGAGTGGGGAAGGTTACACATCAAGGTTACTCTAGAGGTGACTGAGCCCGCAGTCAAGCTCTCATGCTGGCTGGGCTGGGTCCTCCAACAGAAGCAGAGCAGGGTAACCACCAAGAAGAACAGCCCTAAACACGGGCTCAGTGTGGGGTCCTTAGGTCACAGACCACATCTGCTTTAGGGCTTAGCTACATGCAAACATGTCAGGTCCCTATGCTGGCACACGTCCCTTCAGGCAGCTTCCCATGGACTGGATCGATGTGGCCAGGACCAGACCAATTTTGAGCCACCTCCATCATGAGATGTCATCAGACACTAACAGAACACACAGTATCCCAGAAGCGCTCAACATGCGCTGTTACCGGCCACGGAGCTGGGCTGACCCACAGGTAGTGCGCAGGGCAGGCGCACAGCAGTGCTGGGGACAGCCCAGCTTGGGGCAGAACCTGGACATGTGGCATGGCACCTAGCAGGTCTGTTCTGTCTAAAGCCAACACTCTCTCTTGAGCCAGTATTCCCACTGCCAGGTGGAGACAGAAAGAACCAAGATCCCAGACTAGACGTCTCCCCTCTTGGCACCAGCAGGCGGAGGTTGTGGGGGGTGGGGTCTGTGGAAAAATCATGAGGCCCGATCTGCAACCCCAAACACCAACAAGGATCTGGCCTCTGCTAGGAAAGGCCAGGCAAGGCCTACTCTGCCCCCTTGACATCCAATACACAGAGGGTGGGCACGGAGGGCCTCAGCTATGCCTCTCAGCACAGGGGGCCAGCTCTGGCAGCCAGCTGGGCGAGGAGCTGCAGCACAAGCCTGTGCCATCCACCGGCACCGGGTACCATCTTGGGGGTGCTCTTCTGTTTCCAGAGCACCACCGTACACCGACTGCCGGCCCTGTGCGCTGAGCTGAGGCGAAGCTGAGACCACAGAGCTATCCTCTCCAACACATGTTCTCAGAGAAGGAGGGAAGGGGGAAGCTGGATGGTGTCTGAAGAGAGGTGGCGGGGCTCAGATAGGACCGGGCTGGCCACCTCGAGGACACTGGCTCCCAGACCGCCCGTGATGCAATCAGGTCCCTCATGGGAGGGTGCCCGACATCCAGCTCCACGCACAGATGGACAGGCACCTGCCAGCAACTACGGAAGCCCTTGGCTGCAAAGGCCCTCACCTGCACTCCAGAGCCCACGATCTGGGAGGCCTGCGCTGTCGGTACCGCTGTCTGCTGCTGCACCTGGGGCTGTACTTGCTGCACCTGGGGCTGCACCTGCGGCTGCTGCACCACCATAGGAGTTCGCACCTGAAGGAGGAAGGGAGAATACGATCTGGACACTACCTCTGCGGGAGCTCTGAATCTCGAAGCTTCTGAGAAGGGACAGGGTCATCCTGATTACGCTGGCTCTGATGTCACCCTGCTGGCCTTACCCCTATTATCTCATTAGAAATGTGCCAATCCAGCCTGGCTCTGAGCCGGGCCCCACCTCCCCTGACTATGATGAGCAGCGTGACCCTCCTACTGGGTGTCACCATACAGCCACCACCACTACCACCTACTGCTGCAAGCAAACCGATGGCTCTCAAGGCCAAGTGCAAAGCCCAGCCTACTCGACCTCTGGGCCAACCATGTGGACGGTCTGTGAGAGCCCCACTTAAAGCCCCTAATCCTCAAATGAAACCAGGGCTGGTCCCCAGGTAACACGTGTGACCATACCTTGCTCCTCACGACCCTTCCCAGCCTTCCAGCCTGGCCTTCTGGGTCTCCCATCTGCCCACCACTCAGTTCAAAGCATGGCCCATTCTCACTCCACTCAATAAATCAAAACCAGCAAAGTCCAAGAAAACCAAGGAAATGAGCTGAAAAAATAGTTCCCCAACTTGAGGCCAATATTGTGTCCTCTGTATAAATGTCACTGACTGCATTTGCTTTTGTACAGTGATATGTAACAAGACTGACAATAACACTATTTTCTATTAACACGTTTCCTCAAAATGCGCTAATGACAGGGATCTTTGCTCATAATGTAATTCTTATTTAGCAAACCACCGTGACGCTCACCGAGGCCGCATACCCTCCCTCACAGCAAGAACATGTGTACTGCTGTCCACCTGATCACCAAGTCTTAAAATGCCATGCACGGCTGCTGCCAACACTAGACAGACTGCTTGGAAGAACACAGCTGCCCAGCAGCAGGGGTGCCTCCGTGCAGGGTCCAGTAGCTCCTGGAATGCACACTCCCTTGCCAAGCTGGTTGCTGAGGCTGGCATGGGGAAGAGCCTCCTATGGCCCAGTGCTTGAAGAGGTCATGAAGGTTCTAGCCATGGAGCCCCAGAAAGAGCTGCCAGCCACATGCTGTACCAGGAGAAGGGCTGCGGCCCACCACAAGCCACGGTACTCACGAGTTTCAGCTGTGGCTGGGCATACAGCATCTGTCCAGGGAGGGCCGGAGCCTGGGACACCAGAGGCTGGGTCTGTGACTGCGGTGGGAGCTGCGATGGCTGGTTCTGAGCAACGGGTGGCTGCTGGGGCTGCGGCGGCGGCTGGTGGTGCTGCGGGTGGTGCATGGGCTGCAGCTGCTGGGGCAGGGCCTGGGAGGGGGGAGGCTGGGGCTGCTGCATCGGCGGCTGCTGGAGCGGTGGCTGGGCCTGCAAAGCTTGCTGTTGCTGCTGCTGCTGCTGCTGCAGCTGCAGTTGTGCCATCCGCTGTAGCTGCTGCTGCTGCTGTATCTATGGGCAGAAGGAGCCAGACTCGGTCACCCCACCAGCCTTTGGGCTCCGTGTCAGCCTCGGCCAGGGGAGCCTGCCTGGGCTGCCCTCGCTGGACTCCGGAAACACGCTGAGAGTGTGCCCACGTCCTGGCCACCAGACACTGGCCGCACCTGAGTCTGAGAATGGAGGTGCGAGGGAAGGATCCAGAGGGTTTTAGAAGTAACCCATGGAAGCTGGGGGTAAACGCTTGGGTGGCTGCAGACCTCTGAGGCCTCCCCAGGGATGCCTGTTTGGTCACTAAAGTGGGCAACAGTATGAGCCTTGGGAAGATAGCCCACCTCTGCTTTCCAGGATGATGAGAACAGTGGGACTGAGGACCACAATCAGCTCTGGGGGAGGCGGCCTCTGAGACCCAGGATGGTGGCTGCTGGGAACCAGAGGCAGTACGCCAAGGCCAGGAGACGGTGGGCAAGGGGAGAGCTCCCCTCAGGTCTTCCCTCCCTCAACCAAGAGCAGATCTGACAATGGATGCTTTAATACATCTAGATGCTGCCTGCCAACCACGGGAGAAGAAAACAGTTTCTAAAAAGCAGAGCTTCTAAGTGACACGCGGGAGAGATGAGGTCTGGTTCGAGCTGTGTCCAGACACCAAAACACTCAGAGACAAAACAGGAGGCATGCGAGTACTCAATGACAACATGCTCACAGGACGGCTCAGGCATTCCTGCACCTTGGGGTGCTCTTCTCACTTCTTGCTTCGGTTAACTCCTACAGGAACTGCTGGCACCCAGAAGCCTTCAAGGATCCAGTGCCCCCCACCCCGGCACACAGTAGGCCCGCGGCCAGACACCAGGCCTGACAGAGAGGCCCTCCTTGTGCCATCCCAGCGCCCTCCTGACAAGTTAAGGCCTCTCTCTCTTCCTCACCCCTGGCTCCACGGGAAACCCCCAGCAGAGGAAGCCCGGGTGCCGGGCGTCACGAGGAGCTGTGGTCGCCTCCAGGCCCCTGCACCCAGCGCTGTGACTGGTGCGTGTCCAGGGCTCCAGGACCACAAGGTGGGGGGTGGAGGGGGAGGGAGGCTGAGCACGGGAGCCGGGGCACCTAGTACCTGCTGCTGGTTTTGATGATGCAATTTAATCAGGTGTTGCTGCTGCTGCTGCTGCTGCTGGAGCTGCTGCTGCTGCTGCTGCACCACGGCCTGGAACTGCTGCTGCATGGCATTCTGCTGGGCCTGGAACTGCTGCTGCTGCTGCTGCTGCTGCTGTTGCTGCTGCTGCTGCAGCGCCACCTGCTGCTGCTGGAACTGCTGCTGCTGCTGCTGCAGCGCCACCTGCTGGAGCTGCAGCTGGGCTGGAGGCAGAGCGGCGAGTCAGGCGGGGCGCGCGCCCGGGGAGGGCGGGCACAAGGCCCGGGGGGGGGGGGGGGGAGCCCGGGGGGGGGGGAGCCCGATGCTCCGCTCGGGAGAGACCGCCCAAGGCGCAGGGAGGCAGCGTCTGCGTTGATTATGGGCCTTATTATTCTGAATTTCACTCCGACGACAGGAGAGAAAAGGGCCAACGAAGCCTTTCAAACGGCCAAGAGGCCCAGCGTCTGGCAACCACTGAGCTTTCTGTCTCTATGGAGTTGCCTGCTCTGGACATTTCTTATCAATGGAATCTCACAGTATGTGTGCGGTCTTTGTGACTCGCTTCCTTTGTTGAGAGTAATATTTACAAAGTTCACCGGGGTTGCACAAAATATTTACAAGGTCCACCAGGGTTGCACAGGAGTTTCATTTCTCTTTATTGCCTAATACTATTCCACAATATGGATACATTTCGTTTATTCACCCATCAGTTGATGGAGATCTGGACTGTTTCCACCATTTGATGGTTATGCATCATACTGATATGAAAAAACATTTACAAGATTTTCTGTGGTGCAGTTTCTTTTGGGGTGATGAAAATGTTCTAAAATTGATTGTGGTGTTTGAATCTTGCACAACTGTGTGAATATGCTTAAAAATCACAACTTGGGGCGCCTGGGTGGCTCAGTCAGTTAAGCATCTGCCTCTGGTTCAGACCATGATCCCAGGGTACTGGGATTGAGCCCCATGTGGGGTTCCCTGCTCCGCGGGGAGCCTGCTTCTCCTTCTCCCTCTGCCTGCCACTCCCCCAGCTTGTGTGCTTCCATACTTGCTCTCTCTCTCAAATAAATAAAATCTTTAAAAAAAAAAAATCACTGAATGTTGCACTTTAAATGCGTAAGCCACAAGAATGTGAATTACAGTTCAATAAACTTGTTATTTAAAATAAAGAAATAAGGGTGCCTGGGTGGCTCAGTGGGTTAAAGCCTCTGCCTTCGGCTCAGGTCATGATCTCTGGGTCCTGGGATGGAGCCCTGCATCAGCCTCTCTGCTCAGCAGGGAGCCTGCTTCCCTTCCTCTCTCTGCCTGCCTCTCTCTCTGCCTACTTGTGATCGCTGTCAAATAAATAAATAAAAATCTTTAAATAAAAAATAAAATACTCCAGAGAGATCCTTTGTACATTTCATCCAGTTTCCCCAACAGTACCATTTTACAAAATTGTAACATCACCACACAATCAGAATGTAGGCTCATTTGTGTGGGTGTGTATATGAAGCTCTATAGTCTCCTCACCTGGGCAGATTCAGCCATATAGGAGTCAAGATAGTGAACAGTTCCAACACCACAGGGATTCCCCCAGCATCACCCAGTGTTACCCCCTTGGTCACCCCAGGCAACCACTAAGTTGTCCTCTAACATTTTGTCACTTCAAAAATATTATGTGAGTGGCAGCTCTAGAAGATGACCAGCTTTTTCATTTAGCATGATTCCCTGAAGATCATCCAGGAATTAATGAGTATCAGTAGCTCTTCTTTCCTTTTCACTGCCAAGTTGTATTCCATGGTACGGGTATCTCTGTTCAATCATTCATGCCATAAAGGACATTTGGAAGTGATCGCAGATTCAGGCTATCATAAGGCTGCCACGAACATTCATGTACGGGTTTTTGTGGGAATCTAAGTTTTCACACCTCTGGGATAGACGCCCAAGAGCACGACTGCAGAGGTGTATGTTTAATTTTTAAAGAAGTTGAACCATTTTACATTCCAACCAGCAATGTATGAGTGATCCAGTTTCTTCTCATGCTTGCCAGCATTTGGGAGTGTTATTTTGGCCATTCTGCTGGTGTATGAATTTTTAAATTTATCTCTTCCTTACAGACTTTAAAAAAAAAAAAGATTTTATTTATTTGACAAAGAGATATACAGTAAGAGAGGGAACACATCCAGGGGGAGTGAGAGAGGGAGAAGCAGGACTCCCACTGAGCACGCAGCCTGATGCAGGGCTCGATCCCAGGACCTTGGAATCACGACCCAAGCTAAAGGCAGATGCCTCACCACTGAGTCGCCCAGGAGCCCCCCAGACTTCTTTTTGACGGAGAGGATATGCTGTGTGTATCGCAGAGCTACTCAGAGCATTGAGACTTGCTTTGTGGTTTACTCTTGCAAGTATATCTGTTCCATCCACATGCCTAGATGACGATGCTGTTGCAATTTTTGCTAAATGCACATTGTCTGCTTAACTATCTATAACTGAGAGGAGGAGCTGCCCAATACACCTTCCATCTTAAAATCTTTCCGTATCTTAAATTCTAGGTGGGTTTCTTCTAAAGATAATACAGCGGTACTGTTGTCTTTCATTTATACCCAATCTCACACTTCCTATCCTGTATCAGGAAGATTCTGTCCACTCACATATACTGCGATTGCTGGTATTTCTCAACTTAGCTTGTATGTCTTCCCTTTTCTAAGCTTCTTTCCCTCCATTTTTTTGTTTTCCAGCTTTACTGAGGTATAAATGACAAATTTTTTCCTCCTTTTCTGACTATATATATATATATATATATATATATATATATATATGTATATATATATATATACATTTAGAGATTTTATTTTTAAGTAATCTGTACTGCCAACACAGAGCTCAAACCCATAACCTTGAGATTAAGAGTTATACACTCCACCGACAACCAGCCGGGTGCCCTCTGGATTTTATTTTTGTTGGATGAATTCTGCATGTCATTTGGATTTTTTATTTTTTCTTACTCCATTTTTTCCTATCCGTTTAGGATTTATAAACTATTTCTATTGCTTTGGCAGTTACTTTTTCCTTTTTTTAAAACAATTATTTTTTCAATTCCATCATGCATATTTAACTTAACCAAGTATAAAATATACCCATATTTTAACATCTTTCCCAAATACAAGAACCTCAGAACACTCTGTTTTTTAAAGTAGGTTCCACATGCACATGACAGACCTGGTGGCCAACCTTGGATACACTTCCTGACTTCCACTTAGTTTGGACCCTGTTTATCTTCTTACACCCCCAAGGACACATACATTAAGAGGCAGAAAAGTGAGGCACCTGGGTGGCCCAGTCTGTTAAGTGTCTGCCCTCAGCTCAGGTCATGCATGAACTCAAGGTCCTGGGATCGAGCTCTGCATCGGGCTGCCTGCTCTTAGCAGGGAGCCTGCTTCTCCCTCCCCGTCTCTGCCCCCACTCATGCTCTTCCTCCTCAAATAAATAAATAAATAAATAAAATATTTAAAAAAAATAAATTGAGGGGCGCCTGGGTGGCTCAGTGGGTTAATCCTCTGCCTTCTGCTCAGGTCCTGATCCCAGGGTCCTGGGATCAAGCCCCACATCAGGCTCTCTGCTCAGCAGGAAGCCTGCTTCCCTGTCTCTCTCTGCCTGCCTCTCTGCCTACTTGTGACCTCTGTGTCAAATAAATAAATAAAATCTTTAAAAAATAAAAAAAATAAGTTGGGGTGACTGCGTGGCTCAGTTGGTTGGCCGTCTGCCTTCGGCTCAGGTCACAATCCCAGGGTCTGGGGAATCAAGTCCCACATTGGGCTCCCTGCTCTGGAAGCCTGCCTCTCCCTCTGACTCTCCCCCTGCTTGTGCTCTCTCTCTCTGTCAAATAAATAAATAAAATCCTTTAAAAAATAAGAAAAATTTTAAAATAATAAACATAATTAAAAAAAATTTTTTTAAAGATTTTTTTTTATTTATTTGACAGAGAGAAATCACAAGTAGATGGAGAGGCAGGCAGAGAGAGAGAGAGGGAAGCAGGCTCCCTGCTGAGCAGAGAGCCCAATGCGGGACTCGATCCCAGGACCCCGAGATCATGACCTGAGCCGAAGGCAGCGGCTTAACCCACTGAGCCACCCAGGCACCCCAATTTAAAAAATTTTTATGTAGCAGCACAAAATAATGGCTGGGGTACAGCCTCTGACCCAGACCACCTGCATTCAAATCCCAGCTCTGTCACTGATCTGCGCCTCAGTCTCCTCCTCCGCTGTGGAAAAAGAGATGATACACACACTAAGAATTAGAAACCTGTTAAAGCACTCAAAATAGCGCCTGGGATGCAGCACATCCGTGTAGTTAGCTGGGAGCACTATTATCTCATAGAGGTAATTTTTGTTTAGAAACCACCAAGAAGTCTGAACCCTGTGCCAACCAACAATTTGGGCTAGACAATTCTGTGTTGTGGGAGGCCATCCTGTGCACTTAAGAGGTTCAGGAGCATCTCTGGCCTCTACTTTAGATGCCAGGAGCACCCCCACAGCTGTGACATCCAAAATGTCTCCGAACATCGACAAATATCTCCCAGTGTACAAAACAGGCGAGAATCGCTGGTTTAGATTCACACACGCTTGCTACCTTACACAAAAACCATTTCTTCTCCCATTTTTACACCTGGCATCACAGGAAGGACTTTCTGAGAGGGAAGAGGAAATGGTGAGCAAATAAAAAGCCTTATGAGTGAAGGTCTCTCGGGCTTTGTTCATCAAAAACGTCTGCTTCCCTAGTCCTTTTGAGTTTTGCTGGCACACAACTGTGGTTGGCAGCTCTCTCCCCAGGGCTCTAACAACCTCCTGCTCTCTTCTTGACACCATTACCAAGTCCACTGAATCTACTTCTTGCTCCTTTCTAGCAACTGGCTATTTCTAAGCTATTCCTCTGGCCTTTGGTGTTCTGTGGTTTCCCCAAAACAGGTTAAGGCATGCATGCCTTATTTATCCTACACAGGCCCATGGCGCTTTTCCAGCCACCATCTCCTCACATGCTGGTGTGCTTCTGTCTTCTCCATTTGGTCCTTCTATTAGTTGCTAGAACCTGATTTTATCCTCTGCATTTCTTTTTTGGGGGGGGAGGGTTGCTGAGAATGGGGCTCGATTTTTTGACCCTGAGATCATGACCTGACCCAGCCAGATGCACCTTATCCTCTGCATCTCCTATCCTCCTATTTTTCCATGTCCCCTTCTCTGGGCTCCATTTCAGATAATTTCTTCCAATGTTACCTCCAGTTCATAAATTCTTACTTCAGTTGTATCTCATCTGTTGTTCATTCATCTCCACTTTCTAGTTTCAATAATTTTTATTTCTCCTTTCTACAAGCTCTACCTGGTTCCTTCTCAAAGCTCCTTGGTCACTCCACCAGGCATCACAATGCCTGTTCATTTGGAAGTCCATCCTTTATTTATTTAATCAGGCCAAACCCATACCTAACAATGGTTATGTGTATGGTCTGGGCATCTCCACATCTGTTTATTGTTTCCATTCCTCCTCATGATGCCTCTGCTTTCTTTCAGGCCTCCTGGTCTTTGATTGTGTGCTCACTGCTTGATCTTAATCTGCAATGCCCACAGGCCTAAACTGGGGGCACTGTCCTCCAATGTGCCCTTGCTTCTGGGGGAGCTAGCGATGCCAAAGGCCCCAGCACCAATCCTGCTAGAGAGAGGAATGCCAGACTTACTTTTTCCCAATCTTGCAGCAGGCCAATGCATAGCAGGCAAACCCCCCTACCTTCTGCTGGCCCAACAATCCAAAATGCAGTTAGGATCTAATTGTCTAGAAGGAGGATGGTTGCTCAGCATCCAGTCTGTCAAACAGCCAGAAACAGGCCTTATTTTCAAAGTTGGTTTTACAGGCACATGATATAAAAGTCACTGAGGAACAGAAATGTATAGTGACAAGTAAGTCTCCCTTCTATTGCTGTAGCCAAGCCCCCAGCCTCACCTACAGCAGTGGTTTCCATGACTGATCCAGGTCACCTGGAGACTATCACAGCGTGCCCTGGACTATCCTTGTAGAATCTCAGCAAAACCTCTGACCCAGGCCCTCCCCTGACGCTTTCTCAATCACACAGTGGCATATGGAGAAACTGTCAGAAGGGAGTAACAAATGCCCATAGGGACATGACACCTATTTTGGGCAGGCAAGAGGTCCAAGGCAGAGAGGGAGCGACTCTAAAAAGCAGCAGTGGGACATGGAAGTAGAGAACCCACATCCACCTACACAGAAGACCAGGTCCCTCAGAAGCTGAAAACAGGATGTGGGCCAAGATTAGATTGGGGAGGGTGTGGGCAGGATGCCCAAGCTCTGCCATGGTACTGACGCAGTCTCTGGAGGGAGACCACAAGGCAAATAACAGTAGCATTCTAAACTCATACACTTTAAAACTATTTTTCATTATAAAATCTAAGTCTGTGATAAAAAAAGACAGTTCAACCAGAGAATAACATAAAAGAAGAGCCAGAACCGGTACTTCTCCTGGGCACCCTTCCATGAGCCACCCCCGCCTGTGTGTTGGGTACGCTACTAGAGAAGAGGGGACATGAGAGCTGGAGATGAACACTCAACTGAAGAGATGAGCGTCAGATGGCAAGACGTCAGTAAGGAGAAGAGAATGATGATCCGAGAAGGGAGGCTTCCAGTGTAGGAGTGGATGGGAATGAGGTTGCACATGACCTCTGTGAAGAGCAAAGTGACACTCCCACCGGGAATGCCAACAAAGAACGGGGGTGTTCAGGTCAGGCAGCCTGGGCTCCCCCGCAAGCTCTAGCGGGCAAAGCAGACACAGATACACTGCCCTCTTCGGAGGGTTACTATGACCGATGCGTCAGAAAAATACATCAAAACGTCACAACCTGTATGTGAATCATGGTCACAGCAGCTTTATTTGTAACAGCTCAAACCTGGAAACAACCCAACGTCCTTCAAGGGTGAATGGATAAGGAAACTGTGGTATACCCCTGTCCATGGAATACAATTCAACAACGAACAGGGAATGATCTTACTGATGCAACTTGGAGAACCTCAAAGGCATTACATTGAGTGGAAAAAAGTCAGTCTCCAAATGTCAAACATCATGTGATTCCATTGATATAACATTTGTGAAGTCACATAATTAGAGCAATGGGGAACAGATCAGCAGTTGCCAGGGCTCGAAATTGGAGGGAGGGTGGGATTATTAAGAGAGAACACAACAGCTTGCTACCAGGGATGGAACAGTTCTACACCTGACGTGGTGGTGATGCCACACGTGATAAAATCTCACAGAACTATACGCACGTCAGCTCGCATGCAAGAAAGCATGTAAAAACCAGCAACATCTGAAGAAAGGCCACCTGAGTTGGCAGCATCATCGCAACGTTCATTTCTCAGTTGTGACAATGTGTTACTAAGAGGTTAGTGTTGGGGAAGTTGAGCAAAGGGGCACATGGGCACTCTCTATGCCATTCTGCAACTTCCTGTGACTCTTAAAGTATTTCAAAAAATACATACATAAAAATAAATACAAAGGGGAGAAAAGTACCAAAGCACTTCGCAGTACTGAAATACAATCCGAGCACTGAATGGCCGTTTATGAAAATCAAAGAGCCAATAAGACAGGCCCGGGAATGAACTGGGAAGGGAGACCTGCGCCACATAACTCACTCCCAGCTGGGGTAGCTGGATGGAGGGGCCAAGGCACTGGGTCCTGCAAAGCAGCACAAGGAGGGCATGGCACCGCCTTCAGGGAAGGGAAGCCTGGCCAACGGGCAAGGGCAGCACTGGAAGGAATGGCTCCTGAGACGGGGGCCTTCTGGGCACTGTGGGGTGCTGACAGCACTGCTTTGTGGGTGACAACAGCCTGAGACATGACTGTGACTATTTCAGCTGCAAAACACAGCCCCTTGGATGGAATCCCAGACTACTCCAACGTCCTCTGAGGCCTCCACTCCTGCTCAGGGGTAGGAGGAGGGCCTCGATGTTACTTAACCCTCTGACAGCCTGAAGAAGGTTTGGAACTTTTTCTCTCCATACACAGCAAAGATAAAAAGAGCTACTTGGGCGTTTCTTCAAGCTTGTCTCAATACCATCCTGAGCAAAGGAATAAAATGCACATCACCTGCAAACAAACTGGCAGGCTCTGTGCAAAGCACGGTACTCACTCTGTGGCGCTGCTGTAGATACAACAGCCATGCCGTGGGGGGCCATCCCTGAGGGGCCGGGGGGTGGCTGCCCTGAGAGGGGCATCGGCTGCCCCATGGTGCCAAGGCCACCCATCCCGCCCAGTGACTGTCCTGGGCCCCGCGAAGGCATGCCGATTCCAGCTGCTCCTGCAGCGGGCCCACCAGTCAGGCTCTGCAGCGCATTCATAGGGTCTGTGGGAACACAAGGGCACAGCATCTCAGCCGTACTCAGCATCTCAGTTCAGTGCCTGCTGAACCATAATGCTCCGAAGACTATGAGGCCTCACAGAGCACACATTTCCCCCCACCTCCAGGCACGACTCCCTCAAAGTCCCGAGCGGTAAAAGGCCATTGTCCCAGGAGCCTCTGGGCCCACAGTTGCCCATCACACCCCAGGAGCCCAAATGCCAATATGAATGTCTTTGCTCCTGGATCGTGAGCCTTCCTGGGCAGGGAACGCATCTCAAACCGTAGCCTGGCCTGTGCCAGGTCCTAATGCTGAGGGACAAACAAGCCCTTGAAGGCATGTAACAGCCCCCACCCATCCTGACTGTACACCCCTCCTGCTGGGGAAGACACAGCTGGTAACCCCAGGGACAACAAAGGACAGCAGGTCCCTCTTCATGGTAAGAAAAACCCTGTGGGCCAGAGAACTGAAGGGGCACAGACAGATGTTCTTTCAGGGAAGTTACAAGCCTCCTTGCACTCCAGCCGCCCACATCTGGTAAGTCTGTGCAGGACTCCACTAAGGAGTTCTCAGGACACCACACTGAAACAAGCTAAGGTGTGCAGGAGGGATGGGGGAAGGGCCCACAGAGTGCCACGAGATGAGGCACAGTGATGCTTGCCAGGAAGCAGTGGACTCCACTCACCGAGCGATGCTATGACCTGGAACAAGGAGCCCAAGACTCTTGACAAAACAATGTCAAGTCATGGTAAATGCTTCCTACAAAAAGGTATGGCCCAGCCAGTGTAGAGTGCCCTGTGCACAATCAGGTGCCAAAGGAACCTACACTTCAAGGCCAAGAACCCAGACATTTTCCTGGTCGTGTGCTCTTTATCCCACCCAGCCCTGCCTGGCTGACAATCCCTGCACATGCCCGGGAGAGCCCAGCAGAGACATGGGGGTCCACACAGACAAGGGCTGCCAGCTCGGCTGAGGCCAGCCTGGGCACCCGGCATTTACAGCTGGGCTGCCTGCGGTAAGAGAAACAGCGTGCCAGACTGGCTCCCTTCCTGACAGATCAGAGCTCAGCTGGCCATTGTGGATTCACAAAACCCCTTCGCTGGCAGCCTGATCAGCAAGACCAGGGCTGAATCAACACAGTTCCCGTGTGATAGTCTTGAAGTTAAAAAAAAAAGTAATTCTTAACTTAAAAAGAAACTTTGTAACTTGAGGAAGTGATCTCACAGCTACTCTCTAAAAAAATACTACTACAGATTATTATAGTGAACAGACCATGATAATTCTCCTCCAGGGAGCTCAAAATTTTGGGTAAGTCTCCATGATTGTAATTTTTTCAATCATCTTTTTGCCAGACAAAAACAGTATTTGAGTGACATGGGATGGGGAGGTCTTCTCTGACTGCAGCAGGCCAGGAAGAGGAAGCACGGAGGGTTGGGCGTGGCTCACAGTTCTCCCCGCCAGCCAGAGCTCTTCTTTGTGTGCACTTGATCCTCTAAAAACAGCTTAACCCAGGCACATGCAGCATCCATAATCACATTCTTGCCACCCCAAGCCCAAGGTTGGGATACAACTTTAATTCAAACAGGAAAAACTCTTACCACTGACCGAAGCTTGAGATTTTTTGTTATCTGTATTTAAGAAAACAAAAACAAAACACAGAGTAAACAAAGTTTTACATAACCACGTATTTCCTGGGTAAGTCAGCTTTGTAGGCATTTGCCTAGAGGTCATTTGCCAAAACTAAACACAAGGTAAAAGATATCTTGAGTGTGTATGCGTGCATGCATACGTGTCCACTCCTGGCAGAGCTGACACTCAAGGGGGTATGAGGGAAGAGGGTACAGAACCACCCAAGGTCAACCCAGAGCCCTGGAAAACTGCCCCCCAGGCAGAAGCCTGCTGTGAGCCTACTCTGGCTCTCCTTCCTGGGTGCAGGCTCTCTCAGTGGGGCCCTGAGCAACAAACACGAGAGCTACAGGGATCCACGATGGGTCCAGAATGGTGTCGAGACTTCCACAACACCTTTCTGAGCCTGCCCTGATGAGGCAGCATCCCTACTTTCTCCATGAGGAAAGTGAGTCGGTCCAAGGCTGGCCAGAAGCCGGAGCTACAGCTGCCCCTAGCCACCTGGGGGACAAGCACTGCAACAGGGCCTTCCTCCCCAGACTGGCGATGAGCTGTAGCTGGTGAGTGGGCAGGGGACATTCCTGGCCCCCAGGGCTGTGCGCTACTATGCCAGGGCCGCCTCCCAAACAGACCAGGACAGCCCAGCCCCAACAAGTAGAGCCCCTTGGCAGGACCAGCCAAAGCATCTCATCCAGGCTGCTCATTCCCCAGGCTTCTAGTTCTAATAATTTGTTCTAAACACCATAGGACCTTACCAAACACGCCAAAGAAAGTAGAATCAAGCGAAGTTCACCTGGCTGGCCACTCTCATAAAATAACAGTATGGGAAGAAGCAAAACCTATGGGTCACACAGGGACTCTGGGGTTTGCAACGTCACCTCTTGTCTGAAATTATTGACTAAAGCTGTTGCCACCTCTACAAGCATGAGTAGAAACCACTGGACATGCCAAGTGCATTTTCCACAGACAGGCGGTGTCCACAGCATCCCCCCCTCCCCCGGCGCCTGTAGTCGCAGAACTGCAGGCAGGCAGGCAGGAGGCGCTGTTGGCTGAAACCTCAACGGCCCTGTCAACCTGGTTTCCCTTAGAGACTGTGACCGCCCATCCAGGAATACTCCGAGATCTCCATGCTTACGTTTAACACACAAAAGACCACCATGACCCCTGAGCCTAGTCTGCAAGGACATGTACTTCTCAAGAGCCACTGCTGCTGCCAGGCTGGGCTCACAGCACCCCAGCGATGCCAGCAGGACCTTGTGAATCAGAGGGGGTGGAATGCAGCAGGCGCCAGGGGACCCTCTGCAGGGCACGGAGCAAGAGGCAAGACTCAGGAAGTTTCAGCCTGACAGGTCAGACCCCCACGGGTCAACAAAACCAACTCCTAGGGAAGGAAGATTCTTTTCCAGGGTAAACCTGGCTTATTTAAGAACTGCCTAGAGACAAAAGCAACAGTATTTTGAAAAAGGAGATGTTCATGGACAAGCAAAAATAGCAGTCCAGACCACTTGGAGGGTAGCATTTCAATTTTGCCAAAATCAGCATTTTTGAGGTTGAGGCTCTGAGTGGATGGGAAATAGAATCAAATGCAAAGCAATGTCGAACTTCCCAGAAAGCAGGAGCTTTTTAAACAGATATTCTGCCACAGGCACTGTGGCCAAGAAAGCCCCCACTGTCCCAAGAAAGGGCCAGCCCCTCCTGGCCATCAAAACGACCCAGAAATGTAAATTTTTACTTACGAATGTCACGAAAATGGATAATGAGCCTGGCCACGAGAGAAAGGTATTCATCCTAAAAGTAAAAACAGGAAGCAATTTAATCCCAGATGAAGAAGTGAAGTCGTGTGATGCCCCTTCCCATCCCCCTCTGCACGGCAGTGTCACCAAGCACAGGGTTCTTCCTGAAAGGCTGCCGGCCAGCCTGGCTCGGCCTCCTCTGGAATCCATCTCTCAGAGAAGAGCCGTCAGTGCTCAGCTACCGCAGGCCAACAAAAAGCACAAAGAAACAAAAAGCCAAGAGTATCGGATACCGAGAGGCATCAAATTGCTGCTCCTTCCAGCCTGGGGAAAACGTTCAACCAAGAGGGCCTCCAGCCAGCTCAGGCACCCCTCCTTTCACAGAGGAGATGAGGGGCCAGTCTGAGGTCACAAGGCACATCAGCAGTAGGCATGGGTGGGCCGCTTTTGTCTTTGCACTATTTGTATCCAAGTACTTTCGCTTTTAATACCCAGCCGGCCTGTTGCTCTCTCATTGCTGACGTGCCTGCATGCAAATCTGGATGTGCGCCCCTGGCTGAGCTTTTCCGAGATCTGCGTGAATCTGAATTTACTGCACAGGCAAGGAAGAGGACACAGGGCCATCCAAGGGTGGCAGGTAAAAGCCACTGGTGAGGGCCCTCTTCTTCCAGCTGCTGGGTTTCTGGAACTGCACCGCAGGACCTGCCTTCTACCGCTTGTCCTCTCTGTAACCAAGGACACCCGCTCCCAGGGGTTTTGGGGAGATCACCACTGTTGAGTCTGTCCTGTGGCCAACGAAGGAAGGCATGTGTGAGTTAAAATCTTATTCCAGAGAATCTGCACCGTCCTTCCCCCCGCTTGAAAAGCCCATCCTTCCAGCAAGGCATCCCTGCATGGGCAAAGCCTTTGCTCTCTGCCCTGCTCCCACAACCCTCCTTCCTAAGTCACTGCAACACCAAGAGAGTCTACTCGGCAGCAGACTGAGGGACGACACCCCCCACAACCCAGGACCAAACCACATCACCTGCAGTGTTACTACTCCGGGGACACAGGCCAGCGAGCCCAAGCACAGACAGTAAACCTACTGGGTTTACTTTTCCTTCAGGGAAAAGTGGTCTCAGGTGAATACAAAAATATAAGCACACCTTGTAAATCTTCATTACTCCTCATCTACCTCCAAACTTCACCCCACCACTCTCTTTTGGCCAGGGGAATCAGCAGACCCAAACATGAGGGGAGGGGAAGGCAAAGCCGGGATGCTAAGCACATGCAAAGGGGGTAGGTACAGGAAGAGGGACAGTGAGCCTCTGCTGGAGAAAAGGGACACTTAGGAGGTATGTCAACACTCCCAATATTTAGGGTGCCTGGGTGGCTCAGTGGGTTAAACCGCTGCCTTCGGCTCAGGTCATGATCTCAGTCCTGGGATCGAGCCCCACATCGGGCTCTCTGCTCAGCAGGGAGCCTGCTTCCTCCTCTCTCTCTGCCTGCCTCTGCCTGCTTGTAATCTCCATCTGTCAAATAAATAAATAAAATCTTTAAAAAAAAAAAACAAAAAACAAAACAAAAAAACACTCCCAATATTTAACTGCCCCCCCCCAATTTCTGATAGGAAAGACAATGGGCTAGGGGTGAAGGAAGCTCCCTCGAGTTGGGGTTCCAGCTTGTGAGTCACCTGCTGAGGCTGGTCCTTAAAGAACAGCGGTGTGATGAGCAAGGAGCAAGGAAGGTGGGCGGCCTGAAGGAAATTCAGGAAATGAGGTGGCCAAGTACAAGGGAATGAGGATTGGGAGACTGGCAGGTCAATTTCTGCTGTCTTGTTAAGGCCATAGGCCATCAGTTACACTGGGGATACCTTAAAATAATTTGTAGAGTTTTCTATACCTCCACAAAAGATAAAATGAGGAAACAGGTTGAAAGGCAACCAGATACTTTCATGCAGACAAAAGATAGAGTAAAAATGGAGCTTTGGAACATGTCCCCAAGGCTGCTCAGAGCCGCACTCTAGTCCTGAGCCCAGACCTGGAGGGTCAGCATGGTCTGTTCCCAGCTGGGGCCAACCGCTGCCAGATGGGGAGAGTGGAAGCTCTAGGGACCAGAACAGGCCAGCATGATGAGGTCTGGGGGTAGAGGGGTGGAGGGAGGGATGTGACCAGTGACAGGAGACATGGGCACAGGAAGCAGTTAGTCCCAAGGCCTCCAAGAGGTTTTCTTACACATTAAATGAATCTCCAAGATTCCTGCAGAGGCCTGGCCACCCAGGAACCATTGGGAGCTGAGTGCTGCATATCTGCAGCAGTGCAGTGTTCAGTCTCAGTGTTCCTCCTCGGAAGGCCCCAGAGTTCGAGACTGCCCCTCTCATGTCCCCCAGAGCGGGCTGCTTGACTTCCCTGGCCCCTAAGTGAGAAATCCTGATTGAGTTGCCCCCATGTGAGAATTCCCAGGGTCTGCTACCCTCTTTTGCTCCAAGGCAACCCACCTCTCTGGGACTGCCCCATCCCTTACCTTCAGTCAGTCTTGACCATCTCCCCCACTCAACATAAAAAATCTGTGTCACAGCTACAACACGAGGATGGGTGTCACCAGACCAAAGTAGTAACAGCTAACACTCTGGCACTTGACACGGTGCTGGGCACAATTCTAAACCTTTACATGTATCAATGCATTCAATTCTTCCAACCACCTACTGAGGCAGATGCAAATGAGAAGACAGAAACATGTGGGGAAAAGCTTTATAGTTTAAACCCTTGCCTAACCTGTGCAAGACTAGCATGAAGGCCCAACAACAAGAGTGAAGGATGCCTCTCCACATGGATGTGGAGAGAGTAGCAGGAGCAGGGACACACACAGGATCCATAGAAAATTCCAGGCACCACACACTACACGCTGTACACTACCTTTTGTCTAAGACATGGGGAATCTGAATATATATATATGCGCTTGTATCTGCAAAACAAAGTTGGGAGGGAAAATCGGAGATAAACAGTTACCCCCAGAGGTATCAGGGATGGGGCTGAAAATGAGATTTCACACCTTGTTATATGGTTTTCACATTGGAAGCATGTACGTTTTTTTTAATCAAACAACAGAGAACTAAACCAAAAGAAAAAAAATTCCTAAAATTTCAAAACTATCAAGTTGGTATCAGAATCACAGAGGGAAAAAAACCCTTGTCAGTGACCATTTTAAAAAACAAAAAAGCAAACAAAACAGAAAACTGGATGTTCTTAGTGGAAGGGATACACTTTACGGACTAACAGAGCTGCAAAGAAATCCTTCATTCCACATTTTGTTATTATTTGTTACCAGTATTAGTGGTAATATTAGTCCGTTCATTTCAAAAGTATTTTATGTTTTTAAGTTTATCTACTGTTTTTAGTAATCTCTACAGCCATTGTGGGGCTCGAACTCACAACCCCGAGATCAAGAGCTGCATGCTCCTCCGACTGAGGTCAGCCAGGCGTTCCCCAAAAGTATTTTAGAGTAGAGCAAGTAATTATGCTAATGATATTAGAAGCAAAGATACTCACATTAAGAGAAAGGATACACGTTTAAAACGAAAGTAAAACCCTATAAAGTTAAATTGGAACAGGAAATATCAGTGTGAAATTATGGGGTTTTTGAAGTTGTTGCTTGTTGCCACCAAAACGTATTACTTCTTAGCTCTGTTCACAATTAGGTGCAGAAGCCATTAGCACCAGTGCCCACACCGCATGCTCAAAATACCATTTCACCCTCATAAAGGAACCAGGGCTCCATAGAGGAATGGCCCATTCCGGGACCAAGACGCAAGTAAGCTGCAAAAGATGAAAGGAGTCATGATAAGGGACCCTAAGGGGGACAGGGGGTGCTTGGGGGCTGCCCCTGGGTGAGGAAAGGACCATAGAAGCATCGAAATGAACCACTGCAATGGACTGAAACACACATGATGGAAAGCCCCCAGGCTCATAATACTCACAGAACAGAACCCAACCTCACTCCCAAGCTCTTCTGATCACCCCTAGGGGTAAACAAGGGTACCAAGTCCTTGGGCTACAAAGGGACAATGGACAGGAAAGCATTCCTGGTCATCCAGAAGAGGCTGTTTCAAGCAACCAAGGAGTCTTGGTTGATGAAAGAAAACCCTTCTTTGCAGAAAAATTCCTTCTAATAAAAGTGTAAGGAAACCCAGAAAATTGACCATTTTGCGACACCCAATTAAATGGTGGTACCATCAGATGACAAGTGGATGCGGGAACTTTTTAGGAGAAGAGTCAGGCTGTCACTCTCTGAACTCCCGGCAAACTGTGGTGTTGCAGCAAACTATGAACACAGAGCCCCACCTCAGACATATTCTTGTTCATGACACCACGGCAACCCTGGGCTCTTCCCATCTAACACCTAGTTCTCAAGAATTAAGGGGTAGAAAAGAGGAAGTCAGGCAACAGGGGGCACTGTTGGTAGAAACATGCATGCCAAAGACTCTGCTACCTGGGATTCACAGGGAACTGAGGAACCTGGCAGAGAAAGCCCCATATCATCTTTGAGAACACATGTGTATCATCAAAACCAGAACGCTGGTGGAAAGATGTTACAGGTGTTTCTGGGGAGGGCTCAGAGGAAATGAGGAACATGTCATTGGAAACTGATGCAGAGAGAAGCTTCATTATCTAGTGGCAGAAGTTTGGCTGAATTGTATCCTAGTTGTGTGGAAGGCAAAAACTGACCTTGAAAGCAATGAATCTGGAGAGCTGGGGGAGTAGACTTCCAAGCAAAATGTTGTAGGTATGGCCTAGCTTCTTGCTGCTCAGAGTAAAATGTGAGACCAGAGAGACTGAGAGAAGAACTAGTAAGCAAAAAGGAACCTGGACTTGATGGGTTTGGAAAACTCCTAGGCTATCCTAATTGGGGGGAAAAAAAAATCAAGCTAAACTGAGGAGATTCACTGTTATGAAGATGTGCTCCTGGAGAAAAGGCCAAGGTGTGGCAGGACATAAATTTTATTAGTGCCAAAAAGAGTAGACACAGAATTCACAAACCCCTCAATTGGGAATCATCTCACAGAAGCCAAAGGCAGGGATGAAATCACACAGAAAAGATCGGTGGAGAAACCCCTTGTCTAATGGCATGGATCCCATCAGATGCATGGGAGACCCACAAAGGCTTGTGAGTATTACACCAGCAGAAACACTGACAGATTGGCCTGAAAAGGAGAGAGACTGGTTAAAATCAAAGAAGGGTGTCAGATTCCCAAAATGCTATAGGCAGGAAAAAGGCTGATAAAATGACTCTGCAAACATACATTACTCCTCAAGAAAAGGAAAGATGACTACAAGGGCAGAGCTTCAGGCCCAGAGGTCAAAGCCATGAGCCCAGACACTAGAGCCTCCAAACACTGGTAATTAGTTATAGCAGCTATAGGAAACTAATACACTGTCCCTAAAGACTGGCCTATTCTGGGCATTTTACACAAATGCAATCATGTTGCATAATATGGACCATTATGACTATTTTATTACACTCAGTATGATATTTTCAAGATTCATCCATGTTATAGCATGTATTAGTATTTTATTCCTTTATATGGCCAAATCACATTCCATTGTATGGATATACCTCCTTCTGTTTATCCATTCATCAGCTCATAAACATTTGGGTTATTTCCACTTTTTGACTATTATGAATGATGCTATGAGTATCTGTGGGCCAGTTTTTGTGGACATTTGGTAGTTCAATTTTTTTTTATTTTATTTTTTTTTTAGTTGTTCAATTTTTTGAGGAATCATCACACTGTTTTCCACAGCGTCTACACCATTTTACATTCCTTGCTGCAACGTAGGAGGTTCCAAGGTCTTCAGGCATCATGAGTGTGAAGTGGTGTCTCACTGTGGTTTTGATTGGCATTTCCTTAATGACTGGTGATGCTGAGCAGCTTTTCATGTACTTCTTGGCCATTTGTATGTCTTCTTTGAAGATATATCTGATAGAGTCCTTCATGCTATTTTTTGAATTACGCTTTTTGTTGTTATTGTTGAGTTGGAGAACTTCTTTATATATGCTGGATACCAGTTCCTTAACAGATAAATAATCTGCAAATATTTTGTCCCATTCCATGGTTTGTCTTTTCACTCTCTTGATGATGTCCTTTGATGCACAAGAGTCTTTAATTTTTTTTTAAGTTTTTAATTTTGATGGGTCAAACTAACCTAGGCTTTCTTTTGCTGTTTGTTCTTTTGGTGTCATATGTCAGAAATTGTTGCCTAATCCAAGGTCACCGAAGATTTATGCCTACAACTTTTTCTAAGAGCTTTATAGTTTTACCTCTTCAGCTTAGGCCTTCCATCCATTCTGAGTTAATTTTTGTATATGGTGTGAAAATGGGATCCAACCTCAGTATTTTATATATGGTAATCCAGTTTTCCCAGCACCATTTGTTGTAAAGACTGTTTTCCCCACTGAACTCTTTCAGCACCCATGTTAAAAAAAATCTATTAGGGACACCTGAGTGGCTCAGTGGGTTAAGCCACTGCCTTCGACTCAGGTCATGATCTCAGGGTCCTGAGATAGAGTCCCGCATCGGGCTCTCTGCTCGGTGGGGAGCCTGCTTCCTCCTCTCTCTCTCTCTCTGCCTGCCTCTATGCCTACTTGTGATCTCTGTCAAATAAATAAATAAAATCTTTAAAAAAAAAATCTATTAACCATAAACACAAAGATTTATTTGTAGATTCTCAATTCTACTCCACTGATTTGTATGTTCATCCTTATGCTAGTTTGACATGGTTTTGATTACTGTAGCTTTGCAGGACATTTAAAAATTCACAAGTAGGAAAAAAAAATTCACAAGTAGGAGTCTTCAGACTATTTTCTTTTCTAAGATTGTTTTGAGTATTCTGGGTCCCTTGAATTTCCTTAGCATCAGTTTGTTAGTTTCTACAAAGTCTGTTTGAAAGTTTTCCTCACATGTTGAAAAATGTATCAAATCCTAGAGCAGGTACTCCAAAGCCGGTGTTCTTGGCAACCAAAGGCCTTCATTAAGTGTTGGATTGGAAGTCATATACTTTAACATTTTATTCTTATATATTCTGAAGTATTTTAGACACACAAAAAATGAGTAATAAAACAAATGCCTGTGGTCTCTTACCCAGCTTACATTTATAAAAATAAGACAGAGGGGCAACTGTCTGGCTGTCGGTAGAACATGTGACTCCTGATCTCAGGATCATGAGTTCAAGCCACACACTGGGCATGCAGGCTACTTAAAATTGAAAAGAGAAAAAAAAAAAAAAAGGAACAACAAAAACCCAAAACAAAAAATAAATAAAAATAAAAATAACAGGAAAAAAAAGCAAGTAAACAAGCTAGCTAGCTCCCCATGCTACCAGTGACATGCCCTACGTCTGTTTCTTCACCAGTAAACAGGAGAAAATGTCACAAGGGCTAGCCAAAGTGTGTACTTCTCTCAGCCTCAATATATGCTTCAGCAAATACAGTTGGTGAAAACCAAGCAATGAACAGACAGTGAACTGCAGAAAGAGTATGTTTACTAAGGATGATGCAGGAGTCCTGACTGTCACACATTTAGACAGAACGGAGGGAAGGAGCAATGCCTACTGGACCTTCCTCATGAACCAGCTACACCAAGCCAGGCTTTCCTAGCAGATGTTAGCAACTGTTAAAAAAATGCTAGTCCTGAGGCACTGGCTACCTCAGTTGGTGGAGTGACTCTTGACCTCAGGGTCGTAGGCTCAGGCGTACTTTAAAAGAAAAAAGGAAAGAAAATGCCAGTCTTTCCATGTGTTCACATTTTTTAGTGCACACAGTTGTGCTTTTCTCAGCTCTAAGATGCAGGGCTTCTAATGCCTGAATTCTTGGGTGGTCCAATAGCTGCTCTTGATTAAACAGGGATACTAGAAGGTATGTTCAAGTTCAGTTAAAGCCAGACTCCAGACTTGTGAGGTCCCTTAAAAAGGATGAAGGAAGGAAAACCCCTCCTTTCATCAGATATACATCCTCTCCTTCCCTTGCTGGACGCACGGCTGTGCCTGATCCTAATTTCCCACCCTGTGCTTGTCCTTATTTATTCCAGGGGCTGGCTGTTCAGCTCAGGCCCACCTCTTTGATAGATCCTAAGGTGGCTTCCTACATCTGATGCTCACAGCCTCCCTGGTTCCCATTTTTCACTCTGGCTTCCCAAGTCGGGGTTTAGTTCTATACCAGTCCTTTCCACACTGTAAACCAGTAATGGTTTACTCTGTATTAAATGCAAAAGAGCAGATGAGTGTTTAACTTAGAGGCTTAATGTAAAAACAATCAAGTAATGAGCAAATGTTCAGAAATGCACCCAGCTTTAGTAAGCATCACTACACACTACCATTGTAGGCACCGCCACAGAGCTTCCGGGACCTCTGACTGTGCTCTCATCCAGGGGATGCCACATCTTCCCGAACCTTCAGAGGCTGGTTCAAGTTTTTGTGGAGATGTCACTCTCACAACAACCCACCATTCCCAGGCACAATTATTTTTGCTTCCATCAGCCTCCCTTAGGCAGGGAGTAGTCCCATCTGTAGGAATTAAAGGTGTTAAGGAATTAAAGTGGCTGTTTGGGTATCTTTTGCTTTGAGAGATGAGAGGGAGTAAAAGAAGTGGTTGAGTGTGGTGACACCAGACCATCTGGGTTCCACTCCCGGCTCTAGCTCCACCCAGATCTGTGACCTCCTGGTTAAGTTAACTAGTCTCCGTACGCCAGAGCCTCCTTCTCTGAAATTGGGGACAGTGGTACCATATTTGCTTCACAGAGCTGATGTGGGATCACAGGAGCTCACACATGAAGCATACCCAACAGGGCCTTGGGGTATACACTAGGCAGCCTGAGGTATCCATTAGCACCCCAGTTTCCTTCAGGGTGGACACCTCTGGACCTGCCAGCTTGCCAGGATTCCCCAGGAAGGTCAGCCCCTTCCCTGTGGCCTCTTACACTTCCCAGCCCCTCCTAGAATCCAGAAACAGAGAAATTACTCTTCCCTGTCTTTCTCCCTGCTCTACGGTCCCACCTCTTCAATTCTTTCACAGTTGTTCTGATGGAGTCTCGGATGGGAAGGGCAGGTCAACAAGAGTGCCTGGGCTGCCATCCGGCCAGTCCTCACAGAAGGGCCTCACTGCACTGACTGGCACCCAGCTCTATGAGGAGCCTAAGCAGCGGTAAAAAGCTAGGCAGCAGACAATCAGACTATGCTAGTGCCCAAGCAGTAGGTCTGTCTCTGTTTAAAAAAAAAAAAAAGACAGGAAATTTCCAACACCTGTTAAAAATACTTAACACTTATCTTCCAAATAGTTGGGGCCTCTCCTCTTTGGAGTTAGGGATTTAGAACCAGCTTGATCAAAGGAAACAGGACTGCCATCATTAAGGTTCAGAGTGTGGGCTAGAGCAAGGCAAAGGCTGAGATGGTTAGGGAGCTGTTGTGCTGCTCGATGCTCTCTTTGGGATGGAAGGCACCCCAGATGATAGGACAGGGTCTATGATAGCCAATCTCCAAGAGGGCCACCAACAATCACTGGCCTCTCTGTATAAACACCCTACAGCTCACATCAAAAGAAAGAGGTGAAGGGCGCCTGGCTTAGTCGGGGGCGTGTATGACTCTTGATCTCAGGGCAGTAGGGCAGGATCTCTACATCCAGTCCCGCAATGGATGTAGAGATTGCTTAAAAATAAAATCTTAAAAAAAAAAAAAAAAAAGGTGGCAATTCCCACTGCCCTTAGGACCTGCTATATCAGAGTTATGGTCTAGGACTTCTGAGGACTGGTAGCTTCTGCTCCCTCCTCTTCAGAAGCCAGCTGCCATATAGTAATAAGGAAGTGCACACTTTACTGCTGGAGACACCACATGGAGGCCACGTCAGGAAACTGATGTGCAGATACAGGAGGGAAAGCCTTGACGGACCTTCCAGGTCAGCCCCGCTGCCTGCTGAATATAGCTGCATGGGAGTTCGCACAGAGATGAGCAGAAGGGTCAGCCCAGCAATTCCCATTGCCCCAGCTGATGACCCACAGAATCAGGAGAAATAATTTATTGCTTCAAGTCATTAAGTTTTAGGGTAGTTCCTTATCAAACAATAGATAACAATGCCGAACCAACAAGTTTTGCATTTCAAAAGTTGAAATAAGCCCTCATCAAAGTCCTTTTAATTCTAAGCAAATACTAACAAAACCAGTCATAACATCCCATTCCCCCCCAACATATTTGCAAATTCATTACCTAATAGGAGACTTATATCCAAAACGCGTTAAAAACCCTTCTGGTCAATTAAAAAAAAAAGGCTCAATTTTAAAATGGGCAAAGGATCTGAATAAACATTTCTCCAAAGAAAATATGTAAGTGACCAGCAAGTACATGGAGACACTCAGTATCATTAGTCGCCAGGGAAATGCAAAGCAAAACCATAATTTTTGTGAAATATTACTTCACACTCACTTTGATGGCTAAAATAAAAAAGACAAACAATAACAAATATCGGTAAGGACATGGAGAAACTGGAATCTCATACCCTGTTTGTGGGAACGTAAAATGATACAGCTGCTTTCAAAACAGTATGGCAGTGTTCTGTTACCATAGGATTCAACAGCTCCACTCCTAGGTATCTACCCAAGAGAAATGAAAATGTTAGGGCCAGAGGAAAGCTTCTACACATGTTGTTGGTTTTGTTTTGCCTTTTTTAAAAAAAAATATTTTACGTAATCTCTATGCCCAGCGTGGTGCTCAAACTCACAACCCTGAGATCAAGAGTCGCACACTGCTATGATTGAGCCAGCCAGGTGCCCCTTGCACACAAATGTTCACAGCAGCATTGTTTTTATTTATTTATTACTTACTTATTTGAGAGAGAGAGTGTGTGTGTATGAGCAGGGGGAGGGGCAGAGGGAGAAGGAGAACCAGACTCCTTGCTGAGCAGGGAGCCCAACATGGGACTGGATCCCATCCAAGGACCCTGGGATCATGACCTGAACTGAAGGCAAACATTTAACCCAGAGCCACCCAGGCACCCTCACAGCAGCATTACTGATAAGAGCCAAAAAGCGGAAGCAACCCAAATGACCATCAACTGATGAACAGATAAATAAGACAGTATATCCATACAACAGAATATTATTCAGCAATAAAATGGAATAAACTATATGCAACAAAACGGTCCATGGATGAAACTTGAAAATACTATCCCAAGTGAAAGAAGCCAGTCACAACAACATTTTCTGTATGACTGCATTTATATGAACAGTTCAGAAAAGGAAAATCCATAGCAACAGAAATCAGGAAGTGGTGGCCTACGGCCGGGAAAATGGGGAGTGGGCAGTTTGTGCAGTATATGAAATAGGTCTCAATAAAGTTATTAAAACAAAAGAAGATGTTTATCATATATACCCAGAGTGCAGACCCCCCACGCCTCAGTGCTCAGAGCTCTTTCTTATACTCCATGTGGTCACAAACACACACCTGTGTGCTCTAACCTCTAAGACCAGATCATGCAGGTGGTTTCTCTTCTGGAAACTGCTTTCTCCAGCAGTTTGATGACTCTGTTATTTCCATTTTGAAAAATGTCCATCTCATTTAAACACTCAGACCATGCCCTAATTTCCTGAATTGATCTCTATGTCTTGACAGTTGGTTTATCCAAACCAGTATCCCCTCAAGGGCCATAAATAGGATCTGCTTTGAATTCCTGACACGCAAGGATGTCCTAGAACTCCCAACACCACACTCAGGCACATAGTGCTTAGGGCAGACCCAGTGCAGCCAGAGCCTGCACTGTCAGGATGTGTGAGCGAGGCAGGGCAGGTGCCGTGAAGAGGAAAAGTCCCGGGCATCAGCCACACACCCCCTTGCACAGTCTGGATTACTCTACGCAAGCCGCTGGCTTCCTTGTGCCCATTCTGCTCCACTTCTACTAAAACAGCTCTGCCCTGGGGAGAACACTCCAATGAAAGGAGGTGGTCATGTGAAGCCCATGGCATTCGGCCCAGGATGAGAGCTCACAAGGCAGAAATTCTTCCCCATTACTCCACCTGTGACACTCCTAGGCTCAAGGCCTCAACACCCACAAGCATCACCTTTAGCACTTAACAAAACACGAAAGGAACACCTTAGGGCCCACGTGTCAGGGCCCTGCGGGCCTTTAGTGAGGATCCCGTGGGGAGCACTCTTATTCAGAGGAGCAGCTGGGACCTCCATGAGCATCCTACAAGATTCCTGGGAGCTGACCATGAATGGAGGGTGTTGGCAACAGTGTTGTGGTCAAGGCTGGGCCTGCATCCTGCATGTCCCCCAGAGTACCCTCCCTATAACTATACCATGGACCCATGGGAAGACCCACAGCATGCTGCAATAAAGCCCATAGTGCCAAGGTCAGTCAGTGAGTGGCCACCCCGCCCTCACTCTGCAGGGAGCTTCCAGAGCCTTCCTTGCACCCTCCCCTTCCTGAGCCCCTGAGCCTTCTGCCTGGGGCTCCACCCACCAGGGCCTTACCCGCGTCTTGGCCTTCAGGAACACATGGCTCTCCATATCCTTGCTGGATTTACTGTGGGCCACACCAGCTTTTCTCATGGCATCCTCACTGTAATACAGAATAAAAAGAGATGTTCACACATACCTGTTAGTCTGCTCTTGTAGGGTTCCTGGCCAACAGGCCCTGCTCAGCCACTGCCCCTGGGGGGAAGAGACGCTGTCCCCCAGCATAGCAGCCTTGCTAAGGTCCGGGATAGGCATATAATTGAGCATTTATTGCTCAGCAGAGCAATAAAAGGTGGGCTGAGCAAGGTAAGGGGGAAGAGCTATGAGAAGGAAGAAATAAGAAAGGCAGACACCACAAAGCAAAGCAGTTACCCCTGGCAGGAAGGATGAGAGGAGCTAGGCCCTAGGAGTTGCTCACAACCAGCACAATATCAGGTGTACGCAGATAGCTGAGCAGCCAGCACCTTCTATTTCCTACCCTCTGAGTGGCTTGGGTGTCCCCACTATCGCCCAAGGCTGGCATTAAGAACAGTGGGACACCAGCTCCAGTCTCCTCCTCTGTAAAAGTAGGGGGCCATGCAATGTCAACTCATAGTCCCTCCCAAGGCAAAGGTCCTTTTTTTTTTTCTTTTTTTTTTTCCCCAAAGATTTTACTTAATTTATTTGTCACGGGGTGGGGGAGAGAGAATGTGCACACAAGCAGGGGGAGCGGAAGGCAGAGGGAGAAGCAGGCTCCCATTTCAGGACTGGATCCCAGGACTGGGGATCATGACCTGAGCCAAAGGCAGATGCTTAACCAACTGAGTCCCCCAGGTGCCCCATAGTAAAGGTCCGTATGTGGGACGTGCAGGTTCTCCAAGTGGGACCAAGGAGATAAACCTTACAAATCTGGAAAGGACTTAAAAACACATCTGCCAATAGGCACGTGGGTGACTCAGTCAGTTATAGCCTGACCCTTGATTTTGGCTTGGGTCATGGCCTCAGGGTTTTGAGGTCAGGCTCCACCCTCGGTGCAGAGTATGCTTGAGATGCTCTCCCTCTCCCTCCGCTCCTCCCCCACTCACGTTCTAAATAAATAAATAAATAAATAAAATCTTAAAAACCAAAAAAACACACATTTGCCAAAACCTGTCCAATCAGAGACAGAAGGCTATTTACGCTGTCTGCCAGCTGATGCTCTGCTAGGATGCAGCCACGCACACCGGCTGAGCTTGAGCTCCCCGGGAAAGACAGCACACACCCTGCCGAACACACACAAAGCTAAGAACATGTGTGTGTCTGTTAGAAAGGAAGGGGCATGTCAGGCTTGGATCTCAGGGCCTGGCCCGTCTGCAGCCTCCCTTCTTTGCAGAGCTGGGCGTGCTGACGAACGAACGAACCAACGAGCATGTCAGGGCTCTGTTGCCTCACCCCAAGAGGATCAGACAAGCCCAGTCCAGCTGGCGCTCGACAGCCTTCGGACTACTCTAACAAACCAACAAGCAAACCAACCAACCAACCCACCAAGCCCAGGATACTCATCAGTGTGCAACTGGGTTGCATGGTTATGTTTGTGATCCTTAAAGAAAGGATCACTCGGACAAATCTGTATTAATGTGTAAAGAAACGTAAAAAGACCCTGCCCCACCACACTGCTGGATAACTCATTAAACACATGAGTGCATAGTCTCTACCCCGTCTGCTTCCTCAAGCTGCACAGAGGCAAAGCAGCAAGTTCTTGTTGGCGAGGCAACCAAGATGCAGCAGACACGCGCACGAGGGGCAATGTGATCAGGGCCACAAGAGCAGAGCAAAAGGAACAATGCAGGAGGACAACGCGGAATCCAACTCGTGGGGATGCGAGGCAGCCAGGCTCAGAGGACCTAGCCAGCGTTAAGGCAAGCGTCCACATACAGACATCAAGAGTCATCACTTGGTCAGGCTAAGTCACGGAGCATCTCCGACAAGAGAAGTGATAGAGCAAACCTGCTTTCAGAAGGATGCCTCACCTGTGTCTCCCAGGGCCATACCTGTTCCCTTCCCCACCTTCCCAGAGCAGTGGGAGGCAAACCCTGCCCCAGAGGCTTGCCAGGGCTGAAGGCCACAGAGCTACAGACCAATGGAGGAGAAAGCAGCAGATACAGCCAAGAGGGCACCTGCTAGCCCATGGGACATGCTGAAGGCTGGCTGAGGACAAGTGGAGAGGCCATGGGTAGAAGGTGGAGCCAGGACCCAGGTATGAACACAAAAAGGCAGAGAACGGGGCTGAGGGCTCTGACACAGTACTCAGTTATGCAGACGGGCTCTGTGCCCAAGACGAGCAATCCCCCATGGCTTAGGCAGGCTCCAGGCTGGCTAAATGTCATCCTTACTGAGCTGCTGGCTGGGCACTTTGATGGAGTCCTTAGATTCACAAGCCCCACACAAACTCTATGAACCCTGACTGCAGTAAAAACACCTGGCACAGTCCCCAGAGACAAGACACAGACACCAGCTTAAGAGCTTTGAGGCCCTAAGGCACAGATGCCAGGGGGTGTGCTGGAGAAGGAGCCCTTTCCCATCCAGGTCCACAGAGAGCGGGGGCACTGGTTATTACATGACTGAAAGAGCCTGAGGAACACTGTCAGGACAGGAGGCCAGAATAGGGCCCATCCTGATGAGGCAGAATACACACTTGAGCAAGCGGAAACAGACCTGGGATAAATGTCCTTGAAGGGGCTACACAGCTATGGGACCAAGGAGGAAGGCCGCTCCTAGGCCAGGCACCAGGGCTTTGCGAGACAGCACCGTGCCCATTTCCCACACGTGTCCCTTCTACTGCTGCACACAATGCCTGCCCAAAGAGGCCCTGCATGTTTGTTGGCTGAAGAATGAACAGGTGCTGTGAGCACTGTTTTCAGTTCTGCAAACCATATTTTACAGAATGTTTTTGTTCCTGTTTCTAGTCTACAGGTAACGCTCCACGAAACAGAAGATGAGGCAAAAATGAAACCAGGCAGCTCTGTTCCCTGTGACCATTCCCACATCTTCCTCCAGGAGGCCCTGTCCTTTTCCTTTTCAGCTAACTCAGCATCTTGCCAGAGGCTCCCATCCATTATGTGGTTCTAACTGCACACAGAAGAGCTTCCTGCATCAGTGCTTAGGGGTGGTGTCCCTCCCTCCTTCCACACCAAGGACCAACATGCCTACTGCATGAGCCTGTCGTGGGTCCCAGCCCCACATTTAGGGCAGGCCCCACACAGATGCAGGACCAGCCACTCTGCTCTGTCCCCAGGATGCCTACAGGAAGAGCTGGATCTTGATGGCCATTCCTCAGCCTCAGAAAACAAACCCCTTCCAGCAACCGACACTAAACAAACGCAAACTAGCACACGAAAAGACAGCCCTAAAGACAGAGTGGTGGTCACAGCCTCAGAGAAACAGCTTAGAAGAACCAGCAAGTCCTAGTGAGCTCTGCCCACACAAGCAAGCCTAAGATCAGTGCCAGGAATACAAGGGCCTGCCAAGTCAGGGGAGGTCAGGGAGCAAAACCAGGGTCAGCTCACAAGGGTGGACCCTAACTGGGGCTATCCTGACACATCCTACCAATACCAAGTCCATTGTCCCCAAACCTGAGGCTGCCAGGAAGGCACCAGCACCATAACAGAGGGCCTGTCTGCTGGCCTCTGCCTGGATGTGCCCAACCCTCTAAGATGGATGAAGGACTGACACTGGCTCAAAGTACGTGGCCCCTTGCTTCAAGCCAGGCTCCCCAGCTCCCCAGCTCCAGCTTCTTCTTGGCCACCACGGCTACACCGGTCTGCCTGGTCAGGGTTCAACTGGTGTCTGGTTTAGACCTGAGTCTCGGAGGGAGGACCTGACCCATCCCACAGGCCCTGTCGGAGGAGGTCCACAAACTGCCCACACTGGAAACCTGGGAAACCCCTCCTTCACTTCCCAATTCTGACTTCTGTTCCTTGAAGTTCAAACCCTCACCCCATCTCCCACTGTTCCTGTGGTGGTCCTTCCTCATGGGCCTCTGTCTCCACCTCCACCACCTCCGCCAGTGCCCTAAGCCACAGGACAGTGAGAGTGGGAAGTGGCCCAGGCTATGTCCCTGCCTGCCTAAAGGGCCTTGCTCCTTACCAGCAACGCAGACAGCCATGGAGCCCACTCCCTCCCCCTTCCAGGGTCCTGCTGCTAAGCATGCTGATGCCCAACCACTGCACCAGCCTGTTAGGCCCTCTAATCGTGCTCCTACCCAGGAACCCAACTTTCTGCCTCACAGTAACCTTGTGGTCACCCTGGCCATACCTGCGGCACCTCCTGCAGGAACTGCTGGCTCCCTGTCAGTCGGCCCTGCCATCCCACAAACATCTTGAGAGCAGGGACTGGTATGCAACAGCAGTAATCAGCACCAGACAAATAACTGGTTATTTTTAACACAAGGGGTGGTAATGCCATGCATTTTGATGTGCAGAACCAAGAATCAGCGTGACAGGTAGAGGAGAAACTGGGACTCAAGCGAGTCTGTCCAGGCAGCAGAGGCCAGGGTGATGGGAAAGGTATGTGCTGGGGCGGGCCAAGTGCCGGGCACTGGATCTGCAGGAAGCAGACAGAGGAAGAAGGGCCTGGGCTCCAGAATCACACAGACCTCACACAGACCAAGGCTCAAATTCCGACCTGGCCACTCGCCAGCTCTGGGTCTTGGGAGAGGCTCTCCACCCCCACCCCCACATGTTCCTCGTAAAGGAGCTCTCTGAAAGGGCTGTGGCCAGGATGAAGGGAGGTGCACAGGAGAGGCCAGGGTGTGAGGACAAGCCTAGCCTGGGTCCAGCCTGCAGCACTCCTGTCCAGTATCTGGCCTGCTCTGCTGCCTCACCTCTACCCTATCCCCTGATTGGGAACCTCAATTCAACACCTGGAGTTGGTTCCCAGTCTTTGTAATCTGAATCTGGGCAGGATAAAGCCAAAGAACTAGCAAACTGTGTGTTCTAGGAAGGTATGCATGGGTGTTAAGCTCCAAGTCCGGTAATGCTCCAGCCTGCCCCTCACCACTCCAGCCCCCAGCTGGTGACTCTGATAAGGTATCACCCTGCGCTTCCGTCCTCACTGCCTAGGGCTGGTCTGAAGATTATAGTAGTTAACGACGTCAGGCACTTGGCACATAGGAAGCAGTAGGGTGCGTTACAGAAATCAGAGCACAGTCTGCCTAACTGCGCAGTAAGACTGCATCCCAAAATACCTCCAACGTTCAATGACGCTAGTGTCGCCCCCTTCCTAGCAGATGACAGCAGCAAGTGCAGGCGGCTCCCTCAGGCAGAGCTGCTGTCCCCCTGAAGCTGAGCCACATGGAAGCATGCCTTCAAGGTGCCCAGCAGCCAAAACACTTCTCAGAAAGGGCCTGTGCACAGGTATGCTGATGGGAAGTATCCAGCGGCCTTCCCTGCCCTCCAGCTGCCGGACCCTCCCTTTGTGCTCCACCTCCCTTTGTGCTCCACTCCAAAGGGCCGGGGTTCACACCCAGGGGCCTTCCCACCTCTCCCGACAGCACCCTCCTCAACACCGCCCCTTCTCCAGGTTCAACCTCCTTTTCCATTGCTGAACATGTGCTTGCATTCACAGGAGAGCAAGGCCATCTGGTTGGTCTCCTGCTGCTATCTAAACCAGGAAGGTTCTTTCCTCTCTGCGTCACAGACACCCTCCTGCCTTAGGTGGACAGGATGCTCACTCATCTGTGTGAGGTTTTTGTTCTGCCCTAAGGAAGCCTCTCCTCTTTTGAGAATCACACATTCATCAAGCAGCTGACCTCTCATGGGGCAGGAGTTTTGCCAACTCTGCCTCACCCCACCCTACAAGAGAAACTTCCAGATGAAGTGGCACCTGGGTGTGCAAAGAGTCTGTTCACCCACCTGGGACAGGACTTCGGAAGCTTGCCTAGGTGACACTTCGCCCAGGGTGTGTAAACGCCCCAATCATAAAAGTACCAGACAACAACAAGAGAACAGTTATGTAATACCGGGCTGAGGAAGGCTTTCCTGAGCACACTATCAAAAGTAGATACTATAGAGGGAAAAAGACCTTGCCAAGTTCAAAAAGATTCCTGCCACATTTTTAACCAAACATCCACCAAAGAGATAAGGAGAAAGTGCCCCTGATACCCCAGGCCCTCGGCAACTCAAGCCCATCCCTGATGTCCCGAGAGACAAGGTCCTTGCTTCCCAGTCAGGTGCTCATGGCAGCACCCACCGCTCACCCCCGCACCCCATGCCTGTGCAATGACCCCGTATGTTTTTGAGTAAGCTCTCAGCACTTGCGGCACAGCCTAGGAATACGCCATATCTGGTAAAGCAGAGCTCAGGCCAGCACAAAAGAGAACCGTTCTGCCCTCTCTAAACACCAGCTGGGTCCAAGCATTGCCATGGTTGAGGCCTAGTCCGAAGACTCTGCTTTCCCCCAGTGCCAAGGAAGCCCGTGAGCCTGCCACCAGGAGAAGGGCCAGGAAGTGAAGACAGACCAGAAGGAAAGCAAATCACTACACTGGCCCTGAGCAGGAAACACAGCTTTGACTTAAATTAAGCTAGCCTAAGCCACAGTCTAAATAAATATGTTCCCTACAATAATTTCATTTAAAAATAAATTTAAATGAGATATGAACCTCCAGTTTGGCATAAAAAACTGAACCTGCATGTCTTATTTTGCTGCAACTCAAAACCCCACTAAAACTACAGAAAAGGGAGGATTTTGTTTTTCTTTAACACAAACTCACAAAGCCAGGAAGGACTGGAGTGATGGCTCCAACAACAGCATTTTAGAATCTGGAACGCTGATGGTCCAGTGGTGATAGGGCAAGCCAACCAAGAAAGCACAATCCTAAGTAAGTGACAGTAAGGAGGGCTGAGAGCCAATCTAGTGATAGCCCTAGATCTTCGCAAGGCTCTGGACCGGGCGTGCCAGGCACTCAGGGACCAAGGGTAAACAGAAAGATTCCTGGGTGAAAGCCTTCCCCCAGCATCCCCTCCTCCACTTCACACTGCTGGGTAACTATTTCCACACTAACAAACACCAGAGATTTATTCTCTGGAAAAACATAAAATGGAGAATTATTCGACTTAGAGGGGCTCAACCCACCCAGCTGAGAAGGCACAGGAGGCTAACGAAAGAAGCAGACTATGTGGCCACTGAGTGTCTAGACCCACACTAACTCCTGAGGGCCACCCTCCTGCCCTTCTGTCCACCTGTGGCCTCTTCCAGTGTGGCACCCAAGCCTTCACCCTACAGCCCAGTGTTTGGAAGACCATGTTCTGGAGGAAAGACCCAGAAACTGAAGCTATGTGGGGAAGCTATGTCCACCGGGGAAGCTGGCGGTGGACAAGCCCCTCGTGTTCAGAGTGTCCACCTGTCTTCCCCATGCCCCTCTCTTAGAGTGAGCTGCCAACCAAGGGCTCCCAGACACCCTCTCATGGCAGATGAAGACCCCACACGAAAAGATGCCAAAAAACAATCTTTATTTTCCAACGGGATAAGACACTGCATCCATTTAACAGGATTCTATAAAACAGAAAGTCAGATTACAAAAATAAAAAGAGAGAAAGGAAAAAAAAAGAAAGCAAAGAAAGAGTTCTTAGAAGTAAAAGCATGTCAGCAGCAAAAGGCCAGAGATAGCACTAAAGAAATCTCCCAGAGAGTCCAGTAAAAAAAAAAACAGAGATGGATACAGGAGATAAAAGATAAATTAGAAGAAGATCGAGGGGTCAACATTCAGACACAGGGGGCAGAGGAAACACAGGGAGCGAAGGAAACACGGCTCCCTGTGACCTGATTCGCAGGAACTTTCCCTGCAGCACTGGACAGGAGCTCTGGGAGTGAGGCAAGAAATCCCACAGCTCACTGGGAAAAGCGCTGGGCCTGCTCAGCGGCAGCACTAGAACCAAAAAAGCAGCGGGACGCGCTCCTCAATCCTTGATGAAGTATTTCCGACCCAGAAACCCCCATGCACCCAAATGGACATGGTCTCTAGAAACTGAGTTCTTCTTCAAGAAGCTAGTGGCATGAAGGAGTGAACCAAAATTAAGATACCATGAAATACAGAAAACCAGAAACCTAGCCCCAGAGCCGTGCATCTTGAGAGACTAAGGCAGCCCCTGGCCTGTGCCCTGAGAGCTCCAGCAGGGAGGCCCAGGGAAAGAGCCAGAGCTGACAGGCAGCCTGGCAGCACTCAGCACAGAGGATAGCTAATACCTTCCTGGAAGGTACAGGAAAAGTCAGCCACAAGTACACAGAAAACTGGGCACATTTTTAAGAAGGCCATTTTATTCTTGAGAAAAGAAACCAACCAACAAACAAAAAAACCTTGTCACTACTAGCATGCCACAAAGGTCGTCTGTAGAGTAACATTTGGTTAGGCATAAAACATAAGTATTCCTTACAGATTTACCCAGGAGGTAAAATACTGGTAGAACAGGAAGCAGCAGAGATAATGGCTATGTAGAGGGAGCTACAGAGAAAGTCAATACATAATTCAAGAAACTCACCAACGTGATGACCCAAGACAGCAGCATGTGCACATTACTCAGAATCACAGGCACAGGCCAGAAGAAAGAGCAGAGTCACAGGGGAGGACTGGGCGAATGGAGACCCACCACGGTTTCTTGGGTTTTTTTTTTTCTTCTTTGCTTTTGAAGATTTTATTTATTTATTTTAGAAAGAGAGAAGAGAGAGAGCAAGCACACGAACTAGGGGAGGGCCAGAGGGAGAGAGAGAATCTCAAGTAGACTCTCCACTGGGTACAGAGCCCAACATAAGGCCAATTTCAAGACCCTGATATCATGATCTAAGCCAAAATCAAGAGCTGGAGGCCTAACCAACTGAGACACCCAGGTACCCAGGCTTTTTTTTTTTTAAACCACTACTTGACTTTTATGTATCTATATATTACTTTGATAAAATAAGAATTAAAAGTTAAATGACAAAATGCATATAAAAAGTGTGCCATAGAGAAATACTTAGTGAGTGCTGTATGTTAACAAAGGCCTCCTAGAGGTGCAGGGCTGGCTCGGTGGGCAGAGGACCATCCACACTTGATCTCAGGGTCAGGAGCCCAAGCCCCATCTGGAGCCTAGAGACTGCTTTAAAAAAAAGGTCTCCGTCACCTTTCTTTCTTTTCTTTTCTTTTTTTTAAGACTTTATTTATTTGACAGAGATCACAAGTAGGCAGAGAGGCTTACAGAGAGAGAGGGGGAAGCAGGCTCCCTGCTGAGCAGAGAGCCTGATGTGATGGCTCAATCCCAGAACCCTGGGATCATGACCTGAGCTGAAGGCAGAGGCTTTAACCCACTGGGCCACCCGGGTGCCCCTCCTTCACCTTTCTAAACCTTCCAGACTTAGGCAACCTGGAGACAGAATGCTCATACCTCATTGGCAATTCTGACCTCTGGAGCATCCTGAAAAGTCTACCACACATTCCACCACTGCCCCAGTGGGCCCTTGGCCAAAGGACTCTTCGGTGGGTCTTCCCTTCATAGAGTCCTTAGAAAGCTCCAGAGCAGCCTCCGAGTCTCCATTGGTTTCCCCTTCTCTCGGTTCCCCAGCAGCGATTTACTGCCCCAGCACCCCACGTGCTTTCATCTCAGAGGCAGGAAATGACCAGACACCAATTGTTCAATCCCCAAGAGCAACCAATGTAAACACCTGGCCTCAAAGGGAGTGGGCCTTGTTGACCTCACAGGCAGCCGTGAGCATGTCTGCCAAACTGTATCCCAGACTGTGACTGCTTTCTCGTCTTTGTCAGCACCCTTCTGCATTCTGGTTCTCTGACTTTTTGAAGAAACATAAAGTTTTCTAACCAGATAAAAATATGTATTTCAGAATTGAACCAGCCACCTACATGTAGGAAAGAGTATTTTAGTCCTGCAGAAAGAAATTTCTTAATCATACAAACACAAGAGACTGAGAGCACTTTCTTTTCGCATTCCTCTTGGTTTGATCAAGCTCTCCAAATTCTGCTCTTAAGATTTCTCAATCCCCGGGCGCCTGGGTGGCTCAGTGGGTTAAGCCGCTGCCTTCGGCTCAGGTCATGATCTCAGGGTCCTGGGATCGAGTCCCGCATCGGGCTCTCTGCTCAGCAGGGAGCCTGCTTCCCTCTCTCTCTCTCTGCCTGCCTCTCTGTCTACTTGTGATTTCTCTCTGTCAAATAAATAAATAAAATCTTTAAAAAAAAAAAAAAAAAGATTTCTCAATCCCCAAAGAACTAGATCAATGGAAGAACTACTAAAGAGAATACCATTGCCCTTAAAAGGGCATGTTGTTATTTGAGCTGGTTCAGAAGATGACACAAGCTTTGTCATTTACTCCAATCTGCTGGTTTGCCCTCCACAGGACCAGGAGCCGAGAGGCCCTAAGATCCCTGTTCAGGTGCTGGCCTCTGGGCTCCAGGGCTGAGACCACACTGGCAACCCCAGTTCCAGCCCCCAGCACATCTCACTCACCACCAGGCAACCATGCAGTGAGGACACTCTCTGCCAGCCCAAGAATTTATTAAAATGCTTATCTCACATGATTTTGTGGTATCTGGTGGAGAGAAAAGCCCTATCTTCTACAGATCTGCACTCAAGGACTGGCAGCTGAAATCATATGGTGTCTGGAATGTGATTGAAAATAGTCCAGGAGGGGGAGGAGAGGGATGGCTGAAACTGGACGTATGCTGCTAACTCTCCCAAGTACCTGAGAGATCATTCTTATATTTCCACCTCTGTGAATGTTTGGAAAAGGCCATAATGGAACTTGTTATTAACAAGATAGTAAATAAAATGCTCCTGTCAAGTATGCGGGATGACTGTTCAGAGTAGCCTGAAGGGGGCTTACCCCTAAGAGTGCCCCACCGTGAGGCCGTCCTGGCGGTCACGCAGGGAGTGACCATGCACCCTGAGTCCCCCCGTCTGCAGAGTTCTCCCCAGCCTGAAGAAACTTGGTTCTCTGGAGGGCAGCAACCCAATAAAAGTCAAGAAATCTGCTCTCGCAGCAGTCCAGTCCCTCACTACCGAGATAGAGCCCAACTATGGGTAGAGTCCCATTGGCCAGAAGCCCAGCTGTGTCCATGCTGTGCACGAACCAGGGACATAAGCACACGGGTCCCAGCCAGTCATACCCCAGGAGACAAACGCAATCTGTGCTGTGAAAAAGCCAAAACTCAAACTGAACTCGAATCTAACTCCACTTCAAAAATACTGGTATATGCATGTACTTACATATTTAAAATACATACATATCAAGGTACCTATCCACTGAAACAGGACTGGAAGGCAAAAATCAAATTGTAACCAATGGCTATCTATGGCACAACTACTACCGAAAATATCTTCCTGTTTTGAAATCCTCTACAACGTCTTCTGAAAAGCAATTAAATGCTGCATCCATTAGTCCTGAACACAGGGACCGGAACCTACGACAGAGGCAGGCCCAAGCTGCTGGGACTGGCTTCCTGTGCCCACACTGTCTTACCCCAGTCTCTCCACACATCTGAGGTGCCCACCACAGCCGCCACCAGGGCCTTCAGTTCAGCCTCCTCTGCCACCCACACCCACGTCACTCCTGCAGCTGACTGCCCTTGCAGGTTTTCTCCTTGCACCATCCCCGGCTGCTGGACTCTCTCCTTGGAAGGGCTGACACCCCTACACACTCCACAAACCATCACCTGGTACCCCACCCCTCAGAAGCAGCAAAGGATCACAGTCCATCTCCCTCAGGGTGCATACCTGTGGTTCTCTCCTCCCTTCCTCCTGCATGTACACACACACACACACACACACACACACAGTCACCAAATTCTAAAGCTGCTTTCTGTACAGGCTCTCTCCCTCCTCAATCACCCTCTCTGTTCCCACTGCCATGGCACCCAGTAGGTCTCAAACTGGAGGGTGCTTTCAAAACCAACAAGGGTTCTTGTTATTAAAGGCAGGTCCCTTGACAATGCCAGATGTTGGCCAGGATGGCTGACAAGAGGAACTCCCCCACATAGTTGGTAGGAATGTAAATGGGTACCTACCACTTGGGAAAACTGTTAGGCGGACACAGCTCTGCTGAATTCAGGCCACACCCCTCAACCCAGCCTCAATGTGCGGCCCAGGGACTAAGTGCATATACCACCGGAAGACATGACCCCCAAACACCCCTGGCACTGACTTCCCATAACCAACAACTAGCATTAACCCCAATGTCCATCAGGCATAGGATAGGAAAGGAACCCGGGGTGGAGTCATGTCCAGACAACACATGGCATAAACAGGAACCACTGAACAGACATGATGCTGAACGCAAGAAGCCAGACACGCTATGACTCCAATGACAGGAAATTTAAGAACACATGTCTCCACGGCCCAGAAGCCAGGAGAGTGGAGCAGAATTTGTACTGGCTGAAGCACAAGGAGGAGCCTGCACAGTTCCAGGCCTGTTCCAGACACAGGCCTGGGCTATTGCTATGGGGCATCTACATGAGTAAACATTCATCTGGTGGCACCATGCTGAAGATGAGTCCCGTGTCATTCACTGAGGTGCGTTTCTTATACTTTAATATAAAGAAGCACCAGGCTCCTGGGTGGCTCAGTCAATTAAGCCTTCACCTCTTGATTTCAGCTCAGGTCATGATCTCAGGGTCTTAAGGTCCGGCCTCACATCAGGCTCCATGCTCAGAGGGGAATCTGCTTCTCTCCCTCTCCCTCTCTTCCTCCGCCCCTCCCTGGCTTGTGCTCTAGCTCATGCACGTGCACGCACAAACACTCTCTAAAATAAATAAATAATTAAAAAAAAAAAAAAAAACTCTCATGTGAGACAACCAGAGCTCCTAAGCCCACTCCATCCCTGGGTTTGGGCTGGAATGGCCTTGTGCCTGAACTATGAGTAAAGAGCACCTGGAGGTGATTCCCTCTGCACTTTCATAGGAATGAATCCTCCCCAGCCTGGGGCCCAGGGTTATCCATCATAGACAGCTTCTCAAGGCAAAGCTGGCATTCTTTCTACCTTACAACAGGAGCTCTGTTCCACACAGAGTGGCTAGATCACCTCCTCAAACACCACCTCTGATGAGGACTGAAGCAAAGTTTTTCTGGCTCTTTTTTTTTTTTAAGATTTTTAATTTATTTATTTGAGAGAGAGCCTGCGCACAAGCAAGGGGAGAGGCAAAGGGAGAGGGAGAAGCAGACTCCCTGCTGAGCAGGGAGCCCTACGGAGGCTGATCTCAGGACCCTGAGATCATGACCTGAGCCCAAGACAGACAGCCGACTGAGTCAGCAGGTGCCCCAGGACTGAAGCAAAGTTGGAAAGGGGTGGGGAGCAGAAAGAAGGACTGTGAGGAGGCACAAGAGCCACCTCTTAACCAACAAGCACCTCTTACACACCTCCAGACTTCCCTCCCTGGACTGGATGCAAGTGGCTCTGGTCAAAGGCTAACCAGGAGCCGGGTCACTCCTGTTCCCCATACCTCCAGCAGAGTCCCAGGCAGAGAAGCCTGTGTAGCCAAGCGCTAAGAGGAAACAGGGTCCAGACGGAGGAGGGAGCAAGACAGAACTCGGCTGCTATTTGCCAAGTACGAGCACCAAGACGTGTGTGAGAGCACAGGTAAATAAGAGGGATTTAGTACCATATACCATCCTTACGACTCTGCATGTTTGGAACAGTCGCAAAAAAAAAAGCTCAAAGTAAGGATAATGGGGACTTCCAGAGGTCAAACGTCCTCTCCAAGGACTCACTGACCTGAGTAACAGCTACTCCACCTCAAGATACTTAATCCATTCGATCAGTGATCTTTATTAACCCCCACCAGGTTAGCAAGAGAGTCATTGTTAAAGTGGAAGGGAGCATCTCCCTCTCAGGGCGGGGTTCAAGATAGTTATACCTGGGCTTCTAGTGTAGCCTCTTTGTTCTCCAGGACTGGGTATTCATTTATTTATCTGTTAAAGAGAACCACCTCATAACCACTGTGGACTCCCTGTCTTCAAATCTTCAAATAAATGTCTCCCATTTAAAAAAAAAAAAGGCTCTGAATGAGAAGTGGTTCAATATGGAGGAGCACTGATGAGAGAAAGCCCTGGAAGGCCATCAGAGAAGAAGCCAGCACTGTTTTCCACCACCCTACCTGTGATTATGATGCATCTCTTATCCAAGCCAAGGCACCATGCCAGGAGCTCAACGAGATACAGAAGTGTAAGATCAGGTCCTACACTCAAGGAATTTATAATATTGTTGGCAAGGCAAAAAAAAAAAAAAAAAAAGAAAAGAAAAAATGAGTATAAAAACAGCAAAAAACTGCCACGAGCTGAGCCATCAGGGTCCAGGAGAAGATGAGGCCAAGGCCAAACCTCCAATGGGGAAGAGAAAGAACAGGAAAGAGTGAAATCAGAGGGCCTGGCATGGAGGAAGGAGCATCTGGCTGGGGCTCTCATACCAGCATGCAGGAAGGCCATCTGGAAGGACAGTTTCAGACTGAAAGGAGAATGCTTCCAAGCAGGGGCAAAAAGAAAAGAATTATCTTAGGAAGGCTGTGATGGCACTCAGGGACCTGTTGAGGGAGGACACCCACCCTGAAGGCAGAGCACATGTGATTTTCCACCTTATGGTAGCTATCTGTGGCCACAGCTCCCTCCTCCTCATGTGCAAACAGGGCCCACCTCTTCTTCAAGACTTCTGACTACAAAAGGAACATATGTTTATTGTTAACAAAAATACACGTGTACTCAGAAAGTTACCAAAAAATGAAAATTATTCAGATAACCAGGTAACAGTGTCTATTTAACAAAACTCATTCCAGGGGCGCCTGGGTGGCTCAGTTGGTCAAGCATCTACTTTTGGCTGAGGTCATGATGCCAGGATCCTGGGATCAAACCCCGAGTTGGGCTCCCTGCTCAGCAGGCAGTCTGTTTCTCCCTCTTCCCCTGCTCTTCCACCCACTTGTCTGTGCACTCTCTCTCTCAAATAAATACAATCTTTAATTTAAAGAAAAAACTCAGGGCACCTGGATGGCTCAGTTGGTTAAGCAACTGCCTTTGGCTCAGGTCACGATCCCGGAGTTCCAGGATCAAGTCCTGCATCCGGCTCCCAGCTCCATGGGGAGTCTGCTTCTCCCTCCGACCTTCTTCCTCTCACGTTCTCTCTCACAGTCTCTCTCTCTTAAAAAACAAACAAACAAACACCTCACTCTGGACCATGTGTTCTGCTTGCTAACCTGCTCTTCTGAACACTGACGGGTTATAGAACATCTCCCATGTCATTTTTTTTTTTAAGATTTTATTTTTAAGTAATCACTACACCCAAAGTGGGGCTCAAATTTACAACCCTGAGTTCAAGAGTCGCACACTCCACCAACTGAGCCAGCTAGGTGTCCCTCCCATGTCATTTTTTGGTTTTTGGAAGACACTAATTTATTTATTTTAGAGAGAGAGAAAGTGCATGCATGAGCAAGGGCAGGGGGAGGGCCAAAGAGAGAGAAACTCAAGCGGACTCCCCACCAAGCAGGGAGCCTGACACGGTGCTCAATCTCAGGACCCTGAGATAATGACCTGGGCCAAAATCAAGAGTCAGAAGCTTGGGACGCCTGGGTGGCTCGGTTGGTTGGGCAGCTGCCTTCGGCTCAGGTCATGGTCCCGGCGTCCTGGGATCGAGTCCCACATCGGGCTCCTTGCTCGGCGGGGAGCCTGCTTCTCCCTCTGCCTCTGCCTGCCTCTCTGTCTGCCTGTGCTCGCTCTCTCTCCCTCTCTCTCTGACAAATAAATAAATAAAATCTTTAAAAGAAAAAAAAAAAAAAAGAGTCAGAAGCTTAACTGACTGAGCCACCCAGGCACCCCTCTCCCATGTCATTTTTTTTTTAAGATTTTATTTATTTATTGGACAGACAAGGAGATTACAGGTAGGCAGAGAGGCAGGCAGAAAGAGAGGAGGAAGCAGGCTCCCCGCAGAGCAGAGAGCCAGACGTGGGGCTCGATCCCGGGACCCTGGAATCATGACCTGAGCTGAAGGCAGAGGCTTTAACCCACTGAGCCACCCAGGCACCCCTCCCATGTCATTTTTTTTTTTTCCCCATGTCATTTTTAACCACAGCACTGAACCTGCCCTCTCCAGCTCCCACAACAAATCTAATCGAGCTCCATTGCTGGCTTATGTCCCCCTGTCCCACTCCTGACTTGATGTGAATATGAGCATCCTCACGGAAACAGGCTCTGAACACTCTTCTGAGTGTTGCCTTGGAGGAAATGCCTAAGGAAGTAGACATTTTAAGCTTACTGGAATAAACAGCATTGCCAAAAGGCCTTCCAGAAAAATGGCCTCATTTATGTGCCTCCGGTAGCAGCTTGTGAGGACGTCATTTTGCCTGTGTCTTCCCATGGTGTTAAGACTTTCTCCAACTTGGGGGGCCAACTGGCTGGCTCAGGCAGAAAAGCATGCAACTCTTGATCTTGGGGTTGTAAGTTCGAGCCCCACATTGTGCATAGAGATTACTTAAAAATAAGGGGCACCTGGGTGCTGAGCTGGTTGAGTGTCCATCCGACTCTTGCTCTCAGCTCAGGTCTTGATCTCAGAGTCATGAATTCAAGCCCCACACTGGGCTCCACAAAATGAATGAATAAATAAATAAAATCTTAGGGTGCCTAGCTGGCTCAGTCAAAAGAGCATGGGACTCTTGACCTCAGGGTCATGAGTTCGAGCCCCACACTGAGTGTAGAGATGACTTAAATTAATAAAACTTATTAAAATAGGGGCACCTGGGTGGCTCAGTGGGTTAAAGTCTCTGCCTTCGGCTCAGATCATGATCCCAGGGTCCTGGGATGGAGACTCGCAACAGGCTCTCTGCTCAGCGGGGAGCCTGCTTCCCTGCCCCTCTCTGCCTACCTCTCTGCCTACTTGTGATCGCTGTCTGTCAAATAAATAAAATCTTTAAAAAAAAAACCCTTATTAAAATAAAAGGAAAAAAATTCTTTTTTTTAAAATGATTTTATTTATTTGGCACAGAGAGAGATCACAAGCAGACAGGCAGGCAGAGAGAGAAAGAGGAAGAAGCAGGCTCCCTGCTGAGCAGAGAGCCCGATGCAGGATTCGATCCCAGGACCCTGAGATCATGACCTGAGCCGAAGGCAGAGGCCTAACCCACTGAGCCACCCAGGTGCCCAGGAAAAAAACTCTTTAAAAAAAAAAAAAGACTTTCTCCAACTCTGAAGTGAACACCCATTAGGTTAAACCAGTATCACCACAGGGACTGAACAGGCCTCTGGAGCTGCTCGGGAATCCACTTGCCACAGCATTCCTTGCGACGCGGGATTCCCCACAAGGGATTCAGACCGGGGGAAATGAGTGTTCAAACAATTCAAGTGCAAAATGGTAACTCTTCACAGAATGTATGTGAAGAGGAGGGAGGTGGCGGGTGGCCTCGTGTCCTGGAAGGGTGAGTGGGATGGGACTGCAATGCTGAGCCATGGGAGGGATGGGTCTCTCAGGCGAGGAAACAAACAGGATGCAGAACAGCCAGGGCAAAGAAGAGCTGGGCTCTTCTGAGGATCCACACGCAGCTAGTACAAGGGGCTGCAGACCCTGGAGGAAGGAATCAGGCTCAGAGTGGAACCCACAGTTGGTGGGCGGCCACTCAAACATTGCCAGCAAAAACATAATTGGGGGCAGGGGGTGGAGTCCATGAAGCAAGAATTGATAGCTTGAAGCTGAATGTGGATACATGGGCATGGAGTCTTTAAACTACTCTACTTGGGGGGCACCTGGGTGGCTCAGTGGGTTAAAGCCTCTGCCTTCAGCTCAGGTCATGATCCCAGGGTCCTGGGATCGAGCCCTGCCATCGGGCTCTCTGCTCAGCGGGGAGCCTGCTTCCTCCTCTCTCTCTGCCAGCTTCTCTACCTACTTGTGATCTGTCAAATAAATAAATAAAATCTTTAAAAAAAAAAACCACTACTCTACTTGGTTTTAGGATTCAAATTTTCCATTTTGAGTTTTTTTAAAATGCATTACATTCCTTAAAAAATGTACCCTCTGGTATGTAATCAACATTATTGCCCTGAGGAATGCTTTAAAGTGACAGTGACAGGGAGATGATTATGTGACCACCAGGGAATGCCCCACACAGAGCCTGGACTAACAACAGCCACCCTGTTACAAGCGGCAGTAAGAGTTGGAAGACTTCCGGTGAGGAATGCTATAACGGCTGCAGGTGTGGTAGGTGGGTGGGGTCTCTTAAAAAAGGGAGCTGGTGAGGTCAGGAGGCTCTCTATAGGCTGTGCGGAAGCCAAAGATCATCGGAGGCTTGCTGGCTAGCCCTTCTGCCACTGTTTGGGTCCCCCTCACCCACAGGGAGTTGCTCAAATTGCCAGAAGGATGCCCACTGGCACTTGGCCTGGGTTAATGTCCAGCTGCCATTTCCCTCTACTTCTAAAAGGTACGACCTCTCTTTCTAAAATTAAAAGGCAGTTTGCCTCTCTTGTCCTGCTGTGGTTCAGCAAGCATTCATTTCCAACAAGCAGGGTATAACTATAGCAACAGTGACCTCTCCTCTACACCTCAGTTTCTTCATCTTAAAAATGGGAGTAACAAATACATTGAGTGACAGCGCAAATGGGAAGTCAATGAGCTAACACAGGTCAACGCCTGCAGTGGGGGTTCATGTCAGCTGCTGTCGTTGCTGCTGTGGAGAAAGTTCTGACCCCTGAGCAGATGAGGGCCCACATCCCCTCAGGTCACTGTCACTTCTGGTCAAGAGGCAGTAGGGCCAAGGTTCAGGACTCTAAAGTCAATGGCTCCACAATCACTTCCTGATTGCCATCAGGGGCACTAAGGCTTGAAGGCGGTCAGAGAGATGGGCCCCTGGCCTCAGGGAATGGACGTATAGGGGTGGATTATACACAGAAGGCTGCAAGCCAGCCCAGTTGTTTAGCTACCAATCAGGCAATGAAGAAAGCAGTGCGGCTCAAGAGTTTGCACTGGAAAACAAGGGCCAGAATCACACTAGCAGGGCACAGGGCCATTCGGAGGCCTGAGTGGAATAAGCCACAGAAAAGGCTCAGCCAAGACTCCCTCACATCTGCTTGGAGGACAGAACATAACCCACACGGGGTACCTGTGTGGCTCAGTAGGTTAAGTGTCTGCTTTGGGCTCAGGTCATGATCCTGGGTCCCAAGATCGATCCCATGTCAGGATCCCTGCTCAGAAGGGAGTCCAAGTCTCCCTCCCCTTCTGCTCCTCCCCCAGCTTGTGCTCTGTCTCTCTCTCAAATAAATAAAATCTTAAAAAAAAAAAAAAAAAGAACATAACCCACAGGCAGAATCTAGACATGCAAGTTTCAGGCTCCCCTCTGTCCTAAGGCCTCTCCTGGCCCTTGGAAGTTGCTGTTCAGTTACCTGTTCTTTTTCCTTATGGATTTTTGTTTTTTGTTTTTTTGTGTCTTTTTTGCTTTGTTTCATTATGTTTCTAGATAAAGGCACTCAATTTTCTCCTTATAGTCCAGGCAGAGAGCTCGGCATCTCCTAGGTCCCAACCTGGAGGTCACATCTTTGCGGGCTTCACCAGAAGGGGTGGCTAACCTGCCTGCCCTGACTCTGCTCCATGGTTCCTGATCTCCTGGAACTTGGTAGAGCCTTGATCCACACTGCCCTTCCACCCTCCATCCCCCGGATATCCTCCCCCTTGCAATCTGTTCAGCCCAACAGACATTTATTTATTTCAAGTCTATATGTGCAATCTGCTGTACTGAGAGGTGGGAGGCATAAAAGTCTCAAGAATAAGATGGCAGAAAAATATAAAAGAATGGGAAGAATGGATTGACGAAGTCCTTTCATTCATTCACTGCTTTCCCACTCTATCTCAGGTGCAGTGCCAGCTACTACAGATACTCGCTCGCTCTCCAGGATCCTATAGACCAGACACGTGTTCAACACTAACCCAACAATCCCCCCCAGGAAGGCTCAAGGCCCACAAAGGCCAGCCTGAGAACTCAAAGGGGGTGGGGGGCTTCTCCTGCAGTACTGCGGGGGGAATGGATGGTCAATGAAGAGATGGTCTGAACTCACCAACACTGTCACAACTACCCTCCCCACGGGCTCCTTCAAGTGTCATCAAGTTCTCTAACTAGGCTTGGGGGTATCACCTTCACCTTCCAAGGCTCCTACTCCTATAAGAATTTAAGAAGGAGGTATTTGCTAGGGCTCAGGTGAAGATCTTTTCATATCTCTCTCTCTCTCTCTCTCACACACACACACACACACACACACCCCTTCCCTGTGACACAGACTCCATGTGACACCTTCCCATGTGAGCTGGACTCCAGCCATTTCACAGATGAGGAAGATGATCCAGAAAGGTTAGGCATCCTGCCCACGGTCACTTGGCTAACAAGGGGAGAAAGTGGGGTTTCCAGAGCTTCACAATGCACGCTGGCACAGGTAAAGAAGACCACTGTTGTACAAGAGGTGGCACATACAGCCCTCAGGAAAAGACTTCCTCTTACACACTTTGACAAGTGTTTCATATGCATGGTGCCACACTTCATGGGACTGGGGTCCTACGGGAAACTACAAGGGGCTGAGATCTAACATATCAGAGGGGGTGACCCACTTTAGTCAGGGTAGGCTGAAAAGGATCTGGAGTATTTGTTATTTAAGCAGACATCTAAAGCAAAGGAAGAGAAACTGGTGATAAATGTAGTGGAGGGAAGTCTACCCATTGTTGAGAACCGACTTGACGATAACTTGCGTAAAGAAAAGGCAGGGAGGAAGAAAGAACAAACAAACAAAGAAACTTGGAATGTTCAAGAAACTGAAAGACCAGGAGCAAACTGGGGGTTTGAGAAGAGGTGGCTAGGCCAGGCCACGGTGAGGGACTGGGAGGGTGGGCCATCTGGAGTCTTGTTCTAATGTTAAGAGAAGCCACCAGCAGGCTTTCAGCAGGGCAGCAGTGAGCGAGGGGGAGGCAACAGTCCAGGATGGGTCCAGATGAGGGGCAGGTAGAGGAGGGCTAAGAAGGAGGCTATACAGAGTCCCCTCGAGGTCTCTCCTAACCAGCTCCAAATAAAAACTGCTTTTTCTCATGGTAGCCAAGAGGCTAGAGGATTGGGCCTGCGATCCCAAGCACTGTTCTCTCTTGATAGATACTCAAGAGCCGGGTGGAGACAGTGAACCAGCTATCAGATGCTTCTCCTTTTGTTGAAACTCTCCAGTGCTTCACTATGCTTTCTTTACTCCCTTATCTATACAAATTACTTGGGTTCAAAACATTTCCAAGACCCCACCTTCAAACAACAACATAAATATCAGGGAAGTTAGAATTAAACCTGTGCACACAACAAATCAAGGCACCAAGAATCAAGACTTTCAAAGTGAACCCTGGAGAGAAAACAGACAAATCTGAGAACTGAGAACACCACATCATGTCAGGCAGACAATCTCTGAAACTGCTTATCCCAGCAGGGGTAGCAGAAGGTCTCCCCAAAGATGTCCATGCCCTAATCCCACGAACCCAGGCACATGCTACATTATATGGCAGAAGGGACTTTTCAGATAGAATAAAAGTTACAGACTTTAAAACAGGAAAATCATCCTGGATTATCTGAGTGGACCCAATCTAACCTGAGTCTTTACTAGAGAATTTTCTTGGCTGATGTCTGAAAGATATAGCCAAAGAACCCAGCCAAAGGGGCCACACAGAAAGTGTGAGACCAAATGCAGGCTGTCTCTAGGAACAAACACGGGCCACTGGTTGACAAAGAGTTAGTAAGGTACAAAAACACTTCAGTCCTACAACTGCATGGACTGAATTTGGCCAATAACCTGCACAGGCTTGAAAGCAAATTCTACTACAGAGCCTCTAGGAAGAAATGTACACCTAACCAACATCTTGATTTCAGTCCTCTAAGACCCTAAGCAGAAGACTCAGCTGAGTCCACCTAGACCCTGCATCTACAGAAACTTCCAGGTAATAAACCTGTGTTGCTTTAAGCTACTATATTTGTGGTCATTTGTTATGCAGCAAGAGAAAAACTGATACGCAAGCAGCAATCTGGCAAATAAAGGAAAGAATCTAGCTTGCCCAAAAGCAGAAAGAAGCTGAATTATGAAGTATCCAGTCAGTCCTTGACACCCAGAGACTCTTCAATTGCCCTCCTGCCCTCTGACTCTCCCCCCTCCCCAATTTCCTCTGATGGCAACTTATTCTTCTGGTTCTTTGGTCTCCCCAAACCCAAAGAAGAATCTTTGCCCTGAAGGCTTTTCTTGGGGAGCCCTGAAATGGGCTATACCTCAAGATTTCATCTATGGAGGCACATGGGTGGGTGTATCAGCTGGTTGGGTATCTGCCTTTGGCTCAGGTCATGATCCCGGGGTCCTGGGATCAAGCTCTGAGTCAGGCTTGCTGCTCAGCTGGGATCCTGCTTCTCCCTCTCCTTCTGCCCCTCTACCTGCTTGTGCTCACTCTCTCACTCTCTCAAATAAATAAATAAAACCTTCAAAAAAAAAAAAAAGATTTCATCTATAGACAATTCCAGGGGATCAAACCCCCCCTCCCCAAAAAACCAAACGCAATGTTCACTGATTCTGCAGTATCTGCAGAATTGTCCCCAGACTATTCCACATCAGTGCCCAGAGCCACCAACTCCACAGTCCCCACGCCTTCCACTGTACTAAGAAGCTTCCCAGCATTCCATCCCACTTCCTTCCTTCCACGCTGCTGCACTCCACCCCCGGCATCTAGTTTAGTCATCAAGGACTCTCTATGCTTGCTCTCCCCTTTCTCTGGAGTGGTCTTCCTCTTTCAGTTTCCACCACTGTCTAGTGCAGGCCTTTATAATCTCTTGCCGACTAGTAGGTCATTCCACAACCATTTTATGGACCAATGCAACAGGCAGTGAACTAGCAGTAGGAACACAGGGATGAAAAATGAAAGGTCCCCAAACCCCAAGAGTTCAAAACTCACAATGGCCTAACTTGGCCTCTCTACTCTTTTTTTTTTTTTAAATTTTTTTATTTATTTAACAGACAGAGATCACAAGTAGGCAGAGAGGCAGAGAGAGAGGGGGAAGCAGGCTCCCTGCTCAGCAGAGAGCCCGATGTGGGGCTCGATCCCAGGACCCTGGGACCATGACCTGAGCCGAAGGCAGCGGCTTAACCCACTGAGCCACCCAGGCGCCCCTCTCTACTCTATTCTTGATCCACCTCCAAGGACTCCGGGAATCTTCCCAACTCTGGCATTTCACTACCTCAAAGCAGGCAACATGCCAACTCCTCAGCACAGCACTCCCACCACTGACATGTCAGCACCTGCTCACCCTCATTCCATTACCATCTCCTGAACCTCCTTTCTCCTCAATCCCCAGAATTCAGCCTATAGCAATGTCCTCCAGTGCAGTGAGAGCTCAAACTTCCCTACTACTCAGCTTGGAATGATGGCCTCTCACACTCCTACTTGTCTTTTTAAGGCTCAATTTATTAGCCACCTACTACTCCAGAAGGCTCCTTCTGCCCTGCTCAAGAAAACTGTCAGTTTTTTCTAGGAGAAAGACTATACTGTAACTGCTTCTTTATGGTAGTGCGGTTCCTGAGGGCAGGGGCTCTCTCAAATTTGTGGCTAGCGCTCAGTAAAAGACTGCTAAATGAAACAAGCAGTGGGTGGCGAGGAGCTGGAGTTCCACGAGGTGAAGCCTAGAGCGCACCGGCACCCCCTGCACTGAGGGGTTCAGCAGCTTAAACTGCGGGGAAGAGGTATTAACACCAGCTTTTCACTCCCTCCTCCCAACGGACGGTTGCTTCCTGACAGCCTCTTCCTGCCACCCTTCGCAAAATCCACACTGGGGCTGGACTGGGGGGCGGGGGAGACAGGATACCCGTTGATTCTCCATCCCCCACCGCCCACAGTCCCAAGTACCTAGCCTACCAACCTCATCTTCCATCCTTCCCCCCCTGCAATCTCTTTTTCTCACTCTGATGCGCTTTTCCCAAAGACGAATCACAAAACATCCACATCTGCTAAAGCCGCCACGGGCTGCCCCTTTCCTTTTTCGAATTCAGTGTGATTCAAAGCAGGGGAAAGTCTGCAACCAAAGCACACAAATGACGAATGAGAACGCTCAGGACGATGACTCATAAGCCAGGGTTCGCTGGTTTGCAGAGTTCGGCCCCGGGAAAGCTAACGAACAGTCTGTATCAGCCAGGAACGGAAGGGACAGCCAAGGGCTCAGCGGCGCCCGGGACTCACAAGAGTCCCGGGAGACTTCGGCCTCTCGGCGCCCCCAGGCCCTAGTGGGTCCGATCGCCCTAGGTCTCCCGCGGGTCCGACCCCGGCCTCGCCCTCCGCGCGCGGAAGGGCTGAGGGGAAGGTCCGGAGATTTTGCCCTCTAGCCCGGCCCCTACTTACATTTGACTGACCAACTTCTGCCGGAAGGCGGCGCTCCGCCAGTCGGTCTCCTGCCCCGAAACGTCCATGCCGGTCGCTCCGCTCCGCCCGCGTCCCGTTCTGCCGCCGCCGCCGCCGCCTCTACCGCAGCGCCAGGCCCAAACCCGGAAGCCGTCGGAGGCTCCTCCGCCGCGCCGGAAGCCGAGCAGGAATTGTGGGAAATGGCGTCCTGCGCATGGGCCCGTGGGAAATGGAGTTTCCGGGCCCCACGGGGAGACTTTTCCGTGGCTCCCCTCGGGAGTATCCCGAGCCCTGGCCTTTCTCCCAGCGCTCATGCCGCGGGGGATGGGGACTCGGGGCTGACCAGAACAGGTGTGGGAGAGCCATGGCTTCGTAGCATTCCTGATACTGCCCATAGCAGGCCCACGCTGGCCACCCGAATTTCGTGTGACCCTATTGTGTGCTAGCCTTACCAACTCCACGAGATCTGCACCCTTCGGCCAAGCTGCTAGCAATCTTCAGCAGATGCCATGGAGAGATTGTTTATATATTAACTATTTCTCAGCACCTACTGTGGGCCAAGTACTGTGCCAACATGATCTAGGCTCCGCTTTCCCGCCACTACCTTACAGCGTCACATCTACAGCGTGACCAGATAGACTTTTTTCACTGCTTCTCTCCACTAGACTTTTGGAATCTCATATCCCACTGTATTTTGTAGGGTGTGGTGATATAAGAAGTCTAAGCCACATTTATTAAATTCCGGACATGGGCAGTCTTGCTTGGCCCAAAAGCCATGTCCTGTTTGAACAAAGTCCACAAACTTGTTGGGTGGAGGCAAGTGAGCTGGAGGTGGGATGCAAAGGGGTAGGGGGGCCTGAGGATAATTTTAGGAGGATAAGAGTTCTGCTGGATGGAATCTATGTGGCCCTTGTCTGCACCTTAGGGGTTTGGGGTGAGGGGTAGGTGGCAAAAATCCTAAGCACCAATGGTACACAAGTGCCATGTAGGCAGTCGCCAACATGGGTTCTACTGATGCCTATAAGTGCCAAGCCCAGGGTAGGCTGTGTACACCCAGTGGCTCAGTATCCCAGACAGGAGCTTGGGGTGTGGCGGGTTGGAGTACAGGGAGAGAGAATGTGAGCAGGTTTCCCAGAGGGGCCCCTCTTGCCCACAGTGTTTCAGGTCTTGTGTTGCTAGAAGAGCTTTTCACATCTTCAAACTTTTCTGTTCAAGCTCCTAAAAATAATTTTTTAAAACTCTGTATTTTGGATGATCCACTTGTTCTGGTTTCCATGGGACTCTCTGGGTTTTAGCTCTGGAAGTCCTGCATCCCTGCAATCCCCTGGAATCCCAGGCCAACTGACATGATAGATCACCCTATCTATATCCCTCTTGCATGTTAAAAAAAAAAAAAAACTGAGATATAATTCACCTTTTTACACTAAACAATTTACTGTTTGTTACTTAGTATTATTAATATATTCATAAGATTGTACAACCATAACCACTCTCTTGCACATTTTTAACTTTTTTTTTAAAGTGGGCTGCACACCCAACATACAGCTTGAACTCATGACCACGAGAACAAGAGTCACATGGTCCACCGACTGAGCCAGCTTGCCCATTTTTAGGTTGACATCTAAATACTTTTCTAAGTACCTTTCCAATGCTGTGACTATAGTGTATCCTATATTGTATATCGGCTTCAGATGCATTTTATTATTTAGATCCTTGGCCCCACACATTCTGCTCATCAATTTAGGAAAATACTGGTCCCACAACCTCATCGGCAAAACCAGTCCTCGTTGTCACACCCTCAGGCAAATGAGATTCCCTGAGGCTCTGGAAGAAAAAGGTGGACTTTGTATCATGTCCAACCCACTGAGCATGTGAATAGAGTCCCCAGGACATCTCTTCCCCATCTGCACTCTGGTTTTGGAAAGCTGATAGAGCCATAGACACACAGATTCATAGACAGACAGAGGCCAGGAGACTGACTGTCAAGAATTTGTCATTGCAATAAAATTAAGGGATATCCCTTTGATATTTGCTCCAGAGCTCTATCTCTACTTGTCCCTTTGTTTTTGGCCCAGAAGTGGTGACTCCCAGGGCAAAGGTCTTCAGTTAGAATCTGGATGGGTGACGAGGGAAGGAGAGGATGTAGAGATAGCCACAGACCTCCTAGACTCCCGGAAACAAGAAGTCCAATGGAAGGTGGGTCCTGAAATGGATCTGCACTCTCTCAAACCCTGCAGACCCTCCTGGGGCCCCCAGTGTGAAAGTGGGTAGGTTTAGACCCTGAGGGGGAAGGATGCTGAAGCTATGCCCAAGCTTGACCCGTATCCCATATCACTTGAGGATGGTTAAGTTTCTGCCCTCCTAGTTCCTGCACAGTACCTTGTCATTGCTGGATCCTGTCACTAGTCACACTTTGTGAATACCATCCTGAACTCTGCAGGAGTTGGGAGCTGGGAGCTGGAAGCTTCTGAGGCAGATGAAACTTCCTTCCCTCTAGGGAGCCTTGCACATGCTCTTTAAGCCTCTGTCTCCCTTCAGTTGCACTTGAAGTCCCCTCCAATTCCCCTCCTCACTCCAGGCATGGTGCTCACCTGCCCATCTTTCCACCCTAGCACCTGCCCAATGTAACCCTTCTACTGTGTTTAGCCTAGGGCGTGCAATCGTTTCTGAGTGTGGACGGAGGCGGAGGGGGTGCTGCGTGGGCAGCAGCAGTGATTATTTCTTCTAAAAGCAATACATGGGGGCGACTGGGTGGCTCAGATTGTTAAGCGTCTGCCCTGGGCTCAGGTCATGAACCCAGCATCCTGGAATCGAGCCCCACATCAGGTTTCTGGCTCAGCAGGGAGTCTGCTTCTCCATCTCCCTCTGCTTCTCCCCCTGCTCATGTGCACACGCTCGCTCTCTCTCTCTCTCTGTATCTCTCTGTCTCAAATAAATAAATAAAATCCTTTAAAAAATTGTTTAAAAGTAATACATGGAAACTTGAGAAAGGACCAAACATTATAAATCCCATCATTCAGAGGCATCCATTGTTTATATTTTGATAAATTATCATTTTCTCCTTACTCCCCTTAGTTTAAAAAATACAAGTTATGGTGTAGATGCCATTTGATCCTGTACTGTAAACCTAACATCATAGCATAAGCATATCCCCAAGTATAGAGAACCCTTTAGCAATGGGAATTTTAATTATAATTTAGATTATAAAACCACATTATGGACAAATCTATATAGGACCAATTGTAACCTGTGTAAAATACAATTTTTTTTTTAAATTTATTTATTTATTAAGAGAGATGGCGAGATCCCAAGCAGGGTATGGGGGCAGAGGCAGAAGGAGAGAGAGAGAATCTTAAGTAGACTCTATGCTGGATGCAGAGTCTGACTTGATTTCAAGACCCTGAGATCATAACCTGAGCCAAAAATCGAGGGTCAGACACTTAACCAACTGAGCTACCCAGGGGCCCCTAAAATACACTTTTAATAAAAGTATTATATACTGGGGCGCCTGGGTGGCTCAGTGGGTTAAGCCGCTGCCTTCGGCTCAGGTCATGATCTCAGGGTCCTGGGATCGAGTCCCGCATCGGGCTTTCTGCTCAGCAGGGAGCCTGCTTCCTCCTCTCTCTCTCTGCCTGCCTCTCTGCCTACTTGTAATCTCTCTCTGTCAAATAAATAAATAAAATCTTTAAAAAAAAAAAAGTATTATATACTGATCTATGAAATCTGTCGTATCTTATGCATTCCCTTGTTCTTAGACATTTATATTCTGAATGTTTGATTTCTTGTTACAGATAAGGTGTAACAAACATGCTTGTGCACAGATTTCTGCTAGTGTTGCAGAAGATTTCCTCAGCCTAGGCACTAGACATGGGTCCTGGGTCCTGGGTCCCAGGGACATACTTTTGAAAGCTCAGACATTTGATAGAATTCCACCCATTATACAGATTAAAGGGTTTTTCCTTTGGCTCAGTGGGTTAAGCCGCTGCCTTCGGCTCGGGTCATGATCTCGGGGTCCTGGGATCGAGTCCCACATCGGGCTCTCTGCTCAGCGGGGGGCCTGCTTCCCTTCCTCTCTCTCTGCCTGCTTCTCTGCCTACTTGTGATCTCTGTCTGTCCAATAAATAAATAAAAAATTAAAAAAAAATAGGTAGAATTAGATCACCTAACCACCAGTTAGGCAGCTGATTCTTGGTTTCACCTCAGGTCATGATCTCAGGGTTGTGAGATCGAGCCCAACAACTAGCTCAGTGCTCAGTGCAGTCAGCCTGTCTCTCTCCCTATGCTCCTCCCCTGAACTCCCAAGGGCACACACACGCGCTCTCTCTCTTTCTCTCAAATAAATAAGTAAGATCTTTTTTTAAATGGGTATAATCAGTGTTTCCTGGGTGGCTCAGTGGGTTGGGCCTCCGCCTTCAGCTCAGGTCATGATCCTGGTGTCCGGGGATTGAGCCCCGCATCAGGCTCGCATCAGGCTCTCTGCTCAGCAGAGAGCCTGCTTCCACCCCCTCTCGGCCTGTCTCCCTGCCTACTTCTGAGTTCTCTCTGTGTGTGTCAAATGGATAAATAAAATCTTTTTTTTTTTTTTAAAAAAAAAAAAAGGGTATGGGGCGCTTGGGTGGCTCAGTGTGTTAAAGCCTCTGCCCTCAGCTCAGGTCATGATCCCAGGTCCTGGGATCGAGCCCCACCTCCAGCTACTTGCTCAGTGGGGAGCCAGCTTCTCCCTCTGCCTGCCACTCCCCCTGCCTGTGCTCTCTCTCTCTCTCTCTGTCAAATAAATAAATAAAATCTTTTAAAAATAAAATAAAAATTGGTATAATCATAGTTTTCATGCAGATACTAACTCACTGGTTAGAAAGCTGGAAACAGGGTGCCTGGGTAGTGCAATTTGTTAAGTGTCTGACTCTTGGTTTTGGCTCAGGTTGTGATCTCAGGGCTCTAACCTCAGGGTCATGAGATCAAATCCCATTTCGGGCTCCATGCTCTGCAGAGTCTGCTTGAGATTCTCTCTCCCTCTCCCTTTGCTTTTCCTGCTCATGCTCTCTCTCTCCCACTCAAATAAATAAATAAAGCTTAAAAGCAAGCAAGCAAGCTGGTAATATCTTACCAGCTTTTAGTATTGGGGAATATTATAAGGAATATGTAAATGAGACAAAACTGGCCTCTCCTACAGTGGGGAAGGGAAATCAATTCAATCTCCCTCCAGCATGATTTGCATGTCTACGGACAAGAATTATTTTGCATTGCTATTATCTACATTGTACAGTTGTAAATCAGCTAGGGCAAGGAAAGACTGGAATCTGATAGATGAGAAGAGTGTGTTCTAATCAATGCATAGTACCCCCTTGAAGTATGAAATTTTCCTTAAGGGCCCATCTCATAATTTTTTACAATTTTTTACCTTTTTTCTAAGAAGGGAGCACTTTACATACCCACCAGCAATAATCACATTATAGACTACATAACTCAGTCTGGATGAATCTACAGATCAAAGGAATTGGTTTCTTCAACAAGAAGGAAAATACAAGATGGAAGGGAACCCAGCGATTGAAAGAGACTTTCAAGGTATCCCAACTGTATGCAGTGTGAGGTCCTTGTTTGGATCTTGATTCAAATAAACTTTAAAGCAACAAAAACTAGAACAAAAGCTAAGGGGTACCTGGGTGGCTCAGTTGGTTAAGCATCTGACTCTTTTTTTTAAATTAACATATAATGTATTATTAGCCCAGGGTACAGGTCTGTGAATCGTCAGGCTTACACACTGCACAGCACTCACCATAGCACATACCCTCCCCAAAGTCCATAACCCAACCACCCTCTCCCTACCCCTCTCCCCACGGCATCCCTCAGTTTGTTTTGTAAGATTAAGGGTCCCTTATAGTTTGTCTCCCTCCCAATCCCATCTTGTTTCATTTTTTCCTTCCCTACCCCCTAAAACCCCCACATTGCCTCTCAAATTCCTCGTATCAGGGAGATCATATGATAATTGTCTTTCACTGATTGACTTATTTCCCTCAGCATAATACCCTCTAGTTCCATCCACATCATTACAAATGGCAAGATTTCATTTCTTTTGATGGCTGCATAGTGTTCCATTGTACATATATACCACGTCTTCTTTATCCATCCGTTGATGGACATCTAGGTTCTTTCCATAGTTTGGCTATTGTGGGCATTTAAGCATCCAACTCTTGATCTCAGCTCAGGTCTTGATCTCAGGGTTGTGAGTTAAAGCCCCATGTTGGGCTGGATGCTGGGTGTGGAACCTACTTAAAAAAATATATTAGAGGGCGCCTGGGTGGCTCAGTGGGTTAAGCCTCTGCCTTCGGCTCAGGCCATGATCTCAGGGTCCTGGGATCGAGTCCCGCATCGGGCTCTCTGCTCGGCAGGGAGCCTGCTTCCTCCTCTCTCTCTGCCTGCCTCTCTGCCTACTTGTGATCTCTCTCTGTCAAATAAATAAATAAAATCTTTAAAAAATATATATATATATTAGTAAAAATATATATATATATTAGAAATTAAAAAACAAACACCCAAAGAAGCAACAAAGAAGGACATGTGTAGGATAATTGGGAAACATGATCACTTGACTACTTGGTGATATTAAGAAATTATTGTTGATTATGTGTGTATGAGAATGGAATTGAGGAGGTCAAAGGCAGGATGTTTATTCAGTGCACCCTTGAACAACTCAGGGGGTAGAGGTGCCAACTCCTACACTATTGAAAATCCACATATAATTTTTGAGTAACTACTGACAGCCTAGGGTGGACTGGGGCTCTTACCAATAATGCAATCAGTCAATAAACATATTTTGCATGTTATACTTACTATATACATTATTTTTATAACAAAGTAGGCTAGAGAAAAGAAAATGTTATTAAGAAAATTGTAGGGGCACCTGGATGGCTCGGTTGTTAAGCATGTGCTTTCAGCTCATGTCATGATAGCAGGGTCCTGGGATGGAACCCCACATTGGTCTCCCTGCTCTGCAGGAGATTGGGCTTTAAATAAATAAATAAATAAAATCATTGGGGAAAAAATAAAATAAAATCATTGGGGCTTTATTTTCTATCTTATGTAGAAAATAAATAAGTGTTAATAGCTACTTCCAGTTGTTTTAGGGTATTAGTTATCTAATGATGCTGCATAACAAATGACTCCAGAGCCAAGCAGCTTAAAAAGACACTAATAAACATTTGTTATCTTTCACTGTTTTTTATGGGTCAGTAATTCAGCGGAGGTTTAGCCAGATCTTGGCTCAATGTCTCTCGAGGTTCCAGGCAGATGTGGGACTTCAGAAGACTATGGCCTAGCTAAGACTGAAGGGTCTGCCTCCCATGCAGCTCATGCCTGGCTGGCAAGTCGGTACTGGCCTGGTCTCAGTTCCATGGAGGTCTCTCCTTAGGGCTGCTTCTGTGACATGGTGGCTCACTTCCTACAGACTGAGCAAGACAGAAGCTGCAACACCGTTTAAGAGCTGGCCTTCAAAAGCACAGGCTTTTTCTTCTGCCACATTCTCTTCCTCAGAAGGCCCAGTCACTAAGCCCATTCCACATTCAAGGGGAGGAGGATTGGCCTTTCTTTACCTTCTAAAGGGAGGAGAGTCAAAGAATTTGCAGATAAATTTTGAAAACACTGTATGCTCCAAATTAGCTGTTCCGATTTATCTTCTCATCAGGGCTGTGTGTACAGCGCCTCATTGTCTAGTTCAGTCTTAACAAAGAATTCTAGGGGTGCGTTGGTGTCTCAGTCGTTAAGCATCTGCCTTCAGCTCAGGTCATGATCCTGGGGTCTCTACTCTGTAGGGAGCCTGCTTCTCTTTCTGCTTGTTCGTTCCCTCTCTCACTGTGACTCTCTTGGTCAAATAAATAAATGAAGTCTTCAACAACAACAAAAGTAAATCTATTAAATCAGTTCAGGGAGCACCCCCCCACCTTTGAAATCTAGTCAAGTTCTTCATCCCGCAGCTCTGATAACCCCGTTAGGGACAGTTTAGCAAGAATCCCCCTTCTCTGATGTCTAGTGTTAATAATCTTACATCTGCTGACCCCCTCAGTTGCTCTTTAGCTATAAATCCCCAGCTGTCTTTGTTGTATTCAGGGTTCAGCCCGATCTCTCACCCTACTGACATACCCCTGTTACAATAGGCTTCCTGAATGGTCTTCCTTCCTTTTTAACAGGTCTCAGAATGAGTTTTTCTTTAACAATGTATGAAAATGTGGTGTATTATTTGCATTTCCAGATGATTAATGAGATTGAACTTGACTTCCTTTGTTTATATCCACTGGGACTTCCTTTTCTGTGAGTTTCTAGTAAGTATCTTTTACCAGATATTTAACCATTGACTAATTATCAGTTTTTAGAAGTGATCATGATCTTGGGTTCCTAGAATCCAGACCCCATCAGGCTTCAGCAGGAAGTCTTCTCTCTCTCCCTCTGCCCTTCCTCCCTGCTTGTGCTGGATAATAATATTTTGTCTGTGATATATGTTGTAAAAATATTCACTGATTTTTTTTTTTACTTTCACTGATGTTGATGATCTTAGATATTAAATGTTTTGTATATTCTTTTCTGAGTATTATCCATTCATGTCCATTTCTACTTATCTGTTGGAATCCTAGTATCTTTTTTATTGTTTTGTATGAATTTTTATTTATTTTTTTAAAGATTTTATTTATTTATATATTTGACATAGATTACAAGTAGACAGAGAGGCAGGCAGAGAGGAAGGGAAGCAGGCTCCCTGCTGAGCAGAGAGCCTGATGTGGGGCTTGATCCCAGTTACCCTGGAATTACGACCTGAGCCAAACGCAGAGGCTTTAACCCACTGAGCCACCCAGGTGCCCCTCGTATGAATTTTTAAAAAGATTTTTATTTTTTTACTTAACAGAGAGAGAGAGACAACAAGAGCAGGAACACAAGCAGGGGGAAAGGGAGAGGGAGAAGCAGGCTTCCCACTGGGCAAGGAGCCCAATATGGGGCTCAATTCCAGGACCCTAGGATCATGACCTGAGCCAAAGGCAGATGCTCAATGACTTAGCCACCCAGGTGCCCCTGTATAAATTTTTTAAAAAGATTTTATTTATTTATTTGCGAGAGAGAGAGAGAGAGAGCGAGCACACAAGCAGGGAGGAAGGGCAGAGGGAGAGGGAAGTCTCTTTACTTCCTACTGAGCAGAGAAGCCTGATGGGGTCTGGATTCTAGGAACCCAAGATCACGACCTGAGCCAAAGGCAGACGCTTAACGGACTGAGCCACCCAGGAACCCCTTGTACGAATTTTTTTATATACTATTTGCCACTTGCTCTCAAGTTTGTTGCAAACGTTTCCTCCACTGTTTTTTGTTTAAGATGTCTGTGATCAGATTGTGTAGCAGGCAGGTGAGTTTGGCTTTTCTTTTGAAATATCTTCCATTGGGTCGAAGCTTGGAAAGTCTTCCATTATCTCTATCAGTTCTTTTTTTTTTTTTATTTGATAGACCGAGATCACAAGCAGGCAGAGAGGCAGGCAGAGAGAGAGGAGGCAGAGAGAGAGGAGGAAGAAGGCTCCCCGCTGAGCAGAGAGCCCAATGCGGGGCTCGATCCCAGGACCCTGGGACCATGACCTGAGCCGAAAGCAGAGGCTTTAACCCACTGAGCCACCCAGGTGCCCCTCTCTATCAGTTCTTTAACCAGTCTCTCAGGTTCTTATTTCTCTCCAATTCCCTCCACTTTTATTTACTTAGAACCTATTGTGTTTAGCTCTGTTTTAGGTTCTGGGAATATAGCCATAAAGGAGCAGGCAGAAGTTCGTACGCTCAGGGGAAAGCAAACACTTCCTTGGGAGGCCACCAGAAGACCCTGCACACCATAGCTTTTGGGGCCTCCTCTTTTCTTGCCACTCCCCTCCTCTAGAATTTTCTGGTGGGAATGCTGCTGACTTACTCTGGGTATATTTTGAGATGCTGGTTCCTCTATCTCTGAAGACAGGGGAAATGTCCTGTCCTCTCAGTCCTGGCCAGCACCCCACCTTGCCCCTGGCCTTCTCCCCTTCACCCTGCAGCTCCTTTCTCCACCCTGAAGGTGCTCTTTCTGGTCTCTTCTCTCAAGCTGTGGTCCCATCTGTCTTCATCTTAAACTCCAGACCCAGCTTGCAGTCTTCCTGTCCTTTCCTGCTTTCATACCTCAGTCACCACAGGCTGGCTTCTGGAACTCCAAAGGATTCCGGTGAACATACTGCCTCTCACCTCTGGGGCCACCCTCACACTTAGCCCCTTTAGACCTTTGAAATTATTCCTCCCATCTCCTCTATGGGTTCCTGGAACCCATAGGAACACCAATGCGACTTGTGCTCTGTCCTCTACTCACTCTCCTTTTCCTCATACTTGCTCTGGTTCAGTGCATCACCTCCGGCTGAAGTGTATGATATGTCCATGACTTTACCTCTGGACATCTGCAGATGTCCTCCAATCTCCTTGTCAGGGGAGAGCCTCATTGTTCCCCACCATCTCTTGGGGTCACTCTTCCTCACCCATTACTCACGTGTAGTGGGGAACTTGTCTCCTTCCCAGGTTTCCAACCCGTACCTCCCTGTCTCCTCTCCATGCCCACTTGAGGCTACAGCTTCACTTTTGCCCCCATATTCAGCCCCCCTCCCCCCTCTAGTCCAGTCTGTAACCCACCTTGGCATCTGCCAGGCCTGGCAGAAGGCTGACCTTAGGGCTACATCCACCTGTACCTCCAAAGGTAGGGTCTGCTTTCCAGTGCACACTTCAGACTCAGAAATTTCTGGTGGCCTCCAGACTACTCATTTTGTAGGCTCTTATCTCCATGCCTTTGCTGACACTTCCCTTCCTGGAATGCTTTTCTCATTCCCCAAAAGTTCTCATCTGTTATGTAGCTGGGGGGGAGGGTACCTCCTCCAGAGTCTTCCCAGAAGCCCATTCCCATTGGGAACGCCTGGTCCTGGAGTCTGGTCCAATTCTCCTGGCCCTGGCCTGGACCTAGGGCAGCTCTCTGGGATCAGCCAGGACAGTGCTTCTGTTTCGTTTACTTTCTTCCTCATTCCCATATACCTTTTTTTAACCATGAGCTATTCCTAGCCACACTCTCCCCCCATAGTTCCCCCACACTCCACAATGACTCTTAAAAACAGCAGTGTAAAGGGGCGCCTGGGTGGCTCAGTGGGTTAAGCCGCTGCCTTCGGCTCAGGTCATGATCCCGGGGTCCTGGGATCGAGTCCCACATGGGGCTCTCTGCTCAGCGGGGGCCCTGCTTCCCTCTCTCTCTCTCTGCCTGCCTCTCTGTCTACTTGTGATCTCTGTCTGTCAAATAAACAAAAAAATCTTTAAAAAAAAAAAAAACAGCAGTGTAGGACCCCGCGACTTCATCTATCAGGAAGTTCTGCTGGCTGGAACCTCTGGCTGGACATGGCAATTACAAATGAGCCTCGGAAGACAAGATCCTCTTGCAGGTGAGGCGTAGAAAATGAATACTCAGCCCTTTGGGATGGGAATTGGATTTACTTCAGAATCTCAGCCACCCCTTCACACTGGCAGTTTCTCTCTTCTCCCCAACATCCAGCAGAGGGCAGGCGATCGGCAGAAGCACCGTGAGCTAATAGGACCGCGAGGAAAGGAGGGAATGAGTTACATGGAATGAATAAGGGGATGAGTAAGAGAGGTAATGAGGAAAGGAATAAAGGAATAAAGAGGGATGGATGGATGGAAGGAATGAGTGAGGGAGGGAATGAATAAGTGAGGAGAGAGAAAACGAGAGAAGGACGGAAGAACTGGATTTACAGGGCGTGACCCTTCCCAAAAGGCACTGCTTCATTTATTCACTCATTCATTCGTTCAGCCCCGCCAGGTGCCGGGAGCTATGCCAGGTGCAGCGATTCAAGGTCAACCAGGCGGCTGGAGCTCTTCTTGGCTGAGCAGAGACCAGAAGCTCGCCCGCGGAAGAGAAGCTTCGGGCCGCGCCCCTCCTCCTGCCAGAGCTTAACACCCCTCCCCCAGCCCTCCAGCGAGGCGCCCCCCGGCCTCCGTCTACACCCGCCTAGCGCCTGCGCGACGCGGCCACGTGACTCGCTGAGGCCCCGCCCCGCGGCCGCCCGCCCGCCCCGCCCCCGCCTCCGGCGAGTGCGGCCTCAGCTTGCGGCGGCACCAGGTGAGCTGCCAGGCGCGGGCCGGGCGGCCGGGTGGCAGCGAGTGCGGGTGGTGGGCGGCGGGCGGCGGGCGGCAACAGAGCCCCGTCGAGCAGCCCTGAGGGCGCGGGGACGAAGGGGCGGGCGCGGCCCAGAGACGCAGGAGTGGCGGCCTGAGGCGAGCCCGCGGCCTGACGTGGCGGGGGCGCGGCGGGCGGGACCCCCGGGCGCGGCTGGGCGGGGAGCTGGCGCTAGCAGAGATACCGGACCTCCGCGCGGCTGCCAGGCCCGCCAGCCTCCTAGCTCTTGGGCTGCCTGCCGCCCGGGGCGGGGCTGAGCGCGGCCTTCCCACCCGCGACCCTCGTTTCTGCGCGCGGGCGGGTCCTGCAACAGGCGGGTGGGGCGGGTCGGACTGCCACCACCTGGTGTGACCTTGGACCTCGGCCTGCAAGCCTCAGTTTCCTCAGCAGCTCTCCGGGGCCGGGTTTTCGGGGGGCCCGCGGGCTGCAGCCGAGGGAGTCCAACCTCGCCAGCTCGCGCGGTTTCCAAAGAGAAGCCGGAGATAGCGCTGTCATTGCAAAATCTCCGGGTCCCGAAGCGTCCTCCGCGGGTTCTGACTACTTCCAGTCTTGGCGCGGGCCAGAGTCGCGGGGTCGCCATCGCCTTATGCCTGGGGTCCTTTTCGCCCCGGGCCTGAACCGCGGGTTTGGCGCGCCAAAATGCCCCAACTCAGCTTTCTGGAAGACTCATTCCAGAGCGCATCCGAGTTGGCACTCCTATGATGGCTCCCCATTCTGGAAATTAGTACCTACTCCCTCCCCTCCTCTTCCCAACTGTCCCTTTTCCCTTTGTTGCAGACCTTCGTGCTGCCAAGGATTGGGGTTCGTTGAAGGCAGACAATGTTTTGGGGCGCTTCAGAGGACTGAGGGGTGCCTGCTCAGTAAATGGTGTTGAGTTGAAAATTCTTCAAAAATACTTTTGACTCTCATCCATGACTTAATAAAAAAAATCATTTTACGTCCTTAAGTTTGTACTTACTTGGGACATAAAGCTTCCTTCCTGCTCCCCTCAAAAGCTTTGAAGAGCACAGAATGGAGGGGCCTTGCTTGTGATGAGTAGAATCAGAAATGTTATGGAGCTGGAGGGAACTGAATCCAGGGAAAGACTTGATGATAGAGTAATCCCTGTGAAACAAATAGGAGAAAGAAAATGCTGCCAAATGAACTCCCCAGAACATTCATGGGAAAGGAATCACAAAAGGAGTGTTGCATTTAACTTAATTTATTTTTTGAAATTTTGTTAATTACACAAACATAGTTGCACTGTGAATGCTGTTTTTCATCTAAGTCAACAAAGACTAAACAGAAATGCGATTGAGCTAGATAGTGGTTGGAACCAGCTTCTCCATACTTGGCTGGTGGGAGAATAATTACTATAACCTCTATGGAGGGCAATTTGGCAGTATGCATTCAAATGACAAGCATTAAAATTAGCATGATCTTGCAGTTATGTATCAAGATAATTTTTCTCAGATAACTGCTGCATATGTGGCATATCTAAATGATTTTCAGTGTAACTGTTCGCAAAAGCAAATAGTTGGAGGAAACCCAGATGTCTCTGAAAAGGATTGTTTAAGTAACATGTGGTTATCCATACAATGGACTGTGGGAGGGATATTAAGTTTTCATATGCAAAAGTTAATGAAGGGGGGAATGGTGTAGATTTACAGATTTGTCTTTGAAACTGTATATGCCCCCTACCAGGGGAGATAGAATGTAGTTTTCTTCTGGGAGAGGATCTGTTTAGGGCATAAGTGGGAGGAAAATTTAAGTTTCATAACATACCTTTCTGTGCCTTTTGAATTTGAATGTGAACATATTAAATAAGTTTGAGAATTTAGTTTTTAAAAAATTTATGCTGGCAGAAAAGTTATCATCTCTCCCAATCAGATCTTAATGTTTTGTCTTCTTTGTTTTTTTGTTTGTTTTAAGGAAATAAAACATTCCCTTTTTCCTTCCTGGAGAAAATCATGATCCTGAATTCCTTTAATGTGCCTATGCTATGTTCTACTGTAACACCTATCTATAAGCAAAACTGGACAGTATTTTGTTGTGTAATTTCAAACTTTTTGTATTATACATATTTTGCAGTGTGCTTTTTTTCCCCCTTTGCAAGCCTTTGAGATTTTTCCACATTGATGACTATAGTTTGAGTTCTATTTTGCTCCCCCCTTTTTAAATTTTACTTATTTATTTGAGAGAGGGACACAGTGAGAGAGGGAACATAAGCAAGGGGAGTGGGAGAGGGAGAAGCCGACTTCCCACTGAGCAGGGAGCCTAATGTGGGGCTCAATCCCAGGACCATGGGACTATAACCTGAGCTGAAGGCACATGCTTAATGACTGAGCCACCCAGGTGCCCCTAGGTTGCCCATTTTTAGCTGTTGTCTAGTATTCTGTTGGCTCACTGTGTTGCGGCATACATTCCTCTGAGGATGGACATTTTGGTCGTGGCCAATGCTTGTTTTATGAAGGAGGCTCTGATGCATGGTCTTGAATGTGTTGCACTCTGAGCTATGCTTTGTCAGAGCAGGGAATTGCTTTGTTTTCTTCACACCACCCTCAGCACCTAGCTTAATTAGTTCCTTAAATTGTGCTTGGTAAATGTGGTTTGTTTGCCCAAGGGGGCAGCCTTCTCCTAATGCATTCTGTACTCCATAGTAAGTGTAGCTGCCATGGATCCCTTCCCAAAGGGGCAGAAGCGCTGATGTGGGGTGGGGACCCACCAAGGATTGATGTCTGTTGGAGCAGTCAGTCCCCACTTCCACCCTTAGAGAAGGAGGCTCTCTTGACTTCCTGGTGGTCGTGGTAATGAGGAGGAAGCTTAGACTTGGAGATAATGAGTTACGTGCTCACAGTCATGTGGTTACAAGTGGTACAAACAGCCATGGAGTTTTGCAATGTGGGTGAGATAAAGCTCTAGCTGGTGGGTGGAGAGACCAGCTTCTGTGATGGAGCATGCCTATTGTGTTCTTGATACAGTGACAGAGGGAGAAGTGATCGAACTAGACCTTGACCAATATGGTATTGTAAAGAGTCCGGTCTAAGAGGGAGTCTGATGGTGTTTAGAGGATGACCCAACGGTGTCCCTTTTGGTCTAAGGGCTAGTGACAAGGTACAAGGGAAAGGATCATTTTGAGCCAGATTGTGGGGGAGACCTAAGCAGAAGGCAGTAAGGAGCCAGCTCTTAAGCCAGGTGGTATACATACTGGGCATTTGGGGACCCCCTGCAGCCTGAGCAGGTGAGCTGGGGAGGATGGAGCAGGAGGAAGGAAACCAGTTGGGAGTGTCATTGCTGTGGTCTGACCCAGAGTGGTGGCTGCGGAAGAATACGTGGATGGGCATCTGAGATAGGAGAGATGGAATCTGAACGAGGGGGTCTGATAGACACAGGTATAAAAAGGAAAAGAGATCTTTGAAACCATGAGATTTCTGATGTGGAAATCATGGCTGTACGGAGTAAGAAAGCTAGACCAGTGGGGAGGGGTGCTGGCTGGATTAGGCATCGAGCTGGAGGTGCATTTGGGAATATAGGGTAGATTCTTGGGAAAGAGGGGTGGGCTGAGGCAGAGTGTGTTGGCCAAAGGGATCAGAAAAGAGAGCATTGCCATGGGGCAGAGTTTCGAGTCAAGAGAGATGGTTAATGGGGACTACCCCTTGGCCCTTGCTGTCTGTGTGTGAGGCAGTCCAGGGTGCGGAAGAAGCAGTGGTTATGGTGGGTGAAGGTCCCAAATCCAGGAGGTACACTGAGGAATGGAGCATGTTGGATGGGAAGTGGCAGAGAGTCCAAAGCAATCAGGTGTGCTCCTAAGCTGTAGTAGTGAGGTTAGAGCCCTCTTCTTTTTGGCCAGGGTTTTTTTTTTTGTTGTTTTGTTTTGTTTTTCATTTGTTTAAGTAGGCTCTGTGCCCAGCGTGGAGCCCAGTGCGGGGCTTGAACTCTCGACCCTGAGATCAAGACCTGAGCTGAGATCAAGAGTCAGATGCTTAACCAGCTGAGCCACCCAGGCACCCCAGTTTAGCAAGTTATATAGTAGAATTTTTCTTTCTCTCCCCTCCCTCTTTTTTCTTTTTTAATTTTAAGTAGGCGCCGCACCTAACATGGGGCTTGAACTCACAACCTTGAGATAAAGAGTCCTGTGCTCTACTGACTGCCTTAACCAGGTGCCCCTTTCTTTTTTTTTCTCTTAAAGATACAGTACAGGGAATTGGAGAAGAAACTAATTTGGGGCAGGGCATAGTGGCATGGCCTAAGTGGTGAAGGCAGATGTTGACAGGCAGTGTGGCAGGTAACTCCTGGGCTCCCGCTTACTAGCTAGATGGCAGTGCTGCGGCTAGAGTGCTTAGCTTAGCCCCAGAGTGCAGTGCAGGACTGGCTGCCCTCTGAGTTAGAATGCACTGCCAAAGTGTGTTTGAGGTAGGTTTATTTTACTGATTGGGTTTCTGAGGCTTCCACTCAAATCATTGTGCATGTTTTGAACATACTCAATTATTACAAAGTAACCTTGAACCAAAAACATGCTGCGTATGATCTTGAATGCACCAGCTGTAGTTGAAATTACTGTGCTTGACTCTCAGAATCTTGGTAAAAGAAGACAGGTCCTGGACCCTCCCTGGGTTTCCTGGCCAGCACTCAGGTCTGTTGTCATTTTTATGCATCCATTCCTATGTGAGGGAACCCAGTTTTGTTCTCCCTCTCTCTTTTATTTTTTATTTTATTTTTTAAAGATTTTATTTATGTTATTTATTTGACAGAGAGAGAGAGAGAGCGCGCGCACAAGCAGGGGGAGTGGCAGAGGGAGAGGGAGAAGCAGGCTCCCCACTAAGCAGGGAGTCCTGGGATCATGACCTGAGCTGAAGACAGATGCTTAATCGACTGAGCTCCGCAGGCACCCCTCTTTTTTTTTTTTTTTTTTTAAAGATTTTATCTGTTTATTTGAGAGAGAGCTTGAGAGAGAGAGATCACGAGCAGGGGGGAGGGTAGAGGGAGATGCAGACTGCCCACCAAACAGGGACCCCAATGCAGGACTCGATCTCTGGACGCTGGGATCATGACCTGAGCCGAAGGCAGATGATTAACCGACTGAACCACCCAGGTGCCCTTCTCTCTCCCTTTTTTTAACATAAACTCTGCTCCCAGTTTGGGGCTCGAACTCACAACCCAGAGATTAAGAGCTGCGTGCTCTACAGACTGAGTCAGCCAGGTGCCCCGGTTTTATCCTTTTTGAATGGGAGAGAGGAAGAGCTCTTGAGAACCTGGTCTGTGCTGCTGCTTTATATTCATTGTTCACCAATTTTAGATTTCCCCAACAGGTGGGGTGCTTTTATTTCACTTTTATCATTTGAGGAACCTGAGACTCAGGTTGGTCATGTGGTGAGTCCATGGTAGGGCTGGGGCCCCCACTGAAGTCAGTCTGTCTCTGGAACCCCTCAGAATCTTGAAGGGACACAGGACTTCAGGAAGGAGGCTCCAAGTTTGGAGAAGTGGGTGGGGAGAGGGAGTTCGTGGGTTTAAGACCACAGGGGAAGCACTGGTGAGCTGGTGGAGGGAACAGAAGTGCCATCAGCAGCAGGTGCCACTAGGCCAGCCTGTGCACTGTGTGGTGTTGCTTCTCTGGCTTATTCCCTGTCTCCTCTGTCTTGCCAGCTGACAGCCGCAGCGGTGAGGCCTGGTGTGGTGGTCAGGATGGCGGAAGAGCAGGAGTTCACTCAGCTGTGCAAGTTGCCTGTGCAGCCCTCACACCCGCATTGTGTCAACAACACCTACCGGAGTGCACAGCACTCCCAGGCCTTGCTCCGGGGGCTGCTGGCTCTCCGGGACAGTGGCATCCTCTTTGATGTTGTCCTGGTGGTGGAGGGGAGACACATTGAGGCCCATCGAATCCTCCTGGCTGCGTCCTGTGATTACTTCAGGTGAGTTACATGCACATGTTCTCACAAGTAAAGTAACACAGGCAATCCTGGCTTCAGTAGGAGTTTGTGTTGGCACCCGCAGTGACCAGGTGGGAAGAACCAGTCGGAAGCTGCCAAGTCCCTTGCTCTGCCGGAGCTCCTCCCACTGCTTGTCGTAGTGACTCACCAACACTGAGTGGGACAGAGGGGTCTTTGAATCTGTTTTTCTTTTTACCTTTTTTTTTTTTTTTAAAGATTTTATTTATTTGAGAGAGAGAGAGTGAATGAGAGAGCAGAGCACAAGCCAAGAGAGAGACAAAGGGAGAGGCAGGAGTAGACTCCCCGCTGAGCAGGGAGCCTGACTCTGGGCTGGATCCTAGGACGCTGGGATTATGACCTGAGCCCAAGGCAGATGCGTAACTGACTGAGCCACCAAGGTGCCCTCGAATCTGGTTTTCTTTCAGCTTTCCTGGGACCTGTTCTCTCTTTTCCATTTTTTTTTTTTTTTTTAAAGTTTGTTTACTTTTAAGTAGTCTCAAGCCAGCATGGGTGGGGCTGGAATTCACAACCCTGAGATCAAGAGTGGTATGCTCTTCCCAGCCAGCTAGGCTCCCCTCTTTTTTCCTATTTTTTTTTTAAAGATTTATTTATTTATTTGACAGACAGAGATCACAAATAGGCAGAGAGGCAGGCAGAGAGAAAGAGGGAGCCGGCTCCCCGCTGAGCGGAGAGCCTGATGTGGGGCTCGATCCCAGGACCCTGAGACCATGACCCGAGCCTAAGGCAGAGGCTTTAACGCACTGAGCCACCCAGGCGCCCCCTTTTTTCCTGTTTTTTTAAGAGACAACATGCTTGACTTGACTTGTCCTGTTGCATTTTATAAAATGAATTTTCTGTATCTTGGTATAAAATAGATTTTGTTTCTATTTACTCTGGTTTCCCCAACATTTCATTTTGAGAAATTTCAGATCTGTGGAAAGTTGGAGGAATAATATTATGAACACCTGAATACCAGTTATTAACATTTTACCATATTTGCTTTCTCTTTACACACAAAGACACATACACACCTTTTTTAAGATACTGGCACTTTATGCCTTAGTCTTTCATTCCCCCCACCCCCCAGTGGTGTTCTTATAATGCTAACTAAAAGCCCACATGAACCCTGGTCATCAGGCTTCTGGTCCTGTGGGTGCTGGGGCCTAGGACAAGTGGTCAAGTTGTGTGTATACATTGTCCACACAATCATATGATATATGAAGTTGTGCCTTTTGTGCCCCTTCCCTGGCCACCTACCTTCTCACCCACACCTTCTCATCCTTTTTGTTGTTGTTGTTAAGATTATATCTATGAATTTATTTGTGAGAGTGTGAGCATGCTCACGCATGAGCTGGGGGGTGAGGGCAGAAGGAGAAGCAGACTCCCCGCTGAGTGCAGAACCCCGCTTGGCCCAATCCCAGGATCCTGAGATCATGACCCTAGCAGAAATCAGATGTTCAACCAACTGAGCCACTCAGGTGTACCACACCTTTTCATATTGAGGGCCTAAGCCTCTGACCTTCCTCCTCCCCCACTCCTTGCCCCCGCCCAGCCATGGATTCTTGGTCCCTTGGAGTTTCTGTGGCCTCCTTCATGACCCCATCCCAGCCATTGGCACATTGAGAAGAATTAGTGCCACTGCCCTCATTGTACCCTGGTGAAAGGAGGCTCAGGAATGAGCCCCAGCCACGGCCACCTGATTCCCATTCCAGCCTATTGTTTCATTGTTTCAACTTCAAGTATTGGTTATAGTCCTTAGGGGTTTTTTGTTTTGTTTTGTTTGTATGTTTTTGTTTTAAAGATTTTATTTGAGAGCTAGAGGGAGTGGGGAGTGAGACTGGGAGGGGAGGGGCAAAGGGGGAAGGGGAGAGAGAGAATCTGAAGCAGACTCTGTGCTCAACGTAGAGCCTGATGTGGGGCTCGATCCCACAACTGCAAGATCATGACCTGAGCCAAAAGCAAGAGTCAGGTGCTTAACCTAAAGCCACCCAGGTGCCTCTGTTTTTTGTTTGTTTGTTTTTAAAATAATCTCTGTTCCCATTGTGAGGCTTGAATTCATGACCCTGAGATCAGGAGTCGCACACTCTACTAACTGAGCCAGTCAGACCCCCAAGTTCTCATTTTTTGATTTTAGGAACTATCAAGTGAAGTATTTTTTTTTTAAAGATTTTATTTATTGATTTGACAGAGATCACAAGTAGGCAGAGAGGCAGGCAGAGAGGGGGAAGCAGGCTCCCTGCTGAGCAGAGAGCCTGATGTGGGGCTCAATCCCAGAACCCTGGGATCATGACCCGAGCCAAAGGCAGAGGCTTTAACCAGCTGAGCCCCCCCAGGTGCCCCGTGAAGTTTTTTTTTTCTTTTAATAAGATTTTATTTATTTATTTGACAGAGAGAGAGCACAAGTAAACAGAGTGACAGGCAGAGGGAGAGAGAGAAGCAGGCTCTCTGCTGAGCAGGGAGCCTCATGCAGGACTCGATCCCTGGACTCTAGAATCATGACCCGAGCCAAAGGCAGCTGCCCAACCAACTGAGCCACCCAGTTGCCTCTCAAGTGAAGTATTTTTTCATGGTAAAAGTACCTCCTGTTCTCCAGAAGGAGTTTATAGAGAGCATGACCGGTGGTGACCTAGGGCAGACATGGCCAGGCTTTCTTGCTTCTGCTTTTGCTGTTACTCTGCAATGCTTTCTGCCTTTCCTGTGCCACAGTGTTGTCTTCTGGGCCCAGCTGAGGTACTTCTTCCTCCGGGAAGCTTTCTGTAGTTGTCCTGCACCCTCTCCCAGCCTCTGGCTCTCAGGGTTGGCTCCTCCCTGCAGGAGGCTGCTGACCTGTTGGGGACGGAGAGCTGCATAGCCCTGGATCGCCCTTGTCTTGGGAGGTACCCCCTGCAGGAATCCTCCTTTGGTGTGTACTCTGTGCTAGGCTTAGGGATTGACTAAACTGTACATCTTGGGTTTTTTGGTTTTTTGTTTTTTTAAAAAGATTTTATTTATTTATTTGACAGATTACAAGTAGGCAGAGAGAGAGGGGGATGTAGGCTCTCCGCTGAGCAGAGAACCCGATGTAGGGCTCCATCCCAGGACCTTGGGATCGTGATCTGAGTCAAAGGCAGAGGCTTTAACCCACTGAGCCACCCCAGCGCCCTGGGTCTTTTTTCATATGTGGTAATAACTATCCACTGTACTAATCTTCTGGCTCTCATGACCCTCTCGTGCTTTGCCCTATCTACTTCTGCTGTGCTGGTTCCTGTGCTCCCTGCCTCTGTGTGTCAGGGGGCATAAGTGTTCTGTCCTATATGTGGTCTCTCTGGGTCATAGACCTCTCCTTCATTTCCGTACTGTGAATTAAAAGGTAGTCAACTATAATTGATACTTTGATTTTGAAAATTTGGATAAACTTGATATTTTGTAGAAATTATATATTGACAGAACTTCACCCCTGAAAAAGAATGTTATATTCTCCACAAAAACATGACGCCTAGACATGTCCTGGAGTCATATCCTTTTATGAACAGACTCTAATGTCATTTACGCTTTCAGAGCAGAGAAAGAGAAAAGGTCTTCAAAAAAAAATTTTTTTTAAAGATTTTATTTATTTGACAGTAGCACAAGCAGGGGGAGGGGCAGGCAGTGGGAGATGCAGGCTCCCCCCAAAGCAAGGAGCCTAATGAGGGGCTCGATGCCAGGACCCTGGGATCATGATCTGAGCTGAAGGCAGACCCTTAACTGACTGAGCCACCCAGGCATCCCTATTTTTAGTATATGTGCTGCCGAAGCGAGCACTCACCCAGGCATCCCTAAAATACTTTTTGAAGTATACTTTTTGAATTGGTGAAAAAAGTTGAAAGCACCACTTTCCCCTTGCCCTCCCACGTCACCTCCCCACCTCACTCCTTCACCATGGTAACTCTTTCAAAGTTACTCTTCATCCCTATACTGTTTCTTTTTGTAAACACTAGTCTAGAATTCTGAAACCCCCAAAGCTCTGAAATTTGAAAGTTGTTTGTTTTGTTTTTTTGTTCCACTATGTTGCTAAAACTTTGTAAGTGTATTCAGGGGGTCCCCTAGAGCTGTTTTTGTTAGTTGGTAGCTGTCCAGTCCTTATTTTTGTGGGGGGATGGGGAACTCTGCATTCGGCCACATTGCCATATTTTCACCAGTTTTTGTTTTTGTTTTTTAAATTTTGGTACCAATCTGTTAAACAACAAAGCCTGCCCTAAACTGATATGAGACTGATTTTATTTTTATGCTACTTAGTATATGTCTTTTACATTTTGCTTTGGAAATACTAATGAGTTTGGATGGGAGATACAGACCCAGACCCTGCAGGGGTGTGACATCATATGTGGCATGGGTGCTGTGTCTCTCCAGTTGAAACCTTTTGAATTCTGAAACATACTTGGCCCCCATTAGGGCACTCACTGGAGTTGAGTTGTGGTTTCCTAGCAGCAGAGGCAGCCCTTCTTGCAGAGTGTTCTGTGCTCTTCATGCTCTCCACCTACTTTGTTGGTGCCCTGCTGTGATCTTAAACACATGGTAAGATTTAGCATCTTATATCTGTTTTTTAGTGTACAGCTGAGTAGTGAAGTGTATTCATGCTGGTGCGGGAGGGGTCTCCGTGCTGTTTACCATAGTAGCTATCACCATTTTACATTCCCACCAGCAGTGCACAAGGGTTCCATTATCTCTGTAGTCTCAGCAACACTTATCATTTTCAGGGTTTTTTTGGTAGTCGCCATCCTAATGGTTATGAGGTATGGACTACTTCTTTTTTTTTAAATTAAATTAAATTAAATTTAATTTTTCATTAATTTTAAAATATTTTATTTATTTATTTGAGAGAGAGAGATCACAAGTAGGCCGAGAGGCAGGCAGAGATAGAGGGGGAAGCAGGTTCCCTGCTGAGCAGAGAGCCCAATGTGGGACTCGATCCCAGGACCTTGAGACCATGACCTGAGCCAAAGGCAGAGGCTTAACCCACTGAGCCACCCAGGCACCACCACCCCCTTTTTTTTAAAGATTTATGTATTTTAGAGAGAGAGAGAGAGCGTGCAGGTGCATGGGGATGGGGGGGGAGAGGGAGGGAGAATCTCAAGCAGACTCCATGCTGAGCCCAGAGCCTGACATGGGGCTAGATCTCAGGACCCTGACATCACAACCTGAGCTGAAACAAAGAGTTTCAGCTCTTGGGGTGCTTGGGGTTCCTGGGTGTCTCAGTCGTTAAGCGTCTGCCTTTGGTTCAGGTCATTATCCCAGAGTCCTGGGTTTGATCTCCACATTGGGCTCTCTGCTCTGCTAACCTGCTTCTCTCTCTCCCTCTGCCTGCTGCTCTCCCTGCTGTGCTCTGTCAAATAAATGAATAAAATCGTTAAAAAAAAAAAAAAAAGGAGTTTGTTGCTTAATTGTGCCACTCAGGCACCAGGCATCCATTTTTGGTTAAAACAGCAAAAACAAAAGGGGTGGATATATATTTTATTTTTCTTTCAACCTTTTTTTCCCCTCCCTAACTCTTATTTTGAAAGCTGTCAGGGACACCTGGGTGGCTCAGTTGGTTGAGCGTCTGCCTTTGGCTCAGGTCATGATCTCAGGGTCCTAGGATTGAGTCCTGCATCAGGCTCTCTGCTCAGCGGGGAGTGGTGAGCCAAGGGGCAACTCTGTTTCTTGAGAGGGCCAGTGGTGAGCATGCTTCTTCCTTTCCCTGCCCTTGTGCTCTTGCTCTTTCTCTCTCTCTGTCAAATAAATAAATAAAATCTTAAAAAAAAAAAAAAAAGGCAGTCCTATAGAAGAGCTGAAAGATCCATACAGTGACAGTGAATAGCCTGTGCCCTTCCCCTAGATTCATCAGTTAGCATTTTGCATATTTGCTTCAGGGTAAGTTGGGGATATAACAGTTTATCTGGAAATACTTCATTGCACTTCCAAGAATAAGAGCTTTCTCTACTTTATCTGTAAGAATATTGTAAATCTCAGAACATTTATAGTCATTCCATAATTTTATCTGATTCTGAGTCCATATTCACATTTTCTTCATTGTCCCCCAAATATATTTTGTCTCCTTCCTTCTTACCCTCTTCATTCAGGATCCAGTCAAGGTCCACACATTGCAAGGACACCTCAGAGAGTCAGTGTACCACAGAGCACAGGAGAGCACCCTGAGGGAGTGCATGTGGAATAAAATGTGTAGGAATAAATGTGACATGCCAGTGCCAGCTCTGTGAGCAGGTGACCTCCAAGATCTCCACAGAGACACAGAGGCTGGCCTGTGAGATAGAAGAACCCATCGTGTCCATCACAGAGATGCCAGCTCTCTCTGCATCAGTCTGTATGTGTAATGCATTCCTCATAAAAATACCAAGAGACTTTATGGGGGGGATGGGCGGATTGCACAAACTGATTCTAAAGTCCAGATTTTCAAAAGCAAGCAATGGCCAGGAAGTTACTGAGAAGCTAATAAAAAGAGACTCGCCCTACCCTACGGTCACTCATGTTATGGAGCTGCAGTAATCCAGTCTGCTTCTGGTGGCCGAAGAGATGTGGGAACATTACTGGGGAAGTAGTGACTTTGAACACAGACACAGGCCTGCCAGAAACTTGGTGTGTGGCAAAGAGGGCATCCCAACTTGGGGAAGGAGATGATGGGGTGGCCCTCTCAAGAAACAGAGTTGCCCCTTGGCTCTCATGTTGTACCAAAATAAACTTCAGGTGGAACAGTTTATTGTTGTTGTCAAATGATCCTTTATTGAAATATTTTCCTTTGTAGTTCTTAAGTAACTGGGCATTCCACTACACACAGCACTGTTGACGTCACTTATGTCCTGAGGGTAGCAGCCGGTCAGCATTGCAAGCCACAGCAGGATCACTTTAATGGTTCCAGAGAGTGAATTCTCTGGCTAACGTGTTGATACCCTCATCAAAAGTGACAGTTCCACTGTGCTTTATGTGTTTCTGCTTCTTTCTTTCTCTTGGGAGGTTCCTTGAGGGTTTTGATAATCAGGGCAGAGGCAAAAGGTACCATTTCAATCTAGGCCTGTCTGTTCTATGTTTGTTTTAAATTTTAAGTAGGTTCCAACCCCAACCTGGGCTCAAACTCACAACTCTTGAGATCAAGACTTGGGTGCTTAACCAGCGGAGCCATCCAGGCCTGTCTGCTCTAAAGGATCAGTTTCACTGTAATCCTCAAACCCTTCCCATCACTGGTTGCCTTGGTGATGTCATCACTAACCTTTTTTTTAAATCACTAACCTTTTTTGGATACAGTCCCAGGGGGCCAGTCTTGGGGGCCAGGGCAGACATGGCACCGACTTCCCCACCAGTGCACCTCACGTGTAAGACTTTGATCTCATTGGGGTCAGACTTGGTGCATGGCAAAATGCATCATAAAATCAAAAGATCTGAGGTAGAAAAAAAAGTTCTACTCATTCGAAAATGGGCAGATTTCGTCAAATTGACAAGATAGAGTCTAATAGAAATTGGACAAAGAGCCTGGACTGTTGAAAAAAGAATATAGATGGGTGCCTGGGTGGCTCAGTGGTTTAAGGCTCTGCCTTCGACTCAGGTCCTGATCTCAGGGTCCTGGGATCTAGCCCCACATTGGGCTCTCTGCTTGGTGGGGAGTCTGCTTCCCCCTTTCTCTCTGCCTGCCTCTATGCCTACTTGTGATCTCTGTCTGTCAAATAAATAAACAAAATCTTTTTTTTAAAAAAAGATTTTTTTTTTTAGAGGTTATATGTCTTTATTTATTTGTCAGAGAGAGAGAGAGAGAGAGCACAGGCTGGCAGAGTGGCAGCAGAGGCAGAGGGAGAAGCAGGCTCCCTGCTGAGCAAGGAGCCCGATATGGGACTCGATCCCAAGACACTGGGATCATGACCTGAGCCGAAGGCAGCTGCTTAACCAACTGAGCCACCCAGGCGTCCCAATAAACAAAATTTTCAAAAAAGAGAGAGAGAGAATATAGAAATGGCACTTTAAAGGGTGCCTGGCTGGCTCATTTAGATCTCAGCTGAATCTTGGGGTCATGAGATTGAGGCGCACGTCGGGCTCTGCACTGAGTATGGAGCCTGCTTAGGATTCTCCCTCTCTCTCTCTAAGGAAAAAAAAAAGTAACCTGGGTATATTGCGCTGTAGGTTAAATCAACCATGGTAGCCTTTACATAAAGAGGAGCAGTGCTGTGTATACCATTAAGGAGCCATTTCCAAGATGCATTGTTAAATTACAGTGTAACGTAGAATATAGAGTACATGGACTGCCTTTGGGTGTGGTGCTGCCCTGGGAAGGGCAACTGATGGCCTAGAGCAGAGCAGAGGAGGAGGGCAAGAGGAAAACTTTCACCTTGCTGTGTATTTTAAGTCTTGTACTGCTATATATATTACCTAGTTGAAAAATAAACAAAATGTAAAAAAACTACTCTTCCCTCTCTGTGTAGCTGTCATGTTCAGCCCTGCTGCCTCCCCTGACCACCCTGCTCTTTCGCCCTGAACAGCCTATTAACTGGCTTCCCGGGATGCCTCGGAGGCATCTCACTGATGGTGCCTCCAACCTCACTCTCTGACCCCTTTCCTCCCAAGTCCCTGTCAGCCCAGCTAACCCAGCCAAAGGGCCCTGGTTCCTCCAGTGCTCTTCTAGATTCAGTCCTTCAACATGTTCTCCCTGCCACCAGGCCCTCCCCAGGCCTGCAGGAACCCTCTTGCCTGAAAAGTCTGCTCACACCACCGTCCCAGGTAAAATTCGCTGACAGAGCTTCATTATGCTTGGATTTCAGTCCTGACTCAGTCTTGACTTGGGGGAAGCAGGATCTGGCCCTGACTCACCTGCTCACTTCCTCCTTGCGCTGGCCTGGCTGCCTGTGTACTGAGCTCATCCCTGCCCCAGGACTTGAGCTCCTGTCTCCTCCGCCTGGAATGCCATCCACTGGCTGGTGAGGTGCCATCCAGCCCTGTCTCAGCCTATCCCTGCTCCTCTGCACTCTCTCCCTGCTCCCCCTCTCCCAGCCGGGTGTTCCTAGATCATACACCCTCTTGTGCTTCTTCCTAGCATTTCCGCACTCAGAAATCCCTTGTTCTTTACTTGCTGTCCTTCCTAGCATCAAATTCCTTGTAAGTGGGAGTCTTAACCACTTGACTTGACAGTTAATCCTTTGACTCTAAATGGTACTGGCATTTAGTTAGGTGCTCAGTATATTTTGAATGGATTGACTTTTATGACTTGTTTCCCATTTATTCATTCATCCATTCATTCATGACGTGTTCTGGGCTGCAGCGTGTAATCCAGGAAGTGTATTGTGTATGCAGCAGAAAGCAAGCCAGATGCTGTCCCTGGCTCCAGGAGTCTCAGGTGCCACACCCTGCAGCACGTGAAATGCGGACAGCGATTTCTAGTATGGCTGTCCAAACTTGATCAGGAGCTGGTGGGCACCTTCCGTGGTAAGACTCAGTGCTCAGAGCGAACCACTGTTCTGTTGCACATCACTGCTGGGTCAGTCTGCCTCCTGCTCCCCCTTGCTCTCTGCAGGCTGGGCTGGTATCCTAATTGATACTGATTTGCTCATTATGGGGCTTGAACTCATGACCCTGAGATGAATACCTGAGCTGAGATCAAGAGATGGAAACAGACTGAGCCACCCAGACGCTGCTATGATTGATACAGATTGATATGACAGCACTTTTTCATGTTTTTACTTTGCAGAGGGATGTTTGCTGGGGGATTGAAGGAGATGGAGCAGGAAGAGGTGCTGATCCACGGCGTGTCCTACAATGCCATGTGCCAAATCCTGCATTTCATTTATACCTCTGAGCTGGAGCTCAGCCTGAGCAATGTCCAGGAGACGCTGGTCGCCGCCTGCCAGCTGCAGGTGAGGCTGCCCTCGCTCCAGCAAAGCAGACCCTACCCAGGGGGTAATCCCCAGGTGTCTGCCGGACAGTGGCGTGAGGGGGATCAGCAGGTGAGGGTACCAGGCAGCAAAGGAGACTGCAGGTAGGGCAGAGGCTTGAGGGTGGTGCACGGCTCAGCCAGCCCTGGGCACCAAACCATAGCTGCTCCAAATGCCTCCAGGCCCAGGCTCCTTTGCCCTCTGCCCTTCTGCTGGTTCCTTTCCTTCTGCCTGGGTCTCCCCGTCCCTGAGAAGATCCCACATGTAAACTTGTAGGCCAACCCTGAGGCAGGTGTGTGATGTCCCGTGTGTCCTGGTGTCAGATGAAGCCGAGCTGACCCACAGTTGCCCAGGCCTTTTCTGCTCATCCACCCCACTTGGCCTTGCCAGTCTCTTTGAAACTACTTTTCGTTTTTGTCATTGAATTTTGAATACTTGTTTTCCTACAGAACTCAGAAAGTTTTCTGAGGCTTTGACAGCGTGACTTACGTTTTGGAAGGCTGTGTGACCTCGGTGGCGTTGGTGCAGTCACGCAAGGGCTGGGCCTGCACGTGCCTTTGCTTTCAGGAGCCGTTGTCAGATGGTCTCATGTGGCTGAAGAGACGTCTCATCTTACATTTGTTGAAAGTGAAAGTGAAATGCTATGCTGAATTCATTTTCCTGACCTTTTTTCAGGTCAGAACACATTTGGGGCCATCAGCAAAAATTCAAGTCGGGAAAGCAAAGCTGTTCAGGGGTGTCTGGAGCCCTCACACTGCGGCAGGGCCCCAGCAGTTCCCTGTGCCGTCTCTCTCAGATCGGGGGTGGGGGGCACTTGGCCTCTTGTCGCACTCGCCATCAAGAACGACCCAGGGGCACACAGGGTGGCAAGCTTCTTTATTGCGCTCTCTTCATAGCCTCTCCTCCTGCGCCGCAATCTGGGGGCAGCTCTGTCCCTGGGACGCCCCGCTCGAAGCAGCCCCGTCCGGGGGCCCCGGGGGTCTCTGCCGCGCGCACCGGGAACCCATGCTGGTCCACTGCTCCCGGGGCCCCGCGCTCCTCTCCTACACGGAAGTTCACGCATATATATACAGTTTGCAACAGCCAATGAGCAGCCTTTACATGCAGCGCGCGCATGATCATTCCCTTCCACCACCTAAGGGTCACGCAGTGTTCATGCACCTCTTACATAAGCTGTCAGCCAATCACATCTTAGTTCCTCAAAAGCACATGCGCCATCTTGTTCTTGTTCTGCCAGCGTGGCTCCCGACAGCCTCTGCTTGCTGGGCTGGTTTGACCCTGGCTTGCCATATGCAATAAGTAGATGGACTTGAGCCAGTGTTCCTGAGCACGTTAGCACTTCCGAGGCCATTGTGGGGGCAGCACGGGATGTAGAGCCTCTGCTTTACCTCGAGCAGCTCAGCTTTTGGGGGTTTTATTTTTAACATTGTGGGCTTCTATGCAATGTGTTTAAAGCAAGTCTTACTTGGTATTACAGTTCCAAGTCCATAGGCCCACCATGGTCATGTTTATTCATGTAGCCAGTGACCACGTGCTCCCCTTGTACTGTGCCTGGCCCTAGCTCAGGATCACACTGTTCCTGGTGTCCCCAGAGACCTGGATCTGAATCACGGCAAGACTGTCATCACAGGGTAACCCCCAGAAAGAGCTCCTTCCAGGCCTCTCATGGGGCTCCTGCACTGCTAGGCCTGGGGTGATTCCTCTGTAAGCTTCCCTAGCAGAGGACACCCCCTGTTGTGACAGTGAGGATGGGAAAGAGAGGGTGACATGGCCCCTGGGTTCTTCAGAAGTTGCTTCTCATGCCCACTGAGGGCTCTTTGCTCACACTTCCTCCCTAGAACCTGGTCAGTGTCCTGGCCCGCGACAGATCAGAAGTAGTATTTTAGGAAGAAGAGGCAAAGCAGAAGTGCCAGGCAAGAGAGAAAATGGGTAGTCAAGTGAAGACTTCCAGGACCTAACAGAGCCCTACGGGGACATTCCATCTGGGGCAGACACATGCCTGGCACTTCACAGGTTTCCATTCAGCTCTTGGCTAATGATCTGGAAAGCACGGAGTGTTTTTGAAATGAGAAAAAATATAAAGATAAGATTTTACACGTTTATTGTTAAGCTTCACATACCAGCAGAATTACTTTATGTGTACTGGTTTATTTGTTGATGATGAGTGAAGTATTCCCATTTTTAGAGCAATTTCAAAATCCTCTTTTCCAAAACAACTTAGCAATGCCTGGGCAGCTTTCCCTAGAGCCCTCCTCTCTATCTCCTTCACCCGGCCATGCTCTGATTGTCTCAGCACAGGCTGGCCTCTAAGCCTGTGGCTCACTTCTCAGCTACCACCTCAGCACTGTTCCGTCTTGCCCTCCTTTCAACCCACCAGTTCTGCATGATTGGAAAAGGACAGGTTTCGACCACCTGGGGCCCCTGTGCTAGCCAGAGTCATGCAGGTCTCTCCCCAGGCAGGATGGCTTCTAGCCTTTCAAGAACTGAGTGGGGTTCCCAGGAAGGGTGCTGGGTGAGCATCTGAAATGCCCTGCTGACAGTTCCTAGCTCCTGGGGGGTTCAGGGCCCCGCTACTGGGGTAGGGGGTGGGCATCCCTGGGGCTGCAGCTTGGGCTGAGCCCACAGTTGTTGGGGGGGGGCGGGGGAGAAGAGAGCTGGATGACTTGTAGACAGCCTGGGTTCCCAGGTGCCTTCCAGAGCAGGGGTGGCTGATGTGGTGGCCGCTGAGCTGCCTCTTGATTCTCTGGAGATTCACTACTTTTGATTTGAAAGGGTCCGCTCTGTGCCAGATAGTTCCTGGGTACAGTCTCATTTTCAATTTATTCCTCTCCACTTATAGAGGAGGAAACCGAGGCTCAGAGCAGTTAAGAACGTGCCACAGATCTCTTCCAAGCCTGGATTTAGACCCAGTCAGTCTGCAGTGAGCCCCAGTCGCCTCTAGAGCTGGGGGAGAACAGCAGCGCCACGCCTCCACTTCAGGAAAGGTTGGGGGCAGCGGTGGGGGGCCAGCTGTAGCCAATGGCTGTTATCCTCTGTCTCCCTCACCCAGACACTATTCCCAGCCCAGGCTCGAATGGGGCTTGTTCTCTTCACAGATCCCAGAGATCATCCATTTCTGCTGTGATTTCCTCATGTCCTGGGTAGACGAAGAGAACATCCTTGATGTCTACCGGCTGGCGGAGCTGTTTGACTTGAGCCGTCTGACTGAGCAGCTGGACACCTACATCCTCAAAAACTTTGTGGCCTTCTCTCGGACTGACAAGTACCGCCAGCTTCCCCTGGAGAAGGTCTACTCCCTCCTCAGCAGCAACCGCCTGGAGGTCTCCTGCGAGACTGAGGTGTATGAGGGCGCCCTGCTCTATCATTACACCCTGGAGCAGGTGCAGGCCGACCAGATCTCACTGCACGAGCCCCCCAAGCTCCTGGAGACAGTGCGCTTTCCCCTGATGGAAGCTGAGGTCCTCCAGCGGCTGCACGACAAGCTGGACCCCAGCCCGCTGAGGGACACGGTGGCCAGCGCGCTCATGTACCACCGCAACGAGAGCCTGCAGCCCAGCCTGCAGGGCCCTCAGACAGAGCTGCGCTCGGACTTCCAGTGCGTCGTGGGTTTCGGGGGCATTCACTCCACGCCATCCACTGTCCTCAGCGACCAGGCCAAGTACCTGAACCCCCTGCTGGGAGAGTGGAAGCACTTCACTGCCTCCCTGGCCCCCCGCATGTCCAACCAGGGCATCGCGGTGCTCAACAACTTTGTGTACCTGATCGGAGGGGACAACAATGTCCAGGGCTTCCGCGCCGAGTCCCGGTGCTGGAGGTAGGCGAGGGTGCTCGGCTGCGGTATGGTCTGTGGGTGATGCTGTCGTATGTGAGTTACAGGCTCTGCGGGCTCAGAGGCTGCTTGTGGGGGGGGTTCTGCGAGGGCTGAGGCACTAGCCTTATAAATTAGTCTGTGGCTTGCTGGGGTGCACCACCTTATAAAGTCCAGGTTAATTTGGAGAGTTCGGCCGCGATGAGGCAAGGAAGAAGGCACCAGGCGTGCATGTTTTCACTCTTGTCTTCTCAAAGCCACTCATTGTGGGTCACACACCCGGCTGTCTTGTGGGGAGAGGCTAGGTTGTGAATGACTATGCATTTGGACCGGCTGGACAAGGCTTGGCCTCGGAAGGAGGGGACTGAGTTGCCAGGAGCACTGGGCAGGGCAGCTGCTCCTTCTGTCTTGCCCTCTCCAGCTTTGACATGTCTCATCCCAGGTTCCCTTTGCCCGTCAGCTGTGCTCCGCTCTCTTAACCACAGCCCCTGGTGGAGAGTGGCTTCCTGTCCTCCCTCCCTCTTTTGTAGTATAGAGTCCTCAGCCCAGGGAACTGAAAAAGCCAACAGGCATCAGTGAGCCTCATGTGAGATTTCATTACCCTTGCCTGCCCTGGCGTCAGTGGTGTTGGTGGGCTCGGGGTCCCCCGAGGTCTTCTGAGCAGGCAGTTTTCCAAGAGCAGAAGGTGTGATGTACTATGTATGTTTTTTCTGTTAGGTCTTTATACACAGTTCATGGTTCATAGCTTCCAAAACCCTTGGAATTTCCTAAGAGGAGAGCACTGATTCTGTCTTTTGCTGTTAAGAGAGTTATTGTGAGAATGGCACTTCCAGGTGCCTTCCCTAGGAACTACACTCCGCATTTTAGCATCAAGCGGCCAGAACTTTGAACTTTGTTTGTGACTCTGGAAGCCCCTGAGTGTGAGGGGTTGCTGGTCCCCAGGAGAACCAATCCTGCCCCTTAGAAAGTTGGCATTTTAGTCACACCCTCTGACATTGGGGAGAGGAGAATGGCCTGTTGTTGAATCAGTTGCCAATGGCCAGTGATTTAATCAAGTGTGCCTATGTAGCAAAGTCTTCATAAAAAAACAAAAAGAGAGGGTTGGGAGAGCTTCAGGGTTGGTGACCACCCAGTCTGGAGGTGCTGGGAGAGTGACACACCGTTCTGGAGGGGACGTGGAAGCTCCCTACCCTTTCCCCAGACCTTGCTCTTTGTATCTCTTTCTATCAGGCCGTTCTGGTTTATATCTTTTTATAATAAATGGGTAATCTGGTAAGTGTAATGTTTCTCTGAGTTCTGTGAGTTGCTCTGGCAGATTAATGAAATCCAAGGAAGGGGGTTTTGAGAATCTCTGATTTATGGCCAGTTGGCCAGAGGTACAACCTGGTGCTTGTGATTGGCATTGTGGGCTGGAGGGGGTCACTGGAACCTCCCATTGGTAGCCGGTAGGTCAGAAGCGTGGATAACAGGCTGGGCTTGTGACTAGTGTCTGAAATGGGGACGCTGGGGTAGGGCGGTACCAGCCTGTGGAGTGAGCCATCGTACTGTGGGATCTGATGCTACCTCCGGGTAGATAGCGTTGGGATTGAGTTGAATTGTAGGACGCTTAGTTGGCATCCAGAGGATTGCTTATCGGTGTAGAGAAAATGTCATGCTCCCTGCCCCAACACACACATTGGAATTGAGTGCAGGAACCCGAAAGAGGGGGTTTTGTGGACTGTCCTGGTCTGTAGGATGCTTCCGGCTCTGTCAGTCTATTGAACTGTAGGATGCTTCTGGCTCTGTTACTCTATTGAGCTATCCACTTTTTGGGGCAGAACAGAGGAATCAGGGTAGATTCCCACAGCCTCAGCTACCATTAGATGTCCAGGGCCCCTCCACTGTACTTTGGTGTGATTGTGTGGGATTTGATATGTGTGGGAAGTCTCCCATCTTTTGCAAGCTGAAAGAAAGCTGGTAAGAAAGAGAGAGTGCCAGCTGCTTGCATGGCTATGAGTTAGGTACTGACCAAGTTCACATTCATGTTTCCTTCTTTGGGGGTGGGGGTGGGGTCTGGCCTGTCCTTGCCTCTTGGAAGTGAGCATGAGGTGACTGTGAGGAGAGAGCTCCAGCCCCTTCTGCTTTCTGGGCTCCAGGAAGCAATCACCTCTTTTAAACCGAAGAGACCCAAAGCTTGGCAGCTCAACTGCAGTCAAACACAGGACCGACTGAGTTCAGAAAGGAGGAAACAATATGTTCATTTTCTCCCTAACCAAATACCCTCCACAGTGGGTGTGGCAGCACCAGGTTCAGCCTTCCCTTGAAAAGCCTCAAAGCTGCTTTTTTAGGGGCCTGTTTCCGCGTTGGGAAGGCCAAGGCCAGACCTCCCTGCTGAGAGCAACCCACAGACCTGCAAAACAGACCTCTCCAGGGTGTTGTGGTCACCAGTCCTTATCATACAGTGGGGTGGTTGTGTGCCCACAGGGAGGCTGTGGGGCTTTTCCACAGCGGGGGCTGCTGTCTGCCCTTGGTCTGCCCTTTTACTGACTTGCTATCAGTTTCACTCAGGACCAGTGTAAATTTCCCAAGCCAAACTCTGGAAAATGCTAGTATCGGTAGCAATGTTTGATAACCGCTGCCTCAAACTCCAGTGACAAGTTTGGGTCATCGTGGCAGGTGGGGTGGGTGAGATCTGCCTGGCAGGGGAGGCACTGTGAAGGGGTTGGGGTGCCATGTCTGCCTGGGTGGTGAGCAGGACCCTGGGGTCTGTCACCTTTACAGGGTGGGAGTTCCATCAGTCTCCTCGTAGACTTCTAAAACTGCCGGATGGATCTTAATTGGAATGGTCTAAGAGTTTGGTTCTTTCCTTTCTCCCATTCCTTAATTTATGAGCCTTAGATCTACAGACTCTCAGAATACAAGAAGACAAAATTTGCAATTAGGGTTTGCACTTGGGGTGCTAGGGAATTCTCAGGTTATGTCAGAGCATTGGTATCCAGAACCTGCATGTAAGAAGTCATCTGTCTTGGAGCAAATTGTATTGTACTCCACCCTACTTTTCAAAGTCTGCGTTACTCCACTTTGCTCTTGTGAAAGACCTACATTAGTGCCTGTTTTCACTAACTAGTAGAATTCCAAGGAGGATTTTCGCTTTTACAAAAAGATTAAAAGCGAAGATAGTGTTCGGCATTGGTTTTGCAGCAAGCCTGTACAGAGGCAACATGCACCCTTGAGTGAGAGTGGGCCCCTTCCCTGGAAACTACAGTCAGCATCTCAGCATCAAGTGGCCAGCACTTTGAACTCTGTGAGCATCTGTGCTTTGTATCTGTTTCTTTTGTGCCTCCATTAGCAAGCAGTGACCTAAGGTATCAGAAAAGCCCTAAGAACGGTTATTTTTTGGTCTGGAAACACTCTCATTTTTTCCCCACATGAATTAATTGTATTTGCTTTGTTTTATGCCATTTCAGCTTTTGGTGAAAGGTTTCCAAGGAACACCCTGCTTTCAGATGGGGGAACCTGTGCTGACTGTCCACCTCACCCATGGTCTGTTGGACCCTTCTTAGAATAGCAACTTTTTTTTCTCCCTTAGGCATTTCTGTGGCTATTCATATTTCAAAATATATTTTTAAAATTTCCTTGATTATAATGGATATAGGCATGGGAATGCTTAAGTTGTGGAAACACAGAAGAAAAATGGCCTGCCCGATTTCACAAAGACCTCAGAGCATTTCTTTTTGACTCTAGCTTGCACTTCTGAGTTTGCAGTAGGGTGATCCAAAATCTGCCTTAAAGTGACTAAAACTGTTTATATCTTTATATAGCTCCTTTTTATTAGAAAAAACATTACTTGAGGATTTATTCCAATGAAGTAGAAAATCCAATAAAATGGGAAATGTGGAATATAGGACACAGTGGAGAGATAAGAAGTGAGCACAACTGTGGTTGCGTCTAAATTATTGATGTATAGTGTGTGTATGTGTAGTTTGTGTGTGTGTGTGTGTGTAGTATTGTGTTTGTGTGTGTGTGTAGTATTGTGTTTGTGTGTGTGTCTGAAACCACAAATCCATGAATGCATCCGAGGAAGCTGTGAGGGCAGGAGACCAGAAGGAAGCAAGCGGAAGCATCTGTGGGTCTTATCTCACTCTGGTGGAAGATGCTGACTTGCAGTTGACCAGAAATAGGGGTGGGGGAGACATGTACATGAATGAGTGCCGTGTACAGGAAAGGCAGTGGGAAGCGCCCATCCCAGTCACTTGGCAGGGCCTCCGTGCGTGCTGAGCCCCTGGAATGGCCTTGCTGCCTGTCTCCAGCTAGACCTTGGACTGGCTCGCCCCGGGCCCTTCCTGGTCTCTCCGTGAGAGAGCTCTGCCTTCCCAGCCCCTGCTATCCAGTGGATCATGACTTCTGGGTAGATCACCCTCTCTGTACCTCTACAGTTGAAAGAAGCGTGCTTGTCTGGAGTTTCCCTTCAGGGTCCCTGCACTGAGCACCATGCCTGATCCACATTGGGTGGCCAGCCATGACTGAATGATTGCACTGTTGGTAATTTTTGTTTAAGTCATCGAGCAGACAGTGCGCGATCTGCCCCGAGCTACAATGAGGACTAGGAATACAGACTTGAACCAGTCCTTTACGAACTCCCTTCCGGTGTGACAAGGATCCTTTTCACGTGCATTGTCCTTTCTGAGTCCTTGTGATAGCTTTCATAGGCAGGCAGCACCCTCCCCTCCACCAGGCGCAGAAACTGAGTGAATGCTGGAGCGGGGAGAACTGATGCCTGCACGCACCCAGCTGGACCGGGGCGGGCCAGCTCCCAGACCTGGGTCTCTGTGACCCGTGCGCATGTGCTTTCTCTCCTGTTAGCCCCAGCCGCTGAGGCATCCTGTTTCCTGCCATTCCTGGCTGGCAGGGAGGAGCTGGCTGAAAGGCGCAGGCAGGCAGGAGGAGCCGCAGAGCACATCTCACTCGTGCTTTGAGGCAAAGGTTGAAATCCGTCTGTCCACCAACCGTATATGGCACCGACCAAAGAAAATTCTGTTCCTTCTCTAATGAGCCAGTTGAAGTTCAGCTCATCCCCTTGGAGTTTGTCTTTCTGTGGAGAAACAAAAACCACTTATCTGAAAGCAGCTATAATTATGCACGAGATCTTGAGGAAGGAGACTGCAGAAGCAGGCACTCAGAACTGGTACCAGAGTGGACAACCAGGAGAAAATGGCCAGACTCCATTTGGTGGGGAAAGTGGACTCTGGGGCTCGGGCCCACAGGGTCCTGGTCACTTAAGGCTCTATAATCCTCTGTATTCACCCAAATAGCATACCTGCCTGCATGTCCCGCAAAGTGCCAGGCCTGCGGCATGGAGTGGGGCAGGGCTGAGTGCCGGCAAGGCAGGTGTGTAGATTGGCCTGTGAAGGGCCTCAGCTGCTAGGCTGGGTGAGGATTTTGGTATGAGTGGGGGCTTGCTGGTGAGTGTGGGATCAGGTGAGCAGAGGGAGCACGGGCTTCCTTTCGGACTGGTGAACAGCCAGCTGGAGAGGGCTAGGAGGCCTTTGCCGTGTGGGTCCAGCATGCCAGAGGATGAAGTGAAGGGTGATGTGGGTCTCCCAGGAAGGCTGCGATTGCCTGGGTTGAGTATGCAAATGAAGGCCTTCAAAGGCCGATGAAGGGCAGAGGACTCTCAGAGCTGTGGGAAGGGGTAGTTGCACAAAGGAGTTCGTAATGAAGCTGCTGCTTGGGGATATGACTTTTTGCAAAGGATGATGAAGGAAGATGGGCTCCTGGCCATGCCTTCCAGGCTCTGTGCTAGAGACATACCCATGTTCAGGCATGTAGTGGCCTGCTGGTGTGGCTGTAGATGGGCATGTGCCCGTGTGTTGGGGCAGCTGGGGGGTGGCGGGTTCAGGGTACAGTGGTGGAACAGAAGGTGTGGGCCTGCTGGGCAAACTTTCTGGCCCATCAGTGATGCACTGCCCTCATGTTCCCTCAAAAGGTATGACCCAAGGCACAACCGTTGGTTCCAGATCCAGTCGCTGCAACAGGAACATGCCGACCTGTGTGTGTGTGTGGTGGGCAGGTACATCTATGCGGTGGCTGGCCGCGACTACCATAATGATCTGAGTGCTGTGGAGCGTTACGATCCCGCCACCAACTCCTGGGCTTACGTGGCTCCGCTCAAGAGGGAGGTAAGGAAACCCCTCCCAGAGGGGCCTTTTCCTGCCCTCTTTCCTTCTAGGGTGTGCAGAGAGAGTGGATGGCCAAGCTGGGGAACCAGAACTAGTGGGTACCCCCAAAGACTCTGCATTGTGATTGGGGCAGGGGACTCCTGGAGTTCAGCCAGCCTCCTGGGGAGAACCTCACCAAGTACACACCAGATCCCGTTCCCCGTATTTCATCCCCATCTTGGTCTCGCCACCTTGATCCCAGGAGGCTGCTTTATTTTTTCTTTTCTTAAAAATTTTATTTGAGGGCTCTTGGGTGGCTCAGTGGGTAAATAAGCCTCTACCTTTGGCTCAGGTCATGATCTCGGGGTCCTGGGATCAAGCCCTGCCTCAGGTTCTCTGATCAGAGGGGAGCCTGCTTCCTCCTCTCACCCTCTCTGTCTGCCTCTCTGTCTACTTGTGATCTCTGTCAAATAAATAAATAAAATCTTTTAAAAAAAATAAAGATTTTATTTGAGAGAGAGTCTGAAGCAGACTCCCTGATCGTGGAGCCCGACATGGGGCTGGATCCTATGACTGCGAGATCAGGACTGAGCTGACACCAAGAGCTGGAGGTTCAACTGACTGAGCCACCCAGGCGCCCCCTCCGACCCCCCGAGGAAGCTACTTTAATCCTGTAGTTCAAATGTCGACGAAAACCTTGTCTGTCCCTTGTCTGTCCCTTCCCCTTGTCTGTCCCTCAGCATAGTTGATCTGGTCTGAAGTGTGTTCAGAGATGTTAGACAGGAGGGACACTGTGATAGAGGAGGGCATGGGAGTCTCTGACTTCAAGGGCTTCCTGGGGGGTGGGGCCTTTGAAAAGGCCAAAACACCACTTTAGAAGTTGTATTTCATATTTGTTTGCTTGGTTTTTTTTTTTTGTTTTAAGATTTTATTTATTTATTTGACACAGAGAGAGAGATCATAAGTGGGCAGAGAGGCAGGCAGAGAGAGAGGAGGAAGCAGGCTCTCTGCTGAGCAAAGAGCCTGATGCGGAGCTCGATCTCAGGACCTGAGATCATGACCTGAGCCGAAGGCAGAGGCTTTAACCCACTGAGCCACCAATGTGCCCCTGTTTGCTTGTTTTTAAAGATCATGTGTATCCAGGGGTATCCCTGGGCACTCTAGAGGCAGAGGATGGCATGAGGACACACATGTGGGGCTGTTGTCCAGGCTCTGCCACAAGATCTCCTGCCCTTTTTTTTTTTTTTAAAGAGTTTACTTATTTATTTGACAGACAGCAATCACAGGCAGAGAGGCAGGCGGCGGTGGGGGGGGGGTCCCCACTGAGCAGAGAGCCCGATGCAGGGCTCAATCCCAGTATCCCGGGATCATGACCTGAGCCGAAGGCAGAGGCTTTAACCCACTGAGCCACCCAGGCACCCCGATCTCCTACCTTTCTGAACCTCTTTCCATACCTCCTCTTATCTCTGTCCCCTCTCCAATCCCCCCAAGGCTGTAGTCTTTTACCTCAGGGGGCTGAGGTCTCCCTGATGGGTCCAGCTCTTCTCCCTGGCCCGCAAGGGCTCCGAGGCTGGGGGTTTCCTCCAAGGCAGGGAAAGCTGGCCTGCTCCTTGCTCCTCCGCTTTCCTGGAGAAGGAAGTGCCTCTAGTGGGGTACTCCCTCCCCTCATTCTGGAGGAAGGAAGAGATTTTGCATGGGAAAGATCGGGGGTCGTTGGGACCTGATGGACCCCTGAATTCTCTTCCCTAAAGGAATGAGTAGGAATGGAGGCTGTTGGGCTCCAGGGGTTCTTTGTCTGGAAACTGCAGTTCTCCCATGTGGCCACAGAGGGGCAGCCTCGGCGTTCAGCCGGGTTCTCCCCTGTCAATGTTACTTCTTTCTTACCATTCATTTGTTCAGCTACTATTTATTAAGCACCTACCATATACCAATCCCTGGGGATCCAGTGGTGTTAAAAGATGAGAAAAGTACCCCTCCAGACCATGGTGTTCACAGCCTAATAGAGAGACCACTCTTTTTTTTTTTTTTTTTTAAAGATTTTATTTATCTGACAGAAAAAGACACGGCAAGAGAGAGAACACAAACAGGGGGAGCAGCAAAGGGAGAGGGAGAAGCAGAGTCCTCGCTGAGCAGGGAGCCAGACACAGGGCTTGATCCCAGGACTCCGGGATCATGACCTGGGCCAAAGGCAGATGCTTAATGACTGAGCCACCCAGGTGCCCCAGAGAGACCACTCTTAACCACTAAACAAATCAGTAAAGTAATTGCTAATTGTGCTAAGTGTGGTGAAGGAAATCAAGAGGCTTAAGCTCAGCATTGTCCTGAGAGGGGGCTCTGGCAGGACTAATCTGAAAAGACTTTGGGGGGGGCCATCTGAAGAGATGTTGATTAGACGAAGGTCTAACGAAAGCAGCTGCTGGGAGAAGGAAGGAGTTCCCAGATCAGGATGGGGCATTCCCAATCTGAGAAAGAGAGATGGATGGCATGAGGAGGCATTGTGAAGAGACAAGGATGGAGAAGAGCAGCTCCTGAGCCACTGGGTGGTCCAAGTGGGGGCGACAGTGGCTTGTCTTAGGGTAGAGGCTGTGGGGAAGGAGAGAGCTGGGCAGGTTCAAGGCATAGTTTGGAGGTAAACTGACCAGACTTGCTGATGGATCAGATGTTAGAGAATGAAAGGGGAGAGATCATGGAAGGTCTTGCCCAGGCTCCAGGTTTGAGCACGTGGGTGGATGGCTAAGCTGCCTACCAAGAGGACAGATGGGTTTGGGAATGAAAAAGAAAAGGAAGGGTTCCCTATAGATCATGATAAATATTCCAGTGGGAAATGTCAGTTTGACATTAAAAATCAAGCTCAGGGGAGTGGTCAGCCAGGAGATAGAAATGTGAAGGATTTATCTGGACATGATGGTATGCTGGCCATGGGAGCAGTTGTGATCAGCTCAGAGGAACAGGGATGAGAAGAGGGTTGTGGTGGGCTGGGGGGGGGGGACATCCAGGGAGGGAAACCTGCCAGAGAGCAGGGAGATTTTCTCCTGTGAGCAGGAGGCCCCTGAGGGGGCCCACGGGTCCTGGAGAAGGGAGGTGTGTAGCCCATGTTGCTGTCCTAGAACCCACAGTCAGACATAGAAAATGACTGAGGGAAAAGTCTGTCACACAGCCTCATCTGTTTGTCACATTCTCTTACCTATTTCTTAGGGACCCACATAGTGCTGAGTCCCACCAGTTTGGCATTGCTGATGTGCCCCCAGCAGACCATGAACTCCCTGTCCCAGCAGCAGGTGGAGTGCTGCCTTCCTGTGGTCCAGGGGAGAAAAGTGGGACCTCTGCAGGGAACTCTTCTCACTTAAAACCTCCCCAGAGAACTCACACTTCTGGGAAGTTAGAGTAGGTGTATTCCTCCTAATTCTTGCTAAGTACAACTCAAAACTCTGGACATACACATTAAAAAAAAGACAAAAACCAAAAACCCTTAAGCCTCAGAATGGTTGAGAGAAGGCAGTCTAGCTAGGGGTCTCAGGAACTGAGAAACAACACCATACAGTTATGTGTTCCCTTTTTGCCTCATATATCTCAGACTTACAAGTGAAGAAGTTCATAGGCAGTAGCACCAATGGGAAGCAAACTTCAATGAATGTATAAAAACTGAAATCCTCACTGTGGTCTCTCACATGGACTCATACTGGCTTATGCTCTCTCTCTCACTCTCTCTCAAATAAATCTTTATTTGACAGAGAGACTGCAAGAGAGGGAACACAAGCAGGGGGAGGGGGAGAGGGAGAAGCAGGCTTCCCGCAGAGCAGAGAGCCTGATGCAGGGCTTGATCCCAGGACTCTGGGATCATGGGATCATGACCTGAGCCTAAGGCTCCATGACCTAAGGCAGACACTTAACAACTGAGCCACTCAGGCGCCCCTAAATAAAATTTAAATAATCCTTAAATTTAAAAAATATAAAGGAATAAAGTGGGAAGAATCAGTCTACCTTATTTCAAGACTTAACTACATGGCTGCAGTAGTCACGACTGTGGTGTTGGCAGAGGGTTAGGCGTGGATCAGTGCAGCAGCAAGGAGAACCCGCACAGATAGGCCCACCTGATTTTTGACAAAGGTGCAAAAGCAAATGAAGGGAGAAAAGATAACTTTTCAACAAATTATATGAGAGCAGTTGGAATCTGTAAGCAAAGAAGATTAATATTGACCAAGTCTCATACTTTATAAAAAATTAACTTAAAGTGGCTTATGGGCTTAGGGTAAAATGTAAATCTATGTGGTACTTAGGGGGAAACAAAGAAGAAAATATTTGGGATCTAGTACTGGGCAACAAGTACTTAGATTTGACCCCCAAAGCATGAGTCATAAAAAGAAAAATCGATAAATGGGACTTGTCAGGGCACCTGGGTGGTTCAGTGGATTAAGCCGCTGCCTTCAGCTCGGGTCGTGATCTCAGGGCCCTGCGATCAAGTCCCGCATAGGGCTCTCTGCTCAGCAGGAAGCCTGCTTCTCTCTCTCTCTCTCTGCCTACTTGTGATCTCTCTCTAATAAATAAATAAAATTTTTAAGAAAAAAAAAAGTGGGACTTGTCATCAGAACTCTGGAGGGGGGATATCAGATGGCAAATAAGCACATGAGAAGATGTTTGATGTCATTAGCCATTAGAGAAGCCCAAATGAGACCCACAGTGAGAAGCCCACCTGTCAGAATGACTAAAATAAAAACTAGTGGCACAGCCGGTGCTGGCGAGACTGCAGAGCTGATGGGACTATAAAACGGCGTGGCTACACTGGGAAAGAATTGCACAGTGTCTTTAAATAGTTAACTTCCCGGCTGCCTGGGTGGCTCAGTGGGTTAAAGCCTCTGCCTTTGGCTCAGATCATGATCCCAGGGTCCTGGGATTGAGCCCTACATAGGGCTCTCTGCTCAGCAGGGAGCCTGCTTCCCCCTCTTTCTCTGCCTGCCTCTCTGCCTGCTTGTGATCTCTGTCAAATAAATAAATAAAATCTTAAAAAAAAAAATAGTTAACTTCCAACTACCATGCAACCCAGCAGTTGCCATCCTGGGCATTTATCCCAGAAAAATGAAAACTCTGTTCACAAACAGCCAGAAAGTGGAAACAAATCCAATGTCCTTCAGCAGGTGAATGGCTAAGCAAACTGTAGCAGATACGCAGCGTGGAATTCTACTCAGCAATAAAAACGAACTATGGACACATATGAGCAAGTCTATATGAACCTGAGGTAGCACAGAAAGCCTGTTTCAAAAGGTTATGCGCTGTGTGATTCCATTCATATAACACTCTTGAAATGACGGAATTATAGAAATGGAGAAACAGATTGGTGATGGACAGGGATTAAAGAGGGGGCTGGGGCAGGGGGATGTGGGTGTGATTACAAACAGGCAACAGGAGGGATCCTAGTGGAGATGGAATTGTCCTGTGTCCTGACTGGGTCAGTGTCAGCATCCTTGCTGTGCTACTGTGCTGGAGGTGTACTGGCTGTTATTGGGGAGCCTGCGTAAAAAGTACATGGCTTCTGTATTTTCTTAGAAATATGTGTGAATCTACACTTACTTCAAAATGAAAAATTTAATTAAAAAAAAACAAACCCAAGGGATGCCTGGGTGGTTCAGTGGTTAAGCATCTGCTTTTGACTCAGGTCATGATCCCGGGGTCCTGGGATTAAGTCCCGTTTCAGGCTCCCTGCTCAGTGGGGAACCTGCCTTTTCCTCTGCTTGTGCACTCTCTCTCTCTCTCTGTCAAGTAAATAAATAAAATCTTAATGGAAAAAAAAAAAGAACCCAAACTACCAAAACTTCCCCATGTCCCCACCATTGATAAGAGAAGACCCAGGCCTTGGTTTATGCCCTGCCCACTGCTCTGTCCCCTGTCCACCTCTCCAGCCCTCTGCTGTATCACCACACAGCCTCAGGGTTAGTGGCTGCCTCTGAAACACCAACCTTGGAGCCTCCATGCCCCATGGGGCTCCTCTGCCCCCAAAACACACAATGCTCTGTCTTGTGGGCTAAGGGCCCAGCATGAAGGCCTTGCTCGGGGTGGGTTGAGTAAGTGGGTGTGAGAGAGGAGGTCCTGGATGCCGTAGGAACCGGTGAAGGGTCAAGGTGGCTGGGCAGGGAGGGGATCCCCCCCCAGGGTGCACGCCCAGGTCTGAGGACCAAAATCAAAAGCAGGGTGGTGTATTTTCTTCTTTCACACATAACCATCACTAAAATGGCATTGTTCTTTGTGTTTGATTTTGCATCTCATTTACTTCCTCGCCATATGGTTAGTTATTATTTGTGAACGATTGTGAAAGCGGGGTCAGCAGGCCTGGAGAACTGGCTTGTCTTTGGGAGTGGGGGAGGGGTGGAGGCCACTGAGGGCGGGTCAGGTATTCTCGGAAGTGCAGTCTCCTCTGGTGTCTGGCTCTAACAGCTGGGCTTTGATTGCTTTGAGCACCCCCCCACCCCCCACCCCATGCAGATGTCTCCTTGAGGGGTGAGGGAAAGACAAAGATTCTGTTCTCCCCCTTGTAGAAGCTCAGAGTCACCTCTGGGTCCCTAGACTTGTCCCCTATTGGAGTAAAGTCAGGGTGGGTGACTCAGACCAAATCAGGGAGGGTTCTCAGCAGAATGTGAGGTGGAAGTTGGGGACACCACAAGGGATGGGGTTTGAGTGAGGGCCCCTGGCTGCCTTCTGTCATGGCCCTCTTGCCCCCTTCCCACACACTCCTGGTTCTCTTGGTGGCAGGTGTATGCCCATGCGGGCGCCACGCTGGAGGGGAAGATGTACGTCACGTGCGGCCGCAGGGGGGACGACTACCTGAAGGAGACGCACTGCTATGACCCCGACAGCAACACCTGGCACAGCCTGGCTGATGGGCCCGTGCGGCGGGCCTGGCATGGCATGGCCACGCTCCTGGACAAGTTGTACGTGATTGGGGGCAGCAATAATGATGCTGGCTACCGGAGGGATGTGCACCAGGTGAGCAGAGCTGGGCCGCCCACGCACGTGCTTTTCCCATCCCCTCCAGTTGTTTCAGATGCAGGGTGAATTGCAACATATATGCCACCTTATTAAATAGGCTTTATTTTTTATAGCAGCTCTAGGTTCCCAGTAAAATTGAACAGAAGGTGCAGAGACTTGCCATGTGCCCCCATCCCTTCACACGTGGTCTCCCCCACCATCATCATCCCCCATCAGCGGGGCATTTGTTCCAACCCATGAACCCACCGTGACATGTTCTGCCCCAAGCCCATAGTTTAAGGGTTCACTCTTGGGTGGTGTACATTCTCTGGGTTTGGACCAATGACATGTATCGACCAGTATAGTATCAGACAGGGTACTTTCATTTGTTTTCATTATTAAAAACATTAACTATAATGTTAGTATGACCGCATTGCAGATCCTTTGAATAGTTCCAGTTTAATATTCAGTTTCCATAGCCACTGCCCACTTCAGTGGCCATGCAGAATTCCGTCACTTTGGTGTGTCATTTGGTTTGGTCTGAGTAACAGAAGTTATGCTCTGTAGTGCATTTCAGGCATTTTGGATTGTTTTCTTAAGGGAGAGCTCTGCTTCTCAAAGTGTGGTCCCAGACCAGCAGCATCTGCATCCCTGGGAACATGTTAGAAATGCAGGTTCTTGGGTCCCACTCCAGACCCACTGAATTGGAATCTGTAGGGCCAGGACTCAGCCATCTGTTTTAACAGCCCTGAGCGGTGAGAACCCTTGGGCTCTTGTGGGTCGCTTTCCTATTGTTTCTATGACAAATCACCACCAGCTTAATAACTTGAAACAATATAAGTGTATTCTTACAGTTTGTAGGTCCTAAGTGTGATGTGGTCTCACTTGGCTAAAATCCAGGTGTCCTCAGGGCATCTGTCCTTTTTGAGGCCCTATGGGAGAATCTGACTCCTTGTTCACTCAGGTTATCAGAATTCAGTTCCCTGCATGTGTGGCGCTAAGGTCCCTGTTTCTTTGCTGGCTGTCGGGTAAAGGCCCTTCTTGGCTTCTTGAGGCCTCTGCATTCCTGGCATGGGGCCGCTTCATCCTCAGCCAGGAACGGCAAGTTGTCCTTCTGACTTTTCTTCCCTCCTGGTAGACTTTCCCTCTCTGCTCTCAGGGACTTGTGCGATTAGACGGGCCCACCTGGCAAGTCCAGAATCACCTTCCCACCTTGAGGTCCATACCCCAAAGCATGTCTATAGAGTCCCTTCTGCCATGTAAAGTAACACAGGGTTTAGAGATCTAGGGCATGTACTTCTTTGAGGGGGTCATTTTTCTGCTGACCACAGATAGAGAACCAAAGATGCTTATTAAGCCAAAAAGATAAGATTTTTTATGGCTCTTAAAGCTACTGTCAAATAGCTTTCCTAGATTATCAGACAAACGCACAGATGGGTGGCTTCCTTACGTAGTTATCAGCAATGGGTCTTGTGGTTTTTCTTCCCCCAGTGGCTGCTAGTTGTCAGGGACAAATTTAACCCGTCTTTCACATTTCTTGGATTACGAGTAGGTGGAACATTTTCCCATGTATTTGTTTACTGTCCAGGGGACATTTGGAGATGTGAGAATGTTGGTGGTCATCACTAGTCAGCGAGTTAACTCCTTCCACATTTTATCTGCACTTCCCCCTGGAGTTGGGTGTCGTGAGGGAGTTAGCTGGGGTCTGTGCCTTTGGTCAATTTCAGTGTTGTGGAGGGGAGAGAACCTCAGACCTTAGAGAAGAACAGCGTGCCCACGGGGAGGTGTGGCACATCTGGGGTCGCCGGCTGGCTGAGGGCCCTGGAGGCAGGACAGAGGTCAGCCTGGCCGGGAGACAGGACATTCTGATGCTGGCCCCAGACTCTCCTCCAGAGGAGCCGGGTCTGCACACAGCCTGGCTGTGTCCCTTAGCCTTGGTCTGAATCCAGGGCCTGGCCGGGAGTGCTGTCCTGCCCGGCTGGTCCAGGGCAGCCTGGCAGCCCCGTTCCAGCAGGTGCCCCGCTTTACTCTGACCTTGGCTCTGCAGGTGGCCTGCTACAGCTGCACGTCTGGGCAGTGGTCATCTGTCTGCCCGCTCCCAGCCGGGCACGGCGAGCCTGGCATTGCTGTCCTGGACACCAGGATCTATGTGCTGGGTGGCCGCTCGCACAACCGGGGCAGCCGCATGGGCTATGTGCACATCTACGACGTGGAGAAGGACTGCTGGGAGGAGGGGCCGCAGCTCGACAACTCCATCTCGGGCCTGGCAGCCTGCGTACTCACCCTGCCTCGCTCCCTGCTCCTCGAGCCGCCTCGTGGGACCCCCGACCGCAGCCAGGCCGACCCGGACTTTGCCTCCGAGGTGATGAGCGTGTCTGACTGGGAGGAGTTTGACAACTCGAGCGAGGACTAGGGCTCCCGCACCTGGTGTCCGAAGGAAAGGTGGCAGGAGCTCCCAGAGCAGCAGGGGCCCCCCAGCGGCCCCTCCTGCTGGCTCCGTGTGCTTGCTGGCTCCTGCCACCCATCCTTCCTGCCAGTCTACGGCGGTTATTTGTGGAGCTCTGCAGATCCGTGGCTGTGATCGCCCTACCATGGGAATGCTTGCGGAGGGCTCTGGTTCTCTGGAGAGTTTACCGAGCCCGCTCCTCCTCAGCTTGGACGGGGCATGGCGCCACCAGCTGTCTTGGACTCCCCAGTGCCTGGTTCTACTCCCTGCTGGGCTGAGAGGGCACCCTTCTCCAAAGGGACCTGGGGACTGGCCCTGTGGGTGAGGCGGCCGAGGCACACCGTACCCCCTTCCGTGGGCAGGGAGGTGGTGGAGTGAGCCCGTCGCCTGCCTAGCATTCAGAGGCTTGAGCTACTGCAAGCTCCCAAGGCCTGGAAAGGGAAAGGAGATACATAGAGTTGCCCAAGACTGGCTCTAGTAATAAAAAGATCTCCTACAGCTGGGCTTTTCTGACCCCATGTTGTTGATAAATGAAATAAATCATCTTACAAAAGGTGTGAATTGTGTTCCTGTGGCCGCAGCCTCACCATCCGTTCACAGCCGGTGCAAGGCTGTGGGCCCAGAGCTGCTGAGTGGCAGTGGCAGGACAGGAGCCCCCATCTGAGGGAAAAACACAGTACCCCTCTCAACCACCGCCACCCCCCCCCGCCCCTCCCCAGCTAGCCAGGCTATTACTGGGAAACCTGGAAACCCGCCCTGGTCTGCTGAGATGTGGTCACCCAGCCTGCTGCAACACCACCTCTGGTGAGGTGCTCTTCCCTGAACCTCAGTCCAGCTTGGTGAGCAATCTCGTGGCCCTGAGTAAAGCCCAGCCCCAAGCCTGGGGAGGGAGACCCGCTCACCATAGGCTCTTCCCTGCTTGCTGGATCTGAGTGTGGCAGGGGTGGGAAGGGGAGCTGCATTTCCTATAGGTTCACTAGCTGAGTTCTTAGCATGGGGTCTCAAGGGTCGTGGTGGCACAGCAGATGGCAACCTCTGGGGCCACCCTCGAGTGGGCTTGGCCTCCAGCCCCTCCCTTGCTTCTGCGCAGCTGACCTTCCACCTGAACCTCCTCCCCTCCTCCAGCCACAGCCTCTGCTCTTGTGAACTCCCAACGGCAGGGGGCAACCTGCAGAGGAACCGTCACTTCCCCAGTCTCCTGGGCAGAGTGCAGGGACATCGGCGTCTTCTTTCTGTGCCCCAGAGCCTGTGGGAGCTGGCACTCTGTCGTGGATGGAGGAGAGCAGAGGGACAGTGTGTGCTGCTTGATGGGAGGAAGAGGTAGGGCCCAGATGCCCTAAAGACAGTGGAAGTTGCTGCCTGCCCCTCAGGGCCATGCGTATGATCTTCCTCTCTCTCAGGGTTCGGGTACCCCTCAAGAATAGGCGCCCACTCCCTAACCCCTATGTGACATCGTGCACTTCTAGCTTGGGTGGCAATCCCAGTGCTGAGCCTAGTGGGTCACTTCCAACAGGACAGAGTAGCCACATTCTTCAGTGTCCTCTCCCCTGCTCGGGGGCTCACAGTACCTTGAGGCCGGGACAGCAGTTCTTACAGACCCCAGAGTCCCTGGGAAGGAGAAGCACCAGAGATGCCCCCCCGCCCCACAGTGTGTCCCAGGCTTGCTGGTGTCATCCCCCTCCACCTGCAGCCTTCTAGGTGCGGCCACGGCTTTATAAGAGTTCTGCTCTGGAAGGTGGGGAAGAAGGGTCTGTGAGGTCCTGTGGACCATGGGTTGGACTAGACACGAGCCCTGAAAGGAGTCCTGCCATTGTCCAGGCAGCTTGGAGGCCTTCATGGCTTCCCCTCCCAACACCTGTCTGGGACCTGGGCAACCTGGGCTCTACAGCCTGCAGCCTCTCAGAGAGGCCCCGTCTCATGCCTTCACTCAGCTGGGTGCTCGTTCCTTTCTGCCTGCAAATCCTCACCCTCTCAAGGCCCCCTGGGGAAGCCATCATGGCTGGAACCAGTCGGCCCAGGCTCCATACCCGCATAGAGCATATGTGTGGTTGTTAGTCATCTGTGGGTGCCTGTGAACCCACAGCTTCCTCATCATGGTATTCACTTGGCACGTGGCCAGCTGCCTGAATGATCGGTCATTCACCCGCACTTCTCAGTCCTCCTGATTGGGGTGTGACAGTGGCTGGGACCGACATGGGCCCTGCATTCACCCCTGAACTTCCCATCACCTGGGAGGTGGCTATGATGGGACACAGGTGGAGGACCACTGTGGATCTTGAGTGAGATGAGGCTGGGGACAGGCCTGCAAGCCGTTGGGGGCAGCCAGATGTGATTAGAAGGGCTGCTCTGGGTGATACGCCAATGGGGTAGGTAGAGATTTGGGACACTTGTGAGGTCCTGGTGTTGGCATGGAGTGGGGGGCATCATCCAGCTGGTGCCCTTCACAGTGGAGACAATTTGGGGTGGCAAGCCGTTCTGAAGGAAGGGAAAGAAGGTGAGGAGTTTGAGGTGCCTGTCCATGAACTCAATCCAGCTGGGGTGAGTGCCCAAAGCCCTGGGGGGTGTGCTTCTAAAGCTAGGAGCTGGGCAGCCACATGGACCTCTTTTGGCCCCTCTTGGTGACAGTCTAAGGGGGGGCCTCTTGAAAGGGGCCCCCTAGGCTGGGAGAGCCTGGGCCGTGTCAGGGCCGTGCCCAGGCAGAGCTGCCCACAAGTGGCTAGCCTGTTTACTTGTCCCCCAGAAGTGTTTGCATTTGTGATCTCAGGGGTTCAACTTCCCCTTCCGAGCCGAAGGCAGAGGCTTTAACCCACTGAGCCACCCAGGCACCCCATCAGCTTCCCCTTCCAGTCCACCCAGCTGTTGCCTGCCGCTGACCTCCCTCTTGCACCAGCATGGCTGACGGAGGGGCCCTCACCTCTGAAGTTCCCTGTTCTCCTTTCCTCCACCAGCCTACTCTGGACAGGCTTCTGGCCCAGCCAGTCTGGTGTTGTCCACAGCCTTGGGCTTTTCAGTGGCCGTTATTCCAAGTCCCTCCTTCAGCCCCCCTTCCACTCTGACCACCTCCACGTGACTGAGGAAGGACACCACCTCTCTCTCCTCTGAGGAGCCTGTATGCAGTCTGTTCTCCAAGAGAGCCCAGGTGCCCTCTCTCCCTGCAAGGTCTTCCCACCAACTCCCAAGTCTGCAAAAGACAAGCTCATCTTTGCTGGGATCTGGATGCTCCCCCTTTTGTTCCATACCCCAGCCTGCCCACCTTTTCCCGCTCCATGGTCTCTGGGATTGGGTCTGTGTCCCAGACCACTGCCAACTCCTCAGCTCCCCAGGCCCAGAGTTCTTCCTCCCTGTCCCCTTTTGCCCTGTTCTTCTCCACATTGCTCCCCTGCCCCCACTGCCCCTGCGCTGCTCTATGCTGTCACCCCACTCTTCCTGATGCAGGATCCCCCAAGCCTCCACCTTCTGGACTTTTACCTCTGGTGATCCAACAGCCTTCTCAAGTAGAATGTCTCTCCCAAACTCCCCTTTCACCACTGGAGGAGGATTGCAGGGTCTCTCAGTCCTGGAGTACTCCCGCCTCCTCTGTCTTGCCCCCATCTGCATTTCCCTCCACGAACAGCCCACTGCTGGGCCATTCTACCTTCTGGGGAGACACCCTTTGCCGAGGTCTCAGGTGCAGCCCTAAGCGACCCAAGCATTTTGTTCGAGTGTCTTCTGCAGGCTTTGACTTCACCCAAGTGAGCCTGAGGAGCCAACACCACAGCCCAGCTCTACAAGGGCGAGGGCTTCGCGGGGGGCAGCGGAGGCCGGTTTGCGGCCTTCATCTGGGGCGTCCGCGGGTTCCCGGGCGGGTTCCGAGGCACAGCGGGCCGGGGGAACTTTGGGGCGTCGCGTTCTCGTCCCCACCCTCTTTCCCGCCCCGGGCCTGGCCGCGCATTGAGCGCGCGGGGGTGACTTCTCTGGTGGGTGTCTGGAAAGGGAGGGGAAAGGCTCGGGGGCAGGGGATTCCTTGGGCGGGACCGCCGCGGCCCCTCCCTCTCGCCCCGGCCCCTCCCTCTCCCAAAACTCCGCGGGCCTACTCCAAGTTCGCCCCCAAGTTTGCGAGCGGCCGCGTGGGGGCGGGGGCCGCGCGGAGGGGCGGTGGCGGGGCCGGAGGGTGGGGTCTGGCGCGCGGGGCGGGCGCTGCCGCCTGGCCGGCCGCGGCTGGCCCGGGATCAGGGAGCCGATGTGGAATTTCCTGCCCGGCCCGGCGCCCCTCCTGCCGCCCCCCGCCCGGCCGCGCACTCCGCTTCCGGCCGCTCTTGCTGCGGCCGCACCCGCGCCCGCGCCCGCCCCGCGCCTGCCCCGCGCCTCATGGAGGGCGCAGGGCCCCGGGGGGCCGGGCCGGCGCGGCGCCGGGATGCCGGGAAGCTGCCGTCGCCGCTGCTGCCGCCGCTGCTGCTGCTGCTGCTCTGGCTGCTGCCCGGCTCCGCGGCACCCCAGGAGCTGAACCCGCGCGGCCGCAACGTGTGCCGCGCGCCCGGGTAGGAGCCCGGCCTGGCTGGGAGAAGGGGCCGAAGGGGACGTTAGGGGCCGAGGGAAGGGGGCGTCCGGGACTTTCCTAAGCTAAACGCTCTAGTCCTTTCCGCCGCCCTCGCCGATTCGTCTCCAGGCCGAGCCTGGGCGCCGGGCCACGACGGTGCATCCGAGGATACCCCAGACGCGAAGTCAGACGAGGAGAGAACGGAGTGCAGTGGGCACCCCGAAGTGACATACCGTGTCTGAGAGTTCAGACCTAGAAAAAGGAACGCTTGGGCTGGGTTGAGAAGGCGTAGGGAGAAGTTGGGGAAGGGCATTCCAAGCTGATGGAAGGGTATTTGCAAAGGCCCCGGGCGCGCGTGTGGTTCCAGCCGGCAGGGAGGGTGAGGGTCGAGTGGAGATGGAGTAGAGCTCCTGAGAGGTGGGAGCCGGCAAATCTTGAGACTGACGAGACTCGGAAAGAAGAATTTGTGTCTTAGAGATAGGCGCGGGTGGGAAGAGGGTGGTGATAGAGGTGGGCACTGAGGAGCCTGCGCTCAGAGTGGACCAGAAGCAGGATTCGAGAGGACAATGACGTGCACTGGGGTCCGACAGATATGGAAATCCCGAGTGGGGATACTGGGTGCTCGGAGGGGCCGCGCAGACGTGGGACTCCACGAGGTGCCGGCTGGGGAAGCCAGCGTGGGACAGGCAGTGGGCAGACTGGGTCGGAGAGCGGCGGGCCGAAGACCTTGCGGGGAGGGAAAAGAGTGGAAGACAGGACGCTAGGCGTGGGCGCAGGGGTCCGAGGACTTGGTCGGCCGGTCAGAGGCCACAGCGAGGTCAAGGGCATCTCCACCCGGGGCCAGGGAGCCGGCCTGTGGGGGTGCCTTGGCTCAAGCCCGGGCGGTGGGGGCGGGCGGGGCGCCGGGCGGGCGGGAAGCTGGAGAGGCGGCCACTGGGCCCCAGGCTGCGTCCCGTCGGGGCGTCCTGAGCCGCAGGGCCCTGGGAGGCCGCGTCCGGGGGCTTGGCGGTCGCCGCAGACAAGGGGCTGCGAGGGGCCGCGCGGGGTTTCCGAGCTCGGATCCCGAGGCGCGCAGACCCCTCCCCACTGCGAGCCCCGCCTCCGGGGCGGGGGACGGCCTGGCCCGCCATCTGCTTCACATCGACGCCGCCGCCGCCTCCCGGGCCTCCCCGGCCCCAGGAATGCAGTGGCAGTGGCGGGCGGGGCCGTGCCTGGAGAGGGGGAGGGCGCGATCGCTGCGGGCTCTGTCTCTCCGCCTCAACCCTCCTTCCCCGATGGGGCTCCGCGCTGGGGGATCCGGTGGCAACAGGCTTGAGCTGTCGGGAGCCTGAACCCTTCGCTCCCGCGTCCGCATCCGGTTGCCCGGGCACCTCCCCACGAGGCGGCCTGTTTCAGCAATCCAGACACGGCCTTTGGGTTTCCGATCCTGGTGTCACTTCTCCCCACCCGTGCAGACCAGGACAAATCGCTTAACCTCTCTGGGCCTGTCTCTGCCTCTGTCAAATGGGGTTGTTGCTGTGGCACCCCACTCATGGAGTGGCGAGCTGGTTTATGGGAAGGACAGCCACCTCTGGCCACCGCCCACCCAGGGTCCAGGCCATCTCCAGGGGTTCCTTTCCCCAATGGCAGGAGAACCGAAGAGGGGAACATACACTTAGCCCGTGAAATCCCATGCACCTACTATGTGTGTGCCAGGCCTATGGTTGGTGCAGCGATAACAGCAGCTGAGACAAATACTGCTGTCCCCACAGTGGAAGAGATTACAGCAAGTCATCTGACATTCCGAGTGCTGCCGAGGTGGGGTTCAGTTGGGGAATGCTGTATCCTTTAGAGTGATCTGGGGAGACCCACTGAGGGGTGGTGAGTGGGCAGAAATCTGAAGGAGGGAAGGTGGAGCCCTTCGGTGTCTGGGGGCAAGGCTCTAAGTGCCAAGGGCTTCTGGAAGCCCAGAAAAGAGCCCTGGGGCCCGGGCAGAACCTGGGAGAGGGATGGTGGAGGAGAGGCCAAAGAATGAGAGCCGGCCTGCCCACTGCTCTGAGGGCCATGGGAACCCATGCACAGAGGAGGGGTGAGATCTGAATAGGCTTGGCTGCCAGGTGGCAGATGAACTTGGCTCAGGAAGGTAAAAGGAGGAACCAGGTAGGAAGTCAGTCAGGAGAAAACCAGGCAGAATGAGGGTGGCTGGGGCAGAGTAGTCCAAGAAGTGGTTCGTCCCATCCTAGATCCAGTTTGGAAGGTAGGGTGCATGTTTCTCCATGAATCAGGTGTGTGCTGTCTCAGTCACTGCAGAGCTGAGGCCTCTGGGGTTTCAGGCTCCCAGCCTGGAAGGATGGTATTCCCTGAGGTGGGAAGGCTACAGGTGGGGGAGGCTAGGCATTCAGGCTGAGGAGGTGGGCCTCACTGGGGGGCTCTGAGCATTTTCAGCACCTCATTTAGATGGGCCCTGGGGAGCTTCCTGATGGAGTGGCAAGAGGAGAGGAGACGACAGAGCCAAGGAGGGGGACAGAAACCAGAGGAGGGGTGTCCAGGGGCAGGGGTGAAGGAGGAGAACAGGGAAGTATGGGATCCCAAGTGGTATGGTAGGCCGGGGGCCTCTGGGCTGGATCGGAGAGAGAATGGGGACTTTGGCACAGTGAGCAGTTCTCCCAGGCTGCTTTGCTGCATTGGCATGGTCAGGTTCAAGGTCACACGGTTTGAATCAGGGCAGTTGTGTTCACAATGACAATGATCTCTAGAGGGGACAGCCCAAAGCAAGGCATGCTTGCTAAGGGACCTGGCCCAGCCTGTGGTTTGGCTCCCCTGGGTCTTGCTAACTTAGAGCTCAAGTGTGGGAACTGTCCCCTGGGCCAGGCCATTTTTCTCCTCATCTACTTCTATAAGCTCTTAAGAGGGTAGGTAGGCTTGCGACCCCAGCCTGGCCCCCTCTGTCAGCCCTTCCAGAAGGAAAGGCAGCCATCCCACAGTCTCATCCTCGTGTTCTTGTTGAACCCACATGAGTTCTGTCCTGCCCAGGGTAGAGGGTGTTTGCTCTGCTGGGTGGGGCCTAGGTGCCAGCCATGCTGGCGGGGAGGTGGGACCAGGGAACCTGCACAGCATGGGCTGGAGAGCAGGGTACAGCCTTGGGCTGAGCTCTTAGTTCGAGCCAAACACTTGACATCTTCGCTTTCTTAATCCTCCCTCCAAACCCTTGGACCCCATTCTACAAACAAGGAGTCTGAAAGTCAAAGAGGTTAAGTTCTGGGCCCAAAGTCACACAGGAATCAAATCCAACTTTGTGGGGCCCTAAAAGCAGACGCCCAACCACAGAGCCATGTCACCAGGGCAGAAAGTGGTCAGTGCTTCTAGGATCATCCCAGCTGGCCATCTGGCAAGACTGCCTACAGGAGGGACAGCAGCAGAGGCTCTCCACGCAGAGACCTGGGTTCAGAACAGGCAGAAAGGGCGGGAGGGTGATAGGCTGGCAGATCTGGCTCTACCCACAGATTGGCACCCACGAGTCCGGTGGCTGGAATCAACAGTGGGGGCCAAGCCTGCTTTGTGTTCTCGCGCCTGGTTTCCTGTTTGATTTGTAGAAAAGAAGATGGGTCCACCCTCTTGCAGTTTGGAATTTCATGGGTCCTATTACCTAGGTTCCTCATCTTTGGCCTGAAGGAGAATCAAACTGTTTGGGTGGGGCCCATCCAGGGTGTGGTGATGCTCTCTGCTGGGGGCTGGGGGGCCGGGCAGGCGGCATTTTGAGGGGCATGATATGGGCACCTGCCGTCTTTCCCTTCCCAGTCAGTTCCACCCACCAGGGTCTCAGGCCTCTTTCCAACATCCTTCCAATACCACATTCAGGTGTTCAGATCAGACCCTTCTGAAGGAACACATTCCTTTTCCTTTGAACCATGAATGGCTGCTATGTGCCTTTAGGATCTGGGCGAAGTTCTAGGTCTGATGGGACCCTTGAATCTGCAGCCTGAGTGTCTGTCTCTTCCTTCTCAGGCTCCTTTGCTCCCCAAATCCGGGCACACTCCATCTCAAACCACTGGCTCCCCCGGCCCCGCACACACTCTCCAGTGGTAGGCACCACTCTGACAGGGCCTGCAGACTTTTGTGCCCAGAATTTGGGCACAAATACTACCCTGAAATGCAAGAGTCATAAGTTATTTACCTCCTGCAGAGATAACACCACGTACCTTGTAAAACCAAATAAAATTAAAACAAGATTTTTCAAACACATAAGTAGGTGTTCTAATCTCCTCCCTCCATCCCAAGTCTTGCCCTGGTGCGCTGGACCCCTCACGTTTTGCTTTCCTTGCTGTCATGAAGGACTCCCTGGGTGTGCCCTGCCCCTCCACCGAATGGACACCTCTATCAGACGCTGCCCATCGTGCCAACTGGGTACCCATATGTGCCCTCTGGCTCTACCTGTCCCTGCTGGCCAGGTCATGTCACATCTAGATCCTGACACCCATCTGGCAGGGTCCCCACCACCACCAATGCCACCTTTAAGCAGCTCCTGGAGACTCAAGGATCTCTCACCAGTCCCTTCTGAGACACCTGGGCTCTTTCCTCAGGCCTAGTTGGGGAGGGGTGGTGTCACAGAGGAGTCTGGTGGAATGGGGAGGGGAGGGAAGACCCCTCCTAGAGGGGGCTGAGAAGTTCTTGGAGGTTAGATCCCTCAGTGGTGTGCCCTCTGCTGCCTCCCAGTGTCTGCTGGGCAGGGCTGGAGTCTGTCTTATTTGCTGGGAGTCTCCTGAACTTCCATCAGTGCCTGGTGTGGCAGGGCCTCCATAACCACCTCCTGTGGGGGGTGGGGAAGAGGTTGCCGGTGAGTCCTAGCAGGGACAGGGGCTTGGAGCTAGGGCTCAGGAGTCCTTTCTCTGTCTGCAGCTCCCAGGAGCCTGCGTGCTGCGCTGGCTGGAGGCAGCAGGGCGACGAGTGTGGGGTCGGTGAGTGGGGCACCCTGGGGACCTGGGCAGCGGGCAGGGACACGGAGAGGAGGGAACAGTGTGGGGGCAGGGCACGCGGCAGCTCAGGCCCCTCTTGCCCGCAGCGGTGTGCGAGGGCAACTCCACGTGCTCGGAGAACGAAGTGTGCGTGCGCCCGGGCGAGTGCCGCTGCCGCCATGGCTACTTTGGTGCCAACTGCGACACGAGTGAGCAGAGGACCCCGGTGGGGGCTGGGAAGTGGGGCGGGGCCGTTGAATGGGGAGGGATCTGACCCGGAGACGCGATCCAGCATGGGGAAGGGGCCCCAAAAGGCGGAGAGCAGGACTGGGGAAAGGTTCTGACGGGATCCTCTCTCCCTCGCCAGCACCCTGGCCTGACACCCCTCTCTGCCCGCCCCTGCAGAGTGCCCGCGCCAGTTCTGGGGCCCCGACTGCAAAGAGCTGTGTATCTGCCACCCGCATGGGCAGTGCGAGGACGTGACAGGCCAGTGTACGTGTCACGCGCGGCGCTGGGGCGCACGCTGCGAGCATGCGTGCCAGTGCCAGCATGGCGTGTGCCACCCGCGGAGCGGCGCGTGTCGCTGTGAGCCCGGCTGGTGGGGCGCGCAGTGCGCCAGCGCGTGCTACTGCAGCGCCACGTCGCGCTGTGACCCACAAACGGGCGCGTGCCTGTGCCACGCAGGCTGGTGGGGCCGCAGCTGCAACAATCAGTGCGCCTGCAACACGTCGCCGTGCGAGCAACAGAGCGGCCGCTGCCAGTGTCGCGAGCGCACGTTTGGCGCGCGCTGCGAGCGCTACTGCCAGTGCTTTCGCGGCCGCTGCCACCCTGTGGACGGCACGTGCGCCTGCGAGCCGGGCTACCGGGGCAAGTACTGCCGGGAGCCGTGCCCAGCCGGCTTCTACGGCCTGGGCTGCCGCCGCCGGTAAGCGCGGGCCCCCGACCTGGGAAGACTGGGGGGGGGGGGACGAAGGGGGCGGGGAGAGGCGCCGAAGGGGGGGCGGGGCGGGTGAGGCGGCTCTGGGCCCCGCCTAGCCTTCCGCCCCTTCCCCAGATGCGGCCAGTGCAAAGGCCAGCAGCCTTGCACGGTGGCCGAGGGCCGCTGCCTGACTTGTGAGCCCGGCTGGAACGGCACCAAGTGCGACCAGCCGTGCGCCACCGGCTTCTATGGCGAGGGCTGCAGCCACCGCTGCCCGCCCTGCCGCGACGGGCATGCCTGCAACCACGTCACTGGCAAATGCACGCGCTGCAACGCGGGCTGGATCGGCGACCGGTGAGCAACCCGCCCGTGCCCGAATGTGTCCCAGGCATGCAGCTCCCCTTCCCCGAACGCCCGGCCAATCCCCGAATGCTGTCCGCGGAGGGCACTACGAGCTTTGGGTTCGTTTGCCATTTCCGCTGATTCCCCCTCCTCCGCGTTTCCGAGGTGCGAGACCAAGTGCAGCAATGGCACTTACGGCGAGGACTGTGCATTTGTGTGCGCCGACTGCGGCAGCGGCCACTGCGACTTCCAGTCGGGGCGTTGCCTGTGCAGCCCCGGCGTCCACGGGCCCCAGTGAGTGCCAGAGACCCCTTTGGGGGTTAGGAGTTAGTACACGTCCCAGGGATCCAGCCAGACCCCCAGGTGCTGCTAATGGTGGCCGACTGGTTGAGACCCAGGCTTGCCCTTCAGCCCAGGTCTTCTTACCGCAGCAAGGGAGAGCCGTCAGGCTCTTTGGGGGCAGTTTCTTGCCGTGGTGTGGAGCCGGCTCGTTTGGCGGGATCTGGCAACCAGTTCAGCCTGTGGTCAATGGGCTTCGGAGGACCGCAGGGTTGAGGTGACCCCCAGCTAGTGCAGAAAGTGCAGAGACCTCCACTTACAGTCATGAGTGGTCTGGCAGCCCGTCTTCTCACCCACCCAAGAGTCAGCCCCAGAAATGGACGCTGAGGCCGAGTGACCCCAGGTCCTGTCCCCCGGATCCCATCCTACTGGTTGTGCTGTTGCACATTCTTTTCCAAAACACTGATCATCCAGTGTATGCCCGGTGGTGGTGGTGGGCATCAAACCCTAGAGAACCCTAGAGAATAGAGGTGGAGAGCTCGGTTCTGGGACCGGGGCTGGCTGGCAGCAGGGGCGAGGGCGAGGGGCATCACGGAGGGCTGCTGTGGCCCTCCCTGACCCCCGTGCCCCCATAGCTGTAACCTGACATGCCCGCCTGGACTTCACGGCGTGGACTGCGCCCAGGCCTGCAGTTGCCACGAGGACTCGTGCGACCCAGTCACTGGTGCCTGCCGCTTAGGTGAGTCGTGGGGGGCATCCCATTGAGGGGGATGCCAGGGGTGTCGGCAACCGCGCTGACCCCGGTGCCTTCCCACAGAGACCAACCAGCGCAAGGGCGTGATGGGAGCGGGTGCGTTGCTTGCTCTGCTCCTCGGCCTGCTGCTCTCGCTGCTCGGCTGCTGCTGCGCCTGCCGCGGCAAGGACCCGGCGCGCCGGTGAGGACAGAAGCGGTCCGGCTCTTCTGAGAGTTCGGGCCGCACCCTGTCGGTGGCGCCGCGCGCCCTCCTCCAGGACCCCGCCCCACCCCGCCCGGGAGTGTGGCAAGCCTAACTTTAGCCCAGGCCCCGCCCTTCCTGAGTCAGGGCTCCCGCGGAGGTCCCACAGCCCCATCCTGGCCCCGCCCCCTTACTCAGGCCCCGCCCCCGCAGGGAGCTCACGCTCGGGAGGAAGAAGGCGCCGCAGCGACTGTGCGGTCGCTTCAGCCGCATCAGCATGAAGCTGCCACGGATCCCGCTCCGGAGGCAGAAGCTGCCCAAGGTCGTAGGTAAGGATATCGGCACGGGGTCTCTGGGGGAGCACCTCCCGATGCAGGACATACGGGGCCTTGGGTGCTGACGTGGGTGGGCTGGGGAGGAACGCAAAGAGGAGCTTCTGATGCGGGCGAGCCGGGGGAAGGAAGGCGGGAGTCCTAGGTGTAGAGGCAGGTGTGGGGAGAAGGTTTGGGCCCTGTTTCCGTGGGTGGGAGTGATTGCATCTGGAGTGTGTAGACATCCTGGTGGGCAAAGCCCCTTCGATCTGTAGGAGTGCACTGTAAATCCTGGTGGGTAGCTGCAGGTGAATGCCGGCTGGGGGTGGGGGGCGGGGGCGGCGGGGGCGGCGGCGGTGGTGGTGGGTGGGACCTGTGCATGGAAACCCTGCTACAAGGAGCACCCCCCCACCCCCGCCGCCTGGATCCCCTGCAGTGCTTTCTGGATGGTGGGCAGGCTGGTTCCTTGGCTCCTGCACCCTGGTCAGGACTCCAGATGGGAGGAAGGTGCTTCTCTCCCTCTTTCTGCACTGATCCATACCAGGAGTGGACTCTCCCTCTTCATCTTGTTTCTGATGATGAAGGGGAGTCTCATCTCCTGAGAGGTAAAGATGGAACTAGCTGGGGAGCCAGTTAAGTGTCTGCTTTCCACTCAGGTCATGATCCTGGGGTCCTGGAATCATTGGCTCTCTGCTCAACAAGGAGCCTGCTTCTCCCTTCCCTCTGCCTGCTGCTCTCCCTGCTTGTGCTCTCTCTCTGTTGGGAAAAAAAAGATGGAGACAGCTGAGAAAACTCCTTGGCCCACTCAGCAGAGTGGGATCTATGGACAAAAGTGTGGGGGCTGGACCCCACATCCCAAGCATAAAAGGGGACAGGCCAGCCAGCCTCTGAGATTCCTCCTTTGTGGGGGTCTGTGTTCATGGAGGCTAGGCCTGAAGGTTCAGCCTGCTGAGATGGGCTGAGCCAAGGGGGGCCTTGCCACTGCACATTTGGGCTGAAAAAGTGCTTTGAGGTTCCCTGGATCCTACAGGGCAGGGTCTGAACATGGCTCAGAGGCCCTGATGATCTGTCCCAGCCACGGTTTCTCTCTGGCCCTCTATTTCCAACACTTCAGCCCATCCTTGTTCAGTTGCCTGGCTGCACACCCTAGTCTGGCACCACTGACTACGTTGTTCCCCCTTCTCTTTTTTTTACTAGCCCACTTCCACCATTCTCCCATCCTGGTCTAGTGTCCCTCTGCCTGTTGAATTGCCTGTTCCACCCCCAGTCTTAGGGTAGGGCTGGTCTTAGTTATTCCAGCATTTGTTGCAGAGCTAGTGAGGGTGCAGGCTGGGACAGGGTGGGGACCCCTGGCAGCTGTGCCTCCCTCCTTTCCCAGTGGCCCATCACGACCTGGATAATACACTCAACTGTAGCTTCTTGGAGCCACCGTCAGGGCTGGAGCAGCCCTCGCCATCATGGTCCTCCCGGGCCTCCTTCTCCTCCTTTGACACCACTGATGAGGGCCCGGTGTACTGCGTACCCCATGAGGGTGAGTACGGCTCTCCTTGGGCCTCCCTCCAGGCAAGTGAAATGTTCCATTTGAAAAGATCTCCGTGCTCTGAGGGACAGGCGGCATGGGGAGGAAGGATGTGGCGATGCTCATAATTGGGGGTTGGACACAGCTGAGACTACTGAGTGGGGTTCTGTGCTGCTCAGAGCTAGACTGGGCTAGGGTCTGGGGAGGTGGGTGGGCTCTCCTGTCTCTAGCCACAGCCCAGAGTCACTTCTTGGGGAGGCCATCCCTAGAGGAGTTTCTGGGCCTGGGTGGGAGATGGCAAACGTGATAGGAGCTGATGGCCTATGGGATATGGGGCACACTTTTGCCTGAAGTTTTGGCCCACAGTCATCTGGAAGGAGCCTGGCTGGCTGGTTTTCTGGCTGTGGCTTCTCTTCTCCCCTGGCTATCCCTCTGGGTGACCTTGGGCAGGTGACTAAACTCTCTGAGCCTTAAAAGCCCTTATCTCTTAATGAAGAATAATGAATCCCATTGGAGGTGTTCCAGGGTCATATTTGATGATGCGGCCCCCAGGTTGGGAATGTGGTGGGGGAAGGGTATGAGGCCAGGCCAAGGTTGTGGCTTCAGCCCCAGGAATGTTCCCCCTTACCCCTCAGCACTCGGCAGCACACCCTGGGGGCTTACTAAGTTTGTGGTTGGTATGACTTTTGAAAGCTTGTATAGATGCCAGGGCAACCGAGCATCAGTTGGGGTGGGGAAGAGGAGGAGGAAGGTGAGGGTTTTGCCTTAAGGCTGGACTTTGAGCTCCCTGTGGAGGCCCTGATCGTCAGCTCTTCTTCCTTCCTCAGAGACCACAACCGAGAGCCGGGATGCGGAGGCCCCCACGGGCCCTACCGAGGCGCTGGCGTCATCCCCGGCGCCGGTGACCACACCGACGTCCGCAGAGGAGGCGACTCCCCTCCCCGCGTCCTCTGACAGCGAGCGGTCCGCGTCGAGCGTGGAAGGGCCTGGCGGGGCGCTGTATGCGCGGGTGGCTCGGCGCGAGGCCCGGCCGGCCCGGGCCCGGGGCGAAGCCGGGGGCATGTCGCTTTCGCCGTCTCCCGAGCGCAGGAAGCCGCCTCCACCCGACCCTGCCACCAAGCCCAAGGTGTCCTGGATCCACGGCAAGCACGGCGCCGCTGCTGCTGCCCGTGCGCCCTCACCGCCACTCTCGGGACCCGAGGCCGCGCCCAGTCCCAGCAAGAGGAAACGGACGCCCAGCGACACGTCGGCGCGGCCGGAGGAGCCTGGCAGCCCCAGGGCCCGCGACCCCACGCCACGGCCCCCTGGGCTGGCGGAGGAGGGGCCAGCCCTCGCCTCCCCATCGCCGCCTAGGGCTCGGGCGCGGGGTCGCGGCCCTGGCCTCTCGGAGCCCACGGACGCTGGCAGTCCCCCGCGCAGCGCGCCCGAGGCCGCCTCCATGCTCGCCGCGGAGCTGCGCGACAAGACTCGAAGCCTGGGCCGCGCCGAAGGGGCTCCCGGCGCGCAGGGTCCGCGAGAGAAGCCGGCGCCGCCACAGAAAGCCAAGCGCTCGGTGCTGCCTGCCTCGCCGGCCCGCGCGTCCCCTGCGCCCGAGGCCGCGGGGCCGGAGAAGGTGGCGGCCGCCGTGCCCGCGCCCGACACCCCCCGGAAAAAGACCCCCATCCAGAAGCCGCCGCGTAAGAAGAGCCGGGAAGCGGCGGGCGAGCTGGGCAGGGCGGGCGCACCCACCCTGTAGCAGGCGACGGCCCCGGCCGCGCCCGCAGGTCCCCCAGGCTTAGCAGCGCTGCTTGCCACCCCGCGTTCCGCGCCCGCCCGACGAGCCCCGCGGCGACCCGGCCACGACGGCCTCCCGGGACCTCGCCGGGAGCAGCCTGGCGGGAGGCTGCGTCTCATTGGCTCAGGCTCCAGCGGCGGCTCCTCCATTGGCGGGAAGACCCCATTCTATTCTTTGAGGCCTGACAGGCGCTTAGCAGGCGATTCCCTTCCCACTGGCGGAGAGCTCCGACTACCCAGGGTCTCGAAGGCCGAGAGACCAGTAAGAACTGGCCCAGAGTGCACTTGTGCTGGGGTACCTCCTCATTGGTTGAGGCCAGAAGCACTTCTTCCTCGGCTGCCTCTCATTGGCCAGGGCCTGGTGCCTCTGGCTAGTGGCCTCTTTCCTTGACCGTAGCCGAAGGCTACTTGCACTGGCCAGGCCCCAGGGCATCTGATTGACTGGAGCCTGGGGAGGAGGGCTGGTCTCTGCTCCTCAGGGGGCTCAGCGTCCCCTGGGCCCGGCCTGTCCCCCTTCCCACTTCCCCTCCCTGCGCCCCCAACCCCAGCCTCCCTAGCCCTGGCCCCTCAGCTGTCGAGCTGGTTTTGATGGCCTCCCACCGCCCCACATGCCGCGGGAATCCGAGGGGCGACTCCAGAGGTCTGAGGAGATGTATTTATAGGCCCCCGGTAGGGCTGCTCCCGCCCCATCCGGGTGCCCCAGGATGGGCTCCTCCCGGCAGGGGCTTGGCCAAAGCTTTCTTATTAAAGTGCCTTTTTTTTTTTTTTTTTTTTTTCCCCTCCTGTGCTTTGCTTGCTTCCTATCTGCCCTTTCACGGGCAAGGAAGGATCTTCCTTCCAAGAATTCCTGTCACCTCTTCCAGTGGGCGCTCACACACCAGAGTCCTCTACCTAAGCAGATCCTGGAAGCCCAGGTGTGGGGCTCTTGGGACTGCGCTGGAGGCGGGTTGTGTCCATTGGCCCATCATTTATTTATCAGCTTTAGTAGACACCCACCTCGGCCCATTCTCCACCGGCAGCCCAGGATGAAGGATGGGCCAGAACAGACAGGGTGGAGTCCCTTGGCTACAGGGAGCTTGTGTCTGGGGCTGCTTCTGACCCGTGTTTCTCCCCCGGGCCACTGCTATTACACTTGGGGGCTCCAAGCGTTTGGTGTGGCTGATGCAGGTCAGAGGCTAGGGCCAGGGGGCAGTGGGCCACAGGCACAGCTCCAGCCGGTTTCCTCAGGCACAAACAAGATGGTCTGGCCCTGCACAGAGCCCCGCTGTCTGCCTCAATGGGCTCCTTGTCCTCAGCCGGAAACTCTCACCCGCCCTCCCTGCAGGGCTGAGGGAGGCTGAGGGGGCGGGGGGGGGGGGGGGGGGGGAAGAGAGGAGGGAGCATGCCTGGCCCCGAGCCCTAGCTGGCCTGGCAGGCAGTCCCTACTCTGGCCCAGCCTTCTATCTGTGACCATTTGCACACCCCCACCCCCAGGTCTTCATGGCTTCTGGCCCTCCAGCAGGTCTCCCAAGTGACCTTCCTGGGCTACAAAGCCTTATCTTTCTAGGGTACCCACTGGCTTCTGTCCATCTGGGTTCCTCCCATCCCCCTGCCTCTGCCCAGTAGGTCTCTTTCCATCTGGATGCCCAGCAGTTTCAATCAGGAGATAATGCGAAGATCCTCCAATCATCTCCCCAAACTCCCTGGCCCCCTCCCCTGCAACCCCCAGCGTAGCGTAGGGTCTGACCACGCTAGCAGCTCAGGGATCTTGCCCTGCAAGTCTTTTGACTTCTGGCCAGATACCACACTAATGTCAACTTCGGTGACCCATACAGTGGCTCAGCCACCTGAGTGGAGATGGCCTCATGCCATGGGCGGGACATCTGATGTGGCTTGCATGGACATCGTCCTGGCATTTGGCCTGGTCGGGCTGCACATGGAACACAGGCTTCCCTCTAGCCAGCCAGGCACCCTTCCAGCCGTGGCCCTGTGGCTGGCTGCCTCTATTGCTGCTGGGGTTGAGAACACGGGCTTAAGGTTGCCCAGGAGGGACTGATGCCCAGCTGGGCCCAGCAAACACAGAGCAGTGACCGAGGATGGTGGGGGAGGGTGGTGCAGGGTTGAGGCCACAGGCTTGCTCTGTACCCCCTACCCCCCAGGGAAGCCCACGTTGATACTCCCTGGCCCCCAAAATGTAGCTCTTAGCCCTCCCCCTCCCAGCAGTCTGGGTCAGCACAGTGTGGGGGTGACCTGAGTGGTCACATAGATGGGGTCTTTCCTGGGGCCACAGGAACCCTCCAGGGGCCCAAGACGGGAGCCCCTCAGAGTGGGTGCCTCACAGAGAAGGGTCATCCCCCATACAGCAGCCAGCCTCTGCCACCCGCCCCCCACTGCGGGCAGGATGCTGTGGCCTGGAGGCCAGGCAGGAACCAGGCCAAGAAAGTTACCAGGATGATCCTGGTAGCTGCTGGGGGAGAAAACTGCCAGGACCCCTCAACAAACAGCCCCCCAACACACACACACACACACAGCCGTTTCCTCCCCACCCCCTCAGGCCTGCCGGCAGTGCCAGCTTCCAAGGAAGGCGCCACAGAAGGGAACCGCGGCTGCTGGAACCTCTGTTGCCATGGGGATGGGGACCACAGGACCCACATCTGGTAGCGATTGAGGAGGAAAAATTATGAGTCGTGGAAAACGCAAATATTTTTTGTAGCACAGAGCACAAAGGAGCGGGAGGAATGTGGGTCTGGAGAAGGCCCGAGCCAGGCTGGGTTTCAGATGGGGACGCAGTTCACATCACAGAGAGACCAAGCTACAAACACACACCCCGCCACACACACACAAATACCAAGACAAACACGCACATCGTGACACATATGCACACACAGCAAGACCCGAAGTAACAGAGAGACATTCATCTGCCAGTACACACACACACAGAGACACACACACAGCCCACAGGAAGACAAGGAAGCATACTCCCCCTGGAAGTCCCAACCATGAAATCCAGCCAAGGCACAGAAGTAGAAAGAGACTCAGTCCACAATGTATACACCATGAGAAACGGGAGCACCAAGACAGAGACACCGCAACTCACACATACATCCTAAGAAACTACCAGGCACACAACCCTGTAACACCAAAACACTCGCCACCAACTTATGGAAGCGTTGAGAGAGACACACCCTGCCAGACCCACAGAAGCACCGAGAGACACTCCCTCAGCAATGGCATACAGCCTCCACCAGCAACACCCAGGGGGACGCGTGCCAAGACACAGACACACACACCACCACCAAACAGAAACACGGTGACACACACACAAATTGCAACACACATGCATTCACACACGCAATTCACACAACCAATGAGAGGTACACCTTATAAACACACACATCACTAGATACCGGCAAACACAGAGACAGACCCACCAAGAAAAACACACACCCGACAGCAAACAGATATACGGGAGTATACAGAGAGCCTCTAACAGCCATACATAGCCCCCCAGCCCCAACCAGACACCACACACACAGACACACAAACACTCATGCACAAAAGCCCGCTCCTCTAGAAACAGATATGAGGCCCGCTCACATCCGGCAAACACGCAAGCACACAATCAGACACACAGAACATCAGGACAGACTGAGCCCCGGCTCCAGAAAAGCAAGGATGTTTGAGAAATCCCATCCTTCTGTACTCCAAGAAATGGCTTACTCTAAAAGTCCACTTTGCCCTTGTACATGCAACACCCTCCCACTCTTCCTCATGACTCCCTTGTCTACCTGCTTCTAGAAAAACCCAAGCCCCGTCCATTCCCTGTGGACATTCCTCGTCAATGAACTTTCTTCTTGTTGCTGTAGCTTGAATGAAATTGTCTCCCTCATGGTCTGAGACATTCCCCCCGACTCTCGAGGTTCTGGTGCCCTGACTGGTGCAGACTGGAGAGACCTTAGGATCCCTCGTGTGCCACTGTTGACCAGCAGTCCAGATGCCAAAGGGACCCCCGCTCTGGTCTCACGCTCTCTGGGCTCAGGTCTATTGGAAGCACACCAAGAATTTGATTTTGATTCCTTTTTGAGGACTTCATTGATTTGGGGTGCCAGATTCCTTCTGTTTCATGATCTGACCAGTTGGTTTGGTTTCTGCTACTTTTTCCTGTTTGTCTATTTGTTTTGAGCCGAAGTCAATTAAAAGTTTGTATCCTCTGGGAAGACAGTTTAGAGATGTGGCCAGTCATAGATGGAGAGAGTTGTCTTGAAGGTTTTCTTAAGGGCAGTCAGAGAGGCTGTGATAGGAAGAGGTAAGCGAACAGGTGCTTTTGACACACCCAGCAGCTAGTGTGCTTTTGGGAGGCTTGCCCACATGCTTGGCAATGCCTCCCAAGAGGTCAGAGGTGGGCAGGGTGGGGTGAGGAGAGTAGAGGCTTGGCACAGCAAGAGTTGAAAAGTAGGTGAAGGTGTCTGCAGAGGTCAGGGCCTACGCAGAGGAGGGGCGGGGAGGAAGAGCATTTAGGGGGAGGAGACATCTGATGGGGCACAGGGAAGCATGGATGGGACACTTGGAGTCATCATCAGGCACAGTCCATCTTTGGGTGACATCAGTGTAGGAGGAGTGCAGCTGCAGAGCTGAGGTCACCTGGTTTAGTCAAGAAGGGGGTCAGTGTCACTACAGTTAACGTGGGAACGACCCGAGTGTCCATCGATGGGTAAGTGAATAAACAAAACGTGTTCCAGCCACACAACAGAAAGTTATTTGGCTTTAAAAGCGGAAGTTCTTGGGGCCCCTGGGTGGCTCAGTGGGTTGGGCCTCTGCCTTTGGCCTAGGTCATAATCTCAGGGTTTTGTGATTGACCCCGCATTGGGCTCTCTGCTCAGCAGAGAGCCTGCTTCTCTCTCTCTTTGCCTGTCTCTCTGCCTACTTGTGATCTCTCTGTCAAATAAATAAAATCTTCATAAAAAATAAGTAAATAAAAACGGAAGTTCTAGGGCACCTGGGTGGCTCAGTGGGTTAAAGCCTCTGCCTTCGGCTTAGGTCGTGATCTCAGGGTCCTGAGATCAAGTCCTGCATCAGGCTCTCTGCTCAGCAGAGAGCCTGCTTTCCTTCCTCTCTCTCTGCCTGCCTCTGCCTAACTGTGATCTCTGTCTGTCAAATAAATAAATAAAATCTATATGAGGCACCAAGAGTAGTCAAATTCATAAAGCTAGAATACGGTGGTGCCAGGGGCTGGAGAAAGGGGAATAAGGAGTTGTTTCGTGGGGACAGAGTTCCACAGTTCTTTTGGTATTTATTTATTTATTTATGTGTGAAAGAGAGCATGGGCAGGGGGAGGGGCAGCGGAAGAGGGAAAATCAGACTCTTGGCTGAGCAGGGAGCACGATGTGGGGCTCCATCCCTGGAACCCTAAGATCATGGCCTCCACAGAAGGCAGATGCTTAACCTACTAAGCCTCCCAGGTGCCTTCCAGTGGCTTTTTATTCCACTTCATTCTTTTAAAATATTTTTTAAAATTTTTAAGTAGTCACACCCAATGTGGGGCTCGAACCCACAACCCCAAGATCAAGAGTCACACACTCCACTGACTGGGCCAGCCACATGCCCCTGTTCCACTTTGAGTTAAAACTTCGATGTTCATCTATTTGTGACTATGCCAGTATTAACAAACAAACAAAAAAAGCCAATGCATTTGCTTAAGAATATTATTGACAGAGTTCAGCTGATTAGAGTTAATGATAATTTCTTACAGCCATGGAACTTTCATTCAGTCAGGAATTCAAGGATGCCAGAAATTATGTTGAATTAGATGTTCAGCATTTTGGCCTTCCAAGACCAAGTTCAGAGCTAAGTGGTAGAACATGGTTTAATAATAGAAAGACGAAGTACAGACTTAGTCCTTCAGTTTTCTGTATACCATAATAGATTAAAGTTAATATTTTAGTGGTCAAATATTTCAGAGGGTTTTCCTTTCCACCTTGATTTGCCATCTTTTAAAAATAGACTTTATTTGGGGCGCCTGGGTGGCTCAGTGGGTTGGGCCGCTGCCTTTGGCTCAGGTCATGATCTCGGAGTCCTGGGATCTAGTCCCACATCGGGCTCTCTGCTCAGCAGGGAGCCTGCTTCCCTCTCTCTCTATCTGCCTGCCTCTCTGCCTACTTGTGATTTCTCTCTATCAAATAAATAAATAAAATCTTTAAAAAAAAATTTAAAAAAATAGACTTTATTTTTTAGAGCAGTTTTAGGTTCACAGCAAAACTGAGCAGGAAGTACAGAGATTTCCCATATATTCCCTGCCCCCCAGCCTCCTCCAATAGCAACATCCCCCACTAAATAGGACATGTGTTATAATGATAGACCTACACTGACACCCAGAGACCACGCTTTATGTTAGGGCTCACTATTTTTTTTTAAAGATTATTTATCTATTTATTTGACAGACAGAAATCACAAGTAGACACAGAGGCAGTCAGGGTGGGGTAGAGAGAAACAGGCTCACCGTGGAGCATCTCTGCTCCAATGTGGGGCTCGATCCCGGGATCCTGGGATCATGACCTGAGCTGAAGGCAGAGGCTTTAACCCACTGAGCCACCCAGGCGCCCCTCTTTTTTTTTTTTCTTTAAGATTTATTTATTTATTTTTAAAGATTTTATTTATTTATTTGAGAGAGAGAGAGTGATAGAGATAGCAAGAAATAGCACAAGCAGGGAGGAGAGGGAAAGCAGGGTCCTGCTGAGCAGGAAGCCTGATGGGGGGGGGGCCCTGGGATCATGACCTGAGCTGAAGGCAGTCACTTAACGACTGAGCCCCCAGGCGCCCCTTGGGCTCCCTCTTGATGTTGCACATTGTATGGCTGTGGACAAAAGTATAATGACATATATTCGCCACTAGAGTATCACATAGAGTATTTTTCACTGCCCTCAAAATCCCCTGTGCTCTGGCTCTTCATCCTGCCTCCCCCTAACCCCTGACAACCACTGGTCTTTTAACTGTCTCCACAGTTTTGCCTTTTCCAGAATGTCCTATAGTTAGTTAATCTTTTCAGGTTGTCTTCTTTCGCTTAGTAATATGCATTTAAGATTCCTCCATGTCTTTTCATGGCTTGGTAGCTCCTTTTTCTTTTTTTTTAATTTAGTGCTGAATAATATTCCATTGCTGGAGGTACAGCAGTTTACTTGCCCATTCTCCTACTGGAGCACATCTTGGTTGCTTCTCATGGCTTTTTGTTAATGGTCTGACATGCATTTTGAGAGGTGAAGTGTGAGCCTGGGGCATTCATTCAAGAGACCTAACAATGGCCATTCCAAGGACATGTGTTGCCATATTCTGTCAGGTGGACTCCTAGGTGAATTTAGAACAACCATTGGGACCAGCTTCCAGGCTGCTAAGGGGTGGAGGTGGAAATGGACCGATGGTGCCACCTAGTGGCTGACTGTGGCAGCCCAGTGACAAGCCCAAACAGGTTGACTAAGTGCAGCTGCTGTGGTGTTGCCAGGTGGGGCCCCCACAATGAGATGCTGTGTCCTGGGCCCAGATTATTACTAAATTGGGCTGTTAAATGGAGAAAGAGCGGGACTTTCTCTCAATACACCTTATGTAATGTGTCTCATCCTTGAAGTCCCTGTTTTGAAGAAGACTGGGCCATATTAAGCAATTTTAAGGGTCCAGGCAAATCCTCAGGTCCAATCTGGTAAGGTTACTAGTAAGGGCAAATTTTCTATTTTATTCCAATTAGAACTTCCATCCCATAGTGGGGAATCCTGGGGGAAAGGAAGCCGGAATCACTGGAATAATAAGGTAGCTTGTTCACCTTCCGTTTCATGTGTGATAATGTCCTAGAGGACATAAGGAATTTCGGCTTTAAATTCAGTGGGATCTGCAGGAACAGTAGCAGTTAAGACCAAAAAAAATGCTTGGTGCGCGCAGAGCAACAGGCCACCATGTTTGTATGGCAAAATTTTCTCCTGTGGTGGCCAGGGCCCAGGGGCTTGCTGTGTCCCTAACAAGGCTGGAGTGGTTGCCTGATTCAGGGGCCACAGTGGGGGTCCTACTCCTTGAAGATTTAGGTTTGGGGAGAGAAAAACAGATGTCTTTATAACTTGTTTTAAGAGAATCTGGGGGCACCTGGGTGGCTCAGTGGGTTAAAGCCTCTGCCTTCGGCTCAGGTCATGTTCCCAGGGTCCTGGGATTGAGCCCCGCATTGGGCTCTCTGCTCAGCGGGGAGCCTGCTTCCTCCTGTCTCTGCCTGCCTCTCTGCCTGCTTGTGATCCCTGCCTGTCAAATAAATGAAAAAAATCTTTGAAAAAAAAAAAAAAGAGAGAGAGAGCCTGGAGCTCCTGGGGTCTTTTTCTTGTTTTGTTTTTTTAAAATAAAGACCTTTTCTTTTTTTAAGTAGGCTCCATGCCCTGAGTGGAGCCCAGCTCAGGGCCTGAACTCATGACCCTGAGATCAACATCCGAGTACAGAGATCGAGAGTTGGATGCTTAACTGTCTGAGCCAGCCAGGCACCCTCATCCTGGCGTCTTGTCTGAAATCTGATTATTGGGGAAACCTATGTTGGAAAGTTGCCAGTACCAGGTGTGGTACTTTGGGTCAGGCATAGAAATTCTGAAATGGACTCTTTCCTTGGTTGGAGGGTTTGGTGCCATGGGATGAGAAGACCAAGTCTTGGGGCATTCTTCAATGACCCCAGGCTGCTTGGGGCCTCATTAGGAGTGGTCATTGACTCAGCAACAGGAGCTCTGAGACCTTCGAGACCCTTCCTTGAGAAATAACTGCTAGGCATCTGTGTTGAGAACATTTCTTCTCCAGCATCTTTGGGATCGGTCCATTTTATCCGCCATACTTTCCCATCTTGACCTCCAAATGTAAGCCGTTGGTCCAGAGGGGGATTTGTCAGGCTGCAGTCCAGGGGCCAAATCGGGCTGGTTGCACATTTTCATAAATAGAGGTTGACTGAACGCACATGTGCGTATGCACATGCACACACACATGCACACACATGCACACATACACACACAATATCTGCTCAACAGTGCTTGGGCTCCCAGTAAAATCATGTACCCCTTGAAATATGCTGGGTTGTTTCAATAATTGGCATCCCCTCCCCAAAGTACCCACAGGGTGAGGACACGCGCATCAATGGTTGCAACAGTAGGGCGGGCCGGTTTCCGGGATGCACCCACTTGATCAAGCAAGGGAAGTGCCAAGGTCATGGCCACAAACGCTGGGAAGGGTGGCCAAGATGCGTCCGTTTCTGTGAGTCTAGTGGATCCCATATAACAAATTACTAGTTTGGGGGGTGGTCATGAGATTTGCTGGCCAGTCAGGGCACCTTGGCTGCGGTTAAAGTTACTACCAGTGGGGCGCCTGGGTGGCTCAGTGGGTTAGGCCGCTGCCTTCGGCTCGGGTCATGATCTCGGGGTCCTGGGATCGAGTCCCGCGTTGGGCTCTCTGCTCAGCGGGGAGCCTGCTTCCTCCTCTCTCTCTGCCTGCCTCTCTGCCTACTTGTGATCTCTCTCTGTCAAATAAATAAATTTTAAAAAAAAGTTACTACCAGTATAAAATGCAGGTGCTGGGCTCATGGGTGGCTCAGTTGGTTGAGTGGCAGCCTTCAGCTCAGGTCATGATCCTGGAGTCCTGGGATTGAGCCCTGCATCAGGCTCCCTGCTGAGCAGGGGGTCTGCTTCTCCCTCTGACCTTCCCCCTCTCATGCTCATTCTCTCTCAAATAAACAAATAAAATCTTTAAAAAAATATAAGCAAGTGCAGAAGCCAGGCAGTGCTCTTTTCTTGGTCTAAATCCCAAAATTGTTTATTAAATGTTGAAAATTGGATGGAACCCAATCACAGACCTCTGTTTCAGTTCCTCCTTCTGTGACAGGGAAACTGAAGGACTCCATAAGAACCTGCTTTTTGCTCCCAGTTCCTGCTTCTATTCTTGCTGGGACCTGCAACTGCACTTGACACAGGCCTCAGAATACAAATAGTGTATGTCCTTGTAAGGGACAAGGCGTTCACGATTTCTCCAGAACAGATAATGTCTAAGGATGGACCAGGTGAGAATGACCAGACAAAGCCATCACCCGTGCGTCCCAGACATCCAGTGCTCGACATCTCGTCGCCAAGACCCCCTAGATCTGAGAAATAACACCTGGGCCCTTGTGTTTGTTCTAACAAGTTCCTGGATGCCTGAGAAGACTCACGCTTCGGACCATGATTTGCAAAAAAAAAAGGTCCCAGACCCCAAAGAAAGATGAGGCTTGTGCTTCTTTCCGTCCCTCGTCTCCCAGATGCTCAGTCTCTATGTGCGCTCTCTTTATCTTCAATAAATTTGGCTCTTACCTCCTGCTGGCTTGTATTTGATTTCCATCCTGCGTGAAGCCAGGACCCTCTCGGCGGCTGGTCCAAGGGTCCCCCTGTGGGTTCTTGGACCCAGCCTGCTGGCAAAACTTCTCCCCTTGCACAGTGTGTGTGTGGTCTTAGGATATACTTAAGGCATACCCTGTAGCTTCTACAGTTCCCTTAGGATGTGCTCATGGTTGTGGGCTGCCTCTTGCAGGCAGTATCACCAGTGGCAGGACACTCCCTCCACCAATGGTGATTCCTTCCTTGTTGACTTTAAGGGCCCAGGCCTAACCTGGGAACCGAGATGCTCTTTAGCACGATTGATAAATGTTGGTCCGTTTTACAATGATCTCCATTGGGTTATGGTGTCATCAGGCCCTTTAGAAAGGCATCAGGGGAAGTTTTTTTAAAAAATAGAATTTTTAAAAAAGATTTTATTTATTTATTTGACAGAGATCACAAGTAGGCAGAGAGGCAGGCAGAGAGAGAAAGGGAGAAGCAGACTCTGCGCTGAGCAGAGAGCCCAATGCAGGGCTCGATCCCAGGACACCAGGATCATGACCCGAGCTGAAGGCAGAGGCTTTAACCCACTGAGCCACTCAGGTGCCCCAAAATAGAATTTATTTTATTTTATTAAAGATTTTATGTCTTGATCTCAGGGTTGTGGGATTGAGCCCCACGGCCTCTCTGGGTCAGGCTCTGTGCTTGGCTTGGAGGCTGTTTGAGATTCTCTCCCTCTGCCCCTCCCCCTGCTCTCTCTCAAATAAATAAATACATCTTTAACAAATATTTTTAGGGGTGCCTGGGAGGCTCTGATGGTTAAGCATCTGCCTTCGGCTCAGGTCATGATCTCCAGGCCCTGGGATCGAGCTCTGAGTCAGGGTCCCGGCTCAGTGGGAGGTCTGCGTCTCCCTCTCCCTTTGCCTTTGCTCCTGCTTTTGTGCCTGCCATCTCTCTAATGAATAAATAAAATCTTTTAAAAAATATTTTTAATAACATCACTCAGATATTTGAGCCAAGAACACCCACCAACATTTCTCCTGGCTGCTGCTGCTGGTCTCGGGGAGGGAATATACAAAGTCTTACAAGGCCTTTTCATCCTCACTCCAGTTTTCTGTATAAGCTTATGGCTCTTTATATTTGAACAAATTCAGCCTCAGTCAATAACGAGAGATGGCATATGCATTCATTGATGAGACATGAAGCTTCTGAGTGTTTTTTCCAACTCTGTCAAGCAATGACCTTGGTTCTGACACTCTCTCCCTGGAAGTAGTGTCAGATCCCACAGGTTAGGGGCTCAGTCCTATCAGGGGGCTCAGTCCTGCCCCCTGCCCTTATCTCAGATGCCAATCATGAATCCGGTTATTACCTGGACTTCTGATCGAGGTTGCTGCAGCCCCTTCCCTGGGTTGGGTCAATTTGCTAGAGCGGCTTACAGGACTCAGGAAAACAGTTTCTTTTCTAGATTACTGGTTTATTATAAATGGATATAACTCGGGGACAGCTAGATGGAAGAGATGCACAGGGCGAGATATGGGGAAAGGTCATAGAGCCTCCAGGCCCTTTGGACTGTGCTGCTCTCTCCCGAATCTCTATGGCTTCCTCAGCTGGAAGCTCTCTGAATCCCGTCCTTTGAGGTTTTTATAACGGTTTTATAAACTAAGCATGATTTATTAAATCATGGGCCTTTGGTGATTGAACTCAATCTCCAGGTTCTCTTCCCTCCCAGAAGGCTGGGAGGTGGGATGGAAAGTTCCAGCCCTGTCGTCTTATGGTTGGTTCCCCTGGCAACCAGCCCTCATCTTCAGATCACCTCAATAACATAAGACACCTTTATGGTCCTCATTTCTTAGGAAATTCCTAGAAACACAGCTTTAGGAGCCTTGTACCTGGAAAGGGAACAAAGACCGACTATGTATTTCTTACTATAAATCACTTGTGGCGCTTAGGTGGCTCAGCGGGTTAAGCGGCTGACTCTTGATTTCAGCCCAGGTCATGATCTTGGGGTCCTGGGATCGAGCCCCTCTTTGGGCTCTGAGTTCAACTGAGAACCTTCAGGACTCTCTCTCTCCCTCTGTCCCTCCCCATCCCTTGCTCACACACTCTGTCTCAAATAAATAAATCATTTAAAAAAATTACAGTATCATCAGAAGTGAATTGAAATAGAGCCTGACTCCATTTTTGATGTCTTGCTGCTGACGGCGGTCAAGACTCACCCTCCCTTCTGCCCTACATCAGGGCCCGCTGATACAAAGGCCCTCCCGTTCCCTCCTGTCCCCGTGGAACATTAAACCTCAGGACCACCCCCCACACCCCCACTTGGGAACTTGCCCTAGTGCCCCTGCCCCAGCCAGTATGAAGGTCCCATGCTCCCTCGGTGGGAGGGGCTTATGCCTGCCTACCTCTTCTCCACGAATCCCTTGCGTGATGAACAAGCTTTCTTTCAAATGTTCCTGTTGTGTGTGATGTCACCAGTATCCACATCTGGCCTATTGATCTCGGGTCAGTCTATCACGCTTTTGTGGGTGACCCCGAAATATTTGCCTCACGGCCAGGATGGTTGAGGCTGGAGTGGCTGGCACCTTCTTAGATCCTTCTTCTCATGCTCTTGGTCATGGAGTACAAACCGCAGCTGGTGGCACGTGGCTCCACCAGGGGTTCCTCCCACAGAGTCTTTATTATAGATTTATGACCTGAGTCACATTTGGGGGGAAGGGTACAAGATTGGGGCCCTCCATGTAGGATTGGGTTGGGGAGGGTTTCTCCTCTAGTAGAAAGGGTCAGGGGAAGGTCTCTTCCTCTGTGAGCATTGGGTGTGTGACTCAAGGGGCAGTGACTCCCATTCCCATAAGGTGCTGATACCCTGGGCGACCTGGGACCATACAGAGGGCACTGTGAGGACAAGCGGTCCCCAGATGATGTGCTAGGGGCCGCAGTCTTAAGAGAAGTTGGCTCGTTGTGACGCTTCGAGGTCGAAATTCCTTTGCTCTATGTGTGGAGATCCCGATTCTTAGTACCACAGGTGAAAATGGGCAAGGCATTCCAGGGCACAAACTCTTAGGAAAAATGGCCCCACGTGTTTTCCCCTGGGTCTTCCTACAGGGCCCGAGGATACCTGGGCAGGAAAGCATTGACCTCGTGGGCCTGGGTTGCTCAGACCCTGCATATCCCACAGAAAGGCCTCTTTTCAGATCACCTCTGAGCCCTTAGACTATTCTGCGGGTCAAAGTGTTCGTGTGTGCCTGAGGCCTTGGGCTCCGTGTCCTGGTTTGATCAGAGAAGTTTACGCCAAGAATGCAATTTATTGTCAATGTGTATTTTTGCTCTGGAGCGGGAGGGGAAGGCAGGAGCTGGAGTCCAAGAGGCAGGAGTCCGTCATGTGGGTGGCTGTGTGCCTTTGGCCGCTAAGGCTTTGCTGTGCTTCCCTGGTTGGCAGCCTTTGCCCATGTGGTCACGGGGTTGCTGGGAAAGAAGCATAGCCCCGATGCAACTCCACTGCGTGCCTGGTTTCTCCTAGCTGTTGCCTCCACCTGCATTTTTCCTTTGCGGATTTAAGTCCGTATCCTTCCACGATAATCAATGGCAACTGCTTTTGAGTCTCGTGCATCCTTCTTTCATATCATCAAGCCTGAGCGGGTCCTGGGGACCCTGACATAACTTGATGGGGATCATTGCAAATGGACGCACAGTGACTATGAGTCCTCTTACAGCTGCAGATAAACATGCGAAAGGGCTTCTCTGCTCCCAGGTTCACCCCAGGGCCAATTAAGCCATGGGGTGATTATTGCCGTTGGGTGCACCCTAATACTGGTGATGTTGATTAGACTCTCTGTAGGATGGTATAGGCTACCAGCATCAGGGGAGAGGACCCCCGGAGCACACCCCATAACCACCCCAAAATGATTCTGTAAGGCGAGGAAACTGAAATGGAAACAGACATTTCTGACTTGACTCAATTGGAAATTCAAAATTTTATTGAAAGAATGTACACAATTAGAGTATGAAAAGGTGCCAGTTGGCTTTTGTGCCTAAGTGATACTGGCTTGGAATTAACTTTAACTTCTGCTGAGATGGGCTGATTGGCTGTACATCTGTAGTCCTCAAATGAGTAATTATGGGTCCATGGGACTTACGGACCTGGCGGTGCAATTTGAGTGGTCTCCCACACTCGGAGGCATGAGCAAGGCATCCTTTTTCTTGTTCTAAAACATATTTGTGGCATGAAAAATAGCCTACCCTAGTTCTTTCTTTCTTTCTTTTTTTTTTTTTAAGATGTATTTATTTGTCAGAGAGAGAGAGTGCAGAAGCAAGGGAGTGGCAAGCAGATGGAGAGGCAGACTCCCCTCTGTGCAAGGAGTCTGATGTGGGACTTGTTCCCAGGGCTCTGGGATCATGACCTGAGCCGAAGGCAGCCACTTAACTGACTGAGCCACCCAGGCATTCCAGCCTACCCTCATTCTAACCCCAACTCCCACCCCAGCCCTAAACTTAATCCTATTCCTAACCCCTCAAATGCAACCTGAACCACAACCCTACCTGGGGTCTCCTGTCACCTTTCATGGCCTTCATCCTGAATAGCACAGCCTCTTGGACCTCTGGTGCCATTGTGGCGTGAAGACGGACTCTGTCTTTTGTTCCACTACCCTCACTCTTAGCTGGTGGTCTCTGCCTGGGGCTCCCACTGGCACTGCCTCCCTGGAGGTAGACCTGCAAGGAGCAAGGCTTGCTGCCAGCGCGGGGTTGGAGGGCTGGGCTCCACTGGGACCAAATGGGTGCTCCTGGGCTCTCCCTCCTGTTTTTGTTGGTCACGTCACAGCTTTGGTCAGGATAGGAACAACAGTGTCTTTCTGGAGAGGAGCTACATGAAGAGCTATGGACCCTATATTTTCTTGTTCAAAGCGGAAATTGCTCATTGTCCTAGTTACAAAATAAGTATCTGTTGTTCTAACGAATTCAGGTTAAAAGTAAGCCCTAACATCATCCACAAATTGATAGCATCTGGTGCATCTCCTTGCAGACACCCTGTAAATTGGGTTTTCCTGGGTTCCATCCCAGTCACCATGCCATGTTCTCCAGGAGGCACCCTATCTCCACTTTATCTTTTTCTTTTTTGAGCAAGCAGGAGAACAATCCTAGCAGTGGTGCCTAGCCACTGAGAGGGGCTGAATTTGGGGGCAACGCTTCCTGCGGAGGGCAGGAGGAATTCCTATCCCAGGTTGTTCACTGCTAGGCGAGATCTGAATGAAATCTTGGGGACGCCTGGGTGGCTGGCTCAGTGGGTTAAATCCTCTGCCTTCAGCTCAGGTCATGATCCCAGGGTCCCGGGATCGAGTCTCGCATCGGGCTCTCTGCTCAGCATGGAGCCTGCTTCCTCCTCTCTCTCTCTCTGTCTGAACTCTCTGCCTACTTGTGATCTCTGTCTGTCAAAGAAATCTTGGGCTCCCTGTTGAACAATTCTGCTTGTTGCACCCAAAGCCCTAGAGAAGTGAGTTCATGTGTAGCAAATGGTAATGCACTCTTGGAGAAAGGGGTTTTAGTAGAGAAGATAGAATGTTAAAAGCCTTTTTTTAAAAAAAGATTTTATTTACCTATTCGAGAGAGAGAGACAGTGAGAGAGAGCATGAGAGGCAAGAAGGCCAGAGGGAGAAGCAGACTTCCTGTGGAGCTGGTAGCCCGATGCAGGACTTGATCCCGGGACTCTGGGATCGTGACCTGAGCTGAAGACAGTTGCTTAACCAACTGAGCCACCCAGGTGCCCATTAAAAAGTCTTTTTATAAATCCAATTATATCTCCATAATAAGGTAGGAAACCCATATAATCATTTTTGAGGTATGCCAAGAAGGAGTTTGGTAAAAATCAGTATCCAGTCCTGATTTTTTTTAAGTCTTAGCAGATCAGGTCTATAAAGATAGTTCATTAACATGGTAAACAAGCAGTCAAAGCCAACGGTTGGCATTTCACCTAATAGTGAAAGAGGAGATCTGTCTCCCTTCAAGTCAAAATAAAGACCCAGATGCCGTGCCAGTGAGGAATGAAACAGCTATGAGGAATGACAAATTGACTGAAATAGTTTTTTCTTACACAACAGGAATTTAGGAAGTTGGAAGTTGGGGGTTGAAACAGCTGCTCAAAAATTTCATCCAAGGTCTAGAATCCTTCTATCTTTCCATTCCACTACATGTGACTTTTGTCCTCAATTGTCTCATGGTTACAAGATGGCTACAACACCTCCAGGCATTGTATCCAAGTTCCAGGCAGGAAGCAGGGGAGAGGGAGGAATGCAAAGACTTTTCCCAAATCTTAGCAGATTTCCACTTGAGCCTTGCTGTTCAGAATTGGGCCATGTGGTCACCCCAGCTGTAACAGAGTCTTTAGAGACCAAAATGTTTTGGGGTGACACACATTGGCCCCTACCCCAAATAGCATCTGCCACAGATGACTACTGCCACCAGCACTGAGTGCTGCTCTGAAAGTGCTAGCCAACATGGGTTTTAAAAAGAAAGAAAATAAAAGTCTATCTATATGAAAAGGAGAGGCAAGCTTTTTATTTCCAGGTTATATGACAGATTAAGTCCAATAAAATAGTAAGTTGTTAGAAACCTAGATTAATTCAATGAAGTTGCTAGATATAAAATAAATATACAAAAAGATACATACAATCAATAGTTGTCCTATATAAAACAGAAAGGCTCCACTTAAAAATCCCACAAAATCAGAATGAACTGAAGAATAAACATATGTATTGAATATGTATGTAAGAAGACCTACAAAGAAAATCTATACAGCCTTCCTGATGGTTAGAGGCAGATTTGAATGACTGGGGCTTTGATATGAAGGTTGAGTATTACATAGAACTTAGGAATTCTTCACACATTAGTTAATTCTTTTTAAAAAATTTATTTACTTGGCAGAAAGAGAGATCACAAATAGGCAGAGAGGCAGGCAGAGAGAGGGGGAAGCAGGCTCCCCGCCCAGCCCAGAACCCAATGCAGGACTCGATCCCAGGACCCTGAGATCTTGACTTTAGCTGAAGGCAGAGGCTTAACCCACTGAGCCACTCAGGCGCTCACATTAGTTAATTCTAATCAATATCCCAGTGAGGAGGGGCACCTGGGTGGCTCAGTGGGTTAAACCTCTGCCTTTGGCTCAGGTCATGGTCTCGGGGTCGAGCCCCACATCGGGCTCTCTGCTCAGTGGGGAGCCTGCTTCCCCCCCGCCCTCTGCCTGCCTCTCTGCCTACTTGTGATTGCTCTCTTTCTGCCAAATAAATAAATAAAATCATTAAAAAAAAAAAAGATCCCAGTGAGGTATGCAGGGAAAAGAAGAGGTTGAGCTCTGAGAAAAAGAATCCTGGGTCATCTGGAAGAACAGATTTTTTTTAAACTTTTTAAAAAAAATTACTGAAAATACTGTCCTGGTCAGTTTGACTACATATAAAGTGAACTATGAAGCTACAAACAGAAAAGAGAAGTCTAAGGGACAGTGAAGAATGCCATTCTAGAATGATGCAGGGACCCTGGAAGTTACATCCCAAACAGACAGATTTAAGAGTTAAATGCAAAACATGGAACCAAAAAAGGATCTAAAGAAGGGGCTTTTTAAGGGCCAAGGAAAAAATACTAAGAAAAAGACAAAAAGACCAATTGCACAGGATCTGAACATTTCTGTGCATTAAAAATGTGGTAACAAAGATAAAAAGGTATGTGCCAATGTGCTTTGTGTGTGTGGTGTAAAGAACAAAGACTGGAATTAGACAATTCATATGAAGAAAAGAAAAAGGTAAAAAAACATGAACCAATAACACTCTTGATGTATCAAAATGGTAAATATAAAAAGTGGACATGATGCCAAGTGTGTACACGGGTGCAGGGAAAAGGATGCTCTTGGGGTCCATGTGGGAGAATTAAGAATGTCATGCTGGGTTCGACCTAGAAACAGCTTTGCAAGGTTTGTGAACTCTGCCCATGAACTCCACTTCTCAGAATTTATTTTGAGGAAATGATTGAAGGGCCAAATGGGCTTATGTTCCAGAATTATTTATAAGTACAGATAATGATGTTCAACAATAAAGGAATAGATCGATCATGCCACAATGGGAACATCAATGTTTCTGAAAAATATTCTGTAGTGTGGAAAATGCTCATCATAAAACATTAAATGGAAAAAGATAGAAATAACACCCAAAGAATGAATCTAGTTTTGCTTTACAAGCAAAGGCGTATTATATGAGCACAGAAAAAAAACAGAAGTAAGTGTACCTCTGGCAGTGGCCTATGAACTGATACCAAGGGGTATTTTCTTACAATTTTCTATTTTTCCAAATTTCTTCAGCACTTACGTATTGCTTATATAGTCAGGAAAAAAAAAGTTTACATGTAAATGAAAGAAAAACATCAAGTCTCCAATGAAGAGGGGGAAGGGTATTTTCAAATCATTTTTAAGATGAAAGACCAAGAATCACAGCATGTTCAATATTCAGCCTCAGTCACCATTGAAGGTGCAAAGTACGGAGATGATAAGCCGCCACTTAGCTGAGTACACAGAAGCACTCACTGCAGGGCTGACAGCAGCTGCGGTGTCCGGGGCCCTGCAGAGATGTTTTCACTGTAAGTTCTTTTGAAATTAGAAGGAGAGTGTGATGATGACGAACTAAGCCCAGATTGTATTTGTCTTTTACAAATGCAGCTGTACAATAGGACTTTTCCTACTTGTCATGTAGGGTCTATGATGGCCACGATGCAGCCCTGGGAGTCCGCTTGCACACTCTGGAGGGCTGCGGTGGAGTGGCAGGGGTCCGGGAGCACCACTGTGTGGTCACCGTGACCTGAATGAAGACTGTCTGGACACCCAGCTTTGAGCTGGAGTCTCCCCGGCACAGGGGACACTCCCACCTGAGCACTATTGCTGGCTGATCTCTTCATAATGAAATGGTGTGACTTTACACACCACCAAAACCATATAAAAAATGGTTCCTGAGGTTATTTCCTTATCACAAAACTTTCACTTTTAGAAATCTAAGAAAATGCTAAAAGATGCTCTGTGAAGAATGGTTCAGAACAGTGAAATGATCTATAATAGTGAAAACATGGAAATAACTTCAACATCCAACAAAAGAACATATAATAGAATCCTATGCCTCCATTGGGAATTACAACTCCAGACAGTTCAGTGATGTGAGGAAAAAAGTCTGCTATGCAGCTAAGGTGGAAAAAAAAAAAAGATTAAAATGATATATACACTATGTTTGCAGTAATGTAAAAATCCACTTTGAAACAAGCAGAAGGTAATGTATCAAAGTGCGAAATGCAGTTTATTAGGAATTACGGGGGGCCTTTTTCCTGACTTCCACATTTCCCGAAATGTGGTTATTTTGCTGCCATAATTTAAAAAGTATACTAAAAAGCACTTCATAAACTATAGCTCTCTATATAAATGTAAAGTATTATCACTGAGAAAGCAGCTTAGACTTGCTTAGGACTGAGCGGAAGGAACATTAATTCCAGATGAAGCCCACTCACCTCTGCAGAGAGCACGGGCACAGGTCCCGTGGAGGGCTTCCTCCCGCAGGACTGAGCCAGCGAGTTGAACTCCCTGGAGCAGAGGAAGGCCCTTCGAGGAGTAGGTGCGCTTCTAGACACATCTATCCCAGCACCAGGCCCTGGATGGACGCCGAGCATCCATCTGTGTGCTCACCATTTCCCAGTGGGGACCAGATGGCCAGGCCCGATGCTGGCACGTCAGGACTTGGCTACTCCGAACCTGGGCTGTGCTCCTGAGACGGAGAGCTGTCGCTACCAGAAGACTCTGTTGTAGAGCTGCTGCAGCGAGGTGAGTCCAGGAAATCTGCCTTTTCCTAAACCCCTACCATTTGAGATCATTCTCCCCTCCTGGAATATACTACTGTCCACTTGGAATACTGTTAATAATTCTTCTGTTTGTTTTTATTATTATCATTATCCTTCTAAACATAACATACAAAGGAAATTCCTGATCGAGATCATACCAGGAGCCCGTCTGAGGACACAATGATCAATACACCTTCTTTCTGCCTGCAGGAGAGACCCAGTGTCTTGCAAGCCCATTAAGGAAAGCAGGCCAATGGGACACCCTCAGATGGCCCTCAGCTCCTCTTTCCTACAGTGCAGCGCTTCCTGGGGTGGTGATGACTTCTGAGAGAGTGGTACCAGTGCATGGGTCATCGGCACAGGCAGCAGGGCCAGTCTCTAAACCAGAGGCCTGAGTGGGCTGTATGTATCTCAGCTGCTGTGCTTTCCCCTTTCTGGGGAAGGAGCAAGGCCAAGGGGCAGGCATGCCACGCTAATTTCCAGGCTTGCTGCCCAGCGGGGATGTCCTGCCGGCTGGGGGCTGCACGGCACACAGGAGCTCTGCCACGTCTAGGGCATCCATCGTGTCCACGTTGCTCACACCCGCGTCCCCTGTGCCCAGCAGGCCTCCCGGCACATAGTAGGTGCTCAGTAAGTGCTTGTTAAACTCGATGCTGAAGGGTTTCTCCTCACTGTGTCTTCTCCGGTGTTCCGCAAGGTGGGCGCTCCAGCCGAACATCTCTCCGCACTCGTTACATCGGAACGACTTCTCCCCGGAGTGGACTTTCTGATGTTTGATGAGACAGTGATTCTGGCTGAAGGCCTTGCCGCACTCGCCGCACTTGTAGGGCTTCTCCCCGGTGTGGATGCGCTGGTGCACAATGAGCGACGAGTGGCAGCTGAAGGCCTTCCAGCATCGGCTGCAGTCGAAGGGCTTCTCCCCGGTGTGGATGCGCTGGTGCACGATGAGGTAGGAGTGGGAGCTGAAGGCCTTGCCGCACTCGTTGCACTTGAAGGGCTTCTCCCCACTGTGGATGCGCTGGTGCACGACGAGGTAGGAGTGGCAGCTGAAGGCCTTGCCGCACTCGCCACACTTGAAGGGTTTCTCGCCCGTGTGGATGCGCTGGTGCAGGGTGAGGCGCGAGCGGCTGCTGAAGGCCTTGCCGCACTCGCCGCACTTGAACGGCTTGTCCCCGTTGTGGATCTTCTCGTGCACGGTCAGGGACGAGTGGCAGGTGAAGGCCTTGCCGCACGCGCCGCACTGGTAGGGCTTCTCGCCGGTGTGGATGCGCTGGTGGCGCGTCAGGTGCGTCCTCTGGTTGAAGGCCTTGCCGCAGGCGCTGCACTGGTAGGGCTTCTCGCCCGTGTGCACACGCAGGTGCATGTTGAGCAGCGAGCTGCAGCTGAAGGCCTTCTCGCAGGCGCTGCACTTGTAGGGCCGCTCCCCCGTGTGGATCCGGTGGTGCACGTTCAGCGACGAGTGGCAGCTGAAGGCCTTGCCGCACTCGCTGCAGAAGAATGGCTTCTCCCCAGTGTGAATGCGCTGGTGCTCGATGAGGTTGGTGCTCCACGTGAAGGCCTTGCCGCATTCGTGGCACTTGTAGGCTTTCTCCCGGGCGTGCCACCGCCGGTGCAGCGTCAGTGATGAGCTCTGGCGGAAGGCCTTCCCGCACTCGCCGCACACGAACACGCCGTCCCCCGCCGCCACTCCCCGCCGCCCGCTCGAGGGTGGGTGTTCGCCGTGGTCACTGGACTTGCTAGGGCCTCTCCCCGGGCCCCCTCTCCGTCCACCAGACTGGAAGCTTGCGGTGGGCCTGTCAGGAGGGCCTCCTTCTGCAGGAATGGTCTGAGGGGTGAAGAGAGTGCACCCAGCGGGGAAATCCTCAGATGCCTTGCAGCTGTGCCAGCGCCCCTCTGGGGGAATGTGCCCCGAGCTGCCCGGTGCTAGCCTCCGCAGCATAGCCTCGCCTCTTCCTGGAGCAGCCGCCAGGCCCTCGCTGGCCCACTCGCTGCCGCTGGAGCTGAGGACGCTGGACCTCCCCAGTGGTTTGGTGATCGGCTCCTGGCAAGGCTCTTCCTTGTAAACACCCTGCTGTTGACATGACTTGTCCTTCACCCCAGGCCCGGGCTCCCCCTCTATAAGAAATGGGAAATGCAATCTTCTGTAAGCTGGCGGAGGCGATGCACTAGAGTCCAGACTGAGGTCTGATGGGGGTTTGGATAAACACAGAGAGAAGAGGGCACGCCACTGCCAGAGCGAATGAGAACCTGAGAGGCAGAGCCCAGGGGCATGCATCTGAGTGAGATGGGCCATAAGCCCACGAACGGGGAGGAGGAAAAGGAGATGGGGAGCTCCATATCAAGCCAGGGGGCGAGGGACAGAGCAGGGCTCACGGGGTCTGGCAGTTGGACAGAACTCACTTATTGAGACATGGACTGATACTGCTGTGTGTTGGAATCAGGTTGGGGCTAGGTGTGAACACGGGGTAAACACAATCCAGAAATGGTAATTACATCTAAATTCTCCCTAGTGCCAGAAGGGAAAAGAATGCCCTCAGACTGTCTCTCTTTGGTTTTTCCTTTGAACGCTTCCACTGTAAGTGTGTGCTCTGGCCCTGACACATATGTATGTTTCTTTAAAAGCTCAATTGTCTCGGGCGCCTGGGTGGCTCAGTGGGTTAAGCCGCTGCCTTCGGCTCAGGTCATGATCTCAGGGTCCTGGGATCGAGTCCCGCATCGGGCTCTCTGCTCAGCAGGGAGCCTGCTTCCTCCTCTCTCTCTCTCTGCCTGCCTCTCTGCCTACTTGTGATCTCTCTCTGTCAAATAAATAAATAAAATCTTTAAAAAAAAAAAAATAAAAAATAAAAAAAATAAAAGCTCAATTGTCTCTTGTCAGCTTCACATCCCTGGAGGGCCGTCCCCCTCAGAGCCACCTCTGTGAATGGTGATCCCCACCTCCCCATACTCCCACGCTGACTCTGCCCTCTTCTTGGAGGCCCTGAACCCCAGTTCCAAGCAGACTCCCCACCTCTGTCCATCCAACAAGTGCCACTTGTGAGATGTTTCCAGAGACATGGACATGATTTCTGTTTCCCACCAGTCGAAGGCAGATGTCTTTGCCTGTTTTGCTCACTACTGTATTCCCAGCATGGTTCCCCCCAACACAGTTGGTCCTCTGTGTGTGTTGAAGGAAGGAAGGGAAGCAGGACCACAAGGAGGCGGGGTGGGGGGTAGTCCTGGGAGGCAGGAGTCTACACATCCTTCCGACTGTGTCCCCCACTCACCTAGACAAGACCCTCCAGGGACTTCTCTGGGCATCCACCAAGGCTCCTCGCCTCGTTCTAGGTGGGAGATCACATCCGGCTTGCAGACTGGGGGTCCTGCTTGCAGGGAGAAAGAGTTGTGCAGTAGTTCCCCGGGGCATGGCTGTCCGTGACCCAGCACCGCGAGATGTGTGCCATCCCCAGGGATGGGGGCCTCTTACACACAGAATCCAAACTCATGTGTGTGCTCTGAGGACCCCATGGGTACTGAAACCCCCCCGCCAAGTCTCTCTTGGAAAGTTCCAGGCAGGCTGGGCTCTCAGGCCCCTGTCCGCCCCCTCCCTCTCTTCTGGCCCACTCAGGGACCAGCCCCACCTCAGGCAAAGACGTTGACAGTGACATGCACTGTCCAGCCCCAACACGAGTGTAGCGGCCACACCCCCCACATCCTGCAGGGCTAGCACCAGGGCTGGTATCACAGGGAGGCTTGGTAATACCTGTGGCATGGCAGAGTGGCCAGACTGCACTGGGCTTCAAGGAACTGTCTTACCCAGGGCAAGAAGGTTCTGGTAGTTCTCCAGCATCACGTCACGGTACAAGGCCCTCTGAGGGGAGTCTAGCTGGCCCCACTCCTCCTGGGTGAAGTCCACAGCCACATCCTTGAAAGTCACTGATTCCTGGAAGAACAAGCACATTCTCATTCACCCAGGACAGGAATGATTTGGACTGTGTTCATGGTTCCAAGCAAGCCACATGTCAATTGAGGACCTTAGGGATGAAGGGTTAACCTCTGAGGACCCTCTCTTGAGGATGGAAGGTGCTATGGGGCCCCATCTATCATATAGCCCTACATACACAGCATGCCTGGGCCAGGAATCGCCAAGCAGACCTGGCCTTCTGGACTGGGAGGGCCAAGCGACCTGGCCAGCCTGGGTCCAGGTGCCTGTTGGGCTGGAGGCTGCTGTTAAGTTCTGGGTAAAATGTTATGCTTCCCATGGCTAAGAATGTCAAACTTAAGAACCTGAAAGAATAGTCCAAAGAACCCAGAAGTCCTCTTGAAATCTCACCATCACAAGAGGACCCTACTCTGGAGAGGAAGCCATTATCACACCCTAAGGAAGGAAACCATACTTATCAGCAAGTTCTGTAAACAAGAGACCAAGGGAGCCACTCTCGGTTCTTCTTGTCTGCCTCCCACACCTTCCCACGGGAACCCTGCTCCCCTGCCCTCCCTGAACCCAGGTACTGACCTGCTTCCACCTTCCCCGGCAGGGGTCACTGACACTTGCATGCACTCCTGTTGGGTCACTGACACTTGCATGCACTCCTGTTCTAGAACCCCAGGCTCTTCTGCTGATAGGGCTCCTCACCCACTCTAGAGTCCCCAGGTTGTCATCCCCAATGCTCCTCTTGGTCTCCACACTCCAATCCCACCCTGGGTCCCCCTTGCCAGCAAATAAGCTCTCAAAGCCTATCAGGGTGCCGACCTAAGGTGGCAAGGGTGGTTCGCTCTTCAAAGATGTGGGCGCCCTGGGAGTCTGGCTTAAATCGTAGACAGGGCACGACATTAGACATAAGAATGAAGAATAAATCAAACAGGGGAGGCCTGGCTCCCATCTCCCTGTTTGTTGGGAGTGACTGGCATGCGGCCAAACTCCCAGGGGTCACCACATTTCTCTGGAAACCCTGGGTCTGCATCAGCACCCATGGTTATACACCGGGGTGTGGAATTTCAAGCCCTGAGATGGCTATCAGACAGTCTTGGGAAGAGAGGGGACATCCTCTGGGGTCACAAGAGCTTTGACCTTTAGCTCTAAAAGTGTTCTTTTAGATAGCTCTCAATGTTGCCGTAGACTAAACTGTGTCCCGTTGAAATTCCTATGTGGAAGCCCTCCCTTCCGGCGTGATTGTGTTTGGAGACAGGGTCTTTAGGAGGTAAATGAGGCTATGTGGGGTCATAAAGGTGGGCCCTGATCTGACAAGCCTGGTGGTCTCTGAGAAGAGGACAAAGGAGATCTCTCTCCCCACGGCAAGTTCTGAGGACAGACCACCCGAGAGCACGGTGAGAGCCAGGTGGAGAGCTGCGGCAAACCGCACCCCGAAAGCACCCTGATCTCAGACTTCTGGCCCCCGGAACTGTGAGGAAATCAATTTCTGTTGAAGCTGCCAAGTCACTGGCATTTTGTTAGAGCAACCCGAGCTAAGACAAATGCCAACCTAAAACAGGAGGAAAGATAAAGCCCCTTTTTGTACTACACACAAAATACAACTCCAGCTACAGCAAGGATCTAAATGTGGAGGCTTCTGGGAGACAATTCCAAGTCCCTGGCTGGCATGATAGCAAACGTGGAAACCAGGAGGGGAAGATTTACATTTGCTCCACGAAAGTTTACATTTTCTTTTCTTTTCTTTTTTTAAGATTTTATTTATTTATTTGAGGGAGAGCACGAGTGAGCAGAGGGGCAGAGTGAGAGGGAGAAGGGGACTCCTCACTGAGCACAGAGCCCAATGTGGGACTCGATCCCAGGACCTTCGGATCATGACCCGAGCCAAAGGCAGCTGCTTAACTGACTGAACCACCCCAGTGCCCTGAAAGTTCATGTTTTCTGCAGGCAACACTGACAAATCACTACAAAGAAAAAAAGAAAATGGGCCTAGCATATAAGCAGACAATTCACAGAAGACTGGCAAATCACTAAGCCCGTGAGGCGACACTCAATCATACCAGACATCCCGAAATACGGAATGAAACAGAAAGATACCGTTCTGCACACAGAAGAGAGGCAAAATGTTTCAAGCCTGCAAATACCAAGTGTGGGCTGGTCCACAGGGAGATGGGATGGTCTTACACCTCTGGGCAGGTGTAAGGGGGACATCCATTTTGGAAAGCAAAACATATTCTACTATGGCTAGCAAAAGCTGACAGTATGTATTCCCTGCACCTTGAAAGGCCACTGTGAGATTCCTACCCAGCCTAGGGTGGTTGAGAAAACACTGGAAACGTGCTGAATGTCCATCAGGAGGGATGAATATACAACAGGACAGCGTGCAGCAGTGAAAATGAGCATGGCAGAGGAACCTGTCCATGGGGAGCTCTTGGGAGCACAGGAGTGGTTACAAAGGCAGCCTGAGGGGAACCATGCCCGGCGTGATGCCCGGCAGTCCCGCGTGGAGATTACAAATACTCCGATGTGCATCTAGTTCCGCTGTCTGCTGGATAAGGGCACAGGTTCTGAGCCTAGTGGCCCAGGTGGGCTCCCCATCTTGTTCTTACTAGCTATGAGTTGGGGGTGCCTCAGTTGCCTCATCTGCTAATCGTCCATGTCATTGCATCACAGTGAGGATTCAACGAATTACTACTACGTGTGAAGTGCTTATCCAAGGGCCTGGCAGACAGCAGGTGCCCTATGGTGTTTGCTGTTAGTCACCATCCTCTGAAACTGTCACAGACTGAGGAGGGCGGGAGAGGAGGGAGATCCTCCCTTTACCTGCAATGTTATGTTTTGTTTTGTTTTAGGATTTTATTTATTTGACAGACAGAGATCACAAGTAGGCAGAGAGGCAGGCAGAGAGGGTGGGGGGAAGCAGGCTTCCTGCTGAGCAGAGAGTCCAATGTGGGGCTCGATCCCAGGACCCTGAGATCATGACCTGAGCTGAAGGCAGGGGCCCACTGGGCCACCCAGGCACCCACAATGTTTTGTTTTTTAAAAGGATTTGGAACAAATATGACAAAAGGTAGACATTAATTTTGCAAAACAGGTGCACAGAAAGTTGTTATTCTGTTAAAATGTTTCAACATTTTTAAAAAAAGAAAAAGCCACTCAAAGAGGAAGAAATGCAAATTTCCGACAGACTATACAAGGACTAATGATTTCTTGTCAGGAAAATGGAAATCAAAACAAAAATAAGGTTATGCGTTGTTCCCATCAGAGTAGCACCAATTAAAACCTGGGATCTCGGCCATGAGGAAGCATTTTTGTCAGGAGTGGGAACTGTTACACTCCTTTGGGTACTTATACTACAGAAACAAAAGTTCCTGCACATAAGGAAGCCAAGGCAAGGTAGGATATCGCAGCACTGTACTTACCCCAAACCAACCAACCAACAAAGCCAAAGACATGCGTTGTATGTTACACTAAGTGAAGGAGGCCAGAAGAAGGTGGCCACGTACTATATGATCTCATTTATGTGCAATGCCCAGAATAAGCAAATAGAGACAAAAAGCAAATGAGTGGTTGCTGAGAGCTAGAGTGATTGCTGATGGGCACGGGGGTTCTTTTTGGGTAAGGAAATGGACTGTGGTGACAGCTGCTCTACATGAATGCACTCAAAACCACCGAACAGGATGCTTGCCAAGGGTGGATTTTATGGTATGTGAATTACATGTCAACTTGAACACAGGACAGCACTGGAATGTATACAGTATGATCCCATTTTTAAAACAACATGCTTAAGCCTATGTATGCTGGAGTCTGAGTATGAGAACAAGGGGAGAGGTATGGGAGTCAATGTCAAAACTGGGGACACTGGCTGCCTCAGGGGACTGTGACCACAGGTGCGGGGAAGGGAGGAGATTAGTGATAGACTGTACTGTGAGACTTTGTTACAAAGCAAATACCGGCTTGATAAATTTTTAAAAAATTACTTTTCGAATTAGAAGGAATTAAAAGCAGAGCAGCGGTTAGCTGTACCATTTTGGTCTAGACACCTAGTTTGCCCAAGCCTCAGTTTCTCCAGCTAGCGAAAGGACTGGGAGCAGTGGGGCCCCCTGATGTCGAGAAGAAAAGGAAGTGGGGTAGAAGTATGCCAGTCTTGGGTACCAAGGAAAGGACCCAGCATCTGTCAGTCCGCACTTTACCATCTCCTACCCACTGGCTGCGCATACCAAGAGGCTGGAAACCCGCCCCCACCCCATGAGTCAGGAGAAAACAAAGAGCAGACTGGGCCGCGTCCAGAATCGTGACAGGGATGTCTGTGGTCTCAGGCATTAGAGGAGGGGTGGACCACAGCAGAGAGGCCAAGGGCACAGAAATGGGGTGAGTTGGGCTTCAGCAGTACAGTGAACCGAGGTGGCTGAGGTGTGTGTCCTGAGACTTCATGCTCTCGGAGCTCTGGCGTCCCAGGAGGAGCGGTATGGGGTGCCGCTGTGGGCCAGACTGGGAAGACAGGTCCAAGGTCCGGATCCTTGTATTCTGCAGCAGGATGGACAGAGGGAAGGCGGGAGAGAGGGGCAACAGCTCCTGAGTGTGGGCTGGAGGACTGAAGCAGCAGCCTGGTCAAAACTGGGTTTCCTGTTCCGCTTCCAGACACAAAATAGTAACAAGGACCACATTTGCCCTCTTACCTCAAACAACTAGTAAACTGGGCCAAACATATAAAACAACGATTGATTTCAAGACACCGGACAAGCTGCAGCTCAGAACATAGACCGCTGACAGAAGGGAAACAAAATGAGCCCTACAACCAACCCCTGCCCACCCGAAAGCAGTTTCCAGACTGCTGTGTGAGCAGGTGGAACCCAGATGAGCCTGTGGTCTCACCAAGCTGAAGAAGAACAGGGTTCAGAGAGTCCAGGAGATTAAATCTCTAGGGCAACATGCCAGAGGAGAGGGAGTTTCACAGACTCAGATCTCTGGATCCACTTGATACTGCGGACCGACAGGCATGTGCCTGGGAAGAAACAACCCCAAATCAGGAAAAGAAACATGAGAAAGAAGAAGGCAGAACAACCATTAAAACTCACACAAGTATGGGAGTAGTTTATGTTCGGACCAGCCAGAGAGGAATATCCTCCTGCTTTTCGGCACTGAGTAAAGTCCCCAGGAGAGGAGCGCATCAGTGGTCTGACAAAATTAGCCCAAGACTAAAGATTTCTCTGGCTCCACCTTTTTAAAAAGATTTTATTTGACACACACAGAGAGAGAGAGAGAGAGAGAGAGCACAAGCAGGGGGAGCAGCAGGTAGAAGGAGAAGCAGGCTCCCCATGAGCAGAGAGCCCAATGTGGGGCTCAATCCAAGGACCCTGGGATCATGACCTGAGTTGAAGGCAGATACTTAACCAACTGATCCACTCAGGTGGCCCCTCTGGCCCTACATGAACAAAACCTAAAAAGAGCAAGCTTTGAAAGGATCCAACTGATACTAAGTAATTTCACTGCATCCCAGAACAAATTCCTGAAATATTTAAGAAATTCCCCAACAAAGTAAAATTCACTCCAGCATCTAATAAAGCAACTAAAAGGAAAAAAACAAGTTAATAAAATCAGAGAAATTAAGAGTATACTAAAATAGTATTTGTGGGGGCGCCTGGGTGGCTCAGTGGGTTAAAGACTCTGCCTTCGGCTCAGGTCGTGATCCCAGGGTGCTGGGATGGAGCCCCACATCAGGCTCTCTGCTCAGCAGGAGGCCTGCTTCCCCACCCCCCTGCCTGCCTCTCTGCCTACTTGTGTTCTCTGTCTGTCAAATAAATAAATAAAATCCTTAAAAAAAATAGTATTTGTTTACCTCAAAAGACTGCATTAAGGGAGAAATGAACAGAAGAGACACAAGACATTTAGAAAATAAGTAACAAAATTGCAGATGTAAATCCAGCCATATCAGTAATTATATTAAATATGAATGGTCTCAATACTCCAATTGGAAATTAGAGATTGTCAAATTGAATTTAAAAATTAACACCCAACCATACATCAGGTACAGAAACCTACTTTTAAATTAATTTTTTAGGATCTTACTTATTTATTTGTCAGAAAGAGAGTACGAACAGGGAGGGTAGCAGTGGTGGAGCAGGCACAGGAAGAAGCAGGCTCCCCATCGAGCAAGGAGTCCGATGTGGAACTCAATCCCAGGATCCTGGGATCACGACCCAAGCCAAAGGAAGATGCCCAACCAACTCAGTTGATTTCTGGGATCAGAAATCAACTTTTAAAACAAAGAGAAAGGTAGATTAGAAGTGGGAGAATGGGGCGCCTGGGTGGCTCAGTGGGTTAAGCCGCTGCCTTCGGCTCAGGTCATGATCTCAGGGTCCTGGGATCGAGTCCCGCATCGGGCTCTCTGCTCAGCGGGGAGCCTGCTTCCCTCTCTCTCTCTCTGCCTGCCTCTCTGTCTACTTGTGATCTCTGTCTGTCAAATAAACAAATAAAATCTTAAAAAAAAAAAAAAAACTGTTAAAGAAGTGGGAGAATGGGAAAAGATATACTCTGCAAATACTAATCGAAAGAAAGCTGAAGCGGCAGTATGAACATTAGACAAAACAGATTTCAAAGCAAAGGACGTCATCAGAGACAAAAAAAGCTGTTATATAATAATCATTACATAGTTATGTGACGGTCATAATCACAATAGCAATTCATTAAGAGCTCACAACTATCTTAGATATAGATGTTCCTACTAACAGAGCTTCAAGATAAATAAAGCAAAAACTTGATAGAACTAAAGAGAAATAGACAAACTCATGGTTATACTTGGTAATTTCAACAGTAATTTCTCTCAATAATTGAAACAACACATAAGCAGAAAATATGTAAGGTTACAGAACAATTGATTAACACATCACTCAACTTGACTTAATTGACATTTGCAGAACACTCTAGCTGACAAAAGCAGAAGGTACATTCTTTTCAAGTGCATACAGAACATTTACAAAAATAAACCACATTCTGGGCAATAAAATAAATCTTAGCAGATTTGAAAAAATTCAAATCATAGAACATTCCTTCTCTACCTACAACAGAATTAAATTAGAAATCTGTAATAGAAAGATACCTAGAAAATATCCTCCAAATATCTGGAAATCAAACAACACATTCCTAAAACATAGGTGGTTGAAGAAGAAATCACAACCCCAAACTGGAACTATTTTGAACTGAATAAAAATGAAAATACAATACAAAATTTGTGGGATGTAGAAGGCAGTGCTTAGAAGGAAAATTTATAGCACTGGATGCTACATGAAAAAAGAAGAAAGGTGTCTTTAGACAAATCTGAGATCAAGATCAGTATCTGAGTTTCAACTTTAAGAAACCAAAAAAAGTAAAGAAATAATAAGGATCTGAAATAAATGAAATAGGAATAGAAAAGCAATAGAGAAAATCAATGAAATCAAAAGATGGCTCTTGGAAATGATCAATAAAATTGCTAATTAAATATACATTTACTATTTGACTCAGCAATTCCACTTAGATATTCATTCAAGAGAAATTAAAACACATGTCTATCCTTGTACTCAAACATTTAATTTTGGCTAGTTGTAATAGCCAAAACTTGGAAACAACCTAATGTCCCCTAATGAACAAACTGTAAATACCCATTTACTGTGGTGTGTTGTGCTGAGCTGTGACCCCTCCAAATTCACATGCTGAAGTCCTAGCTCACAGGACCTCAGAAAAATGACTATACTTGGAGATAGGGTCTTCAAAGAGATAATTAAGGTAAAATGACGTCATTATGATGAGCCATCAACCAACAGGACTGATGTCCTTATTGAGAAAAAGGAAATTTGGAGCCAGACATGTACAGAGAAAGACCATGTGAAGACACTGGGAGAAGGTACTTTCACAAACCAAGAAGAGAGGCCTCAGAAGAAACCAAACCTGCTGACATCTTGATCTTGAACTTCCAGACAATAAATTTCTGTTGTTTAAGCCATCTATCGGACTTTGGCAAGGCAACCTTTGTAAACTTAATACAAGTAGTATATTACTCACCAATAAAAAGGAAGGAACAAACTACTGATTCACATAAAGACATGAACTCAAAAGCATTACACTGAATGAAATTTGAAACCAAAGACCATGTGGGGCACCTGGCTGGTTCAGTTAGAAGAGCAAGTGACTCTTGATCTCCGGGTTGTGGGTTCGAGTCGCACATTGGGTGTAGAGATTACTTAAATATAAAATCTTTAAAAAAAGAAAATCAATCTGAGGGTTTTGAAGAGGCGGGGGGTCGGAGGTTGGGGGAACCAGGTGGTGGGTATTGGAGAGGGCACGGATTGCATAGAGCACTGGGTGTGGTGCAAAAACAATGAATACTGTTACGCTGAAAATAAATTTAAAAAAAAAAATTAAAAAAAAGAAAGAAAGAAAGAAAGAAACCAAAGACTACATACGATATATTTCCATAAGAAATTCTTAAAAAGACAAAATTGTGGTTGCCAAGGAGTTGGGGGAGAGGGCTGACTCCAAAGGGGCATGAGGGAACTTTTTGGGTGATGGAAACATTCTAGGCTATGATTGTGGTGCTGATTACACAACTGTACACATTTGCCAAAACTCATCAAATCCTCTACTTAAAATCGGAGAACTTTACTGTATACAAATTATACCTCAATAAATGTGATCCAAAAACCCCACTGGATTTCAGGGAGATGAGGAGGTGGGGGTGATGACCCATGCTGAGAACATGCCGTGACTGAGGCATGCAAGAATGAAGCATCATGGTCATGGCATTGGCAGAGGAAAGGAAAAACATGGGCAGAAACAAAGCTCCAGAGGTGTCGGAATGTGGTTGGAGAAAGAGGGCTATCAGAGGCTACATGGCTTCAGTGTGGGGGGTGTCAAGTGGCAAGGGCCGGGTAGGATCTAAGCCTTGCACTGGCCTTCTCATTTCTCACTTCCCCCTGTGAGAAGCCCATGTCCCGTGCATCTTCATTCTGTAGGATAGGAAAGAAATCCCAGGGGCAGGTAGGTATGGGAATCAAATGCAGATCTGTGGGAATAAAACTAGTGGGGAAGGGGCGCCTGGGTGGCTCAGTGGGTTAAGTCACTGCCTTTGGCTCAGGTCACATGGTCTCAGGGTCCTGGGATTGAGCCCCACATGGGGCTCTCTGCTCAGCAGGGAGCCTGCTTCCCCCCCCCACCCTCTCTGCCTACTTGTGATCTCTCTCCCTCTGTCGAATAAATAAATAAAATCTTTAAAAATAAATAAATAAATAAAACTAGTGGGGAAGTCAGACAGATTGCGTGGGATGTCCCAGGAAAGCAGAACACTTGACTGTGAGTCTGAGTGGGACTGCCATGGGAGAAGAGTACTTAGGAGACGAGGACCAGTTACTCAAGGATCTAGGAAGCTGATCTTTTAGGAATAACACCTGTGCACAAGAAGGGTAATACCTTGAGGTAGTCACTCACAAGCACATGCACAGACATGCACATGCACTTTTTGCTGAACCATTTGAAGGTAGGTTGCAGACATCATGACATCTCACACTTGAATATCTTATTCTTTTGCCCAATTACAGTGGAATCATCACACCCAAAAAATTTAGTGATGATCTAAGATAAATCCATTTTCAAGTTTCCTCAGTTGTCCCAAACCGCCTTTGAGTTTTTTGATCTATGGTCTGTCAAAGATCATGTTCCACATCTGACTGACATGTCTCCTGAGTGTTCGCTAGAACACAGAGCATTCTAACACATTACAGAAACTAGCCATATCTCATAATGTGTTTTATAGTTATTCCTATTTTTCTGTAATCAGACCCCTTTCAAATGGGCGGTAAACAGAATCACAAAATCTTGAGTCAAAGGACCCTCACCCCAGACTTTTTCAATACTGCAAACTCCTCTTATCATCTGTATCCTTTTAAATACTGTGAGGGATGAGGATGGTGTAGGTGGTCAACAAAATGAGAAACAAAACCCAAAGTCTGTGAAAAGAGGGATTTGGGCCCTACTTAGCTGTGGAAGTGGGCTCCTTGCTGGGCTCCCAGATCCTCTAAAATTCCAGGTTTTTCCTTGACAGCCCCATTACAGGGTCACTGCACAGAGGAAAAGGACACGGGGATGCACCACCTGCCATTGCTCTTACCCTGGTGCTGCAACACAGCCTTCCTTCAGCACTTTCACTCCCCTACCTGATTCCATCCCAGAAAACTCCCCCAGATGAGGACCATCCCCTAGGTCTGGATGGGAGATGACAGAAGTGATTTCATGTGAGCTGTCACCTACGTGCTTGGGTTCCATTAAAACCACTCCTCAGAGCTCCTGCTATAGTGCTGGGCAAATGACCCACCCACTCTGGGCTGAAGGAGGCTGGAAGGGACACTCACTTTAAGGGCACACCTGGACTCTCTTCAGTTGGAGCTCTTCCCATGCCCAGAACTTCCTGAGGAAGGGACAGCAGGCCCCCAGCTTAGAAGCCCTGGCGAAGGGGTCTTTGGATGACTGAAGATCCGGGGCAGGGGGAAAATGCCAACCCTCTTCATAAAGAACGAGATGTTCAGCAGGAAGAAAAGACAACCACTCACCTTGGACCTGGCTTCCGGGAGACCCTGACCCAATTTATCCTCTACATTTTTTCTGTGGGTAAGAGCAGGCTCCTGAGAGGACAGAGCTGGGGAGGAGAAATTGAGTCAAAGGGGCTGTTAGCCATAGCCTATAGCCACCAGGTGCATGCCCGAGCTAAAGCCCACTCCACCCCTGGCTTGGACCAGAGAGGAGTCAGGAACCGCCCCCTCCCCCCGCAAGGTTGGGTGGGAAGCGAGCCCCAATATCGGGCACAATCTGAAGGAACAACTGCCATTCCCTTCCTCTTTAGGATGCTGGAGCAGTGGAAACAACCGGGTGTGCACGGTGAAGAGGCAGGAGGCCTGACTCGGCTAGGGAAACCAGCCTGACCTCTCTGTCAGTCTCAAGTGCAAGTCCACAGCCCCAGTGACTAGAAGAGCCAACTGTACCTGTCTCCTGGGACTTCCGGGCAGAAGTCTCCATGGCGCCCCTCGGAAGCGTTCCCCGGATGCGTGGGCGGCTCTGCAGCCCCCTGGGCCCCAGGCCAGGCCCAGAGGCGCGGGTCCTGCTCCTGGGGCTCAGGGACAGCCTGAAGGGGAGTCTCGGGGGGTCGCACACGCACTCCCTGCTGCACGGTCACCGCGCGCGGCCCCCCACTCCAAGGTCGGGGTCAGGCAGGCTCAGCAAGCGCCCCACACTCCAGGCTGCGCTCACGCCCCACCGCCCGCGCCCCACGCAGCCCGTAACCTACTCCGCCCGGGACACTGTGGGCCGGGACCCGGGCCGGCCTCAGACTCAGCCATCAGGAGCAGCGGCCGCACAGGGTGGCCGGCAGACAGGCCCCGAGGCGGACGGACAGACCGACGGACGGTCGGAAGGACGCGCGAGCAAGCAGACCAGCCTCCCACAAAAGCCGACCGATTGCCACAAAGGATAACCCCGGCAAACGCCGCGGGAAAGTGCGTCTGCGCGGACCGGATGCGAACTACAACTTCCGGTAGCCTTTGCGTCGCGCCGGCGCGGATTCCATTTTCCAGAGGGGGGCGGGGTCCCGGAGACGCCCTTTCGCCCGGACGTAAATGGCCGCGTGGCAGAGCCTTCTGGGAAATGTAGTTCCCGGTACAGTTATCAAGGGCTCGGGCTGTGCCGCACTCTCCTTCGCACCCATTGCTGCGAAAGGTGCTTGTATCTCAGTGTGTGTGTGTTTATGTGGGACGGAACGGGGCTTTAAACCCCGTCGAGTAACTCAAAGAGAAAGTTCATTACCAGGTTCTTACTGAGAGCTTGTTTGGGATGGGGCAGAGGGGATGCAGACTGGCAACTTTCAAACCCCCACCTTGACACCCAACGTAGGCTTGGCCACAGTTTTCTCGCTTAGTACCAGCAAATTGTGCCCAGTGCAGGAAAGGCATTCAATAGCAACCCCAGGGCAGGAAACTGAGTGGTTGTGGGATTGTGTGCACCTCAATCTCACAGACCTGGTTGTGAATCTGTGAAGGTAGCGGTGAGTGGCTGTTGCACTACGGGGCTGGATAATATGCGAGTATACACCTTGTGTATGTATTTGAACCTGTGTATGTATTTGTGTCTCTATGGGTCTTACAGATCTAGGTGTGTTTGTTTGTATCTGTGTGTGGCAGTGTGTACATGTCTTGTGCAGGTGAATCTGAAAACCTGTGTGTGTGTGTGTGTGTGTGTGTGTGTCTGTTCTCTTCACAGTTCTGGTTTGTGTTTGGGTATCACAGGTCCAGTATGACTGTGCATGTTCCACTGTATGTCACTCAGTGTGTCTGTGTATACCCACAGTGCTCATCAGTGTGTGCATATTTGTGAGTCTATGCCCCTGTATACATATTTATGTCACTGTGGGTCTCATGAATCTGGTTGGGTGAATGTATGTAAATGAGTACAATCCCAGGAATGTATGTAAATGAGTACAATCCCAGGAACACTGTATTGAGTGCTCTGTCCACCCATATCTCTGCCTACCAGTCCTGAAAAGTAACAAGACAGTAGCTACATGGATGTGTCCCCACTAAAATAAGAAGGGGCGCCTGGGTGGCTCAGTGGGTTAAAGCCTCTGCCTTCAGCTCAGGTCATGATCTCAGGGTCCTGGGATGGAGCCCCGCCTCGGGTTCTCTGCTCAGCAGGGAGTCTGCTTCCCTTCCTCTCTCTCTGCCTACTTGTGATCTCTGTCAGTCAAATAAATAAATAAAATCTTAAAAAAAAAAAAAAAAAGAAGGTGGATGACAGGGTACAGGCAGAATTCTGGAACTGTGAAAGGCATTTAATTGAGAACAGGTAGTGTAAGACTCTCACTAGATAAAGAGATGTCCTAGGTTACTTTCTGACTCCTTAGGGTCATCCATGTAAAATCCTGAGAGCTGATTAGCAGGGCCATGTGGAGTTCCAGAGAAATATGGGTATACATACCATTTTAAAAAAGATTTTATTTATTTATTTGACAGACAGAGATCACAAGTAGGCAGAGAGGCAGGCAGAGAGAGAGGGAGGAAGCAGGCTCCCTGCTGAGCAAAGAGTCAGATTAAGGGCTTGATCCCAGGACCCTGAAATCATGACCTGAGCCGAAGGCAGAGACTTTAACCCACTGATCCAACCAGGTGCCCCTATATACCATTTTAAAAGCAGAAAGCTCACAGTGTGTACAAATGTACAAATGTCGACTTACTATGTTATATGCCTGGAGCTAATATATTATAATATGTCAATTATACCTCAACAAAAAATAAAAAGCACTTAAGATTGGAAGATTTTAAAGACCAAAACATATTAAAGACTTTAAGGTAATGTCTTATTATATTACTGTTTGATGTTAGAACCCAAATACCTATTCCAAGTATCTCTACAGGTAGCCTGTATCAGACTAATCCTCTTGCCAGTAATAATTACAAACTTGCACAGAGGGATAGATCTCAGGCAGATAATGGGCTGATGATACAGAGGCCAGAGCTTCAGGCCTTGGAGAATAGTTCTAAATTGAGAGAAAAAAATCCAGAAATTTGGGGATAGCCAAATAGGGATAAACCTCAAAATCTGCATAAAGATTCCCCTTAAATTCTTGAGTCACTCCTTAACTGCATACAATTCCCAGGATGCTTTCCTCTAAGTATCATTTGGAGGGCTAAAAAGCTGAGTGAAGAGTTCAACAGAGTCTGGTATTTAATTCTCACCAAAGAATTTATTAAATACCTGGAGATTTCCATTGGAATCCCAGAGGGTGCAGGGCTTAGAGGTTAAGATATAGCCCAATGTTAAGGGCTATGGGGCAAAACCAAAATAGAACTCCCTTAGAAAAGCCTAAAGCCAAGATCTCACAGGATCATTCACCCTCAAATTTCTGATTCACAGAAACTGTGTGAAATAATAACTGTTAATTGTTTTAAGTCGCTGAGTTTGGAGTTAATTTGTTACATGGCTATAGATGATTTATACTCCTGCCAAGGGCAGAACCAGTGTTCATCAGAAGCAACTTCCTGGGGACGCCTGGGTGGCTCAGTTGGTTAAGCAGCTGCCTTCGGCTCAGGTCATGATCCCAGCGTCCTGGGATCGAGTCCCACATCGGGCTCCTTGCTCAGCGGGGAGCCTGCTTCTCCCTCTGCCTCTGCTGCCACTCGGTCTGCCTGTGCTCTCTCTCTCTCTCTCTCTCTCTGGCAAATAAATAAATAAATAAAATCTTAAAAAAAAAAAAAAGAAGCAACTGCCTGGATGGCAGGTGTGTTTATGTGTGTTTGTGTGTGTGTGTGTATGTCTAAGTATGAAAGTGTGCCTCTGTGATGAAAGTGTGCCTCTGTGTGTGACCATCTGTGTGCACTTGTGAATGTGTGCATTCATGTGTGCCTGTGTGACTGACTGTGGGTCTCCCAGTGGTGCTGTGTGGTTCCAGATGCTGGGTGTGGGCTCCTCCCAGTATGGTGACCAGTGCTTTGCTGACCAAGGACCAGTGAAGTCCAGTGAAAGTGTCAGAAACTCATCCTCTACTCCCCTTCTCCCTGGGAGCAACTTGAGAACAAAGAAAGAGAGAGAGGGGAGAAGAAAGGAAGGAAGGAAGGGAGGAAGGAATAAAGATTGGACAAAAGGGTTAGTTATCTAAGACATGCAGGAAAGGCCCAAAAAAGTAATTACCAGCTAACAATGCCTATTTTTATTTCTTCCTGATCAAAAATATCCCTGCCCATCCAGATGACTGATATAGAGAGCACTTCTATAGAATGCCTGCCCCACCAGAGGAACCCTCCCTTGCCTGGCCTTGCCTTTGGGAGCCAAAGGCAGCCAGGCCTGGTTCCCAAGCTAATCCTCCATGAGCTGGGAATTCTGATGGGAGCAGCCAGTGTGCCCAGCTGGACTGAGGGTCCTAGAGGACTGTGGGGCCAGGACTCATTAGAGGCTCCCACAAGGAGGGCACTTGGAGAAGGAGGACCTGTACAGTGCCAGAGAGAGCAGGTCAGCACAGCCCGAATTCCTGCAGGCCCCATTTTCAGCTCTAGCCCTCAAGCACCTTGACTCTACTTCCTGCCTTTGAATTCTGCAAGTCTCTCTTGAACCCCCACAGTAAACTGCGTCTGTCTTAAACTAGCCTGAGCCCCAAAGAGCTCTGTGGGTGATTAGCAGTAAGACGGCTCCCAACAATTCCTCCTATCTCCGTATGTAGAGGCTACACCCCCCTGCAGGAGGGCGTTCTGTTGCTATAAGAAAACCACCCCAAATTCAGTGATGTAAAACAACTACCATTTTATTGTGTTCATGGATTCTGTGAGCCAGGAATTAAGCTGGCGCCTGGTGGCTCATCTCTGCTCCACTGTGAGCAGACTGAGGTCTCAGGCAGGTAGACGATCATAGATCGAGGTGACTTCATGGTTGAGGGTTGGAATTATCTGGAGGCTTTATCACTGGCATGATTGGCACCTTGGTGGGAAGACTCAAAGTTGGGGCTCAGTCTGGACCCTCAACCTGAGAATCTAATCATGGTCTCTTCATGTGGTGTGGGCTCCTCCCAGGATGGTGGCCAGGTTCTGGAGAGTGTCCTGCAAGAGAGCAAGTGTCCCAAGAAGCCACACAGACTCTTATGACTCAATCTTGGGAGCCACCCAATCACTCCCACCATATTCTGTTGGTCAAAGCAGTCATGAACCATTCTAGATTCAAAGGGAATGATGGAATCCACCTCTCAGTGTGAGGTTTGTCAGAAAGCCTGTGGCCATTTTTTAAAAACCACAGTTTACTCTCAGACCAAAGTATTTACATTCATTCTTCCCATATGCAAAATACACTCCCCGCCTTGCAAATCCCCCCCACCAAGTCTTATCCTATTATGGCACTGGGCTCAGGTTCAAGATCCAGAATCTAAATCCAGTATCCAAATCAGGTACTGGGGCAGGTAAGTTCTTCAGGTGCAGGTCTTGGTTTGACTTTGTGATTTCTCTTGTTCTGAAGACCTACAAATGGAGGAGATGCATTAGCTGTACTCTACCACCCGGCATTTGATGGAGGAACAGGCACGGGTTAAATGCAGTCAACAGTACCATTCTGATAAAGAATGGGATGTGACACTCACCATAGTGACCAGAGGACCATAAGGATTCTGACATCCAGCTGAACACATGTTGTCGTTTCTTGATTAGGGTCCAATCCTGTTCCCTGGGACTGATTCCCTGCAGCTTGGGTTCTGTCCTGAGTCATCCTTCCTTTGCCATAGGAAATAGCCTCAGGTCACAGCTGTTCTCTCAGCCTGCTTTCTATCCATAGAAGTTTGGGGATCCAAAAACATCTTTTCATTTTGTTCTTTCTATGTCCTGTTAAGTCCAAACCACTATCAGAATTACATCATTTTTTAAAAAAACCTCATGGGTGTCTTATGTATCAACTAATAAATCCACTTTTTAAAAAAATTTATTTATTTATTTGAGAGAGAGAGAGATATCACAAAGTAGGCAGAGAGGCAGGCAGAGAGAGAGGAGGAAGCAGGCTCCCCGATGAGCAGAGAGCCCGATGCAGGGCTTGATCCCAGGACTGTGAGATCATGACCTGAGCTGAAGGCAGAGGCTTAACCCACTGAGCCACCCAGGTGCCCCTAAATCCACTTTTTAGATAAAATCCAAACACCTAGAAATCTCAACATGACTCCTATTTTTAAAAAAGATTTTATTTATTTGCAGAGAGATACTATAAATATATTTAATATATTAATATTATACAATTATATGTTATATTAATATATCATTACTATATTAATATTAATATATAAATAAATATAAATATATTTGTTTTATTTGACAGAGAGAGACACAGCGAGAGAGGGAACACAAGCAGGGGGCGTGGGAGAGGGAGACGCAGACTCCCCGCGGAGCAGGGAGCCCAATGTGAGACTCTAACCCAGGATCCTGGGATGATGACCTGAGCCGAAAGCAGACGCTTAGTGACTGCCACACCCAGGCGCCCCAATGGATTTGATCTGAGGATTTGATCTGAGGATCTTTCTTACCTTGAGACACTTTTGATGTGGAAAAACTGGCTGGGACACTTATGTCTCCTCTTAATGGCTACTTGAAAACCAAGTGGCTCCTTTACCAACTCTGTCCTCTCTCCTTTTGTTGTGCACAGCGAGAAGCCAGGCAGCACCTCCAACACTTCCTGAAAACTGCCTTAGCCAGATCCATGAGTCCATCTTATGAACTCATTTTATTTTATTTCATTTTATACAAAACAGTATATTTACTATTTTCCACTTTGCCAAGGTGACAGTTTTCCTACATGTCCTACCGCTACATAATAAAGATACCTTTTCCTCCAGCTTCCAATTACACATTCTTTGCTTTCCTTCAAGTCCTGAGCTGTAGCTCCTTCCAGGTCCACCATGCTTCTGCCTACTGCTCAATCCCCAGCTTAATGTCACATGTTCTCTGTCTCATGCGTTAAGAGAGCACTCTGCTTGCCGATACCAAATCCTGTTCTGCTTCCTTGTGCTACAGGGACACTCCACCCTCAATTTCTTGGTGTAAAACCGTCAATGAAGGAGACTTATGCATTCTCTGGGTCAGGAATTTGGACTGAGCATGGGAAGGCTGGCTTGTCTCCACCCACAACTCCTGGAGTTTCAGTAAGCATGACTCAGATGGCTGCAGTGACTCAAGCAAAGAAGGAGCGGAGGGCTGGAGGCTTCCTCACACATGTAGCTGAAGTCTGGGATGGAATGCCTCAATGGCTGGATTCAGCTGGAATTCCCAATTGAGAATTTATGCAGGATCTCTTCCTGGGCTTGTGCTTCTCACAGCGTGAGAGGAAGTAACATGACAGGAAGCATCAGAACTGAGAACATTCTAAGAGAACAAGGCAGAAGGTGGATGGCACCTTCAAAATCACATAGCATCCCTTCTACTATATCTACGCACTGAAGCCCTCCAGATGCAAAAGGAGGGCACAGAGACTTCAACTCTCAAAGGGAATGGTCTCAAAGAATTTGTAGCCATCTTTAAACTTCTACACAGGTGAAGGCTATGTCCTCTTCTATTGAACCTGTGTTGGCTTTGTGACTTCCTTTGATCAACAGAATGTTCAGCTCTAAATTTATAGAGTGCAGGGTATATTGCTCAAGAAAGACCACATATTAAGAGAGAGAGTACAGGGGCGCCTGGGTGGCTCAGTGAGTTAAAGCCTCTGCCTTCAGCTCAGGTCATGATCTCAGGGTCCTGGGATCGAGCCCTGCATCGGGCTCTCTGCTCAGCAGGGAGCCTGCTTCCCCCTTCTCTCTCTCTGCCCGCCTCTCTGCCTACTTGTGATCTCTGTCTGTCAAATAAATAAATAAAATCTTAAAAAAAAAAAACCACTTAAAGAGAGAGAGAGAGTACATGGAAAAAGAGAGGCCAATGGAGGAGAACTAGAGTCCTAGCCAATAACTAGTCTGGGCTCCAGCATGTGAATGAGATGACTTAGCCCTTCTATCTCTACCCACCTGTTGGCTGAATGCAGCCAAACCATTCCCGCTGAGTCCTGCTCAAATTTCTGACCCACAGATTCATAGGTTAAAAAAATGCCATCTGTTTTCAGCCACTAATGTTTGGATAATTCAAATAGTGTAGCATCATTTGGTATTCTGTTTTCTCTATTTTGATTTCTAAATCATCTCAATAAATTCTAGAAAAGAATTTGATAAAATTGAACATCCAATCCTGATTTTAAAAGACTGGTTTGTAGGGGTGTCTGGGTGGCTCAGTAGGTTGATCTCGTTCTTGATTTTGGCTCAGGTCATGATCTCAGTGTCCTGGGATCAGCCTGGGTTGGGCTCTGTGCTCAGTGCAAGTCGGCTTGGGATTCTCTCACTCTTCTTCTGCCCCACCCTGTTTGCACTCTACCTCTCTTAAAAAAAAAAAAAAAGACTACCTCTTAGTAAGCCAGGCATTGAAGGATGTTTTATTAACTTGAAAAAGAATATCTATTTTTTTTGAAAGGGCTGAGAGGGGCAGAGGGGGAGGGAGAAAGAATTTTAAGTAGGCTCCATGCCTAGCACGTGAGCCCGACTTGGGGCTCAATCTCACAACCCTGAGATCATGACCTGACCCAAAATCAAGAATCAGATGCTTATGGGGCATCTGGGTGGCTCAGTTGGTTAAGCATCTGCATTCGACTCAGGTCATGATCCCAGGGTCCTGGGATCAAGGCCCATATCCAGCCCCCACTCAGAGGGGAGACTGCTTCTCCCTCTGCCCCTCCCCCTGCCCATGCACTTTCTCTCTCTCTCTCTCAAATAAATAGAAATCTTAAAAAAAAAAAGAATCAGAACCTTAACCAACTGAGTTACCTAGGCACCCCAAGAATATCTATTTTAAACCAGCAGCTGGGGGCGCCTGGACAGCTCAGTCATTAAGCGTCTGCCTTTGTCTCAGGTTATGATCCCAGGATCCTGGGATCGAGCCCCACATTGGGCTCTCTGCTCAGTGGAGAGCCTGCTTCTCCCTCTCCCTCTGCTGCTCCCCCTGCTTGTGTTCTCTCTCTTGCTGTCTCTCTCTGTCAAATAAATAAATAAAATCTTAAAAAAAATAAGGAGCTTAAAAAAAAACCCAGCAGATAGTATTATCCTAATGATAAAACACTAGAGGAATTTCCATGAAAGCTGTAAATTAGAAAATCTGGATAAAATCCTTATCATTTTCTATTATTTGGAAGTTTCAAATGCCCACAATAAAACTCAAACACACAACAATGAAGTTTAATGTTGGGAAAGATGGAAGCAGAATTATGCTTTCAAATATGTGACTATGTAACTAGAAACTCCAAGATGATGATCTTAAAATGATTACATATAGATAGTTTTTAAAAATTTATTTGTATATTTTTAAAGATTTTATTTATTTATTTGACAGACAGATCACAAGTAGGCAGAGAGGCAGGCAGAGAGAGAGAAGGAAGCAGGCTCCCCGCGGAGGAGAGAGCCTGACATGGGGCTGGATCCCAGGACCCTGGGATCATGACCCCAGCGGAAGGTAGAGGCTTTAACCCACTGAGCCACCCAGGCGCGCCTAGTTGGATAACTCTTTGAGTTTGCCAGTTAGTAAAGAAATACCTAAAACAACAGGTTTTAAAATATATATATATTCCAGCAATGCCTGTTGTAAAACATTGCAGAAAAGTATTTTCATTTGCGATAGCACCAAAAATGTAAAAAACAACAACAACAAAACCCCTAACTCTATTAGTACTCTACTAATGTGTAACAAATCATGCCAAAAGCTTAGCAGCTCAAGGCGACGATTCATTATTTCTGACAAAATTGTGGTGGACCGTGCAGGTCTCTGCTCTACACGACGTCAGCTCGCAGATTCTGGGGCTTCTACGGGGCTGGAACCTCCCAGATGGCGCATCCACGTTACTGGTGATTGATGCTGCTGTCAGCTTGCAGTTCCGTGGAGACTGTGGGCAGGTCGCTCATCACCTCAGAGCTTCTCCGGGAGGCAGGGCTCCTCGCATGATGGCTGGTTTCCAAGAGGGGGCGCTAAAGAGCGACCATTCCAAAAGACTCCCCCCGCAAGTCTTCTAAAAACCTAATCTCTGAAGTCCAAAAACAATTACTTCCACCGCATTGTATTGGTCAAGTGAGTCCAAAGACAGCAAGAAAAACAGCGATAACAGGAGGAGTGAAACTAACATCTTCAGGCATCTTTATCACACAAAGTAATAGAAATCTTAACCAAAAAATGAGCAAGACCTATAGGAAGAAAACTACAAAACCTTACTAACAAACTCTAAAGAGAAGCCAAATAAACAGTAGCAATAAATCTGTAGAAAAGGTCATCATTCTTCCTAATTTAAAATTTAATATAAAGCAATTCCAATAAAATTCATAGGAATGTTTTTGTCATGATGCATAATTTGATTCTAAAATTTTTGAGAAGAATAAATGAAAAGAGTATGGTGGTATTTTAATTCATCAAAGATAGTGGTAATAAGAGCCACACTGGATGGGTGCATAGATGGGTGAACAGACAGGAAGAATTTCTCAAACAGAACATAAATGAGAAGTGTTATATTTTCAGGGGGAAACTCTGTATCTGACATTATAAGCACACACGGATGAAAAAGTTAAATGGACAAAAGAAAGTATATGTGTTAAATGGACAAATGACAAATATTTATGTTACCTTTATTTTTTAAAAGATTTAGAGAGAGATAGAGATGGAACAAAAGCACAGGGGAGCTGGAGAGGGAGAAGCAGGATCCCCGCTGAGGGGGAAGCACAATGCAGGGCTCCATCCCAGGATGCTGGGATCATGCCCTGAGCCAGGGTCAGATGCTTAAGGACTGAGCCACCCAGGCACCTCTATTTATGTTATCTTCAGATGAAACAGGAATTTCTTGAATAAAAGACTCTTTTGAACTTAAAATGTATGCGGATCTAAAAGAACCATACAGAAATTTAAAAGTCAAATGATAAACTGGGGAATATCACAGCACAGGAGAAAAGATTAATATCCTGAACCTGTGAAGAACTCCTAACTCAGCAAGAAAAGGGCACAGAACAAGGACCCGCCAAACACCTGTGATGTGCATGGCAGACACGAGTTGGTCAACTGTCTGTCTTCATGTGCTTAGCTTCTTGCCTGGGAGAGACAACAAATAAACACAAATATAACAATTTAGCGTCAGGTTAAATAAGTGCTATCAAGGAAAGAAAAACAAGGTAAGGGGAACTTAAGAGAGGAACAAAAGAGTTGATGGAGGGAGGAGGTGTTAGTCGGGGTGGGCAAAACGGAGGCCTAAATAAAATGAAGGAGAGGGATGCAGATCCTCAGAGGATGAGGGGGGCATGTTCTAGGAAAAGAAAGCCAGTCTGGCAAGGCAGACAGAAGACTGAAGAGGTAAACAGAGTCCAATGATATAATCTATCAATTTGGCCTAGAAGCCATTTTTTGTCATTTCCTACTCTTAGTAAATGTAATTTCTTTTTTTTTTTTTAAAGATTCTATTTATTTATTTGACAGAGAAAGGGACAGTAAGAGAGGGAACAAAAGCACAGGGAGTGGGAGAGGGAGATACAGGCTTCCCAACAAGCAGGGAGCCCGATGCGGGGCTCGATCCCAGGACCCTGGGATCATGACCTGAGTCGAAGGCAGATGCTTAATGACTGAGCCATCCAGGGGTCCCTAAATGTAATTTCTAGTGACAGCCTTAGGACATTCTAATATCTGTATGTCCGAAGGTTTAATACATATATTAACCACTCTCTTACAGTTAGATGTGCTCTTAGTGTTAGATCCAAATTGTTAGATCCAATTTTGAACTACCGTAAATAGGGCTCCGATGAATAGCTTTTGCATAAATCATTTTTGCGTTTCAGAGAAACACTTTTTGGATAGAGAATATCGGTTTATTTGACCCTTTTACAACACTCTCACTAATGCCCCATAATCATGTTTGATATCCACTCAAGTTGTCCCTTTTGTGAATTCTGCTCACATTATGAATTTCCCATTTATCTACTGGTGATTTTTCTTACTAAATTTTATTTTAAGTTTTTTATTTTAATTCCAGTTAGTTAACGTACAGTGTTATATTAGTTTCAAGTGTACAATATAGTGAATCAACAGTTCTACACATCACCCGGTAGTCATCACAACAAGGGCACTCCTTAACCCCCATCCCCTGTTTAACCCATTCCTCCCAAATACCCCCTCCCCCCATAACCATCAGTTTGTTCTCTATAGCTAAGAGTCTGTTTCTTGGTTTGTCTCTCTTTTTCCCCTTTGTTCATTTGTTTTGTTTCTTAAATTCCACATATGAGTGAAATCATATAGTATTTGTCTTTCTCTGACTTATTTTGCTTATCATAATACTCTCCAGCTACATCCATGTCATTGCAAATGGCTGAATAATATCCCATTGTGTATATATACTACGTCTTCTTTAACCATTCGCCAATCCATGGACACTTGGGCTGCTTCCATATCTTGGCTATTGTAAATAATGCTGCTATAAACAGAGGGTTGCGTGTATCTGCTGAATTAATGTTTTTGTATTCTTTGAGTAAATATCCAGTAGCAGGATTGCTGGATCATAGGGTAATTCTTTTTTTTTTTTTTAACAGAATGTGTATTTTTTTTTTAAGATTTTATTTATTTATTTGACAGACAGAAATCACAAGTAGGCAGAGAAGCAGGCAGAGAGAGAGAGAAGGAAGCAGGCTCCCTGCTGAGCACAGAGCCCAATGCAGGCCTTGATCCCAGGACCCTGAGATCATGACCTAAGCCAAACGCAGAGGCTTAACCCACTGAGCCACCCAGGCACCCAGGGTAATTCTATTTTAACGTTTTTGAGGAACCTCCATACCATTCTCCACAGGGGCTGCACCAGTTTGCATTCTCCACATCCTTACCAACACCTGTTTTTTCTTGAGTTTTTTATTTTAGCCATTCTGAATCTTGATTTCAGCTCAGGTTGTGATCTCAGGGTGGTGAGACAGAGCCCTGCATTGGGCTCTGTGCTCAGCAGGGAGTCTACTTGAGATTCTCTCCCTCTCCCTCTGCTCCTCCCTTGACTCACATGCTCTCTTTCTCTAAAATAAATAAGTAATATTCAAAAAATAAAGTCTATTTTGTCTGATATAAGCATTGCTATTCCAGCTTTCTTCTTTTTTGTTTTTTTTTAATTTATTTTTTATTTATTTTCAGCATAACAGTATTCATTCTTTTTGCACCACACCCAGTGCTCCATGCAAGCAGTGCCCTCTATGATACCCACCACCTGGTACCCCGACCTCCCAACCCCACCCCCTGCCCCTTCAAACCCCTCAGATTGTTTTTCAGAGTCCATTGTCTCTCATGGTTCACCTCCCCTTCCAATTTCCCCCACCTCCCTTCTCCTCTCTAACTCCCCATGTCCACGAAAAACTAATTTAAAAACATTCATCCACCCGAGTACACAAAGGGCTGCCATATAAACTATCTGCCGTTCCATTATGTCATTCTGCTTTCGCTTCTATTGCTGTCCAAATAATGTTTTAAAACATTCTTTAAAATGGGCCTTTTCTTTTTAATTTTCCTTTGTCTTTAATCATCTTTTTTTTTTCCAATTTATTTATTTTCAGAAAAACATTCATTATTTTTTTCACCACACCCAGTGCTCCATGCAAGCTGTGCCCTCTCTAATACCCACCACCTGGTACCCCAACCTCCCACCCCCTGCCACTTCAAACCCCTCAGACTGTTTTTCAGAGTCCATAGTCCAGCTTTCTTCTGATATCCATTTGTATGATAAATAGTTCTCCATCCCCTCACTTTCAATCTGCAGGTGACTTCAGGTCTAAAATGGGTCTCTTGTAAGCAGCATATAGATGGGTCTTGGTTTTTTATCCATTCTGTCACCCTGTGTTTTTTTGTTTGTTTGTTTGATTGGAGTATTTAGTCCACTTACATTCAAAGTTATTATTGATAGATATGTATTTATTGCCATTATCTTACCTGTTTTGTGGTTATTTCTGAAGATTTTCTCCAATCATTTCTTGTCATTCTCTCTTTCATGGTTTGCTCATTTTCTTTAGTTATATATTTGGATTTCTTTCTCTTTATTCTTTGCATATTTTTAGTGGGTTTTGATTTGTGGGTACCATTAGTTTTGTATGTAACATTTTCTGCATATAATAGTCTATATTAAACTGATGGTCATTTGAGTGCAAATCCATTCTTTACTCTTCTCTTCCCCACATTTTAGGTATATGCTGTCATGTTTTACATCCTTTTATTTTGTGAGTTCCTTGACTGGCTCCCTTCTGACTTGGAAATTTTCTGCTGAAAATTCCCTGATAGCCTTATGGCATTTCCCTTGTATGTAACTGTCTTCTTTCATCTTGCTGCTTTAAAATTTTTTCTTTATGAGTATATTTTGCTCTTTTATTTATAATATGTCTTGGTGTGGATCTGCTTCTGCTGATATTGTTGGGGGTTCTCTGTACACCCTGGATCTGGATATGCTTCCTTCCTTAATTAGGGAATTTTTTAGGTATTATCTCTTCAAATAAATTTTCTGCCCCCTTTTCTCTCTCTTCTTCTGGGACTCCTCTAATGTGAATGTGATTATACTTGATGGAGTCATTGAGCTCTTTAAGACTATTCTTGTTTTGCATAATTCTCCTTTCTTTTGTTCAGCTTCATTATCTTCCATTACTCAGTCTTCTAGGTGATTAAGTCCTTTCTCTGCTTCTCCCAGCCTGTTGTTCATGCCATCAGATGTGTTTCTTAGGGGCGCCTGGGAGGCTCAGTGGGTTAAGCCTCTGCCTTCTGCTCAGGTCATGATCCCAGGGTCCTGGGATTGAATCTCACATCGGGCTCCTTGTCCAGCAGGGAGCCTGCTTCTCTCTCTGCCTCTGCCTGCCACTCTGCCTGCTTGTGCTCTCTCTCTGACAAATAAATAAAATCTCTTAAAAAATTCTTTAAAAAATGTGTTTCTTATTTCACTTATTGAGCCCTTTATTTCTGCTATGTTATTCCTTAACTCTATGTTAAGGGTCTCACTTGTGTCTTCCACTCTTTTTTTTTCCAAGTCCAGTGAATATCTTTATAATCATTACTCTAAATTTTCTATCAGGTATGTTACTTACGTCTGTTTCACATAAATCTCTGGTCCTGTTCTTTCATTTGGGACTAATTCTTCTGTCTTTCTTTTGTCTAACCTCTGTGCCTATTTCTCTGTGTTAGGAAAATCAGTTATAGCTACTGTTCTTGAGGGCAATGTCTTTTTTTTTTTTTTAAGATTATTTATTTATTTATTTGACAGAGAGAGAGAGAGAGAGAGACAGCAAGAGAGGGAACACAAGAAGAGGGAGAGGTCCTGTAGTACCCTGCTGTGTAATGTCGCCTGTTCTCCAGGGTCTGGCACTTTAGGCAGTATCTCCAATGTGTGCTGTGTGTGCTCTGCTCTTTGGCCCTGGCCAATTTTTCCTTCAGCCAGTCATCTACAGAGGTTCTCTTTGCCTGTTGTAGGCAGTGTTTTGTCCCTGGCCTGAATATGGTGCATTTAGCTAGGTGTGTTCTGATCTGCTTGTGCTGGTCTATTGCTACTGCCACCAGAACCGAGACCTTACAAAACTCCCTGGTTGGGAATGGTGTAGACAGGGGTTTGGGCCAGTCTTCTGGTGGAGGGGGCCCACCAAACTGGGACTGAGGCAAACATGAGTGGGAAGCATGATTCCACTTGGGGGGGCGGGGCTTGGTGTAAGTAAGTGAGGTAGCAAGTGTTGGTGATGCACTGGTTCCTGCAGGTAGCCCTGTGTTTACGCTGAGAGGCAGGGGAGGGAACTGGTATGGGACAGTTCCTTTGTTCCAAGAGGGGTCTCTTTATGAACATGGTCTCTCTGGGACACATTCTGAGATAAGCAACTAACCTTCCCACTCTGTGCCCCAGGTGCCCTTCCAATCACTGTTTCCATGCTGTATATCTGTGGGTTGTCTGCTTGCCTTCTCCCCAAGAGCAGTGCAATGCCTTCAAGGATCTAACCCTGCCAAGCCCATTGATCTTTAAAAACTCCAACCTTTAAGTCCCACTGCTTGCTAGAAGTCATGAAATCAGCCCCTCTAGCTTTCCAAGACAATTGTTATGGGGATTCATTTTCCCACTGCGTTCCCATGGGCTAGTCTCTCTTCCACCCTTCTCCATGACCACAGCTCGCTCCCCACCACGGAGTCATGATCTGTTCTCCTCCCAAACCATGACTGTGCACTTCTTCTTGCCTTCTTCAATGTGGCCTCTTCTCCACCTTTAGTTGTGGAGTTTGTTCTGCCAGACTTCTTGTTGATTTCTGGGGGTATTTAGGATGACTTGGTAGTTATCCAGTTGTATATGTGGGATGAGGTAAGCCTAAAGTCCTCCTACTCTACCACCATTTTCCCTCACTACTTACTTATCAAATTTTAGAAACACTTTCATAGTAAAATGATAAGCCCTATGTCATACTGTTTGGAAAAGACTATATTCGCCCTGTAATTTATGGCCAAAAGGAAGTGACAATATGCATCCAGTGCCTGGAAGATGTGGGCTTAGTGAAATCTTGTCCGTTAGTTATTCATTTATTCAGGACACGTGGCAATCTGATTTATGGTGGTGTACACCCTCGGGGCCCAGCCACCTGTGCCTGTGATGTCAACAAGTCACTAAGAATCTATGTATCTGGGCTAATCATCTCTGACATGGACAAGATGAAGCACTCCAGCTATGGACTGTGCGTTTGTGTTCTCTCCAAAAGTCATATGTCAAAGGCCTCGCCAATAGTATGATGGCATTTGATAGTGGGGTCCTTGGGAGATAATTAGGTTTAGAAGAAATCATGGGTTGGGGTTCTATGATGGGATTAGTGCCCTTATTAGTAGAGGAAAGAACATCAAAGCTTTCTCTTTCTCCAATATGTGAGGACATGGTACAAAGGCAGCTGTCTGCAGGCCAGAAAGAGCTCTTTCACCAGAATCTGACTGTGCTGGCATCCTGATCCTGGACTTCCAGCCTCCAAGTCTGTAAGAAAAAGCAATTTCTGTTGTTTAAGCCACACAATCTGTGTTATTTTGTTAGGGCTGCCTGAGATGACTGAGGCAACTCTACCAGGGGTTCACCATGGGTCATGCTTAACTCTTTGGGGGGAATTCATTTGTTACTCATACCAAAAAAATGAAACTTTTCAAGTGTCCTCAGCTGAGTAGCTAAAGTGTAGGAGACTCATGCAGAGCAAAGCCTGAAAGCACCACTGGAAAGCATCCAGAGCACTAAGTGTCATTAGCTTCCCTGCATGGCCAGGAAACTACTTCAGGGATATTTCAAAATAAAGAGAATTTCAGGCATTTTGAACAATGGAAATAACCCAGGATTTAGCACAGAACCTTTAATGTTGGCTATTTGGAAGGATACCGTCCATTTGGATGCATAAAATCCAGGGTATGAGTTAAGAAAATTGGTCTTATCAATTTCTCTTATGTAACTCATAGTCATTAATTTTTAAAAGCTGATAAAGGAAAAACAACCATGTAGTATGTTACTTTTAAGATAAAAGTCAGGGGTGCCTGGGTGGCTCAGTTGGTTAACTGACTGCCTTCAGCTCAGGACATGATCCTGGGTTCCTGGGATCGAGTCCCAGATGATCCTGGGTTCCTGGGATCGAGTCCCACATGGGGCTCCTGCTCTGTGGGGAGCCTGCGTCTCCCTCTTGTTCTACTGCTCCTCCTCCTTGTTCTTTCTCTTTGTCTGTCAAATAAATAAATAAAATCTTGGGAAAAAAAAAGACAAAAGTCCTCCGATGAGTAAGAGAACTGTTTTTCCTGAATGTAGATGTAAGGGTTTTGATTTTATTAAATAACAAGTAATAAGGGAACCAATAAGGGCAGTAAAGGAATCTTAGCTATTAAGTCTCATTAAATTTGCATAATGATTTCTTGGAGCTGCACTTACTAATACTAACCTGATTAGCTTAAAAAAAAAAGAAAAGAAAAGAAACTCATCCCATCCTTCAAACAGCTGGAAAAGAGGAAGTTTTATTTTTATTATTTTTTAAAGATTTATTTATTTATGAGAAAAAGAGAGAGAAAAAGAGAGAAGGAGCAGGGGAGGCACAAAAGGAAAGGGAATAGCAGGCTCCCCACTAAGCTGGGAGCCCGGAGTTGGGCTCTATCCTGGGACTCCAGGATCATGACCTGAGCTGAAAGCACACACTTAACCAAATGAGCCACCCAGGTGCCTCAGATGTTTGATTTTTAATTCCTGTGTTTGTTAAACATAATAGTAAACATTTAAAAACAGAAGGGGCAATTCCCGATGTATCAAATCAAAAGGACAATTTCAAAGAAAAATATCCAAATTAAATTGTCTCAAAAAATCCCTTCTCTAATTTTTGCAGCATAATTTGGGAATTACTGAATAGGAAAGAACCTAATGTAGTACAGTGTAATTTTGAGGAAAATTCAAGACAATTGGATTGATCACTGTAGTGACTAGAGTAATTAATTTTAGATTAATGTTAGAGAGGTGTATGGTATAGGTCTCTGACATGCCAGTTTTAATATTTACCAAAGTTACTTCTATAAAAAGTTGGGCATCAGATTTGTAATATTAAACTACCTCCTCCTTTGCAATGTTGTTTCTAGATAATATCAAGGTACATATACATTATTTTTACATTTTTCTAGAACGTTAATTATAAGTATTGGGAGAGAGGGCTCACTTTATTGATTAATTTTGTGGTGAAAATATGCTATTTGTACTTTCTTCCAGTGTTTATTACCTAATATTTAGTAAGAGATAAACATTCACTGCAATATTTTATAAATTTATAGAAAGAGATAATGTCATGTAAATAACGTACTACGGCTAAAGTATTTCTCATGATTGTTATTCATAGAATATCTCTCTTGAACTGATCTTCTACTGATGTTGAAAAGTTTGCATTGTAGCTGAAATATTTTTCATGTTAAATGTATTTATTGAATTTCTCTTGTCTGAATTTCTTTATGTTTGGCATATTAAGACTTTTTTCTCATATTTTTTCATATTAAGTCCGTTTTACCCCTTTTAAAAAAATTAAATTCAATTAGCTAACATAGTACATCATTAGATTTTGATGTAGTGTTCAATGATTCATGTTGCTTATGACACCCAGTACTCATCACATCACATGCCCTCCTTAATGCCCATCACCTAGTTATCCCATTCCCCCCCATCTTCCTCTTTTATGAATCCTTGATGTTGAATAAGGTAGCACTTAATGATGAAGTCTTTCCCACATTTCATACATTCATAGGGTCTCCCCAACCCTGGGTATGCATCCTCTGATGTTGAGTCACATATGCGCTCTGACCAAAGAATTTACAACAGACATTACATTTGTAGGTTTTCTCTTCAGTATGAGTTCTTTCATGTTGATTAAGATGTATACTTCTACTAAAAGGTTTACCACGTATCACATATTGCATTTATAAGGTTTTTCTTGGTATGAATTCTTGGTGTTGAGTAAGATGTGTATTCCATCATAAAATTTTCCCACATTCATTACATTCAAAGGGTTTTTCTCCAGTATGGATCCTCTTAAGTTGAGGATGCTATGACCTATGTTTATAGGCTTAGTTGTATTCAGTACATTCATAGGATTTCTCTCCCACATTTATTCTCAGATATAAAATAAGCTGAATGCTCTGAGTAAAAGTTTTCCTATTTTTTTTTATCCAAATAGTTTTTCTCCACTATGAATCCTCTTATGTTGAATAAAGGATGATCTACAATTTTTAGACTTTGCCACATTAGGGCACTGATAGAGTTTTACCTCAGTATGAACTCTGTGGTGTAGAGTGAGATATGTACTTTAGTTAAGAGCCTTCCCATGCTGATTGTATTAATAAGCTTTCAGGGTGCCTGGGTGACTCAGTTGGTTGTACATCTGACTCTTGATTTCGGCTCAGGGCATGATCTCAGGGTCATGAGATCAAGCCCCACCTCAGGCTCCATGCTGGGCATGGAGCCTACTTAAGACTCTCTCTTTTCCTCTCCCTTAGCGCCCCCCACCCACTTGCATCCAAGTGTGCACACTCTCTTTAATAATAATAACAATAATAGCCTTTCAATTCTGTGTGAATCTTCTGATGTCACATGATGTAAGTACTTTGACTATAAGCTTTTTCACATTCATTACATTCATAGGGTTTCTCCCCAGTAGGACTCACTGAAGTAGGATGAGAGATAAGTCCCAGCTGAATGATGTTCATTTACGTTATACTCATATGGTGTCTCTCTGAATGTGTGTTGTATAAGGTATGATCCCTATGAATGATCTCCCACAATTTATGCATTTGTAGAACTTTTCCCCAATGCAAATTCTCTGATGTTAATTAGGTGTAAAGGTATGACTAAAGGCCTTCTCACATTCTTTAACTTTAATTCTTTAAGATTTCACACCTACACCTGAAACTAATGTAATGTCATGTGTTGACTAGACTGAAAAAATTAAAACAAAAAACAAAACAGTAACTCAAAAAGATGTACACACCTCTATGTTTATTACAGCATTGTTTACAATAGCCAAGACATGGAAACAACAGATGAATGGATGAAGGAAATATATATATATATATGACATATATATATGATGCAATATTACTCAGCCATCAAAAAGAATGAGATCTTGCCATTTAAGACAACATGGATGAACCTAGAGAGTATTAAGCTAAGTGAAATAAGTCAGACAAAGAGATATAAATACCATATGATTTCATCTATATGTAGAATCTAAAAATAAAACAAAGAAAAAAAACAGAAATAGACTCATAAATATAGAAAATAAACTGGTGGTTCCTAGAGAGATGGGATGTAGGCGGATGGGCAAAGTAGGTGAAGGGGATTAAGACATACAAACTTCCAGCTATGAAACAAATAAGTCATGGAGATGAAAAGCACAGCATAGAGAATATAGTCAGTAATATCATGATAACACAGCTGTAAAATAAATAAGTCATGGAGATGAAAAGTACAACATAGAGAATATAGTCAGTAATACTGTAATAACACGGTTAAGACAGATTGGACTACATTTATTGTGAGCACAGTAATGTATAGAATTGTGGAGTCCATAGGTTGTACATCTGAAACCAATGTAACACTATATGTTAATTATACTTCAATAACAAAATACATACACACATAAGTATATGTATATACATAGGTGTACTATCACTGAATGTCTACCTATATTCATTACAACTGTAGACTTTATCTCTGCTATGAGACAGTATGTCTCTGAAGTTCCAATATGCCTCTGAATTTGAGTAAGATATGTGATGCAGTTGAGGTGTTTTCCACATTTGTTATATTTGTAAGGCTTTTCACTTCTATAGCTTCTCTTTTGATTAATTAGGTTCTGGGTTGTATGAAGTTATTCTGTCATGTTACAGTTAAGCACCATGTAACCTTTAGGAATATGCTCCCCTGAAATAAGGTTTGGTTTCAGACTAAAGTCTCCCCCAAAAGTCATTACATTTAAGTACATTTTCCTGAATGAGGCTTTTTCTTACGGATGACAATCACTTACCACGTGAAATCTCCAGCAACACCCTAAGTAGTCACTAAGATCTGAGATTTCACATGGGGAATACAAAGTGCCATCTAACTTGAGTTTTTTGCTATCTCATGGAGGAAAATCTTCAGAAATAATTTGCTTCAGATTTGAATATTTGGTTTGAGTTCTTATTTCTTGGTCTGAAAGAAATTATAAATGCAGAATCTCTGTAATGGAAGAAACTTCTATGGAGAAACTGAAGCATAAAGCAATTGTAAAATGTGTAAGTTTAATAATAGCTTTCAAATAATAATCTATATGAGTTACTTATGGAACTTTAACCACAGAGAATGAAAGCCATTGTGATGTATGCACAAGGAGTAAGCCAGGGATAAAAAGTGGTTACAGAGGGTCCAATAAGTTTAATAGATGGGGGCAAAGACTAAAAACAGCCCTTCATGGGGGTGCCTTGGTCGCTCAGTGGGTTAAAGTTTCTGCCTTTGGCTCAGGTCATGATCCCAGGGTCCTAGGATCGAGCCCTGAATCGGGATCTCTGCTCAGCAGGGAGCCTGCTTCCTGCCCCCTTTCTCTGCCTGCTTCTCTTCCTACTTGTGATCTCTCTCTGTCAAATAAACAAATAAAATCTTAAAAAAAACAGTTCTTCATGGAGGATTGAAGGGTGACAACTGGGGCCATGGAAACTGAAGAGATAGATAGTGGAAAGGAGAATTGTACGAGGAAGAACTAAGAGAAGGCAGAGAGAATGGCACAGCCCAACTCAACACAAAAACCAAGAGATGAGAGCATAGTTAAATGAGTGAGCAAATGTATGACAGCAGGCACTTGATAGAAATGCAAGAGAAGCAACATGCAGTCTAGAAGAGGCACCATTAGGGAGCATAGGATGTGCACTGAAGAACAAGAGAAAATAGCATGAGAAGCTTCATGCTTGAAAGCGGCACCCAGAGGCAAGACTGAGCCAATTCAGTGTTCCTGAAGCAGCCCCGACTTCCCCTGGGAGAAGGTTCTGTGGCCACATGTCTAGAAGCCACTGGCTTGCTGGACAGCCTTGTGTGTGAGGACCCAGGACTCCTTCCCACCTGGAGAGAGTCCCCTATGGATGTCCCTCATACCATCCACGACAACCAGCCTTGCTCCAACCAGGTGATCACATCAGGCCTGGAATCCTGACACCTTGCTCAGGAAAGACAAGAGGCTCAAGTGTTAGGGCTGGTGGCATGTGTGAGCCCAGGGCTCTGCCTCCGTTCTTCTGCCCTTGGGTCCTTTACAACATGAATGAAGGAGGATAGGCCCCAAGGAGTAGGAGACTCTGACCTCTGGACATCCAAATACAGTATCAGGAGTCAGAGGCCTCAAGGTTTCAGTATTCAAGTTTTGGAGAGAAGAGAAAGTTGATTCCTCACTTGTTTACCCCTATTGTCAAAGAAAGCTGCACAAAGCCCTCTACGGATCCATTGACAATGTGTCCTTGCAAGTTCAAAACCTCTTTCCAGTGCTGTTGCCTCTTTTAAAATCATACACATTTCCTTATAATATATAACACATCCATACTTACTTAATATAAATATACTCATTTACCAGTTAAACTAAACATCTCTCCCTCCCTCCATCAGCTAAGAGACATTCTGGGAAGATAGTGCCCTGTTCCTCTCACCCCTCGTCATACTCATTAAGAGATATTGATCTATAGTTTTCTTTTTTGTGATGACTTTGGTATCAGGATGATATTGGTCTCATACAATGAATTGATAAACGTTTCCCTCCCCTGTATTTCTTGGAAGAGACTGTGTAGGTATTAATGCTTTAAACGTTTGGTAGAATTCACCAGTGAAGTCATCTTGTCTTGGGCTTATGTTTGCAGGACACGTTTTCTTCTCCAGTTTTTAATTTTTTTTTATTACTTTTTTGTATTGCAGTATAATTAACATACAGTGTTATATTCGTATCAGTGTATAATATGATTCAAGATTTCTCTACATTACTCGGTGCTCATGATAAGTGTACTCTTTGAAAGAAGTTTTTGGATCACTAAATCAACCTCTTATTTTAGGTCTATTCAGATTATCTATTTCTCCTTGAGTCAGTTTTGGTAGTTTGTGTCTTTCTAGAAATTAGTCTATTTCATTTAAGTTATTTGATTATTGGCCAGTATTAATGTACCCTTTTTCATTTTGAGGATTTTAGTCACTTGAGTGTTCTTTTTTCTTAGCCAATTCTGTTGATCTTTTCAAAGACCCCAGTTTGGGGTTCATTAATTTCTCTATTGTTTTCCCATTTTCTATTTCATTTATTTTCACCGTAATACATATTATTTTCTTGTTTTTGCTTGCTTTTGGGTTCTAGTTGGCATTTATTTCTCTAGTTTCATAAGATAGAAGTTTATGCTGCTGATTTAAAAGTCTGCATGTGACTCTCGATCATAGAGTTGTAAGTTTAAGCCCCACTCTGGGTGTAGGGATTACTTAAAAATAAAATCTTCGGGGCGCCTGGGTGGCTCAGTGAGTTAAAGTCTCTGCCTTCGGCTCAGGTCAGGATCCCAGGATCCTGGGATTGAGCCCCACATCAGGTTCTCTGCTCAGTAGGGAGCCTGCTTCCCTCCCCCCGCTCTCTGCCTACTGTGATCTCTGTCTGCCAAATAAATAAATGAAAATCTTTCAAAAAATAAAATCTTAAAAAGGAAGAGCTTTTGGAGCACCTGAGTAGCTCAGTTGGTTAAGCATCCAACTCTGGATCTCAGCTCAGGTCTTGAGTCATGAGTTAGGCCCCGCATTGGGCTCCATGATGTGCATGGAGACTCCTTAAAAAAACAGAAAAGAGGGGTGCCTGGGTGGCTCAGGCTTAAGTGTCTGCCTTTGGCTCAGTTTATGATCCTGGTGTCCTGGGATCAAGCCTTGCATCAGTCTCCCTGGTCAGGGAGACTGCTTCTCTCTCTCCCACTCCCCTTACTTGTGTTCCCTCTCTCGCTGTGTCTCTGTCAAATTAATAAATAAAATATTTTTTAAAAAAGAGCTTTCTTCTGTTTTAGTGTAGGTGCTTATAGCTAAAAATTTCTCTCTAGCAGTGCTTTTGGTGCATTGATTAAATCTTGATATGTTGAATTTTCATTCATTTTTTTTAAAAGATTTTATTTATTTGACAGACAGAGACCACATGTAGGCAGAGAGGCAGGCAGAGAGAGAGGGGGAAGCAGGCTCCCCTCCGAGCAGAGAGCCCGATGTGGGGCTTGATCCCAAGACCCCGAGATCATGACCCAAGCCGAAAGCAGAGGCCCAACCTACTGAGCCACCTAGGTGTCCTGAATTTTCATTTTTTTAGAGATTTTATTTGTCAGAGAGAGAGAGAGAGAGAGTGAGCACAAGCAGGGGAAGTGGCAGGCAGAGGGAGAAGAAGCTCCCTGTTGAGAAAGGAGCCCAAAAGGGGACTCTATCCCAGGACCCTGGGATCATCACCTGAGCTGAAAGCAGAAACTTGACTGAGCCACTCAGGCATCCCAAACTTTCATTTTAATTAACCTCAAAATATTCCTTTTTAAAAATGTTATTATTTATATGAGAGAAAGAGATAGTGAGAGAAAGCACGATCAAGAAGGAGAGCGAGAGGGGTGCCTGGGTGGCTCAGTGGGTTGAAGACTCTGCCTTTGGCTGGAGTCATGATCCCAGGGTCCTGGGATTGAGCCGTGCACTGGGCCCTCTGCTCAGTGGGGAGCCTGCTTCCTTCTTCTCTCTGCCTGCCTCTCTGCCTACTTGTGATCTCTGTCTGTCAAATAAATAAATAAAATCTTAAAAAAAAAAAAAAGAAAAAAGGAGAGGGAGAAGTAGGCTCCCCGACAAACAGGGAGCCTGACGTGGGATCACGACCTGAGCTGAAGGTAGATGCTTAACCAACTGAGCCACTCAGGCGCCCCTCAAAATATTTTCTACTTTTCCTTGTGATTTCTTCTCTGAACAACTGGGTATTTAGCAGTTGGTTAGTTTCCACATATTTGTGGATTTTCCAAATTTTCCATTATTTCTAATTCCATTTCTTTGTGCTCAGAGAACACACTTTCTATTACTTCATTTCTTTTAAATGTATGAAACCTTGTTTTCCTTGTTTTATGGTCTATCCTGGAAACCGTTCTATGTCCACATGAGAAGACAGGTCTTTGTTACTGAGCAGGGCATTCTATAGCTTTCTATGAGGGTTAGTTACTTTCTAGTCTTCTTCAAGTGTCCCATTTCATTGCTGAACTTCTGTCCAGTTGTTCTGCCCATTATTTTTTCTAAAGAGTTTATTTATTTATTTGACAGCCAGAAGCAGAGAAGCAGGCAGAGAGAGAGGAAGGGAAGTAGGCTCCCTGCTGAGCAGAGAGCCCGATGTGGGTCTTGATCCCAGGACCCTGGGATCATGACCTGAGCCAAAGGCAGAGGCTTTAACCCACCGAGCCACCCAGGTGCCCCTGTTCTGCCCATTAGTAAAAGTGGGGTGTTGAAACCTCCAAGTCTTATTGTTGAATTGTCTATTTCTGCCTTCAACTGTGTCAGTTTTTGCTTCATGTATTTTGAGACCCTATTGTTAGGTATATATATATATATTGCCTATATGTTTATAATTGTTACATAATTTCGATGGATTGACTCTCTTACCATTATATAATGTCCTGTCTCTAGTAACAATTTTTGTTTTTGTTTTCAGGTATATTTTATCTGATGTTAGTGTAGTCACATAGCTATCTTTTGGTTATACCCTTGCAGGGAATATCTTTTTCCCTACTTTTCCTTGCAACCTATTTGTGTCTTTGAACCAAAATTGAGTCCTTTATAGACAACTCATAGTTGGATCGTGTTTTTAAATCCATTCTACATAGGGCACCTGTGTCGCTCATTTGGTTAAACCTCTGCCTTCAGCTCAGGTCCTGATCTCAGGGTCCTGGGATCAAGCTTCCCATCAAGCTCCCTGCTCAGGGGAGGGAAGGTCTGCTTCTCATTCTGCCCTCCCCACTGCCTGTGTGTTCTCTGTCTCATAACTAACTAACTAATAACTGGGGCACCTGGGCCCCTCATTCATATATTCTTATCTGGATAAAATGACAAGGTGGAAAAACACACCACAAAAAAAAAAAAAAAGAACAAGAGACAGTACTGATGGCTGGGGAACCTAATCAATATGGACATTGGTAATATGTCAGAACTAGAGTTCAGAATGATGATTATCAAGGTGCTAGCTGGGCTCAAAAAAGGCATGGAATGGGGCGCCTGGGTGGCTCAGTGGGTTAAGGCCTCTGCCTTCGGCTCAGGTCATGATACCAGGGTCCTGGGGTCGAACCCCACATCGGAATCTCTGCTGAGCAGAGAGCCTGCTTCCCTTCCTCTCTCTCTGCCTGCCTCTCTGCCTAATTGTGATCTCTATATGTCAAATAAATAAATAAAATCTTTAAAAAAAAAAGGCATGGAAGATATTAGAGAATCCCTTTCTGGAGAAACAGAATCCCCTTTTGGAGAAATAAAAGAACTAAAATCTAACCAAGTTGAAATTTAAAAAAGCTATTAATAAGGTGCAATAAAAAATGGAGGCTCTTAGTGCTAGGATAAATGAGGCAGAAGAGAGAATTAGTGACATAGAAGACCAAATGACAGAGAATAAAGAAGCTGAGCAAAAGAGAGACAAACAACTATTGGACGTCAAGGGGAGAATTCGAGAAATAAATGATACCATAAGATGAAACAATATTAGAATAATTGGGATCCCAGAAGAAGAAGAAAGAGACAGAGGAGAAGAAGGTATATTGGAGCAAATTATAGTAGAGAATTTCCCTAATATGGTAAAGGGAACAAGCATCAAAAATACAGGGGCACAGAGAATCCCCCTCAAAATCAATAAAAGTAGGTCCACACCCCATCATCTAATAGTAAAACTTAAAAGTCTTAGTGACAAAAAGAAAATCCTGTGGCAAACAGACACATAAAAAAGTGCTCCACATCACTCGGCATCAGGGAAATACAAATAAAAACCACAATAAGATACCACCTCACACCAGTCAGAATGGCTAAAATTAAGAAGTCAGGAAATGACAGATGCTGGCGAGGATGCGGAGAAAGGGGAACCCTCCTACATTGTTGGTGGGAATGCAAGCTGGTGCAACCACTCCGGAAAACAGTATGGAGGTTCCTCAAAGAATTGAAAATAGAGCTACCCTATGACCCAGCAATTGCACTACCAGGTATTTACCCTAAAGATACAAATGTAGTGATCCGAAGGGGCCTGTGCACCCGAATGTTTATAGCAGCAATGTCCACAAGAGCCAAACTATGGAAAGAACCTACATGTCCATCAACAGATGAATGGATAAAGAAGACGTGGTATATATATATGTATATACATATATATACACACATATGTGTGTGTGTATAAAATGGAATACTATGCAGCCATCAAAAGAAATGAAATCTTGCCATTTACGATTATATGGATGGAACTAGAGGGTATTATGCTTAGCGAAATAAGTCAATCGGAGAAAGACAATTATCATATGATCTCCTTGAAATAAGGAAGTGGAGATGCAACGTTGGGGGCTTGGGGGGTAGGAAAAGAACAAATGAAACAAGATGGGATCAGGAGGGAGACAAACCATAAGAGACTCTTAATCTCACAAAACAAACTGAGGGTTGCTGGGGGTAGGGGGGTAGGGAGAGGGTGGTGGGGTTATGGACATTGGGGAGGGTATGTGCTATGGTGAATGCTGTGAAGTGTGTAAACCTGGCAATTCACAGACCTGTACCCTTGGGGCTAATAATACATTATATGTTAATTAAAAATATTAAAAAAAGAAAATCTTAAAGCAGCTTGGGACAAGAGGTCTGTAACATACAATAGTAGAAATATTAGATTGGCAGCATACTTATCCACAGAGACCTGGTAGCCCAGAATGGACTGACAAGATATATTCAGAGTACTAAATGAGAAAAATATGTAGCCAAGAATACTATATCCAGCTAGGTTGTCATTGGAAATAGAAGGAGAGATAAAAAGCTCCCAGGACAAACAAAAATTAAAAGAAGGTGCAAACACACAACTACAAACCAAACTACAGGAAATATTGAAAGGTATCATCTAAGCAAAGAGAGAGCCTAAAAGTAATAGACGAGAAAGGAGCAGAAACAATATACAGTAACAGTCACCTTACAGTCAATACAATGGCACTAAATTCATATCTTTCAATAGTTACCCTGAATGTAAAATGGGCTAAATGCCCCAATCAAAAGACATAGGGTGTCAGAATGGATAAAAAAACAAGATCCATCGATATGCTGTCTACAAGAAACTCATTTTAGACCCAAAGACACCTCCAGATTTAAAGTGAGGGGGTGGAAAACAATTTACCATGCTAATGGACATCAAAAGAAAGCTGGGGTGGCAATCCTCATATCAGATAAATTAGGTTTTAAGCCAAAGACTATAAGAATAGATGAGAAAGGACACTAAATCATGCTTAAAGGATCTGTCCAACAAGAAGATCTAACAATTTAAAATATCTATGCCCTTAACATGGGAGCAGCCAATTATATAAACCAATTAATATCAAAACCAAGGAAAAACACTGACAATAATACAATAATAATAGGGAACTTTAACACCCCTCTCACTGAAATGGACAGATCATCTAAGCAAAAGATCAACAAGGAAATAAAGGCTTTAAATAATACACTGGACCAGATGGACATCACAAATATATTCAGAACATTCCATCCCAAAGCAGCAGAATACACATTCTTCTCTAGTGCATATGGAACATAATTCAGAATAGATTATATCCTGGGTCACAAATGAGGTCTCAACTGATACCAAAAGATTGGGATAATTGCCTGCAAATTTTCAGACCACAATGCTCTGAAGCTAGAACTCAAATACAAGATGAAAGTTGGAAAGAACTCAAATACATGGAGGCTAAAGAGCATCCTACTAGAGAATGAATGGCTCAACCAGGAAACTAAAGAAGAATTGAAAAAATTATTGGAAACAAATGAAAATGAAAACACAACTGTTCAAAATCTTTGGGACACAGCAAAGGCAGTCCTGAGAGGAAAGTATATAGTGATACAAGACTTTCTCAAGAAATAAGAAAGTTCTCAAGTACACAATCTAATCCTACACCTAAAGGAACTGAAGAAAGAAGAGCAAAGAAAGCCTAAACCCAGCAGGAGAAGAGAAATAATAAAGATCAGAGCAGAATGGGCGCCTGAGTGGCTCAGTGGGTTAAGCCGCTGCCTTCGGCTCAGGTCATGATCTCGGAGTCCTGGGATCGAGTCCCGCATCGGGCTCTCTGCTCAGTGGGGAGCCTGCTTCCTCCTCTCTCTCTGCCTGCCTCTCTGCCTACTTGTGATCTCTCTCTGTCAAATAAATAAATAAAATCTTAAAAAAAAAGATTTATAAAAAAAATAAAAAAAGATCAGAGCAGAAATCAATAAAATAGAAACCAAAAGAACAGTAGAACAAATCGACAAAACTAGGAGCTGGTTCTTTGAAAGAATTAATAAGACTGATGAACCCCTGGCCAGACTTATCAAAAAGAAAAGGGAAAGGACCCAAATCAATAAAATCATGAATGAAAGAGGAGAGATCACAACCAACACCAAAGAAATACAAACAATTATAAGAACATATTATGAACAGCTATACACCAACAAATTTGACAATCTGGAAGAAATGGATGCATTCCTAGAGACCTATAGACTACCAAAACTGAAGCAGGAAGAAATAGAAAACCTGAACAGACCCATAACCAGTAAGGAGATTGAAGCAGTCATCAAAAATCTCCCAACAAACAAGAGCCCAGGGCCAGACAGCTTCCCAGGGGAATTCTACCAAACATTTAAACTTCTTTAAATAATTTAATTAAATAATTAAATAATACCTATTCTCCTGAAATTGTTCCAAAAAATAGAAATGGAAGGAAAACTTCCAAACTCATTTTATGAGGCCAGCATTACCTTGATCCCCAAACCAGACAAACATCCCCTCATAAAGGAGAATTACAGACCAATATCCTTGATGAACAGGGTTGCAAAAATTCTTACCAAAATACTAGCCAATAGGATCCAACAGTACATTAAAAGGATTATTCACCACAACCGAGTGGGATTTATTCCTGGGCTGCAAGATTGGTTCAACATCCACAAATCAATCAATGTGATACAATACATGAATAAACGAAAGAACAAGAACTATATGATAACTCAATTTATGCTGAAGAAGCATTTAACAAAGTACCGCATCCTTTCTTGATCAAAACTCCTCAAAGTGTAGGTATAAAGGGTACATACCTCGATATCATCAAAGCCATCTATGAAAAACCCACAGTGAATACCATTCTGAATGGGGGAAAACTGAGAGCTTTTCCCCTAAGGTCAGTAACATGGCAGGGTTTTCCACTATGACCACTGCTATTCAACATAGTACTAGAAGTCTGAGCCTCGGCAATCAGACAACAAAAGAAATAAAAAGTATCTGAATCGGCAAAGAAGGAATCAAACTCTCACTCTTTGCAGATATTTTATGTGGAAAACCCAAAAGACTCCACTTTAAAAATCCGAGAACTCATACAAGAATTCAGGATATAAAACTAATGCACAACTACTGGGAATTTACCCTAAAGATACAAACGTAGTGATCCAAAGGGGCACGTGCACCCGAATGTTTATAGCAGCAATGTCCACAATAGCCAAACTATGGAAAGAACCTAGATGTCCATCAACAGATGAATGGATCAAGAAGATGTGGTATATATACACAATGGAATACTATGCAGCCATCAAAAGAAATGAAATCTTGCCATTTGCAACAACATGGATGGAACTAGAGCGTATCATGCTTAGCGAAATAAGTCAAGCGGAGAAAGACAACTATCATATGATCTCCCTAATATGAGGGAGTGGTGATGCAACATGGGGGCTTAAGTGGGTAGGAGAAGAATCCATGAAACAAGATGGGATAGGGAGGGAGACAAACCATAAGTGACTCTTAATCTCACGAAACAAACTGTGGGTTGCTGGGGGGAGGGGGGTTGGGAGAAGGGGGGTAGGGTTATGGACATTGGGGAGGGTATGTGCTTTGGGGTAAATTGGAAGGGGAGATGAACCATGAGAGACTATGGACTCTGAAAAACAATCTGAGGGGTTTGAAGTGGCGGGGGGGTGGGAGGTTGGGGTACCAGGTGGTGGGTATTATAGAGGGCACAGCTTGCATGGAGCACTGGGTGTGGTGAAAAAATAATGAATACTGTTTTTCTGAAAATAAATAAATTGGAAAAAAAAAACTAATGCACAGAAATCAGTTGCATTTCTATATACCAACAGCAAGACAGAAGAAAGAGAAATTAAGGAGTTAATCCCATTCACAATTGCACCCAAAACCATAAGATACTTAGGAATAAACCTAACCAAAGAGGCAAAGAATCTGTACTCAGAAAACTATAAAGTACTCACGAAGGAAACTGAGGAAGACACAAAGAAGTGGAAAAAGGTTCCATGCTCATGGATTGGAAGAGGAAATATTGTGAAAATGTCTATGCTACCTAAAGCAATCTACACATTTAATATAATCTCTATCAAAATACCATCAATTTTTTTCAAAGAAATGGAACAAATAATCCTAAAATTTTTTATGAAACCAGAAAAGACCCTGAATAGCCAGAGGAATGTTGAAAAAGAAAGTCAAAGTTGGTGGCATCACAATTCCAGATTTCAAGCTCTATTACAAAGCTGTCATCATCAAGACAGTATGGTAGTGGCACAAAAACACACAGATCAATGGAACAGAATACAGAGCCCAGAAATAGACCCTCAACTCTATGGTCAACTAATCTTTGACAAAGCAGGAAAGAATGTCCAATGGAAAAAAGACAGTCGCTTCAACAAATGGTGTTGGGAAAATTGGACAGCCACATGTAGAAGAATGAAACTGGACCATTTCCTTACATTACACACAAAAATAGACTCAAAATTGATGAAAGACCTCAGTGTGAGAAAGGAATCCATCAAAATCCTTGAGGAGAACATGGGCAGCAACCTCTTCAACCTCAGCTGCAGCAACTTCTTTCTAGGAACATCGCAAAAGGCAAGGGAAGCAAGGGCAAAATTGAACTATTGGAACTTCATAAGGATAAAAAGCTTTTAGGGAAACAGTCAACAAATCCAAAAGCCAACTGACAGAATGGGAGAAGATATTTGCAAATGACATATCAGATAAAGGGATATATCCAAAATTTATAAAGAACTTATCAAACTCAACACCCAAAGAACAAATAATCCAATCAAGAAATGGGCAGAGGGACGCCTGGGTGGCTCAGTTGGTTGGGCAGCTGCCTTCGGCTCAGGTCATGATCCCGGCGTCCTGGGATCGAGTCCCGCATCGGGCTCCTTGCTTGGCGGCGAGCCTGCTCCTCCCTCTGCCTCTGCCTGCCATTCTGTCTGCCTGTGCTCGCTCTCTCTCCCTCTCTCTCTCTGACAAATAAATAAAATCTTTAAAAAAAAAAAGAAATGGGCAGAAAACATGAACAGAGATTTCTGCAAAGAAGATATTCAGATGGCCCACAGACACATGAAAAAGTACTCCACATCACTTGGTATCAGGGAAATACAAATCAAAACCACAATGAGATACCACATCACACCAGTCAGAATGGCTAAAATTAACAAGTCAGGAAATGACAGATGTTAGTGAGGATGCAGAGAAAGGGGAACCCTCCTACACTGTTGGTGGGAATGCAAGGTGGTGCAGGCACCCTGGAAAACAACATGGAGGTTACTCAATAAGTTGAAAAGAGAGCTACCCTATGGCCCAGCAATCACACTACTGGGTATTTACCCTAAAAAGACAAATGTAATGATCCGAAGGGGCATATGCACCTGACGGTTTATAGCAGCAATGACCACAATAGCCAAACTATGGAAAGAACCTAGATGTCCATCAACAGATGAATGGATAAAGAAGATGTGGTATATATATACAATGGAATATTATGCAGCCACCAAAATAAATGAAATCTTGCCATTTGTAATGATGTGGATGGAACTAGAGGGTATTATGCTGAGCAAAATAAGTCAATCAGAGAAAGACAATTATCATATAATCTCTCTGATATGAAGAGTTTGAGAGGCAGGGTGGAGGATTGTGGGGGATAGAGAATCAAAGAATGATACAAGATGGGATCGGGAGGGAGACAAACCATAAGAGACTCTAAATCTCACAAAACAAACTGAGGCTTGCTGGGGGTGGGAGGGTAGGGAGAGGGTGGTTGGGTTATGGATACTGGGAAGGGTATGGGCTATGGTGAGTGCTATGAAATGTGTAAGCCTGATGATTCACAGACCTGTACCCCTGGGGTAAATAATACATTATATGTTAATAAAAATAATTTTTAAAAAATTTCCATTATTTATAAGCCACCCAGTCTATGGCATTTTGTTATAGCAGCCTGAACAGGCCAAGATAAGGAGTGAACACGAATATAAAAATCCACCTGTCCATATAAAATATGTGCTCTATGCTACAAATTAAGACCCTTACAATTCAATAAGAAAAAAGCCAAAACAACTTAACAGGAAAATGGGCAAAAGCCATGAACAAACATTTCACAGAGCCATTCTTGCCTATGGGTCCCAAGGGACAGGTACAAAAATGTGCCCAGAAGCAGTTAGTAACAGCAAAAAACATGAATGATCCAAATAGCCACTGACAGGAGAATGCATGAACCAAGTGGGGTATTATACAGCAGTGAAAAAGAATGACCATCACCTCCATCCCAGCAAACTGATGAATGTCAGAAGTGATGTTATGTGTAGAAGGCCAGACCCACAGGAGCACACGCAGTATCAGGCCATTGTTACTTCCCTCGAAGATAAGCGAAACCAGATGACACACTGTGTAGAGATACCTCCATACGTGAAAAGATATATCTATAAATAAAAGCCAGGGAAATACACAATTCAGCCCAGCAGTTGCCTTTGGACAGAAGGAGAGGAGTCATTGGCACTGGAGCCGTTCCTGGGTTGGGTAGTTGATTCATGGCTGTTCTGCTGTGATGCCTTTAGCAGACACGCATGTTACAGGGTATCTTGTATGTTGTTCATGACATTACACATATAATAAAGAGAAAATTGATCTCCTTCAAACAATGTTGAGACAGGAAGGTGGAAGAGAAAGATCTTGATGTGTGTGTTAGTTACAGGTGTACACAGATGTCTGATATGACCTGGTTTGAGTCCTGGGAAGCGGTCTATACTCGCATTCCCTTCTTTCCCTCCCTCACGCCAGAGTCGTGAAAGGACTCAAAGGCGGCTCAGTAGGGTGGGTGGGGAGTGGTAAGTCCTCCCCTCCTGTGACATGGGCGCTCCCGTAGGGCCCCCAGTCCATCCTCTCCTAGTCCTGACACCCCCTCCCTGCATGGATATCACTCCCAACTTCATCCCCACTATGCAGCCCAGGCCTGCTTCTTGACACCAGCCTCCCCATCACCTGTATACTCTTCATCCCCTCCCCTGTCAGCTCCCCACACTGGGGCACGTCGAGTTTGAGGGCAGAGAGCCTGGCCAGGGCCAACTCCAGGTGGGGTGGGGAAACCCTAGGATTGAGCTGAGCGACAACCCTGCTCTTCCTCAGGCCATCCCAGGCAAAGGACCCTAGGGACACAGCCAGCCCTGCCAGCTGGGCCTGCCATGAGCACTCCCAGCCCTGCAGGCCTGGAAACAACCAGGCCCACACTCAGTGCTTACTCAGTGCCAAACCCAGTGCAGACAGCTTTACTCAATGAGAGTAGATTTATGCCGTGCCTACTCTGTGCCAGGCACTTTTCTGGAAGGTGCAGGGGTGTCCCTGCCCTATTGGAAGTCAACCCCAAAGAAGGACAGAGGCCAGAGACCCCACATTCTGGGAGGAAATGCAAAGCTTGCCGAGGGCCTGGTAAGCAGTTGCAAGGATAGCATGGAGAAGGGACCCTGGGTCAGGACAGGCCTTTCTAGGAGGCCGTGTAAACTCTGCCCTGAGGCGGAGGGAGCTGGATGTGCACAGGCCCAGGGTGGGGTGGGGAGAGGGGGTGCTGGCATGGGGAACAAGGAAAAGCACGTCACTGAAGGGGCAGGTCCAAACCCTGGGGGCATGCAAGATCCCAGGCTCTCGCAGGAGTGAGGTGGGAGTTCGGGGAGGATGTCAGGTAGTGGTGGGTCCTAATCAGAATTGGGTTGATCAGGTTCCCCCTGAGAAGACAATGGCAAAACCCAAGGCCTGGAGAAGTGAGGCAAGTGGGGGTCTGGGGGTCTGGAGATGCGGGGCATGGGAGTGAGAAGTGTCTGCCAGGGTCTGGGGTCACCAGGAAGTGTGAGGAGAGCATAGCCGGCTGTTTCGGTGCTGCTAAGAGAAGAGATAGGAGGACAGAGAAATGCCCTCTGGCCACAGGGAGGTGAGGGGACCCAGCCCTCAGATGTCCTCATACTCCTCTCTACTAGGAATGATGAGAGAAGGGGCCATCCCAGGGACCAGAGGTTGGTCACATGGTCCTGATGTGGAGAACCCAGCCAGCGGGCAGAAGGACAGCCTCTGAAAAACCCTGTGTCCCTCAGAGCGGCTCTCCTCACTCTGTTCCACACAGACCCTCTTGTCCCACCTGTGAGTGAGGCAGTGAGGCACAGAGGTTAAAGCGTTCACTCGCCCAGGTTGTGCAGCTGGGGATGGTCACGAAGCCAGACTGGTCCAACTGGGAGCCCAGGCTGGGCCTGCAGGCCACACAGATGCTGGCAGGCCTGACGCCCCATCTGGGGCGGGCTGGGAGGTGGAAGGCCACGGTCTGGACTGGTCAGAGCCACCCCAGACCAGACACTCCAGGGCTGCTGACGCCAGGGTGAGGCAAACAAGGTCATTATCAGGTAATGAGCTCATTACTGAGGTCAGGCAAGGTCATTACTGGGTAATGGGCTGTCCCCTGTAGAGCCCCTTGCCCCCCAAGACCGTTCCTAGGGAACGCCTGGGTAGCCAGAGCCACCTGGAGGCCAGAGAACAGTTCCAGTGCCTCGTAGCCAAGGGGCATTCAGGGGCAGTGTGCCCAAATCCAGTCTCCACAGGAAGCCCCGGACCCTCTGGCCCTTTCTTAAAAGGAGGAGCCACCGGCAGCTCAGACCTGCCCTTTAGGCCACAGGTGTCCCATGTACCCTGCTTACCTCCCAGGGTCCGTCACCACGGCCCCCCTCACCATCTCTTGGCCAGCAAAGACTGCTTCTGGGCGCTGACGGCTGGGGACATGGAAGCAAGGCAACAGGGCCCACCAGAGCTCTGCGAGGCAGAACGAACTAGCCCGGAATGGTGTCGTGAGCAACAACCCAAGCCAGAGCTGTGGCCTTAGTCTCCCAAAGCTCCACCACGTGGCCCATACTTCAGGACCCCAAAGGGACCACAGCCTTCCCTTCCGAAGAGCCCTGGGGCTGAGGCCCAGACCCCAGCCAAGATGGGGGGGGTCTCGTCAGTCAGGCTCCCACAGCAAGCAGCCCAGCTGGCCCAGAGAACGGGTGGGCACCTAGGCTCTCGAGTCCATGACGAGGGCCAGGGTCCGTGACCAGAAAGGCGAGTGGCAGCCCACTCCTGGCCCAGTCCCAAGGCTAGCCTCTTCTCCTCCCAGCAGGGCTGGTGGCTCAGGAAGAACACACTTCTCGCTCTCCTGGGGGGTCCCCCTCCCCACAGAGACCCTCAGGGCCAATGCAGAGGGACCCCCATCTGTATCTCCATGTGCCCCCCTTCACTGAGAATGAGGCTGGGCCGGAATTTGGTGTGCAGACAGTCGTGGAAGAAGACAAAGACCACCATGCCCTGAAAGGTCACACTCAGTTCTATCTTGCAGGGTTGGCGAGGAGGTGACCTGGGCATCTGCATTGCCAGACGCTCCCATGACGACTGTGAGGCTCCCCTGCCCCCTCCAACATACAAAGCCCACCTGGCCCTGCCCACTGAAGTCTTTCCTGGATCCCACTGCCCTTGGGCTTTAGACAATAAGACCTCCTCTCTGGGTGGCTGCCAGGATTTAATGGCAACAGAGGACAAAGGTGAGGTAGTTCAGCTGCCCCTCCTTGTCTAGACAGAGGCAGAGCCCCAGGGTTTTCCCTCCTCCCAGGCCCTGAGTTAATCAGTGGTCAAGCCTGCTAATCTCCTAACGCGCCTGTGCAGAGGGGCCACCTGAAGGCACAGAGCCCAGATGGGGACAGCTCCCAGAGCTGGTGGCTTCTCACAGTCATAGCCAGCCTCCCCACCCCCAGCAGACCTGGCCCTGGCCTTGGGCACAGAGAGGGGGCTGGAGTGGGGAAGGAGTTGGGCCCTGCCCTGGGTCCCGCTCAGTTCCTCTGTGCAGGGGGCCGGGCAGGTTTGGGCTGTGAGGATATTCTAGAAAGCAGAAGAACCAGAAAACAGGCCTGTGTGCCAGTCCCCCTGGCCCAGTCAGTAGCTCTGTTCCTGCTTCCTGCCCCATTCCTTCTGAAGCTGCTTCTGTTCTGACCAACTAGCCTAGGCAAGGACTCCCCAGTCTATCCCCTCCCCTCCACTCCTCAGCTTCTGCTGGCCCCTCCACCTGTGAAGCTCAGGGTAGGGTCACTGCAACCCATTTCTTGACTATTGCTGCACTTGACCTCAGGGGCTCAGGGTCATGTTGACCACAGCTGCCTGTTCAACCCTCACCAACACCTACCTCTGCAGCCCTCTTCAGGGCTGGTCAGGGTCCCCGGGGCCTCCCTTCCCAGTCTGCATTTGCTCCTGTGCAATCTGTTTGCCCCATAGCCATGACTTTGGGAGATTCTGCCACCAGCCATGACCTCACATCTGGACCACCTGCAGGATCATCGGCTCTTCACAGCAAAGGCTCTGTTCCTATCACATCCCTCCACTAGCCTCAACACTCAGAAAACTTTGCAGCCCCTGTGTGCCTTGGCAGCCCAGGCCCAGCCTTCACACCCCTTCCACACCCCATCACAAATCTGAAGACTGTCCATGATCACCACTCCACCTCCCACCCTCCGCCGGCCCGCCCCAGCCTTTCCCAGCCTCCCTGCTGTGCCCCCACCACGGATCGGGTCGTAGGGGCCTCCTTCATTTCTTTCTTTTTTTTTTTTTTTTTGCCTCCTTCATTTTGTAGTGAGGCTCAGAGGAGGCAGAGCCCCTGGGTCACACAGCCTAACTCCAGCATGCGTGGGGAAGAAATCCAGGGCATTTTTGTCTGCAGTATTTTAATTACTGAGGAGAGGGGAGCAGGAGCATGGTTAATGAGGCTTTAGGGACCAGCAGAACCAGATGCTGGAGGTCCCAGGGGATCAAGTGACTCAGCAGGAATGGGTGGGTCCTGTGGGGTTTGATGGAGTGCCACATTCTCAACTCCATATGTACCTTCGAGAGAGGCTGCAATGAATGAATGAATGAATCAATCAATCAATCAACAGAGGGGATCCAGAAGTCTTCATGGTGGCCTGGGGCCAGGGCTGTAAAAGAACAGGGTTGGCTGGCTCAATCACACACACATGGGCACAGAGCTACATAGTGGCGAGGCCCCTGTGGGCTCTGGGGACACAGGTCCCAGTGGTTACTTTGCCATCTCCCTCCCAGCCCAGCCTGGATTCATGCCAGGCCCTTCCTCCCCACAATTTGCTAACTAGCCCCTAGGGTTTGGTGAGAACAACATGCTGGGCAGAGGGATACCACCCACGGTATCCATGACCCTGTCCATGACCCTGTGATGGACCCAGGCAGGTGCAGGGGTGAAGGCACTGGAGTGAAGAAGGGCGGAGTACAGCAGTGAGGAGTTGCCCGCACAAGGGGGGAAGGTGGCAGAGACAAGAAAGTCAGCACGGATGGCTACGAGGGTCTTGAATGCCAGGCTGAGGAGGTGCATGGGCTGATTAGGGTGAAGGGCAGAGGCCCTGCCCTACCCAGGACCCACAACCCCAGGCTCATTCACTCATCTACTCTGGCATCCAACATCCCGTGTGTTTGGTACCTCTGAGAACTCAGTGACCCAGTCACCCGGTGCTCAGGGACCCTACTGTGGATTCAGGTGGACAGAAAACAGAGCCATTTAAAGTTGGGGGCAAGGGTCCTGAGTCACCTGCTGGGGGCTGGGGTGGCCAAGGAAGGCTGTCCCGAAGGGGGGGAATGAGTGGGAGCCACCAGGGAAATGGTGTGGAGTAGGGACATTCCCAGCAGGAGAAACTGCCTGAGCAAAGGCCCAGAGGGGTTGAGGTTGTTGGGTAAAGACAACATGGCTAGAACACAGTGGGGGTGGGGTGGGATATCCAGCGGGTCCCTGAGGACTGGGGCACAGCAGAGAGCCACCCAAACCCCTGAAGAGCTTGAGTGGGGGTGCCCTCCAGGAGGATGGGTTCCTGCAGCTGTGGGGGTGTGGCGGTGGCAGGGATAATATCCGCCTGGACTAAGATATGGAAGTGGGGCTCTAGGGAGTGAGGAGGACTGGGTAACCATAACCGCTGCTGCCGTCCCCTGACTGCGATGGGGTCAGTGGTTTGGAGTAGAGCGTGAGAGCCCGGTTCCTGACTATGGTCTTCTGGACTTCTCTGCAGCCTCATTCCACGTCCTGTCCACCCCCCCCCCCCCCCCCCGCCCAGAGACCAGTCCTAGGGGCTCAACCCAGCGAAGTGCAGTCCCCGTGAGCAAGGCCAGCACACTCTAGCCTGCCTGCATTGCCCCGCCGGGGTCCCCTGGGTCTCCATCCACCCGCCCCCTCCACCCCCGCCCTACCGGAGTTCCCCGGGCCAGGCCAGATCCCCGGAGGCCTCGGTCGTTCCCACACCCGTCCCGGGGGCCCCTCTCCACGGAGCGTCGCCGGGGCCCCAGCGGTCGCTAGGCTGCGGGCTGGGGCTCCCGACCAGGCCCGGCTCCGCTGGCGGTGGCGGCTGCAGCGCAGATGGCGGCGGAACCCGGGCGCCCGTGGGTCCAGGCGCGCACCGCATACGGCGCTAGCGAGGCGCTGCGACGGGCCGTTGGCCGCCGGCGGGACCACGGGCCGCAGGCCAACGGGCCGGGCCCTGAAGAAACCCGCGCCCCGGGTCGCCTGGCTCGCCTGCGGGGTCAGCTCCGGGCCGAGGCGGCGGCGCGGGCCGACGAGCCTCGGCTGCTGAGGCTGGTGGAGCGCGCGGGGGCCGCGGCGGGGGAGGCCCGGGCGCCTGGGGCCGCGGGGCGAGCGGATGCGCGCAGCAGCGGCTCGGTGTGCTCGGTGTGCGGAGAGCCGCGCGGCGGGGCCACCTACCCGGCGGGGGTCCTGGAGGTGAGCGAGCGACGGCTGCAGGAGGGCCTGGCGGCTGTGCGCGCCGAACTGGGCGCGGGGCTCGAGGCGCTGCGCGCGGAGCTGCGTGCGGAGCTGGACGCCCTGCGCGAGCTGCTGCCGCCCCCGCCGCCGCCCGCCCGCCGGGAGCCCCGCGCCGCCCCCCGCGCCGTGCCCCGCGGCCCAGCCCTGCTGCGGGCGCTCGGAACCATGAATGCCTTGGCCGCGGCCGCGAGACCCGCCAACGACACCCCGGACGGCCCCGCGGACGGCGGCGCGAACAGGGCCCCGGCCAGGAAGAACTTCAAGAAGACGCCGGTACCGCCCGGGGCCGCGCAGGGCAGCGGGGATTGAGGGCGGACCCCGCCGGGGGTCACCGGGACCCGGGACAGATCCACGCACCTCGTGGATGGAGAAGGAGCCTCAGACGCCGTCTGCTAGAGCTCCGGCCTTGGGATGTAGCTATCCGGACGCGAAGAGCCTGGGGACTCCCGGGGATCAGGTCTGGGGAGTGCAGACGGCTTTGCGCCTGAGACCCAGTCCGGGCTGGAGGAGGGGCGGAGGCCCTTTTGGCCTTAAACCTGCAGAAGGGTCTGCCTCAGGGGAGGGTGCCGGTTTTTTCAGTTCTGGGGTTTTTGTTTTTTGTTTGTTTTTCTTAAGGGTCTTGGGCCCAAGGCTGGGCCTCCAAGCACTGAGATAATGTGTGACCCACACTTAACTCAGCAGACATTAGGGGCACGTGGGTGGCTGGGACATTATCACCTGGACACAGCCTCACTCAGGACAATGCTGCGCAGATGTGCAGCCGCAGTCCACAGGCCATGAGCTGGAGGGCAGCCCGACCCTGGCCAGCTTCACTCTACTGGTGTACCCAGCTTGTCACTGCACAGTAGTGCCTGGACACAGTGGCGACTCAGCTTCGCTGTGGATGGTGATGCCAAGGACACTTAACCCTTCACCTAGTCTCGCCACAGGCTCTCCAGAAAGTGTCGCCCTACGCTCAGTCTCTACAACCTAACCTCCCATTATCAGCTAGGCTCAGTTTCACTAGCTGTCCTTGTTACCAGGACCCACTCACCTACCACAGTCTGCAGCAGAAGCTTCTCATCTCCTGGCCTCAGGGAATTGTACGTTTAAGTCACTGTTTAACCCGTACAGAGGGGTCGGTCAGCCAGCTTGTTTTTTAAAATAAAATGTGTAGTCTAAAGACTTTAGCAGGTGGTGTTTCTAGGACCTGCTAGTTTTTCTCCATGGAAATGGGGGCAGCTTCTCCCTCTAGAGGAATCAGAGGAGGTCTCCACGTTCTGGGTGGCTGGCTGGGACTGGCTGTGATGGGGTAGAGTCGGGGTGTTGAGGGGTCTCCCTGTTGTGCAGCACACCAAGGCCTCAGTGGGCTTAGGGTAGGAATGCCGGCTCCGTGGGAGAGGCAGTGCTCTCCCACCCCACCCCCCGCAAGGTACGTGAGGGCAAGGTCACTCTGCATCGTTTATTGTGGGAAGGGGTTGAATCTGGCTCCTAGGGGTCCTGCCGGAGCCACAAATTGAGGCCCAGGCTCAGCAGAGCCCCATGCACAGGGGCTAGGAACGCAGTGGGGACCGAGGCTGCTGCACGGATGGAGGCACCGAAAGAGGCTGATACCCTGCGCCCCCCTAGAGGTTGCTGTGGGCGGAAATTCTCCCTGAGTGGTGTGGGGCTTGAGCCAGGGAGCCCGGCCTGGGGCACAGTCTGGAACTGGGCCACCTGGGGTTTTGGGGCAGAGACAGATCAAGACGTGGGTGGCCTGGGGTTTCAGGAGGCAGGGAGGAGGAGGGTAGCACTGCCCAGGGAAGAGGTTGAGGCCCCACCTGCGCACGCCCAATGGGGACCGGGTCCTCGAAGACGGTCCAGACAACCGCGGGTTGGCAGCCAGGTGTGGTCAGTGACCCTGCGTAGCGGTAGTAGCGCAAGAGGCCGGAGGCACCCGGCAGCAGCGAGGCCAGTGGAAAGGTGGATGTCAGATTCACCGAGGCCCCTGGGCAGGGGAGGGGAGGTGGGATTGGAGGCAGCCAGTCCCCACCTCCAGCACCCCTGAGACACCACCACCGCCCCCCATCCCCCCCTGCCGCCCGTGACCCTGTGGCTCCTCACCGCGCTGAGACACGTTCTTCAGGCCCGACACAAGGGCGGAAAAGTTGGCATTATCAGTGTCCTGCTCCTGGGGAGGAGACTCCAAGTGAGAGGGGCTCCAAGTAGACGGGTCTCAAAGGGGGAACTCCAAAGGGATCTAGGGGAGACTGTAAGTGGCAAGAGGGTATGCTCCCAGTAGAGGTCAGCTGGGAGATCTGCGAGAAGGTCACCCTCCACTGACCCTGCAGACCCAGGACCTCTGGCTGGCCCCATCCTCCTACAAACCTTATGCACTCCCCCCACAGCTTGACAGGCTCATTCTGCCCCCTTTGCAGACCTCCTTTCTGGGGAGCACAAGCTGTCACAAAGCCCCTCTCTCCCTCTCTTACTACCAGGGGCCCTCCCTCACCGCCAACTGTACCGCCAGCACGGCCAGCCCGTCAGGGTGACTTCGCGCCTCCCCCAGGCTCTGGTACCTCGTGTTCACGTGGACCACATGCATCTGGAGAGGCACAGATCATGAGAGGTACCAGTTGTCCCTTCCACGGGCCACTCCCACCACCCTACCCCATGCCCAAGCCCACCTCCATGGGGCGGCGCTGCCCATCCAGGCTGTGCTCTGAGCCTGCTTGCCCAGGGCCCCCCCAGTGGAAGTGCAGCTGCAGCGCGCGGTAGGCAGGCAGGGGCAGCCCAGCGCCCCGAATCTCCAGGAGGCTCTGCGGGCCAGCGTCCACGTGGAGCACCACTGAGGGTAGGGAAGCACGTGACTCTCTCTTCCACACCCCCCCCCCCGCCTTGTGCTCTTAGGGCCCAGGGTGCCAACACAGATCCCCTTTGGCCAGTCTGCTCCCTGGCTGGGCTTCCACAGAATTGGTACCTCATTTGGGGTCCAGGCCCCTCTGCGGGTCAGACAGCAGGGGAATACCCACCCTGCAGGGACGGGGGACAGGGTGATCCTCCTATGGCTGGAGTTTTGACCCAGCACAGCTGTGTGTGATATTGGGCAGTTGTGATGACATCCTGATGCTGGGGAGGGCACGCTCTGACTTCTGGGAATGTCCTGATTCCTAGTCCAAGGGGGCAATGGCTGATTGCTATTGCTGGGGAGTGGTTTCCTGTTGGAGGTGTCTTTACTAACATGTGTGGATGTTCCTGTGCTGATTGTGGAGATTTTGATCCTTGTGTGTGTGAGGGTGGGGAGGGGCAGGTAGTTCCCACTCCCAGGTGGTTCCTGCTTCTGTCTGGGTGGCAGGGGCGGGGGGTTGGGGGCGGTTCCTGGTCCCAGGGTACTGACCTGTATGGCCATTATTCTCCAGGGTCCATGGGCCTGGAGGTGCTGAGTTGTAGCCTTGGAAGATGAAAGGTCCCAGGGTGGGGTCCCGCTGGACTAAGTGAAGGTCAATGTTGATGGGGGACTGGGCTGGGCCCCCACAGGCAGGGGCCACCTCCTTCCAGTGGGTGGGGCCTGAGGAAAAAGGCTAGGAATCTGCGGATGGGTTACGGAGGCAACTTGGGGGTACAAAGAGGAAGACAGATGTCCTTCACACATACACAGAGAATTGCCCAGCCTCAGGAAGCTTATCTCTGCCTCCCCCCCCAACCCCCACACACCTAGACAGGTCACAACTGCCATACACACCCTAACCTAGCTGGATCACAAAGTTTGTAACTCTCAAACAGGCAGGCCATACTGCAATCACCTGCAGGTAGACTGTCCCACAGGGAGTGGGGGTGGAATGGTCCCCTGGCCCAAAAGTCCCACGCCCACACGGGACACCTGAAACACCTGCTCACACATGGGCTGGCCACACCGACAGGCTTACAGGCCCCACCGATACGAACAGCTTGGCACACGTGCAGGACTGGAGGTCACATCAGCAACAGACCTGGACACACATGCAGGGGGACAGTCACAGCCAGCTGCTGTGACCCAGGACTCCAGACAGAAATGTGCAGGGACCACAGCAGCTCAGCATGCACTCCGCTTTTGGGTCACGCTAGCACCAGACCATCACAGGACAGACATCCCACACAGCTTCACAAGATCCTCTGTCCTCACCGCACTTCGGGTCCTGGGAGTCATAGCACCAGGTGTCTGCGGTCAGGGGACAGGGTACTGAGATGAGGGACAGCCATCTGGGTCCTTGCCACGCTCCATCCCAGCCAGAGTCCAAGAATGGGGGTGCAGGGCTAAGGCCAGAGGAGGCTGGCGCAGACCCTGCTCTTCCGTCCCAGACTCCAGTATCTCCTCCCCACAAAGAAACCCCCCAGTGGTAGGGCTTAACAGAGAGGGGGGTGGTAGCTACAAGGGAGTGTAGATTCCAGAATGGATGGGCGGGCCCAGGTGCTCACCACTCGAGTCCCCGCACACCAACAGTGGAACAATGAGGAAGGTGAGTGCAAAGCCCTGGGAATGCATGGTGTAGCTGCTGCAGATTCCGGAGGACTGGAAAGTGCCAGAGGACAGTGGGGGTAGGCAAGGCAGCTGTTTGTTAGTGGGGAGGGTGAGGGGAGTGGCTAAGGCTTGAGGGCTCACTGGCAGGCCACTGCAGAGAAGGTCTGAGGGGGTGGTACCCAGGCAGGGCCACCGGCAGGGAAGACCGAGGTCTGAGATCACCAGGCACAGGCTCTGATCCCAGGGCCGAGTGCCAGCCAAATCACTGGTATTCACTGGAGCAAAGCCTTTTAAACGGAATCTCTCAATTAATGGGGGTGGCGCTACGATGCCCATTTAAAGATGAGGAAGGAGTTGGAGATTGGGGGCCGGGAGTGACATGCCAAGGCCACCAGGCAGGGACAGAAGATGAAAGGGGAGGGCACCTTGAATCCCAGTGCTCTTGACTTTTGAGGCTGGGGTGGGAGGGTGTCCTTCCCTTCTGCTGTGGGCTCGATACCACCACCTGCCCCAAGACCACAGCCTCTCTTGTATAGGTGTCTCCGCTGTACACCAAGGGCAAGGCGTTCCTTTGGGGGATCATCCCACCATCTGGGAAGCTGCAGCTCTCCCACTGATCCACACCCCTCAGGGGGGGTACTTCAGGCTTCTGCAGCAGCTCCTGAGGCCCGACCCCGCCTCAGGCTGTGGCCTGAGCCTGTTCCCACAATTTGCTGTCCTGCAAAGTGGGGCTGATCTCTCTTGTCCCTTGGTGTAACCAAGAAGTGACAGTTTGGAAAGAGCTCTGTATCCGGGCATGTGTGTGCCTGTGGGTGTAAGCAAAACTGGGCCAGGAGGGTGCAGGGAGGGCAGTGGGGTGGGGTGATACCTTTTTCCAATCTCCAGAGGGCCAGACTCTTCCCACTTTGGAGAAGGGGCACTGTCAGCAAAGCTGACGGCACTCAGGACCCCTCACCACCCCAGCAGGTGTGTTCAGGAATGAAGGAACGGTCCTCGAAGCTCCTAACCCCATCAAGGGACTCCCTGTTCTTTCCTGACCCTGGCCCCTCACCCACCCAGCCCGTGGGCCCCCAGTGCCCAGCCTGGAGCCAAATGTCAGGCGGCTGGGTTAGGAAGGTGAGCACAAGGGCCCACCTGAGGTTGAGTCCCTGTGGGTACCCTTTTGTTCCTTCATCACAAACTGGGGAATTCCTGAAAGGGCCATGGTCAGAGAGCAGAAGGAACAGGGCATCCTGGAGCCCTGCACCTGGCCTGGCTGGTACAGATGCTCTGACCCCTCCACCCACCCATTCCCACCACTGTGTCATGCAGCCCCGACGTGTCTGGAGTCTCCCATCCCCACTTGGGTCACACCAAGGACTGACCACACCTCTTCCAGAACACAAATTTATTTGGCATTTGGATGAAATGGTTCTCACAGCATCTTAAGAAAAGGATTAGTGCCAACCCAACCAAAAATAAACCCAAACTAAAAACCCTTAGTGAAAGGAAAACATAAAAAACAGGCATCGAGACAATGTACAGTATGGACTCCTTCTCCACCAGGTAAGTCAGGACCCGGGGGAGGAGGCCCCTCCCAAGAGCTTGGCCTGTACCTCTGGGGGCCCAGTCTCTCTCAGGAGCACAAGAGTTGCAGCTACTAGGGTTGGCCTCGGGATTCTTCATCGGACCGTGGAGCACAGTCAGATCTTACAAAGGGTGGTAGCTGGGCAAGAGGCCAAGGACAGCCAGGCTGACACCAGCTCCCCCTCGTTCCTCTCACAACCGCCCCCCAGTGGAGGTCAGCTCCCGGGCACCGACTCCTGCAGACACAGCAGGTGGGGGTCTGGAGTAGCCCTGCACATGGGCCTTCTGCCCGGCCCATGGATGCAAGTGGGCTGAGCACCCCAGCGCCGGGACAGAGCCCTGTGGCCAGTCCAGAAGCAGGTTCGCCGTTTCAGCTCACTCCCTCCTCAGCACCTCCTGTGTGCCTGATTTGCCCCAGCAGTCCTTCAGTCCCCACAGGGAGTTCCCCAGTCCCACATGGTTCCGAGGTATGGGCCAGGGACACGGGAGCTGGAAAGGACTCTCAGCTATAGAGGTCAGGCCCTCTGTGCTCTGCTGGGGCGGACACTCCAAAGGAGACAGGCTCAGGACACTCACCTGGCACCAGTAAGACCCGTGACTGTTCTCCAGCCCTCAGCTGCCCCAAGCCCAGCAGGCTGGAGGCAAAACACGCTTCCTGCTTGGTCTTCGGCGGCCAGTGTGGGCCGTGAGGGCCCAGTATGCCATTCTCAAAGTGGCAGCCCTTTGGCAAGGGGAGCTCCGGCCTGCTCGGCATGCAGCCCACCTGCCTCCCACACTCTGGGTCCTGCAAGTGCGGACAGGCAGCTCAGACTTCACACCTCTGGCCGGCTCAGGGCATGACAGTTTCTGTGGGGCAACTCAAAAACCTCACCCCGTCCTGGAGGAACACAATGGGTTTCCAATCGGAGAGTGTGAGAACGTGCCACTGAGGTCTGTCACCACAGAGCACTTCTGGTCAACCCTCCAGTCACTGCACGCTGGTCTGGAAAGGCCACACTGGGGACCAGGTACAGGGCTCCATGCGCTCAGCCACAGGGCGGAGGTGCAGACCTCGCTGAGCCTCGGGGCCACCCCAGACATCACAACGGGCCTGGGAAATGGGGGCCCCATGCCCGAGCTCTGGTGTACCACTACCACCTGCAAAACTTGGACACATATGTACACACATATAGACACACGCACACACACAAAAAGAAAAGATCCAGACATTCAACGTAGAAAAGATATGGATGTGCTAAAAATCGCACAGAACCCGCTTAATCTCGAAACCTCAGAAATGCTAAAAGCCCCATGTCAGGAGATGGGACCGCTGCCCAGGAGCAGGCAACAGGGTCCCTTGGTCCAGAGGCCCCTGCGCAGGGTACCCTGCACCCTGAGCTGCTGAGGAGCATGAGAAGGTGGCATGCGGCCACTGGGCACTCAGCCCCAGCGGTAACAGTGTGCAAGATGGACACAGCCCAGGGCATTCATTTCGGCCACCCCTCCCAAGAAAGAAACAACCCTTTATGGCACAAACATGATGGGGTGAGGGGCAGGCCAGGCCCAGAGGCTAAATCAATTAAGAGTGGGGGCTCCAGAGGCTAGCAGACAGGAGCCGGCTTAGCCCCCAACCCCCAGCAGAGGATCCAGGGCCAGAACACTCATGCGTGGCTAAGGGCCTTGGCCCAACTCCAGGGCTGCCTCTTGGGGGAGCCATGCACAGCAATGCTGGGGAAAAAATGGCAGGGTGGGACCAGGGCCTCCTGGCACAGAACTGGGCTTCACCAAGCCCAGCTAGACAGAGTGGAGAGTTCAACCTCCTTCCAAGACCCTCTTTCCTCAGGGCCTCGGGCACCAGAGGCCCAGGCCAGCACCCAGCCTGGGGAAGGGTCACCCTTGATGTTTACAGCTGGGGTGGAGTGGAGGGGATCCTCAGAGCAGTCATTGTAGTCACCTTCAAGACCGTCTACCCTCAGGCAGACCAAGTACCCAGACAATACTGACAGTTCACAAACATGGTGGTGCCTGGAAGCGCCCTTCCCGCCTCCTGGCCGCCGGGGCCGCGTGGCTTTCTGGCAGGCTCCTCTGGACGGCATGCCACAGCAAGCATGCCCACCAAAACCAGATGTGGTGCGGGGCCCATGCCCACGGTGCCATCTTTGTTCCCTACTTCTGAAAGGTGGGACTGAACGAACTCCGTCATTCTTTTGCCATTTGAAAAGAAACAGACAGGGACCAACAGCTATGCATGTTTCTAGAGCCCTCCAGGAGGCCCAGTGCAGGTGTCTGCTCCTTTGGGAGGCCGGTGTGGTCTGTGCTGCACATGCGTGCGGTCAGTGGGTTTGCGGCCGTGCAGCTGGGTCCAGGCTCACTCAGGGGCCCTTTAAGTCTCCCACGGGGATCAGGATTTTCTTGACAGCAAAAAGGTGCTCTCTGCCCGTCGAGGCCTTGGGCTGGGCCATCCTCTACACCACGGTACTGAGGGAACTGCGGCTATGGCGGCCGCCCCCTGGCAGTGCCTCTGTGGCTGGGGTGCTCCCACTCTGGCCAGGGTCAGGGGGCACAAGCAGGGCACTGCTGCTGTCAGCTGAGTCTTCCAAGTTGGCCAGAGAGGGCCCCGCAGTGGGCAAAGGGTGCTCCAGACGCCGGGGTGACGCCCCTTCACCACTGCCATCCCCTGGGCTCGGCGGCCTGGCCTCTGCCGGCTCAAAGGCATCATCGTCTGCAGGGAGACAAAAGGGTGTCAGCAGGATGGTGGGTCTGGCACAGGGGAAGAGGGCAGGAGAGAACCAGGGGACGCTCCTCCTGCCATCACCCCTCACCTCTGCCCTCCTGATAAGGGGCCAGGTGCAGGGGTACAACTAGGAGCAAGCCATGGTGTGTGGTGTGGGGGGACATGGCAGTCAGCAGATCAAAGTTAGGGGAGAGGGAACATCCTCTCAGACTTGGTGAGAGTCAAAGCAGGGCATCCCTGACATGAGGGAGTTACTGGGCTGGCAGCGGCCAGGCTGTTGCTAGAACATGGGGATGGGAATGCAGGAGACAGGGCTGGAGCAGGCAGCTCGGCAAACCTCACAGGGGTTTGAGGGAAGCTTTGTGGCAGACCACTCCGTTCAGTGTGTCTGCTCCTTATTAGCCAGTCCCTCTCTGAAAGCTTGGGCATGGGGGCCCAGCGTGCCCCTTTTTGCTGGCTGGCCTCCCCCCAGCCCCAGGAGTCCATGACCCTGCCCTGGGGAGGCTCCACGCAGGCAGCTGGGATCTCTTGCCCTCCCACAGTGGCATTCCTGGCAGGAAGCCTGTTGTGCCCTGACCCCCCGAGAGCAGACGGAAAATCCGTGTGTGCAGGGGTCAGTCACATTCCAGGTCCTGCCCACAGACCACAGAGGAGTGATCCCAGTGAACACAGCATGGCTGGCCCCATGACACCTGTCCTGCTGTGGTACATGGGTGCACAGGGAACCAGCCACCTCGGGGTAGGGCACCGCCCGCTGGTATGCTGCAAGGGGTCGTGTGTACGAGACAGTGTTCACACAGCGGCAGATGGGATGGGACACCTGAGCTGCACACCAGGCACAGGGACAAGCCAGGCAGTGGTGAGGAAGCCGGTACGTCCTTTGTGCTACATGGCCCTGTCAGGAACGGGCTTTCAGGGTATCAGATGGATAACAGATCCGAGTCATTGGGCCAACATCACAGAACCAGCGCTTTCTCCAAAGAACTGCTTCCAGACAGGAGGCAATGTCATGATGGTGTCTCTTGAGCTCACGACACATACACGTGTCTTTAGGGCCAAACAGTTGGCTCTGGGTGGGCCCCTGTAGCTCTGGGTTCGCCCTGTCCCCACAACCACCAGCACCTGGCTCCCCAGCTCTCCACAGAGCCTAGCTGGGTACGCCCCAAGGGCTGCTTGCTAAGAGGCGTTCACAGGAGGAAGGCCAGTGGCAGTGTAACAATTGCCAGCAGTCATCAGCATGGGCAACCCTGGGAAGAGCCCGCCTACCGACACATGGCAATATCTTCTACCTTAAATGGAAACCCAAGGGAAAAGCAGAAGACCAGGAGGAAGTGGAGGTTCAGGGTCCTGCGGACTGGGGGGGAGGACCACTGGCTGCACATGGTGGAAGGTTAGTGACGTGCTGCTCCCTGTCCTTGTGGGGGAAGCACCTGCGGGGTCGTAGAACACGCTGTCAGGGTTGATGGAGGCCTCGTAGGGCGGTGGCGGATCATCGGGCTGGTCAATGTCTGGGTACTTATATGCGGTGTAGGGAGGCGGAGGGTCGTGGAAGTGGAACGTGCCGCCTTCCCCATCGTCAGAAAGGTGTAGTGGCGTGAGGCCGGTGCCAAACCCGTCTGGGCCGTAATCAAAGCCAGGGATCCTCCGGCCAAGGTTGAAGTGGTGCACTGCACAACCACAGGGAGACAAGCAATAGAACCACGTCACTCAAAGGCACGCAGCTCAGTCCCCAAGTCACTCACCTCCTCTCGAGGCTGGACCTGCAACCCCAGGCCCAAGGGGTCAGGTATCCTGACTGTCACACTCGTATGCCCAGCTTGCCCACCCAGACCCCCTCCTTCAGTCCATTCCTGGCCCTAACCCATTTGCAACCCCTCACTACTTCCTGCCACTTCTGCTGCCCAGCCATCACCACACCCTCCCACCTGAGGGTCTCTGAAGCTGACCTGGTGGGAACTGAGGGTCTGAGGAAGGACTACGCTGGCTCTCAGTGCCGTAAGGCCCCCAACTGGCACAGCCCCTCAGCTTTCCTGCCACCTTGACTCAAGAGCCCTCGGGCCCTTGGGGTCTGTAACCATCCCACCGCTCCCCACATGGACTGGGGGACTGGGTGCTGGGGAGCCTGGCTTGCTTGCTGAGACAAGGAGCAATTCCAGCTCTACTGAGGGCACAGGCCTCTCACTGCAGAGAACTTGGGCTGAAGAGGGCAAGTCACACCCTAAGCTGCCTAACAGTTCTGGGTATCTGCTGCTCTGCCCCCTCTCCACCCCGCAGGTGGCCCACTCATGGTCCAGGCTGCCAGAAAAGGTAACATCACTGATCAGAACACGCAACAGCAGCTGTGGGTCCAGCTTCAAGGCCTGGAGGGGCGGGGGAGCCTGGGGGCAGCTGGCACTGACAATGTGTCCCTCCCTTCACATATCTAGGGCCTGATTTCAGGTCCCCAGGACAGCTCCTCCAGCTCCTCAGGTGCTGGGGACAAGCTGGGGCATCCCTATCAATATCCTCTCCTTCCTCCTTGCCCCTTCCTGCTTCCTGTGCCCTCCCACTCTCTCAAGGGGACCTAGCCTGGAGTGGGGCCTCCACTGGGGCTGTCATTGGCAGGGCGAGCCACACTCACAGTTGGCTCCGATCAGGGACTCAATGCGTTCCCGCCGCCTCTGGCGAAGCCGGTGGACCATGAAAAGCAGCAGCGACAGGATGAGGAAGGAGGAGATGCAGCTAACGATCAGACGCATCCCACTGGCCATGGAGTCGAATAGGCTGTTGCCATCTGTTACAGGGAGAGGAAGGAAACTGGCTGTTCTCTAAGAGGGGAGACTGACCCCCAGGTGCTTAGTGGTACGGGAAGGCCACAGCCTTTCACCACCAGGCAGGTATGTGGAAAAGGCAAGTGCTTCCTGATTCCCTGCACTTGATGATCTTGGGAGAGATGGAAGAAATGAAACAACTCAAAGTCATGAGTACTGTGCTAACACCAAAGGAGAGACACAAATTGTGGGCCAGGAATAATATTTTACCTTCCAGCCTAGCACTAAGTTCCATTCAATGAGCCCCTTCTGCCTAAGAGGCGCTGCTATAGGTCCCCGTACCCCCAACCACACAGGACAAAATCAGGCACATGTGACCAAGTTCCTGGACCCTAGACCAGGGATGCTTACCTGGGCGACTCTGTAACTCCCAGGGAACATGTGACAACATCTGGAGAGATTCTTGGTCCCCACCAACCCCTCAAGGGTGGAGGCACTATTGGCCTCTGGTGGGTAGAGGCCTGTGGTGCTGCTCAGCAGCTTGCCAAGCACAGTAAGGGCCCACGTCACAGTGCTCAGTCCCAAATGTTGACTATGCCCACATGGAGAGAGCCTGCCTTGCCCTGGTGCCCACCAGTGCTTGTCCGGTGCTTGCTGTGGATGGAGCACACGTGGTGAACACAGGAGGAGACGTGAGGGAAGAGAACTTGCGCTGGCTGAGTGCCTACAGGGGGACAGACTTCCCATGGGCTCTCACTGAGGTGAGATGGACCACTTGTACCAAGTCACAAACTAATAGAACCAGGAAGTGGTCCCGAGAGTACCTGCCTCCACCACCCAGAAGGCAGGCCACAGACTGTCAAGTTCCACCTCTGTGACAGCCATGCAGGCAGATCCCAAGGAGACACTTCATGACCAACAAGGATTCCATGTGAGAGGCCGGGCTCCTGGGGCCCTTCTACTGCTTCCGCTGGCCCAGCCAGCTCCACACCAATGCAGATGGTCTGAGCTCACTCTTGCCCTCCTCCCACAGGGCCAGGGAGCCTCCCTCAAAGCTGCACTTATTGCTGACAAAACTTGGGAAGTAAATATGTATAAAGGATACATCCTCTCCCCAATTAGCTGCTTTTCTGGTGCCTCTGATCCTCTTCCAGTGTCAAGGGAACATTTCATCTGTCTGTGGGAGGACAACTGTCAGCTCAGGGGGCTGCTGACATGTCTGTTAATTGGTGGCCAGCTCAGAGATCCCAAGGGGGCACCTGCTTAAGCAACAGTCCCTTTGCAACGACTCTTACTAATCACTTCCAAAATAAACTCAAGGACACAGTAAAGGTCCCTGACCATCCCTCCATGGTGATTACCAGGAAGGAGGAAGCACCCCCTAGAAGAAAGCCACCTGCAGTCACACACAAAGAAGACAGCACTGTCCTAGGAGACAGAAGCCAGCTCTTGGGTCCTTGGGGACTCACACCATGACTGGTCAGCTATAAATGTTGCCTATCCCAAGGTCACAAAGATTTTTCTATGTTCTCTATTTTCTTTTAATGTACTTAATTTTTTTTTAGAGTATATATTTTTCTTCTAGAAGTCTTACAATGTAAGGTTTTATAGTTAGGTCTATGACCATTTTTTTTATTTATTTGAGAGAGAGAGAGACATTGAGAGAGACCATGAGAGGCGAGAAGGTCAGAGGGAGAAGCAGACTCCCTGTGGAGCTGGGAGCCCGATGTGGGACTCGATCCCAGGACTCCGGGATCATGAACTAAGCTGAAGGCAGTTGCTTAACCAACTGAGCCACCCAGGCACCTGGTCTATGACCATTTTGAGTTAATTTTTATACATTGTAAGATGTGTAGTTAAAGGTGTGTATGTATGTATGTGTGTATATATATATGCAAATATATATTTGCATATATATTTTTTTAATATGGATGTCCAACTGTTCCAGCACCATTTGTTTAAAGATATCCTTTCCCCATTTAATTGCCTTTGTACTATTGTCAATTATTAGTTGACCATATAAGTGTGGGACTATTTCTAGACTATTTTGTTCCAGGGATCTACGTGTCTCTTCTTCTGATAATATCACACTGTTTTGATTACTATGACCATACAGTAGGTTTTAAATCAGGTACCATGAGTCCTCCAACTTTGTTCTTCTCAAAAACTGTTTTAGCTAGTCTAATTCCTTTGCCTTTCTACATAAATTTTTTTTATTTTTTTAAGTTTTGTTTTGTTTTAAATTTCTAAGTAATCTCTACATCCAATGTGGGACATGAACTTGCAACCCTGAGATCATGAGTTATGTGTTTCACTGATTGAGCCAGCCAGGCACTCCTCTATATAAATTTTAGAATCAGCTTGTCAATGTCTGTAAAAAGTCTGCTGGAATTTGGGTTAGGACAGCACTGTATCCATAAATAACTTAGGGGTAATTAACTGCCTAATGATACTGAGTCCTATGATCCATGAACATGGTATACCTCTCCTCTGATGTCTTTCATCAGTATTTTATAGTTTGTGCATATATTTGGAAGGTTTATGCCTAAGTCATGTTTTTTGGTGCTACTGTAAATGGTACTTTTTAAAAATCTTTAAATTTCCAACTATTCACAGGTAGTATATATAAAAACAATGGAATCTTGTATATTGACTTTTTATGTGGAGACCCTGCTAAACATACTCAATTAATTTTAGTAACTTTCTTGCAGCTCCTTTGCAATTTTCTATGCAGACAATCATATCATCTACTAAAAAAAAGATAATTTCATTTCCCCTTGTGATCTGGATACCTTTTCATTTTCTGGCACTGCCCTTGACCTCCTGTAGAATCCTAAACAGAGTGGTAAGAGCAGACATCCTTGCCTTGTTGAAGGGGATACTTTCCCAACATCCCAGTTTGGGTGGCAGTTTTCTCTGTCCTTGTTGGAATACAGGTACTTCCCAGGAGAAAACACTCAGCTTGGGAAGCAGGCAGGAGCCTGCAAACATAACACTAAACAAGAGGCAGGAATAAGCCCTGGATAAGCTGCTCTGGCTGCACAGGAGAATGGCCTGCAGCAGCTATGGTCTCAACCAGATGCCCTGAAAGCCCTGTTCTGCTGAGAAGTCCTCAGGGCTTGGCAGGCCCTACAGGTCTTACACAGGTCATTTTGACAAAGCCTAGATGGAGGGGTAAGGCAATACGGATAGATTCCTAAGAAATGGAATGAGAAATACATGTGATGTGGCTTGTAAAAGCCAGTCTTCGACTCCTGTGGAAGGTAAGTGAGCTGGGGGTTCAGAGTGATGTGCCCAGGACACAGGAGACCTGGTAAGCACCGAATCAGTGCTTGTCAGAATCCCATAGGAATGCATCTTATACAAGCAGGTACGATTTACCCTGTGAGACAGGGAGGCCCAAGTGTACCCTCACTGAGTTCCACTCTCCCTGGTAGGCTCTTCTGTACTCTTCACAGCCGACTGCACCTCTAGGACATGTGCCAAAGTGTCTGATTCAGCCAAACCTCAGACACCCTCTGGCACTGCTTTGCCCTCTCCCGCAGACGCCCTTCCTGGCATGCAGGGACAATGACAACTCTCTACTTAATGAGAGTTCTAGTTGTTGTGGCTCTCACACACCAGTTCCAACTCTTGTCCCACGAGCACTAAGCAAACCAGTTTCTCCTCCACAGGGGCCCTGGAGGATGGAGAAGGCCACCACGCCCTGCCCAAGCTTCTCTTCTACGGGGTCCATGAGCTTAGGGACTTCCACAAGGCCCTGCCCATGTCTGTCTCACACTGCCAAGATAAAAAAACAAATTCATGCTTTTGATTTACAGTTCTCTTGAGATTATGAATTCACAGAGATGCCAACTGCAATGGTGTGGAGAATAATCCAGCAAGTTGTATGACTGTGATGCCCACTAACTGTCATACAGAGTACACTGCTACCTGCTGCTCTTTTCTTTTTCCTTTGGAAAGGAAAGGAAGAGGGCTATCTAGAGACCACACGCCTGCATAATGTCTAATCACAAACACCACCTGGTAGAATGGAGTTAGTTTCTCAAAACTTTCTCCTGAAAGATTTTAGCGGTAGAAACCGATGACTATAAGCAAATAAAAACTGTCATTACCCCCCCACTCACCAAACACAGAAAAGAGCTAAAATGGGGACATAAATCTTGAGAGGAGAAAGATAGGTCAGATTTAAAGCAATCAGTTACAGCTGATTCATGAACAGGCACCCTCATTCAAATTCAAGTTCACTGATGTACAATACTGGTTACCTACCTGAGAGCTGACACAAGCCAACCTGTGAGGTGGCAGTTAGAGAAGGCTGGGTCATGTGACACACACATGCTCTCAAGAGTAGTTGGCCATCAAAGCTGGCTGAACAGCTCCCTAAACAAAATGTTGCTATGCCATGTGCCATGAGCTCTCACGAGTGCCCAACACTGAGAAAGCGAAGGAACATCTGGGCTCCAGCTTAGAACACAGGGGATGACTTGTGACCCACCATCAGTCTCACCTGGGTCCAGGCACATGAACTTGCAGCATTCCTTGGGGTCCTTGCGGTACTGCTGACAGCCCTGGGGCCTCTCACAGAGGGCAGCCACACACATCTCAGGCTCCCCACCATGGCAGGTGCAGCTCAGGCATGGGTCGTCTCCTTTGGGGGTGAAGTAGAACCCCTCATCCACCACATTGTCCTTGATGTCAACGCATGTTTGACCTGCAACATGCACATACATGCATATATGTATGCATCATCGGGCAGCAGACACGACAACAGGAGAGTTAGCAAGATCAACCAGAGAGCCCTCTCAGTGCTAAAGTGTGTGAGTCTGGCCCACAGCCACAGGAAGTGGCTATCCGAGAGAGGCTGTCTCTACAACTCGCTGTTAGGACAAAGCCTGATCAGGGCACACCTGGCCATGAGCCCAGACAGCTGGGAGAGAGAAGAGTGCTAGATGCCAGGGAAAAGCCCATGGAGAAGTGTTTGCTTTCAAGGATTTGCCTAAGCAGTTTACTTAGAGATTTCCTCAGTTTTAAAATGTAGCTGTCATGCACGTTAACCATTTTACAACACATCTGAGAATGTCTCCAATGACTCTCCCAAGAAGCTGCTGGCTCCGCTTGAAAACACAGTCCACTAGTCCTGAGAAACACACAGTAAACTCTGTACAGAGCTGTTGTGGGGCAGGAGGAAGAGAAATGACCATCGCCAGAGACGAGAGAAAGCTGACAGCTCAGAGCCCTAAGCCAGACCCAGACACAACAGATAGGCGCCTGGAGGAAGGGATGAAGGATGAGGCAGGGGCAGCTCTCCAAAAGACACATGCTCAGTGAAAGGCAAAGGGACATGAGAAGATGTTTCCATCCCCAAATGGAGTAAAGATATCTAAAAACGCGCATCACAAATCCCACAACCATGGGTCTGTGCCTCACTGAAGACTGGGGTTGGGGTGCCTGGGTGGCTCAGTTGTTAGGCACCTGCCTGTGGTTCAGGTCATGATCCTACGGTCCTGGGATCAAGCCCCACATCAGGCTTCCTGCACAGTGGGAAGCCTGTTCTCTCTCTCCCACTCTCCCTGCTTGTGTTCCCCCTTTCGCTGTCTCTCTCCCTCTGGCAAATTATAAACAAATAAATGAAATTAAAAAAAAAAAAAAGAAAGAAAGGACTGGAGTCAGATCTGCATCGCTCATGTGGTCAGGAATATGCAGGGCAAGAAACTCACATAGAACTGATCTCTGTTAGAAGAGAGAAAAAAAGAATGAAGAAAAATGAGCAGCCCTCAGAGAAACTTGGGACACCGCTAAGTGCACCATCACACACAAAACAGAAGTACCAGAAGAAGAAGAGAGCAGAAGGAGCAGAAAAAAGTATCTGAGGAAATAGCAGCTGAAAACTTCCCAAACTCATTGAAAAACAAAACCTATACATGTAGGAAGTGTAACAAACTCCAAGTTGGATAAATACAAAGAGCCCTAAGCACGTCAGACACACACATCATAGTAAAAATGCCGAAGGCAGACGCTTAACAACTGAGCCACCCAGATGCTCCATAAATGAGTATTTTTCCCCTCTTAACTGAATGAAAAAGCAATGTAAGAGATACTGTGTTTATGGGGTGTCTGGGTGGCTCAGTCAGTTAAGCGGCTGCCTTTGGCTCAGGTCATGATCTCAGGGTCCTGGGATTGAGCCCCACAATGGGCTCCCTGCTCAGCAGGGAGCCTGCTTCTCCCTTCCCTCTGCCTGCCACTCTGCCTACTTGTGCTCTCTGTCAAATAAATAAATGAAATCTTAAAAAAAGATATTGTGTTTGTAATGTAGTACTGGGCCTCTAACATATAGAAATGTAATGTATGTGTTTGCTGATAACAGCCCAAAGGAGGTGTGTGGAGCAAAACTGTTCCAGGCTAAGGAAATGACTGGAGGTGGTAATTAAGAATGTTTTGTTTGTTCGCAACACTAATAGACCTAATGTGTGTAATGATAATACCAGAGAAAGAAAGAAAGGAAATTGAGTTTTAAGAGGTAACATTCCACATATCACTGAAATGAACTTAGTATCAATCTGAAGCTAATGTGAATAAAATGTATATCGTAGAATGTATATATAGATATACACGGAGTTAGTGTTAATAGTTACAGTTATCTGTGAATATACTAAAAAGCACTGAATGTACACTTTAAATGAGTGAATTGTAAAGTATGTGAATTATATCATAATAAAGCCGTTAAAAAAAAAAAAGAGATGATGGCTAAGATCTTCCCATTATTAATAAAACACATAAATCCCCAGGGGTCCTAAAAGGACCAATAAAAATAAATCAGTAACTTGGGCCGCCTGGGTGGCTCAGTTGGTTAAGCCACTGCCTTTGGCTCAGGTCATGATCCCAGGGTCCTGGGATTGAGTTCTGCATCAGGCACCTTGCTCATTGAGGGCCTCTCTCTGCTTCTGCCTGCCATTCTGCCTGCTTGTGCTCTCTCTCTAACAAATAAATAAATAAATAAAATTAAAAAAAAAAAAAATCAACGACTAGACACAGTGTGATGAAACCTCAGCATCTCAACGAAGAGAACTCTCAAAAGCGACAAGAGAGAAAGATTACCTGCTGTTCTGTGACATTACCTCTGGGCAATGGTCAGTCAGGTATGGCCACAAGGCGGGGTACAGGGGAGGCAGGGGTAAAAAATGTGCATTATACTCATAGGTTCTGGATGGACAGAGTCATTGCACACCAACAAGGGATCACACAGGAAGAACACCAAGCGTGCTGCTCAACCAAGTGGGGGTGGGGAGCAGAGAAGGAGTGAGGAGCCACAGCAAGTGCTTTACTGGGGGTCAGGGCAGAGTACACAGCAAAGGCATGGGGGGATTTCACTGGAACACTTGACCATCACTAGGTCACAGTCAGAAGGGAAGAAGGAGAACTCATGGCAGAGGCTGACCTTATCACACTGGGGCACCTGGCCACCTTGGCAGGGTGCTCACAGTCTGCTCGTGAAGCAAGAAGATAAGACGTTTTAAAATTTATAATATACCTAACAAACCAAGGAAAGGCATATGAGAGTTCAGAGTAAGGAATAGGCAGAAACAATAAAATACCATCTTCAAAGTCTTGAGAAAAAGTAACTGTTAACCAACAGATCTAGACCCAGCTAAACGAACATTCAGGACTGGGGGCAAAAAATACAGACCTTTCGTTCAGAGAGTAAAAGACTGTAGCACTAACACCACAGCCATGTCTCAAAGAGCTCCTGAAGAATGTATCTGAGAAATAAAAAGCTGAACCCAGAAAGAAGTGGGATGCGTGAAGAAATAATAAAGAAACTGATGAACATGAGAAGAAAGGTACACAAATGCTAACTTCATAAAACAGAAAGTGATTCATCTCAGAAGTATAAAAACAAAGTAAACGTAAAATAATGGACAAGTACATGTAAGTCAGAAGCTGGGGAACAACTAGAGCAAAAGCAATATATAGAGTGGGGTTTTTTTGTTTTTAAAACTTTTTATTTTTAGGTGCACAAGGAAGTGTGTCAAGCGGCCCTTCAAAGAATTGAGCTTTAGGGCTGAAATGGCTGCCACTGGAGAAAAAACAAAACAAAAAAACCCCTCTGCTTTCCAATTCCAGCTGACAGTGACTTTTTGACTGATACCCATAAAAGAATTCATTCAAAAGCACACTTGTCCTCAGCAGCCTGTGAGGTCCCTTGGAAATTCATTGTCTAGGGAAGGGGAGGTGTATCCAAGCTGCAGACGCACGGCACGTTCTCTGCAGAACTGGATGATAAGGGCTGGTTCCAACCATCCTCCCAATGTCCCTTTTTAAGCCTTCTTAGAAGCGGGTTCGCACAGTGAGTAGAAATTAGGCCCCCTGCAGTTTAGATCTTCCTCACTTGATCAGTGAACGCGAAGTGGCACCAGTCCACACAATGAAGCAAATCACAGGCTTCATTAGGGAGAAAAGAAATTACTGTGCAGCAAATTCTGTAAATTTGTAATTCAGATCTTAGAATGGCCTCACAACATAGGGTCTTTGTATTAACAGGAAGGAAATTAGAGACACTGACTGCCTTCAGATTAAAAAAAAAAAAAATTCATTATGCCTTTTTAAAACGTAAGGGTAACCACTAACATGACAGGCATATGTAACACAATTTCTGAACCAGTATAGGAAAAAAAAGAGACTAGAGAAAAGTTGATTAAGTTCATGTAAGTCTGGAAAAGATAAAACGAAGAAAAATCCTGCGTAAACAGCAGAGAATAAGGTGCCAAAATCAATTTGAAGACTGAATTAAAAGAGTACAAAAAGGCAAACTGAAAGGAAGCTAGCACAAAAAGATGTAATAACAATGAAAAAAAAAAATAGTTCACATGTGTTGAGAGCTTTCTATGTGACAGGGACTGTTCTTTGCACTGCACATATGTTAACTGATCTTTCCCAACAACAAGGTGAGGTGGGTGCTCTACTACCCCCTTTTCCTGATGTGGAACCCAACTATTAAGCCTCTTCTCATAACGCCATTGTGCAGCTACCGCTGGAAAAGAAGTATGACTTTAAGCAAAACCAACGAAAACGAATATGGATAAAAAGGGACCATTACATTATAATAAAAAGTTTCAATTTAGGAAGCTATAATAATTATGAGTACTTATCCTTTATCAGGGGGTTGGGCCTCTGCCTTTGGCCTAGGTCATAATCTCAGGGTCTTGGGATTGAGCCCCGCATCGGGCTCTCTGCTCAGCAGGGAGCCTGCTTCCTCCTCTCTCTCTCTCTGCCTGCCTCTCTGCCTACTTGTGATCTCTGTCAAATAAATAAATAAAATCTTAAAAAAAAAATAAGCCTGAGCTAATAAATGTATAAAAAGTCTTATGGCCAAGAGTTTAAGCACATATGGAATAGTAACAAAAATCCTAACAACAACAGAACATAAATATCATGTTATCTGACCACAATACACATAAGCCACTAAATTAAATCAGAGACTATTAGTAAATACAGTAAATGATCTATGATTAACCTATGATAAGAATGATTTCCTGGAAGGGGGAAATATACCAACCACAAAAGGATAGGAGGCATCTTCTGGAGGGCTGGAAATATTCCAATCTTGGTTTGGGGAAGTTGTTATACAAGTGTATAATTTCAACAAACTTGCACTTAAGATCTGCATACTTTATTGTTTATAAGTACAGGGAAAATAAAATTTAATGCCTTATATTAGAAAAAACTAAATATTAAGGAGATAAGGATCTAACTCTAGAAGGTGGAAAAATAAAAGGGTAAACCTGGGGTGCCTGGGTGGCTCAGTGGGTTAAAGCCTCTGCCTTCGGCTCAGGTCATGATCCCAGGGTCCTGGGTTCGAGCACCACATCGGGCTCTCTGCTCAGCAGGGAGCCTGCTCCCCCTTTCTCTCTGCCTGCCTCTCTGCCTATTTGTGATCTCTGTCTGTCAAATATTATTTATACTTTCTTCTTTCTTGATTAGTCTTCCTGAAGGTTTGACTCTTTGATTCATCTTTGTGAATATTCGGTTTTGGGTAGTAATGGATTCTCACTATTGTGTATCTGTTTTCTGTGCTGTTAATTTTGTTCTTTTTTTAAGATTTTATTTATTTATTTGGCAGAGAGAGTTCACAATAGTCAGAGAGGCAGGCAGAGAGAGAGCAGGGGGAATAGGTTCCCTGCTGAGCAGAGTGCCTGATGAGGGGCTCCATCCCAGGACCCTGAGATCATGACCCGCTAAGGGGGGAGCCTGTTTTCTCCTCTCTCTTTCTGCCTGCTTCTCTGCCTACTTGTGATCTGCCTCTGTCAAATAAATAAAATCCTAAAAAAGAAAAGAAAAGGGTAAACCTAATGAAAGTAAAAGGATAGAAACTGACAGTAGAAATTAATGGCCCAGGGGCGCCTGGGTGGCTCAGTGGGTTAAGCCTCTGCCTTCGGCTCAGGTCATGATCTCAGGGTCCTGGGATTGAGCCCTGCATCGGGCTCTCTGCTCAGCAGGGAGCCTTCTTACCCCTCTCTTTCTGCCTGCCTCTCTGCCTATTGGGACTCTCTCTCTGTCCAATAAATAATCATATGATCTATAACCTATGATAAGAGTGATTTCCTAGAAGGGGGAAATATACCGACTACAAAAGGATAGGAGGCTCAGGTCATGATCTCAGGGTCCTGGGATGGAGCCCCGCATCAGGCACTCTGCTCAGCAGGGAACCTATTCCCCCTGCTCTCTCTCTGCCTGCCTCTCTGACTATTGTGAACTCTCTCTGCCAAATAAATAAATAAAATCTTAAAAAAAGAACAAAAGAACAAAATTAACAGCACAGAAAACAGATACACAATAGTGAGAATCCATTACTACCCAAAACCGAATATTCACAAAGATGAATCAAAGAGTCAAACCTTCAGGAAGACTAACCAAGAAAGAAAAAAGTATAAATAATATTACGAATCAAAAGGTCAAAGTGATATATACGAATGCTTCCAAAAATCACAAGAGAATGCTTAGAGAATTGTACGAGAATGAAGCAGAAAATTTAGATATATAGGTTATGTCCTAAATAAATATGACTTATTGAACTGACTGAAAAGGAGCCAGGAAACTCGAGTACATCTATAATCATTAAAACAACTAAATAAGTATGAAAAATCTATATCCAGGATATCCACACATAGACACACACACATGCAGGCACACACACCAGTCTTAGCTCTGTCCACTGAAAGGGCGTAAAAGCCATGAATATAACTAATGCCCAGGTCCTCCAAGGCACTCTGGGAGAAGGCTGAGTCCAGAGAGTACAAGATGAACTAGAAAAAGAAAGCAAACAGAAGGAAATAATAAAAAGCAATCATCAGTGAAACTGAAAGAGAATAATCAATGATACAAAAAGCTGGTTCTCAAGAAAAATCGACAGAACTGATAAACCTCTAGCAAAATCAAACTGGGAAAAACTCAAATCACCAAGGGCAGGAATGAAATAGGGGACATCACATAAATCCTGCCGTCATAAGGTTAATAAGAGAACACCAGAACAACTCTATGCCCATAAATCTGAGTACTTGCAGGAAATGGATCAATTCTTTTTTTTTTTTTAAGATTTTATTTATTTATTTGAAAGACAGAGATCACAAGCAGACAAAGAGGCAGGCAGAGAGAGAGGAAGGGAAGCAGGCTCCCTGCAGAACAGAGAGCCCGATGTGGGGCTCAATCCCAGAACTCTGGGATCAAGACCTGAGCCGAAGGCAGAGGCTTTAACCCACTGAGCCATCCAGGCGCCCCAAGAAATGGATCAATTCTTTGCAAACCAGAAACTATAAAAAATTCACTCAACGTGAAACAGACAATCTGAACAGTCCTGTAACCAACAACTAAGTAGAATGCATAATTTAAAAACTAGCCCCAAAAGAAATCTCAGGACCAAGTGGATTCAATGCAGAATTCGACCACTACAGACAGTGGCTGCAAGTGGGTGTGGTTATAAAGGAATAATAGGGAGGCTCTTTATGGTGCTGGAATTACTCATATCTCAACTGTGTTAAAGGAACCTACACAAGTAGGGGCGCCTGGCTGGCTCAGTGGGTTAAAGCCTCTGCCTTTGGCTTGGATCATGATCCCAGGGTCCTGGGATTAAGCCCCACTTTGGGCTCTCTGCTCTGCAGGGAGCCTGCTTCCTCCTTTCTCTCTGCCTGCCTCTCTGCCTGCCTCTCTGCCTACTTGCGATCTCTATCTGTCAAATAAATAAATAAAATCTCTTTAAAAAAAAAGGAACCCACACAAGTAATAAAATTCTATAAATCCCTCTCTCTCTCTCTCTCTCTCTCACACACACACACACACACGTGCACAAGCATAAATGAATACAAGTAAACCTGAAAATAGCTGAATAAGATCAGTGGATTATGTCCATGTCAATAATCCTGGTTGTGATATTATACTACAGTTTTGCAAAACACTCCCATTTGGGGGAATAAGGCAAAATATATTAACGAATCTCTCTAATTTACTTTAAATGCATCTGAACCTACAGGATCTCAATAAAAATGTCAATTTCAAAAATAAATAAATAAATAAACACATACACATAAATATATACCAGCATAAATGGGTCAAATTAACCATAAAAATAAATAACGGTACTCATGAATTATAATCCATCTTATATAATAAAAATCCAAGAGTGCATTCTAATACAAATAAAGAGATTAATAAATGGGGGAGAAGGGAATGCTCTTCCTTACAAAAGAATGCCCACTAGTACACATGGAAGGAATGAGAGTTAAAAAATTGCCAGTACATGGCAGCATCAGCAAGTACGAGTCTGATAAGGAACAAGAATTTTACAGGGCCTCAAAGGATCTCCTCACATATTACTTATTAATTTCAAAATGGGAAAAACTAAGACTTTATAGTACAGAAATCTGGGAGGTACAACCTTAATCCAGGGATCAAAGCTAATGTCACCAATGTCAGGGCAAAGTGACACCACATGCCTCATGATGTACCTAAGAGACTAAATACACAGACGATGGCTAGGCCATATGTGACAACACAGCTCTGACACTACTCCTGCAGCGACCAGCCCAGAACATTGAGGATTTGGTCGATGACTATGAGCTTGCCTATTTTTTCCCACACTTCCAAGGCAGGATTCAGCAGAGAAAGCCAAGTATGTGCCTCAAATGAATTGGCTCAATTGCCAAGCTTATCGTTAGCCTGCTCCCAGCTTCCCACCCAACTGCTCCCAATCAGAGCACTGGAAACCTTCAGAGCACTGGTGAAAAACCCTTGTGATTGATCCACAACTTCAGCTGGAGCTGTAAAGGTCACACACATTAAGAGAGCTAGCTGCAAGAGACAGTCTCCATGAAGGGTGGCCCAAAGGGAAGATCTCAAGCGGAGGGCAGAGCAGACATTAAGAAGAGCCCTTTGGAGAAATGACAGATGTTGGCGAGGGGGCGAAGAAAGGGGAACCCTCCTGCACTGTTGGTGGGAATGCAAGCTGGTTTAGCATCTCTGGGAAACAGTATGGAAGTTCCTCAAAAAGTTGAAAAAAATGGTACCCTACGACCCAGCAATTGCACTACTGGGTATTTACCCCCAAAGATACAAATGTAGTGATCCTAAGGGGCACCTGCACCCCAATGTTTATAGCAGCAATGTCCACAAGAGCCAAACTATGGAAAGAGCCTAGATAACCATCAACAGGGGAACAAGATAACCATCAATAGGGGATGGATAAAGAAGATGTGGTATGGGGTGCCTGGGTGGCTCAGCTGGTTAAATGACAGCCTTCGGCTCAGGCCATGATCCTGGAGTCCTGGGATTGAGTCCTGCATCAAGCTCTCTGCTTGGCGGGGAGTCTGCTTCTCCCACCGACCTCTCTCCTCTCACGCTCGCTCTCTCAAATAAATAATATAATCTTAAAAAGAAAAAAAAAGATGTGGTGTATATATATACACAATGGAGTATTATGCAGCCATCAAACCCCCCCACACCAAAATCTTGCCATTTACAACGATGTAGATGGAACTAGAGGGTATTATACTGAGCGAAATAAGTCAATCAGAGAAAGACAATTATCATATGATCTCACTGATATGAGGAATCTGAGAAATAAGACAGAGGATCATAGCGGAAAGGAGGGAAAAATGAAACAAGATGAAACCAGAGAGGGAGACAAACCATAAGAGACTCTTACTCTCAGGAGACAACCCTCTGAGGGTTGCTGGAGGGAAGCGGGTGAGAGGGTTGGGATGGCTGGGTGATGGACATTGGGAGGGTATGTGCTATGGTGAGAGCTGTGAATTATGTAAGACTGATGAATCACAGACCTGTACCCCTAAAACAAACAATACATTTGCCAATAACAAAAATAAAGTGGAAAAAAAAAAAAAGAAAAGAAGAGCCCCTTGGAAAATCAACTCCACTCTAGACACAAGGCAGCTACTGAATATGAAAGCTGGGATGCATGGAAGATACCTACAGCCCGGCCCCAAACCTGCCCACACTGGCCCCCTACACCACCACTGTAGTAAAAACCCTTCCTACACGCAAGTCCTATCAGAAGGCAAGGCAAGCCTCTTTCCATGGACCAAAACCACCTAATGAACTCAATCTCTACTGTCCTACACAAGCTGTCTGATTCTCGATGAAATATTACAAGGCATAAAAAAGCCGGAAAAAAATAGCCCACAAAAACTCCAGAGACGAGTATATCAATCAAACTACACTCAAATAAAGGAACCATCCCACAGATAAAATAACTATGATGAATATGTTAAAAGCTCTAATGGAAAATGCAGATAACATATGAGATGAAAAATTCCTCAGAGATGGAAACTCAGGAAAGAATAAAACAGCAACACCTGGGTGGCTGGTGTGGGTCATGATCTCAGGGGTCTTGGCATCAAGTCCCTCTGCTCAGTGGGGAGTCTGCTTCTCCCTTTCCCTTTGTCCCTCACCTTGTGCTCTGTCTCTCTCTTTCTCGCAAATAAATAAATAAAATCTCTCTTTTTTTTTTTTTTAAATAGAAAAGCTAGAAATGAAAAACACAAAAAAATGTCAAAAACGAACAGGTGAAAAATGCCATCAGGGGGCTCATAAGCAGACTCAGCAAAGCTAAGGAAAGAATTAGTAAAACATGTCAACAGAAATTACTCAAACTGAAAGACAAAAAAGAAATTAAAGAAACACTACAACTAAATGTAATGCCTGATTCTGGACTGGATCTTGGACCAGGAAAGAAGTAGCTATAAGGTGTATTATTGAAACAACTGACAAAACTGTCGTAACAAATTGTAGATTAGTGTTTAGCACTAATCCCATGTTAAATGTCCTGATTTTGATAACTGTGTCGTGGTTATGTAAGAATGTGTCCTGGTTCTTATGAAATGCACCAAATATTTAGGCCTCGAAGGTTCAGTATCTTCGGTTTACTCTCAAATGGTTTGGAATAAATATGCAGAGAAAAAATGATAAGCAAATATGGCAAAAAACAAATTAACTGATGAATCTGCATAGGCGGTATAGGAGAGGAAATTCCTTGTACCATTCCCACAACTTTTCCCTAAGCTTGAAATTAGTGGACTCTTGATTAAGGGTGCTGACCTCTGCATAGTTGAAAATCCATGTGTACCTGCTGACTCCCCCAAAAATGTAACTACTAATAGTCTACTGCTGATCCAAAGTCTTACAGATAAACATGAACAATTAACACAGATTTTATATATGATATGCATTATATACTTTACTCTTACAATAAGCTAAAGAAAAAAGTATTAAGAAAATCATAAAAAAAGAAAACACATTTTCAACAGTATATTGTATTTACTGAAAAAAAAAAAAAACCCACATTTAAGTGGATTTAAACCCATGTTGTTCAAGTACCAACTCTGTATCTTTTTTTTTTTTTTTAGATTTTATTTGTTTATTTGACAGAGATCACAAGTAGACAGAGAGGCAGGCAGAGAGAGAGAGAGAGAGAAGCAGGCTCCCTGCTGAGCAGAGCACCTGATGCGGGACTCAATCCCAGGACCCTGAGATCATGACCCGAGCCGGAGGCAGCGGCCCAACCCACTGAGCCACCCAGGCGCCCCCAACTCTGTATCTTAATAACAAGTAATAAAGTCCCCCACCTCCCAGGCCCATATAGTCCCAAAGGGTATGGCCTACCAAACACTCAAGGACAAGATCATTCCCAACTACTGCAAACTTAGAAACTCGTAAAAAAGAAAGCTTCCCGGGGCACCTCAGTGGCTCAGTGGGTTAAGCTTCTGCCTTCAACTCAGGTCATGGTCTCAGGGTCCTGGGATTGAGCCCCGCATTGGGCTCTCTGCTCAGTGGGGAGCCTGCTTCCCCCCAACCTGCCTGCCACTCTGCCTACTTGTGATCTCTCTGTCAAATAAATAAATAAAATATTTTAAAAAAAAAAGAAAGAAAGAAATCTTCCCAACTGATCTCATAAATTGAATATAAATGTGATACAAAAACTAGTCAAGGAGAACATAGAAAAGAACCATTAACAGGACAAGCTCACTTCTTAAAGGAGTTTCAAAAATCCTAAATAAAATATCAGCCAAGCAAAGCCAGTAATACACATACAAAGATTTTCTGATGGTTTAATATCAGAAATCTACTAAAGTAAAAAAGTAAATGATAAATAAAGCCATACAATATAAGCAAAATAGTAATATAAATCAGTAAAGAAGAAAAGCCACATGATCCCAGTAAGTGCAAAAAAGGCATTTGCATTTTTGTAATGTCGAAATTCCCAGCAAATTACAGGAATGGAAAGTTATACTTTCTTAACTCAAAAAGGTATTTTCTTAATCTTTTTTTTTCCTTTTAAGATTTATTTTATTTATTTGTCAGAAAGAAAGACATGAGAGAAGGAGAGCACAAGCAGAGGGAGAAGCAGGCTCCTTGCTGAACAAGGAGTCCGATGTGGGGCTCCATCCTGGGACCCTGGGATCACGACCTGAGCTGAAGGCAGACACTCAACTGACTGAGCCACCCAGGCATTCCATAATTTCTCAATCTTTTTTTTTTTTAAGGTTTTTTTTTTTTTCTTAAAGTTTTTTTTTTTTTTCCTTTTTCTGATTTTCTTGACAGATAGAGACAAAGAGGGAGAGGGAACACAAGCAGGGGGAAGGGGGAAAGGGAGAAGAAGGCTTCCTGCCGAGCAGGGAACCTGATATGGGTCTCAATTCCAGGACCCCAGGATCATGACCTGAGCCAAAGGCAGACTCTTAACAACTGAGCCACCCAGGCGCCCCCATATTTTCTCAATCCTGAAGAAAGTTCCATATTTATTTTTTTAAGATTTTATTTATTTGAAAGACAGAGATCACAAGTAGGCAGAGAGAGAGAGGAGGAAGCAGGCTCCCTGCGGAGCAGAGAGCCCGAAGTGGGGCTCAATCCCAGGACCCTGGGATCATGACCTGAGCCAAAGGCAGAGATTTAACCCACTGAGTCTCCCAGGTGCCCCAAAAGTTCCATATTTAACACTGAAACACGAGAAGCTTTCCCTTTGAGGCTGGGAAGATAAGTTTATGCTCCCTACACCAGCACTTCTAATCAACACTACACTGGAGTCCTTAGCAAGTAAAGGAACACCAAGGGAAAAAACAAAGAAATAAAAAGTCAAAGATTTGAAAGAAGACACAAAAATGCGTAAATAGAAAATCTAGCAGAATCCAACCAGGTAAGCATTCTAATAATGGAGCTCAAAAATGAATCCTAAAATTCAGGTGAAGAAGGAAAATGCTGAGAGTAAGCAACAGAAAGGACAAGAACGAGGCAGGGAAGCCCAGCACTGGCCAGGAGGATGTATCCCAAGGCTCCTGTAAAGACAGTATGGTATCAGCACAGGACTGACAAACAGGCAAGGGTCAGAATGGAGTCCAGATATAGGCTCAGACATCTACGAACCCCTGATGAATGATAAATCAGTGTGGAAGGGAATGATGTCCAAAACAAGGTGCTGAGACCATCAGCTGCCCCCCAAGACGGCCAACATGCTGCCTTTGGGTGCGATTCATCCCTCCTCCCACCACAGAGGGGCCTGGGCAGGGGGCCCTGCCCTTCATAAGCACAACACACTGTGTGTCCCTGAAGCCGGAAGAGACCTCGATGTGGAATATGGGTGAGTGAACAGGCAGAGGGACAGGGGAGGATCACAGATGAAGCTGGGGGAGTGGTCCAGACCCAGCATGGGCAGTCTTGGAAAGACCCAAGGAGAGTGCAGGTGGGTGACCAGGGGAGTCAGTGGCTCCAAACCACCACGAGATGTGGCAAGTCCTCTGTCACCATTCTTATTTATCTCTGAACAACGTGGTGTGGAGGGCAGGAATTATCACTTCTATCCTGGGAAAGAGAAACGAGGGCTCACAGACATAGCCTGCTGCCCAGGTTCTTGCCCTCCCCCGACAGCAGTGGTGTATGTTCAAAGAGGGGGGTAAGCCAGGCAAGGAGCTCCTGCCGCCCCGCTGTAACACAGGGGTCTGCCTTAGTGCATCGGGAGGTCAAAGTCTAGTCAAGGTTGACACCAAGGTCCAGAAATCGGAAAGCCATACTCCTGTATTCATGAAAAGCACTTCCTTACAGCTCCCTAGGAATCATGGCCAAGGGGACTTACTTCTTTTACAGAGAAACGAAGACTTCTCATAGCAGTTCTCTGCATGCCAGCTGTGCAGGTCGTGGTGGCGGAGGGTGGGGAAGTGGAAGCACTGGAGTTGGGCGCAGAACACGTTGTCGCTTTCCGACATGGCTGAGGCGAAGATAGGGTCTGGGGGCAGGAACACCTCTGAGGAACCTGGGGGGAAAATAACATGGTGTCAACAGACCACTCACATGCAGTCCTTGTGGGCACCAAGGCTCCCCCTCAAGCTGGACCATGAGCCAGAGGGCTTGTGGGCCGCCCCGTGCTAGGTACACTGCAGGTACAGCATTCATGGCTTCCCCTAGTTCCCACGAGCACAGCTCTGGGCAACGGGATGAATAAAGTAACGGGTCAGAACATAGTAGCTTAAAATGTTCGCATTCATAAGGATAAACAACAAATAAACAGGAGCGGGGGGACCCATCCCAAAAGGGTACCAACTAGTAAATGAAGAAGGGCTCAAAATGGCACCCACTGCACGTGCCAGGACACACAATTCAGAACCGTGGCTCTGATGACGCAGCAGGGCTATCAGCTGGCCAGGTGAACTGGAAAGCGCCAGCTCCCTGGGAACCCCTCCCAGCTCCAGGGAGGCTCTGTCACTCACTTAACTTCTGCCTTCCAAGCTGGGGACCAGGCAATCAGAGAGCGTGCTTCCCTGGCAGCCCAGAGTGGGGGTATCGGAGTACAGGAGAGGGGGCCAGGAACCTCCATGCTTCTCATTTGCAGTGTCCCAGGAGGTGGGACTCTGGCCATATCTGGGGCACAGCATAGCCAGCTCCCAGAGCCCACTCTCTTACTCAGACAACCCTTCAACACTGGACCACCAAAAGATGCCTTGAGGCTAACCCAGACATGGGTCACCGGATACCCTCATTTTACTGTGACAGCAAGGTGGTTTACCCTTGGACAGCAACAAGGTGTTCCCATGCATGCCTTCTGAACTCTATTTGCTCCCAAAACTAAGCATGGGGGTCAGTTTGGAAGAGCTAGCCAGTTTGAACCTGGGCCCTCATCCTGTAGACACTGGGAACATGGCCTCCCAGCTCCCTGACAAGGGCAGGAAGATGGACTTTGGGGAAGCTGATGGGATAGAGGCCCACTCCCCAGCTGACAGGCACAATGTCATTGCACCCCTGCTAGGGGATACTGGAGCTCCATGATCACAGGAGGACCACGGAAGGAGGGTAGGAGAGTGGGGCTTCTCACACCATTTGGGGAGACTGCCTCCCTGCTCCCCAACGAGGTCTCCTGTAACCCTCGTGTGCCCTCTTCTTCTCCTTCAGATGTCCCTTCACTTGGCAGAAGCCTCCCTTCTTAAAAACTGTTTTCTTCACTATTTGACTTCTTGTCTCATAGGCTGAAAATGGAATAGATTCATCCTGTCCTTTATTTAAGAAAGAAAAAGTCTTCAGGGGCACCTGGGTGGCACAGTCAGTTGGGTATCGAACTCTTAGTTTTGGCTCAGGTCATGATCTCAGGGGATTGGAACTGAGTCCCACACAGCAGGCTCTGCACTCAGCATGGAGTCTGCTTGAGATTCTCTCGCTCTCTCCTTCTGCCCCTCCAGCTCATGTTTTTTTTTTGTTTTTTTTTTTTTTTTTAAATTTGACATACAGAGATCACAAGTAGATAGAGAGGCAAGCAGAGAGAGAGAGAGAGGAGGAAGCAGGCTCCCTGCTGAGCCAAGAGCCTAACGAGGGGCTCGATCCCAGGACCCTGAGACCATGACCTGAGCCAAAGGCAGAGGCTTTAACCCACTGAGCCACCCAGGCGCCCCCTGGCTCATGTTCTTAAAGAAAAAAAAAAAAAAAGTCTTTAGCCCTGAGACTAGTCACCAGCCCAGGGCACAATGTCAGCATGTGACTACAAAGCTCCGATCAAGGCCACAGATGACCTCTCAGGGTAGAGTCCAGGGGCCTGGCCCCCACCACCTGTCCTGCCCTTGACTGCCTGGAACCTGCCTGAGTCAAGCTGAGCGTGGATGGTGTGGTGGATGAGGGTGGTCCCAGTGCCAGCAGGCCATGCATGGACGGAACGCACAGGGAGAGGGCAAAGTGGAGCGAGCACCTCCCACCTCCCAGGTAGACATGGGACTACCTGGGTCTCCTCGCTCTGTGCTGGTCAGAAGCCCTGTTTACCCTGAGGTCATGTAAGCTGCGGTTTCTTGAAACCAGTAACTTAGAAGATCACTTCCTCTTTGCCAAACCTCGTTTCTTTTGGGTCTTCATTTTATGTGCCCCCTCCATCCTTTCTCTGCCAGGAGCTAAATGAGGCTAATCCCAACACACCCAGTGTGGTCTTCACTTAGCATCACTTCACTTAGCATCCCCCCAAAATTCATGGCCACCTGGAATAAGGTCACCATGCGGACATTATTTGGCTCTCAAGGTTAAATCATCTGGGATCTGGAGTGGGTCCTAAATCAAAGGACCAGTGTCCTTATACCAAGGGAGAAGAAACAGAGAAACGTGGGAAAAAGTCACAGACAGAGCAGAGCCCAGAATGTGGCTGTCACAAGCCAAGGAATGCCAGAAGCCACTATGCACTGGCAAAGGAGGAACTCCCTGAGCCTCTGGAAGGAGGTCGGCACTGCCGACACCTTGATTTTGGATCTGTCCCCAGAACTGTGAGAAAGTAAACTTGGGTTAAGCCAGAAGTGTGTGGTACTCTGTCAGAGCAGCCCAAGCCACCTAACACAGCCTCCTAATCATCTCCCCGACTAATTTAACAAATGCCCGCAGGCCCCAGACTGTGAAGAGGCACTTGGGGTACACCGGGCGACAGCAGCAGGCAGAGACCCTTGTCTCCCAGAGCTCACACCAGGCTGGGGGGGGGGCGTTGTAAAGGCCAGAAACAGATGACTAAGAGAACCAATGAATGAAGTATATATGATGTTGGAAGGTCACAACTGCTCTAGGTCAAAAGAAATCTGGAGCGCAGAGATGAATGCAGGCCTCGGAGCAGTGCCATGGGAGCAGAGAATGGAGGAGAGGGGTGACCAGGCTTGTGCTGGGAGTCCCATACCACATACAAGCTCACTGCTTTGCTAGAAGGATTCAAGGGGCCCAGCTTCTAGTGGCAGTCGTATTACAGCAACACAGCATGGTACAGCAGCAGCAAGAGAAGGGGACAGCTTGGGCAGGGTCTGGGGGCATCCAGGCCAGACTTCCCGAGCGCTCTCCCACCTAACAGGAGTGTGTGGGCTTTGCTAGCAGCAAGCTTCAGCAACACGGATGTGGCATTTATGTCCAGAAGAGCCCCTGGGGAACCTTGATTCCAGGCTCACCATTGTTCATGTGTTCCAGGTGGCCTGATATAGTAGGTCCACCTAACCCCCAACCTGTCCCAGGCACTAGCCAGGACCAGGCCAGCTGTGCTACCTTCTCCTGCACTGGAGTGAGCCTGGACCTTGGGAAGGAGCATCCCAGGGAGGGCTTACAGCGGCAGCAAAGGAAGCATGTGGCTAAAGAAGGGGAAGAGTAGAGGACCCTCAGACAGCTGTTGTGAGGAGATGGGGGTGGGTGAGGTTGGCAGCAAGAAGATCAGGCTGGAGATGTGTTTGGGAATTTAGGTGGGTGATGTTAGATCTGGTGGCTGTGACCTGGTGACAAGTGATGAGATTCTGGACAAGTCTAAAAGGGCATGAGAGGGACACCTAGGTGGCTCAGTTGGTTAAGCTGCTGCCTTCGGCTAAGGCAATGATCCCAGGGTCCTGGGATCAAGTCCCACATCGGGTTACTCGCTCAGCAGGGAGCCTGTTTCTCTCTCTGCCTCTGCCTGCCACTCTGCCTGCTTGTGCTCTCTCTGACAAATAAATAAATAAAATCTTAAAAAAAATAAAATAAAAGGGCATGAGGTCATGTGATCATACCAGCAGACCCCCGCCTCAGACCACCCCTGACTGCTGCCTCTGCAGGAGGGCCTGCCAAGTGGCAGCAACTGCTCCCAGACACACCCACTCCCTCTGTGCATAAGCTGTCCCTAGCCAGGCACACATGGCCGTATGCGACAACACTGAATTTCCTCTGCTGGCGCCCCCATCCTGCAGTAGGCTGACCTTCATTCCTTTTATACTCTGAGTGTTGTCTGCTTCCCCACAGTGGGCTGTCCATCTCCTGAGGCAGGGCCTCACCCTCCCATACAGTACCAGAGCCCCCATAGAATGGGCCTGCCCTGGGGCCCACAAGGGGCTGTGGGGATCCTCCCAAATGCTCCTCTACTGGAGGGCTGCCTTCCTTCAGCAGAATGGTGGCCTGGCCCCAGCTGACTCTACTCCAGCTTGACGGTCACCTCACCCAGAGGGCAGGGTCTCTGCACTGTGCCTTCAAGGCTCACCCAAGTCCTGGTCCTCCCCCGACTGCTTCCTTCCTCCCTGCTGACAGAAGATTCTAGATCAGGATGGGTCAGGGTACATGAGAGGGTCACACTCCCTGGGTGTGGGCACCAGGGCCAAGACAATTGAGACCACAAAGGGCCTCCTAAGTGGCACGTGTGGCCTCAGCCCACCAGTGACGGGAGTGAGCCCCTAGAGGTGGGCATGCTGAGATGGGGGAATAACGGGAGCCGAGGTGCTGGACTGAGCAGATCTCAAATAAGCGAGTCACACAACGTGGACACATCAAACACACAGTATGCTTCCATTTTTGTATTTTAAAATAAATATCACATATAATAACCAGAAACTGAAATGATACTTTTACCAGCAATGATGCTGGGGCCCTGTGGAATAAGGCTTGTGGGAAAACAGGGATGATTCCCTCTGGAGAACGCAGATCTCTTTTTCAAACTTCGGTCACCAATGTTAAAAAATAGCACTCCATGTTCTCTGATGGCAGCAGCTCTCGGCCTTGCATGGCACCCTAGGCCCTGGGTGCTGCCTGTGTCAGGTTTCAGCACCCTGGGGTGAGGCCATGGGAGGAGGCCCCTCTCACAACAGAGCTCCACACCTCACATGCACCTGGGAGTGGGGTACCTGCAGACACGGTTAAGCAGTGTGCACATGGGGATCATAATCTGCGGGCCCTGCTGTGCTGATACACAAAGGGTTATAAAACACACAGGAAAACGTTGGGCAGGATGTAAATGAAGTGAATATTTTTAAACATTTCCCACAGCGGCTTCTGACCACCATGGCTTCCTACCACCATTCACTCATATTCTTGGGCACAGTCTTTTCTTCGGGGCGAGTTTGCCATTAATGGCAAGACTTAAATCTACTTCCCACTGCCTTTGTGCATCACCTAGGGCCCACTTGTCAGGTCCTGGAGCATCCCCAGGTCTGAAGCAGGTGGCGCCTTGCCAATAGCTCCTTTTATAAGGAAAGGCGGCAGGCTGTGCCCCCCACTCCTTTGCTGGGGCTGTGTTGTCAGCGTTGTCTCGCGCTGGAGTTTCTTAGCAGAAACCTTTTAAGATGCTTTCGGGACGGACACTTTCAGAGACACAAAAGCAGAGGGAAGAACACAATGAGCTCCCACGAAGCTCTGTCCTGCATCACAGCAGCTCGCCCTGCCTGTCCATCCACAGCACAGGACTATGGTCATGCCTCTGAAAATCCACAAGTCAACCTCTACTACAAATCCAGATTCTGCTTCCCTATTGGGCCCTAAAGTTTTTATAATTCCCCTCCCAATCCAGGATGCCTCGGAATTCATGTACTCCATTTGGTTTTTTGTTTTTTTCTTTTAATTTCTTTGAACCCAAAGCAGGGGTGCCTGAGTAGTTCAGTGAGTTAAGCATCTGACTCTTGATTTTGGCTCAGGTCATGATCTCAGGGCCATGGGACTGAGCCCTGCGATGGGCTCTTTGCTGGGCATAGAGCCTACTTGAGATTCTGCTTCTCCCTTTCCCTCTATCTCTTCCCCGCCCTTCTCTCTCTCCTTCTCAAAAAAACCCCAAACAACAATAACAACAAAACGAGAAAAAAATAACAGAAAAAACAGGATAAATGATGTTGAGCCGTGTCAAGTATCCAGGCCAGGAGGAATCTTCTTTAGCTACATATTCATTTTGTGGCTACTACTGGAATCCAGAACCGCCAAGCCCACTTGGCAACCACAAGCTGCCAACACCATGCCGCATCCATGCCCATGGAGAGCTGCTAGACATTGGCACCATCCGTGCGGGCGCCTCGCTCTTGCCTTGGGCCCCTCGCACACTGAGCCACTGCTTCCAGTGTCGATACACTTTTTTTAAAATTTCACATTTGCTCTCCAAATGGCCCAGTGAAGCCACAGAGACAAGTATGGCCATGAAAGCCCACCTGGAGCCTCTGCTATTCTCGCCAGGGGGGACAGCCCCATGTCCCCCAGATCAGAGCATGCTATCATGCCCTGCAGACTTGGGTATTCTCTGCTTACCAGTGTCAAGAAGATAACCGTGTCCAGGAAATGGCTAGACTATCCTGAAGGACAGCACCCTCTGCTGGGGTCAGGGCAGCAGGCCTCGGCCTAGGATTCACCACCCATGGCTGTGATTAGGGCAATGAGGAACTACTAGATTTAGCCTTCCCAAGGTACCTGGTGACACTCGGGCCTGGAAACCCAAAAGCTATTTACCTGTCTACTATTCTGGTGGGACATCTACACATTATACTCACAACTCTTCTGAAAGACCAAGTTTGCGAATTTGGGACCTGTTTTCAATAGGATACTTGGAGGACACAAGAATGGGGTGACCTCCCAAGCAGGAGCAAAGACTGGTACGTGTAGTCCCTCTACTGGGGCCTCTGCCGTCCCCGTCTCTGCTCCCTACCCCTTTCCAGCTGCCAGGCTCAGCATCCCAGTCCTGTGAGACTCTGTTCTGTGAGACACTATCCCTCTTCAGGGAATCCAGCTGCCCGGGGCTTTTGAATACCAATTCTGTCTGTGCCTCCACCCCTTCTATGTAAAAACACAGCCTGCCTCAAGGCCACTCCGGTTGGGAAACAGGTGGGCTCTAAGGTCAGTCCTCTTCATTCTCTACAGTGAGGTGCACAGAGCAAGATGTCTGGGGTCCCTGGCGCCACCCTTCCTCACTTGACCTTCTCAGAGATACTTAAGAATTCCACAGTGGGACCAGGATGTTTGGGGAAAAAGAACAGGACCCAAGCTCAAACCACAGGTCCAAACAGCACCCCAAAAATGAGGCCTGACAAGGGGATAGGGCAGGGGAACATAGCTCAGGCAGCAAGTGGAGAGACCACAGCCAGGGCCTGGGTGAAACCTGCCAGTACCAGGGCAATGGGGTAGTAGGGGAGGGACAGGGACAGGCAGGGCGCAGGACTCAGTTGCCCACACCAGATATGCTTCCTTTGTGTTAAGCTGGTGTTTCCAAGTAGCTCAGCATAAAATCTTTAAAGTAACACACGTGTATACACACACACTCTCTATTTTAATTCCATCTGCCTGATGACTTTCCTACCACTTTAGATTCTCCTTCTGGATATCTCTATCCTAGAAGGCTTATCCCTCCCTCTCTGTGAGCTGCACACTCTGTATACTCATTTTTATACCCTAATTAAAGGCCTTCTCTTAAAGGGAAAATGGACAGTTTGGAAATCTGGCCAAGTGAGAAGGAAGCACAGGTTCCAGAAAAGGCTCTAGCCCCACACAGGGCCTGAAACAAGGGCCTTGGGGTGCCCACCCATCATCATGGTGCTCCCCACAGCCTGGGGCCCATTCCTCTCCATGAGTCCTGCACCAGGCATCGCTGGGGAGAGGATGGGGGGAAGTAGGGAGCCCCCAGCAATATCTTCCCAGTCAGGATGATGCCCCCCACCCCAGCCCAACTGCAAACCCAACAACTCTTCAGAAAGACTTACCCTTGAACGCTACCTCCCAGCGACCTTCCAAGGAGCGGTTCCGGCTGGCGATGACATACTGGTAGCCGACCCACAGCCTGCAGGAGGGTGGAAAGGTAGCAGGCCTCAGCACAGCAGGGAGATAGCCATGGACTGGGTGTGAATGTGGGCACTTTAGAGTGACCTTTCCAATATCAAGTTTGTAAAGCATTAATGATTTTCTAAAGTTTTGATACTTAATTTTAATAAAATGCATTAGAAGTCTAAACAATAAATTCACAGGGCAGAAAAGGTTGTACCTTGGCTAACTCCTGCCAAGCCCATTCTTATTGGTCGATCCAATAAAGTTTTCACATTCTATTCAAGACCAATCTTATAACTGGGGCATACAGAGCCCCATGAATACAACTCCGTGAAATTTACCAAAACCACAGAATGGCGTGCTCTGAAGGGGTAACTTTCATGGTATGTGAATTACATCTCAATAAAGCACAAACCCATGAGCATCTACAGTGCGGTGCTGGGTGAAACCATGCTCATGGCCTCCAGGTTGGTCTCCGCTTAGAGCCAGCTCGCCCCAGACCTGCAGTGTGCTTCTGAACACGCACGTCATAGCACTGAGGGGGCCATGCTCATGGACCTGGCCGACTGCCACAACCACCTGCTGAGTGTGTGCCTCTTACCCCAGCCTTCTAGCCGCAGCCCTGGAGATGCCTGCCAGCAGGCCCAAAGCCACCATGGGAGCACTGGCCCGATGCCAATCTTGTCCCTTCAGCCTACTGCCATGCACACAACCACCCTGGTGAGACAGGGGGCTTCCCCAGCCAGTGGGCTGAGCCCTCTCACTTCTCCATGGACTCACAATCACACTGTGATCTAGAAGTTATTTTGTAGCTGTAGGAGGAGAAACAGCAAGGTGATTGTGACCTGCCAATATCACAGGATATAACAGGAGAGCCTGAACACAGACAGGGTCTTGAAATGAAGGCTCACTCTCCACCTGTGGCTGTCGTTGTGCTCCTACAGCAGCGTGGCATCCCTGAGACGGGAGTGCTGGCCATCTGGCAACCCCTACATTCCACTCCCCCACCCACCCCGGCAGCTTGGAAGAGGCAGCAGGACACCACCTCCAGAGAAGGACTACCACAGTCCTCAGCACACACCTGCCCCCCAACAAGACCCTCAAAACTCTGGGCTTGGAGATGCTTGCAGCTGGCTATTCCCACCTTTTCTCTACAACATCACAGGGCCTTGGGGTCAAGAGCCAGGCTCTGGAGTCAGGCTGCCTGGGCATTACCAGCTAATGTGTGCCCGTGGTTATGTGTTCACCCACCCTGGACCTGTCTTCTTACCCACCAGCCTCCCGTGGTTTCTGGGAAGACTGTACACAAGTGTGCCGATGGAAAGCACTGAGCACAGGGCCTGACAGAACCATCTTCCTCTGAAGAAACCCACACCCACTTGTATGGCCCTCCTGGCAAGCCCATGAAGCCCCATCAAACAGCCCGTCCCAACACAGCTGCAACTGGACCCAGATGGGAGCGAACAGGGACCGGCCCAAGGGGGCACAACAAGGCAGCTCATCCCTGCCCCTCTAAGAGCTCCCAGCATCATCCTGATGCCTGATCCAAACCCCAGATCTCTATTTGTTTCCAGTGGATGGAGCTGCCCTTCCCTAGATACCGGCCAGCTAAGCTTGAGGAGTATCATGGGTGGCCAGAGGCCACATTCTTAGTGAGCATCCTGCTTTCGGGGAAGCAGCCTGACCTCAGGCCTTGGGTCTCCATCCCAGGACTCACTTGTGCTGGTCCTGCCATGCGAAGCTCCGCTCTGGCTGGTCCCATTCCTGGGCCAGGACGAAGCGCAACTCCTGGTCAGTGGAGAAGGTGGCAAGGGAGCCGTTCACGCGCTGGCAGGTCTGCGCCGCGTCCCAGTAGTTCTCTCCGCTCAGGTAGACCCGATAACAGCTCGCTGTGCCCTCATAGTGGTGCCACCCTGTCGGGCACTTCCCTAGGAAACATGAAGGACGGGAGGGGAGTTGTCCCCTAAATTAGGATCCTCACTCCAAAATGCAATGAGATACGCTGCATGTGAGGTCAGAAATCACCCCAGGAAAAATGAGGCTCAAGAAGCAAGCTCTGCTATGAAATGCAAGTTTCTCAAAGACACAGATTCAGCCCAAGGCACAAGCACATGCAGGGACTCAACTGATTTCTGTAAGGCCTTTGATTTACTTGGCAGGAAAGACTGGCTGTCCAGTGCAGTTCATTAAAGTAGATTTCATTCTCGGGTGAAATGTAGTTGACAAATGACCAGCTCCCCATGCCTGCTCACTGCAAGCCTGGCGGGGGCGAGCAGAAAGGCTCCCTGCCCACACTGCTCCCACTACCCCAACACCTGGCTCTCTGGCCACTCCGCCAGCAAGCCCACTGCCTCCCAAGCCCAGTCCTTGGCCCTCATTTTCTCTTCAGAAGGGTATTGGCCAGCACTCCCCTAAAACAGAAATGTAGGGGATGAGCACTACAAGTGCACTGGGATCAAAGGACTGGCCCCTGCCACCCACAGACAAGAAACCGAGGCCCAGTATTTATGCAGCAGGCAAAAGCAGAGTAGCCAGTGGGGGCCTGCATCTCCCTGAGCGGGGGCAGCCCAGCCCAGATGTCTCCTCACCAGGTGGGCCCACCCCCCGGCCGGGAAGACTCCTGCTAGACTGTGTGGCTGGCCTCATGTAAGCTCTGTGACCCATTCCACAGGATCTATAACCTTCAAATGCTGCAGCACCTACCTCCTAAGCACACATTGATGAATAATAATTTTTAACAAAGCCAGCTGTTAACAGAACCCAACTTTTTAATGCATCTACGTCCTGTGGACCTGGTAAAACTTCCGCAAGATGGATGCTCATGTTTTTACTGTTTAGAGCCTATACGTGTAACTTATTAACAAAGGTACAGAGATTCCAAGAGGGGAAATGGCAGCTCTGGCCTGGAGCCAAGGAGGCCGGCCACAGCTGTGCTGCAGTGTGAAGAGGGGAACAGCGCCACCTGCCCATTGAGGAGGACCCGCTCACATACTGCTGTGCGTGCACGAAGGCCCGTCACTGTGGACCAGGAGCCAGGCCTGAGCTCATCCCTGCTTGGAAGGTGCACGGGGTGCACAGCATATCCCTGCTGAGTGTGTGGCATGGGCTGGAGGGGCAGGGGATCCCCAGGGGAGGCTTACTATGGTTCTGAAGCTCCCACACATGATGTGTCCCACCTGCCACACCCCGTCCAGGTACGTTCCGCCTTGTCTCCAGGCAGAGGTGATGCCAGAGGCCCAGCTTCCAGCCCAGGCTCCTCACCCACCACCCTGGGATGGGTCCAGAGGGAAGCAGGGGTGGCAGCTGGCAGTGGGGAGCAACGGAAGGAGGGAACATTACTTTTTATTGGCTCAACTTTTTTTAATCATTTGAAATGTGTGGAATTATTAACCTCAGTAGCATCAGTACCTGTTCTAAAAAAACAGCTAAGTAATGAAAAGGGCAATGTGTGGGCTGGGACTCCACAGGACTGAGTCCCCCGTTGGCTACATGACCTTGGGTGGGCTGACCTCTCAGAGCCTCGGTTTCTTCAACTACCAAGCTTGCCCAGTGTCCCTTCAACTACAACAATCTTTGCAGTTCACAGCTATTATGGATCAAGGCCAAGCACAGCATCAGGGTAAGGCGGGGGGCGGCTGATACCAGCTCTGCAGCTCGTTCAGGCCCGGTCAGGCAACCCAGGTGCCAGGCGGGGTCTGAGGTCTGAGATACCCCCCTGGTGCTGAGTGTCCATGTGTGTGTGGCAGGTTGGGGGGTAGGTATTATCATAGCCAACAGCTTCCTAGGCCCCGCAGGAGACACGTCACATGGCAGTTCCTCCTGTCTTGGTATACTGTACCTATGTATGTCACTACACCTGTCCGCTTACGACGGGGTGGTTTTGGTGTGGATTTTCGATCTTTCAACCTTCTTTAATCATGTAATGCTCCTTTAAAAATCTTAATGTCATGGGAGTTCATTAAATAATTAGTCTCTTCAAAAACGGTTTGACAAAGATAGAACCTCCCCTCCCCGTCAGCTGGACCTGATCTCTGGGAGCCTATTACTTCATCTACCAAAAAGCAGCTGACTTATGGAAACAAGCAGCCCAGTTCCAGAGCTGGGTTCGCATCATGGCTTCACCACTCAGAGGCTGGGGTGACCTGGGATGGGTCACCGTGCAGCCTCGGTCATCAAAGGAGGCAGACAGCCTGACAGCTTTGAGGGGCCATTTCTGGAGGCCAACCCCTCGTCCGGCTGAGCGGCCCTGATAGCCAGGGGCCGCACGGGGCCACAAGGCGTAAGTCCCAGACAGGGCAGGTCTGCAACTTACTGCTGAAACGCACGGGCTGCGCCACATTCACCGCGTGGAAGTGCTTGGGGTCGCTGCCTCGGGCCCGGCCCGGCCGCGGATCCACAGCCTCCTTCCCATGGTAAGGACGGGACTCCCCAGTCACTTCTGAAAGCAAGAAGAGAAATGGGCTGTCAGCGCAGCTCACGCAGCAGTGAGGCACATGGCCACGCAGGACTCTCTGTGGCCGGTGCCAAACAAAAGCACAACATAGTCAGCCTCCTCGGGGCTGGGAAAACCAGGTCGAGCGGAAGGCAGCACACAGTCTAGTTACTCAGAAACCTTGCTGCTCAGGCCCAATGGGTCACATGTGCTCCCTACAGAAATTATTCTTCATTTTTTTAGTACTATTATGGAAAGAGGTCTCTCCTTCATTGCATTTTCTAATGGGCTGCTAGCACAGCACAGGGCTAGTCATTCCTGCAGCAAATCCCTCAGCAGCCTTGGTTCCCTGGCACGGGGTGGGTTAGAGTCTCTCCAAAGGCCAGGCCGCTCCTTGTACTCCAACTGCCTAGGAGCCTCCCGTAAGCATGGAGGGGGAAGCTCTGTGTGACACCGTCCTCTGCACTACCCGCACTGGGCCTGAGTTGCTGGCTGAGGCCTTGCCTGCAGGTTCCTCTCAGTGCCCCAAGGCCAGGGCCTTCTGACATTCTTGCATGGCTCTTGGGCACCTGGCCCATGCCCCGCTGTGCAGATGGCCTCCAGCACAGTTAGAAGTGTGAACAGGAAGCTGAAGATGAGGCAGACTTCTAGTTTCATGGATCATGATCTGATAGCAATTCCTAAGCTAGTGCTTCCACAGTCTCTCTGTAGAGTTCTCCAACCCTGAGAGCACCACTATCCTCCCTCTCGAAGGTGAAGGGTGATGCGGGGACGTGATGTAATGTACCCGAGGCACGGGACACAGCCAGGGGCAATGTCCCATCCAGGCCGCCCTCCTCCCTCCTCTGCCTGCATGGGAGCATCTCAGTGCACAGTGAGGACACCTGGTACAAAGTCATGCCAGACAGCGGTGACCTTGGTCTGCAGGGCAGCAAACAGAAGGAGGCGGCTCTGCTTCCCCAAGGCCATGTCCAGCAGGCCTGAGGCAGATGACATGGGCACATAGCATGGCGGGTGGGTTTGTGGGAGACCTGGCTCCACAGTGCTCCGCTAGATGGAAGCTTCGCCAGCTATCTGATCCTGCTCGTGTCGTAGACTCTAACACTGTTTTCATTTCAAAAATAATCTGTATTTTCCCTCATTGTAAAGTAACAAATCATGCACGTGAAATAATAGAAACACAGAAGTCTGAAAAGCCAAAACATAAACCACTACTATGCTCAGTCTGCTGCCCTTCCAGTCTTTTTTTCTGTACAAATCCCTAAAAATACCGGGATCACATCACTCTATTTTATGATATGCTTTGTAAGCTTGACCAGAAGCGGCCTTCCATATTCTCAAATGCACTTAAGAACACCACTTTTAATGGCCGCAGAACATTTTGTGAATGGATTTAGTTATCATAATCCCCTATGGTTAGAACTTTAGGTTGTTTGCATTTTGTCATTACCCTATAAAAGACTGCTTAGAACAACCTGTACAAACATCTCTGGGTGTGCTCCTCCTCGTTTCCTTCTGAGATCCTGGGCAGGCCACAAGCCCTAGCAACTCTGGCTCCTTCCATTATTCAGTACAGTATTAACATAGCCCCCACCCAGGCAGGTGATGTGGCTCAGGGGCCATCCGGTTATAAACCACTCTAAAAATATAAAATGTGCTACCAATGAAACTCAATTCAAGGCAAGACCTTAAAGGAGAAGCACATTCAAGGCCTTCGGTGCAACCTCACCGCCAACACGACGACCTCACTGCGGTCACCTGTGTGTGCTGCAGCTGCTCTCTTCAGGACCCAGGTGCCCCATCCCCACCGCCTGAGCATTGCCACTCCTGGCAGGAGACTGGCAGCTCTGACACAGGGCAGTGCTACAATGGGCATCCCCTTCCCACCCCAATCCTGAGGAGGCAGGCAGAGGAGTGGGGAGACACACACTGAGGGCTGGCAGACCAGAGACAAGGAGGGCTTCCCAGCAGAGGGCACAGCTTAGGCAAAGGCCAAAGGGAGACACATTTGGGACAAGCTCGAGGACAGGTTTGGGTGTGGTGAACACATTTCCCTACACCTGAACCTCATGTGTCCCTCTGTCTGCTCCAACCAGCAAGACCTGTGATTCTACTTTGGGTTTTGGCCTCTGCCCCAGACCCAGCACAGCAGCACCTGGTAGAGGGCCGGCCCAGCTGTTCACAGAGACAAATGAAATCTGCAAGAGAGACAAGGTAAGAGTGTGTGCTACCGGGGTCTGGATGCCGGCTGACTGTGGAGGGTACATGGGGCAATAAGGCAGAACAGCTCAGGGAAGACAGCAGAAAGCCAAGTAGTGAAGAGGGAAGCCACTTTGCACTGAGCAGGCTTCTCTGGTGGCTCAGGTGGCAATTCTGAGCCCTTCTCTTTTCCATTATTTCTCTTCAGAGCCAAACGTCCCCACCCATGCCTCCCCCTCATCACTCATTTGTTCAGTGCCACCATGGGAACCCACTGGCACAGACCAGGGACTTCCGAGTGTCCTGGGGACCAAGAGAAGCAGGAATGGGTGCAAATGGAGAAGAGACAGAGTTCACTGGCGTAGCACCCCTACAGGCCCCTTAGGAGCACCTCTGACAACACCAAATCTTCTGCAGCTCACAGCATTTTCCCTTAGGGCCAGTTGGTGGGTGTGAGCTGATATCCCAAGAACCGGTTTCAGGATGCAGACACCCCAAAGCAACTCTCCTGTTCCTCTCCCTCCCTTTCCTGTTCAATCTCAGTGTGTCAGGCACTGTTCTAGGCAGGGGAATATAGTAATGAGTGAAACAGCAGACAATCCTGTCCTCCCTTAGTGAGGCCCTCGGCCTTCCTTCTCTTCCACTCAGCAAGTGGCGGTGGGCACACCTACACCCTGTGACTGGGAAGGGAAGAGTGAGCGTGGACACCACAGGCTGCTGTGTATTCTGCTCTCTTCAGGCATCCTTGCCAAGACTTCAGAGTAACTTTGGCCACCAAAGACGGATGGAGTGTATGGAAGGAGACATGAAGCAAGGAGCAGCCAACATGGTTGAGTTGGTACTAAAAAAATGGAGGGAAGGGGAAATGTCTTATAGATGGGAAAGCAGGCTCTGAAGTGTTATAAGGCTTGCTTCGTGAACAAGTAATAGGAGACATGAGCCTTCCATTTTCTCCAGGTCCACTGGACCCGGGCCTCCTCCCACCTCACAGCATGTCCACCAGAGGCCTGTTTCCGGCCATCTTCCCAAGCTGTGTGCTGGGGCTGGGGTGGGAGGGTACTGGGGAGGGTTAGAGCTCAGGGCAGTGAGTGACCTCTTGCTCCACGAGGGGCACCCAGCATGCCAGGTTTTCTGCTTTTACACCACAGGCCTCATAGGGAGAGCTGCGGGGAGGGGGGATGAGGCAGAGGAGAGCCTTAAGTCCAACAAGAAAACTGAGTCAGGTCAGAGCGGCATGCTTGCTTCCCCACTTTATTATTTGCAAATAAAGGACAAAATGCAAGTGATTCTTTTTTGTGTTTCTAAGATTGTATAACTTGTCCAAATACAGTATCAGGGTCCAGATGAGCTTGTAACCTCTCCAAATAAAGGGCAAGACAGACTGGTACTTCTTCAGCACTCCAAGTGGTCAGAATGCATGTCACTTTCCTTCCATACACCAAAACAGGCTTAGACTCATGGTCAAAAATCAGATGTAAGTAACGCTTGCTTACCAAAAGAGGATTTCTAACAAGTGAGAACCTGAAAATAAAAATTTTGAGTGGTAATTCCATTATGTTGTACATTCTTTACCCTGATTCTCCCCCCACCCCCGCCCCAGTCACAGCCAGGGTCATGGAGCTTATTAAGAATCTCAATGAGGCGGGATGCCTGGGTGGCTCAGGTCATGATCCCACCATCCTCGGATCAGGCCCCAAGTTGGGCTCCCTGCTCAGTAGGGAGTCTGCTTCTCCCTCTCCCTCTGCTCTTCTACCTGCTTGTGCTCGCTCTCATTCTCTCTTTCTCCCTCTCGAATAAATAAAAAATATTTAAAAAAAAAAAAAAAGGAGTATCACTGAGGCCAGGGGCGCATGGGTGGCTCAGTCATTGTCTGCCTTCGGCTCAGGTCATGATCCCAGAGTCCTGGGATCGAGCCCCACATCAGGCATGAGCCTTCCATTTTCCTGTTTCTCCCTTTCCCACTCCCCCTGCTTGTGTTCTTGCTCTCATTGTCTCTCTGTCAAATAAATACATAAGTAAGTAAAATCTCTATATATATACTAAAAAAAATCTCACTGTGACTAAAGGTTTGCTAGTTCGGCCAAGTCCCAGGACTGCCACCTTCGTCTTCATTCTACCAAGGTTTTGAGACCTATCTTCTGAAATAACAAATCAGCACTTTTGCTTTCTCCTTTATACCTATGTGGGCAATATGTAACTCACCACAGAGAATAACTGTAAAGATACAGCCCTGTCAGTTCCAAGCTCAAAATCTGCTTGCCTCCCGCTTCAAGGGTCCACAAATGTCTCAGGCACAAGTTCACAGAGGAAATGCCTTACCTTCCATTAAGGCTGGTGACAGAAGCTGAAGCTGTCAGAGAGTCCTGTGACACACTCAAGATGTGGCCTTGGGTCTCAACTGCCAGCAGAGATATGACAGAAGCAGAATGACCTGGTAGGAATCTTCACCCAAGGTATGTGATATATTGATTCTTCATTTTTACGTACATATATCACAAAATGAAATAGAAACGTGTCTCCCCTCCTCCCACCCCCTGCTCCTAACCCCCATAAAGACATCTTTTTTACTCATTTCTTCTGATAGTTCGTCCATATTTCTAAATAATAGGTTGACCCAGCTATTTCCAGTTTTACCAATTTTGAATGTTGTCCACTGACTTAATGTTAGGATGGGTACAGATTTAGATCATATGCACTCTTGCCCACCTTCCTAACAGAGCAGAATTTTGTAATTAAAATTTGTAGAATAATATAATAATGTACAAGTGTTCTTCACTTGTGAGCCAGAAAGCATACTAGGTATTTCAATTCTTCACAACCTTCCTTTCTCCTGGAATTAACATGTGCATTAATTTTTAAATTTGCTTAGCTTTTGGTATATCTACTGCTATTCCTCCTAGTTGCTAAAGCAAGTAACAATGGCTAGCCATAAAAATGTTAAACACTTGAAACATCACATCAGAATCTCCTGGCACCACTCCTCCCTGGGAAGGTCCTCCCCTACTTCCTACCTTCTAGCACAGGCTGAATAAGCTGCTGTCTGGGCTGGGGCATGGCTGTAATCCTGGGGTCCATTTGCTGTCCTCCTGTACTGGGCCCGCTTTCTCGGACCCCAGGCTACCTTCTTTTCTACTTTACTGCCTCCTTTAGAAGACACATCTTCCTAAGAAAGGGCAGGGCGTCTTTTCTGATTCTGTCCATATCTGAAAATGTCTTTATTCCATTCTCATGCAATAGGTTCCTCTGGATGTAAAAATCCCAGGTTGATAACATTTCTGGAGCTTCTATTAGAGATATCCAATTCAACGAACATATTCATCCACCTCTAGTCTTTCCTGAAACTCCTAATTAAAACAAAAGTAATGGAATTTTTTTTTAAAAGATTTATTTTTTTTTTAAAGATTTTATTTATTTATTTGAGAGAGAGAGACAGTGAGAGAGAGCATGAGCGAGGAGAAGGTCAGAGAGCGAAGCAGACTCCCCATGGAGCTGGGAGCCCGATGCGGGACTCGATCCCGGGACTCCAGGATCACGCCCTGAGCCGGAGGCAGTCGTCCAACCAACTGAGCCACCCAGGCTTTGACAGAAAGAGATCACAAGTAGATGAAGAGGCAGGCAGAGAGAGAGATAGAGGGAAGCAGGCTCCCCGCCGAGCAGAGAGCCTGACGCGGAACTCGATCCCAGGACCCCGAGATCATGACCTGAGCCGAAGGCAGCGGCCTAACCCACTGAGCCACCCAGGAGCCCCAAGTAATGGAATTTTTAAAAAGGCATAGTCACAGGGATAAACAGAACAGAAAAGAAGATGGCAAAGTTGTAAAAACTGGAAAACAGAAGGAACAATTAGCTTACAGAAGGCAACCGTACATCATAATTTGCCTGGGGATGATCTTGGTTTATGCCAGTTTTCCCAGTATCCTATCCAGTTTATTAGCATTTGTCAGTCTTAAGACTGACTTATTTTAGAAGCAAATCACTCAATTTATTTGAGCCCAGAAAGCTAAATCCTAGGGTAACAGATGAAAAGTAAGGCACCGGGCGCCTGGGTGGCTCAGGGGGTTAAGCCGCTGCCTTCGGCTCAGGTCATGATCTCAGGGTCCTGGGATCGAGTCCCGCATCGGGCTCTCTGCTCAGCAGGGAGCCTGCTTCCCTTCCTCTCTCTCTGCCTGCCTCTCTGCCTACTTGTGATCTCTCTCTGTCAATAAACAAAATCTTTAAAAAAAAAAAAAGTAAGGCACCTATATACTATACTTGCATTAAAATAAAAAAAAAGAACAAAAAGGAATCTGGCAGTATTTAGCAAAACTACATATACACTGACCCTTTGACTCAGCAATCCTGTACTTAAGAATTTACAGTGAAGGTACATCTCCAACAATTCGAAGGGGGGAAACGTGTATAAAGTTATTTATTATGGCATTATATTTAATAGCAAACTAATGAGAATAACCTGAAGGCTCATCCATAGGAGGACTAGTTAAATATAAGTATGGTAGGGCGCCTGCGTGGCTCAGTGAGTTGAAGCCTCTGCCTGCGGCTCAGGTCATGATCCCAGAGTCCTGGGATCAAGCCCCACATTGGGCTCTCTGCTCAGCAGGGAGCCTGCTTCCCTTTCTCTCTCTGCCTGTCTCTCTGCCTGCTTGTGATCTGTCTGTCAAATAAATAAATAAATAATCTTGAAAAAAAAACCCATTAAAAAAAAAAATATATATATATATATATATAAGCATGGTATGTTCCTAGGCTGGAGTGCAACACAGTTGTAAAAAAGAATGAAAAAGATCTTTATGAATAAATATAGTGACTTTATGGTATTTTGTTAAATTAAAAAAGAGAAAAATGGGTGCCTTGGCAGCTTAGTCAATTAAGCATCTGACTCTTGATTTTGGATCAAGTCCCGCATAGGCTCCTTACTCAGTGGGGAGCCTGCTTCCCCCTCTTCTTGTCTCCTCTCTCTGACAAACAAAACAAAACAAGAACTCAAGAAAGATAAGCCAATCAAATTACTTACCTATAGCATGTGAGTAGGAACAGGGCAAAGGGAGAAGGAGAGGAAAGAGAAGTTTTTTGTTTTTTGTTTTTTTAAGATTTTATTTATTTATTTGACAGACAGGAACCACAAGTAGGCAGAGGCAGGAAGAGAAAGAGGAGGAAGCAGGCTCCCCACTGAGCAGAGAGCCCGATGCGGGACTCGGTTTCAGGACCCTGGGATCATGACCCGAGCCGAAAGCAGAACCCCACTAAGCCACCCAGGCGCCCCAAGATTTTCTTTTTTTTTGTAGGCTCTATGCCCAATGTGGGGCCTGAACTCATGACCCCAACATCAAGAGTCACAAGGTTTACCAACTGAGCAAGCCAAGTGCCCCTGCTAACTTTTAAATATATGTTTTTATACAGTTACAACTTCTGAATCTTACTTACATTTTATATATCCTAAAAATAAGTAAGTCAGTTACACAACCTTGTGAATATACTTAAAAATGTGAAATTGTGTATTTTAAAGTGGTGAATTTTATGGCAAACGAATTATATCTCAATACAAAAACATTAAAAATAAATCAATAAGATGAGAAGGCAAAGTCCTAAAACTGAATACAAAATGGATAAAATGTTAACACAGTCACCCCAAAGAAAACAAGGAATGAATGCTAGTTGACTTTTGACTTGAGAACTGACCTCACACCCCATCAGTGGGAAGCAGCCTAATAACATTTAACAAAGTACAAAAACATCCTGGAATTTACCTAGTAGATGAGTTCTTGGTAGTGGTACAGGAATAGTAATTCCAAAACTACAAGTATTTTAGGACTGGCCAAATGGACACATATATACAAGGTGTTGGGAACCACAGTTCTTACTATGGGAAAAAGAAGATAAAAATATGAGATGGGAGTAAGAGAGGAAGAACTTGAGTATAGATTAGAATTGGAGGTATGAATAAATAGGGGCTTAGCGGGGCGCCTGGGTGGCTCAGTCAGTTAAGTGTCTGCCTTTGGGTCAGGTCATGATCTCTGGGTCCTGGGATGGAGTCCCACATTGGGCTCCCTGCTCAGGAGGGAGCCTGCTTCTTCCTCTCTCTGCCTCCTCCCCGCTGCCTATGCGCATTCTCTCTCTCTCCCCCACCAACAAATAAATAAATAAGATCTTAAAAAAAAAAAAGATAGATGAAGTATTTAGAGGTAAAATGTCATAGTATCATTAATATACTCTCCAAGGGTTCAGGAAAAAACACATAAAGAAAGCAACTGTAGCAAACTGCTATGGATAGGTGAATGCAGCTAAAGGCAATATAAACACTCATGTACCTTTTCTACAGACTTGAAATTTCTCATATTGAAGGTAAGGAGTAGAAGGGAGCTGACAAACCCAGATCTCATCCTCTGTACTTGGTTTGCTCAGGCAACCCTGTCTCTCCTTCACCCCTGCAGAAGATGGGTGACTTACTGAAGACAGGGTCAAACAGGTGTCTCTTGGTTGAGGGACACCAGTTCAACTGAAAGTCAGGGTTCTGTACTTAGTTGGGGAAGGCAGAGTCTCAAGTCCCTCCTTCCAGAACCCCAGCCTCCGAGAAGCCCGGAACATTCCTCTATGGAAAAATCTGGCCAGCGCGGGGCGCCTGGGTGGCTCAGTGGGTTGAAGCTCTGCCTTCAGCACGGGTCATGATCTCGGGGTCCTGGGATCGAGCCCTGCATCCTGCTCTCTGCACAGCAGGGAGCCTGCTTCCCCCCACACCACGTCTGCCTCTCTGCTTAATTGTGATCTCTGTCAAATGAATAAAATCTTAAAAAAAAAAAAAAATCTGGCCAGCCCAAGAAAAAGGTCCCCAAGGGGAGGATACCCCCAGTGAAACAATCCAGCTGGTTCACTGTCCATGGAGGCCCACAAGCACAGAGCTTCCAGCTACACACAGCAGACAGGCAAGGCCCACCAACCTCTGCCGAGCCTGCAAATGAAAAACACCACACCACAGAGGAAACAATACAGAAGGAATGCCTATAGGACACTTAACAAAAACATGCCATTATGGGAGCCTGGGTGGCTCAGAGGGTTAAGCCTCTGCCTTCAGCTCAGGTCATAGTCTCAGGGTCCTGGAATCAAGGCCCGCATTGGGCTCTCTGCTCAGTGGGGAGCTTGATTCCTCCTCTCTCTCTGCCTGCCTCTCTGCCTACTTGTGATCTCTCTCTCTGTCAAATAAATAAAATCTTAAAAAAAAAAAAAAAACACACGCCATTAACATACTCAAAGTGAGAGACAATACTGTATCCATAAAACAAGAATGGGATGCTATTAAAAAGGAACATAATAACAGACACCATTAACCCCTCCCACCCAAAGAAAAATATCCACTAGAAATGCAACTTGAGGGCGCCTGGGTGGCTCAGTGGGTTAAGCCACTGCCTTCGGCTCAGGTCATGATCTCAGGGTCCTGGGATCGAGGCCCGCATCGGGCTCTCTGCTCAGCAGGGAGCCTGCTTCCTCCTCTCTCTCTGCCTGCCTCTCTGCCTGCTTGTGATCTCGCTCTGTCAAATAAATAAATAAAATCTTAAAAAAAAAAAGAAATGCAACATGATGGCAAAAATGAAAATCTGTTAAAAGATATGGTACAAGTAGAAACTTCCTTAAAGTAAGATATTATTTTTTAAAAAACATTTTAATTATTTATTTGACAGAGAGAGAGATCACAAGTAGGCAGAGGCAGGCAGAGAGAGGGGGGAAAGCAGGCTCCCTGCTGAGCAGAGAACCTGATGCAGGGATCGATCCCAGGAGCCTGAGATCATGACCTGAGCCGAAGGCAGAGGCTTTAACCCACTGAGCCACCCAGGTGTCCTGAAATGAAACTTCCTTAAAGTAAAACAAAATGACAAAGAGATGGAGAACTAGAGACTGAAAAAACTGGAGATCAGTCCAAGAGCTTCAACTTCCAGTAACACATCTAAAAAGAGACAAGATAAATGGAAGAGAAAAAAAAAATCTAGTGTGTTCTTTCCTTAAACCAAGAGGCATGAGTTCCTAAGATGAAAAGATCTGCTAAGCGGCTAGCACAATATATCAAAAGATACTCAAAATTTCCAGAACAAAAACAGGTTTCATTCAAAGAACCAGAATTACAGCATCGGCAATGTTGAAAGCTCATAAAAATGGAGAAAGATCTTCCAAACTGTAAGGGAAAGTTATTTCTAGCTAGTAATTCTAAATTCAGCTAAATCTGTATCATGTGTGAGGGTGAAATAAAGGAATTTTCAAACATGTAAGCAAGGAACTAAAAACTTTTATCTCCATGTTCCTTTTCTGCAGAAGTTATTAAAGACAGCAGTATATTACTTAAATGAGGGGAAAAAAACAAAACAGGAAACTGAAAAACAAAGGATCTAACATGAGAGAGAGAGAGAGAGAGAGAAAGAGACACAGGCAGACAAGTGTGGACAGACATGAGGGAGAAACCTGCTGATTCACCCATGCTGATGGTGAAGGGAAAACCCAGGGAAGGTGGGCAGCAGGCCCTGTCAGCACTAAGCCAACAGGTGAAGTCAGGTGGCTCTGGGGAAGGAGACTGCAAAATCACTCCAGCAGAATAAAATGGGAGATGTAAAACTGAGGGGAAATCAGGAGATCTATCCTCCTAAGGACTTTTTTTTTTTTTTTTAAATGTAAATCTACAGCCACTTTGACAAACCATTTGGCCATTTCTTAAAAAGTAAAACATAAATTTACAATATGACCTGGAAATCCCACTCCCATGTACTTTCCAAGATAAATGAAAGCCTATGTCCCCTTGAAAACTCGTAAAGTTCATAGCAGCTTTACTCACAAAAGTGGAAGCAACTCAAATGCTCATCAAAGTGAAAGAGTAAACAAAATGTGGCATAAGCCACGGAATGGAAAATCTGCTGTGGAAAGGAACAAACCACTGACAGAGCCTGCAAATGGATGAGCCTCAAAGACATGATGCCACGTGGAAGAAGCCAGACACAAAAGAAGGCATATGGTATGATTCCCTTTATAGGAAATGTCCAGAAGTCTGCAAGTCTGTAAGATGAAGAAAATAGATTAGTGGTTGCCTGGGACTGGCGGAGGGAACAAGGAATGACTACAAATGGACACAGGATCTTTGGGGGGCAAGAGACATGCTCTAAAGTTGCAGAACTCTTTTTTAAATTTCACAAAAATCATAGACTTGTATGCTTTTAAAAGTCAGAAATTTTATGGTACATAAAACTACATCTTTTTTTTTTTTTTTTTGAGATTTTATTTATTTATTTGACAGAGATCACAGAGAGCCAGTCAGAGAGAGAGGAGGAAGCAGGCTCCCTGCTGAGCAGAGAGCCCGATGTGGGACTTGATCCCAGAACCCTGGGATCATGACCTGAGCCGAAGGCAGAGACTTTAACCCACTAAGCCACCCAGGCGCCCCCATAAAATTGCATCTTAATAAAGGTGTTAAAAACCTGAAAGTCTTACTTAAGACACATAAAACGTTTTCTTTAAAGTACATATATAGGCTTTGTTAAAAAGTAAAACAAAAAGAAAACTACATGGATGGACCTTGAAAATATTATGCCAATTGAGAGAAACTAGACACGAAATACTGCATATTGTATGACTCCATTTCTATAAAATGTGAAGTGTCAAATCCACAGGAACAGAAAGTGAGTGAGTGGCTGCCAGGGGGCTAAGGCTTGAGAGAAAATGGGAGAGTGCCTGCTGATGGACACAGGGTTTTATTCTGTGGTGACAAGAAAGTTCTACACTTGGGGTGATGATTCTGAAAATGTTCTAAAAACCACCAAAAACTGTATTTACCAAGCAAATTCTACAGTATGTGAATCATACCTCAATAAAGTTATCAAAACAAAAAGATGATGATGACAATGTTCAATTCTGGCTTAAGACAAAATGTCCAGCAAAAAGGAAATGAAATCCCCCTCCATGCCCTGCCAAGAGCAGCAAGGACGGAGCAAGAACTCTGGGAGTGAGAAGACAAAGGGGAAAGTGTCAGCCACCTTGTTCAGGAAAAATCAACAGAAAATGCCCCAAACCATGGCATTTAGAGACCCACAGATAAATGCTAAGTGAAATCAATAGTTAAAGTAATCTCAAGTATTTGCTTCTGAGAAGTGGGAAATGGGGCAGGGGACATCAGGGTTAAGTTCTAAAATAAAAAGGCTTATAAAACTATCTGAATATTCAGATCGTGTATACAAATAACCCAAATACAACTCCAACTAAAATTCTGATTTAGACAATTAAAATCAGCTCCTCTTCAGATCCAGATGGCCTTGCCCCATTGTTTTCCCACGCTGGTGCCGCTGCTGAACATCTCATGCGATTCTGATTCCTGCTCTTTTCACCAGGACCTGTGCTCTCCCTCTTTGGACGTGTGGTGTTCACTGTATTTCTGACATACTGCAATTATACAAGGTATCTTGTCTAAGTCTTCTAAAAATTATTATGCCCTCTTAACTCCAAAGCTATATGACTAAAAGACCCCTGCTCCTATATTTTTAAAAAAGAACTTGGGATGCCTGGGTGGCTCAGTTGGCTAAGCAACTGCCTTCCTGCTCACATCATGATCCCAGGATCCTGGGATCGAGTCCCCCCATGAGGCTCCTTGCCCAGCAGGGAGCCTGCTTCTCCCTCTACTGTTCTGCCTGCTGCTCCTCTGCTTGTGCTCTCTTTCTAGGACAAATAAACCAAAAAATATTTTTTTAAAAATTAAAAATAGGGGTACCTGAGTGGCTCAGTTGGTTAAGTGTCTGCCTTTGGTGGCCCACGTCAGGCTCCCTGCTTGTCAGAGAGCCTGCTTCTCCTTCTCCATGCCACTTCCCCTGCTTGTGCTCGCTCTCACTCCCTAATAAATAAAATCTTTAAAAAAAAATAAAAGAATTCTTATGGGGGATGGGTGGCTGGGTGGCTCAGCTGATTGAGCGTCCAACTCGAGTTCAACTCAGCTAATGATCTCAGGGTTGTGAGTTCAAGCCCCACATTGGGCTCTGTGCTCAGCATAGAGTCTGCTTGTCCCTCTCCTTCTGTCCTACACCCTGCTTGTGCAGGCTCTCTCACTCTCAAATAAATAAATAAATAAATAATTTTTTTAAAAAGTTTTTTTTTTTTTTTTTTTTTAATTTGACAGATCACAAGTAGGCAGAAGTAGGCAGAGAGGCAGGCAGAGAGGGAGAAGCAGGCTCTCTGCTAAGCACAGAGCCTGATGTGGGGCTCGGTCATGATCTGAGCCAAAGGCAAAGGCTTAACTCACTGAGCTACCCAGGCGCCCCATAAATAAATAAAATCTTAAAAAGAACAATACAGTAAAAAAAAAAACCCAAAACTATTATTGGGCCAACTGGCTGGCTCAGTTGGCATGCAGCTCCTTTTAAAAATTTCTTTAGTGGGAGAACACATGTACCCAAGCAAGCATGTGGAGAGGGAGGAGAATTTTAAGTAGGCTCCACACCCAGCATGGAGCCCAACATGGGGATTGATTTCACGACTCCCAGAGATCACAACCTGAGCCAGAATCATGAGTCATAAACTTATTAGCAAACTGTACCACCCAGGTGCCCTGAGCATGCGGCTCTTAGTCTCCATTGTTGTGAATTTGAGCCCCACACTGGGTGTAGAGATTACTTAAAAATAAAACCATGGGGCGCCCGGGTGGCTCAGTTGGTTAAGTGTCTGCCTTCTGCTCAGGTCATGATCCCAGGGTCCTGGGACTGAGCCCCAAATTAAGTTCCCTGCTCAGCAGTGAGTCTGCTTCTCCCTCTCCCACCCCCACTCATGCACACTCTCATGCTTTCTCAAACAAAGTCTTTTAAAAGAAGGGGGCACCTGGGTGGCTCAGTCGGTTGGGCATCAGAATCTTGCTTTCTGCTGGGGTGGTGATTTCAGGGTCATGAGCCCCACCTCAAGCTCTGCACTCTGCACGAGCCTGCTTAGGATTCTCTCTCCCCTTGGGATTTTGCCTCTCCCCTGTCCCTCTTCCTGCTCTCCTCCGCTCTCAAAAAAATTAATAAATCTTAAAAAAAGAAAGGAACATATACTAATCAGATACTGGATTTTCCAGACTAATTTTTCAACGGGTAAGAGCTCTTTCTTAATTTGCCTTTTCACAGCATTCTGTTTGTGTTCAGAAAATAGACTGTGTATGTATTTATATGTACATACTTTCATTGTGGCAAAACACATATAAAATTTTAGCCATTTCTGGGGCACCTGGATGGCTCAGTCGGTTGAGCCATCAGGTCCGGTCATGATCCCAGGGTCCTTTGATCAAGTCCCACACTGGGCTCCCTGCTCAGTGGGGAGTCTGCCTTTCCCTCTCCTTTTGCTGCTCCCCCTGCTTGTGCTTTCTCTCTGTCAAATACTAAATTTTAAAAATTTAACCATTTTTAAGGACATGGGTCATATACCTTTCTTTCAAAATGGAATTACTGGATCTAATGGTAGTTCTATTTTTAATTTTCTGAGGAACCACAATCTGTTTTCCACAGTGACATACCATTTCACTTTCCCACCAATTGTGCAAAAGCTTTCCAACTTCTCCACAACCCACCATCATCTCCACATTCCCACTAGGACTTGTTTTGATAGCAGCCATCCTTATGGGTGTGAGTGGTGTCTCATGGTGGTTTTGATTTGCGCTTTCCTAATGATTAGTGATGTTGAGTGCATTTTCATGTGCTTGTTGGCCATCTGCATATCTTCTATGGAGACAGTCTTCTGCCCATTTTAAAAATTTTTTAAAAAGATTTTTAATTATTTGTCAGAGAGAAAGAGTGCACATGCACATGAGCACAAGCAGGGAGAGCAGCAGGCAGAGGGAGAAGCAGGCCCCCGCCAAGCAGGGAGCCTGAGCGGGGCTTGGTCCCAGGACCCTGGGATTATGACCTGAGCGGAAGGTAGACACTAACCTACTGAGGCACCCTGGTGTCCCTCCTTTGCTCATTTTTTAAAATCAGATTTTTTTGCTGTTGTTGAGTTCTAGGTTTTTAAAATATATATTTTCAGTATTAGCCCTTCATCAGATATGATTTGCAAGTATTTTCTCCCAATCCATAGGCTGCCTATGGATATCCACTCTGTTGGATGTTTTAAGGCAGTTTTAAATTTTGATGCAGCTCAATTTACCTCTATTTTTCCTTTGCTATGTTATGGGTGCCACCTGTAAGAAATCATTGCCAAGCCCAATGTCATGAAGCTTTTTTCTTATGTTTTCTTCTATAAGTTTTATAGTTTTAGCTCTTATGCTTGGGTTTTTGACCCATGTTGGATTTTTGTACACAGTTTAAGTGAAGGTTCTCTAGCATGTTTGTGGCTGTCCAGTTTTCCCAGCACCATTTACTGAAAATACTATTCTCCCCACCCATAAACCATACCCTTGTGGAAAATAATTTTATCATATATATGGTTTATTTCTGAGTTCTCTATTCTATTCCATTGGCCTATATACCAGAATCACACTGTCGCGATTACTGCAGCTTTGTAGCAAGTTTTAATATCACAAGTGTGAGATTATTCTTTTCCAAGAATGATTTGGCTATACGAATTTTAGGATGTAGTTTCCTATTTTGGCAAGTACGGTTTTTGGCATTTTGATAGAGATTGTACTAAACCTGTGCATTGCTTGGGTAGTACCGACAGCTTCCTAACTCTTCCAGTCTGCGAACATGGGATGTCTTTCATGTATATCTTCTTTAATTTCTTTCAGCAATGTTTCATAGTTTTCAGTGTACTAGGTTTTTCATCTTTTTGGTTAAATTTATTCCTAAGTGTTTTATTCTTTTTGATGCTATTGAAAATGGGCCAGTCTCCTTCATTTTCTTCTGTTTGTTCATTGTTAAGTGTATAAAAACATAACTGAATTTTTGTGATTTTATGTCCTTAAACTTTGCAGAATTCTTTTATTAGTGTGTAATCTTTAGGATTTTCTACATATAAAGTTATGCCACCTGTGAACAGGGATAATTTTTCTTCTTCCTTCCCAATTCTGTTGCCTTTATTTTCTTATCTAATTGCTCTCGCTAGAATTAATTTCCAAACCCATGTTGAACAGAAACGGTAAAATCCTTTTCCTGTTTCTGATCTTAGAGGAAAAGCTTTCAGTCCTTACTACTGAGTAGGTATCAACTGTGGGTGTGCCCACAGCTACAGGCCTTTATTATTTCTAAGTAGTTTTCTTCTATTCCTAGCTTGTTGAGTGTTTGTATCATAAAGAATGGTTAATTTTACAACATGCTGTGATTTCCTCCCCTACATTTTGTTAGTGTGGTGTATTACATTGATTGAATTTAGTTTGTTGAACCATCCTTGCATTCCAAGAATAAATCCATTTGGTTACAGCATATAATCCTCTTAATGTGTTGTTAGATTTTGTTTCCTAGTACTTTGCTCAGAATTTTTACATCAGTGTTCATGGGATATTGGTCTGTAATTTGCTTCTGGAAGCTTGTATCTGGGAATTCTCCATTTCCTCTAGGTCACCCAATTTGTTGGCACACAATTCTTCAGGTACTCTCTCATAACCTTTTTATTTCTGTAAAATTGGTAATAATGTCAATTCCGTCTCTTTAGTTATTTGGGTGTCCTCTCTTTAGTCCTTCTAGCTAAAGGTTTGTCAATTTTTTTGATCTTTGGTTTTGCTGATTTTTTCTAGATTTTCTACTTCCTATTTACCTCTGTTCTAATCTTTATTTTCTTCCTTCTGTTGTCACCCAGCTTCTCAATATTCTTAAGTATTCTATTGCATCCCTCCACCCCTATTCCCTTGCCCCAGGAGTGCAGCTCTGCAGTCCCCCTGCAGCTTTCAGGAGCACTTTTTTCCACTGTCCACAGCTTTTCATAGCCTGAGATTTGAGCTTCCAGTCAGAGAAAAGAGATCAGTCCCTCAGACAGTCCCCAGACAAGCTAGAGTGTTTCAAGTTAAGGACTGCCCTGCTCCATTCTGTTAGAAACAGAGATTTTCAAGCTGGGCTGTTGCTTTCTTCAGACCTCCTGTGCCAGGTGGAAAGTGGGTGGGGCAGAGAGGAGTAAACATGCCACAAAATCTCCTACCATTTCAGCGAGGCTTTTTTTGACTGGGTGTTCCTTAGACCTGTGACTGTTTTTGGAGCTTCTATAAAGTTATAGAACCAGCTACTCTCTGTTTTTTTATTTTTATTTTTTCATGTGTATGTAGGGGGTGGCGGTGGTAGTGTGAGGATGAGGGGTTGGAGTTTCTTAGACTGCCAGTTCAAAAGATGTCAGAATATACTTTCAAAGTTTGCTTATTCCTCCCTGAATTAATAAAATAAGTCACTTCTAATATATATTGAGAGGTTATTATATGCCATGTTCTGGTCTAAACACTTTATAGTTATCAAGTTATTTAAAAGCCTCAAAAGAACCCTAAGAGGCAGGTACTATTGCTTTGGCCATCTTACAGATGAAGACAATGAAGTTCAAAACCGGCCTGTTCAGAGGACCACAGCCAGTAAGTGGTGGAGACAAGGTTCCAGCCCCAGCAGCTTGGTTCTGAACCTCCACATCCGACCATCATTTTACATAGAGCAGAATTAGCCACCTCAGGTCACTTTGTTTGGACTCTTCTGGTCTAGGATGCTTTGTTCAGAGTCCAGTAAGCACCCAGATGTTTTCTTCCAGAGTCTAGAAAGCACCAGCTCTCTTTCAGGTTTAAGAGGAAAGTGGTTCAGCTTATCAGAGGCTCTGTGAACACTAGTGGGGTTCAGATGAGCCTCAAGGTAGGGGAGCACAGTGGGAGAGTCAGCTTTTTAGTTGGGTTGAAGATATGGCTGAGGGTCTCACCTGTCCCCAGAGAGAATTTCTCTAAATTCTTCTGTTCTCAAGCTCCACAGTTCCCCTCTGCTTGGCCTGCAGGGCCTGGTATCTCCTATTTTGCCAAAATTAAGTACAAGTGCTATTCAACAGAAATAAAATGCAAGTCACATTTCAATAAGAAATGAAATTAATTTTAATAATGTAATTTAACCCAATATATTAAAAATACTATCATTTCAACACATAACCAATGTAAAAAAGTATTAATGAGGTGTTTTACTTTTTTGTTGTACCAAGTCTGATATTTGGCGTGTACTTTACACTTGTAGTCCGTCCTTGCTCGAAATGGCCACATTTCAAGTGCTCAATAGCCACACGTGACTCGGGGCTACTATACAGGGCAGTGCTGGTCTACAAAATGAAGTTCCTGGCTGCCGGTGGGAGGGTCATCTAGCTCTGCGTAGCAAGGAAGGGAGACCCATGGTGAAAGAATCCCACCAACCGATCCATTCCCATGCCAGGTGCCCACCAGCCTCATTATTTAGAGCACCAAGCCTTTCAGTGGTGCTGCCTGTCAAACCAGTTCATTTCCTAATCATCTTTCCCTCAACCAGGCTCACAGTTACAGTTTCTCTGCTGTGCCAAGTTCACTCTCCTCCTACTAGCTTTTCTTAAAGGAAAAAAAAAAAAAGCCTACATAGTATCTGGCATATTCCAAAGAACATATGTAACACAAATGTAAGAAATAAAGCCTAATAATAAAATATAGCTGTGATCCCTCCACCCTTACTCCCACCTTACTTCAGAATCCAGACCTGAGCTGTAGGGTTGTTTCTTATTCCTCTGTCTCCCCACCAGGGAGGAACCAAGAGCCTATACTTTGTTTCACCATTTTGCCTTTTTTGTTATCACACCTGTATGTATGTACATAAGACAATGGTCACTTTTGCTTGTCTTTATGGTGTTGTGTTTTTTGGCAAGTTGCCTTTGTCACCTACATGCTGCTCTTAAGATCCAGTGATGCTGTCACAAGGACCTACTATTCACTCACTGTTGTTTGGTCCATAATCGCCATGATGTGAACACAGACATCTTGGCTGTTTCCAAGATGTTTATTAGTATGAAGAGTGCTGCAAGAACCTCTCTAGAGCTCCCCAGATGAAAATCCTGGATCACAGAATATGAGAATGTTCAACTTCGTAAGTTAATGCCAGTTTTCCAAAGCAGGTACATCAGTTTATCCCCCTCACCAGCAGCAGGTAAGATTTCTGAGTCACTCACATCCTCTCCAACACTTGGTTTTGTCAATACCTTAATTTTTGCCAAGAGACATCTTAATTTCTGCCATTTAAGTAACTGTAAAGTGGAATCTCACTGTGGCCTTGGAATTCTAATGAGGCTGAATATCTTTCTATCTGTTTAACCACTGTTCTTGTTAATTTTTCTGTAACATGCCCATGTGTCTTTTGTCCACATGTAGGAGTTCTTTATGTGTGCTGGACTATAATCCTTTATGTGCTATACATATTGCAAATTTATTCCCACTCTGTGGCTTGTCTGTTCACATTCTTTACAGGTACCTTTTGGAAAAGGGAAGATCTTAATTTTAATCTAGTAAAACTGGTCATTTTTATTTTAGAATTGATTGCCCTTGTGACTTAAAAAAGAACAAAAAGCAACAACAAACTTTCCTACCAAGGTCATAAAGATATACTTCTAGATTGTGTTTTAGATTGTGTGTGTTCTAGAAGGTTTTCTTCAATTAACCTGGAACTAATTTTTCTGTACATTTTATATACATGCTCTCCCAACTGTCACAGTGCTACGATTGGGGAACCTAGCCTCTACCCAGTGATATGTAATTTCACCTGTGCCATATATCATTTCTCAGGTCTGTTTCTGGCAGCTCTTCTGTTCCATGGGCCAATCTGTGCTTCCCTGAGCCAACGATAACGTAAGCCTTGGCATGGGTAAGGCAACTGCTCACACCTTACTCTTCTTCAGAGTGTCCTACAATATTAGGACTTTATCTTCTGCACATTTTAAAACTGACTTGTCACACTTCCCAAAACCCCTTTGGAGATGCACTGACTCCACAGATCAATCTAAGAACAGGCCACACTGAGTCTTCCTAGCCAAGAATATCCTGTCTCTATTTATTCAAATCTTTAATGTCTCTTAATAAAGTTGTACATTTTTCTCCATTAAGGAACTTTATGCATATTATGTTAGTTTCCATTTACATCAAAGATGGTTCAGTCAGAAGAACAGAAGCCATGCTAGGTATTTCAAAAGCAAGGAGTTTAATACGGGGTATCAGGTACTTTCAGAGCAACTGCAGAGGCTGGAGTGTGCACAAAAGTGAGCCACCTCTAGCCTTCCACTCTGCCTCTGCGGCTTTAGTCCCAACTTGGGACACCATCCACAGGACAGGAACCCGCAGGAAACCTCCGCCCATCACAGCTGCTCTACAGTCCTGTGACAGTGGACAGGAGGCCGCTATGGAGGCCAATGTGCTCCCTCACCCGTGCACCCCCACACCACTGCCAGAGGAATAGAGTCCACCTCCCTCTACCTTCCAGACTTCATGGGAAGTATCTCCTGAGCTAAGTAAGAGCCAAAGCCCACTGGCAGTGGGGTCTGAATAAGAGAGCTCCAGCCTTCCAGCCCTGAAAATGCAGGCAATGTACTGAATGTCCAGACTGTATCTAGCACCATCCATTTCCTATCTTCCAAAAACATGCTGAAATTACTGGCCTGCTGTTCCATCTTTTCCCATTTTACATCTTTCATATCTTCTATACTCTTTAACTATAATTTAACAGGCTTTCAGAAGGACAATAACGTAATCTCTTACAGTCCCTCCAGAAGTCCTGAAGCCCATGTTCAAAAGCCTAACCAAGCATGGCCAGGGCTTCTCACAGGTTTATTTAAACTCTCCCCATAGACGGGAAGGCCACAGCAAAGGTAGTTATCAGCTAACTCCCTGTCCACACTCCTCTCCCCATACACAAAGATTTTTCTTCTTTCTTCTTTTTGTGTGTGAGTGTGTGGGGGGAGGTAGGGGAGTTGGTAGGAATGTTAATAAGAATTTAACATATTCATGATGTTCAAAAAAATTTATTTAGGGGCTCCCGAGTGGCTCGGTGGGTTAAGCCTCTGCCTTCAGCTCAGGTGGTGATCTCAGGGTCCTGGGATCAAGCCCCACACAGGGCCCTCTGCTTGGCGGGGAGCTTGCGTCTCCCTCTCTCTGCTTGCCTATCTAGTTCTGATCTCTCTCTCTCTCTCTGTGTGTGTGTCAAATAAATAAATAAATCTAAAAAAAGAGAAAAAACAACAAAACAGAAAATATGACAAAATTTCAGCAATTTTTGATTCAGAGATGTGAGAAACAAGTACTATATTTGTTATTCATTCATTTTCATAACTTACATTTCTCACAATCCCAGCTTTAAGACTAATTAGAAATCAAAGCTTATTGCCCACCTGGATCATGGCGTGGCACTACATCACAGGACAGACAGGGTACCAGACGCAAGAGGAGGCCAGGAGTGAGCCAGGAGGTCCAACAGCACCTCAGCCCTCCCACCCTTTCTCAAACACTCCTTGGCCCTATCAGGGCTCCATGAGTTTCCACACACTGCCATGATCATTGTGCCCTCAGTGGCTAGGGCCTGGAGCAAACTATCTAAGCTGAACTCCAGACTCCTGTTAGACAGACTTTATTTCTGTCTGGGGAGAAAATATGGCAACCTCTGTAACCTCACATCAACACTTGTGCTAAGTGACTTGTGACCTCCTGTGCCAGACCTTGTGGGACAGAAGAGAAATAAAATCTAGTCCCTGCCTTTATCAAGTCCACAGTGGATGGAGAAATGAACAAGATGAACTAGAATGCCAACCACTGTTTTCCGTACCAACACAACAGAACAGTTATTACATACAACCCTAAAAGCTAAGCTAAAAAGCGCTTTGAGATCAGCAATAAGTCGTCCTCCCACTCGAAAGCCAGTCAAGAATCATTTGGTTCTTTGTTCAGAATATTCTCTAGGAGGCTGGATATGAAGTTTCATCCCATAAGGCAGACCCAGGGAAGATTCCAATCACAACCGCCGGTCCTCAACAGCTGACACAACACGGAGCACCAGCAGCCCAAGCACAGGGTAGCTCGTACTGTCCAGGCTGTGACCTAAGGAAGGAGCAGGTGGGCTCCCATACACAGGGCTGTCCCAGAAGCTTCTGCCCCAGCGGCCACCATTCAAACTCATTTGGAAAGGCAAGTACCTCAACTAGAGACATGCATAATCCAATGAACAGGCTTGAGGGGTAACTGGGATCCCTTCTAAAGGCCATCTTATCAGGCAAACAGTCTGACCAGACTACCTCCACTTCTTACTTGGAACCCCCTTCAAAGTACTGTCCCAAGCTCAAATGTTGCCTTGTATTTGATACCCTACCTGATACCCACGGTTGGAGGTAACTGGTTTTTCCTCAGTACCTGACCCAAAGGAATTACAACACTCCTTCCATTTACCAAATGTTAAAAAGGACTTCCGTCCTAGGCCAGGTCACACTTAGGAAGAGGACAGGTCTCCTGCTTTCGGGGAGCTCACAGTCTGGAAGGAGAGATCAAGCATGGGCACAGGTAATGGTGAGAATTACTGGTGGTTCTAGATGCTGTCAGAGAGAGAGAAGAGGTGCTGGCAGAAGCTAACCTCCACCCTGAGGGCCCAGAGATGCCTGCTTGTTGTGGTATCATCTGAGACAAGTTTTGAAGGACAGGCAAGATCCGTCCACATGAAAACAGAACAAGAGGATCCCAGGAAAAGAAAAAGGCCTGAATGAAGCATGTGGCTAGAAAATTCTTCACAGAGTGGGCATAAGAAACAGTCCAGCTGGGGCGTCTGGGTGGCTCAGTAGGTTAAAGCCTCTGCCTTTGGCTCAGGTCATGGTCCTAGGGTCCTGGGATCGAGCCCCACGTCGGGCTCTCTGCTCAGCGGGGAGCCTGCTTCCTCCTCTTTCTCTGCCTGCCTCTCTGCCTACTTGTGATCTCTCTCTCTCTGTCAAATAAATAAATAAAATCTTTTAAAAAAAGAAAAAAGAAACAGTCCAGCTTACCCATTCAAGGGAAAACAGCAATAAATCAGGTTGGTAAAGCAAAGCCAAACTAGAATATCAAGAAATTAAAATGCTAGGCTGAAGAGTTATTTGGTCTGAGGTTCTCAAGGTAGAATAAACACATCTTCTTCTTAGGGGCTTTACTGGTGCTACCTGGGTCTTAAATTAGTATGTGTGTGTGTGTGTGTGTGTGTGTCACACACACATGTATGGGCAAATCCAAGACACTACATTTTCCATCCTAACCCAAAAGAACCAGGGATGCAGTGAATACCATTTCTCATGGGGCGTGTTACACTCCCTGAGGGTGCTGGGGCAGAAACCAAGTGGAGAACCAACAGTTTAAACTTTCTGTGGCATCTGCATATATCTTTAGGAGCCCATGCATTGTCAGGAGAAAATCCCCAGGTGGAAATTTACTAGGGACTGAGCGAGCAGGATGGGTTGGCAGAGCCAAAGCCTGTCTAATGACCCTCATCAGGATTCTAGCCAAGTCTCAAAGAGCACCCACCTTGAGGCAGGCGAGGAGGCGGTGAGAGGGTACCACATTTCAGGGGTGCTGCTCTCGGGGCCGGCAGTGCCAACAGAAACCTGGCATCCTGGGCACCCCTCTTGCCTCATCCCAGCCCTGCCCCTGCAACTTTGCAAATTCTGGGATGTGCCTGTGTTGGGCAGTTATTCTTAAAGAGAGAGACAAGGCTGAGAGGGGAGGGTTTCAGCTCAATGTAAGCTTCCAGTGAATGGCTACCACCTGGGCTGCAGTGGACACCCCGCCCCGTCCCCCCACCGACGGAAGCACAGTCACACAACTGTGATGGAGGTGGGGTCGAGGGCAGCCCTACACACTCACCTGGACAGTCGGCTTCGTCGCTCTCATCCTCACAAGTCACCCAGCCGTCACACTGCCAGGGGAGGGGGATGCACTGGATGGCGCCGCTGCGACAGGTAAACTGCCCAGGGTTGCACCGCAGCTCTGTGGAACCAAAGGGCAAGAGGCCATTGAGGAAGCGGCGGCAGCAGTGGAGATGGGACAGCCAGGCCTGCCGCCGCCTGGGCCCAGGAGCGTGCCCCGACAGGGTTAGGGTTAGGGTTAGGGGCAAGGCCCCCCACCCAAGACATGGGTCTTTATGTGCCACCTCAAACACACACCTGACACATTTCTGCTCAGAGTCCGACTTGGCGTTAGACTACAGAGGTCACAAGAGGGCACATCTCTCACCGCAGGAGGGGCTATGGGTCAACAAGAAACACATACACACACACACGTTTCTGATGAAGAGCAAATCAGGAGAGCGCACCACAGGAGTGCTCACACAGCGTGAAGAAGGAGAAACGGCCTGTACCTGAGGGGCTCTGGAATCCTTCTGAAAGAAGATGGGATATAAACAGGGTTCCCAAGGCAGGATGGTGGTTTCAATAAACACATATAATGTAATAGGAAGGGAGAAAACATACCAGAAAAAGTAAAGCTCATGGATTATCACAGGGCAGGAAAACATGCCGAGAAGACAGTATGCAACAGATGGGAATCACTAGAGGTAAGACGAGAAATATAAAAAGGGTCAGACTATGGAGGCTTTGAGGGTAAGATAATTCTGACCTTTCCTGGGAATGTTAAAGGAAGCCAGAAATTAGTCAGTCAGTCAGTAACATGATGAGATCTGTGTTTTAAGACAGGTAGAACTGGCGATGGTTTCTGGAAGCAATCATAACAGGGGAACCACACAAAGTATCAAATAACCCAGTAAAGTGAGGACTTGAATTGAGGCAGGGGTTGGCAAATTACAGCCCTCGGGTCAACTCCTGCCCCTCCCACTTGGTTTTTAAGTAAAGTTTTATTAGAACACGGCCACAAATATGTATTCGTGTGTGGCTGCTTTTGAGATACAACAGCAGAGTGAAGACTAATGACTAAGAGAGATTAAATGACCTGAAAAGGCCACAGTATTTCCTCTGGTCCTTCCCACCAGACTTGTGAAGTGAGGCGACGGCTGCTACACGGGCATACGTGGAACCAAGGAAAAACACTGAGGTGTGAAGGATAAAGTTCTACATGCTAATGTGGTAACACAGGAAGAAGAAACAAACAGAGCTCTCTTACTATGGTCCTGCTCCCTCGGTGGTCTTCCCTGTCCTGGAATCGTTCCACTGAAATCCAGGAAGAAACAGGAACTCTTCCCACCCCTGAGTCCTGTCCTATCACTGGCCTAAGTAACCAGAGCGAATCATCACTCTAATTAACCAAGGTAGATGAACCCACCAAATCAGGTAGGACACAGATGTAAGGCCTGAACCCTTCCCTCCCCACCCACCTGGGACGGCCACGCATGGCATCGTGTACCATAGCTTTGGTACCTTTACAAGAGAGCCTCTTCAGAGCGCTCTGCAAGGAGACAATCCTCATCCCCCGCCAGGGTTATATGTCTGAGAGCCTTCCACTCTGAAGCAGGGAAGAGAAGGGCCAGGGAAAGGAACCCAGAATCCAGTATTCACTCTTCTCCACCTGCCACTACGCACTGCAGTAAATCAATCAATCTAATCATAAGGAAAGCTTCCGTTACATATATGGCATGGACAAAAGAGTCACAATGCTCCATAATTTATAAAGTCTTCCAGTCAAGATGGAGTTAGAGGGATAGATTTAACTGCTGACCTGAAACAATGGGAGAAAAAAAGGAGGGGGGCAAAATATTAGAAAACACCAGTTCTCCAGACACTGACATCAAGCAACGAACAACAGTGATCCCTGAGTCACGGAACATGTGAGGTAAGCCTTACTACCTCAAGCACATTTCCAGGCTACAAAGCAGGGAGAGGGACTCCAAGGGGAGAAGACTCTTGGAGGTAAGTGGATGCAACTAAAAATTGGGGGAAACCAAGGCAAAGAGCACTCACAGGGCGGCTCCAAAGAGTCCTGGAAAAGAGAGAGTGGCACAAAAGACAGACTCCAGAGATCTAGGGAGGAAGCCCTCAGGGAATGAAGCAGAGTACTGATCAGTGGTGTGAGGAAACTATCCCAGGCCATCCTAAAGGGTAACAGGAAAACAGTAACTGAAATTGAGCAGGACCACAAACAATGCCTGTTTTCAGGAGCCAGTGTGGAAAAACTCATTACTTGTGGGGCACAAGTTAAGTATGCACAAGAGTCCTGCCTTGTTAGTGGAGAAAAATAAACTCCAGACTAAATGCAGCAATTAAAAGCAATAGCTGAGGATAATCGCAATCTTTTGGTATCAGTTGAGACCTGATTTGTGACACAGTATGTAATCTATTCTGGAGAAAGTTCCATGTGCATTCAAGACGAGTGAGTATTCTGTTGTTTTAGGGTGGAATGTTCCACATGTATTTAGAATATAACAGAATGTATGAAGTCTATCTGGTCCACTGTGTCATTCAACACTCTTGTTTCTTTGTTGATCTTCTGTTTAGATGATGTTTGTTGCTGAGACTGGAGCGTTGAGGTGTCCTACTATTAAGTATTATTATCCATATGGTTTTTTTATTTTGGTTAATAATTGGCTTATGCAGTTGACTGCTCCCATGCTGGGGGCACAGAAAGTTACAACTGTTAGATCTTCTTGTTGGATAGACCTTTAAGAATGATTAAGTGTCCTGCTGTATCTCTTACTGAAGTCTTTAGCTTAAAATCAAATTTGTCTGATACGAGAATTGCTACCCCAGCTTTCTTTTGAGGTCCACTGACATGAAAAATGGTTCTCACTTTTGGTCTGGATGGATCTTCAGGTTCCAAATGAGTCTCTTGTAGACAACATATGGATGGGCCATGTCTTTTTATCCAACCCTGTGTTATTTCACGGGAGCATTTGGGCCATTCATGTTCAGAGTGACTGTTGAAAGACATGGTTTTACTGCCATCATTTTGCCCGTGAAGGGCCAGGGAAAGGACCAGTCCTTGTTTCTATAGATTATCTCTGTAAATTTCTGGTCTATTCCTTTTGGGGTCTTTCTGCTGGGTATTTACCCCAAAGATACAGATGTAGTGAAAAGAAGGGGCACATACACCCCAATTTCAAAGCAGTGATGTCCACAATATCCAAATGGCAGAAGGAGCTGAGATGACCTCCAACAGACAAATGGATAAAGATGATGTGGTATATACAACAGAATATCATTCAACCATCAGAGATGATGAATACCCATCATTTGGATCGACATGGATGGAAATGGAGGGGATTATGCTAAGGGAAGTAAGTCAAGCAGAGAAAGACAATTATGGTTAAGGTTTCACTTATACATGGAACATAAGGAATAGCATGGACATTAGGAGAAGGAAGGGAAAAATGAAGTGGGGGGAAATCAGAGAGGGAGACAAACCATGAGAGCCTATGGGCTCCAGGAAACAAACTGAGGGTTTCAGAGGGGAAGCGGGTGGGGGGATGGGTTAGCCCAGTGATGGGTATTAAGGGGGGCACGTATTGCAATGAGCACTGGGTGTTATACGCAAACAATGAATCATGGACTACTACATCAAAAACTAATGAAGTACTGCATGGTGATTAACATAATATAATAAAAAATGAAATAAATAAAAAAGCATCTGAAAGGTTCACATTGTTTCCAAGTCACATCCTAGAACAAAGGTCAAGAATATTTATAGGAATGCAAAAATACACAGTAACCAAAAAGGCAAAATTCACAAAGTGTGGCACTCAATAAAAAAAGCTACCAGGGGACGCCTGGGTGGCTCAGTTGGTTAAGCAGCTGCCTTCGGCTCAGGTCATGATCCCAGCGTCCTGGGATCGAGTCCCACATCGGGTTCCTTGCTCAGCAGGGAGCCTGCTTCTCCCTCTGCCTGCCATTCTGTCTGCCTGTGCTTGCTCTCTCCCCCTCTCTCTCTCTGATAAATAAATAAAATCTTTAAAAAAAAAAAAAAAAAAAGCTACCAGACTTGCAAAGGAACAGGAAATTATGACCAAAATGAAAAAAATTCAATCAAAACTGTCTCAGAAAAGGTACAAATGATAAAGTAGACAAGGACATTAAAATTAAAACTTGTGTCACACATTTTTCCTCACACAGAGGAAAAATCAAACATGTTCGGTAGATACGAAAGATTGTAAGAAAGCAAATCCACTGCCTTGAGATGAAAACTGCAAGGCATAGTACGAATAGATTCAGTTTCACAGAAGAAAAGATGAATGACGTGAAGATAACATAAGAAACTCTAAAATACCGAAAAAGGGCTAGAAAACATAAATAAACTATGAGCTGTGTGACACAGACTTGGGGGGTGGAGAGACAAAGTATTTGAAGAAACAATGACAAAAACATTTCCCAATTTGATGAAAACCCATAGATCCAAGTCAACCATGAACCCCAACTATAAGAAATTAAAACAAACAAACAAACAAACAAACAACTTACTCCAAGGCACATCACAATCAAATTGCTTAAAACTGGTGATAAAGAGAAAATCTTAAAAGAGCCTGAAGGACCAGAGAAAAAAGACGTAATCTGCAGAGGAAAACAAACAGGACAGCAGTTAGAAACAATATAAGCCAGAAGATGGTGGAGCAACATTTTTAACTTCTGAAAACAATTAGAAAGCAGTCAACCTAGAATTATTTAAAGAAAAAACATGGATCCCATATTGCGAAGTAGAACTTTGACAATGCCAGCACAAAAGCTGGGAAGGGAGCAGCAGAAGCATACCATTTCAAGCCTCTTCCACTACATGTAAAGCAATCTTGTCATGTGAAGGTCAACTGCAGGATGTTCAAGATGAATACCACAAAGCCAGCACAAAAGTTTTAACAAATAAGCCAATGAAGATGACAAAATGGAATAAAAACACTCAATGCAAAAGGCAGAAAGAAAAAGGAAACAGATGGTACAAATAGAAAACAAGTGACAAAATGGCAGATTTTAATTAATTGTGCCTTATCAATAAACAGATGAGGTGATCTAAACACCCCAGTTAAAAAGCATAATTTTTCACACAGGTGAAAAAAACAAGACCCGGTTACATGTTGTCTAAAAGAGACCCACTTTATAGAAGGACACTAAGATAGGTAAAAATAAAAGAATGGAAAAAGATATACCATGCTAATAACACTGATCAAAAGAAAGCTAGAGTGGCCAAATCAGTATTACACAAAGTAGACTTCAGAGCAAATATTACCAGGAATAAAGAAGGTCATTTAATAATGACAAATGACAAAATAATCCTAAAATGTTTATGCATCTATAGCAGAGCTTTAAAATATGAAGGAAAAACTGCTATTATAGACAAATTCACAACTGACTTCCATCCCCTCTCTCAATAACTGATAGAAGCACAGGAAATCAGCAAGGATACAGACAAACTGAACAACACCAACAGACATTCCAAAATTCTCCAGTCAACAACAGCAGACTACACATTCTTTTCATGTATATAACATTTACCATAATAGATAATATTATGGTCCATAAAATAAATTACTAATAAATTTATAATGATTCAAAGCATACAGAGTACGTTGTTGGCCACAATGGAATTAAATTAAAAATCAATGGCAGAAAGATATCTGGAAAATCCCCTGACTATATGGAACAACTGACACACTTCCAAACAGCCTATGGGTCAAAGAAGAAATGAAAAAGGAAATTAGAAAGCATTTTAAATTGATGAAAATTTGTGGGATGAGACTAAAACAGTTCCCAGAGACAAATGTACTGCATTAAACTCCGGTATCAGAAAAGGTCTTGAATCAGTAATCTCAGCTTCCTCTTTAAGAAATTAAAAAAGCAAAGCAAATGAAACCCAAAGCAGATGGCAGAGAAGAAAAAATGAAGATTGGAGTGGAAATACACAAAACAGAATATCAGAGAAAATAATGAAAACAAAAGGTGTTTTTCTAGAAGATTAATAACATTAATAAACCTCTAGACAGACTAGTCAGGAAAAAATTAAGAACACAAAATACCACTGTCAGAAGAGAGGTGTCACCCCTAGGATTTCGGATATTAAAAAGGATAAAAAAGGATGGGAGAATAATAAGGTAATAGTATGAACAACTTTGTATCAGTAAGATAAATTCCTTGAAAGGCACGAACTACCAGCGCTCACTCAAAGAGGCAGCCCAGACACCTGAGTAACCTTATAGTTACTTCAGAAACTGAATTTTTAGTTTAACCCACTGAGCCACCCAGGCGCCCCCTGAATTTTTAGTTTAAACTCCAGACCCAGATGGCTTCACTGGAAAATTCTACCACATATTTATGGAAGAAATAGGACCAATCTTTTCTTTCTTAAGATTTATTTATTTGAGAGAGAGAGAGAGCAGGGGAAGGAACAGAGGGGGAGAATCCCAAGCAGAACCCATGAGCTGAGTGTGGAGTCCATCACGCGGCTCAATTACATGACCCTAAGACCACTACCGGAGCTGAAACCAAGAGTCAGACACACAACCGACTGTGCAACCCAGGTGCCCCAAAATAAGATCAATTCTATACAAACTGTTCCAGAAATTAAGATATTTAAAATTACCTCAACAGCATAAAAAAAAAGGTAAATGCTTAGGGATAAATCTAATGACAGATGTACAAGTCCTATTGTACATATTATTAGTACAAGTCCTAAAGTCCTATTAGTCCTATTAGTACAAGTCCTAAAATTACAGAATACAGCTAAGAGAAATTTTTTAAAGATCTAAACCTATGGGGTTATATGAAGTGTTCCTGGATCAACAGATCCAACGTCATTAAGATACCAATTCAAGGGGCACCAGGGCAGCTAGGTTGGTTGAGTGACTCTGGGTTTCAGCTCAGGTCATGATCTCAGGGACCTGGAACTGACTGCCCCCATTAGGCTCCCCACTCAGTGGAGAATCTGCTTGAGGAATCTCTCTCTCCCTCTCCCCTTCCCCCTGCTCATGCTCTCTTGCTCTAAAGTAAATAAATCTTAAAAAAAAAAAAAAAAAAAGGGACGCCTGGGTGACTCAGTTGGTTAAGCAGCTGCCTTCGGCTCAGGTCATGATCTCAGCGTCCTGGGATCGAGTCCCACATCGGGCTCCTTGCTCGGCAGGCAGCCTACTTCTCCCTCTGCCTCTGCCTGCCTCTCTGTCTGCCTGTGCTCGCTCTCTCTCCCTCTCTCTCTGACAAAAAAAAAAAAAAAAAAATCTTAAAAAAAAAAAAAAAGATACCAATTCTACCCACATCCATCTACAGATTCAATTCAATCCCCATCAATACTCCAGCAGGACTTTGTACAAATTGACAAACTGACTCTAAAATTCAAATGAAAATCCAAAGGACTTAAAATACCCAAAAAACTTTGGAAAGGAAGAACAAAGTTGGAGGATGTACACTATTTAACTTCAGAGGGAAGCCTGCTTCTCCCTCTCCCACTCCGCCTGCTTGTATTCCCTCTCTCACTGTCTCTCAAATAAATTAAACAAATAAATAAAATCTTAAAAGGGGGGGAAAAAAAGGGAGTATGCCAGAAGTATCAAAGACAGACATCAAGATCAATGGAACCAGAGCAGAGTCTAAAAAGAAGACCACATATGTGATGGTGATTTACAATCGAGATACAAAGGCAATTCCATGAAGAAAGAACAGTCCTTTCAACAAATGGTCCTGGGACAACTGTGGATATCCATCAAAAAATAAAGAAAGAAAGAACAAATTTTGATCCATTCCTTATACCAAAAAATTAACTTAAAACAGATCACAGACCTATAACTATAACACTTATAAGAAAACACAGGAGGGGCGCCTGGGTGGCTCAGTGGGTTAAGGCCTCTGCCTTCGGCTCAGGTCATGATCCCAGGGTCCTGGGATGGAGCCCCGCATCGGGCTCTCTGCCTACTTGTGACCTCTGTCTGTCAAATAAATAAATAAAATATTAAAAAAAAAAGAAAACACAGGAGAAAATCGTTGTGATGTCGGGCTAGATTTCTTAGATATGTATAGCCAAAGTACTATACGTAGAGCCAAAGTATGATCCATAAAAGAAAAAGCTGATAAACTGGATTTCATCAAAATTGAGAATTTTTCTTCATCAAAGACACTGTGAAGAAAATGAAAAGACAAGTCACATATTACGAGAAAACATTTGTAAATCAAGTATCTGATAAAGGGCTTGTACCCAAAATATATAAAGAACCCTCAAATTTCAATAATAATAAAACAACCCACATGACTTTAAAGTGGCAAAATATTTTAAAGGACATTTAACCAAAGAAGAAACACAGATGGCACATAAGCACATAAAAGATACTCAACATTAGTCATTAAGGAAATGCAAATTAAAATCATAATGAGATGCTATCACATACTTATTAGAATGGCTAAAATTAAAAAGGATGATACCAAGTATTGACATGTATGCAAAGTAATTGGAAACTTGCTATATTGCTAGTGCGAAGGTAAAATTGTAAAATTACTTTGAAAAACAATTTGACAGTTTGTAGAAAGCTGAACATACACCCATTATATGACCCAGTCATTCCACTCCCAGGCATTTACCCAAGAGAAATGAAAGTTACATGTCCATACAAAGAGTAATTTTATTTGTAAGAGCCAAAAGCTAGAAACCCAAATGTCCAAAAAAGTGAATGGATAAACAAATGGTAGTACAGTGGACTGTTTACTCAGCAATAAAAAGGAACAAGCCAAGCACCTGGGTGGCTCAGTCCGTTAAGTGTCTGCCTTCAGCTCAGGTCGTGATCTCAGGTCCTGGGATCCAGGCCCACGTCAGGCTCCCTACTCAGCAGGGAGTCTGCTTCTCCCCCTACCCCCTCCCCACTCGTGTTTTCTCTCTCTCTCTCACTCACTCACATACACACAAGGAATGAACTGTTGATACATGCAGAAACATGTTTTTTAAAAAAGAAGCCAGCTACGGAGTTTTTGCCAAACCCTGTCCCAGAGTGTAAGTGTAGGGATAAATCTTTATCCTCCACCCCATACCCAACACCCAGCACAGTGGGGCACTTACTAAATGTCAGATGAACCAAACTGCTCAAAGATCTCCCTCTCTTCTTTAAGTCTGTTAACAAAGTGTCAACAGTTCTCTGATCTCCGCAGGGAAGGTTCTCTCACTTCCTGGCTCGCCTGTAGGCCTGTAGTACCGGGTCTCTTCTGACAGCAATCCAATGAGTGAGTCACTGGTTAATACATGTGAATCACTCATTCGAAGACTATTTACGAAGCGCCACTTCGTGCCAGGCAACTCTCCTGGGCCAGAGTGGTAAACAAAGCAGGCAGACCTAGGATATGACAGAGCTTGCCTCGTGTGGCAGGGAACTGACACACAGTCAGTCGCTTGCAGGTCACCCAGCAATTCTGATGGGTCTCACTACAATAACTCAAGCTGCAAATCAACATTCCTTTTCCTTTTCTTCCTCACTATCCTCCCAAGTCCCTTTGTAAAGCGTCCAGCACAATTTCTGTCTCATCTAAAACTGTTCAAAAACAGTCACCCCCTCTGCCCACTACTGGGTTTGCCAAGGGTCTGCCCTAAACCTTCCCTTGTGATGCCTATCCCCTGGCTAACAAACGGGGAGACACAGGCAGGCCCTTCCTAGCCAAGGGACTGTTGACATTTTTCAAAATAATCTATGCCCTAACTACAGAAGTGCAAGGCCACAGAACCAAAATGAGAACTTCTGACTAAGAGGTTCTCAAATGTTTTCATTCCCAAACCCCTTTATGCACTTGAAATTTCTAAGGAACCCAAAGATCTTCAGTTTATGTGGGTTATATCTACCAATATGTACTGTATTAGAAATTAAAACCAAGAAATTTTGTGAACACTAGGTTCCCAAACAGACTCAAAGGGTTAAAACATATGACCCAGCAATTCTACTCCTAGCTATCTGTCCAAAAGGGGTGAAGGCAGGGACTCAGATGCCTGTAAACTGATGCTCACGGCAGCATTACTCTCAACAGCCAAGAGGTGGTAACAACCCAAGCATTCACCAACAGATGAATGAATAAATATGTGATGCATCTCTTCGATGGAATATTAGCAGGTCATAAAAAGGAAGGAAATTCTGACACTTGTTACAAGGATGGACCTTGAGGACATTATGCTCAGTGAAACAAGCCAGACACAAAAGGACAAATGCTGTACGATTCCACTTATATGAGATGCCCTAGAGGAGTCAAATTCAGACAAAGAAAGGAGCGCAGAGATTACCAGGGGCTGGGGGGAGGGAGAATGGAGAGTTGTCTAATGAGGATAGAGTTTCAGTTTGGGAAGATGAAAAGAATTCTGGAGAGGGATGGTGACAGTGGCACAGCAGTGTCTATGTACTTAATGGCATTGAAATGTACACTTAAAAATGGCTAAAATGGTAAATCTTATCTTATGTGGATTTTACCATGGCTTTTAAAAAAATCCTTTAAAAGAGGGAGAGGGAGAGAGGATCCTAAGCACGAAACCCATTAGCCATCAATCACATGTCAAGTGGCCTCCAGTAATGACACTGTGAACTGGTGAGAGAATGAGAGAATGCAGCTGATGACCCCTTGCTACTATTATGAATATGGTTTTGACCTCGCAGAGCTGCCAGAGACATGCAACGTTTGGGAATTTGAGGATTCGGGCCCTGTAGAAATTTAGAAGCCTCTCCAATACAGATTCTTTCTCTGGATTCAATTTCTTCTTTGTCAGCAAGCCTTGGCCTCATTTTAAATTATGTAAGCTGAGCTGTCCCAAATTACTGTGTGAAATTTAGTATGAAGCCTTAATTGTTTGGAATTGATTTCTCCTAACATCTGCCCACAGAGAAATGGAAGACAAGGAACACCAGAAGCACACAAGTCCACAGCCAGTAAGCTCAGGAAATCAAAAACTTCCAGCCAGGAAATGCAAGACAGAACTACATCCCATCCCCTCTCACGGCCCCCAGCCGGCTCCAATGGTCTGCACAGAGCAGATGTACATCGTTGGACGCAGCCCTCCATGCCTTGCTGGAGTGCCCACCCAGGGGACCAAGAGGCCCCAGCCTCCCAGCAGACCCGCTCCCAGGTGGGCAGTGCAGCCTCTGACAGACTGCTCAGACATTCCCCCTTAGAAAGAGCAAGAGCTGCTTCCCAGAGGGGCTGTTCCCTGGGTCTCGTCCCCACCTCCACCCACCCCACCCAAGGACTAGGAAAGGCATATTTATCTGGCCCCACACTACACACCAGCGCAGAGGGGAGAGATCTGAAAATAAGACTCTGCTGTGTAAGTGACAGGAAAGGTCCAGGAGAATGGTTCCCATGGGGTGCTGGGCCCTATCCAGCACCATGTCAGGAACTCGGTGCTCCCTGGCTAGAACTTGGGCCAGGCCCGCTGCCCCTGACAGCTTTAGGAGGGGACAGAGATCACTGCTGATAACACAGGTCACAAAAATACAAAACACGGGGCATACATGCTAAGAGGGCCTTCTGAAATAGAGTTAGCTGTGTCCTCAGGTAAGAGGAGAAGAATAAGGGGCTTGAATGAGACCTCAGGATGGGCAGCACATGCACCACCAGAGACCACAGCGAAGGCCTAAAGGTCAAGGATGCAGCCTCAACAAGGGCCACCAAAGCTGGAAAGGAGCTCTCTGCTTGGCTAGGGCTCAGGAGAAGATAAGACCAAAGGCACTGGGGGATGTGCTATGGCTCCAGGACTGGATGCTGCAGGCAGTGGAAACCTTCAGCAGAACACCCATCAGCAGCAGGACAGGGAATGGTTCCGGAAAGTCAGAACAAGAAGATGAAGACAGCATTACCAGGCATTCAGGACAGTTCCCAGGAGATCATTCTAGAATAAACCGTGATTAAATTATAAACTCATTGCTTTCTCCACAGTATTCTAAATGCCATTTTTCTTTTCATGAGGCAAAGGGCCACCTCCATCCAGCCTTCCCCCCGTGACCCCTCCATTCAGGTTCTTGAGACCCTTGGCTCAGCAGTCCCTATGGTGACTTCTTGCAGTCCCATCAGTCCTCTCCCAGGGGCTGTCACTTCATGGCACCAAAGAGATTGCCTATAACCTCCCTGCTTCCTGGCACAATGTGGTGGCTCTTGGTTGCTGAACAGTTTCACGTATTCTGCCCTTTGGAATAATTCTGTGAGGTGCTCTGAAGACGCAAAACCTCTCCAAGGAACACACCTAGAGAAAGGAAAATGTGAGCAGAGAGCTGGGACCAAGGGCTTTTTCTACACAGCACACCCTGCCACGTGACTCAGCAACGAAGTCCAGTTAAGGCTGCTGTTAATGGGAGGCCCAGATACTCATGGGCTCTGGGAAGCATCAGAGTTACAACAGAAGGACAGAGTATCTGAATGTCACACTACAAGGAGCTCAGAGATCAGCTAGCCCCGTGATATTCACACAAAAGGGCCCAGCATCCAAGGGGGAGTGGGATGTGTGTGGCTCATAAAGACTACTATATGGAAGTTCTACTAGTAAAATTTAAACTAGGAAAGCCAGAGACTGCTATATTTATCAGAAAACCCATCTAGTCCAATCAGCTCATTTCACGAAAGGGCTGACCTGCCTGCTCCATTCCTATGGCAAGTGGACAGCAGCAGCACAGGAACCAGAAGGCAGGCCCTATCTGGCTCTTTTGTCCAGATCTCTATCCCAAAACCAGCTTGGCTAAGTGGGAAACAGGACTCAAGTCGGGAATCACAGCCACCCCCAACGGAATGCCCTGCATTCTGATTTGGGGTGTGGCTAACTCATCCTTCCTCAGAGGGCTAGATCCAAACTTTCCAATTCTGACCCATTTTTTTCTTTGTTAAGACAAAAGACACAGGACTTATGACATGCAGTACCTCCATGGAGGTCAGCAATACAAATCCCCAGAGATGAGGAGTGTGTGACTGTTGGACAGGACCTGCAGGGCCAGGCATGTACCAAAATGCTGCGGTTTTGAAATACAGCCAAAATTCTTTGCTATGCCTTCTCAAATGTCAGTTGCTCCTCAGTCACTGTGACCACCAAACCCCTTTCCAAATAGCCTTGGGGCAGGAGAAGAATCACTGAGAATCACCCTCAGTCAGCCCTCCACATGGGAAGGGGGGGCTCCTCTGACTCCTGAGTCTGGGCAAGGACATCCCCTGATCCCCTGTCACCCACCTGCCTGGCAGGGACAGGCAGGTGACCCCGCGCTGCTGTGACAGCTGATGGAGAGGAAGTGGGGGTAGCGTGGGGCTGCTATGCTCAGGGAAGCCACTTTCTCCTATCAGCCAAGGAATCACAAGGTTGAGGCTAGAAACCACCACACGAGAACAAAGTGACATGGCCCAAACTTCAGTATTTATTTTTTATGTCACAAGCATTTTCCACACCAGAAGATGAAGTGACCATCACTTACTTTATCTTCTATCCTCAGACACTGCCCAACTGGGACACTGGCTCATGTGCCTTGCCTTGTCCTCCAGCTTCTCCTTAAGTAGATGTCTGGAGAAGAAGGCCCTGCTTCAAGTAAGTTATCTTAGAAGAGGAGGGGAAGGCTCAGAGGAAAAGGATGTAACTGGACAAGATGAAAGAGGAAAGAGAGGCAGATTTGCCAAGCATCAATAAACGAATGACATTTTGAAGATTGATTAGTCTATATTTTACGGAGAGTGGGGTAGGGGAGGGTTCAAATGTGGGAGAAAGACCAGGGCAAGAGGGTGGGGTAGAGCTGGAATAATATCATCTCACAACTCATGTAACATCCACTGGCTGTTTCATCCACCACTCACACCACATTTTGATGAAGGCCATCACACAGTGTAACCAGTTCATTCCAAGAGAAACAGCTGGAGCAAGATCAGATTCTTGTATGTTCATTTTGCATGTGCCAGGCAGTGTATCAAAAGCCTCGAATACATTATTATATTTAAATACTTAAGAGAACCCGTTAGCACAGCCTTGTACCTCCTGCAGGCCTGGCACTGTGCTAAATAAATGCAAGAAGAGCAGAACAATAAATACAGTCTTTGCCTTCACAGAGCTCAAAGTCTAGTAAGGAAGCAGAAGATCTTCACTACCCTGGGGAAACAAAGAGTTCTTAGAGAAACATAGAAATTGGGCGCCTGGGTGGCTCAGTCAATTGAGTCTCTGGCTCTTGATTTCAGCTCAGGTTGTGATCTCAGGGTTGTAAGATCGAGCTCCACATCGGACTCCATGCTCAGCATGGAGTCTGCTTGACATTCTCTTCCTCTCCCTTTGCTCCTTCCCCAGCTTGTATGCTCTCTCTCAAAATAAATAAAATCTTTTTTAAAAAAACACAGAAAGTGTAAATGTAAAAGAAAAAACAGATCAACTTTAAAATTTAAAACTTTTTTGATCAAAAGTGTGATAAAGATACATAGATCAATGGATTAGAATACAAAGCCCAGAAACAGACCCACACAAATGTGGCTGATTTTTTATAAAGGTGCAAAAACAATTCAGTGGAAAAAAGCCCTCAGCAAGTGGTGGTGAAACAACTAGACATACACATTATCAAAAACTGAACTTCGACTTTACTGGATACTGGATACCTCGCCTTACTGGATACAGAAATTAACTCAAAACAGACCAAAAACTTACATATAAACTCTAACACTATAAAACTTTTGGCAGGAAAAAAAATAAAATCTTTGTGTGAACCTGGATTAGGCAAAGTGCTTACATACATCTCTAAAAGCATGATCTATAAAAGAAAACAATGTTATTAGCTGAAATTCATCAAAAGACCAGTGGTTACCAGGTAGAAACCACAAGGTAGGGAGAGGGGCTGACTACAAAGTGGCAGCATGAGGGAATTTTGGCATGATGGAACTGTGCTCTGCATCTTCATTGTGGGACTGGTTACACACTTGCCAAAGCTCAGAGAAGGATACATCATCAAAAAGGAATTTTAGTGTACTAAAATTAAAAAAAAAAAGATACTTTTAAAAGTCCCCCTAAGAATAAAAATAAACAATATAACAGAAGAAAGTACAGTTAAGCAAGTGAAGGGTTAAGTCACTAAGAGAAAACATTTGCAACACATTTGTCTAAAAACTTTTTTATCTGGGGCACCTGGGTGGCTCAATGGGTTAAGCCTCTGCCTTCAGTTCGGGTCATTATCTCTGGGTCCTGGGATCAAGCCCCTCAGCAGAGAGCCTGCTTCTCCCCCACCACAACCCATCTCTGCCTGGCTCTCTGCCTACTTGTGATCTGTCAAATAAATAAATAAAAATTTTTTTAAAAACTGGAATATACAAAGAACTCCTATAATTCAATAAAAAATATAAATAATAAAAAAGCAAACCAAGGGCGCCTGGGTGGCTCAGTGGGTTAAAGCCTCTGCCTTCGGCTCAAGTCATGATCCCAGGGTCCTGGGATCGAGCCCCGCATCAGGCTGTCTGCTCGACAGGGAGCCTGCTTCTTCCTTTCTCTCTACCTGCCTCTCTGCCTACTTGTGATCTCTGTCTGTCAAATAAATAAATAAAATCTTAAAAAAAAAAAAAAAAAAAAGCAAACCAGCTCATAAAAAATGGGCAAAAGATTTGAACAGAGCTCAAAAGAAGATATATGAATGGCTAACAAGGACATGGAAAAGTATTCAACAACATCATTCAAGGTAAAGGCAATTAAAACCAAGAGGTACCACTCCACAACAGAAAGGCTATACTTTACAAGTCTGACAACATAAAATGTTGCTGAGATTGTGCAGCAATTGGAACTCTTATGCAATATTGATGGGAATGTAAAATAGCATAACCACTCTGCAAGTAAGCAAGAAAAAAAAACAAAAAAGACATCCAAATTGGAAAGGAAAAAGTAAAATTACATGTTTGCAGAAGACATGGTCATATGTCACATCTACAGATTTCACACACACACACAAAAAAACAAAAACAGTGTTAGAATAAATTCAGCAGTCATAGGACAGAAAAATCAACAGACAAAAAAATCAGTTGTATTTCTATTCACTGACAATGAACAACTTGAAAAGGAAATTAAGAAAACAATTTTATTTACTAGGGCATCAAAAAGAACAAAATACTTAGGAATAAACTTAACCCAAGGAGATGATACATGAGTATACCAAAAACTACAAAACACTGCTAAAATTAAAAAGGACACAAATAACGGAAAGACATCCCATGTTCATGGAATGGAAGACTTAAGATGTCAATATGAACCAAGCAATCTATAGATTTAAAGTAATCCTTTATCAAAATGCCAATGACTTTTTTTTTTTTGCCAAAATAGAAAAATCTATCCTGATCAATACAGAATCTCAAATCAACTGGAATAGCCAAAACAATCTTGAGAAAAAAACAAAGTTGGAGGCCTCACACTTCCTTATTTTGAAACATATTACAAAACTATAGTAATCAAAATAGCATGCTACTGGCAACAACACAGCTATATAGGCCAATGAAACAGAATAGAGAGCCCTGATATATACTGTCATGTATATGGTCAAATGATTTTTGACAAGAGTTCTGAGACCATTCAATGAAGACAGGACAATGTTTTCAACAAATAATGCTAGGAAAATAACTGCATACAAAAGAATGAAGTTAGACTCTTACCCAACACCATACACAAAAACTGAAATCAAAATGGATCAAGGATTTATAAACCTAATATATAAACCAAAAAACCTTAGAAGAAAATACAAGACAACAGTGGATTTAGAAGTGATTTCTTGGAGGGGCGCCTGGGTGGCTCAGTGGGTTAAAGCCTCTGCCTTCGGCTCGGGTTGTGATCCCAGGGTCCTGGGATCAAGCCCAGCATCAGGCTCTCTGCTCGGCAGGGGGCCTGCTTCCCTTCCTCTCTCTCTCTTCTCTGTGTCAAGTGGATAAATAAAATCTTTTAAAAAAAAAAAAAAAAAAGGTGATTTCTTGGCTATGATACCAAAAGCACAGGCACAGCAAAAAGAGACAAAAGAACTACATCAAACTTAAAGAAATAACAAAACAAAAAGGCAATCTACAGAATGAGAAAAAATTTATAAACCATGTATCTGAACAGGGATTAGTATCCAGCATATATAAAGAACTCCTACAATTTAACAACAAAAATATAAATAATCCAATTTAAAAATGGGCAAAGGGGTGCACCGAGGTGGTACTGTTGGTTAAGTGTCTAACTCTTGGTTCCCAATTAGCTCATGATCTCATGGTTGTGAGATCAGGTCCCGTGTCAGACTCCATGTTCAGCACAGAGTCTGCTTAAGTTTCTCTCTTCCTCTGACTCTCCCCCACACCATGCATGCACACATGCACACATGCACACCCTCTTTCTCTCAAATAAATAAAAATTTTTAAAATTAAAAAAATGGGCAAAGGACGTGAGTTAGACATATCTCCAAATATACAAATGGCCAAAAAGAATATGACAAGATGTTCAACATCATTAATCATTAGAGGAATGCAAATCAAAACCTTAACAAGTAATACCTTAACAAGGTATTACTATATACCCTTTAGGACGGCCATTATTAAAAAAGAAAAACAGGGCGCCTGGGTGGCTCAGTGGTTTAAGCCTCTGCCTTCGGCTCAGGTCATGATCTCAGGGTCCTGGGATCGAGCCCCACATCGGGCTCTCTGCTCAGCGGGGACCCCGCTTCTCCCCCTCTCTCTCTGCCTGCCTTCTACCTACTTGTGATCTCTGTCTATCAAATAAATAAATAAAAGTCTTTAAAAAAATAAAAAAGAAAAACAAAACAAAAAATAATAAGTAATAAGAATACAGAAAAATTGGAACCCTTGTGCACTACTGGTAGGAATGTAAAATGGTGTAGTCACCTGGAAAACAGTATGGATGTTCCATGATAGATTAAAAATAGAATTACCATATGACCCAGCAATCCCAATTCTGGATATGTATACAAAAGAACCAAAAACTGGATCTTAAAGAGATATTTGCATGTTCATGTTCATTGCAGCATTATTTACAATAGTCAAGAGGCAGAGGCAATCTAAATAACTCACAGATGAATGGATAAAGAAAATGTGATATATTCATACACTGAATACCATTCAACCATAAGAAAAGAAGGAAATTCTCTCATGCTACAACATGGATGAACCTTGAAGACATTTTACTAAGTGAAATAAACCAGTTACAAAAAGACAAATACTACATGATTCCACTTACATGAGATTTCTAAAGTATCAAACTCTTAAAAATTGGAATGCCAGGAGCAGGGGGAAAGAGGGAAAGGGAAGTAGGACTCAACACATCAAAAACTCTATCCAACGGGGCACCTGGGTGGCTCAGTGGGTTAAGCCGCTGCCTTCGGCTCAGGTCATGATCTCAGGGTCCTGGGATCGAGCCCCGCATCGGAATCTCTGCTCAGCAGGGAGCCTGCTTCCTCCTCTCTCTCTGCCTGCCTCTCTGCTTGCTTGTGATCTGTCAAATAAATAAATAAAATCTTAAAAAAAAAAAAAAAACTCTATCCAAGAAGCTGGGTTACCATTCACTAAGCTACTGCACTTCTCGTGCTTAGCAGAGCACACGATGCTCGGAAATGGGTGGGAGGGTAGCACAAGGATGGTGGAGATGATAATGACAATAATACTAACAGCAGCCAAGAACCAAGGCCAAAAATACAGGACCAGGCCAACAGGGGATGCTTCTGGCTCCCCGCAAGCCAAGTGTGAGGCTGCCTGAAGGACAGCCGTGAAGACACAGCCATGGACAGCTGAGATGGGGGATGAGCACCGTGACGCCGGTGGCCAAGGCTATGGGAAGACGACAAGAAAAGTGGGTGGGCAAGGAAGTCCAAGTTGAAAAGTCAGGAGCAAAGAATGAGAGGGAGCAGAAGGCAAAGAGCTGGGGGTAACAAAGTACCTACTGAAGATGCACAATAGTGGAGTGAGAGCTCTAGCTTGCCCAGGTTTTACATACTGGCTCCACCACTTACAAGCTGTGTGACCTTAAGCAAGTCACTTACACTTCCAAGCTGTTTCTTCATCTGTAAAATAAGGCTGATATGAGTACGTGCTTTCTATAAAAAGAGCACCACACCTCACACTGCAATTATAAAGGAGAAACACACAACAGCAACTACACAGAATTTTATAATATTGTTTTACTGTATGTCTTAATCATTTTTGGCATTACTTTCTGGTTTTTAAAAGAATTACCACTTTTACGTTTAATTATATGAAATCTTTTTAAATACCTTGTTCTGATCATTAACTTCTATTAATGCTTCTTAAGAGATAATAGAGCCTTATGGTTCAAAATCCACAAGGAGGTGACAGGTAAGATTATTAACAAAACTTCCGAGCTTCTTAAAATGTCAGTGTTTTCTTGGTTGCAATCAGAGGGTGCTGAAATCAGCAGGGGAGGCTGCTAAAACACTAACTCCTAGAACTGGTCAGCTAGGTCCAAAGAGCTGTGACACAGCATCAGTGTCCACACAAAATGCTGGTGGAGCCGGAAGCCACGAGCACTAAGAGGGGGCCTCTTCCTTCGCAGGTGGGCGCCAGATGGCGGTGCATTTGTCTCCACTCAGTCCCCCACAGTTGTGGAGCTCTTTCATCTTATTCTGGAAGCATGGTGCAAGAGGTAGAGCACCTGGCTCAAGATAGCAACCTTCAGATTCTGGTTTCCGCTGCTTCCACTTAAAAGCCGAGTGACTGGCCACCAGGCAATGTTAATTATCCTCTCTGAGCCTCAGCATCCCAAACTCTAAAACGGACCTACCACCTGCCTCACTGTCTCCCTCCCAAATAGGACTGTCGTATAAAGCATGTGTCGGATAAAGCATGCCCAAACTCCTGGGCCAAGCTCAACCCTATCTTCAGACAGCTTGCCCACATCACACACAATGGGGAGGATGGTGGAACTGGGAGTTTTTTTTTTTTTTAAAGGTTTTATTTATTTGAGAGAGACAATCAGTGAATAGGCATGAGCAGGGAGAGAGGCAGAGGGAGAAGCAGACTCCCCAGTGAGCAGGGAGCCTGACATGAAGCTCGATTCCAGGACCCTGAGATCATGACGGGCCAAAGGCAGATGCTTAACAGACTGAGTCAACCAGGTACCCCGGAACTGGGAGCTTTTCAAACAAACTTGGGCTCAAATGATCCCAGACACCTAAACCCTCCACTTATTTTCCCAAAGCAGCAGCTGAAATTAGAAAGTGAACTGCCAAAATTACACTGACAAAACTAGGATGACAAGGTCTTGGGACTTTTAGAAATGAAAAATAACTCATTTTTAAATATTCACTTATTACAAAGTAACTTTTCAAATGAACTTTCCACTATATTATAATTTAAGGTTTACAGAAAGTTCCCATACACCATCATCCAGTTTCCCCAGTTGTTAATTCTCTTACACTACACACTACCATTTGGCATAATTTGGAAACCAACATTGGTACCTTTCTATGAACTGAATTCCAGACTACTGGAATTCCACTGGTTGTCCCACTTATGTCCTTTTCCTGTTCCAGGATCCAATCCTGGACACCACACTGTAGTTAGTACTATAAAGTAATTTCTAATACACTCCATCAGATTTAAGATTAACCAATTTAAAGAACTAATTAATAGCACTTATTAATGTTAAAATCTAAGGAATATAACTTTTGTTATGTTTTACTTGGCCTTTCTCTTTACTGAGTGGTAATTTATTCAACATACATAACTCTCTTCAAACCAGAGAAACAAAATTGGAAAAAATATCTTAAGCAAATAGCAATTTACACTAATGAGCTGACTTGTTAAAAGTATAAAATCTAGGGGTGCCTGGGTGGCTCAGTGGGTTAAAGCCTCTGCCTTCGGCTCAGGTCATGATCCCAGGGTCCTGGGATCAAGCCCTTCATTGGGCTCTCCGCTCAGCGGGGAGCGTGCATCCTCCTATCTCTCTCTGCCTGCTTCTCTGCCTACTTGTAATCTCTGTCTGTCGAATAAATAAATAAAGTCTTTAAAAAAAAGTGTAAAATCTAGTCATAGAAATTATTTTTAACTTAGCCAGGAAAACACAACCTATTCTAAAAGGAAATGTTTCGGGGCGCCTGGGTGGCTCAGTGGGTTAAAGCCTCTGCCTTCGGCTCGGGTCATGATCTCAGGGTCCTGGGATCAAGTCCCGCATCGGGCTCTCTGCTCAGTGGGGAGCCTGCTTCCCTCTCTCTCTCTGCCTGCCTTTCTGCCTACTTGTGATCTCTGTCTGTCAAGTAAATAAATAAAATCTTTAAAAAAATAAAAAAAAGGAAATGTTTCCTTACCAATTAGTGTGATGAAGTAGAAGCTTATTATAATGACATTCTAATAATTACTTCTCTCAATAGTCTTTATTTAGTAAAGGTGGTTTCAAATCAACAGTTGGGTTTCTTTGTTTTGTTTTGTTTTTTAATTTCAACTAGGTTCCATGCCCAGCACGGGGCTTGAACTCAAGACCCTGAGATCAAGAGTCTCACATTCTCCTAACTGAGCCTGCTGGGTGCCCCCAAATCAACAAGGTTCTGAACTTAAATGTATAACAAACACAAGGAAGAAAGAGAAAAAATTAATCCAAGTAGCTTTTGGACTCAGTACACTGTACATATACAATCAGTTTAAAGACAAAAAGAGCTACAAAAAGGAAAAAAAAATCCAAAATTGTACTGAGTTGGTTTGCTGCTGTAGTGGTAATGGGTGTAGCACTTCTCAAACTATTCTGTGCACAGGGCAGGACTAAGCAAACAAGTAAATGTACTGATGTTGGAAGCCAGAGTTCTCACTACAGAAAAAGGGAGATACAAATATGAAACAGGAAAAGGAAGCAAGATCCCATAATGCTGGGTTGGAACAAAAACAAACAGTACGAACTCACATAAAAAGAGACACACACAGACACATCCATACACACACATGCACAGAGACAGACAAACATACACGCACGCACCCCCCCAGCTGGACTGAAAGGTCTGGCAGCAGCAATATCCCAGTAGCAATGAACACATCCAGCACCAAGATCTTGGCTTCTAAATACCATCTTCCATTAAAAGGAACCAGAGTTCCATGGAAAAACGCCTGCAGCAGGAAAGACACAAGATGAGCCTGGTAATAAGGGATGTTCAAAATAAATGAGGACATGTCAGAAGGATGCAGAAATCAGCCTGAAGGGGTTTCCCTTTTAATATATCAATTACAATATAAGTATCAAAATGAACCATGACAATAACAGACTGTAACAACTGAATAGAAAGAATCCATGAATCCATACTGACAGTAAAAAATGAAAAACAGAAGCCCTCTTTTATAGTAGACTACTAAAAGAAAAAGAGAAAATCATCACTATTTAGCAATTATCACAGTCGTTAACTGATTCAGGCAAGAATCATTAACAGATGTGAAAAACAATGGGTAAGCCTATCTCTGTACAAATTACCTGCCAATCACAAAGGTGGAAAGGCACTTTTTCCAAAGAAATGTAGTCAATGCCACCCTACCACATGATGAATGTTAGTATCGCCATTCCTGCGACAAAATGATGGGCTGTGCTTCCAGACGCATGCACTGAGGACGACTCAATGATCTGGGGGACTATATCTGCCAAAAATGCATCAACTAAATCTGGTCATAACAATCTGATAAACCCAAAATGAGTAACAGTCCATAAAATGACTGACTATACTTTTTCACAAGTTGGTAACACGAAAGAAGACAGGAAGATGTTCCAGATTTTAAAATATGAAACAGACATCAAAATTAAATGCAATACATGACCCCCCTGGTTGGATCCTGGCTTGGAAAAATATGCCGTAATGGGACAACTGACAAAATGGGAACATGGCTAACAGTACTACATCAACGTTAAACTTCCTAAATTTGACAACTACTCTGTTCTGATAAAAGAATGGCCTTCTTCTTAGGAAATACACATTGAGGGACTTAGAAATGATGGGTCATGATGCCTACAACTTAGTTTCAAGTAGTTTCCCCCTAAGTACAAAATACATCTGTATACACATGCCCATGCACACAAATGCGTGATGAGTCAAATGTTAATTGATGAATCTAGGTGAACTTTGCAACTTTTCTGTATGTACGCATGTTCCCAAAGTAGAAAGTTTTGTTTTCGTTTGTTTTTGTTTTTTAAAGACTAAAGTATCCTTCTGCCTCCCTTTGAAGGAAGATATTCTGACATCTTAATTCTTTTTGGAATTAAGCTGCCTTATACCAATAAAAAAATGCTGACCATTGGGTCTTTGGGATTTAGTTTCATTTTTGCTCTTAAGGGACCTCTCAACTGAATGATTCTGCTCATGTCAGTGATCCCCTAAAAGGTCACTCTAATTCTAAATTATCTGTGGTGAAAGCATGCCATTTAGATAATTTGAGTTATAGTATAAATACATGTGAAAACCGGAAGCCCAACCTGGAGTTGTTGCAGATCTAGGTTTAGACTGAGACAAAGACCTGAGGGTCTGGGAACAGCCTTGGAAGTACTGCCTATGTATTTTAGGAGATAGGAACCCCAACCTATCAGCCATGCCACCTCTAATTGTAAATCTCACTAAACTAAAGCTTCTGGTTGATGAAAAGTTTAGGTTAAGAGGCCTCTCTGAGAACCAGACCCTACAGACAAAACAAAGTGTAAGACCAAGGAAAATTCTCACAAAATCTTGTTTAAAAAGAAGTACGGCTATGTGCGCTAGCCTACAAAGATCTCCAGAACACTGTCCACTGAAAAACTCAAGAAATTATCTAATTCCATTTGTATAAAATAGTCCATGTATGAAACTTCTGTAAACGTTAAAAAGAAAATCAACATCATTTTTCACTGTGGCTCATTCTGTATGTGCATCCCACCGCACTAATGGGGTGGAGGGAGCATCTGAAGGAGTGGCTCACAAACCACTGAGGGTTGCAGCACAAGCCTGCCTTGGCCCTAAATGAACCTCATCCCTTTCAGGTACTTCCAGACCTCTCACTCTGCCCTGAAAGACCACAAAGACAGGGATAAATTAACAGACCCAGAGACCCTAGGAAGCAGCCAGTAGCACTCAAAAGGCCTCTGCATGGGGCGCCTGGGTGGCTTAGGTCACGGTCTCCAGGTCCTGGGATCTCTGCTCAGCAGGGAGCCTGCTTCCCACCATCTCTCTCTGCGGGCCTCTGCCTACTTGTGATCTCTGTCAAATGAATAAATAAAATCTTTAAAAAAAAAAAAAAAAAAAAAAGGCCTCTGCATCAGAGGCCCTGATGTCAGTCTACACAATGAAGGCCCTGGAACCTCCCATCTCCCAGCTGATCCTCTTGGGATGCCCTCTGCAGTGGCTCTTGCCCCTTATCCAGCGCCCCAGGGAACCCCAAACAATCCTCTCCATAGCCATAAACTCCTATGGAAGGTCTTGTGGAAACAAAGCTTACAAGACAGGGAAGAATAGGGTGGACACCTGAAGGCTCTGTTAGTCCAGGGCTCTGCTCTCAGCCCTGTCCTGTCCAACACAGAGTAGTCATCAGCTGAGGGCAGGCAGACAGACAACAAGGTGATCAAACTGATGGCTGGCTTCGAGGGATCTGGAAGACAGCCTACAGAGACTGGAAGGGATCAGGGGCACAGACTAGGGACAACGACCAGGCCAAGCTGGCTGAAACAAAGGCCATACCAAACAGAGAAGGCAGAGAAAGCCAAAGGGCAAGTATGGCAGTTCTTGCACCCACCAGCTCTCAAACAAGACTAGTGCTGTGCAATGGCCCAGGGAAGGGCAAGCCATGTCCTCCTGCAGGGGGAAGTTGGTTCCCAAGCCTCGGTGCCCAGCAAATCCATTAGAGAGGAGGCCCCACCCACCCACCCCAAAGCCTTCCTGCCCAACCCCCACCCCTACCCCAGGCTGGGTGGCTGCTGAACTTCAACAAGGATCCGTGAGGAAGTCTTCACCCACTCTCACCTCGCCGCCCAGCTCACCCCCACAGCGTGAGGCCCAGGCCAGCTGGCTCTGCAGCACTCCCCCCCAACACATGGGTCCACCAAAGGCGTTCTTGCAGGCAGCCACAAGGCCCTCATCCTCACCACCCCCCAGGGGCAGCTGCGAGGCCCGCTGGCTAAGGGAGCTGCTGCTCTTTATGTCAAAATATAAATAGCCATTTGTGCATTTGTTCAATAACTGATTTCTGAGTGCCCACTCTGTGCCAAACTAGGCCCAGGGGACACAACATGAACGTGACAAAGAGTAAAACGTATCAGTATGAACAAGCCTAGCCCTGTCCAAAGCACTGCGGCTGTTTTGGGGGCTCTAGGAAGCCACATACATCCCCTCTCAGACCATGGGAATGGCTAGACTCATTTAGCGCTCACTGTGTGTCAGACAGTGCTCAAAGCCACTTTGCTCTGCTGCCTCCCAGGTGGGGGCTCTCTCCCAAGAAACATGCCCTTATGCCCACACACCCATGCACCCAGACTTTTGGCAGGGGGGGGCAGGGAGTCCCTACACTCTCTAAAGTCCATTTGGAGTTAACGTGAATGGCCTTTTTGTCAGATGTGTTAAGAGCTCTATACACATTGATTTTAATTCTCACAGCATCTCTCTCCAGTATGTTCTATTATGTCTGTGTTACAGATGAGGAAATTGAGGCTCAGCACAGTCAGAGTGGGCAGCACACTGCACCCTGACGCCCAGCCATGTAGCTCTAGGGTCCATGCTCTTAACCCACCACACCAGACTCACTGTGTTCTAAACCACAGTCATTCCTTTTCCAAACAGCTTGTGTGAAGCAACATCAGACCTGGGCTTTCCTCCCTCCCAGGTTGACGCCCAGAAGCCCCAGGACACTCTGGGTCTGCAGCTCACAACACTCCAACATGCCCCAGAGGCCATTCACCCTCCCCTGGACTTGCCCTGTCAAGGCAACCATGTCCACGCGGATGCAACACATAGCCCAGCTTGCAGCAGCAGGACAAGATGTGACTGACTTTCACTAAACACCCCAAATCAACTGGTAAATCACACCAGAAACAAAAATACAGCTAGCATGGAATAACCATACTTAGGGCCCACCCACCATTCTGGCAAAGTGTTGGCCCAAAATTGGGTTCTCGGGATGACTGACCCACTCTGTAGACTGGAGGAGGAGGGGACAATTCACCAACTCCTCAGCACTCCAAATACAAAAGCACATGGGATGAAGGGAACAATCTGGCAGTGGACAAAAGACATTTCACCAGTCCCTTGCTATCTACTCGTCCTACATGCTGTCACTGATACATTCCACTCAAAGTCAAGAGACTACCAAAGTTTCCCTACACCAAGCACCAAGGTAGGCAGAGGAACAGAGGTTAAGAGATCATCCAGCAGGGAGGACCGAGAACTAGATCACCTGCCATGATGGCTAAGAGGAGGACAAGCCTCAGTGCTGCCAAACTGCCCAGGGGAGGGAAGCGGTGAGGTAAGTGCTGGTGAGCTGGCCAAAGAAACAGGACCAAGGAAGGTTGCAGGCAAGAGCAATCTGGGCCAGAGGAACAGCGGCAAGAAGGTGCAGACCTGTCTGGCGAAGCGTGTGACAGCAGGACATTTTCTGTTCCAAAGACCGGAACGGCCAACTGAAACGATGACCTGACTCCCTGCCACCTGGGCCAACCGGAGCTTTAACCACAGTGCTTCCTGTGCCCTCAATACTTTCCCATGGTGACAGTGCCCGGCACACAGCAGGTGGGAGCTGGCGACAGTGCCCAGTACACAGCAGGTTGTGGTGAGGGCTGGTTACAGGGCTGTGGGGAGGCATCACCATTCATCTCCCGGGGCTGCCAAGTGCCAGGAGCTTCTTCCTGCTCTCTGCAGTAGCCAAAGTGTGCAAGGGGAAAGGCCAACTTACTCTCAAACTGTTCAGAAGAGAAATTATGTGCAAACGTGTACACATGAGGGATAAGGCAGATGAGCTACAATGCTAACAACAAGTAAGTCTGAGGATATGCAGGTGTTCTTTGCATTGAGTTTTATTCCTGCAACTTTTCTGTAATTTTGAAATTATTTCCGAGTTTTCTTTATATATTAAAAAAAAAAAGACAATTCATTAGCTAGCTAGTGAGGTTGGAAAGTGTGTTAACTCTACATTCCAACTAAAAAGAACGAAATCATTAAGCTAAAAGCACAATCAGCCAGCAAAGCGAGTTCTACAGTGTTACAGGAAGGTGGGCTCTGAAGGAAAGAGCTCAGAACTCGGAAGGCGCCTGGCAAGCCCATGTGTAGGTTCAACTTCCCAGCTACTCCTATGAGTTTCAGCCACATGTGCTTGGAAAACGGCCACACTCTCCTATCAAGTGCTGCTCCAGAAGCAAGGTGCTACAGCCACAAGTCAGTTCACTGACAATTTCCTAGTTCAGCACAGAGAACAGGCCCCTCTGGGTCCCTAATGACAAAGGGGAAAGAACCCTTAACTCGGAACCAACTCACCTGGTTTTGAATCCCAGCTGTGCAACCTTACGCAAGTCATTTGGCTCTCCCAGCCAGCTTTCCCAACAGCAAAAAGAAGACAGCTTCCAGTCCCACCATCTCATCAGGCAGCCTCACTGAACACAAGCCTTTTTAGAGGGCTGGGGCAGAGCTCACTTGGAGGAGACAAATGTTTCCTCAGCTATGTATGGTGGGGTCACCCTAGACTGAGCTGTGGCTAACACCATGGCATGATTTTCCATCATAACTGAAGCTAGAAAAACACTTTCTGAATCAGCAATTGCTGCTGCATTACCTGAACACATAAAGAAAGAGACAATGAGAAGATACCACGGCCACTGGCTCCCCAGAAGCCCAGCCATGCTTGTTGCCCCTCAGCAGAGGTCTCACCACAGCCCAAGGAGGGAGATACACCCACATCACCACTGGTCGTTAACGGCTAACCATGAAAGGGATTTGACGGGATGGCTAGTTCTATCCCTTAGATCAGAGTATTTAGATAAAAAAGGGTCTGCACCCTCACCTGGAGAACCACTGGGTCTGTCATGGGAAAAGATGTGGCCCAGAGTTCCACAGCTGGGGTTAAGGATGGCCAGCGCAGGACACACACAGCTGGGAGAAACAGAGCCCCAACCAAAGGCACATGATGGGAACACAGGCCAGACATCTGGGCTGAAATCTCATCTCAGCCACTTAGTTTTGTGAACTCTCTGTGATCGTGTTCCCGTCTGTAAAATGGGGCTAACAGCAGTCATCTTACCTCACAGGGACCACCAGAGAGGTAAGCAATGCACATGTCCGTACACATCAGAACAGCACATGGCATGTAACACATCCTTAATGTACCTAGATCAAACACACATTAAGAAACTTTGCCAAAAGCTCTGTTGCCCCCACTCTGTGAAAGGCCTCACACCCCAGCCTACACCAGGGAAGAGCCAAAACTGGCTTGGCCCTGGTCCTCAAGGACTCCCTCCCTCCTGGGAAGCAGGTTCTGCCTGATGCCCTCCTCACACCCAAGTACAGGTCAAAGCTGGGACTCCCACAGAAAGAATGCACATTAAGACAGAGGTCTCCTTCTCAAGAACCAGCCAGCAGACCTCTGCCTGGAAGGACACAGAGCACATACAAGCACCCATGGAGAACATCTGACCCCAAATGAGACCTGCCCTTGCTGCTCAGCCAAAATCAGGGAACCAGCTGGTGTCCCCCAGAATTTCGAAGAGCAGCTCAAGATACCACCAGAAGCCACTGCAAAGCTCTGATCTGAAAAGTCATGGAATGCTAAGGATAACTTTGCTTCCTCCCTGCCCCAACTCACACCTCAATATGAGGTCTCCTAGGAAGCCCTCCCCCAATGACTGGTCCACCACCTCTGCTGCCTGCCTCTAAGCCCCCATACCTGAAGATCTGATTTACATCTAATTTCTGATTCCATACCTCACGGGCACTCCTAGAGAAAGGGGTTTATTCAGTTCATTTGAGCATCCCTAGCGGCAAGCAGACAGTGAGCATCTGAAAACTTTTTGAACTGTTGCTGGCCAGCTGGCAGGACACATGGACAGCAAAGGAAAGGGAGCTGGGACATCAGTCACCTTTATCATCCAAGCAGGAGATGCTGGACCTGGAACCAGAGGCACCCCAAGGAACACAAGCATGATGTGTGGCTTGGTCCCACAGAGTCCACCTGAGGGACTGAGAGGCAAAACTGGGACTCAAGAGCCAGAACAGGAAGATGTCCCTCCCACCACTCTACAGATGCAAATATGTTTTCTAAAGATTTTAATCACAACAAGACATAAATCCATTGGCTCTGGTCCTCAAGAGCCCACTCAATACTCCAATACTCCAAACGTAGGCCTTTTTTGGCTTCCATTCCCACTAAGGCTACCCCACAACCAGTCACCCTGCTGCACAGAGAACCATCAGAAGCAACGAGCAACCAGTTCTACAGGGAGCCCACAGGAGCATCACTGGAGTTGACTCCAGGTTGACTATGGGCCCAGGGCCTTGGCCACCAAGTAAATACTGGGGAGAAGACAGCAATCGTAAGGATGACAAAAGCAGAGAGGTGTGTCATATCTGCGTTAAGAGCCCTCGCTGAGGCATTATGGAGAGTGGCACACCACTGTGTCCCCTAGCCGGCCTTTAACAGAGACCTGACAGAGCTCACAGACAATGGCCCTGGACAATTCTGCTTTTCATGGGCCCCATCCTCCATAAAAGATAATATTAAGAATCATACTTTCAAATGCATCGGTATAAAGACAATAAATCTGCATGTGTATACTATAACATTTTCTTTGACCTAAAAGGTCAGGGGTTTTTCCTCGCTGACTTTAAAAGGAGACCACTAAAAGCATTCACTATGGGTTCCCAGCACCAGGCCTCCTGTGCCTGATGGATAAATCCGCCCTGCACAAGGGGATTTGATTTTTTTGTTGTGCAATGGAGGAGGAGGTACACAAGAACAGGTGGAAATAAAAATTATCCCGGACTTTCCAGTGGCCACGCTGCTGATACCCCATCACAAGCTTACTTATGAAAACACAAGCTCCGAGGGGAGTTCCAGAAGCATTTAATTATCACATTGAAGGAACATCCTAAGTGCCTGGCAATGTCCTGGCTCCGACGGCGGAAACCCGGCCGCAGCACCAATCTCTGCCCCAGGAAGCTTGCTTCCTGCGTGCGATGCTTGGCGGACTCCTAGTACCACGGTGGGCCAGTCTCTGAGCTGAGCAGTTCTGAACTGCAACACCTCACTGAGTGACAATAAGCAACGTGGCTACCGCTTTCCAGCCGAGGAGCTTCCAGGGCTGAGACGCGGGGACCAAACCACTGCTGAGGGTAAACGTGGGAAACCAGGTGCTTCCACGAGCTGCTCTCTTGACCCCAGAACTCCAGCCTGACCCCAGCCGCTGGGCAAGGTGGGAGCGCCCCAGGGGCGCAGCTCCTTGGCCACAGAACTCCCAGGCCCCAGAAGTTAGGTCGGGCCACGGACATCACTCTCGCTTCCGTCATTCTCGAAGCACGCAGCGCTCCACGGAACACGGATCCAAAGGTAACATCCCTCGAGAACAAAGTTCCAATGATGTACGAGGCACCCTGAGCCCAGGTAAACTCTCGGCACAGTCCCGGGCGAGGGGCACGGTCCCGGGCAGGGGGCACGGCGGCTCGCGGCAGGCCTCGCCGGCGCCCTCCTGGGGCTCGGCCCCGCGGGGTGGAGGGACTTCCCGGGCGACCCCGGCCCCGAACATTGCCCGCCCGGCCCCGCCCCGCCCCCACAAACCGCCCCCACCGCGCCGCGCCCACCGCACCGCGCACCTGGCCGCAGCGGCTCGGTGACGGTGAGCACGAGCAGGAAGAGCAGCAAGAAGGCACCGCTGTCTGCCTTGGGCACCATTTATCCTCCGTTCATCGTCCCCGGGGCGGCCGCGTGACCCCGCGGGGAGGCCGGACCGGGCCGGACTGAGGGTCAGGGGACCGTGCCGGGATGAGGGTCAGGGGACCGGGCCGGGCTGAGGGTTAGGGGCCGGGCGCGGAAGGACGGCGGGAAAAGTCTCCGACTAAGCCGCGGCTAAAATGGACCGCGGGCTCCCGCGCACACTCTGCCTCAGTCTCGGGTTCCGACTCCGGCTCCGCGCAAGATGGCGGCCGTCCTGCTCAGCTCCGCGCCGCCCCCCGCCCGCGCCGCCGGCGCCGGCCAATGAGTGCCGAGGCGGGGGGCGGGGCCTGCACGCTCCCAATGCGTACGGACCCTTGGCCGGGCGCAGGGAGGAGCCTGGGAGGTTGTACCCGAAAGGGGCGAGGCCCGAGGCTGGGACGGTGGGGGGCGGGGACAGAGAGGCGGGCCCGACGGGTGGGCGGGACTATAAAGAGTTAAGTGTGCCATTGGTTAAGGGGAGAGGTGGGACTCGGGGGTGGAGCCTGGGCGGTAGGGCCTACTGAGGGCCGGGATCCCAGGGCACAACGCGCAGGGCAGGGGCGGTGGAGGAGGGGTAACCAGGCCTAGTAGACGGATACAGAAAGGGGCGGGGCGCGGAGAGGCGGGGAGCAGCCCGGGGGGGCGGAGCGTGAAGAAAAAGGAGAGGGACCGGGACCCGAGGTGGACAGGGTGAAGCAGGACCCTGGGGCGCGGGAGATCGTCACACCTTGCATACCTGCAGACCCACGTCCTGTCAGCGGCCTAAGAGTGCTCCCTAAAGTGGTCCTCTAAAGGCAGAACCGCTGCGGGAAAGGGACGAGGAAAACGGGAAGAACCCAGACAAGCTTTGAGGAAGTGGGAAGATGGGGGAATGGAGGATCCACCCTGCAAGGAACAGGCAGGTGTGGCTTCACCAGCACACGCTACTGAAAAGGAAATACCTTAAAGGAGTTTCATACAAGAGGAGCTGACAGGGAAACCCAGATCTTAGACTGAGGAGCAAAGCTGGCCTCTGAAGGAAGAGCCCTGCCTACACAATGTGGGAGGAGGGGGAAGGAATGTTGGGCACAGCTGCTGCCACAGCAGGCCACATCTGCAGGGAGGAAAGGCTCCAGAGACCATGGTCCCAGTGCTGGCCTCACACCTGTCAGGGAACAGATTGTCTGCAGAAGAGAACACAGCAGATGGAGTGTCCCACTAGGAGAGGAGCAAGCTGTCCAGTGGAAGGACCACCAGCCACACAGACAAGGCCTAGTACAGGATGTCAAGGCTGGGGAAGAGAGTGAAGATTGGAGCAGAGAAAAGGGGGGGACCCATTTTAGCCTGGCCCACCTCTCACTCCACCAACTTACTCCCCAGGAGCAGTCCTCCCAGGTCCCTTCAAGGCATAATCCTCCTGAATGTCCCAGGATTCTCAGGGTCCCTGAGAGAGGTACCCACTCCCGCTGAGTGGAGATGGCCAAGATAAAACCCAAGGCTAGGCCGACCTGCCTGCACCTGCTCCCTCCAGGCGTGCCCTGTGGCAGGTGTTAGACAAAGGGCCTATCACAGCAGAGGGGCCCCCCTACTAGCAGAACAGTGGTCCCTGTCCAACACTGCCCTGGCTGCTTGCATTGTCCTCATGGAGCATTCCCTGGAGCAGCTGCTATACTCAGAGAGACCCAGGCCCAACCTTCAATGTGCCCAGGGAGCCCAGCCAAGGTTACAGGCTGGGCAGACCCCAGGGAGGGAAGTCACAGCTAAGAGCAGATATCTCCACCAGCTGTCCCCTTGCAGAGCCACTGTTAAAGAAGCAGGCCAGCAAAGGTTCAGATGGGGAGGGAGAAATGTGAGAAGTCCAGCCCAACCATGCAGGGAGAAGGCAAAGCCCTGGCTTCCGAAATTGCAGTCACTGCTGGGCCAAGCGTCTTTGCCCCTCCTGAAACACCTCTACCTTTGGCCCTCCTGCACAGCCTACAGACTGCCTATGTAGACACCACCAAGACCCTCTAGGGCTGAAGGGAGGTAAAAGAGATCAGGGATATTTTGCCCCAGTTCCCTCCCTGTGGAGTCACTGCCTCTATACCTTCCCAGTTTCCAGTGACCAACCTTCCCTTCTTCCAGGGGTCTGTAACTACCCTTAGGGTACCCCCTACTGTTAACTCCACTCCCACCTTTGTAAATAAGATGACTTCATTAAACTGTCCTCAGACTGCCCCAACTTGAGTATGTCTTTTGTTTCCTGCTGGGACTCAGAACGACCATCCAGCCTGGATTTTCTGAGATGCCCCATGTTGCAATAATCAATCCCACGAGGAGGCCTGGCTCCTTGTTTGGAAGCACCCCACAGCCCCCGCCTACCTCAGGTCTCAGCCAAGCGCAAGGCCACTCTTCGCTGGCCTTTGGTCCACTCCAGCCCCCTGGCTGGCCTTCCAGGATTCCAAGTCCAAGTGGCTAAGGCCAGAGCCTCATTCCCCCAGGGCACTCCTCCTTTATGACTTCACCCACTGAAGTCACCTGGGGGACAATGCTGAATGTTCCACCCCAGAGTCTTGGCCTCTAGGAGGCAGGGACAGCAGGCCCGGCCAGCCCAGAGGACTCTCTGTCCACAGTGTAAATGAGGACATTTAATGAGGGCAGCTGGCCCATGTCCCGCAGGGATGTAGAGGGCAGCCTCAGAGGCACTGGGCGCTCCCGGCACCATGGATGACGCTGCCGTCCTCAAACGACGAGGCTACATCATGGGGATAAATTTGGGAGAGGGCTCGTACGCAAAAGTCAAATCCGCTTACTCTGAGCGCCTGAAGTTCAACGTGGCGGTTAAGATCATCGACCGCAAGAAAGCCCCCACGGACTTCTTGGAGAAATTCCTTCCCCGGGAAATTGAGATTCTGGCCATGCTAAACCACCGCTCCATTGTCAAGACCTATGAGATCTTCGAGACATCAGATGGCAAGGTCTACATTGTCATGGAGCTTGGGGTCCAGGGTGACCTCCTGGAGTTCATCAAAACCCGGGGAGCCCTGCATGAGGACGATGCTCGCAAGAAGTTCCACCAGCTCTCCTCAGCCATCAAGTACTGCCATGACCTGGACGTCGTCCACCGAGATCTCAAGTGTGAGAACCTTCTCCTCGACAAGGACTTCAACATCAAGCTGTCTGACTTCGGCTTCTCCAAGCGCTGCCTGCGGGACGACAGCGGCCGCATCATCCTCAGCAAGACCTTCTGTGGGTCAGCGGCGTATGCGGCCCCCGAGGTGCTACAGGGCATCCCCTACCAGCCCAAGGTGTATGACATCTGGAGCCTGGGTGTGATCCTCTACATCATGGTCTGTGGCTCCATGCCCTATGATGACTCCAACATCAAGAAGATGCTGCGCATCCAGAAGGAGCACCGCGTCAACTTCCCCCGCTCCAAGCACCTGACTGGTGAGTGCAAGGACCTCATCTACCGCATGCTACAGCCGGACGTCAACCGGCGGCTGCACATCGACGAAATCCTCAGCCACTGTTGGGTGCAGCCCAAGGCGCGGGGCCTGTCCTCTGCAGCCATCCACAAGGAAGGGGAGAGCTCCCGGGGCGCTGAGCCCTCACGGACCCCTGAGACCCCTGACAAAAAGTCTGCCACCAAGCTGGATCCCCGGGAGGAGGCAGGGCCCGAGACACAGTCCGAGCCAAAACCCGACGAGGAGGAGACTTTGCAAGTGCCAGTGTCAAGGCAATCAGACACCATGGACCTTAACGGAGAGCTGCCCGGCAGAGTGATAGAGGAAGAGGCCCTCCCACAGCCCTCACAGACACACACCTAGCGAGCCTCTCTTGGCCCAGGGGGCCAGCTGGGAATGAAGCAGAGTTCATGGCTTTAAGCCTGAACTCCAGAGAAATCAAGGGACAAGGCAGAGAAGGAAGATTGTCCTGGATGAGCCACTATTTTCGTCAGTTTCTTCTCCCCCTCTTTGAACTTGGTAACCCACATGGCTAAAGGAGCAATAAATCACTATATTAGTGCAGACCCCAAGATGAATGTCTTTTCCCTAGCTGACTGTGGTCATCCAGGGAGAGGATCCTGCGCTCCCCGCGTTCCCCAAACCCGGCCTCCCACTCTCAGATCGGATGGCACCTCATTTCACCTCTAGTTTGGGAAGATACATCCCCATGTGCCCAGCCTGACTGTGACCTCAGGCCCTGGACCAGAGCAGAAAGCTGAGCAAGGAAGATGCTCTTTCAAGAGGGAGGCCATGAGTGTGGTGCTGGGGAGCGGAAGGGAGCACGGAGAGGGTAAGACCAAGAAGGGCAAGGGGGCAAGGGGACTGCCTGCAGCAGAGGGGCAGGAGACGGGGCTCCTCTGGAGCTGGGGCTGAGGATCTGGGCCCTCAACATCTCAGTGCCACTGCCTCCCCAAGGCTGCCGGTGGGGAGGCGGCCTGCCAGAGGCCAGTAGACCAACCTCTCAGCCCCTCTTGGGCTCCCCACCCTGGTAGGCAACTTATTTCTTTCATTCTGTCCACCAGGGCTCCCCCCATGGCCAGCCAGCATCCGGTTCTGGACACCTCCTGAGTCATCCTGCCTGTGGTCGTATCTGCGGCCCACCCCCGACCCTGGAAGTGTCGCTGGTTAGGGGAGGGGCTTCAGGATGGCCCAGCCCCACCCAGCTATGTGTCCCACAGTCACTGCGTGATCTCGACCACATCCCTCTCCCCTCAGGTCCCAGTCTGTCCCAAGCAGTGATGCTCCATGCCAGAGTGGCTAAGCGGACATTGGCGAGGAGAGAGGACAGGTGTGCTCACAATGCATGCCTGTGCCCTGCCGCCATCATTGTCCTTTAGAGGGAACAGCCCTGCCTTTAGCACAGGCTGCTGTGCCCTGCACGGCCCACCCCCATCATTCCTAGGCTGTTACCCCTCACCTCAGCTGTGGCAGCCCCTTTCTCTTCCTCCTCGGCACTCACTCTGGACCACCTCATGAGGATCTGCAGATTTGACATACCAAGAGGACAAATGCCTTCAGACTTACCCACCCTCTGCCCATGTTGGTGACCTGGAAAGTCCCCAACCCCAGGCCCCAGGAGGAGCGGGGTCCAGGGAGTGCCCTGGCTCCACTCTCTTTGTGCCCCGGTGCACATCCACTCCCCATCTCTGCTTGGCTCCCACCCTCCCCACAGCCTCCGTTATACATTCTATCTTCCCATCTCCATGCTCCTGGGTGTCTGTCATGAACCCACAGCACAGCGACCTCCCAGCCCTCTACCCGCCCCATGATTCCCCCAGTGGCCAGCGCCTCCCTTCTGCACACAGTCCAGATCCCACAGCCCTCGGGAAGGATCCCAGTGCCTGGCCTTGGCATCCCAGGTCTGGCCTCCTCCTGACCTCCCGCCCCCCTCCCTCATCCCCACACCCCCAGATACATGTCCCATAATCGTGTTTGTAGATGCTCCCCTGTAGATCTTACCCATGTCTCCACGATTAGCCGAGGGGCTGTGGCCTCCACAAAGCCTTCTGAGCTCGGCAGCCCATCACTCTAAGCTCCTCTGGGGCAGGCCTGTGAATGCTGAGGTCCAGGCGCAGAACCGACCCTGGGCAATACTGGGGGAGCCACCCAATTTCCCCCCAGAGACCCCAGGAACCCAGCATCAAGCAGATTATCCACTGGCAGAGTAAAATTCCAGAGCACACAGGGTTAGCTGGAGTGAGGACATCCTGAGGACAAGCTTGTGAACCTCCTCGCCTTGGTCATCTGTGGTTTGTTGTGGTCATCAGGGTAGTGGGCAATGAGCAGCAAGAGGGCCTGGGAGCAACTCACTACAGCCTAGCCAGAACACAAGCCTGGGCAGGAGGGGCCCCATGAAGGAGCATCTACTGTGTGCTTTACAAGTAGAGAGAAGGCTCAGAGAGGGTGGGCAACTGCCTGAGATCACACAGCACAGAGTAGTGGCCCAGGTGACTAAAGCCCACTCCTCCCCAGGTGGCTTCATGTTCCGGGCCACTCCCAGGGTCAGCCCTGGATCAGACACCTTTGATGATCCTCCCTAAGGCTTTAGGATCAAGACCCTCACCATGGCCTCCAGGGTCTGCAGGGCTCCCTCCCTTCCCTGCAAATTCCCACCATTCTGTGTCCTTTCAAGCCATCATGAGCTCTAGCAGGTCCTCGTCCCCCTCCATGGGGCAAACTCCTCAGACCTCAGCCCTCCCAGCCTCCCTAAATCCAGGCCCAGTTTTTCCCTCACAGCCCCGTGTTCCCATGCCAAAGGTTGCCACCACTGGGCATTTGAGCTGTTGGTGTGACATGGAAGCTCCCTGTCCTCCGGGCTTCAGGAAGGCACGGGTCCTGTCTAGTTCATCAGCGAATCCCAGCATCTGGAACCAACCCTCAAATGCCTATAGGGTGAGTGGAGAAATGGAGGAAACTGAAACTCAGAGAGAAGTGGCCTTGCCAGAGTCCCGAGTTCTCCCATGCATAGGGCTACAAGCTGGGAGTAGCCCCTGGAAGTCGCAGGTGCAGTGGAACACTTGCCCGCCGCAACCCACCAGGAGGGCCTGCCTCCCAGCCCCAGAGGCTCAGCTCGTACCTCCCCCCCCACCCCCCCACCCCAGGCCCCCGGGAGCCAAAGAAGTCACATGGCCCTGGGCAAGGGCAGAATATGAGGAAGCAGAATCCACAAAAAAAGGGGGAAACAGGTGGGTGAGCAGAGTCTGCTAAAAAGGCCGACAGGCAGGGGGTGCCCCAGACAGAATATTAGGGAGTGCAGGAGAAGGGCCGAGGAGACTGTCATTCTCCTGGGTCCTGGCTTGCAAGTCCTCCTAGCCAGCCCCTCCCAGGAGGCAAAGGTTCTGGTCTTCGCTGCCAAAGACATTCCAGGAGAGAGCAGGCATCAAGCCAAAGCCACTGCAACAGAAGCCCCAGAGAGCAGGGAGCAGGCCTCAGGGAGGCTGTGGCTGCTGGGGGGCTGGACGCCGGCCACCCTGCCCTGGAGAGCTTCCACATGAACCTCCAGATGCAGGGAGCTCCCTGTGTGCCTCAGGTGGGTCTGCGCGTCTGCCTGGCATGTTCTGCCATCAACCTGGCAGGGCCCTACAGATCCTCTGCACACTGGCCCCTCCATCCCCTCCTCTCCCGACCACCCACACAGAGGCAGGCCTCCTCCTCCTCCCCCTCTCCCCTGAACACAGAGCACATGGTGTGCCCACATGTGGCCACAGGATGCCTGTGAAGGAGAACAAAGGAGTGGCAGGGCTTCCCAAGCACCTGAGACACACACAAGATGCCACATTCCCCAAAGCAAAAACAAAAGGGTTTTCATGTTGCTTTCTGGTGCAAAAGATAGCTTGAGAGATGTAAATCCCAAAGGTCCACCAGGCCACACGCCCGCTCCTCACAAAGGTCCAGAGTGACATAATTCAGGACCTCCGCACCCCCCACCCCGGGCCCAATCCCCAACCCTGCTCCTATGAGGACCCCCAGCACCAAAGCTCTGGCCAAGGCCCTGCCCACTCAGGGGTCAGCGCACCAAACCCTGTCTCCCTCTGCCGCTCAGTCCCTGCAGGTCCACCCTGGGCCAGCCTCCTCTCTTGTGGTCAAAGGCACTGGCCTCCACTCTCCCTGAAGCCCATTCTCTAGACACTCTGCCAGGGACCATCTTAAAATGTGACTTGGATCCTGGCTCTTCCGGCCCCCTGAAATGGCTGCTCGCCACTTCTCTTCTCCTCCACCCTTCCTCCACACAGTAAGACTGAGCAATTCTCAGAACAAACTATCACCACTCCCAGGCTCTTCCCTGCCTGGATGCCTCACCACCTTTTCTACCTGACTGAGGCCTGGCCTGGCCTCCAGGCAGGCCCCAGCCCTTGGAACATGCATCTGCCAGTCTAGGGCCCAGGGCCCTGCTGGCCCTCCCAGCCCACTCACGCCCTGCCTGCCACAGTGGCACTCCTCTGCCCAGCCTTCCGCCCCGAATAGGAACTGCTCTCATTCACAAGGCTGGCCAGACCAGCGCCATTCCTCTCAGGCACTACCAGTTCCAAGGAGACAAGTCCTAGAGAGGGTTTTCTTCACACTCCAAAGCAGCTGCGGGCCATCAGCCCTAGTAGGACATGGGCCAATGTAGGGTCAGTCCACACAGACAGGAGAAGGAAACAGGCGTGGGGCCAGCACTCTGGCTTGACCTGGGTGGCCCTTCCGTGGGCCTGACTCATGACAAGGAAACGGCAGCGAGGAGGAGCAGGGAAGGTTACCGCAGTCCTGGGTGCCGCCTTCCTTCTAGAGGGCGGGGAGTGGGCACTCCTGGTAGGCCAACCTGGCTTCCAGGGTTCCAGGGGCCCTGGTTCCCCCAGCTCAGTCCCTACTCCCGGCAGGCTGGCTTTATGACTTCACATGCTGAAGTCATGCGGGGACAATGCTGAGCGTTCCACCCCTCCAAGTCCAGGCCCAGCCCAGCCAGACGGCTCCCCACAGTGTAAATGAGGACAATGCCCGCTGGCCCACGGGGGGAGGGGATGTAGAGCGCAGTGCCGCCAGCCGCTCCTGGCACCATGGACGATGCCGCGGTCCTAAGGAAGAAGGGTTACATCGTGGGCATCAATCTTGGCAAGGGGTCGTATGCGAAAGTCAAATCTGCCTACTCTGAGCGCCTCAAGTTCAACGTGGCAGTCAAGATCATCGACCGCAAGAAGACGCCCACCGACTTTGTGGAGAGATTCCTTCCTCGGGAGATGGACATCCTGGCAACCGTCAACCACCGCTCCATCATCAAGACCTACGAGATCTTTGAGACCTCTGATGGGCGCATCTATATCGTCATGGAGCTTGGGGTCCAGGGTGACCTCCTGGAGTTCATCAAGTGTCGGGGAGCCCTGCACGAGGACGTGGCTCGTAAGATGTTCCGCCAGCTCTCCTCAGCTGTCAAGTACTGCCACGACCTGGACGTCGTCCACCGAGATCTCAAGTGTGAGAACCTTCTCCTTGACAAGGACTTCAACATCAAGCTGTCTGACTTTGGCTTCTCCAAGCGCTGCCTGCGGGACGGCAGCGGCCGCATCATCCTCAGCAAGACCTTCTGCGGGTCGGCGGCATACGCGGCCCCCGAGGTGCTGCAGGGCATCCCCTACCAGCCCAAGGTGTATGACATCTGGAGCCTGGGCGTGATCCTCTACATCATGGTCTGCGGCTCCATGCCCTATGACGACTCTGACATCAAGAAGATGCTGCGCATCCAGAAGGAGCACCGCGTGGACTTCCCCCGCTCCAAGAACCTGACTGGCGAGTGCAAGGACCTCATCTACCGCATCCTGCAGCCGGACGTCAACCGGCGGCTGCACATAGACGAGATCCTCAGCCACTCCTGGCTGCAGCCCCCCAAGCCCAAAGCCATGTCTTCGGCCTCCTTCAAGAGGGAGGGTGAGGGCAAGTACCGGGCCGAATGCAAACTGGACACCCGGCCGGGCTCACGGCCTGACCACCGGCCCGAGCACCGGCCAGACCATAAGCTGGGGGCCAAAACCCAGCACCGGCTGCTGGTGGTGCCTGAGAACGAGGACAGGGTGGAGGACAGGCCGGCCGAGTCCTCCAAGGCAAAAGATCATCATGGCACCGGAGCTGAGGTGGGGAAAGCGAGCACCTAGCGGTGCGGAGGGCCTGGGGGGCGTGGTGCGTGGTGCGCGCCCACATAAACTAAATAGGCAGTAGGAGCTGAAGAAGGCACAGGTGCAAGGAACAAGTAAAATCCGTCAATTAAACCACTATTTTGATTACGTTCTATTAGCTTTCTTCCACTTAGTAGCAAAGACATTAATTACTGACCACCAAATAAACCGCAAAGTGTGTACAAGCATTAAGAGTGCCCCGTGAGGAGTCTTTTTCTCTAGGACTCAGCCAACCACCCCTCCTGCGGCGTGGGGGTCTCCAGCACAGGGGTGCAGGGCCTGGTGCTCGGGCACAGGCAGACTCATGGCGAGGCCCTGTGGGCAAGAAGACCTAAGCCGCAGCCCACAGCCCCCCCCCACCATCTCCCTCTGACCCACCCCGGACCTAGCACCTCCAGGGTTGGCCGGCTGCATGTGTCTCTCTGGCTCAGGCCCAGCACAGCCCACCCTGACCTTGACCCCATCCCACTCCGTCAGACTGACCCTTTCTCCTTATATTCCACTCCCTCCATTCCTGTGGTCGAGATCAGTAACCTTGGCGCCTTGAGTGCCCTTTCATTTGCCAGAAAAGTCCCAGCCCAGACATCTCAGCGACACCCTTCCTACCCCTCCCTATCCACCCCATACACCAGCCAGTGTTCAGAGGCGGCCAGTGCTTGGCTTTAAGTGGCCTTGCCTAGACAGCATCTCCCTCTGCATCTCCCACCCACTCAGACCTGTCAGCCTCCATGCTGCTGTGGCCCACCCCTCCCCTTCCCTATGGGGTAAAAGCACCAATGGCCATACTTTCCTGACCCCCTGGGCGGTCCTGGTGCAGTCCCAGCCCCCTTGGTGAGTTATAGGGCTTGGCCCCCTGGAAACTGGCAGGAGCTGACAGTCGAGTGCAGACTAGCAGGTGTCTAGGCAGGCAACTGGCCCCACGCGAACCTTCAGGGAACACACCATTCACGAAGGCAGCAAGGACCCATGCAGGACAACCCAAGACCATGGCCCAGGCAGGGCTGGGTATGCTCAAAACAAGAAAGACTCTGGTCTGAGAAGATTCCAGGCTGTCTCCTTGAGCTGTGCAAGCCCCTTAGAGAGCATGACCTGACCCCACTTAAGGCCTGAAGAGACCCATCTGGGAGCCAGCATGTGAAGCATGAAGACCCACCTCCATGTGAAGCAGCTGGCCCAGGCCTCCTGGGGGAACCAAAGCCCTCAAGGTCATAGGCAAGTGTGGCCTGTGGCCTGTGGTGCACATGGCGCACTCGGGTCTGCGTGGAGCCTGGCCCTATTGCTCTTTGACAGTATGGCCTGGGTTACTATTACCCACAACTCCTGTTCGTGACTCAACAGTATATGAAGGTAGTGCCTGGAGCACTAGGACAGGGAAGGGCAGGAAGAGAAGATAGTCCTGACCCCCTGAGCTGGAGACCAAGTGCTTGGAGAAGGTGACATTGAGGCCACTTTCAAAGTGACCACATGGTCTGACACGTAGGACCCACGCAGCTCTGTCACCAGCAAACCACACAGGCCAGGCCCAGCTGAGGCTGAGAACCTGGACCCAGAGCCCCAGGGGAACCTGAGGGGCCGAACTTTCAAGGACTCTCTCCTTCCCTCAGGGGGACAGAACTTGGGGAGCATGGCCCAACGAGCTGTGAGCTCAGTGCGGAAGGTAGGTTCCAAGCTCTAGAGGGGCCACAGAAAGCAATGCAAGGAGTGGCGGGAAAGGCCAGAGACCCTGAACTTCCAAGTTCACCTCACCCAGAAGCTTCCTCCCAGGGAGGCCTGCAGTCCTGAGACTACGATGTGGTACAGGGGGTCTCTAGCACAGGGGTGAGGGTGGCTTGCAGGGGGTCTCCAGCATAGGGGGAAGGGTGGCCTAAGGGCCACGCAGAGTGGGCCAGAGAGACAGGTCCTGCCAGACTGTGCTAGGTGCTCTTTAATGACGGCTAGACAGAAAGAGGCAGGGGTCTGATAGAAAACAGTGATCTGCCAGAGCCTGGGATACATCCCAAGGCCATGGGGCAAGTCTCATGCCAGCCTGCCTGAGGCATGGCATCTTTTCAGTGGCTCCTGGGACAGTCAGTCACCATTTCTGGCCCGGGCCCGGGTCCCCAGAAGGCTGGAGTCCTCTGCTGAGCGGGCAGCTGCCCCGCAGGCTCCACGAAGCTCCCACAGGCCCGACCCGGGCCTGGCTCTAGAAGAAGTCTGAGGCCTTGCGCCGGGCAGGGAGCTGCAGCAGGTTGTCCGTGATGGAGGCTGGGTCCTGACTGAGGGGGGTGCGTGCCGCAGAGCCAGGAGCCGGTGTGCTCGTGGGGGTCTGAGGCCCACCAGCTGGGGTCTTGAGGTGGCTTGAGCGTGCTGGAGATGGGGTATAGCTGGCCCGCAGGGCCCGGTCTGTGTACTTGCTGGCTGTCCTGCTTACAAGGCGCTGCAGGGCTGGGGACATGGCTGGGCTCAGACCTTTGGGGGTGAGGCTGGGGTGGAAAGGGAGGGGGAGAGAGGCATCATTAGGCCCCACCAGGCACTGCCAGCAGCAGGGTTTCCCATGGCCCCACAAAAACTAGTGGGAGATGCACGGTCATTATGAGCTGAGGACACCCGATGGCCTGGCACATAGCTATGTAGCCAAATTTAAGGTCAAGTTGTGGTGCTGCCCTTGGAGGTGGGACTGCGATGGACCCCAGCTCTCTCCAAGGAGAATGATCCACCTGTTTCTACAGGGCTGACAGGAGCTCACAGCGGGATAAGGAGCCCAAAGGTGCCTCTTAGGGATGTGCTGAGGCGGCATCTGAAGAAGGAAAAGACGAAGAGGAGCCCTGCATCCTGGCTCATACGGGCCGTGCCTGTACCAGTGGAGCTGCCACAGGACCCACCCCAGAGCCCCCAGGCCTGCCTGCACACCGTGCATCCACACGGCAGGGGCTGTGGCCAAGTGGGAATAGGGAGAGACCCCCCCACCCCACCAGCCCCGAGGGTCAGGCACCCCTCACCTGGCCAAGTTCTCTGTCACTCTCCTCAAGGCCTCCTGCTTCTTGGCCCGGTTCTTGGCAGCGGCCTCGTTGGCCATCTTCAGCCCCAGCCGTTCCCTGCGGCCGGGCTCCAGGATCTACAAGGCAGCAAGTGTGTGGCTGGCCTGCCATCTAGCCAGCCAGCCCCTTGCTGCTGGGGCACCTGCCTCTTTCCCATGGTGCCCTGTGATCCTCACTGGGCACAACTCACAACTCACTGCTGTCTCCCTAAAGCCCCCGAAAGCTGCCGACCAGCTCGCCTCAACTGCCCACCCGCCAAAGGCCCAGGCCTCCCACCTGTCGTCACGGTTCCCTGCAAGCCAGCGGTGCAGACTTAGGAACCTCCGATGGTCTTTTAGAAAAAAAGGGGGTCTTGTTTGAATCTGCTTCCCTCTGATTACTGGAGTAAACCCCTTGCTGACTTTAACCCCCACTGACCTTCTGTATTTCTTCCCAGAACTTCCCAAAATCGATCTTGTCCTATTTTTCTATTTGAGTGCTTGTTTGTTTCCTTACAGTTTTCCCCCATCAGTTCTGTTAAGCTCTGCCATACAAACGCCTTCTGTTACTCACTTTCACGTTTACTTACGATGGGGTTTTTTTGCTGTAGTTAAGTCTACCACTGTGTATAGTACTATCTACCCACCCCCCTCCCCGCTTCCTTTGTGACCCTCCCCTCTTTGGTTTACTCCCTCCTACCTTCACACCAGATTAAGCATTGACTATTTTCCTCTCATTGTTCACATGTATGGTTTTCTGCACTTAACTCTCCCACTTGGGGAACTCGTTCTGCAATACGTATCACGCACTCGTGTCCGATTACAGTCTACTGCTCAGCACGATTTGAACTGTCGTTGGTCACATACCCTGAATTTGGATTTGGACGGACGTTTGTTCAGAAGCTCTTCCCTGCTGCCCGGTAGGCACCGGGACCAGGGCGGCCTTCTGACAGCCCCGTGCCTCTGGTGCACTGCCTCTCTCTGGTTTTTCTTGGTTATTCTCGTGTCCAAGACAAATATAAGAACCAACGTGCCAAAATGATTTGCATATGTTCTGTGTGGACATGTGTTCCCTCTCGAAACGAGAGCGGTGCTACACCAGGGAGGCCCTGTGGCCCACACCCTCCGACTTTCCTTCTGTGAGCCCACAGCACTAGCCTGTGGTTTCTTTACGAAAGCCAAGGTACTGCTGGTACCTTCTGCTGGTACTTTCTGCTGCTAAAGTCAGCAAGATCTCTCTTTCTGTTGCATTTCAAACTACACAATGCAAGTGTTTAGAAGGACTGGTTCAAGACAGCCCCGAACCCAGCTCCCTTAGCAACAGACCTATGTTAATTCCAGGTTCCATGCCTGACCCTTGGGGGTTTCAGAGCAGCTGACGTAACCCCCACGCCCTTTGCTCTCCGCAACAACACTGCCCTCTGCCGCCTGCCATCTCCTAGCATTCCAGGTTGGGACTGCTGGCCCAGTACCCCGAAAACAGAACCACATGCTCCCAGCGTCCAGCAACTTCTCTTCCATCTCGTTCCAAACTATGCCAGCCACTCAGCTTTCCCAACAAGCTGTGTGCAAACCATAGTGCCTTGCCTTCTCAAAGCCACTCTGGGGCCATCCTAGGCCACCTCATCTCCACAAACCACCTGGCACCCAGCTCCCCTGCCCTACCTGCTCCAGGCCTCACAACCCCACACTCTTTTTTTTTTTTTTTTAAGATTTTATTTTTATTTATTTGACAGAGAGAAATCACAAGTAGAGAGGCAGGCAGAGAGAGAGAGAGGGAAGCAGGCTCCCTGCTGAGCAGAGAGCCCCATGCGGGACTCGATCCCAGGACTCTGAGATCATGACCCGAGCCGAAGGCAGCGGCTTAACCACTGAGCCACCCAGGCGCCCCACAACCCCACACTCTTGATGATTCTACAAGACTGCTGCCTCTTGGTGCTTGCCCTCCTGTAACCAGAGGCCTTCCTCTACCAGCACGTGAACCTTCAGAGGACACAAAACACAGCCCACCGAACACTGTAGTTCTGAGGCCCTTCCCGGCCCGACCCTGCAGGCTCACAGGGTTGTGGCTCTGGTGCCCTCGCCCCACACCTGCCCTCAGTGCCCTGGTCTTCTTCAGAAGTGCAGTGACACAGCCTGGAGCACAGCTCAGCCCTCTGTTGCTTCTACTTTGACCAGTGACAACTAGACCATCCTCTGTGCATCAAGGCACAAGTGCTCCAAAGACTGAGTGTCTACCCAGGGTCCCATCTGGGCCTCCCACTGTGACCCACCTTGAAGGCTGGCCCTGGTGTCCTGTCCACATAGGGGGTTTCAGATCCCTCAACTCTCAAGGGAGTATTTTCAACCTCCCCCCAGGTCATCAGCGGCGACTCGTTCACACCTGCAGATGGAGAGCTCGGTTACCTCAGGCCTGGGGACACAGGTGGAGGCAATGCCAGGCCCTCCCTCCTGTGAGAGCCAGCTCCCACCATCATGCATGTCCCAGCTAACCAACATGAAGGCTGGCAGTTGGCCCACTCTCCTTCCCCGTAACTCTGGAACCCCAGCTCCTCTGCCCCCTGAGAGGACAACACCAAGACCACTTTAGGCCCAAGATGGGCCCAGGCCCTGATAGCTGCAGGGCTTAGCTTGGGAAGGGGGCTCCCCAGAGAAGATGGGCTGGGTCAGCTAGGCTCCCATCCTAGCACATGGCCACCAGGGCCTCCTGGAGGTTGCTATGGGACCCCACCCCAAAGGAGGGGACACTTGAAGGTTTTCAGAGTACCCAAATCTGCCAGGACCCTGGGCAAACCTATAGTGCCTCCGTATACCCTGGCCTGCATCACAGGAACCAGCAGCCCAGAACACAGAGGCCAGTGCTTGGGGTGGTGGGTGGGAAAGGACACCACGTGCATCACTGCACTGTGAGATTGTCCCCCAAGATTCAAAACCTCCTGTGTGAAGACATGCAGGGCTGGAGCCTGGAGCCTTTTCTCTATGCCCAGCCTCCCCCTGTGCCCTTCGGCATGCTCACCACAGCCTATCTGTCCAGCAGAGCTCCAATACCCCTGGTTCCCAGCAAAACCAGTCTGTCCTGCCAAGCTTAGGGCAAGGCAGGAAGACCGCTAGGCTCAATGGACTGGGTCCTGTCTATCTCAGGTCAGTTCACCTGAGAGTTCAGCCCACCCACAGCTCCGTGCAGCCCTGTCATTGCACAGGTGGGTCACAGGGTCTCTGAGTTACACGAAGCACGTGTCAGACTTGGAGAAGAGTCAACAGGGCCCAGAGCCACCTGAGCAGCCCACCTCCCCACAGGCAGTCCTATCACGACTATCAGGGGGCCGGCCTGCCAGCGGGTTCAATTCTTACCAGGGGCAGGAGAGGGGGTTGCAACAAATCCGAATCCGCCCACTCGTGGGGAATCCTGAGGGATCAGCTCCTTGCCATCAGGGCCTACCTTGCCCTGTTTGTGCTGGAACAAACAAGAGAGACTAGAGTCAGGGAGGCCCAAGCCTACTCTTCCCAGCTAGCTGATGGAAAAATGCACAGGAACATGCTGGCAATGTTTCTCCTCCTTGGGGCAGTCCTAGAGCTCAGGGGCTGGCACACCCCCCTTTGGAGAAAGAGAGGAAGAACCTCAGCCCCTGCAAAGACTTTGAGGACCTGTCAGAGTAGGCATCAGAGCAAGGGAAGCTCCCCCTCCTTCCATGCAGTGCAGGGCCAGGGTCCTTGGCCTCAGTACACACACACACAAGCTGCTTTCAGCAGCTACTGACTCAGGCCTTGAGGAAGGCCTTAGGAAGCCACACTAATTACTGGCATATATGCTCTGACCTTTCCCACAGGGCATCCGCTGAAGCCTCCAGAATAGTCTCCCCACCTCCTGACTCTCCCACTTCAACCCCATGACCACTGGAGTCGCCAGTCCATCATGACTCCCTGGCTCAGACATCTCTGCTGTCCACCCCACCGAGCCTCACCCTACCCCAGCCTGCCCACACCATCTACCCCTGCGCTACCCGTGCACAGGTGTGGGTCTGGCCGGCCTGGGCTGGCTCCCAGTGGCCTCTCTTCTCTCAGGTGTTTGTCCCCCAGGAAGCTGGCACTGAACTGACCTACAGAATGTCTCTGGCCAAGAGAGTGCCCCAGCGGAAGCCCATATAGGACAGGAAAAGACTCAGGATCCTGCCACACAGGACCCCCAAATAGTCACATGCTGCTAGGCTCCGCCCAAACCCAAGAATGGTACCAATTTAAGGCTGCCCACAGTCAGCCCCGGCCACTCACCTGGGCATTGAGGGCGGCAGCCTGCTGCAGCTGGGACCTGCTCAGGGCCTGGCTAAAGGGATCCCTGAGGAAGCGAGTGTTCTTATGCACCACCTGCCTCGGCTTCTTAAACAACTGTTCTTCATCAGGCACACCTGGCAGATCGAAGAGAGGTGGCAGGGTATCAGAGGTTGAGGGGTGCCCCATCACTGCCCCACACTCAAGGCTTGAAAGAGAGGCTCCGGTGAACAGAAGCATGAAGCCAAGCAAAGCGTTGGGCAGCCCCACTCCCTCACTGACAACACACGGACCCTTCTGCCCAGAGGCAGAGCAGGACCCCTCTGAGCCCAGGGAGCACAGACACACACACCCTGAAGGCCGGATACAAACATTCAGCCCCACTCCATGCTGCCTGCCAGTCCCGCCTGCTCACCCTCAGGGTAGTACATGAGGGAGTTTTTCGCCTTGTACTTCCAGGTCTCCACGCCGGCCTGGCTGCTCTCAATGGCTTGGTGCTCTGCCGACGGAAGTGCAAGGTTATCTTTCTGCCTCTGCATCACAGGGGGAAAGTGAGGGTCAGAGAGGCCCCCAGGCACTGTGCCCTAGGCCCCAGGACTCCCTCCACCCTGACAGAGGATGCCCATACTCCTGCACCCAAGGACACCTTCTCAAACTCCTCCTCGGCCTGGTAGAGCCATGTGTGCCGTGCCCGGCTCTTCTCCTTGGCCACCTCCATGATCTCCTGGAAGGAGGCATTGTCCTCACTTGTGTACCGGCTCAGGAAGACATCCAGGCTGGGCAGAGGCTCCTTCTCTTCCTCCTCTCCGGCCTCTCCTGCTCAGAGGTGGGGTGACACAGAACCACAAGCAGCAATGAACACTTTGTAGTCACTCAAGTCCCAGGAACCGTGCTACCCCATAAGCAGGATTGGAACCCTCACCCTAGTTGTGCATCTGTGGGTGATGGCCCATGCTACCTGACAACTCCCCACCTGGGGGCAGAATCGCCCCCCACCAACTGCCCAGGGAGCACTCAGGGGCTCTCCATGCCTTTTGGATGTCAAGTGAAATATATGTCTCACTCAGGCAGGAAGAGGGACATCTAGGAGTCAGAGACAGGTGACCTGGTAATGCTTGCCCTGCCACAAGTGGGCCGGTCCCGTAGGACCTGCCTCCAACGCCCCAAGCTCTCCCACCATCCCTGGGCTTTCATTCCCCACCTGCTCCTCCCCTCCTGGCACCTGTGCTACGGGTGGTTGGCTGTCCCCTAAGCCTCCCAACCTGCTAGCAGGCCCAGAGGGCAGGGACCCCAGAGGATCCAGCGCTCCAGATGGAGCCACACAGGCACTGGGCCACAACCCCACCTGTCGCAGCCAGCACCACAGAAAGGGGGACCCCCACTGAGGCGGTGCCACTGCACTGTGCACGTTGGGACACACTCCAGCTGGGCTATGACGGGGATAGCCTTGTCTTCCGTTCCACTGGCAGTCTTGACCTCCTACTCCCTCCTAGACTGCACAAAGCACAGTGGCTAAAAGCTCAAGACCCAGAGTCAGAAAGATAAGGGCTCAAACCCCGTTCTGATGGTACCTACCACTGAGGTTGCTGAAGTGATTCCTAGATTTACCAACAAGCACATTTTTAAACAATGAAAAAAAAAAAATCTGAGAGTTGGCTAGGTGACTCAGTCAGTTAAACATCTGACTCTTGATTTTGGCTCAGGTCGTGGTCTCAAGGTCATAAGATCGAGCCCCACATTGGGCTCTGCGCTCCACACAGAGTTGGCTTGAGATTCTCTCGATCCCTCCTCCCTCCTCCCCACTCACACCTGCGCTTACTCATTCAAATAAATAAGAGTAAAAATTTGATAAATAAATAACAAGAATCTGTAAGTTGCCTGTGATTCACCTGCCACATCGCAGTGGAGCTGCGATCAAGCTCCACTGGGTCAAGCTTCAAGGACACAACATGACGGACTACAGTATTGCCACAACAAGCGGGATTCTGAAGCAGAAAATATCTCATCTGCGTGAGCGCACAGGACATCTACATGAGCATGCAATAGACTAGAACCCAGTAGAGAACAGCAAGCATCTTGTCTGTCTGGGCACTGATGTTCTACTGATAAGATCGACTACTGATCATGAGAAAGTCCCATAGCGTGTAGCACACTTATGTCCAACAGGGCTCCAAATGCTCTTCCCTCGGGAAAGTCCTTCATAAAGCTGGCTCGTGTCACGACACCCCGATATAATGTGAAAGACAACTTGTTTGTGCTACTCCCACAACATGTTACATGCTGTCCTAGGTGCGGAATATATACACAGAGGCAAGACAAAGAAGCTCTCATGGTGAGGAGGCCATGTCCTACAGGGAGAAAACAAAGCCAGGCAGGAAGGCATGCTGGTGGGGGAGGGAGGGGTCATGAAAGGGTTTCCTGAATGGTAACATCTGAGCAGAGGTCTGAGGGGAGAGAAGGTGTGAAGCATGCAGCTATCCAGGATAAGTGACTAACTCAGAAGAAACAAGGGCAGGGGTCCGGAGGCCCTAAGATGACAGCGGGAGAGGGGCCCTTCAAGCCATATGAAGCCTACTGGGCAGGGGCTGGCACACAGTGAGCAGGCCGGTGAGAGAGGTGGCGAGATTTCCATTCCACAAGAAGGGCTGGAAGCTCAGGGAACTGCCCCATGCCTGCCTCTCAGACTGGTGCTCTTTGACCCCATGGGCTGCCATTCAGGCCAACAAAGCTTCTGGGACAAGATGTGATCTGCCTCTGGGCAAGACCCTCAGGGCCACAAAGGATGAGATTCATAGGTAAACCCAACCACTCACTCACTCACCATCACCCTCCTCCAGGCCTCGGCCCCGGCCCCGGGCCTTGTTGCCCACCACTCCAGTACCTGTGTGCACATCAGGGGTTTCAAATGTGGCTGGAGTCACATCTAGAAGGAGGAAGGGAATGGGTATTAGAGCCAGCCTAAGGCATCAGTTCAGCAGGAGTTCCCCTCTCAGCCAACCACTGTCACCCTTACAGGGCGGTGGGGGCTCTCGGGACATCTTTCCCAGGGCAGAGCCAAACTTGATGGCGATCTGACGCATCCGTTCCAGGTCTCCATTCTCCTCAGCCTCCAGGTACTCCTTCTGAGCCTGCAGCTTCTCCACATCAGGAAAGAAGTCCCTCTGGATGACTGTCTGGAGCCCCTGTCAGATGTCAATAAATGTCAGAGTTCACATCTGCCTCTCAGTCTACCAATGTACATGCTATGGTCCTTGCCGGGCTCCCAACCTCTGTCCAACCCAGGGATACCCTGAGCTTAGCCGCACTTTCTAATGAGGATGAGCAACCCCTCTAGTCTTGCTGCAACATCTAACTAAACGTTCATCTGGTTTCCACGAAACTTTTCTCTCTCCCACAATTGGCCACTCTCATCTTCTCTGCTGGCTCCATCTCCATACCAGCTGGACCAAGGTGGGTGTTACCCCTTCATTCCATCCAGGGCCTCCTATTTCCAATGCAAACCCTTTACCTGGATGATTTCAGCCTGTCACCCCCACCAGCAGCACTGACTGAGACTCCCAAATCTACCTTCAGCCAGACCTTGCTCCTAAGCTGCACATTCGCGCACCCAGCTATCCACTAATGCCATCTGCCTCTCTATCCCAGAGGCCTGCCAAACGTAACAAGTCCAAAACCAAACTGATTTCCTCCAATCTCCCTGCCAACTCCTCTTTCTGCATGTCTGCTACAGTATTAAAGCCAACTTCAAGGATCCTCCGACGCCCACTAATTCAATGATGCTGACGCAGCAACAGACTGTTTCCAAGTCCTCCAGCCTCTGCATTTGCTGTTACTACTCTCCAGAAAATCCTCTTTCCCACCCTCCTCCCACATGCCCATTCATGCTTTAATAAAATACCTTGTTTCCCTGAAACCCCCTTCTCCGACGAACAAAGCCGTTCTCTCTTGTCCCTAACAACACTGATGCTGCCTCCACCATCAAGGACACCTCTCTGTGCACTGTATTTGTTTGGCTCTCCGACTGTCCACACCCCAAGATCACGGACTCGGGTTGCTCCACCTCCGCAAGAGTACGAATGCCACGACCCGAGAGGAAGGACCCAAGAAGAGCGCGAAGCGGGGGAGAGACCCAGAATTCGCTACCGTCGCATCTAGATCTTACCTCGATGTACTCTTCTTCGTCCAGGACCCGCTGCTTGCTTGTCGCAGCCCGTACCTCTCCTGCCGCGCGCTTCCTACCGGGTCCGGACGCGGCAGGGACCAAGAGAGCCCGGGTTGACGTGCCGGGCGTCTCCATCACTATCCCAGGATCGCTTGGGCGGCCCAGGTACGTAAGAGCGCCGGGAGGCAGTAGGGGCGGGACTATGCCAAATGCGCAGGCGCTTGCAAAGTTCACCAATGGGAGAGCAGCGCCTTTGGAGTCCAGCCCGCGCTCCGTAGTGGCGTCACTACCGTCCCTCTCCCTTATGGGATTTGTAGTCTTCGTCCCTCCCCTCTCTGGTCCTGCGAATCTGGACTACAGGCACCAGGGGGAGCTGTGTTGAGCGAGACTAAGGGGCGTGTCGTTCACGCTCAGCGTGGAAAATTTTAGCACTGAGAAATTTAAAGGCCTTGGGATTCCAGTTTCTCGCGAATCATTGCGTGCGCTTCGTGTTATTAACAAAAATACATTTTAGCTATATACGCGGTTTCAATATTTTTATTCAAACTTTTATGCAAGGAAAAAACCCTAAGACAATTTCTTTTTGATAGTTACCTAATAAAAGAAAAAAAAAATATGAGGTCTAATTTAGAAATGTCTGGTTAAAAATTATTCGGTCCCTGTCCTCCTGCCCTTCAACCTTTCCCCGAAGCCCCTCAATAAAATGGTTAAAAAAAAAAAATTATTCGGTCTTTGGACGTCACAGTGGGTTTCCCAGAAGAGGAGCCTCATTGAAATGGACCAGAAAAGTGCCCAACCATTTTTCAGGCATGATCATTTCTTCCCTAAAAGAGGCTGTGAATTATGTCAAACAAGTTCTGCCCCAGTACAATTTAGTACAATAGGCCGGTCATTCTTTCATTCAGTGGGGAACTCCACAATGACGGTTCTTGCCCTGTGGAGCTGACAGCTCCACGTCCTGTCGAGTGGGGAAGACAGGCACTAGTCAGATCATCCCACAAACATAAAACTGCAGTGAACCGGTACAAAGAAAGAGTTTGTACTAGGGGGCAGTCAGGGGAAGTTTCCCCAGGGTTAGGAAGTGGTTGCAGATCGAGAATGGACATTGATCAGGTGGAGGGAAAGAGCAGGTGCACAGGCATTGCAGCAGGAGGGAGAAGACCTTTGGATATACAGAGTTCAAGGAGTGGTGAGGTGGGAGATGACACCAGAGGGGCAGGGGCCTCATGGGTCACGGCCAGTTTTGTCTTTGGGAACAATGAGCAGCCCTTAGAGAGGCAGGTTCACACTTGTACCCTGCCTTTTCTGGGGAGGGAATTGCAGAGGAACCAAAGTAGCTGCATGTGGACAAGACTGGAGGCAGCTGCAGTGGTCAAGGTGAGGGGGGGCAGCCTTTTCCTCAGGTTGCTACAGTTGAACCTGGGGAGAAGATAGCTTCTAGGATGGTTTTTGAGGGTAAATTTGATTTCTTATATGTTAACTAACTTGAATTTAAATAAAACAAAAATATTGATTTATTGGTGGCCTGGGTACAGTGGGTGGGGGATAGGAGGAGGGAGGTTTGCATGGTGGAAGAGTTTGCAACCGACAAGGTGATTTTGAGATGCTGTGGGCTTCCAGGAGGAGTCGTCAAGGGGACAAGTTGGACATAATATCTAGTTCAGGGAAGAGGTCTGGGCTGGAGATGTAAATGTGGCAGAGAGCTAGGCATTGGAGCCCGAAGGTAGAAATGATAAAGGGAAGAATGGAGAAGAGTGGGGCATGCCTGGGCCCCAGCCTGCAGGACAGCTTTGCCAATGGGCAGCTGGTAGGGGTGAGCCTGCCAAGGAGCAGCTAGAGAGAAAGGAGAGAAAGGAGGATGGTATGCCCACTGGTCCCTTGAAGGTGAGGCTCTGACTGTGGCTGCCTACAAGGACAAAGAGCCAGTCCACGGCTAGGGTCCCAGAGCCCAGCAAGATGAGGGCATCCTGGGCTGCAGAGACACTCTGCACACAGACTGTGAAGTATCCCAGGGCAAAGAGCTTTATGACCCCTAGAAGCGTGCATCCTGAGGGGTGGAGGGGGGTGCCGCTCTCCTGGAGGCCCCCAGCATTGTGAGAGCAGGCCTGGCTGGAGACAAGATGCCTGCTCTGTGTTATCTGAGCTAGCCAGCCTTGGAGAGTCCTGGTGGGCAGTAGACGTGCCTTTGATGAATGGGCCATGTCTCCTTTCAGATGCCTCTGGGGCCCATCTCCTCCAGGACCCACAAGGAGACAGAACATGATCCCCAAGCCAGACGATGGTGTTCAATGCCTTGAGTCCACCGTACGGCCCTATTGGAGGAATCAAAGCCTTGTTTTCTCACTATCTTTCACCCTGGGGCCAGGATGATGGAGAGGAAAACAGGTATCATCCCAGGCAGTGGCAGGGGGGCGTGGTGCATTGGCCCCATCAAACTTCCTCTTGCCCCTACAAGATGGCAGAGAGCAAGGCAGACAGGCAACATGGAAATCCCCACCCATGAGCAGTACTTCGAAGCCAGTGCAGACTTCCCAGGGTGCCAGGCCATGATCCGTGGGGTAGTCTGCTGTGGCTGGGGAACACAGAGGACTCACTAGGCTGTGCTCTTCAAGGTGAGATGGCCCTTGGGTGCGGGGAATGGGGCCATGGCGGGCTTTGAACTCTGGTTGGCTTTTGTGCTCTTTTTGCAGTTGCTTGTTTATTTCCCAGGACCCAGACAAGGCTCACAGAATTAAGGGGCCCAGCAGGGGCTTCTGGAGGTGACCTCACCCGGCATTTTTACCTTATAGCTCTGGACGCCAAGGCCCTGTGCTGGGCGCACAAGCTGGCAAGTCCAGGATGCACAGAAACCTCCCATGGCCCAGGCAGGGAAAGGAGAGGAGGGAGGCCAGCATACCCCAGGTAGGGAGAGGAAGATTCTGCCCACCTCCCCCGGACAAGGGGTGGTTCTTGTCCTGGAATTGGTGGGGACTTGAGGAAGCGAACCTGCTCTGTGCCCTCCTCCCAGCCCCACTGCCCCGCACCCCCAGGGAATCTTCCTGACCCTAGTCACTGCAGAGGAGAGCACATGGAGATGCTCAGTGTTCCCTCCTTTCCCCGGGGCAGGTGACAAGGCAGATGGGGAGTGGGGGGACACACACTTCAGCAGCGGGCTCCTGCCTTGAGCACTAGCTCCAGAAGCCGGAAGTCCTGCAGACAGACGGGAAGAGGCTGGTGTCCTCTCTCAGCTCGATCTCGGGTAGATCTGTCCTCTCTCCTAGTCGGCCCCCCGAAGACGCGGCCAAGACCAGGAATGGCTACCAGGGCCATCAGGAGCTGTCCTTTGGGGCCTTCTTGGCTCCGGGGAGGAGCCTCGAGGTTGCTGACGTGCGTTTCTGGTGTCGCCACTTGGCCCGGCGGTTCTTGAACCAGACCTAAGGAGCAGGAGGGGCCGCTCAGGTCCAGCCCCAGGACCCGCGTCCCCCGCGACCCCCATAGGTGGAGCAGGCGGGAGCTTCCCAGTGGGGATGCGGGCAGACAAGGGGTGCGGGCAGGTACGCGGCAGCGGCACCCATCATCTCTGAACCGCTGCGAAGGGGAGCTGTGGCTCCGGCCGCGGGACGAGAACCACTTTTCCCACCCGGCCCAGCCGTCTCTCTTCACCCCTTCCAACCCCCAACCTGCGCCCCGCGGTGCTCCAGATGCCCCTTCTGCAGCTTCGTGCTCTCTCCGAGTTTCCTAAAGTCTGGCGCATGAGTGCGCGCCTCCTGTATCAGGGAAAACTTAAAAAGTGTAAACCAAAGGAAAACTAGCCTCCCCTCCCGTTCCAGTGACACTTTCCCCCACGTGCCTGTTCCCGCCCGCCCCCCGGAACCGGCCCTGCGCCCCACATTGGTCCCTAGCCCTCTGGAGACATTGCGCCAGGACGATCTTTTCAAAAAAGGAGGAAGGAAGCCAGCCCGCTCGGCCCGGTATAGCCGTGCGGCGGGCGGGCACCCACCTCCACGCGCTCCTCGCGCAGGCGGATGCGGCCGGCCAGGCGCTCGCGCGTGCCCACGTCGGGGTACTGGTTCTGCACGAAGAGCGCCTCCAGCGCCTGCAGCTGCTCCTCGCTGAAGATGGTGCGGTGGCGCCGCGTGCGCCGCTGCGGCCCGGGGCCGCCGGCGCCCGGCAGCGCCCCCGAACCTCCAGTGGGCGCGGACAAGGGCAAGGGCGCGGCGGGGCCCAGCCTCAGCGGCCACGGCAGCCGCGCGCCTGCGGGGCGAGGGCTCGGTGAGGCGCGGGGCGGGGGCCGAGCTCCGCCCCGACCGCGCCGCGCCCCGTAGGACCACCCCCTAGCCCGCGCCCGCGTCCCGCTCGCACTCACCCAGTCCGGCGGCCGGCTCCGGGGGCCCTCGGGGCGCCGCGCGGGGCCCGCAGCAGCAGCAACAGGCGCAGGGAGCGGCCTCGGGCGCCCCGGGCTCCCCGGGCTCCGCGGGGCTCTGGCGGCCGCCGGGCGGCGGCGCGCGGGCGGCCCGTGCCGGGGGGCTCCGCTCGGGCAGGCTAGAGAGGATGTGCTCAATGGAGAAGGGGCAGGGCCGCCCGGGGCCCCTGCGGCTCGCTGCGCCCCCCGCCGCCGCCATGCCCGCCCGGGCCCGGCCGCCGCCGCCGCGGGAATATATACGTCGGGGAGGAGCGCGCTGTAATCCCCGGGCCGAGCGCGGAGTCCACGCGGGCTAATCCCGCGCGCTAATCCCCAACTGCGGCGGCGGGAAATCCTGCTCCGCATCGGCGCGCGGGGGCCCGCTGGGCGGGGGAGAAGCTCCCCCCCCCCCGTAGGAAGCCCTCCGCCCCGCGTTGGTCTTCCTGTCCCCCAAGGGCTGGCAGGACTCGCGGGCAGGAAGATGCCACTGGGAAGGCATGGAGGGCCGCCTCACCCGGCTTTTGGGGGCAGTGGCCGGGGGCTACCCCGACTTTTCAGCTCCTTGGTTGCCCCGGCGCCTCCTTGCCCAGCTCCTGGGTACCTTCTCCTGCAGCCACCGCAACCAGGCCTGGCTCCTCGTCCCCGTGGGGCCCCACACAGGTGGATGGGCAAGTCTAAAGAAAGCCACCCAAACTGACAATCTCTTGGCCCCCAAACTGCTGGGCTTCGACCGCAAATGGGACCCAACTCCATTGGCACCCCCAACAACCGCGCCGTTCTTTGGCCACAAATCTCCCACCCATTTCAGAGCCGGGGGTTCTCAGCCTCCTGGAGGAAAATGGCAGAAGCAGGACGCTGCCTCTGCTCATCACCAAACCTGAAACCCCATGCATTGCCTTGTGACCCCAAGTCTCTACCTTCTCTACTGGATCTACAGGGGAGCCTTCCAGACCCCATCCAAGGCCCCACCCAAGTGCTCTCGAGCGACCCCTCTTCCTGCTTCCTATATGTCCCCAAACCCCCTCAAAACAATACACAACCCACCACCAACAAAACCTATGAAACACCTCTCCTCTACCCTCACCATAGCCAAGCTTCTCAGGAGCTGACTTGTATGGGCTCTCCACTCTCTTCAGGCCAGTCCCACTGGCTACACTCTTCACACAGGCCACGCTGCCCAATATTGCTGATGACCCGTACTTTGCCAAATTCAATGAAGAATCAAGCTAGTAGTACTGAAGGGCCAGTCAGCCATTTGAGCTCAAGACCCTCTTATCTGGACCTCTGAAAAGGATGTCATTGGCTCACAGGAAAGAGCGGGAGACTGTCTGGCTTATGTCCCAGACGGTATTTTTTTAAAAATATATATTTTAATATATATTATATATATTCGCATATATATGTATTAAAGATTTTATTTATTTATTTGACAGAGAGATCACAAGTAGGCAGAGAGGCAGGCGGGGGGGGGGGCGGGAAGCAGGCTCCCTGCCAAGCAGAGAGCCTGATGCAGGGCTCAATCCCAGAACCCTGAGACCATGATCCAAGCAGAAGGCAGAGACCTAACCCACTGGTGCCCCCCCAGTTGTCAATTTCTGGCCACGGGACCTTCCATATTTTCCCTCAGCCTCCTGTGGCTTGGTTTCCCAATCTATAACATAGTAATAGCAACCTAACTCAAGAGGATACAACCAGTTACTGTGTGTGAGATGTTAGAACTGGCCTGGGCATGTGGGAGCTCCATGAATGGTAGGTGTCATTGTAAGGCAGCATACTCACTCCCCCCTTCTTCTCCTCCCACCTCACACATCCTTGTTCAGACTCCTTTGCTGGTATCCACACATCAGTGAGGAGACTTTGGACTTCAGGTGACGGAACTTCCCAACTCAATCCCTGTTGCAAGAGTCCTAATAAAGGTGCCCCGAACTTAATCTGAATGCTTGCTTAGTGAAGGAACCATTACTTCTGTGAGTGGCTTGGGCACTCTCAGTCTGCCTCATGGTTGCAAGATGGCTGCCACAGCCTGTATCTCCCATCTCTTCCCGTATGTCCCCTTGGGTGACTGTGGAAACCTCTTCCAGCACAGAACCTCATAGAACTGTGTGCTCACCATTAGATCAGAGAGGCATATGGGGACCAACTACCCATCAAGGTGGGAGTTCTGCCAGGATGGGGGCAAAAGAGTTAGTGGTCAGGAAGATTGTGCCCTCCTTTCCCCCCAGCCCTGGCAGTTTCTTCATCCCTTTACATTCCCACCCTGAGTGACCTCCTGCAGCTTGAAGGTTCAGACATCTTCTCTGTGACAATGACTCACAAGCTGATACCACTGGTCTGACATCTCCCTCTCTCCCAGGCTAGTATTGCCCAAGTGCCTACTCCACATCTCCATTTGGATCACCTATGAACATCTCCCAGCCACCATGCCCAGGATGGACTTAAGATCCCCTCAAAATCTGTTCCTTGTTGGGTATTCCCCACCTTGATAAATGGGTCACCTACCTGCCTATCTGCCTAGGTCAATGCACCATCTCTTTACCTGCCCCCTTCTGCATGTGCCCATCTCTTCACCAGTCCCCCAGGGTAAGAGGCCCACTCTGGTGCTTTCCAAACATGTCAGGGAATTCCTTGACCCCTCGCCCTCTGAGAGGTGGCATCCAATTCCCTTCCCCTTGAACATGGCCTGTCCTGATGACTTGCTTCTCACCTCCAGAATGGAGAAGAAGTGACCCTGATTTTTTAAAATTTATTCTTTGAGAGAGAGCATGAGCAGGGGAGGGGAGGGGCAGAGGGAGAGGGAGAGAGACAATCTCAAGCAGACTCCCCACAGAGCACAGATCGGGAGGCTGGGCTCCATCTCACAACACTGAGCTCATGACCTGAGCCAAAATCGAGAGCTGGACACCCAACCAACTGAGCCACCTGGGCGTCCCAAGTGACACTGATGCTTGAAGCCAGCTCAGACAGTTTGGAGATACAGCTCCTCTCTCTTTCATCTTGAGATGCTTGCTCTTCGAACCAACCAGCACACTGCGAGGACCCACCAGCACCCACAGGAAGAGGCATGTGCAGTGGTGTCCCAGCCTGCAGCTCCAGCTGAAGGTCCAGCCAACAGGTTGAGCAAGGATGCCTTCGGGTGGCTTCTGTCCCAGCTGTCATCAACTGCGACCACAGGAGAGACCAGACTGGCACCTGTGATAGGTAACAATAGAGATGATTGTGTAGGTGATCATAGCACTAAGTTTGAGGGGGGTTCGTTATGTAGCTCTAGACAATAGATGGGTTTGGGTACCGGAATGGGATGTTGCCAGTATGAGCCCTAAGTCAAGTGGTTTTGGCTTTGGGACCCAACAGCGAATGGCAACTGGAAGGACTCTACTGAGACTGCAAGTGGGGTCTTAGAGGGAAGTGAGAAAAGTCTTCCTTGAAGATGTAGACTCGAGAGCCTTGGTGCAGAGTGGCGAGAAACATGACGACACTGTCACCTGTAGCAGGACGGGAGATAGAATACGTCCCCTGTGAGGAAGATGGTCCAGCTGAGGACATGCCCTGCAGGGCCACAGAAGCAGCTGCCTGCCTGCCTTCGGCTACCGACAGTGAAGAGAGGGGAGAGACAGCTCTGAAAGAAGGAGACGTTCATGCCTAGAAGCCAGCTGACAAGTTAACTATAACACCTGCTGCATGGATGAGTGGTTCCGTTCCTGGGAGCCGCCCTAGAGGAATGAAAACTTCTGTTCTCACAAAATGCTGCCCCTGCATGTTTAGAGAAGTTCTCCTAATCATCACCAAAGCTTGGAAGCAACCCGGATGGCCATCAGCTGTTGAGTAGACCAACATACCATGGCCCACCCCCAAGGGAGAGCCCAGGGCGCCAAAAACATACGCAGCAGCTCAGAGCCATCTCAGAAGATTGGACTGAGTGAAAGAAGTCGGTCTCAGAAGACTCCGTACTGTGTTGAGGCCATGTATGTGACACTTTGAAAATGGCAACCGATCTGGGGAACAGATCACTGGTTGGGGTGGGGGAGGAGAAAGAGGGAGTTTTGGGGGGAGTCCCTGGGGGAAGGGGAGAGGAGGAAGAAATGCTAAGGGGGATGCTGTCTCTTCTCCAGCCCAGGATGTGGTCAGGGCCACCTTCAGTGAGGTCAGGGGGCATAGCCTCTCTTGTGGAGGTGGCTCCCATCCAGTCCAGGCTCCAGAGAAATGGTTAGTGGCAAATCACCAGCTCACCCCAGGGACGCTTACTCCGCCCCTGCCACACTCAGTCCCACATTCAGTCCATTGCTTTCAGATCCTCCAGATTCTGGTTGGGCACAATTTCTGGACGTACATGGGAAAGGAAAGCTAGTGGGATGGACGGTGGCCCCTGTTGCTTAAGTTGGTCCTGGGCCTGTAACCAGGCACCGTCTGCTTCTTCTTCCCCAGCCTTTTCTAAATCCCCCACTCCTAACACTTCTGAAGGTCTGGGTGCCTTGCCTGATGGGTTGGCCCTGATGGGCTGGCCCAGATGCTCCTCCCTGGGGACATGAGCCCCTGGGTCCCATCCCCTCCTCAGGCTGTGCTGGCTGTCATGGCCCATTCACAGTGACATCTGGGCAACGGAGCACCACAGGACATCCAGTGGGTGGGAATAGCAAACATCCTTGTTCCCAGGATCTGGATCCGGTACCCCTGCCTGTAGGGATACCCCTTTGCTTGGTGGCATAAAGAGCTCAGAGTGACCGGGCAGATGTCCTTCCTGGCTTATATCTTGCGCCATTCTTACTGTGCTTCTGGTGAAATTACCCCCCTCTGAGACCCAGAACCTAAAGTTGCAAGAATGAGGAAACAGATTCCCTAGTTGGATCTCTGGGAGTATTGGGGAGCAGACTGTCCCACCAGGACCCCTGGGTCCCTCATGTCACACTGGATCTCTAGGTGCATCCTCTCCTGACTTCCTTGTCTCTAAACTTCTACTCTTGCTGTGTCCAGAGGCCCCTAGCTCAACTGTTTGCTATGGCAGACAGGGGTGCACGTCTTCTTTTCCCTGGGCACTTTTCCCTCCATATAACATGGGCGACGCAGTGCTCTGTAGGAACTTCACCCTTTAGAGGGCTTTCCCCTCACTGCTGGCATTCCGGGCCACCCACAGTGCAGTGAGTGAGGCCACCTGCGGGTGGCAGTCGCTTCCTTAGTCAGCCAGCTTGGGTCTAGATTGGCTCAGAGCTGATCCTGGCAATCCCACATGCGTTTTAGGATGTTACTGCTACCCTAAGTCTTCTTTGTGACTCTGACCAGATCCCGCTTTGATGAGTCATTCTGGCCATGTGGTCACTGAATAGTCCAGGGTCAGATGCTCAGTTCTTGCTGGGGCCCAGTAACATGCCAGGAGCTGTTTTGTGAATGGTGTGTAGCATTGGCCTCATTCTAGAACCCTGAGAATCCTAGGGCAGCTCTCCCACTGGAACCTCCCAGAGCCCCCACTCAAAATCTTTCTGTGCCCTGGCATTTTCCATGGGCTCTGCCAGATCACAAGGCCAGAAGCAGAGCTGCTTGTACCAAAGCCTAGACCTGCTTCAGACCCCTTTCTATTCTGGGTTCTACATACAGTTGGCATGCTTGGTATCAGCCAATAGACTGCTCATGGCGGTATTCCCAAGTGCAAACACATGGCCTCCAAGACCCAAAGAAGAGTCCTGTAGTGTATTCTTTCTTAATAGTAGGAGGGGCAGGGCACAATTACTTGTCTTTTACTTTGAGGGAATGTTCTAGCAGGGAACATCTAGGATCAGACCACTGGAGTCCTAGAAACTTCGTTTATCTTTTCATTATTGGGTTGTAAGCATTCTTCATATATTTAAGATACGAGTCCTTATCAGACACACAATGTGCAAAATCTCCCATTCTATAGGTAGTTTTCCATTTTCTTGATGGTGTTCTTTGAAGCAAAAAAAATTTAAAATTTGAGTAGGTCCAATTTTTTTTTCTTTTAATATTTTATTTATTTATTTGACAGAGTGAGACACAGTGAGAGAGGGAACACAAGCAGAGGGAACAGCAGAGGGAGAAGCAGGCTCCTGGCTGAGCAGTGAGCCTGATGTGAGGCTCTATCCCAGGACCCTGGGATCATGACCTGAGCTGAAGGCAGACACTTAACTACTGAACCGCCCAGGCGCCCCCTTTTAAGTAATCTTTATCCCCAATGTGGAGCTTGAACTCATGACCCTGAGATCAAGAGGCTCTTCCACCTGAGCCAGCCAGCCTCCCCTCGAGTGACTTCTCATATATGGTGGGAGGTAAATGTTAATTAAGTTCATTCTTTTCCATGTGGATACCTAGTCGTCACAGAATCATTTGTTGAAAAGCTTGTTCCTTTGTCCATTACATTGTTTTGCCCCCCGGTTGAAAATAAATTGACCATAAATGTGAGGACATATTCCTGGATTCTGAATTCTGTCCCATTCATCTACATGTCTATCCTATGGCAATATTCTACTGTCTTGAGAACTATAGCTTTGCAGTCAGTTTTGAGTTCGGGGAGTGTGAGCTCTCTAACTTTGTTCTTTTTCAACATTGGTTTGGTTATTCTGGTTCCCATGAATTTCCATGTGAATTTTAGAACGAGCTTTATCAGTTTTGGCAAACAGACCAGGTAGAATTTTGACAAGGATGGTGTTGAAGCTGAATCTACAATTTGGGGATTATTACTCTCTTAACATTAATCCTTCTGATCCACAGACATTGGACATCTTGATTTATTTAGATCTTCTTTAACTTATTTCCACAAAGTTTTATAATTTTCAGAGTATCCATTTTTCACTTCTTTGTTAATTTTCCTAAGTTTTTTATTCTTTTTGGCATTGTGGAATAATTGTCTTAATTTCATTTTCCAGTTGCTCACTGCAGGACTATAAAAATACAATCGATTTTTTGAGGTGGGGAGGGAGAGAAAGAGAGAGAGGATCCTGAGCAGGCTCCATGGCCAGCAGGGAGCCAGGCATGGAACTGGATCTCATGACCCTGGATCTTGACCTGAGCCAAAAATCAGGAGTCAGATGCTTAAATGACCAAGCCACCCAGTGCCCCAGAGAAAATTCAATTTTTTAAAAAAGATTTTATTTATTTATTTGACAGAGAGAGATCACAAGTAGGCAGAGAGGCAGGCAGAGAGAGAGAGAGAGAGAGGAGGAAGCAGGCTCCCTGCTGAGCAGAGAGCCCGACGCAGGGCTCGATCCCAGGATCCTGAGATCACGACCCGAGCCGAAGGCAGCGGCTTAACCCACTGAGCCACCCAGGCGCCCCGAAAATTCAATTTTTTTTAAAGATTTTTATTTATTCATTTGAGAGAGAGAGACAGTGAGAGAGAGCATGAGCGAGGAGAAGGTCAGAGAGCGAAGCAGACTCCCCATGGAGCTGGGAGCCTGATGTGGGACTCGATCCCGGGACTCCAGGATCACGCCCTGAGCCGAAGGCAGTCGTCCAACCAACTGAGCCACCCAGGCGTCCCCCGAAAATTCAATTTTTAAGGAAGATTTATTTACTTCAGAGAGGGGCAGGAGAAGCAAAAGGAGAGAGAGAGAGAGAGAGTCTCAAGCAGAATGAGGCGGACGGAACCCCACACATAGTGGGGATCCATCCCAGAACCCAGAGATCATGGCCCGAACTGAAATCAATAGCCGGCACTTAACCGACTGAGCCACTCAGGTGCCCCAAGAAAAATCACTTTTCTTTCTCCCTTCTCTCCCTCCCTCCTTTCTCTCTCTCTCTCTCTTTCTTTCTGTTTTATCATGAAGGGGTGCTTCTGGTCCATCTGGTTTTTGTGGGGGTCAGACTAATGAATTAAATTGGGTTTTACTAGAGATCAGCACCCTGCATCCTTTAAGTCATTAGCCATGACATTGACCTCTGCTGTTCTTCCTGTGAAGCAGCACTATTTTTTTTTCCTTTTTGAAGGGGGCAAGTTCAGGAGCTCTCTCTCACAAAATAGGTCTTATTCTAAAGGTCAGAACCACTGGGGGAAGTTCTGTGACATGCTAAACACGTGTATTGCAATTATACATTCAAAAACTGGAGAAGTCAGGGCGCCTGGGTGGCTCAGTTGGTTAAGCGTCTGCCTTCGGCTCAGGTCCTGATCTCAGGGTCCTGGGATCTAGCCCCGCATGGAGTCATTGGGCTCTCCGCGCAGTGGGAAGTCTGCCTCTCCCTCTCCTTCTGCGCCTCCCCCTGATTGTGTTCTGTCTCTCTCTCGCTCTCAAATAAATTAATTAACTAAATATTCAAAAAACCCGAAACTGGAGACATAACCAGTAGGTAGGTTAGGAACCTGGCCAGTTCTCCATTTGTTACCCAAATCCTCAACACCCGACTCTAACAGGGAGGCTGTGATGGTATTTTGGGTTCCAGGTGTCAGTGTGGAGCTCGTTATAAAGTGACCTGGGTTTTCCCTTTCTCCAGAATGCAACCGCTTGAGTAAATGGACACAGGTTCTTTCACGGAAGGGTTAGGACATCACTCCTATGTACGTTGTTCATGGTGTTGCTGGATCCTTCCCCACGTGAAGGAGACTTCAGTAGATGAGGTCCGGGCCTGAGAACTGGCTGGAAATTGGGCGATAGATTGTGACAGTCCCTTGGGTTCAGTGATCTCTGCCTTTTGTTCTTTTATTGTTTTTATTTTTTTTAATTTTTTTAAAGATTTTATTTATTTATTTGACAAACAGAGATTACAAGTAGCAGAGAGGCAGGCAGAGAGAGAGGGGAAAGCAGGCTCCCTGCCGAGCAGAGAGCCCGATGCGGGGCTCGATCCTAGGACCCTGGGATCATGACCTGAGCTGAAGGCAGAGGCTTTAACCCACTGAGCCACCCAGGCGCCCCTATTGTTTTTATTTTATTTTTATTTTTATTTTTTTTAAAGATTTTATTTATTTATTTGACAGAGAGATTACAAGTAGGCAGAGAGGCAGGTAGAGAGAGAAGGAGGAGGAAGCAGGCTCCCTGCTGAGCAGAGAGCCCGATGCGGGACTCGATCCCAGGACCCTGAGATCATGACCTGAGCCGAAGGCAGCGGCTTAACCCACTGAGCCACCCAGGCGCCCTTGTTTTTATTTTTTTAATGTGGTAAAATGTCCATAGCATAGAACTGACCATTGTAATCATTTTCAAGTGCACAATTCTGTGACATTAAGTGTATTCATAATGTTGTGTAGTCATCATCACTGTCATTTCTGGCTCTTTCCATCAGCCCAAACAGAAACTTACACTCATCAAACAATAACTCCCCCTTCCCTCCTACTCCTGGTGCTGCCAATTGAGAGTTCGTTGGTTAGCTGAGTTCCATTGAATGGATATACCACATTTTAAAATCCATTCATCTGTAGGTTGATATGCGGGTTGCTTCCACCTTGACTATTTTAAATATCGTTGCTGTGACGGTGGGTATACAAGTATCTACTTGAGTTCCCACCTTCAATTCTTTTGGGTAAATAACTAGAAGTGGAATTGCTGAGTCATATGGTAATTCCATTTAGCTATCCAAGAGACCACTAAGTAGTTTATTCACAATAGCAGCCCCATCTTAAACCCCACCAGCAAAGCACAAGGGGTCCAATTCCTCTACATCTTTGCCAACGTTTGTTATTTTCTGCTTTTTAAATTTATAGTCATCATGATGGAGTGGTATCCTGTGGTTCTGAATTGCATTTCCCTAATGATTAATGATGCTGAATGTCTTTTCATGTGCTTTTTGGCCATTTGTAAGTCTCCTTTGGAGAAATGTCAATTCAAGTCCTTGTTCATTTTTTTTTTAAGATTTTATTTCTTTGTTTGAGAGAGAGCAAGAGAGCAAGGGAACACAAGCAGGGGGAGCTGCAGAGGGAGTGAGAGAAGTAGGCTCCCCCCTGAGCAGGAACCAGATGTGGGGCTCGATCCCAGGACCCCAGGATCATGACCTGAGCCAAAGGTAGACCTTTAGCTGACTGAGCCACCCAGGTTCTCCCCGTGTTCATGTTGGAATTGGGTTGTTTTGTTTTTGTTGTTGTTATTATTCTTTTACCCAATATTTCATTATGAAAAGATTCAAACATTCAGAAAATTTGAAAGGTCTGTACAGTGAACAACCATACCCTCACTACCTAGATTCTTTTCTTTTTTTAAAATATTTTATTTATTTATTTATTTGACAGAAGAGATCACAAGTAGGCAGAGGCAGGCAGGGAGAGAGAGGAGGAAGCAGGCTCCCCGTGAAACAGAGATCCTGATGCGGGGCTTGATCCCAGGACGCTGAGATCATGATCCAAGCCGAAGGCAGAGGCTTTAACCCACTGAGCCACCCAGGCACCCCTAGATTCTTTAAAAAAAAAAAAGATTTTATTTTATTTGTTTGACAGAGAGAGAGAATGTGAGAGAGGGAATACACGCAGGGAGAGTAGGAGATGGAGAAGGAGGCTTCTCGTGGAGCAGAGAGCCAGACATGGGACTCCATCCCAGGACCCTGTGATCATGACCTGGGCTGAAGGCAGACACTTAATGACTGAGCCACCCCAGCGCCCTACTACCTAAATTCTTTGATTAGCATTTTGCTTTATCACCTATGTATGCATCTGTCCATTAGTCCATCTGATTTTTTATACATTCCAAAACAAGTCAGAGACATCAGTACACTTCACATTGAAAATCTTCAGCATGCATATCATTAACTCAATATTTACAATATTTACAAATTAAAGGTTAACATTTACATGTGGAGAATTATACAAATCTTGAATGTGCCATTTTGTGAGTTTTGTTTTTTTAAAAACAGCTGTGCTATTCAAACCTTTCTCAAGATATAGGATATTCCCATCACCCTGGAAAGTTTCCTCATGTTCCTTGTCAGATAATCACCATCCTCAAGAGGAAAACACTGCTCTGTTTTTTGAAACAGATTAATTTTGCCTGCTCTGAGAGTTCCCTGAAATGAACCCCTACCATATGACCTACTCTTGTACAAGGCTTCTTTTGTTCGGCATAATATATGTTTGTTTACTTTTTAAAAAATTATTTATTTATTTATTTAAGAGGGGGAGAGAGAGAGAGAGAGACAGAGCACACAGAGTGAGTGAGAACACGAGTTGAGGGGAGAGGGAGAGGGAGAAACAGACTCACCGCTGAGCAGGAAGCACGATGCGGGGCTCCATTCCAAGACCCTGGGATATGAACTGAGCCAAAGGCTGACGCAGAACCGACTGAGCCACCCAGGCGCCCTATATTTGTTTACTTTTATTTGCATTTATTTTATGCAGAATTTACCCCTGGACCGTGATTCTGTTTCTTCTGGGATATCTTTTTCTTCTGTGCAAACTCCTTTGGTTTAAAAACAGTCTGGTCGGGCGCCTGGGTGGCTCAGTGGGTTAAGCCGCTGCTTTCGGCTCAGGTCATGATCTCAGGGTCCTGGGATTGAGTCCCGCATTGGGCTCTCTGCTCAGCAGGGAGCCTGCTTCCATCTCTCTCTCTCTCTCTCTCTCTGCCTGCCTCTCCATCTACTTGTGATTTCTCTCTGTCAAATAAATAAATAAAACCTTAAAAAAAAATAAAAATAAAAACAGTCTGGTCTTTTGCAGTAAGGAGCGTCTCAGTGTGGAAGGGAGAGCACACAGATGGGTTTAATCTGACCATGAGCCCTGTAAGTTCTCACCACATCTTGCGGGCTTTGCTCATCTGCATGTGTTCAATGACCCCCAAATTACGTCTAAACCCTTAGGTTCAGCATTACTTTCTGCCTTTTTAAGCATGTGCAGGAGAAATCCAGCATTCTCCTTGGGCCCTGACGCTATGGCCAGCTCCACTGGGCATGCCTATGCGCTGCACCATTGGAGCCACAGAATGGCCCACGTTGCTTCTGCAAAGTGACATCCTTCAGATACTGGGTGTTTTTTCAGATATGCTTACCCCTGATGGCCTGGGCAGTTTGCTCTTTAAGTGAACACTTAAAGACTTGAACCTCTTGATTTGCATGATTTTGTAGAGTTTTCTGGGTCAAGTGAATAGTGAACCATTTTCAGAGATCATCTCAGAAGAATTCAGGATATTCTTAAGATTCATCCATCTCTGGATGCCTGGGTGGCTCAGTCAGTTAAGTGTCTCCCTTCAGCTCAGATCATGATCCCAGAATCCTGGGATCAAATCCCACATCAGGCTCCCTGCCTGCTGCTCCCTCTGCTTGTGCACTCACACACTCTCTCTCTGACAAATATATAAAATCTTCCAAAAAGAATTCCTCCATCTCATTGTGTTGTTTTGTGCCAGTTTTAGTCTATCAATAATGAATGTTGTGGTTGGACTAGCCCTTATGGTTCCTTTTTTTTTTTTTTAAAAGATTTTATTTATTTATTTGACAGACAGAGATCACAAGTACGCAGAGAGGCAGGCAGAGAGAGGAGGAAGCAGGCTCCCTGCTGAGCAGAGATCCTGATACGGGGCTCGATCCCAGGACCCTGAGATCATGACCTGAGCTGAAGGCAGAGGCTTAACCCACTGAGCCACCCAGGTGCCCCCCCCTTTTTTTGTTTATTTACTATTTGAAAGAGAGAGCATGAGAATGGGGAGGGTCAGTCCACCAAGCAGGGAGTCAGACACAGGACTCAATCCTGGGACTCTAGGACCATGATCTGAGCCAAAGGCAGTCGCCCAACTGACTGAGCCACCCAGGCACCCAGCCTTTTATGGTTCTTACTGTGATCATAAGACACTTTTCAGCAGTAAACATCAGGAAGCTTTGAAAAATAAAAATGTTTTACTTACAGGACCTGAAATTTACACAGCACACCCGGGGCAACACAGCAAGGTCATAGGTAGAGAGAGAGAGAGCACAGACCTGGGGTTTTACTTTTACTGGGGTTAAGGGTGGAAGCCTTAGGTTTCAGAGGCTCAAGCATTTTTTTAAAAAGATTTTATTCATTTATTTGAGAGAGCCCGAGAGAGATAGCAAGAGAGAGATCTCATGAGAGGGAGGAGAAGCAGAAGGAGAGGGAGAAGCCGACTCCCTGCTGAGCAGGGAGCCCAATGATGCAGGACTCTATCCCAAGATCCTGACCTGAGCTGAAGGCAGATGCTTAACCAGCTGAGTCACCCAGACGTCCTCAGGAGCTCAACCTTTATTGTTGAATTTATTTTTTAAAAATATTTTATTTATTTATTTGACAGACAGAGATCACAAGTAGGCAGAGAGGCAGGCAGAGAGAGAGGAGGAAACAGGCTCCCCGCTGAGCAGAGAGCCCGATGTGGGACTCAATCCCAGGACCCTGAGATCACAACCCAAGCCGAAGGCAGAGGCTTAACCCACTGAGCCACCCAGGCGCCCCTTTATTGGTGAATTTAAAATCTAAGAGCAGGAATTTAAAGCATGGCAAGAGAAAAAGACAAAAGGTGCAATGGTCATTTATTAAAATAAACCAAGATCTCTAAAACAAAGGAGTCTTCCTGGAGGGAGGTGGTCTGGTTCTTAACCTAATTGTATGGCTGATAATGTGTTTATTGGAGATAACCATCTCTGAAGGAGATGCCCTCTTGATCAGAGCTTACACCAGGCACTTGGATGACAAAAAAGAAGAAATCCAGCCTTCAGGGCTTACACTATATGTGTGAATCAGAAATGTTTTCTTCTTATCACTGACTAGTATGCCTTTGCTGTGAAGATATTTTCCAGTTTCTTCTAAAATGTTATAATTTTATATTTTGTGTTTAGATCCACAATGGCTCTCAAATTAATTTTCGTGTATGGTCTGAGGCAGGACTTGAAGCTAATTTTTTGTTTTCTATAGAGATATTTTGTTGTTACAGCACCATTTATTGAAATAACTGTCCCTTCCCTGTTACATTTCACTGGCGCCTTGTTTAGGAGTGAATCGCTGGTGGGTCTCTTTCTCGGCTCTCTGTTCTATCCCACTGATCTACTTATTGACCCTTAGACCAGTAGCACAGTGGATTGCTGTAGCTTCACGGAAAGTTCTGAGAAACTTCTCCATAGGTTCTCCAAACTTGTTATTCCTTTTCAAGATTGTTTTGGACCTGCTATTTCAGGTTCTTTGTATTCCTATAAAATATTAGAGTTGCCTTGTTCATTTCTTCAGGAAAAGCAGACCAGGATTGTGTTTAGAATTGGACTGAAACCATAGATTAATTTTGGGAGAACTGCTACCTTAAAGAAATTGACCCTCCAAATCTATGAACTTGGTATCTTGTGCTCCATTTATTTAGATCTCCTTTGAGTTTGTGCAGCAATATTTGTAGGTTGCAATGTAGATGTCTTAGAGGTTTGTTGTTAGATTAATTTCTAAATATTTTACGTTTCTTGATGCTATTGTAAATGGAATTGTTTTTAAGTTTTCAATTATTTGTTACTACTATATGGAAATATCATTCATGTTTGTGTATTAATCACATATCATGACTGTATTAGTTTGCTAGAGCTGCTGTAACTAAATACCACAAACTGGGTTATGTAAAACAACAGAAATTTATTGTCTCACATTTCTGGGAGCTAGAAGTCTGAAAAAAGGGTGTTAACAGGGCCAGGCTTTCTCTGACCTGAAGAGAATTCTTTCCTTACCTCTTCATAGCTTCTGGAGCTTTGCTGGCAGTAATTGGCAGTCCTTGGCTTGTAGCTACATAGCTCCAATCTTTGCTTTTGTTGTCACATTGCATTCTTCCCATGTGTCTGTTTTCACATGGATGTATTTAAAAAATTTATTTATCCATCTGAGAGAGAGAGAATGAGAGAAAGCATGAGAAGGGAGAAGGTCAGAGGGAGAAGCAGACTCCACGTGGAGCTGGGAGCCCCATGCGGACTCAACCCCAGGATTCTGGGATCATGGCCTGAGCTGAAGGCAGTTGCTTAACCAACTGAGCCACCCAGGTGCCCACACATGGATGTATTCTTATGAAGACACCAGTCTTTCTGGATTAGAGGTCCATCCTACTCTGGTAAGACCTCATCCTAACTAATTACAAATGCAGTGACCTTATTTCCAAAATAAAGTCACATTTTGAAGTACTGGGTATTAGGACTTCTACATATGTTGGAAAGAGACATAATCCAACCTTGCTGATTCCATGCATTAACTTACAGACCTCTATAATTTGCTTTTGTAGATACATAGAGGTTCTCTATATAAATGATTATACCATCTAAAATACCATGTCTAATTTTGCTTATTTTACAATATTATAACTTTCATTCCTTATAGAATTATCTAGACCTCCAATACAATGTTGAATAAAAATGGTGAAGTCAAACTTCTTTACCTTGTTCCCAATCTTAGAAGGAAATAGCACAGTGTTTAAGCATTAAGTCTTATGATAGAAGCAGGTTTTTCAGAGACACAACAAAGATTTTGAAGCAACTATTAGAACTATGTTCAAGAATATAAAAGAAAATATGCTCATAATTAATGATAAGATGGGAAGTCTCAGCAAAGAAAAAGAAACTTTAAAAAAAAACCAAGTAGAAATTCTAGAATTGAAAAATACAGTATTAAAAATAAAAAATTTATGAGATGGGCTTTAACAGTAGAAGACAGGTGACAGAAAAGTCAATGAAATCAAGATAGACCAATGTAAATTATCCAACCTGGACAATGGAGATAAAAATTGTTGATTAAATAAATGAACAAAATCTCAGGAATCTGAGAGACCCTGCAGTAGTTTGTAAGACCTAGCATATGTGTTACTGGAATCCCAGAAAAATTAGAGGGAGAATGGAGGCATGTATTAGTTTCCTATCAGAGTTGTAACAAGTTGTCACAAACTTGATGGTTTAAAATAATACAAATATACTGACTTCCAGTTTTGTAGGTTAGAAGTCTGACATAGGCCATCATGTGGCTAAAAGCAAGGTGTCAGCTGGGCACCATTTCTTTCTGAAAGAAAATCCATTCCTTTGCCTTTTCCAGCTTTTACAGGTTGCTTTGGCTCACATGTCTTTCCTCATTTTCCAAGACAGCAATACTAGGTCTCTTCCTTCTCACAATTGCATCACTCTTACTTCTTCTGTCGCCTCTTTAACCTTTAAGGGCTCTTGGAATTACACTGGACTCCCTGGAATACTCCAGGAGAATCTCCTTATCTCAAGGTTCTAAACCTAGTCACAGCTGCCATGTAAAAAAACCATATTTATAGGTTCTGGGGATTAAGGATGTAGACATCTTTGAGAGGATCATTGTTCTTCCTACCAAAAGGATAGTTATTCTTCCTACCACAGGGAAGAGAAAAATATTTGAAGAGATAATGATTTAGTCTTAAATTTTTTTAAAGGTTTTATTTGTTTATTTGACAGAGAGAGCACAAGTAGGCAGAGGAAGAGAGAGAAGCAGACTCCCCCTGAACAGGGAGCCTGATGCAGGGCTCAATCTCAGGACCCTGGAATCATGACCTGAGCCAAGGGCAGATGCTTAACCGACTGAACCACCCAGGTGCCCCAAAGCCTTTTAAAAAATTTAATGAAAGACATGCATTGACAGATTCATTAAGATTGGCATCACCCAAACAATGTAAAAACAGAAAACAATGGCTAGACACATCCTAGTCAAACTGAAAGCTGAAAATAAAGAATAAATACTAAAAATAACCAGGGAAACATCACACATTATACACAGGGAAAGGATACAACTGTTAGCTGAGTTTTCATCAAAAATGACTGAAAGGCAGGGGTGCCTGGGTGGCTCAGCTGGTTGGGGCTGATTCTTGGTTTCAGCTCAGATCATGTCTTATGGTTCGAGGTATTGAGCAGGAAGTCTGCTTGAAGATTCTGTCCCTCTGCTCCCCACCTCACCTCGCACATGTGCGCTCTCTCTCTCAAGTAAATAAATAAATAAATCTTAAGAAAAATTATTGATGGGCACCTGGGTGGCTCAGTTGTTTAAGTGTTTCCCTTTGGCTGAGGTCGTGATCTCAGGGCTCTGGGATTGAGCCCCACATCAGGCTCCTTGCTCAGCACAAGGAGTCTGCTTCTTCCTCTCTCTCTGCCCCCTGCTTGCTCTTGCTCTCTCTCACTCACTGTCTCTCTCAAATAAATAAATAAAATATTAAAAAAGATGATTTAAAGACAAAAATGGAATAGCATCTTTAATGTTAGGTGTAGAGAAGGGTCTCACACATCCAGAATTCTATATCCAGCAGAAAATATTCTTCAAGAGTGAGGGTGAAGTAAAGATATTTTTTAAATAAACAAAAACTGAGGTGATTTGTTACTCACAGATCTGCACTGCAAGAAATATAAAGGAAGTTCTTTAGGCTGAAGGGAAATTATACGAACCGGAAACTCAGATCTCCATGAAGAAAAGGAGAACATCAGAAATGCTAAAAATGTGGGTAACTATAAAAGACTATCTTTTTTCTTCTTATCTTTAAAAAAATAGATGACTAAAGGTACCTGGGTGGCTCAGTCAATTAAGGGTCTGACTTTGGCTTGGGTCATGATCTTGGGGTCCTGGGATTGAGCTCTGCATTGGGCTTGAGGCTCAATGTGCAGTCTGCTTCTCCCTTTCCCTCTGCCCCTCCCCCAGCTCATGCACACACTCTCTCAAATAAATAAATAAATAAAATCTTTTAAAAAATGGATGGCTATAGGGGTGCCTGGGTGGTTCAGTGGGTTGAGCCTCTGCCTTCGGCCTAGGTCATGGTCTCAGGGTCCTGGAATTGAGCCCCACATCGGGCTCTCTGCTCAGCAGAGAGCCTGCTTCCCCCCATCTTTCTGCCTGCCTCTCTGCTTACTTGTGATCTCTGTCTGTCAAATAAATAAAATCTTTTAAAAAAGTATAAAAAATGGATGGCTATAAAACAAATATTATAAATTATCATCTTTGTATTTATAACATATAATCACTATCTCAAAAAGACAAAGGATGAGGCAGCAAATAGAACCAAACAGTTTCTCAATGTTCTTACATTTTACATGAAGTAGTACAATATTAACTGTAATTAGACTGCAAAAAGTTAAGATGATATATTGTAATTCCTATAGCTACCAGTAAAAAGGGCAAAGTGGTATAGCTAAAAAGCTAATAAAAAATTAAAATGGACTTCTAAAAAAGTTAAAGTGTTAAAGTGAGTCAAGAGAAGACAGGAAAGGAAGAATACAGGACTAAACATAGGTGGAGCAAACAGAAAACAAACAGCAAAACAACAGACTTAGATTTAACTACATTAATAATTACATTAAATTTAAGGAAAACAAACACTCCAACTAAAAGGAAGACATTGTCAGACTCAGACTGAATTTTTTAAAAAATCAAGACTTAGGGGTACATGGCTGGCTCAGGTGGAGGAGACTGTGAGCCTTGATCTCTGGGTTGTAAGTTCGAGCCCCTGTTGTGTTTAGAGATTACTTAAAAAAAAAACTTGAGAAATAATTTAAAGGGTGGGGCTCCTGGATGGCTCAGTTGTTGAGTGCCTGACTCTTGGTTTCAGCTCAGGTCATGACCTCAGGGTTGTGAAATAGAGCCCCACGTTGGGCTCCAAGCTCAACAGGGAGTTTGCTTGAGATTATTTCACTCTCCTTCCCCTCTCCCCTCTACTCATGCATGATCACACACTCCCTCTCCCACTCTCTCTGAAAGAAAAAATAATTATAATAAATAAATTTTAAAGGATGCCTGGGTGGCTCAGTCAATTAAGCATCCAACACTTGATCTCAGCTTGGGTCTTGATCTTAGTGTTGTGAGGTTTTTGTTTCATTTTTTGATCTCAGTGTTGTGAGGTTTATGTTTCTTTTTCTTTCTTTTTTTTTTAAGATTTTATTTATTTATTTATTTCAGAGAGAGATAGTGAGAGACAGCACAACTTGGGGAGAGACAAAGGAAGAGGGAGAAGCAGACTCCTCATTGAGCAGGGAGACCGCCAATGTGATGTGAGGCTCAATCCTGGGACTCTGGGATCATGACCTGAGCTAAAGGCAGATGCTCAACCGACTGAGCCACCAAGGTGCCCCCTCAGCATTGTGAGTTTGGGCCCTGAGTTGTGCTTCATGCTGGGCACAGAGCCTACTTAAATCAAAGTTTTTAAAAGCAGCCAGGACTTAACTACATGCTGCTTACAAGAAATGCACTCAAATGTAGACACTGATGGACTAAAAGTAAAATCATGGGAAAAAAGATATACCATAGAAACAGTAAACTTAGGAAAGCTGGAGCAACTATGTTCACATAAGAAAAATTACGCTTCAAGACAAAGACTGTAATGAGGGGTGCCTGGGTGGCTCACTTGTTAAGTGTCTGCCTTCAGTTCATGTTATGATAGCAGGGTCCTGCTATCATAATGGAGTCCCACATCAAGCTTCCTGCTCAGTGGGAAGCTTGCTTCTCTCTCTTCCACTCCCCCTTCTTGTGTTCCCTCTCACTGTGTCTCTCTCTGTCAAATAAATAAATAAAATCTTAAAAACAAACAAAGTCTATTATGAGAAACAAAAATGGATATTTCCTAATGATAAAAGCATTTTTTTAAAGATTTTATTTATTTACTCATTTTCACAGACAGAGATCACAAGTAGGCAGAGAGGCAGGCAGAGAGAGAGGAGGAAGCAGGCTCCCCGCCGAGCAGAGAGCCCGATGTGGGGCCTGATCCCAGGATGCAAGGATCATGACCTGAGCCAAAGGCAGAGGCTTTAGCCACTGAGCCACCCAGGTGCCCCGATAAAAGCGTTTTTAATCAGAGGATATACAATCCTAAATGTTTATGTGTCTAATTGATTTTCACAAAACATTAAGCCAGAAGTAATGGAATTCATAGGAATAATAGACAAATTGATAAGCAGAATTAGAGTTCTAACATCTCTCTTACATTAGTTAATAGAACAACTAGAATAAATTAGTAAGGTCATTCATGATCTGACCACCACCACTAACCACCTTGACCTAACTGACATTGACAGAACATTCCACCCAACAATGGAAGAACACATTCTTTCCAAGTACATGTGGTACAGTCATGAAGATAGATCATATACTGGGCCACAAAACAAGTCTCAATAAATTCCAAAAGTTCAAAATCTTACAGAGTATATATTTTGCCCAACAATGGGATTAAGTTGGAAAGAGATAAAACCAAAAATATGTAGAAAAGCTCCAGATATTTGGACACTAAACAATATACATTTAAATAATTCATGTCAAAAAAGAAACAGAAAAATAAGGAGATATTTCAAATTTTGTGATGAAGTATAATATATCAAAATTTGCAACATGCAAGTGAAGTAATGTTTAGGGGGAAATTATCTTTAGGGGGGAAACAGCTTTAATAGGAGCTGTTGAAAAGCTTTAGAAAAGGAGATATAAAACCAATGACATAAAGTTCTGTGTTAAGTGCCAGTAAAAGAAGATTAAAAAGGGGCACCTGGGTGGCTCAGTGACCTCTGCCTTCAGCTCAGGTGATGATCTCAGGGTCCTGGGATCGAGCCTCTCTGCTTAGCTGGGAACCTGCTTCCCCCGCCCCCCTCTGCCTGCTTCTCTGTCTACATGTGATCTCCATCTGTCAAATAAATAAATAAAATCTTTTTTTAAGGTTATTATTTTAAGATTAAAAATAAGGTAGAAAGAAGAAAATAACAAAAATCAGTAGCTAATAATATATAAAATAAGGAAACAATAGAGGAAATTAAAAGCCAATACGTGTCGGGGTGCCTGGGTAGCTCAGTTGTTAAGCATCTGCCTTTAGCTCAGGTCATGATCCCGAGGTCCTGGGATTGAGCCCCACACTGGGCTCTCTGCTCAGCAGGGAGCCTGCTTCCCTTCCTCTCTCTTTGCCTACCTCTCTGCCTACTTGTGATCAGCCCCGGTTCAGATGTATCTTCTCTCTCTTTATTTCCGCAAGTCTACACACTTATATACGTTTACATGACCAATCAGTGAGCAGGGTGACCAATAAGGGGCCAAACAATGGGGAGAGCCAATGAGAGTCCTGTTACTATGCTGATTAAATTTGAAACAGCCAATGACTCTGTCCTCCTTTAGGCGGGCTTCACCAGAAAGTTCATTGTTTACTTGCAGCGTATTTTGCTGGCAGTGAGCCAAACGCCATCTTGTAATGGTGGGGATTTTCCCGGCCGGAGGCGGTCCCCGACAGTGATCTCTGTCTGTCAAATAAATAAATAAACAAATCTTTTTTGAAAAGGGAAAGGTAACATTGCCTCTATTCGCAGATGACATAATACTTACAGTGGAAATGTAAAAAAGAACAACCACTGTGAAAACAGCATGGCAGGTTCTCATGAAGTTAAACACCCCTTTGGATCCAGCCATTCCACTCTCAATTTATCTAAGAGAAGTGAGGATGTAGACTTGTATTTGAATATTAATAGCATCTTTATTTGTAATAGACTCAAGCAAGAAATGACTCAGTGTCCATCAACAGATGAACTGATAAATGAATTTAGTTAAATACAATGAAAAGAAGACTCATAAAAGAAAGCTGTTTTGTTTTTGTTTTAAGTAGACTCCACACTCAGCATGGAGCCCAACGTGGGGCTTGAACTCATGACCCTAAGAACAAGACCTGAGCTGAGATCAAAAGCTGGAGGCTTAACCAACAGAGCCACCCAGGTGCCCCAAGAAAACTACAATACAAGCACAACATAGACAAATCTCATAATCATTACTCTGAGTGAAAGATACTAGTTCCCTTCCCCACTAAAAGAATACATACTATATGTATCTTAAAAGTCCATAAAGTAAAAGCTAGAGGGGCACCTGGGTGGCTCAGTGGGTTAAAGCCTCTGTCTTCGGCTCAGGTCATGATCCCGAGGTCTGGGATAGAGCCCCACATTGGGCTCTCTGCTCAGCAGGGAGCCTGCTTCCCTTTCTTTCTCTCTAACTCTCTGCCTAATTGTGATCTCTGTCAAATAAATAAAATCTTTTTTTAAAAAAGCTAGAAACTATTGGGGGTGATGATTTCATGGCTGTATACATATGACAAAACTCAGCAACCTACACACTTTAAATATATGTGGTTTATAGTAGTTTGTGCCTCAGTAAAATTGTGTCTCAGTAAAATCATTTAAAAATGCTGCTTGCTAATTCCAAAATCTAGGATCATCCTGGGGCTGATCTTCATTGATTGCCTTTCCTCTTATGCATAGGTCATTATTTCCTGTTTCTCCGTATGTCTAGTAATTTTGGATTGTATCCTGGACATTGTGAGTGATCTATCATAAAGACTATAGTTTCTGTTATGTTCCTCCGAAGAGTGTTGATTTTTTGTTTTGGTGCAGACAGAATCCTGAATGAAAACTGCAATTTGTCACTCCGGTAGTGACTCCATGCTTACCAGAAGTGGAACTCTTGTCATTAATTTTAAATATCTTTTGAAGCTTACCTAAGTTCTAGATACTATTCTTTAAGCCATCCCTATAGATCCTATAGTCTAGGGCTCCTTGGCTATTACTCTGTCAATTAATAGAATAATCACTTCTACCTTGCTCCTAGTGGTGAATCCACCACCCAGCACCTGCTATTCTGGGATCCTGTCATCTCCTTTCCTACTAGGAAGCCAGTTCTATAATGGCATCTTCTTTCTCACCTCCAGAGAGTAGCAGCAGCTTCTCACAAGTGCACTCCTTAGTGTCCTCCAGGCCCTCCTGAAGATCTGGGGGAGCTCCCTGGCAGCTTGTCTTCTAATCATAATCGCAATCAATATGTTCCTTTTTTGAGTCTGATCTCTTCCTTTCCATGGCTATTCTTTTTTTTTTTTTTTAAGATTTTATTTATTTATTTGACAGGCAGAGATTACAAGCAGGCAGAGAGGCAGGCAGAGAGAGAGAGAGGGGAGGAAGCAGAGCAGAGAGCCCGATGCGGGGCTCGATCCCAGGACTCTGGGACCATGACCTGAGCTGAAGGCAGAGGCTTTAACCCACTGAGCCACCCAGGCGCCCCTTCTATGGCTATTCTAGCATCTCTATTTTGTTTGCTGTAGACCATGACTTTTTCCATGCCCCCCCCCCCGAAGCATATTAGAATAATTTCTTGAGGGTTCCTGCCAGAATCTCTTGTGTCACAGGAGAATATCCCTATGTTGACCCACTCTTCCTTATCCATCTTTGCATTCCATTACCTTGATCCATTGCCCTTAGGGTCCACACTAAGGCATCCTCTCCTGGTTCTTGCCGGGTCTTCTCAGACAAACCCACAGTTCCCTTGGACACCACCCATGCCCTCCCAGTGGGCCCAGAATTTCAGTTAGTCTACACTGAGATTTGATCCTAGTTTGGGGTGTGGTGGCCTGCAGGGGAGGTTGGAGTGACCCAGAAGCAATCACTTTCTGATAAGAAGCCTGCCTCTTTTGAGGTGTGTGCAGAGTTCTTGTGTAAGGTGGGGCCACTTCTGTTCATCACAGAAGAATCCTAGAGAGTTCAGGGGAGTCTGGGGTTCAAAGCGCTCATCCACCCAGATATCCCCACTCCATGTTTCAGGGTCCTCCTTCTTCGCCATCAGAGCCCTGACACTGATGCAAAGAGGTTGTCTAGGTTAAGATCCCTACTTGGCAGTGTCTCATATTCATCTTCCTCAGGCTGCTGGGGCTCTTGACATGTGCCAGGTGGCCTCTGACACCCACTGTTGATTAATATCTCTGAATTTTCCACGTTTCTCTTCAAGGAACCAATAATACTTTGCAACAGCCACTTAGTTCCATTGCTCTTTAAAAAAAAAGATTTTATTTATCTGACAGAGAGATCACAAGTAGGCAGAGCAGCAGGCAGAGGGTGGGGGGGGAAGCAGAGAGCCCGATGTGGGGCTCGATCCCAGGACCCTGAGATCATGACCCGAAGCAAAAGTAGAGGCTTAACCCACTGAGCCACCCAGGTGCCCTAGTTCCATTGCTCTTATAATTACCATTCCCTCCACTTCTCAAGTCCCTGAGAACTGTATCCACTACTGTTTCCTTCTCTACTTGTTTTGCATCCTGGTTCTCCCAGGTGATGGTTTTAGCTGTCATATTGCTACTATGCCACTTGCCATCAGTGATGGTCTCTCACTGCCACCCACCTGGCTAGGGATCCAATTTCGGAGTGCCATCCTTAGGGTCAGTTTCCTGGTACCACCTGCTTCTGGTTAAGGCCAAGTTCCTGAGAAACAAAGCCTGATATTGAGATTCTTATCCAAGTGACTTATTTTGGAGGGTGTGTTCTTAGGAATGAAGAAATCTGTGTTAGTTCATTAGGTCTTCCTTAACCTTAACAATCTGTGTGGCTTACAACAACAGAAATTTATATTCCCACAGTTCTAGAGCCCAGAGGTCCAAAATCAAGGGGTCCAAAGGTTAGCGCTCCTGGTGAATATCTGTTCCATGCCTTTTCCTTACCTTCTGGTGTTTCTGGCAATCCTTGGTGCCCCTCAGCCTGTAGATGCATTGTTCAATTCTATGTCTGTCATCACACCATGTTCTCCGTGTGTGTGTGTGTGTGTTTGCGCACGCACACGCGTCTTCATGTGGCTTTCCCCTCTCTCTGTGTGTCTGTCTCTGTGTCTCTTCCTACTTTCTATCAGGATGGCAGTCATACTGGATTAAGGGCCCACCCTATTCCACTATGACCTCATCTTAATTTACATCGTAATGATAGCTACAAAAACCCTATTTCCAGTTGAGTTCACATTTGCAGGTACCAGGGTTTGGAACCTCAACATCTCTTTTGGGGGGACACAACAGAAGTATAGGGTGAGTAACCATTCTGGTTTGAGCAATGAAATTTACCTTCTGGGAAACTCTTTAGTCTCTGGAGACTGAGATGGTTCATTACCCTGGAAGCAGGACCGAGCAAGGTGAGGAATGGAGGATGCTAAGCAAGAAGGTGGTCTTGGTTGGAGTCAGTTTCCTATAATCCCATATGGAAGCCCTGGTGGCTTCACAGATCTGAACTGCCTTGAGGCAAAATAAGGAGGGGCTTTTTGTACCCAATGGGAGCCAGTCCTTGGCTGAGCTCTGCCCCAAGCAGAGGGAGTATGGGAGCCTCCTTCACCAAGATGGAGGCAGCTGTGCTCCATTAGCTGCCAACACTCAAAAACAGGACAGGTGGGTTGGCCACAGAGGGGAACAGAGCCCCAATGGCCTTCATGATGCTTGTTCCCCATGGCTGCACATTCATCCATCTACTTGTCTCTCTTGGTAAATGGCCCACTTTTCTACCTAGCCACCTGGATAAATGCACACCTAGACTCTTGTTCACCTTGATAAATGCACACCTGTCCATTCAGGTTTAGTGGCCCACCCACTGACCTGCGTGCCTTGTTAAGTTTGCACCTGCCACAGAGCCATCCAAGCCTCCAAGCCTCCAAGGGAGTGAGCCTGCCCACAGAGACAGCAGTGATCCTGGAAACACAAATCCAATCAGAGTGTTCCTCCGCTTCAAATTCGCAGGATAAGAGGATCCTGAGGATTAGTCCCCTTGTCTCTGTGGTCCTCCAGCCCCCGGACTCTGCCCCTTCTGTCCTTCTACCCTGTTGGCCTCTGCGTGCTCTCCTGCTGCCCACACTCCTGGTCAGCCCCTCCAACAAGCCCAGGGCACAGCCAGCCTGGCCCATCTTGGCCCCGTCCTGGGGCTCATTGTGGCCTTTGCAGAGGGGCCCTTCTGACTCAGTCCACTGCAACACTGGAGACCTCAGGGTGCCTTCCTCAGCACCTACTTCATCAACAACCCTAGTCAACACCGGATGCCCTCCCTTCTGTTTCCCACTCAGAAGAGCAGACCTGGCTGCTTCCAGGACTGGTCAAAGCTGGTCAGTACCAAAAGAGAGGGACAGATGGGGGGAGGGTGGAGCAGGGCCTCTGGGGGTTGGGAGAGGTTGGAGGAGCATCAAGAGTCATGGACAGAATGGATCTGCCTATGAACCCTAAGAGATCACTGGCTTTGAATAGTCAGACTGGAATGCAAGGCAGACCCAGCAAGGTCCAGGGCGGGTTTGGGGACTAGGTCTCAGCAAGTGCAAAGATGGTTCCAGAGGAGGGGGGGTGCCTGTGGTTCCTCAGCATCCAGCAAAGATGGCAGCTAGGGTGGAAGTGGGGAGGAGGTCCTCAGCACAGTTCAGGGCTGCAGAAGGCAGACTCAGGATGGAGGTAGGGAGTCAGGCCCCTTGAGCAGCACCCCCTCCTTCTTTCTCCAGCCCATCCTCCTACATCCCCCTCCTCTTCCCGGACCCCCTTTCTTGCCTCCCTCCCAGGCCCGGCAGTCGAGGCCATCAGGATTCCCCTGATTGCTTTCTTTCATCCCGGTGCCTTTCTCTGCAGCAAACGGCGCTAATGCCTCCTTTATCACGGAATTAGGGGATTTGGGGCCGATAGCACAAAGAGGCCCTCGATAGCAGCCATAATCAAACGCCAATCGCCCGATCTTGAGCGGGACGGGGAAGAAAGCGAGCGCCGGGGATTAGCGCAGGACCTGCGGTCCGGCCGGTCTGAGATAGTATCGGCTCGGTCGCTGGGCTGAAGCTGCCGGGGAGGGCCCGGCCGCGGCCGCGGAGAAAGGCCGGCTTAGCTGCTCAGCGCCGGGGATTCTGAAGCCATTAGGGGGGATTAGCACCCGGGTTAATCTGCTTTGGCTGCTCAATTGTCAGCAGGGAGTGCGCAAGCGGTGGAGGACACCTCTGGCCCCAGTGGCCCCGAGGCTGGTCTCGGTTTCCCCAGCTGACTGGACCAAGCCTGGTCCATGCACACCCTGTTTCATCAGGCCAAAGGGCTGATGCATGGACCTGGCCTGCTAGGTATGAACGGAGCCAGGCTCTTGGCTCCATCCTCCACCCTTGCCAGCCTTTTTTTTTTGGAGATTGGGGAACACAGTCCCTGCCCATCCTTGTGGACATCCTTCCCTTCTGTCCTCCCCATCTTATCCTCCCCCAATTCCACCTCTGGTCTTGATCACCCCTCGGAGCCCTGGGCATCAGCTTCCCCACTGAACTCGGCTTCCTCAGTAAAGCACAGGCCATCCCTATCATGACCAGGAAGCAGGTCACAGGCTGGGGGATGCTAATGGAGATTGGCAAGGAGCCACCACTTGTAGGCCACCCATCTTTCCCTTGGAGTCCCTTTTAAGGGTCTGGACCCCAAAGGGGCATATTTGCTGCTCTGTTCTGTCAGGACTGATGTGATGCCCCCTGCTGCACTGCCCCCCCCACCACTGCTTATCTCCAGCCCTTGCTCCCTCCCTGAGGCACAGTGGGGCTGTGCAGGCAGGGGCCTCCATAGTCCTAGATGGGTCATTTGTCTCTGCCTGGGTTTTCCCATCTGGGAAACAGGGCCGGCTGAGGGGAAAGGTCCAGCCAGGAGGCATTGCTGTCCAGTTGTGCAGCCTGTGCTCACTGCTGCCTTCTGTAGGGACACCCCCAGCCCCTAAGCCTCTTCCTGGCTTGCTAATGACAGGCCCCTGGAGTGGGAGACTCAGAGGGTTGTCTCTGCACCATGTAGGGCTCCTCTTCCACGGGGATGTGGCAAGGCCACTACACCTTACATGAACCACAGCTGGTAGGAAGCTGGCCAGGCAGGCAGGCAGGACCGGAAGGCGGGGGGTGGGGTGGGGGTGGAGGTGGGGTGGGGATGGTGGTGGTGGTGGTGGGGAGCAGTGGAGAGGCTGGTGGAGCCCCCTTGTTCCCATCCCCCAACCCTATCTACTTTCTCAAGGCTGAGGTTGGGGTTACTGAAGTAAAAATCTGCAGGAGGAGGAAAAGACACAGTCCAAAGTCCTTCCTTCACTTGGCAAACATCTCCGGAGCTCAGGCTCTGTGGAGTGGACACGGGTGAGGCTCAGGCCCAGGCTCTGCCCCCCGCCACCACCCCCGCCCCCCCGCCCCCAAGCTCGGGTCTGAGTACACAGGAAGGTAACCACGTGGAAAAGGGGAGCAGTCCCTCTACCTGTACATAGGTTAGGCAGGGCCGGAGAACAGTGTGAATCACAAGGTAGAGGTCGGGGGTGAGGAAGAGTGTTCGAGGACGAGGGAACAGCGCGTGCTGCCCGTCCGGGGGCGAGGCAGAAAGCAGACTGCCGCGGGAGAGGTCCAAGCCAGGGAAACAGCCATCAGCAGGCCGGGATCGGGGGAGGGGGGTGTTCCCTCGGGCCGGCGAGTCCGGAGAGGCTGCTGGCAGCGTCCGCTGGGGGCCGTCGGCCGCAAGGGCGGCCGCCTCAGACTTGGGAGAGTGGAGACGGTGGTGGGGTTGGCTGCACGCCGAGTGGTGGGGGCCTGCAGGCGAGTTCGGCCACTGGCGGTGAAATACGAGGGCCGGGGACCGGTGGCCGCGACCGGCCTAACGGCATCCCAGACTCACAGACCGAGGCGCGGAAGCGAGCCTATGCCGCCCGGGAGCGCGCACGTGACGTCATCAGTACGAGCCGCCCCCGATTTTGAGGCGCGAGTGTCCCCACCCCGGGGAGCTGCTGTTACCTCTCAGGCGTGGGCAGCTCGCCCACTTCGTACCCTGCTCGCCCTGCGTGTCCCCAAGGCCGGGAAAATCTGGCTCCTTCTTTACAGATGGACCCGGGAAGCCCCCTGGGTGCTTTCTGCGCCCATAGGCCCGCGTCCCCGGACCTCCAATGGCAAGTGCTGAGAGAGGCCCTGGTGGTCTGTGGCCTTTAGCGGACAGCCTGGGGGCGCAAACGGGTGACCATGAGGGTGGACCCTTCGTCTTTCGGCCCTGGCAAGCGCAGCATCTTTCCCATGACGTGTTCTGATCAGCCTCCAGGTCACAATCGCGGGCAGTTTATTTACCTTGCCCCCATCACCGCCCTGGGGGCAGTCTTCCAGACACCCGGCGCTGGGCGTTCTTCGTAGGCCGTTGGGCAGCGCGGGTGGGGAGGGCGCTGCGGATTTCGGTCAGCCTGTGTGGGGCACCCAGGGGCGGATAAACAGGCTGGCCGGAGAGCTTCAGCCGCACCGACCCCGTCAGAGTGGTGAAACTGCCCAAGCCCCCAGCGTTTTCAGTGCTTTTCGGCCAGGGCCTGAGCGGCAGGCCGCTGTAGAAATCTGAGCGCTGCTTAGGAGCCAAGGGAGAGTTAGTTTATCCCATGAGGTCGCGTCAGGAGATGGCCACCCCGCCAGCAGCGGAGCCTCCTAGGTCATGCCTAGTCAGCGGAGGAGTAAGTGGGAGGTGGGCGTGGCCTGCCAGGAGTCAAAAGTGACAACAGATGGAGAGGGTCAGGGTTTGACCTAAACTGAGTGTGGGCAGGAGAGAAGGAGAGTTTGCCCTTAGGGAGGTGGGTGTGGAAGGAGGGGAGATACCAGACCACACAACAGGGAGCACCTTGTTTTCCATGATTCACCCCACATCGTTGGCCTAGGTCCAGTTCACCCATGATCCTGAGTGTTGTCTGTGGCCCCCCAGTTGTCCTTTCAGGCCAACACTTGTCCTTTCAGGCCAGCTATTCACTGTGCGTGCATCTCTGTCCTTGTCCCTGGGGTGTCCAGTCCTCTTCCCAGATCTTGATGGGGCAGGAACTCCTCTAGACCCTGTGATTCTGTGCCCCTTACTAAAGACACTTCTCCAGGGAATCTGAAAACTTGCAGGAAGTAAAAAGAAAGGAAAATACTCTGGCATCCTCAACTGAGATTCTGTTTGCTATAAAGGCTAAGGGCACAACCCGAAAAACATTATTCTCTTTGTTGGGTAAAAGGAGACAGACCCATTTGTCAGGAGTGACTGTTTTTTTTTGGTGTACTAAGCTCTGACTGGCATTCATCACCTACACAAGGACATGGAAAAATCCAGGGGATGCCTGTGCAGTAGTGGCAGGGGCAGGGGGTGGGTCCAAGGAAACTGGAGCTGGAGGACAGCTGCTTGAGGCCTCTGCCTAAGGGGGAGTAGGACCCCCATCTTCAGCCCCACAGGAGTGATGACAGGGCTGGAAGCTGGCCAAGCCCTGCCCCGGGAGTAGCCACCACCTCACCCTCTTCTCCCTTGCCCTGTCTCTGAGGCCACTGTCCCTTTTGGCTATATTACGTTAGGATTCCAGGCTCAAGGCCATGCTAGATGGTGAAGGCTGCCTGAGGCTGAGTGCAGGCTAGCTGTGGCTTCCAGCCCAGCACAGAGGTTCTGGATATGGTGACGTGGAATCTCCACCCTCCTCTTATATGCAGATTCAGCCACTGGTCGTGTCCAGGTTTGTGGTGGACCAGGCTGGAAGTTGAGTCTGTTCTACCTCCTAAGTCCTTGAAGATCTGCACACACTTCTGCCACTATGTCTCCACTGCCACAAGGGCAAGGGTCCACTGCCATCGTCCTCCTCTCTGCAGCCTTTGGGTTCCCTCCCTCCAGGTCTCTGCCTGCTCACTTCCCGCCAGCCTTGTTGACCTTCCCTCTGCCTGGACACCACAAGCCCTTTACAGCACACAGGATACCACTCCCCTCTTGGCCCCCTTCCCTCAGGTCTCAGCTCCAAGATCTGAGGCTGCCTACTAATTCAGGTAATGTGTGAAGGGGGTTGGGTTACTTCCACCAGAGTGGGTGGCTCTTCTCTAACCATAGCCCCTGGGGACTCAATCCAGCTCAGTCTTTTGTGGCTAGGCTAACTGCTGTCCACATCCTGCTGTGAGGCACAGGAAAGGGGACCTGGGCTATGGTAGGGCTCCTGACCCCCCTGGAGAGAGAATGGGGAATAGGTTGCTCCTGGGTGGGGGATCCCCATGTCCTACTCTCAGACCAGTGCAGCCTCAGGCCCATCCTCCCAGTGAAGGGTGAAGGGGACAGGCTTCTGGGATGCTGGTGTGTAGTCAGTGAATGGTTACCATTCCTGGAGGTCAGTAGGGGCAGGGGGCATTGAGTCCCCTCAGGGGTCAGCTGTGGGGCTTTGCCTGCTCTAGGAATTACCTGGAACTCTGTCAGACTGTAAATAACCTGCAACCCAAAGAAAAAAGCTATGCATAGAAAGGATTCCTGTGTTAGGCACTGTTCTAAGCACTTTATATGGATGAGCTATGTTCTTGTGTCACCATTTCGCAGATTGAGAAATTGATGCTAGGTGACTGGTTCAAGGTCATACAGTGAACAAATGAGAAGCCAGGGTTCTGTTCCCCACCACTGACCACAGATGCTGTCTTCTTCCCCAGTCTCAGTGGCCTGTGCCATGGGCCAGCAATGCCTGTCACCACAGTGAAGCTCGTGAGGCCCAGAGCCAGTGGCCTGTGTCAGGGCCTGCAAGCCCTGGAATGTGTGTGGGAGACAGCCCCTGGCCCCTGCGGGCAGGCAAGCTTTGCTGTGGGGCCCTCTCTCCTCAGTTGTGACTAAGACTGGTTACCTCCCAAGAGCAGTGAGTGTGCACTGCCCAGTCCTTCAAGAGCATTTTCCTTGTACCCCTAAGCTCACTCAGTCTGCCCCTGATCACTCAGATCTGACCCTGATCCCTAAATGCCCCAGATCTGGATGTTGTGGGAGCTTGCACTGGTAGGGCAATCTCCCCTAAAAGGACCAGCTTTTAGGGACCAGACCTCCTTACTGGAAGGCTTCTGTTGGCAAGTTATTTCCCAATCTGAGCCAAACCCTTGCATGACTCTTACCCATGGATCACTTGGACAGCAAAGTGACTTCTGCCCCCGCTCACTTTGGCCCCAGGTTGTGGTTCCCAGCTCCTGATCTGGGGCGGGGGGATGGGCCCTGGGGCCCCAGACAGGCACTTCTACCCTGTCTAGCAGGAAAGCTGCCTCTCGACCAGGGTAAAGGAGGGAGCAAAGGGCCCCTGCTCAGAGCCTCAGAAATTGGATGCCCCACAGCCCTTCCCCATATTAGACCACAGAGAAACTGTGAGGAGTAAGAAGTTAAGCTGGGCCATAGGTGGAGGGTCAGTCAAGGCTCTGGAGCACTGTCTCCCAGGCCCAACCCCTGGATGGGGCAGTTCTGCACTTTGTCCACTCAGTGCTGCCTGCCAGGTGACCCTGAAGGCATGTCCACCAGCTGACCCTGCAGAACCTTGCTCACAGGATAAGAGCATGGCCTGGACACAGTCCAGATGTTCCTTGGTGTAATGGTGCCAGGCCTCTTGGGGGCTGATGCTGTGGTCACAGCTGGCTCACCCACCAGCCTGCTTAGTGCTCTGCTTCCTCATTCCCCTGCCAGTATCCTCTGGTGAGGGGGTGGGCCTGCTCTTTGCAGAGGCATGGACACTCATTATCCACTCACAGATGGGCCCACACAGGGACAGGAGGCTGCGACAGGATCCGGTTTATTCTGCCATGGGAGGGTGGTCCTGAGAGTGGCGGGTGCCACCCTGTCCCGGGCGGAGGGAGGGCCCAAGGGCCAGTTAAGGCCAGTGGCGGGAGAAGCAGGGGGCACGTAGCCCCTGGAATGCGGTGAGGCCAGGCTGAGGCCCGGAGGCAGCTGTGGTAGGCCGGGGCCAGTGCCCCTGCTGCCCAGGGTGGAAGGCACCGGGCTGGGACCGGGCCATGGCTACAGGGCCGTGGACCCAAGCCACATGGGCACCCCGGGAAGTGGGGCACAAGGTCACATGACACGGAACATGAAACACAGGCACACGGCTCATGAGTAAGCACATGGACAAGTGGGCACAGATTCACAGGCCAGAGGGACACCCAGCCTTGGCCGGACACATGGACACAATGGTGGTGTCACACACCACGGGACACACGGCACTAAGGGACATGTGGACTCAATGGCTACAGGGGACAGACCCAGGCCATGGAGTGCAAGGACAGGGAAAAGGGGCCTTTTGGCACGACTGCACTGGAATCGTGAGAAGAGGGCAGTGGGGACTGGTCTGGAGGCACCTGGGGGCAACCCCCATGCAGAACCCCTCGGGGACTCAGTCTGTCTTCCACACTTTGTTGAGTAGCTTCACCACTTCATCGTAGATGACAAATACGATGGCCACGTCCAGGCAGACCCGGCCCAGGCGGGGGATGGTGCCCTTGTAGAATCTGGGGTTGTGGGGGGGAGAGGTAGGAGGAGAGAAGGCAGATGAAAAACAGTTTCCTTGGACAGTGAGAGTGGGTCCAGGGATGGGAGGGACAGAGGACAGGAACCTAAAGGTAAGGACTCCCTGAGGGATAGCCTGGGGCTGGCAGCGGGTATGGGGTGAGGCCCAGGGCAGGCTAGGGAGGGTCTAGGGTGGGGACCACAGCCCTGCCCCTCCCCCACTCACGCCTTGAGCCCCTCATTCCTCAGGATCTGCAAGCCACAGTCCCACGTATTCCGGTATTTGTGCGCCTCCAAGCCCTGCAGGACAGCATCATGCCACAGGGTTCAGCAGCTAGCCCCTGTCACAGACTCCCTACCCCCTTCCTGGCCCCAGCCCCACCTGCATCCGGGTCTTGATCACATCCAGAGGAGTGTTCCCGAAGACACTGGCTGCACCAGCAACAGCTCCAAACACTCCAGTGATCAGTGGGTTCATGGGCTTGTTGGGGTTGTCCCCTGGATGTGGGTGGGAGTTGCAATCAGAAAATGATGGGAAGGCAAAGGGGAGGGCTCTTCAGGGCTGGGGAGGAGCATGGACCAGAGCCTAGGAATGTGGGGGCCCCAGGAGGCCAGGTCCTGGCAGGGAAGAGTGAAGAGGAGGAGCGTAACCCAGAGTGTTTGGAGGTAGGGTCTTGGGGCTGCAAACCCAACAGATACATACCCCTGTACCAGTTTCTCAGGGAGGTCATGACGAAGAAGCGGATGGCCTGGTTAGATCCCTGCTTCAGCACGGTGGCTGTGAGGCCCTGGTAGGTCCCCTTCAGCCCTGGGGAGTCAGCAGGCATGGGAGTCATACTGTTGCCTTCCAGGCCTCAGCTGGGGAATGGGGAGCAGGGCAAGTGGCACACCAGAGCACCAAAGCAGGAAGTGGAAGTTCAGGCCAGCCTGGCCTAGGTCCCTGGCCCTACCTTAGAAGGAAGTATTATGGCTTACCTTGTTCTCGCACAATCTCTCTGACCCCGTGGAAGAATCCTCTATACTTGGGGTTGGGGGAGGTCTGGTCATGGATGAACTTCACCTGTGAAAGGAACGCAAAGGCCCTAGCTCCCAGGGTGCCCCTGGAAGGGCACTTGGCCCTTTGGCTCCCAGCCCCAGGGCTCACAAAGATCAGATCAGGGTTGGAGATGCAGTTCTTCACCTGGAAACAGGGCTACCCAAGGCCACCATGAGACACAAGGCCCCAGCAAGCAAGAGGGCTGGCCTTACCAAAGAGTCGCTGCAGTTATGTTTGCTGGTTATTTCCCACAGCTTAGGCAAGGAACATGTTATCTTATGGTTTCTGTTTATAAAAGGGTTTTTAGGGCGCCTGGGTGGCTCAGTGGGTTAAGCCGCTGCCTTCGGCTCAGGTCATGATCTCAGGGTCCTGGGATCGAGTCCCGCATCGGGCTCTCTGCTCGGCAGGGAGCCTGCTTCCCCCTCTCTCTCTCTGCCTGCCTCTCTGCCTACTTGTGATCTCTCTCTGTCAAATAAATAAATAAAATCTTTAAAAAAAAAAAATAAAAAAAAAATAAAAGGGTTTTTAAAAAAAACCCCAACAGTCAGTTGTCCCATGCCTTTAGGACAGAGTCCATTCTCCAAAGGAGGTCCTTTCTGCACACTTCCTGTGCCCAGCCCCCCAGGCAGTTCCCCCTGCACACCCTGTCCTGTTCCAGCAGGACCCTCTCCACCTCCCTGGTCTCCATGGAGCACAAAAGCAGGATGACCCCAGCCACCCTAGCACCCCTCTGCACAGCCTCCCCCTACTGGACCTTCCCCACCTTTATGGTCTCCATGGGGCACACGACGACCACCGCTTCTGCCACGCCGGCACCCAGGCCACACAGCAGTCCCCGAGTGCTGTCCAGGCGTCCCTGGGGATCTCGCATGTGGTTGCTGAGGAACTCAAACATCCCAAACCTGGGAAAGCCAGGCAGTGGGGTGAGAGGGGCTGCAGCCACCGGGGATGCCCTCCCGCGGCCACCCACCCAAGCCCACCTCACCTGACTGCCGCTTTAGGGATGGAGCCGTAGAGCAGGGAGCTGAGGCCTCGGTACAGGCCCAGGACGCCATGGCTGCGGACCGTCTGCCGCACGCAGTCCCCTGGATGAGGGGGCGTTCAGCGACCCCAGCCGCCCTAGAGACCCGCCCCCCCCCCGCGCAGTTCCCCGCAGCCCGCCAAGGCTGCTCCCCGAGCGCAGGGTCCGGCCGTGTCCTCTGGGTGCCGGCCCTCTCTGTGGCGAGCCGCCCCGCCAAGGGCAGCCCCCTACTCACCAATGCCCCGGTACCGCGGAGGGTGTGAGCGCTCGTCCAGCTGCAACTGTGTCTTCACGTACTCGGTGGGGAAGGTGATGCAAATTTCGATGCCGCCCGCCAGGCCGCCTGAGGGGACCAGGGACCGGGACCCTGAGACCACCGCCCCGCGGCCGGTAGTCCCGCCGGCCGCAGCGGGTGCACCGGCCCCTCCCCCGCCCCGGACTTTGTCCCACCCCATTGGTGTAGGGGAGGCCGGGCAGCTTCCCCTGCCCCGCCCACATAGTCCTGGCTAGGCGCGGAGGGGCTACGAGCCGGGCGATCCCCCACGCGCTGGCTAGGGACCAGGGCCGCGCCCCCCGGTCCGACCCGGAAGTGGGGCGGGGCCTCGGCGTCCCGGGCCCACCCGGAAGCGCAGTGGGGCCAACGGAGGGGGCAGACCGGGGGTCCATGTCCCGGAGGGGCCCACCTGCCAGGATCGCCTTCCCCGGGTGCGTCAGCTTAGCCTTTCCGGACGCGGGCGCGGCGGCCGCCAGAGCGCGGGGAGCGGCCATGGCAGGCGAGGAGGCGGGGCGCCCGGCGTCGACCTCGGGTCCGAGCCTCCTGCTCTCCGCGCTCGGTCCGCGGCGACGGCGGCGGCGGCGGCGGCGGCCGGTTATGGCCCGGGGGGCGGGGCGGTCGCGTCAGCTCCCGGGCTCCGCCCCGCGTGGTCCGAGGCGGGCCCCGCCCCCGGCCCGCCCTGCGCCGGCCGGGAAACTGAGGCCGGGGCGGGGCAAGCGAGGCAGGCGTCGGGGCGGGGCCGATAGCTCAGCCAATGACTGAGCCTAGGGTCCTTGGGAGGCGGTGCTGTGCCCGGGCCTGGATCTGTGGGTCAAGGTGCAGTTTCTAAAACCCGCCCCGGCATCAGGCAGAATCCGGCAGGGGAAGGAGCGGCTCTCGTGGTCGTGGCGTTTGCCTGAGCGACCGGAGCCCCGTAGATCGGGGTTGGAGATGTGCAGACCACTCCCTCCCCCATGGGGCACATGGGGCTAGTCCAATCCCTGATGTTTGAGGGTTTGGCATTCCGAAACCCAACGGGTTGTGCGGCTACCATTCCCTGCTAGGTATTTAGAGCTCCATGCAGAGCATGCAGGAAAAGATTCCCAATATACACTGGCTATCTCCCCCTAGGCAGCTTCCTCCCTGGACCCACATCCCAAAGAGGCCCCAGCAAATCTTTTGTCCCCTGCTACCCACACCAGCATCAAGCAGGGAAGCTTTGCCTTGATAAACCGACTTTAATATTCATGATCGGTAGGAGGCTCAGGGCCAGGTTAGAAGGTCCTTACAGTTGCGTCTGCGAAGTGGCCTGGAGGGGGCAGCTCTGCCAGTGCGGAGGGAAAGCTCATCGCCCCCACCCACCAAGGGCGGGGAATCCCTGCCGAGAACTCCCCAGGAATGCCTGGCTCCAGCCAGAGAGCCTGGAGGCAGAAGTCCACCAGAGCTGTTCTTCTTGGGCAGTCAGTGGCTACCCTGGCCTCCCCTGGTTTGGGGATGGCTTAGAGGCTGCCATCACCGGGCCTCAGCCAAAATAAATAATGTCCAGGTGTCCCTGCCTCCCATCAGGGTCCTCTGTGCTTTCGGGGTGACACACTCCTTGAGGTTATCCCCATAGAGGTGTGTTGCCACTGAGCGCTCACTACACGCTGAAGCCATACACAGGAGGCTGGGCGAAGGCAGGTGCAGCAGCATATCCATAGGAGAAGCCAGCAGGGGCAGGGCCTGCCCCAGGGCCGGCTGTCAGCATCAGCTGCTGGCCTGCAAAGGGAGAAGCAGAAGGAGGGTGAGCTGAGTTCCTGCTGCCTCCGAGTGGCCAGGGGCCCAAGGAGCAGGGTCAAAGATCAGCCCTGACCGCCCAAAGCTCAGGCACTGGAGAAGAGGGGCCTGGGGACAAGGACAGTGGGAGTTGCTGCTGTGGGGCCAGCTACAGAGGCTGGCCAGGCTAGGGGGTAAGCTAGTCCCCAAACGGGACACTTACTTAGCTCAACTGGCTGGGTCTCAATCATGCCCATCAAAATCTAAAAAAACCAGATTGACATTAATGGTGGTGGTAGGAAGGACACAATGACCCTGAAGAGGACACAGTGGTGGGAGACGTGCCGCATGCTCACACCACGCCCTCAGGCCTTTGTTAGTACCGCAACACACTCCCGAACCCAACAACCTTTCGGGTGCAGAGGACACCAGCTAATCTGTTCAACCGCCAGGCCATTCAGGCAGGCTCTCAAGTCCAAGTCAGCAGCAGCCTCGCTGCCCAAGTGCAGGCATAGCAGCACACAGCAGCAGCTCAGAGTTGGGCAGTGGCTAGGCACACGGAGCAGGCAGGGGTGCCCTCACAGAAGGCAGGAACCCTCAGAAAAGGGAGGACAATGGCCGCACCTCAACATTCTTAGATACTGACCTTCTCCATACCCGGCAGCCATTGTGGCCCTCCTATCCCCCCCCACCCAGCCCATTCCCTCTCTGATCTGAAGCCCAGCCAAGGAAGGACTCCCCTCGCTAGGGGCAGTGGGGTGCCACCTACCGAACAAGAGAGGGGCGGGCTCCGCCACATGCTCCTCTTGCTTGCGCAGGCTCTCCGAAGCGTCCAGTCTGTCTACCTGCAAAGAGGTGCGAGCGCTCAAGTATCCACCTGACAGGCTGCGTTCAGTCTGGGCCAGGAGGTGAGTGTGGGGCCAGGAGGCAGCACAGCTTCCAGGAAAGTCAAGTGGGGATGGCTGGAGGGCAGACACTATACCCACAGTGACTACTGCTCTGCTCTGCAGGAAGGTGAAGCTTCTATAACTCGGGGGACATGGAGTGCCCAGGGGAGCCCTAATGATCCCCCCCCATGGCTGTTCCACCACAGCAGTGGCCACTGACTGTGGCCGCTGACTACAGGGTGCACATGCATCATAGCTCACAGGGCTGGGCCCTCCCCTGCATACAGGGGCACCTCCAGGACGACATAACACTTCCTACATCTAGCTAGTCCAGGCTACCCACCCCTCCTGAGGAGACCAGTCACTTGACATCTGGGACATCCCACCTGGCAAGGCGGATGAGCCACTTCAGAAATGGGGGCAGTGGCAGCCATCTGAGGACAGGCTGTCTCCTTACTCTTCCTCAAGCCTTTACCATGGGCTACCCCATGCAGTACCCATGGGCTACCCCATGCAGTACCCATGGGCTACCCCATGCAGTACCCATGGGCTACCCCATGCAGTACCCATGGGCTGGAAGTAGACACACCGAGGGGGAGGGAACAGAGCAAGGTGGTGCCAGAGGCCTGAGGGGCAGACCGCATTGTGCTAGCTAGCGGAGGTAATAGCAACTGTGTTTCTGGGACCTCCCCTGCCCCCACCAAAACAAGCATTTGAATCAGAAAGAAGAAAAAATTATGTGCCCTGTGTGTACTCGGGCCTAGGAGAGAGCAGGCCAGGCACCAGAACCCTAGCAGAAGCAGCCTTGTTATTGGTCCTGTGTACCCTTCCCCTTCCCTCCTTGGGGCCAGAGCTGAGGTGAGGAAGGAGCAAGACAGTGCAGAGGACTTGCAATCCATACTCTCTTTCTTCAGCTGGCTCCCACCCAGGCTGAGGTCTAAGCGAGGCCTGTATCCTCCACTGCGAGAGCCAGGGGGTTCAGGGATGTGGGTTTTTCTCAGAGAGAGGGATGGTCCTCAAGCTTCCCAAATGAATCAAGAGGCCCTGGGCCTGGTTCTCTAGGGAGGAAGGGCCTGGGGCCTTCTTGTCTGGGCCCTTCCACCTCACAGAAGTCTAGTCTGTTAGGCCCCAGCCCACATCCCACCACTGCCTAAGAAACTTTTATCCCTATCCCCAACATGACAGGCATCAGGTGTGGTGCTGGTGAAGGAATGTGGGACAGCAGCCTGCCTTCCTCCCAGGCTACGGGAGGTATCTGGGGACCCAGGGCGAGGGAGCAAGTGCTTTCAGTAGGAAAGCAGCTGTAGCCCAAGCACACTGCTCCACTCTGAAGTAGCCATGCAGCTGCAGTGTCGACCAAGGTGATGTGGCCACCAGGATGAGCTCCATCATCCATCACAGAGAGGGTGTCTGCACAGGAGTCTGCTCCTGTCTAGCCCTTGCGGACCCTTAGAGGGCCCAACCCCTGAGGCAAAGAAGGTCCCAGTGATTTGAGTTCCTCTTATGTTAACCCATGGACCTTGACTCTGGGAAGAGATTCAAGCCTTATTTATGTAGGGGCAGAGCAGACAGACTGTGGCTAAGACAATTTAGGGATGGGAAAAGCAGAAACAGTGTAACAGTTTCTGAAGATAAGCTCCACACAGCACACAAACATCCTTTAGGGAGCTGCCATCCACTGTGGTGGAGGAACCGGGACTCCTGTAAATCCTACCAGTCTGTGTACTTAGTAGCCTGGAGATCAGCCCACATCACCACAGGACTGCCCCTCTCCTATCCCCTGAAGAGTCTTGGGAGCCCTCCTGCTCAGATGTGCTGTGCGAATGGGACTAAGACACACTCTGGCAGTCTCTCCTCCTGTAGCAGGGAGATGGTCTTGAATGACCAATGGGACAGTCCTTGCCAGAGGCTGGGCAGCTCCCAGGAAGCTCTGCAAGTGGCAGAAAGAGCAAGCCATCTCAGGCTGAAGCTGGCAGTGCCAGATACCCTCTGCCCCTGCACTTCTTGTTTCCTCCCTAACCCAGCACTAACCCCCCTGAAAGCCCCCTCCCTTCCCTCACACCACTGAAAAAGACCTCAGCCTAGTGGCTTCTTAGCATTGTGGGGCCTCCATGTGGCTGGAAGAATGTTAGGTGTATGGCTGGATTGGCCAGTAGGTGCTACTGTGGCAGCTTTTATGCAGCCTTAGAAATAAACCAGACTAGATGACAAGGGTCTCTGGATGGTGCCTCAACTAGGCCCCAGACCAGAATGCCTAGAGCTTCCACACAGGGAGAGTTAAAATCAGATACTCCTACCTCGTTCATCAGCTCATCAACTGGCAAAGAAAGCCAGAGTAGGAGGCTAGGGCCACCAAGTGGTAGAAGAAACTTACTGAGAATGAGTATGGTCTGGAAGGGCAGGGAGATATGCATCTGAGCCCACATCAGCTTTGGACCCAAACCTGTGCCTACAGCTGTAGAGGGGATGACTACCTACCTACCAAGGTGTTACCATTCCTACTAAGTGCTCAGCAAAAGGGGGTTACCACGACAGGTCTGCCAACAGATGCACCCGAACTCCACCAGAGGCACACTGAGAGGTGAACTGACCATATGGGGATGGAGCCCACGGGCTGTGCACTGGAGCTCTGCCACCTAGTGCCTCGCTGTCCTCTCACCACAAAAGACCTTGGCTGCGGGCAAGCTCACCCGTTGTGTCTCCTAGCAGTGTGTGGGAGAGCTGATGCAAGGGGAAGTGCTCAGTTCTATGCAGCGCTCCCTGAAGTGATTTTCTAGAATGGGTTAATGCTGGGCAGAAAACCACTCAACTGTGAAGGCATTAAGCCACTCTCCAAGGTGGACAGGGCTGGCTGGGCCACCTGGGCTGACTCCCACAGGCCACCAGCCACCTCAGGGCCTCCACAGACCTGGGCTAGAGTCACAGCTGTGCTACGTGGCAGCCAGGAAGCCAGTGCAGAGGCTGTACTTACTTTGCTAAGGTACTCCCTCATCACCTGGATGAAGTAGGGCATGGCCAGGTCCATGAGGTTGTGTCTCCAGGCCAGCTCCAGCACCACATCCGGGGGAAGCAGGTCGTAGCAGGTGAAGAGAGAAGCCGCGAAGCACTCCCGCTTGCCCTCATCCAGGAACCACTGCAGCAGCTTCTCAGCCAGCTCGGCATCTCTGGACTCTGCGGCATGCTGCATAGCGTCCTGCAACCAAGGCAGATGCACACCTCAGGTCTGCCCTGCCTGGCGCTGCCTTGAATCCCTTTCTGGGTCAGAAGGATACGGAACAGTGCCAGGCTCTGTGAAGGCCATCCTCGCCTGCAGAGGGGTCTCTGTGACTCAGATGCCCTCTGGTAGGAAGGAGTATCAGTTCCAGGAGGGCCGTGGAGGGCACCAAGTATGCTCCTGGCAGCAGGCTCTCACAGACCTGCTGAGATGCCAGAGGGAGGTGACATGCATGGGTGCAGGCACCCTGGGATACGGGCTCTGGTCCTGTAGCTGGACTGGCATGCAAAGGAGTGCATGGGGCTGCTTGGGGGTAGGGCTGAAGAGGGATGGTAACAGAGCTAGCAGGGCCAGATGTAAAGGTCAGAGTCGCTGTGCTCGGCTCAACAACCAGCAGTATCCTTGCAGCAGCTGCAAGGGACAGCCAGTCCTCAAGAAACAGAAATCTGCCTGTTCTTCCTGACAAAAAAGTCCTCTCAAAAATCCCTAATTGCTACTTTCATATTTGTCTAAAACATAAAGAACCATATCCACCCAGTGAGTAGTCATCCGTAAATTAGTGATTTCGATTTTCTAGCCACAATGGTGAGAACCGAATGGCCTAAACTCTCCTGGACCCTCCACCAGGCCTCTGCAGCAGGTGTTCCCACAGTGCCCTTCCAGACATGAGACTGAAGGCCGCAGGGGAGGCCTCTCAGTTGGGAGCCATAATGGGTCTCAAAGGCATTCTGCTTGCCCACCAACCGCTGCCTGCTGTGGCGGTCCCAGCTCCCTGCCTGCTCATTCTTCCGACATGAGACTCCCACATGGGACCCAAAGTCCTCTAAGCCAGCTTAGTGGAGGGCCCTCTTGTCCCTGCTCCTGAAAGGATCCTCTCCCACCTGCTTGTTGCCTCTGCTGAATCCTGCCTCATCCCCACACTGTTCCTACAAAGTCACCTGGCCTTTTTATGGTGGGGGGCAAAGTCAGGGGCAGCTTAAGTGACAGCTCCAGGATGCCTTCAGGTCTCCCTGGGCCTCTGACACCAATACCATCATTGCTCGGCACTCTACATGTCCTCCAGTCCAGCAGGGCCCACCCGTGGTTGGCTCATCTTTAATATGCACCCAAAAGTGGGCACTTTTCTTCCTCCACAGGCCCAGGGACTGTCTCACGAACTCTCATAGCATCAACTGCCATCATCAGAAAGTGGACATTTCCGGAACCCTTGTGCTCCAACTGTCCAATGGCAGTTTCCTAGAGGATTCAGGGGCAATGAGCCCCACAGATGATCTCTCAGTCTGTGCCCTCTCCCTGCATCCTGAAGCTAAGCTTGAATCTCAGATTTTCCCACACCTTCCCACTTCTTATCACCATACCTGACCCATGTCACTACTGGCGCACCTCTCTACCTCGTCCCCCATTCCTCAACCTCCCTCCCAAACCACTGTCAGCACTTGCCAAGGCTCTGCTCCAAGCTCTCACCCTGTCCTTCACTGCAGCCTGTGACTACACTTCTGCAATCTCCTGTCCTTCAGTCATGGGCACAAGGGGGTCTGTGAACCCACACGCCTATGTGTGGGCCCCTAGCCTGGACTTTCCCATGTCCTAACACATCCCCTCATGCTCCACCTGTCCCGCTGGTTTTAACAATCCCAGCTTCCCACATGCAGTTATCACCCTTCCCCCAACTCCACTGGCTCCTTAAAAGTGCTTACCCGACAGCCAAGCACCGACTATGCTTTTACAACCAACCTCTGCAATCTGGAAACATACTTCTTATTGCTTTATGACTGTCCTAGAAGCCCGCAGTGGCTACTCACCAAGCCCTCCAGGTGGCACACCGTGACCCACTCTCCCAGGACTTCCACGCATGGTGGGTTCTGCTGCCAAGGCCTGGCTGACACTTGTGTGTGTGTGGTGGGGGGTAGCCCGTGCATCATGGGCTCTCTACCACCACCCTGGCCTCCACTTACTAGATGTAGCACCACTCCTCCAGGTGTGACAACCAAACATTCCCTGGGGGTCAGTCACCCTCACTGAAAATCAGGGCACTGTAAAGTATGCCCACAACTTTCTGCCTGTGGCTTTGTCCTTGTGGGTTCTCCTCCTGGCACACGTTGCTCCAAGTGGAATTGCTGGTTGGAAGGGGCCAGATGCCCGGCTGGCAGCTCCCATAGCACTGCTCGCTCACTCACTCACTGCATGAGTAATGAGGGGCCATGCACTCAAGACCCTGGTGTGTACACTGGCAGGAGGGGACAGCTGGGAACTCCTAGTCAGGGGCAGTTTCCCACTGGTGTGTTGCATGCAGCCCCACTGCCTCCCCCTCGTTCCAGTGCCTGAGTACCCCAGCAGATTATCTCAGAGTTCCTCTGTCAGCACCCAAGGAAGGACCATGAGCACTGCCACTAAAACGGAGGACAAGTCACATAACAATCCCAAACTGGAGGTAACAGTTAGGATGAAGCTTGACATGTCCCTGATGTCCAGGGTTCTGTGGCGTTGGTCCATGTGCTGTTGAGAGATGCCTGTCTTCATCCTAGAAAGGAACTCCAGAATGCCAAGGACAGTTCTGGAAGTAACATGTTAAGGTCAAGCTCATGGCCTGAGAAAAGGCTCCCCAGAGGCTCGTGGCATGAGGAACCCTTGGAAATCAGCTTAGCCACACAGCACAGGGCAACAATGGCCCTCTCATGCAAGTGCAGTTTACCCCACTGGGGCGATGCTGAGGCCAGGTGGAGCGAAGGCAACGCCTGCAAGGGCCTGGGATCTCTCCAAGCAGCCCAGCCACGGTGGCTGTCAGATGCCTGGATCCAGGTCCAGACCAGTACTGAGCCACTGCTCAATGGCAGAACAAGTATTATGAATGTAATTTTCACGTTGGTGTTTTTGTTCCCCATATCTTGATCGACAGAAAGGAAAGTCAGTGCCAAGTGAATGCTGCCACATGCGGTGTGGATAGAGTGAGACTCACAAATGCCTGCTGGGAAAGATTTAGCTCCACAGAAGCTAGTCTTCTGATCTAAATAACTGTGAAGAGGCTCTATGTTAATGACAGATAATAATCTTCACCCTGCATTCTACAAACATGTCCCCCTTAACTTTATCCTCCGTGTCCCCAACACAAGCATCTCTTGATAGGGGATTGTGGCCATCTCACCACCCGTCCCCCCCAAACACCAGGAGGCACACATGAGCAGTGGGGCACTGGGAACCAACCTTGTAGAGACGGTCCTTCTTGCAGAGCTCCACACTCTGGGTCCACCGGTTGTTGCCCTTGTATAGATAAGCTGCAATGCGCCTGAACTCAATCAGCTGGTGCTTCTCCAACTGCTGTGCCAGGGCTATGTTGTCAAAGTTGTCATAGGCATCGATAGATGCCCTCAAACCCTAGGAAGACCCGGCCGTTCCGTGGGTGAGGGACACAGTGGAGTGGACAACCAGGAATTACTCATTGCCGGTTGCTGCCACCATGGTCTCAGCAAGGCCTCTCCCAACCCACCTCTGGCACCCTGTGGGGCCTACAACCCCTCCTGTGCCAGGTCAGCCCTTGGAGAAGAGGGCTGGGGTGAGGAGGGGCTCTGCAATCCCTGGGTGCCCAACACTGGCTGCAGGGGTCCCTGTGGCAAAGGGAAGCCACTGCCCTCCAAGAGGGCTCCTTACCCCACACCCACCTGGTAATCCTCTTCTTCTGTCAGTAGGTGGTTGAGGGCTTCATTCACACTCTTGTTGTTGTGGCTCTGGACTGACCGTAGGTAAGGCTTCACTAGGGGCAACTGGCCTGCCTGACAAGTCAAGAGAATGGTTAGGGCACTCAGGCAAGTCATCAGGGCACTGAGTTGGGGTCCCTATGACACACTGATGAGCCAGCCACGTCTCCTTCTGGACACCCACAACTGAAATGTCCTACACATATGAGCACATGAAGGACTCCCTGGGTTACTGAGTAAATACCAGTTTCATCTGTGGATATTTTGGCTGAAATACAAAGCTATATCTGAAACCTGAAGAGTTTGATACATTTAATCTTTATATTTTCTAGGGATCAATTTTAAAAAACTACTTATTAAGGAATGGGGCGCCTGGGTGGCTCAATGGATTAAGTGTCTGCCTTTGGCTCAGGTCATGATCCTGGGGTCCTGGGCTAGAGCCCCGCATTGGGTTCTCTGCTCAGCGGGGAGTCTGCTTCTCTCTATCCCTCTGCTGCTCCTCCTGTTTGTGTTCTCTTGCTCTCTCTAATAAATGAAATCTTTTAAAAAATGAGTAAAATCTTTATTTTAAAGATTTTATTCATTTATTTGATAGGCAGAGATCACAAGTAGGCAGAGAGGCAGGCAGAGTGAGAGAGTGGGAAGCAGGCTCGATCCAGGACCCTAGGATCATGACCTGAGGCTTTAACCTACTGAGCCACTCAGGTGCCCCCCAAAATGCATAAAATCTTTTAACAAAAATAAAAATAAACTATTTACTAAACTATCTACTAAATAAACTATTTACTAAGGAACTACCTAGATGACCTAGATGACGTTGGCCGTACACAGCCTTCTCTGGCTCTGGGATGCTGGTCACTCACCTTTGAAAAGAAGCCAACAGTCCGAGTGTGGTCTAGCCGGGGTGCCAGCACAAGCAACAGGTCATTGATGAGCAGAGGTTTGTAATCCAAATAGAACTGCAAGGCTTTATAGTAGAGCTCCACATTGGCAACCTGTGGGTCGAGACAGAGCCACAGTGGAGACAGGGTTGGCCCCTGTCAATCCCCAGGCTGCCACCCACATGTCTCAGATGCAGCACACTCCACCGTAACTCCTTCCAGTTTGTGGCCAAATGCACTTTATCAGTGAGGGTTGTTGTGACTGCCCCCTTTAAGACCAAATACTTCCAATCCCTCCCAACATGCCTCCTTTCCCACCTCTGACATTTTTCTCCTCAGCACTTGCCCCTCAATGATCTAAGAGGCAGACCTTTGTTTCCTGCCTCACCCTACTATCTGTTTGTTGCAGGGTTGAGGCTCAGCTCATATATGTTGAGTGAATGAATGAGGGGTAACAGGCCAGGATAAACCCAAACACTAAAACATGGTTTTATCCAAGCAAGATTCCCCCAAGCCTCCCTGCAAAGCTCAGCCTGAGCTGTAAGCAAATGTGTCACTGCTCTCAGACAAGACACCATGGTGTTCAGACTGGGCACCCTGTTATGCAGAGGGTTGAGCTGCTTCAGGGTGACCCTGTGCCCCTAGGAAAGCCACCCCCCAAGCCTGCTGACAGTGGGGCCTGGTGCTCAGAGGACAGCAAGGTGCTTCCTGCCTCCAAAAGGATGTGTGCCAGGTCTGTGGTGATCAGCATGTCCAAGGGAACATGCAGAGGTCCAAGGGTACACACAAAGTGTAGAAACATCAGTCATGCTGGGCAGAGGGGGTGGGCACCGTGGGAGCTTTCTAGCAACACTAGGTCCGGGTGAGCCAGCAACAATGTGGGCTCAGTGACATGTGCAGACCACAGGAAAGAGGACTATCTACAACCCCGCTCATTACTGGTACACTTGATGGTTACTGACTTTATCCTCCTCTCCACCCCCTGACTTGGATGTGCCCCTCTCAGAGCAGAACACTCACTGTCACCACAGATTCTGACCTAGACTGGCCCCGGGGTCCCTGGTGCTGCCCCTGTCAGTGAGCCACTTGCATCAGAGCCCTGGAACCTGCTAATTTTCTAGCCAGGCTCTTTTACTCAATGGTATCTGGATCCAATCAAAGGTCTCCAGCCAGACTAGATGTCTAACAAGCAGAAAGGAAGTGGGGACGTAAGGTGGGGTGGAAGGGGAAGGGCACACTGTCCCTGCCTTCTGAACAAGTCATTGCAGCCTTCACTAAAGCATAGCCAGAGTGCTCCACATCCCTCTGCTTAAACAGCAGAAGGCAGAGCACAACTGGCCATGCTCCATTCCCCCACTACAGTGTCTGAGAAGCTGGACAAGACCTGGCCCAGCCACTTCTGGTGGGTGTTGTTTTGGGCTGAGACACCAGTCCAGTGACATGTGGCACTCTGAAGCATCCACTGCTCCCATCTAGGACACTGGCATCGGTGTGGCACCCTCTTCTGGAGCCATGCACCGGAGGGGAGCACCAACAAGGTCATACCCATTTGTGCAGTTCATAAGGACAGCCCCGGCTGCCCCAGGACTAGGGACAGGGCATTATTCCTGTTTTGAAGAAGAAAATCAGGCTCAAAGATTCTGTCATGAGCTCAAGGGTGACCAGTGAGGGTGCTCTGGTCCTGACACTTACTGTGCTACCTGTGAGAAGCACCTTCTGTGAGCCAGGCACTCGCTGCTGATCACCTGGCATGCAGGAAACATGTCCATTTTATGGATGGGGTCAGTGAGTTCACAGGGATGACACTAGCTCAAAGTGACAGAGATGGCAAATGGCTGAGATGCAACCAGGTCTGTGTCACCCCTGCCTGGCCCTCCACCACTCAGTCCTATGGCCAAGTGATTCTGAAACTCTCCTGTTATGTGCCCACAATGTCCTCCCTGCTAGGCCACCACACAGTTGGTGTCCTCTACCCCCCTCTCTCCTTCACACTCTAACTGACAAGTCTCTCACGCGGCAGAGAGGCAGAGTCATCGATGTATTGCACCAAGAACAGAACTCAGCTGTCAGTTGTGTGAACACTGTTCTGCCACAAGATATGGTCTTGTCAGGGCACCTGAGTGGCTCAGTCGGTGAAGTATCTGCCTTCGGCTCAGGTCATGATCCCAGGGTCCTGGGATTGAGCTCCATGTCAATCCCTGCTCAGTGGGGAGTCTACTCTCTGTCCCTTCTCCTCCCCGGCTTGTGCTCTCTTATACACGCTCTCTCTCAAATAAATAAAATCTTAAAAAAAAAAAATGTTCTTGTCTGCAAGCATGTGACCTCAGACCCAAGATGTCATGCTGACTTCCATCTTTCCTCAAGAATCTTCTGATCCTGGGGCGCCTGGGAGGCTCAGTGGGTTAAAGCCTCTGCCTTCAGCTCAGGTCATGATCCCAGGGTCCTGGGATCGAGCCCCACATCAGGCTCTCTGCTCAGTGGGAAGCCTGCTTCCATTCCTCTCTCTCTGCCTGCCTCTCTGCCTACTTGTGATCTCTGCCTGTCAAATAAATTAAAAAAAATCTTAAAAAAAAAAAAAAAAGAATCTTCTGATCCTGACAACCATCAAGGTAGACTGCACTCGGGTCATGGGCCACAGCAGCTGCCTGGACAGCTTATAGCACTCCAGACACCGCTAAGAAACAAAAAGCACCGCTGCCTCGGCCATGGCATGTCATCAACTTTAAAATGCACCCTGAGGGGTGCCTGAGTGGCTCAGTCATTAGGTGTCCGCCTTCAGCTCAGGTCGTGATCCCAGGCTCCTGGGATCAAGCCCCGAGTTGGGCTCCTTGCTCATTGGGAAGCCTGCTTCTCCCTTTCCCTCTCCCACTGCTTGTGTTCCCTCTCTCACTGTGTCTCTGTCAAATAAATAAAATATTTTTAAAAAATGTACCCTCTTAATCTCACAAAACAAACTGAGGGTTGCTGGGGGGAGGGGGGCTGGGAGGAGGGTGAGGTTATGGACATTGGGGAGGGTATGTGCTTTGGTGAGTGCTGTGAAGTGTGTAAACCTGGCGATTCACAGACCTGTACCCCTGGGGATAAAAATAATGTTTATAAAAAATTAAAAATTAAAAAAAATGTACCCTGATATCATTTGAGTTCCATGTGAAAAAAGCACGCCTAGAATTGATCAGGTATAGGTTTTCCAGCATGTTTTTCATGTGTGCTGGGGTCACAGGAATGTGAAATCTGCCTACCCTTCCATCAGCAACCTGCAGACCTGTATAGGATGGGACATGTGCAGAAGGCCACTGATTTCACATACCACCACTCTGAACAGCACTGCCGTTGTGTGACCTCCAGGGCTGAGACCTGGCTAGGTACCCCACCTGTCACCCACACCTGCCCTCAGCAGTCATATGTGGAACAAAGGCAGACAAGTTCCTGACCCAGACGGTGAGGAGCCCATGCCTGCCCCGCCAAACCCTACCAGGAGAAACAGGACTGACACACAGTCAAAATGCTGTCTTTCACTGACAGACAGCAAATGGGAGAGACCTGTGGGCAATTTATTCATGTAAGGCCACTGGGATAAAACAAGGACACTCAAGGCAAAAGGTCTGAGACTGATGACAGAAAGCTTCATCCCCTTCCTTCAAATACACAGATCTCACAGAGGAGAAAACTGGAAGCTGGGCCCACTCTGAGCCCGGAAACAAAACAGCAGAGGCCTGCTCAGTGCTTGCACCTAGACCTGACACCTTCCTACAGTATTTGGCAGCTGGTGGAACAGTTTAGCACCCTGGTTTAGCCCAACTAGACTACTGGAGGGTGGAGGCTCCAAGGAAGAGCAGGGACCCAGAGGCCAGCAGATCCGGGCTCATGATTCCACCTCCACAGGTGCGCCTGCTGCTCTGGGGCTAGCAGTTTTAGGGGAGAGACATGCAGAAAAAATATGCCAGGCGATAGAAAATATGAAACAATACAACAGGAAATGGTATAGATGGGGTGTGGAGGTGGGTCCCAATCTGACAGAGAAGAAGGAAGAGCAAACACCAGGGTTTGGCTGTTCAGGACCCTGTGTGGGTGTGAGGTAGGGAGAGTGGTCCTAGATCCTGCCCTGCCTGTAGCTTAGCTTTGGGGCCTAGGCCAGTCACTACCCTTCCTAAGCATCTGTTCCCTCTGTGTTTATGGAATCACTACCACCTGCACAGAGGGCAGTAAGACTCACAAGATGAAGGCAAATACAAATACACCATAGGGAGCACACGTTGGCCTTCATTCTGCCCGCCCCTAGGACAGGCTAGCCAGAAGCAGACAGGAGCTGGTGCTCAGGCACCCTCTTACCTTGGCAATGACATCCTTGAACTGCCCTTCCCTCCAGGCGTCAGTAGGGTGATTGATCATGGTAAGGACGGCATTGTCGTACTCTTCGTATTTGTCATAGAGGAACACCAGCTCTGCCCAGAGGTGCGCCTCCTCTGCAGCTCTCAGCACCTGTGGGGACAGCCATGGCCAAGGGCTGGGCTTGTGCCACACATGCAAATAGCAGCTAGAACCTCAAAGAGGGAGAGATTACCTTTGGGATGTTGACTCTGGACCAGAAGAGCTCCAGGTGCTCTGGCATCTTCTGAGGCTTAAATTTGGAGTAGAGGATGGCCAGCTCTGTGAACATGCCCATGTGGGCCCGCTCCAGGCCCAGGGCTGCCTCCAGCAGAGAGATCAGTTCCTCAAAGTAGCCCCGATCCTGACAGACCGACAAACAGGCTTGATGTAGGGGTAAACATGGCTGGGGTGGCCAGCCCTGCTCCCTCTCAGTTACTCACTCTGGTTCCAGCCTGCCTGACATGCCCGAGCTGAGTCTGACTGGTTGCCATCACATTATTGCCTGAAAACCTCAGGGTTCACCCCCAGAGGACAATTTCACACCCTCCTCACTTCCTGTCTGCACGGTGTGGATAACTTCACTCCTGCTTCACTGAGAAAAGGATGCCATTAGAAGCAAATGCCTGTGTTGACCCTGCCAGTATCTGTTACCTACTGAGGCTGCTGGGCCAGTAACTGTCCCTCTCTCTTTGGGCATCAGCTTCTCCCTCCACAGCTTGCCTTTAGCAAACATCCTGCTTATCCTCCCATCCTGAAATGCTCTTTCTTGACTCCATGGCCTCTACATAGCCATCCTATTTTTCTACTCTTTGCAGCAAACCCCCTCAGCAGCACCCTGCCTGGCTGACTGTCTCTCTACCCGCTGGGCACAGACACCTTGTTTTCTGGACTTTCTTCTTACTCTACCCCAACCCACATTGGAGAGCTGTAGGCTCACTTCCTGCTATTCTTTATCTGCTCCCTCCAACACCCCATGACCTCACTCAAGTGGTTTGCCCATCTGTGTGTCAACCAATGACTCCTATTTCATTTCTCTAGCTGAGTTTCTTCTCTGAGCTCCAGGCCCTGTTTCCCTCTGCCTCTCCTGACACCTCTATGTGAAAATCCAACTGGCAGCTCAGACTTGGTATGTCCAAAATTTAATCCCCATCCTTCCCTTCCACCAGTCTCTGCCTTTAGTCTTCCCCATGTCCACTGGTGAAAACTCTAGCTCTAATTGTTCAGGCCCAAAATAAATGGAATCATCCTTGACTTTTTTCTCTCACCCACACACAATCCACTTGCATACTGACTCAGCTGCACACTCAAAACCCCTCAAACCTCACTGCCTGATCACTTCTTACCCTAGATCACTCGCCCCAGGGCTCTCCTGGTTGCCACCTGTTGGCCTGTTCCTAGAAGAGGCTGTTCTCAACATGCAAGCCAGAATGGCCCCTTACCTTCAGGTCCCATGTCCTGCTGTGAGTCCTTCATGATGGCCTGTGTTCCCTCACATTCCTTCCGGGGCCCTTCCCCAATTATTTGGCATGTTTCACCTCTGGACCTGCCCTGTCTGCTGACCCTTCCTTCAAACATCCCCATGACCAGGCCCCTCAGTTTCTTCAGGTCTCTGTTCAGGGTCCCCCTCTCAATTAGTGTGACCTTGATGGTCCCTTCGTGAAGTTTCACCCAGGCACTCCTGTCCCCAAACAGGCTCCACAGCCCCTGTAACTCATCACTTCTAAACATGATGTTTGTTGCCTGTCAGCCTCACTGAATATAAATTCAACCGAATGAGGGTTTTTCTGTTTTGTTTACTGATAGCATTATCTAGAATAACACCCAGCGTACAGCAGGTACTCCAACACTTGCTGAACAAACGAAATACTGTCAGCCACCAGACTGCTTTACTACTTTCCCTGTTTACTTCACAGTTGTATTTCTTGAACTTCTGTGGAATAGGAAAGCATATATCACTGAGAAGTCATCCAGCCTAGCTTGACATTTTAGACTCCAGTGGCCCTCACTTTCAGAAGTTCAAAGGCCCTTGAACCCTGCGACTCACTAAGTCCCCCCATAGCCCTTACTATCCTCTCAGTGACGGGGGGCTGGGGATTGAATTCTATGGGAACAGTAACACTGCTGAGCAAAATCCGATTTGCAGTCTGCCTTGCAGATCCCACACTTTGACACACGCAGTTCCAGGACTCCCACAGACAGAGGTCCAGGCCCCGAACACACTGATGTCTATCAAACACTTGACAGCAGAGAGGAACTATGACACCAACACAGATAGCTCCCACTCTTCAAAGGCCCCCTGGGGTTCCCTACCCCAGACTAGTGCATATCCTCTGTGTCTATAGTACCTGATAATCACACCCTCTGTGGGCCACACACTCTGGGGTATGGGCTGTGTCTCGGCTATGACTGGTCCAGTGTTCCCAAAAAGTTACCTAAGGGTTATTCACACATGTAAGCAACTGGCTAGGCTTCTGAAGGCCCAAGGACACAAGAAGAGGGGGGAGTACTCTTAAAAACACAAATACCAGCCAGCAGTGAGGTCCAGGATATCTAACAACCAATCTGATTTGTGGATGGGTTGTCTAGTACATGGAAAGACTTTCCCATAGAGATAGTACTTCATATGCCTACCTGTGGAAGTGACACATACTGAGGGGATGAGGGTCCCTTTATGTGGAGTGCTTAGGGGTCACTTGTCATCTCCACTGCCAGCAGAGATCATCTCTGGCCAAAGACTAGTTACCTGGTAAAATCGTATCAGCTCCTCCAGCTCATCTGCGTGAATGACAATGTGAAGACCACACAGCTGTGCAAGGCGGAACTCCTGCCCATCCACACAGGCAAAGCACACCTATGGGAGGAAAGGCCAGACAGTGTGAGTGTCCCCCAGACAGGGCACAGTGCCACAAGCCAGGGATGCAACTATAAATGCAGAAATACCAGCAAACAGGGTTTTTAAAGTTAGATTCTGAACAAGTAAATAATTGGAAGGTGAGCTGTGTGAGACTGGGAGAAAAAATAATGACATTTTTAATGTGCAGGCCATGGGGGTATTTGAGACTGTGGAGAGAAAAGGGATCATGCATTACTTCTAAGCCCTGAGGCATGATGGTCTCTTTAGGTGACACAAAAGCAATGCTGGAATTGCAGGTTCAGGGTTTGAAAATGGTTTAATGAAGTTCAAGAATAATGGTAAAGGGAGCACAGATCATCTGAGTGCTGTTTATGTGGGAGGAGCTTACTTTAATAAATATTTTTTAAACTGAGCATTTGTTTTAGGCACTCTGTGGTATGTACACTTAATGATAACAAGTTCTAGGAAGTAAAAGAAGCCTCCTGAGCTTCTGCTCAAAGAGACTCATAAGGGGCCCCTGAGTTGCTCTTTTTTTCCTTCCTTCCTTTCATCCCTCCCTCCCTTTGATTTTATTATTTATTTATTTATTTATTGAGAGAGAGACACAGAGACAGAGAAAAACACACGAGCAGAGGAAGGGGCAAAGGAGAAACAGATTCCCCGCTCAGCAGGGAGCCCCACTTGGGGCTCAATCCCAGGACCCTGAGATCATGACCTGAGCCAAAGTCAGATGCCACCCAGGCATCCCTAAGTTGCTCTTCTTTTAATGGCTGAAGACGGACCTCATACCCACAGGCAAAGCTGGCTTCTCTTGAAGTTTCCCTACCTCCCCATCTTCTATATATACATGCATGTGTTTTCCTGGTAGACAAGGCAGAAAACCCAAATAAACAAAAATAACCCCACAACCCAGAGATAACTGATCACTACTTCAGGACACAATTGTTACCTGTTTTTCTTGTGAAATCTCTCTCTCCCATACTCACACCCAGGAAAGAATTACCCTGGACATTCTACTTATTTTTCTCATGGAATACTTGAAACCTCCCTTCCCAAACCCTGCCTAGTCATTTTGGTGGAGTTGCAATATGTACACTATTTAACCCTGCCCTTGATTTTGTACATTTATGTTGATTTTAATCTTTTATCAAACAGTACTTCAGAGATCCACTGAAGCCAAATGTTTTGCACCTCTCTTTACAATATTTTCTCTACTTGCAGATAATTCCGATATTATCGGAGAGCTATAAGACGTGCCCTTCCAGGGGCACCTGGGTGGCTCAGTGGGTTAAAGACTCTACCTTCGGCTCAGGTCATGATCTCAGGGTCCTGGGATTGAGCCCCACCTCGGGTTTTCTGCTCAGCAGGGAGCCTGCTTCCTCCTCTCTCTCTCTGCCTGCCTCTCTGCCTACTTGTGATCTCTGTCAAATAAATAAATAAAATCTTTAAAAAAAAAAAAGACGTGCCCTTCCAATTTACTAAAAAAGACTAAAGTGCCAATTTACACTGATAATACCACTAATAAGGTGGTTCTTAAAAATATCTTGGGACGCCTGGGTGGCGCAGTTGGTTAAACGACTGCCTCCGGCTCAGGGCGTGATCCTGGAGTCCCGGGATGGAGTCCCACATCAGGCTCCCAGCTCCATGGGGAGTCTGCTTCGTTCTCTGACCTTCTCCTCGCTCGTGCTCTCTCTCACTGTCTCTCTCTCTCAAATAAATAAATAAAATCTTAAAAAAAAATATCTTAAATTAGGACAGTACTTCTCATGCTGATTAATTCCATGCTATTAAGATAGCTTCTGGGAACTGACTGGTCCAACACAGAACTCTCAGGGTCTTTGCTTCAACCACAAATGCTAGCTTATAAGGTTCTCTGAGCCTTCCCAGAAGACTCAGAACCCTGCCTAGACAAGGCAGGCATCCAGATGCATCCCATGTGACACAAGGGTGTGGAGGAAGGAAGGACAAGGAGGAAAGGATTGAGAGACCAGTGGTCACCTGGAGACTTTCTATGCTTACCTCCTTCCATGTCCGCGTGCTGTTGGCCTTGCGGCTGCTGTCCACCGCTGCCTGATACTCCCCGAGGTGTACGAGGGTGGAAGCCAGGCGGGCAAAGTTAGAAACGCTGCTGTACAGCAGCTTGGCGGCCTCATACATTCCCTCCTCGTAACAGCGGTCTCCAACCTATGAACAACCGGATAGCTTTGCTGAGACTTTCTTAAATGGGAAGGTTCCTCAGAGATGGTCTAAAGTTCCTAAGTGGCAGGGGTGTTTCTGTTTTCAAAGAAGATGAGTATCTTTCTGATCACACAGCAGCCTGGGCCACCACAGAACTACTGAAGGATGAAGTGTACCCCTCAGGCCCTGGACCCATTCTCCATCGCCGTTCTTATGTCTGCTGTCTGTCATCTCCCAGATTGCTCCCCAGTGGGCCCGGCCTCAAAGGTGTGCTCCTTGCTGCTTCCAGGCCGGTCCCTTCCTCCCCACTCACAACTACCTGCAGAGGACAGCCTGCAGACCACACGCCAGCCCTGGTTCTTGCTGCCATCCACAGATCTCCCTCATTCCCTGACGGCTTTAGCTCTGAGGACCTGGTGTCTCTCATGACAACAGCCAGTCACTGTCAGCTGCCAACCCTGGGAAATCTGGCATAAGAACCTATGCCTGCCGCCTCCCCTCCTTTCCAGCTCACTGACCTCCAGGCAGCCCAACTCCTGCCCACCATCCCCATCTGTGCCCAGCTAACTCTCCTCCTGGCTTGCTGGTGCTGGCAAGCCATGGGGCTCTACACTCACTCTCTTGGTTGTACTTGGCTGTACTCACTCGGCCAAATCCCAGTCCTACCCAGAGATGTTCTCTGCCAACTCTACACCCAAGACTGCAGAGCTAAATTCAGATAGCTGAAACCCATGATGGTGACCCTAGAAGAACTCGCAACACTAGCAACCCTACTCCCTCAGCCCAGGTACTCGTTCCTTGTCCATCATTCATTTCCTGTCTTCTCTCCTCAAATCTCCAGCAGCTCAAGCTGAGTGCCTGGCTTCCCAAAACCTGAGGAGACAGACACAACCAGAAGAGTCCTTCCATAAGCACTGGGACTGAGTCTGCCCCCTTGCTGCATCTGTGGCCTCACTTAGCCTCCCCTGCTCCATGTCAGCAGCCCAGCAAGCCTAGCAGTGATTTTGTTCTCTGTACTAAATCACTCCTACGTGGTTAAGGACTCAGAGATAAGGATTGGGCAGTACTATTCCCTTTCCTTTCACTTGCCTGTATTTACCAAGTCTTGTTTTAATCAGTGACCATAACTTTTAAAATTGCTTTATAATCAGAAAACTAATAGAGGTGTTAGAAAATGAAGCCTTGTCTAAAATCTCCCTCTGAATTCATAACAGAATTCTCCTGATGAACTTTCAAGCCCTTTCAAAACTCCAATCAATTTCCAACAGTTAACTGGATCTTACTTTGAAATAAAGAATCCAAAGTCCACTTCTGTGTTATTTACTTCAGTAAAATGTGTATATTCTTTCAGGTGGGGTTAGAATATAGTCCATTATCTTTCATCTCCATCAATTTTTCTAGGGGTTAACACTTTACCCCAGGAAATAGGAGACTTTAAAGTTTTATTTAACATTTTTCCTTGAGGTCTGCTTAAACATTTTGGTGTTATTCCTACTTTAAAAAATATTCTTCCCATTATGTTATCTGGTAATTCCTGATCTATGGAAAAGCTATTGATTTCCAACATACCTATTCTATGGCCAGTTACTCAGTTCACTTTACTCTTCAGTGATAACAGCCAGAACACTGGCACATGGTCCTGACACCTTTTTTCTAGAAGACTCACTCTGGTGTGCACAGCCAGGGGCCTTAATTTCCATACCAGTGACACTAACACAGGACTTAAGTCATGGTGTGGCTTGCTTCTCAGTGTCAAAGATCTGCACCACTCTAGGGAGTAATCCCTGAACCTACCTGGAGCAGTCTGTGGTTCCCAGGGCATGGCCTACCTGCTGGATGTGAGCATTGTTGGGTCCATTAATACAATCTTCTAGCTCAGACAGACGGCCGGTTTTAGCCAGGGCGAAAATAAGTTCAGTCTCTATATAGGTTTCACGGCCCTTTTTCCTGGCCATCTGTAGAAATTTAACTAGATCCTCCCAATTGTCTGAAACAGAAAACAAAAATAGGTTAATCCAGAGCTGCTAAGTTTAAACAGGAGGTGCAGCTCCTCCCATTTTGTCCCTAGTTAAGATGTTTAATCTCCCACTCTACTTCAGTGAGGGCTTGGACTCCAGGTAAAGTCTAGAAGGACTTGTTTGGCTGCTACGCAGAGCCATTTCTAGGTGGGAGAGATGGAAAGGGCAGAACCACATGGAGGCTGATCCCAGGGATGGAAAGTTCCATGTCACCAAGTAAAGACCTCACCAGGAGACAGGATGATTATTGTAGCCCCAAGAAAAGGGAGTACCACAGTTAACTGGAAAGGCCAGAAGAAGCTCTGTGTCTAAGTTTCTGACCTTAAAATTATCATGATAGTGGTATCCATTGTGCTTAATCTATCTTGTCAACCAAAGAGCTAGTGTCTAGTTAACAGTCAGCTGAAGAGTTAGTGTCATTAACAGAATAAGAGTAATAGATTCTTTTGGAAAACTTTCACTTAGCGGTGTCCCCTGTATCTCTGGGTGGGTAACACATGCAGATGCCTGGGAGGCCACACCCTTCTCCAGCCAGGCTTCACACCAGTGAGAAGCAGAGCCCTGGGGAGAGGAGGTTAGCTTACTGCTCCTGCTGGCTGCCTGAACGACCTCGAGGTAAGAGGAAGGGTCATCAGCTCTAATGTAGGAGTCGATGGCTTCTTTCACCAAGTCTTTCTGGAGCTGGGCGCGGGCCAGCTGACTCCACACAGCAGGCTCATTGCATCTCTCTGCAAACTCGTATGCTCGGTCTAGGTTTCCAATGTGCTCGATCAGGACCTAGGGGTTACAAGAGGGCTCTCATTCTCCACAACACCGAGTCAGCTCCAAGGAGCAGACAGATTTTTGTTCGGTTCTACATTTTGCCTCAAGTTGCGTGACCATTTCAATTCAGTCCAAAGCAACTGGACAGTAAGTATTTCTCAGATGATGAATGGAGGAAAAGGATGAGATCTATACTGTACAGGTGGAAGATGCCAAGTGAAGAAGAGACACTCCCAACACAGGGCATAAAGAAATGAGAGACAGTCAAGCTTAGCTTTTTGGGCCAGGAGAATGACATGGGAGTTGCCTTGGGGCATAGAGGGTGTAAAAAGGAGCTACTGTGGGGAATAAGATAGCTCAGCAGACAGAAAGCAGGCTTCAAGGAGTCTGAAGGGCTCAGGTGCAGCAGCTGCCCCTAATACAGTTTGATCTCAGAGCAAGGCCCTACACCAGGTATGAAGCAAAAAGAGGAGATGTGGGATTTCACAGGCAGGTACAGAAAAATGGTAAAAATGGTAAGGGAAAGAGGCAAGGACATAAAGAATCTAGGATGACAGCAGTTAAAGTGATCTGTCCCATGGTTTATTTTATTTCATCTTAAATGTTTATTATATTTATGTTTTTCATTATAAAGTAATATAAACACATTATGTAAAAATTGGGAAACATTTTTTTATACTTAACCCTAAAATTTCTTACTTTTTTTTTTCTCAAAGATTTTATTTATTTGACAGAGAGATATCACAAGCAGATGGAGAGGCAGGCAGAGAGAGAGAGGGAGGGAGAGAGAGAGAGAAGCAGGCTCCCTGTTGAGCAGAGAGCCCGATATGGGACTCGATCCCAGGACCCTGAGATCATGACCTGAGCCGAAGGCAGCGGCTTAACCCACTGAGCCACCCAGGCGCCCAAATTTCTTACTTTCATTTAAAATTTTTTTATTGTGTTATGTCCCGTGGTTTATAATTTTTGGAAATAAAACCAGAAAAAGTCAACAGGCTGGTAGGAAAGGGAGGAGGGCTAAGGGAAGGGCTCTTGGTGGGGCTGAAGGTAGGCAGGAGGGCTGCTGGGACTGCTCTGGGGAATTGAGGCAGCAGACGGTGAAGGGCTGAAATAGTCGTCATATGTGAGGGCCTCTGAGAATCAGACACCTCAGTCACATGACCTTGATTCAGGCACCCAAGTCTAGAGGAATGACCAGCAAGTGAGGGTGACTGCCACACAGCAGGAGCACCAGCAGAGTAGGAGGCAACAGCCTAGAAAGATGGGTTACTAATGAACAGAAAAGAGCACAAGGATCAGAGAGACACATTGAACAACCAGAGGGTGTGACACCCTTGGTGATGATGAGGACACAGTGTGGCAGAGGTCCCTAGGTCTACCATGAAAGCACTCAGAAGCTCACCTGGATTGCTGAGGCGTTCACATCAAACTTGCGGAAGATGGCAAAGGCCTCCTCATACAGTGCACTGCTGATGGCGATATTTGCAATGTCTGGGGCATCATAGTTGTCCAGGCGGCTGATGTATTCCATGACCCGCGTGCGGTCCGCCTTGATAGCAGTCAGGATCAGCAGATTCTGGAGATTCCTTAGGAGAGGTGATGGTCAGCACAGTGTCACAGGAATGAAAGCTATACATAACATTCTTCAGCAGGTTGACCAGCCCAAGGTCCCCAATTTAAAGATATTTAAAACACACACACATATGACTGATGAATAGATACAACAGAGTATTTATGAAGTATATATGGTCCAAAGTCTTGAGAAAGCAACAAGTAGGAGAAATCAGAAAACCACCAATCCCTGGAGGGCTGCTGCAGCTTCTCCAGGAGCTGCCTTCACTCCCAATTCACAGGTATCTATTTTCCTGAACTGTACCTCTATTAGCTCTTTGTGGTTCTTTATAGCTCGACCATATAAATTGTGTAACTAGGGGTGCCTGGGTGACTCAGTCAGTTGAGCATCTATTTTTGGATCCTGGGATCCAGCCCGACACTGGGCTCCTTGCTCAGTGGGGAGTCTGCTTCTCCCTCTCCTGCTCCCCCTTCTTCTGCTCTCTGTCAAAAAAATAGTCTTTTAAAAAACTATATCTAGGGGTACCTGGGTGGCTCAGTGGGTTAAGCCCCTGCCTTCGGCTCAGGTCATGATCTCAGGGTCCTAGGATCGAGCCCCACATTGGGCTCTCTGTTGAGCAGGGAGCCTGTTTCCCCATCTTTCTCTGCCTGCCTCTCTGCCTACTTGTGATCTCTGTCTGTTGAATAAATAAATAAAAAATCTTTAAAAAACTATATCTAAGCAATATAGATAGTTTTGCATGTTTCTGAACTTTCCTTTAATCATACCAGATACATCTTACAAAATTTGTTTTTTTTCATCTCATTTAAAGATCGGGGGGGGATCGATTTAATGTACCATATTAAGAATTAAAAAAATAAAACAACATGATCATACTGTTGATTCAGAAAAAGCATCTGACAAAATCCAACACCCATTAATGTTAAAGACTCTGAGCGAAGGCAACTTCTTCAGTCTGATGAAGGCTATCTACAAAATATCCACAGGTCTCAATGGTGAGAGACTGAATGCTTCCCCTCAGGATCAGGAACAAGATAATGTCTTCTTTCCCTACTTTTATTCAACATTCTACTGGAGGCTCTAGTCAAGGCAGTTAGGCAAGAAAAATAAATAAAAAGCATCTAGATTAGAAAGGAAAAAAGAAAACTGTTACTATTTGCAGGCAAAATGACTGACAGAAAGTTCCAAGGAATCTTTGAAAAAAAATCCGAGGATAAATAAGTAAACTTAGCAAGATATCAAGATACAAGGTTAACCATTGTGATAGTTCTGTATACTAGCAATGTACACTTAAAACAAACAAAAAAAACCCTTTCTACCTATTTACAATAGCTCCCAAAACATGAAGTATTTAGGTATAAACCTAATAAGACATGTGCATGATCTATATGCTGAAAAATAGAAAAAGCTCATGAGAAAAATTAAAGATCTAAATAAATGGAGAGACATATTGTATATACTCAACACAGTAGATACCAACTGTCCCCGAGCTGGTCTACAGATATCATGCAATTCTAATCAAAATTCCAGAAGGTTTCCCGGTTGATAGACAAAGCTGATTCTAAATCTTGAACAAGAATAGAGTTGGAGGAATCACACTACCTGGCCAAGTGATTCTGGCAAAGATGCAAAAGGAATCCAATGCAGAATAGATCCAACAAATAACACTGGAATGACTGTACAACCACATGCAAAAAAATGAACCTAAACTTCACATTTTGTTGGACACTGGACCACATATCTAAATGTAAAATGTAAAACTGCAAGACTCTTAGAAGGAATTCAGTGAGAATCTTTGACCTGGGATTAGGCACAGAGTTCTTATCACCAAAACACAATCCACAAGAGAGATGTTTGACTTGGAGTTGACCCAAATGAAAACTTTTGATAAGCAAATGATACCACTAGGAGAATAAAAAGACAAACTCCACACTGGGAAAAAAAATATTGGCAAATCCCATATAAAACAAAAGACGTGTGGGGCACCTAGGTGGCTCAGTTGGTGAAGCAACTGCCTTCAGCTCAGGTCATGATCCTGGAGTCCCGCATTGGGCTCTCTACTCCACAGGGAGCCTGCTATTCCCTCTGACCCTCCCCGTTCTCATGCGCTCTCTCTCTCTCTCAAATACATAAATAACATCTTAAAAAAAAAGCCATAAAGACTTATATCCAGAATGTATAAAGAACTCTCAAAACTCAACAGTGAAAAACCAAATAAGCCAATTTAAAAAAAGGGCAAAAGATTTGAGAGACTCTTCACCCAAGAGGATATATGAAGGGCAAGTGAGCACAGGAAAAGTTGTTTAACATCATTAGCCATTAGGGAAGTACAAATTAAAACTACAATGATGGAAATAAAATCTTAAAAAAAAAATAGGGGCGCCTGGGTGGCTCAGTGGGTTAAAGCCTCTGCCTTCGGCTCAGGTCATGATCCCAGGGTCCTGGGATCGAGCCCCGCATCGGGCTCTCTGCTCAGCAGGGAGCCTGCTTCCTCCTCTCTCTCTCTGCCTGCCTCTCTGCCTACTTGCGATCTCTGTCTGTCAAATAAATAAATAAAATCTTTAAAAAAAACTACAATGATGGGCCACTATATGCTTATTAGAATGGCTAAAATAAAAAATACCAATAATACCAAGTGCTGGTGAAGATGTAGAGAAACTGGAATTCTCACACATTATTGGTGGGAATGCAAAATGGTACAGTCATTCCGGAAAACAATAGGTTGGCAGCTTCTTAAACAGTTAAACATACATATACCATATGGCTCAGCAACTGCTAGGTGTGTTCAAACAAAAATATGGACACAAACATTTACAGCAGCTGTATTCACAGAACCCCAAACTGAAAGCAATCCAACTGTCCTTCAATGAGCAAGTGGATAAACAAACCGTTGTACATTCACACCACAGAACACTATACAGCAATAGAAGAGAATTATTGATGCACCCAGCTTAGATGGATCTCAAAGGAATTACATCTTGTGTGAAAGAGGCCAAGCCTCAAAAGACTGCATACTATGTGATTCCCCTTACATGACATTCTTGAAAAGGCACAACTGGATTGATGGTGATGAATCAGAGATGGGTGACTGTCAGGGATACAGGGGATGTAACTGTAAAGGGTAGCTCACACGAGGGAGTTTCATAGTCAGGGAACTGTTCTATATGCAGACTGTGGTGGTTATGTACATGAATCTAGGTATGTGTTGAAATTCCTAGTATTGTATGTCCCCCACAAAAGACCAATTTAACTGTAAAATTAAAAAGAAGGGGAAACAAGTATTAAAAAATTAGGTCCAATGGGGCACCTGGGTGGCTCAGTGGGTTAAGCCTCTGCCTTCGGCTCGGGTCATGATCTCAGGGTCCTGGGATCGAGCCCCGCATCGGGCTCTCTGCTTGGTGGGGAGCCTGCTTCCTCCTCTCTCTCTGCCTGCCTCTCTGCTTACTTGTGATCTCTCTCTCTGTGTCAAATAAATAAATAAAATCTTTAAAAAAAAAATTAGGTCCAAGATTCACCCATGTTGTTGTGTAGCATTCCCTCCCACCGTGATATGGTACTCTGCTGGATGACTGTACCACAGCCCTTTTACGGATGGGTATCTACATTGCTCTCAGATCTTTGCTATTGGAAATAGTGCCGCTTTGTGCATTCTTGCACATGTCTCCTGATACACGTGAGACAAGTTTCTTCAAAGTTCAGAAACAGAACTTCCCTATGACCCTGCAATTGCACTACTGGGTATTTACCCCAAAGATACAGATGCAGTCAAATGCTCTACCACTGAGCTATACCCCCACCCCAAAGATACAGATGTAGTGAAAAGAAGGGCCATCTGTACCCCAATGTTTATAGCAGCAATGGCCACGGTTGCCAAACTGTGGAAAGAACCAAGATGCCCTTCAATGGACGAATGGATAAGGAAGATGTGGTCCATATACACTATGGAGTATTATGCCTCCATCAGAAAGGATGAATACCCAACTTTTGTAGCAACATGGATGGGACTGGAGGAGATTATGCTGAGTGAAATAAGTCAAGCAGAGAGAGTCAATTATCATATGGTTTCACTTATTTGTGGAGCATAACAAATAGCATGGTGGACATGGGGAGTTAGAAGGGAGTTGGGGGAAATTGGAAGGGGAGGTGAACCATGAGAGACTATGGACTTGAAAAACAATCTGAGGGTTTTGAAGGGGCGGGGGGGTGGGAGGTTGGGGGAACCAGGTGGTGGATATTAGAGAGGGCACAGATTGCATGGAGCACTGGGTATGGTGCAAAAACAATGAATACTGTTACGCTGAAAAAAATAAATTAAAAAAAAAAAAAGAGTGGAAACACTTTCTAACAGGCACTGCTTCCCAAAAGGAACACACATTCCCAACAGGGCATGTAAGAGGCCTAGCTGCTCTACACTCATCAAGGCTGATTAGGAGAGCTAGATGGCCTCAGCTCTGCGGGAGGAAAGGGATGGTACACAATGGCCAGACTGTGCTTCCTTGATGGTGGATGAGGCTACACGCTTGCCTTAGACTTGCAGCTGTCTCTCCTCTTGCTGAAGGACTGCTAAAGTCCTTTGCTGAGTTTCCTATCAGGTTATTTGAGTTCTTCTTTCATTATATGTTCTCCATGCTAGTTTTTTGTTGGTTATCTATGTTGCAAACATCTGTTTGTAGCTTCTCATCTTTTCCTCACCTTTTCTCATCTTATTATGATAAAGTTCTTAAGTTTAACATAGTCCTATTTACTAGTTTTTCAAATGGTTATATATTTTTGCAACTGGCTTATGTATTTATTAGACCACAAATATATTTTCTTTTATTTTTTTAAAAAGATTTTTATTTATTTATTTGACAGAGAGATTACAAAGCAGCAGGCAGAGAGAGAGGGGGAAGAGCAGCAGGCAGAGAGAGAGGGGGAAGCAGGCTCCCTGCTAAGCAGCAGGCAGAGAGAGAGGGGGAGAGAGAGAGCAGCAGGCAGAGAGAGAGCAGCAGGCAGAGAGAGAGAAGGAAGCAGGCTCCCTGCTAAGCAGGACCCTGAGATCATGACCTGAGCTGAAGGCAGAGGCTTAACCCACTGAGCCACCCAGGTGCCCCTATATTTTTCTTTTAAACATAAACTCCAAAAACATGATAGTTTTGACTTTATATTTAAATCTTCACATTGTGTGTCATAGAGATCCAATTTTAATTTTTACCCATATAATCATTTGTCCCAACATCATTTTACTCAAGTCTATTATTTCCATCTGCATAGCCACTCTGTCATAAATAAATATTTTACATTTGTGTGGGTATATTTTAGGGTTTTTTTTCCTCTACTATAATGGTCCATTTCTCTATTCCTTGCCCAAACCATAATGACTTGATTTAATTTTATGATAATTCTAGTCAGAGTAAGTACCTTGCCATCCTAAAACCTATTCTTACCTCTTGAGTGATTTATTATTTGTGTTAGCAATGACTATTATAGGCCTTTTATCTTTTTGATTTAAAACTTAAAATCTTTCTGTCAAGTTTCATATGTAAACAGAATTTTACTGGTACTGCAGTAAATTTGAGTGAAGTGGGTAAAACTGATGTTTTTCTTTTTTTTTTTTTGAAGATTTTATTTATTTATGAGAAAGAGAGAGAACACATGAGCAGGGGGAGCAGCAGATGGAGAAGCAGGCTCTGTGCTGAATAGGGAGCTCAAAATGGGCTCAACCCCAGGACCTGGGATCATGACCTGAGCTGCATGCAGATGCTTAACTGACTGAGCCATCCAGGTACCCCAATGTCTTTCAATACGATGTGATCATTCATGAATTTACATCAAGCGTTTATCATGGTTTAGTGGATAGGACTATAGCAGTTTACCTTTTCATTTATTTGTCTCCTGATTTGTTTTTCTACTTTAAGAACCACATCTACTTGTTCAATATATGTAAATTCATTTCAGTAAGCTTATAAAATTCCCATTAACTGTCAACATGTTATAATGTTTTTATTTACTTTTAAAAATATATTTATTACTGTCTTTATGAATACTTTTTAATATGCTCATTTAAAAAATTATTCAATATTGTCATTTTTAAGCTAATTGTTCTATCAGTTACTTGGAGAGGTATGTTAAGATCTCCCAAGATGGAGAATTTACCTGTGTTTTCTTGTAGTTTTGTCAACTGTTGCCTTACATATTTTGACACTGTATTACAGGTATATACAGGTTCAGAATTATCTTCCTAGTGAGCTGAATATTTCATCATCAGGTAATACATTTCAAGACCCCAAGTCGGGGTTTGAAACCACAGATAGTTCCAAGCCCTATATGTTTTTCTTGTACATACACAGTTACGATAAACTTTATTTTATTAATCAAGCACAGTAAGAGATTAACAATAACTAATGACAACACAGAATAATTACAACAATATATTGTAAATAAAATTTATGTGAATGTGGTTTCTTGTTCTTAAAATATTTTATTGTACCATACTCACCCTTCCTGTGATGATGTGAGATGCTAAAATGCCTATATAATAAGAAGTGAGGTGAATGATGTAGGCATTGAGACATAGTGTTAGGCTATAAATGACCTCTGACACATTATCTACTTTCAGACAAACCATAGTTAACCATGACACCTGAAACCACAGGACATGGAATCAAGGATAAGTGGAGATTACTTACTGGCCCTTTCTACTTCAATAATTTTTTTTTAAAGATTTTATTTACTTATTTGTCACAGAGAGTATGAGCGTGTGCATGCACAAGCAGGGGGAGTGGCAGGCAGATGGAGAAGCAGGCACCCCACTGAGCAAGGAGCTCGATGCGGGACCAAATTCCAAGACCCTCAAAACATGACCTGAGCAGAAGGCAGAAGCTTAACTGACTGAGACAACTAGGTATCCCTCAGTTTTTATATCAAAGTCTATTTTGCATGCTTTAAATATAGAAAAAAATATAAAAACATAAAATGTCATACTATATTAACATATAATATCAATGTAATACCAGCATCTTTCGGTTTACATTTACCTAATTTTTAAAAATTCTTTTATTTCCAACTTCTCATTAATGTACTCTGAAGTCATATCATCCCATATCCTTTGGCTTCTACTGAGGCTGCTGAAAAGTCTGCTATCAGTCTAATTTATATTCATTATAGGTAATCTATCTTCTGAGTAAACATTTTTTTTAATGTTCCACAGTTTTGCTATAATGTGGGTAAAGGTGGTTTTACAAAGTTCATCCTACTGGGATTTGCTGGATTTCCGAGATTTCAGAACTAGAATACCATCAGTTCTGCTAAAATCTCCATCATTTCCCCTCCAAATAATGTCCCATTCCCTGCTCTCTCTGAGGCTCTGATTAGGTCTACCTTTAACCTGTAGAGATCTTAAACTCTTTCACAGTTTTCACCTGTCTTGTCTACATTCTTGCAATTTCTTCACATGCATCTTTCAATTCTTATTCTCTAATGCCCCTAAACCCATTTGGAGTTTACTTCAAATCCAATTATAGAACTTCATTTTTTATTTATCAGGTATTTGGTATTTTTAAAAATCTGCTTGAGGGGCTCCTGGATGACTCAGTTGGTTAAGTATCTGACTTTGGCTGAGGTCATGATCTCAGGGTCTTGGGATCAACCCCCATGTCTGGCCCCCCACTCAACGGGGAGTCTGCTTGTCCCTTCCCTTCTACTCCTGCTTGTGCTTTCTTGGGTCTCTTTCTCTCTCTCAAATAACTAAAACCTCTAAAAAATAATCTGCTTGATCTTTTTTGGGGTATTTAAACACATTACATGTAATTTTACATTCCATGCCTGATAATTCCAATAGCCACAGTCCCTCTAGCAGATCTGAGTCTACTCTGTTTTACTGCTGGCTCTTAGTAATGCAGCCTTGTTTCCTTATGCATTTTGTCCATATTTTACTATAAGCTCATTATTTCTTGGAATGTTATATCAGAATTCTCTGAAGCCTTGCTAGAGGGTAGGCTCCTCTTAAAAGGATTTGTGTTTGTCTATGGCAGAGATCTGAAGGCACTACCTGATGGCAATCGTTTTAAAATTAAATTCCTCACTTGAGGATTTTTAATCCCATGCCAGTTTACAAAATTTGTTCTAAAACCTGTTAGAAGGCCAGCTTCTTGGGGCCAGTTTTGTCCTCACAGTATAGTACCATGGTTTCAAAGAGCTCTTTTTTATTTTGTTTTGGCTGGTCTCTCAGCAGAGAGCTGGCTAATACTGGTGGTTGATCCTTGCACTGAGGAGGGGCTTCACTGCACAGTTCACACCTTTTGTAGGCCCTTGCGTCTTATCTCCTGTCCTATAGGGACACACAACCCACGTTTAACAGAGTTTGGCAGAAGTCACTAGCTCATGGACTCATTTTAAAAGATCATTTGTGTATTTCATCCTACATCTTCAGTTTTTCTACTTACACAGGATCTGTGTAAGTATATAGTATCTAGTCTGCCACACTGCTAACTCAGGCTACCTTCACCTGCATGGAAAATTATGTCTGGCGAAGCACTCAAGTCACAGAAAGAAGGGCAAGAACTTGAAGGTCCCATTGCATGTGAGAGAAAAAAAGTGTCCAAGGAGTCAGCACACAGAGTCAGAACCACCTTTAAGTGTTTTTTTGTGGGAAGTACCAGGTTAAGATTTAGCAAAGGAGGTTGGCCTGACAACAAGACAGTATACCCTAGCCACCTCAGGTACCTTACCTCTAGAATCCTGTAATCAGTAAGGGCATAGGATTCCATTAAAATAAAATTTCACATTCCATAATTTATCATTTAGCATTTCTCAGTTTAAAAACAAACAATAGCCAGTAACAAAATTGAAGCAGTACTCCAAACCTCCCAAAAAACAAGAGTCCAGGGCCAGATGGCTTCGCAGGGGAATTCTACCAAACATTTAAAGAAATAATTCCTATTCTTCTGAAGCTGTTTCAAAAAATCGAAACAGAAAGAAAACTTCCAAACTCATTCTATGAGGCCAGCATTACCTTGATCCCAAAACCAGGCAAAGACCCATCAAAAAGGAGAATTACAGACCAATATCCCTGATGAATATGGATGCCAAGATTCCCAACAAGATCCAAGCTAATGGGATCTCACAGTACATTAAAAGGCTTATCCATCATGACCAGGTTGGATTTAACCCTGGGATGCAAGAGTGGTTCAACATTCACAAATCAATGTGATAGAACAACACATTAATAAAAGACAAGAACCATATGATCTCTTAATTGATGCAGAAAAAGTTTGGACAAAATACAGCATCCTCATTAAAACTCTTCAGAGTGCAGGGACAGAGGGCACATTCCTCGACTTTGTTAAAACCATCTATGAAAAGCCCACAGTGAATATCATTCTCAATGGGGAAAAGCTGAGAGCTTTTCCCGTAAGATCAGGAACACAACAGGGACGCCTACCCTTGCCACTATCATTCAACATAGTACTAGAAGTCCTAACATCAGGAATCAGACACCAGAAAGAAATAAAAGGCATTCAAATTGGCAAAGAAATAGTCAGACTTTCTCTCTTTGCAGATGACATGATACTTTATGTGGAAAACCCAGAAGATTCCACCTCCAAATTACTAGAACTCATACAGTAATTTGGTAATGTGGCAAGATACAAAATCAACGCACAGAAATCAGTTGCTTTTCGGGGTGCCTGGGTGGCTCAGTGGGTTAAATCTCTGCCTTCAGCTCAGGTCATGGTCTCAGGGTCCTGGGATAGAGACCCAAGTCGGGCTCTCTGCTCAGCAGGGAGCCTGCTTCCCTTTCTCTCTCTCTGACTGCCTCTCTGCCTACTTGTGATCTCTCTCTGTCAAATAAATAAATAAAATCTTTAAAAAAAAAAAGAAATCAGTTGCTTTTCTATACACTAAAATTGTCACTGGAGAAAGAGAAATTAGGGAATCAATTCCATTTACAATAGCACCAAAAACCATAAGATAGCTAGGAATAAACCTAACCAAAGAGGTAAAGATCTATACTCTAGAAACTACAGAACACTTATGAAAGAAACTGAAGAGGACACAAAAAGATGGAAAAACATTCCATGCTCACATACTGGAAGAATAAACATTGTTAAAATGTCTATGCTGCCTAGAGCAATCATTCTTTCCATGCCAACCCTATCAAAATCCCATTGGTGGAATACTATGCAGCCATCAAAACACCCGAAATCATGCCATCTGCAACGACATGGACGGAACTAGAGAGTATTATGCTAAGCGAATAAGTCAATCAGAGAAAGACAATTATCATATGATTTCTCTGATATGAATAATTTGAGAGGCAGGGCAGGGGGCCGTGGGGCGAAGGGAGGGAAAAAAGAAACATGGTGGGACCAGGGAGGGAGACAAACCATAAGAGACTCTTAACCGCAGGAAATAAACTGAGGGTTGCTGGAGGGGAGCAGGGTGGGAGGGATGGGGTAGCTGGGTGATGGACATTGGGGAGCGTATGTGCTATAGTGAGTGTTGTGAAGTGTGTAAGACTGATGATTCACATACTTGTACCCCTGAAACAAATAATACATTATATGTTAATTTTTAAAAATCCCATTGGCATTTTTCAAAGAGTTGGAACAAACAATCCTAAAATTTGTATGGAGCCAGAAAAGACCCTGAATTGGCAAGGAAATGTTGAAAGAGAAGAACAAAGCTGGGGCATTATGTTGCCTCATTTCATGCTATATTACAAAGCTGTGATCACCAAGACAGCATGGTATTGGCACAAAAACAAACACATAGATCAATGGAACAGAATAGTGTCTCCAGAAATGGACCCTCAACTCTATGGTCAACTAATCTTCGACAAATAAGGAAAAAATGTCCAATGGAAAAAAGACAGTTTCTTCAATAAATGGTACTGGGAAAGTTGGACAGCTATATACAGAATAATGACATTTGACCATTCTCTTACACCATACATAAAGATAAACTCTAAATGGATGAAAGACTGCAATGTGGGACAAGAATCTATTAAAATTCTAGAGGAGAACACAGGCAATAACCCTTTGACATCAGCCACAGCAACTTCTTTCAGGACATGTCTCCAAAGGTAAAGGAAACAAAAGCAAAAATGAACTTTTGGGACTTCATCAAGATAAAAAGCTTCTGCACACCAAAGGAAACAGTCAGCAAAACGAAGAGGCAACCCATGGAATGGGAGAAGATATTTGCAAATGACATGACAGATAAAGGGCTGGTATCCAAGATCTATAAAGAACTTCTCAAACTCAACACTCAAAAAACAAATGATCAAGCCAAAAAATGGGCAGAAGACAAGAACAGACACATGAAAAAATGTTCAACATCATTAGCCATCAGTTCAAATCAAAACCACATTGAGATACCTCCTTACACCAGTGAGAATGGCAAAAATTAACAAGGCTAGAAACAACAAATGTTGAGAATGTGGAGAAAGGGGAACCCTCTTACACAGGTGGTGGGAATGCAAGTTGGTACAACCACTTTGGAAAACAGTATGGAGGGTCCTCAAAAAGTTAAAAATAGAGCTACCTTATGACCCAGCAATTGCACTACTGGGTATTTACCCCAAAGATACAGATGTAGTGAAAGGAAGGGGAACATCCATCCCAACATTCATAGCAGCAAAGTCCACAATAGCCAAACTATGAAATGAGCCAAGATGCCCTTCAAAAAATGAATGAATAAAGAAGATATGGTTCATATATGCATATGGAATATTATAATGGAATATTACTCAGCCATCAGAAAGGGTGAACACCCAACTTTTGTATCAACAAAAGCTGGAGGGACTGGAGGAGATTATGCTGAGTGAAATAAGTCAAGCAGAGAAAGACAATTATCATATGGTTTCACTCATAGGTGGGACAGAAGGAATAGCAGGGAGGACCATAGGGGAAGGGAGGGAAAACTGAGGGGGGGGCAATCAGAATGGCAGACGAACCATGAGAGACTATGGACTCTGGGAAACAATCCGAGGGCTTCAGAAGGGAGTGGGGGTATAGAGTAGCCTGGTGATGGGTATTAAGGAGGGCACGTGTTGTAATGAGCACTGGGTGTTGTTCATAGGTAATGAATCATGGAGCACTTAAAAAACAACAAATAAACAAAGTCCAAACATATCCTCACAAGTACTCTTTAACACAATGCCACAGACCTTGAAAACCCTTCTGGATTTCAAAATAAACAATACAAAGTTGAAGATCAAAAAGGCTTATGAGGGGCGACTGGGTGGCTCAGTGGATTAAGCCGCTGCCTTCGGCTCAGGTCATGATCTCAGGGTCCAGGGATCGAGTCCCGCATCGGGCTCTCTGCTCAGCGGGGAGCCTGCTTCCCTCTCTCTCTCTCTCTGCCTGCCTCTCTGCCTACTTGTGATTTCTATCTGTCAAATAAATAAATAAAATCTTTTAAAAAAAAAAAAGGCTTATGAAACAGTTAATTTTGAAAAAAAAAACCTATAAAATAGTACAACCTACAAAATATACCTTATAATTAAGTCTTTATAGCAGGATGCAAATACACTGGTCTGTTTGATGCAGAATCTCTGATAATGAATTTTTTTTCTGATAATGAATTTTAAAGTGGAAATAAATGCTGGGTGCAATCACACTGAAGCATGCTCTATTATTATTTCCGAAGAGTCTGCTCATGCTGTTGTTTCTGCCTAGAATGTTCTTCCTATCCAAGCTCCTACTCATCATGGTTCTACATTACATTTCCAGCAAGTCATGCCTGATATATGCCCAGATTTAGTTTTCTTGCCATCTGTTTCCAAGCTTTGTTCACCATGATTTCAAGAGTTTAACATGCTTGGGACATAGTAGGTACTAAAGAATATTAGCTCCCTCTGAACACTGTGGTTAAAGAAGAACAGTGCAGGCCAGAGAAGCAAGAAGGACAGATTCCTGGAAAAAGTAGAATTTAGGTTGGGCTAGAAGAGATAGGTAGGACTAAAGATACAGAACGCAGTGAGAAGACACTGGGGAGCAACCAGTGAGGCTGGGCAGGTGAGTTAAGACAAAACTGTGACAGAAAGTGAGCATGAGGCGGGTGGCTTGAATCTGACTGACTGAGCAGCTACCCTCAGCATACTCTCACCTGTGCTCACTGAAGACGGAGTTATCCAGAACAATCTTCTCCAACAGTTCAATCAGTTCATTAGGCAGATCAGCTGTCATGAAGGCCTTGACTGTGACTGAGACCTCTTCAGGATCCTGTGTTTCTGACAATGCTGTCTGTACCACCTGGTTTGAAGTATCATTTGAAAGAATTTGGTTAGATAAAGTCAATTCAAGACTATCTTTGACGCTAAACAGAAAGGAAGGACTACCCCATGGCAGGCTGAAATAGAGAAAACAGAAGATTTCTCAAGGCAAAAAGGGAAGGTTGTCTAAAGAAGTCAATTTCAGAGCCTTCAGACTGCTCTATTTGACAATTAGTTTCTCTCTCACATCAAAAGGGCTGCAGACTCATCTCTGCCCCAGTAACCATACTACAAATTTACTCCAAAGCCAGTAACACAGTGCACTTAAATAGGCGGCTGAAATGCATGTTGCTTTTATCTTTTATTTTTTAGGTCACTGTTCATAGCAAATATGGCCTCCATTTCTCTAATGAAGACACCACTCCAGGGAAGCTCTTGCTAGCCTAGAGCATCACAGCTGCTCTGGCCCAACCCACTTCCAGGGATGCAACGGAGTACACCCTGAGCTCCACAGCCTCAGACCCATGGCAAGGGCAAGACTGACAAAAAACTGGCCACACTACCCCTCATTCAGTTACAGGTGTCTCAACTACAAAAGAACTCACAAGTGGGGAAAAAGACATTTTTCCAAAGAGTACACTTCCCAGATAACATCAGGCTGGAAGGCCAGCATTGTTTTCTTTGCACTTTCTGCCAGGTACCTTTGGTGACTTTAGGATCTATCAGTTTTGCCAAGTTTCATTAGGGATGGGCAATGGCAATGCATTAATGAGAAAGAACAGATTGCTCAGAGGAGGTATAACATAGATAATATAGAGCTCTGGCCATGAACTTTCACCCTATGAACAGAAGGGGCTGCAAAGGACCTGGAATCAAAATCAGCCCAGTCCACCTCACAAGTGGCCACTGTATACTCAATGGCACCATGGGATACAAAAGTTCTTCTGAGGTGTTTATAACAACCCTAAAGGTTATACAAAGGTGTGTGAGGAAAGGGGCTATCACAGAAGATAGTAACAAAAAGGTGTACTTAAGGGAAAGGAGAACTGTGACAGCACACAGAATCCATCCAAAGTAGGAGGTATATTTCCTGCCATCATGACATCTGTCCATTCTTGGAAAACCTTAGAGCATTTTAAATACACACTGGTTATTTTAAGGGCAAAAATAAATTTCCACAATCTATTTGAGTCAACAGGATGCCTAATCTAAGGTTACCTCAGGAAGCTGCTTCCTCTAAGTAAACTTTCCATGATGAGCTTCTCCTGCAGACCTATAAGCCGTCTGCTGCCATCATGCAGTCCCTCTAATTAGAGGGGCACGGGAGGTGAATGCCCCTCAGGAGGTGGCTATGAATATTCAGTCCTAGCAGACATAATGACAGGATCAGAGCTTCACACAGACACAGGAAGACTAAGAGGCACCTGCTGGCTTCAGCTCAGTGCAGCATTAGAGCTGCTCATCCCAGTGCCAATGCAAAGAGACCTGTAAGATGTGCCAGGCAACTGGACCACACCTGGAGGAGTACCTGTTGTCTGCAAATTTGGAGAGAGATCTCTAGAGGAATCTAAATCTACTCTGGCCCAAGCCCTTTGTTGCTCAATGTCTTTGTCAAGTCCAGATCAATCTTTGGACAAATCTTAGAGATGGGTAACTCCAAAGCTGATATAATGTGGTCCAAAATAACTCAGGCTTCTAGCCATCTAAAAGTATTCCAAAGTAAAGTTTATTAAGAAAAAGATAATGGGGGCGCCTGGGTGGCTCAGTGGGTTAAAGCCTCTGCCTTCAGCTCAGGTCATGATCCCAGGGTCCTGGGATCGAGCCCCGCATTGGGCTCTCTGCTTGGCAGGGAGCCTGCTTTCCCCTCTCTTCTCTGCCTGCCTCTCTGCTACTTGTAATCTCTGTCTGTCAAATAAATAAATAAAATCTTTAAAAAAAAAAAAAAAGATAATGGCACAGACACGAGGAACAGTGGACAGCAAAAAAGAAGGTGAAATTCAGAAGAGATAGGGGGAGACAAGATGGCGGGGAAGTAGGAAGAGACACCGTTTCAACCTGTACCCTAAAGTCAGCTGATCACCTACCAAAGAACTCCAATCACCCATGAAATCAGCCTGAGATCAGAATTATACACGTCTGGATCTCTACAGGGGCAGAAGACGTCAGTGGGCAGGTAAAGCGGAGTGGGAACGTCGGACTGATATCAGAAGAGATAGAGGTGAAAACCCAAAAGGCCCACCTAGTGGGCTTTGTACACAAAGCAGTCGGGGGAAGGCACTTTAGCTGATCTGCTCAGGCCTGAAGGCCACTTGTTGGGCCAGGGTCTTGCTCCCACCTGGATCTCAGCCCATCCCTGAACAGTGTCCCCAGAAGCCTAGGAGACAGTGGGAATGGTAAAGTATCATCTGCTGCCTAAGGGTACAGAAAGCCCAGTGAGTGGCTGAGGTCAACAACCATCCGCCAGGCAGCACATAAGAGGAATCCTGGCCTTGGCACTGTGCCCCAGCTCTGAGTAGGCACTGGATAGTCACAAGGGTGCAAAAGGTTCCTCAACAAAGGCAGGTTCAGCTGACAAAACCTTAAGAGCTACTTACCTTGTGTCATTGGGGGCTGAGCTGAAAAAAAAAAAAAAACCACTAAGGATCCAGCAAGCAAGCAGGTCATCAGATATTCCTTTTACTGGGGTAGCACATCCCAGCTTAGGAGATCAGGGCCAACTCTGTGCCTTTAACCAATAAACAACTCCAGAGAAATTCACAAGATAGTCTGGTCACACGTCTGAAGATGTTATGTTAAACATAACAATTCAACTAGTCACTCTGGCACAAGATGGTGAGTAGGCAAAAAGCAGGCATGCATACACATACTCCCATTTCCATTCCTCACCTGGTCGATCAGCTGTCTCCTGGATGGGTTGGTCTCCTCAAGGACGTGAGCCCAGAGCTCTGGATCCTTCCTGCGCACCAGGTAGCGGGCCTCACTTTTGAACAAAGAATTCTCGTTGCAAACCTGAAATGAGTACACTAGTGTGTATAACAGAGCCAATCAGTGAAAACTATTTGGGGGACCCCTGAACTTGTTTAGTTCAGCCAGAGCCCAAATGAGAAACAGTACTTTGACATGGGAGGAGCAGCATCCCAAAGGGGTGACAATGTACTTCTCAGGTGACAGATTACCTCAAAACACAAGTTTCAGAATGGGTATGGCTGTGTGGTAGCTCCTCTCCACATGAACCTAACTGTTGCCTTCTAAAGTGGCACTACCCAGAATGTTCTGAAACAAAGAAAATGTTCGAGACCTGTGCTATGGAATGTGGTATATGAAGGAGGAACTAATTTTAAAATTTTATTTAAATAGTCACCATCTCTAAAGTGTTATCAGAATAGACCAGGACTAGTATAAAACAACATATATGCTGCAACATTTCAAATATGCTTTCATTGATTGAACTTGAGATCCTGTTTTGAGTGTTTTAATACATTTCCAAGAAACCAACGGTCCACTGCAACATTCCAACATGTGAGGCACTCACGAAGGCCTAGTGGGAATCAGACTGGCTGGGTACCAGATGCTGGGCACAAGACTAAATGCTGCATATGTGTCCAACGGCTGCTCATGTGTGCATGGCACAAGGCCAGGAGCAGGCTTGGTCTGGCCTGCTCCGAAATCTCACTGCAGCTTCTTCTTCTGACACAGCCTATTGTAACAAGCACTTTTTTTTTCTCATCTCAATATTGCTTCATTAAAAGGGAATGTCAATCATACATCACCCGGTAGGACAGATGGGTGCAAAGATCCCTAATTGGTCACTGAACTGAGTTTTGATAAAAAAGTAAGTTCAGCCAAAAGGTGGCTTATGGTATGAAACTAACTTAAGTCCCAACTTCACAAAAACTGGCTCCCTAGAGACTGCAAGGCAAGGTGCTTATGTAGACCAGGCTTGTCACATGCATGGTCAGTGTACAAAGCTAAAGTAGGATGAGAAACTGGTGCCCGGCTCTTAAGCTTTGGCTCTGTATGTTTGATACCCTAAGAGATTCTTCCCTGGCTGCTGAGTTTCTACCATATTGTCAAACACTCTGAGGCACCCAGGGCAAACAGACCAATTGCCTACAGTCAAACATCAGGTGCACCCACATGAGATTTCTGAAGTTTTAAGTCATAAGATTAAGTTTCAAACTATTTGATACTTAAGTAATAAAACATGTAGATCCAAGCCAGGGCAGCAGTAAGCAGACCTAGGGTGGATGTCCCAAGAAGGGGCCTTCAGCAACAGTGGTTGGCAACAGCTGGCATATGGCACGTGTAAGAAGCTGCCCTCGGGAGACACCTGGGTGGCTCAGTTGGTTAAGCTGCTGCCTTCAGCTCAGGTCATGATCCCAGGGTCCTGGGATCGAGTCCTGCATTGGGATCCTTGCTCGGCAGGGAGCCTGCTTCTCTCTCTGCCTCTGCTTGCCACTCTTGCCTGCTTGTGCACGTGCACACTCTCTCTCTTGCTCTCTCTAACAAATAAATAAAATCTTTAAAAAAAAAAAAAAAAGAAGAAAAGCAGGAAGTGTGGGGCACCTGGGGGACTCAGTGGGTTAAAGCCTCTGCCTTCAGCTCAGGTCATGATCCTGGGGTCCTGGGATCCAGCCCCGCATCTGGCTCTCTGCTCAGCGGGGAGGCTGCTTCCCCCCCTCTCTCTTTGCCTGCCTCTCTGCCTACTTGTGATCTCTGTCTGTCAAATAAATAAATAAATAATCTTAAAAAAAAAAAAAGAGCAGAAAGTGCAAGCACACACAGGACATAAGTATCCAGGGTAGAGAGGCAAGAGGGGAGGCAGTCAGGCTGGTGAGGCAGGGTTGTGGTTCACAGAAAACCTCCTGAGTCAGGCCAAGGAGTTCAATTTTGCTCTCAGGACCCAAAGTAACACTGAAGACTGTAGGCAGAAGGCTGAAAGATCAGACTTGGGCCAGCCAGGCTTACAGGTACAATATATACCAACAGGGCATAAGCAGATAGGAAACAAGGAGTCTGAATCAAGAGGAAACCAAGTTGGTGATAATGTAACCACATGATCTGCAATTGTGGGGCTCAGAGGAAGCCCTCCTCAGCCCCCACTGAGGAAGCCCTGCCCCAGGAAGCCAGAGCAATAGCTGGCAGCTTAGTGTATTTGCTGCTCACCTTGATGAGCTCAAGGTCACACTGCCCCCGCTCATAGGCAACACAGGCCAGATGTGGGTCCCGCTTCTCACAGTAGCGGCCCACCACACGGCTGTCGTAGTAAGTGTTCTCTCTCAGGAAGCGCTCGGGACTATTGTTGCTGTCGATGTAGATCTTGGCAAGTGCATTGTGAGTGGCAGGCTCTTCACAGCCTTCGTGACTCCGGGACTCCAGCCAGGGAAGCAGCAGCTTTAGCCTTTGAAAGAAGGAAGAGCACCGTAAAAGTCTCAAAACTAACAACCGAAACCTCCAGGGCAGACCCTGAACTTTGAAGCTTGCTTCTAGAAACAAAAATCTCACTCCGTTAACCTCAAATTGTTTTAGAGACCAAAACAGACTTGAGTTCCAAACTGATTTCAATTGCTAAGTTTTTCCCAAAGATCTGTACTACCAATAGCAAACAACTCACTATTAGATCTAAGATTTGTTGCATTAAAGACCAGCTACAGAGACAGGTGGTCCTGGGGCCTAGAGGCTGACTGAAAAGGGACTTTGGAGAATTAGTCATAGTCCTAACCACAAACACTAGAACCCGGGGGCAAGAGAAGATACCAAGCTAGGACCCCTTACCTGTTTCTTTTTTCTACTTCAGCCACCAGCTCATCAGTAGAGAACTGTCCTCTCACCACCATGATTAAGTTTTTAATTACTTCCTCAGAACAATCCACATCAAGCAGCCCTCCAACCACAGCAGGGATCCGGCTAGGGTTGACCTAGAATGGTCAAGGTGGTGACTTCAGTGCTGCAGGCACAGGTCACTGCTACAAGTCCCCCAAGGCCTGGACAGTATGGCTGTCTGAAAGGGCTCCTGTGGTGGACAGAATGCATATTTGAAGCTCCAACCCCTAATGTGACTGTATTTGAAGATGTGCCTTGAAGGACATAATTATGGTTCCTTGAGGGCATAAGGATGGGGCCCTAATCAGAGAAAAAGCCATATAAAGGCACAGTGAGACGATGCCATCTGTAAGCTAAGGAGAGTGGCCTCAGAAAGAACCAACCCAAGGTGGTGGGGTCAGTGCCTTGATCTTGGACTTTCAGGCTCTAGAAAATGTCAACTGCTTAAGTCACACAGCCTATGGTATTCCGCTATGGCAGCCCAAGCTAGGATCAGAGGTAATCTCTCATGTGTAAGCTATTACCACCAACCAAGGCACAAAAGCAGCTGGGTGTCACCTGGGAGTGATGGTCCCAGTGATGCTCCCAGTAGTACCTTCTGAACGTAGATCTCAATGTACTTCTGCAGGTTGTTGCGGTACAAGTATAGGACAAGGTCATGGACAAAGTCAAACCGATCACACACGATGATGAGGGGAAGCTGGTCTGTGAGCTTGGCCTCCTGTGTATTGGGAAAGCACAGAAACAATGCAGGCAGTGAAGACCCCAAAGAGCCAGACCACAGGGACCATGAATCAACACAGAGATGGCACTGCTTCTGTAGCAGAGTGGCTCCAAGGAGACTCAGGATGAAACTGTTCTAGATATGCTGTTGTTTAAGGCATTTGCTTTCGGAGATATAGTGTTTGCCTTGGGAAAGATAATACTACTTGGTTAAAGAAGAAAAGAACTCCGCTAAATCTGGCAATAACACTGCAAATTGGTCTAAAAGCAAGTATCTCCTGGGTTAAGACAAGCAGATCATTATGTATAAATCTGACTGAGACCCAGCAGCAGAGAGATAGACTACTTTCAAGAACACCTGCCAATAAGGGTTGCCTTTCCGGACATGCAACCATACTCCATGGAACATCAGCCATCAGTGCAGGGGGCTTCCCCCAACTCTGCAGTCCACCACAATAATGTCTTCCCCACCCCTCATTTGGACATACCTACACGACACTTCTCAGGTGTCCTTGCACCCTTGTAGTTCTGGGTGTGGCCATGTGACCTAGTCTCCTCTAATGGAATGAGAATCAAAATGCTGCATGAGACCTGCAACTTCACCCACAAAAACCATTGGAGCTGGCTCCTCCTCTCTTTCCTTCTTCCAGTTGACCAGGAAGGCAACATTCAAGGTGGTATGCTGAAGATGGCAAAGCAGCCACAGCCTGGTCCTCGAAAGATGGTTGGAAAGGCTACCCCACTTAGCTCCACATCCACCCCTGTCTGTGTATGAGGAAGAAAGACACTTGCTTTTTCACCCCTAGCACTGAGTAGCTTATTTGCTCCATAGACTTTCCCAGACTAATTAACAGAGGAACAGTTGGGATGTTGCTGAAACATAATGCAGAAATAAACTAACTCCCTCTACTCACACATCAGATAATTAAGAATCCAGTCTCAAGGCTTATAAAATGAGCAGTGGCCTCCTCCAAGAACTTTAGGCCACAAGGTAGAGCTCTGCACTAAGGACCCAGGGGACATTGATGGAGGAAAAAGCCAGCTTTCTAACTCTGCCTGATGGTTTGCTCAAGGAAAGAGGTGATAACCTGGTCACACTTACCTTCAGGAAGTTCTTCACCCGCTCTGGGTTGTAGCAATTACTCTCCCGGCATATCCTCTCCACCTCCTTGATCTGCCCCGTCTTACAGGCAGCCTGAATATATTTCAAGTGCACATCTGGATCTTGGCTGAAGTTTACAATTGAGCCCAGGAAGTAGAAGAGGCCTACAAAGAGAGACTGTTCCATCTTATGCCCTCATACTATCTACCTGCCTTTTCCACAGTCGTACTCCACCTGCCCTTGATGGCCCAGCCCACAACAACAATGCTCCACTCTCCCAGATCACACAGCCCACTCACAACTTACAAAATCTATGTGAAGTTCTTCTGCTTTGGCATCTCCCTCAAGGGGCTAGTCAGATTTCCATGAAACTTGGGAGGTACACCTGAGATGTTCTGATGTGAAATACCTCATGTGTGTGTATGTGGAATCCTTCTGGGGACCCAGGCACATCCTACGGTCATCTTCAAGAATAATTCAAACTGAGGTAGCCTAAGAGGGCTGTGTGGCTGCTACTCTAAAAAGACAAACCAGGAAGAGGAAAGCAGAGGCTTTCACTGGGAGCCTCCAGAGTCTGTTCTGTGACACTGAGCTGTTGGCACACATGGAGCCACTGTGGACGGGGGTGCAAGGTGAGTCACAGAGCACTGTTACTCCTCAGAGGCTGACTACCTCCTGACTCTCACAGGAGCCAGCCAGGAGGTACTGGTGACAAGACCAGGACAGGATACTCAGAGAAAACCACCTTCCCTGAGGAGGTCTTCGGCTGTAACCTGGAGGAAGGAACCAGAACCCTGAAGGCAGACAGCTCCCACCAACCCTACTCTACTGCCATCTCCCCACCCATGTAACCTAATTGCTGCTGCAGCCTTTCCTGCAATGGTGTCTTTTGACAAGAGGGGCAGCTCCCTAAAGGGAGGTCTTGCCTTCACTCCTCCAACATTCTAGGCCAAGAACAGTGGCTTAACACCTTGCTGGACAAATGCTCAGTTTCTATGCCTGCCTCAGCCTGTCCCCAGCAGACACTCACCTGGGAAAGCCATCCCCCAACCAGCACATTCTTGGTGTGATGCCCACAACAGGGCAGAGGAAGCCAACCATAGTCAAGCCTGCCAGCACAAAAACTACACAGGGCTGAGCCTCCATGGGGCTCTTACTCAGAGGAAGCCAAAGGGGCTGCCCCCTCAGAGCCATGTACTCCAGCTCTAGTGGCCAAAGTTTTCTGCTGAACATTCAGCAGAGTGTGTGACACAAAGATGCTCAGTTCCATAGAGGCTCCAGGGACACAAGGGGGATTCTAAGCGTCCCCACCCCAACACCAACCAATTGCTTCATTTGCAAATGCCAAAAAAGCGACCTACGCTGGGTAACACACACCAGACAGCAGAAATCTTCTGCCACTGACCAACACATCGGCCTGGCCTGAAGGAAGACTCAGGTTGGGCAGGCAGACACCAACACCTGATGAGGAGATGCAGGTGGCTAGAGGCTGTGGAATTTACCTTCGTAACTCTTGAAGGATTCAAAGAGCTCCACCAGGGACTGTGTGCCCAGCTGCTCGTGGTACTTGGAGGCCACCTGCACACACAGCTGAAGGTTCTGTCTGATGCTGGCAGACAGCAGAGCATGAAGACACGCCAAAGAATCCTCCACTGACAAGGAGCCAAAGAAGCTGACGAGCCACTGGGAAGCAAGGAAGAGTTTGTCCACAGCTAAGTACCATCCTCGATGTTGCCAACCCTGGCAACATCACTGGATCAGTTTTTCCCACTGAGTGTGAAAAATATAAAGAATCTTCACTTAAAAGGACTGAAAAGCAACTATCCCTTGTGGCAAAAAGTGGAAGCCAGGAGTTAACTTCAGATGAGACACTAACCTCAACTATTCATCAAGCTGTCCAGAACCTGCAACGCCCCACAAATGATACAAAAACCTATTATGTAAATGGAATGCAATACCAATTAGCTTCTGCTAATGTTTTTACACAACCCTGCTAGAGCTGTCAATGTTAATAGGTTCTCTCTTTTGGGTTAAGTCAGAGGTAGACTATGGGAAGAAAGAGGTAATGAGAACCGATTTGCGTGCGTGAGCAAGGGGAATTAGTGTGTTGGCTGAATGAGAATTGTGTATAGCAGTGACAAGGCTCACGCACAAGGAAGACACATGCCACACTCCCACAACCACAGACATAGGGAAATTTTGGGAGCATGTGACCCTAATGACAGGTGGGTGTCATCCACAACAGAAGTGCCCCAATGGCGCACCAATACCTCGGGATTGAGGAGGTGAGTGTGGACCACAGCCCTCTTGATGTCGTAGAGGTCTGTGTAGTGCTCCAGTGCACGCTGCAGGAGGCCCGCCTTCTCACAGAGCTGGGCAATGTGGGCCCGATCATAATGAGTAAACATCTGATTTCCAAGAATGGCATCTGCAACCTATGAAATGGAGAGGTCAGGAAGAAAGCCTGAATTGTGGCAATAATTTTTTAACAGTAGCTGCTCAAACCATGTCTCCCAGGGCACAGCTCCAGAAAGCAATCATAGGAGAGAGAGGCTATACCAGGTCCAGGTTCTTTCCCACCTCCAAGCAGAGCCCTAGCCAACCTTGCAAGTGACCTGAGGCTCTTTGAACTAGGCGCTGATCTCCTAGGGTGCAGGGCCAGGTGTGTATAAAAGGCCGAGGCTCTGCCCTAAAGCATATTACTGGGATCAGGCAAGGCTACTGTTCTGGCTTTTCAGCCATCATATTTGTACAGTTTTCTATGGCAAGTCAAGGTCAATATGAGAGCGTGAGTCTTTAATGAGCTCAGTCCTTGGACTAGCAACAGTTACAATTAGACCTGGAAGTAACAAATCCTACTGGTATTCATTAAACTTCTCAATTTGGTTGAAGGCAGAATTGGAGAGGGAAGGGATGTGTGTGTGTGTGTGTGCACGCGCACGTGCAGGGAGTTACGTTTGATAAACAACTAACAGTCCTGGAAAGAATTTTGATGAAGCTTAATTCCATCTTTAAATAAGCAACCTCTGGGGCACCTGGGTGGCTCAGTGGGTTAAAGCCTCTGCCTTCGGCTCAGGTCATGATCCCAGGGTTCTGGGATCGAGCCCCGCATCGGGCTCTCTGCTCAGTGGGGAGCCTGCTTCCTCCTCTCTCTCTGCCTGCCTCTCTGCCTACTTGTGAGCTCTCTCTCTGTCAAATAAATAAAATCTTTAAAAAAAAATAAGCAACCTCTGGACTGAGAATGAGTGAGTCAATGATCAACCTCTCTGCCTTGTTAAGTGATCTGACCCTCAGTATCTAACTACAAGTGAGTCTTGATGAGACATGCTCCTGGGTGTTACGCAGCACACTCTTTCCTGTTCCTTCCTGGATATGGAGTACCAACCATACAGTGACCACAGACCTAGTTAACATCATGCTGCTCCAGGGTAATGCACACTCTGGGCTCCCTAACAATCCCAACCAAGTGCTGAGAGCACAGTTTTGTAATATCTGGAACTTATGTGATGCTCCCCACCCTTTTTCTTCAGACCTATCCTTACTATCTTCTTTAGAAAAAAAAAGTTTCCTCCTTATTATAGCAATAGTGTCATTTAAAGAACTCAGAAAATATAAGATGAGCCAAGAAGGATAGCATCCAGCCTCTGACATCCAGAGAAGACTGTCCCAATGTTCTGGGTGTTGTATCCAGCTGTGCACCCATCCAGGCTGCCCCTGTTTCGGACTTGGGCTCTTCTTAGGGTCTATCTGCTCAATTACTGAGTCGTGTCTAGTTTCTGCTTCAAAGCTCATTTAATAAAAGCTGTCATACATGATCACCAACTCACAGGAGTTCAACAGAACACCAAACACCAAATTAATAGCACTTTTGTTTCCTAGAGGTGAGACATGACCCACACAAGAGCAGCTAACTTGTGGATTGGAATAACCTGAAATCACAGAACAGTATAATTAACACAGTGTTTCCTCCACAACAACAATACATGACTATAAAGAAAAAAAAACTAGAAGATAAATAAGTAAAGAACGAAGTGAACTACGATCCTGTCCACTCAACCATCAAGCTAAAAGCTTGATGTAAATCTCTCCAAACTCCTTTCATACATATGTTATGCAAAATTAATTTAAAAAAGCATATACATGTGATTTAACATCCCCCCAACTTTCAGTTCAAGAAATGCCCCACCACAATGAGCTACCGCTTCACACCCATTTAGGATAGCTATTATTTTTTTTAATTTTTATTTATTTTTATTTTTTAAGATTTTATTTATTTATTTGACAGAGATCACAAGTAGGCAGAGAGGCAGGCAGAGAGAGAAGAGGAAGCAGGCTCCCCACTGAGCAGAGAGCCTGATGCAGGGCTCGATCCCAGTACCTCGAGATCATGACCCAAGCTGAAGGCAGAGGCTTTAACCCACTGTGCCACCCAGGCACCCCTATTTTTTTAAAAACACACCCAGAAAATAACAAGCACTGGCAAACATATGAAGAAATTAGAACCCTCATATATTGTGGCAGGAACAGAAAATGGTGTAACTGCTTGGCATACAGTTTGGTGGCACCTCAACAAGTGACATGCAGAATTACCACACGATCCGGCAAGTCTCCTTCTGATGTGTGCCCAAGAGAGTTGAAAACAGGAACTGAAACTTATACCTGCACACCAATATCTACAGCAGCACTATTTGCAATAGCTATAAGGTGAGAGCAACCCAATGTCCATCAACAAATAGACGGAAAAACAAAATGTGGTATACACATACAATGGAATATTATTCAGACATAAAAAGGAATGAATTCATGCTACCACACAGATGAATCCTGAAAATAATGTAAAATAAACAAGCGAAACTAAAGGACAAATATCATATGAATCTACTTACATGAAGTATCTAGAACAAGTAAATTCACTGAAAAGGTAAGTAGAATACGGTGTTACCATGGGCTGGGGGAGGGAAAGGGGAGTTAATGGATATGGATTTTCTATTTGTGATAATGATAAAAGTTCTGGAAATATATAGTGGTTAACAGTTGCACAACAGTGTGAATGTACTTAATGCCACTTAAATGTGCACTTAAAAATCGTTCAAATAGGGTCACCTGGGTGGCTCAGTTGTTAAGCATTTGCCTTCAGCTCAGATCATGATCCCAGGGTCCTGGGATCGAGCATGGAGCCCTGCATCGGGCTTGGCGGGAAGCCTGCTTCCCCCTCTCCCCTTCCCCCTGCTTGTGTTCCCTCTCTTGCTGTGTCTCTATCTGTCAAATAAATAAATAAAATATTTTTAAAAAATGGTTCAAATAGTAAATTCTGTTATGGATACTTTACCACAGTGAAAAAAAGAAAAGAAAAAAAGAAAAGAAAATATTTTGTTCTTGTAATTGTTTCTCTGAAAGTTGTCATTGTTTCTATGAAAGTTTTGTCCCACGGATTCTGGAAATCTCTTGTAGGAAGGTCCTAGAGAATGTCCACTGAGGCATTAGCACATCCCAGCCCAAAGGCACTGTGTTTAGGTGTGCAAGTACAACACAGAAATGAAACAGGTGGGCGCCTGGGTGGCTCAGTGGGTTAAGCCGTGCCTTCAGCTCAGGTCATGATCCCAGGGTCCTGGGATCGAGTCCTGCATCGGGCTCTCTGCTCAGCAGGGAGCCTGCTTCCCTCTCTCTCTCTGCCTGCCTCTCTGTCTACTTGTGATCTCTCCCTGTCAAATAAATAAATAAAATCTTTAAAAAAAAAAAAAAGAAAGAAATGAAACAGGTCCTTTGTCCCTTGGTTTCAATGTAGATATGGCACTTGCCTGGGGTGCATGAATCAGATTCATCTCCAACAGGCGAGTCTGGAGATGCCCCTCAGCTGGGCGATTATTCTTCAAGGCATCCAACAAGAAGGAAGTACACTGCTGAATTAAACTGTTTTCCATGAAAACATCTACAATCTGAAACAGATAGCAAACCACATTTTTACCCAAAGGAAATGGGTTTTATTTTCCTATTCAAATAATTCCTGAAATTGAATCTCATTTAGAAATTCAACAATTAGGGGTGCCTGGGTGGCTCAGTGGGTTAAGCCGCTGCCTTCAGCTCAGGTCATGATCTCAGGGTCCTGGGATCGAGGCCCACATCGGGCTTTCTGCTCAGCAGGGAGCCTGCTTCCACCTCTCTCTCTGCCTGCCTCTCTGCCTACTTGTAATCTCTCTCTCTGTCAAATAAATAAATAAAATCTTTAAAAAAAAAAAAAAAGAAATTCAACAATTAGTTCCTTCCTTTGCCTTTTTAAAAGTTTTTATTTATTTCTTTTAGTAATCTCTACATCCAACATGGGGCTCAAACTCAACCCTGAGATTAAGGGTCTTCTGAATAAGCTAGCAAGGCGTCCCTGCATTTTCTTGTATTACAAAATTCAAGTAATTCATGGCCTTAATTTTTAGGAAATTTTGTGAAATTATATCACCCATGTCATATTCACCAACAAGGTATTTTACTCAAGTATATGAAAGGAAGTACTTTTATCAGTGTGAATCCCCCAAATTCTCCATTACTTAATCCATTACTTAATCAAATTCTAGAGGCAGTCAACACCTGCTATCTAGCCCTTACACTCTAATTATTCAGGCAAGTTAGGAAAACGCAAACATTGACTTAGATACCAATCATCAGAGTTAAATAGATATCAAAGAACAAGCCTTAATATGAAATGAAATGTAGATAATGAACTTACTGATTATGTAATTGTTTCCATGTTTAAGTACAAGAAAAAAGTTTGTATTAAAAATACTCTAAAGGGCACCTGAGTGGCTCAGTTGGTTAAGTGTCCTTTAGCTCGGGACATGATCCCAAGGTCCTGGGTTAGAGAATTCCATCAAGCTCTCTGCTCAGTGGTGAGTCTGCTTCTCCCTCCCTCTGCCAGCTGCTCCCTCTGCTTGTGCTTGCTCTTTCCCTCTCTCTCACTCTCTTTCAAATAAATTAAAAAAAAATACCTCAGAACTATGAAATACAATCCAGATGTAATCTGGAGTTTTCTTTTCCCTTGAGATCTATATAAATTTGGCTCAAACCCCTTAATCATGATCTCAAAATCCTGAAAATTCCACGATGTATAAACCCAGTATAACTATACTTATAATTATATTTATACAGGTTGCTGGTTTTGCCTTGCTTCAAACTTTGTTACATATCTCTGCATTACCCAGAGCCCTTTACACACAGCTTACTGAAGGCAACTAGACATGTGTTTATATCTAAACACTAACTACATTATGCTAAAATAATAGTCTCACATTCACTTAACTCCAGGTTAGCCAGACACCCACAAGATGAAAGTCTGCAGACTCAACAGCACTCACCATAACCAGGTACGCAGGCAGAATTCAGGTGGCCTCAGTCAGCAGAGGATAACGAGGTGGGGCTCGGGTGGGGCTACTGCTGTCAAGTAACATCCTCACTCCCCACCCCCAACCACCACACAAAGAAATGAGATTCTCACAACTGGACACCTAAATCCTCTAAAACACTTCAAAACAAAAGTAAATGACAGGCATTCAAACAATAAAAGACTTGAAGACAAGCTTCCCTGGTACATCAGATTTTTAAAACTGGAAGATTAATAGCAGACAAAGAAAAGAATCAAGACACTGGTAAGAGAAAAACAAAAGAGATCTTCTTGACAGTTATACAAGCCACAAAAAGCTGCCTCAAACAACCGCTGATGCTCACCTGGTCAATGTTGGCCAACGGCTCTTCCTCTCGCACTAGCATTTGAGAAAATTGCAGGCCCTGGTCTGGACTGATCCTCATCACACTCCTCAGCAAAAAGATCCAGTCTGGGACATAGCCAACCTAGAGGCAAGGGGATACCCATCAGAAAAATAAACAAAACACTCTGAGTGCTTACAGAAAAAAAAAAAAAGCTCCCATCCTTTGTTTTGAACTTGTGTTTACAAAGAAATGAGAAATGATATTAGCATGTGTACATGCTGTACCTATGCCAAACACAACACCCACTTATGTGATGATGCCATGTATGTGGAGGTACAATCAATCAACTACACAAACTACACAAAGCCTGGACCACAAAGAAGTCACCTTGACAAGTGTGCCAGCTCTGACCAACACCCAGCACACAGGCCAGTTTGCTTCATAGATAAGCTGCAGTGGACCCCCAGTGAAACATGGGTTTAACACACAGTTGGTGCTGAGGGGTATGAGGGAAAAGGGAGAAAAAGAACAAGATAAAATTACAGAAGGGGCACCTGGGCGGCTAAGTAGGTTAAGCGTCTGCCTTCGGTTCAGGTCATGATCCCAGGGTCCCAGGATAGAGCCCCACTTTGGGCTCCCTGCTCAGTGGAGAGTCTGCTTTTCCCTCTGTCTGCCGCTCCTGCTCTGCTCTTTCTCACTCTCTCTCTCTTGTTCTCAAATAAGTAAATAAAACCTTAAAAAATTATCAGAAAACCCCCAACTGGAAGGGAACTGGAAGGACTATAAGCACAAGACAGGAAAACAAAAAACTGAAGAGAATAAAATAGGATCATTATCACTGAGTGACAGATGCTAGCAGCAACACTGACAACTCACACCAGAGCACTGCCACAGAAGGAAGGGTATTTCGTAAACCTAAGAATCAGCAATCACCCACCACAAATTAAGTATCTGTGAAATGCTAATTACCTTTTTGGCATAGAGGACAATTTTTTGGAATTGGCCTGTTTCTGCAAAACACTGGATAACTTTGCTCGGCACATTCGCCCGAAGATACACACTCAGAGCAAGTGTAGGGTCAGCAGTTTTGACCAAATCTCCAAGTTCTTCTGAACACTCCAGCTGTGTTGTGCCAAAGAGACAGGGCAAGATTAGGACCAGAGGAACCTGTGATTTCATTTTCAAATGGTACTGAGGGTTGCGATTTCATGTTTGTACCTTATCTTCTTTCAGCCACTTTTCTAAGAGTTGCTTGCGTCCCTGCTGAAGCACTGGACGGCAAAGTTCTAAGGATTCAAGTTTATTGAGTTGACCCTGATCAAGCAGGATTCCAAAGTACTGGAGCAAAGGAGAGGCCTGTCCAGGCTGGGCAGGAATACTCTGGAACTTTCGAACAGTGTCACTGGTACGTAGGACTCCCTGATGACAAATGGATATGTACATTGTTACGTTATAATCACAAGCTGTCCCTTTACTTAACTGGCCTGTATTTAAAAAAAAAAACTGGACACCTGGGTGACTCAGGCCATTAAGTGTTTGCCTTCAGGTCAGATCATGATCTAGGATTGAGCCCCACATTGGGCTCCCTGCTCACAGTGAACCCATTTCTCTCTCAACTCCCTGCTTGTACTCTCTCTCACTATTTCTCTTTCTCAAATAAATAAAATATCTGCCAATGGAAATTCTACCCTGAATTAACTGTCAGGGACAGAAAGTCCTCTACCAAGGCAATGGCTTCCACCTTCAGCAAAAATCACAAACACAGGGACGCTTGAGCAGCTCAGTCAGCTGAGCATCTGCCTTTGGCTCAGGTCATGATCCCAGGGTCCTGGGATCGAGTCCCACATTGGGCCCCCTGCTCAGTGAGGAGCCTGCTTCTCCCTTGTTTGCTGCTCCCCTTGCTTGTGTGCTCTTTCTCTCATTCTGACAAATAAATAAATAAAATCTTGGGGAAAAAAAAAAAAAGCCCAGAAACACAATGGATGTCAGTCCCACAAGTGACTTCTAACAAGGATGAGAATTAGGCTTCTAAATCAGCCTTGCAGTAGCGAAGTACTACCACCATTACATTCTAATTCAAAATACTCAAAGTCCTGGGTGAAGATTAGAAATGGTTTGCTCATAAGCATCACTTGAAAGACAGAAAAATCCCTTTCAAGGAGAAGCAACTCAAAACCTTTTATCTGCTCAGATGCAGAACTAGGGCCAGGACAATTTATCCTAATGAAATAAATAAAAGAATATGCCCTAGGCAGTACTGTTACACTCTCGATGGGTAAAGAAAGTCAAGAGTAGAATGTGAGTAAATGTGAATAAAATGTGGTACAATCACTTGATGTATAATATAGCTCTGCATTTTCTATGCTAAGAACCTGGGTGTGAAATACATATGCACAGAAATAAGAACTGAAAGAATTTTTTTAAAAAATGTTGCAGCAGGAATATGCTTTTCATTGATTTGTCTCGTTGTCATCAGGCCACTGGTGCAAAATTTTAAAGCTAAAACAACTAAAAAAAAACAGTTAAAAAACTCCAACATCAGTAGTGAATGTTTTTATAATTTATTTTACTCTCAGGCTAGCACACAGCATTCGAGGGCCATTACCTTTGGTGCAGATGCTGCTACTTTGGCGGCTTCAGCATAGCTCCCCTGTGCAAAGAGAGTACTGAATTTTCTCACAAATAACTCCTCCGCCCCAGCCAGGTTGCTACGAATGGCCAAACGCAAACCAAGGTCTGGATTCTGAAGCACATTGGTTGCATAATTCACAATGTTATCTTCCTCAACACAAATGGACAGCACCTGTAAAGAACCAACAAGTGAAACTGGCCTAACCCAGGACATACACTGCCAACATCCCACTCGCACGCACTGCAGTATCAGCAAAGTTCTAAGGCTCAGGCTGGGTTTGTCTAGAACGTTGGCTCCAATAGTGACAAGATGCACAAGAGCCAAACATCTAATGGCAGCAGAAAATACCATGGTAGAGCAACAGCATGGTCAAACGAGAAAAACATCAAGTTGCATGGACATTTACTATTGATGCATCCAAGATGACTCTGCCAAAATGACCTATTTGGGTAGGTGGAAGTGACAGTTTTTCAACTCAATGTTCTTTTTTTTTTTTTTTTTTTTAATAGCACAGATTTCCTTCTTTTAACTGTCTTTTTAACTTTAGTTGAGAAAGGTGATTTAGGTAGAATAGTACCTGCTTTTCAGCCCTCCCCAATTAATATGTGCCTGGCCTGAACATGTTAGTGGTATGTATCAGAACCACTGCTCCACTGGTAGAAGCTTTGTGCAGGGAGCTACTCTTCTCAGAATCAATCCTATGTTAAGAATGGTGCTATCTGAGAGGCAAAGCGATGGTAGGAAGGAAAAGGGAGACACGGGTGTAAGTTGAATAACAGGAGCTAACTATATTTGATCACTTTCCTGAAGGAGAAGGAAAAGTTAAGCTGCAGTCTCCAGTGAATGAGTGAGATGAACCCTCAAAGTTCCATACCTGTCCCTTTTTGTTGACACCGATAATTCCAGAAGTAGGTTCATATGGAGCAGTGACAAAGATCGTGTCAGCACTAATACGGTTCATGTAGATGCACACACCAGACTCCAAGTCATACAGATGAAGATAGCCATACTTTGTGATTAAGTAAATAACACCATGTTTAGCTCCAATCTATAGAAAGACAGAGAACAACAAGTAGAAAAGTAAGGAGAAGCCAAATAGGGCAAAAGGGTTCACAAATGATGAAAGAGGATCTTGAGTTCCTTAGCCCAATAGGTCATTTATCACTGGCAAGAGCAGTGTGCTACTGAGACATGGATCCCAAGTTGATTCTAGTCATGCCCACTTGAGAACTAGTTTTAAAGCTAATACTTTCCCTGACTCCTCTCAAATAAAGGTCCAATAAGTCAGGCTATTCCATTTGTCTTTCAGATCTAACTATCCTCTCCCTGACTTTCTTACCAAATCCCTTCAGAAAAAGCTGTGAGTTCATAAAATAAGGAGAAAGTTCTGGATAAACTTAAAAAAATTATAAAACCTACAGCACTTTATTTTTTAACAAGTTTATTTATTTACATCATCTCACCACCTCAAGTGAGGCTTGAACTCATGACCCCAAGATCAAGAGTCACATACTCCTCCAACTTAACCAGGCATCCCAAACCTATAGTAATTTTGAAAGTATGGTACAGGGCGCCTGGGTGGTTCAGTGGGTTAAGCTGCTGCCTTCAGCTAGGGTCATGATCTCAGGGTCCTGGGATCGAGTCCCGCATCGGGCTCTCCGCTCAGCGGGGGGCCTGCTTCCCTTCCTCTCTCTCTGCCTGCTTTTCTGCCTACTTGTGATCTCTCTCTGTCAAATGAATAAATAAAATCTTAAAAAAAAAAAAGTATGGTACAAAAAACAGTACCAGAATAGGAAGAAACAAAAACAAACAAAACTTAACTGAGAACCCTGAAATAGAATCAAACATATATAAGAATTTAACATGAATGAGTAGTATTTCATAATAGTAGAAAACAGACTTTAACCAGTATACAATGCTGATATAACCAGCTGGCTATATGGGGATGGGAGATGAGTGTAATGGCTATATGGGGATGGGAGATGGTTCTCTGGGCACCTGGGTGGCTCAGTCATTAAGCGTCTGCTTTCCGCACAGATCATGATCTCAGGACCCTCCCTGCTCAGCAGGGACACCTGCTTCTCCCTCTCTCTCTGCATACTGCTCCCCCTGCTGTGCTCACTCTCTGACAAATAAATAAATCAAATCTTAAAAAAAAAAAGAACTGGCTCTTCATCTTATTTTTTAGATCAAAATAAATTCCAGGTGGGTCAAAGATTTTTACATAAAAAGTAAATAAAACTAAGAAAGTAAAAGAAGCAAATATGGGTGAATATTTTCATCACTTTGGCGTGTAGAATTCTTTTCAAAACATGATACCCAAGCCACACAAAAATGCAAATCTTCCACAAGCTGGAACACACCACAAATAAACTTTTGCTATGACTAGAGAGAAATATTTATTTGAAACACACCAGGCACTTAGTATCCGAAACTACACAGAGTTCTTACAAGATAAAGACCCCAAGAGAAAAAGTGCCAAGATCAAGAAGAGACAATTAACAAGATGCGTACGAGTGGTAAACCCACCCCATCTTGACAACAATCACAGGGAAGGCATGAACATCACTAGACATTGTCCAGCATGGTCGTGCACACATCCCTAACCTGGTAGTTTCATCTGTAGTTTATCCTTGGACTGAGCATTGGATTAACAATACTCCTAGAAGTGTTTACTGTAAACATAAATACCCAATGGGGGACAGTCTAAATGAGTTAGAGATATCCACAGAACAGAAAATACAGACATTAAAATATTATATATATTTAGTTGGTGTGGGATGGTCTATGACACAGAGAAGGTCATAAAGCTGAAGGCCAGTGCCAAGCCATTTTTCATAAGACTCTATTTGTAGGGACATGTCGGTGGCTCAGTTGGTTAAGAGTCTGCTTTTGGCTCAGATCATGGGTCCAGGGTCCGGGGATTGAGTCCAACATCAGGCTCCTGCTTAGAAGGAAGCCTGTTTCTCCCTCTGCCAGCTGTTTCCCCTGCTTTTTCTCTCTCTCTCTGACAAATAAATAAAATCTTTAAAAAAAAAAAAAAAGACTCTATTTGTATATCTTCACAAATACATGCATATGAAAAAATTTCCAAAGGGGCAGTCAAAGTTAGCAGTGGGGTAGGATTTCAGTTGCTATTTAATTCTATTGTTATGTTTATTGATATTGTTGGAAATTTATGGACAATATATGTTTCTCTAAAAAAGAAAAAAGGTCAAATTCTCTTTGTGGGGAAAAAATGTATTTGATTACATATCTGTTTCCAGAAATCAAGCTTAAAAAATTATCATTTAAAAAAATTTTAAAAAGAAATCATCATTAAGTATTGTCAAATATGTGAGAACAGAAAAAAAGCCAACAGCTAAACCATCCTACAATTATGGTACGTGCCTAAAAATAAATGTTTACTTCTCAAAATATTAACAAAGAATGTCATACCAAATACCTATGAAGTACTGGGCAAAAAAATAAAAAGGGAGAGTAGATTGTATGATCTTACATATATAAATACGATCCAAATTTTGTTGAGAAAGTGTATCTAACTTTTTAAATATGACAAATAGTGAGATCTCTGATCATTCATCCAGTGGTAAACATCCAATTGGTTCAGCTATAAAGATTGTTTTCCTCTTTATATTTCTGTATTACAGAGAACATCTAATCTTTGTAATAAAAAGGAAAAGGCCTGGGACTTTGGTATGTGAGTTGGACAAAGTCCCTGTTTGCAGAAAAAGAGTGCTCCTTTCCAGAGAATGTTAACACAGCATGAGCTAGAACATGGGCATTAACATTATCCTCTTCATGTTCTAATATATCTATTCAGGCATCTTCTGAAGCACAGGAACCTGCTACCTGCTGCTCCCCACCACCCCCACAGATCCATATTTGTTCTAACTCATGTAGTGGGCAGCACATTCATACCTGCATAGCCACTGGGAAATCAGTCTGAGCCTCTGGAGGGAAAAACACATCCACAGCTTTCTTTACGAAAGGCTGGTTTCCTGCTGCAGGCTGTCCGACTTCAATTATGTGCAACTAGAGAAGAAATTTAAGTCAATCCAAGTAAACATATTGGTGGCAGACTGATGCTAAACCAATGCCCACTGGTAAGCAGAGCCACAGCACACACTTTTTAGGGCTAATGATAAAACTTACGAAGAAAAAAGACAGTCTCTGGGTTGGAGTGCTCATGCTACTCACAACCTGCTGCCCACCATCAAGGATACAGGAAAAAACAACACTGGAAACCTGAGCAACATTTAGTTCCAGCATGTTGGCCGAATTGCTTCTCCCCTCTCTGGGCTTTAGTGGAGAAGCTCATGAAACAAGGGGCTTTGCTGGACATGGCTCAGACTAAGACAAATCAGTTAGTAGACAAGATCTTGTAACTGAATGCCAAACTCACAAGACAGTCGATTGTGCCAAAGGCCTGAGAGCTTTTCAAGGTTTTTCTTGGGGAGGGGGGTTCATAAGAATCTTTGGAGAATCAGGAAGAATGAGAGTGGATAAGGGGCTCCATCCCTGCTTTTATCAGAAGAGCTTCAAGTTCCTCTCATCTAATGGAAAGGTACCAAAGCTAATACAAGTCTGGAAAAAATCACAAGTAAGGGTGGTCAAAGATACAAAGCGACAAGGGTTGGAGGGGGTGCCCAGCAGAAGAAACTGATGAGTGTAAACTTAGAGAATAGTGTGGATTTGGCCTGGCAGAGAGGAGGGGGAAACACCAAAGAGGCTTGAGGTAAGCAGCGAGACGGGCTAAAAGGAGAGGGCTAATGTAGCAAGTGAGCAGGGGCCACTGCAAGTTAAGATGAAGGGAGACTAAACTCTTAGCATACAGGCACTTAAAAGAAATGGTAGCTTGGGAAAATTCTTTTTGAGGGGTGGGATGGGTCTGAGGACCTAATAAATGACTATTCTCTAACCCAAATATGGGTAACAAGGGCTTCATCTACCATCGAAGTGAGACTTGCTAGAGGATGGACAGTGGTAACAGGAATAGAATAGAGCTCGAGGGCCGTGTTTCTTGCTTGGGAGTTGGGAAGGATGGGGACACTGTCAACAGAAGCAGGGGCATGAGTAAGAAAGCCAGGCTTCTTTGGGAGGTGGCAGGAGAAGGGCACAAATATCGGCAAGAGGTACTTTCCTATAAAAAAGGAACAAGGAAGAAAAAAAAAAAAAGAAAAAAAAACCCAAGGAACTGGAGTCCAGACAAAACTCAGATCCATATGAGAAGACTACTGAGCCATTCCCATAAGTGCAGCTGGGCTGGACTAGAAGGGGTGTACGCAAGGGGGCAAAGGCTGAGAGTTCTCTGAAGGGACCCACACCTGCCACTGCAGTAGGGAAAGTGAGATTCAACCACAAAATGAGGTGGCTCTTGGGATGGCTGCTATGAGGGGGGTCCCCACCATGGAAGACTGTTCCTAGCCGCAGCTTTGTCCTGAGGGGAACTGCCTGCCTCACAACTGAGTCCAGGAGATAAATGGGCACACCTGTCTTACAGGGGGCTTGTTCTGGTGTGTTCTTCTTCACCGGGAGCTTGGCGGGACAAGTTCTGCCTTTGCAAGGGTGCCTGTGGCTGCCTAGCTCTGTCTGTGACAAGGTGGAAAGCCTCAGTATAAGACATTTTTGTCTGACTCCTATTTTTCTACTGGTTCTCAGCTAAGGACGACATGATATATATTACACAGGAGACCAAAGTATCCAATGAAGAATATTTAAGATAATGAAGTTTGGGACCACATACCAATTTAGCAGTCTTCTTTCGAGAACATTTGAGGGCTAGTGACCAACTCAAAATAATGACTTCAGGAAGTATTTCTGACAAGAGTATACTGAGATAAGGACACTGTTTTAAGGCCACTCTCGAGGTGAGTGACGCAACTATGGAACCACGCAACTATGGAACCGCAGGTCTATCCAACATCCTGAATTCTTACACCTCATATCTCTGCCCACAGCAACCCCAGTGAACAGATGCTAGCCATGTGCTTGAGCCTAATAAAACTCAACCTGCTCCCAGAGCATGGCCTCCACTCTGCAGCTCCCACCACCAGGCCAGAAGCACACAGGACCCACGCTTTTCATAAGGATACTGTGCATTGTTTCTTTCACAGCTGTTGCCTCCATGAGCCTGCTGTGTGAGAACAGAAACCACGTGTGCATAGCCCACGCTCAAGAGACTTTTCAAAGAGGACTTTTTTTAGGGCAAAGGGACCGATTAATTGGTAGAGCTGACCTCACATTACTGACTTTACAAAGACTGGCTGTGAAACCATCAATGCGTACAACAGGGAGTTGCTCTAAATACTCTTAAGAACTTTCATATCCATGAAGGACCTGCAGACTGTTCCCCACTCCCAACTATAAACTGTTTTTTTTTTTTCCCCAATTTATTTATTTTCAGAAAAACAGTATTCATTATTTTTTCACCACACCCAGTGCTCCATGCAAGCTGTGCCCTCTATAATACCCACCACCTGGTACCCCAACCTCCCACCCCCCCGCCACTTCAAACCCCTCAGACTGTTTTTCAGAGTCCATAGTCTCTCATGGTTCACCTCCCCTTCCAATTTACCCAAATTCCCTACTCCTCTCTAACGCCCCTTGTCCTCCATGCTATTGGTTATGCTCCACAAATGAGTGAAACCATATGATAATTGACTCTCTCTGCTTGACTGATTTCACTCAGCATAATCTCTTCCAGTCCCGTCCATGTTGCTACAAAAGTTGGATATTCGTCCTTTCTGATGGTTTTGACACGTTGGCTAAACGTTTACACTTGGACAGAGACTCCCAACACTCACTCAGGACACTTTTCTGAGGGTAAAGACAAAGTGGAGAGCTTACCTTGCCCCCTGCGGGACTACGTACAGCAAAGCAGAAAAGGGTGGCAGGCTTGGCATTCCCCTCACTCTTGAACTCTGCAAAAGCAGCAGCATGGCCTTCTATGGGCTGTGAAACCTTCCTATCCACAGAGTAGAGCTGCATTGCCCCAACGACACGGTTTTGCTAAGACAAGACATTTTTCAATGAAAGGGAGAGAAAAGAGAGGATATAAATTGTTAAAACAAATGTTCCTAAAATGAAAGTCTCATATGTTGATAATAGTTTCTCTAATAAAAATCAAGCCTATTAGATATTAAAAACATGATACAACTCTACATTTGATGTGGAAAGATGGCCAAAAACACCAGGGAGAAAATAAGACTACAAAACAGTAAGATAGTGGTCCCAATTTGTTAAACGTAAAATGTGTGTATACACGTATGTATGCATTTATACATGTTTGTGGATGTGTGTAAGTGTACATTCAATGTTTGTACATGTAAATCTATATATATGTACATTCTATGCATACTCATAAATACTCATATAAAGTAAGTCTTGGGAAGAAAAACTAAAATGTTTAAAGAGTAGTTTAATCAGGAGGAGGAGATTATGGGATAATTTTGAAAATTGGGTTTTCTGAAATTTATAAATAGCAAAAACTATATTTAGTAAACTCCAATAAGGCTAATATCTTTTTAAAAAATTAATTAGGCTAATATCTTTTATAAAACTTAGAACTTCTATTTTCTAGAAAAGAATTTCTATATATTTATATCCAGTGTTAAATGCTCAAGAAGCAAAGTAAAGAGATGTAAGTAAATGAGACATGACAGCATCACAGCTCAAGCCCCTAGAATCCAACATTCGAATAGCTATCACAGTCGAATGAGCCCCTCTGCAGTCTGTGCGTAAATTCAGATCCCCAGTGTATCTGCCACCTATCCTCACTCCATAAAAAGGCAAAAAAAGGCTTCAACATTTTTCTTTTTAAAGAACCTTTCCTTTGTACTTTTCTACTGAAGACACTTATGCTGAAGTTCTATGCAAAGTACCATTCATGCTACAACATGATGAACCTTGAAAACAGGCAAAGTGAAAGAAGCCATTCACAAAGACCCCATATGAAACATCCCAAATAGGGAAATCCAGAGAGACAGAGCAGACGAATGGTTGCCAATGGCTGGAAGGAGGGAAGAACAGGGGAGCAACTGGTAAACTAGTGTGTGTGCTCTAGCAGAAGAATGAGCAAAAGAATTCTTAAGTAACAGTAAGGACAGGACAAGACTCACCCTCCCAGGTGAGGATGGGAAAATTGGAGACAATATGGAGACAGTATTTTTGAGGCCCAATGCTAGAAAAGTCTAAAGCCAAGAAGAGGTGGAGCAGAGAGAACCCATGAGATCAAGACTGAGACCTGGACTCCTGCACTGGCTGTCTTCATGGACCCACCCAGAGGCTACACGTGTGGCCCTGAGCCAGTGACCTGCTTGTGAGCCTTAAGTCTCCTGGCTAGTAAAGACCACCTTGCAGGAGTGTTGCGTGTGCTTCGGGAAAGTGCATATTGAGGACTGCAGCTGACAAAGATTCAATGCAAAAATGCTTCCTTTTGCGCCAGGCACCATGCAAGGAGCTAAGGATAAAGAAAGTGAATGTAACACAGACCCTTCCCTTAAGAACACATGATAAGGGTTTCTGGCAAGGAAGCAAGCAACAGCAACACAGGGTGCTAACTGCTATGGCCCAGGATAGAGTGAGATGCTATAACTCCGCTCACTCAGTCTGGTGGGTCAGGAAAGGCTTCCTTGGTGACAAGTAAGCTGGAGTAAGAGGTCACAAAGTGAAAAGCAAAAGCTGTTTCTAACAAAGGGGAAACGTTTGCAAATGCTTAGACAGGAGGTTGCAAACTGCAGCCTGAAGGCCAAAATCTACCCTCCACATTCTCCTTCTGCCTCCTTTTTGTTGAGATGACATTCACTAAATAACCTATAACTACCCATTTTAAAGGATTCAATTCGGTGACATTTAGAACATTCACAATGTTGTGTTCTCTATCACCTCTGTGTAGTTCCAAAACATTTTCATCATCTAAAAAAATCCCTGTACCTATTAAAAGTCCCCATCTCCCTGCTCCCCAACCCCTGGAAACCACCAATTTTTGTCTCTACAGATTTACCTAAAGATTTCATATAAATGGAATCAAAATATGTGCCCTTTTGTGTCTGACTTGTTTCACTCAGTGATTTTTTTCTATGTTTATCTATGTTGTAGCCTGTATCAGTACTTTATTACTTTTTAGGGCTAAGTGATACTCCATTTTACGTATAAATCACATTTTGTTTATCCATTCATCCAGTGGTAAATATTTGGGTTGTCTTCATCTTTTAGCTATTATAAATAATGCTGCTATGAATATTTGTGCACAAGTTTTTGTATGGGAGTGTTTTCCTCATTTTTCTTGGATAGCTATCTAGGAGTGGAATTGCTAGGTCAAATAGGAACTTTATGTTAAATTTTTTGAGGAATCATCAATCTGTTTTCCACTGGAGCTGAACCATTTAACATTCCCACTACTGACATACAAGGATTCCAGTAACTGCATCCTTGCCAAAAAATTACAGCTTAATTTAAAATTGAGCTCGATTTACAGCTCAATTAAAAAATTAGGGGTGCCTGGGTGATTCAGTGGGTTAAAGCCTCTGCCTTCGGCTCAGGTCATGATCTCAGGGTCCTGGGATCAAGCCCTGCATCCGGCTCTCTGCTCAGCGGGGAGCCTGCTTCCCTTCCTCTCTCTGCCTACTTGTGATCTCTGTCAAATAAATAAATAAAATCTTTTAAAAAATTTAAAATTACAACCATCCTAATGGGTGGTACCTCACTGTGGTTTTGATTTGCAATTCCCCAGTTACTAAGGATGTTGAATACCTTTTAATGTGCTTGTTGGCTATTTGTATATCTCTGGACAAATGTCTGTTCAAGTTTTTTGGCCCATTTTCTAACTGAGACATCTTTTTGTTGTTGAGTTATAAGTGTTCTCTAAATATTCTAGATACTAGACTCTTCTCAGATAAATGATGTACAAACACTTCCCTTCTTTAGGCTGTCTTTTCACTTTCTTGACCATGTCTTTTGATTCACTAATGTTTTTAATTTTGATGAAGTCCAATTTACCTATTTTTTCTTTTGTTGCTCATGCTTTGGGTTTTATGTCTAAAACTCCATAGCCAAATATAAAGTCATGAATATTCTTTATGTCATCAGTTTTGCCTCTTCTATTTAGGTATTTGATCCATTTTGAGTTAATTTTTAAAGATTTATTTATTTTGAGAAAGAGAGAGTGAGTATCAACTGGAGGAGGGGCAGAGGGGGAGAGAAAGAGAGAATCTTAAGCAGGATCCAGGCCCAGCTCAACCTCACAACTCTGAGATAATGACCTGAGCCGAAATCAAGAGTTGTACGCTCAACCAACTGAGCTACCCAAGAGCCCTGAGTTAATTTTTATAGATGGTACAAGGTAGGAATCCACTCCATTATTCTGCATTTGAATACCATGGTGTGCCAGCACTACCTGTTGAAGAGAATAGTCTTTTCCCATTGATTGGTCTTACCACCATTGTCAAAAATCAACTGGCCAAGATCAGCTGCGTGGCGCAGCTGGTTAAGTGTTTGACTCTCGGTTTTAGCTCAGGTCGTGATCTCAGGGTCCTGGAACTGAGCCCCACATTGGTGTGGAGTCTGCTTTAGGTTCTCTCTCTCTGTCCCTCTCCCTCATGCTGTCTCTCTCTCTCTCTAAATAAATGAAATTTTTAAAAAAATCAATTGGCCACAGATGTATGCTTTATTCCTGAACTTTCAGTTCTATTCCATTGGTTTACATGTCTATCCTTATGCCCATGAGTTTTTGTTGTTGCTAAATACTTGTGTGATAGTATGATAAAAATAAGAAATGCATATCCAGTCTTTGTTCCTTGTTCCTGGCACAGAACTCCTAAAACCCTTGCAATTTCCTAAGTGATATGAGTGAGAGGTGCATCTTCATGACACAAAAGCTTATGGGGGGGCCTTAGACAGCTCTGGTTTGGAACTTTAAGTCCCACCACATCCCAACCTCTAGGGAAGGGAACAGGGACTGGAGACAGAGTTAATCACCAATGACCAATGAAAATATATATAGGGAAAAAAAAGAAAATATATATAGAAACCCCTGAATTACAGAATTCAGAGAGCTCCTAGCGCCAAGGTGCTGGGAGGGTGGAAGGCCTGTACAGGGCATGGAAGCTCCATGCATACCCCCTTCCTCCATGCCTTGCCTTATGCATCTCTTCCATTTGGCTGTTCCTAAGTTGTATCCTTTTTAATGAACCAGTAACAGTAAGTAAAGTGCCTTCCTGGGTTATAGGAGCCATTCTAGCAAATTATCAAACCAGAGAAGGAGGTCATGGGAACCCCTAATTTATAGCTTGTTGGTCAGAGCTGCTAGGAGCCTGGGACTTGAGACTGGCATCAGGTCATTATCATGAAGGCATGGGGGCAGTCTCGTGGGATTGAACCCTTAACTTGTGGTCTACACTAATTCTTGGACATCCAGTTAGTGTCCACAGAGAATCAGAGAACTGTTTGGTATAGAAAAGCCAACAGCTTTAGTGTCAAAAGTATAGTGAGTAAAAAGCTTTTAGCTTGGATTTTTTTTGTTGGTTTTTCTTTTTGTCAGTAAACCACAAATAAGTAACACTGTGATTTATAAACTTTTCTTTTAAATTATTTTTCAAACATGATGATTTCCTTATAAATGAGCATGATTCTTAAAGGTATTTTTTAAACTACTTTATTGATATATAATTCATTTACCATATAATTCATTTGAAATATACAATCCAATGTTTTTTAGTTTATTCATAGGATTGTACAACCATCACCACAATGTACTTTTTAAAACACTTTCCTCCCTTAAGAGAAACCTCTTTAGCAGCCAATCCCCATTCCCACCTCCCACATTCCATCCCCAGTCAAAGCAACTACTTATCCGTTTTCTATCTCTGTGGAAAACTATTCCAAATGTCTCATAAAAATGGAATCATACAATATGTGGGTTTTTGTGCTGACATGTTTCACTTACTTAATATATCCAAGATTAAGAATGGCCATGGTCTATAGCATGTATCAGTACAGGTGACTCTTGAGCAATACGAAATTTAGGGTCATGGACCCCTGACATGGGCAAATCCATGTATAACTTCTGATTCTCCAAAAACTTAATTACTAATAGCTTACCATTGACCAAAAAGCTTACCAATAACATATAGTCAAATAACATATGTTTTGTATCTTATATGTATTATATACTGCATTCTTAACAATAAAGCTATAGAAAAGGAAATGCTGAGAAAATAGATTTACAGTACTATACTGTATTTACTGAAAAAAATTTGTGTCTACCATGCAGTTCAAACCCACGTTGTTCAAGGGTCAGCTGTACCACTATTTATTGTCAAATAAATATTCCACTGTATGGATATACATTTTATTTATGCATTTATCAGCTGATGGACATTTGGAATGTTTCCTACCTTTTGGCTACAATAAATAACCTTGTAACTGATGGTTACCAGAGAGGAGATGGGCAGGGGGACGGGGGTTAAATAAGTGGTGCAAATTAAGGAGTTGCACTTGTGATGAGGACCAGGTGTTTTACTGAAAGTGCTGAATCACTATATTGTATACCTGAAATCAATATTACACTGTATGTTAACTAACTGGAATTTAAATAAAAACTCAAGGGGGGTGGTGTACCTGGGTATACCTCAGTTTCAGTTACATGTTCCACTCTTGATTTTGGCTCACATCATTATCTCAGGGTCGTGGGACCAAGGTCTGTGTTGGACTCCGTGCAGAACTGCTTAAGATTGTTTCCCTCTCCTTCCGCCCCTCCCCCACTCGTGCTCTAATATAACTAAATAAATCTTAAAAAATAAATACTTAAGGGGTTATTAGATGGCTCAGTTAAGCATCCAACTCTTGATTTTGGCTCAGGTCATGATCTCAAGCTTGCCAGATCTAGACCAGCACTGGGCTCTGCACTGGGCATGGAGCCTACTTAAGATTCTCTTTCTCCCTTTGCTCCTTCCCACTCGTTCTCTAAAAAAAAAAAATAAATAAAACTTAAAAAAATATACATAATACTGCTATGAACATTTTATTTAAGTTTTCAGTAACATTTTTAATATATTTTTTAAAGATTTTATTTATTTGAGAGAGAATAAGAGCCAGAGGAATCATAGAGGGAGAGGGAGAAGCAGACACTGCTGAGCAGAGAGCCTGATACAAGGCTCAATCCCAGGATCCTGAGACCATGACCTGAACTGAAGAAGGCAGACACATAACTGAGCCACCTAGCCACCCCAGTAAAAATTTTTATCTTAAAGTCCATTTTATCTGATATTAAGATAGCCAATCCGGCTCTCTTTTGGATACAATTTGCCTGGTATATCTTTCCCATCCTTTTTTCAACCCACTCTATCTTTGAATTTAAAGTGTCTCTCCAGTAGACAGCATATATAGTTGGATTATGGATTTTTTTAAAAAATATTCTGCCAATCTCTGCCTTTTAAGTGTTCAATCCACTTGATGCAACTACGATAGGGTAAGATTTACTTCTGCCAGTTAACAATTTTTTCCCCTGTATGTCTCATGTCTTCTTTGCTCCTCTATTATTTCATTACCACCTTGTTTTATGTTAGATATTTTCTAGTGTGTCACTTCGATTATCTTGTTATTCCTTTTGTGATTTTTTTTTAAAAAGTCATTTTCAGGCGCCTGGGTGGCTCAGTGGGTTAAGCCGCTGCCTTCGGCTCAGGTCATGATCTCGGGGTCCTGGGATCGAGTCCCGCATCGGGCTCTCTGCTCAGCAGGGAGCCTGCTTCCTCCTCCTTCTCTCTCTACCTGCCTCTCTGCCTACTTGTAATCTCTCTCTGTCAAATAAATAAAATCTTTAAAAAAAAAAAATAAAAAAAATAAAAAGTCATTTTCTTTGTGGTTGCCTCAGGATTACAATCAATGTCCTCATTATTATATATAATATATAATTATATATAAAATATAAAATAAAATATATTATAAAATATAAATATATATTATATTATAAAATATAAAAAATTATAAAATAAAATATATTATATTATATATAATATATTATAATATATAATATATTATATAATTATATTATATTATATATAATATAATATAAATAGATAAATTATATATAATATATATTATTATATATAATAATGTCCAAATCTAATTTGGATTTGTATCAATATAATTTCTATACTATACAAAAATTTTGTTCCTTTATAGCTCCATTCCTTCCTTGCCTTTGTTCTATTGTCATAAAAGTGCATATTTATCTATTTTATATACCTATTAACACAGATTTATAATTATTGCTTCAGTAGTCATCTTTTAACTCACAAGAAAAGAGTCATAAACAAAGAGTCATAAACAAAACTACCTTTATTAGTCTTTTATATTTACCTATACAGTTGCTCATACCAGTGTTCTTTATTTCTTCATGTGGGTTTGGGTTACTGACTTGGGTCCCTTCATTTCCACCTGAAAGATTCTCTTGAGTATATCTTTTTTTTCTAAATTAATTAATTAATTTTATTATGCTAGTCACCGTTCAGTGCATCATTAGTTTTTGACGTAGTGTTCCATGACTCATTGTTTTGCATGTAACACCCAGGTCTCCACGCAGTATGTGCCCTCCTTAATACCCATTACCAGGCTCACCAACCCCCATCAACTCCCTCCCCTCTAAAACCCTCAGTTTGATTCCTGGAGTCCATAGTCACTCATGGTTTGTTTCCCCTCTGACTTTCCTCCCTTCATTTTCCCTTCCTTCTCCTAACGTTCTCCATGCTATTCCTTATGTTCCACAAATATGTGAGACCACATGATAATTGTCTTTCTCTGTTTAACTTATTTCACTTAGCATAATCTCCTCCAGTCCCATCCATGTTGAAGCAAATGTTGGGTATTCATCCTTTCTTCAGTATTTCTTATAGGGCAGATCTATTAGAGACAAATTCTCTCAGCTTTTGTTACCTGGTAATGTCTTAATCTCCCCTTCATTAGTTGAAGAATTTTGCGGGATATAGAATTCTTATTGACAATCTTTTAATTTTTTTTTTAAAGATTTTATCTATCCATTTGACAGACAGAGATCACAAGTAGGCAGAGGGGCAGGCAGAGAGAGAGAAAGGAGGAAGCAGGCTCGCCGCTGAGCAGAGAGCCTGATGCGGGACTTGATCCCAGGACCCCGAGATCATAACCCGAGCCAAAGGCAGAGGCCCAACCCACTAAGCCACCCAGGCGCCCTAATTTTTTTTTTAATTTATTTGACAGACAGAGATCATAAGTAGGCAGAGAGGCAGGCAGAGAGAGAGGAGGAAGCAGGCTCCCTGCTGAGCAGAGAGCCTGATGCAGGGCTGGATCCCAGGACCCTGGGATCATGACCTGAGCCGAAAGCAGAGGCTTTAACCCACTGAGCCACCCAGGCACCCTGATCTTTTAATTTTTTTAAAGCACTTTGATTATATCATACCACTGCCTTCTGGCCTGGATGGTTTCTCATAAGAAATCAGTTGTTAATCTTATTGAGAGTCCACTGTACAAGATTAGTTTGCTTCTTTCTTACTGTTGTCAAGATTCTTTGTCTTTTGATAGTTTAATTATGATACATCTGGGTGTGGATCTCTTTGAGGTTCCTGGTTATGCAGATTAATGGTTTTCATCAAATTTGCTATGTTCAGGGCCATTATTTCTTCAAATATTCTTTCTTCCCCTTTCTTTCTCTCCTTCTTGTGTGACTTTCAGTATGTGCACTGGCCCACTTGAATGGTATTCTACAAATCTATGAGGGGTTTTTTTGTTTTTTGTTTTTTAAAGTAGGCTCTGTGCCCAACATGGGGCCTGGGCTCAATCCTTAGGCCAAGGCACAATCAACTGAGCCAGCCAGGCATCCCACAGGTGGTTGCTGTTGTTTTAAATACCTCTTAGTTCTTTATTGTTACGGTTTGTATGGAAAGAGTGTTCTTATACTTTCTTTAGTTTTTTGGGCATGCTTTCCATCAGTTCTTTGAAAATATTTAAAATAGCTGACTTACAGTCTTTTTGAAAGCTGCTCCAATGTCTGGGCTTCCTCAAAACAGTCTCTACTGACTACTTTTTCCCCCTTTGAGTATAGGCTATACTTTGTTTTTTTGCATATTTCATTTTTGCTGCTATTGTGGAAAGCTGGAAACTTTAAATAACATAAAGTGACAACTCTGGAAATCAGATACTCCCCCCACCACAACTTCCTGGGTTTATTGTAGTTGTTCAACAAATTTCCTGAAGTAATTCTGTAAAGTCTGTATTATTTGTCGTATGTGTTCACTGAGGTCTCTTCTGAGCTTAGTGGTCAGTTAATAATTTGAAAGAGATTCCTTAAATGCCTTGAATCTCAGCCTTTGCTGAGAGAGTATATGTATGTTGAGACATGCCTTCAATACTCTGGCAGGCAGCTTACAATACTGCATTGGCCTTCGGCCTTCACATCCTGCTTGTACAGAGCCTTAAGATCAGTCAGGGCTTAAGGCCCTGTCAATTCTTTCTTGGGCAGGTGCAGAGCTCTGTGCATGTATATAGTTGTCTAGTTTCCCAAGAATATGCTGAAACTTTTGAAAGCCCCTGCGAACATCTCATTCCACAGCTTTTCATTAAAAAATTTTTAAAGCCAGGGGTGCCTGGGTGGCTCAGTGGGTTAAAGTCTCTGCCTTCAGCTCAGGTCATGATCCCAGGGTCCTGGGATGGAGCCCTGCATCGCATCGGGCTCTCTGCTCAGCAGGGAGCCTGCTTCCTCCCAGCCTCTGCCTGCCTCTCTGCCTACTTGTGATCTCTGTCAAATAAATAAATAAAATCTTAAAAAAAATTTTTTTTTAAAGCTGGCTTCTTATTTTTCTGAACTACTAAGATCCCCACAGGCAGCTGTGATGTTAAACAACAACTGCTGATGGTGTATCACAAGTGTCCCAAGAGATAAGGCCATCTGCACCAAGCAAGAGTGAGTCAAGTCAAATAAAAGGTAAGGTTTGTGAATGGAGATTTCCAAAGAACTACTAGGTAGGTGAAATAATGACATTTCTCTGGGAAAGGTGTTTTTGGGGAAGCTCTAAACATTCCTAGCCTCCTTCAGAGGCTGTAAGGTTGCTGTATTTTACCAGCTGGTGGAACTTTGGTTATCAAGGCCATCAGAAAACTGTACAAAGAGGGATGGGAACAGCACAAGTTAAAATGTCGCCAAGCTTGTTATTCTGAGATGTAGCAAATTTTCTTAAATAAAAGTTCTTTGGATTTTTGTAAACCTATTAATTTCCAGACATCTGAAAAAAACTGTTTTTTCTAAAAAAAAATATTTTATTTACTTATTTGACAGAGAGAGAGAGAGCACAAATAGGCAGAGTAGTAGACAGGGAAAGGGAGAAGCAGGCTCTCCACTGAGCAGGGAGCCCAATGTGGGGCTCAATCCCAGGACCCTGGGATCATGACCAGAGCCGAAGGCAGATGCTTAATTGACTGGGCCACCTGGATGTCCCTGAGAAAGCTGATTTTGAGAATTTTTGCCGGCACTACTTTTATGGAGGGGATTTTCAAAGGTCCTCACTTCACCATTCTTGCTGATGTCCTGTGTGTAATATTTTATGTTTTACATATTTTACATTTCTCTGGGGTATATAAGTGGAATTTCTACATCACATGGTAACTCTACATTCAACTTTTGGAAGAACTGCTAAACTATTTTCCCTCATAGCTATGTGTTTTACATTCCTACCAGCAATGTATGAGGGTTCCAATTTCTCTACACCCTTGGCAACATTTGTTACTGCTGATCTTTTTGATTATAGCCATCCTAGTAGGTTGAGTGAAGTGACACCACATTTTGTGGGAGGGTTTCTGTTTTGTTAAGTAAGCTCTTCACCCACAGTAGGATTTGAACTCATGATCTAAGATCAAGAGTGGCATGCTCTACTGACTGAGCCAGTCAGCCGCCTCTCACACTATGTTTTCAATTTATATTTCCACACGGACTAATGATATTGAACATCTTTTCATGTGTTATTGGGCATGTAGATAACTTTTTGGAGAAATATCTGTTCAAATCTTTTTTTTTTTAAGATTTTATTTATTTATTTGACAGACACATCACAAGTAGTCAGAGAGGCAAGTAGAGAGAGGAAGGGAAGCAGGCTCCCTGCTGAGCAGAGAGCCTGATGCAGGGCTCAATCCCTGAGCTGAAGGCAGAGGCTTTAACCCACTGAGCCACCCAGGCACCCCTCAAATCATATTTTATTAAAAAAAAAGGTGTATATTTTATTTTGCCTTTTTTATTACTGAGTTGTAAGATTCTTTAAATATTCTGGATACAAGTCCCTTATCAGATATATGATCTTGAAATATTTTCTCCAAATGGCAGGTTATTTTTTCACTTTCTTGATGGTATCATTTGTAGCACAAAAGATTTTAATTTTGCTTTTATATGTTTTTCTTTTGTTGCTCATGCTTTTGATGCTGCATTTACAAAGGTTCTGCTTAACTCAAGGTCACTAAGATTTGCTCCTATGTTATCTTCTAAGAGTTTTACAGCTTCAGCTTTTACATTTGGGTCTGATCCATTTTGAGTTAATTTTTAGTATGATGAGAGGTATGGGTTTAGCTTCATGCTTTTGTATATATGGATAGCCAGTAATCCCAAACCATCTGTTGAACAGACTATTCTTTCCTCTGTTGAACTGTCTTGGCATCCTTATTAAAAAACCCAACAGACTATAAACGTAAGAGTATTATTTACAGACTCTCAATTCTACCTTATTGATCTATGTGTCTATTTCTATTTTAGTACCAAACTGTCTTGATTTTTTTTAATATTTTACTTATTTATTTGACAGAGAGAGATCACAAGTAGGCAGAAAGGCAGGCAGAGGGAGAGGGGGAAGCAGGCTCCCCGCTGAGCAGAGAACCCAATGCGGGGCTCAATCCCAGAACCCTGAGACCACGACCCACGCCAAAGGCAGAGGCCCAAACCACTGAGCCACCCAGGCACCCCAACTGTCTTGATCATTGTAGGTTTGTAGTAAGCTTTGAAATTGGGAAGTATGAGTACTCTTATTTTGTTGTTTTCATCAAGACTTGTTTTGGCTCTTTTGAGTTTCCTGCAATTCCACATGATTTTAGGGTTAGCTTATCAATTTCTAAGAACTTAGCTGATATTCTGATAGGGATTACAGTGAATTTGCAGATCAGGCTGGGGAGTACTAACATCTTAAAAATATTAACTATTATGATCCACGAGCATGAGATGTTTTCCCATCTATTTAGATCTTCTTTAATTACTTTCAACAAGTGTTTCATAGTTTTAAGGATATAAGTTAAATACTTCTTTCGTTAAATTTATCCCTAAGTATCTTATTCTTTTTGATGCTGTGAATGAAATTTCATTTCTGAATTGTTCATTGCAAGTATGTAGGAACACAACTGATTTCTGTATACTGATCCTGTACTCTACAACCTAGTACTTGTTAGTTCTAGAATTTTTTATTAGATACCTTAATATTGTCAATATATAAAATCATGTCATCTGCAAACAGAGATAGCTATAATTCTTCCTTTCAAACCAGGATGTCTTGTATTCTTTTCTGATTGCTCTAACTAGATCTCTAGTCTGATGTTGAACAGAAGTGGCAAAAGTAGGTATCTCTGTCTTGTTCTGATCTTGGGAAAAATTTCAGTCTTTCACTATTAAGTACAATGCTAGTTGTTTTTCTCTGAAGCCCTTTATCAGGTTAAGAAAGTTCCTTTCTATTCCTAGTTTGTTGAGCATTTTTATCATGAAATGTGTTGGTTTTATCATGTGCTTTTTCTGCATCTGCTGAGATGACCAAAAGGTTTTTGTCTTTTATTCTATTAATATTGTTCATTATTTGAATTGATTTTTGAATATTAACCTACCTGGTACTCCCAGATAATTCCCACTTGGTCATGATATACAATTCTTTTTATATGTTGCTGGATACAGTTCACTAGTATATTGTTGAAGATTTCTGCATCTACAATCAGAGGAGAGAGTGGCCTACAATTTTCTTGTGATGTCTTTGTTTTTGGTATCTGGGTACTAATGGGCCTCATAGAATGAACTGAGAGGTACTCCCTCCTCTTCTATGTTTTGGAAAAGTTTGTGAAGGATTAGTACTAATTTTTCTTTGAATATTTGGTAGAATTAACCAGTGAAACCATCTGGGTCAGAGTTTTTCTTTGTGGGTAGTTTTTCCATTACTAATTGAGTGTCTTAATTTATTGTATAGGCCTATTCAGAATTTCTACTTCTTCTTGAGTCATTTTCAGTAATCTATGTCTTCCCGGGAACTAGTCCTTTCATCTAAGTTATTTAATTTACTGGTATACAATATTCTTGTAGTCTCTACTAATCCTTTTTATTTCAATATGGTTTGTCCCAACTGTTCCAGTAAATAAAGTTGTACTGGCATGAAGCCATGGCTATTCATTTACATACTGTCTAAGTCTGCCTGTATTAAAACTTCACAGCTGAGTAGTTGTGACAGAGACCAAATATTTTTGGCCCACAAAGCAAAAAACATTCACTATCTAAGCCTTTATAGAAAAAATATGCTGACCTCTGGCTAAGAAGAATAAAATACTTGAAGTACTCAGGTCAAACTGGAGCAAAGGGCTTTTGAGAAAGTATCAGAGGCAGTTAAAAAGTGGAATGAATTAACTATGATCTAGTTTTGTAAGTATCAGCTTAAAGCTTCATTCCAACCCCTCAGACCTCATCATTTCTGGAGGAACAAATTTATTTCCAGACCAGATTCAGTACAAAGACTGAGCTTCATGAAATAAAGAGGAAATTCAAAAACAAAAAGTATTTTGGGCAAGTATTTGGGAAGAGTGATAAACGCTAAACTGTGACTAATTTTGTTCCTTGGTTGAGGGTCCTATATATTGAGGGCCTTCTTTCTGAAAGCAACATAAAGGCTCAAAAAGCACAGCTTTCTCATTGATTCTTGAATAGCATGAAGGGCTAGGGAAGAGGGATCTTCCAGCTCCCCTCCTGGCTTCACAAAGGTAGAGTGAATCAATATTTTCTTTTTGTGCCCATACCACCTTGAAAATTCACCAAGACAGCATATGTCATACAGGTTTTACCTGTTTGTGACTCTCTCATGATTCATTCATCCCAGCATCTGCAGGCTCCATGTAAGTTACACTCCTCACCCCTCACATCACAAACACTTCCCTGACGTCATTTCCATTAGCAACACCAGAACTGTGTGCAATCTCTGCCTATCGTAAGAGCCAGCAACATCTAATTCCTTTCAATAGAAAACCAAAGGTTGAGTTTCCACATCAGAAAAACTCCATACACAGCATCTATCTAGGGTTAGTAACTCCGCAAGAGGAAATTATTCCAGATAACAAATGCTACATCACAGAAAATGTCCTAGGTGTAAAATTATTCCTTTTATGGAAGCCTGGGCAATCAGACTCAAACAAGATGTCATGGGTGAATCATTATAATGTTATTATCATGTGCAGGAGCAATGGGAATGCCCATTATTCCAGATATGATATGCGGTTTCCTACAAATATATTCTCATTCCAGCTTAACCTGACAATAAGAAGTAACTGGGGCTGAAAGGAAGCCATGGGCCTATCACTAAAAGGCTCTGTGATTAAGTAAGTTCCCTTAAGTTACACCAAATAACTACCAGGTCACCTGAGGAGACAAACTCATCAGTGTAATACAGAGATGAAGGGTTAGAGCAGAGGTACTTCAACTCTGACCTCATCTATGCCTCAGAATTCTGAGACAAATGTTAGGCCATCTTCGAACTCTCCTCTCCCTGAGAGGCATCCCATGCATCACCAAGTTCTAGCCACTTCACCTCTAAAATCTCAAGCCTTGCCTCGTGGCACTTGGCTGGCTGAGTCGGTATAGCATATGACCCTTTTTTTTTTTTAAGATTTTATTTATTTATTTGACAGAGGAAGACACAACAAGAGAGAAGGAACACAAGCAGGGGGAGTGGGAGAGGGATAAGCAGGTTTCCCGCCAAGCAGGGAGCCCGATGTGGGACTCAATCCCAGGACCCTGGCATCATGGTCTGAGCTGAAGGCAGACACCAAACAACTGAGCCACCCAGGCACCCTGAGCATGTGACTCTTGATCTTAGGGTCATGAGTTTGAGCCCCACTTTGAGTGTTGAGATATAAAATCTCAAGCCTTGCCTCTCCTGTTCATCTCCAATGCCAGTGCTTCCATCTAAATCACTCATGGCTCACTTCTCCTGGGAGTTACAGAGTAGAGGAGACTCCCAAAGTGGAGAGAAGTATCTGTTCCATCTTCGCTCTCTCTTCACCTTTCTCATATATATCTTTACTTCAGAACACATTATAAGGCTTTCTTCCTGTATCTGCCTGTCAACTAGCTTCCCAGCCTCCAGTCTTCATGGTGGGCCCTCTTTAACATCACTGATAGCATTATTCTGACCCCATTATGCTGCGGAGAAGGAAAATAAATCATATCACTCTCACTTTAAAATCTGCTGCAGAATTCCAACTGCCAGCAGCATGCACCTCAGTCTTGTCTCTACCCATCTCTTACCCTTGCCCCTCTAGCTGCCTCTTAAGCATCTGATAGGTATTAGACAAAGTGATGACCCCAGACTCCCAGAAAGAGCCATTCACACAGCTTCCTTTCCAAGTGCACTCTTAAAGGTGGCAAAACACAGCTTAGAGGCCCCCTCTGTCATGGGGCCTCTCTGACTTAAGGTATTCTCACACAGCACTCTCTTCAAATGTCTGACAGTTTTCTAGGTGCTAGAATCCCACATTTATACTTTTCCCACTAGGCTATGGAAGATGATTTAATGGCCAGCATTAGCTAATAAAGATCTAAAGTCATACATCCTGTAGTCAAGTATCTGGTGACTAGATTAGCCACCAAGAACGAAAAAAGGAAGCACAGCAGAAAGTTACCCCTTTCATCATAAAAGTTTATGAATTAGTAGGAACCCCTGGGTGGTACAGTCAGTATTAAGTGTCTAACTCTTGGTTTTGGCTCAGGTCATGATCTCAAGGTTGTGAGATCAAGCCCCACATCAGGCTCTCTTCTCAGCGAGGAGTCTGCTTAAGACTTTTTCTCCCTCTCCTCCCGCTGCCTCTCCCTCCTGTGCTCACTTGCTTTCTCTTCAATAAATTTTTAAAAAGTGTATGAATTAGTAATATTCCATTAAAGCCCTTAAAATAGAGCCCTAAAACTACCTCCCATAAACCTATAGGTTCCAAGTCACTCTACAAAATTCCTCAGCAGTTCACTTCTCAAAACTGTGTCAGAAATAGTTTTCAGGATGAATATCAGTAATCTGATGAAATGCAGTGTAGACAATGGGCCAAAGTTAATCTAAAATTCTTATGTTATCCAAAGTTTGCATTTCTTGTTACCTCTATTTCTTTTAGGCCTGGGCCTATTTCTTCTGCCTCACACCTGTACCAACTTCAGTATTACACCTCTACATTGCATCAGACCTTCTTGAAGGCAGCCAAAACCTTACCTGAGCTGAGATGCCAATGAGGAGCAGCCACTTCTGGTACTCATCAGTCCGGTAGTGGATCATCTGGCACCCTGCCAGACTGGCATGTCTATCAAACATCTTCATGGGTTGAGAGTCACCTTCCATGCTCCAGTGGTAGACTGTGGTCTCAGTCACCAGGGCAACAGTGTTTACAGAGACCCATTTCCAGAATATCACCTCTTCTGCCATTGTATGAGACTTCATTTTACTCTTCATCTCAATATTAAAGATTTGAAGTGTCTTCCCAGCTAGTATTTGATGTGATGAAGATTAGAGAAAGATAAATTAAAAATCTAAAAGACAAATTCTTACACTCTTAATCTGAATCCTTTTAATATTATTTTAAGTTGTACTACTTATAGGTAATTTGATTAAGAAGGGAAAAGAGCTGCCTGAGTGCAATTAACCACACTTTGATGTCTTAATATTGAGAAAAGCCTTCTTCCTCAGAAGAATATAAAAGTGTATGAATAACAATTAGAAATTAGTTCTTTTGAAGCAACTATCAAGAGAATCAATTTTAAATTGGTATCTTCTAGTTTTAAAATAGTTTCCTGGGTAAGTTAGCAAAAACAAGACATTCTTTCTTTGTCTGGTGCCTCCAACTTTCAGGAAAGAATACCATCATCCCTTCAAATTAAACAACTTCTCCAGAAAACAGGGTCATTTTGTCTTAAATTTTAGACTAGTGATGTCAAACAGAATTTTCTACAACATTGGAAATGTTTTGCACTTGCACTTCTAGTATGGAAGACCCTAGCTACACATGGCTATTAGGTACTTGAAATGTGTCTGCTAAGACACATTTAAGGAAACTGAACTTTTACTTTCATTTAAGTTTAATTAATTTAAATTGAAATAGCTTCACATGGCTAGCATCCAATGGGACAGCTAGGTTCTAGAAAAAGACTTTAGCATCCATCCTCTGGCAAGAGACTCCTGTTGTTTCCACCTCTGATAAAAAGCTAAGTTCTGATCTTTGTATCTATGCAAAACTCAGAGCTAACATGAAATACTGCTTCCTCCCAAATCAGGACCAACACAAGGATTATTTCTCTGACCACTTCTACCTGGCACTGTATTGGATATCCTAGCTACTGTAATAACACGAGAAAAGTGAAAGGCATAAAGATGAAGGAGGAAATAAAACTGCCTTTATTCACAAACAACTTTTACAAAGAAAATCCTAAGGAATTTACAAATCTACAAAGCCATTATCAGAACTAATAGGCGACTATTAACAATACTGCAGGGTATGAGGTCAATATACAAAAATATCAATTGAATTCCCAGATGCCAGCAGCAAACAATTTGGAAATAAAATTTTTAAAAGAACTGTAATATCACTAAAAGGAAAACAAAGTCCCTGCCAACCAAGAATCCTATATCCAGCAAATCTGTCTTTCAAATACGAGGGAGAAATCAAGACATTCTAAGATAGAGAGAAGTTAAGGCAGTTTGTTACCACAGCACTAAAGGAAGTCCTGCAGACTGAAATGAAAGGACATTATATAGTAATTTAAAGCCATATGAATAAATAAAGATCCCAATAAAGGTAAATACATGGGTGATTATAAAAGCTTGTACTTTTGTAACTTTGGCTTATAACTCTACTTTTTGTTTTCAACATGATTTAATAGACTAAAACATTACAAAAATCACTGAGTATTATAACTGGTTTGTAACTACACTTTTTGTTTTCTATATAACTCAAGAAATGAATGCATTAGAAAGAATTAATGTATGCTTTTGGACAAATTATGTATAAAGATGTAATTCTGTGACAGTAACAATAAAAGAGGTGGGAATGGAGATGTAAAAGTACAGACTTTTTGTATGTTATTGATGTTAAACTGGCAAAATTTCAAATTAAACTGTTACAACTTCAGGATGTTAAACGCAGTCCCCAAAGCAAATAAATAAATAAACAAACAAACAAAAAACAGCTATAGAATGTACACAAAAGAAACAAGAAGAAATTTAAATGTTTTCACTGAAAAAAAATCAACTAAACATAAGCAAAGATAGTAATACAGGAAATGAAGGACAAAAAAGCATAAAGTATATGAAAAACAAATAGTGAAATGATAGAAGTCCTTCCTCATCATTAATACATTAACTGTAAATGGATCAAAAGATACAGACTGGCAGAACAGATATAAAAACATGATTCAACTATATGCTGTCTACGAAGACTCACTTTAGATCCAAAGACACAAAGAGGTCAAAATGAAAGGATGAAAAAAGATATTCCATGTAAATTGTAATCAAAAGAGAGCAGGGATGGTTAATTTCAGACAAAATAAACTTTGAATCAAAGAAGATTGCAAGCAACAAAGAAATACATCATGCTAAGTGAAATAATCCAATCATAAAAAACCAAATACTGTATGATTCTACATATATTAGGTAGGTAGACCAGCCAAAATCATAGAGACAGAAAGTAGAATGGTGGTTCTAGGGACTGGAAGAGAAAGGAATGAGCAGTTACTGTTTAATGAGTACAGTGTTTCAGTTTTGCAGAAGTAAAATAGTTCTGATCTTAATGGGTGTACAACAATATGAATATATTTAATACCACTGAACTATACACTAAAAAATAGTTAAGATAATAAACTTCATTATATTTGGCCACAACCCTTTTTTTAAAAAAAGATTTTATTTACTTATTTGACAGACAGAGATCACAAGTAGGCAGAGAGGCAGGCAGAGAGAGAGAAGGAAGCAGGCTCCCTGCTGAGCAGAGAGCCCGATGTGGGGCTCGATCCCAGGACCCTGAGATCATGACCTGAGCCAAAGGTAGAGGCTTTAACCCACTGAGTCACCCAGGCATCCCACAACTCTTTTTTTTTGTAAGATTTTATTTATTTATTTATTTGACAGAGAGAGAGAGAGAGATCACAAGCAGGCAGAGAGGCAGGCAGAGAGAGAGGGGAAATCAGGATCCCCGCTGAGCAGAGAACCCAATGCAGGGCTTGATCCCAAGACCCTGAGATCATGACCTGAGCCCAAAGCAGAGGCTTTAACCCACTGAGCCACCTGGGCGCCCCATCAACAACACAACAACACAACAACACACTTCTAAATAACTCATGGGTCAAAGAATAAATTACAAAGAAAATTAGAAAATATGTTGGAATGAATGAAATAAAAAGCACAACATATAAATTTTGGGGTTTCAGCTAAGGGAGTAGGTAAAGAAAAATACATAATCTTAAACGTCAAGATCAGAAAAGAGTATCTCAAATCAATAAAGTAAGTTTCCACCTTAATAAACTACAAAAAGAACAAACTAAACCCAATGCAACAAAAAATAAAAATTAAGAGTAGAACAAAAATCAAGGAAAGAAAACAGAAAAATAATAAAAGAAAATCAATAAAACAAAAAGTTGGCTTTTCACAACAATCAAGAAAATGGGATGCTTGGGAGGCTCAGTTAAGTGCCTGCCTTTAGGTCAGGTCATGATCCCAGCACCCTGGGATTGAGTCCTGCACTGGTCTCCTTACTCAGTGAGGAGCCTGCTTCTCCCTCTGTCTACTGCTTCCCCTGCTTGTACTCTCTCTGACAAATAAATAAAATCTTAAAAATAAATAAATAAAAGGGCACCTGGGTGGCTCAGTGGGTTAAAAATTCTGCCTTCAGCTCAGGTCATGGTCTCAGGGTCCTGGGATCGAGCCCCACTTTGGGCTCTCTGCTCAGCAGGGAGCTTTCTTCCCCCTCTCTCTCTGCCTGCCTCTCTGCCTACTTGTGATCTCTCTCTGTCAAACGAATAAATAAAATCTTTTAAAATAAATAAATAAAATCTTTTTTTAAAAAAGATTTTATTATTTATTTATTTGACAGAGAGAAATCACAAGTAGATGGAGAGGCAGGCAGAGAAAGAGAGGGAAGCAGGCTCCCTGCCGAGCAGAGAGCCCGATGCGGGACTCGATCCCAGGACCCTGAGATCATGACCTGAGCTGAAGGCAGCGGCCTAACCCACTGAGCCACCCAGGCGCCCCAATAAATAAAATCTTAAAAAAAAAAAAAAAACTATTTTGAAAAATACGAAGTTGAATTACCAATACTATCTGGTTTCAAACTTACCATAAAGCCACGGTCATCAAGTAATGGCACAAGGCTGGGCATATGGATCAATGAAATAGAAATGAGAGCCCAGAAATAGATCTTTCTATTCAGGGTCAATTGACTTCTATCAAAGATGCCTAGATAATTCATTGGGGAAGAACAGTGTTTTCAACAAATGGTTCTGGGTGGGACAACTGAATGCCCTTATTCCACCAAAAAAGAAGGGAGGAGGAGGGGAAAAGGAAGGAGGCGGTGACAGAGGTGACAAGGAAGAAGAAGTCAAAGAGGAAGGAGATGAGGAAGAAGAAGAAGAAGCAGCAGTAGCAGCAGCAGCTTACCACACACCATACACAAAAATTAACTCAAAACACACTATGGACCTAAATGCAAGAATTAAAACTAAAAAACCATTAGAAGAAAAAACAGAAAATCATGATCTTGGGTTAGGCTAAACACTCACAGGTAGGACTCCAAAATCAAGATCCATTAAAGAAAAAAACCTGGTAAACTGCAGTTTATCAAATTTAAACTTTTTTCTTTAAAAGATACACTAGGAAAATAAAAAAATAAGATACAAATTGGGAGAAAATATGTAGATCACATAGTTGGTAAGTAATTTATATCCAGAATATATAAAGAACCCTCAACATTCAATAAGACAAATAAGCCAGCTAAGAAATGGACAAAAGATTTAAACAGACATTTCTCTAACAAGATACATGAGTGGCTAAAAAAGTAAAGTAAAAAAGATATACAAATGGAACTGCTATAATAAAAAAAGATAATATCAGTATCAAGTTTGCATATATGTTTAAAAAAACTAGAATGCTCATACCTTGTTGGCAAGAATGTAAAATGGTAGTCATTCTGGAAAATAGTTTGGTGGTATCTTAAAAAAGCTAAAAAAAATTATCATATGATCCAACAATTCCACTCCTAGGCATTTACCCAAGAAAAATGGAAATATACATCCACATAAAGACTTGAAGGCAAGTATGCACAGCAGCAATATCCTTAATGGCCAAAAACTGGTACCAATCCAAATGGTACCTGGTAAACTGAGAAACAAAATGTGATATATCCATTGAATAGTGGAGTACAGGAATCTTACTCACACATAAAAAACTAACTACTGATTTAAGCTACAGTGTGGACGAACCTCAAACATACTATGCTAACTGAAGGAAGCCAGGTATAAAAGACTGTATGTTGTATGATTTATTTGAAATGTCCAGAAATGGCAAATCTATAAAGCCAGAAAACAGATCAGTAGCTGCCTAGGGCTGAGGAAGTGGAAAATGACTGCAAAGAGGAATAAAGGAACTTTTGGGGGTAGTAGAAATGTTCTAAAACCAGAGCATGGTGGCGGTTCCATAGCTCAATAAATTTACTAAAAACATTGAACTCTACGCTTAGAGTAAGTGGATTTTATGGCATTTAAATTATACCTGAATAAAATGGTTAAGAAAGAAAAAAGACTAGACTAGAAGTTCAACTGTAGGATGGGAGTAACTTTTAGTTTCAAATAGCCTGGGATCACAGAGGAAATTTCCTCTAGTTCGAAAACTTGTCAAGCTCTCCTTGACTGGTTAAAAAGAACTTGTTTTACATGATGTGCCAAATATTTAGCATCACAAAGAATAAAACAAAACAAGAAAACCCTACCAAATCTCCTTTGGGAATCAATCTGCGGTCAGATTCCAGTTGCCAGGGTAAAGAATGTGCTACCACAAGGGGGCTCCATCTCACCACCTCTCCCCTCCCTACCCGGGCCAAGAGCTAATTGCTAGGCTGGCACTATTATTATAAGCCTTTATGCAACCTACCACTAAAAATTAAGGGGGAAAGGTAGAGTTTGCAAAAGAAACACATATGACTACTCAAAGTGCTACGATTCATAATAAAAGTAAAAAATATACTTGGACCAGTAATGCAAGTAGTCAGTCAACTTTTTCTATTTAGGGATATATAGGATCTTTGACTTGTAACTGTTTTTACAACTCTTTAAAAATATAAAAACTGGGGCGCCTGGCTGGCTCAGTCATTAAGCATCTGCTTTTGGCTTGGGTCATGATCCCGAGGTCCTGGGACCAAGCCCCACATCAGGCTCTCAGCAGAGAGTCTCCTTCTCCCTCTCCCACACCCCCTGCTTGTGTTCCCTCTCTCACTGTCTGTCCCTCTCTAGCAAATAAATATATAAAATCTTCTAAAAATAAATAAATAAAAATATAAAAACCATTCTTATTTGGGACTGTACAAAACCGAACAGTTTACTGATCCCTCACTTAGAGTACTAATGTTCCATTAGGATGATGAGCAACTGCTGATGAATTCTAACCCCCACCCCCTACTGCTTCCTGATCTTTAGTCAAAGGTAAAATTGTATCTCTGGTTTTAAAATGTTCACCACAAAAGCACCAGTAGAGACAGTTTGAAGAGAGACTGGGGTGAGTGAATCTGCTCTAAGTTTCTCCAGAAGGATGGGCAGTGATATGGGCTGAGCATCTCAGGAGCTCTCAGCCAAATAAAAGGACAAACTGTGAAGGCAGACCTTTTTTAAAAAGAGGTCCTTCTCATCACGAGTCCCTTTCCAATCACAAGACATCACCAGTCAAAATGAGGTCTGTGAGATTCAAGACCAGTACCCTTGACTTCACTTTCATGCTTTCACACTGGGACCTATGCAGCAGCTAAGTCATATGAAACAATAAAAGTATAATTAAATTATCTCAGTAATTCAGCGACTGTACAAATACCTTAAAAAAAAAACAGTTTTCTTCATTTTGGTCTAGGGTCTTTGAAACACAGTGCTACCCTTGCTCACAATTTATACAAGATCATCCTAATGGCCACAAGATTGCAGTAAAAATAGGATACTTAAAATTTTTTCAATTTGGTTCCACAGCTCACACTTCCTCATACAAAAGAAAACAGCACTCAATTACTATAGCTGAAAAAAATTCATATGAACACCGAGAATGGAAAAAAAATAGGAGCAGCCCCTGGTCCTCACATCCAGGCCATGTTGCTCTCCTAGTGGCCATAAACCATCTCAGAGAACACCAACTTCAGACAAGTCCCTCTAAGACCATGATAAAGTGAGACAAAACAATTTTACTAACTACAGACAAAAACAAGGTAAATGTCACTTCAGAATTTTACTAAGTTCAGACAAAAACAAGGTAAATGTGCAACGCACAAAATACCAAACAGCCCCTCTCATGGCTACTACTTCTTTAACCAATGCCAACTTTATCTTCACTCTATGCCCTTCCTTATAGCTAAGATTCATTGAGATAACCTAAGTATAAAATTAGTCCCACTTTCTAACAGCACCCAATCTACAGCAAACTCGTGTTTCCTTAGACCATCCCCAAATCACCCAATGAAATCCCAAATCCTACAAAAGGTTCTTCTAACACCTTCTAATAATAGTGTGATACGTCCAAGCTCCCCATGGTGTGGTTTTGCCCTTTCTGAAACAAGTAATAAACCCAACTTGTTCAACTTCAGATGTGTTGCCAGTGGCCTTTGGTGGGAGGGGACTGACAGTATTAAATCGTGAGTTCTCTCCATTCCCCTACCACACTTCAAAAACCGCCTCCAGGAGATGCACGGTGCACACCGGTAAAGAGAACTGTATCAGAGGACCAGGAAGACTAAAATGCTGGCCATCTCTGAGACCCACAGAGAATATACCAAACACCAAACAACATGATAGATAAGATCTCTCAAAAATATTGCAAACTAGAAAATACAGAAAAGCCAAAAGAATCATGAAGAATCCATAAAGGTTGGCCATTTTTTCAACTAAAATTAGTTTATACCATTTACACTACATGTTCAAAAAAATATTTTTTAAAATATTTATTTATTTGACACAGAGAGAGAGAGAGAGAGAGAGATCACAAGTAGGCAGAGAGGCAGGCAGACGGGGAGGGGGAAGCAGGCTCCCTGCTGAGCAGAGAGCCAATGTGGGGCTCCATCCCAGGACCCTGAGATCATGACCCAAGCCAAAGGCAGAGGCTTAACCCACTAAACCACCCAGGCGCCCCCAAAATATTCTGACAAGAAAAAGAGTTGATAGAAGAAAAGATCATTTAAAATTTTTTTAAAAATCAGCTTTTTAAAAAAAATATAAAGTTCATAACTTCCAGATGTCCATTTACCTAGTGAAAGGACAAAGTAGACCCTATTTCTGTAACAAAATAGGAGCACAGGCAAAGCTAATATTCATCATTTACTAATTTTAGCTCCAGAAAGAACTTTCACTTTTCAAGGTAAGTGATAATACACCTTGCATAAAATATTAACAAGTCCAGTATATACATAACCCTTTCAATTTCCCAAATCACAGCAATATGAAAAGATTCTATATTCTCAAATAACTACAAGGTTTCAAGTACCCAATATTCCCTGAGTTCAAGGAAGCAAAATTCTATTAAACAACAGCTATACTGTTATCGATGAGTTTCACAAGAGAAGTAGTACCTTGGCTCATACTCTAGGATGTTTGGAGCACCAGTGTAAAGCAGCCCATCATGAGGTCCAGGGCACCACACGGTCCTCCTGGTGAACATGTGCAGTGTGGTGTTGGCCCTTCCAGATTTAACAGTCATAAGGATGAGGCCCTGGGCATTCGCTCCCTCCTGTATTTGGCTATACGCATGATGTCACAAAAAACTCAGGTGCTCAGGAACCTCTCATTAAATGAGGTATGTAAAACATAGCTTTGGCTAAAACTTTTGGAATTAAGTTTAATATTATTGATGACATTTTCCTGTGAGTTTATTGACAGTTGTCTGCTATTTAAGGTAACAGAGCAGGTCAAGTGAGGCAAAATTCCTTTCTGAAAATCCCATCAAGCTTACCTTTCAGAGCTATCACCTTAGAGGCTGGATTCATGATGGCACTTTCAGCAGAGATGGGCCGCCTGATTGGCGCCATTGGATCGTTCATGTCAATAATCACTACCTGAGCCTGTTCACCAACCTTCTCTCGGACACATATAAACTTATCAGATTCCATGGTCAGTGTACTGAATCCAATGTTGGCTGGATTAATTCCCAGGTTTTGGAGCTAAAGAGAAAAGAAACATTTGATTTAAAAGTAAGTCTTTCCTCTCTGAAACAGATTAAATCTAGCCCATTATTTAGGGAAGTTTAACAGAAGGAAGAGGAAAAGTTAAGTAAGAATTTAGAAAAAACTTAACATCAAGTGATTATTCAAGGCAAACACTGACTTGTTTTTCTATACTTTTAGTAAGTACGGGCAATGCATCAACAGCAGGCCATGAATCAACTCTCAAGGAGCCTACAATCCCACAGGCTGATGAGAACACACAAGATTAAGAATAAAACCAGGAAGAGGGAAGGATGCCATCAGAGCCAGAGACAGGAAGATACCAGCTGGGAGGGGGTGGAGAAGGCCAAAGGTCAAAAGGTCTAGTACATTTTGGAGGTAGACAGATTGCTTGAACTCATGTACAACTTAAATCAGGCACCTTTCTCCAAAGACCACTTCATAGATAGTGCCTGGTTTAAATAAAAACCTATTAATGAGATAAGCTTCAATGAAAAACCCTGGGGAAAACACAGACTCAGGAAATTTCTATCACCCCTATGAAGAACCATACTTATTTCTATAAAATTCTCTTGCCCCCATTTACCTACAAGTATCTTTGTTTCTAAACATTGTTCTGCTCAACTCAAACCCTACTGCTCCTGACTTAACCCTTTAGTAACTGTTACCCTGTGTGAATTTGTATAAAGTTTATGCTAACAACAAAGATTAGGGACAACTTGTTAAAAATAACTACCAGCCTTTGGAAGAAGCACAAATGAGGCTGTTCATACTGCTAGTATAATTCTTAATCCTATCATATTTTTCCCCCACTAACTCCTCAAAAGCAGGGACTCTATCTTACTTGTTTCTTGTGATACAGAGTCTAGACATACCGAGTATTCCAGCTGCTGAGCAGAACAGGCTGGAGGACAACAGGTCACCTCATCTGACCTTTCTGCTAACTCAGGAGGCAAGTTATGCCACACACAATTTACACTAATGCAACACACAGTTTTTAGATTAAGACATCTTCCCAGAATCACAATGCTGATTAATGATGGGGACAGTTGTGAATAAAGCTCATGCTCTGAACCACAATACTGAGTTGTTTGAAATTCACATTTTATTTTCACACATCTGAAGTAGCAGCTTAATGCAGTAAATGTAGTGAATGAAAGTTGAGACTTTTTCATAGCAAGTAATTTTCACACATTCATTCCATAAATAAGTACTGAAAACATACTACCTACTAGCCACTAACTAGACTCTGAAAACAGTAAGATACATAAGATATAGTCACACTATTCAGAGCCCACAGACTGTGGAGACTAACCATTACTATTAGGTTAAACTATATGAAGTTGCTGATAAGAGGGCAATGAAATGTTCCATTGGGAGCAGAGGTGGGGAGTGGGGAGGAAGGAAGTAAACAGGGTGAAGTAAGTTCCCAAGAGACCTACACGGTCTCCTTTATTTTTTATTATGAATTATTGTAAACATTATACTATATAAGCATATAGTAAATTTAGAGAGCACCCTAACATTCAAACACCCAACACCCAACACTGTCAAATCTTTACATATCAGAGCCATATACTTAAGTGGGCCCAGATTTTCTAAATTTTCACTTTATTCTTAGTTTGGGGATCATTTTGAATTAATATGGCAACATTCTGATTTCAACTCCAAATATCAAGAAATACCTATACCCAATCTCCTGAGCACAGTACGTTCTTAAATATTAGTGACTGAGTCCAGCCAAACACAGGACAATCCCACCAAAATAACTTTTACATCCAAAATATCAAATACCGGGGCGCCTGGCTGATCAGTCAGTTGAGCCTCCAACTCCTGATTTCACCTCAGGTCATGATCTCAGGTCGTGGGATCAAGCCCTGCGGTGGGCTCCACGCTCAACAAGGGAAGGGTTCTGTTTTGGATTCTCCCTCTTGCTCTCCCCACTGTGCATGCATGCCTCTCTCTCTCTGTATATATATAAATAAATCATAAATTAAAAAGTAAAGAAACAGGGCGCCTGGGTGGCTCAGTGGGTTAAGCCGCTGCCTTCGGCTCAGGTCATGATCTCAGGGTCCTGGGATCGAGTCCCGCATCGGGCTCTCTGCTCAGCAGGGAGCCTGCTTCCCTCTCTCTCTCTCTCTGCCTGCCTCTCCATCTACTTGTGATTTCTCTCTGTCAAGTAAATAAATAAATAAATAAATAAATTTTTTAAGAATATAAATTCAAAAAAATAAAAAGTAAAGAAATAAAATATCAAATACCGCTAAGCTTTACTCCATATGCAGAAACAGAATTCCAAAGAAGTGGTGTACTCAAAGTGATTTTTTCTTATTAGTTAGAAGCTGTAACTAAGGACTCCTGATTCCTACAATAATTACTCTGAAAGGTAACCTAGATACACATTTAAAACAGTCCATATACGAGTTACGCAAAAGTACACAAGACACTATCTAATAATCCTTTTCTGTTCTCAAGACCTGCAATTAAATGAATCCAAATTCAAATCTGACACTGGGGAAAACATAAAAAGAAATTACTCATCCAACAGTCCTGTGGTTTCTATATTTAAGGGGTTTAGGGACAGTAGTCTGAATGGGGAGGGTTGCAGCTGTGTTTATACAGGGACGTTGGTGAAAACACCAATTGCCCATATCAAAGAGCCAAAACATTCCAGTTGCACTGAACATCCCAGGTTTTCATGCCTCTTGTCTTTGAAGATGCTAGTCCTTTCTCCCTCTGTATATGTCTCCTCAGACTCATTCACTGCCTTTTCACTGTGTCCAGCACATGGATGTTCAATAATTAATTAGTAAAGAAGTTACAAGTTTTAGGCAGTTAAGAAAATAATTTAAAGTAACATGGGGTGCCTGGGTGGCTCAGTGGGTTAAAGCCTCTGCCTTCAGCTGAGGTCATGATCCCAGGGTTTTGGGATTGAGCCCCACATCAGGCTCTCTCCTTAGTGGGGAGCCTCCTTCCCCCTCTCACTTTCTACCTGTCTCTCTGCCTACTTGTGATCTCTGTCAAATAAATTTTTTAAAAAATCTTTAAGGTAACTTAAAAATATAGATTTTATATGTTAAACTTATCAGCAAGTTTTTTCCTAGCTTAAAGAGGGAGCTCTGTAAATGAGGACCTATGAAGGTCTTTTCTAGAACTAACCTAAAATTCTAGGACTAGGTTAGTTCAGGGTACTTTAAAAATTACATTTTTATTATGCTTTACAGAACTTCTCTCAAATTACATCAACGTACGTTTTCTGTATTTTAAAACCAATGCATAAGACCCTATATTTATACCTGTTAAATGTCAACTAGTTGGATTCCAGCCTGTCAAGATCTGCTTGGATTCTAATTTTGTCATTGAACTTTGCCAACCCAGCTCTGCGGCATCCTTCTTTAGCCAGCCGAAAGAGATCGTAATCTCCCCCTGGCATGGAGGCCACCAGCAGGCCTCAGCCAAGAGATGCAAAAGAAGAAAATATAGAACAGACTGAAAGGAATAGATTCGGGGAAACAGCAAGGGAAAGCAAAGAAATATTTATAGGATGGGGTGACTGGTGTCAACAACCACTGCCCCAGAAGGATATTAGTAAGCAACACTGTCGAATACATGCTGCAATCTATATGTAATCTTCAAAGAAAGATCTTCAAACTCTGTTAAGTTACAAAAGCAAAAGGAGGGGAATTTTATAACAAAATTCTTTTAATCATTTTTTGAAAGATATAATGGTTTTCTTAATAGTAGTTTCATCTGGGAAAAGAGACCTAGTTTTTGAACAGAAAGGTTTAATTTTCTTTTCTTTTTTTAACAGATTTTATATATTTATCAGAGAGAAAGAGAGAGAACAAGTGCATAAGCAGGTGGAGCGGTAGGCAGAGGGAGAAGCAGGTTCCCCACTGAACAAGGAGCCTGATGTGGGACTCCATCCCAGGACCCTGGGATCATGAACTGAGCTGAAGGAAGACGCTTAACTGACTGAGCCACCTAGGCATCCAGAAAAGTTTAATTTTCATTTATATGTTCTATCTGGGGTTATTCTTCCCATGTATATATATGACTTCAAAACTTGTTCCACACACACTTTGCCCTAGCTACAGACTTTGCTCAAGAACCTGGTGGAAAGGGACCTTGACTAAGATCCTCCTAGCACATGGTAACTATTTTAACCCAATAAATTCAAAAAGTACTTGTGTAGTTTGGGGATTTTGAACATTTAAATATGTTCTATGGTGATAACTGATTCTTCTAAGGAGGACCTGTCCAAATTAACTTAATATTTGCTCAATTACCATGTCACTGTTGGGATTCTCTCGAAAAGGCTGACCCTTCCACACACCCTGGGTGACTGGGTTGTTACTTTCTTCACTTCATAAATAAGAAAAGCAGAAGGTAAATGGCTGGCCCACTATCTACTTCCAAAACAAGTCCACCCAGAGTAAAATGTAACAGTTTACACAAGACCTTAAAAACATTTTACATGGGTGCACAACAATTTCAGGGCAGAAGGAGACTAGCGTTGTTTGTCTTAGTATACCAAAAACCATTTCACAAAATACAATGGCAATGTAATGGTAACATAAACCAAACATGTACTAGGCTGTGAGTACAGCTTTTTTTTTTTTTAAAGATTTTATTTATTTATTTGACAGAGATCACAAGTAGGCAGAGAGGCAGGCGGGGTGGGGGCAGGCTGAGCAGAGAGCCCAATGCGGGGCTCGATCCCAGGACCCCAGGATCATGACCTGAGCCGAAGGCAGAGGCTTTAACCCTCTGAGCCACCCAGGTGCCACGAGTACAGCATCTCTTTTCAGAGTGATTCCCTGGGGCCTCTCCAGCAGACACAGGTGCCCATGACTGTTTTCTTTTCTTTTCTTTTCTTTTTTTAAGATTTTATTCATTCATTTGACAAAGAGAGACACAGCAAGAGAGGGAACACAAGCAGGGGGAATGGAAGAGGGAGAAGCAGACTCCCCACGGAGCAGGGAGCCGGATGCAGGGCTCGACTACTGACCCCCTCACTCCTATAATTTATACAGATCCTCTTGGCAGACTCTGTATCTGTTAAAAACATCACCTCAGAGATATGCTACATATCAAAACCTTGAGGAAATGCATTTATATGTTCTCTGTGTACTGAGCTGTGTCACATTTCAAAACTCTTACAAACTATTCCTCTTCTGAATCAAGGTGTCACTGGTTTTTAGCCCTTTAGCTTTTTTCCATTCTCAGCTTAAAAAGCAACAACCTTCAAACTTAGATATCTGAATATAAAAAAGTTCAAACAGTACACCGAAGAAAAATATTTCTGCAGAACTAGTCCACCACTCAACAGGAGGATGGTAGGATAAGTAAAATTAAATAAATTGCTACAATCTCAAGCTGAAGTGGAAGAATGCTTTATTATAACGCATTAGATATAGAAGTACAGCTTCTGCTCTGGGTACATTCCTGAAAAGTTGATTGTAGAATAAAAGTTCCTATACACTAATTTTTTTTTAAAAGATTTATTTATCTCAGGGAGGGGCAGAGGAAGGGGGAGAAGGAGGATCCCAAGCAGAACCTCCTGCTGTGCACGAAGTACCCCCTCCAACCCTGGGGCTCAATCCCATGACCCCAGATCATGAACCCACCCAAAATCAAGAGTTGGAGGCCCAACCAACTGAGCCACACAGGCGCCACTTCCCCATATGCTGATTTCTATTTTCCCAGTGACCATTATAAAATGATTGTTTTAACCTCTGGGAAAAATCTGGCCCAAGATTTTTCATATGAAACCAACCAAAGTGCTCGCTTCGGCAGCACATATACTAAAATTGGAAACCAACCAAAATTAAAAACAGAAAAAAGATAACTAGATTCACAAAATATAAAGTGATATGGTAGACAAAACAGGCAAGGGTTGTGTGGCAGAAACAAAATGTGAGATAAGTAGGAGTATTCTTAATAAAGTAGACTTACAGTAAAATGGTCACAGGTGAGCTATATGGAGGGCCTAGAAAAGCCTATAAACTGTTAATAGACAATCTACATTACAACTAGTCAGTCATTGATTATACAAACATTTCAATATGGAACTGGTTTCATTCCTTCAAAGATATCAGGGCCTGTTATGTACTAGGCAGTGGTAATACAACTGCAGATAGGAGATCCTGAGATTGCAGTCCAGTAGGGGAGGTGACCACCTATACACCATATGGTTAGGGCCATCATGAGAGAAGCCCCAAAACTCTGGGGGCACACAGGAAGGCTCCTAATTCTGACATATCAGGGATAGCTTCCTGTCACTTAAGCAGAAGGCTAAGTAGGCCTTGGCTGGGTAATAAGAATGAGGAGAAGAGGGCACCTGGGTGGCTCAGTCAGTTAAGCATCTGCCTTCAGCTCAGGTCATGAGCCCAGGGTCCTGGGATCAGGTCCCACATCGGGCTCCCTGCTTGGAGGGAAGTCTGCTTCTCCCTTTGCCCCTACCCCCTGCTTCTGTGCACTCTTCCTCTCATTCTTGCTCTCAAATAAATAAAAGTGAAATTTTAAAAAAAGGGGAGGGGGGAGAATGTTCTGGAAAGAGGCAATAAGCCCACAGGTAAGAGTGTTGGGCTCCAGAGAAGGTCCTGAAGGACCAGACGGTGAAAAGCAAGAAAGCTGAGCAGGTGCTGGATTAGGCAGGGCTTTATAAGGCATTGAGGAGTCTGGCATTTTCATCCTGGAAGCAAAAGGGAAGCATTCACTGATGAACTTTAAGCCTTTGAGAAAATCTCTTTGCCTGTGTGCTAGAGAAGGGAAGGCAAGACTAGAGGTAGATGACCAGAGACAAAGTTAGTGCAGCCATTTAGGTGAGCAATGTCATCATAGTCCAGGGTCATATTTCAGGGTCATGTCCAAGCTAAGAGTAGCAGAATAATGCCCAAAATACATAGGAGAAAGAACCAGCAGGTTAGGGAGAAGTCATGGCTGTCTCCTAGGTTCTTGGCTGGAAACTGGAGAAGATACACATTTGGAGAGAAAGAAGAGCCCTATTTTGGAACATGATGTGTTGTTTGAAGAACGTATGGATCATCCAATGGCCTTCTGCAGGGGCCAGCTGTCATAGTGGCAGTAACGACTGACAAGAATAGAGCATTTTGTTATGTACTAGACACTGTCCCACATCTTACATTTATCACATTTATTAACTCAAAATGTCACAATAGCTCTATGAAGTAAAAACTATACCCTTTATCTCTGTATTATAGATATAGAGATGGACACACAAAAACGTTACAAAAATTGTCCAAATTCACTTGGCCAGTAAGTGCCCGAGCCCAGAGTCAAACGCTTCCATTTGTACTCAGTCTGTGCTCTTAACCAGGGCCTACTATTGTCTCCCCTACATATACCTATGAGGCTCAGGAAAAATATGCAGCCTGCCTGGGAACACTGAGCATATGGGAATACATACAAATCACCCAGTAGAGCATACAAAATGAAAAGACAGAAGAGCTCAAGACAGACCCCAGGCTTATTCCCAAGAGGAGCCCACAAAGGAAACTGGGATGTGAGCAGAGAGATAGGAGAAACCCTGGGAAACTGTGGTATGACCAAAAGCAACAGAGAAAGGGTCATGAGGAGGCAGTAAAGTACGGTGTCAACTATAGAAGATGTTTTGGAGTTTGAATTCTTTTTCTTTCTTTCTTTCTTTTTTTTTTTTTTTTTTGGAGCAGGGGCCAGCAAATTACAGACTCTGTATAGCCCAACTAAAAGTGAGTTTTATACTTTTTACAAAATTTTAAAAAGAGGGAGTGGGAGACTATGTTTCAAGAGACAATACATGCCTCTCAAAGGCCTAACCTATATACTAACTGGTCTTTACAAAAAAATCTATATGACAACTTACAACTTGTGACCTTGGCAAGAACAGATGCACAGGAACAGTGGGGGCAAAAACCAGACTGCAGGTTACTAAGGAATATAAGAGAAGTGATGGAGGGATAAGGTAATTCTTTCATGATGTCTAGCTGTAAGATAAGAGCTTCAAGGGGATGGGGAGAGGGAGAAGTTTGTGTAAAGACAGAAGAGATATGAGCATGGTTAAACACAAACATGGAAGAAGACACCAAGAGGGAATGGATGAAAACACGGGAAAGAGAAGGCCTTGTTAAAAGAGGGAAGGAGGTGGGATCCGGAACACACACAAGGAGGGAAAAAAAAAACCACTTTTGAGATAACAGGAAGGCAGAAAAGGGCAACTGCAGACAAGTTTGTAAGGCTGCAGGCATGAAGGTGAGAAATATCCCAGTTTATGGCTTCTGTTTCTCCAATCATCTGTTGCCAACAACGGGGAGTGGCAGGATTAGGGATTTAAGAAACAAGCAGAAATTTTGAAATGTCTGCAGCTAAGGGAGAGTGTACAGACTAGAAAAATGAGTACAGAGAACTCTCAACAGCTGGTTAATGCTGGAGACCACAAACCACATTTACATGGCCTATATGTCAACAAGTCATAAGTATTTTCCAGGTAATAGAATATATTTTTTCAAGACATTATGAACTTTCATAGGAATTTAAAATGTCTTACTGCTTCCTTGCCTTCTGAAAACATATTTAGTGGCTAAAGCACAGGCTTTGGAGTTAGTGATCAGAGTTAGAACCCAAGCTGTCACTTACCAGTTGTGTAATTTTACCTTTATTGCTCACTCTCTCTGTGCCTTAGTTATTTATAACTCTGTGTCTCAGTAACGATAAAGACTAAATTAAATGAGATTTATAAAATATATAGCATAGTGATTAGCAAGAAAAAGGGCTCAATAAAATGGATCACATTATTGTGTTGTTCTAATTAGCAGCAGCAGTAGTATTTTCCTATTTCACATTACTGTCAAGAGATGGGTGTTCAGGAGACTGCTACCTCCACCAACCACAGCTCTATCACTAAGGGACCACAGAAGAATACTCCAGGGATCGAGTTTCAATCTGCATAATAAGAGGATCTGACCCGTCACTACACTCCCAGGGCCTCTCCCATCTGGATATAGAGTTAGAAGTGCTCTGTGCTGTGGGGAAAAAAAAGATATTCCAATCTACAACATTCCTTGCAATCCTGCAGTGTAGTAACAATGACCTGAGTCTGATTCCGGCTCCTACTTGCTGAATGACTGGACAACTTATTTAATGTCTCTGTGCCCCGGTTTCCTCACCCAGAAAACGGGGAAAATCATATGGATCTTAGGGGATTGTGATGATTTTTTCTTAAAAGAGGCTCCATACCCAGCGTGGGACCTCGGGGGGTGGGGGGCGCTCCAACTCAAAACTGTGAGATCCAGACCTGAGAGTCAAAGGTTTAACGGACCTGGGCACCCAGGCGCCCCAGAACTGTGATGCTTTAATATAAAGCACAGAGCCAATGGCAACTATATACCTACGCCACCTCCTCACTTGTAAAATGAGAATCGTTATCACCCTTCACAGGTGTGACACACGCGTGTGATGTGAGTGAAGCACTGTACATCGTGCCAGGACACAACCCCCAGTCAAACACAAACAGCCAATCTTCATTTCCCTGAAGCACAACTCTATTAGGAGAGCTGGAGATAGAACAAACTGGGACCTCATTAAAAAGCTAAACTTTGGGGAGTGGGTGTTACTGCATTGAAAGGGTCTTATTAAAACACACCATGATCCCTCTCGCTCTTTTGGTCAAAGGATTTGACGATCCTTCCTCCCACGAAACCACTCCAGTGACTTCGGAAGTCAACAGACACAAACTCAGATGTAAGAATAGAGAGACGCAAAAGGGAAATGAGGCTCAGATTCAGATTTCAGAGTTGTAAAGCTTGCGAGTGGAATCCGAGCGCACCGCTCGTCAGTCTGGTTCCAGCTCCCAAAAGCACTGACATCTTCAGTTTCCGTCACCCGGCGCTCTTAGCATGCCACCGAGATCTGAGCCGTCCGAGAAGGATTACCGTCGCTACTGGATAACGGGTTTCAGCGATCAGCCCACCTGGCGGGGCGGCACGTGCGGGCCACCGCGCCCTCCCACTACACCGACCGGCGCGCCCAGACACCAGCCCGCCCACCCAGTTGGGCCCGGGTATGTGCGCCCCGCCGCGTCCACTGGAGTCGGGGTCCAGTGCCAGGGGCCGGAGGTCCCGCCGGCCGGCCAGTCAGCGGCTCCCGCCCGGTCTCCCGGGAGGCGGGGCGGCGGGGGGCGCGGCTGACAGGACGAAGCGCGCGACCCGCCCTGTAGCCGGCCGGGTCTCGGTGCCGGAGCCCTGATCTCACCTGGAAGTGCTCCTGGAAACGGATGGGGAGGATCTGCGCCATGGTGGGTGCGGGGCCGAGGCGGCAGCGGAGACAGAGGCTGTGGTGGCCGTGGCGGCAGCTCCCCTCACGCGGGCAGACGGGCGGCGGCAGCAGCGGTGGTGGCGGCGCCGGCCGCGCAGGCGCACTGCTCCGGGCCCCGTCCCGCACGCGTTCTCTCTCGCCGCACCAACCCTGCGCGGGATCCCTCCGCCCCTCCGCCTGAGGGTCCGCGAAAAGTAGTCCCGCGCGTAGCCGCACTTCCGGCACCCGGGAGCTAGAATCAGTCTGCGCTGCCCTGGGGCGTACCCCGGGCAGGCGTGCGCGGGAAGGTGGCAGGGTCCCGGGCTAAACCCCAGCCTGTGCTCCGGGCAGGTGTGCAAGGGAAGGGAAGGGGGGTTCCGGGCCAGATCCCTAGCCAGTGAATGGGGCAGGTGTACGAACGCGTCGGGGACTGCTCCCCGCGGATACTTGGGTCCGGTGTACGCGGGAAGATGGACCGAGTCTCTGGCCGCTGTGCTCAGGGCAAGTGTGCGCGGACGGGGACTAGGCGTGGGCTGTCCTCAGCAAGTTTCCTGGGGAATAGGGTTTTCAGAAGAGGTAAATCAAGTTCCCGGACTGCCCTTGTCTAGAGGCTTGCATGTGTTGGGGGTAGCGGGCAGTGGGGGAAGTTCTACCTCAAACTCTGGGCAGTTTGAGGGACAAACAAGAGGGACATTCTTTTTCAGTCAGGCACAGATGTGCCAAAACAGTGAAAGGAGTGCGGGAAGTATGTGCGCAGATAAGTGTCTGCACAAGGCTCAGCCCTCATTCTTGTAGGGAGCATCTTTCCTGGCTCATGCAATTTGTATAGAGTGTGCTATATCAGAACATCAGGCCGGAGAGCCTGCAAAGATCACATCTAGCAGCAGATGACTAACGAGGGGCCACGAAGGGTCACCTGGATTGGCTGTGGTCGCACAATAGTGGGAGCAGTTCCGGAACGAGAGCCCACACCTGCTTTGCCCAGCGGTCAGTTGTTTTCTGAGGCACCATTTGAAGATGTGTTTTGCATGCAGATGGCTCAGCTGCATAAAAGAGGTTTGTCAGGGAAGGGAAAGCCTTTGGCATTCTGTGTAAGCGTTCCCACAGTGTAATCGATACCCTGTATGCTTCCCTTTGCTCACTGGTAAATTTAAGAAATTAATAGTCCACCGTGAATAACACAGTGATTGTGCAATTATTTGCACAGTAGCTTCACAATCTAGTATCATCCCAAAATATGTTAAAGAAGAAAGGCTGCTCACTTTTCAAATGAAATCACTTTTTCAGTATTAGCCAAGAACCTTTCGCAGAGTGCCCTTTCAACATCTGGGTAGCCTCACCATCTAACAATAGATCTGGCTTCTGCTGTGGGTAGTACCACCCAAATCTCTCCATTTTGGCAGTTATGCCTGTGACTCCCAAGTACACTTCACACCAAACATGTAAATCCTTTCGTATTAATTCTTATCACTTCCTAAATTACCATTCCCCCCACACACAAAGAGGGGCCTTTTGAGGGGTCAAAACTAAAAATTTACATTCTAGAAGAAAGAATTTCAAGAAAATTGTGGTTAAGGAAAATGATAGGATTCTTAATAAGTCCAGACCTCGCTGTGTGTCTGTACTTGTAAAGGAAATGAACATTCTGATTTGAGAAGGATTCTAGTATTGACCACTGGTCAGTGACCTGCATACATATATTTACAAATTTATATATTCTGTATACTTTTTGTATATGCATTGTGTACCTATTAGCAGGTCAAAAACTTGGATAATGCTGTGGCATAGCGGTGTGAGGAGGGCAATTTGGTGATACTTATGCATTTTCTCTTCTGCCTAGAGTATCTATTCTGCAGTTGTTCTTGCAGACCATCCTACAAATAAAATTCCAAGGGAAATTAGCAACTCATGGTAAAAATAGATAGATAGATAGACAAGTAGATAGCCAGCCAGCCACATGACCACTCAGGGAAATAAGCCACCACAAGAAGCAACTAGGAAGACCAAGAAGCAGATACAGACTCACAAAGGTTGAGAAAATGAGATTATTACAAACAACTTCTAAATTCCTATATTTAAGAGAGTTAAGCAACAGCTTAAAAATACATGTGGGGGCAAGTCGGCGAAAGCGGCGGGAAGTTTGTACAGTGCAGAAGGTGACGCATCTCCGGCTCGGGTGAAAATGCCTCGCGTAAAAGCCGCTCAAGCTGGAAGACAGGGCCCTGGAAAGAGACGACTTGCGGAAAACTTTGCCCCTGGGGAGGTGATCACGGACATGGCGAAGAAGGAGTGGAAGCTGGGCGCTCCCGTTGGCCAGGGCGGCTTCGGTTGTATCTATCTCGCTGATATGAATTCTTCAAAATCGGTGAGCAGCGATGCACCTTGTGTTGTAAAAGTGGAGCCCAGTGACAACGGACCTCTCTTTACTGAACTGAAGTTCTACCAGCGAGCTGCCAAACCAGAGCAAATTCAGAAGTGGATTCGTACCCATAAACTGAAGTACCTGGGTGTTCCTAAGTATTGGGGGTCTGGCCTACATGATAAAAACGGAAAGAGTTACAGGTTTATGATAATGGATCGCTTTGGGAGTGACCTTCAGAAAATATATGAAGCAAATGCCAGAAGGTTTTCTCGGAAAACTGTCTTGCAGCTAAGCTTGAGAATTCTGGATATTCTGGAATATATTCACGAGCACGAGTATGTACATGGAGATATCAAGGCCTCAAATCTTCTTTTGAGCTACAAGAATCCTGACCAGGTGTACTTGGTAGATTATGGCCTTGCTTACCGGTATTGCCCAGAAGGAATTCATAAAGAATACAAAGAAGACCCCAAAAGATGTCACGATGGCACTATTGAATTCACCAGCATCGATGCACACAAGGGTGTCGCCCCGTCAAGACGTGGTGATTTGGAAATCCTTGGTTATTGCATGATCCAGTGGCTTAGTGGCCATCTTCCTTGGGAGGATAATTTGAAAGATCCTAACTATGTTAGAGATTCCAAAATTAGATACAGAGAAAATATTGCAGATTTGATGGACAGATGTTTTCCCGAGAGAAACAAGCCAGATGAGATTGCTAAATACATGGAAACAGTGAAATTACTGGACTATGCCGAGAAACCTCTTTATCAGAACTTGCGAGACACTCTCCTGCAAGGACTGAGAGCTATAGGAAGCAAGGATGATGGCAAGCTGGACCTCAGCCTCATGGAGAATGGAGGCTTGAGAACAAAGTCAATAACGAAGCGCAAGAAAGGAATTGAGGAGAGCACCAAATCCAGTGTCGAAGATATGGAATGCTCCGATACACAGACAGAAGAGGCCACAAAAACCCGTTCAAAAGCCAGAAAGAGAGTCCAGAAGTAAATCAAATGCTGTAAATCGACTTTTCTTCCTGTCATTTGACTTACTCCTCTTTTTCTATTTTAAATGTTATATTTTCATGTGAGTCTTTGAGGATGGGGCTGACCATGAAATAACTATGTCTTTGAAAAATATAAACTTTTTTTTTTATTAAGTAAAAAAAAAAAAAATACATGTGGGAAAATACATGCAGGAAACCTGCAACTCTAAAGAATAACCCTAACAGGTTTTTGAAAAAGAACCAAATGGAAATTCTAGAAATGCGAAATGTAATAGAGTACATACAGTAAAGCTTTGGCACAACATTGTAAGTCGGCTCGAAATGATCTAATCATGCCTTGAGGTAAATAAAATGAGAATAGAAGGAGGACAGGGGTGGGAACTATCAGTGAGGAACCAGTCAGGAGACAGACATCGCACTAGTTATTTGAACAAAGGGAATTTAATTTAAAAAAATAGTTAACATGAAATTACATTACTAACCAAATAGCTGGAAGCGTAAAACAAGAACCCAAGTTATCATGGAGGTATAAGTGCAGGAATTAGCTACCATTCATAGAGCTCATGGATAAATAGGACCTGAAAATATTCCAGCTTCGAGGAAGGTCTCTGGGGAGAGGGATTGATTGCCCAGCTAGGGCCATGGTCTCTAAGCCTAGAGGAGGAGTCTACGTAGGACTTGTATGTACACTGCTAGGGAGGGTCAGTGGAGCTGGCAGCCAGAGTTCTGAGAAGGAGGTGCTCTTTTGTGGGAAGAATCTGCTGAGCTGAGGTAGTGCTCACAGGAACAAATTCTGTAGTCACTCTCCTGTGTCCTTCGGGGCAGAGTCTAATGGAGAATCTGCCAGCACAGAAATACTTGTTTCCAGAGTCAGCCCTTGTACCACAAGGCAGTTTATATAAGGAGAAGGGAAGATAGATCTGAAAGACAAAACTTAATAACTGCTACAGAAAACCTGTTATATCCAAATTAAAATTCCCATGTGGCTTTCAGATAAGTGAAATTAAAAAGCCCATGGAGGACTTCTGTTTCCAGAAAGCATCTGAGAGCTAACAAAGGAATGAATAATGATGAAGCCAATATCCAAGAGAAAAAGGAAATGAGAGGTTGGCCTGGCATTCAAGATGCTTTTTCCTGAGAGGCATCTGCCAAGTCCAGAGGAAGGGCTGAGAAGGTAGGACTCTGACATTATTTTTATCACACTCATGCCCTAGGTAGACAAAGTTTAAGTCTGGGAACCACCAAGGAGGTACCCTAATGTATTGTTTGGGTACCACAAATTGTTTGGGATACCATTCAAATCATTTCAGTCCTTGCCAGCAGCAAACATAAATTCTCTAGGGAGAGAGTTAACTTCATGATGGGCCTCACATCGTTTCTACCATTGTTCGTATGCTGTTGTTATGCTCAATCAAACATAGGCATCCAAGGAGAGAAGGTAAATGATTGCAAAACAAGATAAATAACGGGAAAAAAAACCCCACATCTATAGAGAATTGAGGTAATGCTGTTTTCCCAAAGACTTTTCAAGGGCTATGCTTAATATGGTTAAGAGAATTAAAGACAAGATTGAGAATTTTATCAGACCTGGGAATTATAAAGAAAGAACCAAGTGGAAATCCTATAACTGAAAAATATAACAAGTAAAAAATTCGATGGATAGTGTTTGTTAGCAAGTTATATGTAGCTGAAAAGAGGAAACCAATAAAGCTAGAGCTAGGTCAGAGGAATATTTCCAAATTAAAGCACAGACAGAATAAGGTAGAAAACACAGAATATAGACAAATATAGAGGATACAGTACCAAGGCTAACATACATGTAACTGAAATCCTTGAAGTGGAGAGGATGAGGCAGAAGCAATGTCTGAAGAAATAATGGCTTAGAGGTTTTTTTTTTTGAAAATTGATGCAATAGATCAAGCCTCAAGTTCCAGAAGCATTACAGACTTAAGTCAGAATTCGTAAAAAGCAAACCACACTTAGGCATGTCAGACTAAAAATGGCTGAAAACTTAAACAAAAAAACCTTAAAACCAGCCAGAGTGAATAGACTTTCTAAGGAGCAGTAATTAAGCTAAGAACTGACTTCTTAAACAGTAGAAACCAGAATACAGAAGAATCATACTTTCAAAGTGTGAAAAAAAAAAAAAGCCTGCTAACCTAGTTTTATATTTGGGGGGAGGGGGAATCCCTTAGGAATGCAAGGGAAATTATATTTGCAGACAAATGAGGTCTAGGGAAATTCATTACCAGTAGACCTCAACCAAAACAGTACTAGATTGTCTTCAGGAAAAAAGAAATTATCTCAAATGGTGAATCAGAGATAGCGGAAAATTAAAATTCAAGAAAAATATGTTGGTAAATCTAAATGAAAGTTGACTATATAGCACAAAATAATAACACCTTCTGGGATAAAAAAAATATCAGATTTAAAATGTATGAGAATCATAGTCTGTAACTCAGGAGTGGAGTGAAGGGATTCAAGGTATTCTCAGACCAAGATCCAAGCGTCATCTGAGAAAAGTATAGAGAGAAATTAGGTTTGTAGTAGATTGAATGGTTGGTCCCATGTCTTAATTCTTTGCAGTAGGATTCATCCACATCCCTGCTGTGGATTTGTCATGAACTAAAGATGCCTCTTCACCCCTTGGTTTCAGACTTGGCTCTGTGACTTTCTTTGGCTGATTGGCCAGCAGAGGTTTAAATATCCTCCGTTGTTACACCTACAGTCTTACAGCTTTGCTGCAACTAGGAGTACAATATGTCCACAGGAGTCCCAGCCTTTTCAGCTTGAAACTCAGAATGGAGCATGCAGACAAGAGCCAATCCCAATCTGAAGCCTAGATGCAGATTTAGCCCAAATCATCCAAACCCCAACCAACCCACAGACCTAGAATGAGATGTAATCTAAAAAAAAAAAAAAAAAAAAGTAGGGGCGCCTGGGTGTCTCAGTCATTAAGTCATCAAGACCTTCAGCTCAGGTCATGATCCCAGGGTGCTGAGATTGAGTATCAGTCTCCCTGCTCCACGGAGAGCCTGCTTCTCCCTCTCCTGCTCTCCCTGCTTGTGTTCCCTCTCTTGCTGTCAAATAAATAAAATCTTTTTTTAAATGAAGTAAATGTGGTTATAAGCATAAGTCACAGAGAGGTTGAGGTTGTTACATTATTGTGGCAATGTGGTAATTACATTATTGTGGTAATATTGATGGATACAGGAATTGGTACCTAGAAATGATGTACATACATAACAAAACCCAGAAATATATGGCATTGCTTTGGTACCAGGTGATAGGGTAGGAACAAACAGCTTAACGAAGCTGAAAAATGGAGTTATGTATTATTAATTGACAAAATTGCTTCTGGTAAATGTTATGGGTTAAATTATGTTCCTCCAAAAGTCATGTTGAAGTCCTAAACTCCAGTGTCTCAGAATGTGTCTGTATTTGGACACAGGGTCTTGAAAAGAGGTGATTAAGTTAGATGATGTTGTATGGGTGGGCCTAATCCAATATGACTGGTCCCAATGAAAAGAGATTAGAAAAAGACACAGAAATGGCCATCTGAGGACACAGGGAAATGAAGGCCATTTACAAGCCAAGGAGAGTGACCTGAGGAGAAACAACCCTGCTGACAGTGTTTTTGCTTTTTTTTTTTTTTCCTTAATGTCTGGCCTCCAGAGCTTTGAGAAAATAAATTTCTGATGCCTAAGCCTCCCAGTCTTTGGTACTTTGTTATGACAACCTTAGTAAACCTATAAGTAATTTATGGGAAAGAAAGTGTACCATTTGGGTAGAACGAATAAGGCAATTGTTGAAAACATGGGCTGGTTGCTTCTGTCTTCACTTGATAGGGTTCTACCACACACACAAAAATGCACTCAGAAAATGACCAATTTGTAGGGCACTTGGGTGGCTCAGTCAGTTAAGGGTCTACCTTCGGCTCAGGTCATGGTGTCAGGATCGTGGGATTGAGCCCCACGTCGGGCTCCCTGCTTGGCCAGGAAGCCTCCTTCCCCCATCCTACTGCCCCCTCCCCACACTGGGGCACACTTGTATACTCACTCTCTCTCTCAAATAAAAAAAATTTTTTTAAAGAAAATGACCAATTTTCAAGTTGAATTTAGAAGCAATGGCAAGAGTGCAAAAGTTGCAGCATTGGAAGATGAGACTGTTCCTAAACCAAATGTGAGACCATTACCCACACAACCTTAGGAAGAAGTCTGTATCTAAAACTTGGCCAGTAAAGATTAACAAGGCAGGAAACAACAAATGTTGGCAAGGATGTGGAGAAAGGGGAACCCTCTTACACTGTTGGTGGGGATGCAAGCTGGTGCAGCCACTTTAGAAAACAGTGTGGAGATTCCTCAAAAAATTAAAAATAGATCTGCCATATGACCTGGCAATTACACTATTCGGTATTTACCCCAAAGATACAGATGTAGTGAAAAGAAGGGCCATATGTACTCCAATGTTCATAGCAGCAGAGTCCACAATAACCAAACTGTGGAAAGAGCCAAGATGCCCTTCAACAGACAAATGGATAAAGAAGATGTGGGGCATATATGCAATGGATTATTATTCAGCCATCAGAAAGGATGAATACCCAACTTTTTGCATCAACATGGATGGGACTGGAGGAGATTATGCTGAGTGAAATAAATCAAGCAGAGAAAGCCAATTATCATATGGTTTCACTTACTTGTGGAACATAAGGAATAAAATGGAGGAAAGTAGGAGAAGGAAAGGAAAAGTGAATTGGGGGCAAACTGGAGGTGGAGACAACCATGAGAGACTGTGGACTCTGAGAAACTGACTGAGAGTTTTATTTTTTTAAGAGTTTATTTATTTATTTATTTATTTATTTATTTGACAGCGCACAAGCAGGGGGAGAGGTAGAGGGAGAGGAAGAAGTAGAGCAGGAGAAGCCCCATATGGGGCTCAATCCCAGGACTCTGGGATCATAACCTGAGCTGAAGGCAGTGGCTTAACCAACTGAGCCACCCAGGTGCCCCAAAACTGACGGTTTTGGAGGGGAGAGGGTAGGGGAATGGGTGAGCCTAGTGGTGGGTATTAAGGAGGGCATATATTGCATGGGACATTGGGTGCTGTACATAAACAATGAATCTTGGAACACCGCATGAAAAATTAATGGTATATTTTATGGTGACTAACATAACATAACAAAAAAAAAATAAAATACAACTTGGCCAGTAGGACATGGACTCAGGGTAAATATCCATTGAAGATGTAGGTGTGACCCACTTTGTTAGGGTGATACTAGGTAGATCTTTTCAGCTGGATAAGGGTGCTCCTATAAAGGTTAAGAGTATGTTTCTGTAGAAGCCTAATGTGCTCAAAATAAATTCAGAGGCATGTCTTGAAAATAACGTTGGTGTGGTTTTTGGCATATGGAGTTGACTCATGACTTTGGCCCATGGAATCAAATATTTGGAAAGCCCATTACTAAGCGGTGAATGTTTGTATCTTCCCCCCGACCCCACAACCAAATTCATATGTTGAAACCTTAATCCCAAGATGATGGTATTCAGAGGTAGTTCTTTGGGGATGATTAGGTCTTGAGGGTGGAACATTCATGAATAGTAAGATCAGTGCTCTTATAAAAGAGGCCTGAGAAATCTCCCTTCCCCTTTCTACCTTGTGAGGATGCATGAGAAGCTGGCAGCCTATAACCTGGAAGGGAGCCATCACCAGAACCCAACCATGTTGGATTTCCAGCCTCCAGAATGGTGGGAATAAATTTCTGTTGTTTGTAAGCCACCCAGTCTGTGGTATTCTGTTAGAACAGCCTGAAGGACTAAGACATCCACAAAGATTTTGTGAGTGATATTGGTAAAGGCACCATCACAATAGACTAAAAGACAGTGACTCTGTTTGAGATAAAAAGACTTCTGGGCACTGAACTTTCTGCAGGTTGAGCATGTTGAGAAACCTATCATCCACCATAAAGGTATTTTCTTTAATGTATTCTTCAGAAGTGGCCAAGGAGACTGATGGAAAGGCAACGATCTCCCAGAGAGTGGAGCCAAGAACAGTGGACAATGGTGAACTGGGGAACGTTCACAAGGACAATTTCCTCCCCACAGGCTAGGGATGCCTGGCAACTTGTGCCCAGAACTTTATAATTACTAAGGGCCAGTGATTTCGGTGTGCCTCTCATTTCTCCACGTTACCACTCCCATTCTTTGCCACTGGGAGTATTTACTGTAATTTTCCTGTCCCTTTCCACCACTGTATGTGAGGTGGGGTTGGGACAGGGAGAGGGGGCAAGTAATTTGTATGTTTAGTGTGTACATCTATATCCCAGCTGATACAGATCTTAAAATCTCAGACTTCAAGCCCGACGCTGTGATTAATGGAGGTTTTGAGGCCTCGGGATGGGATGAGAACATTTTTCATGCAGAATTATAACGAGTATTCATGAACAAAATTGTGGGTTGAGATAGTTTGGATTATAATTCAAGTAATACTTACTTTTTACTATTCTACTATTTCCACTATTGAGATGAAGCGTATTTTCCTATGGTATTTTTAGGCTTAACCATATGACTTGTTTGGGCCAATGTAATGTAGATGGAAATGACATGGCATGAGTTCTACATCCCATCCTTTCAAGATGTCAGTTACCCTTCTGAGAGTTTCCTGTCCAGGCATAAGCAAAACATACCCCAGGTGGTGAATGTGTCTCCTGTCTGAGCCCCCCAAAGAGGTGCATGGACAAAAGACAAAACACAGAGTCTGCTCAAGGAATCTAATAGGAGACCTTCCTCACATACAAGTGGGACCCCAGATGACTCAGCAGCAACCCAGCTCCACTTGGAGGGGACATCAAAGAAAGTTGCTTGGGTGGTTTAACAGAGCAAGGTGGGGAGGCAGACCTCTCTCTAAGATGTAACCATAAGCCAGACCTTGTACACACTGGCAGGCCAGATTTGTATCTTTTTGTTTGTCCATAAAACCCCAAGCCATGAATTTAGTCTGTGGTGCTCCTAGCCTGGTAGTGCCACCTAGGGGCCTAGATGAAGCAATTCTAGTGACCTTCAGAAAAAGGTACCTTCATCTTACACCTCAAGTGTCTGACCAATACTATTCCAAGGAAATTAGTAGTGCACAATCAACTATGATTATAGAAGGAAATAAGATACAGTGGGGTAGAACAAGAAGAAATAAGGACAGCAGAAATAGTCCCACAAATAATTCATGTATTGGAGCGATTGTTCAGATGGGGAAAAAAATTATAGTATCTCAAGTATTAAAAAAGAAAGACTAGGGCGCCTGGGTGGCTCAGTGGGTTAAGCCGCTGCCTTCGGCTCAGGTCATGATCCCAGGGTCCTGGGATCGAGTCCCGCATCGGGCTCTCTGCTCAGCAGGGAGCCTGCTTCCTCCTCTCTCTCTCTGCCTGCCTCTCTGCCTACTTGTAATCTCTCTCTGTCAAATAAATAAATGAAATCTTAAAAAAAAAAAAAAAGAAAGACTACATGGTGATCTAGTAATTCTACTTCCGGGTGTATGCCCAGCAAAAGTACATAAATATATTCATCAGAAGACATGTGTTAAAACCAGAACATTCCCCCCCACCGCCTGCCTCTCTGCCTACTTGTGATCTCTGTCTGTCAAATAAGTAAAATAAAATATTTAAAAAAACAAACAAACAGAACATTCACTGCAGCACTATTTACAACATCCCCCAAATTGAAACCACCCAAATGCCCACTAACAGCAGAATGGATATGAATAAATTGTAGTGTGATCACACAATGGAATGTTATAAAGCAATGAGAATAGATGATCTAAAACACACACAATGTTATGGTAGAAGTTGCAGACATAATGTTGAGTAAAAGAAATCAGACACAAGGGACGCCTGGGTGGCTCAGTTGGTTGGACGACTGCCTTCGGCTCAGGGCGTGATCCTGGAGTCCCGGGATCGAGTCCCACATCAGGCTCCCAGCTCCATGGGGAGTCTGCTTCGCTCTCTGACCTTCTCCTCGCTCATGCTCTCTCTCACTGTCTCTCTCTCAAATAAATAAATTAAATCTTTAAAAAAAAAAAAGAAATCAGACACAAAAGAGGACATATTTATGATGTCATTCATTTAAGGAACAAAAATAGTCGAAACTAATTTATGTATAAAAAGTAACTTGGTACTGGGACGCCTGGGTGGCTCAGTTGGTTGAGCGGCTTCCTTCAGCTCAGGTCATGATCCCAGTGTCCTGGGATCGAGTCCTACATCAGGTTCCTTGCTTGGCGGGGAGCGGGCTTCTCCCTCTGCCTCTGCCTGCCACTCTGCCTACTTGTGATCTATCTCTCTCTCTGTCAAATAAATAAATAAATAAATAAATCTTAACAACAAAAAAAATCTTGGGGGGCGCCTGGGTGGCTCAGTGGGTTAAGCCGCTGCCTTCGGCTCAGGTCATGATCTCAGGGTCTTGGGATCAAGTCCTGCATCAGGCTCTCTGCTCAGCAGGGAGCCTGCTCCCCTCTCTCTCTCTCTCTCTGCCTGCCTCTCCGTCTACTTGTGATTTCTCTCTGTCAAATAAATAAATAAAATCTTTAAAAAAAAAAACTTGGTACTTTTGGGATTTTGTTGTTGTTGTTTGTAGTTCAGGTGGATTTTGTGACTGGAGAGAGAAGGCAGGGTACATCAGGCATGATGTTACTGTTCTGCTTCTTATTCTGAGTGTTGATTATATGAGTGTTTTCCTTTTGTGAAAATTCAATGAGTATTCAATTATATTTTGTATGGCTGCATAAAAAATTTCCCCAACTTTGCACTTTAAAACAACAAATATTTATTACCGCATACAATTTTTATAGCAAAATCTGTACAAAAATCTTGAATTTTTTGTAAGAATCTGAGTGAGATTGCCTCAGGATCTCTCATGAAGTTGTAGTCAAGCTGTCAGCAGGAGCTGCAACTGATGTGGAAAACAAAGAAAAAAATTAAACTTCCTTATATCTTACAGCCCATTGACAAGTACTTGGGACAGGCAGGAACTCAACTGCCTTTCTCCAGGTACTCAACTGCCTCAGTGTTAATGCTTTGCTAAAGGCAAAAAACAATCTTGGGCTTGACATTAGCCTGACCTCCAGGATCCTGTAAGTCTACTTTAACATACGAAAGAAAATTCCTTTGGAAATTTCCTTTATCTTTACCCATCTCCTGACCAAATACATGTTGGCAGTCATCCTCTAAGCTTCTGGCCCACTGATATACATCTGAAGGGTCTTATGACTAAAGTTTAACTAGACCTTAAATGACCTCATCCTAACAAGAGCTAGCCCCTCAAGGTCTTGGAAACCTTGCTTCCAAATTCCTCAGAGACTTATCCCTAACCCCCACCCAACTTGGAATTATATAATCAGCCACTCTTCACAATCCCAGGGCAGCTCTTTCTGCCCATGGGTGGGTTCTGTCCCTGTGCTTTAATTAAACCACACTTTTTGCACCAAAGATGCCTCAAGAATTCTTTCTTGATCGTTTGCTCCTGGACCCCAACATTTTCACATCACAATGACTGGAAGGATCATCAGGAGCCAAAGGTTAATTCACGTGGGTGTTAGCAGGTCTCAGTTCCTCGCTGGCTGTTGGCTGGAAGCCTCAGTTTCTCCACATGGGCCCCTCCATAGAGTGTTGGAGTGTCCACATGACTTGGTAGCTCTTTTGCCCCAGAGTGAATGATGAGAGGGAGAAGGTGAATGTGAAGGAGAGGAGGAGGGGGAAGGGAGGGAGGAGAAAAACCCTGAAGTTTTTTTTTCTTAAATTCAATTCGCCAACTTACAGTACATCATTAGTTTAGATGTAGTATTCAACAGTTTATCAGTTGCATATAACACCCGGTGCTCATCACATCATGTGCCCTCCTTAATGCCCATCACCCGATTACCCCATTCCCCTGCCCACCTCCCCTCCAGCAAACCTCAGTTTGTTTCCTATAGTTAAGAGTCTCTCATGGTTTCTCTCCCTCTCTGATGACTTCTCATTCTGTTCCCTCCCTTCCCCTATGGTCCTCTGCCCTGTTTCTTATATTCCACACATGAGTGAAACTGTATGATAATTATCTTAATCTGATTGACTTATTTTGCTCAGCATAATACTCTCTAGTTCCATCCATGTCAATGTAAATATTTATCCTTTCTGATAGCTGAGTAATATTCCATCATTATATATATATAGATTTCCACAATAGCCAAACAGTGGAAGGAGCCAAGATGTCCAACAACAGATGAAGGGGTACAGAGGATGTGATTGATATATATATATACACACACACACACACACATACACACACATGTATACATATATATGTATGATGTATATACATACATGTACCTATATGTATATACATCATACACATATATGTACATATGTGTGTATATACATATACATATGTGTGTGTGTGTATATATATATATATATATCTCACATCCTCTGTATCCCTTCATCTGTTGTTGGACATCTTGGCTCCTTCCACTGTTTGGCTATTGTGGAAATCACTGCTATGAAGATTGGGGCTAACAGCCTGGGTGGCTCAGTCAGTTAAGCCTCTGACTCTTGGTTTCAGGTCAGGTAATGATCTCAGGGTTGAGAGATTGAGCCCCACATTGTGCTCAACGAGGAGTCTGCTTGGGATTCTCTCTCTCCCCACCCCTGTGCTTATACGCACTCTTCTCTCTCTCTCTCTCCCTCAAGTTACTAAATAAATCTTTAAAAATAATAATAAATTTAGCATAGTGTTTGGAGGTCCATCCATGTTATAGCATACTTCAAAGTTTCATTCCTTTCATTGAATGATATTCTATTGTACCCAATTTAGAAAGAAAGAAAGAAAAGTATATCTGTAGGTGACATGATCTTGTATGTAGAAAACCCTAAAGATTGGACAAAAACTATTATAACTAATAAATAAATTCATCATAATAGCAGCATACAAAATCAGTAAACAAATTAATTACATTTCTACCCACTAACACTGAAAAATCTGAAAAAGAACTAAAAAGACCATTTCAGGGATGCCTGGGTGGCTCAGTTGGTTAAGCATCTGATACCTTCTGTTCATGTCATGATCCCAGGGTCCTGGGATGGAGTCCCACGTTGGGCTCCTTGCTCTGTGGGGAGCCTGCTTCTCCCTCTGCCTGCCACTCTCCCAGCTTTTGCTGACTCTCTCTCTCTCTCTGTCTCTAACAAATACATAAATCAAACCTTTTTAAAAAAGAAAAGAAAATAGTTCCAGAGGCAACTGCATGGCTCAGTTGGTCTGTCTCTTGATTTTCAGTTGGGTCATGATCTCAGGGTTGTGGGATCAGGCCCTGCATCAGGCTCCGTGCTTAGTGGTGAGTCTGCTTGAGACTCTCTCCCTCCCTCTCCCTTTATCCCTCACCCCCATTCTCTCTCTTTCTCTCTCTCAAATTAATAAATATTTTTTAAAAAAGAGAGAAAATAATTCCACTTACAATAATATCAACAAGAAAAAAGAACACTGAAGAATAACAAAGGAGGTAATAGACTGGTGCATTGAATACTATAAGAACATTGCTAAAGGAAATTAAAGAACACATAAATAATTAGGAAAAAACCCATGTTCATAGATGAAAAATCTTAATATTTTTATGATGTCAATACTAGTTAAAGTGTTTTTACAGATTCAGCACATTTTGTGTTTTTCAGCATACAAATTTTTCACCTCCTTAATTAGATTTATTCCTAAATATTAATTTGGGGGATGCTATTAGAAATGGAATTTCTTACTATCTTTTTGGATTGTTTATTCCTGGTGTACTATAAACACAACAGGTTCTTCAGAGTTGGTTTCATGCCCTGCAGCTTTACTAAATTTATTTGCTTTAGTAGCTTCTTGTGGATTACTTGGTATTTTCTATATATAGGATTATGTCATGTGCAAATATAGTGGTACCCTTTCCTTTCAGTTTGGATGTTTTCATTTATTTTTCTTGTTTAATAGCACTGGCTAGAACATCCCTAACAGTGGTGAAAGCAGACATCCTGAACTTGTTTCTGATTTAGGGGGGAAATCTTTCCGTTTCCATTGAGTATTACATTAATTATGGGTTTTTAGTGAATACCCTGTATCATATTGAGTAATTTTCCCTCTATTCTTAGTTTTCTAAGTTTTTTTTTTTATCCTAAAAGAGTGTTGGGTTTTGTCAAATACATTTTCTCTCTGCATTAGCTAGGGCTTTTCCCCTTTTTCTATTAAAATATATATTATATTGATAGATTTTATCTTGACCCACTCTTGCATTCCTTGAATAAATTCCACTTGGTCATGCTGCTGGACTTGATTTGGTAATATTTTGTTGAGGGTTCTTGCATCTATATGAGCAATGAATATTGGTCTGTAATTTTCTTTTCTTGTGATATATTTATTTGGGTATGGTATCAAGAGAAGGCTAGCCTCAAAGACTGAGTTAGGAAGTGGTACCGCTTCTTCCATTTTAGGGGAAAATTTTTAATTAATTAATTTTTTAAAAGATTTTATTTATTTATTTAACAGAGAGCAAGAGCACACAGGTATGTGGAGTGGCAGAGGGAGAGGGAGAAGGAGAAACAGGCTTCTCACTGAGCAGGGAGCCGACAGAGGACTTGATACCAGGATCCTGAGACCAGAATGCAAGCCAAAAGCAGACCCCCAACTGACTGAGCTACCTGGGCACCCCAATTTTTGGGGAAAAATTTAAAGAAGATTTTTAAAAAAGATTTTATTTATATGACACAGAGAGACACAGTGAGAGAAAGAACACAAGCAGGGGGAGGGGAGAGGGAGAAGGAGGCTTCCCACTGAGTAGGGAGCCCAGAGTGGGGTCTCAATCCTAGGACCCTAGGATCATGACCTGAGCTGAAGGCAGCGGCTTAACGACTGAGCCTCCCAAGTGCCCCTTAAGATTTTTGTTAATTCTTTGTAAAATGTTTGGTAGAATTCACTAGTAAGGCCATCTGGTCCAGTACTTTTCTTTGTTAGGAGGTTTTAAACTACTGTTATTTTTTCTTTTTCAGTTTTTATTTGAATTAGTTAACATAAAATGTAAGTTATTTTCAGGTGTACAATTTAGTGATTCAACACTTACATACAAAACCTGGTGCTCATCACGAGTGCACTCCTTAATTAATCCCTATCACCTATTTAATCCATCTGCCGCTCTGGTAACCATGAGTTTGTTCTCTAGCGTGAAGAGTGTGTTCTCGGTTTGCCCTTCTCTTTTTTCCCCTATGATGTTGGAGAGGATGCAGAGAAAGGGAAATTCTCTTATACTGTTGGTGGGAATGCAAACTGGTGCAGCCATTCTGGAAAACGGTGTGGAGGTTTCTCAAAAAATTAAAAATAGAACTATCTTACAATCCAGCAATTGCAGTATTAAGTATTTACCCAAAGAATACAAAAATACTGACTTGAAGGGATACATGTACCTCAATATTTATAGCAGGATTATCAACAATAGCAAATTATGGAAAGAGCCCAAATGTCCATCAACTAATGAATGGATAAATATGTGGTATATATATCTTTTCATTTTATTATAATATATATAAAAGATATATATTTTATGTATTTACTTAGCCATAAAAAAGAAAGAAACCTTGCCATTTGCAAAGATGTGGCTGGAGCTAGAGAGTATAATGCTAAGCAAAATAAATCAGAGAAAGAAAAATACCACATGATTTCACTCATATGTGAAATTTAAGAAACAAAACAAATGAACATGGGGAGGAAGAGGCAAGCCATAAAACAGACTCTTTTAAAAAAGATTTTATTTATTTATTTGACAGAGAGAGAGAGAGAGATTGATCACAGAGAGAGACAGGCAGAGAGAGAGGGGGAAGCAGGCTCCCTGGTGAGCAGAGAGCCCAATGCGGGGCTCAATCCCAGGACCCTGAGACCACAACCTGAGCTGAAGGCAGAGGCTCAACACACTGAGCTACCCAGGAGCCCCCGTAAAACAGACTCTTAATTATAGAGAACAAACTGAGGGTTGCTGGAGGGGAGGTGGATGTGGGGATGGGTTAAACAGGTGATGGGTACTAAGGAGAGCACATTTCATAAGCATTGAGTATATACATGATGAGTCACTAAATTCTATACCTGAAACTAATTTTACACTATATGTTAACCAATCAAATAGAAATAGAATTTAAATAAAAACTTGGAACTCAGGATGTCTGGGTGGCTCGGTCAGCTGAGCATCTGCCTTTGGCTCAGGTCATGATCCCAGGGTCCTGGGATTGAGTCCAGCATCCAGCTCCTTGCTCAGCAGGGAGCTTGCTTTTCCCTCTGCCTGCTCTGCCTGCATCTCCCACTGCTTGTGGTATCTCTCTCTCTCTCTCTTTGACAAATAAATACATAAAAATCTTTACAAAAACCCTTGAAATTTAAAAAAAGAAGAAAGAAAAAAGAAAATCTGCAAGCATTGCAATTCCAAACTTTAAGTTATATTACAGAGTTGTAGTGATCAAGTCAGTATGGTACCAGCAAAGAAAGTAGACACACAGATCAATGGAACAGAATAGAAAAAGCAAGCAATGAACCCAAAACTATATCAAGTAGTCTTTGATAAAGAAGAAGAGAATATCCAATGAAAAAAAGACAGTCTCTACAACAAATAGTGTTGGGAAAACTGGACAGCAACAAGCAAAAGAATGAAACTGGACCACTTTCTCACATCATACAGAAAATAAATTCAAAATGGATTAAACATTTAATTGTGAGACAGGAAACCATTAAAATCCTAGAGAAGAATACAGGCAGTAACCTCTTTGACATCAGCCATAGCAACTTCTTGCTAGATAAGTCTCCTGAGGCAAGGGAAACAAAAGCAAAACTAAAGTATTGGAACTTCATCAAAATTATAAGCTTCTGTACAGTGAAGGAAACAATCAACAAAACTAAAAGGCCACCTACAGAATGGGAGAAGAAAGTTGTAAATGACATACCTGATAAGGAATAGTATCCAAAATATATAAAAAACTTATAAAACTCAACAACTAAAAATCAAATAATTCAATTCAAAAACAGGCAGATGACACGAATAGACATTTTCCCAAAGAAGATGTACAGATGGCCAGCAGACACATGAAAAGATGCTCAACATCGTTCACCACCAGGGAAATACAAGTTAAAACTATAATGAGATATCACTTCACACCTGTCAGAATGGCTGAAATTAACAAGAGGGGAAACAACAAATGTTGGTGAGAATGCAGAAAAAGGGGAACCCTCTTGCACTGTTGATGGGAATGCAAACTGGTGTAGTTACTCTGGAAAACAGTATAGAGGTTCCTCAGGGAGTTAAAAACAGATCTGCTGTATGATTCCAGCAATTGTACTGCTGGGTATTTACCCAAAGAATACAAAAATACTAATTTGAAGGGATATATTCACCATGTTGTATATAGCAGCATTAGCTACAATAGCCATGTAATGGAAACAGCCTAAGTGTCCATGAACTGATGAATGGATAAGGAAGATACAGTATACATACACAATGGAATATTACCTGCCATAAAAAAGAATAAAATCTTGTCATTTGCAATGACATGGATGGAGCTAGAGAGTATCACGGTAAACAAAATTAATCAGAGAAAGACAAAAACCATATGATTTCACTCATTGTGGAATTTGGGAGGTTTTAGTATTACTTAAATCTTTACTTATTATAGGTCTGTTGAGATTTTCCATTTCCTCTTGAGTCAGGTTATCTAACAGATATATAATCAGATTATATAATCAGATATATAAACAGCATATATAATCTGTTGGCATACAATTGTTTATAGTTACATACTTATAATTTTTTAAGTCTCTGTAAGGTTGGTAGTAATGTCCCAGTTTAATGACTGGATCTTACTTTCACCCTAAAGTTTTGTCAGTTTTGTTGAATAACCACCTTTTGGTTTCGTTAGTTTTCTCTATTGTTTTCCTATTCTCTATTTAAAATTCATTCTAATCTTTATTATTTCATTTCTTCTATTAGCTTTGGATTCCTTAAGTTGAGAAGTTAGGTTATTGATTTGAGATCTTTCTTCCTTTTTGGAGTAGATATTTACAACTATAAATTTCCTTTGAGGACTGCTTTTGTGGCATTTCATATGTTTTGGTATGTTGTGTTTTCTTTTTCAGTTGACTCTAAGTATTTTTTAATTCCCTCATGATTTGTTGTTTAAGAATGTATTATTTAATTTCCACATATATGTGAACATTTTCTCTTTTTGTCATTGGTTTGTAACTGCATCCTCTTGTAAGTGAAAATACTTAGTATGATATCTGTTTTAAGAGATCTATTGAGATGTGTTTTATGATATAATTTATGGTCTATCCTAGAGAATTTCCCATGTGCTCTTGAGAAGAATGTCTGTTAGGTTTAGTTGGTTTCTTGTGTTGTTCAACTGTTTTATTTCCTTATTACAATCTGTCTGGTAGTTCTATGTATTATTGTAAAGTTAGCTATTGAAGTCCCCAACCATGACTGTAGAACTATTTCCCCCTTCAATACTGTCAATTTTGTTTCATGTATTTGAAACAATTTTGTCTCACCCAATTTCATGAGGGTTTGTTATTAGGTTTGTAAATGGTATATCTTCTTTCTATAAACCTTTTATTAACATATAATATCTTTATTTTAATTTTTTAAATTTAAAATCTATTTGTCCGATATTAGTATAATCATTGTAGCTCTCTTTTATTTATTATTTGCATGGAATTTCCTTTTCTGTCCTTTCACTTTCAACCTATTTGAATTTTTGGGTTGAAAGTGAATACTTATAGGAAGCATATAGTTAGACCATGTGTTTTAATCCATTGTTAATGACTGTCATGTGACTAGTGGGTTTAATTTAGTTACATAAAGTAGTAATAATAAGGAAGGAATTCTACTATTGTGTTATTGCTTTCCTATATTCCTCATAGACTTTTTGTATACCTAATTCTCTCCATTACTGTCTTTTTGTGTTTAGTTAATAATTTCTGTAGTAAAGTTTTTGGTTAGCCCAGTGATGAGTATTGAGGAGGGCACATACTGCATGGAGCACTGGGTGTTATATGCAAACTATGAATCTTGGAACACTACATCAAAAACTAATGATGTACTGTATAGTGACTAACATAACATAATAATAAAAAAGTTTTTATTCCCTTATTTCCTTTTGTGTATGTTGTATATTTTTTGTAATAACCATGAGGATTAAATTTAATATCCTAAAGTTAAAACAATCTAATTTGAATTTATATGAACTTAAACTCAGTGTCATACAAAAACTCTCTTCCTATACAGCTAATTCTCCCTTTTTTCAGTTTCTGATGTCACAAATAACATATTTATATTTTTGGTGCTCAATGCCATAGATTAGTAATTTTTATGCACTTGTCCTTTAAATAATGTGGAAAATGAAGAAATGGAATTACAAGGTAAAATTGAACTAACACATAGAGTTTTGATTTTCTGTATAGCATTCTTTCATTTCAATTTGAAGGATTCCCTTTAGCATTTCTTGTGGAACAGCTCTAGCAGTAAAACACTCTGTCTGTTTTTGTTTATCTGAGAATGTCTTAATTTCTCCCTTATTTTTGGAGGATAGTTTGGCTGGATATAGAAATCAGAGTGGATTTTTTTTTCCCTTTTAAACACTTTGAATATATCAGCCCAGTGCATTCTGGCCTCCAAGATTTCTCATGAGAAATCAGTTGATAATCTTATTGAGGATCCCTTCTTGTGAGGAGCTGCTTTTCTGTTGCTGCTTTCAAGATTGTCTTTGGCTTTTCATAGTTTGACTATAATGTGTATTGGTATGGGTTTCTTGTTGGTTTGTTTATCCTCGTTGGGATTTGTTGAGTTTCTTGGATTTATAGATTTGTGTCTTACATCAAATTTGGGGACTTTTCAGCCATTACTTCCTCACATGTTCTTTCTACTCACTATTTTCTACTTATGCGATTCCCACAAGATGTATTTGTGTTGGACTGATTAATAGTGTCCTACAGGTCATTTAGATTCTGTTCATTTTTCTCCATTTCTTTTTCTTTTTGTTCCTCAGACTTTATAATGTCAATGGTCTTATCTTAAAATTTGCCAGTTCTTTCTTCTGCTTGCCCCAGTATGCTTTTAAAGCATTCTAGTGAATTTTTATTTCACTTATTGTACTTTTCAGTTCAAGAATTTCTTTTTGGTTTCTTTTAAAAAATAAATTCTAGGGATGCTGGGGTGGCGCAGTTGGATAAGCATCTGCCTTCAGCTCAGGTCATGATCTCAGGGTCCTGAGATCGAGCCCTGCATCGGGCTCCCTGCTCAGCAGGGGAGACTGCTTCTCCCTCTCCTCCCTGCTTATCCTCTCTCTTGCTATCTCTGTCTCTTTCTCTCAAATAAATAAAAAAAATCTTAAAAAAATAAATTCTACCCCATTATTGATATTCTTATTTTGTTCATACGTCATTTTCTTGTCTTTTTCCATGCTTTCCTTTAACTCTTTAAGCATCTTTAAGAAAGTTGCTTTTTAATGTTTTATCTAGTAAGTCTGATGTCTGGGGTTCCTCAAGGACAGTTCACTGCAATTTATTTTGTTCCTTTAAATGGGACAGATGTTTGTTTGCTTTTGTATGTTTGTGATTTTTTGTTGTTGTTCAAAACTGGACATTTGAATTTCATAATGTGGTAACTCTGGAATCAGATTGTTCCCCTTCCCTAGAATCTGCTTTTTTTTCAGTTGTTCAAGGATGTCTTTGCTTGAGATCAACTTGAGATGAAAACCTGAGATTTTCTTTTGTCTTTTCTGAGACTTTGTTTCCTTGGGAATGCATAGAGGTTTTCTAAGTTTCCCTGTACACATGTTAGATTTTGAACATCATCATCCTTAAATGTCTGACTCTCAAAGGGGGAAAAGTTTTGTAAAAAGAAAAACAGAAAAAATACCCCAAGGGATGTTCCTGTAAATCCCCTGGAAGGAATTTCAACTGGTGCAAGTTAAAGCAATAGTGGTCAGCCTCTGGACCTGCATCTCAGTGGTCAAAATCAGTCAAAAATCAGAGAAACAAAATGAGGGATTTGGAAAGAAGGGTAGAAGGAGAATGGGTTAGTCTGGTGGTGGGTATTAAGGAAGGCGCATATTGCATTGAGCATTGGGTGTGATGCATAAACAATGAATCTTGGAACACTGAAAAAATAAAATAAAATAATTAGAATACCAAATACCAGTATTTGAGGACAAAGTCCTTATTGCTCACAGTGGCAATAACAATCACTAATATTTGGGGACAAGGTCCTTCTTGCCCACGGTGGTTCCAGAACACCACACCAGGAACCAAGATTATGGCTGCTTGCCATAGGCTTGGTGGGAAGAAGATGCGTATCCATTACTGTGCTGAAATGGAAATTATTAAAAATGAACTGCAATTTACCAGCCAAGCTTTCCCTTGGTAGTGGCAATCATTCAAATAAACTTGAATTCCAGTATAATTATCAGACAGTTTCTGCCAGTACAATTTTCATCTAGGTGGAAAGATAGGTTCCTGATTCTTTTTTTTTTTTTTTTTTTTTTTTTTAGGTTCCTGATTCTTCTTACTCTTTACCTTCCTTTACTTCACTCCAACTTTTTTTTTTTAAAGATTTTATTTATTTATTTGACAGAGAGAAATCACAAGTAGGCAGAGAGGCAGGCAGAGAGAGAGAGAGGGAAGCAGGCTCCCTGCTGAGCAGAGAGCCCGATGCGGGACTCGATCCCAGGACCCTGAGATCATGACCTGAGCCGAAGGCAGCGGCTTAACCCACTGAGCCACCCAGGCGCCCTCACTCCAACGTTTTAATGTTAATGACATATGTTTTATATTTCTTGTCATATTTCATGCTTTTGTGTTATTGCTAAGAACCCTCAGTTACTAAGATTTCCTCATATGTTTTCTCTTAGAAAATTTATAGTTTTAGCTCTTACATTTAGGTCTTTACTCCATTTTGAGATTTTAAAAAATATATGTTGTATGAACTGAAGTTCATTATTTAAACAAATGGATGTAAAATTTTTCCAGCAACATTTGTTGAAAATATTATTTTTCTTTACTGAGTTATTTTGACGACTTTGTTGAAAATAATTTTTAAAAGATTTTATTTATTTATTTATTTGAGTTGGGGAGAGAGAGAGTGCGATTGATAGAGAGAGAGAGAACAAGCAGGCAGTGGGGCAGACAGACAGGAGAAGCAGACTCACTGTTGAGCAGGGAGCCCAATGTGAGTCTTGATCCCAGGACCCTGGGATCATGACCTGAGTTGAAGGCAGATGCTTAACCAACTGAGCCAGCCAGGTGTCCCAGGGGGAACCCTCTTACACTGTTGGTGGGAATGCAACCTGGTGTAGCCACTCTGGAAAACAGTGTGGAGCTTCCTCAAAAAAGTTGAAAATGGAGCTACACTATGACCCAGCAATTGTACGACTAGGGATTTACTCCAAAGATACTAATGCAATTATCTAAGGGGTACCTGCACTGCAATATTTCTAGCAGCAATGTCCACAGTAGAAAAACTATGGAAAGAGCCCATATGTCCATTGACATATGAATGGATAAAGAAGATGTGGTATAGATATACAATGGACTACTACTCAGGAATCAAGAAAAATGAAATCTTGTCTATTTGCAATGGTGTGGATGGAACTAAAGGGTATTAGGCTAAGTGAAATAAGTCAATCAGAGAAATAGAATTATCATATGTGAGGGGCGCCTGGGTGGCTCAGTGGGTTAAGCCGATGCCTTCTGCTCGGGTCATGATCTCAGGGTCCTGGGATTGAGCCCCACCTCAGGCTCTCTGCTCGGCGGGGAGCCTGCTTCCTCCTCTCTCTCTCTGCCTGCCTCTCTGACTACTTGTGATCTCTCTCTGTCAAGTAAATAAATAAAATCTTTAAAAAAAAGAATTATCATATGTGGAATTTAAGAAACAAAACAGGATCATAGGGAAGGGAGGAAAAAATAATACAAGATGAATTCAAAGAGGGAGACAAACCATATAAACTCTTAATCATAGGAAATAAAACTGAGGGTTGCTGGAGGGAGGTGGGTGATGGAAAGGGGTATCTGGGTGATGGGTATTAAGGAGGACACATGATGTGTCATGAGCACTGGGTAATATCACTGGTGAATCACTGAACTCTATCTCTGAAACTAGTAATACACCACACGTTAATTAATTGAATTTAAATAAAAATGTCACAGAATGGATAATATAAAAAATGGATCAAAGTCTTAAATATTAGAGCCAAAGCTATAAAATTCTTAGTAGAAAACACAGGGATAAATTTATATAACCTCAGATTTATCAACAGTTTCTTAGGTACGAGATGAGAAGAATAAGCAACAAATGGAAAAATAAATTGGACTTCACCAAAACTGAGGACTTCTATGCTTCAAGACACTATCAAGAAAGTAAATGTACAACCTGCAGAATAGGAGGAAATGTTTGTAAATCATATATCCAAGAAAGAACTTGTATTAGAATGTATAAAATACTCTTACAACTCATTAATAAAGACATAATCCAATTTAAAAATTGGCAAAGGATCTGAAAAGACATTCTCTAAATAAGATATTTAAACGACTGATAAGTACATTAGAAGATGCTCACCATATTTAGTCACTTGGGAAATGCAAGTGGAGATACTTTTTCACACTCAGATGGCTATAAGAAAAAAGTTAGATAACAAGAATCATTGGTGAGAATGAGGATAAATCAGAACCCTCATATATTGCTGATAACAAATGTAAAATGTGGGGCACCTGGGTGGCTCAGTAAGTTAAAGCCTCTGCCTTCAGCTCAGGTCATGATCTCAGAGTCCTGGGATTGAGCCCTGCATCTGGCTCTCTGCTGAGCAGGGGACATGGTTCCCCCTCCATCTCTGCCTGACTTTCTGCCTACTTGTGATCTCTGTCTGTCAAATAATTAAATAAAATCTTAAACAAAACAAAATAAAACAAAAAAACAAATGTACAATGATGCAGCCATTTGGAAGGTAGTCTAGAAGTTCCTCAAACAGTTAATTATAGAGTCACCATATGACCTAGCAATTCTACTCCTATGTATATATTCACGAGAAATGAAAACATGTCCATACAAAAACGTGAACACAAATGTTGATGGCAGCATTACACATAATCATCAAAAAGGTGAAATCAACCCACATGTCCATTAACAGATGAATAGATAAGCCAAATGTGGTATTCCAAACAATTGAATATTATCTGACCATAAGAAGGAATGAAGTACTAATACACGTTACAACATGGTTGAACCTTTAAAACATTATGCTAAGTGAAATAAAGCAGTCACAAAACACTACATATTCTATGATTCCATTTATATGAAATATCCAGAATAGGCAAATTATAGAGACAGAAAGTAGATTGATGATTGCTTAGGAATGACAGGAATGGGTCATAATAAAGTTTCTTTTTGAGGTGATCAGAATGTTCTAATAGTGACTATGGTGATGGTTGCACATATGTGTAACTCTGAAAAACCATTGAATTGTATACTTTAAATAGGTGAACTGCATGTTATGTGAATTATATTTCAATAATTTTTTCAAAGGGCATCATGAGGCATTCTTGTGTTGATGAAAATATTTTATATCTTTAAAAATAAAACAAAACCAAAAACCTAGGAATGGGTCCTATGGTGTGTATTTTTAACTTTATAAGGCACTGTCAAACTTGATCAAAGTGGCTATTTTGTCTTCCTGCTAGCAATGTATAAAAGTTCCAGTTGTTGCACATTCTTATCAATATTCAGTAGTATATATGGTGTGTGTTAGATGCAACTAATGAATCATTGAACACTACATCAAAAAGTAATGGTGTACTATTATGTTGGTTAATTGAATTTAAACTTTAAAAAAGAAAAAAATAGGATATGGACAAAGGGGAAACTATCTGTATATAAGAGCAGAAAGCTAATAAAGAGAGCTACTTGAATGTGTAGTGAAGTTGATTTCAAAAAATGGAAATTCCAGGAGATAAATAGAAGGAGCTGATCTAAAAAAATTTAAGTCATTCAAATAGATATGCCTTGTTATATCATTGCAGTTTTATCATTAATCATTTGTATTTTCTGAATGACTAATGATGTTGAACATCTTTTCATGTACTTAAAAAAAATTTATTTATTTATTTATTTATTTGACAGACAGAGATCACAAGCAGGCAGAGAGAGAGGAGGAAGCAGGCTCCCCAGTGAGCAGAGAGCCTGATATGGGGCTCAATCCCAGGACCCTGAGATCATGACCTGAGCCGAAGGCAGAGGCTTAACTCTCATGTACTTATTTTAGTTGCCATCCATGTATCTTTGGTGAAGTGTCCTAAGTTCAAAATAGTTAGTTACAAAAGTAATTAAATTTTGATGAAATTTAAGATACAAAAGAACAATAATTAAATTTCACAAAAATTTTAAACTTAAAACCAAAATACCAATAACATTTAAAGGTGAAAAACCATCTAGAGAAAATATTTGCCATGTATATGAAAGGACAGGGATAAGGGCTCTGATATGGGAAGAGGTGATGGGTTTTTGTTCTTTCTCTTGAGTATACCTACTATGTGTATATACTTCTCACTGCACCAACCTAATTTGTAAAGGGTTTTGACTCCTTACATGTGATCTAAGGCTAAAGCTGGGAGATGCCCGAGATGATCAGGTCAGAACTCTGAGAAGCAAGGAGTCCCAGCCCTGGAAGACACAGGCCTCCAGTGTTCTGCTAGCAAAAGAGGTCAGTGGGCAGAGGTAGTGGGAAGGTGTGGGCATCAGTGGACAGAGTAGGGAGGTCAGCAGGCATTAGGGTAGGGGTGAGGAGAAAAGGACAGTGGCAGAGGGGTCACCAGCAGAAGCACAAAGAATAAGAGAGGGGCAAGTTTTTGCCATTATTTCTCCAAATACTTTTTTTCTGTCACCTCCTTTTCTCTTCTCCCCTGCCCTTTGAGGATTTCAATTGCTTGTATTTTGCATTACTTGGCAGTGTCCCATGGTGTATGACACTATTTTTTTTCTTTCCTCTTATGAATTTTTTTTTCTGTTTTGGACCATTTTTATTGCTATGGCTTTACACTCACAGATCTTTTCTTCTGCAATGTTTCATCTTTTTCATCTTTAGAAGTTTGTGATTTTCTTACGGTCTTCTATGTTTGCACTCAATTTTTTTTTTAACACAATGCAGAGTGTTATAATAACCATTTTACTGTCCTTTGCTAATTTTAATATCTGTATAAATTCAGGGTCAGTTTTGATAGATCAGTCAAGATTGATTTTTCTCATTTTGGATCACGTCCCTGCTTCGTGTGCCTGGTAGTTTTTGTTTGGATGCTAGACATTGTAAACTTCACTTTGTTGGATGTTGCATACTTTAGTATTGTTATAAAGCCTGTTTTTTCTTTAAGATTTTATTTGTTTATTTGACAGAGAGAGAGAGAGATATCACAAGCAGAGAGGCAGGCAGTAAGAGGGAGAGGCAGGCTCCCTGCTGAGCAGAGAGCCCAATTTGGGGCTTGATCCCAGGATCCTGAGATCATGACCTGAGCTGAAGGCAGAGGCTTAACCCACTGAGCCACCTAGGCACCCCAAAGTCCATTTTTAAATTTTTTTTAAAGATTTATTTATTTGTCAGAGAGAGAAAACCCAAGTGGGGTTGGGGGCAGCAGGCAGAGCAGGCAGAGAAAGGAGCCTCCCCACTGAGCAAGAAGCCTGATGCAGGACTTGATCCTAGGACCCTGGGATGGTGACCTGAGCCAAAGGCAGCAACTTAACTGACTGAGCCACCCAGGTGTCTCTGTTATAAAGCCTCTTGAAATTTGCTTTGCAATGTAATTAATTAGTTGGAAACCGTTTGATCATTTTGCGTCTTGCTTTTATTTTTGTTAGATGAATCTGGAGTAGTAATTATTCTTCAATATTTAGGCAATACTTCCTGAGTACTCTAAGCCCGTGAGTTATAAGGTTTTCTAATCTGGTTGGTAGGAATAGGTACTGTTCTTAGCCCTAAGTGATACCTAGGCAATTTTCACTCTAATCCTTTCAGGTGGTTGGTTCTCTGCCTACCCTTGGCGGTCTCATTTCCACACCCTGATCAGTGCTCAGTTAAATATGCACTGATAGGGTAGGGCTCCCTCTACTGAGGGTAGGGTTCTCTATGGAGCTTTTCCTTTCTGGTATTGTCCTGTGAGTTCTAGCTGCCTTGGTCTCCCTGGGTTCTCAGCTTTATTCCTTCAATTCAAGTAGTTGTAGGACTCTACCTCAGCTTCTCCTCCCTTTGCTGTAGCCTGGAAATCCTCTGGGTAAGTTGAGACAGTCATAGGGGTTATCTTGTTTGCTTTTTCCCATCTCCCTGGATTATTGTCCTTTGTTTTCTGATATTCAGTGTCTTTAGATCATTGTTTCATGTATGTTGACTGGCTTTTTTGGTTGGTTCAGGTAGGAGGGTCAATTTGGTTCCTGTTAGTCCATCTTGGCTGGAAGTAAAAGTCCCTAACATCTTTCTGCTTGTTTTCCTTTCCTCTCCAAATAATAGTGTCAGGTTGCTCAGTTGTTGGTCATCTGACTCTTAATCTTGGCTCAGGTCCTGATCTAAGGGTTTGGAGTTCAGGCCCTATGTTGGTTTCTGAGCTGGGCGTGAAGCCAACTTAAAAAACAAACAAACAAAACCCCCACAAATAAAGTGAAAAACACTGATTGTTAGTTTTCTTCAGGAGGCATTTGTTAAGCTCCAGGACTTTGCCTGTGTGATTCTGGTTAGTCTTTACAACCATACAGGTTTTCTTAACCTTGTCTCCATTTGGCAGCTGAAAAGGCGGCCCAGATTTTTGCTGACCTGGACTCTGGACAAGTCTGTCAGTCCCAAGGCCGTGTGATCCTGTGGCTCCACAAAGTTCTCCATGCCTTGCTACAGAATTGCCAGGGAAGCTGCCTGACCTGCATAGCATCCCTGCCTCCTCATTCCTTAAAGAAAAGCTCATACTTGCAGCCTGGCTTTTGAGGTGTTCATACCCACATGCACTCTGTGCTCTGGCTTTGTCAGGCATACATGTATGCCTGTGTCTCATCCAGCTACTTGATATGAGAAGGCAGTAAGAAGGTAGGAAAGCATCCAGAGACGGGCTATCAGTGGCCAGAGTCACCCATGTCTTCTACTAATTCCAAATCCATGCCTCTTCCACGAGACTCAGGATCCCGCACAGCTGGCAGGAAGGCAACTGTGAGATGCATAACACAGAAGTAACGGTGCTCCATTCTCACCATGCTTGAAGATTCTGTGATTCTAGCTATTTCCTCTCCTGAACTTCAGCTTCTGGACAATTTTCTAGGAAAATCATACTTTTCAGATAATTCTTCAGAAAACTCAAGTCTGTATTTACTGATTTCCTTCCATGAAATTGGAAAGCCAGCTATAGCCCTTGGTGCCTAGCACAGCCAGAAGGACCTTGATGACTGGCTTGGAAAGAGACTCATGTGAGGTGGCCTGCTAGCTGCAGAAGCCTCAGATGCTTCATAGTCAAGAAAGTGACCTCTGTGCTGGGAAATGAATTTCTGCATGGAGAAGCTGGGGCCATTAGATGACATCAAAGATTCCTTCCGGTTCCGATGTTTCATAACTACCCATTTCTGGAGAGGGATCAATAGCAGGGGAAGAAGGTGGAAGTTAGAAGGAAAAGGCAGGGGAAGCCAGGATGATTTGGTATCCAATGCGTGTTCATTTATTTTACACTTACAAAAGAAATCGCCCACCCCTCTGCCCCATTCCCCAAAAAACAGTCTCTTTTTACAAACATTTAAAAATTAAAACCAAATGAAGATAGACAAGTTAATTTCAGTACAATTATTTTTCAATGTAGCTGTCATAATTAGAGTTTAAATTTCCTACAAGTGACCAATGTCCAAGTGACTTATAGGGAAATCCTGATTATTGGCCAAAAGGAAAATTCCGTATTACAAGTTAGCAAATTCTAGTACAAAAATAGTCCGTGTTGGAATAGCCTTTCCTTTTACATAGGTCTCGGGTCAGTCTACTGACTGCATAATACACTAACATTTCAGGGTTCTCTCTTTCACAAATGGCTCATTCGTCATAGCTGAAGCAGCACGATGCCTGCAGTGGCAGGGACTAGTGTCCACCTTGGGACCGTGCTGGAAACGGCAGGCCTGGGAGTGCCTCACTGACCCCAGGGCAGCAGGGCAGGGCCCCAGCCCCAGCTCCGCACAGGGGTCCTGGAGGGAGGGATGAGTGGCGGGCAGAGCTGCCCCCTTCTGAGGGAGCAACAGGCCCAGGATATAGGGGAAGTCCGCCCAAGTAGCTGGGCCAGCGCTGGCACAGGACAGCCCACCTCCTGCCAGTGTCTCCTCGTCCTTCTGTAGTCTGACAAGGTGAGAGGGGGCCCTGTGCATTATCAGCAGTGTGAGGGTGGCCTTGCCCTTGCTGCAGCCAGGGAAGGTCTGGGCAGGCTACTTGTCCCTCAGGATGTCGAGCTGCTCCTGACACTCGGTAAAGAGGCGCTGAAAGCGGAGATTCTGCCCGATGACTGGCAGCAGCTCCTTCAGCAGTTCCCTCTTCCGCAGACCCTGTGGACATACAGAATGACAATTGAGTGCAAGTGTCAGTGAGGAGACCTGGATGGTGCTAGGTTTCCCTGGCCTGGCAGAGACCCTGTGTCTGCCCATTTGACCCCAAGACACCCCCTGGAGAAAACAGAGATGGATGAGAACAATTTCTCTACATGCTGGGAAGCTCCAGGCAAGCTAAAAGTCTGAGCTGGAGCATACGAGTGGCAGGGAGCAGGGGAGAGACACAGTGCAAGGTTACAGCAAAGAATACCAGGGTAGGTTCTGCTCCTCTGTGTCCCCTAAGTCTGCTCGCACAGTCATTGCTGGCCTTCAACTGCACTGATTAGAGGCTATAGTAACTTAGCCTCCAGAGCAGGATGGGAGTAGGATATTAGGGTAAAAGGGCATGTGGATGGCCATCCAGGAGGAGCTGTTCCCTAATGTGAATGCTCTCCAGGGGCCTGAGGTCAAGTCTATGGGTGAAGAGGCACCTGGGAGGCAGTGGCTGGCCTCTTATAATCCTGGGGCCTCTGCCCTTGGGCCTTGCCCAGAGCTCTTTCATGCCTGGGTGTACTGGTACCATGGTCTGCCTGGGCTCTTTTGCAATATGCACTGCAAGGAGGGGTCTCCAATGCACAGAACCCTGAGGAGCACAGCCACTGCAAAGAAAAAAACACCAAACGATAACTCTGACCACTGGAAGAGAAGGAAGGTCCAGGATGTTAAAATAAGAATGGCAGAAAGACAAGGAATTATAGAAAAGAACCAAGTGTAGATATTAAGTTTGAGAAACACAATGGTTGAAGGGATGGGATCTGCAGAAGAATGGACACTGCTAAAGACCAAATCAGAGTGGAGTCAGATGGAGGACCAGACCATGCTTGAGAAGGGAGGTACAGAGAGGAAAATGCAAGAGGAGAAGCCATACAGGAAAAGTTAAGGCAGGTGGAGGATGACAGAAGGGCCCAATACCTATATAATGGGTCCTACAGGAGAGAGAGAAAGAAAAAAGAAGGAAATATTTAAGGAAATAATACAGGTAGATTTCATGCAATTAAAGAAAGTCAAATGGCCTTAGGTTGAAAGCCTCCCTGAGTGCTGATCATGTAAGATATGGAAACAAAATAAAGGCCATATATGAAAACCCCACAGCTAACATCATACTCAGTGAAAAACTGAGAGCTTTTCCTCTAAGATCAGGAATAAGACAGGGGTGCCCACTCTCACTGCTTTTTTTTTTTTTCAACACAGTACTGGGAGTCCTAGCCACAGCAGTCAGATAAGAAAAAGAAATAGGTATCTAAATTGGTAAGGAGTAAGTAACATTCACTATTTGCAGATGACATGATACTACTATACTATACTATATAGAAAACCCTAAAGGACTCCAAAAAACTACTAGATAAATGAATAAATGAATTCAGCCAAATAACAGGATACAAAGTTAGTATACAGAAATCTGTTGCATTTCTTCACACTAATAATGAAATAGCAGAAGAGAAATTAAGAAAACAATCCCATTTATAATTGCACCAAGTATAATAAAATACCTAGGAATAAACCTAACCAAGGAGGTGAAACTGTACTCCAAAAACTATAAAACACTGATGAAAGAAATTAAAGATGACACAAATAAATGGAAAGATATTCCATGGTCATGGGTTAGAACAGCCAATATTGTGAAAGTATCTGTATCACCCAAGCAATCCACAGACTTAATGCAATCTACTTACCAAAATACCAACAACATTTTTCATAGAACTAGGAAAAAAGGGGCGCCTGGGTGGCTCAGTGGGTTAAAGCCTCTGCCTTTGGCTTAGGACTCTCAGAGTCCTGGAAGTGAGCCCCATATCGAGCTCTCTGCTCAGCAGGGAGCCTGCTCCCCCCCCCCACCCCCGCCGGACCTGCCTCTTTGCCTATTTGTGATCTCTGTCTGTAAATAAATAAATAAATAAATCTTAAAAAGAAAAAAAAAAAAGAACTAGGGAAAAAAAAGTAAGATATGGAAAAACAGATATCTAGACATGTAGAATTAAATATATAGAATTTGAGAGTATCAAAGATAGAAAAATTCTGAAAGTTTCTAAAAAAACAGGATCATATCACCTACAAAAAAAGAGAGACTAAGGTACACAATGAAGTAATATTTTTAATATATTAGAAAAAAACCCTCACAACCTAAACTTTTTTACCCAGTTATTCATACAATAGAGTATAATAAAAAATATTTTAAAAATATTCTTAGGCTTTTAAGACCTCAAAAGGCTTGCTACAATAAAGATCTACCATGAAAATGTTTTAGAGGAAATACTCAAAGAAAGAAGAGATAAATCTAGATAATGCTACGAGAGATATGAAAAGAAATGTGGATAACTCAGGCTAAAATTCATGTTGGCCTTGAGAAAACCAAGAAAACAAAGAATGTGGATGGTTTGAGCTTGGTGATTAAAAAAAAAAATCTGTCAGACTGGATAACATAAAAAGTCAGCCATCTGATTTTAGTAAGGAATATATAAACATGGATGAAGAAGGGTTAAAAATTAAAGACAGAAAGATATGTTAGTAAAGAATGAAAAGAGAGCTAGTATTTTTAAATTACCAAAGTAGATTTTGTTACAAAAACATCACTGGGGAAAGAGCCAATCAAAAGAAAGAGACAAAACTACCCTCAGGGAGATTTTAATACACATTCAACTAGTGATGGGTCATGGAAAGGCAAAAATCTGCAAATTCAGGTAATCCGAACTGACCAGTTAGTAAACATAACTAAATGGGTATGTATAAAATGAAAACAAACGATCTTTGGCACATGTGGACATATAAAAAATTGCTCTAAAAGCAAACCTCCACAAAATAGCAGGTATCATGTACATAGCAGACTGGCATAGCCAAATATAGCCTATTATCTATTTTTGTAAATAGTTTTATCAAAATGTAGCCACCCCTGCCTATTTCTTGGTCTATCACGCTACATCAGCAGAGTGGAGTAGTTGCAGCATAAACTGTATGGCTTTGCAAAGCCTGAAATATTAACTCTCTTCCCTGACAGAAAAAGTTTACCAAACCCTGATATAAATCATCTTCTCTAACCAAAATACAATTGAGTAGAACTGACTGATTAATCGATTAAGTTAATTAACTTAGTTAACTGATATTTAAAAATGATTTACAAGTAAATGGTAATAAAAACACTAACTGTTACAAAACTGTTGTAGAAATGCCACAGAAATGGGGCTTTATAAGGATCCTTACAAACATAAACATCTTCTATTAGAGAACATACAAGAATGACAACCAATTACCTGAGTCTGACCTAAGGTGGGAAAGAAGGGAGGAAGGGAGGGAGGCAAAGAGGGAGGGAAGGAAGGAAAGAAGAAGACATCAGAAAAAATATTTTAAAAATGAGCCTCATAACTGGCTGAGTAGTGAATCCAGTCTGCCAAGACTGGGAAAGGTGGCCATTTTTTCAAATGCCCAATATTCAACAAAAGACCATGGGGCATACAAAAAAACAGAGAAACATGGAAATGATTGGATATGGTACTGGCCCATTCAAAATCACAAAATAAACATCCAGAAAACTGACCCTAAAGAAACATAGGCCTAGAACTTATGTGACAAAGACATTAAAACAATTGCCTTAAATATTCTCAAAGAGAACATGAACAGATGGACATATCAGGAAAATGGTATGTGAACAGAATGAGAGTATCAACAAGGAGGTAGAAATCATAAAAAAGATCCAAACCAAAATTCTAGAACTTAAAAACATAGTAACTAAATAGAAAAATTCACTCAAGTGGTTCAATAGTAGACATGAACAAAGAATCAATGAACTTGAAAATGAGGAAAAATGAAAATAGTTTAAGGGACTTATAGGACACCATCAAGCAGACCAATATATGCATTATGCAAGTCCCAAAAGAATAATAGAAAGAGAAAGGGGAAAAGAGCTTATTTGGAGAAATAATGGCTGAAAAGTTCCCAGGGTTGAGGAAAAACATGGATTTACAAATCCAAGCTCAACAAATACTCCATGTAGGAAAACCCAAAGGAACCCATACCATGATAGATTTTACTTGAATTATGGAACATTAAAGATAAAGAGACAATCTAGAAAGCAGAAACTTGGCTCCTTGTGTAAAAAGCATACTCAATAAGCATATTTCTCAGCAGGAACACTGAAGGCCAGAGGGCAGTGGAATGACATATTTAAGGTGCTAAAAGAAAAACTAACATCTGAGAATACCATAGTCAGTGAAACTACTCTTGAAAAATAAGGGAAAAACAAACACATTTCCAGATAAATGAAAACTGATGGAATTCATTACTATTAGATCTACCCTACAAGAAATGCTAAACGGAGTCCAAGTTGAAATGAAAGGATACTAGACAATAAAACAGAAAGTTCTCTGGTAAAAGTAAAAGTAAGGACAAATAAAATAACCCATATTTTGTAATTTTATTTGGTAATTCCATTTTTTTATTCTATAAGATTTAAAAGACAAAAGCATAAGAAACTATAAGTCTATGTTAAAGGCTATAGAATATATAAAGATATAATTTGTGACTTCAATAACAAAGTGGGTGGAGTGGAACTATAAGGGAGTGGTCAATTTTTCTGTATACAATTGAAACTAAACTGTTATTAGTTTAAAATAGATTGTTATAACTTCAGAATGTTTTTGTTATCCCTATAGTTACTAAAAAGAAAATATCTATAGAACATACATAAAAGGAAAAGAAGAGAATCAAAACATGTCTCTAAAAAAATCAACTAGGGTGCCTGGGTGGCTCAGTGGGTTAAGCCACTGCCTTCAGCTCAGGTCATGATCTCAGGGTCCTAGGATCGAGTCCCTCATCGGGCTCTCTGCTCACCAGGGAGCCTGCTTCCTCCTCTCTCTCTCTGCTTGCCTCTCTGCCTACTTGTGATCTCTCTCTGTCAAATAAATAAATAAAATCTTAAAAAAAAATAAATAAATCAACTAAAATGCAAAGTAAACTAGTAAAGGAGGAAATGAGGAACAAAAACTATAAAACATACAGAAAATAAATAACAAAATGGCAATATTAAGTATCTGTCAGTACTTATTATTTTTTGTCAGTAATTATTATTATTATTATTATTATTTAGAGAGAGAGAGAGGAAAGGCAAAAGGAGAGGGAGAGAAAGAATTTTAAGCAGGCTACATGCTTGGTGTGGAGCCTGACATGGGACTCAGTCTCCCAACTCAGATCATGACCTGAGCCAAAATCAAGAGTTGGATGCTTAACCGACTGAGCCACCAGGTACCCCTGGCAATAATTACTTCAAATGTAAATGTATTAAACTCCCCAATTAAAAAAAAAAAAGAAAGAAAACAACAGGTAAAAAACCAGAATCAAACTATATGCTACCTACAAGGAACTCACTTCAGAGCTGAGAACACATATAGGTTGAATATAAAAGATAAAAAAGAGAGTCCATGGAAATAGTAACCAAAACATAGAAGAGTTGGCTATACTTGTATCATACGAAATAGATGTTATTTCAAAAACTGTTACAAGAGACAAGGAAGGACATTGTATAATGATAAAAGGGTCAATTCACCAAAGATGATGTAACAATTATAAACATACGCACCAAACATCAGAGCTCCTAAATATATGATGAAAACATTGCGTTGAAAGGAAAAATAATTCTACAATAATTGTAGTAGACTTCAATATCCCATTTTTGATAATGGATAGAACAACCAGAAAGAAGATCAATAAGGAACCAGAAGTCTTGAAAAACAATATAGACCAATTGTACCTTATGTACATATATAGGACATTCCACTCAACAACAGCAGAATCCACTTTTCTCAAGTGCACATTAAACACTCTCTAGGAGAGACCACATGTTAGGTCACAAAACAAATCTCAATAGGTTTAAAAAGACTGATATCATAAAACTATCTTTTCCAATCACAATGGGATGAAACCAGAAATCAAAAGCTAAAGGAAAATTGGACAATCCACACATATGTGGAAATGAAACAACACATTGTCTTTTTTTTTTCTTTAAGATTTTATTTATTTATTTCACAGAGAGAGAGAGAGAGATTCCAAGTAGGCAGAAAGGCAAGTAGGGGGTGGGGGGGGAAGCAGGCCCCCTGCTGAGCAGAAAGACCTGATGTGGGGCTCGGTCCTAGGACCTGAGATCATGACCTGAGCCGAAGGCAGAGGCTTAACCCACTGAGCCACCCAGGCACCCCTAAATAACACATTGTTAAGCAATGATTCAAGAAGAAATCTCAAGGGAAATTAGAGAATATCCTGAGACAAATGAAAATGAAAACACATACGAAGAAATATAGGATCCAGTAAAAGCATTTGTTAGAAATTTATAGCTGTAACAATCTACAAAGAAAGACCTCAAATAAATACCATAGCTTTCCATCCTTTGAAACTAGAAAATAAAAGCAAGCTAAACCCAAATCAAACAGATGCTAGAGGGCGCCTGGGTGGCTCAGTGGGTTAAGCCGCCGCCTTCGTTTCAGGTCATGATCTCAGGGTCCTGGGATCGAGTCCCGCATCGGGCTCTCTGCTCAGCAGGGAGCCTGCTTCCTCTTCTCTCTCTCTCTGCCTGCCTCTCTGCCTACTTGTGCTCTCTCTCTGTCAAATAAATAAATAAATCTTAAAAAAAAAAAACAAAAAAGATGCTAGAAAATCATTATTTCAGAGAAAATAAAATGGAGAATAGAAAGATCAAGAAAATAAATGAAACCAAAATGTACTACTACTTGAAAGGATCATCCAAACTGATAAACTCGTAACTAGCTGGACTAAGAAAAACAAAGCGAAGACTGGAATGACAATCAGAAATGACACAGGGGCATTACAACTGATGTCACAAAAGTAAAAATTATAAATATGGGGTTACTGTAAATAATTGTTCACCAACAAATTAGACAACTTATATAAAATGGACAAAAATCCTAGAGACACATAACCTACTAAGACTGAATCATGAAGAAATACAAAATCTGAATGGATCTCTAACTAGTAAGGAGACTGCATCAGTAATCACCAACTTCCTAAAAAAAAGAGCCCATGACTTACCAAATGGCTTCACTGGTGTATTTCACCAAATATTGAAAGAAGAATTAATAACAATCTTCAATTGATGCAAAAAAATTTTTTTGATCAAGTTCAACACTCTTCATTACAAAAACACCCAGCAAACTAGTAATAGAAGTCAACTACCTCAATATGATACAGACCATATATGAAAAGATCACACTCAATGTTTAAAAAACTGAAAACTTTTGCTCTAAGGTCAGGAGAAAGGTGAGGATGCCAGCTTTCCCACTTCTACTCACCTTAGTACTGGAAGTTCTAGCCAGAGCAAAGAGGCAAGAAAAAAATAAAAGGCATCAATATTGGAAAGGAAGAAGTAAATTTTTTTGTTTGTAGACATCATTTTATATGTAGAAAACCCTAAAGACTCTACAAAAAACTTGGTAGAACAAGTGAATTCAGCAAATTTGCAGAATAGGAAATCAGGTCACCAAAATCAGCTACATTTTTATATACCAACAGCAAACATTCTCAAAAGAAAACTAAGAAAACAGTTCCGTTTACAATAGCTCCTGAAGAATAAAATACTTAGGAATAAAAAACTTAACCAAGGAGGTGAAAGACTAGTACACTGAAAACTACAAAATGTTCCTGAAAGAAATTAAAGAAGACACAACTAAATGGAAAGACAGCCCCTGTTCATGGATTAGAAGACTTAATATTGCTAAGATGTTAATATCATCAAAAACAATCTATAGATTTAATGTACTCCCTATCAAAATCCTAATGGTGTTCTTCTACAGAAATAGAATAATTCATCCTAAAATTCAAATGGACTCTCAAGGGATCCTGAAGAGCCACAAGAATCTTGAAAAAGAAGATGAAAGGTGGAGGCCTGTTTCTGACTTCAAAACTTATTTCTGCTCTTCCCAAAAGTGGCCTGAGGTGACCTCTGAAAATGGTTCACTATTCACTTGACCCAGAAAGCCCTACAAAATCATGCAAATCAAGAGGTTCAAAGCTTTGTGTTCACTTTATGAATGCACCAAAAGTTTGCATATCTGAGAAGCCACCACGTATCTGAAGGATGTCACTATATAGAAGCAATGTGTGCCATTCTGTTGCTATAATTGTGGAGTTGGTAGGCGTGCTCAGGTCAAACACTGGGGGTGGACACAGTGTCAGTAACCCAAAAAGGGTGCTGAATTTTTACTGCACATGCTTAAAAATGCGTAACAATGAACTTAAGGGTTTAGATGTAGATTCTCTGGTTATTGAGGATATCCAGGTGAACAAACCCCCCGAGATGTGGTGAGAACTTACAGAATGCATGTTTGGATTAACCTGTACATGAGCTCTCCCTGCCACAGAGATGACCCTTTACTGAAAAAGAGCAGATGGTTTCTAAACCAGAAGAGGCGGTTGCAAAGAAGAAAAAGATATCCCCAAGAAAATGAGGAGACAAAAACGTAACGGTCTGGTTGGGGTACCAGGTGGTGGGTATTATAGAGGGCACGGATTGCATGGAGCACTGGGTGTGGTAAAAAAATAATGAATATTGTTATGCTGAAAATAAATAAAAAACAAAACAAAACAAAACAAAACAAAACAAAACTTAATGGTCTGAGAATAAATTCTGCATAAAATAAATGTAAGTAGAAAAACACCCAAAACAAAAAACAACCAAAACCAACCCCCCCAAACTTACTTCAAAACTATTATATCTTTTAGTTTTGAACTATGTGACTATATTACCATCCCAAATTAAATTTATTTATTTATCTAAAAATATTTTATTTATTTATTTGACAGAGAGAGACACAGTGAGAAAGGGAACATAAGCAGGGGGAGTGGGAGAGGGAGGATCATGGAGGTGGGGCTTAATCCCAGGACCCCAGGATCATGACCTGAGCTGAAGGAAGATGCTTAATGACTGAGTCACCCAGGCGCCCACAAAATAAAATTTAAAATAAAATAAAACTCAAACATTTAATTAAAAAATAAAAGGGGATGAAGTAAACTGTTAGAAACAAAGCAGAATACTCTGTCTGCCTGTGGCAACAGAGGAAAGCTGCAAGAGGATCCGCCCTCTGACCTGAAGGTTGGTGTCAAAACCAACTGCCACAGAGTTCCATCTCCCAAAATGGGCTCTCAGTATGTCTCTCTACTGTTTAAAGCAGTAGCCGGAGACATTGCTCATCACCACATTTCTGGCCATTGTCACAGGTCCTACCGTGAAGACTGGCAGAGGGAGGCTTCCAAAACCAGGATCTAGCTGGGAAGACAATGGCCAGCAAAGAGCTCTGGCGCCTGAAGGATAACTGTTTAGTGATCCAGCCCTTGGCTTTCAGTCTCCCTCCTGTGCAGACTGAGTCATGATCTTTGAGGGAAAGAAGCCTGGACCTTTGGGGTCTCCTGAAGCAAATTGGTAATTCATGTCACAAAAAGTAATTTCCCAATATATGAAGAATTCCTATGAACCAATAAAAAAAAATATAACAATGAAGTATTTCAATAGATAGTTAAAAAAACAAAAGGAAGTGTAAGTGGCTCTTAAATATACTAAATGATGCTTCTTAAGATGCCTCTTGGGAGGGCTGCTGAGTCAGCATTGCTGGTTGGTTGTTTTTTTGTTTTTTAAAAGCATTGCTGGTTATTTATTTTTTTTTAAATTTATTTATTTGACAGACAGAGATCACAAGTAGGCAGAGAGGCAGGCAGAGAGAGAGAGAAGAGGAAGCAGGCTCCTCGCTGAGCAGAGAGCCTGAGTTGGGGCTCGATCCAAGGACCCTGGGATCATGACCTGAGCTGAAGGCAGAGGCTTTAACCCACTGAGCCACCCAGGCACCCCTAAAGCACTGCTGGTTTTAAGTCCATCTTCCATCTACTGATCCTTTTTCCCAGCAACTCTGAGGATCAGTTACATTGGAATGATCCATTCTTACTGTTAAAGTGTTTATGGAGAAACTCAACAAGAGAGCAGAGTGCTCATACTCCACAAACTTGCCCTTAATATCTAGATAAAGAGATAGTAAAAAAGTTTTTGTAAAAAAGGAATAAATTCAGCATAGTGCTGAAGTCAGGAGGAAATGTGGCAGACATCAAGAGTTGGCTGTGTCCATACCTGCTCTAAAACCTCTCCTACATATGCTTTACTGGTCACTTCCCCAGACTCCCTTGCAATGAGGGTGTTCAAGTGACTTGCTGGTTGCCTGTGAGGCACAGACTAGCTTTTGGGAGAGCTTTTCTTTTCTTTTTTTTTTAAAGATTTTATTTATTTGTTTATTTTAGATTTTATTTATTTATTTATTTGACAGAGATCACAAGTAGGCAGAGAGGCAGGGAGAGAGAGATGGGGGAGCAGGCTCCCCGCTGAGCAGAGAGCCCGATGCAGGGCTCTATCCCAGGATTCTGAGACCATGACCTGAGCCAAAGGCAGAGGCTTAACCCACTGAGCCACTCAAGTGCCCTAGCTTTTCTTTTTGTGGTAAGAATTGTAGATGCTGTTGGTACTGGTTCCCCCCGCTCTGGCTGACTTATTTGGAGGACAGAAAACAACAACAATATTTCAGTCACTTTTGGGAGTACCACTTACCTGCAGCTGAGAGCATTTGTCATAGATACCAGGGACCATGAGCAGACTAGCTGTGTTAGGCAGTTTACAGAAGAAGAAAAGCAGATGGGACAGAAAGGGAGCATCAGGCTCTTGTGGGCAAAGCTCCAATAAGGTGTCCTGCTCAGAGCTGGTAAGAATAAGTGGCAGGAAGGAGAGGGAGAAAAGAGCACATGGCTAATAAATGGTGGCCTGTCTGTGCCTCCTTCCATCTGCACCTTATTGGCCTAGCACCCCTGCCTTCAGTCTGAGACAGAAAGCTGTTATGTAGCGCTCCAGCTCACGTCTTGGGCTAATGCTCCCAGAGTGGCAGCTAAATCACAGAATGAGGCTCTACAACCTGGCCAGGGAAGAGGTTGGTCAGGCACATGCTGACCTATCTCCCACCCAAGAAGACATCCTGTCAGGGTACCCCAGAGCTGACGTGTGCTAGGGAATTACTGGTAATTTGGAACCACCCTTCCTGTTGAGGTACACAAATACCTACACAAGTACCTTGAGGTACACGGAGGTACACAAATAGAAATGGACCTCAGGAAGCTAATGTGCTAATGACCTAGGGTTGAGCTGGGATGTGGGGAAGGTAGAAATTCAGAGAGGGATGCCTTTGCCTTGGGAATGTTTATGGATGAGAAAGAGGCTGAGCGAGCTTCTGTCAGACTTGAAGGCCTAGGGAGACAAAAGCAGGGGCCAAAATGAAAAGTGGGGATTCCTGTTAAGTCATTCCTCTTTGTGCTGACACCCCAAAGGGATGTAACCCAGAATAAAGGTAAGCCAGAAGTAAATCCACCCCTGCACAAATGAGTGTCTGGCTTTGAATCATGAGACAGCCCAGAAAACCTCAATCCCAGAACTGGGCTGAGGGGAGTCTGCAGTGCTGGTGGTGCCTCAAGAACTGGCAACAGCAAATAAAAGCGCTCTGTAAAAGAAGATAACATCACCTGAGGCCTCAAACCATTTCTACAAATAATTTTTCAAACATGTCCAGCAGATAGAAATGATCAGGCATATAAGGAAATAAGGTATTATATTATGAGAGCCGGCACAGACATTTATAGGCAATTGAAACAGATCCAAGAGGGCTCCCAATAGTAGAACTATCAGACATACAACTTTAAAACAACTATGGTTACTATGCTCAAGCAGATAAAAGACTAAATTGAAAATATGGGGGGAGAACTGCAACCATAAAAAATGATACAGCAGATTTTAAAAAGAGAGGACATTACATCTCTCTGAAGATGTGGAAAATGGAAGGGAAGATATCACTGAGGAAGAGAACCAAGGCAGATCCACAGAATGAATGAAAGAAACAGACTTTCAGGTTTGTGGAACTTCAAAACAAGAGAAGGAGCCAAAAGAACTTACACAGCAATGGAAATCAGATTTGCAGCAGAAATTTTAGCAACAACAGTGGATGTTAAAAGTCTGTGGTGCCATACCTTCAAAGATGTAAGGAAGGGGAATTGGACTTTGAAGTTAGGATTCTAGTAACCAACCAAATTAAGATCTACTGCTACAAAATAAAAATCAAATAAAACACACAGGCCATTCACACACCAAGGCCTGTAGAGCCTGTGAGGTCTGACCCTCCAGCCTTTCTGACTGCAACCCATTTCACCCTCCCACTGCCATTCTGCTTGGCTATTCCTTCCACACGGCAGGCCCTTCCACCTTGGGCCTTTAGACTTGCTGTTCCTGCTGCCTGTATGTTCTTCCCCCAAACATCTGTGGGGCTTTGCCCTTCACCTTTTCTGGTCTCTGCTCAGTAAGTTAAGACTTCCTTGATTACTCAATATAAAATAGCATCCTGCCAGTATGCCCCTGGCCACTTGATGTTTGTTCTCAGCACCTACCCCCACCCAACACAATACATATACTTGCTCAGCTGTTTAGAATCCGCCTCTCTGCACAAGAATGGAGACCTAGGAAGGTGGGGGCCGTTAGCTTTGTTCACTGCTCACTGTCCCATGCCGAGCCAGAGCAGGTGCTCCAGCAGTATTTGCTCAGTGACTGCATGAGGCAGGGGAGCTAAATTATATCCACAACCGCCAATCCCTCACCAACCTGGTCCTTTCAAGGCACTAGCAGGCACATGTGCAAGCCAAAAAATTTGGAGGTGACTATATGCATGTTCATTATTCTCTGTTTCTTAATCTATTCTACCCATCCACCCACCAAGTCTTGTTGGGTCTGCCTCTAAAATACAACTTCAATCTGTCTCCTTTCCCCTCTCCATGGCCCTCACACTGATCCAAGTCACCTTCGTCTATTGCCAGGACCGCTACAAAAACAAGTTCTGACTGCTCTCCTATGTCAGTTTGCATTACTACCCCTGCTAATCGATCTCTTGCCACCAGCTCCTCCAAAAGCTCCAGCTCCTCACAAGATCTCAGTGATCTTCTTTCCTGCTCCTCTGTCTTACCTCATCTCCTACCACCCTGTCCTTTGCCTACTATGCTGCAGCCACAGTGGCCTCCATGTTTGCACTCACTATCATCTCTACCAGGAGACTCCGAGGTCCTGGCAGAGCTGGTGCATTCTCATCCCTGGGTTTCATCCTAAAAGACCCCTCCCTCTCATGTCTTCCCTGGCCATGCGTTCCCAGGCCCCCTTGTCTGATTGCTCTGCTTATTTCTGGGCATAGTATAATCCACAGTCTAAAACTATCTTGTTGACTGAATTGCTTCCTTGTTTTTGTCTGCCTTCCTATTAGACTGGGAGCTCCACGAAGGCAGGGAAGGATCTTTCATCTTCTCTACCGAACAAACCCATAACCCCAGCAGGCAACTCTCCTCAGGCTGAGCACTCCCTAGGCCCCTGATGCTGAGGGCCCAGCTGCTGCCTGGCAGTGCAGTGCTGGCATTTCACCGCCCCACTGATCCTGGGGCCTGTGGCAGTGTGCTCAAGAAGACTAATGGGGAAGAATTCCAAAGCACTTTGGCTTATTTTTCATCTCCACTTTCACTTTTCAAGACAGAATTCTTGTGGCAAGAACGAAAGCAGCACCTACCACTACTGTTGACTCCCACTGGCTTCCAGTGGAGTAGTGAACCGGACCCAGTAAGTCCTTGCATATTTCTCGGAGCCGGTATTCAAACCCTAATTACGGAAAAAAACAAAACAAAACAAAACAAAACAACAAAACAGAAATAGGAACACATTACAAAAAGAAATTAAAAAAATCAAGAATATGCTAAGTTGTTGTGTATAGCAAACCAGATTGAACAAATGTTTATTTTATTGCCTGCTTAGAGCAAAATGCCTCTTGCATGTCTCTCAGTTTGGGGCACTGAGATTCATAATGACAGACTCTCACTCAGGAACCCACTCCCTTGACAGCATAAAGAGCAGCCCCTCTGTGTGCTGGGCCCATGGGAAAAATAAATGTGGCCAGCTCTGGGAAAAACTCCCCAAGGTGATGGGAAAATGCAGGAATTGTGGAAGGAGGGGAGTGGGCTAGTCAGATTTGCTTCAGAGAAGACATGTTGGTAGTGAGAGGAGATCAGCAGGGTCAGGAGGCAGCCTTCAGGAGATGGCAAGGGTATGAATTTAGGCTGAGGAGGAGGTGACAGAGTGGAGAAGACAGGAGAAGCAGTCACGGGCCTGTCAACTCATGGGTTATGGCACAGTATGTGGAGTGCCACAAGTGCTGGTGGCAGAATGTGGGGGCCTGTCAGCACTGGCAGCAGCTGAAGCCACAGGGAATGATGAAATCACCCCAAGATGAGGGTAGAGAGTAAGAGGGTGATGCTGGAATCTGAGGAATTTTAGAAGTGAGAGGGGTCTTCCTTTACAATTTGAGTCCTTTTATGGTCAAGGAAGCAAGAGATAGAGTGGAGGTGACTTGTGTATGGATGGAGGAACAGATGTGTGGAAGATGGACAAAGAGAAGCAAGTGGTAGAAGTGATCCCACAACTGGTACAGGCCCTCGAGGAGGCAGCAACCTCGTATAGGGCATCAGGATGAGTCCTGATCAGTCCCCAGGATGAAGAAAATTAGAGAGGCCAGGGGAGCAGTCTCCCCAGTGGAATGGGGTATGAAGCCCAGATGTGACAGGAGCATCCCAGCAAAAGGTATGGGTTTGGGAAGACTGAGTATTTAGAAGAGTCAGTGACCACACAGGCTGGGCAAACACACAGACTGGGCAGGAAGAGAAAAATTAAACTCATGTATGGAGTCTGCTGGGGAGGGGCAAGGGACTTCGAGTTGGTCGGCCATGGCTGTTGTCATCAGAGGTGTATATATACATGTCATCAGAGGCAACGTGGCATGTCTGAGTTCTGGGGGTAACATTTTTAGGGGGTTGGCATGTTTTTCTCTTTTTCTGTACTCTAAATTTTAAACAAAATAGGGAGGGTGTCGTCAAAAGCAAAGCAGGAAGACCAGGAAAGGCTGTGGGGAAGGCTGCTTGCTCTGTGACCAGGCCTGGAGCTATGCGGTAACACAGGGAGCTTTGGGAGGGCTGGTTCCCAAGCCACAACCCTGGAGGCCAAGCTCAGGGAAGAGGAAGACTGGTAAGAAAAACACCACACATGCCTAGCAAACAGATGAAAGGCTATTTATTGGAGGTCGCCCTGAAAGCAGGATGGCCACCTCTTTCAACAAACCTAGCTTTCTGTTGGCCAAAATGGGCAAGAGGAGGTGATGGGGAAGATACTGGGGGAAGGGAAGTGCTGGCAGGGAAAGCTGGGCTGGAAGGCCATGGGAAGGCACTGGATGGGCTGGCCCTTCTAGGCCAGGAGGGGCTTGGGGGAAGAGAAATACAGGCTCACTGGATGCTGCCAGAAGATGCCCTTCCCTGGTGTGACTGGCTGACCACTGAGGATGCAGGGCGTGAGGGAGGGCAGGAGTGTGAGCATCTCACCTGCTCCTTTGGAAAATGTCTATCTGAGCATCCTGTGCCCCTACCCCCTCCTACCGACAAACCTTCTGGCCCTCAGGGCCTACCTGATTCAGAGCCTCAGAGCCTCTAATGGGCTGGATGCCTCCTGAGCTGCCTTGATTATAGCTCAGGCTAAGAGATGGGGCGAGGGCCGTCTTTGCCTTGATTCACAGGCTTTCAGGAGGGTCATGTTGGGACAGAAATTGAGTCAGTCCCAGGAAGATGGAAGGGCCGCAAGAAACCTCACCTTCATTCACAAGGTACCGAGCGTAGAGGAGGAGCCAATGGCGGTACTCATGGCTGGACTGCAGGGTGAGTGCCGCCGCAACCTGATTCTCCAGATAGGCCAGGGTGGTCTCCTGCTGCACTACATGAGGCACGGAGAAGAGCCGGGCTGCCTGTCTTCCTGAACTGCAGAGACCGGCAGAGCAAGCATCATGAGGCAGTGGGTACTGCATGGGTCAGGAGGCTGCTACCTCGAGCCCCTGGGCCCCAGTGAGGAGCCGTAAAGGGGCAGGTGTCCGACACCATGCTGGCTAACCTGTCCCCATGTCCCGCGACAGGCCTCCTGGCCACTCTAGCACCCCAGGTGTATCCCACCCTGTCCTTTCTATATCTAGGCCCGAGGTGACAGGTCAGCAGCTCATTTCTCCCCACCCCAAATACTGCCCATCACGGTGTCCATGACTCATAGCACCTCAAACCGCCATCTATGCCCTGAAGTGACAGGGCTTGTGACCTAACACCCTGAGATATTACCCAACGTGGGCCCACAACCCTTGGCACCTTGAGCCGACTTGTGCTAAGCAGCAGTTAGGCAGAGGGCTGGGCAGTCAGAGAGCAGGCCTAGGTGGGACTGTGCTTGCATGACCCAGCCACCTCCCCCACACTTGAGTCACCTACGTGGAGGCACGGCCCTGGACTATGGCTAAAGGTCCGGAGCATAGCATGGCATCCTGGGGAGGCAGGCTGCTCCTGAAGTCCGCACACTGGGCCAGGGAGTCCTGCTTGTCAGAAACCAGGTTCCTGGGGAGGCAACAGCAGGAGCAGAGGTCAGAAAAACCAGGAGGTCCACCAGAAAAGCTGGGGGTGAGGCCGCCAAGGAGCAGGTACCACATGACTCTCTGCCAGAGTGTCAGCAGAGGCCAAGTAGCACTGCATTCTTCCCACAGGGCCCTCAGGGACAGGTTTCATGAGGCAAAATCAATGACGGTGAAGGTCATCAACAGGGTTCTTGCTGGGACATTAGTACCATAGTCTCAGAACTTGAGGACAGGAACCTGTGTATGAAGTGTACACAGGATACCCACTTGCTGGGGGCCCATACGGCCTGGTCCTTGGAAGCCCCCAGGAATGCCAGATGCTAGCCTTCCCGAGCCTCTCTAGCATCCCAAGCAGACAGTTTTCACCTTCTTGGGACCTTTCACATCTTTGTTGAAAACATTCCAGCCACACTTTAAAAACAGTTGGGTGAATTTGGGGGCGCCTAGGTGGCTCAGTGGGTTAAGCCGCTGCCTTTGGCTCGGGTCATGATCTCGGGGTCCTGGGATCGAGTCCCACATGGGGCTCTCTGCTCAGCGGGGAGCCTGCTTCCTCCTCTCTCTCTGCCTGCCTCTCTGCCTACTTGTGATCTCTCTCTGTCAAATAAATAAATAAAATATTTAAAAAAATAAAAAAATAAAAACAGTTGGGTGAATTTGTAAAATACCAGGCCAACGTTTCCCTTCTTAAATAAGTTTCCACTTATTTAAGTTTAACTTATAAGTTTCCAGTCTGTTTCCACTATTATAGTAATCACATAAAATACACAAGTTTGCAATTTGGGAGACCTGGGAATGGGGAGGCTTTTTTTTAAAGATTAAATTTTACTTTTTTTTAATTTTAATTTTGTTTTTAAAGAATTTATTTAATTGAGAGAGAACTCAAGCAGGCAGAGTGGCAGGCAAAGGAGAAGGAGAAGCAGGCTCTCCACTGAGCAGGGAGTCCAATGTGGGACTCAATTCCAGGACCTTGGGATGATGACCTGAGCTGAAGGCAGCCACTTAACTGACTAAGCCACCTGGGCACCCCTTAAGATTTTATTTTTAAGTAATCTCTACACCCAACATAGGGCTCGAACTTAAAACTGTAAGATCAAGAGTTGCTTACTTTAATGACTGAACCAGCCAGGGGCAGCGGCTCCCCATCCCCCCACCCTTCTTTTTTAAACTCAAGAAAGAAATCTCAGTGGGAGGATAAACTCATGCCTGGCAACTCTTAACAGAAGAGGGCTGGAAGGCAGCTGGTTTGGGTATGATGGACCAAAGGTGCAGGCAGAAGAAAAGAATTTCTGATTGGCTGGTACACAATGTAAACACTTCACAAATCTGGATTAAAATCTTGGAGGAATAAAGATTTTGCAAATACAGAAAAGGCCTCCAACTCCAAAATGGGCTGAGGAAAGACAGACCGTGACACATGGTGAGTGACTGTGCAACCTCATTAATTCACAAAGTCAGCCAGAAGTACTACTTAGCTCCTGCTAAGCTACAAGAAGTGAGGAATGATGGTGAAGTTGTTATGAAGCCGACTCACTTATGCTGACAATGGCTAAGGAGATGAGGCTGGAAATGTGTATTGACAACCATAAGAATTTTCAAATGCCTGTTCCAAACAAAGTGACCTCAGGAAACAATGTAGAAGGAAAGCATCCCTGCCCACAGGGACAGTGGGGCCTGTACTAGCAAGTTTGAACTCTCTCTCTTCTCTAGCAGACAGAGTCCAGCAGGGTGCCACCATGGCACCCACTCCAGGGCTTGACTGTCAGAAGCCGAGTCAGGCAAGCCTGGCTGTTTTTGTTCCAGCTCAGATGGACACTCTCCCAGAAGGGTAGGGCCAGGAGCTGGCTTACTTACCATGTAGAAAGTGATGGATTAAAGCAGTATGCCTTCCCATCAGACAGATTCATCACTGGGATTCCATGCTGTGTCAGCAAGATCTGTGACACTGTCATGTCACTTCCTGGGGAGACAGCACAAGAATGGGTTCTTGGGTGTGTTCTGATCAGCAGGTGCCTGCATACACACCTAAGGAGAAATGCAAAGCACAGCTCCCACAGTCCTAGCAACAGGTGTCTTAACACTTACACATAACTAGGCAGTCACTGCTCTACTCTGCACATGCTGGTCTCGCGGCTATCCATACGCTATTCGTCACCTCTCAGGGACCCATTAAAACATGTCTCTGGAGAGAATGCATTGTCCTACAACGTACTGACATCCGCTACAATACGAAATGCCTCAGGCTGGGCCCAGAGCTTGGCTCTCCATCTAGGCTGAACAGGGTGCTTCCATGTCAGGAACCCAAGCTGCCAAGCCCTCCCCCAACTCCAACGTACAAAGGGAGGTCCACTGCTGAGGTTACCTGCCAAGATGGAGTGTAGAGATTCTTCTTTCACCACAACCACCTGTCTGTGAACATCCCTAGGAGGGAGACAGGGAACAGCTTACTCTGCAGCAGGGGTAAAAGCATCACAATGTGCCCCAATGATCAGACCCCACTCCATGGTCCCTGGTACATACCCAGCCCTTGCTTCGAGGAGAGGGGCTCTGTGTTAGAAGTGGCTTCTACTTCCCATGTGTCACTACACTACCTCTGCACAAGTCTATAGCAGAGGGCCTAGGAAACAGCTATGGGGCCCGCCCCCCAACACTATGCCAACTCTGGGAGAAGCGTGGCCATGCTCTGACAGCTAAGATCCCCTTTCTGGACGCTGGCACATGCAATTAGGCATTGTGATTTGTTGCGAGGTTTCAGGATGCTCTAACGATGGCAGCAGGGCCAGGCAGCCTGCGCCACTTCCATTGCACACTCTCCCTCCCCCAGTGCGGGGTGGCTATCACAAGCAATGTGTGACTGACTGCTCAGGGCTCCTCAGGCATTAAGATGCCCAGGTCAGCAGGGCCCCAAGACATGTCTGCCGAGTAGCCGCCTTTGCTGCCTTCCCTACCCTGCAGTGAGAGGGGACCTGCACAGCCCATCCCATCCTGCTTAGAGCCCACCCCACCTTGGGCCTGCCTCTCACCAGACAGATAACGTGGCTGCAGCAGTGAGCGCCATGACATAGGAGCCCGTGCAGTGCAAAGTGGATATTGGGGACGGCAGGAGGATGGGAGGGAGGAGGCGGCGACCACAGGCGGAGAACACGGACAGCATCCTCTTTTCACAGGCAACACATACCACGTCACTGAAAAGGCAGAGAGGGGACAGGTGTCATGATCATCAGGAGCTGTGGCAGAGGCAGCAGCCCTGAAATGCAGAGCCTACCCTCTGTCTGTGCTTGACCCGTGCCTGCTGTGGCCTTCCTCTGAGCAGGTGCAGCAAAGAGGTGGGTGAGGCCTTGTCCAAGGACTGGGGCAGCAGGGCTGATGCAGCCTAGTCTCACTGAAACCTCTGATTAAAAAGAATGTGTTCTCTTTCCTTCAGGGGCTGCTTGAGCTTTTCTGAGCTCACACTAATGCTAATCCAGGGGGAGCCCACAGCAAGGCCCAGGACACAGGCCCATTTGCCTGTTGTGAGTGCCTGGGATCAGGAAGCTCAGTTTGCTTATCTTGGCAAAGAATGAAAAAGAGGTACAGAATTATGGTTCCTTTTAAGTGCAATACCATGCACTCACTCAGGGTCCATGGGAACCTGACCTAAGATCAAAGGTCAAGTACTCAGAGACATTTTGAAAGCATTGTACGTGCAGCCTTATGATAACTGACTAAGGGCTTAGTTAAAGTTACTGTATCTAAGCCAATTATCTTTGTAAAATCATTTATTTATTTATTTATTTATTTTTAAATTTATTTATTTTCAGAAAAACAGTATTCATTATTTTTTCACCACACCCAGTGCTCCATGCAAGCCATACCTTCTATAATACCCACCACCTGGTACCCCAACCTCCCACCCCCCCGCCACTTCAAACCCCTCAGATTGTTTTTCAGAGTCCATAGTCTCTCGTGGTTCACCTCCCCTTCCAATTTACCCCAACTCCCTTCTCCTCTCTAACACCCCTTGTCCTCCATGCTATTTGTTATGCTCCACAAATAAGTGAAACCATATGATAATTGACTCTCTCTGCTTGACTTATTTCACTCAGCATAATCTCTTCCAGTCCCATCCATGTTGCTACAAAAGTTGGGTATTCATCCTTTCTGATGGAGGCATAATACTCCATAGTGTATATGGACCACATCTTCCTTATCCATTTGTCCGTTGAAGGGCATCTTGGTTCTTTCCATAGTTTGGCGACCGTGGCCATTGCTGCTATAAACATTGGGGTACAGATGGCCCTTCTTTTGACGACATCTGTATCTTTGGGGTAAATACCCAGGAGTGCAATTGCAGGGTCATAGGGAAGCTCTATTTTTAATTCTTGAGGAATCTCCACACTGTTCTCCAAAGAGGCTGCACCAACTTGCATTCCCACCAACAGTGGAAGAGGGTTCCCCTTTCTCCACATCCTCTCCAACACATGTTGTTTCCTGTTTTGTTAATTTTGGCCATTCTAACTGGTGTAAGGTGATATCTCAATGTGGTTTTAATTTGAATCTCTCTGAGGGCTAATGATGATGAACATTTTTTCATGTGTCCGATAGCCATTTGTATGTCTTGATTGGAGAAGTGTCTGTTCATATCTTCTGCCCATTTTTTAATATGTTTGCCTGTTTCGTGTGTGTTGAGTTTGAGGAGTTCATTATAGATCCTGGATATCAACCTTTTGTCTGTACTGTCATTTGCAAATATCTTCTCTGATTCCGTGGGTTGCCTCTTTGTTTTTTTGACTGTTTCCTTTGCTGTGCAGAAGCTTTTGATTTTGATGAAGTCCCAAAAGTTTATTTTCGCTTTTGTTTCCTTTGCCTTTGGAGACATATCTTGAAAGAAGTTGCTGTGGCTGATATTGCCTATGTTCTCCTCTAGGATTCTGATGGATTCCTGTCTCACGTTGAGGTCTTTTATCCATTTTGAGTTTATCTTTGTGTACGGTGTAAGAGAATGGTCGAGTTTTATTCTTCTACATATAGCTGTCCAGTTTTCCCAGCACCATTTATTGAAGAGACTTTTTTCCACTGTATATTTTTTCCTGTTTTGTCGAAGATTAATTGATCATAGAGTTGAGGGTCCATATCTGGGCTCTCTACTCTGTTCCACTGGTCTATGTGTCTGTTTTTATGCCAGTACCATGCTGTCTTGGTGATCACAGCTTTTTAAGAGTCAAAGACACGGTACTGACTAGAGGCCCTACACCTCAACAGGCACCTGAGGAAAATGCTGGTCCTCTTTCCAGATCAAGCACATGTGAAACAGCGCGGGGCATCATGGCCTGGAAGTCCATGGGAAGACATTAGGAGACTAACCACTGAGTTAAGGTTCCCCTCAAAGTGCAGAATATGGAGAGGGCTGGGCTACGGACTCACAGGACAATCAGAAATCCATCGTGACTTCTCTAGATGAAAATCTGGGGTCCAGAGGAAGAATCATCCCATGTTAGAGAGAGCCAGACAGAGCTCAGCCTGGAACGTGAGACTTTAGGAATATAGCCAGATAAGGGAATCAGAACATCTGGGTAGAAATCCTGCCTTGGTTGACCCTCAAAGACAGTTTCCCCACCTATAACATGGTGATAATGATACTACTGTATTAGGTTTTGTGGGGGATGAGAAGACACGCTTAGCTTAGGGCAAGGCATGGCACAGGCCTCTGTGGAAGCTAGCATGTAGGGCAATGCCGCCTGCCTCAGACAGTAACAAGGCCACACAGCATAGCACGTGGTGCTTGTCTGACATAAAAAGCGGCTTTGGGTAAAGACCCTTGCCCTTACCAGCTGCCGGCAGCAGTGAGGATCCGGCTGGTGAGTACTGTCTCCCACTCCTTCCCTTCCCGGTTACACTTCAAACGACTTAGCTTCACACCCCCCACGGCAGTCACTTCATTCTCCACTTCAATGTACATGGAGGGATCGGAGCTCACCTGGGTGGAGGAAAGCAAACACAATGTCTTTTAAGGTGATGGTGGGCCCACTGAGACTTGGGTCATGTGATAGGTGAGATGATCAGAGAGCCCAAAGTAGGAAAAAGGCAGAGAGGCAGACAGAACTGGCTGGTAAACAGGAGGGTGGCAGTGTATTCAGTAACAGGGTGGGACAAGAAGGCCAGATATTTGGATGTGTGGCCCCCAGGGCAGGGAGAGGGCTGGGAGCTTGCTTGGTCTCATCTCTCATGCCCAAGGAGCTCATGGACTAGATACGCCTATATGGAAAACCCAGGTAGAATGGCTGAATAGTTTGTACTCATGTGGGCACAAAAGTGGGTGACTGGGAAAGACCCATTTATAGACTCCTGGAAACCAAGAATAGCCCCATGCAGCACTCAGTGGTAAAGGCCCTGGATGGGGGTTGCAGGGGCGGTGGCTAGGGTTTGGAAGGGGGTTTGTGTGCTCTATCTCCATGCACAAGAGCAACAGGAACAAACCACGTGGGTCCCTATCCTTAGGCCCAGAAGACCTGTAGTGGGAAGGGCTGACATCAGCTCTCAGGTGTCCCAGAAGATCAGCATGCATGGGACAGTTGTGCCCAGTGGAAAGTGACCTCCATGTGGGGTCCTAGAAGGTGTTCTGAGGACATGCACCTGAGCTGAGGAATAATAGGCATGAACCTAAGGCATGTCCAAGGTCAGGTGCTAGATGGAATGAATGGAAGGCTTCTGGGCATAAAGGATTCTTTGTTTTAGAGTTGTGTTTTGAATAGGCACACAGTCATAAGCTTCTACTCCAAGAACTCAAATAGCCCCGATGATGACAGGGACAGGGCCAGCAAGGGAGGATGACGGGGAGGTAGGCCATTACCATGCAGTCCAACCGTACCAAGCCCAAGGCTGCCCAGGGTGGAGTGTGGAGCTCAAGGAGGCTTCCAGAAGAATACCTGAGACAAGTTTTGAAGGAGCTGGCCATCCAGAAGATGGCAGCAGGACTGTAAGAGCAAAGCATAGAGGAGAGAAATTCGAGGTGGGGGCAGCAAGGGAGCCCCTGGGGAAGAGGCTAGTTGATCTGGCTCTGATTAACTATAACTTCCCCCAGAAAGTGATGGAGAACCATTGAAAAGCAGCCGTAAGTCAGTGATAATTCAGGTTTTACAGAGGGGGATGGTGGAGAGAGTGTGCAGAGGTAGGAAGCCTGCTCACCTGGAGGGTGAATGCTCTCTGGGGGCCTGGCATGGGTAGTTTCAGTGCAGGTGCTGGTACAGACAAACACACGGTGTCCTTCTCTGCATTCAGGGCAGCTGGGGACTGCAAGAGGAGAAATGTCTCTGAGCTCCGCCCCAGCACCGTAGGGCAAAGTCAGGTAAAGGTGAGTCACCCAGTGGTGAAGCCAGGCAAGTTCCCCAGGCGTTTCCACCTACTCTGGGAGGGTGGAAGCGCAGATGAATGCTATAAAGACCCCCACTTTCCAGATGAGTAGCTGACCCCAGGGAACTGGTCAAGGACTCTGAGTGGGCTGAGGGCAGATGTGGGGGCCTGCAAGTTTCTGCCGATTGTTCCCACGCTGATGAGGCACACAGTGGCATGCACCACCTCTCCTATCCCACTAGGGCACGTGCAGATTCCAGCACTGAGCTCACAAGGTGGGCTGGGGGAGACTGCAAGGGCCCACTGGCCTCACCTGGACAGACAGAGACACAGGCATGAGCCGAGAGTCCTTCCGAGGCCGCCCTTTTTTCTTCTTTTCCACTGTTTCCACCTCAAGCTCCAGTTTTCGCTTGGACAGCGAGGATGGCTTGGCCACAGGGACCTTTTCGTCGCTGTCACTGCTGCTCTCCAGGAGGTCCCGCGGCCGTAGCTCCTTCACAAGGTTTTGCTCTTTCAACCTGCACAAACACAGACATCCATGGCCTACTCCATATGATTACTAAGTTTATAATAATTAATAAAATCCATACTCATCACCAAAAATTAATAAATAAAAATAGTAAAAAAGGACTTCTTGTTTCTGCCCTAACATGTGAAGAGCTTGGAAGTCATTACTCTCATTCTTTTTTTTTTTTTTTAAATATTTATTTATTTATTTGACAGAAAGAGATCACAAGCAGGCAGACAGGCAGGCAGAGAGAGAGGAGGAAGCAGGTTCCCTGCTGAGCAGAGAGCCCGATGTGGGGCTCGATCCTAGGACCCTGGGATCGTGACCTGAGCCGAAGGCAGAGGCTTTAATTTATTGAGCCACGCAGGCGCCGCAATTACTCTCATTCTTAATGAGGAAAGCTGAAAAAGTGAAAATCAACAACTTTTCTTGGATTCATCAGAGAAATAAGATCACAAGGCAAACTACCACCCTGGAAACTGGAGATGCCAGGTGAAGACAGAAAGTCAGAATGCACCTGGAGCTAAGCCCCTGGAGCCCTAACTGGAAGGAAGACTTAAAGTAACTGGTACACTGCTGGAGGCTGAGTGTGGGCTGGCTTGTAAATCAAAACTCTTGGGGGGTCTGGTGGCAGGAGGGTCCCCACACTTATGTTGGTTTTACCTCCAGGAGCTCTAACAGGCTTTCATGGGTGAAGATCAGGGATGAAAAAAATCCCCTCTGTGCTTTGGGCTAGTGGAGGGGAAAAAGAACCACTGAAACAACTTAGTTAAGAGTTCCTTTCTCCTTAACGAAAGTCTGTCTTCAAGTGAAACTACTTTACTAGACCCCATGTGACTTACTGGCAGGGAAATTAACCAACTATAGCCTAGCCCCCCCATCCACACCCCCACCCTACACAGACTACAGAATTCTTCTGAAGGTCATAGCCCAGGGTCACCAGTCCAAAAACAACTACAAAAGATTTATCACGTGATAACAGAATGCTTCTCCTCCCCAAAACCTTACCACCAGTTAAACATGGCTCTTGTATAACAGGAGTAGAATAACTAGTTTGAAGCTAGCATAGGGTGGTTCATGAGTTTGAAGGAAAGAAGCTGGTTTCATAACTAAAAGTGCAAGGAGAAGCTTCAAGTGCTAATGTAGAAGGGGCAGGAAGTTGTCGAGAAGATCTACCTAAGATAATTAGTGAAGGCGGCTACACTAAACGGCAGATTTTCAATACTCATGAAAGAGCCTTGTTTTAAAAAGTAGAAGCTATCTAGGATTTTCACAGTTGGAGAGAAGTCATGCCTGGCTTCAAAGAACAGGCTAACTCTCTTGTTAGGGGCCAATGCAGCTAGTGACTTTAAGTGGAAGCCAATGCTCATTTACCACCCCCCAAATCCTAGGGTCTTATGCTGAATCTACTCTGCCTTACCCTATATGAGTGGAACAACAAAGCCTAGATGAGAGCATTATCTGCTTATAGCGTGGTTTACTAAATATTTTAAGTATTTCAAGCTCACTGTTGAGACCTACTGCTCTGAAAAAGATTCCTTTAAAAATATTACTGTTCAGGGTCACCTGGGTGGCTCAGTCAGTTAAGCAGCTGCCTTCGGCTCAGGTCCTGTTCCCAGGGGCCTGCGATTGAGCCCCACATCAGGCTCCCCGCTCAGCGGAGAGCCTGCTTCTCCCACTGCCTCTGCCTGCTGCTCTGCCTACTTGTGATCTCTATCTCTGTGTCGAATAAGTAAAAACCTTTAAAAAAAATTACTGTTCATTGTCAATACCCCTGGTTACCCAAGAGCTCGGATACGGATATATGAAATTAATGTTGCTTTCATGCCTGCTAACATAACATCTGTTATGCAGGCCATGGATCAAGAGTAGTTTTGACTTTCAAGTCTTTTTATTAAAGAAATATATTTTGTAAGGCTATAGCTGCCATACAGAGTGATTCCTGTGACAGATCTGTACAAAGTAAATGGAAAACTTTCTGAAAAGGATTCATCATCTAGAGGTCAATAGGAACATTCAAGATTCACAGGGTCAAAATAGCAACATGAACAGGAGTTTGGAAGAAGTAGATTCCAATTCTCATGGATGACTTTCAGCAGTTCAAGACTTCAGTGGAGGAAGCAACTGCAGATGTGGTGGAAACAGCAAGAGACCTAGAATTAGAAATGAAGCCTAAAGATGTGCCTGAATTCCTGCAATCTCATGAGAAAACCTGAATGGATGAGAAGTTGCTTCTCACGGAGGAGCAGAGAAAGTTTCTTGAAATGGAACCTACTCCCAGAGAAGATGCTGTAAAGGTTGTTGAAAAGACAATAAAGGATTTAGAATACTACATAACTTAGTTGATAAAACTGGCATGTTTTGAGAGGACTGACTTCAATTTTGAAAGAAGTGTTGTGTATAAATGTTGGCAAATGGCATTGCTACAGAGAAATTGTTCATAAAAGGAAGAGTCAACCGATGTAGCAAACTTCATTGTCTTAAAATTGCCACAGCTGCCACAGCCACCCCAACCTCCAGCAACAACCACCCAGAACAGTTAGGAACCATTAGCATTGAGGCAAAACCCTCCGTTTTCAAAAAAATTATGACTTGCTGAAAGCTCAGATGATGGTTAGCATTTTGTAACAATGAAGTATTTTTTCCATTAGAGTATATATATTGTTTTTCTTAGATACAATGCTGTTATTGGACACTTAACAGGCTACAGTAGGTTGTCAACAACTTTTACATGTACTGGGAAACGAAAAAATTCATTTGACTTGCTTTATTGCAATATTAAATTTATTGTGGTGGTCTGGAACCAAACTTGCAACTCTCCAACATATGCCTACATGCCATGCTAACTCTAATTAAAAGAAAATTGGAGTAGCTATATTAATTTCAGACAAAGTGGACACCATAGTAAGGAAAAGTATTAAGAATTAAGAGGAACATTACATAATGATAAAAGGATCAACTTTCCAAGAAGACACAGCAATCCTTAACGTACATGCCTAACAAAAAAGCATCAAAACACATGTGGCAAAACCTGATAGAACCACAAGGAGAACTATACAACTCCACAACCGTAAGTGGAAATTTCAATTTACCTCTATTAGTAACCGACAGATCCAGCTGACAGAAAATCAGTTAACAAATTACTCCAACGAACAGTATTATCATTCATTTGAATTTGGTTGATATTTATATGATACTTCATATAACAATAGCAGAATACACATTCTTCTCAAGATCACACAGAATATTCACTAAGACCACATTCTGGGCCATAAAACATACTCTAACAAATTTAAAAGGATAAAAAGCATACAAAGTATGCTTTAAGCCCACAACATTGAATCCTGAATGTTCGATAGACAACAATAACAGAAATATACCTGAAAAACTCCCAAATGGAGACTGAAGCACATACTTCTAAACAACATATGGTCAAAGGAAAAGTCACAAGAGACTTACAAAAATATTTAAATAAAAACAAAAATGTAATTTATAAAAATTTGTGGGATGCAGTAGAAACAGTGCTTAGAAGGAAATTTATAGCAGAGAATATATTTTATTTTACTCCTACGATTTTTAAAAAGATTTATTTATTGGGGCACCTGGGTGGCTCAGTTGGTTAAGTGCCTGTCTTCGGCTCAGGTCATGATCCTGGAGTCCCATGACTGAGTCCTGCATTGGGCTCCTGAGCAGATAGTCTGCTTCTCCCTCTGATCTTCTCCCCTCTCGTGCCTCTCCCCATTCAAATAAATAAATAAAATCTAAAAAGAGATTAATTTGTTTATTTTTGGGGGGGAGGGGCAGAGGGTGAGAGTCTTAAGCAGACTCTGCACTGAAAGTGGAGTCCAAACACAGGGCTTGATCTCAGGATCCTGAGACTCATTACCTGAGCCAAAACCAAGAGTCAGACACTTAACTGACCGCCACCCAGACACCCCTTTGTTTTTGTTTTTGTTTTTTTAAAAGATTTTACTTATTTGAGAGAGAGAGAGAGCACAAGTAGGCAGAGCAGCAGGCAGAGGAAGAGGGAGAAACAGGCTCCCTGCTGGGGGAGGGCTCCAATGCAGGGCTCGATCCCAAGGCCCTGGAATCATGACATGACAGAGTCAGACACTTAACTGACTGCCACCCAGACACCCCTTTGTTTTTTTAAAAGATTTTACTTATTTGAGAGAGAGAGAGAGCACAAGTAGGCAGAGCAGCAGGCAGAGGAAGAGGGAGAAACGGGCTCCCTGCTGGGGAAGGGCTCCAATGCAGGTCTCGATCCCAAGGCCCTAGGAAAATGACCCAAGCCAAAGGCAGGCTCCCAACCAACTGAGCCACCCATGCGCCCCCTCCCTTTGCTTTTTCTTAAATATTTATTTATTTGAGAGAGAGAACAAGAGTGAGGGTGGGGGGAAATGTAGGGGAATCTTCAAGCAGACTCCCTGATGAGCATGGACCCTGATGTGGGGCTCAATCTCCTGTCCCGGGATCATGATGTGAGCCAAAATCAAGAGTCTGCAGCTTACCCAACTGAGCCACCCAGGTGCCCTGAGAGTGCATATTTTAGAAAAGAAGAAAGACCTGAAATAAAAAACTTAAACTTTACTTTCAGGAACTAGAAAAAGATGAGAAAGCAGATGCAAATAAATAATAAATAGCAATACAATAATATAATAATAAGGCAGTAATAAGTAAAATAATACAAAGCAAGGAGAAGACAATAAATCAAAAAATTAGAGCAGAATTCCATGAAATTTAAAACAGGAAAACGACAGAGAAAAATCAATGAAATAAAAAGCTCGTTCTTTGAAAAGAGCAATAAAATTAATGAACTTGTAGCTAGGCTAATCAAGAAAAGAGAGGACACAAATCACTAATGTCAGAAATGCAAAACGGGCCTTTACTACTGCTTCCATAGACAATAATAAAAGGAACACAGAGGAATATTATGAATAATTCTAAACCCAAAGATCGGGTAACTTTGAGGAAATGGGCCAGTTCCTTGAAAAAAAACAAAAAACAATCAACTTAAACTCACACAAGGAAAAATAACTAATCTGAATAGGTGTATTAAAGAAAATGAATCAATTAATAACCTTCTAAGAAAAAAAGTACCAGGCCCAGAGAGTTTTACTGGTCAATTCTACCAAATATTTAAGGAAGAAATTATAACAATTCTCTACAATATGTTCTACAAAAGAGAAGCAGAGGAAAATAAATTCTAACAACCATGATGCAAGCATTACCCAAATAAAAACCAGATACTGATATTACAAGGAAGAACAACTATAGGCCAGTATCTCTCATGAAGATAGATGTAAAAATCTTCAACAAAATACTGGCAAACTAGATCCAACAATGTATAAGAATTATATACAACAATCAAATGGTATTTACACCAGATACACATACTACTCAACATTCTAAATGATTAATGTAATCCATCACATCTAATAAAGCTAAAGAAGAAAAATCTTATTGTCTTATAAACAGATGCAGAAAGGGCATTTGACAAAACCCAACATCCATTCATGATAAAAAAAAAACAACAAACCCAACCCTCTTAGCAGTAAAAAAAACTCTTAGCAAACCAAGATTAGAGGAGAATTCCCTCAATTTGATAAAGGATATTCATAAAAGCACCTATAGCTAACATCATTTTTAATTGTGAGACACTAAATGAGAAGGCAAGGAAGTCCCCTCTCACTGCTTCTATTTAATATAATATGGTACTAGAAATCCTAGCTGATGCAGTAAGATAAGAGAAAGAAATCAAAGGCATTAAGATTAGGAAGGAGAAATAAAATTATCTTTATTTGCAGATGACATAATTCTCTTTGTAGAAAATCTCAAGAATCAAAGACAACAGCAAAAAATTCAACTAATAAGCAATTATGGCAAGGCTATAGGATATAAAGTTAAGATACAAAAGTCAACTGCTTTTCTACATATCAGTAAGAAGCAAGTGGTACTTGAAATTCTAAACACAATACTTTTTACATTAGCATAAAAAAATGAAATAATTAGATATAAATCTAACAAAATATGTCTAAATTCCCTATGAGGAAAACTACAAAACTCTGATGAAAGAAATCAAAGATCTACATAAATGGAGATATTCTACATTTATGGATAAGAAGACTCAATATGTATTTTTTAAAAAGTTTTTTTTTTTCTTCAAGATTTTATTTATTTATTTATTTGAGAGAGTGAGTGTGCACACAAGGAGGAGGAGCAGCAGAGGCAGAGGAAGAAGCAGGCTCTGTGCTGAACAGGGAGCCTGAAGTAAGGCTCAATCCCGGGACCCTGAGAATCACGACTTGAATTGAAGGTAGACTCTTAACCAACTGAGCCCCAGATGCCCCAGAAGACTCAATATTGTTAAGATGTCAATTTTTCACAACTTGATCTAGAGATTAAATGGAATCCCAATAAAAGTCCCAGGAAATTATACTGTATATACTGACAAACTGATTCTAAAGTTTATATGGAAAGATAAAAGACCTAGAAATAGATCCATGAAAATATACTCAAGTGATCTGATTAAGGCAAAGGCACAGAAAGGACACTCTTTTCAACAAATGATGCTGAAACAACCGGACAACCTCATGCAAAAATGGGATCTAGACTCATTCCTTACATCTTCCACAAAAATTAACTCAAAATGGATCATAGATCTAAGTGTAAAATGTAAAACTATAAAAGGAGAACATAGAAGAAAACATGGTAGGAAGTCTAGATGAGTCTGAGTTTTGGCAAATTTATTTATTTTTTACATTACAGTGCTTACCATGGTAAGTGTAGTTACCACCTGTCAGCATACAAAGTTATTACAACATTATTGACTATATTGGCAATGAGTGTTTGACACAATACTGAAAACATGATTCATCACAGAAAAAATCTGGTTCAGTAGGACTTCATTAACATTAGAAATTTCTGCTCCAAGACACTGTTAAAAGAATGAAAAGACAAGCCAAAGACTGGAAGACAGTCAAATGACATTATCTGAGTAAGAATTTGTAACCAAAATATACAAAGAATTTGTAGAACTTGACAGTAAGAAAACAAGCAATCTAATCTAAAAAATAAAAAGATCTAAACAGGCACCCCACCAAAGAAGATCCAGATGGCCAATAAGCATATGAAAAGATGGTCAACATCAGAAGTGAAAATCAGGGAACTGAAAATAAAAACAATAATAAGGGATCACTCAACACATATAGAATGGCTAAAATCTAAAAAAAAAAAAAATGTATAACAAATGTGGACAAGGACGTAGAGCAATGGAACTCATTCATTGTTGGTGGAAGTGCAGTCATTGTGAATGACAGACAGTTACTTACAAAGCTAAACCTAGTCTCATCACACAACCTAGCGACTACACACCTAGGTATTTGCCAAACTGAGCTGAAAACATTTATTTACACAAAAACCTACATGTGAATATTCACAGCAGCCTTCTATAATACTTATACATAACTGTCCCAAAACGGAAGCAATCAAGGTGTCCTTCAATGGGGGAACGGATAAACTGATAGTACATACAAACTGTGGTACATCCATACAATGGAGTATTATTCGGTAATCAAAAGAAATGAGCTATCAAACTATGAAAATGCACATAAAAACATTACACTGTTAAGTGAAACACACCCATTAGAAAGGGTATATACAGTATGATTCCAATTTTACAACATTCTAGAAAAGGCAAAACTATGGAGGCAGTAAAAAGTTCAGTGATTTTCAGGTGTTCAGGAAAGAAGGGAAGGATTAATAGCAAAGTACAAGGGATATTTAGGGAGGTGAAGTTACTGTGTATGATGCTATAATGCTGGATACAAGACATACATTCGTCAAAACAGATACAACTGTACAACACAAAGAGAAAACTCTAAATGACGGACAGTACTTTATAAATATATAAATATAAATATTTTTAAAAAACATTTTAAAGTGTAGGACTAAATACCTGGAGTATGATAATGGAATGTGATTATGTAGGAGAACATCCTTGCTTAGGAAGTGACTCACAGCAGGAAGGACAGAAGAGTTTTGTTTCTGTCATGTGTGCTGTAGAGTAAAAGTAAAATAAAAACTGGCAAAAGTGATAAAAACTGCTGAATCCAGGTGAAGGATACAAAGAAAGATGTTTGATGTTGCTGAAGGTATGGAAGTTTTCAAAACAAAAGCCTATCAAAAACTCCACTTAGAAGTCCTAGGTACTGCTGACATAGAAACACGGTATCTCATGCATTTTCTTGCACTTCTCCACTGGAATCTGTGTATGTGTACATGTATGTGTGTGTATGTTATGTGTATAATGTGTTTATTTTTGGTAATAGCTTTACTGGGATGTAACCCACACACGATTCATGAATTTAAAGTATACAATCCAATAGTTCTTGCTGTCTTCACAAAGTTGTGCAACAATCACAATAGCAATTTCAGAATATTTTCATCATCTGAAAAAGAAATCCTATACCTCTAGGTTATAACCCCTTCCCTCCCCCAACAAATTCTCCCATTCACCACAGCCTGGGAAGCCACTAATCTACTTTCTATTCCGATAGATGTCCCCATTCTGGACATTTTCTATAAATGGAATCACAGAATAGGAAATATCCAGAATTGGCTTCTTTTACTTAGCATGTTTTCAAGGTTCATTTGTGCTGTAGACTGTATTGTACTTTACTCCTTTTTTTATGATTGAATAACATTTCATTGTATGCACAACCACACCTTGCTTATCCATACTTCAGGTAACAGACATTTGGTTGGTTTCAAGCTTTTGGCTATTGAAAGAATGCTGATATGAACATTCATGTATAAGTTATTTGTGTAGGCATGTTTTCATTTTTCTTGGGTGTTTTTACCTAGGACTGAAATTCCTGTGTCAAAAGTTAGGTCTACATTTAACTTTTAAAGGAACTGCCGAACTATTTTCCAAAGTGTCTGTACCATTTTATATAACCACCAGCAGCGTATGAAAGTCTCAATTTCCTCACATTGATGCCAACACTTATTATTTATCTTTTGATTTCCTAGCAGTACAAAGTAGAATCTTGTGGTTTTACTTGTATTTCCCCAATAGCTAATAAGGTTGAATATCTTTTCATCTGCTTATTATCTGTATATCATATATATTTTATTTATATATATATATATATGTATATATATATATATATATAAATGTATTTGACAAAGAGACAGAGACAGCAAGAGGGGGAAAAAAAGCAGGGGGAGGGAAAGAAGGAGGAGAACAGGCTTCCGGCTGAGCAGGGAGCCAGTGCAGGGCTCAATCCCAGGACCCTGGGATCGTGACCTGAACTGAAGGCAGACGCTTAATGAGTGAGCTACCCAGGTGCCCCTATATCATATTTTTAAAGAAGATTTTTATTTATTTATTTTAGAGAAAGAGAGATTGTGAGTGGCAAGACGGACAGAAGGAAAACGAGAATCCCAAGCAGACTCCCCACTGAGCGTGGAACCTGATGTGGGGTTTAATCCCAGAAACCTGAGATCACGACATGAGCTGAAATCAAGAGTCAATGCTCAACTGACTGAGCCACCCAGGCACCCCTCATATACTGTATCTTAAAAATGCCGGGGCGCCTGTGTGGCTCAGTGGGTTAAAGCCTCTCTGCCTTTGGCTCGGGTCATGATCCCAGGGTCCTGGGATCAAGCCCCACACCGGCCTCTCTGCTCAGCAGGGAGCCTGCTCCCCCCACACCATTGCCTCTCAGCCTACTTGGGATCTCTTTCTGTCAAATAAATAAATAAACTAAAAAAAAAGATGCCTATTCAAATCCTTGGCCTGCTTAAAAATTGCATCATTAGTCTACTACTGAGTTGTAAGAATACTTGTATTCTAGACACAAGTCCTTTATTATAGGATTAGTAAATATTTTCTCCAGTTCTACAGTTTTTTCCCCCACCATCATGATGGTCTTTTTTTTTTTTTTTTTAAAGATTTTATTTATTTGACAGAGAGAGATCACAAGTAGGCACAGAGAGAGAGAGGAGGAAGCAGGGAAGCAGACTCCCCGAGGAGCGGAGAGCCAGATGCGAGGCTCGATTCTAGGACCATGGGATCATGATCTGAGCCAAAGGCAGAGGCTTTAACCTACTGAGCCACCCAGGTGCCCTGTGATGGTCCCCTTTAAAGCACAAAAGTTTTAGGGGCGCCTGGGTGGCTCAGTGGATTGAGCCTCTGCCTTTCGCTTGGGTCATGATCTTGGGGTTTTGGGATTGAGCCCCGCGTCGGGCTCTCTGCTCAGTGGGGAGCCTGCTTCCCTTTCTCTGCCTGCTGCTCTGCCTACTTGTGATCTGTCAAATAAATAAATAAAATGTTAAAAAAAAAAAGGCACGAAAGTTTTAAATTTTAATGAAACCCACTTTATCTATTTCTTCTTTGATTACTTGTGATTTTGTTGTCATAGATTATCGAAAAATGCATTAACAAATCCAAAGTAACAGAGTTTTCTAGTTTGGCTCTTAAAATTAAGTTCTTTGATTAATTTTGAGTTAATTTTGTATGCAAAGTGAGGTAAGGATCCGACTTTATATTTTTGCATATGTGGATATCCTGCTGTCCCAGTAACAACTGTTGTTAAGACTCTTCTTTAACCATTGAATGGTCTTGGCACCCTTGTGGAAAATCAACTGATCGCAGACTTCAGCTTATTTCTGGGATTTCAGTTCTACTCTTTTGGTCTACATGTCTATCCCTGTGTTAGTACCACACTGTCTTATTATTGCTCCGTACTAAAGTTTGAACTCAGGAAGTGTGAGTTCTCCAACTTTGCTCTTTTTCTCCAAGACTATTTTGGCTGTTTGGGGGCCCCTGTGTTTCTACATGACCTTTGGGATCAGCTTGTCAATTTCTAAAAGGAAGACAGAATTTTGCAAAGGACTGCACTGAATCTGTAAATCAATTTGGGAGCTACTACCATCTTAATATTAAGATAACCAAAGGAGTGTCTTTCCATTTATTCAGGTCTTTAGTTTCTTTCAACAATGTGTTGTACTTTCCAAAGTATAATTTTTATGCTATATTTCTTTTGTTAAATTTATTCCTAAACAATTTTATTCTTTTATGTGCCATTATAAAGAGAACTATTATCTTAAGTTCTTTTTTGGATTGTTCTTTACAAGCGTATAGAAATACAACTGATTTTTGTATACAGATCTTGTATCTTGCAATCTTGAAGTCATTTAGTCTAGAAACTCTAGTGCAGTATTGAACAGAAATGGCAAGAGCTGACATCCTTGTCTTGCTCCTGTTCATTTTCCTTAGGGGGAAAACATCCAGTCTTTCACCATTAAGTATGACCTTAGTTGTCATCTTTTTCAAAGATGTCCTTTGATCATGTTGAGGGAGTTTCATTCTCTTCCTGTTTGTTATTTGTTTAGGTCATGAATGGGTGCTAGATTCAATCAATGGGGTGTCTGTTTTTATTCTATTGATATCATATATTACATCAGCTGATTTTCATATGTTGAACCAACCTTGTATTTCTGGGATAAATCCCACTTAGTTATTGTGTATGATTAAAAAAAAAAAGTTGTATTTTTGAGGATGTCTTCTGCTGTTCTTCTTACCGGCAGCCCTAGGTTATAGAAAGGTAGACAGGCACACTAGGGTCTACAAATCCTGAACTCTTTCCAATATGTACCCATGTACTGAACTGGGAAAACCCAGAAATTCCTAGTTCTACTCCATGAAACCAGAAAGCCTGTTCCCCATTCTTCTGATGCCCTACAGCAGAGCAAAACATCCACCTTTGGATGTAACTTGATGGTCTAGACACCCTAAGTTAGTGTTTCCCAAAATCCTTTCAAAAATCCTTTCTAGAATTTGTAGACTTTTGTGTAATTATGGTTTTATAAAATACAGTAAGAATGTCATAGCAAAGTCAAACTTATATAAGCTTCTAAATTATCTGATCACTTTCTAAACTCAACACCAGTGCATGAACCTCACTTTGCTTAGCACTGCCCTAGCTCAGGCTGTATCACTCTATGGTTGAGACTTCTTTGAGAGCCCTCAGGAGTCTCTCCACCTTTTACCTCTACCTGACATCCCATTCAGGGCTCTAAGGCTAGGGACCCACTGAAAACTGCACTTCCCAGCCTGTGTGGGCCTGTACCAGAGATCACCCAGTACCCCTAGGAGAACCAAGCTATGGATCTATAGCAGCTGTCTCTTAGATCCAGGTATCTGCTGAGGAAGAGCACAGCTGGTCAGAGATGCCACACTTACAAATGGGCTCCATCCTAGTTCTGCCTGCACAGGCCAACTTGGAACCCTAATCTGTGCCTTTCACTGACACACAGCCCTAAGGCAGGGTGGAGTGGAGGATCCACCCACAGGTTCAACTAGGATGGCCACCCTACACCTGGAAGGCTAGCATTAGGCTTCCAGACTCATCTAACACTCCTGGCAAAGAAGTACCAGTCAGGTTGCAGAGACCAAATTGCCAAACCACCAGGAGGTATAATGAAGGAGTAACAGCAGGAGACCAGGATCAGGATATGGTTTTACAGGCACTGCCTTCCTCTTCAACCCTCAAGATTTATCTCCTATGAGTTAGGTGTTCCTCAGAGAGCTGTTCTGCCTAGTAGGGAGATGGGCTGAGAAAGACTGTGTGTCTTGCTTAAGATCACCCCACCATAGAGTGGGGAGTTAGGACAACCTCAGAGTGTATGGCTCTGAGTGTTGCTCTTAACTATGCATGACACTGTGACCCCAAAGGAAGACCTCTACTGATGGGTGATTTAAAGGATTACAAGAAACAGCCATATCAAGAAAGCTGCATTTTGGGGCGCCTGTGTGGCTCTTGACCTGAGTCGAAGGATGACGCTTACCTGACTGAACTATCCAGGTACCCCCTCATATCACTTCTTCTTCTTCTTCTTTTTTTTTTTTTTTTTCAAGATTTTATTTATTTATTTGACAGGGAGAGACACAGCCAGAGTGAACACAGGCAGGGGGAGTGGAAGAAGAAGAAGCAGGCTTCCTGCCGATGCAGGGTTCCATCTCAGGACCCTGGGATCATGACCTGAGGCAAAGGCAGATGCTTAATGACCGATATCATGACTTTTTGAGTACAGCCAGGCTAGTGGTATCTCATTGTGGTTTCCAGTTTGCATTTCCCTAATGACTATTGACAGTAACAGTCTTTTATGTGTTTATTGGTCATTTGTATATTTTTGGAGAAATTTCTATTCAAATCCTTTGTTCATTTTCAAATTGGGTTATTAGTCCTTTTATTGTTGAATTGTAAGTTCTTTATACATTTTGGATCCTAAGTCTTTTAGCTGTTTAGTTCTTTAGTTGCTTGTGCTTTAGGTATTATATCTAAGAAACAGTTTCTTAATCCAGGGTCATATAGATCTACATCTGTTTTCTTAAAACAGTTTTAAAGTTTTAGCTCTTACATTTAGTTCTTTGACAGATTTTGAGTTAACTTTTTACATGAGATTGCAGATTAGAGTTTCCTCACATTTTATCTTTCATGTCTTTATTTAAGCATATTTATTTTATAGTCTTTATCTGGCAATTCTCCATGATCAAATTTATAAAAAGGTCTAAACCCACTCATTATGTCTCCTGACATTTGTGTGTAATGCACGGTGCCTGCACGTTTTTTGTTACTTCAGATTTTGAGTGTCCCTTTTTGGCAGTGCTTCTCGGTGGGAATGCTGGACTTCTTGGGGTCAGAGAAACATCACTGGGATGGGGCGGGGGCGGGGGGTGGTTTGTGTCAGTTTTTCCAAGTGCCTCTGGGTGTTAATTAGGCCTAAATCTCCTTTTGTGTTCATTTCTTTTCTCGGTTTCCAGATGACCTAGGTAGCATTAAACATCCCCAATCCACAGGAGGGCAGGTCTGTGGCTATATAGTCTGTTTTCCTAACCCAGAGGACTGACTGAGATATTTCAACTTTTTGGCCATCCTGCCCTTCAGGTTTTTTCTATCCTCTCTCTCACTGGTGGTGTACTTTCTCAAGCAGCTTGACTTAATGGTAGTGTCTTAGTTCCAACCCCCTACATGGCTCAGGCCCAATGCCCTGTCTTGAATCTGTGTGGCCATTAAAACTCAAGGTTACCATGTCAGTAACCCCCAGCCCAACACCCACAGTGTGGTCCTGCCCACTGCTCTGGCTGTCTTACCATCCTTAGATTTTGGCTCCTGGGGCCTTCCCTTACTTTCTCACAAACTGGTTACATGTTTTAGGCATATGTGTTGCAGTTCATCCATCGTTTCAAAGTACTGAGCAGCAGGAAGGTTCTCAGATCATCCATACTGCTGGACAGAGGAACTGCTAGATAAAGAGATCCCATAGACTATATGTAAATAGGCATGATCACAATAGAGAAGAATACAGTTCCCGCGCCAAAGTCATAGACGCAGCTGATGACTTGAAGGGAGAGTCCTCCCATGCTCATTTCCAGAGGCTGTTCTCCAAGGATAACAAACCCTGATCAGACAAGCGATTTTGAGATCATGAGTCCAGTCCTAGGGACAGTGTCCCACAGCTTTAGCTCTAAGACATTACCTACTGCCAACGTCAGATCTTATCACAAATGCTCCCTTCATTAAGTACCTACCTGTTGTGTGGCTACTATGAGTCTATGACCAATGTCCCTGAATTTGGCTGATAGCAGCAAAGGGCTGCTGAGCCCCTATCACCTCAAGGTAGAGTGCAACCCCAAGAGGACATCACTTAAGTCCTTTGCCCCTCTGTAGGAAGCTAGCCCAGCCCACCTCTAACCCCCTCAGCCCCAACCTCACTGAGCTCTGTCTCGTGGTGGGTTCATGGTCATGGGGGTGGAGATACGCTCCCTAGGAATCAGAAAAGTTCTGTGCCAACAAACACACCTGCTCTGGTCACCTCAAGAGGACTCCTGTAATTCTAAGAAATAGACATCCTAGATGGTTTGGTTGCTGTGTGCTAAGGGAGGTGCAGAGAATGGGCGAGTAGCGTAGAGCCTGAAAAGGCGCTGAAGCTCATTTCATAAAAACCTCTTATCACTTTTATCTCAAGCTCCCAAATGCCTGGTGTCTGAGCAGGCTATTACTTCCATGGTACAAAAGTATCAGAGCCAATCTCCTGCTCCACTTTAGGCAAACTTTGGGCTCTATTCAAATGATAACCTTATCCTCAGCATAGTCTCTGCACCGACCATCCCTGGTGTCATTGTCTTCATTGTCCTTTATGCCTGTTCTGTGCCCCCATGGCTCCTTGCAACCATTTTCCCACTTAAAGAAGTTGCTCCTTTCTCTTCCTTCCCAGGTCTCTTGAGGCTCTACACAGTCACCACCTACCTTTCCACAGCTGTTGGAGTCACACTGGTCAAGGAAGGAGCACCTGGCGTGGCTTTGGACCGCTCCGTGAATCGGGAGTCAAATGCTTTCATGGGTTCAATCTTGGACGGGGTTGTTAACATGGAGGGTGATGATGCAGCAGGAGTAGAGGTAGCATTCACACTGGGGGTCAAGGGGTAAAAAGGGGAACATGTCAAGCACAATCCATCAAACATCTGGGAGTCCTAGATTTGTGTTACTTGGAGCCAACTAACAGGGGCATGAATATCAAAGTTACATAGACCCAACTTCAAGATGTAATCTAATACTACTAATCTTCTAATACTTTCTAATATCTAATACTTTCTTTTTTTATTTCTTCAATAGTTTCATGTGTTAAAATCTGGAAGTCTGTCTATCTGAGAAGGTTATGAGCAAATGTACTCATATTTCCCCACTGCATGTTGACAGCTTCTGGGGGTAGTATGAGTCCTAGAAAGTGGCTCTTATAACCTTTTTTTCTCACCATACAGCCTTATCTCCACAACCTGAATATAGCACCTCCACCCCAAACCAAATCCAAACCCACCAGCTTTTCTGCTTCAACAAATGGTCTGAGAGAAGTCCCCACCGGCATCCTAACGCCACTGTCTATACCTGCCCTTCAACCTCAGCCAAAGACTGTGGCCTGGTTGGCCCCTCTCATCTTACCTTAGCAATTATGCATTCTTCATACACTCGTCCAAGTGCACACCCCATAGCCCTTGTGTTCTCCACAGGAGGGGCCCAGGTTTGAGCCTGCAGGTTTTCCCCCATGCCCAAGCAGGTGACACAAGCTGAGTCCCAAAGCCATTGGGCCTCCTATTGACCACATCCACCTGCCTGGACCCCGCACCAGGCACCTGGCTGGTATCTGGGAGCCCCCCTCCTTACCCAAGACCTGTAGGGCCAACTGTTAAAATGTCTTACAGATCTGGAGCTGTCCTTCCCCAGATACCCTTTCTGAGATGACTGGTGTGGCAATGCTCCTGACTGTGCAATGACCTAAGCCACTTCCAGTGTAGAACTGCTGACAGGTGGGGCTGACTCTGAGGCAGGTGATCTGTCCCTGGCCAGGTCCCACCCTCAGGAACACATCTTGGGACTCCATCTTGTCCCAGGAGGTAAAGTCCTTATGGTCCTGTGCATCAGAGACTCACCTGAACAAGGTCTCCCTCCCAAGCAGGCCCTTATAAACAAACAAACAAACAAAAAATCAAGCATCTCTTTCTTTTTTTATTGAAGGAGCCATGAAGTGTCAGTGAAACTGTGTCCAAATCTGAACTTTCCCCAGAGACAGAAGCAAACCTTGGCATGCCCACTTACCTGTCCTTACTGACAGTATCACCAGCCGGCCTGGCGCCAGTTGTAGCCACAGGCTCTGTGGAGGGCTTCGAGGCGCCAAAGGAGTTGGGGGTACTGGAATCCAGTGGCAGTAGCTGTGGATTGCTATGAGAGGAGAGCATGGTGCCCGCCAGGGAGCCTGAGAGTGGGATGCTGTTAAAGAATGCCGTGGAGAAGTCCCTGTTGTCAAGAACAAAAATCAGCCTGGGAAATCAGACACCACATCAAGAACTTTCTGTGTTTGAAGTAATTTTTTTCTGGGTCCATAGATGAAGTATTTTTGTGGAAGAAAATGTGCAAAATTACAGAAAAGTAAAAAGAAAACTAGACTTATGTCATACACTATGTGTAATTGAAGCTAACATGAACTGGTACTTTATGTACCACTAATAAAGAAATAATTACTACCAAATGTAATTGTTAGATGCCACTGATTATAAAATGTACCCTGATTTCAGAGATAGTAAAATGTGCAAACATGTGTCTCAGAACTCAGGAAACGCAGCATACAGAGCAAAACTCCCTTTCATTATGGGCTGTATGGATATACCATAATTTACCTAACCAGCCTCTAATGAAGAATGCCAGGGCTTTCTCCCTGCTTTTCCTGTAATAGACACTGCTGTAACAGGAGGCAAGATACTGCAGTGCTAAGGCTAAGGGCCCTGGGCCCATCCAGCCAGGTCTCACTCCTTTGCCATACACAAGCTCTGGGATCTTAGGCACTTCAACCACTCTGAGCTTCAGGTTCCTATCTGCAAAACAGGAAGTGACAGGCCCCTCCTCATGACTTCAGGACTGTGGTCAGTGTAGCACATACTTAGAACACATAGTAGCTGCTCAAAGTTGCTCCCTATCATAATCATCCTTGCACTAGTTGTTTCACATATTACATAGGATAAATTCCTAGAAGTGGAATTGCAGCAGCAGATGGAATGTTCACTAATGAGTTCTGATTAATAGTTCTAAAGTGCCTTCCGTGGAGGTTTAAATTCCAGCTGCACATGAGAGTGCTTATTTCCCCAAACTCTCACCAACAGTCTTACCAAATTTTTTGATACTTGACAATCTGGTAAAAAACAGTAACTTACTATAATTTTAATTTGCAATTATTTTGATGTGAGATTGAAATTTTTTAATATAGAAGCATCTGATTTCCTTTTTTGGTGATCTGTTTATACCCTCTGTATACTGTTCTATCTGGTACTGGTCTTTATTATTGATTATAAGACCTATTTATAGAACTAAAATATTCCTTATATGAAGAATTAGTATTTTCCCTAGGATTTTTAAAAAGATTTTATTTGTAAATAATTTCTACAACCATTGTGGAGCTTGGCTCACAATCCCTAGATTAAGAGCTGCGTGGTCTTCTGACTTAGCCAGCCAGGTGTCCCCAAGATGCTGTGTTTTGACATTTTATGGTGCAATTTTTCTTGCCCCCAAAATGTTATTTTTGTGTGATCTAAATTTTATGTCATTTAAAAAAATGTTTTTTTTTTTTTAAATCTCTGAGATCCTAAAAATATTCTCTTAGGGAATCTTCTAAAAATTTTAAACAATAAAAGCTAAATATTTTTTAAAAAAATCTATGAGCTGTTCAGAAAGTATCTAATTTTAAGTTGTGAGGTAGGGAGGCTGTTGCTAGAGGGTAGGTAGTCCTCTCATTTATTAGATTACCTGATGCTTCATCACTGATGCAAAATGCTACCTTTAAAATTCCCATAAATATTTGGGCTTACTTGTGGGTTTTCCATTGTATTTCACTGCTCTAGTCATGTGTTAGTATCTATTTTATTATAGTTCATAAGTTTTAATTTCTGGTGGAGCTAGTCTTCACCACATTTTTCCATTAATTTAGAATCAGCCTAATTCTGAAAACTGCTGTTAGTTATTTGTATGGGCTCATGTTGAGAGAGATCATCTTATGATGCTGAGTCATCCTACGGAATAAATGGTATGCATTTTCAGTTATTTCTTTGAATTTTCTTTTAGTTCTCTCAGTATTGAATTTTTTTCTTCATAAAGAGCTACATTTCTTGCTACACTCTAGGTACTGCATTTGTGAAAGTGATTTCTCCCTTTATATCTTCTAAAGGTATAGATCTTCTTCATCGGTTGCATCCAGTCATTTTTTGTCCTATTTTACCATCTATGACAGTTTTCCCAGTTGCCTCTTTTGTGCCTCAGACCGTCTTTAAATAATGACACATTTTACCACCTTCTCTTCAATTTATTTTCTCCTGATGACAGTATGAGCTAGGACCTCCAGAACAATGTTAAAGTATAGTCAACAAGAAAGGACACTTATTTGTTTAGTTTCTGAATTTACTTTAAAATAACGTAGTTTTAAATCAAATTAAGGAAATATCCATCTATTCATACTTAACTAAATTTTAAATCAGAACATTAGTAAAAATGTCTCCTATGCATTCGTGGAGATGATCACATATTTCCTTTGATCTTTTGACATATAGAATCAAATTAAGTTTCCCAAAATTTGAACTGCCTTGCTTCCCTGAAATATAAACCTTACCATGTCATAGTGTATTAGCAATGTAACACACTGTAAGTTTCTGTTACTATTTTCTTTAGCATTTTTGAACTGACATTCAGAAATGAGATTGATCAGGCATTTATTATGTTCTATCTTTGTCATGTTTTTGATGTAAATATTATGTTCATTTCAAAAAAGGTTTTGGAAGTTTTCCTTTTTCTGTGCACTGGAGTATTTTTAAGAGTATTACAATGATCTGTCCCTCTAATCATTAGAATGATTAGAATGAAAACTTTATTAGAATTTCCCTGTGATACCTTCTTAGCCTGGTGGCTTTTGGTAGGTTAGCTCTGTGACAGCATCCTTTATTTCTTCTATAATAATTTAGCTGTATAGATTTTATTGTTTTTATAATTTTATTTCCTCAAAATCATCTATTCTCAAACTTATTTGCATAGAATTCAGTAAAGAAGTCTTTCAAACTTTTGATTCATTCTTTATCTGTGATTATTTCCATTTAAAATACTTTTCTGGCTTGATTAGCTAAACTAATCGTTACCTATTCTGTTGCTACTTGTTTTAACATGGGAATCAAGAGGGCAACAAAGCCTTCAAGACCAAAAGAATCAAGTTTTGGTGTCAGAAATATACACCCTGTAGCACAGATAGAAAGCACCTACCACCTTTGTCTCCTCATCAAGTAAGGCCTCAAAGGATCCATAGAAGAAAAGTGCCACCATCACCACCACCTGAAGGACCCTCATTCCCACAAGCCCTTCAATGTTCAAAGCATAGTCACATACCTGTCTGATTTTGTTCTAATAAAAAGTAAGCATATGGCATTACCCACTAGGTTAACAATGGAAAAAGGCTTGATCAAAGGAAAACTACTCTCTGGGAGGAGTCAGGAGACCTGGTACTGGCTCTATCTGGTCAGGTCTCTGCCCTCCAGGGCCTCAGAACCTGCACACCCTTAACATGAGGAAGTCATATCAGCATACCATATGACTGAAGGTCTTTTCAGAATTCAAAGAAGATCTAGGACAGCTCGCAGACGAACAACTGCAAAGTGCAGAGGACTAGTATATATGTGATGTCCTGAGCAGACTGGTTGAATAGAAAACCAGAATGAATCACCTTAACAGTGGGGGTCTATTTCTTTCATGCAGGACCTTATTATCCTTTCAATCAATATACATTGTTTTGGGGAGAATGACCAATATAAAAGCAAGCCTGACTACAGATGTTGAGACAACAGCAAATGGTGACTGGGTCCACTTCCCCCTTCTTTGCCCCCTCCAGGGAAATGTGCCTTAGAGTCCTATTCTCTGTCCAGCAATTCCACTTCTGGGAAGTATCCTGAGGTGACAGTCACAGGTGTGCTCAAAGATTCATTTATAATCACAAAACACTGGACATAAACTGTAAGTCCACAGTTAAGGGGCTGGTCAAGTAAATCATGGTGCATTCACAGCCTGGGAACCTGGACAATCAGCAAGCCAATGCTTCAGAGGACTATTTATTAAAAAGGATGCAAGGTCAAGATACAGGAACAAGTGGGTTAAAAAAGACCAGAGATACAGATGCCAAAATGTTAACAGTGATTATATCTCAGAAACTGGATTACGGGTAATGTTTATGTCCTTCTTTGGGTTTTTACTATTCAACAGAGTGTATACAGAAGGCTATAAAAGGGAAAAATGAAACAGAAAAAAATCAGTCCGACTTCTCTCCCTGGTGTCTTCAATGCCCCACCAACGAGGCAGAGCTGCCCATATGGACACACTGGCCCTTCAAAGGCGCCTTTGCCCTCTGACTTATCACAGGCTCCTCCCTGCCCACCTTCTGATGAGTCAAATGTGCCTAAGGGCTCTGGAGGAAGCATAGGGCTTTGAGGCTGGTGGGAAGCTGGGCTCAACTCCCCCATTTCCAGACTGGCCCAAGAGCCCGTGAAGACCCTGATTATGAAAGTGTTAACTGCTGAAAGGAGAGAGGAAGACCTCCCCAGATAAGGCCACAGAAAGCTCGGTGAGTGAACAAGTACCCGGTGTCCAGCTGTGCTATGCAGAGAGGTGTGATTCTTCTGCGACCATCTGCTGTCCGAGTCTCAACTTGTTTCTTCAAAAGATTCTGGCAAAGGAGAGTGACATACGAATAGAAAAGTTTCTGCTAAGTATCTCCACGTATCAAAAAATAAGGCTTCCAAGGAAATGAATTTTAACTTCTCTTTCTACGGCCTTTCTGGATCAACTAAACTAAGCTGCTGAATCAAAAACCAAGCATTTTTGTCAGGTGTGTGTTCAACTTCCTGCACAGTAAATCAGCAAGGACAGAAAAGCTCCCAGTTGAACTGGCTACAGCACTTTGCTCTCCGTCACCAGCACTACAGGCTGGCCAGGCTTTCTGGACAGTGAGCAGGCCCCTTCAGCCCAGCAGCCATGGGGCTCACTGAAGGGATGAAGGAAACCTGCATCTGTAAGCCACTCTTGTCTCTAAGCTGTGATCTGCAGATCTTCTCTCAGAGTCATTTCTTCCACTGAAGGCTCATAAAATCAAAGGTTCCCAGTCACACATTGTGTCTCAACTACCTAGGGAGGTTTGTTACCCTGCACAAGCTCATGAAGATGGTTTAAGCTCCCCAAGGGATCCCGACATTTCCTGCTCTGTTCCTGCCCCATGTTCACCCCCACTCCACAGTGAGACATGGGCTTCCAGAGAAAGAAGGGGGGAAACCATAGACATCTCCTCAGTACAGAACCTGAAACCTACCGCTCTTATGATTAAGAATTTCCTAGAAAGCTAAAAGTGAGGTTTGGAAGTTCCCGCAAGAGATGACCTCCTTTAGAGCTCCTTGGGACAAAGAAGCTTTTGACAAAGTGCCTTGGGCTCCATTACTACCCCACGTAGCTGATGGCAATAGGGCTAAGTAGCCCCAAGCTGGCTAACCCCTAGGTCCTGTTCTAGGCACAGCATACACTTGCCTCCCCACCACCTGCATCTGTGCTCTGTTCAATGGACTGCATGCGCCCCTTCCCCTGTCCCTGGGTCTGGACCCACGGACCCATGTCATCAGTGCTATGGGGCTGAGACCTCACCTTCCTAATGTCTTCCAGACTTTCCCCGTTGACGACACCAGCAACTGAGGCAGCTGAGCTCGTCTCTCTGGCCGAGGCACTCTTCTGGTCCAGCTGCTGTTGCTGCTGCCTGCGTTGGTATTTGAGCATCTCTGGGTTCTCAATGACGGCTGTGGAAAGTTGGGCCTCAGTCATGATGGCCAAGCTCTTGCCATACGTGGACTGGTGAATGCGGCTCTAGGGGAAGCAGAGAGAAGTGCAATAGACTAGTTGTGGGCAGCAAAGTGGTGGCTAGTGCCCACCAGTCGGTGAGCGGCATGTTAGGTCTCCTGATTCTCAGACTGGAAAGGGTCCTGGGCAGTGGTCAAATACCATTTTAGGTATGTCTTTTTTTGTATCTTTTAGTTCTACCCCCAAGGGGTTTACATCATAGTGGGAGGTCCACATAGTAGCTTATGAGAGAGCCTCTACCAGTAATTGAACTTTGAAGGGGAGAGCCACCCACCTGCTTTGGGCTTTTATAAGGCTTCTTTCAGACAAACGAATACATTTCACTAAGTGTCATCAAAGACCCATCTATAGAAATGTCTGTTTTCTAAATCTACGGTCCATTAAGCAGGGCCTGTCCCAAAGTCCCTAAAGAGCACATTGGCCTCCCTGTCCTGGGCAAAGCACAGAGGGAAGGAGGCCTATGGGCATGAGTCACGGTTCTATTCTCAAACCTTAGGGTCATGTGTGGTCTCTGCAAACATCCAAACTATTTTCTAAGGCTTAGTTACCTCATTGATAAAATGAGCCCTTCCTTGAAGGTTTTTGTATAATTCACACAAAATAATACATGCAAAATGCATGGCCCAGAGTCTGGAATGCAGTAAGTGCTAAGAAATGACTAATATTACTGTTATAGTTGATACTCCTTGGCAACTAGGTCTCTATAAGACAACGGGGAAAGTGACATGAGCAGGTACCCTTGGGTGTCACTCCTGCTATCTCCCAGGGTGAAAACTTTTCAGTGTGGAGCTAATTATAAGCTCAAGAAAAAATGCCAACTTATTCTTAGTTCTAGAACTGATTTCTGACATGAGTAAGAGTCTCATCTTTAATCTATTCTGTAAAGAAGATAAGCATTATGAACTATAAAAGACAAATACCCAACAATATTTTAAGAAACAATGTGTCTGTGTATATCCTAAGAGGAGGGTCCAACTGAAGGGGCCTCTCAGAGCTATTTCTGTGGCCCGAGAGCAAGTGCAGCACTCAGGCCACTAGCTGAAGGTATAATGTTCTCTTACCTTCTCCTCCTCACTCAAGGGGTCTCCAAGCTCATCCTGGGAGAAATCTAAGAATGCCACAGAGCCATCCATGGAGCACACCAAGATGCCCAGCCCGTTCAGAGTCCTGAAAGAGATGGCCATTAGCAGCCTGGAGAGCAAGTGCCTATGGGGCTTACCGACACCCCAAGGGTGGACCGGGAGGATGACACGCAGGACTTTATGCAGATGCCAGAAACCCTTCATTACCTTCTTTGGCATTTCCTGATAGGGTGAGGACAGGAGAGACAATCACGCCCTAGCAGGTACTGGTATCTTTTAGTTCTTTTTTTGTATCTTTTAGTTCTAATTCTAAGCATATGTGCAAAGTATACTTCTTCTTCTTTTGTAAGAATTTCATTTTTATTTTTGAAATCACTTTAAAAAAAACATTAAGTATATATCTAGATGAGGTCGTTGAAAAGCAAAAAATGTGTCTCCACATTTGTGCTAATCTGGTTCATGCAATGACAAAGTGAAGCAAAACCAGAATCATAGCACTCTCTGTTTCCCAAATACCAGTTTGCCTAAGAAGTATTTTCTACAGGCAAATGCCAACAAAGCAAGGAGCACAGCAGCAGACATTCTCCCAATGGCAGGGGCAGGTTGCCCTTTTCTGAATCATATGCAAACAGCACCCCAGGGATCTGGTCCAGCTCCCACACCTTGGAGGGTTGAGGGGTGGGGAGAGTCCCTGGCTACCTGACCCTAATCACATCCAGAAGCCTCATGTTCCAACATGTGGCTTCTCTTTTCCTAGCCTGTGCATTTTAAAAAGAATCCATCTTACCAGGAAATATCCATGATAGATTTGTCAAATAGTTCATGGATGACAACCAAAGGCCGTTTCAGACACGTGAGCTAGAAAAAAAGGAGGAGGAGAGGTTAATGAAATGAATGAACACTGCTTTCTGTCCACTCAGCTCATCAATAGTCCTAGAAGCCTTGGTCTGAGTTTTTGTTGACATACAGGGCACAATGGACTCTATTCAAACAGCGACCAGCAAGATCCCAAGCCATGGAACCCAAAACTTGCCAAAACAGACATTTCAGTATGGCCCCTGTCTGAAGGGCTCACTGTGGTCTGCCAGGGGAGATGGATTTATACATAGACAACTAAGAATGGAGAAGGTGGTTCTAAAAAGGCCATGACCTGTGCAGAGGTCTACAAGCAGGAGTAGATGTCAAGGCCTGGGCTGAAAATGAGGCAGCAAAAGTAGCACCCAGGAGAGGAAAAGAGCCTCGGAGAGAAGCCAGGACATCTCGGCCCAAGGAGTTTGGTATGTATTAATGCAAAGCTCACTGTAACTGGCTACATACATCACATGGGCTCATTCTAAAAAGTGTGTGCGGATAGTCCACCAACACCAAAACAGTTTAAGTTGCCTTGAATCCAGACCCACAGTTAACCACTATAACACTTGAGTTATTTTCTCCTGGTCTATCTTGTGCAAATATTTTATTCTTTGGCAGATGACTGTGCTTGCTTTTCATTTAATACATAATTAGTATGTCATCAAACACCGTAAAAACCTCTTTTTGATGACTGCACAACATTCACTACATGCATACTTGTATCTAGTCACTCAAAGGCTGGGCTGTGTATCATCTCCACATTCCTACAGCTCACATGCTAATGTCTGACCACCCTGCTGACAGGTCTAGGAGCCACAGAGTGCATGGCTCCCATGCACCTTCCACATGGCTCCCATCAGGTGCTGCTTTTGTGGGGAAAGAGCTGCTACAGCTACCCTAGTCCTGAGGAGAGGAAATCTGAGCTACCTGGAATCCACAAGAAGAATCTTGCCTCTCCCCTAATTCCATTTTCAGAAAAAAATAGCCCTGTCTCTTCTCTCAAAAATGTGCCTACAGACCACTCAGAAATCTGGAACCCATGTGAACACCTGACCTTAGCATTCTAAGAAAATGGGATCAGGAATGTTTTGGTCAAAGCAGGCCAGCAGGAGCCCAGGAAGAACATGCCTGGAAGTGCCTATGATAGCACTAAGGTTCAGGTTCTGAAATGTCATGTGAATAAGAACGTCGATAAGAATGTCATGTGAAAAAAGAACCACAGGGTACACAGAAATCCATTTCTGTGTGACAAACAACTGTAATAAAGGCAGCCTGAGGACAACCTTCAGCTCCACAACTACAAGTCCATTCTGCTTATGGGGAAATCAGTTAGGAACAAACTATTGATTGCTAAATCCAACAACAAACATGAATCTCAACAAGATTAAATCAAGTGAAAGCAACACAACTGCACAACTCGTTGATGTGCAGACATCACTGGAGTGGTTGCCTTGGCCAAAGGGGGTTGGGAAGTGGGGTCTTGACTGGGGGCAAGTGGGGGCAGGGATGAGGGGTTACAGGTTCATGGTTAGACTTTATATATGTATGTCATACATGTATGACAACGCACTGAGGTGTATACTTTAGGTGAATACATTTGCTGTAGGTTATTTTTTAAATTTTAGTTATTTATTTATTTGGCTTTAAGTTTTATATATAGACAGAAAGGTTTTCCAAAAGGAAGCAAACACAACATACCAACTGAGCGTATCCTAGAGTCTGGACACGGAGTTGCTCAGACTGGGGCTCTGGGTAGCCTTTTCTACCTGGGCCCAAGCCTAGTCTTCAGTCCTCCCTTCTTCTTGGGGTAAGCAGGGGGCCTGATCCCAGGTGTAGGGTGGAAGCACATACTGAGCACCAATAAAAGTAGCTCTTCCAGGCCTCGGGGCTCCACCTCCTTCAACAGGCCCTTCTCATTCCCCCTGTAAGAGCCACAAAAGCTCTTGGGTGAGGGTTGGGGGGTTAGGGGGAGGGAGTTGGGGCTCACCCAGACGGAGAGAGAACGGTCCTTGCTGCCAACAGCACAGCAGCAATACGGGCAGCTGGGCTTTGCAGAACTCCCGTTCTTCTGCTTCTTTTTGAAGATTTTTGGGTTGAATTTCTAAAGCCAAATAACAAATGTTAAAATAATTAAGCATCAAGCATATACCCCATGGCAGGTTCAGAAATATACCACAATACCATCCTGTCTGCGGGAAACCCACAATGACATTCTTCCAGCCCCAGGCACTCAGCATGCTTTACTTCATCTTCATCACTACCCAGGAGGCATTTTGCTGAGGTTGAAATGGAGTTTCAGGGAGGCCAGGAAATGTGGGCCAAGTTACCCAATAAGTAAGTGGTGGGACAAAGATTTGAAGCTGGCTCCACCAAATCTCCATTTCTGGGCCTGTAGCCAGGTTGATGGCATGGGAGCTACTGAAATTGGCTCTCTGAATTCCTCCTGGCCTGAGAAAGGCCAGTTCCAGGACCTGGCTTTAGGTACAAAGTCTTGACAGAGGTCGATGGGATTGTCAGATATCTACCCCATTAATCCTTTCCCCTTCACTGTAGGTGATGCTTACAGTCAAAACTATCTAGCAGATACTGATTAGCCCTGAATAATCTTACTTGGCCAGGGATGACAGCTAAGTCATGCTAAAGTCTGTACCGGGGGCTATCCTCAGTGTAACCTGGGTGCTGCTTTTGGCAAGCACACCAAGAGCTCCTGCCACATTCCTGGATTGAAAGGGATAGGAACTCTAGACTCAGAACTAGAGTCCCCAAGCCAGGACAACCGAGGAGAAGGGTAGCTCCCTGGAGCCTGGTATCAGCTGGCCTGGCCCATAGGGGTTCTAATTCCAGAGGGCAGGCATAAAGACCAGACAACATAGAACCTGGAGGTGTGTACCATGGTCTTGAGTCTCACCCTGAGTTGCCTGAGAGGCATCAATACCATGATCTCACAGAGCCACTCTTATAGTGCCTATGAGGACCACCTGACAGTCATGCGGAAGCATAGTGCTATGCTGAAGCAGTGATTTTCAAAACAAGGACCTGGGCTCAAACAAAGTCCTACATGGGTTCCAATACAAAAAAAAATTAAAGCAGCAATATTTTATTTGTATAAAACATATATATTCTAAGTCACAACATATGATATTTATTATTATTAAAAATTTATTTATTTGAGAGAGAAAAAAAGAGAGTGAGCCAGTGTGTGTGGGGAAGGGGCAGGGGGAGAGGGAGAGAATCTCCAGCAGACTTCCCATTGATCGCAGAGCCTAATGAGGGGCTTGATCCCACAACCCATGAGATCATGACTTGAACTGAAATCACAAGTCAGATGCTTAACTGACTGAACCACCCAGGCACCACTATAATATTTATTATTAATTTAAACAAAGATTAGCCCATTTTAAGTAACACGAAACTGAGATCAGGGTCCTGGCTGATTCTTCACCTTTTCTTTTCTTTTTTTTTTTTAAAGATTTTATTTATTTATTTGACAGAGAGACACAACGAGAGAGGGAACACAAGCAGGGGGAGTGAGAGAGGAAGAAGCAGGCTTCCTGCTGAGCAGGGAGCCCGATGTGGGGCTCAATCCCAGGACCCTGGGGTCATGACCTGAGCCAAAGGCAGACACGTAATGACAGAGCCACAGGTGCCCCTGATCCTTCACTTTTTTTGTTGTTTTTTAAAATATTTTTATTTTTATTTATTTGACAGACAGAGATCATAAGTAGGCAGACAGGCAGGCAGGCAGACAGATGGGAGGGGGAGAAACAGGCTCCCTCCTGAGCAGAGAGCCTGATTCGGGGCTCGATCCCAGGACCCTGGGATCATGGCCTGAGCCGAAGGCAGAGGCTTAAACCCATTGAGCCACCCAGGTGCTCCTGATCCTTCACTTTTGTCAACCCTAGTCCACCAACCTATTTACTTTGTTTTGGTTGCCCAGTGCTGAGAAAACCCTCACTAAAAGTAGCCCGTATCTTCTGATACCCTTCATCCTCCATATCAAGATTGGGCAGGGCAGCCCCAGACTCAGGTGATCCACAGCATGGCCTCACAGCCACGCCTGGCCATGGCTGGGGTATAGGCACACATGCTTAGCAGGCACATGCTACTGGAGCACTTGTCAGGACCACCATGCTTGAGTACACAGGACCTGACCCAAATATGGAAAAGGCTAGTGTGGAGCTACAATGCTCCCAATCAAAGACTGATTTTGGTGAAACTCATTAAAATATGTGAGTATGTATTCTGTTTTGTAAAATGTGTTTAAAAATTATGAAACATAAGTAATCAAAATGAAACAAGAATGTGGCATGTGCTGACTCTCAAAGCCCACCACCTAAGCCCCACATGTGACCCAGCCTCGGAGCAAGACAGCACTCAGGTGGAGGCTAAGTACACTCACCACAACAGTCACAGCTTTCCGGTGCCCGACAAAGTCCATGTTGGTTTTCCAGCCCTCTCGTTCAATGATCTGGGCAGTGGGGCCAGAGTTGTTCATGGCGTGGGCAGACACCAGGTAGTGCCCATCAGGTGACCAGCTGAGCCGCAACACATGGGTTGTCCCTCCACACTGAAAGAAACATGTGCACTTGGAAGGAGCTCAAGACCAACTGTGTGACCAAAACTCTGTCCTCAAGAATAGAGTCGAATTCTGATTTATAAATGTATGATGGCAGAGCATGTACACCAGCTTTTGGCTATGCTAACAGCTCTAACGCTTCAGTCCCTCCAGGTGTCTGACAAAAAAGGCTGTTAGGTGAGACTGGGAGCTGCAGCACCGTATACTCCCCTATGGGAGCTAAGCACAACATAGTGGCGTCTAGACAATCAATAGCCACCTCTTCTGTCAGTTCTGTTTGGGCCAAATCTGTCTGGCCACTGACCTCTTTCTTCTGCATAGCATGTTAACCTTACCACATGAGATCTGCAGAGCATTCACTTCAGTGGAGAAAGAGCTCTGTGGACCTTCAGGAACCTGTCTCTGTGATGCATTCAGTGACCATGACCCACTACACGCTTTCTCCAGCCTGCCTCAGCTGAAGACTGGTGGTGCTACTAACTAGCAAATGAGAAGAGCTTTGTAAAGCCCATATAAACCATTAAATCCATTGCAGAAAGATATTGTTCCCCTGATCTGGACTAGGCCTGAAGCAAGGCATCCCTCCACATTATTATTCCTGCAAAGTGAGATGATATGGGCCAGAAAAACAGCCCTCTAAAGCTCAAGGTCAGTCCAGGGCAGCCTGAATGACTTAGGAATTATGATCTTGGCCTCCCAACCCTAGAGAAGGGTAGGATGATGCATGGCCTTGAGTGCAGTGACACAGCTGCCTCAAGCCCACTCAGGCCCACCTGAGGCTAAGGAGTCCCACCAGCTCCCAACTGGGATTCCAAACATTCCTGTCTATCTCCATAGCTGCCCCAGGAACCCTGCTAGTGGGATACTGCTGCCTGGTTGCCAGATCCCTGAGGAGGAGCTCCAGAAGGCATTAGGGCCCATGTCCTCTGTACATGGAGGGCACGTACTCCTAAGGAGGGCAGGACTAAGCAGGGTGAATACCAGTGCTCATGTGGTACTGTTGGTTTGGGGAAAACTGCATTCATGATTTCCACTTTCCTTCTGCAGCCAGCCTTGACTTATGGGCAAATGTCTAGACCTCCTGCAAAACTTTACTCATAGCCCTTCCTCTGAGGCAATCAGTACTCCTTGGCTGTTTCCGTGCATTCTGGACAACTCCATCACCATACTCACAATGGATGTGAAAGTCTATCTTTCCCACCAGGTTCTAAGCTTCAAGGGAGAGACTCCATCTCAGTCCACTTTCATTTCCTTTATCCAGTACTACCCTTCTTACAGCAGGCACTTAAGAAATATCTAACAAATAAGGGAGACCCTGAACTCTGATTCCACATGAAACAAGAACTCAAATAAGAGATAGGAAAATACTATCCAAGTCACTGCAGTCTGACATCCAGACATTCTGCATGAGGCACTGCTTCACTACCCAAGAGAGAAGTGGGCTGGCCTGCAGAGTACAAATCAGTGAGTAAAGCCACAGCACAGTCAGGAAAAAATAAAAGAGAAGGCCTCCTCTACCTGTGTTGCACAATGCTATGGAGGCATCACTAAAGTTCTCTTCAGCTTTTTCTCACTTCAAAGTTGGACATTTCATACTGTCTGAGAAGTGAAAGATTTTCATCATCTGACTCTTTGAGCCAAGTGCCCACCCCAGAGAACCTTGTTGGTTCAATCACAATGTATGGACCCCAGCCAGCTTCTCGTCTGTGCATGGAGGCCAGGGAGGCTGCTGGACCAAACTCCTCGAGATGTCTTCTTACCTCATCAAAAGGCTTGGTGATGCTGGTCTCCAACTGCCAGTCCAGCGTTCTCCACACCTTTAGGCTGCGGTCATCAGCTTGAGAGGCAATGTATTTACCAACAGGGTCCCAAGTCAACCCCTTTACCAAGCCAGAATGGCCTCTCAGTGTAGCTAGAATTTCTGTGGAGGTAAAGAGGAGATTGGGAAAGCATTAACTAAGGGAAAATGATGAGTCTATATAGAAACATGAGCTGCAATCCATGGGCTACGGAATGGCTAGCCAAGAGAAGGGATCTCAGGAGTCCACCTTGGCCAGCTCCCATCCCTGGGCACAAGCAAAGAGCCCCCTAATCTGATCCCTATCAAGCCAAAAGCAACTTGAAAGGACTACACCCAGGAGAAGGCATTATGATTTCCCTTTAGCCACAGTTAATACTGAGCCTGCATAAGCCCCCTAAAGGGCAGGCAAGCAGGGATCCAGGTTTGGCCAGAGTCAAATTCTGCCCCTTTGACTTGTCTGTGGTTGGCAGCTCTACCAGTGGTTTCTCCATCTGGAGGCCATGCCCATCTGTGCTGTAACATCAATATTTGTGATTTGAACCTTCCTGGCAGCTAAAAGCAGGCCTAACAGCTCAGGGGATGGAGCACTGTGGTGAAAGTTCTTTGTAAGTCATCGCAAAGGACAAAGGGGTATGAGATAGCGTCCTAGAGATCTGTAATCTAAATGCCACCCCAACTCTCAATCTGGCCCTCTGTGACCACAATGAAAATGCCCCTCCCCCACCCCGCCCACATCTTGGTGGCTTATAGAGAAAATGACTTGGGCCAAGTTCATGGAGGATGCTTTTTAGCCCATGAACAAAACACATTCTAGATACCAAGGAGGAATAAAAGTATCTTACTAGTTATCAACTACAGTGATATGCTAGGTTATGCCATCTGTTTTGACTTTACACACATTAATAAGAAATACCAATCTTTTTCAAAACTGGATTTGTTAGCCTATCTCTGTTTAAAAGCTTCAGAGAGGAGATGGCAACTGAGTGGAGGCCAGAGCCCAGTGGGGTGGGAGAGTGGGGAGGCATGCCCTCAAGAGCATGTGTGTAGTGGGGAATGCCAGGTACCAAGCACATGCCATGCCACCCTATCACCCTCGTGATCTGTGGCACATCCACGCTAGCCCTCAGTTACTATTTTTCTTTAACATAAACCTCTTTTAAAACCTTAAATAAATGTAACTGATGAAGAGAAAAAGAATTGAGTTGCTGACGAGATGCATGAATCCCCATTCACTGCAACATACTTGTCACTGCCAGCCTTAGGAGACAGAGAGCCCACCCTGCTCCAGATGATCAGCCCATTTATGCTGCCACCCAGTCAGAGGTCCAGACCTGGGAACTTCACAGCATTCCAGATGACGACAGTGTTATCCACGCTGCATGAGGCCAGCCACGCGTCATGGGGAGACCATGCTACATCCATCACATCTGGAAGACAGAGGGCTGGCGGTGAGCCTCTTATGTGGTGTGCAGATTCAGTGAGGGGGGCACTCGGCAACACCTGTCTGCCAGGTTGGCCGGCAGCCCCTAGCCTCTCATGTTTGAGGAAACTTGACTTGCAATCATCATAACTAAACTCCCTCTTAAAAACCAGTCTGTAAAACTTCCCCACTAAGGTTTATGAACTGGTCATGACATTTGAGGCATCTGAGTGACCTCCCTCACCCCTCACAAAGGAGATAACTGAGGACATGGCTGACAACTTGGGGCCACGTATAAGAACTCGGGCTCTGACACCTGCTGGGACTGTGGCCTCAGGCTCGCTAAGCTTGCTTCTCTGATCCCAACTGGGCCTTTCTGAGAGCCCTTTGAGCTCTACAGGCACCGCACCTGGCATAATGGCTAGCACAGAGCCAGAGTACAATAGCTGCCCAATAAGTGGGAGGCCATCTTCAGGCCCTTCTCCTCACAAACTGGATCTCATCTCCAAGACCCCACCAGAATATCCCTTCCCTAGAGAACCCCTAAACACAATCACTCATGTTAATTCTTTGTGACTGTTTTCTTATCTATAAAATGCAGATTAAAAAAAAACAAAACCACAACCCTATGCTCAGAGGGTTATTATGAGGATTAAATGTGGGAAATTGCTGTAGCACGGTGCCAGGCACACACCAAGGCATCGATAAAGGTCAGCTGTGACGGTGACGATGACCGGGCCCATCTCGCCGTGCAGGTATGATTTTTCTAACCTCTGTGCCTGGTGCAGTGCTAGGTGTACAGAAGAATGGCTGGTGAGGTGAAGAAACAGAAACACAGCAGCAAGTTAATAGCTATCTAGTCCTCTCCTCATAGGATTTTTAAAAAGGTGTAAGCAAAATACTCAAAACTATTTTTTTTCTATTTTTTACAGTCTTCAGGGACAGCTTTATGAATTTTTTCCACAAGATACTGCAATTTGTATTTCACACTGCATATGCATTAGAGTACTGCATTTAGTATCCTCACAGCCTATGTGATCCTAAGGGCTCCTCTTGTTTAGTTCTACATTCCATGTCTTTGAGAATATTCACTACTATAAACAGACCTGATTCAACTACTGACTATCAACTAATGAACTATTAACTGAGTCCCAGGTTTCATGCTAATGAGCACATGCGTGTACGCCATTCTCCACGCTCTGGTTTATTTCTTGTGCCTGCCAGCCCAAAGTGGACTCTGGGCAGAATGCCTGAAGACTTTCCTAAGTCTGGACTCTCTTAACCCTGTAGACAGCTTTTCAGAAACCTCTATGACTTTACACTTTTATAAGCAGAAATGTCCATTTCAAAATCCTCTTATTATCTTGAGGATTATGATTTTCCCTTCTAACTTATTAAGCACATTTTTTATAAAAATATAAAGTTAAAAAAATTTACTAATAAAAGTGAAGATTTTTTCTATCTGTCTAGAGTTGTCTTCTTGGGCTACTTTGCTCCCATCTTCTGTTGGGAGGCCTTTTGTGCAGCGGGTCTAACAAACACCAATGCAATGCCTACAAAAATGAAGAATAAAAACCTCCTCTAAGAGCTTAGAGGCCAAGAGGGGCAGACACGTAAACATCAGAATTTCACCGTGGTACCTAACTCTTAGAGCCGAGAAGTGGTCAGCCGGGAGGGAATTCCGGAAGGGAGATGTGATTTTCCTAGCAGTTTCCATGGACTATTGATAATACAGGCATTAGCTGCAAATTCTAATAGTTTACCTTCCTATACTGTAAGAGATTGATATAGTAAAATCTGTGATTCTCCTTTGTGATGTCTTTTTTTGCCTATTAACCTTAAAAAACATTCCCTCTGGTAGCGGTCTGATGACTATTCAGTTCTGTTTTCTTCTGCTTTAACTATTTAAAATGTTTCTCTCTTTAACATATGGAATTTATTTCAGTACATGCTGTATTTAGGGAGGCTCTACCTTACTCTTTCTTCATCTACAAACCATATAATGGTTATTCTATCACAAGTGGGGAACAATTCTTTCTTCCCATAACTGATAATTGGTGCCTCCTTCACAATAATACACCAAGGTCCTAGGTACATGTAGTCTACTTCAATGTTGTTAATTTTGCCCCCAAACTCATGACATTTTAATCACTGCAGCTTTGAATGATTTCTTCTGTAATCAGAAGACCTGTAACCTTCCTTACTCTTTCAAGTGCCCTTTGGAGTCACTGCTGAGTTACATAATAAAGCCACTTATGGACAAATTTTCCACTAATTTTCTCCCTTAACCCCAGTTTTGGAGCTTCTGTCTTCAGACCATACCATTCCCACTCTTTCTCTTTGCACATCTACATACATCTGAGACTTTCCTGCATTTGAAGTGTTTTCTGGTCACTGTCATTCCGGATACTCTCATCATCATTCTTGGTGATTCTAGGAGGATGATCTGTTTAATACCCAAAGCTCCTGGATCCTTAAACTCTGCTTCCTCCTCCAGTAACCTTGGCTTCTGCTACCTCAGGCATTCATTCCCAGTCATGCCCAGAGGTTCTCCCAAACAACATACTGTAATTCCTTCTTGGTTTGAATGCCAACCCTCCCATACTCCTACCAACAACTGGTGCTTCCGGCTCCCTCTCAACTCCAACAGAGTTTCCAGGTGCTATGGGCCTTCTGCTGTCTCTCTATTTGGCTTAGAGTCTACCATACCCTCTACTCTTCTGTGTTTGCACAGGTGCCCAAAACCCAGCCTGGTTCAGTCTAGCTCTGTCCTCCCTTGGGTCTTTCTTGAGGACCCTCTAATGAGGCTTCCACTGAACTGCACCAGCCTGAACAGCACTAGCCAAGGCCATGGGTGGTCTCCATGCCATCAAGTCCAATGATCAGTATCCTCAGTTCTCACCTAACCTCAAGACAACATTGGATGAACTGCTGGATTGCTTCTCCTTCAAACGCTCTATCTTAATTGGCCTCCTCTCCATCTCAGTCTCTTTTCACTGACTGGTTCCTTATCACCTCCAAATCACCCCATCACCCCAGCCTCCACCCTTGGCCTCCAGTCCCACATATACTTGTCCCCTATACTCAACTCTCACATATCAAAATGCCTATGCAGCAGGACTAATTACATCCCTGCTAGGCAATGCAAACTGAACATGCCCCAAAGCCAATTCTTAAACATTTCCCTCAGCAAATATTCTGTCCCACCTACACACCTGCCATCAGGTAATGGCAACTGCATTCTTGACACCCTCCAGACCACAGTCTGGTAAACTGTCCTGATTTCCTTTGCTTATCTCACACCCCATATCCCATCCACCAGGAACTCTCCATCTGACCATCGCTCCTCCTGACCTCCACTGCTATGACCCAGGTCCACTGAGATTACGCCAGCAGCCTCCTCAGTGATCTCTCCAGTGCTGCCTGTAGTCCATGCAGCTGCCACAGGCCTCCTCACTCCTCTACTCAAAATCCTGCTGAGTTTTCCCATTTCACTCAGAGAAGAGCCCCTCACAGTGGCCGTGTCCTAGCTATTCCTTTAGCCTAGAAGGCTCTTTGGATGTGTACTCAGTGGTCCCCTCACCTCCACCTGGTCTCCTGTTGGATATCACCTTCTCAGTGAGGCCTCCTGGAAAACCCATCTTATTTTGCTTCTCGGCACTTATCTTCTAGTTGCTGATGTGACTAGTTGTCTGTCTCTCTTATAAGAATGTAAACTTCCTGAGGGTAGAACAGCACCCAGAACATGGCAGGTGCTTAATAAATATTTGTTAAATGAATTTGGGAAAAAAATACTGTCTATATTTTTTTTGATCTTTCCACTTATGAAGTGGCCATTTTAGCTCTCTCATAAAAGGTTTGTGTTGTAAGACTTACAGATCTCACACATTTCTAGGTAAAAGTATTCCTGAATATTTACAATTCTTCTTCCTGCTGTTTAAGAGTTCTCTTTGTATCAGTGGATATTCTAATTGGCTATTACTAGCGAAAGGTAAATAATTTAAAGTTTTCTTATATGAGACCAACTCAATGACTCATTATTAGCTCTAGGTGCTTTTCAATGCTTTTTAAGCTCTAATAGCTGCGTGCTACAATATTTGCCATTGGTTTGAAAAAGACATTTCATGTCAAGGAAATAGCTTCCTATGGCTATTTAAAACATATTTTTATTACAAATTAATGCTAAATTATCTAATATCCCTTTCAGAAAACCTCCTTAGATGACTGTTTTTGTTTTTGTTTCTTAAAGTAGGCTCCATGTTCAACTTGGGGCTTGAACTCAGGACCCTAAGACTGAGTCATATGCTCTACCAACTGAGCCAACCAGGCGCTCCAAGAGTCTTTTCTCATTTAACCTCCTAGTATGTTGTTATAGTAATACACAAAATTCTTCCATTATAAATCATATTTCGTCAAAATGAATGTTTTCAAAAGTTATCAAATTCACAAGCATTATGTTTCTGATTTTTCTTTTTTTCATATTCGTCTAAGCTTTTGTTTTACTTTTTTTTTTTTTTTTTTTTTTAGGTTTTTGGAACCCAGGGTGACAACTTCCTTTGAAGAATAAATATTTCTAGGGGCGCCTGAGTGGCTCGGTTTTTAGGGGTCTGCCTTCAACTCAGGTCATGATCTCAGGGTCCTGGGATCGAGTCCTGCATCAGGCTTCCTGCATCAGGGAGCCTGTATTTCCCTCTGCTTCCCACTCCTCCTACTTGTGCTTTCTCTCTCTCTGTCTCTCTCTCCCCGCAACACATAAATAAATAAAATCTTAAGAAGAATAAAGTACCTAAAAAAATTCTTAAAAAAAAAAAAAAAAAAAAAAAGAATAAATATTTCTACAACCCAGAATAATTTTTCTTAAAAACTTGGAAAAAAAAAAAAAACCCTGCATCAACAAATCAAAAAATAAATTAGGATCAGGAAGCATTTATGAGGACTCCAATTTTTTCAGAGGTTACTACTTTAAGTTTTCCTAACCTTATGGTATCAATTCTGAAAATTTGTATTTTTTTAAATTTTAATTTAATTTTATTTTATATTTTTAAAGATTTTATTTATTTATTTGACAGACAGAGATCACAAGTAGACAGAGAGGCAGGCAGAGGGAGAGAGGAGGAAGCAGACTCCCCGAGGAGCAGAGAGCCCATTGCGGGGCTCGATCCCAGGACCCTGGGATCATGACCTGAGCTGAAGGCCAAGGCTTAACCCACTGAGCCACCCAGGCGCCCCTGAAAATTTGTATTTTCTAGAAAATTTTACTTCCCTTAGCATTTTTTTTTTTAGTTTAATAAATATTATGTTGTACTCCGTGGTAACTTTTCCCTCTAGGTTAATGTTTTTCTAGCCCCATTATCTCTAATTTCTTCTAGGTTTTTTTCTTCCTACCCTCACTCCCCAATTAAATATGCCAACATATATGTTTTTCACACACTGCTTTCAAAGACCCAGTGATTTCTATTTATTTATTTATTTTTGCATTTTCACTGATTTTTCTTCTTTAAGAGTTCTGCCCATAACTGCTATCAGGACCACTGAACAAGAAATGGATGTCCTTGGCTGAAAGTGGGCAACCCTACTTCCTGGTAAAGGAGAACCCTGGGATGGTGGGTATGGAGAGAAGTTGAAGTTATGGTTCAGCCCAAGTATCAGGGTAGGGAACCCAACAAAGGCCTCACTGAGGCCCCATCCCACACTTGAACACCTGCATGGACACTTTCTCCAAGTTCCAGAGGAGTCCACTTAGACTCTGCTTTGAGTAACTGTGAGTAAGCAAGGTTAAGTTACACATTTTTATGGTAATCAACAAGTATACAATACTACTCTGCCAGCTTTCAAAAATGTGGAATTAATCTATGGTCACTAAGAGGTGGGTCTGTTCACCTTTAAAGTGTGTGTAGAGTATTTGCAGAGCATATACTGTCAGTGGATTACAGTTGATGCCTTCCAAACCACTCACTCTTGCCCCATCTTCTCCCAGAGCTAGAGGCTCAATTCCAAATCTTGTGACATTCTTCCCTGCCCCTACTCGCCAGACTCAGCACATCTCACACTGAATTGGTGTCCATCCTCATAAGCCCACTATCGATACAGTGTGAGAGAGGACAACACTGGCTATGCAGGCACCAGCTAGGAATCTCCTTCTTCCCTCCCCTGCTTTGTCCTAAGAATTTCCCAAGTCAGTCTCCCCCTCCATCCCAATTATCCCAGGCCTGGTTCAGGCCCTTACAGTTTTCATCTGAACCACTGAAACAAGCTCCTTTTCTACACACCTATCAGAATGATCTCCCTCTTACACCTCAAATCTTTTAAAGGCTCCCTATCTCTTCCACAATAAAGGCCACCTTCATTAACAGGGAACACAAACCTTCTATGACCTGGCCCCTGACACTTAGCCAGCTCCACTCTGTACTGCTCCCTGCTTTGTACGTAAAGATCCAGCTGTGGTGAAATGCTGCTGACCCACCATGTGCAACAGGCCTTTCTGGCTTCTGCTCTCCCCGTCTGGGAAATGCTTAAGGCCATTCTTGGGCTAGACCACAGGCTTTCCAAGGTATAGTCACTCTAGCATCCTGGCATCTGAATGTACAGCACATGGCTTTTAACTACTCTTGAATGACATTCCTCTTCTTCAGTTCAAATTTGTAACATGTGTCCCTTTCCATTTCAAGTCCATTAAACACTTTTCAAATATACTCAAGGTCAGGTAAAAAACTTTTCATTGGGCCCCTTTTCATGTGTGCTGGTTTCTGTGGAATAAATAAAGTGTGCTTACAGACTTAGTGATCCATTGATGAAGGTAGTGATTCAGTTCACCAGGATAAACGGCAGAACGTGGGGAGTTCTACATTGAAGATATAAACATATACCCAATGAGGGCAGGAGTGGGGGCACTGAATGCAGCTGGAGGCAGGCAGTGGGGACAGTGACTGCACAGACCTTGAGGAACAGGCAGGGTGTGACCGATGGTGATGGGGAGGGATGGCCCAGATGCAAGGCTGCTATAAGGACCGAAACAGTCCACCAGGCCATGGAGGTGCTGCTGCTGACTGCAGACAGCTGCCAGGGCTGCCCATCCCAAAAGGCAGCCCCACTCACCGCCTGAGTGACTCCGGAGGATAGAGACACATCGCCACTGCTCCACATTGGCAAGCTTACCACTGGAGCCGAACACGGTGCTGGGGCCGATGTACCTGTGTGAAAGAGGAGTCAGAAAGGCACTCCAAGCATACTCAAGGCACGGCACAGAGATGTCACTGCAGCATGGCTTATCATGGCAGACAGAACAAAGCAAACCAGACAATGGCCAGAAAGCATCAAATTGTTGAACAAAAGGGACTGATTAGGTAAGTTATGTTCCATGCACTTAATGAAATACTAAATAGCCATCACAAATCTTGTGGTAAGAGACTATCCACTGTATGGGGAAATGTTCACCAAATATAATTAAATGAAAGAAGCAGGCCACAGGACATCCTATACAATATGAAGATATCACTATGTAAAGAAAAAAAAATACATGTAATATCGATATCATCTATGCATGGAAAATGGATCAGAAAGACACACATGAAAAATACCAAAATATTAATCATGGCTTTTTTGGATGGTGATTTTCACACACTTTTTCAGATTCCCAAATTATCTACTAAATTCATTATTTACATGAACTAAAGCAGCAAAGCCAACAGTCTTTTTAAAGCGCTCTTGCAAAGCAGTCAAAGCCCGGGTACTAACTGCTTGCCATGCAAGCAGTCGGGTAGGTCCCCATGGAGGTGGTGGTGACACCACTGATGCACAGAGCCTCTGTTAACACACTCTGCTCCCACAGAACTCTTTACCAACTCACAGAAGGAGCTCACTAAGTGGGCCAAAGGAGATAGCACGCCTCTGCTCTCATGGCCACGGCCAAAGGGCCACTCTGGCTAAGCAGTGGGGTAGGGTCTGGTTCCCTAGTCTGACTAGCTCCCAGAGTCACCTGGGGAGCTGGTTATGGAACAGAGTCCCAGGACCCACCCCGAGACACTCTGCCTAGGTTTAAAGAAAAAGTTTTCTATGTGATGGTTAGTTCATTATGGGTACAGAGCAGGCACTTTCAAAGGGGGCTCCTTAGAGTCCCAAGGTGGGGCTGACAGAGAATGAGGTAAGTGGCAAAAAGGGCAGGCTCCAGATACCACCCCCCATTCCATCAGAGCACTTTGACTTTAACCTATTCTGTATGTTGGGAAATTTCATTTGAAGAGCAAAACAAACAAAGTTACCAATGTCAGCAATGGAAAGGATTAAATATTCCTTTTCAGGTGGAAATGCTGCAGGCCTGGGAGGGGGTGACTGAATAGGTCTCCAGGCAGGTGGGTGGCTTCTCCAAGCCCTAGTCAGGCCCCAGCGGCTCCAGGCCTATGTGTGCTTCCTGCTATTCAGGAAGTTTGGAGCTCTAGGGACTTCAGTGCCAGAATGGGGAAAGATGACTGTGATTAAGACCAGCAAAGAAGCTTCTAAAAATAAAATGTGAAGAAAGGAAAATGATGCTTACGTAGCCCGCTTCCACACCATAATCAGTTTGTCATCTCCCCCAGAAGCTAAATACATCCCACTGTTTGACCACCGCACACAGTTCACACATGCTGGGAAGAAAAAAAAAAATAGGGTGATGAAAATCCAATAGTCATGCCCATTTGCTTTATGCAGAGTCTGGCAAGATGCAAAGGGTTTATAAAACCTATTCTCTCTCAACTATTCAAGGCATCCACTGTGGGTGAGTCCCAGAAGAACAATCCAGATTAAATACTATCCTACTTGTACTGTAATAACAAATGATCAGGACAGAGTTTGGCGAGGGGAAGTCTACATAACCTGAGAAGTGTTAGTACTGGATGAAACAATCAACAGGAGGTGGATTTCCATGAAAACTTGTAACTAAATCTCTATTTCAAAAGGGCTATCTCATGATGAGATGTGTTCCTGAGCAGGGAGAATTCCTGAAATGAGGGCATGTACTAAAAAGGCTGAGATGCCCTTCACAAAACTTTCAGGGGAGCAGCTTGTTAGAGCATAAAACTCTGACTTCATCCCATCTGTGGCCTTTTTAAATTTGGGTTTTCCAAACTTGTCAGCACTGCAGGTTGACTGGTTCTGCACTTATAAATTAAGACCAGGAGAAATGCCTCCTAGGCCTCTGATGGGTGAGAGCGTCTGGGAGCACTCACAGCTCGGCCTTTGGGAACCCTGCGATACAAGGAACACTATACAAGTTGTAGCCCACACATGGCCTGCGAATGACTTATGCTCCAAGTCAGCGGGCATTGAGGCACGTTCGGAGAGCAAGAACACAAAGAGCTAAGTAAGGGGACATAGCTGTTAATGGAGTATCTCAGGGAAGACAGCTAGGTTGGAAATCAGAGCCAGATACAGTCACCCATAGGAAACTATGGCACTAAATATAGGAAAGGAAACCACAACACTGTCCAACCATCAAAAGGATCCTGGCAGAGGGTCTCAGAGTGACACTGTGGCAATCTGAGACATTTTGGTGAGTTGTCTTTAATATACCCTTCCCCAGAACCCTACTGCTTTCAGGTCGCTGGCCCCAAAGCCCCATGGAATCAGGCAGTAACGACTCATGAGCAGGAAATCACCAGAGGTACCTGCAGACTGTCCAAAGATGGTTCTGTGGGCGGGCCGAGTCTTCTGCCGAATAACTCACCCAGGTGTGCAGCCAACATCTGTGCCTTCAGACAGCAGGCCGAGGGGAGTTACCGCCGCACGGGGCCTTATCTTTCTAATTACAAACACATGTGCTAACCTTGGGCACTCTGCCAACACGCAAAGCCTGCAAAGGGCCACTCTGTAATACCTAAGTGATTGTCCATCTGGCAAAGCATCTTGGGAATATTTTCATCCTTCTCGTCATCCTCCTGGAGGACTGGAGACATATTCCAGATCACAACCTTCCCAGAATCCTGTCCTGGAATGAAGGAGCAGAAAAAATTCAATGTGCAAGAAGTAGAAATTTGGTATTAACTCTGAGACACAGTCTTCACTTAGCTTTCATAAATCATTATGGACAAGACTGGAGGAGACTAAATTTGCATCATTAATTTAAGTTACAGAAAAGAAATGAAGAAAGATTAAGTGCTGAAAGGGGTCAAAAAGTATATGGATTTAGTAGTAGGGGGAAGCCAACCTGACTTTGAAAAGAACTCTGGACTAGAAATTAGGAGGGGAATGAGCTCTACTCTGTCCTCTACAACAGATCCCTCAGGAGCCCCTAGAAGGTCCTCATCCCTGCCCACGAACCAGACTCCTCATCTGTAAGTTGAAGAGCTGGAAAAACTGATGTCCCAGGACCCTTTCAGGTTTGCGCATGGGAACCCTAGCAACCAAGGGCAACAGCACATTCCTGCCAGTACTTTGATCCCTTTTCAGGTGCTGCCTGGAGTCAAGGGCCGCTCCTAGAGCTGACTGGATGCTTTGAGACCCATGTCTAAATGAAATGTGCCCTGTATACAGGAAAAAAGCCTCATTATCTTCTTATCTGCCCTTTGTTGTCACCTATAGATGGGAGAGCAACCAAAAGAGGGCATTTAGGGATCCTGGATCATAAGGTGATATAAAACCCAGCTAAAAAATTTATCTATGGGGGTGCCTGGGTGGTTCAGTGGGTTAAAGCCTCTGCCTTTGGCTCAGTTCATGATCCCAGGGTCCTGGGATTAAGCCCCACCTCGGGTTTTCTGCTCAGCAGGGAGCCTGCTTCCTCCTCTCTCTCTGCCTGCCTTTCTGCCTACTTGTGATCTCTGTTTGTCAAATAAATAAAATAGAAATCTTTAAAAAAAAAATCTATGCATTTTGGCAATGATCATTTGCAATGATTTTTCTTTCTAAGCTTCTCACCTACTGATAACTGATGAAAGTCTGGCCCCTCATTTAACTACTACAGAGGAAGAAACACCAATAAATGCCTACAAATGGACATGTCAGAATTATCACAAGGCATACCTGAAACTGCCTATTGGCCAGTATATAAAAATATTTCCTAAACAGCTCTTCTTGATACTACATACTGAGAAGGGTAGGAAGGTATGTCTCTTCCTATGGATGAGGAAAAAAACCCTGTCCCCCAGCTTAATGCAGTAGTCATAGATGACATCAGTGGGTACCTTCCAGGTATAGTCCGTAATGTGCTGGAAGGAGATCAAGGGTCCCCTGCATACCCTTGCAGCAGGAAGCTCATAGACAACCCACCCTGTAGCACCTGGCCCAAGGGCCTAGAACTCACAGAGGCACTCTTCAGGTGCTATCTAGGAAGGCCTTGGCCAGAGGAAGACACTGCTCTACAGTGAAGCTGTCAGGGGCTGAGATCTGTGGGAATGCCACCTTGTTCCACCATATATACATCTTGGTGTCCTGGTCTGAAAAATGACTATCTTTCCAAGCAGCACTGTTACTGTGACACTGTAACACTGATGAAGCATGCTAATAATACTATGGGCCATATTTTCAAATGGCGCAGGCATTTTTACTTGCCCACAGCATACTTCTTCTCTAACTTAGCTGAATTCCTCTGAGCCCAGAAAAGGCCTCATAACTACGTGACTAACTCTGTAGTTTTAGTTTAACCACTTCTTCCCCTTTTTCAGATGAGAAAGTACTGCCAGAACAAAGATGAGGACCCAACCTTGGCCTCAGGGGCTGGGGATCTATCCATGGGACCACCTGCCACTTGCCACCTTCAATAAACTGGGATTTGGGGATTCAAAATGATTTGAATATTAACCCAATAAATAAGAATTAGAAAGATACACCCACTACTGAAATATTTATATGGAGCAAGCACACTAGAGCAAAAAACAAGGGTTTTGAGATAACAGATTATAATTGTACATTTTAAATGGAGTCATATCTATACCAAAAAAAAAGAAAGTATTCTATCTTCAGCTCAGTGGGCAACCAGGAGAAGCAGAGCAAGGTGTCAGGACCGTGCGTGCTCCTTCTGTTACTCTGTCAACGTACCTTGTCCTCCAGTTGCGAACTTGGTCCCGTCAGGGTGAATATCAACTGAAAAAATTGGCTTTCCTGGAAACAAAGGGAAAAAACACACACACAACATCTATCTTGGCTTGTATTCACTGGAGAATAGCAGCAAAGTCAAAATTTTTGAAAGAGTGGTTATTTGAGTAGTATCTCTAATCGCTGCTCCTGGGAAAAAATAATAGGCTGCCGATAAATTCCTTCTAAGAGTGAAATGATCTAACAGTTTTAGTTAAAGTAGAAACTGCTGGAAGACTCTCCAAGTGACATTAAATAGCTGAGTCTCAAAGGGGAACAAAGCGTTCTGTCATTAGAACTGAGTCCAAAGATTGCTTGAGCGTTTGCACAGAGGTCCAACAGACAGTAGCTGGCCACATTCCGGGGACACACATTTGTTAAAGCTATGATCTGTTTATGACAGCAGCTCTGACTTACAGAGCTACATCTTCAGCTACCTCTCCATCCCATGGACCTGCACTTGGCTGGCAGCCTAGACATAAGAACCCTGGCCTTTCTGCCTTGCTGACAGCTGGGTAGGACCAGTAGCTGACCAAGACCACAGTTATCACTTCCCTCATCCTTCTGCTTCCAGAAGCCCTCCTATATATTTGTGTTGCATCGAAGTCTGTGGAGAGTCAGCTTTCTTGGCCTCTCCTATGGCTGAACTTCCTTCATAGGATGTGCTCTGTTCAACTGAATGCTCAGTCCCTCCAGGGGGAAGAACTGTAGCTACTATCTCCTGGAGTCCCCACAGGGTGCAGACCCACACCACACCAAGGGCCCATGAAGTGGTGTGGCTAGCTTGGTGGACCAGACTGATAAGGCGTCATGACAGCTTGAAACGCAGCAGACTGAAGTGTTGCTGGGGCCTGGTCCCTGTGGCATTTGTCGGGTTAACCAGTCTGCTTCCATGCTAAGAGTGGCATGTCAATTGTTGTCAAGTTTATCACCATATCCTCAGCTTCTAGCAAAGGCCTGATAAGTGGTGGCTCAGTAACATTTATTCAGTGACAAATCAGATGCATGACAATAGACTGAACGTCAGCAATCACTAATACAAACAAGGTGCTGTTGCCAAGGAATCTCTTGGTTGAGGATGCTGTCTCCGTTACCTAAGGAGTTGGCATGGACACCAGAAGGAGGGCTACCAGCTCTAGAATCACATGATGGCAAGTGGAGACAGGGCAGGGTGGGGCAGGAGCAGGCGGTGGCGCCTAACAGCTGAATGTCTTGCCAGGGTTACTGTCCAAATACGGAAAATCAAATACTGGTACCCAAAAAGGCAATGGCCAGTGTGGGCCCCAAGGAATAGACAGCTCACTTTATCTTCTTCCACAGAGCCATACCCCTAACAGGCAAACCGAGCCTGAGCTTCCACAGACAAGGAGAAGTGTGCTCTCCTTCCTGTCATTACACAGTAGGGTGAAACAGCTGTGTAAGGATACTAGCAAGCAGGTGCCCCAAATGCAAGGGTCCTATTTTGTCTCAGAGAACAAGCAGAAACCCAAGCAAAGTTGGAAATTGCATCACATACTATTTCATCTCTATTACTTACTGAAATTCAAAACAACAAAGGCTACTACAGCAGGACCCTGCCATGCTGGCAGCTCTAGCCAGGTTCCCCAGACCCTCAGTCACCTCCAGGTCCACACCTAAGAGCCAGAGCTCTACAGTGACAGGTCAAGTTTAGCCAAGCTGCTACTGATTGCCTTCCTGGAGCACAAACATACGGGAAATTCAGCCCTGGTCTGCCCTGAGCATTCACTCCGAGGATTCCCAAAACAAGCCCCAACACAGCTTGGCACTCTATATAGCTTGGAAGGAGCCAGAACCAGCAGTGGAGCGCACTTACAAGGACCCGAGGAGAGAGAGCTATTGCTATTCTTCCACAGTCCAGATGGGCAGACCCTAATTAGCCCCATCTTCGCCTTCAAGATAAGAATCCAGAAAACTATGTACAGTAGGTAAAAAGAAGGTAGGGACTGAGAATATGGGTAAGACTGGAAGTGTTAACACTGGTGTTCCTGTGCCTATGCACTCAGACTTACACTGGCACACCACGCCCTTGCTGGGTCAGGTGGTTGTCTCGTGTGTTAAGCCAGAGAGCCTGACACACTGCTGCTGAGAATGTGCCATACTTTCCCAGAGGCTGAGGACCTAGGAGGGAAGCAATAGCAAGAAAGAGGGTTTCTTGACCATCTGGGGCACGACAAGTGTCTGACAAGGAAGCCTCAAGAAAAAAGAAAGGACAATTAGGGCTATGAGCTGTGCAGACCATGGTGTCTAGTGCTGAGAATGAGTTGGGACAGTCCCCATAGGTGCCAGCCAGCTACTCCTTCCGGGAGAGGCAGAGCCACAGTGGGGTAAGCCCTGTGGAGCTCTCCTTCCCAGTCCATGACACACTCTACTAAGCATCTGATGTGGCCCCTCAAGCCATGCAGGCAGCACAGTCCTGGGTATTCTCTAAATCTCACACCACCCGGTGAAATGGATTGTTCTGACATCCTGATTTGACAAGAGGGGGAAACCGAGGCACAAAACTTAGGGAAGTTGCCCAAGGTCATGCAGCTTGAGGGGGCACACTGGATGCTCAGCTTTAAGTATATAATGTGCTGCCCCTTCAGATGAAGCTGGGAAGGGACATGCCTGGACATGCTGGGAGGCCTTTGATGACACTGCCTGGAGGGAAAAGATTCAAAGCCCACAGGTGAAAGGTGAAGTAGGGAGTCAGAGGGAAAGTGAGAGCTGTGCACACATGTGCAACTTGTCCTGATGACCTGGACATGGCCTTGGACTTGCTAAACTGAGCTTCGATCACCCTGGACACCTCAGTCCCAAGGCCTGGGGAGACTGCTGCCTGGCTAGGCTCTGGTGAAACACAACTCTCAGGACTCCTGCCTTTGCAAGCTTCCTTTTCCTTGAATTTGGATTGGCTCTGTGATCTGTTTTAACTAAGAGAATGTGACTGAAGTGATGCTGCTCCACTTCTGAGATTAAGCCTAAAGAAGGTCCAGCAGTTCAACTTTTGCCCTCTGGAGGAAGCCAGAGCCCTATGGCATCTGTCTGGCTCCAGTGATCAGGTGGTTGCCATGTAAGAAGTCCACGTACCCTGAGGCCACTGTGCTGAGACCCCCCCCCCCCCCAAGCTGGCCAAAGAATCCAGGGTCAAAGGGTCAAAGAATCCAGACAACAGTGAGAATGAGAGCCCTGAAACAGGACCCCAGAGTGAACTGTTCTGGCCCCAAACTGCTCCAGCCATCCCAGCAGATACAGTGCAAAACTAAGATGAGCTGTCCCTAGGGAGCCTGGCCAGGTTTCACAATCACAAACAAATAATAAAATAGCTATTGTTTTAAGCCAGCAAGGTTAGGGGTAGTTTGTTATGCTAATTCATTCAGTTTCCTGCCTAGGGCAACTGGAGCTACATATTTGACATTTTCACCAAAAAGGTTCTAGCTGACTCAGCTAGAGTCTTGAGAAGGCCATCCATCAGTGGGGAGCAGGCACCTGGCCACAGGAGGGCTTTTCAGTTCCGTAAGTCTGTGAGACATTGTATTATATGCCCCTCAAGAAGCACATCGAAATGACTTATATGCAAGTCAGAAACAAACCTGACTCCCCAAGAGCACACAGAGCAGAGCCTAGGTAAGCAGAGAAGCTTCGCTGCACAGGTAGCCATCACAGCCCAAATCTTCCCCACCACACCCACTCATAGCATTGATGGGATCTTTTCTCATCCATCCACCTTTGTGGTTGTCTATGAGCCTGCTATGGGACTAAGCAGAAGAAAGGTAAAGCCAATAAAGGTTCAGCCCTGCCCTCAGGAAGCTCCTAGGGATGGGTGTCTGCACAGGCGGAAAGCTACCTAACTCACCCTGGGCTTTCTACAAAAATCACAACTGAAGTGAGTCCCAAAGTCTGAGGAGGAGTCAGCCAGAAGAGTAGGGAAGGGAATTTCAGGCAGAGGGGACATGGCATAGAATATAGAATAATTCTGACAAGCTGCTGCAGAATGTGGGGAGAGAAGGGTGGGTAGGGCCTAGCAAGACACCGCTGAGGAACACAGACCTTCCTCTACAGCTACCTCTGAAGCAAGGGAATGCTAAGGTCAGATTCACATTTCAGCTCCACATAGCTGCGTGAAGCATGGGCTTTTGTTAAAACCAGAGGGGGCCTCAAGGCTCCAGAGGAAGGCAGAAACAAGGGCAGGGAACAGTCCCGGGTGTGCACAATGAACATGCCTCGGCAGAATTCTTAACCATGCCACTCAACAACTATGCAGCCTTGAGTAAGTTACTGAATGCCTCCAAATACCAGTTTTCCAATCTGAATGGTGTGGAAGACAAGTACTTTCTCAGAGAGATTAAGATGCTGTGCCACATTGCTTTGAAGATGCACACATTTCACATGTGAACATTTCTAAAATCACAATGTGCTTTGGTGAAAGGTGTGACTGGGGTAGTTTCCTTCTGTAGAGACGCGCCACAGAGTTGATGAAATATGGCTACTCAAAGCCACCAGCATGGTATTGGCTCCCTACTTCTTTCCAGCACTAGACTCTTCAGTCTAAGGAATATAGAGGTTCACATACCCACAGTAGGAACAGACCTCTTTTTTCTAAAGGGCTCTTTGAGGCAGAGTAGAGGAAAAGGATCTATGGCCTGATTAGTTAGAGAACTTTTCCTGTGGCACAATGTTAAAGATGAATTCCTAACTGTTTCCTGCATTCCACCTTTCTTTGTACAAAAACAAAGAGAAGGGGTGCCTGGGTGGCTCTAGTCACGATCTCAGGGTCCTGGGATCGAGGCCTGCATCAGGATTCCTGCTCAGTGCGGAGCCTGCTTCTCCTTCTCCCTCTGACCCTTCCTCTGCTTCTGTAGTTTCTCTGTCAAATAAATAAATAAAATCTTAATTTTTGTTTTTTAAAAACAGAGACAAAAGAAAAATTAATCCACTCCCTGGGCCCTAGAGCCACACCCTCAAATGAAGTGGCATGTTTTCCCTGCACACCTACCAAAGCCCATTCTCCTTGGGGACCTGCTTTTAGGTGACCCCTCTTGGACACCTTCTTGCACCCCTCCTCAGACCACACAGAGCACCCTCCTGTCACTCTCTCCCCGGAACTGTGACAGTTGGCCATATTCCCTGCCTGGGGGTTGCTGATCTGACAACTGCAGCATGAATGCTCTCTCTGGCAGGAATAAAAATTAAGGTACAGAAGCTGAATTTTGACAGGGCGTGGTCAGACAGCATCCTCCTCCTTGGTATCTGGGTAAAAGACTCCTGGAGGAGGCCCAAATGTGGAACTTAGTCTGAACAGAGAGGACTGGCCAAAGAGAAGCAGGGAGGGCCCAAAAAAGAATGGCTGGCACTCTCAGTGGCCTTCAGATCTTTGGTTTGTGCTCCTGTCTTTGAGTCTTTATGCTCTTGAAAGCTCACTGGGCAGATCCAACCGAACATCTGTGAGTACATATTGGAAGCTTAGGGGAACCTGAGCCCTTGCCCACTGTACATTGTTCCTGGAAGGGCTTATCCTATACAGCCCATTAACACTCACTTTTAACAAATGTTGGTGAACTTGTAACAAAATATGAAACATGGGAAAATGTTTGAAACATTTATTAAGTGAAAAAAATTACAAAAGAATATTAAAATATAAGGTGGGTGCAAAGGACATGATCTATGCAGAAAACCTTAAAGAGTCCACAGGATAAATTTAGTAAAATTGAATGACATAAAATCAGCAAACATCAGTTGCATTTCTGTACATCAAGTGAAAAATCTAAAAAAGAAACCAAGAAAACAATTCCATTTAAAATAGAATAAAAAGGGACGCCTGGGTGGCGCAGTTGGTTGGACGACTGCCTCGGCTCAGGGCGTGATCCTGGAGTCCCGGGATGGAGTCCCGCATCGGGCTCCCAGCTCCATGGGGAGTCTGCTTCGCTCTCTGACCTTCTCCTCGCTCATGCTCTCTCTCACTGTCTCTCTCTCTCAAATAAATAAATAAAATCTTTAAAAAAAAAAATAGAATAAAAAAATACTTAGAAATAATAAACGTAACCAAGAAGGCTAAAGACTTGTACACTGAAGACTAGAAAACAGCGCTGAAAGAAATTAAAGACACAAACAAAAGGAAAAACTCTTGTCTTCATAAACTGGAAAACTTAATACTGTTAAGATGTCAACAATATCCAAAGCTCTACAGATTTAATGCAATCCCTATCAAAACTACAGTGATTGGATGCTTGGCTGGCTCAGTCAGTACCAAGCGCGCAAATCTTGATCTCAGGGTTCTGAGTTCCAGCACTGTGTTGGGGGTAGAGTTCACTTGAAACAAAAGAAAACAAAACAAAACAAAAACCAGCAATGACATTTTTTGCAGAAATAGAAAACCCATCCTATAAATTCTTGTGGAATCTCATGGGACACTGAATAGCTAAAAGAATCTTGAAAAGTAACAAAGTTGAAGTCTTACACTTCCTGATCTCAAAACTAACTACAAAACTACAGTAATCAAAACAGTGTGTACTGGCGTAAGACAGACATATAGACCAGCATAGCAGAATAGAGAGCACAGAAACAGACATTTCTCCAAAGAAGATAAACAAATGGCCAATAAGCATGTAAAAAGATGCTCAACATCATTAGCTACCACAAAAATGCAAATCAAAACCAGAATGAGATTATGACCTTACATCTGTTGGGTTGGCTACCATTAGAGAGAGAGAGAGAGAGAGAGAGAGAAACAAGTGCTGGTGAGGATGTGGAGAAAATGGAATCTTGTGCACCACTGGGGGGAGGGTAAAATGTCACAGCTGCTATCAAAAACAGCATGGGCATTCCTTAAAAAAATGAAAAACTGAATTACCCGTGGTCCAGCAATTCCACTTCCAGGTATATATCCAAAAGCAAGACCTTGAAAGCAAGGTCTTGAAGAGATATTGTACACCCGTGTTATAGCAGCATTAGTCACAAGAGCCAAGAGTAGAAGCAATGTAAGTGTCCACTGACAGATGCATGGATAAGCAAACTGTGGTATATATATAATATATACAACAGAATATCATTCAGCCTTGAAAAGGAAAGAGATTCTGATGCATTCTACAATGATGAACCCTGAAAATGTTGTAATTAACATAAGCTAGTCACAAATAATACACGGTGCCACTTAAATGAGGTCTGTGAGCAGTCAAATTTATGAAGACAGAAAGTAGAGTGGTGGTTGCCAGGAGCTGGGGGTAGGGAGAATGAAGAGTTGTTGCTTAAGATGTATATAGTTTAGTTTCACAAAATGACTAAGTTCTGAACAACTGGTTCCACAACAGTGACTTCTCAGTATGTGGATACACTCATAACACTACTGATTTATACACTTGAGAGACGGTTAAAATGGTAAATTTTGTGTATTTGTATATTTTAACATAACTTAAAAAACTTAAAAGAATGCTAACTAAAACCAAACCTAACCAATCTATCTATATATATCTATATAACTCTGCTCACCTACCAACCTACCTACCTACCTATCTATAAGGTACAGAGGCATGGAAGGGTTATAAAAGGATTAATTAGAACTGCTCGGTGTCTTGACTATGGTGGTGGATACATGAACCTATACAAGTGAAAAATTGTATAGAACTAAACACCGGGGGGCGCCTGTGTGGCTCAGTCAGTTAAGCCACTGACTCTTGATTTTGGCTTAGGTCCCGATCTTAGGATCCTCCGATCAAGCCCTGTGTCAGGCTCCGTGCTCAGCATGAGACCACTGCTCCTTCTCCTGCTCTCCCAAATAAATAAAATCTACAATCAACCAACCAAACAAAAAACCCAGAAACCCAAACAAACCCTAAACACCTACCCAAACACAAATGAGTATAAATACAAGTGGAGAAGTCTGAGTAAGACAGATGGATTGTTTCAATATCAATGTCAATGTAATATTATGTTGCTGTTTTATAAAATGTTACCAGTGGGAGAAACTGGGAAAAGAGTACAAAGAACCTCTTAGTATTGTTTCATTCCACTATGCAGTAATCTACAACTATCTCAATAATAAATAAATAACTACACACATATACATGGTCCAACTATGTCTCTGTAAGGTAATATATAATAAAAGCAAATATCAAAACATCAGTGGCTGTCTATAAAACTGACTCCTTATGCAGGTGGTAACGTGCAAATCTGCAACTAGCCATCTCTCTGGAGAGATTTGCACCTAATCACTCTAACAAGCAGCTCACTTCTCTATCCAGCCATGTGCAGACATTTCACCTTCAATTTCTTTACAATGGAACTCCTGATCTTCTGGCCTAAACCTGCTCCACCCATCATCTCCCCATCAGCAAAGATCATACTGGGGACAGGGGAAGCCAAGAACCCCAACATAAAAGCCCCACTCCCCATGACTTTTCTGGCCTCATTTTCTGCCTCCTCCCCCAAACACTGGCCCCATGCCCTGCCTTCCCTCTGTTCCTAGACCGCACAGGAGTGTTTCCATCCTGTGCCTTGCACTGGTTCCTTCCCAGATACACATTCTTTTCTCACCTCCTTTTAGTCTTTGCTCAAATGTCGCCCTCTTACTGAGGCCTGCCCTAACAACCCTACCTGAAAGTACTACTTCCTCAACTTGGCACAACCAATCCTAATTCTCATCTACTTTTTTCTTAGCAATTTCTTACACACTTATAATTTCCTTTATTGCATGTCTGTCTACCCCAACCACCAGAATGTAAACTCCAGGAGCTCAGGAATTTTTGCCTGTTTTAGTCACAGAGTCACCGTGGTACCTAGAGCTGTGGCTTGGCAAACAGCAGGCACTCAATAAATACTTATTATTAATGGCTGGAGAAAGACTGCAGCAGAGACCTAAAATTCAAAACACCTTCATTGTCACTAGGATCCCAATCTTTGAAAGGCAGGCTCCTCATCTCCTGAAGTGAGGACTCAGATATTTCCAAACACCTGCAAGTGGGAGGCATGGCCCTGGCCTGTCACAAAGCCATCTGCTGCTGGTATCTCTACCAATTTCAACCACAAAGACTTCTCCCGTCTCCTTAAGCAAGCCCTACCAAGGATGACATCTCATAGATATAAGGTGGCTGAGAGATTCAAAACACAGCACAGGAAGGAAGCTGTAGCAATCATGCAATCATTTTGTTTTGTTTTGTTCTGTGTGTGTGTGTGCATGTGTGTGCTGCCACAAACTAAAGTAAAAGAAAGTCACAGTATATCATTTATGAATCTTAATCACTTCTCTTGCAGCATTTGCCAATGTGTAACCTAGAAAGTTTTGGTAACAGTCACTATTTCTTCATAGTTAAAAAATATATATATATATTTATTTATTTGTCAGAGGGAGAGAGAGGGAGAGAGAGAGCACAAGCAGGCAGAGTGTCAGACAGAGGCAGAGAGAGAAGCAGGCTCCCCGCTGAGCAAAGAACCCAACGTGGGACTTGATCCCAGGACCCTGGGATCATGACCTGAGCTGAGGCAGCAGCTTAAATGACTGAGCCACCCTGGCGTCTCTTTCCCTTTACTTTTGCAGAACAGAGATATTCTTTACAAGTTATCTGCAAAATGGATTTCTCCAAACATCATCATCTCTTCTATACAGCTCCACTCAAAAATTAAGAGCAATTAAAATCATTTCTTTGCGGGCAGGGAAATGTTAGCTGTTTAACAATTAAGAAAATAACACTACAGTTAATAATACTGTATCCCATACTTAAAAGTTGCTAAGAGAGTAAATTTTAAAAGCTTTCCTCTCAAGAAAAAAAAAACAAACCTGTAACTATGTACAGAGACAGATGTTAATTAGACTTACTATGGTGATTATTTTGTGATACATACAAATATGCAATCATTATGCTGTACACCTGAAACATTAATGCTATATATTATACCTCAATTTAAAAAAGGGGGGGAGAAAATAACCTACAATCTTAAGTAGAAAATACAAAGCAACATTTTACCCATTTGTTATATGTGCAATGCGAAGTCTGCAGGGAGGCTATGCAATAAAACCACCGAATGTGCTACAGTCTGCAGGGAGGCTATACAATAAAACCACTGAATGTGCTTCAGTATTAGGGATTTGGCTAAGGTCTTAAAGAACGTAGATACTTTTACATTTTGATATGTACGCTAAACAAAATGTGTGTGTGTTTTTAAAAGCACCAAGTTATCCATTTATTTTTTTCCAAATGGTCTCAAAGACTATATAAGGAAAGTTTTAGCATTTTCTAATTTTCCCTAAATTGAACAGGTATTCCTATAATATGAGAAATAATTTTAAGTTCCTAATCACAAAATGCTTCACTATCCATATCCACTCATACACCATTAGACAGATATATCCTAGTATAATTATATATGGCAATGGTCTCTGGCCAAAATGTAGGTGTTTGTCCTATTCCTTAACAATAGCTCTAAAATGGAGCTCTAGTGTTTTCAAAAGGGAGAAGGTGAAGAAGCCATTTATCAAATGGGACCCTGGGGGAAGCCCTGTGTGGTGGCCTCATTTAGGCAACTTCGTCTAATTGATTCCTGGCTCTTCTGCTCCGTCTACTCTATTCTCTTACTGATCTCAGTGGACAACAACCCTGCCCTTCACCTGGGAGCCACTCCATCTTACACCCCACATTCTACCCTGGTGACTCTACCTTCACAGTATGTCTGTAACTCACAATTCCTAGAGAGGTGCGAACGTTTGTATTTTGAGTTGGGAATGAATAAGAGTGTGTATCTGTTTGCTGAAATTCATTAAATTGTATATAAACTGTGCATTTTGCTATGTAAATTATACTTAAATATATCTATAATTTACATATTTTATATAATTATAATATACAATTACTGTATAAAATAACATACGTAAGTTATATCTAAAAAAATAATATGTGTACACTCTATATAGAGTTCAGTCATTTCTCATCAGCACTATTACCTCCATCACTACCCTGGTTCAAACCACAGTCATCTCTTACCTGGATCACTGTGACTGCCTTTTAATGGGTCTCCCAGTTCTCTCCCTTGCCCCCAAACCCATCCTAGTCCCAGTGCAGAAGTCAGGAAGATCTTTAGCATTCACATCAGAACACTGTTACTCCTCTGCTCACGTGGCACTAGAACAGAAGTCCAGCAGCCAAAAGGTCCTCCCAGTCCATCCACAGCTCTCTCCAGCCTCACCTCTTAGTGCTTTTGTCCATCTGCTGCTCCAGCCTCACTCCAATCACAAGATATTGGTACTATTCCTCAAACCCGCCAGGCAAGTTCTGGCTGTTCTCTCTGCCTGTAATGCTCCTCCCTCAGACAGCTGCCTTTCTCACCTCCACCACGCCTGTCATGGATGCTGTGGTACCAGGCCAGGTCCCCTCCCTCCAGGAATGAAGCTCCTGCCCCCAACTGTGGGAGTGTTGGCAGCCTGTGTAAACTTCCAGCTGAGGTCTTCTCCACAGAGAACCTACCCTTAGTGGAAGAACTGCTTTGACTAAGATCAGGTCCCCTCCCCAGGACAGCCTGCACCCAATAATTGTAGATGTGCATTAGAAAGCCCTGGTTCTTCACCCCAATTCCGGACAATTCATAAGGACTAGCTGCAGAGCCCCTGACAGGGTGGGCAGCAGCTTCTGTTGCACTGTACTACAGCTCAACTTCCCGTCCAGCCCTGTTTCCAGCACTCCCCAATAATTCTTCCTTCCTCCATCTCCCTGTCCACTTGGACAGGACACCCCCAGCAGACAGCTCTCCCAGTCTTACTGGCTAGAATGCATCACATGCTGCTCCTCAAAAGATCCTGCTATGCTACTTCATTCACTGCTACATTTCTAGCATTCAGCCCCTGGCACACAATTTGTACTCATTATTTGTTGACTGGATGAATTCACTGAGTGCCTCTGTGCAAGACCCTCTGATCTGACGGACGATGCAGCAGACCTGGAGTCCGTTCCTGTGATGGTCTATTCCTGGCCCTCAAATGAGACTCACTGCCTCTTCTATCTGTCCCTCATTACGGTGGCTCTGACCAGGGCAACGTCCCTGTGACTTGGTCTGTTCTCGGTGGGTTAATATAAAAAACAACAAGTTTTGACCTAAATGGGTTTTCCTTTTGCCGAGGTGTTCTAAAACACCTGCTGTTTGTTTCACCTACTCCCTTTCCTAAAATGCTCCCAACCCTCCCCAGGCCTTTGCTTCGGACACTTCCACAGTGGCAGCACCTTCTTTACTACCACAATCCACTTCCCATCAAGGCTCAGCCCCAGGGTACACCCACAAACCAGACTTTTGTCCCTACGGCTATACTGGCTCACTTGTGTAGCCCTGGTTTCCACCTGCCCTGTATTCTAGAATGTGGTCTATAGGTCCTCTCCCACCTACACACAAAGGGATAGCCTTATTTACCTATGATCAGCACAGACCTTCTCTCCAAAAGGGTTCAAAGTTATGTCCATAAATAGGTGAAAGACCCACATGTGTATTATCTAAGGCAAAATCCCACCCGTTTTCTTCTGAATCTTCATATGCATTCTGGTTAATTAATTAATTATTTATTTTTTAAACCATCAGCCTACTGTCTTCAGGCCTCACTCAGTGAAAGACAGCCTGGAGAGAGCTCAGATTCCCTGAGCCTTCACAGGTAGCAGATGCAGCAGCAGGCATTACTGGCTTCATTTAACAAATCAGGAAATGAGATTAAACAAACAAACAAAACAAAACAAAACAAAAAAACCTTCTGTAACACATATTTGGTGAGCAGCAGAGCACAGAAATTCAAGAATAAGACTATTTGACTCCCAAATAAACAGCACTAATTCTCGTCCTCAAGAAGTTTATAATCTAGTTGGAACCATGAGACAAATAAATGAAAAGGCAAATAACGATAAAGATGTTCTTACATACAGCAGGATTTCTCAACCTCAACACCACTGGCCTTTTGGGCCAGATGATTCTTTATTGTGAGGGAATGTCCCGTGTGCTGCAGTGTTCAGCAGCAGTCCTGCCCTCTACCTACTAGCTGCCAGTAGTGTCCCCCTTCAGTTGTGAAAACAAAATGTGTTTCCAGACACTGGCCTGTTAGAGAACCCTTGATGTAGACACATTACAAGGCTTATCTTAATGACCAATGCAATCATAAAATATCACTATTAGGATCCTCCTAGCCTGTTCTCAGAGATAGGTCTGCAGTGCCCCTTTAGCAGCTGTGCAGGGCCTTTCCACACCGGCTGCTGACTTCATTATTCTACCACCCTGCCTGCATTTCCCCTTCAAGCATACTTATTTATTTTCATCGGTGTATGTCTCAGACGATGTCTTGAAATCCTTTCTGGAAGGACACAGGGTAGGGGGAAATATAATCCAATTACAGGGCAGGAGGAAAAACACAAATCATAAAGCAAATATGATTAACTGACAAATTACCCCAGTACTGAAAATTTGCCAAAAGCCTTTATACAACAATGCCATCAAAGTGTGAGCCAGAGGCCAAGGGAGGACAAGAATTCTTTCAGTTCTGTCTCTTTTGGTTAGAATGGGCTTCCCTGAAGAGCTGAGCATGAACACTGCCCAGGAGTGAAGACTTCCAGAAACTTTCAGGAGCAAAGGCCCAGGGATGGGAAGAACCACGAGCCTCAATGAAGTTTTCTAAACATATAAATTACATTTTTCTACAACCCAAAACCTAATCATCCACTTTCTGACCAATATGTGGCTATAACCTAACTTAGAAAAGAACCTCCAAGCCTAAAATAAAATCAAATATATAAGAAATACTGTATCCAAGAACACAGAGTAAAATAGGTGTAGGTGTTAACAGTGGCTGGCACATACTTCCATATACATGATAAATATTATCAGCTCTTATTGTATATCTTCAGATAGCTTTCTTATATTTGGGTACAGGGTGAAAACACAGGAACAAATCTTTATATTTCCTCAACTTTACCTAGAAGTGGAATCACAAGGGCGCCTGGGTGGCTCAGTGGGTTAAGCCGCTGCCTTCGGCTCAGGTCATGATCTCAGGGTCCTGGGATCGAGTCCCGCATCGGGCTCTCTGCTCAGCAGGGAGCCTGCTTCCCTCTCTCTCTGCCTGCCTCTCCATCTATTGTGATTTCTCTCTGTCAAATAAATAAATAAAATCTTTAAAAAAAAAAAAAAAAGAAGTGGAATCACAAGCCTAAGAATTTACAGCTAATACATGATAGCAATCTTGAATCCAGTTTGATTCCATGTTCAAGGCTCATTTCACTGTTATACAACAACTTCAAAATTGTTGTTTTGAAGGGGATCACCTTAGAGCAGTGATTCTCAACTGGGGCTGATTCTGGCCACCGGGGCTCTACTACATTTGGTTCACTGGCATATTTCCAGCACTCAGCCCCTGGCACACAATCTGTACTCATTATTTGTTGAATGGATGAATTCACTGAGTGCCCGTCTATGCAGGACCCTCTGATGGATGATGCAGCAGATCTGAAGTCCATTACTATGATGGTCTATTTGGTTGTCACAGCTGGGTGTGTGTGTGGGGGTGGTGGTAATGGTATCCCAATGGGTTAAGGCCAGAGATGCTAACATCCTACAACACACAGTATGGTCCCCACAACAATTAGGTGGTTCAAAATGTCAATAGTGCTAAGGTTGAGAAACCCTACCTTAGAGGAAAGGTCTTACCACTATTATTAGCCAGGAAAATGGAGACCGAAAGTATGCTTACATCCCAACAGATATTTCTTCCATTGCCTTTAACCTGCTTTATTCTAGCTGTCCTCTTCACCATGGCTGAATGGACACTGCTACCACAGGGAAAATACTAGGCTCTCTGCTCCTTCCCTATTTGGACTCCCAGACACCAGAAAAAGTATGTTCAAGCCACATAACAAGTCAGGAGATATGAATGCAGAGTCAGGAAGCCAGGAAGTGCAATGATGCACTCTCCACAGCACCATGGTCTTCTGGGTTTGTTAGTCCAAAGTAAGCATGATTTTACTGGCCACCACCCACAACTCTGGTTTCTGGCTAAGCAGCTCCTGCTCCCAGCAGCTCCTACTATTTACCAGTCTTTAAAAGACCACTCAGTAGTGATCCAGATTATTATCATGTTCTTCAGGACAGTGGTAATTAACCCTGACAGTCCTTCTGAACACTTGAAAAGAGAGAGACTGATTTCAGGAGATTTTAAAAGAAAGGAAACTTAACTCCTATCCTGCCAGAGTTTCAATTCCTTTTATTACTACCTTTTAGATTTCTAGAGCACTTTAGATTTCTAGAGCACTTTCTAGAGCACTGGGGAGCATTTCTGTGTCTACCTATGCAACCAAAGATCACAACTGTACTGTGAAGAAACCAGAGGAAATTATTATCCTATTCCATTCTAGGACCATGAAGGGAGAGACTGCAGCAACAAGAGGCCAGGGCCCGGTGCTCTGTCCACTCTGCCAGGTTGGAATGTTTGGCTGCTGGCCTGGTTGCAGACTCTCGCTCATTTGTACCTAGATAATCGCTTAAGCATCTTGACACACTTAATGCTTACACAGCATAAAACTTGTGTCCTACAAAGGAGTTTATCACAAAGTTAGAAATTATATGGCAAGAAACAGAAGAAAGACTAAAGAAGGGTAGATAATACACAAAAATTGATCTATGGGGTGATCTCGGGGTCCTGGGATCAAGCCCCTTCTTGGGCTCTGTGCTCAGCAGGGAGTCTGCTGGAGGATCCTCCCTCCCTCTGGCTGCCCGCCTACCCCAGCTTGGCCTCTCTCACTCCTGCTCTAAAATAAATAAGTAAATCTTAAAAAAAATGATCCAGGGACGCCTGGGTGGCTCAGTGGGTTAAGCCTCTGCCTTCGGCTCAGGTCATGATCTCAGGGTCCTGGGATGGAGCCCTGCATCAGGCTCTCTGCTCAGCAGGGAACCTACTTCCTCCTCTATCTCTGCCTGCCTATCAACCTATGATCTCTCTGTCAAATAAACAAATAAATAAAATCTTTTTAAAACAAATAAATAATCCAGACAAAGCATTTTAAAACAAAAATTCCTTTAGATCTTCACTTACACAGCAAAATTTTTCCCTTCCTGACTCATGAGCACCATAATTTATAATCACTGAACATCTGCTCAATTCTCCAGGGAAAGATCTGCAAACTACACATCAGGGAATGCTCTTGGAGATCAGCACTTGGAAAAATCCAACTAAAGTTCACCACTTTTGCTTTCATGCACAGTAAGTCTAGTTGTGTCTTTGTAAATTACGAAAACCTCAGCTTACCTGTTGCAACCAGTATTTACCATATACCCTTTGTGTGAAGGTACTGTTGAATGTGGTAGGGAATACAGAGGGGACTGTGGCAGTCCCCTGCCCTGAGAGATCATATGGAAAGTACACACACAGGGACTGGGCACATCTAGTGGAATAAAACAGGAAGAATGTCTCAACAACAACGAATAAGGTAACCTCATCTGGACCCTGAAAAATGAGAGAGGTGTCATATAAGAAGACAGAAGGAGAAAATACTTCTGACTGAAAGAACATAGATGTTCAGTTCAGTTCAGCATCACGGGATTAAGTTCAAAACTAAAAAGCTCCACATGTATAAAAAAGGGGCCTTACTTGCTCTCAAAGAAAACACTAGCTCCCTCTAGTCGCCTTGCAAAGCAGATAGGAGGAACAAGAGAGAATCAGGGTGACCCTTTTCCTGTCAGCACAGACAGGCTGGAATCAGGGATACAGACCCTAGGCTGGAGGAGTGCTCCTTGGGCTTCAGTGCTGTCAGCAAGAGGATGGGGGTCTCTCCCCCCTCACCTCTCCCGGGAACAAAGACCAACTCCTGCAGCACTTGTGCCAACAGAGTACAATTATGACAAACTGCTCTACCAGTTTTGGGGGCTTATCTGCACTCAACCAGAGGACTAGGAGAGTCTGTTCCCCCAGGGTGCACTTTGGGACCACCGCCACAGGGTTAAGGAAGGCCCTATCCTAGATCACCCCTTGTCCTACAGGCTCCAACCCAAGCCACCCTGATGTCTCAGCTCAGCATAAACGTGGTTCGTTCAGCTGGGGGACCTTAGGGACCAAGCCATAGTCCCCCAAATGGGGGCACTGTCACCAGATTCAGGTCTCTGGCAGGAGCAGTAACAGTCCCACCAGCTGGGCAGAGACATGCAGATTGCAGGTGTTCACCCCACCACTGAAAAGCCACAGAGGGGACTGGGCCCCAGTTTCACACACTGGACCATCTGAGCACATCCTGGCTGCTGTAGACGAGTGGCAGGAGCTGGCTGGCGACCAGGGCCGCTCCCCGGAGGCAGGCCGCGGCTCCTCCACGGACCACGGGTGGGCGACCGAGGGCTCAGTGCAAGCGCCAGGAGTGAGGGCGGATTCGCTGAGGACAAGCGGAGCACGTGCCCGTGCTCGCCGGGTTCCTCGGGCGGAGGACAAAGTCCGCGCCCGCCGACCCTGCAGTTTGGGCACCGGGCACCGGGCGCGTCGGGGGCGATAAGGGCAGGGCCTGCGCGCGGCTCAGACCCCGCTCCAGGCCCCGCCTCGACCCCCGACTCGGCCTTTCGCGAACCCGGCGCGCACTCACCATTGTGGTTGACCCAGGTCGGCTTCAGGAGCTTCATTGTTCGGCCGCCGCCGCCGCCGCCGCCGGGCTGAGGCGAGAGCCGCGTCCCTCAGCGCGCCCGGGCCATGGAGCCACCGCCGCTGCTTCCTCCCGCGCCGCCCTCCGGCCGCCGCCCGCCCCGCGCCCTCAGCGCCGCCGCGCCATCGCCGGCCCGCGCCCCCCTCCGCCGCCACAGCCGCCCCCCGCGCTCGGCCGCCGCCGCCGCCGCCACAGCCGCATCCCCTGCGCCGCTCCTCCTCCGGCGGCTCCCGGGCAACGCCGGAAGTCACGGCGCGCACCTGCCAAATCGCCCCGGCGGGAAACCGCTCCCCACGCGGACGGGGCCGCCCGGGCTTCTTCGCGGGCAGGGGCAGGGCAGCGTGACCCCACTTGGAGCCCGCCTGGGGCGCGGTCGCCCACGAGGGGCTCGACTAGGAGGGCGACTGGCGAGCTGGGCCTCGAGTTGCAGCCCAGGCCGGCGAAGCCAGGAAGGGTCGGGATGGCGTGAACGGCCCTCTCACCAGCTCTACCTCGCTGGTGCCGAGTCCGACTAATTTGCTAGCTTCCGTCATTCATCAATACGCGTTTGTTGGGCATCTCGCGAGCGCCAGGCCACGTGCCGGAGCCGGGATGCTGTGGCCGGCAGTGGCCGGGGCCCCGCAGTTCGGACGAATGCCGGGAAGGAGCTAGCCCTGAGGGCTGGGACGGGGGGCTGGTCGAGGGGGAGACCGAGAAGAGTGCGTTTAGGAAGATCGAGACCATTTACAGAAACGTAGGCACTTGTACCCGGAAAGACGCCCTCTCGGTCACTCTGGCTGCACTGCGGGGTCTCAGCCCTCGCAGGGACACAAGCCGACGACCTAGAGCAACCGCTAATGCAGTTGTACTCTCAGCAGGAAAGAGCTCACAGCCACCCGCAGACACGGAAGGGAGGACGCAGAGCTACGTGCTAGGAGCTCGGGGCGTGCCGCGCGGCGCCGGGGCGTACGGGGCGGGGCCACGTCGGGGGCGGTCCAGGTTCAGCCCAGCCCTCAGTAGCCGGAACGCGGGAACGCGGAGCGACTGGAAGGCCGGAACTTTGAGAGGGGCACTGCGGCCCAGACCGCCAAGGGGCGCGCGCCCGGAAGCAGCGGGTTGACTGCCAGAGGGGGCGATGGCACTCGCGGCGTTAGGGGTTTCCGCTCGCGCTCTGCGCTCACGGAGTTGGTGAGTGCGGACCACAGCAGGGTCTTGGGGTCCCTCGCCTGTGCTCTCTCGCCGACCGCCCTTGACCCCTTTATCTCAGGGAGGAGCTAGCTGATCGCGCCTCTTCCTGTAGATGAAAATCCAAGGACCCTGGCGAGCAGGGGCTCTGCCCAAGTGCTCTCTGGTGTGAACGGGGGATTTTGGCCAAGTCTCCCACGTTGACTTGTCACATCCAGCAGTTACCAGGGCCCCAGGTTTTAAGGATAGCATAATTTTTTGCTCTTTTCCTGTTTAGTGAGGAGAGTCAGATATTTATATATCCTTTTGTCTTTTTCAGGCTCCTGGGAAATTGGCAGACACAGATTAGAGAAACCCACCAGCGAGCTTCTTTATTATCCTTCTGGGAACTAATTCCCATGAGGTAAACTACCCTGGGCCCGACCCTTTGGGGGTGTCTGCAGGAGACTGATGTGCGTATGAGCAGAACAAGACTACAGGACATTTGGTTTGCAAAATTAATAAGCCTGCAAAATATCTTGGTTAAATTTACTATTTTTTAAAGATTTTGTTTATTTGACAGAGAGAGACACAGCGAGAGAAGGAACACAAACAGGGGGAGTGAGAGAGGAAGAGGGGCTTCCCCTGACCAGGGAGCCTAATGCTGGGCTCAATCCCAGGACCCTGGGATCATGACCTGAGCTGAAGGCAGACGCTTAATGACTGAGCCACCTAGGTGCCTCTCTTGGCTAAATATAGGTAGATGCTTTTCTGTTTTTCAGCATTCTGTATGTGGAATACTGCTGCCTGTAATCAGAAAACAAAAATTAAATATAAAAATGGATTAAATAAAAATTAGTTTTAAAGGGATTGTTGTACATTTTAAAAGACACAGCACAGATATCTGATTTCCCAGAGAGGTCTAGGGAGGCATGAGGATTAGCTTTTCCACCTAGGAGTCTGGATGCTTTCTAGGGACTTGATTCACAAGGCTCAGTCTTGATGCTAGAGGATTTATTTTCTTTCTTAAGATTTTATTTGTTTGAGAGAGCGAGCGAGCCCAAACCAGGGGAGGGGCTGAGGAAGAGGGAGAAGCAGACACCCTACTGAGCAGGGAGGGTCCCCTGGCTGGCTGAGGCTGGAGCCCAGAACACGGGGATCATGACCTGAGTGGAAGGCAGGTGGTTAACCTACTGAACCACCCAGGGGACCCAGAGGATTTACTTATTTTTAATAGTATATTATCCCCATAGGAGATCTGTTCCTGAGTGTACATTGGACTTTTGTGAATGCTCAAGGATGGGAAATTTGTTAAGAAATCCCAAAAAGTGGGACGCCTGAGTGGCTTAGTGGGTTGAGCCGCTGCCTTCAGCTCAGGTCATGATCCTAGATCCTAGGATCGAGTCCTGCATCCAGCTCCTTGCTTGGCGGGGAGCCTGCTTCTCTCTCTGCCTCTGCCTGCCACTCTGCCTGCTTGTGCGCTCTCTCTCTCTTTCTCTCTCTCTCTGACAAATAAATAAATAAATAAAATCTTTAAAAAGAAAAGAAAAGAAAAGAAAAGAAATCCCAAAAAGTAAAGAGAGACCTAGCAGTCACTTTTATTACTCAAACGACTTTTACAAATCACAAATTCAGGGGTCCTGGGTGGCTCAGTTGGTCAAGGATCTGTCTTCAGCTCAGGTCATGGTCCTAGGGTCCTGGGATTGAGCCCTGCATTGCATTGGGCTCCTTGCTGAGAGGAGAGTCTGCTTGTCCTTCTCCCTCCCCCTTGCTCATGCTGTCTCTCTCACTCTCTATCTCAAATAAAATCTTTTTTTATTTTTATTTATTTTTTTTAAGATTTTATTTATTTATCTGACAGAGAGAAATCACAAGTAGACAGAGAGGCAGGCAGAGAGAGAGAAAGAGGGAAGCAGGCTCCCGGCTGAGCAGAGAGCCTGATGCGGGACTCGATCCCAGGACCCTGAGATCGTGACCTGAGCCGAAGGCAGCGGCTTAACCCACTGAGCCACCCAGGCGCCCCCTCAAATAAAATCTTTTTTTAAAAAATCACAAATCCATTTAAAATGTGAGTAATGATTTTCTAATTCATCAGTTTGGTGTTTTTAGTTTTCACTGCAATCCCAAGACACACCTGAACCCAACATGAAAGATGAGTACTTATTTTTAATTTATACCCTGATGGCCCATGAAGTTTTTCTAGCCCTTCCTGGGGTGCCAGTGTCCACACAGTTCTGACAAGGACCCTGGGTTGGAGGCCGACCCCTTTCACACCCAGCTCATGAGGTTAGACCCACGTATAGTTCCTTCCCCAGTGGACAGCACGGTACAAGTTCTGGGCACCTCACCCAGCACCATGTCTCTCAGCAGGTTTGCAAGGCTGAAGAGGAAAATGTCTAATGTTTGCTTTATCCGTTAGAGCAGAACCTCTGCGAAAGAAGAAAAAGGTAGATCCTAAAAAAGACCAAGCAGTAAAGGACCGTCTGAAAAAGAGGATCAGACGACTGGAGAAAGCTAGCCAGGAGCTAATTCCCATTGAAGATTTTATTACACCTGTGAGGCTCTTGGATAAAGCAAGGTAAGAGTTCTCTAGGGTCGAGGTTCTCAGGACATAGTTCCATCATCTTCAGGTAGTTGTATCTGCATTTCACACCCGTGAGGTGAGTGGGCATGGGCTCACTAGGTCCCAGTCTGAGTCCTCTTCTCCTTGACTGTGTTTTGTGGGAGGTGGCAAAAGCATTCCTGGGTGGTGCTCCTGAATGGCTGACATGGGAAGGAAACTCAGAATAACTGTTTGATAAGTCAGTTCATGTTGTTGCTTTTTTGCAAGCTGAGTTTTAGCTGTGACTGATAACTTGAGCCTTGGGTCTGCAGCCCTTGCCTCATCTTGATGGTAGAAACCCCTTAGCCTCTAGCTTTATGGTACAAATATTCACAGTTGGGATGTGATGTGTACAGGTCTGGCAGGGTTGCTGCCTTGTAAAAAGCGTGTACCATTTATAAAGTAACAGCTTGCCATACAGGTGGGACAGAGCAAATGCTTTTTTGGTATTCTGTGGCTGATCTGGGCTCTGGTCTCCTTGGGACTTGGTGTCCATTTTCATGACACCACTTAACATTTCCATACTCACCAAACGTAGTCTCAGCCTGGGGTAAGGGAAGGGCTGCCAGTCTTCTTAGAACCTCACTGTTTCTTGTATCCATGTAAAGCAGATGGCACTGGCTTCCAGCATCAGTTGCATCTGCTACCACATGACCATTCCGTTATTTATCCCTAACTTCCATGTTTTCCCCCAAGTCCCATCTCTGTCTGGCAGTGGGGACGTTTTGGTCATAGGCAGTCACCCAGCCTACCTCGCCAGTGAGATCGGTGCTTCCCAGCTTTACACCTTTGGATTTGTGTGTTCCCAGACAGCGGCCTCCTGTGGAGCTTCCCTTTGAGGAGAGTGAGAGGAGAGCTCTGCTTCTGAAGAAGTGGTCCCTGTACAAGCATCAAGAGCACGAGAAGGAGAGGGATGCCATCAGGACCATGCTCAAGTCCCAGCAGGAAGCTCTGCAGGAGCTGCAACTCATGTCCCCAGAGCTATATGCAGAGGCCACCAAGCGGGACCTCAGTCTGTTCCCCTTTGAAAGAGAAGGACCAGATTACACGCCACCAGTCTCCAACTACCAGCCCCCTGAAGGCAGGTACCATGATATCACCAAGGTATACACACAGGTGGAGTTTAAGAGGTAGAGCTGCAGGCACCTGCCCACAGAACACTCTGCCCTTTAGAGCCAGGAGGATGAGGGCTCAAGCTTGCTTGTCACAGAACCAGGGATGCTGTGAATAAATATGTTTAATCAAGTGTCTCTGTTTTATGCGTGAGTCAAAATTAATTGACCTGAAGGCTGATAGAGGTGAGAGATGGTGCCCTTGTCTGGTACTGGGAGAGAATGACCAAGACATTTACTGCTGCTCCCCAGTAAAAATGAAGATTCCAGTTGTGTGGGGCAGACACCACCAGCAAGAGGCAGCTATGTACCTCAAGAGCAGAGGAGAAGGATGTGTAGACTGTGTGCTGTGCGTTGTCTGTGTACCTGTGCAGACAGGAGAGGCTGGGCTTTCCCTGGGCCTTCCCACTGGGGAAATGGAACACGGGACCTTCCCCACATCCCTGGCAGGGCCATCTTTGGGTTTTAAGCTGGGGAGGGAAGTGGAAGAGAGTGAAGCAAGTCTGGCACCCACTACTTAAAGTTGCTATACTCCCTAGGAGGGGACTCTCGATTCAAGTGTTAGTCTGGGATAGTCAATGTGTTAGTGTGCCGGGGCTGCAAGAGCAAAGTACCACAGACCAGGGGCTTAAATCACAGAAATTTGTTTCTCATAGCTCTTGAGGCCAGAATTCCCAAGATCAAGGTGTTGGCAGGACTGGTTTTTCCTGAAGCTATTCTCCTTTGCTTGCAGAGAGCCACCTTCTCCCTGGGTCCTCGTAGGGTCCTCCCTCTCTGCCTGTCTCATGTAATAAGGGTACTAGTCAGATTGGATTATGGCCCAGTATTATGACCTCCTTTTAAATTAATTACCTCCTTAAGTACCCTATCTCTAAATAGTCCCATTCAGAGGTACTAGTGGTTAGAGCTTCAACACAGGAATTTGGTGGCAGGGAACAACCCAACTGTGTTGGGGAACAACACAATTCAGCCAGAAATAGTGAAGGTCCAGTAAGCAAAAAGCCATTTCTCCCAGTGACTTGCATTGCTACCTCACAAAGTGTTTTGGGTTTTTCACCACCTTAGTGCAGATAAACCAAGAAAACATTTCATTTGAGGAAGAATTCAAATTATTTTCTTCTGGTATGGGGTTCATTTTTGGTTTAAAAACTTACTAAACATTTTTACTGGATAAAAACACTGCCTAAGGATTCTAAGTTTGTTAGTTCTATCTTTTTTTTTTTTTTTTTTAAAGATTTTATTTATTTATTTGGCAGAGAGAGATCACAAGTAGGCAGAGAGGCAGGCAGAGAGAGAGAGGAGGAAGCAGGCTCCCTGCTGAGCAGAGAGCCCGATGCGGGACTCGATCCCAGGACCCTGAGATCATGACCTGAGCCGAAGGCAGCGGCTTAACCCACTGAGCCACCCAGGTGCCCCCTGTTAGTTCTATCTTTGAGACAAACACTGAATGTAGCCACTTTTCACAACCTCACTGCTCCCTTAAGGTCCATACCACTGCCACATTTTGTCTATTCCACTGCTGCAGCAGCCAACTGATGCCTCCATGTGGCCACCCCCCCTGCCCTCCCCTAACCCCCTGGAAGCTGCTCTGCACAACAACCAGAGGGCTCTGTAAAGCACAAGCCAGGGCAGGCATTTAGCTACTCACCACCCATGATCACAACTTACAGACCCCCATCCACCTTCCCCCATCAGCATATGGCACCCAGTGTTCCTTGTGGACTGTGGGCTGCTTCCCCTATAAGGCCCAGGCCTCTTCATCCTGGTCTCGACTTAGATGCTGAGGCCTTCCCCACCTCCCTGTTGGTTTTGTTTGTTTTGTTTTTTGTTTTATTTATTTATCAGATAGAGCACAAACAGTGGGAGTGGCAGGCAGGCAGAAGCAGGCTCCCTCCTGAGCAAGGAGCCCAATGTAGAACTCAATCCCAGGACCCTGGAATCAGGACCTGAGCTGAAGGCAGATGCTTAACTGACTGAGCTACCCAGGTGCCCCTGCAGGTGCTTTGTTGTAGTGCTTTTCAAACAATGGGTTTCATCCATTAGGTTATATAATCAATTCATGGGGTCAGGGTCAGCAGTTTTAACTTTTTATTTTGAAGTAGTTACAGATTTACAGGAGGCTGGAAATAAAGATGCAAGGAGGGGCTGTGTGTGGTTCTCCCAGCCTCCCCAAGAGTTAACATCTTACATGCCACATACAGTGTGTAAGAAAGAGACTGACATAGGCAGAGTCCAGAATGCATTCAGGTTTCCCACTGTGTCTGCACTCACCTGTGTGTATGTCTAGCATTGCACAATTCCATCACACATGCAGCTCTGTAGGAGTCAAGGTTCCATTACCACAGGATCCCCTTATATACCCTAGCCACATCCACACCCTCCTTCCATCCCTAACCCTTGGCCCCATTAGCCATTCTCCATCCCTATTATTACATCATCTCACCAATGTTACATAAATGCTACTATGTCATATGCACCCATTTAAGATTTTTTAGCTCAGTATAATTTACCTGAGCTTCACCCAAGCTGCTGCACATACAGCAGTTTCTTTTCAGTAGCACAGAACTGCAAATGACAGTGTATCACACCTTGTACAGGTAAGGATTGTTTTGTGAAGCTTATTTCAATCATATATGCAGTATATAAAGTATGTACCAGATCATAGAACTTGTTACGGGTTTCATGCAAAAAATTTGAGGGCTGCTCTATCTTCTCCCTGCCCATTTTCTTCACAGCACTTAAGATTATTTTAGACTTATTTAATTATGTTTAAATGTTTATCTCAGGCCCCTAAACTCAACTGGGGCTCTTTGAAGGCAACTTGCCCATTTCAAGAGTGCAATCCCAGAGCCAAAGGCCCCACCGGGCAGTGTAGCAGGTGCTCAGATGTTGGGAGTTAAAAAGTTAAAAGAGGAGCAGACGTAGGAACATTCTATGCAGCAATGATTATCTGTCAGTAAGACTTCCTCACAGAGAGCCCATTCAGTGACGGGCAGCCTCCAGCCCTAAATAAGCACATAGAGAATGTGGATCCCTTGTGGTGAGCCCTCAGGACTGCTGTGCTGGCTGCCACTGCAGCACCCCACCCTCCGCCCCGGGAACCCCAAGGGATCATACACAGATTGCAAAATTCCAATGTCCCTTCTTCTGTTTCAGAGTGAAGAGAATGCCTGTAGCTCCCCAGCTTCCCACTCTCCTCCTTGGCTGGAAATGCTCCAGAAAGTAGCCACAGACACAAGACAGATACCCTGGCTGACTCAGATATCAAAACACCCACGCTGAGATAGGCTCTTCTTTATACTCACCCCTCTGCTCCTGGGCTCCTATGAGCACACCCCCCACCCACTCACAGGTACATGCAGTCACAGGGAAAGACCATTGGGGGCCTATATGCAAACGCCCCTACCACTCAATGGGTATACACACACACACACACACACACACACACACACACACACATACACAGGGAGAGGCTACTGGGGACCTATGTGTAACCCCCGCCCCCAACACACATACCCTGGTACACAGAGTCACAGGGAAGGATCACTGGGGACTTGTGTGCACACATCCCTACCGCTCACAGGTACATACACAGGGAGAGGTTATTGGGGCCCTATGTGCAGATCCCCCCAAACTTACAGGTATGTGCAGTCACAGGGAATCTTGGGATAATACAGGATGACAAGGCAAAATCTAATTTTTAATTTGTGCCTTTCTGAAGTGATGGGATTATTTTGCCCCCAAAAATGAGTTAAAAGATGTCTGACCCACTGCCTGTAGCCAGGCTGGGGCCCAGTCGTGAGGAGGGGGGACTAAAGTGGCAGCTTGGCCAGGCAGAAGCAGAGAGGCTGTGGAGCACACAGCCAACCTCGCCCTTGGCACCATGCCACGGAACCTGCTCTGCAGCCACGAGATGCTAAATCATTTCGTTAGTGATAAAAAGACCTCTTCAAAAACTCAAGTTCTTGTTGGCTCATATGCATATATTTTAAAAACACCTACAGGGGTATAAGTATATAAAATTCCCATACTCTCTGAGCACAATAATGTCAGATGCTAAATCTAACAATCTCAACTATTAAATTGTGGATTTAATTTTCAGTCTGTCTGAAATCACATGTGTAAAATGGCATTTGAGATAATCTACATTTTCTAAAACCAACGAAAGAAAATTTTAAAGGAAGGAGACTAAAATTCCATACACCCTGGGCTTGGGTTTCTTGAGCCAAGAGTCTATGATCCCGTTTAATGCGAGACTGTGTATTCTGTAGCTGTGTTCGTTTCTTAAAAACCAAGAGGCCTATCTCCTACGAAGAGCAATGCTGCAAATGAACTTAGTGAGTGGGCTAATAACTCCGTGTAAGCACCGGGGGCTGGCAATGCACACTGTCACCAAGCCAAGACCAGGAAAGGTATTCCCCACAGCACGACCATTTAGTTACCTCATGTGTCCACTTGGGTCAGGTCTACTGCTCAAGAGTTTACCTGAGAATGCTGTAGTCCGGGAGTGGAGCATGAATTGGCCTGACCTGGCTGCTTACTGGGATCTGCGGCGGTGGTTGGCATCCTGGGAGCTGTGCGGTGGGCAAGATTGTCTGCCAGAGCAAGGCAGCAGCGGGGGTGGGCAAGGAGGGCTGGAGACCCCGAGCTCTGTGTTCTAAGTCAAGCGGAAAATTCAGGGACTCACTAGACTGAGCCGGTCACTGTCCTTAGGGTCCTGCGACAGCCCCACTTGAAACAGATGAGAGGAAGCCATTCCGGAGTGCTCATCACTGTTGTTTCTCCTCCTGTGGTAGAGGGAGGTGCCAGTCTGCAGGAGGGCTCTGCCTCAAGGCCCACACCAGGGCGTGCTTCCGTGTAGCCTGGACTCTTGCACGTTCGCTCTCACAGAGGGACCGCTGTGCAAAGGAGACCCCCGGTCACTTCCAGCTCACGTCGCCCCTGTAACTCCCTTCTCCTCAGGCCCCTTCCGAAAAAGCTGGAAAAATGAAGTGTAAGGCACATACCACTCTAGAACTTGGCTGCTTCTACCTAATAAACCTTGGCTATTATCCCATACTAAAACACAAAGATCTAGATCATTCCTTCTCCTAAGCTATCGTGAAAACTACTGTACAGGTCACCATCATTTGAGTAAAGTTTAAAATATCTTGTTCTGGGTCTCAGGACTTGATGCCTTCAGTTCGACCTAATCAGATTTACCTGCTGAGACCAGCATCAGGCCAAGCTGCGAGGAGGGACAAGAGTCTGAAAGAGAGGCCTCAGTGGGGAGGAAGAGACACATGCCCAGGGAGCTCTGGACAGGGGAGGAGGAATCCAGACAAAAGACAATAGGTACCACTCAACCAGTGGGCTTTTCTCTGCTACTCTCTTCCCAAAATAAACACGGGGCAGTACCTTATAACCATGAAAAGTGCACTTGGTAGGTGCCAAGCACTATGTTGGCCTTTTTACAGATATAATTTCACCTTCTCTATCTCATTGTCTGTCTTTGCTCAAGCTCTACTGTCTTAAACAGAATGTTTTTGTTCTTAACTTAAAAAGCAATTAGAAATGCAAAGGATATGAAAAACTCCCAGACTTCTGTCCTGTGGTGAAACTAACAGCTTCCCCAACACAATTTTAGACACAAATTTTAGTGTTAGTAGTGTTTCCCTAAAGATGGAATAATCTACTGCCTAGTGTACTTCCATGGTTTATCACTAGGTATACTATGGGTACCTTTCCCTGCCCAGATAGATTGCTATCTATTTTTTTTAATGGATAAGTTGTACCCCACTGTGTGGAGGAAGTTACTTGATTACACGTCTGCTAGCAGCATTTAGGATGCTTTCAGTTTGTACTATCATAGTGATGCAGCAGGTATTTTGAACTTTTTTTTTAAAAGATTTTATTTATTTGACAGAGAGAGCACACAAGTAGGGGGAGCATCAAGCAGAGGGAGAGGGAGAAGCAGACTCCCGGCTGAGCAGAGAGCCCTACATGGGGCTCGATCCCACGACCCTGGGATCATGACTTAAGCTAACGGCAGACACTTAACTGACTGAGCTGCCCAGGCACCCCAGGTATTTGAAGTTTTAAATACACTGTTACCCAGTTACTTCCCAAGGATGGACTTCCAGAAGTAAAATAAGGAGGTCAAAAGGTATCCTTTTGACAGATAATCAGAATAAGTCAACACTCCCATCAACACTGCACAAGAGCCCCTGACTCTCCAAACCCTTATCAACACTTCTGACATTTCACTGGGCAGAAATCACTTGTCATTTGACCTTGTATACCAGGTCATTTAATTTTCTTTTTGCATGAATTCCTTCTTTGTGCCCTTTGTCCATTTTTAAAAAAAATTTAAAAAAAAACTTAATTATTTGAGAGAGAGAGGGGGAGAGAGAAAGCAGGAGCAGGGGGAGGGGCAGAGGGAGAATTAGGGAGCCTGCTCAGCAGGGAGCCGGACACAGAGCTCCATCTCAGGACCTTAGGATCATGACCTGAGCTGAAGGCAGATGCTTAACCGACTGAGCCACCCAGGCACCCTCTCTCCCCACTTTTCTATCCTGAAATCATTCCCATTTTTGTGATAAGAAAACTCTCCCTAAAAAAGTTATTAATTTCTTGCCATACAGACAAGCTATCTTTCCCAATTTTTTGATTTCCACTTATATTAGACGGTCATCATTTTCTTTTATACAGAAGCATGGTTTCCACATCTGTTTGTCTGTTTCAATAATCATATACATTTAAGCATGCTGAAGCAGCTGCCAGCCCTGCTGGATCTTTTTCCCCCTTCACCATGAGCACTGCACCCTCAAGCTTCTCTTCATGTCCCCATCCAAAATAGTTCCAAGGCACCACTACCTATTCTAGAATGGAATGAAAGTGCCAGAAGGGAAGGGGCTCTGTTCTCATCACTCCTCTATCTTTAAGAGCTCCCAACATGATAAATATTCGCTGAATGAATAGAAAACCAGAACCACCTCCTCACTGGTCTCTTTGGCCCTCCATAATACACTCTCCCCATCCTGGCAGTCAGACTGATAATATCTATATCTGCATATATATATATATATATATATAATTTTTTTTTTAAAGAAAGGGAAGGGGAGGGAGGGGTGACAGGGGAGACAGAGAGAGAGAGAGAGAGAGAGAAACCCAAGCATGCTCCCTGACCAGCGTAGAGCCTGATTCCACAATCCAGAGATCACGACCTGAGCGTAAATCAAGAGTCTGTCACCCAACCAACATAGCCACTCAGGCACTCCCTGCCCCCACCCCCCTTTTTAAGTAGGCTCCATGCCTAACCTGGCGTCCAGTGCTGGGCTTAAACTCCTGACCCCGAGATCAGTACCTGAGCTGATGTCAACTGTCAGACGCTTAACCAAGTGAGCTACCCAGGGCCCTCAGACTGATCTTTTCAAGATATAAATCAGATCATGCTTCCCATGATCTGTAAACCTATCTTTAAGCCCCACCAGGTTCCAGATACTTCCCTAACCTCATCCCCTACCCCTCTATAGCCCACCGTCCTTATGCTCCAAGCACTTGATCCTTCTTTGTGCTCCTCAGATGCGCCCCGCCCTGGGCTGGGTGAAGGCTGTTAAAGCTGGTTCCCGGTCTTTCAGGCCTCAGCAATATCAACTCCTCTGCAGGCCTGCTGAGGACACTAACGCTATTAGGGGATCCCTCCTCTCTCTCCAAACCCCTCTACATTCTCTTCCTTTCTTTGTTCTTCAGTGTCTGAAACCCCCGTTGATGTACTCATATTTGTTATTTCTCAAAAGGAAGGAAGCACAACCAAAGGGGGACCCAGACAGTACTCCTCTCCAGCGCCCCCGGGCCTGGAACGTGGGGAGGGTGTGGTCCGTGCACTCGGACGCCGGGGCAATGCACCCCCACGGCCCAGCGCCACCCCCAGCTCCCCAGTGCACCTGGGCCTCCGCGCTCCGGCGCTCCTCCCACTCCCGGCAGCTGGCCAAGTCGCGCCGCCACTGCTCGCAGGCCGGCCGTTCGCCGTGGACGTAGTAGTGGTGCAGGAAGTGTCTGGCGCTGCGGCAGAGCTTCCACTCCGCGCGGTAGACTTCGCAGGGGCGCGGCGGCTGCAGCGAGAAGCACGCCTGAGCCAGAAGCCGCCGCACTACCCGCCTAGGGACCTCCATCCCGCCCCTTACTTGGGAGAAGCCTCGGGTAATCCGGTCGTTCGGCCCAAGGAGGTCCCTGCACGTCTCGGACGCCCCTAGCACTCACCCGCCAGCCTCCACCGTCCGCCATGTCCCGGCAACTGCGGAACCCCGCCTCTGAGCTCGCTAGCCAATGAAGATTTGAAGACAAGCCGTACCGTGTGATAGACGGATAGGAACCAATGAACTCTGCGCTGTGACGCTAGACTCCTCCCCCGCCTCCTTGACACGCGCCAATAAACAAGACTTCTGGGCTGAGCCGCCAATAACAGCCGGGGGGCGGTGACGGGCGGAGGAGGCGCTCAGGATGGCCAAGGGGCGGAGCGGGCGGGGGTTGCCGCCGGGTAGAAAGCTCTGCGGCGCGCGGGCTGCGAGGCTGAAGAGATGACAGTGGCCCTTCCTCTGGTGCCTGGCGGACCTCCCGGGATGCACAGCCACCTTGTTAGCTATTTCTGAAACCACGGGGTCCACGCCGGTTTTCAGCAGTTTTATTAAATCTCAAAAGATAGGGTTCGTTTTCATAAGCACATACTGAACATTGGCTCCGTGTGGCAAAGCTGTCAAGTCTTTGGATGCAGCGGACTCAGTGAGGGTGGCCCGCTGTGACTGTTGGGAGTTGGAGTTCTAGGGCGCCGGATGATCTCCCGAGGGAACGCAGGCTGGTAGTGGAGGCGAGCGAAGGGTGTTCTGAGCACAGTGGTGAGCTGGTCAAAGGCGTGGAGGCTGTGTGTGACACAGAGTAGAGGGGAGAACCTTGCTAAGTGTGGGGCGCCTTGCATGTCTGATTAGAAGTGAAGGCTTTACTCTGAGGCGTGGGAAGACATGAAGCCTTTATAAAAAGGAGGTGACAAGAGGCAATAAAAGCAGAGGCTCGTGATCTGCGGAGGAGCCCTGCACTACCTACGCAGGGGTTCTCCAACTTCCACAGACTTAATCCTCTGCGGGGGACAGCGAAGTTGCTGGGCCCACCCCAGTATCCAGACTGGGTCAGACTCCCTGAGGGTGGACCAGAAAGCTGCAATTTAACCAGGGGTCCTGCCAAGCTGGCTCACAGACCAAACTTGAAGACAGAGAAGGCTGCAGGCCAGGGTGCAGCAGTAATGACCAGGATTTTTGCTCTGGGTGACCCCTCCCCTCTGTTACCAGAAGTTCACCAAGAGGATCCACCCCTAGCCCAGGCAGGAAAGTGTGGCTCAAGCAAAGGACCAGGAGTGTTTTCATTGCTTACACAGAAGATGTTGCTTAGGGAAGACAAAAACCCAAGGCCAATCAGCGTCTTACCATAAAATTCATTATGCATCCAATGACACATTAGCCAATGTGATCCTGCAAATGGAGGCTGCCTACTCACCAGGGGCGCTTCCACCACAGCTAGTGAAACAGAGACCCATTAAGGGGAGGGTCAGGAAGTCACAGCAGTGCTTCATGCCTGTTGAAACCTTGTCCATGTCAGTGATGACCCTTTGAGCCATAGCCCAGCCCTCATCTTCATGACAATCACCTATGCTCTTGATCTGATGACATGTGGGTGGACCCTGGGCCACCATCCTGAAGGAAACATCCTCTCTGGAGTGTTGAGGGAGTTCTATCCAGAGACAGACCCCTCTACCTTCAAGCAGGAGTCCCCCTACAAAAGGAGACCCTGGTCAGGCTGACCATCCCCAACGCAGGGGTCAGAGAGCCTCATCTCTCCATACATTCTCCAGAAGCCTCCCAGAGGAGCTCTTTTCTAATGACAGGATGGAACAAGGGACACCTGCAAGCAAGTCTTCCTCTAGCTCCTGGTTGGTGGCCCAACCAACCCATGTTGATACCTAATCAAACATTTAGAGGCAATCCAGGTTTAATCATTGCCTGTTTTTATTTGAAATTCTTGATGTAAAACTCTTTTCAAGGAACAAAAGAGATTAAATTAGATTAACATGTCAAAAGAGCTCACATTATAGAAAGTGATCCGAGACCAAATTAATGCTAATAAAAAAGGTAGGCCAGCAGAACCTTGGATAATTTAATACATTAAAACCGGGAGTGGGGGGTAGGGAAGGAGAAAGAGGACTGTAACTTTAGCACTTATTTATCCCAATATTCATATTTGTGCTACATCATGAAGCTATTTTACCTTAGAACAGATTCATTAAGGAGCTAATTATTTCCATATGAAATCAAATGACAAGATGAAATGTATTCAGATCAGGAATCTGCCTTCTGAAGAATGGTTCTTTGAGGGTGGGGAGAATATCAAGATGTAAAATAAAAATAGAAACACCCTTCCTCATACAATTGCAGCCAGAGTAATGGGATAACCACTATTTATAGAGCCTGTATCTATTTAAGCCACTTTTTTTTCTAGGCCAAAGGCAATGCTCTAAGCTATCGACCTGGAAAAACAAGGAATAAGTGAAAAAAAGAGAAACAACACCTCAAGTTAGAGCAGTTCAATCCCCTCCATTGACTTGCATCAGGAATTAGGGAACTCTGCTTTGGCTAAGGCAGTGGGAGCAACCCCTCAAGGGCTGAAAGCAAGAAGGGGCAAGGAGGAGGCTGCCTGCCAGACCTCAGAGTGAGGTTTCTCCTTCCCCAAATCATCCACCGAGTCTGACTGTTCCACTTCCAGGTCACACGCAGTAATTCTTAGGTAACTCTAAACAAAACCTAAAGTGACAGAGCATCTTCTGCAACAGTCATCCCCATCAGAGCCAGTAACTAAAAGCCATTATGTTGCAATTGATTATTTTATTTTCCAGTCAGCCAAGAGTCCCAACTTATGGCTTTCTTCCCTTTTTACGCAACGACTGTCCTTCTCCAGAGAAAGCGACGAATCTGCCTCCAGCTTCATCCTGAGTGTGAAGATAAAATACTATTTTCAGAAACTCCTTGGAGGCTTAGAATAAACACTTGATTTTGTTGACTCATGTGCCAGCCACCCATGTCCCTTACTTCCCTGTTATTCATAATACTTTGAATAATGGCTTTAAAATAGAAATCATAATCTACTCAATTAAGAAACAAAACCAGAGAATTATAACTATGCCTCGACCACATCCTTTATTCTCAGGTTGAATGTACATCCTTCTGCAGAAGCACCGCTATTTTCAAAATGTAAAAAATGCAAAACACACCCCCAAAAGAAAAATCATCGATAACTCCACCACTCAAAAATATTTCCGGCCACTTTACTATATATGCTTATGTAAATTATTCCCATATTTCCCCAGTCTCAAGTCGATGAATTTCTTTCTTTTTTTTTTTTTTCTTAAAGATTTTATTTATTTATTTGACAGAGAGAGATCACAAGTAGGCAGAGAGGCAGGCAGAGAGAGAGAGAGGAGGAAGCACTACAGAGAATTCCATCATCCAGGAGAGGTAGGCTTTCATCATTGGATATTACTTCCAGGTTGGGGTATTTTAAATTGCTGTGGTGAGTGCTGCTGCCCCTCGGAACAATTTGTTACTTAAACTGTAACCCCCGGAGGATTTTACTAGTTGCCAAGCACATTTAGATATGGCCTTAAGAAAAACGTATACTGGCAACGGGTCTTTGAGAAGGACGATATACCACCGTGAAGCTGGGCAGCTGGGGATGCCCGGCTCGCTCAGGGCGGAAGGCCACACCTTCACAGAAGCCGGGTAGCCGGGAATGCCCGGCCCACCCAGGGCGGAACGCCGCGGAGCACCGGGGAATGCCCCATCAGCTCAAGATGGAACGAAAACCACCTGCTTCCTTTTTCCGTTATTGCTCCTTTCTCTTCCCAGAAGCGCCCATTGTTAGAGGAGTCCTTTGAATGTGCTTGTTTAACTATAAACTTTATCCTCCTTGCTTGCCTGCAAGACGTTTGACCTTCATCGATCCTTCTGTTGGCTGTTTTCTATCCAATAAAAGTGAGACTGGAGTTGCTCGTGGCAGCAGTCCTTTTCGACTGTTGGCCCCTGCTCCCAATCTCTTGCAGCTGACTTGTTTGTGCCTAATTCTTCTCCTGTTGCCGACTGGAAGCAGCAGTGAGCCGCTTCATGTGTTTGCACACAACTCTGATTTTTTTCTTGGAAGTGTTATTCTACCATAAAAGGCCTGCACAATTAAATTTTTTCTTTCTTTTTTTTTGGGGGGGGGTGTTGCATGTATTTTTAAGGCTCTCAATAATACGGTCACTAACAGGCCCTCAGAAACATTCTATTAAGCTATTTTCCCACCAACAGCAACAGGGCCTGGTTTTTTGCACTGGGAATAGCAGGTACCTTTAAGGAGCTTATACTGCTAGTCAGAGAGGCATTCTCCATGGAAGGAGAGGATTTTGTACTCCCTGATACACAGCCCTGCACCTGCCCTGTCCCTCCCCCACACAGGAGTGCATTGCTGGCAGGGCCTGCACACGGTTTTATGTGGTGGCGACCATGTACATCTGAGTCATAGCTGTGCCATTCATTCTTCCTTTCCTGCAGAGCCTTCTGTTTGTCCCGCTGTCCCTGTGTCTGATTTCTTTCTTCTGCATACATTTCATCACAGCAGGCATCCTGCTGGTTGTGTCTGTTTGAAGGTGTATCTCTGTGGGGACAAAAGGCTGCTCTGCCTGACTGGCCATCCTCTTGATGCTGCAAACGGCTTCAGGGCTCCCTGTTTCCTGGATTTAGGTCTTTCTTATTTCTACTTTATGCCCTCATTTTAGTAGGGTACATCCTCCAAACACTTCCTGAGAAAGGGTGCTTCAGGAATATCCTTTTGTGAGATCCTACATGGCTGAAAATCACTTTTTCTCCTCTCATTTTACCTGACAGGTTGACTGGTGTTACCATGCTAGGGCTGCCGTAACAGAATACCACAGACTGGGCGGCTGAGACAAGAGACATTTAGTTTTTCATAGTTCTGGAGAATGGAAACCTAAGATCAAGGTGCTGACAGGGCTGGTTTCTTCTGAGGCCTTGCTCTTTGGCTTGCAGATGGCTGCCTTCTTGTGATGTTCTGGCATGGTCTTTCTGCTGCACATCCAAATTTCCTCTTTTTATAGGAAGAGTCAAACTGGGTTAGGGGCCACTCTACTGGCCTCATTTTAACTTAATTGCCTCTGTAAAGGCCTTATCTCCAAATACAGATCACATACTGAGGTGCTGGGGGTTAGAGCTTTAACAAAGGATTTGGGGGAACACAATCCAGCCTGTAAGAGCTGGGTATAGAATGTTTTGGAAAAGTTTCCTCTCAGAATTTTGGAGAAGCTACTCCATTATCTCCTAGCTTCCTGTATCCTGCGCTAAAATGATGCTGTTCTTAATCAGTGGTATAACCTCTTTTCTCCTTCTGGAAGCTTTAGATCTTTGCCTTGATAGGGGGCTATTTTCACTCATGGGCTGGACACTCAGAAGGTCCTCCTGGCTGCAAACTAATGCCCTTGCATTGGGGAAAATTATTTTCCTAATGGTTCCTGACCCTTTGGTTTCTCTAATCTCTTTTCAGAACTCTTCAGAAAGTAAAAACTTTCTCGGGGTGCCTGGGTGGCTCATTGGGTTAAAACCTCTGCCTTCAGCTCAGGTCATGATTCCAGGGTCCTGGGATCGAGCCCCGCATCAGGCTCTCTGCTCAGTGGGGAGCCTGCTTCCTCCTCTCTCTCTCTCTGCCTGCCTCTCTGCCTACTTGTGATCTCTGTCAGTCGAATAAATAACTAAAAAATCTTTAAAATTAAAAAAAAAAGTTGTGCTTAAAAAAAAAAAAAAAAAGTAAAAACTTTCTGACTGCAGTCTCCACACTGGGGAAGTTGGCTGGGACACTCCTCGGGGGTTGCCAGACTGTCCAGAGAAAACTCCTCCAACTGCAATGAGCAACCCTGGTAGCCAGCGTGGGAGACAAGCAAGGGAAGGCCACCGAGGGCAACAACAATTCAGGATGCAAACTGTCACTCATTCTTTTAATTCTGTCCTGCTATCCACTGTGTTGATGGCCCCAATCTAAGGACCTACCATAATGCCTCTTCCGGAAGATAAGCCTCCAGCCTTCACCTGGGGTCAGGCAGGTACAGCCCCACGGTGAGGAGGGGTGCTGCGGTTCTAAGTTCTTTGTGACACACATTGCGTCTTTAGCCCCCCATTTCCAGAGGTACCTTTCAGGCTCTACTATCTAAACCAATCGGCCTTTTGGCTTTCTCCACAGGCAGCTCAGGATGCAGCTTCCATGGCTTGTGGTCTGTTATCTCTTGTCCTTTTGTTCTGGGGCTTTCAAAGTTTTGTAGCAGTTGCCTCTTCTCATCAATGTCTTTATTACCTTATTACTTTGTGCCACAGCTTTAGTGGGGGTTCAGGATGGGGCAGAGCTAAGCGTGTGCCTTCAATCCCATCGTCAGCTATCCATTCCTTCTGGACTGGACTTCTGGATTAAACAGCTCTAGCTATGCCTGCCAGCCTTGGTCTCCCTTCCCCTCATCTCCCACAGTCAGGTCACAAGTCAGCCTGCAGGAAGCCCCTGCTGAGGCCTCTAGGCCTGAGGTAGCAAGCCCCAGCCTGTAGCTGGCAAAGGCCTGGAAAGGCACTTAAGGAGGAATCAGAGGCTGAGGTCTCATTGAGGACCACACTTGTTCCCCTGAGCCTGGACATTTCCCAATCATCCCCCCAGGTAGAGGGGAAGAGTTCAGTGGTCAAGAGGCTGGTGAAGGCCCAGCAGGTAGGAGCTAGCCAGTGACTGGTCCTGTTTAGTCTCCCATCCTGAATAGGCTCACAGAACATCTGCCCTCTAGCCTACCCTAGATGCCCAAGAGACTGAGTCTTTGAGAAGAGGAACCAGGAGAGTGGTGGATCTAAAGTGTTGGTGTTCTAGAAATACATAGCACAATGGCCACGGCTGCTGGGTGGTGTGGGGCATCTGCAGTAGGGTGTGTTGGGTTTTCTGAGCTGGTTTCCAACACTCGGAAGAAGTGCCCACAAGTTGGGAACGTACCCTTTGCCAACACCTGCCCCAATCTGCAGCCTTCCCTTCCTGTAACAGGGAATTTCTGGGCCAGGGGAGGCCATGTCTGGAGGGTGGAGGGTGGTGGCACAGAAGCGGCCATGTAGTCGTCAGGAGCTTGTCTCTGTGGCCTGGGTGCCCTCACCTCCACATACCATCATACTCAAATCTGTAAAAATGTGGACAGTCATAGTAGCTACCTCAAGGGATGGTGCTGGGGATTAAACAGTTAAGTACAAAGCACCAGCATGGGGCCTGGCACTTGGGTCAGAACTCTGTGAGCTGGGATGACGCTGATCACCACTACCAGGTGTCACCAGAGCTATGGCCTGTGCACACCCCTAACACAGACTTAACAGGACAATCAGGGTACCAGGGAGAGGGGAGCCCCAGGCACGGGGCAGGGGAGGGTGGGGAGTGGCGGATATGACAGGCGTCATTCAGAATGGAAAGAACTCTCCAGTCATCGCTAACAAACCAAACTTCTCATTACCAGTGAAATAAACTCACCTCTTCAACCTTTTTGACCAGTGGACGTGAATTTCTGATGAAAGTGATCTTACCCAGTTTAAATTCGTAATTGGGAATTCCTCTGTGAAGGAGAGGAAGGAAAAAAAATGGAAAAATGTTAGTTGTGGGAGATAAGAATTGAAGTTCGTTCCTGACCATCGAGAGAAAATCAAGCAGAAAGAGGCAAGTGTCATCCCGGCGACTCACTCTGGGCTATAGCACTGTACCCATTCTGGGCTTGGCCAGCCCTCTGGTGCTTCTCAGCCTCCTTTCTGAAGTAACCAGAAGGCAACTGGGGCAGAGGCCTGTGGACCTGATGCATGGCCTGCTGTGGAGGCTTGGTGGGCCCTTACCATCTCTGTTCTCTAGTCTCACAGACCCTGCAAGGGCTAAATTCTCATTAAACTCTTTATGCTCTCTTAAGAGACTGGGTAAAAACCCACACTTCCAGGGGAGGCTCACTGGCTCAGTGAGTCGGGCATCTGCCTTCAGCTCAGGTCACGATCCCAAAGTCCTGGGATCGAGCCCCATGTTGTGCTTTCTGTTCAGTGGGGAGCCTGCTTCTCCCTCTCCACTCAGCTTGTGTTCTCTCTCTCTCAAAATAAACAAATAAAATCTTAAAAAAACAAAACAACACACCAAAAAAAACCACACACCCAGCATTCTCCTTCTGCTCCTTCTGCTCTAATACACGAGGTAGACAGGTGACATATGTCATCCCCACCACCTCCATGACAACCGCCAGAGCAGGAAACCTGCTCTGAGAGTCCCTGAGCCAAATGACAAAAAACACATTAAGGTAGCTCCGGCCTCCTGTTTGAGGGAAGTTGACATAATGGGACTTGATCAATTATTGGAAGTCACAAAAAAGGAAAATAGAGAGATGACTAAACAGGAACCAGAAAGACCTGAAACAGCAGGGCAAGCTGATCAGGAACCACTTGGAGGTGGGCAGAGGCTGGACCACAGTGGGAGAGGCTTGGTGGATGAGGCAGGGCACCAATCTCCTCCCCACTGAAACCCCTTGGGGAAACACGGGCTCAGGTGGTCCTCCGGCCCACTGAGGAGAGCAGGCAAGGGCCAGTCGTCCACACCACCAGCCTCCTTGGTCCAGGCTTTGTCTCTGGAGCTTGAGTTAGGCAGCCCCAGCCCAGGAACCTGGCACAGAGTCTCCCTAGAGGATGACCAAAAAACCCACCTTTTGATGTCTCCAGGCTTGACTGGGGAGGGGCTGGGTTCTACACCTTTCTTCTTCCCATCCAGTCTATTCCCGGAGCCAGAGAAGGCCTAGATGAGGGAGCAGGAGAGTGCGAAAGAGCTGGTGAGCACACACACATCCTGTGGCCAGAGATTGCTGCCAGGATGTATGGGGGAGGTGCTGCCCAGAATCCTTAGGGACTGAAGCCCTCACTCCCCAGCTGCTGGAGTACGGTAGGCCAAGAACTTTCCACCAGCCCCTCAGGGGATTGCTGTGAGATGAAATGAGCCTACTGCTCAAACACAGCCACCCTACACAAGCAGCCAGTAGCTAAGGACAGGTTGAAGGTTCTGGCCCTAGCCTCTGCAGGACCACCCAGTTCGGTGCCCTAAGGGTGGGCTAAGGCCTCTGTTGCAGCTGCCACACACAGCTCAGCTCCGCTTTCCAGGCCTGACTCCTCTGCCGCCTCCCAATACCCTGGTGCCAGAGCCCTGGTTATCTCCACCTGCTTCCCAGGGAGGCTGGCTGGCCACAGTGCTGGGAGGTCAGCTGCAACTTCCCTTCAAAGAGTCATGTTCTCAGAGATAAAGTAGAATGTGGTCCCCTCTGGTGAATATAAGAGAAGGGTGTACGTGTGTCCTATTTTAACTTTTTGGTAGGTTAGAAATCTTCAAAAAGAAGAAAAATTGGGGCCTGCCTTATAGAATTGTTTGGAGGATTCCAGGACAAAGTGGATGTGAAGGACCATGTCACCGAGAAAGCACCAGATACGTGCGTGCACAAAAACCGCATCCCTGCAGAGGAACCCAGATGGCACGGCGGAAGCACAGAAAGTGAAACTGTGGCCTGGTACTCACACGGAAGCCCAGCTCTCCGGCATAGCCGCTGTGGTCAGCTTCACCCTCCTGACGGGGACAGAAAGACGGGTGATGAGCCTCTCATTGCTACTGCTATCCCTGTACCCCCAACAGCTGGGACATGCTGTCCTCTAGGAGCAAGGCACATGGCCGTGTCAGCATCAGCAGAGGCCAATCACGACGTGTCTGTTGCCACAACACGCGCGGGATGCCCTCCCACAGAAGCCCCATCACTGAAGTGGGCAAACAGCGCCAGGGCTGCGGTGGGATGCCGGACAAACGACTTACAGTAGACTCCTCATGCTGGACTTGTCTTTCGGGCTCCTTATAGCCCAGTGGGGCATCGAAGTCCACCTGTGGTCCCAAAGGGAAGAGTACAATTTTGAGATATGGGGGCACTGAGGCTTCCTTAGCATTTGTGTTTTCACTTGAGACGACCATAGGTTCGCACGTGGTAGCAATGCGACAGAAAGCTGCCCCTGTATACTTTGCCCAGATTTCCCCAATGGTAACATTTTATAAAATCACAGAGGATCGCTGCCTAGATGGCAATAGTGGCACTGTCCTGCCCTCCCATTCAGATTTCCCACTTAAGTTCTCACAGTTTTATCACAAGTATAGGTCAGTGTCTCCATTGCCATAGTTGAGACACTGGATCGTTCCGACCTCAAAGGGACCCCTCAAGTTGTCCCATTATAACCACACCTGCCTCTCTCCTGGCCTGCTCCTGACGCCTGGCAACTACCACCATGTCTTCCATTTCTAAAGTCCTGCTGATTTCAAGAACGTAGCTAACAAATGGAACCAGAGAGAATATAACCTTTTGAGATTGTCCCCTCCTGCTTGGCAGCATTCCCTGGAGACCCATTAGGCTACTGTGGGTACCAGTAGCTGCTGCCTGCACAGAAGCTGAATAAGCTTCCTTGGCTTTCCAAAATATCCACGCTATGGCATGTCTGCAGTGTTGGTGAGTGTGGCCACCTCCGAACTGGCTACAGCTTTGCCACCTCACTTGGCTGCAGGTAGGTCGCCAGGTCCGCAGCCTCCTCTCAGTGTTCTGGTATCACCTTCTTCTGCCTCTGTCACGCATACAGTCCCAGGGGCTGCATGACACTCTGGTGGGGCACTGACTGCCCATCTTCCCCTGGCCCAAGCATACTGCAGGCAGCAGAGGTACTCACGTTCATGTCACACTCAATGATAGACACGGCCTTGTCAGGCTTCGTCTCCATCACCCGCAGCTCATAGATCTGTGGGCAAAACACAAAAATCAGGCGCGTGGTTTCGTGGGCTGTCCCCACTCACGTTACTGCGGCTCCCTGCCTAGCTCCCGTGGACATGCGGTTCACCTCCATGACACCCTCCCCCAGCCACCACCTCTTGCTGTGACGAGGGGGCTGGCTGCCTGCTTGGATGCCTTCCCATCACTCAAAAGAGGCTGTTCCCTATAAGTGGTTCAAATCAGGCAGGGTAGTTATGCATCAAATTGCAAAAGACACAACCTTTATCCCAGGAAGTTCACATCTAGGAATTTATTGAGTAAATAATTAGCTAAACAGCCCAAGAGAAAATTCTGAGACAGCTCTCTCCAATATAATGATAGTGCATGCTCAAAATACCTACCGATAAATCAGTTAAATGAGTGTTATTTGTTCATATATAAAGAAATTAAGTCACCAGTGGAATACTATGCAGCCAACAGGAAACGAAGTTTAAAGACCAGTCACACTACTGTGTGTCTGAGTCGATCTCAAGTATGTAACAAACATAAAAAAGCCCTGAAGGGCAAGAGTTGAAAGTGGCGGAATCTGCTTTTTCCTGCATTGTTTTGGTTTTTTAGCTAGGGTATGCCTTGCTTTTCTAAAGAACAGTCTGGAGAGTCCCAGCATTAAAAAAACCCTAAACATTAATGAAGTGAGAGGGCTTTGTGTCCCCAGCCTGTTTTCTAAAATTTCCTCATGGGGCCCCTGGGTGGCTCAGCCAGTTAAGCATCTCCCTTTGGCTCAGGTCATGATCCTAGGGTCCAGTGACTGAGTCCCAGGTCCGGCTCCTTGCTCGGAGGGGAGACTGCTTCTCCCTCTGCCCCTCCCCTACTGCTTGTGCGTGCTTGATCTCTCTCTGAATAAATAAAACCTTTTTAAAAAATAAAGTGTCCTCATTATTTATTGAAGATAAGCAGCAAGGCATACGTGCCACTGTGTGGATATAACCCAGTTTCTCCACTCAATACCCGGGCTAAGTCCACCGGTTTGGCCATCCCGTCTATACCACCACCAATACTGCCAAGATATCCGTCAACGCTGGGACCACAAGTTCTCATTTTGTTATAGTCGTGCTTTCAAACTGAAGGTCACAGCTGATTAGTGGGCCATAAAGCCAACTGTGTCATAACCAGAGCTGGGAAAGAAAAATCTTGCAAGGAGCACAACAGAAACACTAGACTACGTTGCACGCAGTAAAGAGAAATTCTTGTGACTTTTTTTAGTTTTTTGTGTGGTCATGCTGCCTCTAAAACAGTCATTTTATTATTTATTTATTTTTAAAGATTTTATTTATTTATTTGACAAAGATCACATGTAGGCAGAGAGGCAGGCAGGCAGAGAGGAGGAAGCAGGCTCCCTGCCAAGCAGAGAGCCCAATGCGGGGGCTCGATCTCAGGACTCTAGGATCATAACCTGAGCTGAAGGTAGAGGCTTTAACCTACTGAACCACCCAGGTGCCCTAAAACAGTCACTTGAAACTGTTTTTAAACATTCAACACGTACAGAGTTTCTAGTTATTTTTATTGATTGAATATTCTCTTGGAGTGCAAATAGAGAACACTTTCATTCTTCTTTTCCAGTATTTGGGATGTCCTTGTTTCAGGTTCACATGTTAAATATTTCTGCTTTATGTGGGATGTTTACCAAATTTACTTCATATTTGCTAGTTTATTTGTTTGCCATTCCTTTTGGCACACTGGTCTTTCCTTCTAGGATACTGCTTACTCCTGAAGCTCATGCTTTTCAAGTACCACAGGTAAATAAACTCTCTTGGATTTTGTTAATCTGGAAGTATTTTGATATTGCTTTCATTCTTTAAAGATGAAGATGACTGGTGACAGTTCCTTTCCGTACTCCTTTGGAGATACAGTCAATCCTGGAACAATGGGTTTGAACTGCACTGGTCCACTTAACCCGGGGAGTTTTCACAGTCCAGTGCCTTAAACCTGTTTTCTCTCACTTGTGACACTTAGTAACATTTTCTTTTCTCTGGCTTACTCTACTAAAACAGCCCAGTTTATGACACACAACCCTACACTACGTGTGTTAATTTGCTGTTCCTGTTTATGGTAAGGCTCCCGGTCTATAGTAGGCTATTAGTAGTGAAGTTTTGGGGAGTGTGAAGTTATACACAGATTTTTCACTGTACGGGGCTAGGTGGCCTAACCCCATATTCTGCAAGGGTCAACTGTTTTCTGTTATTTTAGGCTATAATAGCTACCACTCTTTTTAAGTACCTTCTCTCTGCCTACCTCTCCATATCCTATTCGGTGTCTGCAACTCACCCTATGGGATATACATTATACTCCCTGTAAATGTGGGGTGAAGGACAGCTCTAAAGCAATTTCCCTTACTGCCTCTTCACAACAGCGACACTCCTCCGTCCTCTCCTGCTGGCATTTTCACTGAGTATGTGTGACTTTCTCAGGATCCCCAGTACCCTAGTTTCCCCTGCGCTCATGGCTTTGACTCTCTGTGTAGAATTCTAAGGCCCTTCTGCAGATTTAGCTTTCATTTCATGAATTCTCTATCAGCTGTTATTTAACTCTTTGACTGTTTTTTCAAATGTGCCTAGTTATTTTTGGTAGTCTTTTGCTGATTGCTAAATTTTATGATTCCATTTACAAAAATTTCTTTGAACATTTTATACGTAATTACTTGATGTTTGCATCTGAAAATGCCAATACTGGGTCGCCTTTGGCTCAGATCATGATCTCAGGGTCCTGGGATTGAGCCCCATGTCTGGCTCCCTGCTCAGTGGGTTCTCCCTTTCCCTCTGCCCTTTCGCCCCCTCCCAGTTCATGATCTCCCTCAGATAAATAAAATCTTCCCAAAAAACTACAAAACCCACAAAAGACAACAAAAACCGAAAATACCAATACTGATTTCGCTAAGGGTCTATGTCTGCTTTTCTTGTCTCTGCTTGGGAATCTGGTGGTTTTATTATGAACTCCTGTTTGCTTGCTCCATCTACAGTAATCCTGAGGGTTTAACTAGTATCTGGGTTCCTTCTCCTGGGATGAGGACAACATCCATCTCTGGATCTGTTTAAGCCCCTTTAAAGGCCTTACTTTAATGTGAGAGCCTGCAGTTCTGATAGCTCACTGACGCACTGGCATGGCCATCTGCACACAGGACAACACTGAGAGAGATTCTTAAAAATCTCCTATGTTCTAAGCAAGACCAAGAAGACAGTCACAATCTAGACTTTATCCTAAAGTAAATTGGGTTTTATCAGAAAGGCCCTTCCCTACTTCCAAAAGTAGAGGTCCAAACAAGCATTTCATTTCTATGCCACTCACCTTCCCTCTTCGTGCAAAAATTTCAGTATTCTCCTTTATCATCAATTTGGATTATATTTAGCATTACTACCTTCATATTAAGAATGATTACATTAAAGCGGCCCATAATTAATTATGAAAGCTTCAAGTATTCATTTAAGGTAGAGAGCACCTAAATTGTTCCCCACTAGCTAAAGGGAACAAGATTATTTTTTAGTTTACGAGAAAACATCAAAGTGTGATTCAAAACCCACAAAACTGAAAAATAAGGATTTTCAGCAACGGATGCCTCAAACAGAAGGAAACTTGAGAACACTCTGGATCCCTACATTGACATGGAGGGAGCAAGCAGCTGAACCATGGGCACCTGTTCTCCGTTGTGAGAGCCTGAGTCCCCGACGGGACAGGAGAGTGTGTGAAGGGGCAGGGAGCTGGCCTTGGGGAAAGCCAAGCAGGGGCTGTGGTCTCTCCCGAGCACCAAGAGGTCTGCTCTGGCAGCAACGCCACGAGGGTCACCATCCATTGTCACAGCAGGTGAGGGTGTCCACATGGCTGTGCTCCATGCCTGTGGCAAGATGGGGAAGGGGCAGGCTTGCCAACTATGACAGCTCTCCTCCACCTGTTGCCACAGATAATGGGGAAGTGGATAGCGTCTTGAATTTTGTGTCACTTATACAGGACATAAATGAGAAACGGGAGGACGAGAGACAGCACTTTACTTTACAGCGACATTGTCTAGATCTAGAGAGCTAGGAAGCACTGAATCACAGACGAACATATATGGTATTCAGACCCAAAAGATTCATGTCCCAGGGGAGCTTCCAAGGGAAAACCAGAGCTGAAGCAAACAAGAGGAAGAGGACATGTGGTCCCATGAGAAGGAGAGGTGACCTCAGGTGACACTGTCCGTAGGCAGAGCCAGGCTCTGCTTTTCCTGTGCCCCAGAGGACTTGGGGCATGTTGTAGGGCCAGCTCCTCAAATCACAAGGACGAGGACCCAGGCTGCTTTGTTTCTGTGTCCCCAGACCAGCAAAGGGAATAGCTCAGATTATGGGTGCAGTGAAGAGCTTCATAACAGAGACACAGTCAACACTGTTGGCATCATGGGACGCAGACATATAACTAATAACGTGAAGCTCAAGCACCTGAAAACGCAATTAATCAATTCTCAATCAAATCAATCAGAGCTGATGAATGAATTACTACAGGACTCTAAACATGAACTCATGGGGACTTAAACAAGCAAAGAGCAGGCATCCATCATGATAAAAGCCAGGCATACTCTGCTTAAAAAGAACCCCCATTCAAACCCCAGAATGGACACTGCTGGTCCTCACTGGCTGTGACCTCTGCTGACCGGGACACCAGGCCATGCTGGCCCCATGGTGGAGACACTCACCTTCTCATTGTAGTTGATGGCAATCACGTCCCCCGTGGTCAGACAGGCAAAGTTTCTCAAGGCGTTCTCTAATCTGCAGACACACACTGTCAAGGTAACATGGCAACACAGGTACCTCAAATCTGAAACAAGTTCCGTGAGAGGTTTAGATAATCACCGTCATTAATTTCTACCACACAGACAGTGGGATATGACTCAGCAATAATTATGGAAGGGTAAGCTCCTAGCACGGATGAATCTCGCAAATGCCTCTGAGGGAAAGAACCTGCCACAAAGTGTTCCCTCAAGAAAGGCAGCTCTCTTGAGGGCCAGGAGGCAGTAGGAAGTTCCCAGGGCTGGAGGTCAGGTGAGGATGGGTGGGCAAGGGCACAGAGGACCTCTTGGAAAGATGGAAACGTTCCAGATATACAAGTGTTCCCATTCGTCAACCCATCAAACTGTGCATTTTACTGTATGTAAACTATACCTGAACAAGTTGATCTTAAAAGAAAAAAAAGAGTGTATGATAAACAGGCCCCCTCAAAAATCAAAAATGTTCTCTGACACTTTTGTTGTTTCTATCTTTTGGGTGGTAACCCAACTTTAGGGGTATGTTTAATGAGGAAAACTAAAAAAATAATAAAAATTAGGAAGGAAAAAGTAACCTAAAAACTTTTTTTCTAATAATAATTAATAATAATGTCTTAGAAACTGAATAATCCAAATGCCCAGGCGAGGGAGTAATGCCTATTCACACAGAATATTTTTACCATGTCCTCCTCATCAATTCGGAGGATTATTTTAAATAGAATGGTTAAGCTTTGCGCAGTGGCAGTATCGTAGCCAATGAGGTTTATCCGAGGCGCGATTATTGCTAATTAAATAGAATGGTCACACATACACTGTGGCTCCAGAACCCAGCACTGGGACATGGGACAGCACGTGAAGCTCTCAGAGTCTCACAGAGGGTACAAGATTCAGCCTGACTAGAATCCCTACTCTTCCTCTCACCCTGTTTCTTACTCAGACAACCTTCTAAGATGAGAACAGCTTTGTGTAAAGGGTATTCTGTGCATACTGTCTTTGTCCCCTTGCATAAAATGCCATGCTGTTGGGGTGCCCTGCCCTAACTCCACTGGTGGCCGTGAAGCGAGAGGCACTGAGCTGTCACAGCCAGCCCTCCGGGCCTCTAGGGGCAGAGCTGGCCTCTGCCTCACAGCTCTGTGTGCCCTCGGCCTCTGGGCTGAGTCTGGCTTTTACTATGAGTGTCTTTATCCTGTCAGCCAGCCCAGGGAGCACCACACTGCCTCTCAGCTGACAAAGGGGACACTCTTTCCCTACGGGCTAAAAAAGTTTAACCATGAGGCTCTAGAAAGAGCCTCTGAAAACCATGTAGTAAGTCTATATCGAAACACACATGAAAACCAGAGAAAAACCATAAGGGGCTGCAGTCACGGAGGCAGACACTTCCGGGCCCTGCCAGGCAGGTGAGTACATCCAAGGTAGAGCTCTTAGGGACCCGGGCAAGCAGATCTTGCCACAGGATGTCATCCTGCCTGTAAGTCCAGAAGCATTCAACAGTGAGTGCCAGTGAGCACAGCTCCCCAGACCCCCACCATGTCCAGGTCCCTGGCATAGGGGACTTGACAGGCTTGTCACAGACACAGTCAGCAGAAGACAGCACAGTGCACCCACATCCAGGATGTGGCCAGCAGCAGGCTCGCTCCCAGGTTTGGGGTGGTGATGGGGATGTGCAACCGGTGGGAGACGGTGGAAAGAGACTTTTTTCAAAAAAATATCTACCTATCTGTATTGTTAAATTGTGTTTTTTTCAAGCCTTTTAAAAACAGGCAACGGAGTGACCTCTCTGTAACATGATGTGAATAAGCCAAGGTGGGGCCTCTAAGCCAGAGGTCTAGACCATAGAGGACTCACAGCATGCTCCTTGCCCACACCGGTTACTCCTTTCATTAGCAACACACATGTCTGGCTTAAATTCAGAGACTATACCAAAAACCACTAAAACCTATAATCTTTTCTTTCTTCTTGCTGACAGAAAATGTACTGTCAATGCTCCCCACTGGTTTGGAGTGCAAAGTGCTAACCCTGGGTAAAAGGTGAGGCTGAGAAGTGCCCATGGCTGAGGTGGGGCACCGGGGGCCCACTGGGGTAGGGCCTGGAGGGAGAACAGCCAGCCTCCTTCCACCAGAGCACACTGAGCTTTGTGCCAGGTACCCTAGTCCACCTGGAGGAAGGGCTCCATTTTGCCATCAAAGATGTGTCTGGAAGAGGCCCACCCATAGAGCTCCTGGCACAATTGTCCAGGGCAAGGCCAGGGTGGACATGCTGGCCAAATACCCTTCTTCTCAAACCACAACTTCAATCACAAATGAATTTGTGGTCCTCAAAGCCGGCACATGGTCATCAAAAAGCTCACTGTTTATAGACTGCCGACACACCCCTCCTTTGTCCAGAAGAATCCTTCTTATCGCAAAAGGATACACTGCTTTGGGGTTGGTGATGTCCAGGAAGTCAGGGCTCTGAGGCTGGAATTTGGAGTAGGTGGCCACTTGAAGGTTGACACTCTCCACCTGAACCAAGCCCCCTTCTTCCAACAGCAAATTCTGCATCATCTGAAGGAAGAAGAAGGCTCCATGAGGCTCTTGGAAATGGCCAGCATCAGCGCCATCTAACCACACGTACGGCAGGCCCAAGTCCGACATTCAGACGGCCTCATTCTTGGGTTGCTGGAAGAGGAGTCTGAGATGAGGACTTGAGGACAGGTAATTTAACCGTAATTTGACATTAGGAAAGAGGACAAAGCAAGCCAGGACACAAGTCAAGGACATGAAAGGAAGGCCTTGGGGTGCTACCAGGAGGCCGCCGCTGGCAGTGTGGGTGTCTCTGCCACCCTCTGAAAAAAGATGGTCCACCGGAAGGGTCACCTAGAAGGGACTGCTACCAGTGTTAGGTCTCTTACAAGCAAAGTGTTTCCCCATGGAAGCTCACCGCCCCTACTCCTTGAGTTATCCCACACCCAGCTTACAAGGCCTTGGGGTAAACAGCTGCAATGGAGGCAGGACAGTGATGACATCCAGTGGGCTCACCTCACATGGAATGCCCCCTAGCTAGGGCACAGAGTAGTGACGAGTCCTCAGAGGCATCTGCTACAGGGGTCATATAAAACTGACAAGTCAACCCCACACCTCTATGTAATTGTCCTGTGTGGTGGATGCTGGCTGAGAAACAAGGTGGAGAGAGAACATAGGCCTGTGAGTACCTGGTGGGCAGGAAATCAAGATACCACAACCAGGCTGACACTTGGGGGGTCAATGAGGGTAGGCCAGAAATGAGAAACCCTGCATGTCTTGGAATGGTTTTTTTGCTTTTCTTATCTTAGAGGTTTTTATTTCCCCCAAGATTTATTTGAGAGAGAGAGAGAGAACGTGTTTGCACATATGAGTTTGAGCAGGGGTAAGGGCAAGGGGAAAGGGAGAGAGACTCTCAAGCAGGCTGTGTGTGAGCACAGAGCCTGACGTGGGGCTCAATCCTACAACCCTGAGATCATGACCTGAGCTGAAAACAAGAGTTGACCTCCTAACCGACTAAGTCACCCAGGTGCCCCTTCGAGTTTCTTACAGAGAACTTCAAACATATAAAAGCAGAGAATGGAGAGGGTGTCTTACTTGCTCAGTCAGTAGGGCATGAGACTCTCTGATCCATGGGTTGTAAGTTAGAGCCCCAAAGTAGGTTGTAGATTAAAAAAAAAAAAAAAAAAAAAAATGCAGAACTGCATGAGCCAGCATCTACACACCCACCCCTGGCTTCAACAGTGATCAGGTCAGTTGACCTTGGTTCCTCAGTCACTGCCCCACTTCCCAGCCCCATCCCACACTGGGCTGCCCTGGTGCTGGTCCTGGGCATGATACCCCCTCAGGAACACTTAACCCAGATGGCACTGTAAAACAGCACTGCTGACCACAGAGGCTCCACAGAGGTAGAGGAGGAGACTCTAAAGGTCCAAGGACAAGATGTACATAAGAGGAAGGAAGGCCAGGGCCAAGGTGGGCAGAGGTCATGAGCAAAGCTGGAGAAGCCTGCTGAGGTCTCCACAAACTCTCTTTGGAAGGGTGCTCACCAGGCTGGAGAGGCAACAGACCTGTAACTGGGACATTCGGTGACCTTGGAGAGGGACGTTTTCCTGGGAAGTGCTATAAGGACTGGAAGTCAGTCTGTTGCAGCCCAAGCTCACAGGGAAATCTGCCACTGAAGACAGAGGAAGGACACAGCCATTGGCAGCTCAAGGAGGAAAGGTAGGAGCCTGGGTCCCCTGCTTGTGGTTGAATCAGCAGGCTCAGACAGGACTTTTGGGGGGGAAGTAGTTGATGGAAGACCCCGACAGCAGGGAGGAGGCTTGCTCCAGGGCTGGCCTGCTCCTTGTGTGCACAAGCCGCTGGAAGGCACTGGTCACCATGGGGCACAGGCAGTATGACAGGCACCTTGCAGTAGGCATCCATCCACACGCTCCCTATGTCCTGGGCAGGATCTTGGTCGAGGCCAATAGATGAGGCCTTAGGTGCTAGAAGAAAGTCCAGCATCTGTTCCAGGCTGACTTGCCCTGAAGAAACCTGGGAGCTCCAGGTGGGATGGAGGCCACCAAGCAGCTAACAGAAGGCCCCTGTTCACATACCCACTGAGGGTGGAAAGATTCTCAGGCTAGCTCTGATCCCAGCAGTAGCTGGGAAACCCCAGGCCAACCACCCATTCTGGCCAAGAGCTGGAAGACCAGCCCAGAGAGAAGCAGGTCCACGTTATCTAAAGAAGCCTCCCAAAGGATACAAAATTCCTCAACAAAAGTGATCCGACCAGTTTTCTGATCCAAAACAGTCTGAGAGCTGGACAAGGGGCCACCCAAACGCTTTATCTGTACGGTTTTCCCTGGGCTACTGTCTCCTCTTTTACCTCTTCATAAGAGTCACAAAGCGGCTCTGAGGATCGAGAATGACCTGGGGAAGTTGTCAGTGCCCAACACCTGAGCCACCTACAGCACTCTATCTGATGAGTAGGACAAGGCCTCGTGCCCATGAGGAGCACCTGTAAACCCACAGGACAATAAGGCAAGGTTTTGAGCGGCAAGTGCTGGGAGAGCAAGTGAACAGGGAAGCAAGTTGAGTCTGGGCTTTGAGGCATGAGTAAGAGCTCCTTGGGGGACTGAGGCTAGGAAAACAACATAGGAGAGGTAAGGCAGCAAGTGAGATGGGAGCGTAGGGTTCCTGGTAGGGAGGGGGCTGGCCAGGCCTAGCACTCAGGAAGAACCCAGGCTCAAGAGAAAGTCTAAAGGCAAAAAAGAGAGGCTTTGTTTCTATGGCAAGGAAGTGATGTGCTCTGGAAGGACTCAGTTACAGATAGCATGGAAGCACACGAGCGTGTACATACCCACACGTGACAGAACTGGGGAGAAATTAGTAGAAGTGGGAGCAGATGTATTAAAATGTGGAACTCGGTACTCAGACCACTTCAAAAACACTCCTGCTCTATTATTTTTACAAAAGCCTTACCCAGGAAATGGCAGGTAAAGAGCATGGCTGCGGTTTCTGGGCTATCGGCAGATCAACTGTCAAAGAAAAGACCACCCCCCAGCACACAAAGCCTTGCTCTGCATCCCATCCTTGTAGTCCTGACACACACTGGGGGCTGCTCTCCTATGGGGCCCTAATCCTGAGACAGGCCATAGATTCTCAGAGACCGGCATGACCCCACTCACCCAGTGCGGGAGGTAGCAGATGCCCTCATCGGCCACGAACTCCAGCACACCGCAGTGCGTCATGCGGTCGGAGTTCTTGTTGGTCAGTTTGAACAGCATGGGGTAGGTAATGTTGAGTCGGCCTGAAAAGGAGAGAGAGGCTGAGGCACAGCTTCTGTGAGGAAGAAGTTCTATTACCCAAAGGTGCTCCTCTGAAAATCAGCCTCCCTGGGTGCCCCTCATGGCTCCACAGGGCCTAGTTGCCCAAAGCAGGCAGACCCACAAGGCGCTCAGGCCCCTAAGTGCCTGCCCACACTCCTCCCATGCACGTCACCTGGCCCAGAGTGCAGGAATGTTTGGTCACCTGGGGACACAGTACTGGCTTACGCTTGAGGCTTTCGGAAATCCCAACTTTAAAAAGTAATATGGTGGGGCGCCTGGGTGGCTCAGTGGATTAAGCCGCTGCCTTTGGCTCAGGTCATGATCTCGGGGTCCTGGGATCGAGTCCCGCATCGGGCTCTCTGCTCAGCAGGGAGCCTGCTTCCCTCTCTCTCTGCCTGCCTCTCTGTCTACTGTGATCTCTGTCAAATAAATAAAATCTTAGGAAAAAAAGTAATATGGTAACTCATGTGTTCGTAAATAATTTAATTGCCAATTAATTAATTGTTAATAATTGTCCAACATGTTGGACAAAAACCCCACCTGCAGAGGTTTCTACTTAGAAAGGTGGGTAGGAAAGAAACACGTGCACCGAGATGCTGCAGTGCAGTGGGCAGGGTGGCATGGGGGAGTCAGCACTCCTGCAGTCAGGTCTCCAGGTGATTCCTGGCAGACCAGCTGGGGAGGGAAGGCCAGAGAGGAAGCAGCCTGAACAGTTTGTGAATGGCTGGCCATCAGGTGAGACTGGGGTGAGTGTGGTCAGGAGGAGAGGGAGGGTGGGCCAGGCACTAGGCTAGGTGGGAGCATTCGTCAAAGTGTGCTCTCAGCAAGGTCACAACACAGTACGTCCCCTTGCTCTAGTGGTCCGGAGACTAGGCTGCACGGACAGCCAGAGGCAGGCAAACCCAGGAGGGCAGGAGGTGAAGGCAGTGTGAAGCGGGAGACCCAAAAGAGTCAGGGATCTAGGGATGGGTCTGGCACAGACTGATGCGGTGACAAGTAACAAGTGTTTGCTACATTCCAGGCTCTGGCTTACTCTTTCCAGACCAGTGAGGTAAGAATGACCATTACTCTTTTTTTTTTTTACCATTACTCCTTTTATCTATGGGGAACTAACATGCCCAGTCAGCAAGGAGCGCCCAGGAGCGAAAGCACTGGAATTCAACCCAGGATGCCAGCCCAGATCTGAGGCTTAACCACCAAAGCTCACTTTAGCCTGTCAGCTTAAGCAGATGTGGCCACAAAAACTCCATTCAGTGGCAGGAGGTATGGCAGACTCCGCCTGGGATCTCCCTGAAAATTATGGTGATGCAGATCAAGTAAGAAGTTTGGGCAGGAAGCCAGAGATTGGGGAGAAGAGCCTCCAGAATTGGCAGCAATGGGCGTGGGTATTCTTGCCCCATCACCAAGGGTGACTTGGAGGCTGGCGTACAGTGGCCAAGGGCCCAGAGGCCAGGGCTTCTGTCCCCAGTGCACCTGTCAACTGCGGAGTCGTGAAGCAGAACAGTGGTCAGTCAGGGTTGTGAAGCAGATCAGGCTCCAGCCAAGGAGCCAAGATTCTTGTGGTTGGAAGAAACCCCTGTGCTCCTCAGTCTGGTGGTTTTTACACCACATTTTCTGATTTAGAGAAGTGCGTTGGGGCTCCTGAGCCCTCCGCCCGTCTCACCTCCTCCAAACCGAGCAGTGACCCTTTTATAAATGAAGACTCTCTGTAAGATTTCTTTTGTACAAAATCTCTTCCATGACTTAAGAGATCCAAACGCTGATCTAAGCTCCCTGTCCCAATCTGAGTCTCTTCTCAGACACCTGTACCAAGGGTCACACCTGGCACTCAGTGCCTGGCTCAGTCAAATGGAAAGGCAGGCTCTCTGGGGGACCTTGTTTCCATTTCTGTGATGGGGCTATGAACCCCATGGGTCTGTTAACCCCTTTGGCTGTGCAGAGGCCAGAATTACAGGCCTCCGCCGGGTGTGACCACTGCCGCTGCCAGCACTGATTTAGCCCTGCCGGCTAAAGGCGACCTCCAGCCTTGACTGGTGTCACATGGGCTTGGGCTATTTACACACCTCCCACTGGGCACCCTCTTGGGAGGAGGAACTCTTGCCATACAGAAGCTTTGACAGATGGCTGCTGTGTGCCCCTGTTTAAAGATGAGAATACTGAAGTTCAGAGGCCAAGTCACTAGTCTATAGGCCAGGTGCAAAGCCCAAGCTGGAATGCACCAGACCCATACCCCTTCTCAATGGTGCTGCCCCCCCAACCACTATACCAGACACTGAGTGTGGACCTGCCCTCTGGTGGCCTCCACCGTCTCCTGCCTCAGATAAGAGAAATTCACACCAAAAAACACCCCTGAATCTCAAAAGTAACTGACTGCGCCCATGGCTGGGGGGCTTGAGGTCTCCATGGGTTGTTCTCACAAGATGAAGGGTTGAGGAAAGAGGAAGTATAGCCACTCTCACACCCATGGGACTTTCTCACTCCTGCTATGAGAGAAAGGACCGGATGAGAGTGGCAGCAGACAAAAGTTCAGTTTTTTATGTGCTTTTCAATGCAGAGGAGCAGACAGGGCTAGGAATTCTGGCCTGGAGCTGGGGGAGAGATGAGAAGTCTGCTGCACAGCACCCTCCTGGGAGCCCACTGCCTCCTTTAGGAAAAAACCTAGTGAACCCAGCCAGTAGCATCAGGATGATGCCTCAGCAGGGTGGAAAAATGCACTGGTGCTCGAACTTTCCTTTAGTCCTGATGGGATCCGAATAAGGTGTATATGTGTGTTGTGGGGGGAGTGGGATGTTTCACAAGAGTAGAACCCTCTTCACAGGGGAGGGACCTAGAACTGAGTACTTGCTGGCCCTTGGACAGCTGGCCACCGCCTTGCCAGGGCATCTGCAGGCCCAGCTCTCTAGTCCAGCGTGCGCCTTCCACGGACAATTCCCAACCAGGAATGACGAAGGTCGCCTATGTCCGGACACACTGAAGAGCATGTGCCAAGTTTCTGACATACACACTTAAACAACCTCGATTCCCCAGCCATGGAGAAAATACTTACTGAGTTGATCGAGAGCTGAGGGCGGCATAATTACTGTGGAAAGAATATTTTAAAAACATTAAGAAAATAAAATTAAAAAGGCAGAACAAAAGCCAAAATTTAGTTTCTGTCATATCTTTAAAACATACTATATGATACTTGTGAGGTAGCCAGCATTTCATCATGGTCTTTCATGAAGAATTTTACTCGCTGTAATTCATGGTGGGGAACCCAATAGCTATTAGCCATAAATCTAATCATAATTAGGACTCTCCCTCCCACCCTAGGCCCCCCTTAGCAAGTCTAGGGCAAGTAAGAGTATCGCTGTAACTAGCTTCTGTTACACATGCAAAACAAGAGCTACTGAAGACTATAAGCACTGCAGGTTGAGGGCAGGAAAGGTTACTATTCAAAATAAAAACGAGCACATACTCTTCCCTCCTTTCTCCACATCTGACCTGTCATTAGGCCCTGCAAGCATGGACACGGAGAAGCAGCGGTACTGTGTGGAGAAGCGGTTCTGGAAGACCCGGGGAATCGGGTGGTCAAACATGTTGAAGGAGAACTACATGGAAGGAAAGAGACGTTGGAGTTAGAACAGAACAAAGGTACATTTCTTCACGTCGAAAGCCCAAACAAGTCAGGCAGTTAATGCAGCCGAATGTTCTAGAAGAACAAGATGCACCAAAATCCTGATGGAGCACAGCAGTCTGCTGGAAGCACTTACTTCCCCGGAAGATGGGAATCTCAGATCTGTTTCTACACATTCAGCCCTACCCAGTCTCGTCCCTCCCGTCTCGATTCCACTGCTTTTAGAAGGTTCAATCTTATTAAAATATACAATTGGCCACGTCAGGCCTGTCATTAACCTTTCTCAGTCTCTCGCCCCTCACCCAAGGATCCAGGCCAGACCTCACATGTACCTCAGGGACTCGTTACTATGGTCCACAATCTCCTACCCCTGCCACACCTGGTTCCTCCAACCGGAACACTTTCCCTCTTCAACAATTAAAAAAATATATCTATTTTTTAAAATTTGAGTGCCCACTATCTGCTAGGCTCTAATCTAATCACTAGCAGAACAAGGGCAAGACGGGGTAAGGGACAGAGAGCTCCTGGGAATGCTATTTTTTTTTTTTTAAGATTTTATTTATTTCTTTGAGAGAGTGAGGGAGAGAGCAGAGCACTAGCTGGAGGAAGGAAAGAGGGAGGGAGGAGCAGACTTCTCATGGAGCAGGGAGCCCAACATGGGACTCAGACCTGAAGGTGGATGCTTAACCGAATGAGCCACCCAGGTGCCTGGGAATGCTATTTTAAGTGGGTGGTCAGGAAGGGACTCTGCAGAGACTTGAATGCCAGGAGGGAGCCAGGTGAAAACAAACAAAAACAAAAACAAAAACAGGGAACAGCATTCCAGACAACAGGAAAAACAGGCATGAGGTGTTTGCACTCCTTCCCCTAGCTTCCATGACCATCCTTTCCTTGCTCCAGGAACCTTCCCTGCTTTGCCCAGGGTTTGGACTGGTGCCCCTTCAAGGTGCTCTCATGTTGTTACACTGTGTGTACGCCTTCATGTTAATAAGTAAACTCAAGGCATAGCGCCACCAAAAAGGTACTATCCCAGGTCTTAACATGCGGATTATGGTGAGGCTTAGAAAACGTGTTATACAGCAATCTGGAGTCTTCTCAAAGTATTGCCATTACCATGATGTCCCTCCTCCCAACCCCCACTAATGTAAAATTATACAACAGGGTACATATCCAAAACAACTGAAAGCAGGCTCTTGAAAAGATCTTTATCTCATGTGCGAATATTCATAGCAACACTATTCCTAATAGCTAAGAGGTGGAAACAATCCAAGTGCCCATCAACAGACGAAAGGCTAAAAAATGTGGTCTAGGGGCACCTGGACCCTGCCTTTGGTTCAGGTCATGATCTCAGGGTCCTGGGATAGAGTCCTGCATCGGGATCTCTGCTCAGTGGGGAGCCTGCTTCCTTCTCCTCTCTCTCTCAGGTCATATCTCAGGGTCCTGGGATAGAGTCCTGCATTGGGATCTCTGCTCAGTGGGGAGCCTGCTTCCTTCTCTCTCTCTCTCTCTGCCTGCCTCTCTGCCTACTTGTGATCTCTCTCTGTCAAATAAATTCTTTAAAAAAAAAAAAAATGTGGTCTACCCACACGCAATGGAATATTATTCAGCCTTTAAAAGGGAGGAAAGGGGCGCCTGGGTGGCTCAGTGGGTTAAGGCCTCTGCCTTCGGCTCGGGTCGTGATCCCGGGGTCCTGGGATCGAGCCCCGCATCGGGCTCTCTGCTCGGCGGGGAGCCTGCTTCCTCCTCTCTCTACCTGCCTCTCTGCCTACTTGTAATCTCTGTCAAGTAAATAAATAAAATCTTAAAAAAAAAAAAAAGAAAAAAAATAAAAGGGAGGAAAATCTTATCACATATTACAACATGGATGAAACTTGAGGACATTATGCTCAGTGAAAAAAACCAGTCACAAAAAGACAAATACTATTTGATTTCATTTATATGAGATCCCTAGAGTTGTCAAATTTATAGAGACAAAAAGTAAAATGTTGGTTGCCAGGGAACAGGTGAGGGGAAAATGGGGGAATTGTTGTTTAATGGGTACAGAGTTTCGATTTTACAGGATTAAAAAATTCTGGACATCCAATATACACAACAATGTGAATATACTTAACATTACAGAATCTATGCTTAAAAATGGTTAAGATGGTAAACTTATGTGTTTTTTACAAGTTTTAAAAAACATCTCATAATGAACAACTATTTCCCTTTTTTAAAAAAATTTTATTTATTTATTTGAGAGAGATCACAAGTAGTCAGAGAGGCAGGCAGAGAGAGAGGGGGAAGCAGGCCCCCTGCTGGGCAGGGATTTCCCGATGTGGGGCTCCATCCCAGGACCCTGAGATCATGACCTGAGCTGAAGGCAGTGGCTTTAACCCACTGAGCCACCCAGGCACCCCTGAACAACTATTTCTTGACTGGATTCCAAATACACATTAAATAGAGGGAAAGCCATCTACTGATAAGGTCTATTACTAGCAATTCCAAAATTAGCAAGATGAATCTGTGATCTTCCTGAAATACAAACACGGTATGTTCCTGCTTAGAATCTCAAATGGCTCTTCAATCTCTGAGAGCTTTAGCATAGTAATTTTCAAGGGTTTATCTCTTCTTTTAAGCACAACTCTGTTCCACAGTCTTGGCCAGAAGCGTAACAAATGTGAAGGCAGACCAGACCAGTGGGGGATTCCCGTAGCCTTTCACTACACCACCCCATCTAAGCCATTTTTTCTCTTTGCTTTCATTCCTTCTTAAATTAGAAAAGCCCCACAAAGTATTCAACACCCCTAACAACTTGCCTTCAATCCACCCATGAACCTGACCTTCTGCCCCCTCCCTGCTGCTCCCAACACCAAGTCCTACTTTCCTTTAGGACTTCCCTTTATAATCCCAATACCTAGCATATGGCCTAGACCTCTCAGGTATTCAACGTGTTTAAGTGGATGAACTTGAGAATGGAAGCATGATTCAACAATGACATACTTCGGATAAAACCTAATAACCATTACTTCTTTTTGCTAAAATAAACAAGTGACATTGAGGCAATGCCATACGATGGCACAGGACTAATCTTGCGGCCAGACACACTTGGCTTCAAATTTCCACTCCCACTTCCCTGATCTAAACTACTTTTTTAAACCTTGGGTGTTTTCACGATTAAAATGATGATAATCATCCTTACCTCCAAAGGCACTGTAGGGATTAAATGGGATGAGGAGTAATAAGGGACTGTGGGTGTTAAAAACTGTGCAAAACAAAGAGCGCCAGCAAAAACTAGCTACTACTGTTATCTTTACTGAATCGCTTAAATAGCCAAAGGCGTCATTACAACCGACGCATGACCCAGAAGTACCGCGCTGGAGGAGAACTGGGGCAAGGGCTGAGTGTTCCCGCCCATCGGAATGGCCCCCAAGCATTCTCCCTGGGGGGTTCCCCGACTCGGCTCCTCACCCCCAGCAACTTTTCCATTAATTTGGTGTTATGGAAACCTGTTACATGCCTAGCACTTGTGAGACACATGGGTGGACCCAAACGTAGAAAATTCCTTTTCATCCTAAAAGAGTTTAAGTCCAACTGAGAGGAAATTCGAACTGTGCCCGGGACCAACGAAGATGAGCCAAGGCCGTTCGTGGTCAAGGGTCCGGCTGTTGCCCGGCCGGGGTGACTCGGCATCTCCGCGGCCGTCCTGTCAGCCCTGCCGGACTCGGCCTCGGCCCCTGGCTCCAGTCCAGCCCCAGCTCCCAGCCCCCGCCAGGCCGCGCTCACCATGGTGGACACCTCTGCCTCGAAGATGCCGCTTCGCCCAGAGAACGTTATGATGAGAGCCCGCCGACCCTCTCTGCTCGCAGCAGCCGCTGCCGCCGCTTCCGCTCGGACGCCCTGGGAGGCTCACCGGAAGTGCCAGACGTGAGACCCGGGGGGAGATGAGGAGGACAGGGGTCGGCTGCAAATGAAAAGAAGCCGGGCAAAGGTACTAGGGTCTAAAACTTCTCTGGAGTATATACTAAAATACAAATTCCTATTTTTTGTCGCTCTAAGGTAATTTTTATCATTATTTTAAATTACATTTTAATAGTACTCCCCTCTAGACGAATTTAGTGAGGTCCGCTCTCCTTGTCGACTACACTACCCAGAATGCACGTAGACTTCCCGGCTTTTCCTGCAGCCATCGAGGATGCTGGCGGAAGTAAGCTACACATCCGCTTTCGAACTACGCCGAGAGCTTTTTGAAGTCGTAAACTGACGAGTCCGTTCGATGTATAAGTGAATTTATTTTATGGCGAGGTTTCTTTTTCCTGGAGTTCCCAGTGGGAGACAATAAGCTTCTCTTCCCAAACTAAAGATGTCCACCAAGGGTCAGATTTGTGGGTAAATGGGAGTCAGGATTGAAGTGGGCAACCGTGCTTGCGTCCTGCCTGTGGATGACGCTCCTTTAGGAGCCGGACTGACTTTTCCAGCCTGAATGGCGGAGTGCTAGTGCCCGCCTCCAATATGACCCAATGAGAAAGAGGGAAAGGCCGGGAACTAAGTAGCGATTGGTTGGATCCTGGGCCAATCGGACGAGTCCTGATTTGGCGGGAGTCTTGACCACCCCGGCAACTCTCAGGAGTTTCTGCACTAACTCTCGGTGTCCGGCCGCCGTGGCCATGTTCGTGTCCGATTTCCGCAAGGAGTTCTACGAGGTGGTCCAGAGCCAGGTGACCCCTTTTCTTGGACTTCGTGGCCTTGTCGGGGGGAAGGGATGAGAGGGAGCGGTCGCGGGAGGGCACCAGGGGCCAGTGTTCGGGTCTCTGCGTTCAACTGCGCTTTTCTACCGACAGAGGGTCCTTCTCTTCGTGGCTTCGGACGTGGACGCTTTGTGCGCTTGCAAGATCCTCCAGGTAAGCCTTGCGTACTTTGGAAGGGAAGGGCCAGGGCGAAAGGTGAGGATGCAGGCGGGGCCCCAGGAGGAGTTTGGTGCCGGGTGGGCTGGAAGTCGGGGCTGGAGGTGAGGAGCAGAGTAGGGAACCTCTCTTCACCCCTGCCTCCATGATGAGAGCTCAGGCTACCAGAGGGGCTGGAGCAAAGGAAACCTAGGAGGGGCACTCGTCGCTGGCAGGAGTATTGCGTGGGTTAGGGAAGGACTCGGCAAAAAGTAGGAATACTAGTTAGTATTTTGCAATAACGTGGGACAAAAAAATGGTTGCATTGGAGAGACCCTTAGACCCCGCGTGTCTTCGCGAATGTAGGGTTTCAGACCGAGGACTCTGTGATAACTGAGGGCACCGTGGTTTCATACACAATACCAGAAATTCAGATTCCTTCGTCTATTAGAGAAGATCATTGGTTCTGTTTTGAATATGACCCAGTGTTTACATGACCTTTGCTCAGGCCCTTGGGTGAGGCACTGCTTCTCAGAAGATCTAGAAATAAGATCAACTTTCCCCCCCAATGTTTTCCTTTCGTAATTTTCAAAAACTAGGCAAAGTTGATAGAATGATACAGTGAACAGTCATATCCCCATAACCTAGTTTTCCCCATTAACATTTTACCATTCTTACTTTATCACATGTCATTCATTTCTCAATCCATCTTTTTTTTTTTAAGTGTTTTTCAAAGTTAATTGTAGATGTCCTAAATTTGATAGGTTTGAAATTAATATCTCTCAGGCCCTGTTCCAGTGCGATCACGTGCAGTATACCCTGGTTCCAGTTTCTGGGTGGCAAGAACTTGAAACTGCATTTCTTGAGCATAAAGAACAGGTATGGAAGAAGTATTTTGGAATAATTAGTCTTATTTTACTCAGTTGCAATTTCATACTACATAGCATTCTTTCTATGTCCATGATAGATTGTATGTATATTTAACTATCAGTTATATTAGACAACACGGAAGGAAAAAATGAGCTATACAGGGTGACTTACGCTCAAGTTGTAAAGACAAAATTGACAACCAAAAAAAAAAAAAAAGATAGTGACGGCAGACACCCTCTGCCTTTGAATTTGTGTTGCAGACATTTTCATTGTAAGCTGCTTAGAGTTTAGCAGTTAGTTTTTGATATGGGCTAGTTAAAATTATGTTCCACTACACCACTAGTTTACATTCTCTCTCCAAGAAGAAGTATCCCAGCTTCCAAATGTTAATCCAGGAATATGTCTTCTCCCTTTGCAATTTAAACAGTAGAGGCCAGGACTCCTGGTAGCTCTGCATGGGGCTATACTGAAAGATGGGACATTTTAGATCCCACAGGGTAAGGCTGTGGTAGGGAAGAGGGTCTTTGGGGTCTGTGGCCACATTTTGGACTGTCTAGCGGAGATAAATCCTTGCCTGGAGCTCCTGTCATCACGGAAGGAGCATACTGGTGCCAACTTGGTGTTTGTAAGGAGGGGATTCTCTACAGTGATAGGACGTAATAAGACTTAATTTAATATTATGTGCCCATTGAGTATGGGCTGCCCAAGACTTGCTACAAATTTAGACCTGTGTGACGTTGTTAGTACAGAGGCAGCACAGTCCGGTAGGGTGACTGAGATCTGCAGAGGCTCTGTTATGCCTTTAAAGTCTTGGTCTGTTGCTCGTCAACTTCTTGGTCCTGTGCATGAAACTGGGTCATGCTGAGCCTCCATGTGCTGCTCTGCGAAGCAGAGACAGTCACAGGGCTAGCCATAGGGCCTGTCTCATGGTGTCATCATGGAAATGAAATAGCATGTGGAGTATGTTAAAGCACTAATACAGACCAGTGCTTGCCATTTTTGGAGCCTCTCACTGTCCAGGCCTTGACCAGTGCCAGGGGCTTGATGTGTCTCAGAAGAAGGACTTAGGGGCCTAGTAGGCTGAAGTGAAGAACCTCCTCAAGGCACTTACTTCACAACTCCTCTCCTCTCTCCCCTTTCCAGTTCCATTATTTTATCCTCATAAACTGTGGAGCTAACATAGACCTGTTGGATATCCTCCAGCCTGACGAAGATGCCATATTTTTTGTGTGTGACACCCACAGACCAGTCAACGTCGTGAATGTGTACAATGATGCCCAGGTAACTCGACCTTTGGGGCACATGTCTTCCCTGAGTTCTCCTGTCCATCTTTCTGTACCTCTTATATTATGGACAACATCGCATCTAGTGATCTAAGCAAGGCACATATCCACCTCTGCTATAGGAGTTGGAACAGCCTGAGGGGCAAGAACCTGGTCTTGCTTTTCTCTGGTGAGAAACATGGCGCCTAAGCCTTGGAGGCGCTCAGAATGCATTTTGGAATTCACTTCACCTTTGAAGTGTAGGGATCAGAAGTCTGCACTGAGCCTGCCCTCCGAGCTCAGGCCCAGCTGACCTCATTGAATAAAAGGATTTAGAGGCATTAGCCCTACAAATGGGGCTAGCACTTTCTCTGTCCAGCCAAAGGGTGGTGTGAGGACCAGAAGACGATAGCGTAAGAGGCCACTATTAGCCTAAAATGGCCATGCTGTGCTTCCTCTTTGAGCCCCAGCAGTAAGCATGGAGCTTGGCACAGGGCGGCCACCTAACCATTCTCTGAGTTGACCCTCCCCAATCCCCAGCCTTGTTATCAAACGGTTGGCCCTGAAGTTCTCTCTCGAAGCAAAATCAGCTTGGCCCTGCTTCTAGAGGCAGCAGTTGTATGCACTGAAGTGTCACACATCTTCAGGTTTTCCGTCAGAGTCCAAGTTGGAGGGTATTCATTTTGTTTGCTTAGTGTGTGGCGTAAGAGGGAGCTTTTTTCTCAGACTTCAATGATTGGGGATAGTTTTAAATCTTTGGAATTTTCTCGTATTGTGTGGTACAACTCCAGTGCCTCAGGGAGCGGAAATGAAAACAGGAAAATGCTTGAGAAGTCGGAAATTCTTCTCTCAAACAGGGGACTCTGTACAGAAAACTGAACGAGTCAGTTCATTGGGAAATAAGATTCTCCAGGAGAAAAACATGTGACGGAGAATTTTCTGTCAATGAGAGAGGAGAGCCTTGATTGCTTTTTGTTTTAACCTTAGATCAAACTACTCATTAAACAAGATGATGACCTTGAAGTTCCTGCCTATGATGATATCTTTAGGGATGAAGAAGAGGATGAAGAACATTCAGGAAGTGAAAGTGACAATGGGTCAGAGCCTTCTGAGAAGCGCACACGGTTGGAAGAGGTGAGTTTGGGACTTCCCATAGTCTTGAGGAACTTGTCATTCCCATAGGTCAGAGCTCAGACTGGAGCCTGCAGGGCCCAAGGTTAGCTGGGACTCAGCAAGCATGGGTCTTGACCCTGAGCTCTGCCATCCCCTCTCTATGCAGCCTCAGGCAGGTTACTGAACTTCTCTGACCTTTGACATCCTTGTCCATACAGTAGAATTTCGTCAGATGAGATGAAACTTAGAATGGCTCAGCTCTTCACTTAGAGAACATACTTTTTAAAAAAGTGATACGGGGGTGGCTTGGTGGCTCAGCCAGTTAAGCGCTCTACTCTTGGTTTTGGCTCAGGTCATGACCTCAGGGTCTTGAGGTCAAGACCCATGTCGGGCTCCACATGCAATGCAGAGTCTGCTCAAGATTCTCTCTCCCTCTCCTTCCACTTTGTTCCTCCCCTTGCTTTCTCTCTCAAATAAAAAATAAAATCTACCAAAAAAGTGATAAAGAAAAATAATAAATAGCATAAACATCAACTCCCTTCCTCATTTTCTCAAGACTTGCTCTCGGCAGTCACCATGAGGAACAGCATGGGTCTGTAGCTCTCAGCTAGGTTCAGTCCCCAGTGGTCATTCCAGGGTAAGCCTCTTGCATGCAAAGATAAGAGTAGTTTGAGCCTCGTGACTTTTGGGTCTGGGGTGCTTACCTGATCTGGGGCCTGGCCAACAGAAGTAGCCTACTCAATGTGGTGGCTTCTGCTACCTGGGAAATTAAAGATGGCAGGTGATTATTCCTCTAATGGGAATGTTTTCCTTTAACAGCCATGTCTTATTTTATTTTTTTTTAAAGATATTATTTATTTATTTGACAGAGAGAGAGAGAGATCACAAGTAGGCAGAGCAGCAGGCAGAGCGGGGGCGGGGGAGGGAAGCAGGCTCCCTGCTGAGCCTAGAGCCTGATGTGGGGCTCGATGCCAGGACCTTGAGATCATGACCTGAGCCGAAGGCAGAAGCTTTTACCCACTGAGCCACCCAGGTGCCTTGGGCCATGTTTTATTCTAGTTTTCAAGTGTTATGGAAGAAGCTGAGGCCTTTTGGCTCCCAATCCTTGGTGTGCATGCTGAAACTTGCGTCTGAAATGTTTTGGGCTCTTCCCTTCATCCTTGGCCTGACACTTCCTAATAAGGTGCTTGAGCAGAGCTCTTTTGAGCCATTTTGGGGACATTCAGGACATTCTGTCCATCTAGAGGGCATGTTCTGCAAAGGTAGGAATGTTTTCTCCTTGCCTTCCCCGCCTTTGACCAGTCCCTTCTGTAGAGTTTTGGGTGGTCTGATCAGGGACCTCAGGCACATTCTGATTCTCTTTCCTCTTGACCAACTCTTTATCTGTTCCACTCTCTGGCCAACTTGTGGTCTTCATCTTCTAAGCTTTGATTTCTAAGAGCTCTTCTTTTGTGATCCGATGCTCCTTTATTTATAGCATTCTTTTCTCTGTTAATGAGTTGCTTTCCATCGGGCCCCACATATCAGTATCTGGTGGGATTGTTCCCTGGGAACATTCACGTTCTGCAGATTAGAATCTTGGAATTCTACATCCTGACTAACAAGTATATCAACACCTAATATGTGCCAGATATTGGTTAGGCTCTAGGGTCCCCGGGGAGAACAAAGTCCTGTCTTCACAAAGCTTCCTTTGCAGTGGGGGAGACATATGGAATGTATAAATGAACATAGTTCAAGGATGGTTTCAAGGGGAGAGCTGTGTTGCTTGAGGAAAACTAAAACAAGATAAGGGGCTGGACAGGGAATGGGCAGCTTTCATGAAGGTGGATATGGACACTTGACCTGAATGAGGAAGGAAGGAGCCAGGGAAATCCCTAGGATCTTCCAGCATTCAGTGTAGCATGTCCACAGATACAAGGGCTCTGTGGGGGGGATAGGCAAGCAGAACTGACCAGTGGCTTTGGCGTTAAAGAGAATGTTGATGGTTCCTAATGTCAGAACCCATCAGAACTTCCATTAACTTTCTTAGTACATCTATTTGGAATCTGAGTTTGTGAATGCTTTCTATGATACTCATAATTATATACATAATTTTCCACTGGCTTTTTTATTTCTTTTAGAAGTTTTATAATTTGTGCTCGCTTCGGCAGCACATATACTAGAAGTTTTATAATTTTAGTGTTTTTTTAATTCTTTATTCAAATGAACATATACTGTATTATTCGTTTCAGGGGTAGAATTTAGTGATTCATCATTTGCATATAACACCCAGTGTTCATTGCTTCAAGTGCCCTCCTTAATGCCCATCACCCAGTTAGCCAGCCCCCACCCACCTCCCCTCCAGCAAACCTCAGTTTATTTCCTAGATATCCATGTCTCTTATGGTTTGTTTTCCACTCTACTTTCATCTTATTTTATTTTTTCTTTCTTTCTCCTATGTTCATCTGTTTTATTTCTTAAATTCCACATATGAGTGAACTTGTATGGCATTTGTCTTTGACTCATTTCACTTAGCATTATGCCCTCTAGTTCCATCCACGTCATTGCAAAATGGCAAGATTTCATTTTGAATAATAATTCCATTGTGTAGGGACGCCTGGGTGGTGCAGTTGGTTAAGCACCTGCCTTCAGCTCAGGTCATGATCCCAGCGTCCTAGGATCGAGTCCCACATCGGGCTCCTTGCCTGGCAGGGAGCCTGCTTCTCCCTCTGCCTACCTCTCTGTCTGCCTGTGCTCACTCTCGCTCCTCTCTCTCTGACAAATAAATAAATAAAATCTTTAAAAAAAAAATAATAATTCCATTGTGTATTATATATATATATATATCACATCATCTTTATCCATTTATCTGTTGATGAACATCTGGGCTCTTTGCACATTATGGCTGCTGTAGACATTGCTGCTATAAGCATTGGGGTGCACATGCACCTTTGATTCACTGTGTCTGTATCCTTTGAATAAATACCCAGTAGAGCAGTTCCTGGGTCGTAGGGTGGCTCTATTTTTAACTTTTGAGGAACCTCCATACTGTTTTCCAAAGTTTTTGTTTTGATATTTTTCTAATGTGTACAACAGTTAAAAAGATAGTACAGTGAATACCCATATACCTTTCATCTGGATTCAGCAATTTTTCACATTTTCCTTTTTTGCCAGTTTGCCTTCTTTCTACATATGCTCCCCCCCCCACCCCAGTTCATTTGAGAATGAGTTGTGGACACCATGATGCTCCCTGACAAATACTTCCTAAGTATTTGTTCTCCTAAGAACATTCTCTTCTATAAACACTGTACCATCATCATACATAAGAAATTAGTAACATCATCTATTCAACCCATATTCCAATTTCTTTAATTGCCCCCAAAGTAGATTTTTTTTTTAAAGATTTTATTTATTTATTTATTTGACAGATCACAAGTAGGCAGAGAGACAGGCAGAAAGAGAGGAGGAAGCAGGCTCCCCCCCAGCAGAGAGCCCGACGTGGGGCTCGATCCCAGGACCCTGGGATCATGACCTGAGCTGAAGGCAGAGGCTTAACCCACTGAGCCATCCAGGCGCCCCTCCCAAAGCTCCCATAGCTGTTTTTGTGTCTGAATCATCCGGCCAGAGTTGACACAGTTGTAACTAACTATTCTCTTCAATCATCTTTTAACCTAAACCGGGATCCCATCTCTTTTTTTTGTTTGTTTTATTTTGAATGACATTGGAAACCAGTCCAATTTTCTAGTATTTATCACTTGTTCATGGAGTATTTTACTTGCTGCTCTAAATTTGTATTTGCTCTCTTTCAAGTTTAGGCCTACGTACCTGATTTTAATAAAAATTAACACTTTTTTTTAAAGGATTTTTTTTATTTATTTGAGAGAGAGAGAGAGCAAAGGGAGAGTGAGAGGGGGAAGCAGACTCCTCACAGAGAAGAGAGCCCAATGTGGGGCTCCATCCCAGGACCCTGAGATCATGACCTGAGCCTAAGGCAGATGCTTAACCAACTGAGCCACCCAGGTGCCCAAAAACTTTTGAGAATACTTCAAATGTAATTAAATCCTCATGATTTGTAAATACACTTAGATCCAAGATATATTCTCAGAAATATTTTTATTTATAAAGGTGCATACTCAAAGAGATATAGAGAAAATAGGCTATAACTGTAGAAATCTTAGATTCCTTTACTTCCCTTACTTTCCTCTATTTATAATGTAAGTTTCTAAAAAAAATACCCTCTGTGTACATTTAGATCCACATGGGCTGTCCCAGTGGGATAAATTTTGCTTCAACGACAGAGCGTGATAATAAAACTCAAGTGGATAAGGGAAGCCTATTGTATTTATCTAGTTTCTACTCAGCATGTTCTTTCTTCCATCCTGACATCCCAGGGTTTTTTCTTTTCTCATTTTCTTCTGTTTATAGAAACGCCCTTAACCATATATTTTTTTCTTTTTTTTTTTAGAGGCAATCTGCTGGCAGTAAATTCTCTTAGTTTTCCTTTTTCTGAGACTTTCTTAATTTTTTTCTCTTCGTTCCTGAAAGATATTTTCACTGTGTGTGGGATTTGGGGTTAGCAGTTCTTTTCTGTCAGCACTTGAAAGTTATGCTCCTTTTTCCAGCCTCCGTGGTTTCTGGTGAGAAATCTGCTGCCATTCAAACTGTTTTATCCTATAGGTAAAATGTCATTTCCTTTTGTTGTTTGTGAGATTTTTAAAAAAAAATTGGGGGCTCTAATGGTCAGAAGTTTAATTACAATAGGTCTTGGTGTGGATTTCTTTGAGTTTAACCTATCGGGACTCAGTCAGCTTCTTAAATCTGTAGGTTTATGTCTCTTGCCAAATTTTGAGCCATATTTCTTCATTTTTCAGCCATTATTTCTTCAAGTGGGTTTTCAGCCAATCCTTTTTCTCCTCTCCTTCCAGGACACTAATGACATGAAGGATAGGTCTTTTGTTGTAGGTTCACATGTTAGTGAGGTTCTGTTGGTTTTTTCTTCCAGTCTGTTTTCCTCTCTTGATCAGACTGGATAATTTTTATCATTGTACCTGCTGGTTCTTTCCTCTGTTTCTCCATTCTGCTCTTAAGCCCAACCACTGAGTTTCTATTTCAGTTATTATACTTTGCATTTATAAATTTCTCTTTGGTTCTTCTCTATTTTTCTACTTATTCGTAAAAGCTTCCTGGGTTTTTGTTTTTTTTTTTTTTCATGCGTTTCAACTATGTTAAAGAATTTTTGTGGTGGCTGCTTTAAAATCTTTGTTAGATACTTCTAACATCTTTGTCATCTTGGTGTTGGCATTTATGGATTTCTTTTTTCGTGTGTTCAGTTTGAGATATTCCTGGTTCCTAGTGTGATAAGTGCTTTTCACATGAAACCTGGACATTTTTATATTACATTTTGAGATTCTGGGTCTTATTTAAACCTTCCATTTTATCTGCTTTCTCTGACATCACACTGGCAAAGCAGGGGGCGGGCAGCATGATCCCTTTATAGCCAGGCAGAGGTAGAATTTCAAGGTTTCCCACTTAACCTCTGTTAGCCACGAGAGGAGTTGCTCTTTGTTACCACTGGGTAAGGAAGGTCCAGGCTCACTATTTGGCCTCCTCTGATAACACCACAGTGAGCAAGTTATGAGGTGTTGCAAGTGAAAGGTGGAGGTGTTACAGGTGGGAGATGTTTATCAGGGTGGCAGTCTAGGCTCCCACTTGACCTTTGCTGGCTGGATAGGGGTGGGGCCACTATCCAGTGGCTTGGTGTGGTGGCTTGAGTGGGCCGGTTATTATCTCAAAGCTTTCTGTCTTTAGAGGCTGCTCCTCTGAGTCCTTGGCTTTTGTTGGGACTTTTTCCTCTGTGCCTATTGGTGTTTCCACATTGCCGGCTTCTTCAGCTTCAAGTCTAGGATATATAAGCCCATACGAAAACCTGGGGAACTCATCTGTACCTCACTCCTGAGGTCCTAGGACCCCCAGCTTGTTGGCCTTCCTCTCCACCTTCCAGAGTCTTTTGTTTGCTTTCTATGCATATTGACAGGGTTTTCAGATATATTTACGTTTCAGACATATAGGGAAAATTAGATGGAAAATTTCCATCTTTCTGGAAGCAGGAGCCTTGGGACCATAGATTTATAAACCTGCCACACTACCTCATGCCTTTGCTGTAGGAACTAAAGGGATCATGTCTATCAAATTAGAAGAGTGGCTGGCACGTGGAAGGATATAGGAAACATTAGTGCTTATTAATCTGGTGGGGAAGCCAGTATGAAGTGGCGATGTACTTATTCTGGATCACACAGTGGTGAGGAGAATTGAAGGCTGGAATGGACAGACGGAGCGCATGGCCAGTGTAGCAGGACCAGGCACTGGAAATGCATCTGCTCCTGTCCACAATCTGGTATCCTCAGTGCCAGTGGGCCAGAGGAGTCCTGGCTATTCCCCATCTCAGTTTCTCTCTCCTCCAGGACCAGCCTGAACTCAGGACATGGGAATGAATGACCCATGTTTTCCCTCTGGGGGATGGGGGCCCATGCCTGGTGGCTTGTGCCTTATCAGAACCTTCTTGGGCTACAGGGATAAATTCCTGGCTTCTTTGTTCAGCCCTTTGTTCTCTTTGTCCCCGCATCAGGAGATAGTGGCACGAACCATGAAGAGGAGGCAGCGAAGAGAGTGGGAGGCCCAGAGGTGAGTATACATTTGAAGCAGTATGCTGTGCCACAGAGCCCGTAATCTCTGGAATACTTGTGTTTTCCATGGGGCCTGGATACATTTTTTTTGCCCACTTGAGAGTAGTTCATTTAGTTTAGAAATTCTGGGTCGGTGGCTCCAGGAGTGAGCATGTGGCCCCTGCATTGGAGAAGAGCTCTGGGTCTCCTCTGTATCACCCTATAGTCTTACGAGTGGCAGGACTGGGCCCAGAGGTCTCCCAAATACATGCTGTTAGGGGCAACAGCCCCTTGTCTTTTATTTTTTGTAATTTTCCAGATGTACTTTTATTTGTTAAGTTCTTTCTAAACGAGATAGATGCTAATTGTGTAAAGGTTTCCATAGAAAAAAAGGGTGTGCAAAGGAAACAGAATTATTCCTAATTCCTCTCCATATTATCAATTTTAAAAAGTGAAGGGCTCTAGGGACGCAGGGGCAGCTCAGTCGGTTCAGCAGCCATCTCTTGGTTTCAGCTCAGGTCATGATCTCGCAGTCATAGATCAAGCGCCATATTGGGCTCTGCACTCGGTGTGGAGTCTGCTTCAGATTCTCTCTGCCTCTCCCTCCTGCTCACTCTTTTTCAAATGAATAAATAAAATCTTAAAAAACAAAAAACAAAAAACTGGAAAGGTGACTATAGCTCAAGGTGACTGTGTAGGCGTGCTGTTGAGCTGAGAATTCTTTGCTAGACCCAATCCTTGATTTGTAAACAAGTATTGTTCTCAGCCACCCGCTTGTGGAAGGACATTGAAAAACCACTGTGGAAAAACCATAAGGAAAGAAGAATGAATAGAATCCTATTCACTGATCGGAAGAGTTTCTGACTTTGGGTCAATCTTCCTGGAATAGCCATACTTGTGCATATTTTATATGATTATAATATGCACACCATTTTGCATTTTTTCACTTAATATAACCAGTTTCGATAGTTCCAAGCAGCTTTTATAACATGCACTGTACTTAACTTGGCCAGTCCCCTTCTTTTTTGAACCGGAGGTTACTTCCAGTATTTTGCCACAACAAGTAGGGAGATGATGAACAGCCTTGGGCACATGGTGCTGTTTGCTTGTTCCTTTGAACTGTTGTGTGAGGGTAATTTCTTAGAAGTGGGATTCTGGGACTAGTCTATGCCATTTTACATTTTTTGTTGCCACAAGCCTTTCCTGTCACTCCCTTCCCTGCCCTGTACATGTATACCCTATGAAAGGGTCTGTAAGTGGCTGACTTAATCAGTGTTTCTCCGAATACTGTCAAGTTTCAGCATTTTCCAAATGTTGGTCTTCCTTGCACTGCTTCCTGCTGAGGGCCTGCATTTTATGTCGTTACAGAAGAGATATCCTCTTTGACTACGAACAGTATGAATATCATGGGACGTCGGTATGTATGGATGGGTGTACTTCAGCATAGAGTTCTGATTCTAGGGCTCAGTGTCCTAAAACATGAGGAGGAATGAGCATAGGTTTTAAAGCCACAAAAGCCTGGTTTGAACCTGGGGCAGCCCCTCTGAGGCTTAAACTTCTTCTCCATAAAAGGAAGAGTACTGCCTTCATTTCTGAGGCAGTTCTTAGGTTGGTCCTGCACACTAATAGGTGCCCCTAGGACAGCTGCTTTTATTTGTGTTCATCATCAAAAATACAGAACAAGTCTGTTTTAGTCTCTAAGAAGAGAAACCTTGAGAATTTCAGAGGCCTCGAGAATTTCAGAGAATTGCATATTATGGTGTATGTTACGGAACAGAATTTCACGTGGAAAACACTGTGTTGACTCTGGAAGTGTAGAGCAGAGCCCAGGGCTTTAAGGAGCCCTCAAAAATAAGTTTCCAGTAAAATATCTTGTGTTTAGTTTTAGCATTTGGCCCTGGGACCTTGAACTCTGAACACCATATTTCTAGTATCCCTTTTCCTGTCAAGGTCCCATTGTCCTTTGAAGGATCATCTTTTGTCCTTTTGGCTCTGCCCAAAGACATGGAAAATTCTAAGCAGTGAGTGAGGTGGGTTGGGAGGCAGAGGCCTGGCTCCTTTCACATGTGTGAACCATTCCCTTGGAAATTCTGGTGGGCAGCCCAGTGTCACAGCTAATGGGACTTCAAAGTCTTCTGGTTGGACATTTATGCCTCTTGTTGTCTCCCAACAAAACCCAGACTCTGCTCACAGGGAGCAGATGCTTCTGTCTGCAGACAGCCCTGTTAGAAAGAGCTCCCCACAGAGGTCCTGAGGCACCCTCCCTCTTTAATGTCCAGGTAACGGTAACAAAGGCCCTGCCTCACCCAGCCTTCCTGGTAGTGTGTGTGTGTGTGTTTAAGGCCGCCAGCCTTCCGGGAAGAGCATGTGGACATGGGCCCCAACCCATGGGGCCTTCAGTGCCTCCCTGGGTATCACCAAGGCACCAGTGAGATGTGTAGAGACCCAGCACGATGCTGTATCCAGATCTTCTCCCTTGCATGACAAAGTGTGCACCACAGGAATGGTGAATTAACAGAGGACCCCCCTGTAAATCACTTGAGTTACTCTGTCTTCTTCCCTCAGTTTGACCAAGAATCCACCCATGCTTCCTTCCCTCGCTGGGAAGACCTTCAATCTTCAGGGGCTTGGCTGGGACCCTAGATAGCTCAGGTCTGGCCCAGGTGTGCAGCCCAACCCCAATGTGTACCCTTCTTTTGAGCACAGCTGCCTTGGATCTCAGCCTTCTTTTTTTCTTGCAGTCAGCCATGGTGATGTTCGACTTGGCGTGGATGATGTCCAAGGACTTGAACGATATGCTGTGGTAGGTAGGCCCCCCAGTGCTGTGTGGGGCTTCCTTCTCTCCAAGCAGCTGTCCTCCCACAGTGAGAACAGGGTCTGGAGGAAGACATCTCTGTGGGGTTTCCCACCAGGAATATCAGACACAGCCCCTTTCCGGGAATTTTCATAGACCTGCTTTTCTTCCTGAGACTCTTGCCTGCCTATAAAGTTCTGGGAGAAATGGAGGGGACCCCGTTGGATGCAGAGGGTCAAGGGTGGGGCCTGACTACAGCTCTGCCTTTCCCACCCTGTCATTCAACTTTGATGCCTGGTCAATTTATAACAGAAGGAGCATGGAATTTGAACAAAACAGGCCTTGCTAGACATGTTTGCATCCCTAATGTGCAGTGGAATCCAGCACAGGAATACCCATTAGCCCACCTCTGAGTTTGCGATGCAGGCCATAAGCATGAGTGCTCAACACAACTTAAGCTGGTTTAGAAACTAAACCCAGAGTCTGAGCAAAGAAAGTCTGGATCTGGTCTTCTCCACCCCGCTCAGCCCTCTGCTCGGGTCCTGGTTTTCTCCATGAGATGAAGGGGGGGAGGCCCTTCCTGGCCCTGAGCCCATAGTGGGGACTATAATGGTCTTTGCTGAGTCAGGGTTTTAGGACAGCCAAGGGCTGGGGCAGGACCAAGGCACTGGCCACGCTGAAGCCCAGAGTTGCTGTGTCATCACCCTGAGCTGGTGACCAGCTGTAATCCACAGACACTTTGCTCAGTTCTCTTTGCCTCAGATCCTCATCCATGGTGTGGCCTGACAATCCCATATCTTGGCACAGGGGCCAGCTTGTAAATCAAGAGATCTTGCAGCAAGGTCAGGTGGGAGCCCTCTACCTTGCCCTGAAGCCACAGTGTGTGACTGCCATGTCAGCACTGTGGAGCCTTTGTTGAGCACCTGCTGTATGCTCAGAAGTACCCTTGACAGCCCACTCACGACAAGCACCCCAGTTGAGCACTGATGTCAGAATGTGGCCCTGTGAAATGCCTTCAGAAAACTCCAGAAACAGCACAAGGACAATGAAATGCATGTGTGGAACGGTTGGAAGGAGGAAGGGTAGATCAGGGAAGACATAGCAGGGTGGCCTTTTTTTGAAGAAGACCTTCTGAAGAGATGCTTGCTGTACTGAGATAGGGTGCTCAGATACCCTGCCCCCAGGTGAACCTTCCAGGGCGTCCTCTGCCTTACCTATACCCAGCATCTCTGGCTATTCTCGGCTCTCACCCCAGAGGAGGGTGTTGAAGGATGCAGCCTGGAGACTGACCAAGGGTACACACCTGAGGTCCTAGTCCCTCTTGCCAGGGGCTGGGCACAACCCTGGGGAGGTCAGGCCAACCTGGGTCTCCATGATCATCTCATCCACAAAAGATGAGCTAAGAGACAGGACCTTGGAAGGCTCGTAAGAGGCTACTGCTCCATGTCCCACCATTTTAAGACAGGGAGACATGGGCGTGTTGAGGGTCTGCTATCCTACAGGGTATATTGCATAGGGGGCGGGTGGCACAAAAGGCTAGGAGGGGGAACGATGCGCCAGGATCCACTAGCACCTGAATGTGGTGTCTGCTGTAGTCCCACTCCAGCAGGAAGAGAGTAGAGAGTGGTGGGGTCAGCCAGGACACAGAGACAGTGTCAGGCCTGCCATCCTTGCCCTGGGAGATCTTTCTCCTGGGTCCCCAAAGCTCCCACGGCAGTGACACTGGACCAGGAGCTCTGAGATGGCCCCATAACCTTTCTACCCTGCAGCGGAGATACTGCCTGTCTGATGGTGGGCCCGGGCCAGGCCATGTTGGCAGGACGCTCCTGTGAGCTTTGTTGCCCTCTTCTCTTCCAGGTGGGCCATCGTTGGACTAACAGACCAGTGGGTACAAGACAAGATCACCCAGTAAGGATGTGCTCCCTCAGACTGTCTGAGGTTGGCCTGTGCTGTGGCCTTGGGCCTGGCCTGGCTGCAGCCCCATGTGGCAGTGGGAAGTTGGGTGGCAGATCCCTGTGGAGGAGGGAGTGGGCCTTGGGCCTGGATCCTCCTCACGGAGGAAGGGCTTAGGACTAGGACCTGTGGTGGAGTGGTGTGTGACCTGGTGTGGATGCTGTGTCCACCCTTGGGGAGCCCAGCAGATGGAGCCAGAGGTGAGGGAGGGAGCTCAGTCTCCCTGCTCTCCACATGTCCTTGTAGTGGGGAGCTAGGAGGAGGAGGTGAGGGCCCCAGGAATCCTGCCAGGAAGGGTGGATGTGATCTCAAAGACATAGAGAAGGCTGGCAAGGACTGCCAGGAGGACTGGCATGGAGCCGAGTCCTCTTTTGCCTCTCGGTGGGCAGGCTTTGGTGCTCCCCGTCCCTCCTGATGGAGAGCTAAAGGGCTACCCCAGAATGTAGACACCAGGGAGGCATAGGGTACTGGCACCCACTCTCATCCCCATTCTGGTGGCCATCAAATGGGAGCTCCAAGGGAATCAACAGAGTCCCATACCCTAACCTTGTCCAAGGGCACCCTTGCCTATCATGTGGCACAGCTTTTGTGCATACTGGACCCTTTATGCATTTTGCAGAGATCCCTGTGCCCCCTTTTCCTGCCTCCCACCCCATTCTGCCCACCAGAGTCCCGCGGTATAGCCCAGGGACCAGGAGGGTTCGGAGTCTCATAGGCCTGGACACCTTGCTGGGCCTTGCTCCCCCTTTTTTGTGTTCAGGATGGCATGGGGCACGTGCACTTCCAGATACTGTCCCTTACCTGTGGCAGCCCCTCTGGTGAGGCTCCACTGTCAGTGTCCTGCTCAGTGGCCACCAGCAGAGGGACCTGGACTGGGGTCTTCCCTCCCCTGCTGTGCTCAGGAGCACTTCCTGTGTGGGATCCATACCCTCTGCTGGGATTACTGACACTATGTGTCCGTTCACTTGACTGTGGCTGGTGGATGGGATTGTGGCCTCTCACCGTGCCCACCCTCAGGAGGTCTCAAAAAAAGAAAGGGCCGGACAGTCGCCACCCAGAGGAGAGTGGAAGGGGGACAGGGGCCCAGCCAGAGCACACCTCTCCCAGCCTCCTCACAGCCACGGCCGCCAGGCCCTAGTGCTGGAGCCACACTTGGCTTCTCCGCAGTGGTGGCGGAGCTCCATCAGTGCTGGCTGGAACAGCCCGTGAGGTGGGCCAGCTCCTGAGCCTGGGGGGCGGGGGGGGGTGTGCTTCCCGAGGGAAGAAGGAAGAAGGGAAGCCACGTGGCCTGGCTGTGTGTGAGAGGAAGGCGCCCACCCAGGCGGCTGGCGGGGCTTTCTTTCCAGGATGAAGTACGTGACTGACGTCGGCGTCCTGCAGCGCCACGTGTCCCGGCACAACCACCGGAACGAGGACGAGGAGAACGCCCTTTCTGTGGACTGTACACGGATCTCCTTCGAGTATGAGTATCCTTGCAGCTCAGGCTCGCTCAGCTCCACGGCGCTGGTTGTGTCACATCTGTGGGCCCAGCCCGTGGGTGGTGTGGTTGGGGCTGTGGAGTGGCAAGTGTGGATTGTGCTGCCAGGAGAGAGGGGCCCTGGTGTGCTCTCCAGGCCAGGCAGAGCACCAGGGACCGGGGAGTGGCCACTGTCCTGGTGCTTCTGGGTACCTTTGGTTCTGAAATGCCAGCCAGTACTGTGTTTGGCAGCATCATCTATTTCTTTAGGGTTTATTGTGGGCCTGGTGAGTGTGGACAGGTGCCTTGCAGGGCCCACCTGTGCAGCATGGGTGGTTTAGCAATGAGCACAGACTCTTGCCAAGCCATACTCCACGGGATGGAGGATAACCTGGACCAGGGCTGTGGCCATGCAAAGACCCTGAGGTGAGCCTGAGGAAGGGGCTGGAAAGATGGGTGGGGTCTGAAGGTCAGAGGGCTTAGGGCAGTAGGAGTTTGAGGGGGTTGGGGAGTTCAGTTCTTTGTGCTTCAGAGGTCCCTGGGCTGCTGGTTTTGGAGAGACAGACTATGGCAGCCACAGGTGCAAGGCGTGGCTGGGAGCCTAGCTGCTTCGGTGGTGGGTGATGATGGCAGGAATGATGCTGCCCTGTGCCTACTGCAATGGATGGGGACCAATAAACATGGGTCTAGACAGGTCAAGTAGGAGGTGGTCATAACATGTCTAGGAAGAGGGGCCAGATGTGAGGCAACAGAGATCCCAGGAAGGGGAGCCCCCCAGGACCTGACATATGACGTCTGGGGATCAGGGCCCAGCCATCAGGAGGGGCAGCACAGAGGACAGAGCCCACCACATGCCCCCAGAGGCCAGGCCTCTAGGGACATATGCATTGGCATACGTCAGAGCGCCAACATGACTGGCATCCTGCTGAGGCCCTTGGAGGAGGGCATGAGAGGTGTGCGGGCAGATAGGATCATCCTCACACACAGTCTCACTCACAGCCCCACCAGCAGTAAAGAGCATGTTTAAGAAGAAGGGTGAGAATGGGGGTCCCAGCAGAGAGACAGGTGTGGGGGAGGCCCGAGCTAGGTGTAGCACAGGGAGCAGATAGGATGACAGCCTGGATGCCCTGTGTGGCCACAAGGACTCTCTCTGTCACCACAGGACACAGACTGTCAGAACCCCCATGCCTCAGTTTCCCTGTCAGTTCAAGGGTGATAATGGTGTGTGCCCACCCCTTACACGCCCTCTGTATGGGTCAGGCTAAGCCAAGAAGTTCAAAGAGCACCAAGTTGCCCATGTAGCAACAGGCTGTGCGGACAGGCTCTCCCAGGATGGGTGGGGCCATGTGCAGCCAAAGCCACAGCCTCCTTGACTGCCCCAGCCTCCGCCTGGCGCTCTACCAGCACTGGTCCCTTCATGACAGCCTGTGTAACACGTGCTACACCGCAGCCAGGTTCAAGCTCTGGTCTGTGCACGGGCAGAAGCGGCTCCAGGAGTTCCTCGCCGACGTGGGGTGAGTGACCAGCTTGGCCCAGAGGCCCCCGTCCCTCAGCCCCCAAGGGAAAGTTCTCTCCCTTTCATTGTGACCGACATCCAGAGCCTGCCTGTTTCTACCGGAAGCACCTCACCTGGATATCATCTGAATATCATCCCTTGTTTGCACGTTCTGGGACTCCTCACAGGGTGCTTTCTGTCCTCTGATGTCTAATGATCTCCCGTCTGAAGCCAAGTCACTTATATGACAAATGTTCATCATCTTTCCAGCCTCCCCTTGAAACAGGTGAAGCAGAAGTTCCAGTCCATGGACATCTCCTTGAAGGAGAATTTGCGGGAGATGATCGAAGAGTCTGCAAATAAATTTGGGTAAACACATGTTTTTCTGTATTAACTTTCCTTCAGGCTTCAACTGTAACCACATTCCTAAGATAATGCAAAAGCATGATGGCACAATATGAGTGTGACCTGTTTAGCCTTTCCCAGAGTTCTGAGTTCTCTTTAGGTTAAAAGTAGGTCCAGAGCTAGAGAAGTCCAGGTCCTTAAATCCTGGGGCCAAGGTACAGAGCTCTAGTTTGACCTGGTCTAGCCCTCACTGAACACAGGAAATGGCCCTGGGAAGGGCCCATTGGGGCCAAGTTCAGGCAAGCTCTGCCTAGAGAGTTCTGTGGCTACTCCTAGCAACCCTTGGATGTAGGAGGGGGCCACACACATCCGGGCTCTGTCCCCCAACCAGTGAAACAGCTTTGGACAAAGCACTCAGCGCCCTGGGTTACAGGACTGGGACAGCAGGTCTTCTGACCCCCTGCATTCCAGGACGAGAATGGTCTTGCCATGAGCATTAGCAGAGGCCAGGGAGGGCCAGTAGTACATCTGCTGGCCTGGCCTGGCAGTGAGAGCTCACCCACAACTCAGTACTCCCGCACGCACACAGGGATGACAGCCATGTTGCTTTCTCTCACTGCAGGATGAAGGACATGCGCGTGCAGACTTTCAGCATTCACTTTGGCTTCAAGCATAAGTTCCTGGCCAGTGATGTGGTCTTTGCCACCATGTCGCTGATGGAGAGCCCCGAGAAGGACAGCTCGGGGACAAATAACTTCATCCAGGCTCTGGACAGTCTCTCCAGGTAGTGGGTGTGACTGTGGGGCACTGTCCCCCCTCCACTCTCCCTACAGGCCACCTCTGGCCCTCAACCTAACACTCTTCAGGGAGGCAGGTCACAGGGACCCCAGGGTGTGGTGGTGACTGTGTTCTGCAGAAACTGAATCACAGTCTACCAGAACTAGGGGTGCATGTGATACATTTCCCATCTATCTTCAGTATGTGTCATTTCCTCTTGAATCCTTTTAATCTCCTTCCTTTTGATTTAAAAAAAAAAAATTTGTTTTCACCTTCTTTTCCCTCTTCAGACATTATTTGTGGTATTTATTCAATCTTGAGATTTTTTTTTTTTAAAGATTTTATTTATTTATTTGACAGACAGAGATCACAAGTAGGCAGAGAAGCAGGCAGAGGGAGAGAAGGAGGAGGAAGCAGGCTCCCTGCCAAGCAGAGAGCCCGATGCAGGGCTCAATCCCAGGACCCTGAGATCATGACCTGAGCTAAAGGCAGAGGCTTAACCCACTGAGCCACCCAGGCACCCCCAATCTTGTGATTTTTATGATTTTCATTCATCAGTTATTTTCCTTTTATTTCTGATTTTCTCTTATCTCATTTCCTGAGATGTCTTATTTTATTTTTTATAACATCTCTTAGCTTGCTTTGAAATAGAACAATACAATGTTGACCTTTTGGGAGCATATCTTTTTAGAGCACTTTCATTGTCGATAGGGATGCTGTTCTGCTCCTTTTTTTTGATAGTAACTTTGAGAGGATTTGACCTTGGTCCTTGTCTGTTGCTCGTTTTTGTGTGTGAATTTCACTTCCTTGACTTTTTCAGAAGAGGCATGATTCAGACAGCTTTTCTAACATGAGAGAACTGCCACTTCTGTTGCTTTTGTGCAGTGTTTAAAAAATGTAAGGGTCTGCTTTCTGAGGTTTCCTGGCCCTGTTATCTAACATACTTTTTTAAAGCAGCTTTACTGAGCTATAATTCATGCACTATATAATTTGCCCATTTAAAGTGTTCAGTTCAATGGCTTGTAGTATGTTTACAGAGTTGTGAAATACCACCACTACCTAACTTTAGAACATTTTCGTTGTCTCAGAAAAAAACCCTGTTCCCCTTAGCCGTCTCCTCCTAAATCCTCCATCTCTCCCAGCCCCAGGCAACCACATATAACTTTCTGTCTTAACAGATTTCCTATTTTGGATATTTCATATAAATGAACAATACATGGTCCTTTATAATCATAAATTTGAGGCTCCTTTCCCTCAGACTAATGTTCTCAAGGTTCATCCATGTTATAATATGAAGGAATTTCTTTTCTTTTTACTGCAAATAAGACTCTTATCTGGATATACCATATTTCATTCATCATTTGATCAGTTGACAGACATCTGATAGTTTCTACCTTTTGACTGTTAAGAATACTGCTGCCAGAAATACACATAGATACATTGTGTGGACATTTATTTTCACTGCTCTTGGGCATATGCTTAATTGCTGGGTCATATGAGTTCATTTAAGCTTTTGAATAATAGCGAGACTGTTTTCCAAAGTAACTGCATCATTTTACATTCCCTTCAATGGTGTATGAGAGTTTGAATTTCTCCAGATCCTTGACAACACTTGTTATTGTCAGTTTTTTTCATTGATAGCCATCCTGGTGTGAAGAGGCATGAAGTGCTGTAAAGTGGGATCTTGTGGTTTTCATCTGTGTTTCCCTCATGGCTAATGATGTTAAGTAGCTTTTCAGGTACTTATTGGCCATTTGTAGGACTCATTTGAAGAATTGTCTTTTCAAGCCCTTTGTCCGTTTTTAAATTGAGTTGTCTTTTTATTACTGAGTTATAAGAATTGCTTCACATATTCTAAATACAAATCCCTTTTTAAACCTATGATTTGCAAATTGTTCCTCCCATCCTGTGGGTTATCTTTTCAACTTTGTTGATGCTATTCTTCGAAGCCCACGCTTTTAATCTTAATCATGTTCAAGTTATGTTGATTCTTTTGTTTCTTATGATTTTGATGTCATATCTAAGAAACCATTTAAGAGTTTTATAATTTGGGCCTTTACATTAGATATGATTCAGTTGAGATATATTTTTGTGTCAGGTGCAAGGAACGGATTCAACTTAATTCTTTTGCATGTGGCCATCCAAATTATTCTAACACCATTTGTTGAAAAGACTTCTTTCCCCCATGGAATCATTTTGGCACCATGTTGAAAATTGTAAGTGTGGGAATTTATTTCCAGACTCTCAATTCTGTTCCATCAATCAGTATATCTATCCTTGTGGTAATACCACACTGTTTTGATTACTATCACTTTATAGTAAGTTTTGATTAATCTGTGTTCCTTGAATTTCCATATGCATTTTAGGATCAGCTTGTTAATTTCTGCAAAGAAGTCAGATTGCATTGAACCTATAGATAAATTTGAGGAGTATTGCTGTCTTAACAATATTAAGTCTTCTATTCCATGAATATGGAATATTTTCCCATTAACTCAGATCCTTGTTAATTTCTCTCAACAATGTTTTGTAGTTTTCAGAGAATGAATTCTTCTTGTACTTCTGTGTTAAATTTATTCTTAAATATTTTATTCTTTTTGATGCTATTGTAAACGAACTTGCTGTCTTAATTTTTGCCTGGTCATTTCTATTACATAGAAATACAGTTGATCTTTGCAGATTGATCTCGTACCCTGCAACATTATTGAATTTGTGTAATAGCTCTAATGGTGTTTTAGTGTATTCCTTAGGATTTCATATATACAAGATTTTGTTATCTGCACAAAATGGTTTTACTTCCTCCTTTCCAATCTAGCTGCTCGAACTTCCATTACTATCCCTGTGCATTTTTATCTATACCTCCTTTTTCTCTTTTTATATTGTCTCTGTCTTACTCAATTTTGATTCCATTCTCAGCACTCTCTCCTCATGTGGAAAGCAGCTCTGACTCTGGAGCTAGACCACTCTGGCCCCCCTAGTCTCTACCATAGCCCATTGCACTTCACCACAGCTCCTTGCACTCACTTGTTCTTGGACAGGGCAAAACTCTCGCTTTGGCCTGCTATTCCCAGTTGCCTGGAATTTTCATTATTCTTAGGTCCTGCCACTTCCCTGCTCCCTCCCACACTGCTTCCAGCAATACAACAGTCTTGTGGCCAGTTAATGGTCTATTCCCCCTGCTTATATTTATTTTGAGGTCTGTAGTGTTCCTTTATTCTCTTGTTTTGTTGTGAGAGTCCTAGATTTTTGGTTTCCAGAGTGGTTGCTCTACCTATGTTTATCTAGAAATTTGAGGAAATGCCATAACCATAGTATAAACTGTTACTGTCCTCATCCCAGAGTTGATGGAGCATTTTTAGACATTGTCTACTGACTTCTTGCTATGAGAGGACATTTATTCCTCTTTTGCTCTCCTTTCCCCTCCTGTGGGTACAGTTATGCCACTATTTGTAGCTCCTTTGTAACTGTAACACGCCTACATCTTGTTCTATCACCACTGTCTCTTGTCTCCCTACTTTGTAAGAAGAGGATATTAGCATTCTTACTTTTTCTCTTTCCCCATAACTTTCACTTTGTAAAATTTATACTTTTACATTTTCAGGGTTAATAACACTTAATCTTGGGTTACAGAATAGAATGCAAGTCATCTACCCTTGGCTATAGGTAGATTCTAGACGATGAAAATCAATAGTATTACTTTATTGTGCTAATAAAATATAACAGAGTCCCTCGTGCAGTTATTATATTACTTTCTGGTACTGCTCTTTGTTTTCCTGGAGATCTTAATTGCTTTCTTTTCTATATCCCGTTTTCCCCAGCTCTCCTTCCAGGAGATATTCCCTGAATCCTTTTTGTCCAGGAAGGCCTGGGGTTCTGTCTTCTGACAACAGCCTGGACCTGCAGCTCTCTAGGCCTGCTGTTTGCTGCCACCACTGTTGGCCCTTGACTGTGCCGTGGGTTAGAGCCAGTGTTTCTTAGGATCCTTATCTTTGGTTTTTTCACTCTTTCATTTTAGAGCACAATTCTCAAGTAACTTTTTAAAGACAGCACATGTGTAGTAAGCGTTCTAGTTCTTGCATATCTGACAATATCTTCATTCTTCCCTCCTCTGGTTCCTGTTGTAGCTTATTTACAATTCAATGCTGAAGGTAATTTCCAGGTGAATGTGAATTCCATTGCTCCCTTCCTTCTAGCAGGAAGTATTGCTAATTGAAATCTGAACCTTCTTGGTTCTTGTTTCTTTGTAAATGCATTCCCATCCCACCAAAAGAAGCTTGAGGGATTTTTTTCTTTTCTTTTCAGTGTTCTGTGATTTCATCATGACGTGCCTAAGGTGGATCTTGCTTCATGGATTGTACTGGGTTCTCAGGCGAGCCCTTTCCATCCAAAGTCCTGGATCTTTCAGCTTAGGAATGTTTTTGTACTATTTCTTTACTACTCCTCCCACACATACATACATCACATACATTTAATTCGTTCTTTCCTGGCTTCCTGGAACAATGCTCTGCCTCTCACTTGTGCCTTATGTTTTCCATGTCTGTCTTGTTATCAATGTGAAGGAAGCTTCTTGACTGTATTCTCTAGTCTTTGAATGAATTTTTAATTTTTTTGCAGTCACTTTACTTTCCACAAATACTTCCAGGTTCTGATTGTTCCTATTTCATGGCATCCTGTTAGTGATTTTTGAATTTATTTGTTGCCCAGTCTCTTTGAAGATATTAATTAGAGTTCATTTTAAGTTTTCTTTTGTTCTCCAAATTATGTGTTTCATCTAGAGTCATTTATTTAGGGCACAGACATTTTTGAAATATCTGTTGGTCCTCACTTTCAAGAGGGTGGGTGTAGAAGCCTGGTGAGGCCCCGGGTCTTTGGCATAGCCTGCTGGCTACAAAGCATTGCTTCATCTTCGTGGGTAGGGTGTCATTATGACACATTGGGGCTCTTAACTTCTGGATACACTTCTCCACAGAGAGTTCATTTTAATGTATTTAGAGAAGAACCCTCCTTTCTGGGAGAGAAAGATAAAAATCCACCCATCAGGTGGTGGGGCACTGGTCCTCCATTTAGCCCTTACCCTAGCCCCACCTCTGTCAAAGTCCTCCGGGCTTTCCAGAACCTCCTGCACAGTGTCTTCCCTCTGTTGGCTTTCAGTTATCTGTCTTCTGATGCCAAGAACCCCTTCCCACCTTTTATATTGGTCGCTGTGGATTTATACATGTTTTAATTCTTCTTTCCTTCCTTCCTTCCTTTTTCTTTCTTTCTAGAGAGAGAGAGAACATGAGTGGGGCTGGGGGAGTGGTTGGGCAGAGGGAGAAGCAGAGAAAATCTTCAGCAGGCTTCATGCCCAGCATGGAGCCCAGTGTGGGGCTCATCTCACAACCAAAACCTAGAGTCAGATACTAAGCCATCCAGGCACTCCTAATCCTTCCTTTCATATGCTAGGGAAGGCAGGAGGAAAAGAGTGAAACTCATCCCTGCCCACACTCTTAGGAACCAAGTGTTCTGTTTGTGACTCTGTGCCAAAGTTGTGTGTCTGCCCTGTTATAGGAGTAACCTGGACAAGCTCTACCATGGCCTGGAACTTGCCAAGAAGCAGCTGCAAGCCACGCAGCAGACCATTGCCAGCTGCCTTTGCACCAACCTTGTCATCTCCCAGGGGCCTTTCCTCTACTGCTCCCTCATGGAGGTCAGGCTTCCCAAAGACAGATGGGTCTCAGCACATGCCTACCAACAGCCCACTCTGACTATCTCTGTGTCCTCCCCGTGCAGGGCACTCCGGACATTGCGCTGTTTTCCAAACCGGCATCCCTGACCCTGCTCAGCAGACACCTGCTCAAGTCCTTCGTGTTTTCGGTGAGGAGCTGGGTGGATGGATGCCAGAAGGTAGAGACTCAGAGCTCTTGACCTCCCCGTCCCTGGGACAAGTACAAAGGGACCTCACAGAGGGTGTGGGGCTAGGGCTATGTTCAGCTCTGCCAGATCAAGGAAAGATGAAGTTGGCAGTAGCACAGACTCGCTTCCCAGCAAAAGTTTGTTTTCTGGCCTGGCTTTCCCTTTTCCATGTGCGGTTCCATCTTCTGTATGGCCTAACATCCTTCTTTTCTTGGCCAGGGACACCCCTCTCCGCCGGCCCAGCTAACATCAGAGCCTCACTCTGCTTCCTGGGTGAGGGTTTATGCTGGGAGCTACTTTAAACAAAATGTTTAATAGGAGGTTGATACCTCCTATAGCCAAACTGACCTCTAAAACAATTAGCTGATGATTATGTGAAGACAATCAAATGATGACAAAAGATGGACTAGGGACAAAACACGAGCTTGAGAGTCCTCTAGGCTCTGTTCAAATCTCAGCCTCCTCCTTTACCAGTTGGGTGACACAAGGTCAATTATTTGATCTCTGAGCCTCAGTTTCCTCATCTGGAAAATGGGTGAATCTTCCCACAGGACCCATCACTTATCAAACTTTTTTTTTAAGGTGTTATTTATTTCTTTATTTGAGAGAGAGAGCATGAGCGGCAGGGAGGAGCTGAGGTAGAAGCAGACTGCATGCTGAGCAGGGAGCTAGACACAGGGCTGATCCCAGGACTCTGGGATCATGACCTGAGCTAAAGGCAGATGCTTAACCCCACCCGCCACCCCTCAAACATTTCTTGAGCAACCCCCACCACCCAGGCTCTGATGTCATAGGATGACCAACTATCCTGGTTCATGCCCTGGGATGCCTCTTCAGTCCTGCACAGACCAGGATAACTGGTCACCTTTGTTGTAGCATGTGGGTGCAGTGGGTACAGCAGTGAAGGAAACACTTGAGTCTCTGTGTCAAGGGAGTATACATGCCGGCAGAGGGGACAAATGAGGAAAGATTTTGTGCAGTGTCAGATGGTGGCACACACCATAGACAAGCTGAAGCAGGATGAGAGGGAGGTTGGTTGGGGAAGGCCTCCGGGAGGAGGTGACAACTGGGTCAGGACCTAAAGGAGGTGAGGGAGGGAACCGCCAAGGGGTGTTGGCACAGAAGAATGCAGGGAACAGGGTGTCAAAGCCTGGGAGGTGGCTGCATGGGGACTTGAGACTCTCTGATGAGAGAAAGCCCCTGGAGGCTTTTGGGGAGTGTGTGGCTGGCCCTGTTAGGGCTCCTAGGTGCTGAGTGGAGCGATCGCTCTGTGAGGCCGTGATTAAGGGTACACTTTGCCTCCGCAGACAAAGAACCGGCGTTGCAAGCTGCTGCCCTTGGTGATGGCTGCACCCCTAAGTGTGGAGCAGGGCACTGTGACTGTGGTGGGCATCCCCCCAGAGACCGACGGCTCTGACAGAAAGAAGTGAGCCGGGTTTTGCATCTCTTGGGCATTGGGAGCCCCAGGGGTGTCACTGGCCTGTGGGCTCTGCGGAGTTAGGGGATCTTTGCCCTCAATGCCAAAGTAAGGACAGCCTCTTCCATCACGTGGCAGGACTTGGGGGTTTAGCTATGTGGGCTGCAGAGTTAGCCATTGAACTTCTACCTTACCCCTTGACTGGACTTTGGAATGCTTCTTGTTTGTTCAAGGCCTCCCTCCCAGGCAGCGGTGTCTGGCTCCCTGAGGAGGACCAACGTCAGACCACCCCCAGGAGAGGCTACACACCTACAGTGAGGTGTGATTAGGTGTCCCAGCTCTGTGTGGATGTGGGTAGGAACCCCAACCCTCTCTGGTCCTCAACCCTTTTCTCTGAGGAGCAGCTTATACTGAAAATCTGAGAGGTTTCAGGTCACCCACCCCAGAAATTAGGCTACACGGGCAAAGTTCCTCGAGAACAGCTCTGTGCGACGCCTTCGAAAACCTCATGAATGATTATTCACCAAGAGTGTTGTTTGGGCCTCACACTAACCCTTGAGGAGAGCTGGGCAGTGTCTCCCATCCCTAGCCCCACCACCTGGGTGAGTCAGATTCATTGCTCAGTGAATCCCAAATCCAGGCATTTGCTGAACACATTTTTAAAAATTTTTTTTATTTTTTAAAGATTCTATTTATTTATTTGAGACACAGAGTGAGTGAGAGAGAGAGAGAGACAGTACAAACTGGAGGAGGCACATAGGGAGTGGGAGAAGCAGGCTCCCCGCTGAGCAGGAAGCCTGATGTGGGACTTGATCCCAGGACCCTGGGGTCATGACCTGAGCTGAAGGCAGACACTCAACTGACAGAGGCACCCAGGCGTCCCTGCCAAACACATTTAAAAGTTCAGTTATAAGAGCTGGAATACGAGAAACTGTTTAGTGGTGTGTGGGGGATGTGCACCCCCAGATGACCTGCCTGCCAGAGTTTGCTACCCTGCTGGAAGCTGAGCTCACTTGTGCCCCCCGATGGTTTGGGCGGCGGGTAGAGGGTCCAGCTCCAGCCCCAGCAGAAGCTAACACAACGGCTTAGTCACTCAGACCGTGGGGTTGTGGCTGCTTGTCCTCCCTCAGCCTTTTCTTTATTTAGAATCTAGGAAACATTTTGGATTTCCGTCAGTGGTATAGTTCTGTTTTGTTTTCTCGCCAAGCATCAGCCCTCTGTGCACATTTTTACAAAAGTGATTTCTAACCATAGGAAGCCTGTTAAGTGGATGACAGTTTACCTGTCATCACCTATTGGACGTTCAGGCTGTTTCCGACTTTTTGTTATAGACAACATACCGGTGGGTTTGTGAATGCGTAGGCTCATCTTGTGCTTTTGAGAAGCTTTTCTCATTGTCTTCTCAATGTTTCCCCTACATCTGCTGGTCTAGGTTCTTTGCATCCTTCTGTAGCAAGGTCAGGTTTTCTCCTGCCCCCCTCCTATCCACACCTGGTTTTGACCTACAGACTGGACCCTGGGGGTTCCCTGGTTTTCCTTGCGGCTCCCTTCATGCTCTGTGGCCTTGTGACTTATCCCAGGGGCTAATGTCACCATCCTTGGGGGTCTTTGTGTCCCTGGCAGAGTCAGTACCCCAGGCCTGGTGCTCCCCAGCACATCCCAAGAGGTGACCTTGGTAAGATACTGACAGCTGGCAGCAAGACACCCTCATCCAGCCCCCTGGTGCGGTGGCTTGGGGAGCCAAGGACCACTCAGTGTCCTGTGCCTCTCAGTTTTCCCAGTTAGCTCTTACTGGCCTCTGCTGTGGAAGACACTGGTCTTGGATCCGGATCAGCCCTAGCCCTGCTCTTGTGAGCTTTGACCTCCTTCTGTGTCTGCAAAGGCCATTTAGTAGCAAGTTGGGAGAGACAATGGACTTTTTTAAGATAAGTACTTGCATGTTGCTGGGCAGCTTTCCAAAGCCATGCCGTGGGTCTTGGATTCATAGTCACACCAGGAGGAGCTGGCCAGGGGCTCTTGGGCTGGGTTCTCAAGGCAGCCAGCAAGCCCTTCCCCCACAGGCCACCACGGCCACCTGCGTCCTCTATCTAGCCATCGATTTGTTGCTCTACGTGGCTGTGCCAGTCAGTGGTTAGCTCTGCCTGCTGTGCCCAGTCCCATGTGAGAGCTACTCTGGGGACTGTGGGGGCTGGGAGCACATGCCCCTCCTCTGCCCATCCTCCCTGACCACAGCCAGCACAAGAGTCCTTTCCCCATGATGCTCTTCCTCCATGGCCAGCCCTTACTGCCTGCACAGTCCTGAGTCCCCCCTGGGTGGGTGTGTGCTCCTGGCCGGCTCCCTGCCCCACACCTTTGCACTCAGCAGCCCAACAGGCAGAACTGGTGGCCAGGGAGGAGTCTGGGCCAACTTCTGTTGTCTGTCCCAGCAATTTAGGAAGGTTCCTCACAGTGGGAGGGCCCCCAACATCCCTCTTATGTGTCTACAGCTTTTTTGGGCGGGCGTTTGAGAAGGCAGCAGAGAGCACCAACTCCCGGACACTACACAACCATTTTGACCTCTCAGGTAAGAGTCTGGGGAACTGGGGCCCTTACAAGGTCAGTGCTGGCCTTGAATCAGGGAAGCTGGCATTGACAGAAATACCATGTCAGCACCACTCTCGCTTTCCTGGAGGGAGCCCTGGGCCTGGCTGCTTCAGGCGGCTCACAGAGCTCTGGGATGCATAGGGCCCTGTGCCTCCTCTCTGGGCCCTGATGGGCAGCCAGGGGGAACAGGTGTTGTCCATAGAGTCATGGGCCTGGTTTTGACCTTATAGTCTAGCCCTTGAGAACACTTCCTGGAGGAGTCTGGAGGACTGTCACTAGAGCCCTCTGGGCCAGCCTCACGCTCCAGGGTCACCATTCCCTCCAAGGCTGTGCTGGTCACCACTGCAGGCCAGCAGCTCCTGTCTGTGTGGTCGTGAAGGATCCAGCATCAGGCTGCCATATGGTCCTGTGTGACCATCTGGGCACTGGCCCTGACCTAATGTTGCATGAGTCCAGGGAATGGAAGAGCCCAGTCCAGGTGGTGGCTGTGCAGGCTGGCCAGTGCTCCCCACAGCTTCTCCATAGCCCATTGTGGAACATGGGTTATACGGGGCCACATATGCTTTTTCTTCTAGCTGATAGATTTTTTTTTTAAGATTTTATTTATTTGACAGAGAGAGACACAGAGGAGAGGGAACACAAGCAGAGGGAGTGGGAGAGGGAGAGGCAGGCTTCCTTCCCAGCAGGGAGCCCAATGCAGGGCTCGTTCCTAGGACCCTGGGATCATGACAGGAGCCCAAGGCAAACACTTAACGACTTAGCTACCAAGGTGCCCCAGCTGATGGATTTTTAAGACCCGTCACCACTTTGTATCGGTGTGCTTGGGCTGCCCTAACAACATTACCAATAGATTAAGGGGTTTAAACAATAGAAATCTATTTCTCACCATCTGGAGGCTTGAAGTCCGAGATCAAGGTGTATACAGTGGCTGATTCTTCTGAGGCCTGAGGCCTCTCCTTAGCTTATAGATGGCCGTCTTCTGGCTATGTTTTCCCATGGCTGTCCCTCTGTGTCTGTGTCCTAATCTCTTCTTATAAGAACCCCAGTCAGATTGGATTAGGGCGCATCCCTGTGATTTTGTTTAAAGATCTTCAAAAGCCTCATCTCCAAATCCAGCATGTACTGCCTGAGGTGCTGGGGGTTAGGCCTTCTACACTTGAATTTCAGGAGAATATACCTCGGCCCATAATTCCCACCTGTTAGAAAGGACAGTTTCTTACGTCACATCGACCGATCTGTTACAGTGAGCCCCTGGCGTCAGAGACCCCATGTTCACCCCAGCTGCCTCGGCACCTAGAGCTGCTCCTTCATGCCAGGTCCACTCAGGCTGCAGCTTTGTGTTGGGTGGGTTCACCCCTGCGGCAACACCTCCATTCCTACTTCATGCCCGAGATGTGGGAGAAGCTGGTGCTGGCTGACCTGGAGGATGTCCCAGCTTCTCACAGGGAGAATTTGTGGGCTGGCAGTCGCTTGGCTTCCCATGGGGGAGGAGAGCTGGGGGAGAGGGGACTGCATAGCAGAGGGCAGGCAAGCACCCTCCTGAGTGGGCTGGGCCTGGTTTTGCGCTGTTTGAGAGGGCCCCCGGAAATGGGGGCAGTTCGTGTTGTGTTTCCCTTCTACAGAAGAGGACACTGAAGCAGAGAGACTGACCAGAGCAAAGCTGTAGGCTAGCCTCCTGCCGGACCTCAGGGCCTCCTGCAACGCACAATGGGGCAGGGAATTGTGTCCAGCGGGGCAGGAAGGCCTGTCTCTGCCTGGACCTGTTCTAAACCATCACATCCCTGTGTCTCCATTGACTGTCACTGCTGGTCCCCTAGCAGCCTGGAGGGTCCTCCCCACAGACTATAACCCCAGCCAGCCTCACCAACAGGGCAACCAGCCATTTCTGAGGACTAAATACAGAGGACAGAGAAATACAACCTCTGAGCTCAGAATATTCCAGGCCACTAAGGGGCTGAGTACATTTTGGAATGCGCCAGAGGGTGGTTCCCATCTTGGATAACCGGAAAGAGGGAGTTAATATACCCTGCCTTGTTTTTCCTACGGCGCCTCACTCTCAGCCCTACTTCTCCCCCTCACGAGCTGTTTTTCTTTCATTACTTCAGTAATTGAACTGAAAGCCGAAGACCGGAGCAAGTTTCTGGATGCGCTTGTTTCCCTCCTGTCCTGAGGGTGAGATGTGGGGGAGGGGTGGGATGCTGGAGGGTTCTGGTGGAGGGGAGTCCTGCTGCACAGCCGGCCTTGTTAAAGTGTAAAGAGAGCCCCCCCATTCCCTCCTTTTTCCCTCCTTAAGCCAAGGCTTCTTCTTGTGTTTCAGACCCAAGCAGGGTTCCTGAGGCGAAAATGGGGGCAACACCTTTTTCCCAAGGATGTCTGTCCCTGGGCTGGTGGCAGTGTCACAATGGGATATTACTAAGGGAGCTAATTTCATTAAGCTCCTTGGACCCCTTCAGCAAGAGCTGGCATTTACCCTCTCCTGACCGCACCATGGTCTGGGCATCAGTGAGGGACATGAAGGCCTCCTGGCACTGCTGGGGGAGAAGGTGACCCTTAGGGGTGGGGAGCCTCCTGGAGCTTGCCACCCTTTGCAGCCTTAGATCAGGCCCTGGGCTAGGGCCCACAGAGGCTTCTACCCAGGCTCTTGCGTGCTCGACTTGGGTGAAAACAAAGCTGTGGACAGCCACACGGCTGATAACTAGGAAATGTTGTCTGTGGGCCTTGCATGAGCGTGAGGCTGTCACCAGGCAGTTCATGACGATGCTCCCCAGCCAGGGCTCTTCCCAGTGCCACACATGCCAACTCTTTCTTGAAGAACCTCTTAGCACATGGGCCAGGCAGCTGCTCCGTCCCTAGGGCCCACTTCTCAGCCCAAGGCCCTCCACATTGCGGATGCCCAGACCCAGCCCTGCCTCTCCCTGAGCCCCGGGCTGGACTCACCGCTGAGGCAGACGGGCCTGTCAAGGCCCTGATGTAGAGGGTCCCCTCCCGCTCCCCCACCATCCCCTGTGAGCTGGAAGCTGTCGGGGGCAGATACTCTTCTCCTGCTGGGGCATCATTTGGCTCTGCTGAGGACAGTAGAGGGGACCTCAGGGACCCACAGTCCCTCTTTCAGGGTCTGCAAGGGTATATAGGGCTTGGGGTGGGGCTTTGGGCTCAGACCCATTGGGTCTTTAGCAGGGTGTGCTGGGTACCTAACTGGGCTCTGGCTGTTTCCTCAACTGAAAGGGGGCCAACACCCCATGGACAATGAGAGCCAAGCCTTAGGATGGGGGCAGGGAGTAAGTTTATGACCCACATCAAAGGTTACTGGCAGGGGCTCTCAGGGAGGCAACTGGTGCCTGTGGCTTCGCCCTTCCCTGTAGTCTGCTTAGTGATGACACCAGCACTGCTGTGTGTCCTGTCACCAAGACTGGGTGCAGGATGGGCTAGCCGGGCAGGGGGAGAAGGCTTGTGAGGACCCCCTGGGGCTGAGGTAGGGTCTGCAAGGGTGATAGGGTGGTGAAGGGCCATGAGGCCCTGAGGGTTCTCAAGCACGTGACAGCCTGGACCCAGCTGGAGGGGTGAAGTGAGGCTAGTGGGCACCTCTGTGGCTCTAGGGTGGCTCTCCTCCCAGGGTCACTACCTTTCTCCCCTGTGAGTGGTGGAGGCTACCCAGAAGCAAACCCATCAGGACAGAGAGAAGGCCTGGGCCATTTGTTTAATTCATAGGGCCATCAGAATTGTTGAAAATATACTTATTTTTTCTTTTTTTTCTTCTCTAGAGTTTGATCTCTGCAGACACGACTTCCTCCTTATTTATATTAACTGGATTTTATTTAGACTCTAAGTTATGGACATTGTTTTAGATGCAGGGACAGCTGGTTTTTAATGGAATAAAATGTTCATTTTAGTTTTGGTGTCTCAGTCTGGGCTGTGGTCATAGGGCCAGCACTTGTTTTTGTCCTGAGCTTTCTATGGATACAGAGGAGCCTTTTCCTGTGCCTGGGAGACCTCAAGGCCCAGCAGTAAATCAGCATGGGGGATGGCCTCCAGGCTCCCTGGAAAGCAGCAAATGGAGGCCGGGCAGCTCAACACCGGAGCTCCACATGGTTCTTGCACCAGCCACTGCCCAGCCATGCCAGCCGGTGCCCGGCTCTGCCCTCCCACCAACTTTTCCTGTCCTCCTGACCCTGGCAGCAGCTCAGGCCCACCATCCTGACTGTGCCTGCCTCCCAGGCCCTACTTCACGGCCATCATCTCACCCTTCCACATCTCCTGTCCCAGTACCCCACCCCCACCATCCCCACAGGTACATGGTCCGTATCCCCCCCCCCCACCCCGCCCAGGCTAATGGGACAGTTGGGCAGATAACAAGTACAAGGTCCCCACCCTTCCTGGCTGAGGGGCCCCGGACAGAGATAGCTTCACCACATCCTGATCATAGAAAGTTCAAACTGGACAGAACCACGGCAACTTCCAGAGTCTTCAGAATAGCAAGAGTTCTCAGGGGAGCTGTGCCATCAGCTGGATCCACTCTCTGACACGTCCCCAGAGCCCCTGCGAGAGTTGAGGGGGTCTGGAGGCAAAGAGGATGCCATTCCTGCCCTTTGGGGAGGAGGGAGCTGTTCACATAAGTGGCAGAGGCCATCTGGCTACTTTGCCTGGGAGAAGGGTGCTGGCGAAGCAGGCAGGCTGGAGCGACATGGCCACCTGGGTGTGGCACCTGGGGCCTTAGGCAGGAGGAGGCAGAGTGGTTTGGGTAGGCTTTAGCTGGTAGAAAATCCCAGAAATAGTGGCCTGGAACTGAGGTGACAGATTGGTGGAGACAGGTCACAGGGTGGCCCTTGGGAAGGGATAATGGGCACAGAGGGATTGGCTGCACTGGAGACCAGCTCCTCTTGCCTGACCTCTTGCAAATGGAATGTGCTCCTGGCCTTCCTGACATGAGTCAGCCAGCATCAGCTGGACTCCCCGGGCCCTTAAGCTGCCCACCTTGAGCATTTGCATCATTGGGACTGTACAGCTTCCCTTTGGAATCCTGCTGATTCCTGGGGCCTTAAGGAATTGGAGACCTCTGGGCTTGTGTGGGATGCAGCCTTGGTTCTGTGCTCCTGTCCAAACACTAGCCTGGCTGGCCCCAGGGCCTTTGTTCCAGCAGCCCCACCAAGGCCCCAGGATCACACACTTTTGCACTTGAGGACTGTTTGTGGGCCTTGTTGCACAGGCCTAAGGGGGGCTGCCATGGGGGGTGGCTGAAGGCCTCTGGGCAGTGAGACCCATCTTGCTGCAGCTCATCCCACTGCAAGGAGCTCAGGCTACCAGATATTTCGGCCTCCCTTGAAGTCTAGCTCCCTGGCTCTGCTGCAACTTCTGGGATTCAGGGCAGCATTTGGGCTCTTCCCCTTCCTCACAGTGTGGAACCTGGCCAGCCCTGGGTGACTCCTTGCCACTGGATTTGGCCCAAGCATTTCTGGACAGAGCCCCCAAGGCCAGGTTTGGGGGCAGATGCCAAGCCCTGCTGGCTGGGCGTGGAGCTCCTCCCTACAGGCCCAGGCCAGCACTGGCTCCCTGGGGTCGCCACTCACAGGAGAAAGGTTACGCAGGGCACTTCCAGCAGGGGCTGGCACAGAAGAGGTGCTAATGGTCAGCACAAGTCTGGGCTGGCCGCCAGGCCAGCAAAATGAGCACAGGCCCCGCACAGAGCTGTGCTGAGACTGGCAGAAGAGCCAGGACCAAGGGGCTGGAACCCTGCCCGGTCACTCTAAGCAACCTGCACAAGTGCCTCCTTCCCATAGCAACGTGCTTGCAGTCTTGCTGCTAGCTCCGGTGGAGCCCAACACACATCCTGGATTCGCCCCTGTTCCTGCTGCACTGTTGGCCGGAAGGGCCCAGTCAGTGCTTTACAGCTGTCTGGCCATTTGGTGCGATCCACAGATTGGCAAGACTTGAGAGGGCAGTGGGAAAACACCCAACCTGTGGGGCATGGAGCCAGCCTCTTAAAACCAGCAGCCTGGCAGCCCACCCTCGACTTCCTGCATCCAAAGACCCCACACTGGCTCGGGGGTGGGGAGTGGATTTCCAACCTGCATCCTCTCCCGGGGTCTGCATCGTCCTCTCCCCAGGCTCTTCTGACTACAGATCTCCCCTTCCTGGGTTGCCGAAGACTGTCGCTGTGCTTCCCACCCAGTAGAAAGGTGCCTGGGTGGCAGGGAGGAATGGGTCAGGCCACGGATCTTCTGGAACACGGGCAGTGCTGGGAGGTCTCAGAAAAGGCCTTTCAGGGAGCAGTTGGTGGGCGGGTGGATGAAGGGGGCTGCTGGGCATGAGTAGTGACTGGAAAGAACAGGACACAGGTGGGAGGGTATTCAAACCATTTACTAAGCAAATTCTTACCCTCCCCACAAGCTGCAAAGGAGGGCAGGGCCCCAGCTACACACTCAGGATCTGGTGCCCATAAGCATCTCCTGGGGAGCTGCCGGGGTGAGGCAGGGAGATCCAAGCCAAGTCTTTTAGTCCCCCTGGGTTCAGGCCCCCACTGTTGGGGGAGAGGCGAGTTGTATACATCCCTCCGGCAGCCCAGGCTGGGGTCCCTGCGATCTCTGTCTGCCCTCCTGGAATCCGCAGGAGCTGCTAGTAAGGATGACGGCATCCAAGACCCTGAGGGTCCGGGAGGGAACTGGCATTTCAGTCCATTGTCCACTCAACCAAAGGGACCCGCGCCCCACCCACATCGGAGTAAGCTCTGCGCACAGAAAAAGAAACCGAGCAAGTCCTCTCAAGTGTGTGGCTCCTGTTCAGAGCAGGGCGCGGCCCAGGACCCGGCTAGTTGCTATTGGAGAGAACGGGCTGCGGGCGGGAGCAGGGTCTCGGTCGGTCGGTGTGCCACGTCCAGGCGCAGAACCGGCCATTCCGCGGAGACCGCGCGGGGCGGCCTCGCCTCGGATGCCGTCCATGCGGGGCTCCCCTAGCCAGTTGTCCGGCTCGTGCGAGGGGCCCCGCCGAGTCCGGCTCCCTCAGACGTAGTTCTTCTTGTCATAGTCGCCGGTGGCCGTGGGCCGCCGCGACGCGGAGTACTTGACCGGGAAGCTGAAGTCGGGGCGGCCGGTGCAGACCCATGCACCGCAGCACACTAGGCCGCCGCCACACATGAGCAGCGCGGAAGCCGCCCAGCCGATGTACAGCGCCGCGCCCAACTCGTACTTCTGCGACATGGGCACCGCCGGGTCGTAGAACTCGCGGACCACGATGTTGGCGAACCAGCAGAGCGGCACGAGCGCCAGCAGCCCGCAGAGCGCGTAGAGCGCGCCGCCGGTGAGGGCCACCCGCGCCTTGGCCGGCCCGGGGGCCACGCAGGTGGTGCACTGCGCGCCCGCCAGGGTCACGAAGAGCGCGACGAGCGCCAGCAGCACCGCGCCCACGGTGAGTGCCCGCGCCGCCTGCACCTCGGTGTTCAGTGCCAGCACCGAGTCGTACACCTTGCACTGCATGTGCCCGGTGCTCTGCACCACGCACGACATCCACAGCCCCTTCCAGGTGGTCTGCGCCGTCACGATGTTGTGGTCCAGGAAGGCAGTCACCTGCCACATGGGGAGCCCGCACGCCAGGATCAGGCCCACCCAGCCCACCAGGCACAGCACCAGGCCGAGGATCTCCAGCGCCGCCGACCCCATGGCTGGAGGCGAGACGGGCGCCCGACGGCCCCCGGGCCTCCGGGCAGGGCGCGGCGGTTCCTCGGTGGAGCGGCCTGGCGCCCTGAACCGGCTCTGGTGCCTTTGCGCCCGGGCGCTCGGCTCACCGCCTCCTATCTGCGGTCCAGGAGAGTCTGCAGCACAGCCTGGGATCTGCGGGTGCTTGTGGGGGGCTTCCCATTTGAAGGTTCGGGGGCGGACTCTGCCCCGCGGCCCGGCCCCTGGTCCCCGAGCAGCCAATCCGCGCGCCGGCCGTCGGCCCTTAACCAATCACAGGCGCCCCCGGCAGCTGGAGTTAGGAAAACCATTGCCCTTGGGGGGTAGCGGAGGGCGCCGGGACATCTCCCTGCCCGGCAGCCGCCCGCGATCCCTTCACCCGCTGTTGTCCAGAGCTCGTTCCAGACTGACTTGAGATTGCTAAGCGCGCACTCCCCGGGCCACCTTTCTGTGTCCCAACCTCTCCATTTCAGGAGCCTCATGACTGTACCAGCTTCCCCCGCTACCTCCCGGAGTGAGTGAAGGTCTCTACCGCCCAGGCCAGCTCCGCTCTTGCCTGGCCAAGGTCTGCGGGAGGCCCCACCATCACCGTCGCGCAGAGGTTTGCGTGAGGGACTCTTGGGCCCCCTTTCCTGGGTTAGCCAAGCGCAGCTCGGCCTATTACTACAGGAATCTCGCCCTGGGGTCCAATCCCATCCCTGACCCTTTCACCACGCCCTTAATGCGCGGTTTCCCGCTCAGTCCTGGCATTGTGTCTCTCAGAGACCAAGGGGCCGGCTGTTTGGGTCAGGCTGGAATCTCCAGCCCTATGTCCTGACCAGCGCCAGTGCCCAGCGGGTCGCCGCCTAGCTGGGGCCTGAGGCCCCAACAGGAAGCAGGTGGAACAGGGACCTTACCACCACCTCCGGAGACCCTCACTCTGCCCCTGCCGCCGGGATTTCCCAGACCTCTCAACCTCTGCACTGGTCGCTCCTCTTCCTGAGATGCTTCCCATCCCCCATCCTTTGAGGCCCAGCTCAGGCGACACCACTTCGGGAAGTCCCCAGTGTTCTCCAGTCACTCTACAAGCAGGCTGTCCTCCTAGGAGCAGTCCTTGGCCCCAGGCTACCCGCGCCCTCAGAGAGGAGAAACACAAAGGGACACAGAGGTGCTGTGCTCTGCCCTCCCACCGGTGGAGGTGCCCTGGCACCCCAGGCCCCAGGCCACCCTCCGGAAGGCAACTTGGAGTTTCCTGGCCAGGAGGAAGAGCCCCCATCCTCGCTAAAGGGGGGAGGCTCGGGATTTCCGGGCATTCTTCTGCACAATGGCCCAGCCGTTTCTCGAAAGGCCCGCTGGGATGGACATTGGGCCCCCCTGAGACTCAGGTGGGGGCACCAGACCCTGCAGCCCAGAACCCCATGGGGGCACCAGCCCTGTTCTGGCAACTCCCTCCCCACTCCCCATCAGCCCTTTTGTTTCCAGCAAAGTCTGTACTTGGTCTTGGACTGAGGTGGCTGGGACCCTCATTCTTTCTTCTGGTCCAGGGTGCTTGGCTCACTCAGCTGGACAGGGCCCTCCACAGAGAAAGCCTCGAGGTCAGCCACAGCCTAGGAGTTTTGCTAAATCTGGCCATCCTGGGGCCTGATTCCTTCTCCCTCTGCATATAGCTCTGAGATAAGGCCAATACCCTGTTCATCCCGCATGGGGAATTACCCAAGGCAAGTTTGCAGGTCCGTGAGTGTGAAGGTCAGGGGAGTGAGGAAGTTTTACCGCTTTCCTCACCCTCCAGCCTCCTTGGTCCCTGCATGGGTTACGGCTCTGTGGGCCACTGGCTCTTCCCAGCCATCCCCTCACTGCTTCCCTCCTGCTGCAAACTCCTCGGCCAGCCCCCTCCACATTCCCAATTTCGCCTCCTCCTGTCCTCTCCAGGGAGCTCAGCTGTACCACGCACCCCACCCTCCCAATACTACTCCCTCCTGGCCCAAGTCCAGGGACCTTGCCCAAGGTCTCCCATCATACTCCACACTGCTCTCGTCCTGGGTTGACTCCTATAGCCTCCTCAGGCCAGCTGGGCCCCATCCTTGCCCACTCAGGCTGTTCTCCTCAAGGCAGGGAGGCCATGCTGGCAGGCCCCTCTCCTGAGGCCCTTCTGCCCGAAATCCACATCATGGCTCACACTGCCCATGGACAAAGTGCTGGGTCCTGGGAGCTGCCCAGGGTGACGTCCTCCTGCCTGCCTGCCTGTCTGCCTTGGGCCTGACCAGTCCAAGAGCACACTCTCTGTGCTCTATCTAGATTTGCCTTTCTTTGGGCCCTCAGGCTGGTCTGGCTCTCACCACGGCCTCTTAGGCCTGCAGTGTGTCCCTCAGGTAGAGGCTGCTCTTGTAAGTTGTGCTGCTGAGATCAGCTGCTCTTGGAAGCCTTTCTGCCTCTATCTCCCAGCCTTGCTCCCTGAGGCCCAAGTTGGAAGTATCCATCCACTTACTGGATTTCCCCATCACTACCCAGGACTGAGCTTCCTTGCAGGGGCCCTCTTTATGCATCTCTCTCTGCTGAGGGGCTTCCTGTGAATCATGGCCGACCTCTGGCCACGCCACCCCTTCTAGCCAGCTTGGAGCTGCAGCCAGCACGAGGATCTCCCCCTTTGCCTGCCTACCTGCCCCTCCCTCTCCACCACCTTGGGCCTATCCTAGGGCTCACCCCCAGCCTGGCACCCCAGGGTGGCCCCAGTGAGCCTCTATCTCTTTGCAGACAGCTTCACAGTATTTTGGGGACTTGATGGAAAGGCCTCCATTTCCACTTATCCCCATCAGATTTCTGTCCCAACACAATTGTATTGGTTGTGGCCAGGCCTACCATGGAACCAGAGTCCCCTCAGAGAGGCCCAGCCCGGACCTAGGAAGGACATGAGATGTGCCTGCCCTCCCTTCTATTCATGGTGGTCTCCTGACCACCTGCTTCGCACTGAGCTCTGTCTCTGGGTGGAGGACACACCCAGCAAGCTCCTGCCCTCAACCTGTAATTGGGTAGGGCCCTTTCAGGTGTGCCCATGGCCATGGGCTAGAGAGATGGCAGTGTCATGCAGAGGGATAGAGTCCTCTCTAAGGAGTTAAGAGTTCAGCCAAGATCTAGGAAAGAAGTTCCATTCGCGAGTCCAGAGGTGGGAAGGGGCACAGTGACTGGGGCGCCCAAAAAGCTCCATGAGACAAGGACAAAAAAGTGGGCAAGGGTCTGCTGGTGAGGTCAGAGGGGTCTAGGGCTAGGCAGGGTCATGACTCTTTGATCTCTGGAGAGGGGCTCCCAGGCCAGCAAGCCAGCCAAGGCCACCTGCTCATCTGCCGCTATTGTTCTGCTTTCCCAGGGGAAGTGCGGCAGGATCTCATTAATTGTGTGAGGGAAAGGCCTGAATCAGCAGAAAAGCCAAGTTTATCTTGAGCAGCTGCCGACTGACCCTGTGCCAGTGTGATCCAGTGACCTTCCAAGGACAATCTAAATTTAGGCTCCAGATTCCTGGCGATTGGGGTTAGGGAAGCTCCTAGTAGCCAATTTCAATTCAGAGGAAGTGAAAAACAACGTTCCTTCTATCTTTTGGCTTCAAAACAGTTAAGGATGTTTTCCTCTAGTGGAGCAGAAGTCTGTGGAGTCTCTGATCACACAGCTCCCCCACCGGTGCCCTTTCTTGGTAGCTGCCCAGAGGCAGCATGAATCCTCAGATCACTTGGCCCTGCTCTGGGGGCCTAGAAGGGGAACAGGGCCTTGCAATGATGTGCAAAACACCTTTTGACAAACAGCCAATGAATTCACAATTCAGACTAGTGAATTGATCTCTCCTTGCCTTAGTTTCCGCATTGGTAACAAAGCCCTCCACAATGGAGGCTGCAAGTTTGGAGGGGGGGCCATCACCTGTCCCTGGCCCTCTGCTGCCATTCCTGAGCACACTATGGGGTCCTGAGATGTTCTCTCTGACTCCCTTGACCTTTGCAGCTCATCTGACTTCAATCCTCAGAGCAGGTGCCACTGGTTGTTTGTCCAAATTGGAAGACATTGTGCCTTAAACTTTTCCAGTGGGTAGAGGAGTGAGGGGAATGGAGCTCTGGTTGACAGAGACCTAGGGTCTTATAGGTCCCTCATACCTGCAAGGACTATAACAGATGGTAGTCTCTGCATAATCCAGGACACCTTTGGGAGTCTGGAGGAGGTCAGCCAATGGCAATAGTGTCCTCAGGGGCAAAAAGTGGTCCTCCACCCCACTCCCACTCCTCACCCCTCATATCTGCCTTGGTTCCATGGCCCCCCTGTCTACCTTCTCTCTCTAAACCCCTTCCTTCTCTGATTATTTCCTTCTTTGCATGCTGCACTTTGCAACAATTTTAGATTCTTTCCACTTAAAACCATAAAGTGATTCTAGATTCTCTTTTCATTTAGCATCATATTATAAACATGTCTCCTCTTGTTAAAAACACTCTCATGGGGGCACCTGGGCGACTCAGTAATTTGAGCCTTTGACTCTTGATCTCAGCTCAGGTTTAGATCTCAAGGTGGTGGGTTTGAGCTCCTCATTGGACTCCACGCTGGACATGGAGCCTACTTAAACAAAACAAAACGCCCTCATAATTACTATTGTTTCCAATTGCCTGGAAGATGGCCTCAGGGTTTGGATGGAGGTAAAATGGAATCTACCTCCACCATTCACAGGGGTGGGATGTGACTAGAGCAATGTATTCTGAGATTCTGTAAAATGGGGATGATAATGGACTTAACACCAAAGGGTTGTCAAGGAACTTAGTAGATAGCATTCCCTGGATCAAGGTGAATGATGAACTAACATTAATGATGATGATTAATTATACAACCATCCTTCAAGACATACTTTGATGAAAGATGATTTTTCTGTTATCAATAACACTGCTACCAAAGTAAGCCTTGGTATTTTGGATGATTTCCTCAGGAAAAATTCCTTAAAGAATTTCAGCTCACATCCAGAAGGTTGTATCACAGAAACCTCTTATCTGAGTATGTGTTTTCATTGCCTGTCACCAGCATTGGATAGTCACAGTTTTAAAACTATACTTCTTAACCCACTGAGCCACCCAGGCGCCCCTCAAAACTATACTTCTTGAGTAGGTAGAAAATAGTATCTTTGACTCTCACTTCTCTGAACAGTAATGTGGTTAAAATTGTTTTCAACTATTTTATTTCCTCTTTGGTGAATTGTCTGTGTACCTGCATAAATATAGAGCATTGATGTTTTTCTCACTTTATATGTTAGAAACATTACTGATTTTTTTCAGGATGTTATAAAAATTGGAACTTTTGAGTATTTAAATCTATTAAGGCTTTCCCTATGTGACTTGTATCTTTATTTTTAACTGTTAAAAAGCCCTTCTGTATAAAGAAGATAAAAATTATTTTTTTTTACAGTTTTCTACTTTTCCTCATACCAAGGAGGGCTTCCATTCTGACAAAGATGGATGGGACTAAACAGATTAGAGTTCTGCTCAACAGCAAAATGGAGGGGATAGAGGAAAGAATAAATAAATTTGAAGATAGAACAAGAGGATTATTTCATCAGAACAAGAGAGAGAATGTGGAAAAATTAAAAAAAAGAAAAGAAAAGAACAAAGCCTTGGGGAAATGTTATATGATAACTAAAGATTTAACATCCATGTTATTGTAGTCCCAAAAGGAAAAGAAAGAGGGCAGGGATTAAAAAAAAGCATTCAAAGAATTAAAAACTGAAAATTTCCTAAATTTAGCAGACACAGCAAAAACAAAAAATCCTGCAGATTCAAGATGTTGCCTGAATCCCAAATAGGATAAATCCAAAGAAACTGACACCAAGACCCATCATAATTAATTTTCTGAAAACTAAAGTCAAAGAAAAATATTGTGAAGAAGCAGAGAAAAAGGACACCTCACCTATAGGGGAAAAACAAATCAAATGACAAAATTTCTCATCAGAACCATGGAAAACAGAGGAAGTAGCACTTCTTTTTTTAAGCGTTGGAAGAAAAAAATGTCAGTGCAAAATTCTATATCTGAATAGATTCTTCAAGAATACAAGGAAAATAAATATATTCTCAGATGAGGGAAAATTAAGAAATTTATCACCAGCAGATGTACCCTAAAAGAATGGCTAAAGGATGTTCTTTAGGCAGAAAGGAAATGATAAAAGGAGGAGTCTTGAAATAGCAAGAAAGAAGAACGTGGTAAACAAAATCCTGATGAATATAACAGATTCCCTCTCCTCTTGAGTTTGCTAAGTGCTATTTGATGCTTGAAGCAAAAATTATTGCACTCCCTAAAATGGTTCTCAGTCTATGTAGAGGACATATCTAAGATAATTATACCATAACTGGGGAAGGGTAAAGGGACCTAAAGGGAGGTAGGTTTCTACACTTCATTCTAACTGGTAAATATTGACACCAGTAGACTTTGATGAGTTATGTGTAGTTAATGTAATCCTAGATCAACCATTAAAAAGCTATACAAAAAGATACACTCAAAACTACTAAGGTAATTCAAAATGGAATTCAAAAAGATGTTTAAGTAAACCACAGGAAGGCAGGAAAAAATAAACAGAGAAACAGAGAGTGCAAACAGGAACAAAAATCAAGTGGCAGACTTAAGCTTTACCATATCAATGATTACATTATTTTAGATGTATATGGTCTAATAACAAACAACAGATAATGGTAGAGTAGACAAAAATATATAACCTAGATATATGATACTTAAAACTAGATCACTTTAAATACAATGCCATGCATAGGCTGAAAAAGACGCACCGAGTATTAAGATGTACTAAGTAGAGTGGCTGTAGTAGTGTCACATAAAGTAGACTTCCTAAGAAAATTACTAGGAACAGAAGAAAACATTATTTAGTCATAAAAAGGGTCAATCCATCATGAAGACATAGCAATCACAAATGCATATACACTAAACAAAAGAGCTGGAAAGTAATGTGAAATGATAAAACTGAGTGGAGAATTACACAAATTGACAATTATAGTTGAAGCTTCAATACTCAATTGCTCAATTAATTAATTAATTAATACTCAATTTCAATTAAATTAATTAATTTAATTTTAATTTTAATTTCTCTAATGGATAGTGATTTGAACATCTTTTCATTTGCTCGCTTGCCATCTTTTTGATGAAATGTTTCTGCGTGGTTTTGCCCCATTTCTAATTGGATTGCTTGTTTTTTTAATGCTGAATTTTTAGAGTTCTTCTATGTTATGGGTATTAGTCTTTTGTTGAATATGTGGAATGCAAATATTTTCTCCCAGCATGTAGCTTGTTTTCTCATTCTTTTAAAAGTATCTCATGAAGAAAAAATTAACTTTGGTAAAGTTAATTGATCAATTTCTCCATTTATGAGCATGCTTTTTGTATCATGGCTATGTCTCAAAGACTTTCTCCTGAGTCACCTTCTAAAAGTTCTTGAGTTTTACATTTTACAATTAAAACAGGATTCATTTTTATATTTTTTTAATACTGTGAGGTTTAGATTAAGAGGTTTTTCCCCCCTTTTGATATCCAATTGCTTTAGCATATTGTTGAAAAGATTATCCTTCCCCCATTGCGTTTCTTTTTATTTTATTGTGGTAAAACTTGTATTACATAAAACTTCTTGTTTTAACAATGTTTGCATTTCAGTGATATTAAGTGCACTCACATTGGTTTTTTTTTTTTAATTTTATTTATTTACTTGAGAGAGAGAGTGAGAGAGAGAGAGAGAGAGCACGAGAGGCAAGAGGGTCAGAGGGAGAAGCAGACTGCCTGCTGAGCAGGGACCCCAATGTTGGACTCAATCCCAGGACTCAAGGATCATGACCCAGGCTGAAGGCAGTCGCTTAACCAACTGAGCCACGCAGGAGCCCTACATGCACATTTTTGACAACCATCACCACCATCCATCTCCAGAACTTTTCATCCTCCCAAACTGAAACTTTGTCCCCATTAAACCACAACTCTCCATTCTCTCCTCCCCCAGCCCATGGCAACCACCATTCTACTTTGTCTCTATGAATTTGATTATTCTAGGTACCTCATGTTAATGGAATCATACAATATTCTTCCTTGCGTGTTTAGCTTGGTTCACTTAGCATAATAACCTCAAGGTCCATCCATGTTGTAGCATGTGTCAGAATTTTCTTCCATTTTAAAAACTATACTATATTATTTAAAAATAATACTCCATTTTATGGATAAATGACTTTCGCTTGTTTATCCATTCATCCATTAGTGGACATTTGGGTTATCTCCACCTTTTGGCTGTTGTGAATAATGCTGCTATGAGTATTAGTGTACAAATATCTGTTCAAGGTTCTGCTTTCAATTCTTTTGGGCCATTACTTTTGCATGCTTGTCAAAAATCAGTTGTGTGGATCTCAAGGGTATTAAGTGAAGAAAGCCAACGCCAATTGGCTACATACTCTATGATTCCATTTCTATAAAATGACAGAATTATGGAGATAGAAACAGATTTGTGTTTCCTAGGGGTTAGGAATTGTGGCAGAGGCAGAATGTGGATATGGTTATAAAGGGATAGTACAAGGCAGATCTTCATGGTGGTGGAGTAGTCTATATTTGATTATAGCAGTGGTTACATGAATCTACACGTTTGAGAAATTACATGTGTAGAATTACATATACACATCATGTAAACCTAGTGATATAGAATTAGACACACACATTGTACCAGTGTCAAATTCCTTTAATAAAATTTTTATTTACTTATTTGACAAAGAGACAGCAAAAGAGGGAACACAAGCAGGGGGAGTGGGAGAGGTAGAAGCAGGCTCCCCACTGAGCAGGGGACCCCAGTATAGGACTCGATCCCAGGACCCTGGGATCGTGACCTGAGCCGAAGGGTAACACTTAGCCACTGAGCCACTCAGGCACCCCTAATGTCAAATTCCTGATTTCGATAATGCACTATAATTATACAAAATGTAATCACCAAGAATAACTGGATAAGGGTACATAGGATGTTTTTATATTATACTTGTAGTTTCTTGTGAATCTGTAATTCATTCAAAATAAAATTTTTAAAAAATCAAAATGAAGATTTTTTTTTTCAAGCATAGAAGAAATGACAGAATTCTTTACCAACAGACCAGCACTACAAAAGATATTAAAGGAAGTCCTTTAGGCACAAAGTAAATGATACCAGATAGGAATGAGAACATACACAGAAGAATAAAGAGCTCCAGAAATGGTAAATATGGGAGTCAATTTAACAAATTTTAAATTATTTTTAAAACCTCTTTTAAAATACTTAATTTTTAACACAAAATTTATAACAATGTATTGTGAGGATGGACTGGTAAAATGGATGGCAATATTTGCACAAAGGCTGAGCACTTATGATGATGATGAGAATGATGATGATTAAAGTATAGTTGACATACAATGTTACATTAGTTTCAGGGGTACTGTGTAGTGATTTGACAAATCTGTATATTATGCTATGCCTCCATAAGTGCAGCTACCATCTGTCACCATACAAGCTGAATATATTATTGTAAGGTCTATAAAGTATATGTGAAATCATATGCTATTATGTGATAGGTTAAAAATCTCTACTAGAAATAAAAAAAGCAACCGCTAAAAAAAAAAATGAAACAGACCAAAGAGATATACTTAATAAGCAAAGGAGATAAAATGGAATCTTAAAAGATACTTAACCCAAAAAGACAAAAAAAAAATAGGAAAAGGAGAACAAGTAAGAGATGAGATGAGTTTAAAAAATAGCAAGCTGATGGATTTAATCCCAACCATCTTAATAATCACATTTAATATTAATGGTCTAAATATCCCAATTAAAAGACAAAGATTGTCTGATTGGATTTAAAAAGCCACATCCAACTATATGCCTGCCTACAAGAAATTCATTCTAAATAGAAAGATACAAATAGGTCAAAGTACAAGGATGCTTTGGGTCTGAACAAGATGGCATAGACTCATCTCTCCCCACTCCTTTCCACTAAGTACAATGACAAACCGTGGAAATAATTCAAAGGTCAGTCAAAGAAGAGCTCTGAAAGGTGGTAAGAAGAAAGTGAACTGGTTTGGGGCTCCAGAGCTGAAAGAGCAACATAATGGTAAGAGACTGTAAGTCTTCCACCCACCAGGAGAAGGTGACACACATCTGGTGTCTCCCAACCCCCAACATAGCAACAGAAGACACTCAAGGCCTGCTCACTTCCCTGGAGGTAATGGGAAGCTCTCTGACAACACCTAGCACACTCATAGCACCATCAAAGAGAAGAGGCCATGGGGAGAGCTCTCTTTCTCTGCCAAAAGATACAGGGTAGCTGGGGGTCACTGGCAAGTGTGACTCTGCCACAACAAGTGGCCTGGCCTGGGAAGCATCTTTGAGTATGTCTTATAGTGGCACAGGGGAGAAAATCTCCGATTTTGAATTCATTTATTTAAAGCAACACCAAGCCAATGAAAAAGTCTTACGCTCCACCACCCCCCACCCCCAGAATCTCACTATACAAGGATCAGACTTGAGAGAATTTAGGAGGAAGGCTGCCTGGGGTCTGAGAAGGGGTTGTGGGCCCCAGAGTTGGAGTGACCCACACCATATAGGAATGAACTGGAATGGAAGCCAGGGAGAATGTACACGAACAAGGTAACAAGGTAATCAACAGAGCTGATTTTGTTTTCTTTAATTTTGTCTCTTCTGTTAAATTTTCTAGGATCCATGTGAACTATGTGTACACTGAGGCAATGAATACCAACAAGAGGCAGGGAAGCCCATGGTTAGAGCCCAGGTTCTGTGGCTGGGCTGTCTGCACCTAAATCCTCCCACTAGGTAACTGCATGCTAGGTGGGTGTACCAGTTCACTCAGCTACAAGGTGGAAAGGTAAGGACAGCTTCCTTTTGGGATATGGTAAGGATTAAATCAGCGTATGGATTAAAGTGCTTAGAGCAGTAATGGCCCATAAGAAGTGCCTACATTTTAGGGTTACAATTTTTTTTCCACTAGATTCATTCCTGGATTATTATTTTTTAAAAATTTTTAAGGATTTATTTATTTATTTATATTTGGCAGAGAGAGACATAGTGAGAGAGGGAACACAAGCAGAGGGAAAGGGAGAAGCAGGCTTTCTGCTGAGCAGGGAGCCTAAGGCGGGGCTTCATCCAAGGACCCTGGGATCATGACCTGAGCCAAAGGCAGATGCTTAATGACTGAGCCACCCAGACACCCCAATATTTTTATATATTTATTTGAGGGGGGGGAGCATGTGTGAGTGGGGGGAGGAGCAGAGGGACAGGGACAAGCAGACTCTGAGCTGAGCACGGAGCTTGAGCCCACAGCCCTGAGATGATGATCTGAGCCAAAATCAAGAGTTGGATGCTTGACCAACTGAGCCACCCAGGTACCCTCATTTCTGGATTTTTAAATATTTTGCCACTATTTTAGATTGTATCTTTTTAAAATTGTATTTTCTAAGAGATTTTTGCCAATATATAGAAATGCGAAAGAATTTTGCCTCTAATCCAGCAAACTTATTTAATTCCAACAACTTACTTGCAGATGTTTTTGGGTTTCCATATAATCACATCTGCAAATGAGTTTTGTGTTTTTCTTCTTTTTTTGGTTTTGTTTTTGAAAGAGATAGTGTGTGCAGGCAGAGTGGGGGAAGGGGCAGAGAGAGAGAGAGAGAGAATCTTAAGCAGGCTCCATGCTGGGCACAAGACACGGGGCTAGATCTCACAGCCCCGAGATCATGACCTGAGCTGACATCACGAGCTGGACACTTAGCCGGCTGAGCCACTCAGGTGCCCCTGTAATTATCTTGGTAAATCCAGTCCCTTTTATTTCTTTATCTTGTTTCACGCCCCTGGTTAGGATGTCCAATAGCTCATCTAGAAAAGTCCTCATTGTGCAGCACCTAGGTGGCTCAGGTTTACCATTAATTTTTTTTCCTTGTCCTATTCTTGCTAAGTTTGTATACTAGGGATATATTCATCTTATAAAAATGAGTTAAAAACATTTCTTATTTTTCTATTCTCTGAAATAGTTTGTACAAGATTAAAATTATGTTTCTTGAAAGTTAGAATTTGCATGTAAAGCTACTGAAACATTTAGGGAAGAGGATTAGTTTTTATTTATTTATTTATTTGTAAAGATTTAATTTATTTATTTGATAAAGAGAGAGACAACAAGAGAGGGAATACAAGCAGGGGGAGCAGGAGACGGAAGAACAGGCTTCCCAACAAGCAGGGAGCCCGATGCAGTGCTCGATCCCAGGACCCCAGGATCATGACCCCAGCCAAAGACAGACGCCTAATGACTGAGCCACAGGGGTAGTTTTTAAGTTACTGATTACATTTCATTAATTGTAGGACAAATCTGGTTTTTTATTTCTTTTGGATTCCATTCTGGAAAGCTATTTTCCAAGAAATTACTCAGTTCATGTTTTCAAATTTGTTTCCATACACTTGACAAATAGCTCCTTATATTTTTGTTTACTTGTTGGAAGCATTTGTGGTTAAGTCTCCCTCCCTCCCTCCCTCCCTCCCTCCCTTCCTTCCTTCCTTCCTTCCTTTCTTCCTTCCTAAAAAAGATTTTATTTATTTGACAGAGAGAGACATCGAGAGAGGGATCATAAGCAGGCGGAGTGGGATAGGGAGAAGCAGGCTTTCTGCTGAGCAGCGAGCCTGGTGCAGGGCTTCATCCCAGGACCCTGAGATCATGACCTGAGACAAAGGCAGTTGCTTAACCGACTGAGGCACCCAGGCGCCCCTAAGTCTCCTTTTCTTTTCTATTGTGTTTTGTTGTTGTTGTTATTTGCACTTTTTCTTCTTCTTGTTAATATTACCAGAAGCTTGGCTTTATATTTGTATTCCTAACAAATCAACTTTGGGCTTTGCTGCCTTAAATTGCATTTCATCTGATACTGACACAGCTCAAGTTCACTCTTGGCTAGTCTTTGCATGGTGTATCTTTCTCTCCCTTGACCTTCAATATTATATTTGTTTCAGGAGGATCTCCTATAATTGCAGAAAGCTGGATTGTTTTTTGTATAATGTGGCAATCTTTTTCTGTATCTGGAGCATTAGGTCTTTTTCCATTTTTTGTGATTACAGGTATATTTGGATTTATTTGTAACAACTTATGTCCACATCCCCCTCTCTACTCCTCCTTTCTGTCTTCTTTTGGATTGTTTTTGTATTTTTCTTATTTTTTCCCCTTGTGTTTGTTTACAAATGGACCTTCCTTGCCTATTTCAGAGGTCACCTTCTAAATCAAATAACCTCCAACATTAATATCTCTGTTCTCCTCCCACCAACACCAAAACCTTAGAATGTTTCAACCCATTTACCTGCTACCAGCTCTCATGCTATTGTCCCTGCTGCCCTGTGATTGTTTCATACACTCAGGACTGGCATGCAGGGTCCACCCGAAGGGCTGGGAGAGGATCCCCCCCACCTCCTCAGACAGTGGCCGCACCCAGCTCACCAGACGGAGAGCCAGAGCAGGAAGCAGCTGTAAACACAGGCTGGGTACCCACAGTGTTCCCAGGAGCTGGCTCTCAGATCCTATCTCGTTACTCCCCTTGCCTTTGTCAAGCTCCCAGGACTTGGCATCTAGGCCAGCATTTTGCCCAAACAAGGAGTGAGTCAGAACTAGACATCCAGGGCCAGGCTGACCATGCCAAGGACATGGGGACACTCTCCCAGCCTGCCGCCTTCCCAGGACTGGAGAGGATACGGTGCCTCCCAGCCTGCCCACTTGCCTGCCTTCCCAGGGAGACTAGCAGGGCCTGAAGCATGCAAACTTATCCCTTATCTGCCCTTGCTTGCCCCCTGGAGACACCCCCTTTCTCTTCACACTCTCACCAAAGAGGTAGAGCTGGAGATTGACCTCGGCTGGGCCTGATCCCTGTAGCACTTGCTGGCTGAACTCAGACTATGACTTCTCCTGCTCTCATTCCAGACCCCATAGACAGAGTGACAGTGGGTGCAGAAGTGCTAGGCCGAGGAGACCAGCCACCTGTCTGAGAGGCTGGGAGGTTGTAGAGAAAAATTGCTCTCTCCATGGGTTTAGAGGAATGAGTAGGAGTTCTCCAGGATGGAGAAGGGAACAGGCTTTCTGAGAAAGGGGAGACCCTGGGACAGAAAAATGACAAGCACCAGTAGGATGGGCTAGGGGAAACAGTAGTAGAACAATGGAAGAACCAGTGTGCTGGGCTTGGCCTGGGTCGTGCCTGGAAGAGAGCTCAAAGGAGCAAAATCGAGGTTCCACCTTTCCAGAAACTGCCGTTCTACAGTAGTCACATGGCCACATCTAGATGCCAGAAAAGGTGAAATGTAGTCTTTCAGCTGGGTGGACACAAACTCAGCAGGCCTCTTATTTCCAGGGGGCAGGGACTGCCCCCAGTTCATGGTGGGCTCTCAGGGCTCACCAAGCTCAGGACAAGAGTAAGTCAGAGACCCTGGGCTGAGGGTGGGGTTCAAGACAGCAGCCAGAACCCACCGACAGACTCCCCTCTCTCCCATTATAGAATATCTCATTGTGAACTACACTAACCATATTGAGGGCTGATAAACCCATGGAAAATAATTTAAAATTCCATCATTGGGGGCTGCCTGGGTGGCTCAGTGGGTTGAGCCTCTGCCTTCGGCTCAGGTCATGATCTCAGGGTCCTGGAATCGAGTCCCATGTTGGACTCTCTGCTAGAGCCTGCTTCCTCCTCCCCCCACCCCTCTCTGCTTGCCTCTCTGCCTACTTGTGATCTCTCTCTGTCAAATAAATAAAATCTTAAAAAAAAAAATAAAATTCCATCATTGGACCAGAAATTTTGAGAGACTTTGAAGAATTTTTGGAAGACAGGAAGGAGATAGGATCAGATGGAGGGATTAACTGCAATGGAGGTAAGTATGAACCCTAGGGGCAGACGAGGAGCCATGAGCCGGGAGAGAGGGCTGCAGCTTCCAGGTGTATCCCTGGGAGCCACTTTGTCCTGGGAGGGCCTCCCCAGGTGGGCTGTGGCCTGGGAGGATGCAGGCCTGCACCTGTGCAAACGCCAGCCTGCCACTGAGCAGCTGCCAGGAAAACAAACAAACAAACAAACAAATAAACAAAATGAAAAAACAAGCGGGGTCAGTTAAATGTCTCCTGGCCCCCTTGGGGTGTCAGAGAGGAGGTGAAGAAACAGGCGCTCTCACACACTTGATGGGGTTGCGAGCTGGTATAACCACTTCAGAAAAGAGTTTGCTGTTCTCTCAAAAAGTTGACTGAGCATCTCTCCCGTGAGCAGAGAAAGAAGTGCTCATGGACACTGGGGTACAAGCACAAGAATGTCCTTAGCAACATTGTTTTTATTAGCCCCACACTGGAGTGTCCCTAGATGTCCATCCACAGGAGGGATAAATATGGTGGCATATCCACCTGGGGGAACAGTATGCAGCCCTGAAAACTTAGCAACACTCAACTTGTGGCAATGGTGGGTAAGAGATAAAAGATCTCCAAATTATAAGTTGTATGATTTGGTAGCAGACTGTATTTTCCAAAGATGCCATAAACACAGAGCTATCCAAAGACGTTGTTTATATGTTCTGTTCTTTTTAAAATTTAGGTTAATTTTTAAAAATATTGTGGTAAAAAAACCACAAAATTTACCATCTTAAATTTTGGGGTATGCATTTCAGCAAAGTTAAGTATATTCACCACCATCACCACCATCCATTTCCAGAACTTTTTCATCTTCTCAAACTGAAACTCTATACCTATAAAACATGACTCCCCATTCCCTCCCCTCTCTTCTGTCTCTATGAATATGACTACTCCAGGTCCCTCATATACATGGAGTCTGACAGTATTTGGCCTTTTGTGACTGGCTTAGTTCACATAGCGTAGTATCTTCAAGGTTCATCCATGCTGTAGCCCATGTCAGAATTTCCTTCCTCTTTACAGATGGATAATATTCCAGTGTATAGAGGGACTCTTTTTTGTTCATCCATTCATCAATGGACACTTGGGTTGCCTCCATCTTTTGGCTATTCAATATACCACTATGCACATGCAGGTACATGAACATGATCATCTTGTAGGTTGTTGATTTCCCTCCCCTAAGCCTTGTCATTGTAATATGGGGGTTTGTGTTTCTTCCCCTAGGATCTGGGAGGGGCATAACAAGAATGATGGTGTATGCCTTCCAGGCTAGGTCCTAAAGGGTTATACAGCTCCCTCCCAGTCCCCTTCAGCAGCCCCTTCTTGGAGCCCAGGCACTGTGTAGTGAGCAAGCTTAGACTGGACAAAGAGGCCACGTGTGGATGGTCCAGCCAACAGCTAGCACTGACTGCCAGAGACAGAGCAGAGGAGTTCCAAATGTGCCCCTTGTCCCCATGACCATATACAAGGCCTTGAGCAGGAATCGCCCACCCTGAGCCCAACCAGCACAAGCTCTTGAGAGAAAATAATAGAATTATCCTTGTTTCAAGTCCTTGAGGTTTGGGGAATTTGCTCTGCAGGAATAGATAACCAGATTTTACTTCTATAAATTTAAAAGCACGCAGAATTAAACCACGTTGTATAGGAATACATATGTGTGTGGTGAAACTATAAGGAACAAAGAAACAGTTACCATGAAAGTGAGGATAGTCTTTACTTCTGGGGAAAGGTGAGTAGAAGGACTTACAGAGATCCTGCGGTGATAGCTAGGGAGTGACTACATGAATGTTTGCTTTCTAATAATAATTTGTGAAGCTGTTTATGTTGAAGGTTATCTTTCACAATAAAAAAGCAAAATTTTTTAAAGAAAGGCAAAAAGAAAGTAAGATTCTCTGGGCTTGGATGATGTGGGGCATAGACCCCTCCAGTAGCCCCCACCACACATCTTACAGAACAGCTTGGCCCTGGACAGGACCCCTGCACCCCACAGCCACCCTCCCATATGGATGCAAGCCCTTGGGAGCAGCAGACCAGCATGATCATGAGGGAAACCCATGCCAGCCACTGCAATGACTGTACGGCCAATCGGGAAGTCTGATGGAAGCCAGCTAATGAGAGAACAAAGGCAAACACTGGAAACCTTGACAACATGAAATATGGTAAAGTCACTAATCTACTTGCAATCTCTATGAATTAGTCAGTTATGGACATTTCATGTAAGTGGTATTTAATATGTGGCCTTTGGTGTCTGGCTTCTTTCACTTAGCATTGTGTTTTTCTAGGTTCATCCACATTGTAGCCTTTATTTCATCTTCTCAAACTGAAACTCTATACCTATAAAACATGACTCCCCATTCCCTCCCCTCTCTTCTGTCTCTATGAATACGACTACTCCAGGTCCCTCATATACATGGAGTCTGACAGTATTTGGCCTTTTGTGACTGGCTTAGTTCATGTAACGTACTACGTCAGTATTTTATTTCTTTTTATGGCTGAAAACCAGTCTACCATATGGATATAAAGTTCTCCCTTCTCCGGGGGGATATGTTCCCAGACCCGCTGTGGATGCCTGAAACTGTGGAAAATACCTAATCCTATATATACTATGTTTCTTCCTCTACATACCTACCTACCTATGATAAAGTTTAATTTATAAATTAGGTGCAGTGAGAGATTAACAACAGTAACTAAAAATATAACAATTCTAACAATATACTATAATAAAGGTTATGTGAATGTGGTCTCTCTTTCCAAATATTGGACTATGCTCACCCTTTCTCTTCTTGTGATGATGTGAGATGAGAAAATGCCTATGTGATGAGATCAAGGGAAGTGAATGACGTAGGCATTGTGATGTAAGTTAGGCTACTACTAACCTTCTGACACTATTGTTTCCAGACTGCACGTGACCATGGTAACTGAAACCACAGATAATGGAGAACTAACTACTATACTGCATTTTGTTACCCATTCATCCATTGAGGGACATTTGGTTTATTTACACTTCTAAGCTGTTTTTATTTTTATTTTATCTTTTTTAAAGATTTTATTTATTTATTTGAAGATTTTATTTATTTATTTGACAGACAGAGATCACAAGTAGGCAGAGAGAGAGGAGGAAGCAGGCTCCCCGCTGAGCAGAAAGCCCAATGCGGGGCTCGAACCCAGGACCCTGGGATCATGACCTGAGCCGAAGGCAGAGGCTTAACCCACTGAGCCACCCAGGCACCCCTAAGCTGTTTTTAATAAAACTACTATGAACATTTATGTACAAGTTTTTTTGTGTGGACATAGATTTTCATTTCTCTCAAATAACTAGACAAGAAATTGTTGGGCTGTATGGTACTTATATATTTAACTTTTTAAGGAACTGCTAAACTTTTCCATAGCAGCTGTATCATTTGGCACTCTCACCAGCTATGTATTCAATTGCTCTACATCTTCACCAACTCTTGTTACTGTCGTTACTTTTTTATTAAACCCAGTCAAGTGTGTGAAGTGGTATCTCATGGCTTTGACTTGCATTTCCCTGATGACTCATGATATTGAGCATCTTTTCATGTGCTTATTGGCCATATGTATATCTTTTTTGGAGAACTGTCCATTCAAATCCCTTGCCCATTTAAAAATTGAGTTGTCTTTTTTGTGTGTGTGCTGAATTGTAAGTATATTTATTCTATATACTAAGAGTATATATATTCTATATACTCAATACTTACCAGATAGAGGATTTAGAAATATTTTTTCCTATTCTGTGAGTTGTCCTTTTACCTTTTTTTTTGATAATGCTCTTTTTCTTTTAAGATTAGAAAAAAAAATTTTTTAAGTAATCTCTATACCCAACATAGGGCTTGAACTCATAACCCCGAGATTAAGAGTTGCATGCTCTACTGACCGAGATAGTCAGGTGCCTCAGACAATGTCCTTTGGTGCACAAAAGCTTTTAACTTTGGTGAAGTGAAATTTATGTATTTTTTTCTTTGATTGCTTTGATTGTGTTTTTGGTGCCATATCTAAGAAGCTATTGTCTACTCTTAACACGCAGATTTTCACCCATGTTTTCATCCAAGGGGGTTTTGTTTTTAGCTTTTACATTAGGTATGTAGTCTATTTTTGGTTAATTTGCATATATGATATGAGGTGGGGTCCAAATTCATCCTTTGGTATGTGGATATCCAGTTGTTTCAGCATCACTTGTTAAGAAGTCTCTTCTTTCCCCCATTGCAAGCCTTGTCAAAAACCAATTGACCATAAATGTATGGATCTATTTTTGTATTTTCAACTCTGTTCCATTGGTCTATATGTCTAAATGCCAGTACCACACAGCCCTGATAACTGTAGTTTTTTATTAAGTTTTCGAATCACAAAGTGTGAGTCTTCTAACATTGTTCAAGATTGTTTTGGCTTTTGTGTATCCCTTTGAAGTTCTAAATGAATTTTTAGAATCAGCTTTTTTTTTAATTTTTAAAGGCAGAGTTTGGATAGGAGTGCACTGAATCTCAAGGTCAATTTGGAGAGTACTGCCATCTTGATATGGTCTTCTAGTCTATGAACACAGATCTTTCCATTTTCTTTCAACAACATTTTATACTTTTCAGTGTATAATATTTGCACTTTTTTGGTTTAATTCATTCCTAAGTATTTTTATTCTTTTCAACACTATTGTAAATGGAATTGTTTTCTTTAAAAAAAATATTTTATTTATTTATTTGTCAGAGAAAGAGAGAGAGAACACAGGCAGGGGGAGCAGCAAGCAGAGGGAGAAGCAGGCTCCCCACTGAGCAAGGAGTTTGTTGTGGGTCTCGATCCTAGGACCCTGGGATCATGACATGAGCCAAAGGTAAATGCTTAACTGACTGAGCCACCCAAGCATCCCTGGAATAGTTTTCTTTCTTTTTTTAAACTTTTTTTTATGATGTATTATTAGCTCCAGGGGTACAGGTCTGTGAATCGCCAGGTTTACACACTTCACAGCACTCACCATAGCACATACCTTCCCCAATGTTCATAACCCCACCACCCTCTCCCTCCCTCCCTCCCCACAACAACCCTCAGTTTGTTTTGTGAGATTAAGAGTCTCCTATGGTTTGTCTCCCTCCCAATCCCATCTTGTTTCATTTATTCTTTTCCTACCCCCCACACCCCCACGTTGCCTCTCAACTTCCTCATATCAGGGAGATTGTATGATAATTGTCTTTCTCTGATTGACTTATTTTGCTAAGCATAATACCCTCTAGTTCCGTCTACGTCATCGCAAATGGCAAGATTTCATTTCTTTTGATGGCTGCATAGTATTCCGTTATATATATATATATATATATATATATATATATATATATATATATTTATATATAAATAATCTCACATCTTCTTTATCCATTCATCTGTTGATGAACATCTAGGTTCTTCCCACAGTTTGGCTATTGTGGACATTGCTGCTATAAACATTCAGGTGCACATGCCCCTTCAGATCACTACATTTGTATCTTTAGGGTAAATACCCAGTAGAGCAATTGCTGGATCGTAGGGTAGCTCTATTTTCAACTTTTTGAGGAACCTCCATGCTATTTTCCAGAGTGGCTGCACCAGCTTGCATTCCCATCAACAGTGTGGAATTGTTTTCTTAATTTCACTTTCAGATTGCTCATTGCTAGTGTATAAAAGTGTAACTGATTTTGTATATTGATCTTGTATCCTGCAACTTTACAGAAAAAAAATATTTTTTGAAGCTTCTTAGGATGTTCTATATACAAGATAATGTCATCTGTAAATATAGTTCTACCTCTTCCTTTCCGATCTGGATGCCTGTATTTCTTTTACTGTCTAATTGTCCTGCCTACAATCCCCAGTACAGTGTTAAACAGAGGTAGGAGACTGGGCATCCTTGTCTTACTCCTGATCTTAGGGGGAAAGTGTTTAGTCTTTAACCATTAAATATAATGTTAGCTCTGGGTTTTTCATAGATACCCCTTATCAGATTGAGAAGTTTTTCTTCTTGTCCTGGTTTGTTACATGTTTTTGTCATGGAAGGGTGTTTGGCTTTGTAAATGTTTTCTCTGTGTCTATTGAGATGATCATGTGTTTTCCCCCCTTGGTATATTGTATTGACTGGTTTTTGTATGTTAACCCAAATTTGAATTGCTGGGATGAATCCCACTTGTTTGTGGTGCGTAATCCATTTTAATATGCTGTTGGATTCAGTTTGCTAGTATTTTGTTGAGGATTTTTGCATCTACATTCATAAGAAGTACCAATCTGTATTTTTCTTGTGCTGTCTTTGTCTTTGGTGTCAGGATAACACAATTTCATAGAATGAGTTAGGAAGTGTTTCCTCTTCTATTTTTTGGATTGATGTTAATTTTTCTTTAAACATTTGATAGAATTCATTAGAGGAATCATCTGACCCTGAGTTTATCTCTGTTAGACATTTCTTGATTACTAAACTAAAATTCATCAAATTTGGGAAGAGTTCAGTCTTGATGTTTTAGCAGAATCAGCCTTTTTTCTTTTTTTTTTTTGTTTTTTTTTTAAAGATTTTATTTATTTATTTGAGAGAGAGAGACAGTGAGAGAGAGCATGAGCGAAGAGAAGGTCAGAGAGCGAAGCAGACTCCCCATGGAGCTGGGAGCCTGATGTGGGACTCGATCCCGGGACTCCAGGATCACGCCCTGAGCCGAAGGCAGTCGTCCAACTAACTGAGCCACCCAGGCTTTTTGATATATAACACTTTACATTTCTAATTTAAGGTTTTTTTCATAGAAGTATTTTTTTTTAATTTTTTAAAGATTTTGAGAGAACGTGAGTGTGAGAGAGAACACAAGCAGGGGGAGGGGCAGAGGGAGAAGAAGGCCCCCTGCTTTCTGTTGAGCAGAGAGTCCGATGTGAGGCTCTAATCCCAGAAACCTGGAATCATGAACTGAGCCAAAGACAGATGTCTAACCGACCGAACCACCAAGTGCCCCTCACTGAAGTATAGTTAACACACGATGTTACATTAGTTCCAGGGGCACAACATAGTGATTCAACTTCTCTGTATGTTATGCTGTGATCACAAGTGTAGTGACCATCTGTCACCAAACAGCACTATTACAACACCATTGACTGTATTCCTTATGCTGTACGTTTCATCCTTGTGACTTATTCATCCGATCCGTCATTTTTCTGGAATAATTTTTTCCCAGGTTGCTGCAAGCCTTTGGTTAATGTTCTGAAGTAAAAAAAAAAAAAGTTGATCCTGAAATTTTCTGCCCATATTTTCATTGTTTTACAATGGAGTGGAGTGGAGAGTTCCTTACTTCTCCATTTTTGCAGATGTCACTCCTTAGTTGGGTATCTGATAGAGAAAAGCATCCAAATTGATGAGATGTTTTTAGTTATAGAGGTAGGCATTAGAATGATGGTTCTCAAACTGTAATGTACAGAAGAATTAAGTAGAGATGATGATAAAAATGCACATTCCTAGGTCCCATCACACACTGAAATAATTTTCTCCAGGGGCCTGGGAGTTTGCATTTTTGGCAGGTACTCAGTGGACCCTTTGACAGCACTGGATTTGAAGAATGAAAAGTAAAAATAAGCAGAGGTCGTGTAAATGTGTTCATTTCACATTTTTTTCATAGATCACGGCCAAGAGAAACTGTATACAGTTGAGAAATGAAGACATGGGTGTACATGGTAGAGTTAGGGAGGTAACCATAGTAAGAACTGGAAACAGAAATGCTGAAGAAAGGTGGACTTCAGGGAGGGGACTGGAGTGAGACAGAGCAAGTTTGACTTTTTTCTTTATGGTTTGAACTTTCTTTTTCAAATGCAACTGTGATCTTTATAATAAAACAGATGAAAACAAAAGCAACAGGGAAATCAGTAGAAGGGGGCTACTGGCCAATAACTCGGGCTTGGCTTCTTGGTACCCCGGCTGCCCAGTCCTTCCCACCACCTCTTGGCCAGTGGCTGTGGCTGCACTGTGCACCCTGGCACCTTGAGCAGAGTGCCCCAAAGTAGGGCTCCTCTCTTTTAGCGTGGACCATGCCCTCACTGCTTCCCTCCAGAGACGAAGGTGCTGGCAACAGTGTGGCGACAAGTTGAGGAGAAGGCTGTAATCCAAGGAAGCCTGAGTTACGACCTGGAGTCATAGATGCTGCAAAGGGCCAACCCAAGGTCACACTGTGACCCAATCCTTCCCAGAAACAGTAGTCTTTTGGGGCTTAAAAACATAAGCATGAAATCAAAAACAAACTTTGCCTGGAAGCTGCCGTGGGCAGTTGGCTTAGCTTACACCATGGATTCACCAGCCAACTGTTTGAGAGGCCTGGGCAGGGGGCCACCTGACAGGATATGCTGGGGAGCCAAGCAGGGATGGCTGCTCCTGGGGAAGGGATGGGCGATGACAGCCGTTCCCCTGCACAGTGGAGGGATGTGGCTCCCCCAGCGCCCTTGCTCTGCAGGGCTGTTTTCAGGGTGAAGGTTATCTAGACTGTCCAGCCGAAAGCCCTCCGGTCCAAAGCAAATGCCAGAGACTCGCTGTCCTTTCCACGGTGGAGGTATTTCTCCTTTCCCAAACATCCTGTGCTAGCGTGGGAAACACCTCCAAACAGAAACGTCAAAAAGCTTCTCTTTTTGATGGAGTCGGCGGTCCATTCAGGAGCAGAGGTGGGGAGGGAAGATAGAAGGTGCGACTGGGCTCAGAGCCTTCTGAAACCCCTCAGCCAGGGTGATGCTATGCTCTGAGGAGGTAAGCAATAGACTTGAGGATTTAGTGTTTGGGGTTTCCCACAGTGCCATGAGAAGTCAGGCAGAATCCCTGTAGAAGAGAAGCAGCAGAACATGAGCTAAGCCTAGCAGCCGGGCAAGCTCCAGGTGAAGGAAGGCAGAGGAGCATTTCTACTTTAAGGGGCAGGAAGGTGCAATGACATAACGTGGCTTCCCACTCGGACCAACATTGACTCTTGCTCTACAGGCCTCTTGAAATGAGCTCAGGGAAGCTGGGGGAACCCTAGAGGCATCACCATATATGACCCCACCTAAGAAGTCCCTGACACCTTCCAGTCCACAAGGTAAACACTATTTTTTTTTTAAAGAATTAAACTCTAAAAAAATTTTTTTTATTTATTTAGGGCACTTGGGTGGCTCAGTCACTTAAGTGCCTTCAGTTCAGGTCATGGTCCCAGGGTCCTGGGATCAAGTCCCACACTGGGCTCCCTGATCAGCAGGGAGTCAGCTTCTCCCTCTCCCTCTGCACCTGCCCCTGGCTCATGCTCTTTCTAACATGCTCTCTCTCTCAAATAAATAAATAAAATCTTGTTTAAAAATTATAGTTTATTTAAGTAATTTCTACACCCAACATGGGGCTTGAACTCTCAAGATCCTGAGGTCAAGAGTTGCATGCTCTTCTAACTGAGCCAGCCAGGCAGTACACCACCCCTCCACTGCGTGTGTGTGTGTGTGTGTGTGTGTGTGTGTGTTTAAGGTAGGCTATGTGCTCAGTGTGGATCTTGAATGCATGACTCTGAGATCATGAGTCATAAGCTCTACTCACTCAGCCGGGTGCCTCAACACTATGCGTTTTGAAAAGAATTCATGTTTATGTTGGTGTTATTTTTTCTGTTCTCAGTCTTGACTTTGAGGATGGTGAGAACCAGCTCTGGCTCTTCCTCAGTTCTTGGCCAGTTGTGGTTGGCATCTTCTACCTTCTACTTCTTTACCTACCTGCCATATGGACCTACAGGTGTGTCCAGGGTGTCGTCAGCACAATGCCAAAACCCATCTGAGCTGACTGGCTAGTGACTTACTGATGACAATAGCCACCAGCATACTCACCTTGCACTGCTGTGTGCCAGGGACTGTTCCAAGTGATGGATCTACATGATTCTCTGATTCTGCTCCCAATTTTGACATGTAGGACTTTCCCCACCACTAAGCAATTCTCCTGGGTGTCCTACAATTTAACTCAATTCTGACACTATCTACCTGGGGATAGCATCAGATTCCACAGACTGGGGGCTCAGTCCTGTAAGACTGCCCTCACCTTAGATGCCAGTCCCAAGGCCAGGTGGTCACCTGTGCTTCTTGACCCACTGGCTATAAATCAGAACTTCCCATGACCCCCTCCTGAGGTTTGATAATTTCACTGGAGTGGCTCACTGAACTCAAAGAAACATTATACTTACTAGATTACCAGTTTAATATAAAAGGATATAAATCAGGAACAGCTATATGGAAGAGATGCACAGAGCACAGTCTGGGGGAAGGGTGTGGAGTTTCCATGCCCTCTGAATATATGATGTTCCCCAAATCTCCTTGTGTTCACCAACCCCAAAGCTTATAGAATCCTGTCTTTCAGGGGTTTTGTGGTAGTTTTATGTCATAGACACAACTGATGAAATCATTGCCTATTGGTGACTGAACTCAGTCTCTAGACCTGCTACCCTACCCAGAGGGCAGGGGCATGGAGCTGAAATCTCCAAACCTCTAATTACAAGCTTGGTTCCCCTGGCAACCAGCTCTCAACCCTAGGTGCTTCCAAAAGTCAACTCAATAACATAAGAAAAGACACCTTTACTACTCTTCTCATTTATGAAATTCCAAGAGCCTTAGAAGCTCTGTACCAGGAGCAGGACAAAGACCAAATAAATATTTATTATCAATCACAATATCACAGACTCTAACCCTTGCGTGCAGCTGTCAGTACACCCACCGAGAGGAAGACACAGTGGCACATCACTGGGCTAGGGACTGGCACAGTCGGGATCTAACCAGGCCATCACTCTTGGCCACTTGTTATTCTGACCCTCCATGAGTCCACAAGAACATGACTGCTCATCTCTTTAGCCATGAGGCCCCACAAAACATCAGACACTTAACCCAGTGTTTGCTAAACTGAAGAGTGGAAATGAGTTTCCACAAACCTACATAAAATAGACTGTTACTATAATGGCAAGGGATGTAAGTAAAATTAACAGAAGGATATCAACATATCCTCCAGAGCCACAATAAAACAAATGATGACAAGTGCTGGAATCCAGGTGACCAGCTACAACCTTCATATCATAAGTGGAGGGTTGCATAAAGATTTGCAAACAGTGTGTACTCTGTAGAGCTGGGAAAATTTTTCACTTTTTCCATTCTAGGTTCATTGGCTGGTCTACTAATTAAGCTGATATAAGACAGATTCACAGAAGAAAAACCAACTTAATTTCATACATACAGGACCTCCAAAAGCATGAGACTCAAGGGCAAGTTGTATGGTTGAGGCTTATTTACCACCATGAGCTAAAGAATGGGATAGGGGCCTGGCTGCAGGTCAGACTGTGCTCAGAATCAGGCTCCCAAACTCCTGATTTCTTGAAAAACTCTTCACTTGTAATGTCCGGAACATGGCACTCTCCTGGTTCTCTCCAGCTTGACATCTCCAATCCCCAGCAGGATCCATTCCCATTCTTGTTCCCAAAGGACTATGATGGTTCTCATGTACCAGTGCTCCCAAGGACAAGGACTCTTTTACAGACAACATTTGGGAGAGTGCTCCCTGTTATAGCAGTTACACTTTCAGTACCTGCTGATCAAGAAAATACATAATGACGGGGCAACTGGGTGGCTCAGTCGTTGAGCCTCTGTCTTTGGCCCAGGTCGTGGTCCCAGAGTCCTGGGATCAAGCCCTACATCGGGCTCCCTGCTCAGTGGGGAGCCTGCTTCTCCCTCTCCTACTCCTCCTTCTTGTGTTTCCTCTCTCCCTGTATCTCTCTCTGTAAAGTGAATAAATAAAATCTTAAAAACAAAACAAAATACATAAAACAAAAAAGAAAATACATAATGACAAAGGTATGAGTTCAGTAATATTTTAAGTGATTTTGTATTTTATTAACAGCAATAGCAGCTACATACACTTGAAAAATATCATCAAAAAGAAAACTACAGGTCTAAAATGGAGTCACTTATGCTAGACCATGTCACCAAAGCCAGACTTAAATACCTAATCTAATTGCAGCTTCAACTTCCCCCTGAAGAGGACTAGTCTTAGTCTTAACTAGTCTATCAGGAATTTTCTGGTCAATACCAATAAGGAAACCAGTCCCTTGGGCTCTATCCATTCCTCAAAGGAAAATGAGGTTATCCAACTATTTTCCTATTTTCCCTAAAGGAAGGTGACCTCACTCAAAATAATCCTTTTTTCTGTTTATGACTTCCTTGTCCTGACTTTAAAAACCTTTCCCTTTCTGTGACCCTTTGGAGTCCCTCTACTTGCTAGATGAGATGCTGCTCAATTAATGAATCATTTAATAACGCCAATTAGATCTTTAAAATCTACTCCAGTGAATCTGGTTTAACAATACAGTTAACATGAGTCACACATCATATGTTCTGTAGTTTTATTAACAACATGTGCAATCAAATGACTGAAATATCTCATCACAGGAGGTATATAAAATTGCTTTCTTTGGTTGTTGCCTTCAATCAATCCTTGTCATATTTCCCACATTGCCTCTTAATCATATTTTGGGCAGAAAATATAACTTTCCAATGCTTAGCAATTATTCAAAGTCCAGCCAGTTCAACCTCAAATACAAGTTAAACCTTTGCCCACCCTCATTGCCAGCTGGGTTTATGGCTTTAGGACCTTAAGAGGAAGGGTGGGATGTAGCTATCTCTTGATTACCCATCTCCCCCTCCCCCTCCCCCTCCTTAGGATCTTACTTCTCTGATATTGGGTTACGGAGAATGAAGTAGGGAAAAGAGTTAAGATCTCTCTACCTAAAGGGCCCACTGGTTATAGTTTCCTCTCTGGCCAACACTAACCGGCCTTTTTTTTTTTTTTTTTTTTTTTTTTAATTCAGGTATACTTTGTAGCAAAGCCCATCCATTTTAAGAACATAATTCAACGGGTTTTGACAGAAGAAGTCCCGTATCCACCACAATTATGATATAGAACATTCCCCTCACCCGCAGAGTTCACCTTGTGTTCCTTTGTAGAGAATTCTCTCCTGGTTCACAACCCCTAACAGCTGCTCTGCTTTTTTGTCACTATAGTTTTGCCTTTGGAACTTCATTGATAATGAAAGTATGTAGCCTTTTGGTGTCTGGCTTCTTCCACCTAGACTATCAAATTTCAGACTCATGCATGTTCTTGCATGTATCAGTAGTTCTGTTTTGAAGAATATCCCATTGTGTGGATCTCTCACAATGTGCTTACCTATTCACTAATTGATAACATTTAGTTTGTTTCTAGCTTTTCAGTAGTAATATTGCTTCTGTGAAGAGCTTAGTACAAGTCTAGCATGGATGTTTTCATCTCTATTGGGTAAAGGAGGGGTAGGAGTTTTGCTGGGTTGAATGGTTAAATGTATGGCAACTTTATAAGAAACCACCAAAATGTTTCCAAATTGATTTTACTATTTGCACTCTTACCAACAATGTACTAGAATTCTTGTTGCTCAAAAACCTCATCAACACTTGATGTTCCCAGTCTTTTTTAATTGTGGGCATTAGAATAGATGTGTAGAGATTTAGTGAGTGGTGTCTCACTGTGCCTTTGTGTTTCCCTAATGATCCTTCATGTGTTTGCCATCTGTACAACTTCTTTGTCGGCCTATCTGTTCTATTTACAGTTTTATTACAAGGTTGAGTGAGTTCTTCCTGTCTTCTGTATAGAATCCATTGATTTTTGTTTTGACTTCCTCTGAGTCTGTAGCTTGCCTTTCGTTTTAATGGGTCTTTTAAAAAATTACTTTTCTTCAGGTTTATTGATGTTTAATTTGCATAAGTAACACTCACCCTTTTTAGGTTAACATTTCTACAAAATCTACCAACACAATCAAGATACGGAATATTCCATCACTTTCCCCAAACTCCCCTGTACTCTCTTCTGGTAGATCTGGTTCTACAGCCCTTTAATTCTTTTTATATGTCCGGTATTGTCTTTACTGTGTGGGATACTAAACACCTCTGGGTCATCTTTGTGCCCTGACTCATAAATTCTAGGGTAACAGGAAAAGGTCCATTAAACATCCTGTTACACACAACTCTAATAAAAAACAGTAATAATAACACCCACATGCTCATATACTGCTTGCTAGGCACCACTCTCTTTCTCTTTTACGAATTCACTAGATCTTTACAATAAACTACCCTGTGAATTCGATCCCTAACCCCCTTTCCCAGCTGAGGAAACCGAGGCACAGAAGAGATAAGGTAGACTGGCCAATCTCTCAGGGCTAGTGAGTCACAGAGCTGCAATTAGACTCAGGGACTCTGGCTCAAATGCACAATGCCAGGCGCCATCTGTGCTGCCTTCCACGTGGGAGAGACAAAGCTGACGTTTCCGCCAGCAGGTACACATCTCAGCTGGTCTCTCTGCTTTGGCGGCGAAGGAGGAGGAGGAGCCCTGAGCAGCGTGACCCCCAGGAGCTCAGCCCACTTCCCGCTCCGCAGCACGCTCATCTCCCGCCCTCTGTCCAGTACCCCAATCCGGCGGGCGCTTACGGCGCCCTCGCCTGCCCCACCCCCGCAGATCCACAGCCGTCCCCTGCCGGGTAGAGGACGAGAGCACAGCGATCGCGCCGGCCTCTCCCGCCTCCTGGAACCCCGGTATTTCCCGGACCGGGGGCCAGTTCCCGACGATGTCGGTGGCACAAGACAACAGGCCGCCGCCGCAGAGCCCGGGGCTCGTGCCAGAGCGGCGGTTGCGCATGCGCAAGGCGTGCGTGGCGGCGCGTGCACGGACGCGCGGCGGGTGGTGGGGAGCAGCGCATGCGCGCGGGGCGCGGCCAGAGGCTGGAGGTATCCCCAGATAAGGTGTAGCGCGGTGAGCTCGGCCGGGGTTTGTCCTTGCGGGTGCGGGACGGTAGACAGCAATTTTCCCCCAAGTTCTGGCAGAGACTAGTTCCAGGCAGTCGAGTGTCAGAACCGAACACCGGGCTCCGCGGCGAAGGAACCGCAAAGGGGCGGACTTGAGTCTCCATGAGCGCCAGTGGCCTCCGTGCGGAACATCTAGGGCCCACTCCTAAGCCGCCCGCAGTTTCTCACCGCCCTCCGTCGTTTAACTGTTGGTAAATAAGACTTCTGATCAGAGGGTCTAGGGCCCAGCTCTTCCCGACACCGGCACCATGGCTTTGGGCCAGGCACGTCATATTCCTGAGCTCTTTATTCCCATTGTTCAAATGAGTAGGGTGCGCCGCTCTTCAACATCGCAAGTTATTAAATTGAAGGAAACGGGACGGCCGCTTGACTGACTCATGCACGCGCTTGCTTTGGACGTCAAACCTGGCCTGGCTCACCTGCAGAGATCCTGTGAGGGATGGAATAACCCGGAATTTGTGGTGACATGAGTAATGTTGAAAATGCAGTAGAAGACAGGGTGGAGGCCTGGTGTGAGTTACGTGTGAGAGGGGGAGAGCCAGAGCAGGTTTCACCCAGGAGGTTACCTCTGAACTGAGCTTTGAAGGATGAGTCGGGTGCTCCTGGCGTGGGGGTGGGGGTGTCTGACAGCCTGCATGTGTCCAGAGAGTTCTGGGATAGCTGTGAGGTAAGTGCTGAGTTGGTGGGGAGTCAGTAGGTGGGCTGGAAGGGGAGAAGTGGGGAAAACTTGTGGAGGGCCTTTAAAGCCCCTGCAGGCCTGGGGAGGGGGAGGACTACAGAATGTCTTTAGGCATGGAACTGACATCAGATGTGTGTTTCAGTAAAGTCATTCTGGCAGGAACTAGACAGGAATTGTAATTATACAAAGGGGATGTTGGAGGAAGGAAGTTAATCTCATAGTCCTGGGAGTAATGAGGGCCTGAGCCTGGGAGCGCAGTGGGCATGGAGACAGAAGCAGGATATCAGGGAGATTTTGAAGATAGTAATTGACAGGCTTCAGTGGCTCCGTGTTACAACCTACTGTAGGATAACTCCATGGTCTGGAAAACCAGGGAGGAATGAGTCATTAAGATATCTGGGTTTCTACAGACCTTTTGCCAGGTACTCAGCATCCAAGATTTTTAAAAACCTGAAAAACAAAAAACTAGTCTCTGCCTTCTAGATGCTCGTAGTTGAGTAGAGAAGATGGACATATAACTAACTGACTATATCTTTATCCTTGTGGTGTAGAGCATTACAAGTGTCCCTACCAGAGCCTGGGGTGGGGGTGAGGGCAGGGAGGGCTTTTTCGAGGAAAGAGGCCTGCAATTCAGGGAAACAGGAGTTCCTAAGCAGCGTGGACATCCAAGGTACAGAAGATGCATGGGTGGAAAGGCCAGGCCATCTGTGATATGCTTAGAGCACTTTACGCAGATGCTGGAACATAAAACTAGATAAAATAGTGGATCTAGGTGCTGGAATGTGAGATGGGAAGTAAAGCTTGAGTTTTATTCTCTGTAGACTGGCAAGCCATCACACGGCCTCATGCCGAGGAGGGCTTGTTCAGATTCTCTTGGGATGGCTTGCCAATGGGTGCATTGTGGAGAACAGCTGTAAAGGGAGAAGCTTGTGGGGAGGGGCTGTTGCAGGAAGTGCTGATGAGTTAGAGTGGGGGCTGAAGCTGGGCGTGGTGGGGCATCCAGGGGGAGAAGACTGGTATGGGGCCAGTAGAGTGGGAACTGGAGGTTGGGGGTGGCACATGAAGCCCTGGGAAGGAGGACTAGAGATACCTAATGACTGTTTACTAGATTAGTGGAATGGCAGTTCAGTTAACCTCACTAAGCTTGTCTTCTCATATGCCACATGGGGATGGTAGTACCCACCTCATGATATTGGGGTGATTCACTTGACAGATATTTACTTAGCACTTTCCAGTGTTCTTGGTGCCCAGGAAACAACTGGCCTGCTACGATGTAAAATACACAGGAAATACATACAGATTAAGTTCAAAAGAGAGGTGCAGATCTGGTTATGATCCACATTTAGCTCCCAGAAAAGAGGCAGATAAGCCCAGAGTGAACAAGATTCCCCCAGTTGCAGGGCAAGATGGAGGCTGGCCCCCAGGAGAAACTGAGTGCTGGTCTATATCTGAATGGTGTTGGCAAGGCCAACTTTAAAAGGATGGTTTGGGACTGGATGATCTCTAAGCTCTTGCCTTGTGTCATAACTGCTGGTGATCACCTGTGTGCCTCCATTTCTGTGTGTGGAGGAGCTGACTCTGAGCGTAGCTACATGGAACTAAGATCGTAGAGGTCTCCTGGGAGGACTCTGGGCCTGTGGAGCTCTTCCAGGGGCCTGCCTTTCTCTCAAAATATATTGAGTGTTTTCCAAGGATCATGTATTTGCTAGGTGCTTAGGAGGAGACTATTGACTTTTATCACCACTCTTCAGAGTAGGCTAATTTTTGTTCTGCTTTATAGTTGAGAAAATAAAGACATAAAGAGATTAGGTACTCTGTTAGAGGCTACACAGTTATCTGAAGGACTTTTCCTTTTCCTTGACTATCTGAGGTGTGTCCCAGAAGTATTTCAAACCTCTGGTCATGTCAGTGTAAGTACACATCAATGTGATGTTGAAAATGGAGTAGCAATAATAATTTTTCCTACGTTAATCTATAAATAAAGTTGGAATTTTTATTTATAATTTTAAACCAAATTTAAAATCTTCAAAGGCTAATAAAATAGTGGTTAGTATTTATTGAGTGCTCATAAACATAGTGCAGTTGACCCTTTAACAATGCAGGGGGTAGGGACACCAACTCCCCCATAGTTGAAGATCTGTGTATAACTTCAGACTCTCCCAAAACGTAACCACTAATAGCCTAGTGTTGACTGGAAGCCATACTGACAACATGAATAATTAACACAGGTTTTGTTTGTCATATGTATTTATATACTATATTTTTAAAATAAGCTAGCAAAATTAAAATGTTAAGAAAAACATAAGGAAGGGGTGCCTAGGTTAAGGGTCTGCCTTCAGTTTGGGTCATGATCCCAGAGTCTAAGGATCGAGCCCCACATCAAGCTCCCTGCTTGCCAGGGAATCTGCTTCTTCCTCTTCCCCTGCCCCCGCTGCTCATTCATTCTCATTCTCTCTCTCTCTCTCTTAAATAAATAAACATTTTTTTTAAAAGCATAAGAAAGAGAAAATACATTTACGGTACTTTCCTACATTTATTGAAAAAATCCTACATTATACAAAAAATTTATTGTAAATGGACCTATGCAGTTCAAACTTGGGCTGTCCCGGGTCATATGGACATGGATGCTTCATATGTATTTTCTCATGTAATCTTCACAACGTCCTCATGAACTAATTGGTAATCATTACCACCATTTTTACTGACAGTAAAGTTGGAGTAAGGTTGGAATGAGGTGGAGTAAGGTCAGAGTAAGTTTGGAACAAGAGGAGCAAGTTTACAGTAAGGTTAGAGTGAGGCAGAGTAAGGTAGAGTACAGTTGGAATAAGGTTGGAGTGAGGTTCTTAAGGTTGGGGTGAAGTGGAATAAGGTTGAAGGAAGGTGCAGAGAGGTGGAATAAGGTTGGATTAAGATGGATTAAAGTTGGAGTTGAGGTGGAGTAAAGCAGAGTAAGATTGGAGTGAGGTGGAGTAAGTTTGGAGTGGGGTTGGTGGAGGTGGAATGAAGATGGAGTGAGATATAGTAATGTTGGAATGAGGTAGGGTAAGGTTGGAGCAAGGTGGAGTAGAGTATACAGTAAGGTTAGAGAAAGTTGGAGTAGGGTATACAGTAGAGTTAGAGTAAGGTGGAGTAGGGTATACAGTAGGGTTAGAGTAAGGTGGAGTAGGGTATACAGTAGGGTTAGAGTAAGGTGGAATAGGGTATATAGTAAGGTTAGAGTATGGTGGATTGGGTAGACAGTAAGGCAAAGTGAGGCAGAGTAAGGTTGGAGTAAGGTAGAGTAAGTCGGAGCGAGATGGAGCAAGGCTGGAATGAAGTGGAGAAAGGTTACAATAAGGATGGAATGAGATAGAGTGAGGCGGAGTACAGTTGGAGTAAGGTAGGATAAGGTCGAAGTGAGATGGGATAATAGAGTGAGGTGGAAGGAGGTAAGGTAGCTACCCCAAGACATTTGGTCAGTGAGAACCAGCTATTGAACTCAGGATGTTGGGCCTAGAACCTCAGCTCTTGACCACTAGGCATATCTCTCCTGATGTGATTTGTCTTTGAGATCTTAACTAGAAACTGGTAATTCAATAGCCAAAATTGTTTTTGGTTTTTTTTGCAAGATCTTTGTACACCTTCTTACTCATCTTTGTTGTTCAAGCTAAATAAGGGCAGCTTTTTTCCGCAACTGAAATGGGAGTTTGCTGGAGGACTTGAGGGTGTGCACAAATTGTGCAGCTTTGGGTTTGCTGAAACTGAGGCAATAAGTAGCATTGGCCTCTGCCCATGGGAGGGAAACACAGTGGAGCCGGCATTACAAGGTGGGCCCCGTGGTTGGCTCAACGAATGGTGTTAATGTGAAAACTAACAAAGATTTGGTAAGTGCATAGAAGATAACTTTCTCAGATTCCATTTTGTTGTTGTTGTTGTTGTTGTTTTCTGAAAAACAAGATCCAGTGACTTGAAAACCTCTGAGATTCTTAGCTACCGGCTTAATCTGGGAAGGCTGAGGGCCACCTGCCTTCATTATCCTCTCTGACCCTGTGGCTGTCACTTGCCAGTGTCTGGTCTTCTAGACTCTAAAGTATAATGGTGGCAGAGATGGAGCCCAGGGGCAGCTGGGCACGTGGGGTCTGGGGGCAGCACTCAGAGCAGGATGTTGAGGAAGTGAAGGGTTGGAGGTCAGCTGGGACAGGGGTTCAGTGGGGTTGGGAGGTGGTGGCAGGGCACTGGAGAAGCACAGACGCTGTTAAACTGGGCTTCTTTGCAGTTTTCTGGGTAGTGTCCTGCTCAATATATCTGGCCAACAGATTCAGTGGGATGCAGCCATGTTATCTGGATTGGTAAGTGGATAAATTGTTGGTGCTAACACATCTCTGAATTTATTATTTATTTATTTATTTGAAGACTTTATTTGAGAGGGAGAGAATGAGAGAGAGAAAGAGTCTAAGAGGGGGAAAGTCAGAGGGAGAAACAGACTCCCTGACAAGCAGGGAGCCTGATGTGGGACTCGATTCTGGGACTCCAAGATCATGACCTGAGCTGAAGGCAGACCCTTAACCAGCTGAGCCACCCAGGTGCACCTTATTTTTATTTTTTTAAAAAGATTTTATTTATTTATTTGATGCAGATAGAGAAAGAGCACTAGCAGGGGGAGCAGCAGGCAGAGGGAGAGGGAGAAGCAAGCTCCCCACTGAGCAGGGAGCCCATGAGGGACTCGCTTCCAGGATCCTGAGATCATGACCCGAGCTGAAGGCAGATGCTTAACCAACTGAGCCACCCAGGCAGCCCACAACTTTGAATTTATTATTGGACTTTAAAAACCACTTAAAACCACTTTCACGTGCTTTTAACTATTGACTACTTAAAAAAATCTCGTGACTGCAGCACCTGGGTGGCTCAGTTAAGCTCCTGCCTTCGGCTCAGATCATGATCCTGTGGTCCTGGGATGGAGCCCAGCGGCAGGCCCTGCCCAGTGGAGAGTCCGCATCTCTCTGCCCCTCTGCCCCTCTCCCACTCATGATCTCTCTTAAATAAATAAAATCTTTTAAAAGTTTTTTGTTATTTAGGTCTCTTTTTCTTTCAAACAATGACACATGCCTTTGGCATATGGGATTTTCGCCTGAACTGATGATGATGAAGGTGTGTGCCATGAGCCCGTACTGCCTCCGAAGTGACAGCTGCCAAAACTAACAGCTGTGAAATTATTTGTGACCGTTGAGGATAAACATATTTGTCCCTGTTCATTATATGATCAGTAAGTGCTAGCAGTTCCTATCTGTCAAACCGTGATTTATTCTCCCCAGTGTATTTCTTAGCTTGGAAGTGGACACAGAAACCATGGCATCGTTTGTTTTCTTTGGGATCTGCATTAGGAGTTTGGGCCCCATTATCAGGCAGGCCTTGGCTCCTCATTCTCGGTGAGATTGGACTTTCCTGTTTTTGTCATTCTCAGTTTACTTCGTAGGCATGCTTTGTGTGGGGAAGAAAAATACCCGTGAAGGAAGCTTCTCCGAGGGTGACCAGGTGCACAGTTCAGCCAAGTAGGTGACTCGATGGGACGCGTCTCTTTGTGTTTGTTCGGGCCGGGAAGGGGTGTGACAGCGCACTGGGAGATACTCGGCTCACAGCCAAATAACTTTTCCACCTGAGGTACGAGTCAGCCCTTCCGAGGGGTCCGGCATCTGCTGCTTGAGAAACTGAGCGTGTGGGAAGCAAACAGCCTTGCATGGTGCTCCCATCGTACCTCGTGGTGGCTGCTCACCATGTGTGCCCCGAGCAGGTACACGGGGCTGCTCTATGTGCGGGAGCATGGGTAAAAGTGTCAATGTTTTGTGAATGGGACAAGAAAAAGGAGCAAAGAAGCAAAAAGGTGTGAGGAGTGGAGAGAGCAGTGGCAGCACGTTGATGGTTAGCGAAGCTGGATGGTGGCCACATGGCGATTCCTATACTCTTCTCTTTTGTAGGTATTTGAAAGTTCCAAGCTAAAAAGTTGAAACATGTGCAGTATGCAGACATTTGTGTAGATGTTTGGTCCATACAGTACTCATTGCACCCTGGTTTTGGTGCAAATGCTGTGCTGGATGTTTGGATACAGTGAGAATTCTTTGCTTTTGTGGTGCTCAAAGCCGATGGGGGACAGATGTGAATCTAACAGCACACAAATACTGAATAGCAAACAGAGAGGCATTCTTTGAAGCACAGAGATGGGGGTATTAGGAAAACCTTGAATAGTGGAAACCGCTAAGTGGAGGGAGGATTCCTTCACAAAAGGATCGACCAAACCGAGGTCTGAAGCATGACTAGGAACCAATGGAATGCCAAGGAGAAAGGGAGAAGAAAGTTCTAGAAGGTGGGACTGGCCAGGGATGTGAGGCAAGTCAGGGTGATGGAGCCCAGAGGGAGGGTGTTGTGGCTGGGAGGTGGGCCGGGGCATGTTGCTTGGCCTGCTTAAGGAATTGCCCTTGGTCCTGGGAGTGATGGATAGCCAGAGAAGAAATGAAGCTCCACAGCTGTGGCTCCACCTCCCCTTCTCAGATGCCATTTTGGCTGCAGCACAGAGGGCGAGTGGAAGGCAGGATCTGATGCGCAGGTGAGACACTGAGGCTGTCTATGGTGGAGGTAGGGACAAAAGTGTGTCCTACCAGCTAGAGTCTAAGCTGATGCGGGTCAGGGAGGGGGAGGGTCAGTGTGATGGTGGCAGCCTGTCATGTGCTGAGATGGGACACCAGAAGAGAAGACCTGATGTGAGGAGAAGTCCTGCATTGGTCTGGTGTCAGTGGAAGGAGATATTGCTAAGGCAGTTGGTCACATGGAGTTGGAATTCAGGGCCCCGATGTGGCAGAGGGAGGAAGCTGGTGATTCCTCATATGTGTGTGGTCCTGGGAGCCAAAGCTGCTTGGGAAGAGGCCCCATGGCAGGAAACCAGGACAGGACAGGAGTGGCCAACTGCAGCCCAGCTTGGGTATTTTCCCCTCCTTGTCATGAAAATGTTAAAACACAGAAAGTGCCTCCAGATACATACCCTTACAGACCCTGTACAGTTATACATCGTACATATGTCTGGGCACACATGGCTTCCTATTTTACATATTTACCCATCAGCAGCTTGTTTGCTTTGAAGTTTTTTTCTTTTTCTTTTTTTTTTTTTTAAATAGCATCTTTTTTTTTTTTTTTAAGATTTTATTTATTTATTTGACAGAGAGAGATTACAAGTAGGCAGAGAGGCAGGCAGAGAGAGAGAGGAGGAAGCAGGCTCCCTGCTGAGCAGAGAGCCCGATGCGGGACTCGATCCCAGGACCCTGAGATCATGACCTGAGCCGAAGGCAGCGGCTTAATCCACTGAGCCACCCAGGCGCCCCTGAAGTTTTTTTCCTGATTTTTCTGTATTATAGTCTCCTTCTAAAACCCTGTCTTGTAGAAGGCATTGCTGTTAACATGTTCTTTCCACTTTTTCTCTTATGCCTGTGTAGTATCTTATTATACAGATGCATCATTATTTATTTAATTGTTCCTCTGTTGAAGAACACTTAGGTTGTCTATAGATTTCCTGCTATTAAAAACAATGCTGCGGGCGCCTGGGTGGCTCAGTGGGTTAAGCCGCTGCCTTCTTCTCAGGTCATGATCTCAGGGTCCTGGGATCGAGTCCTGCATCGGGCTCTCTGCTCACCAGGGAGCCTGCTTCCCTTCCTCTCTCTATGCCTGCCTCTCTGCCTTACTTGTGATCTCTCTCTCTGTCAAATAAATAAATAAAATCTTTAAAAAAATAAAAAAAATGCTGCTGTGAAGGTCTTTGAGGGCATGTATTCATTTGTATGTATTTGGGAGTATTTTCGTAGGCTGGAATCCTCCAGGTAGAATCACTGGGTCAAAGAGCATGCACATTACAGAGTTTTAACAGATGTTGCCTGATCGCCCCAGCAGGCCTGTTCCCCTCCACGCCCCAATACACATGCACTTTAATCAGCGTTGGATTTTACCTTTCTGAGTCTTTTCCTAGTCTGTTGGGTGAAAAAGCTCATTTTATTGATACTTCCATTTACATTCCATCTATTACTTGGAAATATAAGCATCTTTCAAAATGTTCACTGGCTGCAGTCAATTTTTATTAGAAACATATCTTTTGCCTATTTTTCTTTGGGGTTACTTTCCCTTTTTTAGTGAGCTGTAACAGTTCTTTATCTTATGTGATTACGGATACTAATTCTTAACAGTTCAAGTCTAAGGATGCACCTAACTTAACAGCAGTCTGAGAAATTCCCCTTCTTCTGTGTCCAGCACCCTGGGTCAGCTGTCACGAGGCCCTGCTTGCTTTCCTCTGAAGCTTCATGTACAACTCTGTTCTTGGTCCCTTAAATTTGGGGACCAAGACGACCTGATGCACTACAGAGCATCCCCTGCAGTGTACCCATGGGATAAGGCAACCTGCTTAGGGGCTCATGCCGAGGATAGAGCCCAGGTCTCTGGTTCTACAGCAGCTTTTGGATGATGGGATGGTGGGTATCGGGCCCAGAAGGCCTCCCAATCAGACTTCACCTAACTTCACCTTCATGGGTGAGCATCTCAGGACCCTTCTACATTGCTGTCACAAGCTTCACCTCTGCTTGTGCTGTTGGTTGAGTTTTCCAGGTGACCAGTGGGGAAAAGAGTGACTATCCACATGTCATAAAGGTGTTCAGTTTGAAAATTTAGAATGCAGTTCTCAGGAATGCTCCCACGGCTTGGTGCTATGGGCCCCTGGTCAGTTCATTCTGATCAGATGCAGGTTGTGTAGTTTGATTTCAGGAGGGTGTGAGTCATTGATAGAAGCTTCTTAGTGTGGGTGTTGTGTTTGTTGGTTCCACAGAAGGGAGATCAGGATTCAAGAGATTTTGATTGTGTTTGCTCTCTTAAGCTTTTCTGGCGGGTTTGACATTCATTTTCATTCACTCACATCTTAGGGTGAATTATTTTATTTCAGGCACTTTCTTCTTAACACCTTGAAGAAACGTATTTAATGTGCTTGGCAGTCCCCAGTCACCTTAGTTTTGGTAATTGGCTTTAGAATGTACTGAGAACCCGGATTCCCTGACATGTCAGGTGAGGTGCTTGGGAAGCCCTGTTGGAAATATGAGCAGGGTCAGACAGATCTGTTGTCCAAGGCCTTTCTCTCCAGTTGTATTCAAGATAAGACATATAAAGACATAACTGTACAGATCTTGCTGCCTCTGCACACACCACCTTCTGTGGCCTCCTCAGTGATAGTGACCATAGCCTATGTGACCTGCCACTCCTCCACACCTACTGGCCTCTTTATCTCCAGAAAACTAATGTATTCCTGCCTCGGGGCCTTTGCATGGACTCTCCCTGCTATCTGGAACGGGCCCTGTCCCCCACTCACTTCTCCCTGCTATCTGGAATGGGATAGGACACCCTGTCCCCCACTCACTGCTCCTTTCTCAGTTCCTAGCACAGGGCCTGGTGATCAGTAGGTACACAGTAAGTATCTAGTGGAAGAAGTGAACGGCTCTAGAATGAGTGTGAAAAGTCAGGGCCCCATTGGAAGAGTCCCTGGTCTCACTGGGCCTCAGGTTTCTGTCATTAAGAGGACTGTTTGGCTCCTTCATGCATTTGGCTGTTCTGATGTTACTGGAGTCCAAGAGAAATGGGGCCCTGAGATTCAGCCTCTGCCCCCGGGGCTTCTCAGAGGGTATGAACCCGTGTAGGAGTACCCCAAGGATGGCCTGTGTCATTGCTTTCCTTGGGTTTGTTGCTTGGCATCTATTGGCTACCAGGCTATATATGGAGAGGGCCAGAGCTAGATTTGTCCTGTCTTCTACCTAGAGCTCCAAGGTCCCAGTTGGGTGGAGTCCCTCTTTATCCCTTGGGAAAATAATAAACTGTGGTTAGGATGTAGTTAGTGATTAGTCAGGCCTGTGCAAAGGCAGATGTCCATGTCTCTTAGATGCAAGCCACAGTCTGTTCAGGGCCTGCAGTTTCACCCACCCAACCCAGGCTGGCCTGGCCAAACTGTGGTTTCACAGAACACCTAGCCACCAGGGACCACCCTCACTCAGCTCTGCTTTCAACTCTGCCTACATTTTGTGCTCCTCACTACCCACCACCCATAGGACACCTGCTCCCCACTGCTCCTCAGTGACAGAAGAGGACCTGGTACAGTGTAGTTTCCCAAGAAATGCACATCAAGTGAACAAATATATAGAGTTCATTTGTAAGACATCTGGCTGAGTTAAGCTAGATTAGGGTTGAGTCATTTCTGCTGAGATGATCACTCTTTAGTTTTTATCTAGAGAGCATTATTAACTTCTGGATATTTAAAAATATTTTGATATTTCCTCCAAGGAGGAAAAAAGAGAGGAAGCTTCTTTTAAAAAACAACTTTGTTACAGAAAAATGTAAATGTGTCCACAGGCAGAATAACATATTGACTGCCCATGACCCACCCCCAGCCCTAACAGGTCCCAATTCATACCCATCCTGTTTTATCCAGCCCCCTGTCCTCACCCCTGGATTAATTAGGAAAAAACCACAGATATGCCATCCTTAAGTATTTCACTTTGTATCCAAAATGAGGCTTCTAGAAGGAAAGCCTAAAGGAGAGATGAACTGCTAATTCCCATATTCTGCAGGCCCAGTGTGTTGGTGCCCAGCTTGCTGTGTGACCCATGCTGAGGTGTATGTGCTGTTTATATGACATCCAAAAGAGTCAAGCCTGGCTCTAGCCACTGCACAGGTGTCCCCATGGCCATTTCCTTCCTGTGCTGGTCAGGGACACCATCACCAGCTCAGAAACTCTGAGGAGTTTTCCTCTTTCCACTTCCTTTCATGGTTTTGAAACAGAGAGGAAGAGCGGTAACTTGATCTGATAACTGTTCAATTACTATGAGAGTTGGTGCCACATATTTATAAGAAAGTGTGGTCAAAGTCTTGAATATCATTAATTTGAGGAATGTTAATGTTCTGGTAGGATAGGAAGAAACAGACTTTATTTTTAGGTTGTGTACAACTTGTATTCTGCCACATTGCTAGATGTGGATTCTTACTTGAATGATGGAGTGGAATATAACTCATATTTCTACACATTGAGTCACTTCAGTGGAATGTCAATAATTGTTCAAAATTGTGCTGAATGGAAGAAAAAATGTGGCTTTAAATATGACATCATTTTTTTCTTTCAACTTCTGATCTCAAAATAAAGCATCTTTCAGTCAGCAAAACCAGGTAAAATGTTAGAAAAAAAACAAAACAAAATGTTACTCAACAACAAAAAAACAAGCAGCCCAATTGAAAAATAGATAAAGTACTTGGAAAGGCATCCCTCTGAAGAAGACATACAAGTCGCCAATAAGCACATGGAAAATGCTCAACATCACTAGTCACTAGGGAAATGCAAATCAAAACTATGATGTGGTATCACCTCACACCCCTTTAGAATGGCTACTGTCATAACCAAGAATAACAAGTGGTAGAAGATGTGGAGAAATTGGAACCCTTGTGCGTTGTTGGTGGAAATGTAATGCAGTGCAGCAGTGGAAAACAGTTTGCAGTTCCTTGAAAATTTAGACATAGGATTACCATATGACCCAACCATTCCACCCTTTGGTATGTACTGAAAAAAATTGAAAGCAGGACTCAAATAGATACTCATACACACGTTAATAGCAGCATCATTTACAATAGCCAAAAGGTGGAAACAACCCAAATATCCATCAGCAGATGAATGGATGAACAAAATGTGGTTTATACATATGGTGGAATTCAACCATAAAAAAGGAAGGAAATTCTGACACATGCTGCAACATGGATGAAACCTGAAGGCATTAGGCTAAGTGAACTAGAGTAATCAAATTCATAGAGACAGAAGTGGAGTGGTGGTTGCCAGGGGCTGGGGGAAGAGGCGATGGGGCTTTATTGTTTAAAGGGTACAGAGTTTCAGTTTGGGAAGATGAAAATTTCTGGATATAGACGGTGGTGACAGTTGTCCAATAGCATGAAAAATATATATATATAAATATACACTTAATGCCACTGGACTTTACACTTTAAAAAATACTGAAAAAGGTAAAGTGATGGAGTAAGACCATGCAGATGTGAATTATAGGAATACTGGAGTGGCTATATTAATATCTGACAAAGTAAATTTCAGATCAAGGACCCTTTCTAGAGAAGAGAGAGATTTCATACTGAAAAAGGAATCAACTCACCAAGAAGACATGATTATTCTATATATACCCAGTACAGAGCTTCAAAATACATGAAGCAAAAACTGACAAAACTAAAAGGATGAGTAGATAAGTACACACTTGTGGTTAGATTTCAACACTTTCAGTAAATGAAAGAACAAGTAGGGAGAAAATCAGTTTAAGGATACAGAATACAGAATATCTGAGCAACCATATCAAATAGTTTGACCTAATTGGCATAGTATGTTCTCTGACCACAACAAAAATTAGAGATCAATAACAGAAGGACATCAAACTCTAAATATCTATAAATTAATACATTTTCAAATAACCCATAAGTTAAAGAAGTCACAAAGTAAATTAGAAGATATTTTGAGTTCATTGATGATGAAAATATAAAATTTGTGCAGCGAAAGCAATATTTAGAGGGAAACTTATCTTTAAACTTTTGTATTGCGTAGAAAAAAAGATCTTTTTTTTTAAGGATTTTATTTATTTATTTGACAGACATCACAAGTAGGCAGAGAGGCAGGCAGAGAGAGGAGGGGAAGCAGGCTCTCCATTGAGCAGAGCCCAATATGACCTTAGCTGAAGGCAGAGGCTTTAACCCACTGAGCTACCCAGGCACCCCAGAAAGAAAGGTCTTAGGAACCATGAGCTAAGCCTCACATTTTAAGAAGCTTAAAAAGAAAGAGAAAGAGCAAATTAAACTCCAAATAGAAGAAAATAGTGAAGAACCAAAATCAATGAAACAAAACAAACAGTAGGTAAAAATCAAGAAAATCAATAGCTGGTTCTTTAAAAGAACCATACAACTGATAAAGCTCTAGTTAGATTGATTAAGAAAAAAGAAACGCAAGTTACCAGTATAGGCAATGCCACAGGAAAAAAAAAGATGCCACAAACATTAAAAGGGAAATAGGAGAACATTATAAAACAACCTATACAAAAACTTGGATAAAATAAACTACCTTTAAAAAAAAAAGATTTTATTTATTTACTTTACAGAGATCACAAGTAGGCAGAGAGGCAGGCAGAGAGAGAGAGGAGGAAGCAGGCTCCCCACCAGGCTTTCGACACAGGCTTGATCCCAGGACTCTGGGATCATGACCTGAGCCAAAAGCAGAGGCTTTAACCCACTGAGCCACCCAGGTGCCCCAATACTCCAATTACCAAAATGGACTCAAGAGGAAAGAGACAATCTGAGTAGCTCTACATGAACTAAGGAAATTAAATTTGTATTTAAAAAACCTTCCCACAAAGAAAACTCCAAACCCTTGTGGCTTCAATAGTAAGTTTTACCCAACATTTATGGAAGAAATAGTGCCAATCTTACACAAAATCTTTGAGAGAACTAAGGAGGAGGGAATATTTCTCAACTCATTCTGTGAAGCCAATATCACCCTAATGCCAAGAACTGATAAAGATGTTGGAAGAAATCTACAGGCTGGTATCTCTCAGTAAATAGGCATTAAAATTCTTTCAAAATATAAGCCAGTTGAGTCCAGGAACACATAAAAAAGACAATAAACCATGGACAAGTAGAGTTTATCCCAGTAATGCAAGACTGACTTAACATTTAAAAATCAATATAATTTACAATATTAACAGACAAAAAAAAAGTGATCATCTCAATAGTTGGCAAAAAAAAAGAAAAGAAAAGAAAGAGCATTGACAGAACCCAATACCTGTTCATAATTCAAAACAAAACAAAATGTCTCAGCAAACTAAGAAGTGAAGAGAATTTCCATAACCTTATACAGGGCAAATGCTAAAAACCTAGAGCTAATATCATAGGACAGAAGGAGTACTTCCTCCTGAAGTCAGTAACAAGACAAGGATGTCTTTTCTTGCTATTTTATTCAAGACTTTAATGGCAACCCTAGCCAGCTAAATAAGGCAAGAAAAAGAAAATCATGTAAACTGGAAAGAAGTGAAAATATATTCACAGACAACATGTCCATCTTAAATAGGACATGATTGGGTACCATGAAAACTCTAGGGATTCTACCAAAAAATCTACTAGAACTAGTAAGTAAATATAGCATAATCACAGGATACAGAATTAACATCTAAGAATCAGTAAGTTTCTTCAAATGCTGGCAATAAGCAATTGAAGTTTGAAGTTTTAAGAAATGCCATTTACAATACCATCAAAACCCACAAAACATTTAGGGAGAAATAGAACAGAATGTATATAAGAGAGGTACACTACAAATTATAAAACATTGCTGAGAGAAATTTAAAAATAAATAAATGGAAATATATGCCAAGTTCATGAATCAGAAGACTTAATATTGTTAAATTTCCAAATCCCTCATATTAATGTATAGATTCAATGCAATCCAAAATAAAAATCCCAGCAGCTTTTATGTAAAGAATGTTAAGTTCATTCTAAAATGTATATGGCGGCGTCTGGGTGACTCAGTGGGTTAAAGCCTCTGCCTTCGGCTCAGGTCAGATCGAAGGGTCCTGGGATCAAGCCCTGCATCGGCCTCTCTGCTCAGCAGGGAGTCTTCTTCCTTCTCTCTCTCTCTCTGCCTGCCTCTGTGCCTACCCGTGATCTCTCTCTGTCAAATAAATAAATAAAATCTTAAAATGTATATGGAAATGCAAAGAACTGAAGCCAAATTTTTTTAAATAGAAGCAATTTTGAAAATTAAAAACAAAGTTGTACAACTTACAATATCTTATTTCAAAACTCTCGGCAAAGTTATAATCATCAAGGCAGTTGGTACAGCATAAACGTAGACATATACATCAGTGAAACAGAAGAGAGTCCAGAAACAAATGCACAGATATATAGCCAATTGATTTTGACAAAGTTACCAAGGGAATTCAATGGGGGAAAGGATAGTTTTTTCCCAACAATTTGTGCTGGAACTGTTGGGTATCCACATGGGAAGAAACGAACCTTGATCCTTATCTGATAAAATATACAAAAATTAACTTGAAATGGATTGTAATCCTAAATGTAAAAGTTAACATTGAAAAACTTGAACACATGGAAGTAGATGTTTGCCACCTTGGCAGATTTCTTAAGAAATGAAAAAGTGTAAACCATAAAGGAAAAACAAATGATTAGTTGAACTTTATCAAAATGAAAAACTTCTTTAAAAGCACTCCTAAGGAAAAGATGGGCCAAAAACTGTATATTTGACAAAAGGCTTTTAGGCAGAATACGTAAGGAACTTGCAACACAAAAGTCAGAAGACAAATGAAACTTCATTATGAATTAAAAGATTTGAGCAGATGTTTTACAGAAGATACACCAGTGGCCAATGAGCACATGAAAAGATGTTTAATATCTCTAGTTATAAGAGAAATGCAAATTAAAATGATAATGAGGCAGCACTAGACATCCATGTGAACATTTCTGAGAGCACAATGTGCTTTGGTGAAAGGCGTGACGGGGGTAATGGGCACCATGTTTCCTTCTGTAGAGATGCGCCACAGAGTTGATGAAATATGGTGGTATACCTACACAAAGCCACCAGCATGGTATTGGCTCCCTACTTCTTTCCAGCACTAGACTCTTCAGTCTAAGGAATACAGTGGCTCATATACCCACAGTAGGAACAGACCTCCTTTTTCTAAAGGGCTCTTTGAGGCAGAGTAGAGGAAAAGGATCTATGGCCTGACTAGTTAGAGATCTTTCCCTGTGACACAGTGTTAAAGATGAATTCCTAACTGTTTCCTGCATTCCACCTTTCTTTGTACAAAAACATGGGGGCGCCTGGCTGGCTCAGTGGGTTAAGGCCTCTGCCTTCTGCTCAGGTCATGATCCCAGGGTGCTGGGATCGAGCCCCGCATCAGGCTATCTGCTCTGTTTCTCTTCCTCTCTGCCTACTTGTGATCTCTGTCTGCCAAATAAATAAATAAAATCTTAAAAAAAAAAAAACCTGATGTGCAGTATACCCTGTTTTTTTTTTTTTAAGATTTTATTTATTTGACAGAGAGATCACAAATAGGCAGAGCAGCAGGCAGAGGGAGAAGGAGAAGCAGGCTCCCTATTGAGAGCCTGATGAGGGGCTTGATCCCAGTACCCTGGGATCATGACCTGAGCCAAAGGCAGACACATAACTGACTGAATCACCCAGGTGCCCCCCCAACCCTGAATTTTCTAAAATAACCACAGTTTATATCATAAAAAGAATGGAGAAGCAGAATGGTACATAAGGATTGCTACTGTTTTTAAAGGATCTATTTGTCCATGCACTTGTCAATGTCAGCCAGTGCACACAATCTTGTAAAGACCTACAGTTGCCCACTTGAATTTTTCATCATGTGCATCTGTTTCTTAACAGAAACCAAAACCAGAAACCAAAATCTATAATTGATCACACTAAAAAAGGTGCCATTCAGACTGGAAATGGCAAATAAATGACCTGGAAATAGTATTAAGAAAACCAAAGGGCTGGGAAGTGCAGTCCTAGACTTCTAGTCTGAGTGATGAAGGGGAGTCTTCCCAGGAATGGCCTCCTGTGCCCCTGAGAGCCAGGGGCAGTATGTATCCTGGCACTGCCACCAACAGGCTCTTTGGCCCTAGCTAACACTTTGTGGCTCCCATCCACACTTTCTGAAACACACCCAAGTCAGAGCAAAATCCCAATGTGTTTGAAGATGAGCGTTAAACATAAGAGTGTTCATATAAGCAGAGGCTTTGTAAAATATTTCAACCGCTGTGGAAAATAGCTTGGTGGTTCCTCAAAAAGTCAAACACAGTATTTACCACATGACCCAGCAATTCTGCTCCTCGGTGTACATGCAAAAGAACTGAAAGTAAGGACTTAAACAAATGCTTAAAGCAAGATGCTCCATTTGTCCCTTTACATTGCTGGCTACAATGCAATAATCCCAGTATATGGTCACTTGGTAAAATCTAAAATAACCATTATCCAAGAAATGAAATTTTGATAACTTCAAGAATATGATTGAACTTATTTTAGTGAAGGGGATGTAAGGCAAAGCTCACAGATTTAGAACCACATATATGTGTTTTTTAAACCTTAAACTCATCAAGCAATAGGTTCAGGAAGTAGAAATGCATGTGACTTTAAAGCTTTGTGACTAGTTTAAGTCCATGACCTTCTCAAGGATAATCCCTGTTCCAAAGGAAAAGCATACATTTACCTAAATTTCTGATTTTTAAAACAATTTCAGATCAGATTTATTGACGTACAATTCACATACAATAAAATGCATTTGTTTTCAATGAACTGGTCATTGTAACCACCAACACCATCAAAATCTGCAACATTCCCATTACCTTAGAAAGTTTCCCAGTGCCCCAGTGTCCCTCAGCCTCCACATTCACAGCCCCAGGTGAACACTTGTGATCAAATTCGTGACACTGGGCATTAGATTTATCTTTGAGATCTATTTTGTTAATCCATGTATCTACAGATGGACACTTTAGTTATTTCCACCTTTTGGTTATTGCAAATAAAGTGCTATGAATATTGGGGTACAAACATTTGTTTAAGTCCTTACTTTCAGTTCTTTTGCATGTACACCGAGGAGCAGAATTGCTGGGTCATGTGGTAAATACTGTGTTTGACTTTTTGAGGAACCACCAAGCTATTTTCCACAGCGGTTGAAATATTTTACATTCCCACCAGTAGTCCAGGAGGGTTCCAATCTCTCCAAAATTTCTGATTGGGTGAAAAACAATTTCAGTAAACTTAAACACTCTGTGCATCAGTTTCCCTAATTCTAAAATGCAGAAAATGATATTATTCTACTGTGGTTGTGAAATTTAAATGAACAAATGTATGTAAATGATTTAGGTCTTGCAAACATGAGTGCTATAATAAATGCTAGCTGGTATCATCGCCACCGTCACTACTAGTGAGGATCAGACTGCCTGAAATCTGCAAACTTTGAAATCCACACCCCTTCCCTGGGTCTCCTAGGGCAGCAGAGTGGGCCAGGGGCCGGAAGCTGGAGTTGAGTCAGACGAACCCCTGGAGATGTGCACAATGAACAGACCTCATGGAAGGGGCCATGTAGCGCAGGGGAGTGGCAGCATATCCCTTCCTTTCATGCAGCAGGAAGGAGAGGCTCACAGAGGCTGAGTGGTCTTGGCTCCTGCCCTTCTCTTTTCACGCATGCTTTAGGAAGCAGAGCAGAAAGTAAAGTGTATTTCTTCTCATGCATGTCAGGTGTGTGCAAAGAGCCTGATGGAATCACCTCAATAGCAAGAGCAAGCCCAAGATGATGCTGCAGGTGTCCCTGACCGTGCCCCAGGCATGGTGTTCACACACCTGGTTTACCTCAGGATTCTTTCCAGCAATTTGGTGACTGTGGTCACAATATAGGCATATTCTCTCAAAATCTCTTGAACAAGAGAGTGGCCCCGCATGAATGCTCTATGTGACTTGGTGCCATCACCCAACTGTTACTGCTATTCCCACAGGCTTGTCTACAGTGAAGATCTGTATCCTTCAAATGGCAAACTTCCAACTCCATGTAAATTTTCACTTTAAAAAAATTGGCATTTACAAGGAGAAGATATGTGTGATATGTTGTGGGGGGTCTGACCAATACTTCTGCAACTCTTCCCTCCTAATGCATCTGCTGTGCATTCAGCTCCCCCTGAAGCCATGGGCAACACAGGCTTTGCCCCACTGGGCACACGGGAAGTCTGCCAAGAAGGGCTTTGCTCTCACCCTTGTGAAGAACGGTGGGTCACTTCCTGGTTCTTTCCTATTATGATTGTTAAGTTTGAATAGGGCTGATGACTAGACATTAGGTAGTTTTTCTAAAACCTTTTTAATAGAGTTTATTACAACACCTGAAAAGAATGGAGAAAAGGTCGTGTCACTCATATTCCCCCCAGCATAGCAAAATAGCTGCCTTCATCTCTCCAGACTTTCTTCTAGTCTTTTCTCTTATTGACCCATATTTTACCTTGTTGTAATCACCATGTGTGGAAAATTAAGGTGCTCTCTTCTCAGCTTTGCTCATAAACAAGTGTTTTCATGTCACTTTATTTAATTTTAATAGCTGTATGATAATCTGTTGGGTTCATATATCATTTATTTAGACATGTCTCTACAACTGGCATTCAGTTTTCCCCAGTCTTCCCTGATAACAAATTTTATTTACCTATCCTTGGTTTTATACAGTGTTTAAAAAAATTAGGCTTAAGATTTAAATTGTTAAAACTGTAATAAAATGAGCCCCTAGACTCAGTTGCATTCAGATGACTGACAAGAGTCTATTGACATCTATTCTGAATAGTGAAAACCACTCACTATTTATTGTGAATAATAACGCACATAATTTATTCTTTGGAGCTTTTATTTTTTATTTTTATTTATTTATTTTTAAAGTAGGTTCTATGCCCACCATGGAACCCAAGGTGGGGCTTGAACTCATGACCCTGGGATCAAAACCTGAGTGAGCTGAGATCAAGAGTTGGACTCCCAACCAACTGAGCCACCCAGGAGCCCCTGGAAGTTTTCTGAGTAGGTCAGGTCACAGAATTTGAGCCTGGGTGTTGCCACCCTCCTTCATCCCTCTTATATCAGACTTTTAAAGAGCCACCAGCAAAGGATGCCTCCCCAGTGGAGCAGCATTTTGGAAAGACCGCACCCTTTTAGTGAGAGCCACTCCCAGGGCTGGACACATAGCTCTCTGGGGCAGTGTCTGCCACAAGGCTGATCAGGCACAGGTGAATGACAGCTGTCCTGTTGGGGGTCATACTGAAGTCAAGTCAACAGGAGGGGGTAACTGCAGTACATGTATTCTGCCACCCAAAGCAACTGGAAACCCTGACAAAATTCATGAATCAGATATTTTCGGACTTTGAACAGCAGGTAGCACAGAGCTGTGATCCCTGAGAAAAGAAAACGAAGAAAGGTAAGTGCTAACATTGCCCTGGATTTCTGCCTGGGGCTACTTCATGGACCACAGCTTGGGAAACAAGGACCTCAGTATGTAGTGTCTGGTGGCTTAGCTGCCTTGAAGATTGGAGACGGGAGTGCAGGGACTTAGTTGTGATTTGTGGGACAGAGTCCTGGAGAGAAAGGAATTCTTCAGGGAAGGAGCTCCAGAAATCCTCACGGGGTGCCCTGAGTATTTGTGAGTTACAGAGCCATGAAGGATGCCATGGAGATGGACCAAGAGCAAATGCCAGAGAGCTATGAGGAGGCCAATCCCAGGAGCTCAGCCACAGTGGACAACTCTCAGTGACCCACAGACACACTGTAGAGATTCTCAAAGGGTTCCACCTTAGTAGTGGGCTACACAAGCCCTAGAGTGAGTGTACATTGAACTTCCCCAACAAAGCTTAAAAATGAGCCTTGAAAGGGTCAGGCTAATAATCTGTAAGGGACTTAAATGCCTGCTTAAAGAGACACAGAAGAGGGATGCCTGGGTGGCTCGGTTAAGCCACTGCCTTCAGCTCAGGCCATGATCCCAGGGTCCTGGAATCGAGTCCTGCATCAGGCTCCCTGCTCTCCGGGGAGTCTGCTTCTCTCTGCCTCTGCCTGCTTTTGCGTGCTCGCTCTCTCTCTAACAAATAAATAAATAAAATCTTAAAAAAAGAGAGAGAGAGACAGAATAGATCAAGGTTCTTTGTGAACACAGATGTGAAATCCTCAATAAGATATTATCAAGTCTTAACTCAGCCATGTATACAAATGATAATACATCACAGTCAGTAAAGTTTATCCCAGGAACAAAAGGTTGGCTCAACATTTGAAAGTCAATCAACATAATTCTTCATATCAACAGACTCAAGAAGGAAAATTTTATGATCATCTCAATCAATCTAGAAACAGCATTTAACAAAATTCAACATCCATTTGTGATTTTATTTTATTTATTTATTTTTAGAGATTTTATTTATTTGACAGAGAGAGATCACAAGTAGGCAGAGAGGCGGGCAGAGAGAGATGGAGAAGCAGGCTCCCTGTGGAGCAGAGAGCCCAATGCAGGGCTCGATCTCAGGACCCTGAGATCATGACCTGAGCCGAAGGCAGAGGCTTACACATTGAGCCACCGAGGCACCCCCCCATTTGTGATTAAAAAAAAAAAAAAAAAAACCGCAGTAAGCCAGGATTAAAAGAGATATTCCTTAATCTGGTAAAAGCATCTAGGAAGCCCCTACAGCTAGCCCCATGTTTAAAGGTGAAAGACTGAATGCTTTTCCTCACACTCAGGAACAAGGCAAGGATGTCTGACCTCACTGCTTCTATTTACCATTGTACTGCAGGTCCTAGCAAGTGCAAAGGCAAGAAAAATAAATCAAAGGCACAAAGATTGGAAAGGAAGAAATAAAAACATCTTGGTTTGCATATGACATGATTTTCTATGCAGAAAACCCAATGAAATCTATACAAAAGCTAAAACTAACAAGTGAATTTAGCTGTGTACTAGCAAAGAACCATCAAAAGTTGAAATTAAAAATGTTTCAGTATATAATAACACCAGAAAACATGAAATACTTAGGAAGAAATCCCACAACATAGGTGCAAAAACTTTTTGCTGCAAACTGCAAAATACTGGTGAAAGAAATCAAAGAATCCCTTGAATAAATGGAATGATACCTTGTGTTCGTGGGTTGGAAAGCTCTGTTCTCCCAAACTGGTATAGAGACTAAACTCAGTCCGAATCAAAATCTTAGCAGGCTTTTTTTGTAGAAATTGGCAAGCCAATTCTAAAATTCACACTGAAAGACAATGTCAGAGGAGAAGAACAACTCTTTCATGGGTTTGCCTGGGTCTTTACAAAGACACACACCATCTGATCTCGAGACTTACTACAAAGCTACAGTCATTAAGACTGGACAGCACTGCACAAGGGATGGGCACACACCAATGGAACAGAAGACGGAGTCCAGAAGTAGCCCAATACAGATGTGGTCAATTGATTTTTGACAAAGCATAAAGTCAGTTCAATTGGGGCACCTGGGTGGCTCAGTGGGTTAAGCCGCTGCCTTCGGCTCGGGTCGTGATCTCAGGGTCCTGGGATCGAGTCCCGCATCGGGCTCTCTGCTCGGCGGAGAGCCTGCTTCCTTCTCTCTCTCTGCCTGCCTCTCCATCTACTTGTGATTTCTCTCTGTCAAATAAATAAATAAAATCTTAAAAAAAAAAAAAAAAAAAGTTCAATAGCGGGCTGGGGTGCCTGGGTGGCTCAGTGGGTTAAGCCACTGCCTTCGGCTCAAATCATGATCTCAGGGTCCTGGGATCGAGTCCCGCATCGGGCTCTCTGCTCACCAGGGAGCCTGCTTCCATCTCTCTCTCTATCTGCCTGCCTCTCCATCTACTTGTGAGCTCTCTCTCTATCAAATAAATAAATAAATCTTTTTTTAAAGTTCAGTAGCGGAGAATGGATCATTTTGGTTTGAAAGTCCTTGCAGGTCATCTAAAGGGCAGTTAGAAGGATAGATGAAACTCAGGAATGGCTTCTGGGCTCCGGAGACATAGTTTGGGAGTCCTTGAGTTAGAGGTGGAAGTGAAAGTTTTAGGAAGGCAGGAACTGCCCCAAGTGGGTAGGGAGATGGAGGAGAATGTCCAGGGATAGCTTTTTGAGTCTGGGATAAGACAGCGACAGGAACATGAGACACCCGAGGCAGAGACACACAGGCCTTTATTTAATGCTGAACATATGGGAAGGGGGGACCGCTGCCCAGAAGCACAGGAAGGATCAGAGCAGTGGGGGCAGAAGCAGATGCCCCAGAGATGAAGAAGGGGAAAATGGGTGAGCAAAGGCGGAACCGTCTGAGCAATGTGAGTGTGTGCGTAAGAACCTTGCCTGCTGCACATGAACCTGGTGTCACCTTCTGCTCTGCATGGAAGAACTAACAGCCACGGGCTTTTCATTACTAGTGGCCTTTAAGAAAACCAGCTACCATCCAGAGGGATTTCTGGGTGCCAAACAGTACTCTAAAAGCTTCATGAATATTGAATCACTTCACCCTCACACGTCTCTGAAGTAGATACAATTATCCCCATTCTGCAGAAGAGGGAACTTTGAGCCCATGCCATTCCATACTATGCTTGCTGCTCTTGGGATGATGAAAACAAGGACTCAGGAGGCCTCTGAAGGTTTGCACCTTGTCCCTGCTTCTTATGACACCCAGCAAGACCACACACCTGGTACAGGCAGGTCCAGGGCTGGGTCTGGGAGAGCCTTGTCATGCGGCTCACACCCAGCATGAATGGATCCATCTTGTTGTCCCAGGTGGAGTAGGGGAAGGGCTATTGAATCCTGGTCTCAGATTTCTGGCCCTTGTTCCAAGCTGCCTGTTTCTCTCTGCTCAAATGCAGATGCCCCCCCCCCAGTGTTGCTGGAGAACAGCTCTTGGAGACTGGACCAAGGCACCGTGTTCTGCCTTCTGCACTCTCGCTGTAGCACCAAATTCGCATGGTTTCCCTTTGAGGACAGGTTTGGAAGCAGACAGGCCCAGCGGAGTGGCTCAACAAAATGAATAATAGGTTTGAATTTTAAAAAAAGAAAACAAAAACTTGATTCTAAAATGTTGAGGCACACTTATTTGAATGATTTACTCTTCAGACTGAGAGAAACCCAGAGTTACTTCCAAATTATTTTGAATGGCAATAACCCTTTAAAATTTGTGCATGAAGAGTCTTCCAGTGTAAGCGAACAGCAAGGACTTGGGGTTTTTTGCTGGCTCTTCATTTCAAAGTCACCTGGTATTTTTGGTCTTCTGTACCTTTTGTAACTTCCTCTGAATAAGAGGAAATATGGTTGCCATTTGTGTTTAATTTATTTTAAACAAATCAAAGCACTGATTTCTACTTCCTGCCTGTGTAATATTTGAGCTGCAGGCTTCAAAGGGCAGAGTAACTATGTTCTTGAGTGATTGGGCGTCTGTTGTATTATTTTATAAACAGTTCAAAGTTTTGCATTGCATAGGAGCAACTGGTACAACATGGAGATATTATTCTCTGTGTGAGTAGCAGCAGAGAACTCTGAGTGACCTTTACATTTGTCTTGTGCTAGTTCATAGATTAAATTTAGATTTGGGTAGAATATATATTTACATAAAGACTCAGAGTTTATTTTTCCTGTTTTCTCTAACACTGCTTAACTTGTTCTCTGAAATGTTTATCGCAAATGGCAGGTTGTCCCAAAGAGCAGTAGAAAGAAAACTAAATACTTACTCATCACTTGGTTTTCTGCAGGTTCATTGGGTTTAGGAAACTCTACCTAGGTGAGCAGCTTGCTTCAGTGGGGGCCTCTCCCAGAACCAAATTCCCAGGCCTTTGGGTGTGTGGGTTTCAGAATCCAGCGATCCCAGGGCCGCACAGGGCGTGTTCCCCTCACACAGGTTGTTAGGGCAAAGATGTTACCATACCTCGATTCCAAAGCAAGTTCACTTATTTTATTTTTTTTCTAAGGATTTTGTTTATTTATTTGACAGAGAGAGAGAGAGCACAAGTGGGCAGAGGAGCAGGCAGAGGGAGAGGGAGAAGCAGGGTCTCTGCTGGGCAGGGAGCCCAATGCAGGGCTCGATCCCAGGACCCTGGGATCATGGCTTGAGCCAAAAGCAGATGCGTAACTGACTGAGCCACACAGGCACCCCTGCAAGTTCACTTATTTAAAAAAACAAAAAACAAAACAAAACAAAACCCCCCCAAAACAAAAACAAAACAAACAAACAAAACACAGAATGCAAGCTGGTGCAGCCATTCTGGAAAACGTTATGGAGGCTCCACAAAAAGTTGAAAATAGAGCTACCTTATGACCCAGTAATTGCACTACTGGGTATTTACCCCAAAGACACAAATGTGATCCGAAGGGACACGTGCACCCCTATGTTTATAGCAGCAACATCTACAATAGCCAAACTATGGAAAGAGCCCAGATGTTCACTGACAGATGAATGCATAAAGAAGATGTGGTGTATATATACAATGGAATATTACACAGCCATCAAAAAACCCCAAAATCTTGCCATTGCAATGGCATGGATGGAACTAGATGGTATTATGCTAAGCAAAATAAGTCAATCAGAGAAAGGCAATTATCCTATGATCTCACTGATATGAGGAATTTGAGAAACAAGACTGAGGATCATAGGGGAAGGGAGGGAAAAATGAAATAAGACGAAACCAGAGAGGGAGACAAACCACAAGAGACTTAATCTCAGGAAATAAACTGAGGGTTGCTGGAGTGGAGGAGGGTGAGAGGGATGGGGTGGCCGGGGGATGGACATTGGGGAGGGTATGTGCTATGGTGAGTGCTGTGAATTGTGTAATACTGATGAATCACAGACTTGTACCGCTGAAACAAATAATACATTACATGTTAATTAAAACAAAACAAAACAACAGTTCACCAAGGCTCTGCTGGGGCTGCTCAGCCTCCCTGTCCAGTCTGTGTTGCTGTCCCCTCTGCCCTGGACAAGCATGGCCATTTGTGCGTTCTGCTGCTGGTTGGTGTGATGGTCCAGGCACATAGGAATGTTTGTATGCACATGGCCATCACAGTGCTGGGTGGCCTCTGTGTGAGAAGCTCTTCTCTCCTGCTGGGAGGAGCATGGGTGAGAGCCTGGGGGTGGGGTCACTCAGGGCTAGACAGATGCTAATCAGTGCTGGGGGTACAGCGCACACACAGGTCTTGCCCAGCCCAGCATCACGGTCTGGGGTAGCCATCGATGGGCCTCCCACCAAGAGCTCCCGGATGTGCAGGCTCAGCAAAATATGTGGGTCACACGCCACTCAGGAGCACGGCTTAGACAGCATCTTTCGAGGCGGGGAGGGGGGGTTGCCATCTGAACTAACGTGCACTGGAGGGAGGCCATGAGGATTCCGGGTGAAAGTTGCAAGCCCAGTGCTCTGATCAGGGACCTAAGGGGCTGGCCCTGTCCTGCTCCCAGGACCGGGCAGGGGCAGTCCTGACAGGAAGCAGCTTGGCAGGCTGCGACGGGCGCTGGGCACTTTAATCTCTTGCCTGTCTTCTCTCAGAGGCTGTGAGCGCTCCAATTCCGTTTTTCACTTCTTTGGAAGTGCTGATAAGATGGGAACAGAATAAATCAAACGCCAAGTTACATGTTTCCTGGCTTAGGAAGAAAAACTAAGCATAACCTTGGAAATGCTCCCAGAAGGTATTTTTTTTTTTCCTCCCAAGTTGATTTTCCTTCTTGTTTTTTATTGTGGTAAAATATACGTAACCTAAAACTGACCATGTTCACCATCGCTAAAGGCACAATTCAGTGGCATTAAGCACATGCACATAGCCGCGCAGCCATCCCCACCAGCCATCTCCAGTTTTGCACCCTCCCCAGCAGAACCGCTGCCCCCTTACACATGAACTCCCCGATTCCATGCTTCCCCCTACCCAGCTACCCAGGCACCCAGGAACTATAGCCAAGGTGTCCTCTCTGCAGGCACGCATGTCCTGGCCCCAAACTACTCCTGGTGTGGGCTGGCCCTGGGCAGAGCTGAGAGCACTGGGCACAACTGTTCCTGTTGTAAAGAAGGGGGTCTGTCAGACGTCTGTCATCTTTTTCTTTTTAAGGATTTTTTTTTTTTTGAGAGGGAGAGCACAAGCAGGGGGCACAGCAGAAGAAGAGGGACAAGCAGACTCCCTGCTGGGTGGGGAGCCCAACACAGGGCTTGATCCCAGAACCCCGAGATCATGACCTGAGCCGAAGGCAGGCCGTTAACCGACTGAGCCAGACAGGCGCCCCATTAGTCATCTTTATAGTGGTCACAGCCAACCTGTGCAGAGCACATGCATCCACAGGCACCGTCCTAATCCCACTGCATGCAGTTCTAGTCCTTCAGCTACCTTTGGTCTCGTCTTTACTGAACAGATGCAACAGGAAGCAGTTTCATTAACACACATCCTTGACTGCAGGGTGAAGGAGAGGGAGAGGCTCTCTGAGGCTGGGCTGGGATTTTATTTTTTTCTGTGTTAGTCCCGATCCCCACAACGACCCACGAGGGCTGTAGATATTTCACTGGCATTTTGTATCCAAGAAAACAGGCATGGAGAAATTAAATCTAATTAAAATTAAAATCCCAGATTAGATTAAATCTAATCTAAGGGTGTGTTTCTTCCAGACCAGAAGCGTCCATGCTCGTCGAGCCCCAGTCTGAGGATGGTGCAGGAGTCTCTCTAGGCCTTTGTTCCCCCTGTGTCATCAGGGCTGGGATGCCAGCTGCATCAAGGCCCAGAGTGTGTGCTCAGAGCAGCTTCCCCTCCTGGGAGAGAGTGACTAGCCTATGTCATTTCTGGTTTAACTTTCTAGTGCAAAGGTCCACTGCAGGCCTTCAGGGACACAAATCAGTACGTGTGTTTTGCAAACGGCTTCGGGAAAGGGAAAGGGTGATTCTGAAGATCTTGGGCGGGGTCAGAGTAGCTGACTCTCTGAGTGACTGAGTGACAACGTCAGCTCTGGGCACAAGTCCAGGCCACAGAGTGCGTGGGCTTTGACCCCCTGGCCCTGTTGTCTCTGTGTTTACCCACTCTGCTTCCTCTGCAACTGATGTCATTGTGACTTCATATTTTGCCCTCAGCTGATCCCTGGGGAGAGGGGTGATGAGGGCCACCTGCAGGACACCTACCGGCTGAAGGCCACCCCCTCTTGCCCCTCCACCCGCCCACTCTCCAATGGTTTAGGAGCTCAAAATGGTCACCGCATTGTTAAACGGTTGGAAAAAATTAGAAGAAGATCTCACGACCCCTGCAAATTATATGAAATTGCAACATCCGTGTCCACAATAAAGCTTAATAAACACAGTCACACATTTGTTTAGGAATTGTCTGTGACTGCTTTCGCAGTCTGATTAGGGACTGTGTGGCCTGAAGAGCCAAAAATATTTCCTCTCTGGCCTTTTCCAAAGTGTGCCAAGCCCAGGCAGAGTCCTCCTTCCTGTGATGATAGCAGTTGAGTCGGTAGTGGCATTTCACATGATCAGCTCAAACCTCTGGCTCCTAATCAGAAAGGAAAGTGCATGGAGAGTCAACCCGCGTGATTCTCAGAGACAGAGCAGGGCTCATGGGTCCCTACCTCTGGCTGCGTGGGGCCTGAGACCAATCAGGGGTCACCTGCCCTTCACTGAGAGGACGGGGCTCTGCTGCAGGCCCCTGGCAGGCAGCTCAGGCCCGTGTTCAGAGCTCACGGGATGCTCTTCAAAGGGACACCTACAGAGGAGACTTCCCCGTGTTGCCAGAGCAACTCCAATAGAGCCGTCTGCCCTGACTTACCCATGTGCGCGTTTGCGCGCATGCGTGTGCGTGACAACAGCCCGTCCGTGTGACGGTGGCTCCCGGCCTTTCACAGCACTGTCTGCTCCTGTGGTAGCAGTTCTAGATTTGCCACTTCTTGAGTCGGCAGGAGGAGCTGAGAAACCACAGAGGAACTGGCCAGGCACGGAGCTAGGCAGAGCCCCTGGTAACTTGCAGCTCCTCTGAAAGTGGGGTTCCTGCAGAAGGGCAGGGGTCACGTGGCATTTCAGCACCCCTCAGCGTTCACATAAAAATTGAGGATGAGGACAAGGTGGGCTTTAGAAAGCTGCTTGGCCCCCTGTCACTGTGCAGCTTTTTAAAATTTTGTGATGAAATACATATAACATCGAATTTCCCATCTTAACCACTTTCCCCCTTTGATGAATGTTTATTCATCAAAATGCATACCAAGTAGTATGCCCGGTATCAGAGATACAACAACAACAACCATCAGGTGACAGATTTCCCAGTCGACCATAAATTCATTGTCAAATGCTGACCCTTAAAGTTGGCGGGGAAAGTCCAGAGTCTGCTGGCCTACAGCTTCTGACACATGGAAATGTAATTGTTCAAGTTCAGAATGTCTGAAATCTTAAATGTAAGGGAAAAAAATCATGACTCAAGCTTATTACTTCTCGGGGAGCCCAGGCTGATTGTACAATTATCTCCTCAGTAGAAGAGTCTTCTTAGAAGCCAAGTTTGTAATGTATTAAAGTGTATTATTAATGTATTAAAAGTAACGTATTAAAATGCATACATGGGCAGGATCCAGCCAGAAATGCAGTCAAACTCTCAAGTTTGCCCTCCCTCTACCTGAACACTATTTCGTTAAAATGCTCTTTCTTCAAAAAAAATACTCTTTCATACAGGGACACCTGGGTGGCTCAGTGGGTTAAGCCTCAGCCTTCAGCTCAGGTCCTGATCTCAGGGTCCTGGGATCGAGCCCTGAATCGGGCTCTCTGCTCAGTGGGGAGACTGCTTCCCCCCATCTCTCTCTGCCTGCCTCTCTGCCTACTTGTGATCTCTGTCCGCCAAATAAATAAATAAATAAATAAATAAATAAATAAAATCTTTTAAAAAATGTTTCATACACACTTTGGCACATCTACTGGGGGAATGAAGACTGTTCTCAGCAATAAGAACTTCGTCATTCCAGAAGGTGTTGATGTCACTCTGAAGGGATGCACTGTTATTGTGGAGGGCCCCGGAAGAACCCAGCGAAAGGACTTTAATCCCATCCCTGTAGAACTCAGTCTCCCTGGAAGGAAAAGAAGCAGCTCCCAGTTGACAAATGGTGAGGAACTAGAACAGAACCAGCTACCTGTTGGTGCTGTCTGTGGTCACGTATAGAACACAATCAAGGGCGTTACCCTGGGCTTCTGGGACAAGACGAGGTGTATGCTCAGTTTCTCATCCATGTTTTTATCCAGGAGAATGGTTCTCTTGTTGAAATCTGAAATTTCTTGGCTGAAAAATATATCTGCAGGGGTTTAGATGAGGCCCAGCGTTACTTGTTCTGTATCTCAAGTCCAGAAAAGTGAATTAATTCTTGGAGGCAATGACATTGAACTTGTATCACACTCAGCTGCTTTGATTCAGCAAGCCACAACCATTAAAAACAAGGATATCAGAACATTTGGGGATGGTATCTATATTTCTGAAAAAGGAACAGTTCAGCAAGCTGATGAATAAGATCTAAGCTGTCCAGCTACAGAAACAGCAAGATGCCAGATGAGTTTTCAGACTTATTTGTGACAGCCTAAAGATGCAATGAACGCTGTACTGATTTGGGGTTTTTTCTTAAACCAATCATCCTTTCGAACGGTTTGGCCATTAAACCGTTCAGAAGTAAATCGTAGTGTGCTGTCCATATTGTTCCGAGACACATTTGTTATCTCTGTGGTTTTGTTTGGTTTTGGGTTCTTGTTTGTATTTCTTTCCTTTTTTTATTATTATGGTAAAATACACACAGCATGAAATTTACCACCTTACCCATTTCTGAGTGTCCAGCGACACTCAGCGACATTAAGCACATTCACACTGTTGTGCAGCCATCACCACCCTCCTTCTCCAGAACTTTGTCATCTGCCCAAACTGAGACTCTGTCCCCATTAAACACTAACTCCCCTTGCCCCTGCCCCTCCCCAGCCCCTGGCAACCACCGTTCTATGAATTTGACTTCTCTGGTCACCTCTCACGAGTAGAGTCGTACAGTATTCGCCCTTTCGAGATTGGCTTCTTCTACTTCCTAGAATGTTCTCAATTTCATCTCCTCTGTAGCATGTATCAGAAATGCCTTCCCTTTTAAGGCTGAATAATATGTCATCATATGTACATCTTGCTGGTCATATAGCCACATGTTGCTTCTTCATTCGTCCATTGATGCACGCTTGGGTCACTTCCTCCTCTTGGCTATTGTGAATAACGATGCTATGAACATGGGTGTGCAAATAGCTCTTGGAGACCCTGCTTTCAATTCTTTGGGGTTTACACCAAGCACAATGATTGCTGGCTCCTAGGGTAGCTCTATTTTTCATTTCTGAGGATGCTCCATACTGTTTTCCACAGCAGCCGCACCATTTCACATCCCCCCCCAACAGTCCGCCAGGGTAGCGCTTTCTCCAAACCCTCCCCAATATTTGCTATTTCTGTTGTTGCAGTATTTTTTTTGGTAGCCGTCCTAACGGGTGTGGGGTGGATTTGTTTTGTTTTGTTTTTCAACAAGGCATAATTTTCCTCCAATGAAATGCGATCTTGTTTCTTATTAGAGGAGCCTGAGCAGGTGAACACCCTCATGAAACCCACATCCCATCGAGAGACAGCACATTTCCAGCACTCTGGAAAATTCCCTCTCCACCTTTCCCGTCTGCCCCTCCCACCCCGCCCACAGAGAGCCATCGCCATGGAAGGGTTGTGCCCCTCTTTGGGCTTGATGTAGCTGGACTCACACACTGGGATTGTGGGGCATTTTGTTGACCCAAGTACGCCTCCCTGTGCCCAGTGGGGTCAGAGCGGCTCTCCCTACTGGGGAAGAAGATGCCATGGTGCCGTCAGGAGCCAGGAGAGGGTCTTTGTTTGCAGCATGCAAAGTTTCCTTCAACATAAGGCAGCATCCGCGCTCCTGGCCTCTCCCGGAGCAAAGCTGTGTTTGCTTTTGGAGGACTCAGCACAGGATGCCCTGTCCTCTGCTGGATGACAGGAGAGTGATGTCAGCCCAGGTGCTTCCCGGCAGGGCTGGGGAGGGGGAGGGGAAGGTTCCCGAAGACAGGGCTGGGACCCTGAGCCCACAGCATGTCAGCAATGCTTACAATAGCTTTTCCCCGAATATGTTCCATTTCAAAACGGTGCAGTCTTTATGAGAAGCAGGTTCCTGAAAGGCTGCCATCCCGTGAGTCCAGCCCACTGGCTGGGGGGAGCGGGTTTCACCATGGGTTTGCTGAGTGACCGTGAAAAGCCTTTTGCTCTTTCAGAACTTTGCATTTTCGTGGATTTTTCAACAAGATATTGTTTCTGGCAGGCGCTTGTGCCACGGAACTGAGCAGGACAGAAATGGGGGTGAGAGAGCATGTTATCTAAATAACAATGCAAGTATGGTGACAGGGGTGCATTCAGATCGGGGGTGGTCAGGGAAAGTCTCTGGGAGGGGACACAGGAGTCACACCTAAGGAACGGAGGTGTTGGAGTCTTGGGACTCAGGACACGGCCATCTCCAGGCTGACGCGGGAGGAAGCGTTGGGCCGGCAGACCTCTCTGCACAGTCACCGGCCAGCTCAGGGACAGCTCAGGGACAGCACTGGGACAGCAAACTGGGGGTGGGGGGCTGCCAGACACACAGTGTCTACAGGGTGCCAAGATCCAAGGTGGCAGTGGGCCTTGTTAGTGAAATTTGTCCGCACTTGCCAGCTTCACAGGGACACACTGCCCCTTTTACCCTGTCAAACACACATCCACATCCCCTCTGTACCTAGGTGCCTCTCAGCCTGGCTCTGTGGTCGCCTCGTGGCCCCGGATGGTGGCTAGTGACCACTTCATGCAATCCTCAAAGATCCCATTTCCAAAGCGAAGGTCAGTAAACCAACGTATGCTAAGGCACATGAAAATGGGGTGGAATCCAGAAAACAGTGGATTTGCAGAGCTCCGCTTTAAATCTTGAGCTTCTCCCACCCCCTTTCCTCTAATTGTGGTGAAATAGACACAACACGAAATCTATCATCTTAACCATTTTGAAGTGTAAAATTCAGCAGCGCTAAGGATACTTGCATTTTTTTGGTTTGTTTTTTGTTTTTTGTTTTTTTAATTAACATATAATGTGTTATTTGCTTCTGTGAATCATCAGTCTTACACAATTCACAGCGCTCACCACAGCAGGTAAGCTCCCCAATGTCCATCACCCAGCCACCCCATCCCTCCCACCCCCCTCCACTCCAGCAACCCTCAGTCTGTTTCCTGAGATTAAAGAGTCTCTTATAGCTTGTCTCCTTCCCAATCCCATCTTGTTTCATCTTTTTCCGTCCCTACCCCCCACGACCCCTCCCCCTGCCTCTCAAATCCCTCATATCAGAGAGATCATATGATAATTGTCTTTCTCTGATTGACTTATTTTGCTCAGCGTAATACCCTCTAGTTCCATCCACATTGTCGCAAATGGCAAGATTTCAGGTTTTTTGATGGCTGCATAGTATTCCATTGTATATATATATACACCACATCTTCTTTATCCATTCGTCTGTTGATGAATATCTAGACTCTTTCCATAGTTTGGCTATTGTGGACTTTGCTGCTATAAACATTCAGAGCACTACGTTTGTATCCTTAGGGTAAATACCCAGTGGGATACTTGCATTGTTGTACAATCTATCTCAGGAACCCTTTTCTTCTTGCATGAATGTTTAAATCTTAAAAAAAAAAAAAAAAAAAAAACAAGATAAAGGGTTCCTGGGTGGCTCAGTGGGTTAAGCCTCTGCCTTCGGCTCAGGTCATGATCTCAGGGTCCTGGGATCCAACCCCGAATCAGGCTTTCTGCTCAGCAGGAAGCCTGCTTCCCCCGCTCTCTGCCTGCTGCTCTGCCTACTTGTGATCTCTCTCTGTCAAATAAATAAATTTTTAAAAAAAATAAGATAAAATGGAATAAAATAAACAGAGCAATGCTCTCTTCAAAAATCAGCTGCCAGGAGCCAGCGTGTACTCTCTTCGGTCGTTGCCTCCCTGCCCCTCCCTTTGTGCACCATGGTGGTCTGCCATGGCCCTGGAGCCTTTGTGGGGACAGGGGCATGTCCCAGCCATTGCTGACTAGGTCAATGCATTTAGGGGCTGTTCCCCGTTACCTGCGTGCTTCTGAGTACATCGTTGGTGGCCCCAGAACTCTTATAAAGCTAGGGTGACAGGAGGGACTCATGGATACAGTGGATGCTAGCATTTTGGCAAAGATCAGAGTGTGGGGGCCCTCCCCCGAATACCACTAGCAGAACCCCCCACTTCTGGTCCTTAACACATCTTCAATTCCACACTCAGCTTCACAGGGGGCCAAATGGTCAATTTAGGCTGGCAAGCTGGAAGATTTGAGATCTGTGTTTCTGGGTGATGTTGATACTTTTGGGTTTTGTTTTTTGTTTTTCACTCATTGTCCAACAAGAGGAAAAAAGGCAGTGAACCAGGAACTTTGGTTTGTTTTGATATTCGATAGTAAAACCCTTTCTTTATGTGAAATCATTCCTGGCAATGGTGTCATAGGAGAAACCAGGCAACGGTCTCTGGTTGAGGGGACTGGGGTGCTTTCTCGTGCTGGGGCACCCCCACTCCTTGAAGCTCCTGCTCTGATCCACCCAGCCCCGTGTCAAACTCCTTCTGAACTACACAGATGTTTCTCGGGGGGCCCCCACCCTGCTGATGTCAAGTGTCCTGTGAGGTGAGCTCACACACACACACACACACACACAGGAGTCCAGATAGGCACCCCAGAGGCTGGGTGGGGGGGAGGTGACTCCACTTAACATTTGAAGGAAGGATGTGCTTGTCAGGCAGAGGGAGAAGAGTAGGCATTACCCATACATCAAGGGGGAAAAAGACTTTCTGGTTAGGGTGGTGGAGGGAAGTCCAGTGGACCCTTGAACAACACAGGTTTGAATAGCACAGGTCCCCTGAATTTTTTCAGTAAATATGTTGGAAAATTTTTCAGAGGTTTTAGATAATTTGAAAAAACTTGCAGACAAATCTCATAGCCTAGGGATACTGAAAGAATTCAGAAAACATTAGGCATATAACACAAAATGTGTGCTAATCGACTATTTATGTTATTGGTTTCCAGTCGGCAGTAAGCTAGTAGTAGGTGTTCTTAGGGAGTCAAGAGATACACATGAATTTTCAACTTTGGGGAGGGAAGTGGTGCCCTTAGCCCTTTATTGTTCAACGGTCAAGTGTATAGAATCTCTTTCCTAATATCTAATAAAATGAATAAAAACTAGTAAAATGAACTTTCCAAAAATTCAGCAGCAGCCACTAACAGAATCAGACAGTAGCTCTTCAACTTCAAAAACTGGCAGCCAGGTAGAGATAGGGGAGATGCTAGGGTGTGAGGTTAGGCTCCCCGCCCCCCATCGTTACCCAGGAGATGCAGCAGGACTGGCTTCCACCTGTGTGCCAGGTGCTGTCCCAGGTGCTGGCTGGAATATCTCCAGTCCTCAGGGTCTGAGGGTTGCTGGGGGGAAGGTGGGGGATGGGTTAAACAGGTGATGGGTATTAAGGAGGGCACTTGTGTTGACCACCCAGTGTTGTATGTAAGTGATGAATCACTAAATTCTACACCTGAAACGAATATTGCACTATATGTTAAATAGCTGGAATTTAAAGAAAAACTTGGAGAAAAAAATAAGAAATGAAATAAAAAGAGAGACTTGCCATGATGTACAGTATGGATGTCTTCCATCCTGCCGGATGCCATGGAAGCTGCTCCAGGTCACCTCCCACACTCTGATGTGAGAGATACCTTTTCCCTGCATTTATGGGCTAATCTGTTTCCAGATGATGGAATGCTGCTTCATACTCTCCCCTTTTCCTGTTGGGTTATTGGTCTTTTACTGACTCATTTGTAAGCATCCTTATGGGTTGTGGGCTCTGCCCCCCTGCAAATATTTTCTCCCTATCTGTGGCTTGTCTTATTACTTTGTAGTGTCATTTAATTTAGGGAACTTTAAATTTGAGTATAGACCCCTTTATCAGCCTTCTTCGTACTTCTAGTGTTTGAATTCAGAAGTTTTACTCCAGGGGCGCCTGGTGCACAGCCAGTTAAGCATCTGACTCTTGGTTTGGGCTCAGATCATGATTTCAGGGTCATGAGATCGAGTCCTCCAGAGTCCGCTAAAGTTTTTCCTTCTCTTCCTCTCTCTCTCCCCCAAATAAATAAATAAATAAATAAATCTTTTAAAGAAAAGAAAAGAAGTTCTATTCCATACTCTGGGTCATAAAGATTGCTTTCTGGATTTCATTCTGCAGGGTGTAAGTTTTTTTTTAAAATTAACATATAATGTATTATTTGTTTCAGGGGTTCAGGTCTGTGTTGACCTTCAGGGTGTAAGGTTTTATCTTTAGGTGTTTGGGAAAGGTGTGAGGTAGAGATTCAGTTCTATATTTTTCTTCATGTGGATAACCCACTGCCCCAGAACATGAATTGAAATCTCATCCCTCCCCTACACAGGGCGATGCCTCGTGGCCATCCGTCATATCTCTACATTTCCCCAGGTCTGGTCCTAGGCTCTGTTCTCAGCACTTCTCTCCTAATCCAGGAAAGCCTTCAGCTGGTTCAGCGTTCTGATTCATCTTTATAACCAGAGGTGGGGGGCCCCGCCTTGCTCTTCAGAATAGGCAAGGTTCTTCTGGGCAATTTGCTCTCTTACCACACATTTTGGAATCAGCCTGTGAGATTCCAGTGAAAATCTTATCAGGGTTTTGATGGCAGTTGCTTCTAAATTAGGAGTAATTTCTGCAGAACAGACATGATTATAATATTGAGTCTTATTGTTTTTTAATATTATTAGGGAATCTATGTTTCCAGTGAAGTTTTATGACTTTTTAAATTTTTAATTTGATTTTTAAAAAATATTTTATTTATTTATTTGAGAGAGAGAGAACATGAGCAGGGCAGAGGGGCAGAGGGAAAGGGAGAAGCAGGCTCCCCACTGAGCAGGGAGCCCAAGACCTGGGGCTCGATCCCAGGACCGTGGGATCATGATCTGAGCCAAAGACAAATGCTTAACCAACTAAGCCACCCAGGTGCCCTGAAATTTTATTATTTTATTTGTAAAGGCCTTGAATTTATTAGATTTATCCTTAAGTACCACTTAAATGTGTTGCTATGTAAAGGATAGTTTTTAAAACCACATTTCCTAATCGTTGTGCTAGTGGGTACAGAGGAGGCTGAGTTTTCAGTATCGATCATGCAGCTCTTCTCCTCCCTTGACAATCACTCAGTCATGACCTGCCAAGCAAGTCCACCTGCTTGTCCCTTTCTGACACTCACACCTTCTTGCCGACATTTGACATGACCTAGGATCTTCACCGCCATGTTGAAAAGTAGAGGGCAGTGGCAGGCATGATACACAGAAAATTTAAAATAATAAGAGGATGCGATGCCCAACTATATGCTAATAAATTTTTAAAAGATATTTATTTATTTATTTTATAGAGAGAGGGCATGAATGGGAGGGCCAGGGAGAGAAAACCTCAAGCAGACTGTGCCCTTAGCTCAGAGCCCAAAGCCAGCCTCGATCCCATGACCCTGAGATCACCACCTGAGCTGAAACCAGAGTCTGATGCTTAACTGACTCCACCACCAGGCGCCCCTCTGCTGTTATATTTGAGCATTTCATTGAAATGGACGGTTTCCCAGGAAAAAAATAAAATTTTCAAAATCTGGATCTAAAATAAACAGGCATACTTTTTATTGCTCCTTTGCTGTATTTCTTACAATTATTTTCATGATACTTTTCCCCTCTCATAAGGGAAAACAATGTAGGGTAGTAGGGTTTCCCCCTGCACCTCCGGTTACAGCCTAAGCCAGTTTGTCAGCCTCGTGGCCACAGAATGGATAACAGAATGGCATCCAGGCTCTAAATTCTAAACAATCGTGTCCCTCTTTCTGTCTCTTTGCACTCTGGTCTAAGTCAGACAATATCATTTAACAAGACAAGGAGAGGGTGTGTGTTCATCCCAGAAAGTTAATCCTTGCAGTTTACCTAGCTGTTGGCTTAAGCAAAATTTCTTTTTCTTACTTTTTTGAAACGCAATTTCTTATTACTATTGACTTCTTTTCTCTTCCCTGCTCTCTGTGCTGAGATGGGCAGAGGGTGCAAACCACACGTCTCCTCCCTCGCTGCCCCAGAAGCATCCTTCCATGTGTCAGGGGCGGTGTTAGCCTACCTTGGTGGAGAGCTTGCCCAAGCCACATCCTGGTTGACCGACCCGCGGCTGGGGAGGAAATCACAGAGCATGTGTCCTTTTATGACTGGCTTATTTCACTGAGCCTGATGTTTATGTCCAGGGTCACCCATGCTGGAGCACCTGCCACAGTATTCTGCCTTTTTAAGGCAAATAGTGTTCCATTATAGGGATTCCCTTTAGTTTTCTCATCTATTCACCTATCTCTGGATGCTTGGACTGATTCCACTTCTTGGCTATTGTGGGAAAATGCCACTATGAAAGTGCGTATACAAATATCTCTTGAAGACTGTGCTTCCAGTTCTTTGGGGGGTATAATCAGAAGTAGGATTGCTGGACCAGACACTAGTTCTATTTTTTGTATTTTTAGGAAACTTCATACCGTTTTCTATAGCAACTACACTGATTTGCGTTCCCACCAGTGATGTACAAAAGTCCCAATTTCTCCCTATGTTTGCTAACACTTGTTATTTTCTGGTTTTTCATGGAGGCCATCCTAATGGGTATTGCAATGCCTCCTTGTCATTTTGATTTGCACTTCTCTGATGGTTAGTGACGCTGAGCGTCTCTTCATGTGTCTGCTGGTCATTTGCATATCATCTTTAAAGTAATGTCTATTCAAGTCCTTTACCCCTTTTTTGTTTTTTAATTTTTTTAAGCTGGAAATTTGGAGAAAAGGGGAGCATCCTTTCCCCTTTTGTTTCATCTCTATTTTTAAAATTTTTTAATTATGCTATGTTAGTCACCATACAGTACATCATTAGTTTTTGATGTAGTGTTCCATGATTCATTGTTTGTGTATAACTCCCAGTGCTCCATGCAGTACATGCCCTCCTTAATATCCATCACCTCCCAGTGCTCCATGCAGTACGTGCCCTCCTTAATATCCATCACCGGGCCAACCCATCCCCCCCTTCTAAAACACTCAGTTTGTTTCCCAGAGTCAAGAGCCTCTCATGGTTCAGTCTCTCACTCCAATTTCTCCCCCTTCATTTTTTCCTTACTTCTCCTAACGTCCTCCTTTCTATTCCTTGTGTTCACATATAAGTGAAACCAAATAGTAATTGACTCTCTCTGTTTTACTTATTTCACTCAGCATAATCTCCTCCAGTCCCATCCCTGTTGACACAAAAGGTGGGTATTCATCCTTTCTGATGGAGGCATAGTATTCCATTGTACATATGAACCATATCTTCTTTATGCATTCATCTGTTGAAGGGCATCTCGTCTCCTTCCACAGTTTGGCTCTTGTGGACATTGCTGCTATGAACATTGGGGTGCATATGGCCCTTCTTTTCACGATATCTGTATCTTTGGGTAAATGCCCAGTAGTGCAACTGTTGCTATACCTATTTTTTAACTGGGCTATTTGATTTTTTTGTCGTTGAGTTGTAGGAATTCTTTTTGACAGAGAGAGAGACAGCTAGAGAGGGAACACAAGCAGGAGTGGGAGAAGGAGAAGCAGGCTTCCTGCTGAGCAGGGAGTCCGATGCAGGGCTTGATTCCAGGACCCTGGGATCATGACCTGAGCTGAAGACAGACACTTAATAACTGAGCCACCCAGGCACCCCAAGTTGTAGGAGTTTTTAATATAGTCTGGATATTAACCCCTTATTACATATTTGTAAATGTTTTCTCTTACTCCTTTTCACTGTGTTGAATGCATCCTTTAATGAACAAAAGTTTTGAAGTTTGATGTGGTCCTGCATGCCTTGGTTTTCGTTAATGATATGCCTGTGTGGACCCCAAATCCTAGAGATTCTCTTATTTCTGGGATGCATTGTCAAGTAGGGGTATTCTCTGATCATATTTGATTGACTTTTCTTGATTTCCTTCCAGCCTGAAACTCTTAGACTTGGAATTCATGAAAGTTCTTCTTGGCAGAATCAGTGTTGTTCCTGAGATTTTCCCAAGCAGATACCCTCACTCAAAGGAGGCTGGGGTTGGCAGCTGGTCCTAGATGTCTTTCTTTGGGATCCATGTAGGCAGTGCAGAAAGATGAAGACAGAAAATTTGGACTAGTATGAGAAAATGTCTCCAGAGGTTGCCGACCATCTCAGTTCAGTTATCAAAGGGTATTTGGAGCTCCCGCTCTGTTCTGGGTCCTGGGCCGGGAGTTCTGAGAAGCTGGGGGTTGGGGAGAACATGTTGCTATCTTTGCATGTTACAGCAAACCAACCCCCTCCCCTGCCACACGTGGGGCTGGCCTCACCCCTCTTCTGTCTCTGCGAAAATACCGCAAACATAAACCATAAACAGCCTATGTCTAGCTCATTTGGCTGGCGTTAGAGAGCCTCTGTGGGGGTCTGGAAGGCAAACCTCCCTCCCCAGTGCTCCCCCTCATCTGTTCATCCAAGCCTGGCCATGCCAACTGAGCCTTGGTGGAAACCACAGCAGGGAACTGGGTCTTATCTATTCCTTTCTTCCTTTCCATTCCCTTCTACGACAGCAAAAAGATGGCCAATTTCTTCAGTGTCCCCTTCCTATGGGGTGAATTGTGCTTCCCTCCCCCAAACCCTTGTGTTGATATGTAACTCCCAATGCCTCATAACGTGACTGTATTTGGACATGGGTCTTCAAAGATGGGGTTAAGTTAAAATAAGATCATAAGGGTGGGCCCAAATTCATTCTGACTGGGGTCCTCCTAAGAGATTAGGACACAGACGCAGAGGAAAGACCATTGTGAGGGGACACAGGGGAGTGACAGCCATTACAAGCCAAGGAGAGAGGCCTCCTGAGAAGCCAGCCTGCCGCCATCTTGATCTGGGGCTTCCAGCCTCCAGACATGAGTCAAATATGTTTCTGTTGTTCAAGCCAGGCAGCCTGTGGTACTTCATTCCTGCAGCCCCTGCAAGCTAGTATACCCACCCACGACCCCTGCTTGCTCCTAATATAATTGCACGAGTCAATGATGACCTCTAGCAGTTGTAGACCACTGTCAGTGTGAATGTGAAATTCTCCCAAGACTTGCTTGTAATATTGGCAAGTGGCCATGAGCCCAGCATCCTGTCGTGAATGGGTACGTTCCTTATTGAAATGCCACTTTCAGCCCTCTGTTTCCCGGCGCCCTTGGCAACAGCCCAACTTCATGTTCCAAATAGGAAAAGGCGGGTTGATTTAAAGACTTAAGACGTTGTTAGGCGTTACCTTGATTTATGTAAAAATAATATCAACCAGTTGAATAACAATAGCTCACCATTCACCTGCGGTCTGGGAGGCTAATAAAACGGGCACATTAATCTCTATTGTGATGACATCAATTTGTACCAGGCAGTTCTTCCAAGTCAAGAAACGTGTTATGTTGTTCCAAATGTACGTTTGCTTGCTACCGGGTTGTGTTAAGTGGTTCCAAAAAACGAGCGTGTATATTTTCTCTGGGGAAACTCTTGTATATTATTTCAGCTGAAAACATCTCTCGAGCACAATTACTAATCAGGGGCAAGAATCAGCATTTGTCCTGCTAACCCAGCTGGACCCTCCGCTCCCGGGAGATGGTGCTGGGGAGTGGTGGCTCATCCGGGGCGGGCGCTCTGGGGTCCATTCTTTAGACTGGGCCCCAGGAGCTCATGCAATGCCTCAGAAGGAAGCGCGGCTTGGGGCCATTCCTGTTTTGTCTTGCTGGAATTCAAAGATACAGTTCAAGCCTTTTCCCCCACTTGAGTGGAGAGGGCCTGGGCCAGTCTCACGAGCTGTGCCACACAGAACACTTGAGGAAACCTGCTCAAAAGAATGACTTCATGAGAGGAGAACTAATATTTGCTGTTTCTTCTTGTTTTTCTCATTTCCCAGGGGAAGGCTAATCTGTAGCAACACAGAACCTCTGGAGGCCAATAAAATGGAGCTGGAAGAGAAGTGAGATTGTTTCATTGTCGCCACTGTGAACTAGAGTTTGTTTTCCTTGCTTTTCTTTTTTCCCTTCAGGAAAACGCTGGGTTAAGAGCCCTGATAGATTTTTCTTGTACCCCCTGGTTCTGGTTTTCCCCCCATTGTTCCAGCTGCCTTTTTATCACCGAGATCTGTGTCGAGTTCAATGCCGTTCTTGTTTCATGTACTTGTTCCCCGCCCTTGGACTGCCCACCTCTGCCAGGCCCTGGGGTCCCCAAGGGTGATGGTGTGTGGTCCCATCACCACCCTTTCATGCTGCAAATGGCCTTGAGTGGCCCTGGAACCAGCTCGGCAGGGGAGGGTGCGGCGGGGCGGGGGGGGGGGGGCGCCGGGGCAGGGTTGTTGGCAGGATGGCAGCATCTCTGGGAACAAAGTTCGTTAGGCATTTCCCAGCCTGGCATCTTTGCACTTGTGGGTGCCTTGGGGTGGGGTTCTGTGAGGTCCGGCTTGCTGGGTGTGAGCACCTGGGCTGCCCCGTGCATCTGATCATGAGAAGGCATTTATTGTATAGAAACATGCAACCAGAGGCAGAAATCACAGAGCATCGCGGGCTTGGGGCACTGAACTTGAATGTCAGGATGGAAAAAGGGGACCAAGAGCTTCACCCATACAGCTGAAATGCTTTCATGGGCAAGAGGACAGTAAAATGGGTGGGAATTAGGTGAAGTTCAACAGTGGAGAGATTTAGGCAAGGAAAGGGGATGGGAGGCAGGAGGTATGGGGTCCCCTTTCTACCTCAGTAGCTCCCAGAGCTATCCAGTTAACTGGAGGGAGCAGGGACCAATCCCCAAGCTCTTCACCCTGGCGTTTATTTGCAGGGCTCATGGAGGGGGCCTCCTCTCCTGCTTGTGGAAGCCTCGGAAGATCTGATTCTGAATTGGAGAATAGTGACATCAGAAACAGATGCCTAGATGAATAATTTGGGGGTCTCAGCATTTAAATCCCTCTGTAACTGCCCAGAAATGGGTCATCCAGGAGTGCCCAGCCCTCCACTGACAGTGAGCCAGAAAATCCCCTCCTGGGTCTGCCTGACCCCCCCTCAGTCTGACCCTGTGTGTGTGCCTCACCCCCAGACCTCCTGAGACAGCTCTTGGCAGCCCCACCCACCACCTGTCCCAGGGTCAACTCTAACATGCTCTCCAAACCGTGTGGAAAGTTAAATTCATCTAGAAGGAGCACTGATCCCATGAAAATGTTTGTAGGGGTCAGTGATGCTCTGCTTTTGTTAAAACGAGATTGCCTTTTGTTATAATGGGATTTTCCCATTCTCCTCAGCTGGTGAGCTGGGGCACGGGCCTGCTGCGGCATCACCCCTGTCACTTGGGGCTCCTGGGAGTTGGGGGGTCTGGGAGCGCTGAGCAGAGTGCTGTGCTTGGGGGAGTGAGGCCACGGTGCTTGCTTATCCAAACCTTTAACCTGCAAATACTGAAACACTGCTCCCAGGGAAAGCACAGCTCCCTATGAGCCTCTGGTCGCAACATTCCATTCACCATCAATATACAACATAAATAACATTTGTGTTAAAGACACTATATCAAATATATATTGTTAATTCTTTGACATTCAATCCATGAGGGCTAACTTAAGCTTGAATGAGGCTCATCTAACATATATTTTCTCCATAAGGCTCATCGCAGGCTTCTCGTGCCTAGAACACCAGATACAGATACACCTGTAAAGCAGAGACAGTAGGTTGACTGCCTGAGGCCAAACAAGGCAGCAGCAAGTGCCCATGGGGTTGCCCACGCACCCCTTCCCAGCCACACAGATGGGTGCCAGCAGGCTCCCAGGTATGTGAGGAGGGTCCCCAGGCAGCGTTCCTGAGGCCCTGGCGCACCCCCGTGGCACACAGCCTCCTGATCTAATATCTGAGAGCCTGAACGTCACACCCACTGGCCTGGGCTTGGCGGAAGCACCTCCCAACAAGGGTGTGGCTGCTTTTCCTGTTTTCCCCAGTCCAGGTGACACTGGGGGGCAGTGGAGCAGGGTCCAGGAGGGATGGTTTTGGTCTGGCAGCCGCTTCTATTTTCCTTCTAAAGATACAGTGCACGTAGGCACTTGTACCCTCTAGGACACTGCTGGGATGCGAGCACCCTGGGATTTGGCCGTGACCTTCTGGGGCTGTCCAGGAGAACCGGCCCCAGAAGGGGCCGCATCTCTTCCCTGCTCACCTGTTTCTTTACCCCCGCTCTCCTCCTAGCAGGTGGGCCAGGGCTGAGAGTCTCAGAGGGAAGCTCCGTGCAGCCACTGGGTTTCCGGAAAAACCAGCAGCAGTTTCCTTGGCTGAGGGTCACTTCCTTCTCCCATGCCTGGCACATGGCCCTTGCCCACAAACTCAAGACAGTGGAGCTGTCGCATCCGCTCCCATTCCTGCCACCTCTTCCTGGCCCCGTGGTCTAAGCCAGGAGTATAAGAGGAGGGGGCTCTCCAACCTGGGACACTATCCCACCTGGCATGCAGGATCCCCCTCCCTGGGGTTTACCATCCTACTAAATGTCACCGTGGGAGTGTGCACACAGCTGACCTCCCAGTCCGGGCTCCTGGGAGGATCATTCCTTTTCCAGCTTCCCTGCTCCCTATAAATGATATAGGACAAAGCAGTTCTTAATCTTTTGGCAGCAGGGGTGGGGCGGGGGTGGGGGAAAAACCCCTTAGGTAGCTTGGTGAGCCCTATAGAACCCCTGAAAGTGGTCATCAGTGACCCACATTCATAGATGGAAGAACTGCTAAATCTTAGTTCGAGGTCAGTGAAAATAAAGACACATGTCTGTGGCCACCTTGATCGCTCTCCGTGGGGCACTTAGGAGACCACGGGCCCAGCCAGAAAGCCCTGGGATGGGGATGTACAAACCTGTTGTGGCTCCAGAGGTATACAGAGCCCCCTGGGAGAGGCATTTGCAAAGTATGGGCTCTGCAAATGGGGCCTAGCTCCTCTATCTCCCAGACCCACCTCCTGCTCCACTTTGCTCCAAACTTTGCCTCTGCTCAGAAGTGGGACAGGCCTGGAAGACATGATGTGCTCTGGGCTGGGGTTTCGTGTTTGGCCAGGATTCGAGCCCATGTCAGCTGTAGAGCCTTTGGTGGAAGAGGAGCAAAGCAGGGGCTAGGCTGAGAGGGGCAGGGGCCCGGGGAGCCTAACCTGTGGAAGGAAGACACGTGAGCACCATGGCAGCAAGGAGCACACCCCAGGTGGGCTCCAGACCAGTCTTCACCCCGCCTCTGTGGAAGGTGCTGGCCTGGAGATGAGAAGACTCTTGTGCGGTGGGTGTGGGGTCCCTCCAAGGTTGTGCATAAATCTTGGGGACCTCTGCTTCTGATCGTTTGGCTTCCCCCCAACCTGCAGAACATCTTTCCAACCTGGGAAACTTTCCAAACTGGGAAAAGTTCAGCCCCTAGATCTCATGGTTCCTTTCTGATGGAGCAGCATCTTAAGAGGGGTACTTTCTGTATACAGTTGTCTTCTGACTATGGTTAAAAAAAAAAAAAATACATGGGGCGCCTGGGTGGCTCAGTGGATTAAAGCCTCTGCCTTTGGCTCGGGTCATGATCCCAGGTCCTGGGATCGAGCCCCACATCGGGCTCTCTGCTCAGCAGCAAGCGTGCTTCCTCCTCTCTCTCTCTCTCTGCCTACTTCTGATCTCTGTCAAATAAATAAATAAAATCTTTTAAAAAGTACATAACACAAAACTGATCACTGTAACCATTTTTAAGCAAACAATTCAGTGGCATTAAGTACATTCCCAGCGAGAGACCCTCAACACCATTCACCCCCAGAGCTCTTTCAGCTTGCAAAACTGAAACTCTGTCCCAGAAAGCACTCACACCCTATTCTCCCTCCAGCCCCTGACAACCACCCTCCTCCTTCCTGGCTCTATGCATCTGACTCCTCTAGGGCACCTCATGCAGAGGAAACCCAACAGTATTTGTCCTTTTCTGTCCAGCTGGTTTTGCCGAGCAGAATGTCCTCAAGGTTCAGCCTCCTTTTAAGCCCGTGTCAGAATGTCCTTTCTTTTTTGCCCTTGCTTCCCTTGCCTTTGGTGATCTTTCTAGAAAGAAGTTTCTGTGGCTGAGGTCCAAGAGTTGCTGCCTGTGTTCTCCTCAAGGATTTTGATGGATTGCTGCTCACATTGAGGTCTATCATCCATTTTGAGTCTATTTTTGTGTGTGGTATAAGGAAATGGTCCGGTTTCGTTCTTCTGCATGAGGCTGTCCAATTTTCCCAACACCATGTGTTGAAGAGACTGTCTTTTTTCCATTGGACATTCTATTTAAGGCGAAATACTGTTCCAGTGTGGGAAGAGACTACTCCTTGTCTACCCAGTCCTCTGTGGGTGGAGAGTTGGGTGGCTTCCACCTTTTGGCCATGGTGAATATTGTTGCCGTGAACGTGGCGGGGAAGGAAGGATGCTTCTAGAAGTTTGAAAAGTTCCTGCTTTTATGAGTGTTAACATTTTAGGGTTTGGGGGTTTTTTTGACCCTTGGAAGGGAGTTGGCAGTGGCCCTGGGTCTTTTTAGCTCCGTGGTTCCATTTAGTTTTCCTTGTGCTCCCCATGCCCTTGCCTGCCTGGGGGAATGATGAGGAGGTGACTTGTGGACTGACTTGGGCTGGGGCTCCATAAGCTGCCAGTGTTCCCACCGGCTCACCAGGCAGAGGCCAACCAGATCAAGGGGCCATGGAGGTCTTAAATCCCAGATCCTGTAAGTAAAAATTGGCCAGATGCTCTCTTATCTTATGAGAGGCCTGTGCTCCTTTGACAGCTCAGGGTGGAAACAGAGACCAGATGCAACTACACCCAGCCCCCAAGTCATCAATGGACACTGGCCCTTGACTGTACCTCAGACAGCTAGTTAAGGGCTCCACCATTTGGACAGTGGGGTTATTGAGAGATGGTACCTGGGAGCCTTGATTAGAGAGGAAGGATGCCTGGGGGCACCAGGGAGTTGGAACTAGAGGTTCAAGAGAAGTGAGAGAGGTCCCTTTCTCTGCCCTCCTGCTGGAGATTAGTAGTCAGTAATACCACCCCTTGAACTCACTGACTTCTCTGAATCCTTCTAGAATCTGTCCTGAGTCTCAGGTCCCTGCAATCCAGCTCTGGGACGTGGTGACGGTCCTGTAGGATGCGTGTACAGAAGGCGATCTTACACAGAAGGGGCCAGGGGACAAATGGTTTTCTCCCCTCGCTGAGGACGAGAGCAGCACGGGCCCCTCCTCGTGAGGCTGGGTCATCAGGGTGCAGTGAAGGAAGAGAACTCAGAACATCCTGGCCTTCACTTGATAAGGGCACACACAGTTCAGAATCCCGCCCCCGCCACCGTCCCCCCACCCCCGCCACCGTCCCCCCACCAGCATCCTGGGCTCTGTGTTTGTGGGCACTCACTGCCCTCTAGTGGTAAAATGGAGGCAGGACATGCTGTGTTTCAGACCGCGTTCACCAGTTGAAGGCCCTGGCTGCTAAGGGACGCCATGCAGAACACTGTGATCCCTTATCTCCCACATGCTTTCAGTATATGCCCAAGTTTGTACATGTTGTGTCAGGTGCTATGGGCATATGAGATGAATTACACATGGTTACAGGATGAGTTGTGTCCTCTAAAAAGTCCTAACCCCAGTACCTCAGAATGTGACTTTATTGGGAGATCGGACCTTTATTTTTTTTTTAAGCTTTATTTATTAAAGTAATCTCTACATCCAGTGTGGGGCTTGAACTCATGACCCTGAGATCAAAAGTCACAGGCTTTTCCGACTGAGCCAGCCAGGTGCCTCTGGAGGAGGAACTTTTAAAGGGGTAATTACATTCTTCTCAAGTCCACATAGAACATTCTCCAGGATAGATCCTCCATAAGGCCATAGGACAGGCTTCAATAAATCTTAAAAGACTGAAATCACACAAGTTATCGTCTCCAACCACAATGGAACAAAATTTGGAAATCAATAAACAAAGAAATTTGAGAAATTCATAAGCATGTGGAAATTAAACAACGTCGAACTAAGTAAACATGGGGTCGAAGAAGAAATCATAAAGGAAATTAGAAAATACTTCAAAATGTATGAAAATAAAAATCCAACTTACTAACACTTACACGATGTGGCTAAAATGGCACTCAGAGAAAAGTGTAAAGCTCTGAGCACTTATATGAGGAAAGAAGAAAATTTTCAAGTCAATAACCTAAATTCCTACCTTAAGAAACTAAAGAAAGTGGGAAAGGGCAAAATAACCCTAATGCAAGCCAAAGGAAGAAAATAATGAAGATTAAAATGAAAATACATTAAAAATAATAGAAAAACAATAAAGAAATCAACCAAACCAGAAGTTAGTTTCCTAAGAGATTCACAAAGTTGATCATCTTTTGCTAGACTGACCAAGAAAAAAGGGAAGACACAAACTACTTACATCAAGAATGAAAAGGCGGCCATTACTACCAATGTTACAGAAATAAAAAAGACCGGGAAGTAATGCTATGAACACTTGAATGACATGGTGGGCAGAATAACCATCCCCCTAAAATGTCAGCGCCTTAGCCTCTGTGCCCCATGAATATGTTACCTTACTTGGCAAATGAGATTTGGAGGATATGACCAGTTAAGGTTCTTAATATGGAGGATCTTAACTTGGGTGATCTGGGTGGGCCAGTGCAGTCTCAAGGATCCTTATAAGAGAAAGAAGGAAGCAGAAGAATTAGAGTCCGGGATCTGAAGATACTACATTGCTGACTTTGAAAGAATACAAGTGGCCTTTAAAAGCTGGAAAAAGCAAGGGAACAGACTGTACCCTGGAGATGTCAGAAGGTATGCAGCCTTTTTTTTTTTAAAGATTTTATTTATTTATTTGACAGAGGAATAGAGAGCACAAGTAAGCAGAACAGGAGCCAGAGGGAAAGGGAAAAGTAGGCTCCTCCCTGAGCAGGGAGCTGGATGTGAGGCTCAATCCCGGGACCTTGGGATCATGACCTGAGCTGAAGGCAGCTGCTTAACCGACTGAGCCACCCAGGAGCCCAGGAGGTATGCAGCCTTGCTGACACCTTAATTTTAGCTCAACGAGATTCATTTCAGACATCTAACCTCAGGAGCTCTATGATATTAAATCTGTGTTATTTTAATCCAGGGAAGTTGTGATCATTTGTTTCAGTGCAATAAGAAATGAGCATATGTGTCAACATATTACATAACCTAGATGAAACAGACACAATCCTAGAAAGATAGAAACTACTGAAACTGATTCCAGAGAAAATAGAGAATCTGAGTACACTTACAAGTAGAGAGATTCGATTGGCATTCAAAAATTTTCCTTAAGAAAAGCCCGGGGCCAGATGGCAAAACTGGTGAATACTACCAAATACTTAAAGAAAGTTTACCACCAATCCTTTCCAAACTCTCCCAAAAATTGAAGAGGAGGGGACACCTCCCAAATTATTCTAAGAGGTCAGAATTACCCTGATTGCAAAACCACACAAAAGCATGACAAGAAAAGAAAACTACAAGTCAATATCCCCTATGAATATAGATATCAAAATCTTCAACAAAAACTAGTAAATCAAATCCAGGAACCTCTAAAGAGGACTATATCCCATGACCAAGTAGTATTTGCATCGGGAATGTTGATTCCATAATCAACCAGTGCAATAACCATATTAATGGAATAAAAAACGGAAAATAATGCATGACCATCTCAGTAGATGCAGAAAAAACCATTTGACAGAATCCAGCAAGCTTTCATGTTAAAAACCAACCACAAACAAAAAACCCAACAAAACAAACATGTTTTAACAAACATGTTAAAAACTAACAAATAAAATGCTAAAAACAAACATGTTACAAACAAACAAATATGTTAAAAGCAAACAAAGAAAGTAGGACTATAAAGGAACTTCCTCAACCTGATAGATGGCATCTAATGAAAAACTTTACAGCTTACATCATAAGACTAACGGATTCCACCCCCCACGATCAGAAACAAGACAAGGATGTTCTTTTTTGCTTCTCTATCCAAAATTGTACTAAAGGTTTTGTCAGGGCAATTAAGAAAGAAAATGAGAGGCACCTGCCTGGCTCAATCAGTAGAGCATATGACTCTTGATCTCAGGGTGGTGAGTTCGAGCCCCACACTGGGTGTAGAGATTATTTAAAAATAAAATCTTAAAAAAGAAAGAAAATGAAATACAAGACAGATTAGAAAAGAAAAAGTGAAACTGTTTGCAAATAACATGAGCTCATATTTAGAAAATCCTCAGGAATTTAAAAAAACTATTAGAGCTAATAATAATACTTCAGCAAGGTTGTAGGATATAAGATCAATATACAAAAATCAATTCTTTGTCTACACACTAGCAATGAGCAATTTGAAAATGAAAGTAAGAAAACAGTTCCATGTACAATAGCATGAAAATAATAAAATACTGGGAATACATTTAACCAAAGAAGTGCTCTTGCACTTGTACAAAACATTGTTGAAGAAATTAAAGAAGACATAAGTACACGGGAAGAAATCTTGTATTCATGGATTAGAAGACGTAATATCATAACAATGACAATAATCCCCAAACTGATTTACAGATCTTGTGCAATCTGACTTTGTTGAGGAAATTGACAAGCTGACCTAACATTCTTATGGAAATTAAAGGGGCCCTGAATAACCAAAATAATCTTGAAATGGAGGAACAAATTTGAAGGATTCATACTTCCTGGTGTCAAAGCATATTACAGAGTGGCAATAATCAAGACTCTGTGCTATTGGCATAAAGATAGACACCTAGATCAATGGAGTAGAGTCCACAAACAAACCTTCACATTTATGGTTAATCAAATTTTTTATAAGCGTGCCAGACTATTCAGTGGGGGAAAAGAAGACTGTTTTCACCAAATCATGCTGGAAGAACTGGATATATCCACATGCAGAAGAATGAAGTTGGACCCCGCCGCCACCATCTCACACCATATACAAAAATGGACTCTAAATTGATCAGGGTTAGTAAGAAATAAACTATAAGAACTAAAGTAAGAACTTGGAACTAGGCTAAGAACTAAAACTATAAAACTGTTCAAAGACAATGTAAGTATAAATCTTCATGACTTTGAATTTTGCAATGGTTTCCTAGATAACTGACACCCAAAGTACCAGCAACCAAAGAAGAATATAGATAAATTGGACTTGGCCAGAATTTTAATGCTTTTGTGTTTCAAAGGACACCATCAAGAAAATGAGAAGATGGGGCACCTGGGTGGTTCTGTAGGGTAAGTGTCTGACTCCTGATTTCAGCTTGTGTCACAATCTCAGGGTCATGAGATGAAGCCCTGTGTTGGGCTCATTGCTGGGTGTGGAGCCTGCTTGAGGTTCTCTCTCTCCATCTCCCTCTGCCCCTCCCTCTGTCTAAAAAAAAAAAAAAGAAAAGAAAGAAAGTGAAAAGACAACCTTCACAAGATGGGAGAAAATACTTGCAAATTATGTATCTGATGAGAGACTGGTATCCACAATATGTAAAGAGCTTTTATAATCCAACAATAAAAAGCCAGACAACCCAATTTAAAAATAGGCAAATGACTTAAATAAACATTTCTCCAAAGAAGATATAAAGAATGGGCAATAAGCACATAAAGGATGCTCAACATCATTAACCATCAAGGAAAAGTAAATCAAAGCCAGAATGAGATAGATACAACTTCATATTCACTAGGATGGCTGTAATCCAAAAGATATGCCATAACAAGGACTGCAAGGGGAAATGAGGACGGGGGATATGAGAACCTTCATGCATTTCTGGGGAGAATGTAAGCTGCTGTGGAAAACAGTCAGGCAGTTAATCAAAAAGTTAAATAAGGGTAACCATGAAACACAGCAGTTTCATACCTGTGGATATACACAAGAGAACCAAAAGCATGTGCCCACGCAAAAACATGTACACAGCTGTTCATAGCAGCAGTTTTCATAATAGCGAAAAGATGGAAATGACCCAAATGTCAACCCACTGAAGTATGGATAAAATGTTGTATATACATACAATGGAATATTATTCGGCTATGAAAAAGAATTAGGTCCTGACTCATGCTCCACTATGGCTGAAGCTTGAAAACATGCGAAGTGGAAGAAGTCAGACATAAAAGGCCACATATGTATGAGTCTGTTTACCGAGTGCCCAGAATAAGCGAAGCTATAGAGACAGAAAATAGGTTAGTGGTTGCCAGGGGCAGGGGAGAGAGAACGGGAAGTGACTGCTGATGTCTGTGGAGCTTTTCGGGGAGGTGATGAGAACATGCTGGAATCAGATAGTTTATGATGTTGCACAACTTTTAAAATATACTAACCACCACTGAATCATACGCTTTAAAACTATGACTCATGGCAGACGCAATACATGCCATTAAAATACACACGTGGAAATCCAAATCGAAGAGAAAGAGAGTGGGAGAGAGAGAGAGCCCTGATCTGACTAGAAGGATGTGGGTGTGTGGTGGGGGTGCAGCTGGAGAAGTGAGGGAAGTCTGGTCATCAGGGAGCCCCTACCTGGAATGTGCCTTGCAGAGTGAGGGTTCTAATGAGTAGACATGGACATTTTCCTCATAAAGAAAAGTTCAGTACCATAAAAAGCCATTTGGTTGAAATGCTCTGTATTTCTTTCTAAACTCTCCCGAAGTAAAGTAAATGTCTTTTTGGGTTGGAATAAGTTTGCTGGAGTGTATCTGTTCCTGGTCAGTTGAAGGTCTCCCCACCCCATCCCCACCCCGTCCTCTCTCAGGGTCAGAAGGAGCCACACGGGGGCGGTGTCTGCCGCTGCTGTCCCCATTCCCGGCTCAGGAGCTGGCCGGTGGGACCTGGCCCCTGAGCAAGATTCAGAATGTTCCCACCCATGCCAGAGGGGTGCCTGTGGAACCCTGGAGCAGCCAGTACCAGCTGATGTCAGATGATTGAAAGGAATTGGGTTCTATTGTTCTATTGCTGTCTGATGGGTTGATGGGATTGGGGTAATAGTTTAAAACTCTTATCTTTTTTTTTTTTTTTTTTTTTTTTTATTTGAGAGAGAGAGAGTGTGAGAGAGAGCATGAGCGAGGAGAAGGTCGGAGAGCGAAGCAGACTCCCCATGGAGCTGGGAGCCTGATGTGGGACTTGATCCCGGGACTCCAGGATCACGCCCTGAGCCGAAGGCAGTCGTCCAACCAACTGCGCCACCCAGGCGTCCCCTAAAACTCTTATCTTTTAATGTCTCCCAGAATATTGAGGGATAAAATGTGTCCGGGCCATGCTAGAAAACACCTGAGCAAAGGGAAAAAAGAGATGAAACAGATATAACAAAACGTTAGTAACTTTTTAAAATGGGTATATGGGGTTGCGTTTAATGTTTTCTCATAGACAGATATAGGGTTATATCTGTATGTCTTTATATATCTCTTCTGTATATGGCTAGTATCTATGTCCATATAGGTAGATATGGATATATATATGGATATATATATATATACCTATATATGTTATAGCTATGTGAGAAAATATTAAATGGAATTCTCATATACTTGTATCTGTGCCGTATCTAATATCTCTATCCATCTATATAAGAAATGGAACCCCCGGATACTCATCAGTTGGATTTTAAAAGTATTAACATTTTATTCATAAATATACCTATACCTCTATCTGTCTCTATCTGTTTGAACATGAGGATTTTCCATTAAAAAAGTACCTGCATGAAAGTGCACATTCAAAGATGGTTTTTTCTGCCCTTTTTTTAGCGAGTGGGGGAGGGGCAGAAGGAAAGGAAGATCAAGAATCTTAAGCAGGCTCCATGCCCAGCCAGAGCTGGAGGCCGGGCTCGATCTCACCATCTGATCGTGACCCGAGGCAAAATCAAGAGTCAGATTCCTAATCATTTGAGCCACCCAGGTGCCCCCACCTCCCAAAAAGGTATTTTCCACTTAACTTCTAAATGATTTTGCTCTCTCTGTTGTTGTTAGGTTGTTTTTTTTTTTTTTTAAGATTTTATTTTTGGGGTACCTGGGTGGCTCAGTCATTAGTTAAGTGTCTGCCTTCAGTTCAGGTCATGATCGCAGGGTCCTGGGATCAGCGGGAAGCCTGCTTCTCCCTCTCCCACCCACCAGCTTGTGTTCCCTCTCTCGCTGTCTTTCTCTCTCACTGTCAAATAAATAAATAAATAAAATTTTAAAAAATGAAAAACGATTTTATTTTTGAATAATCTCTACACCCCACACAGGGCTCGAACTAACAATCCCAGGTCACACGTTCTACCAACCAAGCCAGCCAGGGTCTTTGAACAAAAATACAGGATGCTACCGTCCTGTCACTTCAGAAATGAAATAGAAAAGAGATTTAGAAACCCTATAGATTTTTAAGATGAACACGAACATAAAATCATACCCCCAGATGCCTCAGCTTCTTGTGGCCTGAGCTGATGATCCAGTTGTGAACAAGGGGACTCACTGTTGGATTATCTACCCTTGGCCCAATCTTGGAAACTGGCAGCCAAGCCTTCTCAGAAGGGGGCTGGCTGAATTCCGGGGACTGCTGTGCCACTGTATAAAGTCACAATGCCCCTGGCAGGGAGCATGCGGCGGGGTGGGCTGGGATCAATCAGCCCAAGCCTGGAGCGGGAGGCCTATTTGCTTAACTTGCAATTAGGTAAAATGCATTTTGTGCTGTGCAGAGCAGCTCCTGCTGGGATTTGGCGGGTCCTCTGCTGGGCCCTTCCCTTCTTTCCTCCTGGCCTCCTCACCATCTGAGGCTCCTTCCACAGCATGCAGTAAGGACTTACTGGCATTTGGACAGTCAGCCGTCCCTATGTGGAAACAGATCCAGCAGGTCATGGAGGAGCCTGGCCCTGGACTCATATATTTGCTGAGTAAGTGAAAGGCCAGGGAATCGATAGTGACTTTCATTTTCTTCTTTATGTTTTCCTTTTTGGTTTTCAGATTTTTTTAAGAGTTTATTTTTATTTTATTTTATTTTATTTTATTTGAGAAGCAGGGGGAGGGAGAAGCAGAGGGAGAAGCAGACTCCCCACTGAGCAAGGAGCCCTAAATGGGCCTTCGTCCCAGGACCCCGAGATCATGACCTGAGCTGAAGGCAATGGCTTAACCGACAGAGCCACCCAGATGCCCTGATTTTCAGATTTTCTATAAAAAAGACATTTTATGCTAAAAAAAAATCATAAATGTTCCCTTAAAAAGTAAATGTGTGTGGAGTCACAGGAACTCTCATTCATTCCTGGTGGGAATGCAAATGCTACAGCCCCTTTGGAAGACAATGTGGTGGTATCTTAGAAAACAAAACATACTCTCACCCTGTGATCCAGCAATCACGCACCTTGGTATTTCCCCAGAGGAGGTGAGCACGTATGTCCACACAAAACCCAGCACAGGGATGTGTAAGCCGGTTTTATTCATAACTGCCAGGACTTGGAAGCCACTAAGACGTCCTTCAGGAAATTAATGGACAGATCAACCGGGGTTCAGCCAGACAATGGAGTGTTACTTGCCTCTAAGAAGGAATGATCTACCAAACCGTGAAAAGACCTGGAGGAAACTTAAATGCGTATTACTAAGTGAGAGGCTAAGTAAAGGCTACATACTGTATGATTCCAACAATAGATCATTCTGGAAAAGGCAAAACCATGGAGACAATACAACGATCCGTGGTTGCCATGGGTAGCAGGGGGACTTTCCAGGCATTGAAACTGCTCTATATATTAAAATGAAACATACGTGTCATTGCACATTTGCACAAACCCACATTGACAAACCCATTGCACATTTGCACAAACCCATAGGATATACGACATGAAGAGGGAGCCCTAATATTAACTCTGGACTCCGGGTGATGATGATGTGTTATTGTATGTTCATTAATTGTGACAAACGTGACACTCTGGTGGGGGACATTGATCACGGAGGAGGCAGTACACGTGGGGGGGCCGGGGGAATACGGGAAAGCTCTGGGCTTTCTGCTCAATTTTCCTGTGACCCTAAAACTGCTCTAAAAAATAAATAAAATCTATTAAAACTTTTTTAAAGGAAATATGAGGCTCAGCGAGGCAGGGGTCACAGCGTGGGGCTGGCGGGGGTGGGTCCTAGGAACAGAGCTGGCTGGTGCATGCTGTCCCCACTCATGGTGAGAAGCAGGTTTGCTGAGCGGGAGGGCCTGGCCGGCCAGTTGGAGTGTGCAGAGAGCTGCCTCTGAGAATGGGATGGGCAGGCTGTCCCTGCTTGTCCCTGTGCGTGCCAAGGGCTCTTTGCTGCCCCACCCAAGCTCAAGTCACCAGCAGGAGGCATCCTTTGCTGCAGATCAGCAGCAGATCTGACCTGAAGGTGGGGGGGCGGGAGGTGGCTAGCATGAGGAAGGCCCAGGAGGAAGCTCCCCCTTTGAAAGGCCCTGCCCCTTTCCTGCGGGGAAGGATATGAGCCTTCAGGAGCCAAGGCTGGCCAGTGCCCCCCCCCCAGGCTTGCTGGGTGGGGAACACAGAGGGAAGCAGGAGCCTTGGCTGAGCAGACCCTGTTAGGGTCAAGGGAGAGATGCTGTGGGCAATGAGAGGGAGGGCAGAGCGAGGCAGTGCTCAGAGGACAGTGGCTTGACTCAGGGTCCAGCCACCACCGTGGGACTGCCTGGCATGCCTGGTCAACCTCCCATGGAAGGTCATGCCCAGTCCACAGGTTGTTCTGGGGAACATTCTATTTCCTTTTACCATCCTGTGTATGGGGTATTCCTGGCGCCTGGTAAGGACTCTGCTAGGCATGGAAAAAGCCTGTCTGGGTTGGAGTTTGAGGGATGGAGGGTATGGGGCCCCTGGAGGTGGCCAAGCCTAGGAGGGGGGCAGAACCTGCTTTCTTGCAGGGAGGAGCTGGGCTCCACGGTCTGGGCCCTGGGGGTAGAGCCCATGGCCTATAGGGCCAATCTGTCCAGTAGGGCAGCCACACGTTCCCCTTCTGTGTGGAAATCCCTCTGTTTCAGCCATACATTGTGTTGGACTCAGTGTGTTTTTCTTGGCTTTAATGAACAGGATTAGTTACACTCTTTGTAATTTTTGGAATTGAAGGTATTTTTAACAAATGCAGCCAGTATCGTGGGAACATCCTGAAGTTGCTGGCGTGTCTGTAGTCTCGAATCAGCCCTGTCCCACCCCCAACCTTCCTCCCTAAAGAGTCTCAGTTGCTCAGTGCGATGTCTATTTTTGTTCATTTAGAGTTTCAGACTGAAGCATGGACAGAACTGAGGAAACTGGCACTCCCCTGCTGTTATTCCTTTCTTCCTTCTCCTGCCCCCGATCTATGAAACCAAAGTAGAAGGTAAAAAGGACCGGACACTATGGGATGTTCCAGGCAGGGCAAGTGGGGGAGCCTGAGGCCCTGCCCCTCCCAGCCAGACGTTGGTGCTCCCACTCATCAGTTAACTGCACACTGTGGCTGGGAACAGGCAAAAGGATAGCGAAATATATCTGTGATCACTAAGTTAGGAAGGGGTGTTAGTTATCTCCTGCTGCATAATAGATTAGCACACACTTAGCAGCTCCAAACATCACAGGTTTGTGATCTCACAATTTTTGTGGGTCAGGAATTTGGGCATTAGTTAGGTTCACTGTGTTGGGTCTCTTGGGAAGCTGCCATCAAGTGTCGGCTCTGTGGTCTCATCCGAAAGCTCGACTGGGTGGGATCCCCTTCCAAGTTCATTCACGTGGTTGTACATGAGGAAGTAGTTCCTGTTGGTTGTTGGGCTGAGGCCACTCTCAGAGCCTCCTTAACACACTAATTTGCTTCATCAAAGCTAGCAAGAGGGAGAGTCTGTCTTTTGTAATCTAATCCCAGACTGACATCCTCAACGTGGCCACATTCTGTTGTGAGAAGGGAGCTACTCAAGGATCGAGGATCACTCTGGCCATGCATTCCAGGAGCGGGAACCAGGGGACCATCTTAGATGCCATCTGCGGCCACAGAAGGTAAAAATGGTCATGCTCTGGTGCGTGTATGCCTCTCATGGGGAGCACCATCTCACAGGGAGCACCAAGGAGAAGATCTTGAATCAGGACTCTATAGCAATCCACTTTACTACTCTGACCTTCCAGTCTCTTCCTCTTTAGAATGGGGATCATGGCAACTGCTGTGCCATTTCCCGACAGTTTTAGATTAAATGTGGTAAGGATTAAAGAGCTGGTCAAAACAGCTGACTCAGTGCAGGCACCCAGAAATTCTTGCTGAATGAATGAATGAATGAGCTTCCTGTTGACACGGTGGGGGCAAAGTCCTGTTTGAGGGCTTTGATAACAAGACCTACATGAGGATTCCTTCAGAATGTTTGGATTCTGAAACCCACTCCAGCTCCTGGGGAATGGGCGGATGAGGGGCCCTAACCTGGACTTGGGCCTTTCATGTTCGGGAATAAAGTTGCCTAACAGCTGGCACTCACTACCGAAAAGGAGGAGGGATAGCCCAAATGAAGAAGGAACAGACACATTTTTCTGGCTTCTCCTTAAAAAAAAAAAAATAAAAAATGCTTATCTGATTTTGAAAGTGTTATTCATGGGTGGCAGAACTCTAGAAGAAGAGTTAGAAAGTATGCTGCCCAGGTGTGTCAGACTAGTGGGATGGGGTGAGCTCTCCTGGGGCACAGACAGGGTCCACCCAGACCTGCCCCACTGCAGCCTCAGAGGGCGGGGCTGGACGGGAGGGGGCTGGGACAGCTCATGGATGATTCTGACTTGCACCCTGATCACAGAGCCCTACGGATGCCTCATCTCCTACGGGTGAGGCTGTCACCAGGGAGGTGGTTTTCTATGTCCGCTCTCCCCCAGGTAATGTTACATCAACACCATTTTCCAGTTGCTTGGAGTACTCTGACCACCCCCATGCCCCTTGCCACACGAGGCGCTGTCATCAGATTGGGGCATGACATTCTAGGCCTTTCTCTCTGCATTTCCGTGCTTATGTATTTAATGACAATACAGTTTTGGATTTTTTTTTTTTTTTACAGAAATGGCATCCTGCCACACACAGCATCCTGTGGCTTACCAGTTTTCTACTTGATAATGATAATATGTCTTGGTATCTTTCTGTGACTGGACATGTTGCTGACGCACCTTCTTTTCATTGCTTCATGATGTTCCAAGCTATGGACGCACTGAGTTCCATTTGCCTCCCTCCATGAATGAACTTTCAGATTACACCCAGAGAGATTTGGTTCTTATAAACCACACCGCCACCATCAGTGTTCTCCTCCATACACGCACGTGACTGCAGGGAAAGTCAAGAAGCAAAGGGGCTGGGTCCCAGGAGATGCATATTTAAAGTTTCCGTCACGCTAATAATGCCGTATTGCCTGGTGTCCTATCTGTATTAACCCCCCTCTCACCAGTGGTGTGTCTGAGTATCATCTCTCACCCTCCTTGCTCTTGCTCAATATTCTCAAACTTTTTTTAAAAAAATATTATATTTATTTGACAGAGAGAGACACAGGGAGAGAGGGAATACAAGCAGGGGGAGTGGGAGAGGGAGAAACAGACTTCCCGCTGAGCAGGGAGCCAGACACGGGACTTGATCCCAGGACTCTGGGATCATGACCTGAGCCGAAGGCAGATGCTCAACGACTGAACCACCCAGACGCTCCAATATTCTCAAATTTTTAATGTCCAATAATCTGATGGATGGCTTGAAATCCACATTTCACTGAGTTTGGGCTCTGCTGCCATATATTTGATCAATTATTTGCTTCCTTTTTTGTGTGTGAATTGTCAGTCTTTATTCTGTACTTAGTCCTCTTGTTGCCAAAGAAAGATTCCTTATGGATTCTGCTACCAGAGCTTTGCCTGTTATATGCATTCCAAACATTTTTGTCCCCAAGCCCATCTTTTCGTTCTCTTGTAACTTTGGTTTTGGTGTCTTTTGTCATAGAGAAGTCTAAACGCTTACGTGGTCCTGTTTATCGGTATCTTCATCATGGCTTCTCAGAGCTACGGTTTGTTTATCCTATTCTCTGCTCATCAACTGATTTTCCTGTTTTCTTATTTTTCTTTCGTCTCTCACCAACATCAACATCCTGTAGACAAAGATCACCAGGGCCCATCTCTACTTAACAAACACAGTTTTATCGCTCTGGGGCAATGAGGGAGTCTACAGGCCATGGGGATGGAGGGCGTCTCCAAGGATGGGGGCTTGCGGTATGGAAGAGCATTTACAGGGTTGGGACGTTAGGATGCCTCGGCAGGGATTAGACAGAGTTTGTAAACTGAGGCATTGCTGGAACAGCATGTGGGTGGGTGGTCCTGTCTTTAGAACATGTGAGTTCATGTGGAGTCACCGTTGGACAATTTTGTCCAGGGCTGTCTCAGTCTGTTCGGGCTGCTCTAACAGAATGCCACAGACTTGGTAGCTTATAAACAACAGAAGTTTATTTCTTACAGTTTTGGAGCTGGAGGTCCAAGATCAAGACCCTGGCAGATCCGGTGTCTGGCGAGGGCCAGTTTTCTGGTTCATAGCCGGGGACCTCCCATTATATTCTCACACGGTAGAAGGGGCAAAGGAGCTCTCTGGGGTCTCCTTTGTCAGGGCGCTAATGCCACTTATGAGGGCTTCACCCTCATGACTTAATCACCCCCCAAAGGTGCCACCTCCTAGTACCATCACAATGGGGATTAAGAATCCAACTTAGGAATTTTGACATAAGGATTCAGGCCATTGCAAAGGCTTATCTTAGAACATCTGATTCAGAATGAAATGACATTGAAAGGTGATGGTCTTGACTTGTTCTGGCATGTTTATCTGTTTTGTGAGTTGGGGCATGTTGCAAGCTGGGGCTTCTGTTTTAATTCTCAGCTCCCCAAGAGCCTGGGTGCTAGCAGGACTGGAGGGGGTCCTTCTCCTGGTCACTATCCTGGTCATCCTGGGACGTAGAGCAGGCTGCTCTCTTCTGGGCACACAATTGGTCCAGACTCACACCACTGTCCATTTGCATGTCAAGTCAAAACGGAATTCCGTTCTGATGCCTCTCATATCCAGGCCCCTTGTTTCTCTTGTTGGATCATGTGGAGGTGGGGTTGGGGGGCTGGCAGCCGTACGGCAGCGCTCCGGAACCTGGCTCACACACCTGGCAGCAGCTACAAGGAGAAACACCGAGACAAGGGTTTTCACTAGTGCATGAAACCTGTTTCCCGTGTTCCGTGATGGATTTGGATCTTTTTTAGATGACCCTTTGATCGGGGTATAGTTTGTTCAGCTCTGTTGGAGTTTGAAGAATTCATTCTGTACCTGGTGATGGTCAAGGATCAGGGTCGTGAGAGCACTATTACTAAAGAACAGGGGTGTCTGCTAGCAAATGTCCTACCAGAATCAGCAGAGGGTGGGTGATGGCCAAGATAAAGAACAGAAACACGCAGAGAAGCTCCTGGCAGGGGCAGGGGTATTCTTCATGTCATCCTATGTTCATGGACCACATGGACAGGTGTTTGGGTTTGGTTTTTCTTTTTTAAGATTTTATTTTATTTTATTTTATTTATTTATTATTTATTTTTTTTACAGAGACACATCGAGAGAGGGCACACAAACAGGGAGAGTGGGAGAGGGAGAAGCAGGCTTCCCACTGAGCAGGGAACTTGACGAGGGGCTCTATCCCAGGACCCTGGGATTAGGACCTGAGCCGAAGGCAGACACTTAATGACTGAGCCACTGAGGCTCCCAATGGACAGTTTTTTATGACATCTTTTCCACAGGATCAATTCCTGACCTTCATGTACAGCAGGAGCGTAAAGGTGAATGTGAGTCACAAGCAGTAACCCCTGTCAGCAGTGAGACCACGTGGCCCGGATTCATTTATTATAATCACTCACTTTATCAGAGCAGAGAATCCCCAAGTGAGGCGTCACACAACTAGTGAGTCATTTAGGCATTATCCAGATAGAAGGGAATCTCTAGGTCTTTGATTTTTTCCCTTAAATGAATGACAAATATCAGCGATGGACAAGCATACTGAAGCCCAGACACAAAATGTTTTTGTAGACAGTTGTTATGTCAATCTTTGGGCAGGAATACAAGTATTTTTTAACATGGAAGGCACACAATGATCAAAATATACACGATGTATTCATTATTCACTGAGGCATGCCAAAATTCTCTCTCTTTTTTTTTTAAGATTTTATTTATTTGACAGAGAGAAAGAGATCACAAGTAGGCAGAGAGGCAGGCAGAGAGAGAGAGGGGAGGAAGCAGACTCCCTGCAGAGCACAGAGCCTGACGCGGGGCTTGATCCCAGGACCCTGGGATCTTGACCTGAGCTGAAGGCAGAGGCTTTAACCCACTGAGCCACCCAGGCGCCCCCCAAAATTCTCTTTTGATTGGACACTTTTTCCTTATTTTTTTCATGCTGAATTTAGCAAACAACAGAACTCTGACAGTAGATTTGAATAAATTGAAATTTGGAGGGTGACAAACGGGTCAAATTGGATTAGGATGGTGATCATAACAAGTGCTGACAATGACGTGGAGAAATCGGAACCTGTGCTTTGCTGGTGGGAATGTAAAACAGCGTGGCCGCTGTGCAGAACCATATGGCAGGTCCTTAAAAAGTGAAACATAAAGCTGCCATTCGATCCAGCAATCTTACTTCTGAGTCTTGAAGGAATTCAATAAGGAATTGAATTGAAGGAATTGAAAAGAAGAACTCAGAGTACTAGTACACCAGTGTTCACAGCAACATTATTCACAATCGCCGAAAGACAGAAACAACCCAAGTGTTCATTGACAGATGAGTGGATAAGCAAAATATATATCCATACAATGGAATGTTACTTAGCCTTAAAACAGGAAGTCCTGACATGCTGCCAGGTGAATGAAGGTTGAGGACACCATACTAAGTGAAATAAGCCAGTCCCAGAAGGACCAATACTGTAGGATCCCAACTGCATGAGGTTCCTGGAGTGGTCAATTTCACAGAGGCAGAAAGTGGGACGGAAGGTGTCAGGGGCTGGAAGGAAGGAGGGGATGTTGTTTAATAGGGACAGAGTTTCATTTTTGCCAGATGAAAAGGGTTCTGGAGATGGGTGGTGGCAATGGGCACCTACAATGTGAGTGTAATTACTGCTGCTGAACTAGAAACGTAAAAATAGCTAAAATTGGGGAAATTAAAATACTTCACCATTCCAAATGTCCCCCAAAGTAAAAACCTAGATGTCAATCTAGCAAAACATATACAGAATTTGGACACAGAAAAGTGCACAACATTGAGAGAAAAAGAACCAAGCCATTTGTATGCACAAGAGCCCAATCCTGAAAAGTCACATCCTCGATCATTTCATTCGCACTGCTATGACATTATTGAAATGGCAAAATCACAAGAATGGAGAATGGATTAGTGGTTTCCAGGAGTTAGGCACAGAAGGAGGGTAGGTGTGGTTATAAAAGGGCCACAGGAGGGAGTCTATGGTGACAGATCTCTCCTGCAACCTGACCCTACCAATGTGGGTATCCGGGCTATATTGTACTATGGTTTTGCAAGATGTTACCATGGGAAGGAACTGGGGAAAGGGGGCAAAGGGACCTCTCTGTGTTGTTTTTTACAACTGAATGTGCATCTGTAATTATGTCAAAAAATAAAATGTTCAAGTAAAATGTTTTTTTTAAGTACAGAACGGGTAAGAATGGGTAATTTGGACCATGCAGAACGAATCCCAAGCATGCAGACTGTGAGGCTGGGGTTTGCTTTAACAACACACCTCGCAATAAACTAGCATGAAAATTAGAATCTGGGGTGTACCCCAGACCCATCAGGAGCTCTAGCACAGAACCCAGACATTGCATTTTTAAAGCTTTTCAAGCTTCACTTTGGGGAAGGAACCATAACTCTATATTCCTTTGTGCTTAGTCCTTGCTCCTCTCAAACTGTCACCACCCCGCTGTGGCGCCCTCGGGGTTCTGCTCTCTGCATCCTCCTTGCCCATGACCTCCATGCCCCTGCAAAACTTGCATCTCCTCTCCCCTCTGGTTCCCCTCAAAAAGAAGGCACCTGGCTTCTCCTTGGGGCCCACAGCACCCCCAAGCAATGGCATGGCACATGGGTTCCCCACAGAGGCTCCTTGCCTTGCACCCGGTGGGGCGGGGGAGCCGCTGCATCTCCCTGTCCCTGTGACAAGGACACCCTATTCAAGAAGGCTGTTTATCACCGCCCTCTATTCAGGTCAGACTCCCTCTTGGGTCATACTTGCTAAAGAAATGGGGTTGCAACATAGCCCTGCCTGTTTCCACACGTCTGGGGAGGGGGCTGGCCTTCCGCCACAGGAACCTGTCGGGGAGGCTGGAAGGTGCCTCTTTGCCTCCCGGTCCTGCACACAGTGCAGCCAGCTTGCTTCTCTTGGCTCCCCTTCCCACGCCTGTGGGGAATCACAGCCACGCCCTGGGCAGGGCGACCCTGCCTGCCCCCTGCCCGTGGCAATGGGTGGGCCATGCACATGGGAGCAGGAACCCGCTAGGCAGACCAGCATCCGACCAGAGATGCGAGGCATGGAGCACCCTCAATACAGTATCCTTGAGTCTGCTATTGGCTTTTGAATTTGTGGTCACGGCCAGCATGTGTGGAAACCACAGCAGGACCGACCTCTCTGGAGCCAGCTGCTGGGGTTGCTTCACACCGTGTCCTCACTCTGAGTTTAACTATCCATTCCTGGCCTGTCCTGCCCTCCTGCCAGCCTCATTGCTCCCCCTCCCATCCCTGCTCTGTCTCTAACTGGCCTCTCAGCCTCAGCCATCAGCAGCCTACAGGTGCAAGACATCACCCTGCCTCCCAGGGATATGGGGAGCTGCTGCCTCAACTATGTTATCCCCCATAAAACCTTGGTTGGCTCATGCCACCCCCTCTCAGAACCATCCTGGTCTCTGTTGCCATGTTACACCCCCTTGGCCCGGGCCCTACACACTGCTTTGGCGTCCCCAGCCCCTAGCCCTAGCCCTGGTCTCAGCAGCAGCTTCTCAAACCTCCCCTCTTCTAGGCTCAAGGACTGAATCCAGAGCCCTTCCTCTGGCGCTCTGACTCCTCTGAGACAGGGTTTGCTGGACTCCTGGGATTTGTGGTTGATGTAGGGGCTGGATGGTGTGTCTTATCCCCACCAGTGCCTTCAGGGTCAGAGGCAGGCTGGATGTGCTGGGTTGGGGTTTGGGAGCCCTGCCCTCATCCCCTGGGCCACAGGCTTGACTCCCTCCCAGCTCCCCAGAATTGCTTATCTCCAGACCTCCCAGAGTGACCCACACTTTGACTTTGTCTCTGTGTCCCCTGGGTTCTCTGTGGCTTCCTTTGCCAGCTCATCTTCATCCGGCAGCCCTCTGCTCACAGGCAGCCAGGGACCAACTTGCAGAAAGAGGAAGCTCCAGGTGCTGAAAGTGGTCAGTGTTTCTCCATTGGGTGGGGGGAGGGGGTCATGGGTTGCCGTGGCAATATGTGATGTCAGGGTCCTGTCTCCCTGGGTTAGGGGAAGATCACATGGTCAAATGCCTTGCATGTGTTCCCCTCTTCCTCCATGACATCAGATGGGGTCCTTTCTCCCTGGTTCCCTTCCCATGTGTTCCTCTCCCCTCCCCAGTTTCTCCAGATACAGGAGTTCACGGTGCAGATGTGGCTCAGATTCTGACGGGACCCCCTTGCCCTGTCACAGGGGCTATTCCTACTTAATCACACATTTCCAACTGAGCACTGCCCACCATGTATGCTTGGAAGCTTGTTGCAGTCAGTGCTGTCTGGTGAGGCCAAATCATAGCAGGGTCCTTAATTAAGTACAATGTTCAGAGCTCAAGGGACTGAGTCTTCATGGGTCAAGGTGGCAAATTTATCCCGCTGTGTTGTAGACCCGGGACCAGGGGACCAGTGCCTGGGGCAGGTGGCCTCTGCAAAGCAGCATGGAGTTGAGCTCTAACCAGAGTCTCATCCCTGATCCCTCCCTGAGCTTGGGGTCCTATAGGGTCAGCTCACCTTCTTCCTGATCCGTGCCTGTGTGTAGAGGGCTGGCTGTCTCCTGTGAACGACCTCAGATGGTGTGGTGGATCCATGGAGCCACGGCCTCCCCTCTGAGTGACCAGACGCCCCCAGTGGCCCACAGGCTCTCTCTGGGGTGTTTCAGAATGTACAGAAAAGTAAGATGAGCTCCTTGATCCTTCACCTCATTTGCCAGCTGTTCTGTTTTGTCTCATTTTCTTTCTCACTTTCTATATAAATATGCATGGCCCCATCACAGCCACATAGCTGTGATGAGTATTATTCTGGGACAATTGGGGGAGGTCTTATCTTTTAGCCCTAAAACTACAGCATATTTCATTTAAGAGCAAGAAAAGAACAGTCAGCTCAAATATCCCCCCCCATTTCACCCACTGCCCTCCCTTCTCCCCGCCTCTGGGAAACACCCATCTGTTCTCTGTATCTATGAGTTCGCTGTTTTTTTGTTTTGTATGCCACATATAAGAGAGATCATATGGTATTTTTCTTTCCCCGTCTGACTTATTTCACTTTGCATAACGTTCTCAGGCTCCATCTGTGTTGTCTCAAATGGCAGGATTTCCTTCTTTTTCTTGGCTAAATAATATTCTATTGGGACCTGTACCACAATTTTTTTTTTTAATCTATCCATCCATCAAAGGACACTTAGGTCGCTTCCATATATTGGATATCATAAATAATGCTGCAGTGAACATGGAGTGGGGGGTTGTAGATATCTCTTTGAGCTAGTGTTTTCATTTTCTTCAGATAAATATCCAAAAGAAGCCTGGATGGATCCTAGGGTGGTTATTTTAACTTTTTGAGAAACTTCCATGCTGTTTTCCATAGAGTTGAATGAATTCACACTCCCACCAACAGTGCAGAAGGGGTCCCTTTCCCCCTCATCCTCAACAACACCTGTCATTTCTTATCTTTTTTGATAACAGCATTCTAACAGATGTGAGCTGATATCTCATGCTTTGACAAATATTTGATTCAGGAAATTTAAGGCTGATGCAACACTGTTATGAATACACAGTCCATATGCAAAACTTGCTTGTTGGACCAATAATATTCTCTCCACCTATGTTCTCCCATACTGGACCATGCCCTGAGTTTTGCTGTCCGGGATCTGGAGTGGCCCCCTGGCCCTGCCTGCATCCCTGACCTTGGCACAGGGCACCTGTCTACAGCATATCCCTTGCCTGGCATGCCTGACCATTTCTTCCAGATCACATATCCATGGCCACACTCTATGAGTGATGTTGGGTCCTTCTCCAAAGGTCCATACCACTCCCTGGTGAAGGTAATTCCTTCCAGATGTCCTCACCTGTGCCAGTGATAAGGGATCCCACAGGAGAACCTCTGGGGCTGAGTAAACACCTCCTCAGGACCTCTCCCCCAACCGTTTTCTAGCACCTGTTGGCAAGTCTTGCCTGAGTCAGTTATTACTATGGTGATTGCTGGGTAATGATTTTTGAGCTCCCTCCCCTGCTCTCCATTTATTGGTTGGCATTCTACTGCAAGGAAGAACAGTCAGTTTCTGGTCTCGTTTGTCCATTGCGAGAATGGGCTTGCAGGTTTTTGCTTTATTCAGGAAGTTATAATCCGAGACTGTTATTGCTCATACTGATGCTGTCAGCCTGGCTCCCACGTCACCCTCCAACATGTCCCCATCCACTCTGAGCACTTCCTTGCTCCAAACCCAGCTGACGCTTTCACTGCCCCAGTCCTGGAGTCTGTCACCAGCCCACATCTGCAAACTCGTGTTAACCACTGATAGCATCGCTGGATTTCTTGTCTAGTTTCTCCCCTGAGCATACAAGACGGTTCCAGAATCACTGTACCCACCACTGTAAATGGCAAACCTACAAAGCTTTGTCTGCACTTCTTGTCTTAGACTGAGTCTTATAGTAAGACTTTTGAGTTCAGAAGTTAACTGGGTTTGTTTTTTGTTTTCTTCCCTGTGGTTTTTCTTCCCAATGTGGGGCTCGATCCCAGGGCTCAGGGATCATGACCTGAGCCATAGGCAGTCACTTAACGACTGAGCCACCGAGGTGCCCCTAGATATGGTTTCTTTTGCACATATCAAGAGATAGTACATTCACATGTGTTCTTACTTTTCTTTCTCAACCAAAGGCAACCGATTAGTTGTGCTTGTAAATGTAGACTGGAACTGCCTCCTATGGTCCAGGAGGTCACTCCATGAGAAATTTCCCTGCATGGCTGCTGCTCTGTGGTTCTAGATTGTTCTCATACTCATAATGGCCAGTAATGAGTACATTTGTTCCCATGAATTTCACACTGTTGGAGGAGTAACTTCAGGGTGAATTTCCAGAAGTAGGGTCACAGATCCAAGAGTAAAGGCATATGCAGTCTCACTAGATACCTCTAGATGCTCCTTGGCACTGAGACATTTGCAGCCTGGGTTTATGAGGTGTACCTACCGGTAGTGAGCTGTCTGGCTGCAGGGGAGCGATCTCAGATATGGGTCAGTGAGCACTTGCCTCTTTATAAATGAACTTGAGCATCTCTTTGGATGTTTATGACCATGTTTGTATGGTGTGTTGTCTGTTGTCTGTATCTTTTGCCCATTATCCTTTCTGTCACCATCCTTGATCGTTAGTTCTTTATCTAGGAGGGATGTTGGCACCTGACCCGCAGGGACTCTCCATTTGTCATGTTTCTTCCCTCTCTCCTTCTGTCACCTTTCACCACAGGGCAGTGGGTTTTTTCCCCCACATCATTGAACTTTTTAATCTTGTCTTCTATCCTGTGGCATTCTGAGTCTGCGTACAGAAGAATTCAGCCATGTTTCCCCCTGATCCCTGCATGCTTTCACTGTTGCATTGAGAACTTTTTATTGCTCCCAGTTTAACTTTGTGACGGTGTGAAGTATGCACCCAATTTTGTCGTTTTCTAAATGTCTTCAGTGTCATTTGCTTTTAATACCGATTCTCCGAATATTCCTGAATTTTCTATACCAGTGCTGTCCTGGCATTCCAGAAATAGAATGCCAGGCACGTGTATAATTTTAAATTGCCTAGCAACCTCATTAAAAAAAAATAACAAGAAACAGGTAGAGATGAATTTTAATATTTTTTTACTTAATGTAGCCAGAATGTCATTTCAATATGCAGTCAGCATAAGCGAATGAGTGATGAGGTAACCTGAAGTTTTGGGCTCACAGGGCTGTCTGTGTTGCTCTTGAAACTGACCTCCATAAGGACCAGCCACATCCCAGGGGCTTGGCGGCTGCTCCTGGACAAGGAGGGCTGTCCCAGCCTGTGCCTCCCGCCCGTCTGCTTGGGGACAGCCGTGTACTGCGGTAGTTAGAAGGGTATAGAGGGTGTTTGCAAGTCTTGAAGGGTCCTTGTTCTTTCCACTGGACCCTAACTTTGCTTCTCCCCCAGAGAATATTCTCATTCTCCAGGAGGACTTGTCTTCTCAAAGCATTGGGGGCAGCTGACATTTTGGTGAGAAAACATGAGAACTTTCTCTTTCGGGGGGGAGCTCAGGCTGGGAAAATGCGTCTCTCCTTCATTTTGCTAATGGAGAGCTGTTCATCTGTTGGATGCTGTAAAATGACTCCTTAATACTCAATTTTCTTCCGATTCTCAAACCTCAAACCAACTGGGTAATAACTTACTTGGAGATTTTCGGGAACATGAAAATAAAAATAGAAGCCTTATTATATACCTTACTACATTGTTCCTTAATTACATAAGTGCCTGACGTCCTGGGCTGCTGGGATATCATTCTGAATAAAACAGATTTTGGTTTTCTGGTTTGGTTTTTGTTTTTTTTTAAAGACATGTGTCTGTGCTAACATCCCTGACTTTACACTAAGTAGATTTTAATTGCCTTTCCGCAAACCTGGGCTCTTCCTGTTTTTTCCATTTCACTCTTTCTGCTGTAGATAATCCTTCCCTGTGTAAGGTTCTCATCCAGACCCAGTAGAGGTCCTGAGGCAGTTTTCTTCAGGGAGTTTGTGCTCCCGGTTTGAGCATCCCCTTGGAGAACATCCGAGTTCTTTCTGCCCTGCCTGCTGCTCAGAATTCCACAGCCTAAGCAAATATGTTTGGTCTCTTTGGTCTAGCCACTGAGGCCGAGCCGACCACACCGCTGGACTTCTGAGCCGAAGACATGCGAGGTTAGCCATGGGGGACGATACACAAAATCGCCTCCCTCCCCACTGACCTGGCTTGGTATGCAGACACTCGTCACCATTACTCAGCGCCTTACAGAACGGGAGCTTCAAGTTTTCATCTGGAGAACTGTGCGCGGGGCAGGGTTGCTGTGTCTGCAGAAGCCGCCGGCTTTGCTTCTAGGGCTGGCTGGCTCTTCCTTGCCCAGCAAGCGCCCCGCACTGTGGTGGGGTGGGGCGGCCTGGTCCTGGGTCTTTGCCTGTTTTCCTCTGCTTGGCTTCCTTCAGCAATCTATTTTTTAACTTTTTTTCCAGTAGGTAACAGAGTCTCAACACTCAAGATTCCAGAACCAGAAAAAGATGCACACGTGGGGAATTCTGCCCGCCGCTCCCGCCGGCCCGCCAACGCCCTTCCTGTCGCCCACTGCTGGGGCCACTTCTTGGTAGCCTCCCAGAACGCCGATGCATGTGTGAGCACATATCTTTGCTCCCGCCCTTTTCTCTATGCCCACCAGCCTGCAACTTTTTTTTTTTTTAATTGTGATGAGAGCACTTATTGTGAGCTCTTCCCTCTTAGTGGATTCTTCTTCTGAACTAACCATAGGCTCACTGTTGTGCTGCACGCCCCTAGAGTATCATTTTGCATCCCTGAAACTCTATACCCATTGAACTGGTTTTTATTGTTTATCTTTTTATGTTATTTTGTCTTTTTAAATATATTTTTCTTTTTAATTATTTTTAATTTTTTAAAGATTTTATTTATTTATTTGACAGACAAAGATCACAAGTAGGCAGAGAAGCAGGCAGAGAGAGAGGGAGAAGCAGGCTCCCCACTGAGCAGAGAGTCCGATGCGGGGCTCAATCCCAGGACCCCGAGATCATGACCTGAACTGAAGGCAGAGGCTTAACCCACTGAGTCACCCAAGTGCCCCTTATGTTTCTTTTAAATCGTAGTAAAACACAACAAAGTTTGCCATTTTAACTACTTTTAACTACTTTTAGGTGTCCGGTTCTGTGGCATTCAGTGTGTTCACACTACTGTGTGACTCTTCTAGGAACCTCATTCACGTCCCTGGAACCATGTAGTACGCGTCCTTCGTGGCTGACATGTTTCCCTTACCCCAATGTCTTCAAGGTTTATTCATGTCGGAGTAGGCGTCAGGGTTTCCTTCCTCTTAAGCCTGAGTGATATTCTTGCTAAGAATGAAGAACACATCCCCTTCCCTCCTCAGAATGCCCCAATGGTTCATCCAGGGCAAAAAAAAATGGAGTTCTCACCCCCTTTGCAGCCCTGAGATTGCCCCCTCCATGCCCGTCCCCTCTCTGGGTCGCAGCCTGACCCAGCCAGGATTCTAACAGCACCATTCGAACATGAATGGGCTAACTAATGTGCTACGTACACACATCAGAACAATCGTTCAACCTTTAAAAAGGCAGGAGGGGCACCTGAGTGGCTCAGCTGTTGAGTGTCTGCCTTTGGTTCAAGTCATGATCCCAGGGTCCTGGGATGGAGCCCTACATCAGTCTCTCTGCTTGGCGGAAAGCCAGCTTCTCCCTCTCCCACTCCCCCTGCTTATGTTCCCTCTCTCGCTATGTCTCTCTCTGCCAATAAATAAATAAAATCTTAAAAAAAAAAAAAAAGGGCAGGAATTCCCGACACGGGATACAACATCGATGAACCTTGAGAACATCGTGCTAAGTGAACTAAGCCAGACACGAAAGGAGAAATACTGTAGGATTCTACTTACATGATGTGCCTGGAGTAGTCCGATTCCTAGAGACAGAAAGTAGAACAAAGGTTGCCAGACGCTGGGGAGGGGGAATGGGGAGGTGTTTAAGGTGGGGTGGAATTTCCGTTCGGGAAGATGATGAAGTTCTGAAGATGGATGGTGGTGAGGGTTGCACACAGGGTGAATGTGCTTAATACCAGTGAGCTGGACATGCAAAATGGCCAATTTGTTATGCACACACAGTCATATACACACACAGATGTGTTCAGGGAGTGAATCTCAGGACCTTTCTAAAAAGTGCTCGAGGAGACATCCTTGCATGTCTGTGATGGCGGCTGTGTCCTTCCCCGAACTGAACCTGTCCCCATGGGTTGCAGCCCACTGTGCAGCACACACTTTCAACCCCAGAACCCCAGAGCAGCAGGGCTGGGGGCTGCACCCAAGTGAGGGGTCGTGGACGGCATACAGACCTGGCTGTCCTTAGCTGGATATAAGGAAAGGAGCTCTGGGCTCTGCTTGGCCTAGATGCCTCAGACCTCGACATGGCCCCTAGACCCAGGCCACAGTCTGAGACTCCAATCCCAGAGCCAGAGCCAAACCCCAACCCCAAACCCTAGACCCAACCCCAGCCTTAGACCAAGACCCCAGACCCAGGCCCCAGACACAGACCCAGACCCCAGACCCAGCCCCAGACCCCAGACTCAGACCCAGACTCCAGACTGACTCCAGACCCAGCTCCACCCCCAGACTCCAGACTGACTCCCGACCCAGCCTCCAGACCCAGACACTACTCCCAATCTCAGCCCTCAGAACTAGCCCCAGATTTCAATCCTCTGACCCAGAACCCAAGCCCAGCTCTAGACTCTAGCCCCCAGCCCCAGACCCAACCCAGAATCCAGCCTCCAGTCTCTGGTCCTAGACCCCAGATCCCACCCCAGGACTCCAAACCCAGACCCCCAAATCTCAGTCCTATGGCTCTCTGATGGGAAAAGTCACCCGGTGGGATCCAACAGTTGTCACCAACCAGGCAAGTGTGGGTGGCACTCATCTTCCGGGTGGTGGATTGTTCAGGCTTTCTAGAAAAGCTGAAATCCTGCACATACATGACAACTTAGCACAAAGACTCCTGGCGGCAAGTTAGGGTGCTCTGGGCCCTGATGAACTCTTCCTGTCAGGAATGTGGGGGTGATGGAAGAGGGAGCAGGGAATCAGGCTGGGAGCAGCTTGTGGGCCGCACGAGCTGGAGGACATGGGATCTTGGTGGCACAGGGGTAAGCCTCAGCCATCCTCTCCCTGGCTCCAACCTGGCCCTGGCAGCTCCGGGCATGATCCGCATTCCACACACAGGGGACACAGGTGCATACTCATGCCTCCTTCCTCCCAAATGGAGGAAATGGAGAGCACATCCAGGCAATCAAGAGAACACGGGACCTTATGACCTTGGCATTCAGTACCTCCATTTGATCTGCCCCGAAGAGACAAAAACATAACCACACAAAGATGTGGACACACATGAACCAGATGAGTTCCAGCCACACAGCAGAACATTATTTAGTCATAAATAGGAATGGAGTTCTGACCCACACTCCCACATGGATGAGTCCTGAAACCTGGGTGGTAAGCAAAATGAGCCAAACACAGAAGGCCACCTTTGCCCGATTACATTTATAGGAAATGTTTAGCATAGGCAAGTCCATGCAGAGGGCAAGTAGATCAGTGGTCACTGGGGCCTGGGGGAGGGGCACAAGGAGTGACTGCTAGGGCGCTTCTTTTTTGGATGATGGGAATGTTCTAGCATTAGAGAGTGGTAACTGAGGCCCGACTTTGTGAACGGACTAAAATCCACTGAATTACACATTTTATGAGGGTGGATTTTATGGCATGCCAATTGTATTTCGATAGAAAGTTCTAAATTTGATTCGGGGGATGGTCGTACAACTCTGAACATACTAGAAACCTTTGAAAGGCACACTTTAAATAGGTGGATTATATGGTATGAGAATTGTATGGTATGTGGTCTCAATAAAGCTTATTCTTAAAAAATAAGTACTGGATGGCTCAGTGGGTTAAGCCTCTGCCTTCGGCTCAGTTCATGGTCTCGGGGTCCTGGGATTGAGCCCCTCATCAGGGTCTCTGCTCAGCGGGGATCCTGCTTCCCCTTGCCTCTCTGCCTACTTGTGATCTCTCTCTCTTTCTGTCAAATAAATAAATAAAATCTTTTAAAAAAAATAAATACAGGGACACACTTCGGCTCAGGTCATGATCTCAGGGTCCCAAGATCGAGTCCCGAGTCAGGCTCTCTGCTCATTGGGAAGTCTGCTTCTCTCTTTCCTTCTGCCTCTGCCCATGCTCTCTCTCTGTCTCAAATAAATAAATAAAATATTTTTACAAATGAATAAATTAATACAGACACATAACCAGAGCTGTGCGGGAAGTCTCGGGTGGCCCTCATCCTTGACTCCAGGTAGAGCAAAGACCCTGAGGAATTGCCATGAGCTTGGTGTGTTTGAAGAAAGATGATGAGGTCTATTGGCCAGAGCCCCCAAGGTAAATGGAGAAAAGAAGGCAGGCATTGGAGAGTGGGCTCAGGCTTTTCATGTGGGCCCTGTTCTTGGTGAGGGTTGGGGCCTATGACCCTAAAGGACAATTCTCAAAGGATCCCCACTGCTGAATGGAGTGCCCAAGGCTCAAGTCGAGGAAGTGAAGTGGAAGGTGAAGTTAGGTGGTGTGTGATGGGCTGAGTTGTGTCCCCCAAATTTCATAGGCTGAACCCCTAGCCCCGGAGCCTCCCAATGCAACCGTATTTAGAGATAAGGTCTTCCAGGTTAAATAAGGTTCTTTACATGGACCCTGATCCAACATGACTGGCGTCTTCACAAGAAGAGGGGATTAGGACACACACACTCACAAAGGCATGGTCATGTGAGAACACAAGGAAATGACCGCCGTGAACCCAAGGACAGAGGCCTCAGGAAAGACCCACCCTGCCAACACTTGAGCTCAGACTTCCACCTCCCAGAACGGTGAGGAAACCCATTCTATGGTTTAAGCTGCCAGCTCCATGGTCTTCGATACGGGAGCTGGAGCAGGCCAGTCCCCATGGAGATAGAGTGGAGACAGTAATTCTGAATGTTTGGGACTTGCTTACCCATGGGGAGGATGAGGGAGAGGAATGAGCAATGTGACTTTAAGATTCTTCTTTGAGCACCTGGTCGGCAAGTGGTTCATGGAGTCAGACTGGGAACCCCAAGGCAGGAGCACAGACAGTCCACTGTGGGTCCCGTCGAATGCACCATGACACAACATGGGCATGAGGGGGACATGCCTCCCCCCATGGGGGACAGTTGGCCTGGGGAGCTAGAGTTCTGGGCCCAGAGCCCAGGAGCACTAGCCCTCACCTGAATTCGGGGTCCACAGCCTCTTCCACAAGCACCTTTCCTGAGGGGCAGCCCTCAGAGAGGTCCCCTGAGATAGGTCGCTTCCCTCCCCCATCGGTTCTGTGCACTGCGCCTGTTATGTGACACAGGGAAGCCTGTGAACCAGATGGGCAGGAGGGCCTGCTCTCAGGAGTTTGGTTCATGTGAGAGGGACACTAACACATAAATGAAAAACCATGTGTGCCTGAGAGAGAGAAAGAGTGGGGTGTCAAGGCGGAGCCGTCCATCAGGCAAGGCCAGTGAGCTGAGATGGCAGTGAAGAGAGCCACCTTCCAGGAGACAAGGATGAGCAAAGGCCCTGAGGTGGGATGGAAATCAGCCTGAGGAAAGGGGTGGAAATGGTGGAGCCAGGAAGACAGAGTGAGGGGGTGGGGTAGGGGTGGTCCCCAGACTGTCTCCCTTACCCCTGGATTAGACCCAAGAAGCTGGGGTGTTTGCTGAAGGGAGTGCAGACACTTTGGGGTGGGTTACGCTGCTTGAACTTCTGTCAACAGTGGTTTCTTAGGGATCCCCTTGGATCTGTGAGCTGGGAAGGGGGCTCGTCTGTGCAGAAAAAAAACTGAGATGGTCTGAGACTCTTCGGGCCCCGGGGGTGTCGACGCCTTAGAGAGAGCCAGCGGAACCTAGCCCGGTGTCCTCCCCCTGGCCAGCCAGGACAGCGCCAGGCCTGTCCTCGACGGTCATCGAGAAGGCGGCCGCCAGCACGGAATGTGCCCTCTCACTCAGCGCCTCTCCTGGAGCCCGAGACGGCAGCATTCAGCTTCGCCGTCCTCCATGTGAACCCTGGCCAATGCAAACATGTGGGTGTGGGGTTTCTGCCTGAGTCAGGGTAGTGCAGCCTCAGGCTGGGGTTTTAGCACCGCCCCAAGGCCCACCTGGCCGCCCGCCACCCCAGCTTTCCTGCTCTGTCCCGAGTCCCGTCTCCCACCCACCCTGGGGCTCACTGCTCCTGGAACACATCCCTCATGGGGTCCAGACCCCCATACTCAGCACGCTGTCTCAGAGGCACATCAGCGACACACTTTCTCCCACGTCTCCTCTCCCACCACTTCTGTGGCCATCATCCCTGACTGCATGGCTTGGATGGGTCACTCCTCTTCACTGTCCTGCCCTTGTCCTGTGGGTCTATGTAACACACCTGGACAGATGCGTCTCCCTGCCACCCCCTTCAGTCCATCCCCACACTGCAGGCCGGAGACAGATCAATATAGATTATCCAGTCTGTAGAACAGAGAGAGAAAAGATTGATCCACAAACAGGATGAGATTTTACTGATTGTATTTTTCAAAGATGGCCATGACAATGTCTTCCATCCTACATGCGGTTCTTGAGACACGCCCCCCTTCTTGAAGGTAGGTGGTCTTATACTGTCCTACAGACAATAGATTACAAGAGAAGTGATGCTGCACAGCTTCTGAGGCTGGTTCGTAAAAGACAAGGCAGCATCTGCCTTGGTGCCAGAGTACTTGTGCTTAGAGCCTTGAGGCCACCATGTTTTCAGGATCCAGGCTAGTACCCCTGCAGATATTGATGTAAAGAAGCCCTGAGATTTCATAGAAAGGGAAATGTTCAGCCAGCTGCACTAACTCCAGACATTCTCTGCCTGAAATCATAGGAAATACCCAGCTAAGCCCTCCTGAATTTCTGACCCATAGAATCCATGGTAGATAACAAAATGTCTAAATTGATGTTTTAAGTCACTAAGTTTTGAATTGGTACACAGTTACAGATAATCATATCAGAATAGGATCAAGAATCCAGAAAAGGATCTACAACATATGTCCAAAATCTTGATTTTCATCAATGGTGCCATGGCAATTCAGTAGGGAATGCCAAAGTTTTTCAGTAAATTGTGCTAGGACTATTAGATAAGCTGAGGGGGAGGGTACAGAATGAACTTTGACTCCCACCTAACACTATACACAAAAATTAATTCAGGGTGGATTATAGTCTTAAACATAATAGTGAAACCACAAAATTTCTAGAAGAAACAGAAGAGAATATATTTGTGACCTTGGAATAAGCAGGCAAATATTCCCTGGAGAGAACCAAAAAAAATCATGAAATACTAAAAAATGGATAGATTAAACTCTATTAAAATTATAGACATTTATTTCTCAAAACACCACTAAGAAGATGAAAATCATGTCATTGTCTGGGAAAAAATATTTGCAGTGAACTTATCTGACACTAAACTTGTAGCCCGATGGATTTTTTAAAAACCTACAAATCAATAATAAAAAGATAATCCAATTTTTAAATGGGCAAAAGATTTGAATAAACACTTCACAAAAGAAGACCAATAAATGGCGAATAAGCACTGAAGAAACGCTCAGAAGCATTAGCCATCAAGGAAATACAAATGAAAACTGCAATGAGATACCCCTATAAAGCCATTAGAATAGCCGAGATAGGGACGCCTGGGTGGTTCAGTGGGTTAAGCCTCTGCCTTCGGCTCAGGTCATGATCTCAGGGTCCTGGGATCAAGCCCCATATCAGGCTCTCTGCTCCGCAGGGAGCCTGCTTCCCCCCTCTCTCTCTACCTGCCTCTCTGCCCATTTGTGATCTCTTTCTCTGTCAAATAAATAAAATCTTAAAAAAAAAAAAAAAGAATAGCCAAGATAAAAGACTGACCCTTATACGTGTTGACTAGGATACAGAACAACTAGAATTCTCCTATACTACTGGTGGAAGTAAAATGGTACCACCGTTGTGGAAGCAGCTGACAGTTTCTTATAATATTATACATATACATATACCTATGTGATTCAGCCATTCTAATCCTAACTATATATCCAAGAGGAAGCAAACTCTATGTCCAAACACATATGTTCATAGCAGCTGTATTTGTAATAGCCTAAAACAGGAAACAACCCAAATGCCCATCAGCAGTGAGTGAATAAACAAGTTGTGGCATACTTATACAAGGGAATATTACTCAGCAGTAAAAAACGATGACCTATTGATACACTTAGGAACATGGACGAATCCCAAAATAATTATGCTGAGTTAAAAGTCAGAGTTTTCAAAAGTACATGTTGTATATATACATGAAGTTCTAAAATAGGCAAAATTATTCTGCAGTGATAGAAAGCAGATCACCAGTTATGTAGGACTGGGGTCTGTGTGATGGTGGTGGAAATTAATTGGAAAGAGGCACAGAAAACTTTATTGGATAATGAAAATGGGGTCTTGATTGGGGTTTTGGTAACATGGTTCTATATATTTGATAATATTTGTTAATTGAGTGTTTAAGATCTGGGCATTTCACTGCATATACCTCAATAAAATAATTTAGAACAAAACAAAACAAAACAAAAAAATGAAATGCCCAATCTGTGTTAAGTGGATTAAAATAACAATTCTAGTTCCTTTGACTTTCCACATAAACTTTAAAATAACCTTGTCCATATCTACAAAAAATCTTGCAAGAATTTTGATTTTTTTTAAATTTTGATATATATTGATAGGAAGAGCAACTATATATCGAGATTAGGAGAACTGACATCTTTACAACATTGAGTTCTCTAATCCATGAACATGGTATGTCACTCCTTCTATTTAGATCTTCTTTAATTTCTTTCATCAGCATTCTATTGTCTTCACATGTAAATTTAGACATAATTATTTCATTTTTTTGGAAGATTGTTCATGGTATTGTATTTATAATCTTGGTTTCCATGTGTTCATTGCTGGTATATAGAAGTACAATTGATTTTTATATATTGATCTTGTACTATGCAACCTTGCTGAAATGAGAAGGAACAGTCTACCTTATTAATATATAACATACAATGTGTGTGTGTGTGTGTGTGTGTGTGTGTATTCTATGGCTACAGTTATTGAAATTATAGATTAGCAGAGGGATAGACACATAGATCAGTGAAACAGGGTAGGGTACACCTCAGAAATAGATCCACATAACCCAAACTGATTTTGAACAAAAGCTCAAAAGCAACTCAATGAAGAAAGGATGAAGCAAACATTGTTGGAGCAATTGGACATCCATAGGCAAATAAGACACTCAACCTGAATCTTGCACCTTATATAAAAAATACTTCAAAATAAAATTTTGAGCTTAAGTTTAAAATTAAAACTATAAAATCGTTAGAAAAAAATAAAGCAGGAGAAAATCTTTGGATCTATGACCAGACAACAAATTGTTAGGTTTGACCCCAAAAAGCGCAAGCCATAAAAAGAAAAAAATTGTTAATTGGACTCCATCAAAATTAAAAACTTTTGCCCTGCAAAAGACCACTTGTTAAAAGATGGAAAGTGGAGGGCACCTAGGTTGCTCAGTCATTAAGCCTCTGCCTTTGGCTCCGGTCATGATTCCAGGGTTCTGGGATCAAGCCCCATATCGAGCTCCCTGCTCAGCAGGAAGCCTGCTTCTCCCTCTCCCACTCCCCCTGCTCTCACCATGTCTCCCTCTGTCAAATAAATAAATAAAGTCTTTTATATTAAAAAAAAGATGAAAAGACAAGCTATATAGATGGGGAGAAAATATTCACAAATGACATATCCAATGAAGGACTAGTCTAAAGAATTCTCAAAATTCAACAGTAAAAAAAAAAAATCTGATTAGAACATGGGCAAAAGACATGAATAGACATTTCACTAAGGAAGATATACAAATGGCAAATGAGCCCACAAAAAATCACATCATTAGCCATGAGGGAAATGCAAAGTAAAACCATAGTGAGATGTCATTACACATGTTAAGAAAAAAAAAAAAAGGGAAAAAGTGACAGTTTCAAGTGCTGGTGAGAATGCAGAGAAACGGAATCATTCCTACATGATTGGTGGAAATGGAAAATGGTTCGACCACTCTAGGAAACAGTTTGGCAGTTTCTTAAAAACCTAAACATGCAGTTATCCTAGGACTGCCCTCCTGGGCATTTCTCTCAGAGAAATGAAAACTCTATTCACACAAAGACCTATACAAGAATGTCCCCAGTATTTCTAACAACTAAAAACTGAAACAACTCTGACATCCTTTAACAGGTGAACGGCTCAACAAAACTTGGTACGTCCATACTGTGGACTACTACTCAGCAGTAAAAAAGGAAGGAGCTACGTATACACACAGTAACCCGGATTAGTCCCCAGATAATTATGCCAAGTGAGAAAAGCCAATGTTCAAATGCCAAATACTACGTGATCCCATTAATATGACTTTCATAAAATGATGTTATACAGATGGGGTTTCCCAGGGATTAAAGGGGGTGCACAGTGATATATAATACTGTTTTGCAAGATGTTACAATTAGGGAAACTAGGTGAATGAGATCTTGCTGTATTATTTCTTCCAATCCTATCTCAAAATAACAAGTTTAATTTAGGAAAATGTATAAATTCCAATGACTGGCTTACTCATATGGCCATCCTGGGAGGCAGGGGAGCGCAGAGCAAATCCGTGAGGACATACACATGGCCAGTGCTGCCCGAGGCTCCCCTGGGCCCCCAGTGTGTCCTTGGGTCCCTAACCCTAACCCTAACCCTGCAGGGGAGGGACCCAAGGCTGAGACATCCTGCAGACAGCCTTTGTCTGTCCCATACCCCATATCCACGGCATCCATGTGCCTCTGTCTTTCATCGGAGTCTAAAAAAGCATCAGCTATCAAGGACATTCTCTACGCCAGGGACAAGGCCAGGCAGCCACGCAGCTATAGTCCTGTGAGCGAGCTGGCACCACTGTCCCATTCTCTGCCCCCCATCTCCCCTCTGGAATCACCCTGAGCTATAGGCAATATATGGAAAAATCTAGAAGACCCCCCTCACCACTCTGGCATCAAGATCACTGCTGTCGGCCTCTTTCCATTTTTGGTGTTCCCCCACTCCTTGTCACAGATGTCTCTTCTCTGGGGTTCCAGGAGGTCCTGCCCACACCCATCCCCCAAACAGGGTCCCTTGTCACGTCCTGGTGTCTGACAAAATCTGAAGCCCAGGCCTCTCTGTCTGTGAATGTCCCTTTCCCTGACTCTCCCACTCAGATCTTGCTGAGGACATTTGCTGTGTGCCAACTTCTGGGAGTGCTGGGAATACAAGAGGGAACAGAGGAGGGGCTCCCAGTCAAGACTGGGGGTGCCAAGATGAATGTCCAGGAAAGAGGCATGGAAAGACTCTTGCCAAATGAGGGGAGAGGAAGAAGGCCAGAGACAGTGCCTGGGCTCAGCATGGCAGGAGGGGTGTGGCCTGACATTAGGCCATATGGATAGAAGCCAGGTTGTCATGGTCCTCAGAAATGTCTTTGAAAGTGGCCCCAGGCCCATGCTGGACACAGGAAGGAAGGTCCCCAGAGGGCTGAGTGTGTGGGCCAGGGTGGCAAGCCTGGGATGAGATGGGTCTTAGGAATCTCCAGCTCCTGTCTCTGGCTGGTCCTCTTGGGAAAAACATCAGTTCGGTTCTTTGCCCATTTTGGAATTACGTTGCCTTTTTGTTTCTGTCAGTTTCTGGATTTTTTTGTTTTTTGTGGTTTTGTGGGGTTTTTTGACATTTGGATTTTTTAAAATTATCTTTTTAAATACTGTACAGTGAAAAATAAATATGCCTGCTCATCCACCAGAGAAGGTTGGTTTCCCCTCCCTTGAGGGACCTTGTCACCCCGCTTCATACGCACCCCTGGGTCTTCTCCAAAACCTTCCCCGTGCCTCCTACCCTCTTATACCCTTACTATCCCCATCTTCCACAGTGACGAGGACCCAGAAATGGGGGATGCAGGATGGGAGGAGGGATAGCAGGGGAGCCCCCTGAGCTGTCAGACCTGGGTGGGTCAAGGAGCACCCCACACCAGCAGGCGGAGGATGGGTGTTCAGAGAGATCGGGGCATTTAGATGGTAAAAGCACACCTTGTCTGATGGGAAGGAGAGAGACTCCCCTCACCCTGGGCGGACAAGAGGGAGGGAGTAGGACCCTGTTACCCACTGTTCCATTACCTCCTTGAGGTTGAGGGGGAACCCAAGCTGCTGTGCCACTCCCTCCCCCTCCCAGATGAGAGCAGCTCCAGCACAAGTCAGCGGAGCCTGTGAGGGCCATGGTGTTGGGCAGCAAGCGAGATGGAGAAGGGAAGGATGTGGGCTAGAGGTTTTATGAAACCGCGTTCACCAAACTACCCAACTCCAGGCGGGGTGGAGAGCTCCCCATTCTCTGTGGGGCCCTTAGGAAGCTTGCTGACAGTCGCCCTTCTGTCCTGAAAGAGAGTCCTCTGAGGGTTTGGTGCATTCCGGGGCTGGGGAGTGGGGGGGGCACTGCTGGCAGCTCCGAGACTCTGCTCGGGAGATATGGTCAGCCACAGTCACTGGCTGGCGGTCTCCACGAACGGAACCATCAGTCCAGTTCCCACGGTTACAGCTGCAGCGGCTCTGTTTTTGGATGCAGGGGTCTTGACTCCATCTTCCAGGCCATTCTTTGTCATCCTGGGACCATCAGATTCCAGGCCTCCATCCACGACAGTCCTGTCCTCATCTGTGCGGCGTCTGGCACTTGACGGGGCAGGGGAAGGAGGGGTCCCCAGGGTCTGAATCAGCTGGAGGCTCTGGCTCAGATGTGTCTAGCAGGCTGTAGAGATTACTGTCTGGATCTTTCCAGCACTGAGCTGATAGATGAAGCAATGTATCTCGTGGTGGGCCAGGGGGCTGGTGGGGGTCCCCTATCTCAGCCCCCAGTCAGCTGCCTCCAGTTTTCTTCCCCCCAGGTTGGGATTTGGGCTCCTCCCTCTTCTCTGATTTGTTTCAGAAGCTATGGATGGGTATGAGCTCCCTGCCCTGCCCCCCACCCAAAGCCTCCCCCACAGTTTCCCGTAGTGTGGAGGGAGGAGGAGGAGCCCCGCCCACTCCCAGGAGGGCCAAAGCCCTGCCCAGTCTAAGCTGCTCCACCTCCTGCAGGGACCTGAGAGATGGCATTCCAACAGGACCTGGGTGTGGCTGATACTCTTCTGGGTGCCCACGAACATGAACAGAACCAGCCCCTCCTCCCCAGGGTTCTTCTTATCATCATCACCCTCTCGAACCCTCACCACACCAGATTTGTCCACAATCTCCAGTCCCCTGGTGTATGGAACTTGAGGCAGGCCTGCCCCAGACCTCAGGATGGCTGGTCCTGCGGCCTGGGGCTGGGCTTCTGAGGCCTCAGAGGTGCTCTAGTTGGACCCCTGGTTAGGCCAGTGTCTGTTATGGGAGTCGTGGACCCCCACCCTGGGCAGGGGCTCTGGCAGAGCTTTTCATACTGCCTTGGCAGCAGGGTCCACCCCCAGCATGCAGGTCCTGCTCCCGGAAGCATGCAAGTGGGGAGACCAGCCCAGCAACACCGTTGCAAATGCAAGTTTTCATCCCCAGCTCTATAGACGTCCCTGCTCTCCTCGACGAAGGTTTGGCCAGCATCTGCCCAGGACCCCTCAGCCCTGCTCCAGGTGGCCCTTGGGCCTTTGTGCTCAACCTTCATGGCCCATGGCCTACCCCCTGGCCTGTGGGTAGCATCCTCTGGGGGCCTTTGGTGTGTTGACCCCTGCATTATGAAACCCCAGAGAAGGAGGCTGGCAGCCACCACTTTGTCCTATCTGTGCCATACAGCCGGGCAAGGCTGGTGGCTACTGTGGAGGCAAGAGGCACCCTCTATCCACAGCCCACAGTTGCCTGGGAAGTTCCAGAGAGAGGACCAGTTTAACACATCAGCAGTGTGTCCTGCCAAGGAGGCCACTTGTGCCTTCTCACCAGGCGACAGCATGAGGCAGGACTCACTCCAGGACATGCCAGCACCTGTGGGTAGTTGGAAAGTATCATGACTGCAAAAATGAGCCTTTGGCAAGAGCTTGAGGGAGGGGAGTGAGTCCGAGTGATTCCTTTTTCCTAGGGGTCCCACTTCCCAGATCCAACACTGAAACGCAGTCTGGTGATGCTTCTTTGGTCTGAACCCCGGCCAGAAGCATTGATGCTTGGTGGCCGAGCCCCGTGCTTCCCAAGTGCCATTCAGAGCCATTGGTGATGTCTTGGGGGTCTTCTTTCCTACAAAAGCTGCCCAGGCTCAGGGGCTCCATCTCTCGCTGCTCTCCCATCTCAAGAAGACCCTGATGGTGGTTCCCATCCACCTTCGAGGAGCTCCTGGGCTTCACTGTTAAGAATTTGAAGGGGCGCCTGGGTGGCTCAGTTGGTTAAGCACCTGCCTTTGGATCAGGTCATGATCCCAGAGTCCTGGGATCGGCCCCTGCGTCGGGCTTCTTGGAGCCTGCTTCTCCCCCTCCCTCTGTACCTCCCTACTGCTTGTATGCTCTCTCTGTCTCACTATCTCTGTCAAATAAATAAATAAAACCTTAAAAAATAAAGGAAAAGAAAAGAAAGAACTTTTGGAACGGGGAAGAGGCAGACATCAATTTCAGCACAGAACATCCTGCCGGGGAACATAGACCTTCCTGCACGCATTATCAAGGCTGTCTCTAGCTGGCTACAGACCTTAGACATTTGGCCTCGTCCAGTGGAAGGAATGTAGAGGCCTCCTAGTGTATGGCGGCTGGTCTGTCTCCCATCCACCAAGAGCCCCCTTGAGGGCAGCACAAGGCTCTGGCCTACCGTGGGTGTGCAAAGAATATCTAGTGGGGACTGGCCACCTGGAAGCAGAGAGGAGGCAGGGAGAGGCCTTGTCTTCACCCTGGAGGAAGGAGCAGGTGCCCAGCCAGGCCTCAGGGTTGACAGCTCCTTTAACTCCCTACCAATGCTCAACCCTGGCTCCCACCTCAATGGTAAGCTAGCATAGGCAGCAAGATCCTCCAAAGACCAGCACAAGGGGTGGGGAGGAGAACCTGAATCCTTGTCTTCGCCCAGCTATGTCCAGTCACCAGAGACGTTGGAAACCAGGTGACTGACGCCCGTTCTGAGGGCCCTATTGTCTGCTTTCTCGCCTGGGTGTGATAGGCAGTGTACTTGCACCACTGACCAGCCACACCCTCCCTGGGAGGGCAGGGGGTGCCATGGCCCTGTGGCCAGTGTGCATGGTGTAGGTGCTATGGACCAGGCGTGTGCCAGGCCTGGGGACATGGCCTGCATGGCTGGGTGGCAGGGTCCGGAGTCCTCCCTGCATCCTGTTTATCCTGGTGGGATTTCCTGATCTGTCTCAGCCAGATGCTCACATGGCAGACCCAGGAGCTGGGTGCGGGGCGGGGTGGGGGGAGCCAGAGCCAGCCTTTGGAATCCCAACCCTTGGCCTTCTCTGGCAGGAAAGGCAGGTCACAGGGAAAGGGCGGGAAGCTTCCCTAATTTGCCAGGCTGCTCCGGGTACCCACGCTCCGGCCCCACACTCTGTCTTTCACAAGGGATCTTAATAATGCTTGGATGCCTCTGGGAGAGTCTCCATATTGGCACATTTCACATCTCTACCTTGTGCTTCTCCCAAGATCTCAGGGCTACAGCAAGGACAGAACCTCAGAGATGCTAAGAAGCTTTGGAGGAGGTCTCGTCTTCTCTGGACCCCTGCTTTTATACCCTTGGAGGGCCCCTTTGGAGGACATGGTCAGACATCTCTTCTGTACTGAGTCACACTGCACTCTCAGTCCTGTTGTCCTGCTCCTGCCCTGAGCTGCGCTCCACAACCTCCCCCAGAACACTTCAGGGGACTATGTTTCATCAGATATGGCTGGAAGTCCACACCGCCCCCCACTGACTCTTGCCAGGGGGAGATCCCGTCACCCGCTGCTCTGGGTCCCCAGGTCCCCATGCTGGCTCACTGCCTCAGAGCACAGGCGCCCTTTGTAGCCCTCCGCCAGCTGCCCAGTGAATGGGCAACTCGGTGTGGACCGTGGCTCTGCCCCACTTGGAACTCTGCTCTGTCCCCTGCCACACACAGGCCGCTTTAATGGGGCTGGGCAGCACCCTCCTGGAAGGGGCAGCTGCTGTGGACTCGGCTCTGATTGGTGAGGAAGACGGGCGTGTGTTGTGACCCCCTTACAGTTTTCTAACAAGGAGATCAAGAAAGCCTTCTCCAGCAGCTCCTCACTGAACACACATTTTCCTGTGAGACAGCCGCCCCCAGAACTCCCGGGGCCCACGCACCCCACTCAGGCAGGCGGGAGGGGCTGGGGACAATGCATGAGGCTCCGAGGCCTGGCCCCCCCCCAGGGTCGGGGCAGGGGATGAGCTGTCCAAGCAGCAGATGCACAGAGCCACCAAGCTGTGGGATGCACACGCAAGAGTGGGGCGACACTTCTGATGGAGAGTCCCGGGGCTGGGGTAGTTTCCAATCTTCTCATGGAGCTGGCTGAGCCAGAGCAGCAGGACCAGCATGGACCAGGGTGTGGAGGCAACGCCCACCAGCAGACAGAGGCAGGGGGCAGGAGGGCATCTGGTCAGACCCTAGAGTTTAGGGTCAGACTGGGGCTGGTCAGGGGGCAGGGCTGGAGGCAGGTCACCCCTCTTTACTGGAATGAGGCCTGGACCAGGAGGTCCAGCTGTGTGGTCTCACCACATTGTGAACCTCTGCTTCCGGTCTGTATGGGGGGCCACAACACCCCTCCCTATCAGGCATCGGGGCTGCCCCAAAGAGAGCCATGTGGGGGGGGGTGACCAGAATCAGGGAGGGGAGAATGAACTCACCTTCCAGCAGATCAGGGAACCATCCTCTGAAACCAGGAAGCTCAGACTGCCTCAGGAGGGGAGGAAGCCCTTGTTTGACCTTGGCCTGAAGCCAGGTTCAAGGTCCCAGCATTGCACAGGGAGGAGCAGGCGTCTCAGGAAAGCAACATGGGACAATGGGGTACAGTTCCCCAAGTCAAAGCTGGAGGATACTGCACATAAGTGTCCAGGACAGTGTGGCCGGAGGGAAGGGGGCGGGCGGGACTGCATGTGGAAGCTAGCAGAGCAGGTGGGAGAAGAGGCAGCGAGATGAGGTGGGAAGAGCCCTGAGCAGAGCACCACCCATTGGCCAGAGCAGAAGGTCCTTAAGCAGTTTTTACTTAACTTGATCTTGCCTTCCTAGGCACACTGCTCCCATACTCAGCGACAAATCCTTGGGAGTGACTTGGGAGTGTGTCACCTGAAGCAAACCTCGGAACACTGGCAACTTCTTTGCTCGCCACCCACTTGTCTTTGCGTGGCTGTCACCATCCTTGAGGTCTACTGTGAGGCCATCTTCCATCCCGTGTGACCACACTGACGCCCACAAGTTTGTGGAGAGGAGGAGGGAAACACAGCATGGGGTTGAATGCAGCCTCTTAACTAAAAGAATAAATTTTTTTTCTGGAAAGCATCAAGCTATTTGTAGCCCAAGTTGGTTGAACAGATTTTTCTGGATGTGACTTGTTTTTTCACTCATTAACTTCTTTTCCTTATGAATTAAAAAGTAGCATTTTCCCCCCCACCCAGGAGTGTCTTATTTACTTCTCTTTGAACCACAGCCAGCACTTTTTCCGCCTGTTGGGGAAGCAGGCTCAGAGCCTACTCAGCAAGGCCACAGGCCCTTACCTAGGTTAATGCAGTGGGTCCAAGCCAGCCCCTGTTACTCCTGCCCCCTCCCATGTCACCCATCCCCCTCAGGGCTGCACTGATTGATCAGCAGGAGTTGGGTGAGGGTTTCGCTCGGGCCCTCGCATTGGCAGTATCCAGGCTAGAGAAATGGGAGGAGGACTTACGCGGTCCCATCTAGGAGAACTGGAGCCACACCCCACAGCACCTTCTAGTCCTGGCCTCTGAAATGTCCCAGGCAGATACTCTGCCTGTCAGTCAATGGGTGCTGCCACCCTGGGGTCTCTCAACTAGACAGGGGACAGCTCCAGTATGTCTGTTTGGGGCTATCTGCTGGACTCGGTCCTGGGTGACCACAGCCCCAGAGCAAGGAGTGAAGCTTCCCTCTCCCCCTTCCAGGTCAGCAGCTTCTGGTAGGCATTTCACAAAAGGCATTGACCCAGGCCTGCCCTTGACACCTTTTGCTTCCAGGGAATGGGTCTGGTCTCCTTTCCATCAGCTACACACTGCTCCATGGCTCCACTCCAGACCAAAGACATTGGTCTCCAACCCCGCAGCATTTCTACATGGATGCTTTTGGAGTGCACTTACCTTAAGACATGTTTAGGCAGTACTCCTTGTCCTTGTTGTCTTCCATCTCCAGAACTGTTGCAAAGCCCATGATTCTTCTACATGTGCACCTCCCACCCTCTGCCCGAGCTATGCCCTTGACCTGCAGCCCACTCCCCTCAAGGCCTGACCCAGGGCTGTCTGGAGCCCCGAGGGGGCCCTTCGCAGAAACACATCTGCCTTATCGAGGACAGGTTCCTGCCTCCTCCTCTGTACCCACATGCCCAGGCTTGTATGGGTCAGGTCATGCTAAATGTCCAAGTGTCAGTTTTCACCAATTGAACCATTTTTGCAAAGCTCCACGCCCCCTGAGATGGGGTTCCCACTAAGCTTGTCAGAGCTGATGAAGCCTCAGAAGTCCTGTCTATCACTTGGAGTGCCCCCTCTCCATCCCATTCCTTTATCCACAATTCCAAATTCCCCCAAAGCTCTGAAACTTAAAGGTGTTCAAAACTCTGTGACAAAGCCAGCCTTGAGCTGATGTGCAGCACTGTATTATGGCCTTTGCTTATTCCAGTTTGTGTGACTGGCCACGGTTTACTACAAATGCCTTAATGTGTTTATGAGGTGTAGTCACAGGTTCCAATGAGATCTCATGTAATGTACAAGATATATGACAAATTCTGAATTTCAAGCACATCTGGCCCTGAGGCTTTGGATGGAGGGCTTGGATTGGTGGAGTGTCTCCACACAGGTCAAGTTCTGGAGCAGGTGGGTGTCCCAGTAGAGGGGAAATGGGCTTTTGCCACAGAATCTGGCTGAACAATGATGGCTTTTTCATTTACTGGGCAAAGAGCTCTGTGCTAGGTGCCGGGGGTTCTGAGATGGAGGAGCCCATGGACCAGCAGACCAACCAAGGGGCACACAAGGAGCTGGGAAGAGAGGAAGGCTTCCTGTGTGTAGAAGGTGCAGCAGCCACCTCCTTCTAAGGGGGGCCTTCGCCAAGGGAGATGGTGACCACAGGCCAAGCTGTGTCTTTCTATGGGACTGAATGCTCCAGATGTGCCACTTGGCGGCATTTCAGGGAACCTAAAGGTACTTGGGAGTGTGATAGTAACAGAAGACAGGAGACACTCATGATTGTGAATCCTGCTAAGTCAGCAAACTTCTGGGACCTTAGCTTCCTCATCTGCAAATGGGATGCAGGCCCTGACCCTGCCTTCAGTTCTCCTAACTGCCCTCTAGCACAGAAGTCTGGGATCTCCCTGTCCCCCTTTCTCGGGGCGGGGGCGGGGGGGCAGGTCTGGCTGTTGATCTGCAGAGCAGAGGGTACAGGGCTGGGGAGAGAAGTGGGAAGGCAGGCATGCTGGAGGTCAGGCCATGTCCTGTCCCAGATGTCAGCTCAGTCAGTCTTCAGAAATAATCCCAGAAAATAAGCCAGTTAAAGAAAGGAGGGACCACTGTCCAGAGGCTTGGCCTTTGCAGCTTGCCCAGGTATGTCTCCTTCCAGAGCAGGTGTGTCCAGCCCTGAGTGCAGCAGGGCAGCTGGGGCGCTGGCCGGGCATCCGACCTTCCATGCGGTGACCGTCACCTTTTCCTGCTGCGGCCAGGAGCAGGACTCCCCTGGCCAGCATCTCCCACGCCCATGGTGAGGTGAGGAGGGGCTGGCAGGAGGCTGCAGCACCCAGGGTGGGGGAGGGGGAGGGCAGGCGTTGTGGAAGGGCCACACGGAGGTTAGGTAGGTCAGAGGCCGAGGCGAGGACCGGGTCCCTGGAGAACGAAGCAGGCGGCGTCCAGGCCTGTGCACGGGAGACGCGAGGTGGGGCGGGAGTCGGGCAGCCGCCACGCGGTGGGCGGGGGCAGCGCGGGCGTCTCCGGGTTCCCGGGGCGCTGGCGGGCGGCTGGAGGCGAGGGCGTAGCCGGGAGACGGCGGGCTCGGGGCCTTTGGGGGGCGCCTGGGTCCCCGCCCCCGCCGGCCGAGCCGGGTCGCGCGTGGGCGCGGCGGGCGCCGATTGGCTGGCGGGCGCGCGGGCGGGGCGGGCGGCGGCGGCGCGGAGGGGCCGGTCACCCCGCAGCCTGGCCTCGGCCTCCGCCGCTCATCGCCGCGCCCCGCCCGCGCGCCCGCCGCCGCCCCGTCCCCCCCGCCGGCGGCCACCATGAGCACAGGCCTGCGGTACAAGAGCAAGCTGGCGACCCCAGGTGAGCCCGGCGCCTGCCCGCGCACCCGCGCGCGCCTTTGTCCCCACCGCCCGCCCGCCTGCCTCTCACGGTGTCTTTCCTCCCCCTTCCGCCCGCCGGCCGGGACGCGGACCCTGACCCGACCCCGACCCTGCAGAGGACAAGCAGGTACGTGCGCGCCGCCGCACCCCCCTTCCCCCCGCCCCCGGCCTACTGTCACCCATTGTGGCACCGACGCTGCCGGCGCCCAGGCACGACCCCGCCCCCGCCGGCCGTCATCCCTCCGTGTCGCGATAACCGATAACCTATGGTCAGCTGGGGCAGTGCCGCCGCGCCCGGGGATAGGAAGGGGAGCATTGGGCGCCAGGCCGCTGGGGGACTGGCCCTTGACCCTTACAGCATGGACGCCCCTCCCAGCCTGGGGGGATGGGCCGGGTGTCTCTCTTCCACTGATCCAGCTCCAGCATATCCTCCCTGACCTGGCCTTGGGCCTCGTGCTGGGGGTCCTGAGTGACGGCACAGACACAGCAGGCCACAGGCTTGGGGAGGGGTCTTTGTCCATCAGCCAGCACCTAGAACCTGAGCAGCCCCACCCCACTCTTGTGCATCTTTTGCCTTTTCTTCCCCACACACCAATTTGAGTGGGCTGATCTGTGGTCAGGCCTCCTCCCCAGACTGGAAGCCTCCAGGGCCTGGTCTGAGTCATGCCTGTGTCCAGGACAGGTCTTCCAACCTAGTGGGTACAAATAGGCTTGTGGCTTTCCAAAGGGGCTGGCCTGGTCCCTGTCCTATGGGAACACAGGGCCCAACAGGAGGCTGACCTGGGCACCCACTGTGAAATCCAGCAGAGGTTGGTGTTCAACAGAGCTGGGATACCCTGAGAGTGGGGTAGGGGTGGGGTAACCAGGTGGGCAGGGGGCTCTGGGGCAGCCCTGCTGGGGCCTGTCTGGCTTGAGCTCAGTCACATTTGGGGGATTTTCTGGACCCAACTCTGCCCCCATGGTAGCCTTGGCTGCCCTCGTCAGGGATAGGGATTTACACAATGGGTAGATGCTGGGTGGAACCCTGGAGTCCTGGCCCAGGGTGCGGTGGCAGCCCCGGGAGAGACCCAGCAGGTGGGGTGAGGGCCAAGAGTCACCGGCTACCAGCTCCCAGTCTCCTGGCAGGGACGAACCCAACCCCAGGAGAGGTGAGGCTCTTGGGGAGGGGCCCTTCAACCTCACCCTGTTGGCAAGGGCTGCTTCAGGGAGCCGGAGCCAGGAGCTGCCTTCCTATCAAGGCAGGTCAGACAATGCCTGAGATGCAGGGACACATGCTGCCAGGCTATTGTTTGAGGGAGAAAGAGACAAGGACTAGAAGATGAGCCCCCACACCTTTTCGGGGGCCTGCAGGCACTTGGAGTCACTGGGCCCAGCAGCTGCTGCCCAGTACCACACAAGGACTCCCTCCTGCAGAGGCATGAACCCCTTCAGGCCTGTGTATGCCCATCCTATGTGGTCAGTTAGGAGGCAGCCTCGCCCATCCTCTAGGACCCAAGAGAGAGGGCACCATGCAGGTGGAAGAGGGAGCCCCGGGAACAAAGCCAGGGAGCCAGGTGTTGGGGCGGGCTCTCTGAGGATCTGGAGGGAGCTGGAAGCATGTGGCTGTTACACTGTTAGCGTTATTGGTGCTACTGAGCCATAGTCTATCTGCACTGGGAAAGAGGGTCGGGGGGAGTTCTGGTGGCCCTCTGCCCCCATCCTCTGACCCCCACCGGCTCTCAGGCAGCGATGGTGCTCTGTTGGCTCTGGCGGCTGCTTCCAGAGATGACTCCAGTGATTCTAAGAATGGAAATGCCTCGAGAGTCTCAGGCACCAGGAGGAGGTGGGCGCAGCTGTGTCTATGGCTCAGGAAGCCCTGAGGAGTATTTGTTGTACTTCATGGGCCAGAGAGAGGGGGTGGCAGGGTCCCTTCCTTGGAGCTCCCCTCAGGGAGTCCACAGGCCCTATTGGGGTGAGTTTAGGTGTTAGGGCAGGCAGGTTGGGAGCTGGGAGTGAGACTCTTACCCTCCTGACTTGGGCCTCCCCAGAGGCTCTGCCTTACCAGTGGGGAAATTGAGGCAATCTGAAAGTAACAAGCTCCATTGGCCATGGGGCTGTGGGGTGCTGAGGTTCCTTCTCAGCCTGAGGCCCATACCCAGGGGTGTCTACCTTGGAGATGCCCTGAGCCTGAGATGCCAACCTGTCTGGGTGGGAGCTAAGCTGAGGGGCTGTGTCTACAGTGGGCCTGCTGGTGGAGGCTGGGTGGGTCTTGGGCCAGACCCCTCCTGCACGTTAGCATGGCAGAGGCCTGGGGCCAGTTTGGAGGCTCTCTCAGGGCAAGGACTGAGGGCCCCTCCAAGAGAGCTGAAGAAGGTGCCCTGTGGCTTCCCCTCTACTCTCCTCTGCATGAAAGACTCTCCTGTTCCCAGCTGTGGACCCATCCCTCCTCCCCAGGTGCCAGGCCCCACATCAGCGTCATGAGCTTAGACAGATGGACAAAGGCCCCTCAACCAGGGTTGCCAAGAAGGGAGGACCAGGGTGGGGAAGAAGAGCTGGGGCGGAGGGCTTCTCCCCACTGACGCACAACCCAAGGAGTATGTCTTTTCGTGTTGCAGCTCCTTTCCAAGCCTCCCTCTGCCCAGCTGGCACTGGCTGGTTCAGATTCTGGTGAGAAAGGGTCTGGTAGCTCGGGAGATGCCTGTGGTCTCTGGGGTGGTCACAGAAGGCGAGGGTTACACTGGCTAGAACTCTCCAGTCCCCCTAGGCCTTGTCCTGTGGGTCAGAGCAGGCGAGGAAGCTCAGAGGGAGCCGCATACCAGGCAGGGGGTAAGTTTACTCCACATACACCCCCACCTTTCCTCACAGGAGTGGTCTGGGGGCAGTTGTGGCCAGTGCTGGCTGCAGCTTCCAAGTTTCCAGAGATAGGGTGGGTAGGCCTCTAGTGCTCTAACTAAACCCCATCCCCCGCTTTAAGCTTCTGCAAAGGGGATGGGGGGTGGGGGGTGTAGGATGGGTGGGGGAATTGGGGGATTGTTGTCCAGGCTGGGGAACTGGGCTCTGCCCCCTCCAAGTTCCCACACGTCTGGGGAGGCCATGCCAGTCAAGAACACCCCTGCCCCCCACACCCCCCGCGCGTGCACACACACACACACACACACACACACGGGAGGAAGGAGGGAGCAGTGCAGGGAGGGGTGTGGCTGTGGGTAGCTGGGCCGCCGTGACACCGCCAGGAGGTTTCCGGGCCAATTCTGCGAGGAGAGAAGGAATGAGGGGGCCGGTTCCCGCGTGGGTGAGCCTGGGTACCGGGAGCGATTCCCCCACCCCCGGCGCCCTCTGGCGGGCAGAAGCCGCGCTGCACCTGGGGGGGTCCCGGAAGCGGGGCGGCCACAACCGCGCCCCCCAGGGCCCTTGGGTGGGCCCCGGCTTCCCCCACCCTCCCACTCGGGTGGTCGCCACGCTGGGACAGAGGCCTCAGGTCCGACAGCGGGACTCCGCCCCCGCGCCTATGCGCGCCTGTGCTCGGCCCTGCCCTCCGCAGCAGCTTTCCGGTGGCTCCGCCTGCGGCCCAATTTCCAGGCGACTGTTTCCCAGCGACCGCACGGGTGGGGCGGTCCTGTCCCCCCACCCCCCGCCAGCGCCGGCGAGGCCCCGCCTCTGGTTCGGGTGCGGGAGCGGGGCCTGCCTGTGGCTGCGACGCCGCGGGCGGCTCGGGGTGGTCGGCAGAGGCACAGGCATGGCACGCACGGCCTCCGGGGTCGGTGGCACCCCGGGTGGGCCACGTCTCTTCTCTGGGCCTCACTTCCCGCGTCGGTAAAACGGCGGCGAGAACCGGCCTTCAAGGCAGTACCGCGCGTAAGTCCCTCCTGTAAGCCCGGCCCCCGGGGGCCTGACTGGGTCTGAGGTGCGGACGCCGCGATGGACTCGCTGGCAGCGCCCCAGGACCGCCTGGTGGAGCAGCTGTTGTCGCCGCGGACCCAGGCCCAGAGGCGGCTCAAGGTGTGTGTGGAGAGGGGAACGGAATGTGGGTCAACGTGTGTGCGCCCTCCAGGGCCCGTCCCGAGAGCTCTGGGACGTGACAGGGACCGGCAGGGCCAGGGTCCGCCGGGGTGGGCACTGGGACCCCGCGGGCGGGGGCGTCTCCTTGCCGCTGTCTATAAATAGCACTTGCTCCGCCTTGGTAGCAGCAGCCAGCCACCCCCGCGGCTGGATCAAGGCCAAATGGGGCCTCCCACCCCCGATACACTCAGGACGGTGAGTATTGAGGCCAGGGGGCTTCTCCGTCTGTGAAGGACCATGGGTGTGTCTGAGGGGTCTTGGTCCTGGCGCCCTCTTCCCACCACCCAAGGGAGGGCACAGCCTGGGCCTGCTTCAGCCAGACATCCTAAACTCCACACACAAAGACACATTGTCAGGTCCCTGCAGAGCCCCTCGCTGAGGCTGGTCAAGGATGCCATCACCAGACCTTTGCCCATAGGCCCTCACCCCATTTGTGCCATTGAAACTCCCCACCCAGGGGACTCTGCCCTCTGCCCTCTCCTGCCTCCATGTCTGAGCCAGGTAGGGAATGGGGCATCAGACTGCCCCAGGCACTCTAGCATGCCCTTGACCTGCCCTGCCCGGCCCCCAGGATATCGACAAGCAGTACGTGGGCTTCGCCACACTGCCCAATCAGGTGCACCGGAAGTCTGTGAAGAAGGGCTTTGATTTCACGCTCATGGTGGCCGGTGAGTAGGCTGGACTCCCAGGCAGGGAGGGCTTAGGCCATTAGCCAGCTAGGCTCTGTCATAGGGGCCTCAGACTTAACCCGACTCTTCCACTACACCTGCTGGCAGGTGAGTCGGGCCTGGGGAAGTCCACACTGGTCCACAGCCTCTTCCTGACCGACTTGTACAAGGACCGGAAGCTGCTCAGTGCCGAGGGTGAGTGGGCCCTGCTTCCCCATCCCCTGCTGCCTGACCCCTCAAAGGGTTCCCTTCCAGATCCAGACCCTGCTCCTCCCTTCTCACAGCATGGATCTCCTGTTCAGGGTCCAGGATGAGTGGCCCAGATCACAGTCAGGCCAAGGCGCAAATATGAGAATGAATGAGAACAAGGGTCCTGGCTGCCCAGTGGGGGTGGGGACTGGGAGATGGAGAGACAACCCCCAGACCATGCCCCAACCCCCGCAGAGCGCATCAGCCAGACTGTAGAGATCCTGAAGCACACAGTGGACATCGAGGAGAAGGGCGTGAAGTTGAAGCTCACCATTGTGGACACGCCAGGCTTTGGGGATGCTGTCAACAACTCGGAATGGTGAGCAGAGCCTGGCCGGGGGACAGTCTCTGCCTAGGCTGGCCCAGCCTCCCCTCTGGACTCACAGACCCTCCTGTCCCTCTGCAGCTGGAAGCCCATCACTGACTATGTGGACCAGCAGTTCGAGCAGTATTTCCGCGACGAGAGCGGCCTCAACCGCAAGAACATCCAAGACAACCGCGTGCACTGCTGTCTGTACTTCATCTCCCCTTTCGGCCATGGGTGCGTGAGCAGCCTTGGAATGGGCTCCAACGTCCACAGAGCGCCACGGCTCTACTGGCCACTGCCTGTCCCCTGGCCATGTGCTCACAGCCTGCCCACCCTGAGCCCATCCCAGCCTCTCCCCAGGCCCCCCACCACCCCTGCTCTGCCCCTCACCAGCCCTGGCTACTCTCTGCAGCCTGCGGCCCGTGGATGTGGGTTTCATGAAGGCCCTGCACGAGAAGGTGAACATTGTGCCCCTCATTGCCAAAGCCGACTGCCTGGTCCCTGGCGAGATCCGGAAGCTGAAAGAGCGGGTGAGCCTTGGACTAGGTCTCTGGGATGGACACCAGCCACCGTGCTGATCGCGGGTACCAACGTAGCTGGCCCTGGGTACTGGGTCTGACAGCCCTTGCCCCGCCACAGATCCGGGAGGAGATTGACAAGTTCGGCATCCACGTGTACCAGTTCCCCGAGTGTGACTCTGATGAGGACGAGGACTTTAAGCAGCAAGATCGAGAACTGAAGGTGAGCAGCCTGGGGTGGCAGAGGAGGGAACCGAAGGTCAGTGTACATGGAGCCAAGCATCCAGATCCAACCCAGTGGACAGGAGTCTTTTGTCTGGGCAATAGAGCCCCTTCACCTGGGGCTGGGGTGGGTATAGTCCCCCATGTCCCCACTGGCTTGTGTGGTTTGGGCCCCATGTGGTTCATGTGTCCTGGGGCACTTGCCAGGACCCAAAGGCACAGTGCTGGCTAGGGCTCCCTCTGACCCTGCTCTTCAGTCTTCTTCCAAGGGGTCACCAGCATAAGGGTCTGGCCCAGGGCCCTGTGGTCCCAAGCCTACTCATGCCCTGGCCGCCAGAATTCTGAGCTCCAGAGCTGGCTATAGCTTTGGGTGACCCAGGACCTACCTAGAGTGGCGAGACAAGACATAGGATAGTCGGCCACTGGGCCAGGAGCAGAGTGGGCCTCTTGGCCCCAGCCAAAGTCAGCATCACCAACAGGAGGCCGCGGCTCAGCTCTGGGGAGGGATGGCAAAGGTAGCTAGATGGAGCAGTTCCTGATGGGGGGTGGAGTCAGAAGGGGACGATGTGCCTGGTGGCACATGCCTGGCAAGGGCCCCTGGGGTAGAAGCGGTGCCAGGCTCTGGCTTCCGAGAAGCCAAAAGAGGTGCGCAACTCCAGGATCTTTGGGGAGAGCCTGTTGGTAATGCTGGAGGTGCCAACAAGGTACGGCATGCCCAGGCCCATCTTCAGCCACTAACCCCACACTAACTGGGCGTGAGCCCGTGTGCCTGCCCTCCCCAGGAGAGTGCGCCCTTCGCGGTTATCGGCAGCAACACAGTGGTGGAGGCCAAGGGGCAGCGGGTCCGGGGGCGACTGTACCCCTGGGGGATCGTGGAGGGTGAGTTCAGGAGTTGGGCACCGCCTAGGGGGTGGGAAGGCTCCCCCCACCACCACCAGGGCCTGCACCCACCCCCGCTACCCACTCCCGCCCCACAGTGGAAAACCAGGCGCACTGCGACTTCGTGAAGCTGCGTAACATGCTTATCCGCACGCACATGCATGACCTCAAGGACGTGACATGCGACGTGCACTATGAGAACTATCGCGCACACTGCATCCAGCAGATGACCAGGTGCGCAGCCCTGACCCCCGACCGCATCATGCGCCCCACCACCCCCAGCCTCCTTTCCCTAACAAAGGGCTGGTCCCTGCTGCCCACCCAAACCTGCTCTTGGCCGGGGCTCCCTGATAGCTCCCTCCGCCCACCGGGCATCTTGTCCTCCCAGAGCCAATGGGAGCTCAGAGGGGGAGGGCCTTCCTAGTGGTGGGTGTCAGACAAATTCCCGCCCTCTGGTCTACTGCACAGCAAACTGACCCAGGACAGCCGCATGGAGAGCCCCATCCCCATCCTGCCACTGCCTACACCTGACGCAGAGACAGAAAAGCTCATCAGGATGAAGGATGAGGAGGTGAGGAGGGCCCCAGGGGAGGAGCAGGGGCTGGGGGTGAGGTGGGGCAGGGTCAGGCCCCTCCTCCTCATTTCTCACTCCATCCTCCCCTCTTCCTGTCTCCCCTCCAGCTCAGGCGCATGCAGGAGATGCTGCAGAAAATGAAGCAGCAAATGCAGGATCAGTGACCCCAGCCCAGCCCCACATCACCATGGATAGACTGCCAGTTTCCAGGCTGGCCCTTCCCATTCCTGGACCCCAACTGGCCTGGACTCAACCCTGGAATCATCTGGAGCTGCAACAGACCTGGGCACAACCCCAGTCCCAGAGTGACCCAGACCAGGACTGTTCCCAGCTGTTACTGACCTGACCCAGAGACGCGGGGTCACAGCCCCCAGCCAACCCTAATTTATTCTCAGCATCGGTCCCTCCCCTCATTTGTATCTGCTTCCAAGAGGCCTGAAAGCAGCCCCTCACCACAGCTGGCCCCCCTGTGGCCTTGGGGGAGAAGCTGCTAGGTTGGGGCATGGCTTTTAAGATCTACCCCTGCCCTAGAAGGCCATGAACTCCAACTCCAGGCCCTACTCAGGTGGGTGGGTAAAACAAGGCAGAAGAGGGGAGCAGATCCCCAGCATCCCGGGGCCTAGTTCCCCACCCCAGTGCCACAGAGTGGATGCGGGAGCCCTCCTGTGCCCACTCCCTTGGGCCACCCAGCTTAAGCTGAGACCTCACTTCGTGCCGAGGTGGACCAGGTCTTTCCTTACCTCCTCACCCCCTCACCGGGTAACTCAGTGGGTGGGCTGGGCAACAGAAGCACTCATGATCCCTCCAGACCAAAGGAGGGCAGCTGGCTGCAGGCAAGGATTTCATGGGCCTGGTGGGGCTGGGACACCCGTGATCGCCCATACTCCTCACCCATGGCTATGGCCTGGCCTGAGGGCTCTAGGAGTAGTGGGTGGTGGTGGGTGACCCAATAACCCCCTATGCCTGCCTAGACTGCCATTCCCTGCCTGTGGCCGGAGGTCCCTTCTCCCCAGCAGCACTGTTGCCCTGAGTTCCCTAGCCCACCCCTCCCTACCACCAATCCCCAGCATGATACCTTTCCCCCAAACTCCATTCTCCGGTTTTGTTCAATTGTGAATGCCACGTCCTGTCCTGGTGACAGGAAAACAATGTTGGTGAAGTCCCAGCGGTGTCAGAGTGATCCATGTGCCCCTGGGAGGTTGTGAGGGGGCGGAAGCCCTGGCGGCCTGCGGGCCCTGGTGATAGTGCTCTATCTGGGGCCACAGGGCCTGTCCCCTCGGCCTCCAGGTTATTTCTGGCGGATGGCTGCGCTGTGGTCGGTTTGGTGGGGGATCTGGGGCCTGGCAGGGGCGGGGCAGCCTTATCGCCTGGCTCTCCAGCCCAGGCTTCGGGGTCCAGAGCAAGCCGGGTCACCATCCTCTCGCCATGGGCTTCGGTGAGTCTGGGGTCAGGCAGGGCCCCGGCTGCGCTCCTTGAGCAGAGTCGGGCTGGGAGGCGCTGCCGTAGGGAGATTTGGGTGGGACTTTGAGGGGACCTCTAGCCAGCGCACGAGATGATGGGGTGGAGAGGCTTGCGGGCAAGGCTCCGACCTCAGGGGCTGGAGCTTGGCCCGGCGCCCCGGGGCGCACAGGGACCCGCCCCAGAGCCCCACAGGCCTCCAGGCTCACTATGGCGCTTCCCTTCTAGGGCCGCGCGGGGCGCTGAGCCTGCTGCTCCTGCTGCTAGCGCCGCCCAGCCGCCTGGCCGCGGGCTGCCCCGCGCCGTGTGACTGCGCGGGGACTCTTGTGGATTGCGGGCGCCGCGGGCTGACGTGGGCCTCGCTGCCCGCCGCCTTCCCGCTGGACACGACCGAACTGGTGCTGACGGGCAACAATCTGACGGCGCTGCCGCCGGGACTGCTGGACGCGCTGCCCGTGCTGCGTCTCGCGCACCTGGGGGCCAACCCCTGGCACTGCGATTGCCACCTGGTGCCGCTGCGCGCCTGGCTGGCTGGCCGACCCGAGCGCGCGCCCTATCGCGACCTGCGCTGCGCCGCGCCCCCCGCTCTGCGCGGCCGTCTGCTGCCCTACCTGGCGGAGGACGAGCTGCGCGCCGCTTGTGCGCTGGGCGCGCTCTGCCGGGGGGCGCTGGGGGCGCAGCTCCTGCTGCTCGGCCTCGGGCTGCTGCACGCACTGCTGCTGCTGCTGCTGCTGTGCCGTCTGCGCCGGCTGCGCGCCCGCGCCCGCACCCGCGCCGCGCACCCGTTGTCGCTGACCACCCCGCTGGTGACGGAGCCCGCGGGAGGCCGCGAGTCCTGAGAGGAGCCCCGAGAAGCGCTGAGCGACGCAGGGCGGCGACCCGACAGAGTCCATCCCGGGGGGCCCTCGCTCTGACCGGGACAAGTCTCGTCCTCCGCCTGGAAACGAATTCCAAGACCACGCCAACCCCTGCAGGCCGCGAGCCGAGCGCGCGCCCCACCGCCGCGTGCCCGCCGCTAGCCCGGGCCGCTGAGGCAGGTCAAGGGCAGGGGGGAAGCTGCAGTCCAGCCGCCGGCGAGGTCCCCCACGCTGAACTCCAGCGCAGAATAAACCCTTTTCCCTATCTGACTGGTCTCTGTGCCCCGGCACCCGGAAATTCCCCTCCGCAAACCGCAGGAACAGCCTTAGGAGGTTTCTCAAGGGGACGCATCCCTTCTTCGCCCACCCAGAATAACTGCCAGCCAAACACCGGGTTAGTGAATGACCTCTCCCAGACCACTCACTCTCGCAGAAGTTCAAGTGGAAAGCATGGAAGAACTCGGACAGTGACCACATTGTAGGGGACACTGCGGGGAGTTGAGGACAGTGTGGGAACGGTGAGGACACTTTGGGGAGCAAAGACACTGTGGAGACAAGACAAGGTGAACAGTGAGGACACTGGGGAATGAGGACACTAGGGACAGCAAGGACACTGGGGACGAGGACACTGAGGATAGGACAGTGAAGACAGTGGATAGTGGGGACAAGCAGGGACACTGAGGGTGATGAGGACACAAGACAGTGAGGACACTGTGGGGACAGTGAAGACAGTAGATAGTGGGGACAGCAGGGACACTGGGAACAATGAGGACACTGAGGACAGCACACTTGGGACACTGAAGACACTGGGGACAGTGAGGACACAGGGACAGCAAGGACACTGAGTGCAGCGAGGACTCTGTGGACAGTGAGGACTCCATGGGAACAGTGAGGATGCAGCAACAGTGAGGACATGGGACAGTGAAGACAGTGGGGACATTGAGGGCCCTGCAGGGCAGCGTAGTTGGGAGAAAGAATGGATGTTTGCAGTGGCAGCATCTGGGGGGTCAATGAGGAGCCGTGAGAAGGCTCTGAGGACTGTTCAGAATGTGAGTGGCAATGACCATGACCTGTGAACAGCTTTGAGGATGGCCAGGGCTGGGTCTGAGGTGGTAAGGATGGTCTGATGGCCCCCCGGGAGCTCCCTGGGCATCTGAATTTTGAAGCTCATCCTGTGAGGCAAGTCCCTGCGGGGGTGAGTGGGTACCAGGGGGTTGCTTGGTATCTGGGATCATGTCCTGCACTTGGCTGCCACTTCCCACAGGCAGGTCTCCCTGATTGCCCAGACCAGCCCTAGTCCCTGAACCCCGAGCCGAGCAGCCAGGGCCTGGGGCTTCCTGGGGGTTTAGCCCAGCAAGGCACAAGCTGCTAACCAGGGGCTTGGGGTGCCCAAAGGAGGCCTGATGCCCTTCTCACTACTGGAGTCCGCCTCCCTTCCCCATGTGGCCCCCACCTGGCAGCCCATGTAAACAATGAAGGCTGCTCCCCATGGACCCCAACAAGAAGCCTCAGGCCTGGGCCCGGGGTGCCTGGCACAGGAAGGCTCCGGCCCCCACTGACCAGGTCGGGGAGGCTGCCGCTGACACAGCCTTTGTCCTAGTCTTTGTGGCATAAGATGGATGACCCTCCGGTTGGGCTGATGCTATCTCGGGGCTGCCGGTCAGACATGAGCCAGGAGCCACCCCCTCCTTTGTGGACAGGTGCGGGCCATCCGGCCCATTGTGGGCTGTGGCCAACTGCCCGATGGTCCATCCGGCCTTATCACCACATCAGGGATGGTGGCCCCTTTTGTACAAATGAATTGCCACCCTCCCAGCCCCCAGGGGTGGCCCAGCACACTCAGATCCCTGGTAGGGGTCAGAGGTAATAATTGTTGTCACAGCAATGTACACAGCAACCTCCTAACTCACTCCCAACATGGTACAGGGAGACAGTGTTCCCCTTACTTTCCAGAGGAGGAAACCAGATGCCAGGGAGGGATCGCTGGCTGAGCCAGAGAAGAGCTAAGACCAGACCCCTAGGTTCCCCCTCTCTTCCTCCTCCCTGAGGCCCTCAGGGAGCAAATGCAGGGCCCAGGAGAAAATGACCTGGGAGTCCTAGATGACCCTGAGCTAAAAGAAGGAGGCCCCCCTGGTCTGTGAGCCAAGATTCCAGCAGGAACTATGAGGAAGTGTCAGTAAGAGCCCAGGTCCAATGCCCACTGCCCACAACCTTGAGGGCTTCTGAGCCAGTGTCTGGCTGAGAGAGTAGGCACACAGCCCTGAGAGCCTGGAGCCAAAGCAGCTGGAGCTTCTCTGTTGGAGGAAAGAGGCTGGTATCTCCATGTGGTCAGACCTAAAGAAGAACTTCCTTACCCCCTGGTAGATATGGCAGCTAAATTCCATGGTTTCTCCTTTTTTTTTTTTTTTTTTTTTTTTTTTTTTTTTTTTTTTGCCAGTTGGGCATGATTTAGATTGTCTTCTGCCAAGGTACTGAGCACAGAGGGTGCTGTCCTGGCCTCAATGGCTAACCTTTTCCAGGCCGCCTGGGAGCTCTCCCATCCCAACTTCTGACCCCGAGCTGACCCTCCATGCACTGACCCTGGGGCCTCAGCTTCCAAGGAGTGTGGAGAAGAGGATGGTCTCAGCTCAGCGCCCCTGAATGGGCGGGTGCTGGAAGGAGGAGTGCACACCTCTACCGCTTGGCCCAACAGGCTATCCTGCCCTTCCCCCCAGCCGTTGTCCTCCATCTAATGGACAACATACCTGCCCCAGGCTCTGTTCCCCATTGACAGTCTGGTCCTCTCTGTGACTTCAGACTCCTTCCAGATGAGAACAAGGCAGTGACAACTCAAGGTGCTACCCATCCCCCCACACCTCTAGTCCCCAAGCTGGCTGATTCAGACAGGTCCTTTGCCCTGCAGCCCAAGGGTCCTCTGACCACAGTACTGCCCACCCCTGAGAAGGGCCAGACGGCATCCCTGGGGCAGACACAGCCGTGACCTCCCTCTGGTAGCCTTCGTATCCTTGCCCGTGAAATGCTTGGGTGATAACTTCCCGCCCCAAAACGCATCCAGTTCCCCCCTCACTCGCCACGACCCCGTAAGGCCACCAGAGGGCGCTCGCGGTCTGCGGAAACAGCCCGAGTGTGGCCAAGGCGGCCGAGGTGGGCACTGGGCAGGCAACCCGGGTCCGCGGAAAAACAGAGGCCAGGAGAGGGAGGGTTTGCCCAGGCTGGTGGCGTGAACGTCGAGAAGACTGATAGGTCGCACCCCCATCCCCTTGGGAACAGGGAAGGGTGCGCCCCCCGGCCGCTAACAGACAGGGAGGGGTGAGCGCGCCAGTTCTGCCTTCTTCCCTCCTCCTCCCCTCCCCTTTCCTTCTCTCCCCTCTCCTCCCCTCCCTCGGATCGCTGACAGCCCGTCAACAGGGAAGATAAGGGACCTCTTCCGCCAAGCGGAGGGGGTGTCATCCCAGGTGCACCAACCGCCCTCCCGCCGCCTGTTTGCTCCGTAAACACTTATTGAGTCCCTGCTGTGTGCACCGGGGCGGGGCTGGAAGGAGCTGCTGTGGCGGGCTTGGAGGGCGACTGTGAAGAGCTGGCCTTAGCCGCTTCTGCTGAGGATACCCGGTGGGGACGGTAGAGGGAGCTCCCCCAGGGGAGTGGAACAGACGCTGCGCCACCTCCCAACCAACCTGAGGGCGGGGGTGTGTGTGCGCGCGCGGGTCTTCCGTGGGCCCTCTCCATCCTAGGGAGTTGAAGGGGAGCCTGGGGAGCGGGCGGCCCCTCATTGGGCGGAGACTTGAGTGGGGCCCGCGTGGATGAGGCCCTGGGAAGGTCTGGAGGGGTCTAAGCTCTGGCCACGTTGTGTGGGGGGGTGCACCCGCCGCCCAGACAGAGCAACAACATTGGGGTGGGTGGCGGGGCCCTGGGGGCCCATAGCTCACCGCACCGTCTGCGCCCACCCCTGGCGTTTCCGATGGAAGACAGGCAGCAGGTGATAAATCACCGGCTCCCACTCCCACCCACCCAGGCTGCCTTGGGGAAGGGGGAGCTGCATGTGACAGAGACAGCCTGAGACAGAGACAGAGAGACAACCACAGCAAGAGAGGCAGCTAGGCCTGACCAGCTGACACGGACCAGGTCCCTTTGCTCAGGGTGTCTGGCCTCCCACCCCCAGGTGCCCCCTCCACCAGTCCCATCTGGAAACCAGCTGAGAGCTACCCCACCCCAGCCGACCCCCAACGGGGAGGAGGAGGAGGGAAGGAGCAAGGCCTTAGCAGCCATAACTCTGTCCACCCTGGTGAACCATAAATCAGCAGGGGGCTCTCGGGAAGCACTCCCCCCTTGGCTGAGGGGGGTCTTTGGGGTCACTGGGCCTGGTGACTGGGCCTGGCCTTAGCTGTTGTGTCCCTCCTTCCTTAAACGGCCCCTGGGGGAATCCCCCAGGCCCATTTCTGTTTTTCCCCAGTGCAGTCACATGCCCAGAACCTTCTACACCCAGTGCTGTCTCCAGGGAAAGCACTCTCACCATGCTCCTCAGGAGACCTCTTCGGGGAATGACATCCTGTCCTGTCAGCAGAGCCCCTGGGCTGGCCCTGCAGAACCTGGGGGTCAGCAGTCCTCCCCAGAGAAGCCCTCCTGGGGATTTGCTCTGTCCCAGAGGAATCACTGTCTGTTCCTTCTTTTGTCCTGCTTTTCTGTCACCACCACCCCCACAGGGTGCCAAGGGCCAGTTGGACAAAGGGTGCTGAGAGATGGACAAGGTGGGGACTCGATGGGTGTAAACACCCCCCAGGGCGGTCAGTGTTCAGTGGGCAAAACCTGAGAGAGCCCACGGGAGTGCTCCCAAGACCTGTGGGGTATGTTCAGGAACCCCACTGCCCAGGCCCCCAGTTCCAGCTCCAGGGGTCCATCAAGTTGACTACCCCTCAGGGCTCATGTCGCAGAAATAAGACCCCTTGTATATGGGCAAACAAATGTCCACTGTGAAATCTCTCAAAGAGCAGCAGGAGCAAGGACAGTGACTTCCTTCAAAGCTCTGGGAATTCGGTGCCCAAGAAGTCCTGGTGGGGTGGGGGGAACCATCCTCTAACTCTCAGTATAAGCCTGAGTGCCCCAGCCTTGGGACATCAAAAGCAGTGACCTGTGAGGGGGGGAGTGGAGACTCCTGGGGATGTTCAGGCTGAGGTACAGGCCGTGCAGAGCCCAGAAGGGTGCTAGGCTCAGCCTGTGGGAGGGAGAGGGCCAATGGGCCCCCAAGTGTGCAGGGGGAGCTGCCTGTCCAGTTCTTCATTGGTTCTCAATCATTGTTCCCAGCAGTGTGCAGCCCTGCCTGGAGGCCACTGGCTGTGTGGGGGAGGGCTTTGGGGTGCAGGTCTCTTGGTCCCCAACCTTCACCCAGGAGAAGTCCCTCCAACCCTTCTCTCCACCCCTTCTACTACTGGCGTCCTGCGTGGCAGGGAGGGGGGCTTACCTCACCCTGTTTAAGTGTGTCAGACAAACAGAGGGGCTCCAGACCAGATGGACCCTCACGTGGCAAGGAGTGGGGAAGGGGAGGGCTCCCAGCCTGCCTGGCCTTCCTCGCCCTCTCAGTACTGCCTCTGTCCCAGGCACAAGGGACCCTGAAATCATCCCCACAAGGTCACTGTGTTCCCAGTGAGGTAAAGGAACTTTCAGAATTATGAGAAGGTGGTGGGGGGAATCCTTCAAACTTTGCCTGATGGGGATGCTGGGGTGTGGGGGTACAGACCCCAGGGGAAGTAGAGGGTTCCCGTGGTAGCCGCTTTTCTTTACCTTCTCGGTGTGGATAGGCCTGGTAGGCCCATCCCCAAGAGGGAGGCTGCAGCCTGGAGCTGGGGGTCTGGAGGGTGGGGGTGAAGTTCCTGGGGCAGCCTTGGCATCACCAGGGGGTTGTACCCTCGGCCCCTGAAGCACTCTTGGGCCTGAGCAGGGCTTTGAGGAGGTGCCCTCGGAAGGGTCCCCTAAAGGCCGCGCTCGGCTGTACATCCACGTTGCAATCTGTGTTGCTGTGACTTGTATTTAGGAGCTCACTTTTCTCTGTGCTTTGTTTATTTAAAGATGCTCTTGAGGGATTCCCGTGAGTCTTTGCAGATACCGAGGGAAGGGCTTCTGTCAGGGCAGGGCTGGGGAGGGGCGGGCGCCCCTGACAGCCGCCTGTCCAAACACGCCTGCCCGCGCCCCTGTGTGCCCACTGAAGGTGCTCACCATGTTCAGGTTGCCTCATCTCCTGTCGGAGTGCAGCCTGGGCACCCTGTCCTGGGACAGCACCATCGACACAGACCCAGAGCCGAGCCAGAGCCCGTGGACATGACCACCATCCTGAAATGGTCGTGAAAAGGGGGAGTGGGGAGACCACTGGTTCTCTTTATGGGAAAAATGGGAACACACTTGTTTTGGTGAACTCTGGGTCTCTCCTGGCATAAAATGCTTCATCTGTGTACCCCTTGCTCTGGAGGGGTCCCCTTATTTTATATGTCTCTCTGCTGATAATCCTTTATCCTTTATCAGCAGCTCCTGCTCTATAGGTTTCTTCTCAGTGGATCCCTACTATGGGAATTTCTGGTGTAGGGGTCTCCTGTATGGGGGTCTCTGTTCTGGGGATCCCTGCTCTGAGGTCCCTGTTTGGTGGGTCTCTGTCCTTAGAGGTCCCTGATCAGCTCTCCAGATGCCTGCTCTGCCTCTGGGGGTCCCCAGTGTGGAGGTGAGTGATGCTCTCTCTCTGCATTTGGGATACCGTGGTTCTGCCACAGTGGTTTCCAGGACACCGGTCAGCCCCTTCTCCCTGCACTGGGGATCCACAGTTCCAGAAATCTTCCTGGGGGGCCACACTACTGACTCTCTCATGGCAAGGCCAGCAGGATGAGTGGCTAGAGGGTGCCCCCATACCATCCATGGAAGGATGTTGTTAGCTAAGGCTGACCCACAGCCTAGTTCCACAAAGCTCCTGAGTCCTAGACTTCAAAGACGCCATTACGGGTCCACGGAGTCATCCCAGAATCCTCCAAGTGCTCCCTGGAGCACGGCCCCGCAGTTCCGACCTCCAACCCCCACACCTTCAGGACCCCGGGGGACTGCACCGGGGTTGGTCCCAGCCAGCAGGTGACTTTGGTCAGCACCGGTAGAGCCTCGAGCCTGGAACTGTCCCACAGGGTCCTTGTGGACAAAGTGGGTCAAGGGTATGCAGTCAGCAGGCCCAGCAAAGGGACTGTGAAGAGTCCAGGCTGAGTCATGGCCTCACTCCTTAGTACTGCTGCCTGGGCTGTGCTCGGGAGCTGGCCCCCTGGGGTTGGGGCTGCCTGGTGACCCTGGGCCACTTCAAAGCAGGTGGGACCCAAATAGGCCTGAGGCGTCACCATCCAGCCCTGGTTCCCATGCATCCTCATCTCCCGACGAATTGCCTGCCCTGTAGTTGCCTTGGGCCCGCTGGTCCCACTCTGTGTGTTCACCGTCATGCAGTGGCCCTTCCACGGTGGCTGTGTGCAGATGGGAGAGACCCTGCGCACGCGCGCACACACACACATACACACACACACCCATCATATAAAGCACACACACATGCACAAACACACACGTGCTCATAAGCATCCGGAGAGCCTTCCCTTTCTTCCCTTCCTTGGGTCTGACTCCTCCATGGAGGTGGGAGAGAGCGCACCTCCGGGGTGGGTGCCACCTGGGTGTCCCCAAGCACGCTGTGTCACCTTCTGATGTAAGTGTCTGTGTAATCACACGGCTGTGCGCGTCCGCGCGTTGGTTGGTGGGGATATCGGCCGTGTATGGTCCCTCCTCCCTGTACGAGTGTGTCCACATCCCCCCACACCTGTGTCACCCCCGCCCCACACCCGTGCCCCCTCACCTCTCGCATGCACGTGTCCAGCCGGCCGGCCATGCCCCCACACGCCCCCCTGGCAGCCGCCCGTCCCTGCCCGCCGCGCCATGTGTACACAGAGGCTTGTTTTCTCTGCCTTGCGGGCCAGGGGTGTGCTCGTAAATCGTGCAGTCGATGACACATTTATCCCTCGGGCGGCTGGCGGTGTGAATTTATGGCTGCCCCTCCCTCCCAGCTGAGGCAGGACAGGGGCCTGGACACCCCCGTAGGCAAGCACCTACAGGCCACTCGGCCAACCAAGCTGTCATGGGGCCATTGGGACGGGGGTCTGGCCAGGAGGAACTCAGGAGCCCTCTCGAGGTCTTGCCTACTCAGAGACCCTACAGTTTCAGGGCGCTCAAGGCAGATGAGGAGCTAAGAGGTTGGGTCAGTTCAGCCTAGGCATTTCTAACCCGCCAGAGGCAGGGGGGCCAAGTGCTGGGCCTGATGTCTGACCTATCCATCTGCCCTCCCACTCTGCACCTCAGTCTTCCCGCCTATGAAGTGGGATGGCAGGACTGGAGGGGCTGCTCCCCTCGGGGGTGGAGTCAGCCCACCCACTATTATGGGGTCTCTATGGCATTGAGGTTTGTGGAGGGCTGTGTGTAAGGGTGGGGAGCTTGAGGACAGCGGGGGCTGCATGTAAGGAAGAGAACAGTGACCATGGAAAGTCAGGGCAGGGAGGACTTCTCAGAGCGTGCCTTCCTTCCTCAGCCTTGTAAAGATTGGGAAACCGAGGCCCAGAGAGAGGCAGGGCCTCAAAACTCCAGTTCTTACTCTCCAGTGTGCAATGAGAGGGTCCCAGTTTCAGCACCCCCTCCTGGGGCGGTTTCCTTTGTCCCGTGAAAGACTCTGTGTGGGGGAGGGGGACGGCCCACCGGGTCAGACAGGGGAGATGATGGAGCAAGGGAAGGGCCATCGGGGCCACAGCTGGGGATGGGAGCCAGCCAGAAGTGAGAGGCCTGGCTGCCTCCACTGTGTCCGTCTGTCTGTCTGTGTGTGGGGTCGGGTCTCCAGGGTACCCTCTGTCGGCTCTCATGCTCCCCCCCACTTCTAGTCCCCAGCCCCCCCTTGCTGCCCGCCTGTCAGGATGAGCGATGGCCATGCCCCTCCCTGGGCCCTCGGCCCCAGGCCCGGTTCCCGCTCATTAGCCGCTGACAGTGTTTGCTTTCCCGCCCGGGACGCCCACCCCCGTCACAGGCCATTTCTCCCGGCGCCCCCCACCCCCATGGGCCTGCCCGGGGGTCCAGGGTGCTGGGCAGGACCTGCATTCAGCTCCCAGAGTGATGGCCAGAAGGAGCCCAGCCCATCCTCGCCTGCACACCCTAGAGGACTTGTTCCGCAGAGTCACAAAGCCAGGCTGCAGCACAAGCGGGACTGGGCCACGCCACCGAGACCAGCTGGCTTTGCAGTGCCACACGGGGGGGGAGGGGGTCTCCGAGGACAGGCGCCAGGTTCACTGTCCCACTTCTCTAGCTCTTGTCTCTCTTCCTTTCCTGGTCTCTGTGGGTCTTGGAACCAGTGTCTCCAGTGGTATAACCCTTGAGCCGTCCGCCCTGTGCAGAAGGCACACCCCTGACCTGGAGTCCCTCTGTCCTCACGAGCAGCCCTGATGCACAACCTGGCTAAGCATGTGGGTTGGAGAGTAATTCTGTGATGCCAAGGTGGTGGGAGGAAGACAGGAGGCAGAAACGCCCAGAGCAGAGATGAGGGGGCTCCCTGGGCCCATTTCCCCAGCTCTGGAGGGGTCCAAGCAGATGTCAGACTGGGGGTGGGCATCTTGGCACTGGCTCAGCTGCCAGAGCAACCTCGTGGGCACGTTGGGGGCTGCCGGCACTCCTTCCTCAGGCAGATTGGTGGCCCCCCACACTCCCTCTCTCAACTCTACCCCCTCCGCAGCCCTGGTCCGGTGTGGCCACAGCTGGGCGGCATCAGGGTCCACAGGCCGGTGGCAGCTAAGTCCTTCACTTAAAAATGTGTTTGTGATTTCGGCGGCGGAGCAGATAACGGTGACGAATGGCCCGCCTGCCCCACAGGGCCCCTAGCCCATCTGGTTTGACTTTGGCCTGTCGTAGGGTGCCCTTGGGCCCCTACCCGGGTAGCACCCTCAGAGTAAAGCTGGGGGGCTCGTGTGGACAGCCCTGGGCTGCCCCAGCGGATGTCTGACCATGGCCCGCACTGGTCTCTCTGCCCCCCGGTGAGTGTCTTCCCCCCTACCATCACAGGCCTCCCGTAGCTGTGTCCACTTGGGGCTCCCCTAGAGCACCTGGGGGTCTGCAAGCACTTCTGCTGGCTGGGGTCTGTGTAGAGGTCATGGCCCAGGCAGGCCCGCTTCCCCTCCATAGAAGGGGAGTAGTGGCCGCTGTGCCTGGGGCGAGAGTGATGGAGTGGCCGCTGCGGAGGGAAGGCAGGGCAGCGGGGTGGGGCCTGGCCGAGCCTGTCCCTTCGGGCAGCGCATGTGGTCATCGTCAGAAGCAATTTCTGACAAGGCTCCCAACCTTTCTGCAGCCGCTACAGCCCCCAGACCATCGATTATCTGGTCGGAGAGAGGCTTCCGGGTCCAGCCCCAGGCCTGGCTGGGGGGCAGTGGGGTCGAGTCCCAGCGCCCTCATTCCCAGCCCCTCCCACCTTCTCCGCTCAGGGATTCTGGGGTGGGCGGATGGGCTGCTACGGGGGGACACCCTCTGCCGCCAAAGCCCCTGTTCTCTCCTCTAGCTCTCCCAGTGGATGTCCTGGTCCAGGTCTGAGTCCGGGCCAGCTGCGCCCTTGGAAGTGGGAGGACATGTGGCCATTCAATGGGGTGACCCAAGGGTGTGACCCAAAGGACCCAGACCCACGTGTTACTCAGTGGACCTTCCAGAGCCCTGTCTGCCAGGTCGCAGACAGACTGCACTCTCCTCAAGAAGATAAGGGACACAGTGGGCTTGGAAGTCCCCTTATTCACCTCAAGGGCCTGGGAGGGCAGAAAGAGATGGGGGCCGGCATTCCAGACCCAGAGAGTCTGCGGGCCTGAGGAAGAAGAGGGGAAAGTGGCGAGATCCCCCCGAAAAGGGGCAGTCTGGACTGCTCTGTCCCAGAACGTCATCCTCAGGGCAGCTCAGTCCCTGCCCATGTGGTGGGGACAGCTGGGGAAGAAGAGGGGAGGCGCCATGTCGGGACCCCAGCCCCCCCTTCCCCTGTAGCAGGAAAATCCCTCTCTCTCAGTGTCACATTGTTGAGAATTAACTTTGTTGAAATAAAAATTGGTCTTGGTATTAACTCGGCCTCGAGGATTTTCTCCGGGATCCCAGAGGCCGCAGAGGGGTCAGACGCCCATTCCCAGAACCAGCAGCCAGCTTGGGTTTCAGGGGTGCCAACGACCTACTAATCCTCCTGACTGTAACTCTCCACCCTTCGGGGACACAACACCGAGTTCCTCAGGGTTTGGGGGGAGGTGCTCTGGCCCCTGCCCTCCTGTGGCCCCAGCCATGAAGCAGGACAGTGTGGACATGGGGGATCTGTCCCTGGTCCCCATCCCCCCCTACTCCACCCCCACGACTCTGCCTCCAGTCCCTCCAACACCTCACCGTGTCACTTGGCAGTCACAGTTGACAATCTTCAGGACAACTCCACCTCTGTGGGCTCAGCCTCACAGCCTTTTGGGACCTCAGTTTCCCCCACCTGCAAAATGGGACTCTTGCCCCAGCCAAGATGTGGGAGGCCCTGAGAACAGATAGGGCGGCCGGGTGGTCAGATACTCAGCAGCAGCCAACTAACAGTACAGTGGGGACCCTTCTGAGAGGGGAATGCCCAGTGTGTCTGGAATTCTCTGAAAGGTATGGCTGGTGCACAGGCAATCAGGGCCTCAGCCACTGATGAAGATTGGCACCCCGGGGTATGCATGGGAGGGGAGGGGTGAGGACAGAGACCCAAGGTCTGTGGGCCCCACCCAGAGCTCTCTGAGACCCCCTGGAACTTCCAGGGAAGCAAGTAGACGCTCATCCCACTCATGCTACTCAAAAGGATGGCAGCCACCAAAACGGTGTCTTTCGGCACCTACAGAGATCTGTGCATCTGCTTCGAGAGCTGGTGGGAGGTGGGGGGGTCTCGCTGCCCACCACCACGGTCCCCTGTGGCTGGTGAGATCCCCCTGGAGTCTTCCCATCATCTGAAGTGTGTGTATTCCTGCAGGGAAACTGAGCCCATGAACATAAGCAGTGGAATGAGGCAGGGGTCCCATGGGGTAGGGGCCATGCTGGGCGTCCCCACAGCCTGCTGGTGAGGCCCTGCATCCCAGTAGCCAGGGAGTAGGAGATTTCCCAGCCGGTGGTCCCTTCACAGCCTCGCCCAACCACGTCCCTAGCAGCGTGGTTTTGGGGGGGTGGGGTGCAGCCTGGGAACAGGCTGGGATGGGGGCCTGGGAAAAAGGCGGTGGCCCCTTGGGGACGCTCGAGTGGGGCCAGCTGTTGCTGCCTGGCTCCAATTCCCGCTCTGCGCTAGGCTGGTCCCCCCGGGCCAAGGCTGGTGGTCTGCCTGGGAGGGGGTGGGCGGGCTACAGAGGCTATGCCTTCCTCTGGACGGTGGTCCCAGGGGTAGCAGAGGTGGGAGGGCGCTACCTTCGTGCTGAGTGGCAGAACTGGCCGTCCAGGAGGGCTCTTCTGTCCCCCCAAGCAACAGGTCCCAGACCCTCTGAGCACCAGGCTTGCCCAGGTCCCCATCCCACCCTCACCTAATCAAGTACCTGGGCCTGTGCTGGAAGCCCTTCAGGGCCCGTGCTCTCAGAGCCATCCGTTCTATGGACACCAGGGATCTGCCACCAGCCTGTCCCCAGGCTGGTCCTTCTCCGAAAGCTGGCCTGTAAGTCCAGGGAAACTGCCCACCAGCACCATCAGAAAACTACCCACCACACGGGCGCCTGGGTGGCTCAGTGGGTTAAGCCGCTGCCTTCGGCTCAGGTCATGATCTCAGAGTCCTGGGATCAAGTCCCGCATCGGCCTCTCTGCTCAGCAGGGAGCCTGCTTCCCTCTCTCTCTCTGCCTGCCTCTCCGCCTACTTGTGATTTCTCTCTGTCAAATAAATAAATAAAATCTTTAAAAAAAAAAAAAGAAAACTACCCACCCTTCAAGACCCCACGCAAAGGGTCCGCTTCTGACCCTGGGAAGCCACCTTGAATGCTGGGCCCAGCACCCAGGTGGTGTCATCACCTCTTCAAGACTTCCCCTGGGGGACCCGTAGAACATGCAACTCTCAATCGGAGGGTTGTGAGTTTGAGCCCCACACTTGGTGTAGAAATTACTTTAAAAAAAAAAAAAAAAAGACTTCTCTCTAGCAATCCCGCCTCTGTCACAGGGCTGGACACAAGGGTGGGGTACATAGCCCCGCTGCCATGAGTGAGAGGCTCATTTGTCGCTTTAAGGAAGCCTTGCTTCCCCTGGGCCTCAGTTTCCCCATCTGAACTGTCCTTGGCAGAAAGCACCAAGGGGTCCACTGAAGCAAGTTGGAGCTCCAGGGAAAGACAAGTTGCTGGGTCCACAGACTCCTGGGGTGGGTTGGGGGCTCTGAAGAGGTGGGATTTGATGTGGCCAACTGGGGGTTCCCCTAGAGCAGGAGAGGAGGGCCCCAGCTGGCAGCCACCAAACACTAAGGCTGGCTTCAGCTGAGGCCAAGGGGCGGGTGGAGCAGCTATGGGGTGGGGGCCAGTGGGGGAATCTTCTTACTCCTGAAATCCCTCCCGCCTGCCTGGTGGCCCCCAGGGAAACCTTGTGAAGCAGGAACCTGATATTTTAAGACTTAAAGCAAATGTTTCTGGAGCCTGAGCTGTGTCAAGGTGCCCGCCCAGGCCTTGTGGGGGCAGGGCCAGCCCCCCTACCCTTACCCATAAAACCACCCACCCCTCCCTGGACCCAGGTTTCTGGGGATGGGGGGGTGGTGATGAGGTGGGAACTCCCATGAGGGGGTCAGAGCCAGGGCGACTTCAGTGCAAAGGGTGGGGGGCCCAGTATCAGCTCCCCGCTCTGCTAGTCCCTCTCTCTTGGGTCTCCAGCACCATGTGAAGCCGGTAGGAAGCCCTGAACTCCTCCAGGGCCGGCTTTCCCTGGTCTGGGAGCCCCAGGAAGACCACCAAATGGCCCTTCCCTGCCACCAGCAGGGCTAGGCTAGCTGATCCACTACTTTAGACCCCCCGGGGCAGAGCCACCTGGAGCTCAGGGCTGCCAGAAACCTGAGCACAGAGCAGGATATCTGGGATGGATTGGCAATGCCTGCCTGGGGTGTGGGAGGGAGAGCGGGGATTTGTGCCTTGGAACTGGCTTAAAAAAGCAACAGGACAGAGTTTCTTCATTTCGACATCAGAAGAGAATCCTCACCAGACCTGAACCACAGAGGGGCCAGAAGCATGCCTTGGGCTGAGTAGAGCTGGCCCTGGCAAGGAGGGCCAGGCTCCAGGCCCCACCTGGGGATTCAGCAGAGCCATCTTCCTTCTGGAAGCTTCCCAGGGCCCTGAGGGCTGGAGCACTATGGGTAGAGGGGCTGGGTGGGTGAGTGACAGCAAATGGAGGCTGGGGTCCCCCTGGGGGCTGACAAGGATTAGGGCCTAATCTCTAAGAAATGTTTGGGGGCTGGGCCAGCCCAGGCCTGACTGGGAATGTGGGGGAGCAAGGGGGCAGTTGTTCTGATGATTTCTTCAGGGTAGGCCATCATACCAAGCCCAGCCAGAGGGGCCCCCAGCCCTCAAAGCACCTGCGGCTGAGTGCCTGATCTGGTCTCATGGGAGGGCTTGGCCACACCCCCATCCCTGAGCCAGCAAGCCAATTCAGAGCCACGAGCCTCCCCGGGGTTCATAGTCACCATTTTACAGATGGGGAAACTGAGTCCCAGAGAGGGGACAGCATGTCCAGGGTCAGAGGGAAAGCCTCCAACCAGCCCTGCTGTATAGACTCCTTCCCCTGAGTCTGTGTCAGCCCCTGAAGCCCTTTAATCTCTGCCCACAGGAGAGACAGAGTTCTGGCCAGCTGGGTATACAGGATAGACCTGAGTAAAAATCCGGGTCCTGCCTCGAGGGCCTGGGGGCTGCTTGCTCACCCGGAGTCCCAGTTTCCCCACAGGGCCTTGGTGGGCCTCATTAGACTCTATTCTCACACTTGCCCTTCTGCCCTGGTGAACTCCTATGCACCCTCAGAACCCATGGGTGTTTGAACCATGAGCCCCAAATGGCACACATACTCCCAGCCCCATCTTCAGCTGTTAATTCCCTCTCCTGGTGGAAATTCCATGCCTCATGCCCCACTGGGAGCCCACTAGTCCCCCTCTTTGGCTGTCCCACTCTTTTTCTTTTTCTTTTTTTTTTTTTCTTTTAAATACTTTATTTATTTATTTATTTATTTGACAGACAGAGATCACAAGTAGGCAGAGAGGCAGGCAGAGACACAGGAAGGGAAGCAGGCTCCCTGCTGAGCAGAGAGCCTGGTGCGGGGCTCGATTCAAGGACCCTGGGACCATGACCTAAGCCGAAGGCAGAGGCTTTAACCCACTGAGCCACTCAGGCGCCCCCGGCAGTCCCAGTCTTGTCCCTGCCCCCTCACCTCACTGGATAGGCCACCCTCATTGCTAGGCCTGGATTCATGCTCTGAGGACAGACATCCTAGGTCACCATACTTCCATTTCCCCAACTCCAAAATGGAGATGGTGAGTGTCTAGTGGGTGATGAGCCGTGCGTAACCTGACCGAATGATCAGAGAGAGATCAGGGTGGGCTGCCCAGAGGAAGGGCAGCTGCTGGGAGTGTCTGAGAATAGTGCCCACAGTGGGACGCAGATGCTCTCCATAGTTCCCTTGTCTGGCCAGCTGCTCTCTCCAGGTCCCTGCTGTCTGCAAGAAGACACCTGACTAATGATGGCCCTGCCAGGCTTGGGGACTGGGGAGCTGTGCCCACTGGGAGCTGAAGCTCACAGAGCAGCCCCTTCCGGGAAGCCAGACTTCCCAGAAGGCACTGACTCTGGGGGTCCCGGCCGGCACCCGACCACCACTGCCACCATCGCCCCCCATTAGAGTTCTGGCCACACCACTCAACAGTGCTGCCTCTCAGCCCTTCCTTCCATTCCTTGGGCCTCAGTTTCCCCACATTGATCTGGGAGAAGAGCAGGTGGACAGACTTGAGTTGGGAAGAAGATAGGGCATCCCAGGCATTTGGGGCTGCTGGGGTTAGAGGAAGGGGTAAGAGGCCGCCCATGGGCCATGGGAGGCCAGGAGGCAGGAGAAAGGAAGAAGACCCCCAGCAGTCCTCTCCAGAGGTACAGAGAGGCCTAGGGCCCGCCTTGCAGGAGCCTGGACTTAAACTGAAGGCAGGTAGGTGTCCTGTGGGTGGGACTTGCCTTCCCTAAGAGGCCCCTCCACACTCCGGGGCCTCGAGCCACTGCCCACTGTCCCCACTGTCCCCACTGTCCCCACACGCAGAATGCATTACTCAGGTCTCTCCAAGGAAGGCTGAGGGGGCCAAGAACCAAAGCTAGGTTGTCAGTGGGAACCTTCTTCTACCCCTGACCCTCTAACCGCAAAAGCCTCATTGGGGCTGCACTGTGGGTCCCCTCCTTAGCCTGCAGCCAGGCCAGAGGCTGAAGGCAGATGGGTTCAGGACAGACCTCCTCCTGGAAGCCCATGTGGGTGACCCCACAGCTCAGAGTGGAGCTCAGCCTCCTGTCTGCAGATGAGAGCAGGTAAGGACAGCAAAGTGACAGCAAGGTGGGTCCAGGAATGGCCTTGGACTCAGGCCTGATCCCTTCCCTCAGCTGCACCTCTGCCAGGGCCCCCTGCTCCTCTCCGAGTTCCCCACCCCCACCCATTCCCAGGCCCCTAACCCTGCCGGGGCATCCAGGTTCCAAACCAGAAAAACTAGATGAAGAACAAACAAGCCCACATTACAGCCGTCCCCATGTCCAGTACAGCAGGGCCGTGGGGCTGGGACTCGCCTTTCTGGGGGCCTGAGAGTCAGGCCAGGAGGGGTGGGGGACAGGAGCTGCAGATTGCAGTCCACACTCTCCAGCTGGCACCAGAACCCAGCTTCCCTAGTCTGCCCCCTCCAGCATCCCGACCCAACCCCTCCCATATGGGGCACCGCCCCCTGTGCACCCTCCGCACCGCACCCCCCAACCCGCGCACTTTCCCTGGCGTAGGCTTTCTCCTCAAAAACCTGCAAAGCGAGAATTGCAAAGCTTACTGTCCTGGGTGCAGTGGGCTGCTTGTGGAGCTCTAGGGTGCGTGAAGAGGGCCGGAAGACCGTAGCCAGGGGGCTATGGAGGGGAATTATGGGATGGAGGGTATGGCCAGTTCCCCTAGGTCCTTTTCAGACAAGAGTCTCTGGACCCCAGACTCCCTCCTAGAGCCCCAGGTTCCAGAATTCTGACCTCGCAACGGCGGCGTCATGTGGCCAGCGCAGTGCTGGGCACTGGACATATACTCGTTTATTCCATCAACAAACACCCCAGTGGGGTCCAGGGGCAGCGGGGTGTCTTGACAAGCCCTGCCCTTCCATGTCACTTCCGAGGGTCAGGCCAGACCACTGGATGCCTGTGGTGCCTCGGACAGGCCTCCCTACCCCAGCACCCACCACTCCTGCCCCACTTCCCCTTGCCCCTGACTTTAGTCAAGAGGGGAGACACTGTTGCATTTAAGTAACTGGGATGACCCTGGTAGAAAACTAGCAAGGATCCCTCTCTCGGGCTGTTTGGCCTTTTTCAGTATACTTAGAGATTCTTAGCTAGACAGTCTCCTCTCAACAGGAAGGAGTGGAGGAGAAGGCTTTAAGTGAAGAGCAGAGCAAGTTGGCTGGCGAGAGCCATGTCCAAGGGCGTCCAGGACTTGCCCAGCAGAGGGGGATGCAGCACTGGGCTCAGGAGACAGGCCAGGGAGGGACCTGGCCTGGAGCCCAGGATGCTGCCTGAGGGAGCTGGGAGGGCAGATGGACCCCACATGACTTCTTCCGAGCCCTGGCCCCAGTGATGTGGGGCTCAAGAGGGCCTCACTTGACTGTCAGGTTGGGGGGAGCAGCTTGATGCCAGGACAGGAGGTGAGGTCCGCGGGTAGCGGGGAGACTCTGGAGGACCTGGAGACTAGCCCCATCAGCCAGGCTGGTGGTCAGCTCCAAACAGCCTAGAGTTGAGGTTTGGGGGTAATGCCAATGATGAGCCCCCAGGGCAGAAAGAGGACTAAGCGTGGAAGGGACAGCAGAACTCTGTAGGGGTGAGGGACGGAGGGATGTTGGGCAGTGCCGGCAGCATTCTGAGCATCTGCTCAGGGACCCCCACATGGTCAGATGGATGATTGGTCACCGTATGGGGCTGCAGAGGTCGAGGGCTCAGGCTGTGGTGGCCAGAGTGGCAGCGTGGGACAGTGTTGAGGGTTCAGGACATGGCCAGGGCTGGGCATCCCTGCCCTTTCTGGGGACCTGGCAGCAGCCTCAGAAGTGGAGCACAGGCAAAGGCCAGGTCCAGGGTTACCCTAAACGGGGCAGGCCGGGCACCCAGCTGTCCTGTGAGGACACACCAGCCCACCCTTGGGCCTTGCCACTGGACATTCACATGACCCACATCTGGCTGCCTGCCCGGCCAGCACCCCTGCCAATCACACTGACCTTCCTCCCACTGGCACCTGCTGGGGGCTGACAGAGGTCTCTATTCCCGGCCAGGCGCCTGCTCTGGTTATATTTAGGACATGATTGGGGCGGGAGGAGGGGTAAGGGGGTTGCTGCTGGGCTGCTGACCCCCTCCCTGGGCCTGGAGCAGGGGCAGCTGGGCCTGGGCTGTCTGCCCAGGCCCAGCCCGATGGCTTGGGTTGAGCTCTGAGGCACAGGTTTCTGCCTATGGGGCCTTTCCCTGGGCTCCCGGCCCTCTGTTCATAGCTGTACATAGGCTGGGAGGCACAGGTTCTGGTCAGGTCTCACATGGGAAGCTGAGACTGGGCGGGAGTCTGAGCACCTGGCCGCGGCAAAATAAGTTGGCTGCTGGAAACTCCAGGAACTCAGCCCAAGGTGGGATCCCAGGAGCTCCAAGTCGGGGGTTAGGGAGAGCCCTGACCGGCCTTTTAGCTCCTGAGGCTCAGACATCCATGAGGTCATTCCCTCCTGGGACCTCCCAGGGCCTTGCCTTGGGGGACACTGAGCCCCAGTCCCTTCCTGCCCTCCCGGACTGGAGCCCTCTTCCCTGCTGCTGCCTGGGCAGGATGTTCCCAGGGAGGAAATGGCCTCTCAGAGGCCACCCCATCCCTGCTGGAGTCCAGGGCCACTTCCTGCCCTGCATGGGCCTTGGTCCTGCCCCCAAGTCTGCCAGCCCACGCCAGACCCAGACTTCCTGCCCCCAGCAGTATGGAGGGACCAAGACATCTCTGCCTGGCCCAGCCCCACAGGCACAATCCAAACCCACCAGAGTGGAGGGCCCAAGGGCTTCCCCCTAGGACCCCAGTTCATTGCCCATAGGACTTCCTTCAAACACTCCAGCTCTGGCATCACCTGCTGCTCCCACCATTCATTTCAGTGGGGGACCATGACCTCAGCCGTAACCAGTCCGGCTCTAGAAGCTGATGGCTGAATCAGGGCATCACCCTGGCCATGGCAGACATGGACCCAACTAACACTCACAAGGTTGAAGCAGTGGGCTAGTCTGCCCTCGAAGGGCCCTTGGGAAGAAATCATCACCCTGCTCTCTGGGCAGCCTCATCTCCAGGCAAGGTCCCTCCTTGGGCAGCCCTCCCCCTCTGCCCAGGCCCCTCACCCACCAGGTCTTCATACCCCACTCAACATGACTTCCTGCCCCTGCTGACCCCAGATCAGGGCCAGTCTTGCCGCCCCCTCTGCCCTCCGCCCCGGAAGACACAGAGCTGAGGGGTGTGGAGCTATAGGACTGAGTTGGAGTTGCCGAGGGCAGGGCTGGGGGCTCTGGAGGGAAGTGGGCGGCCCCAGCCCAGCCTGCTCTGAGGTTCAGGAAGTGGGGGTCTCAGAAGCTTCCTCTTGGCCAGACGTGCTCCCGGTGGGGCTGGGCAGTTCGGGGGGGTGGGTCAGAGGCCTGGCCACAGCTGCCCCTTCCTCTCCAGCCGGTCACCAGCTGGGTGGCCTGTGCTGCTGCCGGTCTCAGGCTGGGTAGCTGGGTATCCCTCGGGCCCTGCAGGTGGCCGACGGTCAGGGCCGGAAGTTCTCGAAGCCTTCCAGTGCTCTGGGCTTGTCCGCTATAGCCTCCGTGGGGCCATCAGCATCACCAGAGCATCCAGCCCTGCCTGGTGGGAGTTGCCATCACTGGGTGATGGAGGACTCAGGGGCACCCAGTGGGGCCCACCTCAGCCCAGGCCTATGCCCCCTCCAGCCAGAGGGTCAGTGCAGGGGATCCAGCCTTGTCCGAGCTCCGAGACTTGGGGTCCCACTGCCCAGCCTTCGTTCATACCCAAGACACGCCCAGTGCGCCTGCTCGACACTGCCTTGAGCTCAGGGACCCAATCTCAGCCAGGTGCCATGCTCTCCACAGCGTGCTTAGGTAGAATCTGCTGGTGGGGGGGCGCCCAGGCTGCGTAGGCCCTGTGAGCCCAAACAGACACATAAAAGTGCTGATAAAGGCTTCAAAGGATTCCAGCCTGGCTGGGTCTAGAGTACAGGGCGAGGAAGGGATGCTAGAACTTCACAAGACAGGTGGGAGCCTCAGAGGTGCTATGGAGAACCTCTCCCTCGGGTATGTTGGTTCAAACCATACCCATGGTGGGGGCCTAGACTACGATCCCCCCCAACACACGCCATTAGGGAGACTGAGGCTAAGGGAAATGGTATGCCCGGGTCTTGGTCCACCTGGGTCTCTGGATTGGGAAATGTCTCCAGGTTGAGTGAGGCCAGCATCACGGCTCATGAGCGTGTTTCTGTGCCTGTGGCCGGCCAAGGCTTCTCTGGGCCCCCGCCTCCAGCCCACACATGATGGGCGGTCGTCCATCAGCGAGGCCAGCCCCTCTGGCCATCCATCACCAGCCGGCGGCCACAGGAGGAACGGCCTGTTTGTTTTGCCAGCTCCGTGTCGCTCCCTGGGGCAGGGGCCGGAGGAAATGGCCATTTTCTGCCTGGGCGGGCGGGTGGACAGCAGAGGTGTACAGGGCACCAAGGGCAGGGCCGGGATGGATTGTGGCAGAACCCCTGGCTGGATGAGACCCCTCACGGATGCCAGAGGCCTTGCTTTGCTCTGTGCCTCAGTCTCCCCTCTGGAACCAGGGCGAGTGACATTGGGGTTTTCTGACTGTTTCCACAGCAGCTGTCTCCAGTCAGGTCACTCACCCCTGCCCCTTGCCACTGGGTGGGGTGAGCTCAGGTGTCAACTGCCACCAGGTGGGGGGTCCCTTTTTCAGAAATCCAAGATGCTTGATGCTGGCTGTCGTATGGCTGCGATGAGCTGCTCTGGGACTAGGTCCAGACCGTAGACCAGCTGGTGGGGTGTGGGCGGGGGGGTGCTGTCAGGAGGTGAGCACCTCTTTGGACATGTCCAGCCTCAAGATCAGAACCAGGGACACTTGGGGTCACACAAGAAACACAGCACATGTAGAATGGAGGAGGTGACATGTTAGAGCAAAGGGCCAGTGTCCAGACCCTAGAGCAGTGTCCTCGGCACCTATACCATGACCACTGCTACCCTGTGAAGTGTGGACACAACAGGTATAATTTGCTGACACAATGCTAGGCACCCACCAGTCGATGACTGCTTCTCACAACAATAACCCCTAAGGCTCCCATGGGCAGATCTGGGAGATGTCTTTCAGCCTCAGACCTCTGCCCTTAGCCCCTGATCCATAATGTGATTAGTCCTCACTGCCCCAGTTCTGGGCTAGAAAGGAGGGCCCTTGGCTCCCACTGGGCCTGTGGACAAGGAAAGTGAGCGCCAAAGCCACGGGTCGTCAGCCCTTGCTCCCAGAGCAGATGATGTGCAGAGAACAGATTCACACTGAGTGTCCCAGGAAGCAAGGCCAGAAGCCCAAAGCTGGAGTCAGGAAAATGTCCTTCAGTCCAGGGGCTCTGTGTCCCCTGTCCACCTGTGGCCTGTGCCACTCCAACTGTCCTCCTCCCTTCCCAATGACCACCTCCTTTGCTTGCCTCCCAGATACTCTGCAAAATGTCACTGCTCTTCATCTGGGAGCAACAAACTTCCTTCCAGAACTTTCTTCACTAAGACCTGGGCTGCTTCCTTTGCCCAAGGACAGCCCTGCAGACATTTACAGGGTATTACCCCATTCCATCTTCCCAGGCTGAAAGGTGCTCTCCCCTGACGTAGGAAAGAATCTGTAAAAGTTTCCTCTAAAGTGATGAACAGGGGCACCTGGGTGGCTCAGTGGGTTAAGCCTCTGCCTTTGGCTCAGGTCATGATCCCAGGGTCCTGGGATTGAGCTCCGAGCTCCGCATCAGGCTCTCTGCTCAGCGGGGAGCCTGCTCCCCCTCCCCCACCCCGCCTGCCTCTCTGCCTACTTGTGATCTCTCTCTCTCTGTCAAATAAATAAATAAAATCTTTAAAAATAAATAAATAAAGTGATGAACAATCGTCTTGTCGGAGACCGATGGGAGGTGCTCGGGGGCACAGTGACATCTGAGACCCGGTCAGGGAACTCTCTGGGTGCTGCATTGAAGGGGCCCTGGGGAGATGAAAGCTCAGGGACCTGTCCACCTTTCCCCCACCAGTGCAGACTGACTCCCCAGGCCTCAGCCCTGGTTCAGCTCATCAGGTGTTGCTTAGCCCCCATTCATGTGCCACCTTCTACTGGCAACACTTGAGGTCACCCACCAAAACAGACTGGGCCTGCCTTGCTGCTTATTGCTGCTATCCACATGTGGGCCAGCTTATTCTCTTGATTCCTTTCTTGGCCCCCCAGTTCCTGGCCTGGAAGGGAACAGGGACACTTTTGGCAAATGCCCTGAAGTAAGCGCTCCCCTACCCACCTCCCCAAGAGTGCAGGGCCCAGCAGGTGCAAAGGGGTACAGTCCTAAGATGGGTTTAATTGTCACTGGGGGCAGAACCGTGGCACAGAACCAAGAAGGAGGGGACACATGGTGAGGCACCCAGACGGGAGCCAGGATCCAGGCAATTCAGTGAGGAGCCTGCCGTAGAATGGGGAGGAAAGCCAGGCCTGGGAAGCTCCAGGGGCTCCCTCTTCACATCGCCCTTGTGGGAGGGCCACCTCCCTTTCTCTGGTGGGCACCTCAGACACTTGCATCTGCCCCGGGGCCTGGCCCTTCCCAGGGAGGCCTGAGACAGCTTGGCGCCACCCATACCCCACCCAGCATGGGGTGGCCTGGGTGCATTACGTCCTGGCAAATGCCCTGGAAGGAGGGGCTGGGTTGGCTTGGGACATCAGTGAAAGCTCGCATCTGTCTGTCTGTCCGCCCATCACAGATGGTGCCAAGCACCCACTTAGCAGAATGGGGCAACTGGCGCCTCCACACTGCCCACATCCCCTCCTGTCCCCCACGCCTAGTGGCCAAGACCAATTCCACCCTCCTCCCAGCCTCAGTTTCCCTGCCTGTGGCACGTGCCTTGTGGGACGTGCCCCTGCCTTCTGTCCTGGTCATTGTGGAGGGCTGGCCAGGGGAAATTGAGAGTCCAGGCCTGGCCAGGGGCCCCTACTTCCTTCCCCTGCCCCCCCATGGGTGTTACGTCAGGGCCTTTGATAGTTTAGTGGGCTAGTGGGGATCCAAGTTGGGGGACTTGAATAGAGGTAAAAGTGACCCAGCCCCTGCCCCGCCCAGTCACTGAAGGCTGTTTAGACAGCAGCAAAGGCCAGGCCACCCTCTACACACAGCTCCGACACAGGCCAGACCCTCTGGGCCATGAAGGCAAAAGAGGCCGGGGTGGGGGGTAGAAGAACCAGCTCCAAGTCTCGGCCCAGGGACCCATCCCAGGACTGACTCAGGGAGTGGGTCTGGCAGGCAGGGGCTCCCAGTCTGGGGGGCCTCAGGGCTGTCAGGCTGTCCCCTCCCCGCAGCTGTCTCAGGCTCCCACCTCCCCCGCCCACCCCCAGGACTCCTATTTCACTGAGGAGATTAAGACCACCTGGCGAGAGCCCCCTCCGCCCCTCCCCTCACCCCAGCCCTCCCTCCTAGCCCCTTCAGCCCCTTGAGGTGCCTTCCCGCCCTTGGCCTGCCTCCCCACCCCCGCGTTCCCACAAAGCCACCAAGGCCCTGCTGTCTGAGCCTCCATGCCACCACCCCCTCTGCCGGCCGCTTAGGGTCAACCCCTGAGTGCCTGGATCCTCGGAGCCCCCAACCCTTCCAGTCCTCACTAGCCCTGCTCCAACAGCTCTGCCTGACATCAGCGAGGCACCATCCCCCAGCCGCTGTCGCTGTCCCCACAGCAGATTCCTGTTCACCTCCAGCCATGTCCCCACCAGGCCAGGTGTCCTTTCTGTTCAGTCTGCAGCCCCCTGCCATGCTTGCTGGTTCTCAGGAGGGAAATGGGGCAGCCCAGTGCTTCGGATCCACTCTGAGCCTGGTGCCCCAACTCTGGTCCAACAGCCAGCGACCTGGGGGGCTCAGCTGTGGGCCCCGTCCGGCCTGCCGGGGGGCGGCTGGCCGGGCTTGATGCTGGCTCAGACAGACGGGGCGGAATCTGAGCTCTGAAAACCGCAACTCTGAGCTCGCCTGTTTGTTTGCTTTTGAGAAATTCCAACCTGGTTCAGTGGAGTCTTGGAGGAGGGAAGGGATTTGTCTGGCTGGGGTGGGGTGGAGCCATGCTCATGAACATGGGGAAACTGAGGCTGAGTCTAGGCCCCTGGGCCAGGTGTAGAAGCTGGGCAGAGTATAACTGGGCTTCTCGGGGACACAGCAAGGACCACGGCCCACGGGGCCACTGACTTCCAAGCCAGGCCTGGCAGCCCCAGAGAATCACAGAAGCAACAGCTGCCCTACCCAGTCCTGGGGGACTAGTTGAGACTGGAGTGGGGGGTGGCCCAAGGAGACCAGGGCAGCTGCAATGAGGCCGCCAGCAGAGGAGCCGTGTTCTAGAGCTGACATGGGGCCTTGGAGATTTCTCCCCATTTCTCAGACAGGAACACTGAAGTTTGGAGAGGCCAAGGTTGTACCCCAGACATGGAACACCACAGAGCAAGGGTCACACCCGGCCCCAGCTCATGATGACTGAGCCACCCCTGGTTCCCCACTTGCCCTGAAGGGCCGAGAGGACAGAGAGCCCTTCCCTAAAGGAATCAATTCTCCAAGATGTTACCCCCGGCTTTTTCCCCAGCAATTTCCCTGCAATGCACACAGCCTTCTCTAGAAAAGCAGGAGACTGGGCAGAGCTGGAAGAGGTACTGGGGATTGGCATACCATGGAGGTCTGGCTGCCTCCCCAGATCTCTGGGGGGCCTTAGTCTCCCATCTACCCGTTGGGGTGCCAGTCCTTGGTAAGAGAAGCCCCCACTCTACAGCCTTGCCCGTCAGGCCTCAGTGTCCTCACACTAACCCTGTGTGACAGCAACGCACATGCCACCTGCTCCAGCTGTACAGTCTACAGGCCTCCTGCCTTCAGCCAGGTTGGCGGGCGGACAGAACCAGGGTGGGACTGCTTAGGGCAGTGGGTGCAAAGGGTCTGGCTGCCAGGCACCTGGGAATGGCCCTGGGCCACTGGGGACAATGCAGCAGCCCTGGGGGCTGAGCCAGGGAGCAGAGTACATGAAGAGGGGCCCAGGTGCAGAGCCAATTCTCCACTGCCCTTGGACCAGATTTTAACACAGAGCTCCTCCCAGGAGTCCCGCTTTTTTATCACAGCGAATATGTGGACAGCTTGAATTTAGCTGCTAATTTAACACTTAGCAAAAATTATAAGTTAGATATATGCAACTGTTGTACATGTCCAAAGCATCTGTAAGGGGAGACATAATAGATCCAAATGCTACAAGGGAGCAGGCCCTCACTAGCACCTATTAACATGGGTGCTGACATTAACTGGCTTCGAGGCCATTCTTCATTGTCTCTGTCACCATCCCTGGTTTCTTTCTTTTGGGGACCTCCACGGGCTCATGTTGGACTCCAAGCCTGATTCAGGCCTGGGGCCTGAGCATGGAGACAATCCTCCCAGGTGATTCCACCCAGAAGGATCCCTACTGAGTGACCCGTTGGGAGAGTCTTCTGTCCATGATGCCCAGGACATCAACCTAGCCGTCCGACCTCCCCGACCCAGGGCATCATCCAAGTGTGTCACCTTCAGGAACCTGCATTTCCTTCTTCCTTCATCGTGTGGTACCTGCAGCTCCCCGGGGACCTCATCCAAGTCAAGGAAAACTCAGCTTCCCTTGAGTTAGTGAAATGAGCATCGGGGATGCCAAAGACTCACCAGGGTGGCTGCCTGTGAAGGACTCCCCTGCGCACACGTGCACACCTGTGCGTGTGTTCTGCACCAACTGGTGTGGGCATTCTAGTCCGTATCAGTGTCTGTGTGTTTGAAGTGCATGCATGGGTGTGCCCCTGCTCTCATGTGCGTGCACGTCCAGACTCACAGGTATGTGTGTGTGTCCAGTGTGTGCACGTGTATGTGTGTCCACGTTCCTCTGTGTACAATGTGCATGTGTGTACCCTGTGGGTATGTTCGTGGGTGTGCGCATATGCTCATGAGTGTGGGGGTGTGGTGATGTCAAGGTTATGTCAGTGCCTGAGAAGGGGGTGCTGTGCTCCCCACCAGGGTTCCCCGCTGACCAGAGGCACCTGAGCAGCTCTCGGTTTTCTGGCCACTCACCTTCAGCCAATACACTCCAGGAACTCTGGGGGCGTGCCCCTTTCCCTGGAAAGTGTCAGTCCTGTCCTGATCAGAGAGGCCACGCTGGGGTTGCTGGTGGGGCTGGTCTCTTCAGTCCTGTCAGTGGCACACCTAAGTCTCTGTCACCTGGGTTTCTGAGCCCCACCTCTGCCTGACAGCACCTGGGCTGGAGAGGCTAGCATGACCGGTAGATGGACAGACAGATGGACAGCCGGCTCCCCATGTGGCTGGGTCCGCCCACCAAGTGGGCAGCTAAATCAACAGGCCCAGAAATTGGAGAGGGGTGCAGGGCTTGGCTATGCATCGGCTGTTTGTTTGTTTGTTCTGGAGTTGTGGGAACTTCCAGACTGCAGGAGGCCATGGTGCTTGGGCTGGGGCGGCGGGGGGGGGGGGGGGTGGGGGGGGTGGGGGTGGGGGGTGGGGGGGGTGGGAGGGGCCTGCCATCACCCAGGCCTAGCTGACAGCCCCATCCGGCTGGTCATCCCTCTCCTTATCTCTCCATCCTGTCCCCCTGGAAGACAGCTCCCCCAGTGGAGGGGTACAGCTGGGCCCGAGGCAGAGGGGAGACTGTGACCCAGCTACACATGGCCCATGTGTCTCCCTGTCCTGTCTTCTCTTCTCCCCACTACTGCTGTCCCCTCTGGCATCTATCCATGGACTCTCAACTTCCCTATTTGCTCATCCCGCAGTCACTAGGCCCCAGGGTCCAGGCCCCAACCCTCCAGAGAGGTAGCAAGCCCCCCTCTAGGACCAGGAAGCAGGTGACACTGGGGTCCAAAAAGAAACCTAGGGATGTCACAGGAGGGGTGAGAGGCCCAGCCCCTTCTCTAGCCGTCCTTCAATTCAGCCCACCCATGCCCTCTCTGAGCCACCAGAGTGCACACACCAGGCTGTTTCTAACTCCTGGACCTTTGGTATCCCCTCAGAGCCCTCAGTCCCCCTGGTGTGAACCCTACTGTGGGCCTGGGGTCCCCAGGCAGGCCTTCTGCCTGCCATCCGGCTGGGCAGATACACATCCCAGCGCACCAAGTTTAGGTTAGAGCCCAACACCAGGGGCGCCTGGGTGGCTCAGTGGGTTAAAGCCTCTCAGGTCATGATCCTAGGGTCCTGGGATTAAGCTCACATAGGGCTCTCTGCTCAGCAGGGAGCCTGCTTCCTCCTCTCTCTCTCTCTCTCTCTCTCTCTCTGCCTGCCTCTCTGCCTACTTGTGATCTCTGTCAAATAAATAAATAAATAAATAAACTCTTTAAAAAAAAGAACCCAACACCAAGGAGGAAACCTAGAAGTGGGTTCACAGGGGCTTCTGCTTCCGTAGGGGGACAGGCATGAGGAAGGAAGGGCCAGGGAGCCCTTAGAGGTCAACGGAGCCATTGCTCTCTGCGCACATGGAGTCCTCAAGCTGGAGAGAGGGATTCCCCTCCTCCAACCTTGCAAGGCAGCGTCACCAGAGATCAGATGTGTGCTTGCCGCCCATTCTGGCCCCAGCCCCCGACCGCAACATAGCCCCTGAACACGCCCCCCCACCCCCCACCCCCACCCCATGCCACCCCAGCACCTGGAGGGTCTGTAAACCCAAGACATGTGATCTGATGGTGCTCAGGCAAGCAGTACCCCATGCAGGGCGCCTGCTGACTGCACAGCCTGGGCTCCTGGGGGGGGGGTGTTACTGAAGACTAAGCCTGATTCCCCACTGCAGAGAGCTGGAAGTTCTCTCTGCTCCGTGGCTGGAGACCGAGAGTAAGGAGGCCACAGCCCAGCTACTGCGCAGTGTGAGCATGGCAGCCCCATCCATCTGCATTCAGAGCTTGGGGTCCCTGCCTAGCCACACCAGCGCCACCTTGAAAGCTAAGTTGGCAGCGTTGGGGCCAAAGCATTTTCGCTGAATGGAGAAATGATGGGGCATGCCCCAATTGTCAAGATGAGGACAGGGCTGGGAAGGGAGGACAGAGCCACCCAGTGTGCCCGCCTCCCCCAGGGCTCCAGCATCTGCCTCCCTGGGGCTCCAGCGAACCTCGCCTCCTTCTCACTCTCGCTGTTGCCCTGTGGAGACTTGAATCCTCCGAAGGCTCAAGGCTCATCCTGGGGTGGAGGTGCCGACTGAGGCAGAAAGGCAGGGTACAGGATGCTCCCGGGGCAGGACTTTTCTTTGAGACCCCTGAGGCCAACTCTAAGCGGACACTTGAGGCAATTTCCAGCGGATCAATCCCGAAACGTGTTAATGGGATCAGGTAAAGCCGGCTCTTCTCTGTCTGTGCCCCGGGCAGCGCAGCCTGGTTCTGCCCTGATCCAAACTCTGATTCCAGGAGGAGGGGGGTTCTCCAGGGCTTCCTGCACCCACATCCTGTGGGTTCCTGCCTGGATCCTTCTGCATATGCATTTGCTCCCTGAGGGCGGGAGACCCACACTGGGGACCGTGGTGTCGTGCCCCTAGCCTTCAGGAGCAGCTGAGCGCATGCATCTGAGGGCTTTGCGTGCGCCAGAGGGGCACAAGGGTGCGCAGGTCCATCCAGGGCTAGGAGCATAGACCTTGGAGGGAATTAGAAGCAGCCGTCCCAGCACTTTAGGTGTGCCTTTACCAATGGACACAGGGTGAGAAGTGGGGTCCTGCCAAAAGAGAGTTAAGGTGCCAGTGGTGACAGCTCCCCTGGGGGAGACACGTGCACTCTCCAGAGGCGGAGCCAGGCAGGCAGCCCGCTAGTCAAGACTCTCCAGGGGGCCACCTCCTGCACGCTGGGGAGAAAACCTCCGACACAGGGCTTGCTTCAGGCAAAACTCCAAAGTTGCTGGGGGTGGGGGGTGGGTGGCTGAGCCTTCCAGGGTAGCGCTGGGGCGCAGCCGAGCGCCCACGTGGGACCCCGTGCAGGGCCTAGAGGGAAGCAAAGGCTGCAGCTGTCCCGGTGCCGAGGAAATGCCGCGGGGTCAGCCTCCTCCCCCCTCCCGTCCTCAGCCGGACTTCTGGTCACCACCCCGTACCTACCGGCGCCCCGGCAACGGCCAGCCTCGGTTTTAGGGCCTGTAAAATGGTCTCATAGTAACCCTGACTTCGCAGCCAGCCGGGCCTCAAAATACGGCTCTGGTCTTTCTCTGCTCCCCAGGCAGGAGTGAGGACGGCGCCCCCGAGAAGGCGGACCCCGGGCGGCTCCCGACGGCCGGCCCTTTGGCCCTCCCGGTCCCGCGCAGGCCGGCGCCCCGCCAGGCCTCTTACCTCGCGGTCATGGAGGCGCGGCCGGCAGGGGGAGCGAGGCGGAAGGGAGCCGTGGCCGGCCAGGTGAGGGAGAAAGGCTTCCCGCGGGCGGCGGCGCGGCGTGCGCGTGCGGGACCGGGAGTGCGGGGCGCGGGCCGGCGGGCCGGCGCGCTCCTCCGGGCTGCCGGGGCCGGGGCCGGGGCCGGGGCTGGGGCCGGGGCCGGAGCCGGGGCGGCGGCGAGCGCGCAGGAGGGTTGCGGGGCGGTGGAGCGCAGCGCGAGAGGGCGGTGCGCGCCCCAGGAGGGACGGAGGGTGGTTCCGAGAGGCGCAGCCGGGGTGGGCGGGGGAGGCAGCGACTCCGCCGCGGGCTGGAGGCTCGGGCGGCCTGGCGCTTCGAGCGCTTCGGGCCCCTCCAAGTCGAGGGCTCCAGGAGAGTCCGGGCACTGAGCAGCGGGGTCGGGGGTTCTGCAGTCGCGCGGGTGAGTATCGGTCGCGGGTGGAAAGGGGTCGACCACGCGACGACGGAGCGGCCGGGGTGAGACCCCTCACCTCTTCCCGGCGCCCTTTTCCTTGACCAGGGTTTGCCCACCCCACAGAGTCATCTGCTCCTGCACTCTCGCCCTCCCAGCCCGGCCCGGCAGGTTCCAGTTCCGGCAGGAAGGGGTTAATGAGGGGTTGGGGGGATCTTGCGCTAGCCTCCACCACCTCAGTCCGGGAGGTCCAAGGGCCTCAGGACGGTGCCCTAGAGGCCCATCCAGGAAGCCCCAGGGCTTTTCACTTTCACTTCTCCCTTCTCAGTATTGGTGTCACCCCTTCCACTCCACATCTGGCCATTGCCCTTAGGTATGTGCCCAGATACACACGGGAGGCTTCCCAAGTGCACAGGACACAACCACTGGCATCCCCCATGCTGGGGCAGCTTGCATCCCAGATAATGCACAACCACACACAGGAGCCCCTCCCAGAACCCCCTACACCCCTACACACACACACACACACACACACACACATATACACACGGGCCGCACACTCAGCCAGCGCTGCCCATGGCCTCTTTGGGCTCGGACTGCCAGCATGAGGTACTCCTGGTGACACTGCCCTGTGTGCCTTTCTGGGTGTTAACTGCCAGCAGTGGGCACGTCTCGTGGGACACTGCCACGACCTGGCCACACCGATGTCCCCTCCCAGCTGGGCTCTCCCCTCCCACAGCTTTTCCTGGGGTCCTGAAGGCAGTGGGCTGCCCTTCTCTGGAAAGAGGAAGAGGGACTTTAAGCCCCACTGGTTCCACATCTCACTCCCCTCCGGCCCTACCCATAGGTCCCATAGGTCAGTGTCACTGTCACAGCCCCAAACAGCCACTCAGGGCTGAAGGCACGCTCTGGCAACAGCTTCCCTTTCCTTCCACACTCCACAACTACAGCCGCAGCCAAGGAGGCAGGTAGGGGGACTCATGGCACAGGAAGTCACACATACCATACCCCAGTCATATACCCACATGCTCCCGCACGCGTGGCACTCACTGCCTCATGCTCTTTCCTGGTCCTCAGGCCCAGAGGCCAGTCCCTTCCTACTGGAGCGTACTCCCCAGTCCTGGGTTCCTGAGCCTTCTCCACTTCTCCCAGCACCCTCTCCAGCCTGGGGTCCGAGGCTCTGGCATTATAAAAGCCCTGGAAGAGGCCCCCTGCCTCCCACCCCCATCCTAGGCAAGGGGGGTGTGAAGGCCTACAACATGGTTGCAGGCTGAGAAGCTTTAGAAAAAGAGGCCCCCGGACTGCCAGAGCCTCAGTGAAGGGCCAGAGAGGCTCCTGGGAGGCTGAGAGACTTGATGCTCTGCTGGGGACACTCTGGGCTACGAAACCGTGGATGCCTTGAACTCGTCAGCAAAGGCCTCAGGGGCAGTAGGTGAGGGAAGACGCAGGCCAATTAGGCCCTTAGTGTCCTGAATGCCTGGGCCTAGAAGCCTTGAGGCCTTAGGGTGGGCCTTGCCTCACTCTGCTGGGCTTGGCTGGACACCAAGGCAGCAGGGCCTTTCCAGGTGGGCAGGGTAGGTGGCAGGGTTCAGCATACAATCCGGACCCAGTGGCCTGAAGTCCTCCGACGTGTCCTCGGCTCCCAGGGCCGGTGCAGGCCCCGCCCCCGGCCCTCCCTGCGCCCGGCCGGTGCGCGGGGAGGTCGGAGGAGCGGGCACTGCCCACCCTCCGGATGTATAAGCGTCCTGGCCAGAGGCGGGTGGTGCGCGCGCGGGTGCGCGTGACACTCGGGCTCCCGGGCTGCGCGGCCTGGGCGGCGTCCCTCTGCTCGGGGTCCCCAACCACAACAGTGAGCCGGCTGAAGGGGGTTGGGGGGGCGTTCGCTGGGCTGGGTCCTGTTCCGCCGCGCTGAGGGACGGACGACGCCACAGCTCTGGGGTTGTCCGCCCGTGGCCAGTGCTGGGAGCCCGAACTGCCCTCTCCCCACCCAGGTGCAGGGGCAACCAGGGAGGAGGAGGCGGGAGGGGCGGAGGGCAGGGGCATGGCTGAAACCAGGCGGCCCCACGGTGATCCATCCGTGTCTCCCTGACACTGGCTGAGGCTGGGCGCTCCCCGTGTAGCTGCTTCCACTCAGGGGCTGTGGAACCCGACAGTGGCTTCGCCGGACAGAGGGAACACTGGCCTCGGTGGGAACAGCGGGATGTTTGAAGGGCGCTCGTCACGGAGGTCCCTGGGAGCAGAGGCCAGGGGCAGGGAGCTTGAAAAACAGAAGGGCCCCAGGCTCCCAGGGCGCTCCACCCATCTAGGCCCCTCCACTGCCACCATCCCGGAGTGGGGGGCCGTGACGCCATAATCCCCTGGGCCCAGGGCTGGAGGCTCTGAGTGGCACCGCAGGCCCCCGCCCCCGGGTCCCGTGGGCTGGGCCGGCCTCGGTGCGCCTGGGTGCACGCAGTCGGAGGCGGCGCCGGCCAGGCCGCCCGGGCGCCTATGGACGCGCGGAGCCCGCTGTCTCCCCGGGCCAGCGCGTTCAGCATCGCCTCTCTGGTTGCAGCAGAGGCGGCAGAGCGCACCGTTCGCCTGGGCCCCCGGTCCTCCGACCAGGCGAAGCTTCGCCGGCTGTTGGGATCCCCGGCCGGGATGCACTTCAGCACCGTCACCAGAGACATGGAAGGTGAGCCGCCCCGCTGTGTCTGTAGGGACCCGCCCGCCAGACCCCCTGCCACTGCTGCCGTGGGGCCAAAGCAAAGAGTGTTGGCAGAGCCCGAACACAGAGTAGGTGGAGGGAGCCCTGGCAGAGGGGGCTCCAGGCTTCCAGCAACTCTGGAGCAGAGAAGAAGGGCAGGCATCCTGCCCAAAGCCTGTGCACCCTCCAGCCTGGGGTCCCAGCTGTAGAGACCCACAAGCAGGAGACTCAGGCCCAGAATAGGACTTAGTGGGAGACAAGAGGGACAGGAGAGGAGGACGGGAGAAAGGTGGCAGCGGGGGCCGCAAGCTGGGAGAGGCAGAAGAAAGGTGGCAGGAGAGGAGAATGTCATAGAGTCTGGGAACGGGGGAAAACGAGAGAGAGAGAAAGTGGTGAAGACAGCGGGAGGAGAAGAAATTGAGAAGAGAGAAAACTCCAGAGGAAGGTCGGAAAAATTAGAAAGGTGAAAAAGAAACAGAGTGAGAACGAAAAAGAAGAAAGTGAAGGGAAATTTAAGGTAGAAAATAAAGTCATAAAAGAGGGGGGAAAGCTTGAGAAAATCTCGTTTTTATTTTGTTAAAAAAAAAAAGAGGAAAAAAACCCTGAATAACAGGAAAAGACCTACAGAAATAAGAGGTAAAAGGCTGACTGGAAAGAAAGACGAAGTGATGAAAAATGAAGTGGAAAGAAAGGAGAGGGGCAGAACTGGAGAAAGAAAGAGGCAAAAAATAAAACAGAAATAAAGAGAAACGAAAGAGATAGTAGAAGGAGGAAAGAGGATTAGGAGGGAAATTTTCATCGAGGAAGACAAAGGTAAAGAAATAACAAATTGGAAAAAGAGCCTGGAGAGAGAAAGGAGAAATGCAACGCGGGAGGGCGGCAGAGCGAGGGGCGGCGGACGGCCCGGCGCTCTGGGGAGCCGGTCCGGGCGGTCGGGGGGCCCGGGCCGAGCGAGCCGCGGCGGGCGGGCTGGGGGCCGGGGAGGGGGGAAGGAGCGGGGGAGGGGCGAGAGAGGGGGGAGGGGAGGGAGGCCATTGTCTCGGCGCTGGGGGGGGCGCGGGGCGGGGCGGGGCGGGGCGCCTCCTCGGGGCCGGCCCGCGGTGTAGGGCGGCGCGGCCCGGGGCGCAGCGCAGCGCAGCGCCCGCCACTCGGCCCGGGGCGCGGGGCAGCGCTCACCTCGGCGGCGGCGGGGCGGCGGCGGCGGCCCGCGGGTCATGATCTCCGCCGTGTCCAGCCCGTGGCTCACTCAGCTCTCGCACTTCTGCGACGTTGCAGCCTTCACGGCCAGCAGCCTGAGCAGCCTGGGGGCCGCGGGGGGCTTCCCGGGCGCCGCGTCGCCGGGCGCCGACCCGTACGGCCCGCGCGAGCCCCCGCCGCCGCGCTACGACCCGTGCGCCGCCGCCGCCCCCGGCGCCCCGGGCCCGCCGCCGCACGCCTACCCGTTCGCGCCGGCCGCCGGGGCCGCCACCAGCGCCGCCGCCGAGCCCGAGGGCCCCGGGGCCAGCTGCGCGGCCGCCGCCAAGGCGCCAGTGAAGAAGAACGCGAAGGTGGCCAGCGTGAGTGTGCAGCTGGAGATGAAGGCGCTGTGGGACGAATTCAATCAGCTGGGCACCGAGATGATCGTCACCAAGGCCGGCAGGTCAGGGTGCCCCCCTCACTGCCCGCGACCCTCCCCACGTGGTCCCGGGCTCGGGCAGCGCGCCTCGGTCCGATCCACGCGAGTGGGGCCGACAAGCGGGGTGGGGGCGCGGCCCGCCACCTGCGGACCCCTCTAGGCGCGAGCTGGCTCTCGGTTCTCTGCGGTCCCGGCTCCGGCGACAGCCGCCCGGCGTACGGAGCTGGGCCAGGGGACGGCGCGGGCAGCCTCGGAAGGCCGGTGGAGAGAAGCCCGGCGGACCGGCTCGCTCCTCACGCAGCCCCAAGGCGCCCGCCGCCGGAAGCCCAGGGCCGGCTCGGAGCACACGGGGCTAGAGGGTTAGGCAGCTGCCCCTGAGCGGCCTCGCCAGCCAGCCGGCTTCCAGCGGATCCCACCTCAAAGGAAATTCACGTCTTTAGTTCCCCAGTTCAGTCTACACGGGTTAGATAAAGCGGGGCAGCTGGACAATTGTCTGCAAAATTTTAGGAGAAAGTTAAGACCCTTAAAAACAGTAGGGTCCCTCCCCTGGAAGTTGCTACCCAGTTTCCTCACCCAGTTTTCTCGGGCCTAAATTTCGGGTGATTGTGGGGCCTGGCTCTGCTGCTGGGGCTCACTGCCTTCCAATTGGCCTGTATTTGCTCTAAGCGCCCAGAGAGAAGGGGAACAAGTTTTGCGATGCAACCTATTTGACCAGCAGACAAAGGCGGGTGCCGGGCTGTGTCTAATGTACACACGGAGACACCAGCTCTTCGAACACACAGCCAAGGGGAGCTCAGGGCCTGTTTGCAGAGCCTTCTCACGGTTTCTGTTTCCCTCCCGAGGCTGTCCTCCCTGGGGATCCTGGGGCCTGTGCTCAGCTTCAGCTCTGTGGGTCTTCTGCAGGCCCTCCTTACTGTCCCATGAGGATGGCACCCCAGCCTCTGGCCCGGTCCAGCCCAGCAAGGGCCTTGGTGGTGGCCAGGCTTCATCCCAGAAACCAGCATTCTGTAGCACCCACCAGCCTGCAGAGGTGGGGGTCGCAGGCCTGGCTAGGAGGACCAGCTCCATGGCCTCTGTTTTCTGCCCACTGCCTGCACGGAGTTACCTATGAGGGGAAGTCGTAGGAAGGGGAGGCGGGAGCCAAGCCTCATGCTGTCCTCCAGGGCCCAGGGGCTGGCCCACAGCCGTGGCCCATCCAGGAGCTGTGGAATGTCCTTTCAAGAGCCTGGATGGGTCATAGAGTCAGAGTCCAGGGGAGGGGAGAGTTAGGTGACCACAAGGGCACAAGCCCAAATTCTCCCAGAGTAGCTGAGTCGGGGTGGGGGGGTTATAGTGGGGGGCTGGGATTTGTGTGTATCCCTGAGCAAAGTAGGGAGACTCCACCACTGGGCCAGAGACAGGGCCTAAGAGATGGGGCTGTGGGCTCTGAGGCCTCAGCCTTGCTGGAGGGACTGGGGAGCAGCCGCAGACCCAGCCGAAAGGGCGACTGGGACTCCTGGGAGCCACACAGAGGGCCCCGGTTTCACTTTGTTCCAGCCGGGAGCTTACATCCGTCGCTTAGATAGAGCTGGGGGAGGCTCTGTGGAGGATTGAGAGTCTCTGGGACCGAGTCTGGGGAGTCTTGCTGAGCGGGTACTGCCGACTGCGGCTAGCTCTAGACCGGACAGCCGAGAATTAGAAAATACGAGCCGGCTCTGTGCAGGCAAATGTGGCAGAAGCAGCCATAGACCATGCTGGGGTGCCGCGGAGGCTCAGCTCTAGTGCTTCGTGAGCCGTTTTTGGGTCTCTGAAAAGGGGGCAGGGGGCTGTCCTGCCACTCCGCTTGCCCTTGGCTGGGCAGGGGGCCTAGCTGGGTTAGAGTAGCTGAGGGAGAGGAAAGGAGGTGGACAGGTCAGGCCGCTGAACTCAGCGGCCAGCAGGAAGCTACCGGTCCAGGGTTGGTCAAGGTGGGGCAGCCCTGCCTTCCCCCACCCGAGGTGACCGGAGGCCTCGCTGCCCCCCAGGCGCATGTTCCCCACGTTTCAAGTGAAGCTCTTTGGCATGGACCCCATGGCCGACTACATGCTCCTCATGGACTTCGTTCCAGTGGACGACAAGCGCTACCGGTGAGCGCCCAGCAGGACCTGGGAGGGTGCCCTGGGAAGCGGCTGCTGCCTGCCTGCTGTTGCCTCTGAGGGCGGCCCATGAGGACATAAGGGACCAAGGAGTCTCGGTACCTGCCAGGCTGTCCCACCGGCTCCCCTTGACCTGCTTCCTCCCCAGCCCTGTCAGACCCTCGACCAGAACACCCCACCCCCAGTGGCTCTTGGGAACTCCCCTCAGGAGGTCCCCAGGGCTGGGCTCCTCCACTGGGCCTACAGCCTGAGACAGCTCCTCCGCCCCTGGCCAGTAGGCCCCTCACACACAGCCCCTGCCCTTTTTCTCATCTTCTCCCACGAGGTGAGCTTGGGGTACCTTGTCCCCTTCCCCCATCCCCCGGGAACGCTGGGCCCTGGAGCCGAGCAGGAAAGGTGGGGTGGCCGCCAGAGATTATGCAGGGCGGGCCTCAGCTGCCCGGACAATTAACAGCAATTAATAAAAAGACCGTGGTCCGCCCTATGCCCCAGGCCGCCGGCGCCGCCAAATCCGGGCGGCGCACTGGCCACTCGGAGACCTCCAGGAGGCCCAGAGCGGGCAGACCCGCATGCAGCGAAATGTGGAAATGTGGCGCCCAGAGCCCAGCCGCCTCCTTCGGTGCCGGGCTTCCTGCGGCCTTTCGTGTGTTGGGACGGAGGGAGTTTTCGGTTTTCTTCACAAACCCCTCGGAAATGCTCCCAGTCCGTTTGGCAGCTGAAGGCTCCATTTCACTGACGACGGGGAAACTCATCAGAGGCACTTTTGGGGTTCACTCAGCAAGGCCCTCTTGGTTGAGCCCACGTAGCATGACCCCCTGTTCTGGTGCTGCCCCAGGTACGCCTTCCACAGCTCCTCCTGGCTGGTGGCCGGGAAGGCGGACCCTGCCACACCAGGCCGCGTACACTACCACCCTGACTCGCCTGCCAAAGGTGCCCAGTGGATGAAGCAAATTGTGTCCTTCGACAAGCTCAAGCTGACCAACAACCTGCTGGATGACAACGGCCATGTGAGCGGTCCCCCTGTACCTCCCCAGGCTACCGCGCTCTCCCCCAGTGCGGGGCCTCCAGAGTCCCTGTTGGCCAGAGCTTGGGCAGGTTGGGGTATGAATGAGGGACAGGCTGAGGAGAGTAGGCCCCTCTGGGTCAGGGGCTCACAGGGCTTGGTGGCCCTCAGGCCTGGGAGAGGGTGTCACCTTGCTTCCTTCACTCCACTCCTGATCTTTTGCTGGAAGTTTTTTAACTGGAAAGGATGGGGCTGTGTGTAGGGGTAGTGGCCGGTGGCTTTGCAGAATCCAGGCAGATGATGCTGCTTGCCTGCTGGGCTGAGCTCTGGCCTGCAGCCGCCTACCATCCACCCACCCACCTACCCACGGTAGGCCAGAAGTAGTTCTCTCTGGGACCTAGGCAAAGAGGATCGAAACCCTGATCTTTGGCCATTTGGAGTGTCTTTCCTGGTGGTCCCAGCTGATTGCAGTCTCCGCTTGAGCCCCATGGCCCGACCTCATCTGGGGAGTTCAGAGTTTTGTCCAGGTTCTCTGGGGAGTTCATGGCCTATGAACTTTCGCCCATTTCCTAGTTCCAAACCTGCCACCTTATCTTCCAGATTATTCTCAACTCCATGCACAGATACCAGCCCCGCTTTCACGTTGTCTATGTGGACCCACGCAAAGACAGTGAAAAATATGCTGAGGAGAACTTTAAAACCTTTGTGTTTGAGGAGACTCGCTTCACTGCGGTCACTGCCTACCAGAACCATCGGGTGAGGCCCTGGGGATGGGCACATTCAATAGTTTTGGGTCGCAATTTCCAGTTGCCTGGGGGACAGAGGTTTGGACCCAAAGATTGTAGGTCCTGGTGGAACCCAACACCCATGGATTCCCACCCCTAAGGGCCTCAGACAGCGTCCTCCCCTCTGCCGCCCGCTGGCCCAGCCTCCTATCAGCTTGACCTCTCCAGCAGCAACTGTCACTGCGGCCTGAAAGTTTGTTTTCCAAACCATTCCGGAAACTCCCCATCAGGGGCCTGATCCACGGTTTACCCAAATTCCTAGGGCACCCCCCACACACACACACACATTGAAGGGTGGGCGGTGGAGGTGACCACATTCTCATCCCAGCCAGGGACACAGGGGTCTACATCCTAATCACTTGGGGCCACAAAAGGGTTCTTTAGCGAGAAAGGAGCTTCCCCATTTGGCAGGACAGAGGGACAACCTCAGTGAGGGAGTTAACTGTGGGGAGGTTCTCGTCCGGGAGAATAAAAGGGCCCTTATGGGGGAGCTCCTCCAAGCCACCCTACCGGGGTGCCCCCACCCCTGGCGCAGGGGCTCTAGCCACTTGCTCAATGCCCGCCGGCCCCTCCCCCCATCTCCCGCCCTGCAGATCACGCAGCTCAAGATTGCCAGCAACCCTTTCGCCAAAGGCTTCCGAGATTGCGATCCGGAGGACTGGTGAGTGTCCTCTGAGGAGCCGGTAACTGCTCCGGAGCCAAGCGGGGGCACCCCCCTGACCCGCTGCCCTTCTCCCTCTCCGCAGGCCCCGGAACCACCGGCCCGGCGCGCTGCCGCTTATGAGCGCCTTCGCGCGCTCGCGGAACCCCGTGGCCTCCCCCACGCAGCCCAACGGCGCAGAGAAAGGTAGGGCCAGGGTCAGGGGATCCGGGCCGTGGCCCTGCGCGCGCTCCGCCCCGGGTAGACGGCCGAGCCTGGTCTCGCCCGCGCCGCAGGGGCGCTCACGGCCTTCGCGCCGGTTGCACAACGGCGGTGGCGGCGGGCAAGCGCGCACTCGCCCGCCCGGCCCGACGGCTGCGCCCCACCCGCCCCGCCTGCCGCCCGCGGAGGGGCGCGGGCCCCTGGGAGGGCCCGGGTCTCCCGCAGATTCGGCGAGAAGGGGTGGGGAGCTCCCGAGTGCGGGCTGGCGCTTCCTCCCCGCCAGGAGCGGCGGGGCGCTCGCGGGTCCCCTCTGCGGTTCTGACCCGGCACGCTCACCCTTCGGCCCTCTCCGCAGACGCGGCCGAGGCACGGCGAGAATTCGAGCGCGACGCGGGCGGACCGGCCGTCCTCGGGGACCCGGCGCACCCGCCACAGCTGCTGGCACGGGTGCTGAGCCCCGCACTGCCCGGGGCCGGCGGCGCCGGCGGCCTCGTCCCGCTGCCCGGTGCGCCCGGAGGCCGGCCCAGCCCTCCGCACCCCGAGCTGCGCCTGGAGGCGCCCGGCGCGTCCGAGCCGCTGCACCACCACCCCTATAAGTACCCGGCCGCCGCCTACGACCATTACCTCGGGGCCAAGAGTCGGCCGACGCCCTACCCGCTGCCAGGCCTGCGGGGCCACGGCTACCACCCGCACGCGCACGCGCACCCGCACCACCACCACCCCGCCGTGAGCCCGGCGGCCGCCGCCGCTGCCGCTGCCGCAGCTGCCGCCGCCGCCGCCGCCAACATGTACTCGTCGGCCGGGGCCGCGCCACCCGGCTCCTACGACTACTGCCCCAGATAATGCGGGCGTCCGCCGGCTGCTTCCTCGCCCGGGGTCCCCGCATAGCCCCGAGGGCCGTCGGGGTCCCCATTCACCCAGCCCCAAGGGCCGTCCAAGAACATGTTCCTCCAGCCCCGGGGGCCAGTGCGGGTCTCCCCTTCCCCAGCCTCGAAGCCATCGGGGTCCTCCACTCTCTAGCCCCAAGGCTGTCGAAGGATCTGGTTCTCCAGTCCTGGGAACCACCGCGGGTTCCTCCCCAGCCCGGAGGGCCACGGGGTCCGCGCCCGCCAGTGCCAAAGCGCCCGGTCAGCGGCGGAAGGAAGTGATATTTATTGTTCTCCGCGAGACCGCGTCGCCCCCTACCCCCAACCCCCGGCCCGGCCGGCAGTTGCAGTGTAGACGACCCGAGAGCCCGTCTGCAGGCGGTGTAGATACGTGTAGATATTTGTAGATACTGTAGATACCGCGCCGGCGCCGACTTGATAAAGGTTTCGCCTCTTTTGGAAGTTGCCTGCGTGTCCATTTATTTGTGTCCAGTTAGACCTCACGGGGGATGTCGGGGAGAGCGTCTCCGGTCGACTCGGGGGCTTCGGGGTCTCCCCAGCGCCAATCCCACAAGCCGAAGCGAAGCGGGTGTCCCTAGAGTGCCTTCCGAGCGCCTCCTCCCGGCCCGCTCCAGAGCCTCTTCCCGGCCACGCCCCTCTCCGTCCTCTCCCCGCCCCCTCTGCCGTGGGCCCCATCCGGGTTCGTTCCCAGGGTCTCCTTCAGCCCTGCCCGCCCGCTCCCCGCCCCCACTTCCACCTTGCAGCTTCATCCCATCCTCCCCGAGGCCAAACGGACTGGGGCTCCGCCCCAGCCCCAGGTGTACATAGGGCCCTTTTGCTTAACTCTGACAGGCAGGCAGTTGTCCCTCCTCTGGGATTTAGGCGGGCAGCCCTGGCCTGTTTTCAGAACCAATGTCTGTGCTGGGGGCTTTTCCACCGGAGCGGGAAATAACCGGAGCGGGAAATAACCATCGCGGCAGGACACTGTCCGTTGGGGGCTGGGAAGGGGAGAAGTTCTGACTGATGGCAGAAAGACAAAAACAGGCAGTTCTGCTGTTCTAGCATTTCCCCTGGCTGGCCCTAGCCCAGGCCCGCGTTTTCCCCTGTTTATTGACTTTGCTCCCTGTGAATGTCCCCACGGAGTGACCTGGGCAGGGGGCACAATGACAGTGGTCATGAGTCATCTTGAAACCTGTCTGTGAAGCATTTTTCCCAGGCCAGGTGGTGAGGGACCGCTCCCCATTAACTCAACACCAGGGATGGGGCCAGAGGAACCCTTTGATCCCTCCCTTCCTGAGTCCAGGCAGGAAAAGCTGACAACCGGTCAACGTCAAGGCTGCTAATTTGGACACAAGATGGACGGGAAATGCAAGTGGCTGAGGTTCTATCCCCTTTCTGTGTCTGTCCCAGGATGTCTGTGGCAGTTGCTGCCACATGACAGTGGCTACCTCTCCCCAGCCCGACCAGGCATTTCCCATGTCTATCCTAGATGGGACACTTTCTTCCCTGGATGTGTTCACCCCGGTGGCATGAGGTGACCCAAGACTTAGGAGTTGGACAGCAGGAAGCGTTTCCATGAGGCAGGTCTATGAAGGGAGGGGGGTGACTAGGCTGCTGAGGAGTGAGCCCTGGAGCCAGGGTCCACCAAAGCTTCAGAGTCCATCTAGTGCCAGGGCGTGAAGACTTGTTTGAGTGGCCAGTGGCCAGTGGTCTGTAGACATGGCTTCAGGGACTCGTAGGGGCAGCTCTGGACGTCCATCCCCTATGGGCATAACCCCTCACTGCAGACCTCCCTCTGGGTGAGCACACGCACCATTGGGCTTCCCACTCGTGCAGCCTGTTTCCCATTTGTACCACAAATGCACCCTGCATTCTTGTCTGGGGAGGCCTGCAGGAATGATGGGCTGTGGCCCACAGAGCTAGTCTCCCCTGCAGGGGCTGGCCTCCCCTCCCAGGCGCACTGTGATTCCCCTCCCAGGCACCCTCTTCCTCTTTATACTTTATATTCTGCCACAGAGAGGGTCAGGGATTGAGAACCACAGTTGGAAAGGTCTCCGTTTTGGTTCTGTTTAAAGCTACAGGGAGCGGAAGCTCCCATCTGAACTGACGATGGGGCCGGGCATTTGCAGCGGAAGGGTGCGGCTGAGCACACGGGTCCCCGGGGTGCGGCTTGCCAGCTCCCGCATGTGCACCCGCTCCCAGTCATCACCCACTCGAGATGGAAAGCTGCTGCTGCTGTCCAACACGGTGGCTGCTGGCTGTGGCAGGCTGCTTCCATGTTAATGAACAAAAATAGAATAAAATGAAACATTCAGTTCCTCCCTGGGTGCATTCTGAGTGCTAGACAGCACAGAAGCGGCAGGTCAGCTCTCTGGACGCTACAGGTGAGGGCTCCCCTACACTGGGGAACAGCCCCTCATGCAGGCATGGTTTTCTCTCCTCTGCCCCCATAGATGAGTTTGCCTTCCTTAAGAACTGCCCATAGATGAGATTGTGCCACAGGACACCCAGGCTGGCTGCTTTCCTCTCTGGGGTATTGCAAGGCTCACCATGCTGCCGCCCACCCAGCGGTTCTCACTGCTGACCAGCGTCCAGTTTCCTGCGAGGGACACTTGGTGGCTTTAAGTTGGATGCTGTAAGACTCGGTGCTGCAGGTGGGACTGGTCCCTCCGGGCAGCCATGCAACAGCTCAGTAGGCTGCTGTCATCCACCTTCCATCCTGGGGAGGCGGTGAGGAAAGGGTGGCTCGAGTCACCCAGCTTCTGCTGGGGGCCCCTCATATCAGAAAGTCACTAGGGCCACTTTTAGTCACTTATTCCTGACATGGGCGCCCCGTGAGCTCTCCCAGGGCTGTCGCCAGTGCCTGCCGTGTGGGGCTGACATTCCCTTGGGCAACTACCCCAGACTGTCCTTGACTTCCCTGTAAAGCCACTGTCCTGGCAGCTTCTATGTCCTTGCTTTGGGCTCCTCTGTGGATGCACCTGGCCTGCCACTTCCATGAGGCGCCGTGCTGCGCTGTGTGGGGGCTCTGGGCCCCTCCGACCCGCTTTCTTGTGGGCTTTCCCCTCAGAGTCTTGCTCTGGGTTCCTCAGTTGGCCCAGAGGTCCCATTCTGCTCCCTTCACCTGTCTCCAGGTGTCCAGTTACTAGGACTCAAGAGGACAAGAGCTTGGATTAGAAGGGACCTCGGAGATGGGTCCAGGGACCCTCGACTCCTTAACCCTCGAAGCCCTTCAAAAAACAATGGCTGTCCCACGAGGGAAACAGGTTAACTCTTGACTAAGTAGACGAGGGGTGGAGCCTGTCTATTCCCCTCTTCATCCCTCTGGGTGCCCTATAAGGGATCTAGGGAAGCCAAGGACCCTGGGGTGTGGTGCAGGATCCCCTCCCCCCCACCAGCAGCCCAGCTTGCTCTTGTGAGAGGAGGAAGACCAAATCGGAGCCGCAGGTGCTGCCTTCCTCCAGCCCAGAGCCTCTGTCTTCGACGCAAACACTCCAGCTCCTAGGAAGGCTTGGGACATGTGGCCTCTGACAAACCCACCGCCCACAGGGTCTCTTCCGCAGGCTCACGGCCAGGGCAGGGGTGCTCTGGGATGGGAGGCCCCCCGTCCATACTGCCACTAAGTAAAGCTGGCAACACCATGCAGCTCTCCTGAGACCAGGAGATAGTGTCCCAGACAAGCATGTTGGGTGAGCTGTAGGGCACAGGCAGTTGTGGGCACAGGTCCCCGATGAGAGGCCTCCTGTAGGGGCTGGTGACATCATGTCCTGCGCCCGGAAGCATCTGGGGGGCAGAGCAGTACACTGAGATTCTGCCGTGGGATGAGGGGAGTCTGTTTGGTGGAACCTCAAGCCAGGAGTTGCAGAGGAAAAGAAAGCCTGGTTGGGGGGCGGGGAGGGGTGCCTCAGCCACCCCTCTCCCTCTGGCGGGGAAGTCCACAGAGTGTGTGGGACCCGTATGACGAAGGGTGGGTGAGCGCGAGGCACTGCTCTCCAGGTGTGCTGTAGATCAAAGCAGTCGTGCACGCTAGAGAATTCCATGGGGCCTCAGTTGCTAGGGGGTGCAGTGCAAAGCCGGCACAGCCCCAGGGAGCCACGTGCAGGCAGATGGAGGGAGGGTGGGGGCCTGAGGTGCTCCTTCTAGGACAAAAGGAACCCCTCCAGTGACAGCAGGAGTGTGGCCTCCCCTGGAGCTGGGTGCCAGGGAGACCCTACCTCCCAGGGGCCACAGGCCCTGTGCCTGTTTTCCCTTCATGCTGGGCACTGACCCCTGCCCTGCAGGAACAGTGTAAGTCTCAGAGGCCCGTGTGAGCAGCGGAGACAAGCCTCTCATCCTCTGTGTGGGCTCCAATGAGGCTGTGCCGTCTCACAGGTCCCCGGGTAGGGGCAGGGCCAGGCTTCTCCATTTGGGCGCGTCTGATGCCTCTGTACAAACCTGATCCCCACGTGCCTCCCTCACCCCCAAGGCTGCCTCTGTACCGTGACATGAGCGGGGTGGGGGGAGGCATGACATGGCCGCACATGCAACCTGGCTCTGGGAGGGGAGTCTGGGGTAATTCCTTGGGCTACCCCACACGTTTTCTGTGTTTGAAAAAACACACAAATCTCGTCTTCGATTCGATTCCCTACGCTGCTTGATGTGCTCCTTCAAACCAGATGGGTTCACAAGCTGAGACTTTGCAGTCTCGGCACTTCTGCTTTACCCCTGCCAAGTCTGTGTGTTGGGAACAGAACTGAAGGTGTATTGGGAAAAGCAGCCCCCATGGGGGAGAAGCTTGGGTCTTAATACCGGTAATTAAGTTATCTTCTTAATTATAAAGAGGAATGACATTGCCCACATCCTTTATCTCTCAACTTTCAGCTGCGTCAAGTCAGAGCCTAACCCTCTGCCTCCGCGGCCGCCACCCGTGTGTTACCCCCAGCTCACAGAGCAGCCCTGACCGCTAAGACCTGTGCTGGGGACACGTGAGGGTTTGGGCCCCCGCTCCTGGTTGTACCACCAAGGAAAAGGCCTTCTCATCAGTTTGTGACCCCCTTCGACGGAAACACGTCCTGACTTTCTCCTGCTGCTGGGGTGCCCTCCAGTATCCAGCTCTTGCCCACACAGCTGTCTCATCCCAGTGAGAATTTAAGTTTCCAGAAGAACGAGATCCTATCACATGTGCACCCAGAAAATAATTTATGATGAATGAAAAACTTGTTGAAACCACAAGAGAGGGGCACCTGGGTGGCTCAGTCGGTTGGGTGTCTGCCTTCGGCTTGGGTCGTGATCTCATGCTCCTGGGATTGAGCCCATGTCAGGCTCCCTACTCCTCGGGGAGTCTGCTTCTCCCTCTCCTTCTGCCTCCTCACCCTTGCTCATGCTCTGTCTCTCTCAAATAAACAAATTAAAAAAAAAATAGAAATAAATAAATCAACCACGAGAGACTTCGTACCCATTAAGATGGCTGCTATGAACACACACTCACACACACACACAAACACACAGATAACAGAACACATGTGGGTGAAGATGCAGAGAAATTGGGACCCTCGTGCGTTGCTGGTGGGAGTGTAAAACAGTGCAGCTGCTGTGGAAAACAGAATGGAGGTCCCTCAAAAAAGTAAGCCTAAAACTACATAGGACCCAGTAGTTCCACTCTGGGTGTAGATTCCCGCAGAACTGAAAGCAGGGACTTACACAGATATAACCTGTGTCCGTAGCCATATCAGTCACAAGAGCAGGGTACAAGCAGACCAAGGGTCATCAGCTAACTCATGGATAAAAACAGACTGATGGGGGCACCTGGGTGGCTCAGTGGGTTAAAGCCTCTGCCTTCGGCTCAGGTCATGATCTCAGGGTCCTGGGATCGAGCCCCGCATCGGGCTCTCTGCTCGGCCGGGAGCCTGCTTCTTCTCTCTCTCTCTGCCTGCCTCTCTGCCTACTTGTGATCTCTCTCAAATAAATAAAATACTTTAAATTATTATTTTTTTATTTTTAAAGATTTTATTTATTTATTTGACAGAGATCACAAGTAGGCAGAGAGGCAGGCAGAGAGAGAGAGAAGAAGCAGGCTCCCGGCCGAGCAGAGAGCCCGATGCGGGGCTCGATCCCAGGACCCTGAGATCATGACCTGAGCCGAAGGCAGAGGCTTTAACCCACTGAGCCACCCAGGTGCCCCAAAAAAATAATTTTAAAAAATGGATTGATGAATGGACAAAAATATGGGATGGCCATACAAAAATATGGGATGGCCATACAGTGGCACCCTATGGGGTCATAAAAAGGAAGGAGATTCTGACACGTGCTTTGCGACGAGGATGGACCTTGAGGACATTATGCTTGGTGAAACAAGACAGACACAAACTACAGGAGTCCACTGACATGAGATACCCTAGAGGAGTCAGATCTATGGAGACAGAAGGTATCAGAGGGGGATGCAAGGGGCTGGGGGAGGAGGGAATGGAGGGGTCATGTTTAATGGGGACAGAGTTGTATTTAGATAACAACGCTCTGGAGGTGGATGCTGGGGATGGTTGTTCAACACCGTGAATGTGTTAAATGCCATTGAACTGGACACTTGAAATGGCTAAAATGGCGAATTTGTATCTTTCACATATGCTTACAAGTATTTAATAATTAAAGAAAGGCTGGGGGTACCTGGGTGGCTCAGTCAGTCAAGCGTCTGCCTTTGGCTTAGGTCACAATCCCACGGTCCCAGGATCAAGTCCTGGATCATTCTCCCTGCTCAGTGGGGAGTCTGCTTCTCCCTCTCTGTCCACGTGCCACTCCCCCTGCTTATGCTCTCTGTCAAATAAATAAATAAAATCTTAAAAAACAAAAACAAAAACAAAAACAAAAACGAAGAAAGCCTGGACTATCCATAATCCACAAGAGCTGTTCTGTTCATCTTGGATTGACTGAGTCCCAACCTGTCTCTAAACCAGGGTTTTTTAACATGGAAATTTCATTCTGCGGGGCCATTGGGCAGTTCTTGCCCGGAGACACTCTGGATGTCTCCTTTGGAGGCACTTTCTGGTGCAGAGGACAGTCCCAGCACAGAATGATTGTGCCCAGATCACAGAGTCACAAGCCCTAAGTATTTGGAGCCCCACATAGCTGTGCAGCAGCTAGACCAGCGAGCGTCCCTCCTGGTGGGAGCTGCTCTCTTGGTGCTTCTTGCCCCAGGCTGAGTCCACCCCAGGCTCTCTCTACAGGCTTCTCTGGTGTCCAGGGACCCAGACTCAGCCATGAGGCAGGCTGTCCAGCCCACCAGCCTGAGCGGTGGGTCCTAAACCCTAGGGATTGCTGGTGACTGCCCTGGGTGTGGGGTTTAGGACCCCTGGGAGATGCTTCTCCAAGCACCTGTGCCCCGGCCAGTCCAGCTAGCTCCTGTGCCCCTCTTTTGTTGGTATGGCTTTATTTAGGTGTCCCGACTCTCCAGGAGGGCCACTTGGCTCTGGGAGGGCCCCCACCAGCCCTCTCTCTCTTTCGGAGGAGGCAAAGGTGTGGTGTGAGGTAGGGAGCATGGAGTGACATGTTCACAGGGTCACCTGCCAAAGTGGCGGCCACACAGTATTGGTTGAGATACAGCTTCTGCTCTAGGAGAATGCATGTTCCCACAGGGAGGGACAGATGTCGGTCACTCTGCTGGCCAGGGCCTTGGCAGGATTTATCAGGGTTGGGGGGCCGAGGGGCTTGAGACAGGCTCCACAAAGGCAAACCACCTTGATGGTGGGTCCAGATGCCTATACCCCACTCGGGAGCCAGGTCTCCCAGGCCCAAGGGTCACTCTGGGAGAAAGCAGCCATTTCTCAGCAGGGCAGCCAGCCCCTGGACCCCAAATGCAGAATTGCAGGTGACCAGAGGGGAGGCACCATACTGTGGAAGTCCGTCTCCACATGTTCTGGAAGAAGCAAGGCTGAAGAACAAGAGAACAGACCGCTGGGTGCTGGGGCTGTGGTGGCAGGGTGCTGGCCAAGAGGTAGGAGGGTGTTCCCGGGGGTGGAATTTTGTCACGGTTCATGCAACCATCTTCGAAGGAGGGTGACTGTTACTGGATGTAAGTTCTCCTACGACATACAAAGAACCTGCCAGCCCTTTTCTTCTGTTCTGAGCCCACTCTAGTGTCCTTTCTCTTTTTGCCCCCCCTCCACTCTCTTCGCTCTCTGCCCCTGGAACTGATCTGAGCAGCGTGTGGCGGGATGACCATTGGATTTATTATTCCTGATTAGCAAACAGCAGGTTCTCGTTCTTTACTTCTCCAGCTAGGGAAGGGGGAAGTCGGGTTTGCAGGTTATGGATGGGAAAGGTGTGTGCCGCTGTGGGCTTCACCCCTGTGGCTGCAGACTTGGGCAGAATCCAGTTCCCCCCACCTCCACCGTCTGCCCATCGGACACCTGACATCTGTCTAGTCTACAAGGAGAAGTAGGTGCATTTCATGAGGAATTGTTGCCCCCCCCATCTGCTGGAGTGGTCACTCCCATGTTCTAGATAAGGAAGTTACAAGCTCCAGATGTCCCAGAACTCACCTCAGATCCTGGGAGCCTTCGCTTCCCAGAGGAAGGTGCCAAGTGCCCACCCTTCAACCCTGGCGGCAGCCAGGGAAACTTTAATGTTTAAGCTGAGCACTGGCTCCCTGGGGGTTGCTGTGCCTCCCCACATTGTGACCTCTGTTCGAAATCTCCAAAATAGGGGGCGCCTGGGTGGCTCAGTCCTTAAGTTTCTGCCTTCAGCTCAGGTCATGATCCCAGGGTTCTGGGATCAAGCCCCTCTTTGGGCTTCTTGCTCAGTAGGAAGCCTGCTTCTCCCTCTCCCACTCCCCCTGCTTGTGTTCCCTCTCTCGTTGTGTCTCTGTCAAATAAATACATGAAATCTTTTTTTGAAAAAATGAAATCTTGGGCGCCTAAGTGGCTCAGTGCGTTAAAGCCTCTACCTTTGGTTCAGGTTGTGATCCTAGGGTCCTGGGATTGAGGGATCCGGCTCTCTGCTCAGCAGGGAGCCTGCTTCCCTTCCTCTCTCTCTGCCTGCCTCTCTGCCTCCTTGTGATCTCTGTCAAATAAATAAATAAAATCTTAAAAAAAAAAAAAGAAATCTCCAAAATAGAAAACCACACCAATGATTTGATAAATTCTCAAGATTTATAAATTGTTATGTTGCAGAATAAAGAATTCTCACAATAGCCGCACCTGAACTTGGTTGATACAGCAAAATGTAAGGCTATAATAGAATAAAATTCTCCTGACATTTAAACACTGGTTGCAAATGCACTAAAAACACTTCTAAATATTTAACAAGAATGACAAGCCTAACGTAGGGATCTGAAAATATCTTAACATCTTGGGAAAGACACACACACACATACACACGATATGAGATTCACTAAAGCTGATACTAAAAGTGCTGATCTGTTTCATTTCTCCCTGGGCTGCTGCTTATTTTTGCTTAGGTGTGTTCTCAGCACCCCGACGGCTCAGACTACCTACGGGGCCAGCAGGCAGCTCAGCTCTGGGCTGGGCACCACAGGAGGGCCCATTGCAGTCCCTGAGTAAGGCTGGCCGACCCTGGCCTGCTCGGTGACAACTCTTCTCCATCACTCTTGATCAGAACCCCGTCTCTCATATTCCCTGAGATGAAGGATTCTTTGGCTTTCATGTGGATGTGAGGTCCAGATCTGCTGCCCATTTATTTGGAAATAGGGCCTGGTGTGTCGGGATGAATCAGCTTCTTCGTGAGCAACTCATCACACCCTGCAAATCTGGGGAGCCCTGTGCAGGACTGGAGGGAGTTTGTGGCTGGTTGCTCCCTCCTGGCCATGGCAGGAGACCCAGGTCCTGCCCCAGGCTCCTTCCCCCAAGTCCTGGGGTCTCAGTTGTCTGTGCTCTCTCTTTCTTGCTACACAGAGAAAAACAAGGATGAGCCTTATTTTGTAAAGGATGAAAATATTTTGACTTTCCTCCCTCACCCAGTGGGGTCCGTGTCCCTTTTCTGATACCACGGCCGGGCAGAGAAGACTCCTGCTGGTTTGTTGGATGAGCTTTTGGAGGGCTGTTGTAAAAAGCCTGATTCTCCTGAGACCGTCATGCTGAGAGGCCACGAAAAGGTGCTCCTGTCGATAGTGCCCGCTGTGCCTAGTCCTCCCCAGGCTCCGCTGGCCCACCAAGCTTCCCAGCTTCCTGACCCCTGGATGCCACATGCATGGAAGGCTATTATACACTGCTAAGTTTGGGCTGGTTTATTAATGCCACGACAGATCATTGCAATAGGATGAAACCAAATGACTTGATTTCCTAACATTCCACTTTTTTTTTTTTAAGATTTTATTTATTTATTTGACAGACAGAGATCACAAGTAGGCAGAGAAGCAGGCAGAGAGAGAAGAGGAAGCAGGCTCCCCGCTGAGCAGAGAGCTGGATACTGGGCTCCATCCCAGGACCGTGGGATCATGACCCAGGTGCCCCTCCATTTTTTTTTTTTTAAGAGGCAGGGAGGGGCAGAGGGAGAGGGAGAGAGAATCTTAAGAAGGTTTCATGCCCAGTGCAGAGCCTGATGCAGGGTCTGATCTCACAACCCAGAGATCATGGCTTGATTTGAAATCAAGAGTTGGATGCTTGACCCGCTGAGCTACCTACCCAGGCACCCCCCTAGCATTCCACATCCTAAAAAAAAAAAACAAAAAAACACACACACACAATAAACTACAGCATCTTGGGGTGCCAGGGTGGCTCAGTGGGTTAAGCCTCTGCCTTCAGCTCAGGTCATGATCTCAGGGTCCTGAGATCGAGGCCCACATCGGGCTCTCTGCTCAGCAGGCAGCCTATTTCCCTCTCTCTCTCTCTGCCTGCCTCTCTGCCTACTTGTGATCTGTCAAATAAATTTAAAAAAATCTTTAAATACAGCATCTTGTCTCAGTCCGTTCAGGCTGCTCTAACAAAATAACACAGACGGGTGGCTTATGAGAAACAGAAATTCATTTCTCACTGTTCTGGAGACTAGACGTCCAAGATTAAGGCAGAGCCAGTGTCTGGTGAGAGCCCGATTCCTGGGTCCTCATGTGGTGGAAGGGCAGGGGGGCTCCTGGGGTCTCTTTTATAAGGCGCTAATCCCATTCACAAAGGCTCCACCCCATAACCTAAGCACCTTCTAGAGGCCCCATCCTAGTACCATCACCTGCAGGGTTAGGTCTCAACCTATGAACTTCTGGGAGGACACAGACATGCAGCCCATAGCAATCTTCAGGCACGCTTGGCCTACTTCACTATTACAATACTTTTCTGGTCTACTTCCTGTTACCTTGTACCGTTTGAGTGTCAATGAGACTTCTTTGCCCATCAGAATCTTGTGTGTTTGAATAGATGACGGTGACCATCGTCTTGCTGCCTGACGCATCCCAGGCCCGTGTGCAAGGCCCCTTGGCCCTCAGCACTGCTCTTGGCCCCTCTGAATGCCTCCTGGTTTGGCGGCAGTAACAAGATTCCCCACATCTGCCCCTAGGGGCCAGCACCCATGAATACTCCTGGCTCTTTGGGCCCGAGGTCCCAGAGCTTGAGGCCCAAGGGTGTCTATTGGTGGCACATGGGATATACTTTACTGAACCTGCTCCGAGATCTGAGAACCCACCGTGGGTGCTGGGTGGACGGGTGGAGCGGCTCTGGGCCCCCTCCTGGCAGGGATGGAGGCCAAAGCATTTCCTCAGCAGGCCCCGAGCACCTTTTCTCAGCTGAGCCCTACTTCCTCCGGTCTGGGGCTCCATCTCCTGCTAGCTCAGATTTTTTTTCCCGCAGGGATTCCTTAAGCTCAGGTTTAGGACTGCCTCTGCAGAACTGACAGTCCTGTACTTGGGGGGGCACGTCTCTGGGTGGGTTGGGCGTATGTCTGCTCCACTCACCAGCCGCTGCCTGGCTCTCAGCCTCTTGCTCCACTCTGTCCGGGCCCAGGTGCTTCCTTCTCGCCGGGCTCCCAAGCTGGAGAGCTTGGCCCCAGGGGGAGCTGAGTCGAGGCAGGAGTGAGCTCGGTGATGCTGAGGGATAGGAGTGGGCCAGATGTGGGGATGCAGGGGGGTTCCCCCCACAGCACTGCCACCCTCCCCCGCTCTTGAGCCACAGACTGGGGGAGGAGTCTCCCCGAAGCACAGGTGCACAACCAGCTCAGCTGTAAGGTTCCCGTCTGTGCCAGCTCGTCTTTGACACCAGGCTTTGCCATGAAGTTCTAGCTAGTTGAGTATCAAGCATTTCTAAAGAACCCCCTGAAGGAATGTTTTTTCTTTGTGCAAACAGTCCTTTTGTGCAGAGGGTGTTCTGCGGCTTCTTGGCACAGACACAGGTGGGTAACACCTGATTGAACATCACTCACTCGGGAGCGTAAAGACATGCACGGCACGTCAGCACCAAGCCAGCCGGCCGAGCGGGCACGCCAAGGTCTCCCGGGACACTGCGCCTCAGCAAGCCCTTCATCAGTGAAGCCTCAGCGTCAGAGCACCCCGTCCGGCTCCCCAGGGCTCGCCCCCCCGTCACACACCAAGCCTGGTCTGCGTATTTCCCAAAGCCATGGCGGCCTGACATCGCCCACCTGTGAAACGGAGAAAGCGCAAGAAAAGGTGGAGAATTCTCAGTGTCCCCACGGCTGCCCCTGTCCATATCCATGTCCTGGTCTGTCCCCAGCCTCCAGCTTGCCTGAGAGGGACCCGGCCTGCAGGGAATGCTGGGTAAGCGCTGTACCCCTTGCCCATGTGCATGGTAACCATGGGTCTGGAAGAGGATGGGTGGAAGATTCCCGAGGCGGGCTCTCACCAGAGGTACACGCTGGGCTGTTCACTTGCCTGGGCTGGCTGGTCGGGATGGCATAGCTGCTTGCCTTGCCAGGGAGGTGACCTGGAGAGGGGACCCGCTGCAGCCCAGTCTGTCCTGCTGATGAGAGGCATGCTTGGCCCCAGAGGCAGTGACTGGGGGTGATTTGTCTCCCCAGTAGAACATCAATTCCCACCCTGGGCCATGAAAGGCTCCGCAAAGAGTACCCCAAAGGCACTCCTGCTGGCCCTGAAGAGGCTGGGTAGACCCCAGGAGCTGAGAGCTTCAGTCTTAGAGCATGAGGCTCTGGATTCTTCTAACAACCAGGAGGGCTGAAAGAGGTGCCCACCCCTACTGACCCCTAACTATAGCCTGTGAGGCTCCAACTAGGGGCCCTGGCCACACCATGCCGGCACTCCTGACCCATGGAAGCTCTTCCAATGGGGACAGAATGGCAGAACACATTTAGCAGAGCCAGAACCGCACATAAGAAATTGTATCGCAGGGCGCCTGGGTGGCTCAGTGGGTTAAAGCCTCTGCCTTCGGCTCAGGTCATGATCTCAGGGTCCTGGGATCAAGCCCCGAATTGGGCTCTCTGTTCAGCAGTGAGCCTGCTTCCCCCTCTCAGCTGCCTGCCTCTCTGCCTACTTGTGATCTCTCTGTCAAATAAATAAATAAAATCTTAAAAAAAAAAAAAAGGGGCGCCTGGGTGGCTCAGTGGGTTAAGCTACTGCCTTCAGCTCAGGTCATGATCTCAGGGTCCTGGGATCGAGTCCCACATCGGGCTCTCTGCTCTGCGGAAAGCCTGCTTCCTCCTCTTTCTCTCTCTCTCTGCCTGCCTCTCTGCCTACTTGTGATCTTTCTCTGTCAAATAAATAAATTCTTAAAAAAAAAAAAAAGAGGCAAAAACATCCTTTAAAAAAAAAAAGAAATTGCATCACTACTCCAAACAAGTTTTCTCTGGTTGTGAGCAGCTTCTTCACTAAGAGAGGGTCTTGTTTTGCTTTTTTTTTTTTTTTTTAAGATTTTATTTATAGGACACACACACACACACAGAGAGAGAGAGAGAGAGAGCGCACAAGCAGGGGGAGCAGGAGAGGGAGAAGCAGGTTCCCGCTGAGCCAGGGACCTGATATGGGACTCGATCCCAGGACGCTGGCATCATGACCTGAGCTGAAGGCAGATGCTCAACTGACTGAGCCACCCAGGCGCCCCTCCACTAAGAGTATTAATGAAGAATTCTTCGAGACTGGTGAGCCTCTCTCCATGGATAGTTTGGACTAGAAATCATCTTGCTGAGGGGGAGGACACCTGATGAGTGATGCTTGGCCAATGGGTCCCCCATCACTCACCTGGGGAACCTCAGGTCTCTGCCTGGCGCACTTCCTGCCCCCTGGGCACCTGAGCCACAGCCTTCATCACCCTGGATGTTAACATCGATGTCAGTGCTGCAGAATCACCACGGTTTGGCCACTGTGGATTGTGCTAAATTCAAGTGGCTCCTGAATGAAATGGGGCTTGAGTGTAAGTCCTGAAAATGGTTGCTCAGTGAACAGTGCAAGTAGCTAGGAAAGGCACTTAGGAACTGGGCAGAAAATCTGAGGGCTGGTTTCGCAAAACCATCCAGCTGCCACCGACAGAAGTGGCTGGGAGTGCGGAGGAGCTGCTGGGCCTGGGGTGAGGGGTGGGGGTCTGCATCTGACGTGTGCGGCCTGAGATGCTTGAGATGCTCAGATGCTGCCTCCCCACCCTTGGCCCAGCCCCCGAGGTACCATGACAGGCAGTTGCTGTTGGCCTGCAGGGGGTTGACCAGGAGGGAGTGGGGATTCCCACATGGCCTGAAGGGAAGGCCAGGAGGCCTGGCCCAAGCTCTGCTGTCATTCTTTTGTCTGTTTAACAGGTTGAGGAACACCAGCAGTAACTGGACTTCCAAGGATAAGTTTTACTGACGGGCAGGAGGCCTGTGGAAAGATCTTTAAGGGAAAGCAGGACTTTTTGAATAATGGTGAAGTGAAAAGTGGAGAGAACTCTATCAGGGGGTGTGGGAGGCCCTCTTACCGCCTCTGCCTGAGGCCATGCCCAGAGCAGCCTTCACCTCATGGAGCCCCACCTGCACAGACACCTTGCACGGCCTGCGGGAGATCTGGGCTATGCTGAGCTTTCTGGCCTGTAAGGACCATGGCAAGACTGTGGCTTCCCCTCACCCCGGTTCTTCCGGATCCATCCAGGCTCCTCTTGGTGGGACTACACCGTACATATTTACCATGGTTTGCTTCTCTGTCCATTCACCTGTCAACCCATTTGGGTTGTTTCTGGTTTGGCACTCTTAGGAATAAAGCCACTATGAGCATCCACATGAAGGAAAAAAAAGCCAATCCCAGAACATTTAGGGCCCTAAATTTACATCAAAGGGACTGACCCTGAGAGTGCATGCATCCTTCTGGTAAAGGGCAACCTCGGATCCACACAGAGGCTCCTCCTCGTAGAGCACCTGCCTGTACTGTGGGACGGCCGCAGGCACAGTGCTCTGCCCACTCTGCAGCCCATCCTGGAAGCTCAGGGAGATTGGCTTAAGCCCTTCCAGCAAGGGGCTCACACAGCTCTTGGAAGATGGCAGAGCCCCTGCACACCTGGGTCTCGCAGCACAGCCAGCCCCCAACACTGGGTCAGGTCTGAGGAATGACTCAGCCCGGGGAACATGACAAGAACCATCTGAAGCTTTGCAAACAGGAAGTACCCTCCCCAGGCTGGGTGTCCGAGCGGGGCCCCTGTTTCTCCTTACGCCCCGGGGAGTTTGAGACTGGTCGAGTCTGTGGTGATTTGCTAATGCCTCAGATCCTGCTGATGGAGGCCATGTTGTGCAAAACTGTGGGCCCCACAGTGGGCACAGAAGAGGGCCCCCAACACACAGTAGTGTTTCTAGGAAGTCGGTGCCACTGCAATTCCAGGGGTCTCGGCTGAACAGATCCAAATCCTGGCCACCAGTCTTTTCACATGACATCCAGAAGGCCTGCATGGCCTTGGAAACTGCTTGCCTTAGCCACACAGCCCCATCAGGCACACAGGACTAGTAAGGCTCTGCCGGCCCAATTTGGCCCCCCGTACGCCACGATTTGGCCACAAGATGTCCCTGAGACACTGCTCACCAGCACATGACCTCTGTAAGGAGTCAGTCACTTGTGATCCTCCACACATCTCTGCTTGTGCCTTCAACATGAAGGTGAGGGCCAGGTAGGGACTCTGGGTCCGCGTCTGCCAACACCACCTCCCTACCATCTTCAGGGGCAAGGCACCCGAAGTCTCACCTCAGACATTCTGGAAGCATCTCTGGGTTTAATAAACCTCACGCCGACTTGCAGTGCCCTGTCCCTTTGTCTGGAACACACACCTCTGTGGCTGTTTTTGTAAATGTGGTGATTCTACCAGAGGGCTAGTCACCAAGATTCTTGATGAGCTGATGACACAGGCCTACGCAGGGGTGGGGGCACCACTTTCTCAGCCATCGGGTTTCGAAGCCTCTCAAGGTGGCACCAGACCCTCGCCCAGCGCCTCGGAGTCAGAGCTGAGGCAGGGGGCTGGCACCCCCACAGGGGCCTCCCAGCCTCGGCAGTGGGTTGTGGCAGGGCTGCTGGAAGGGCGTGCAAAGTAACTGAGGAGACTCACATCTCCCCTCCCGCCCCACAGGCAGACAGGCGTGCCCCTACCCCTCCGGGCAGCACAGCACACTCTTCAGAAAGTGCTCTCGAGCACTGCATGTTGTCACCACTCACTCTGTGCTCACAGCTGTGCTCTAACAAAGAGGCCAGGGACGCTTGGAGATTCTTCGGACCATTCTTTGCCGTTGGGCACCAGCCCGTGGCTGCCTGGCCACAGATGGGATTTGCAGAGGCTCACCTTTCAAAATGAGCCCCCACAACCAGCACCCCAACTAACTTTGGTGGGGTCAACAGAGAGAAGAGGGAGATGAGAAAAGGGACTGAGCCAACTACAGCCGGGTTCCAGAACACCCTCAGCACGTGGCCTCTTGGGGGAGCCATGCAGGGCTCTGGCTTGGTGAGGCCCCTCTTCACTGTCTCTGACCCTACAGCCTCCCTGTGAGGAGCACCCCAAATGTGGCTGACTTGGCAGTTTTCCTCACATCCATGAGGTTCGAGAGCCTGCAGCCTAAACAAAGCCCTTCCTTCTGACATTTGTTGTGTGCAGATCCTTCTGGATGTGTCCTTCCAACATCCAGTGACGTGGCCACAGGATACTCGGGGGCCAGCGTGGCCCCTCCCAGGGGTGTTGGAGGACACTTGCCAGCACCTCCAGCCAATGGGGTCCATGTGGGTAGTAGGCCAGTCCCCAGGATGGGCCTTCTGGGAGCTCCAACGGTATACTGTCCCCTACGGAGTGGCCATGTCCCTGGGGAGGCTGGGCAGAAGATCAGCAGTATACGTTGTCTGCAGTGTGGTGGGGTCTTTCCTCAAGGGGCCTGGGTGGTGACTGAAGGGGTTGTGACTCTATTTTGGTGGCCCGGGTCACGTATCTGTTGGCTTGATCCAAAACACTTCCACTCAAGCTAAACCTGATTGGGCTGTCACTTGCACTCCTAGGGCCCCAAGGCCACCAGCCCACGCCCGCATCTCTGCCAGTCTGGCTGCTGGTGTCTGTGGCTGCTCACCACTCAACCACGTCTACTCCATCTTGGGCAGTTAAGGCCACTGCTAGGCCTTGCCACTCAGAGACCCAGTGACTCCACTGCGTTTCGAGATCCTCGTTCTGTGGCAGTGGCTCCAGCCAACCTGCAGAGAGGAGAAATCACAGAGCTCTCCAAGGATACCGGGCTCCCCTTGCAGATGTACTCCTCAAGGTCATGGGGAAAGGCTTTTGTGGAGTGTTGGCAGTGCTCATTTGTTGAGTCCCCTCAAATACCACAATCCCCCCGACCCCGTGGCTCACTCCCTCTGCAGCACACTGAGGTGGCTCTGGCAGTTAACTGTCCTCAGTGAACCCACCCTGTGGTCCAGGTTTCAACACAGCAACCACACCCTGGGGCCCTTTCTTAGTCCTCAGGCTGCAGCAAACCCAGACCCTCTGGGAGTGGTCCTGTTTCCATGGATCTGGCCTCATACGTTTCATATCCCCGCCACCTGGATCCCACACATGTTCTCCAGATTTCTATCTGCATGAAGTTCTTCTGGAGCGTAGCCACCTCATCATGGGCCACACTTCGTACCTCACCCTTTGGGGCCCTCCTGGGGCCTGAGTCTAGTTATAAGCAAAGCCAGTGTGGGGGAAGGTGGTCAGGAGTGTCCCACAGGGGCCCCGCCCCCGGAGGGTCCATTCCGGTCCTTCAGGTAAAGGAAGACTGACCTCTTCAGGCAGAGACCGAAGGGGGCTCTTCTGGCAAAAAAGGCAGCAGAACAAAGGGATTGGAGGCCCCCCAGCTTCCTCAGTGACAGCCCACAGCCCCCACCCCAATTTCCAGGTTCCTATTCCTTCCCAACCAACAGCCCAGCTTTAAAAGGCGCCCTGACGGCAGGGCCTGGTAAGGAGACTATGGACTTACCAGCTGCTTTGGCTGTTCATCCCGTTGCCCCAGGTGCACAGTGCTAGCTCTGTGTTGTTGGTGGCCGTGTTGGCTGCACTTAATTCTGCCATACTTTCCACCCACGGCACCTTGCCGTCTTTGGTCTTTCTCTTTTGGGGGCGGTGCTTCCTCCCACGGATCCCACGCTTGGCCTGCCCCTGAGCCACAAGGTCTCCCTGCCTCTGCCCTCACCCATAGCCCACACTCCTCCTGCCTTGCTCCCCCAAGGGGTCTGGTCACTTCTTTCTGGTTTCAGCCCTGAGCATCGGGAGCTCCTGGCCTGTCTCAGAGTGAGGAGCCAATGGAGTCCGCAGGACCTGGGGGCCATATTCACTGTCCCCCAGTGGTCAGGGGTCAATTGCCCTGCCTAGCAGAAGGTCTGAGGAGAGCTCTCAGAGCTGACCCGAAGGGGGAATCCAGGGTGTCACCTTAGAGAATCTGTACCTTGAGCCCGGGGGTTTGCATCTAGAGGTTTATTGTAAAGCAGGCCCAGGTTGGCCTCTCACCTGGGCCATAGCTGCCCAGGCGTCTGGCCCAGTTACTCTTGTAAGCTGTAAAGTCACTGTCATACAGGTGCTGTATTTCACAAAAGGAAACACGCACCTGGGGTGGAAAACAAAGACTCCACAGACCAAGTACCTCTTGTAACTGGAGGAGGGGAACTGCGGCTGGCTGTTGCAGGGGTCCTGAGGTTCCACATGCCTGGGTCAGGCCACAGCATGGGCACCCACCTCCCTGCCCTCTGCGGGGCCCAACAAGGGAGCAGACATGTCACTGTGGGTCGGGTAGAGGGACCAGATGCTGATCCGCTGATCCCCAGATCCTGCGGCCAGCAAGCCATCTGCGGCAAAGGCCACACAGTGGACGGTGGCACTGTGGAAGCGTAGTACAGCCAGTGGCTTCATTGTCCGCCAGTGAAACACTCGGACCCGGTGGTCCCAGCCCGCAGTGGCCAGGATCTTGCGGTCTGGCCGGATCTTGACATCAGCGATCCCAGGATTTGTGAGTTCATGAGTTCTGCACACCTAGAAGATCAAGAGCAGCAGAGAGAACCACAAAATGGCTTTTAAGACTTGTCCCAGGGGCTCCCACCTGTGGGCAGTCCTGGTCTGGCAGGCAGAACAAGGAGGGAAAATGCAGGCTGCCAAGATGGCCGTAAGCTCCTGCAAACTTACTCCCTACATCCCAAGAGCCAGGCACAGACCCACTGAGGGGAGCAGCCTAACTGCTGCCCTTGGCCGAGCCCTTGCGTAAGACTTCAGGCCCTTCCCTCAGAGAGCCCCCGAGGTCCCGCAGAGCTGCTCCCCTACACAAGGCCTGAGAGGAACTCAAGGGCTACTCTATTTCTCTGCCTGTCAGGCCTTCAGGAAAGACCTCAGTGGGCTGGGTCCTAGGTTTCCTCAACACAGAAATAGACTGCACTTTGGCATCTAAGCAAGATGCATCTCCAGCTTGAGAGCAGCATAAACTCATGCCTACCCACAGCATGAGAAGGATGAGAGACACCAAGTCCATCTTTAGCGACAGGGCTGACGGGCCACCAAGCGGAGAGCCAGTGGGCACAGGCAGAACCAACAGTGAAGGTGCAAAATGCAGGAGCTCCTGCAGGGCCTGCCACACTGGCCATGGCCAAAACCTTAGTCCCTAGCTTGGTTCTGAGTGGAGGGCAGGCAAAACAAAACATGGAGGTACACAGGCATGTTCTATCTGCACGGAGACACTGGGAGCCAACCTCTTTCTGGACACTGAGTGTTCCCATAGTCAGTGCTGGGTGATGACCCCTTACCGACACATGCCTCCCTGCAGCAGGTACAGAATCAGAGCTGCCTTTGTGGTCACAGCTATTCATGATTACATGGCACTGTCTCATGCATTGCAATCTGGCATCTCCATTGCATCCATTGCGATGAACACTCAATGAAAAAGGCACTTTGCTATCATTGTGACAATACACAGTAGCCACTTCCTTCTACTGATTCTGGGTGTACCACAAGCTCTTATTGACCTGAAGTTGCCTTTGCTGTCCCTTATCAGCACACCGTTTTCTCCTAGTTCACTTCCCCATAGGGCCAGGGTGGTTTTGGTTAAGAATCACTCACCTATGCAAAGATAACACAGGGGAAAAGGAAGAAACACAGAAAAGCCATTTGCGATATTCCTTGGAAGCAACAGAAATTGTCACCAAGGATTTCTTTTGCCATGATTTAATAAAATAAAACCTCATGAAGCAGTTATCTCCATAAAACAAGAACATGAAGCAAAACACAGAGGAGGAAAACTGAACTGACAGAGTTCAGGCAAGAACAGGAAGACCTCAAAGAAATGGAGGGGAACGGGAAATGGCAGAAGGAGACTGGAACAAGACAGTAAGAACAAGAATGATACAAAGTGAGCAAAGTGAAAGGGAAAACAGAGTTACAATGGACTAGAGAGAAAACAGCAGACATGGAAGAAAGGCAGCGGTGCTCTAACATTCAGTGGTTTAGAAAATCAATTGTTAATTCCTAGAAAAACTGAAGCTTTATGATCCAGATCCAAAGACAGGTTACAGGATGGTCAATTTTAAGATACACCTTAGGAAAATCACTGGACTTGACAGCTTAAAAAGTCCTTTTGATAGTCAGAAAAAGAGCATGTCAATTGTGAAGTAGGGTTTGGCTGTCCTCAAAATGTTCCACAGCCACATCTGTGGCAGAAGACAGCAGAGGCTGCAAAGGCAGGTATGGTCCAAGAATTGTATATCCAGCTAAACTGCTGCTCAAGTATAAAAACAATGGACAAGCATTTTTGAACATGTAAGAACTTAAAGAATTTGCTCCCATAAGCTCTTCTTGAAGGACTGGAAGATTAACTCCAGTGTCATGAGAGATAACCAGAGAACTTTAGTAGATGATCTGGTAAAAGCAAGGAATCTATTTACCAGTGGGATTAGGCCTAAAACAATACATGGATTATGGCTACAGAACCAGTTATGTAAATAACCAAAATATGGGAGCATAGTGAGATAGACTGTTTGTTAAATTCACTGATTTGCTCATCTTTTGTCATTTGGGGCATAACATACAATAGTCAACCTCATACTTGAGAGATTATCTGACAATCCACTGTGAGTAATGACAAAAACAACATGACTTTCTTCCCCAACCCTGACACTAGATGCCATGTTTTCCTAGTATCTGCCCTTGTATTTTTCCATAAATATACTCAACAGATTCATAATTAGATTCCAAAGCTAAATCCAGATCTGTGCTACGTGTAAGAGAGACACAGAAAGATTGACTTGACTGGCAAAGGTGTACCACAAGAGTGTGGACAACAGAGACAGGAGTCCAGTGTCAGTAATAGGAGAAGACGAAAAAGCGAGGAGACAGACATTGGTAAGTGTGGTAATACTTACCAGTGGCAAAGGGTACAATTCACAATGAAGAGCTGTGACTCTTGGTTCTAGAGACAAACGGGCATATCATTCACGAACCAAGAGCAACAGGAATGTGGCTATGATGGAGTAACTGGTACCAGACCAGTCCTCATGCTATAGACTACCATCAAACTGGACAGAAGATACCAAGCAACCTTGTGGACAGCAGGAGGGGAGGGGCAGCTGATGCGGTGAGCCTCACAAACACTCTGGCAGCAACCTGCCCAGGGACATGTCCCAGCCATGAAATCTAGGTGTGCACAGAGGCCACATGAAGCTGAAGAGGCAGAGACCAGAGTGTGGAGGCAGCTGGAGTGGCTAGATTTGTGGGGTGAGCCAGTAGCATGGAGGGAACTGGGGGAGGGACTGAAACCCGCATCTTGGTTCCCCATCAGTCCTTGTGTGAGAGCTAGGCTGTGCCTGCTCAGGACACCACATGAGGTTTCCCGGACAGGGACTACAATAGGGTGAGATGGAACAGATACAGGAGATCAGCTGTGACCCTGGGTCCAGCCGGCCCAAGCAAATATACCACCTGACAACCCAGCACTGGTTGGGACGCCACAGTGGTCTTGCTTCAGGAATAAGGGTCACATGTTCCGGTAGGGCCCACGCTGGAACAATGCTAGAGACGGAGCTCTCCGTGGCCTGAAGGAGAGGCAGAGTTCAGAAGGTGAATCCTACCACATCAGAGGAGCCTGGGAAGGACCCTGGGCTTTCCACGTATCTGCCCTGACAGAGCATAAAGCCAAACTGCCACGAGTTCAAGGTGAACTGCCAGTAACTGAACTACCTGCCTGCAAAAACAAAAGTAAATATCCTTCAGAGCAAAAGATTAGAGTTCGGAGTCTCCACCACGTATCACTTACAGTGTTGAGCACACAAACAGAAAAATTATTAGACATGCAAAGAAGCAGGAATATATGTCCCACAGTCAACTGGAAAAAAAAAAAAAAAAAGCGGTTAATAGAAACTGGCCCAGAATGGCACAGATGTTGAACATATCAGACAAAAACTTTAAAGCAGCTATTTAAGTATGTTCAAAAAAAATGAAAGAAAACGCATTCAAGTAATTATAAAGAACAATTTCCCTGATGAGTGAACAGACAGGAATTATTAGCAGAAAAATGGAGATTATAGAAAAGAACCAACTCAGAACAGCCAACATATTATGTTAAAGGAGAAGAACAAAGTCAGAGGCCTGACGCTACCTGACTTCAGGACTTACTATAAAGCTGTAGTGGTCAAGACAGTGTGGTACTGATGAAAGAAGGGACAGATCAAAGAAGCAGCACAGAGAGCCCAGAAACAGACCCACATAAACAGAGTCAAGTCATCCTGGACAAAGGAGCAAAAGAAACATAACGAAGGGAAAGATACTCTTTTTAACAAGCAGTGCAGGAAAAACTGGACATCCACGTGCAAAAATAGGAGTCCAGACAAAGACCTCACTCCTCTAATTCACAAAAAGTAACTTGAAATGAATCACAGACCTGAAAATAAAACACACTATTAAAATCATAAAAGATAACAAAGGACAAAAACCTAGATGACCTTGGGCTTGGCAATGACATTTTATTTTAGTTTTAGGTTTTTTTTTTTTTAAAGATTTTATTTATTTTTTGTGTGTGTGTGAGAGAGACAGCACATTACCTTTGAGCAGGAGCAGTGGGATGGGCAGAGGGAGAAGCAGACTCCTCACTGAGCAGGGAGCCTGATGCTGGACTCGATCCTAGGACTCCGGGATCATGACCTAAGGTGAAGTCAGGTGCTTAACCGACTGAGCCACTCAGGGGCCCAGCAATAACATTTTAGACACAATACCAAAGGCACGATCCATGAAAGAAAGAACTGATAAGCGAAGCTTCACTAAAATTATAATTTTCTGCTCTGTGAAAGATATTGGCAAGATAATGAAAAGACAAGCCACAGAACAGGAGAAAATGTTTGCAGAAGACACATCTGATAAAGGACTATTAACCCAAATGTACAAAGAACCCTTAAGATTCAACAATAAGAAAACAAACGACCTGACTAAAATATGGGCAAAAGACCTTAACACACACTTCTCCAAAGAAGATCAACACATGGCAGTAAGCACATGAAATGTGCTTCTGTCATACATTATCAGGGAAATGCACAATAGAACAACAACTAAGATAACACTGTACCTCAACTGTATTTCAGTAACAGTGACAAGGAAAAAAACCAGATACCACTAGACACTTGTTAGAATGGCCCAAGTCCAGAACACTGACAATACCAAATGCTCATGAGGATGTAGAGCTACAGGAACTCTCCTTCACTGCTGGTGGGAATGCAAAATGCTACAGCCACTTTGGAAGGCAGCTTGATGGTATCTTAACAAAACTAAACATACTCTCACCAGGTGATCCTAAACGGCATGCTTTGGTATTTACCCAAAGGAGCTAACAATTTATATCCATACAAAAACCTGTGGGGTGCCTGGATGGCTCAGTTAAGCTTCCAACCCTTGCTTTCAGCTCAGCTCATGATCTCAGGCTCATGAGATCGAGCCCCAGGTCAGTCTCTGTGCTGGGAGTGGAGCCTGCTTAAGAGTCTCTCTTCTCCCCCTCCCTCTGGTCCCCACCATGCCAATTACCAAACATCAGTGTCTACAGCAGCTTTACTCGTTACTGCTAAAACCTGGAAGCAACCAAGATGTCCTTTAATAGGTGAACAGGTAGATAAACTGTGATGCATCCAGACAATGGAATTTCAGTGCTAAAAAGAAATGAGCCGTCAAACTATAAAAGACACAGAGGACCTTTATATGTGTATTACTCACTGAAAGAGGCCAATCCAAAAAGGCAACAGACTGTATGATTCCAGCCTTATAATGTTCTGGAAAAGGCAAAACCAAACCACAAAGACAGCAAGAGAAATCAGTGGTTGTCAAGGGTCAGTGTGGGAGGAGGCATGACCAGGCAGAGCACAGAGGACTTTTAGGGCAGTGAAAACACGGTGTGTGATACTGTAATGGTGGATACACATCATTATACATTTGTCTAAACCCACAGAATGCACGCCACTAAAAGTGAACTTACTGTGAACTGTAGACTCTGGGTGATAATGTGTCAGTGGAGATCTGTCTGTTGTACCAGTTGTCCCACTTTGGTGTGCTGTCGATAATGGGGGAGGCCGTGCACGCACAGGGGTGAGGGGCAAGGGGCATGCGGGATATGTCTGTACCTTCCTCTCAATTTTGCTGTGAACCTAAAACTGTTCAGAAAAAAATAGTCTTTTATTTAAACAAAAGAAGAAGAGGGGCACCTGGGTGGCTTAGTTGCTTTAAGTTCTACCTTCAGCTCAGGTCATGATCCTGGAGTCCCAGGATTGAGCCCCGCATCAGGCTCCCTGCTCAGCAGAGAGCCTGCTTCTCCCTCTGCCCCTCATCCTGCTCGTGTCTGCTCTCCCTCCCTCTCCCTCTCTCTCTCTCTCCCTCTCTGTCTTACTCTCACAAATAAATAAATAAAATCTTAAAAAAAAAAAAAAAAAAGAACCACAATAGAAAATGGGGAATGGAACAGCTCAGTAACTGAAATGAAAAACTTGTGGGATAGGCTTAGTGGTAGATTGTAAATAATTTTGAAAAGTCAGTTAACTAGAAGACATATCAATAAACATTATTCAATCTGAAGAACAGAGAGAGGAACATGATTGAAGAAAACTGAACAGAGCCTCAGGGAGTATGGAATGATACCCAACTGTCTACTTTATGGGAGTTCCAGGAGAGTGAGACTACTGAAAACCACAGATGAACAAAACCTTGAAAGCCACCATGAAGGGAGAGGCATGGTGTGTTTAGGAATAATGATGAGATATAATGAATTATTCAAAACTATGGACACCAGATGACCTTGGAACAACACCCTTAAAGTGCATGAAGGAAAACAAAACCATTATCCCTAGATTGGTTTTTTTTAAAAAGAGGATGAAATAGGCTCTCTGCTCTTCCCCGTTCGACAGACAGCCGCATCTTCAGGTGCAGTGCCAGCTGCGTGCCTGAGACGTGATGGTGAAGGTTGGAGTGAACGGATTAGGCCATATTGGGCGCCTGGTCACCAGGGCTGCTTTTAACTCTGGTAAAGTGGATATTGTCACCATCAATGACCCTTTCATTGATCTCAACTACATGGTCTACATGTTCCAGTATGATTCTACCCACGGTAAATTCACGGCACAGTCAAGGCTGAGAACGGGAAGCTTGTCATCAATGGGAAGTCCATCTCCATCTGCCAGGAATGAGATCTCGCCAACATCAAATGGGGTGATGCTCGTGCTGAGTATGTTGTGGAGTCCAATGGGGTCTTCACCACCATGGAGAAGGCTGGGTCTCACTTGAAGGGTGGGGCCAAGAGGGTCATCATCTCCGCTCCTTCTGCTGACACCCCCATGTTCGTGATGGGTGTAAACCATGAGAAGTATGACAACTCCCTCAAGATTGTCAGCAATGCCTCCTGTACCACCAACTGCTTGGCTCCTCTGGCCAAGGTCATCCATGACAACTTCGGCATTGTGGAGGGACTCATGACCACCGTCCATGCCATCACTGCCACCCAGAAGACTGTGGACGGCCCCTCTGGGAAGCTGTGGTGTGACAGCTGAGGGGCTGCCCAGAACATCATCCCTGCTTCCACTGGTGCGGCCAAGGCTGTAGGCAAGGTCACCCCTGAGCTGAATGGGAAGCTCACTGGCATGGCCTTCTGTGTCCCCACCCCCAGCATGTCTGTCGTGGATCTGACCTGCCGCCTGGAGAAAGCTGCCAAATATGATGACATCAAGAAGGAGGTGAAGCAGGCATCAGAGGGCCCCCTCAAGGGCATCCTGGGGTACACTGAGGACCAGGTTGTCTCCTATGACTTCAACAGTGACACCCACTCCTCTACCTTCGATGCTGGAGCTGGCATTGATCTCAATGACCACTTTATCAAGCTCATTTCCTGGTATGACAATGAATTTGGTTACAGCAATCGGGTGGTGGACCTTATGGTCCACATGGCCTCCAAGGAGTAAGAGCCCCCTGGACCACCAGCCCCAGCCAGAGCAAGAGGAAGAGAGAGGCCCTCAGCTTCTGGGGAATCCCTGCCCCAACTTATCCCCCCAAACACTGAGAAACTCCTAACCTCCACTATTTCCATCCCAGATCCCCTGAAGAAGGGGAGGGGCTTGGGGAGCCCGACCTTGTCATGTACCATCAATAAAGTATACATACTGTACCCCCCCCACAAAAGAGGATGAAATAGATGGTCACAATTGACCCTTGTACAACACGCAGATTAGGGGTGCTGACTCCCCATGCAGCTGAAAACCCACTTATCACTTCTGACTCCCCCAAAACTACCAATAGCCTTCTGGTGACTGGAAGCCTTACTGATGACATGAAGTTAACATGTATTTAGTATGCTATATGTATTATATCCTGCATATTCTTGCAATAAGCCAGAGATAAGAAAACATTAATAAAATCTTAAGGAAGAGAAAACAAATTTATAGTACTATTCCTTGTTTATATAAAAAAAAAAAAACCTGGGGGTGCCTGGGTGGCCCAGTCGGTTACGCTCCTGGTTCTCGATTTCAGCTCAGGGCTTGCTCTCAGGTTTAATCACTGATAGTTTAACGTAAAGCCAATAACATTGAAAAGTTTATAAGGCATGCAGAAGTAAAAGGTATAACCGTGGCAGGAGAAAGGGTGGGAGGGTGGTAAATGGAATCCTTCTAGCATGGGGTATGACACACGTTGGGGGAGTGGCACAGCAGCACTGACTGAGTAGGGCTGGGTACATCGACAAAGGGTACTGTGAACCTGCAAGGAGCCGCTCAGAAGAAAATGGTAAGAGTGATAGCAAAGAAACCAAGAGAGGAAATAAAATGGAAAACCAAAAAATGAATATTTGATTAACACACAGGAAGGCAGGAAAGGAGTAAAAGAGGGTCAAAAACAGAAGTGACAACTGGAAAACCAGTATCAAGATGGCAGGCTTAAGGCCAGGCACATCACTAATTCCATTAAGTACAAACAGACTGAGTGTTCCAATCAGAAGGCAGAGATTATCAGGAAGGACTGAAAAGCAAGACAGCCAAAGATCCATTTTAAATATAAAGAGACGGACCTAGGTTGAAAATAAGGGAGACATGCCTCAAAAAGAGGAAACCTGAGGAAGTTGGTGCTGCTGCATTAGCTTCAGACTAAATCAACCCCAAGATAAAGAATGTGCTACACCAGAAACTAAGGTAACATTTGTTGGGTGTCAACTATACTTCCATTAAAAAAAAAAAAAAAATTAAATTACTATTTAAAAAAAAAAAAAAGACATGACAAGAGCTACAGAAGGATATTTCATGATGACCATTCAGCCGGATGTGGTCACCACCTTAATGCATGTAATGACAGCGCTTCAAAATTCATGAAGCAAAGCAGACAGAAAGGGGGAAATAGGCACATTCACGACCACACTCAAAGATCCAAAGACATCGCTCAGTAACTAGTGAAAAACTAGATGAAACAATCAGCAGGGATATGGTGGACGCTAAGGCTACCAACCACCTTGACCAAGGTCGTGCTGAGAATGCTCCGCCTAACAAATGCGTAACACCCGCGCTCACCAAGATGTAATGCAGTGTGTTCTGGGCCAAGCCTCAATAAATAGCTAAATGCTGACATTGTGCAGGTTCCTTCACTGACAGCAGAATGAAGCTAGATGAAAGATATCTACAAAATCAACAAATATTTGGAAATTAAGTAATTTACTTCTAAGGAACAACTGGATCAAAGAAGAAATCGTCAGGGACAATAGAAAGTATTTCAAACTGAACAAAAATGAAGACACAGAAATCAGAATTTGAGGGCCAGATCCCAAAGGCTGGTGAGTTGGCTGGGAGCTGGCTCCCCCACAGTCCAGTGGGGAGCCAGGACAAACCCGGAGAAGTACCTAGAACTGTGGGTACCATCAACGGGCAGATTCACAGAGTTGGAGGTCCCCACTAGATGTTCCGTAACAGGCAGCTCTCTGAGCCTCTGGAAGGAGTGCCTGAGGAATAAGAATGCCCGGGCAACGTTTACAGTACAAAAGAGCAGCAACAAGACCCAATTCATGTGCAAAGCCAACTCTTCCGAGAGAGATATCTAGCTCTGAAGACAAGCTGAAGGCAAAAGAATTTTTTTAAAGCTGTATTAATTATTTTTTAAAGCTATATATTTTCTAAAGCTATATTTTTTAAGCTATATTAAAGCTATAATACAGTAAGTATTATAATCAGAAGAAACCTGGCATGGATCACATTAAGAGTTGGCAAAACAGACTTTTAGGCAAAAATCCTTCTCAGGGATAACAAGAGTCACAAAGGTATAAAGGTTCAATTCCCCAGGAAGGTGACCATGCTAAACCCGGATGTTCCTAAGCCAGCTTCCAAAATGCAGAAGAACACACAGGATGCTAGAGAAGTTGCCAAGATGTGTCTTGGGGCCGGGGTCTCCCTGCCTCTTCCCAAGGCGCCTAGTCACATGGACGGTGTTGGACTGCACGGCCCCCACGGCTGCCTGAGCGCATGCAGGACGGCCATGCACCCAGCAACGAGAAGCACTTCCTTCCCACACACATGTGGAATACTTATGTCAACGGGACTGGCCTCCACATTTCAGAGAGCTGATATCATTCAGACCTTATTCTCCGACCACAACGGCATTGAGTTAGAAATCCAAAAATTAAAAAAAAAAAAAAAAAAAACTGGGGAGAAAGAAAAAAAATCAAACATTTGGAAACATAAAAACACTCGGATCAGCTCAGCAGTCAGAGAACAAACAAAAACTGGGTCCCCCCACACAATGAAGACAGTGACATCTCCCAACGTGGAATGCAGCTAGAGGGCTGCAGAGAGGCTGCGGCTGCCACTGGGGGTCGGCTGGCAGACAGAACAAGTGGGTTCCATACCCAGTTCAAGTCAGACCAACAGACCAAGCCCCAGAAAACACGGGAGGAAGAAAGGGAAATATCAGAACAGAAATGAAACAGAAAAGGATTTTTTTGGTCTTTTTTATTTTGTTGCTTTTTTTTCTTTTTCTTCTTTCAAACCATAAGAGACTCTTCATGATAGGAAAAAAGATTTTTAAAGATCAACAAAGGTAAGACTGATCAGGAATAAAAAATGGGACAGCTATATAAATACAGTAGAGTCTACATAGTCATTTCAAACAACTAAAAGAGGGGTAGTATTAAAAATATCTTAGGCGCCTGGGTGGCTCAGTTGGTTAAGCAACTGCCTTCAGCTCAAGTCATGATCCTGGAGTCCCAGAATCAAGTCCTGCATCGGGCTCCCAGCTCCACGGGGAGTCTGCTTCTCCCTCTGATCTTCTCCCCTCTCATGCTCTCTCTCACTGTCTCTCTCTCAAATAAATAAAATCTTAAAAAAAAAAAAAAAAAAAGAACATATCTTAAAGATTTTTATGCCCAGAGACACATTCTTAGAAAAAGGCAACTTACCACCCCCCCCCCCCGCCAAAAAATCCAGAAACCTGTATCAGTCCAAGAAGAAAATCAAGCCTTCCTTGCAGAGAAAACACCTGTCCCGGGAGAAAACAGCAACCCATGGCCACTCACAAAACAGACCCCCTACCAGCTTATCCAGAGGTCAGGAGAGGAGGGGATGCCTGCCTTGATTCTGGGACTCCCCATACCCCAACAGCAGAGAGGGGTAACAGGGGAGGGGGTGCAGGTTAGTTTACTGAGAGGCCGACTGATGGCCCCAAACAATTCCGAAGGAGCCCCGCCACATGGAAATCTACAGGCTAACAGTTTATTTTAAGACTATGTGGTTGTTTTGATATCGTAAAATAATGCAATTCATTTAAGTTAACTAATTTGAGAAGAAAAGCCCCAAGTCTGACAGCTCAATGCCTATTCACAATCCAGATTCTTTCTCCACTAGGAGCAGAAGGAGGATCTTCCACAATGAGACCCTTGCAAAACCTGACAGCAAACTTGCATGCCGTCCAAGCTGTAGTGTGTGGGTGGCTCACCACAGACCCCGCCTCCTCGTGGAATGGCCTGGGCTCCTGGTCAGCGCTATCAGCACTCAGGCAATCAGCACTCAGGCAGCCCCCCAGAGACCCGCCCAGTCACCTCCACGCCTGCCCCACATCTCATGGTCAGGGACTCCCCCTCTTACTCTTCCAGGGCTCTGGCCAGTACCTGGCCCACCAACTGGGGCACCATGATGTCCAGACCACCAAGTGGCACATGCTGGAGAAGGACTGCGGGAGCCAAGGCCACTGTGCATGGGTGAGAAGGCAAATCCTATGTGTGCCTGAACCCCTCTCCACTCACACGGACCAGAACACAGGGCTGGAAATGAGAACTGATGACCATCACCATCCCCCATCCTTTTCTCTTCTGTGGACTTTGCCTTAAGCCAGGAGTAGCCAGGGGACCCCTGGGCTCGGAGCCATGGACTCCCTGGAGCCCATGTGGGGCCCTGCTTGGGGGTCACCTCCTTCATATTCCATCAGGGAGTATTTTCCAGGGAGAAAAGGGCTGCTTTCAAGTCTGCTCTTGCTGACAATCACCAAGAACCAAAGGCAAGGGGAAGAGGAATTTGAATTTCCATAGACGCCCCGGAGCCGTGGTTCTCACACACTGGAAGCTGGGTCTAGGGCACAGAACATCTTCCACGCCATGTTACTACCTGGGAGGAGTGAAGATGCCTAGCACTGCCCACGGGGGCGGGAGTGACTCTGGTCCCGAAGCAAAGGCAGAAAGTAGGCTCCCCTGGCAGGAAAGAAGAGAAGCAGCAGCAGAAGCTTTGACGGCGACCTCAACCACGAGAGGCCAGTCCCTGTCCTGCGCTTGTATTCCCGAGGAAGACTCCCGAGGAGGGTCCAACAGGGTCCGTTCATGGTCACGGACGCCAGAGCCTTGCTTATTCTGCTGTGTTCCTGAGATGCCTATGGGGGGTTAAGTTGTGTCCACAGTTTGCTTGGTCTCAGGTCCACAGGTCCTGCCACTGACAATTTAGAGGGCGGGGACTGGGAGAAAGGGCAGCAGATGCACAACGGGACAAGGGGACGCCTGGCCAACCAGCCGTGGGTGCACCTCGGGGAAGCGTGGTTGGTCCGATTCCCAGTCCAGGCTGGCTGGGGTGGTTGGGGGGGAGTGGTTCAATATTACTTAAAGGCCTAAAAATACTGCTGGCCGTAAATCAGCCCCTGCTTCAAGGCCATGGGCCCTGCCCAAGTGTGGGAGGAAGGAGCAGGTCTGCACACCACCTGTGTCTGACGACAGCCAAGGCCCGATCCCCTGGAGGCTGGAGGAAAAGCCACCTCTGGAAGGCAAGTGAGTGGCCCAGCATTGTCATGTGCCCCCAAGGCCACAGTGTCCTGAGGAGGGTGGCCCAAGGCTCCCGGTCACTGCCACAGTCCCTGGCTACACCTATCCCGGATAAGGACCCTCTGGGAGGGATCCCTGGCCACTAGTGGCTCTCACAGCACATGACCTCAGGTGCCAGGAATGTGCATGCGGCGCGGCCGCCATCTGGTTCTCATTACCCACGCTCTGCTGCGGGAAACCTCATCTGCGTCTCCGCTCCCAGCGCCCGCCCGGGAGAGATTGATTTGGGCTCATTAGAGACTCCAGCAGCGGGTTGTGAGGTGAGGCCCATCTGTGCCCACGTGGCTCAAGGGCCAGGGAAGGCAGCTGCAGCAGAGAGCCAGCACGGTGCACCAAGGACCTCGGGGCGAGGATGCCCGTAGATGCCTGTGGGCACCGGCCCCTGACCTTCCTCCTCAGGGGCCTTGTGTCACAACCTGAAAACCTCCAGGGCCTCTGGAGCCAACTCGGAACCTGACATGCAGCCGTTCTCAGGGGCTGTGCTCGACGGGAGGGGCACTGTCCTCCTGCTTTGATGTGTGCTGCTGAGTGGGGCCCAGAGCCCCGAGTAACACCGTCACGTAACCACCACGTCTACCCCGCGGTGCCTGGTTCCCCTTCTGCTTTAACTTTCAAATTCATTAATAATCCTCTGTGCTTTAACTTTTCAGTTCATCAGTACAGTAAAAGTTCATCTCTGGACTGGAACGTGCCCCATAAATTTAAGTCTTAAGTTCCAGCAGCTGTTTCCCCAGCAAGCCGGCAGAGACCAGGCAGATCTGGGTCAGGTCGGCAGGAGGGGACCCTTCCTGGGGTCCTGGGGGTACTGCAGTCTGGGGTGGGGTTCTCAGGGAAGCACCCCGAGTCTTCAGCCTTTTGCAAGGTCAGGCTGATGAAATTCAAGCCACAGTGGGATGGAGCCCTGGACCCCACAGTGGGAAGGTTGGAGGCCCAGGCTTGTCCCCACCAGGCTCAAGGAACAGGAAGGAGGGGTGTAAGAGAGAACTCCAAGGCCTACCTGGCTGGGCTCGACACCCAGTGAGATGCCCTCCTCCTGAGGACAGGAAGACCCAGCACCAGCCTGGCTCTGCCCCAGTCTTAAAGATGACACCCATCACGACGACATTCACTCCCATTCCTGCTCAGGTCCATCATTCCAAGGGCTTGGGGCCTTTCTGCTGGGACAGAGGCATGAGAAGCTCTGCCCCACCATAGCCAGGCCTGGCCCCATGTGGAGGCCTGTCTAACCCTCCCTTCCCCCAGGGCCTCCATGGACTCTCTAAGACAAAAGAAGGACAGAAAGACAGACGGCTAGTTGCCTTTACTGTAAGTTGGCCATGTACTGGCACAAGCTGATCTGCTGGGGAAGAGCAGTGCTGAGGAAGCAGAAACATGCACCCGTCCCTTAATATCACACTGACCCCCTTTCTCTTCTCTTGCTGGGCTCTGGCCGGCCGCTCCCACCCTCAGGTTCCTGTTCTGATCCCACCCGGAGAGACACCAGGCAGCCTCACACCAGGACAGTGGGCAGTTCCTCCCTTCCACTGCTGGCCACTTGCTCTGGATCATTCTTTCTAGGATGCCAGTCCCAATTCCAGCTTCAACATGAAAGCGCCCTTCCCAGGTCTCCCTCTGCCTGAGCTCTGTCTGTCTCTGAGCCTCTTTGTCCTTCACCATTCCCTCTAGCACCCCGCTGCCTCGTTCCTTTTCAGCCTCTGTCTTCCCCAGGACTCCTCACCTGCCACATAAGACCCCTGCCCCAGCTATCCTGGCTCCATCCCTCCTTCGGGATGACCCGGTGGCAATGCCGCAACCCCCCTCCCCCGCCCAGGGTAGCACCCAGGATGCGTGACACCTGCTAGGCACTGCAGCACACCCTTAGTTTCCCTGGGGGACCGCCCTGCCCCTCTCCAACCCATGTCGTGCCTCAGGGGCTTGGTGGTGCCTGCCCAGATCTTCATCCTCTGGCTGTGAGGGTCCAGGCCAGGCGAGTGTGAGGTACAGCAGACTTGCCAGGCTAGCAGGCAAGGCTTTACCACCTGGTGAGGGGAGATGCCTTCTTCTCCCCCATAGCTCCTACACAGAGGGGCAGTCCTGTCCTCCAGCACTCCAGCGATGAGCGCCCAGGTAAGGCCAGGTGCCAAGCCTGCCGCTGCTTCTGCTGGCAGTCTCCCCAAGAGCCACACATTTTCCAACTGGGGCCCTGTTCCCCAACCAGACCTGGGTTTAGAGCGCTGCCCTTCCACGCAGCTTCCATGAGCTAGTCAAGTGGCCAAGTCTCCTCCTTCCAAGGCTTCCTGGCTAATAGGGACTCCTCAGCCACCCCAAGATGCCAGAGTGCACCAGGCCACCCTCTGGGGGCCAAGAGGCATCAAACCTCTCATCCCGTGACCTGTAGCCCCCCTGGGACCTGCCCTCGTGTGAGTCCTGTACAGGAGGCTCCCCAACCCCCAACTCTACCCCCAAGGTTCCAAACAGGGCTGAGGGTGCAGGCTGGGCCACTGCAGGCCGAGCACCAGCCACAGGCCCAGACCTGGCCCCCAAGTGCTCCACAAGCCATGTGGGAAGGGAAAGTCCACCAAGACTTCATGGGAAGGTTTTCAGCAACATCCCGCTCTGGCCTGAGGCCTCACACCCCTTCCTTGTCGTGGCAGGCAGAGAGGAACAGCTTCCCTGGTGTTGGCCTGCAGACTGCCCTGGGGGCGTGACTCAGTGGGTTTCTCCACACTGGGTTGGTTTGGGTTGATTAATCAGTTCCTTACCTACCGAATTCCTTGGAGTCTTTGCAAATGGACTTGCCTACCCCTGGACTCTACATGCCTTTTCTCTAGATGGACAAGACGTGACTGCTGTTAACCCGAGGTCTGAGAGAAACCCAAACCATGTGAACGGTTCACAAGCGCCCACGCCCCCTTCTTCCTGCGTCGGCCCCGCGGACAGGCTGGCCTGCACCCTGCCTCGCAGTGATTAATTAGCCAGGGATCTGCAACAACTCCTCTTCATGCCTAAATATTGTTTCAGCCTATCAGACTGTTAGTGCAAAGCAGGATAAATGACACCTCGGGTCTGGCGTACTGACCTGCAGGGCCTGCTGCTCATCCAGGCTCCAGACAGCCAGCGCCTTCTCCGCGGAGCCCGAGACGCCCCTGGCCTTCTGGGAGTCAAAGTCAAAGCCCATGACGGGCTCCGTGTGGCAGGCGACGCGGCTGCACACCTTCCGCTCAGAGACGTCCCACAGGGCCACCGATCCGTCCTCATAGCCGGCCAGGAGGAGTGGGCGGGGATTGGAATCAGCCTGTGGGGACAGCACAGCCGTCAGCTCCTGAAGAAGGCTCCAGTACATTCTGGGGGAGAAGGGGCTCTGGAGAGTGGCGGCCTCCCCCGCTGGGCCTTGGAGGTGGCCCAGCCAGGTACTGATTCCTCGTGTTCCTCACACGGCAGTAATAGTTTGGAGGCTCCATGTGTCCCCTTGAGAGCAGACACCAGTGGCACCAGGCTGGCACGGGCCAGCATTGGCGCTCTCTGAGGACGGAGACTGGAGGGCGCCGGGCCCAGGGTCGCCCGGCACGGCCCCCGCCTCACGCTGCCAGGCCGCTGCTGCTTGCCAGCCGGGACGGGTGCTGCAGCTTCCTCCTGCCTCCTTTCTGCAGGCTGAGACTTGTGGCCACCCCTTCGTGGGGCCGGTCACCTGTCTAGAACTGCCAGCCAAAGGAAATCACGAACTCCATCTCAATGAAAAATGAACTTTCTGTGCTTTGTCAACGTCACCGCGGAAGCCCCCCACCCCCCCAGGCCTGGTGAGTCGCCAGGGCGCTGACTGGTGTGAGCCGAGCTCTGCCGGCCCTGAGCTATTGTGATGAATGAGGACGCGGGTCAGAGGGCTCTGCACCCGGGACAGACGCCTCGTTTATCTCACCTCGGCAACCACTCCAGGGGAGCACCGCGGGACGCTGTGTCACCCCAGCACTGAAAGTGGCAGCCCTGTGCCTGGTGCCCAGGCTCCAGGACAGGGACCCAGGTTGCTTCTGGGGCAAAGCACACGCCTGCCAATGCCTTTTGCTCTTCACTGTCTCTGCATTTCCTGCTGAGCTGCCTGGGGTCAGCGTCACTCAAAATGTCAGAAATAACTGAGCACACCCTCTCCCCAGTGAATTTTCCAAGAGCCAGGAGCTCAGCTGAGCCTCCAGGAACTGTGGGCCTGGCCTCTGCATGCAGTGGTAAGAATGGGGTCCTGGCGGCAGAGGGGTTGGAGCTGCTCAGCCAGGCTGCTTACTGGGTCATCTGCAACTCCCAGAACAGTCAGTCCCCTGTTGGCGGCAAGGCCTGGCACCGAGCAGAGTACCTGGGCCTCAGGGGTCACGGGCTAATGGCGCCAGGGAGCCTCTCCTTCCCCACCTGCTGGAGCTCCCGTTATGAGCTGCGTGGGTGCTTCCACCCACCCCAAGGGGGCTCTAGGCCCCAACGCTGTACACATCACAGAGTGTCCAGAAAGAACCTTTGCTCTGCTAAGCAAGGTGACTGGGTTCAGCCAAAAGGCACCAGATCATGTGTCTACCAAGAGCACACTATATCCTCTACACCTGGAAGCAGGGCTCTCTCTGTGTATCAGAAGGGGAAACTGAGGCTTTAAGGTGTGATGTATGTCACTGGGGCCCTGCTTAGTGAAGGGAGCCAGAGGGAGCCTGATGCAGAGTGGCTCATTGATCAGAAGGAGATGGCAGCTAGTCTGGAGGATGTCTCCTGCACATCCACAGGAACGGCTCCGACATTTTTTTTCCTGATGATAATACGTGTTCATACATACAAAGAAAGGCTCTTAGCTTCACTTAGCCTGTGGCAGCCTGTGCCCCTCCTGAGGGCCTCTTATAGGCTGACTGCCCCCCACAGTGGGCCCGACTGAGCAAGCAGTTAGGAGAAGGGCCCCATGACCATGAACCCTTGACCATGAACCCTGTGTTTGTAGCCACCTGCTGATGCTGTCACGGAGGGGCCAAGGCTGGGAGCAGCCGAGCGTGATCCCTGCCTCCGTCTGGCCTCCCATGCGAACCCGTCAGGGTCAGTACGCTTTCTCTGCAGTTCTGTAATGGGGAAGAGCTCCACTTTGGTATCTTTCAAGTCACCTGACTGGAAACTATTTGTGCAGCACAAAATTATTTTTAAGGCTTTTCTCCAGACACGTATAGACTGCTTGAAGAAGCGATTAGGCCCTCTGCTTAGGTACCTTGTCTCAGGCCACTGTGCCTCTCCAGAAAGGGCCTTCCCCCATGAGCAACCACATCTGGACCCTGCTAGGAGGGTGAGAGCCAGATGAGAACAGCCCAGTGCTCTGTCTGTTGACCAGGAACTCACACCAACCCCCTAGGCCAGACCTGCCCGGTCCCACACAAGAGGTCAGCTCTGAGGAGCTCACCTGGGGCCCACTTGGGTCTGTTCCCTTCGGGGCAGTGGTCTGTCTTGTCGCCTGCTTTCCCATCCACCCTGCCTCTGCCCAGCCTCTCCTCCACCCTGCCGCCCCAGGGCGCTGCTCCTCTCAGTGCCAACACATTGGTTCTGGTCTGTCTCTGCAGCCCAAGTTTGTAGCATGCCCGTGTGGTCTCTGGGTTCTGAGCGTCTCGGCGCTTTCACGGGCTGTATGCCAGTCACCCACCTATCAGAATAGGAGCCAGACCAACCTGCAGGGGCTCGCCTCACTGTTGCTGAGGGTGACCAAGCTCTGAGCTCTAGCCCGGATGGCTGCTGCTCCCATCCATGCTGCAGGGCCCCTGCGGACCCCAGCTACAGGCTCCACAGGTAGAACAGCAGTCTCATGGCCTCAGGCCTTTGGGGACAGGCTGATCTCCATGGGGCGAGGACCTAAAGTTGCCAGAAGGACTTGCTTTGTGTCTTCTCCTGTCACTGGGCACCCTAACTGGGAGAGACCCCAGCAGGCAGGCCCCGCCTACAGCACCTGCTGGGATCAGTACTGTAGGGAGTTCCCAGCTCATTAGAGGGGACCCTAGGCCCAGGGTCTGAAAGCCTGTTCTCAGGGCTGCTGTGATCAGTATTCCTGAGCTTTAATATGATAATCAACCTAATTCAATGCAAATCGGCCCCTTTGAAGAACCAAACAAGAATCCGGGGTGCTTAGGTGGCTCAGTCTGTCTGCCTTCCCACTCAGGTCTTCATCCTAGAGTGCAGAGGTGGATCCTCTTGGTGTGGCGCTGGGCAGGGAATCTACTTTCTCTTTTCCCTCTGCCCCCCACTTGCATGCTCTCTCAAATAAAGTTTTTTAAAAATCTAAAAAAAAAAAAAAAAAGATACAGAACACCTGGGTGGCTCAGTCTGTTAAGTGTTTGCCTTCAGCTCAGGTCATGATCCCAGAACCCTGGGATGGAGCCCCACATCAGGCTCCCTGCTCAGCAAGGGGTCTGCTTCTCCCTCTGCCTCTGCCCTCCCCCTGTTGGTGTTCTCTCCCTCTCTTTCTAATAAATAAAATCTTTTTTAAAAAAAGATTAAAAAAGAAGAATACATCTGAATGTTTCAGTGAGAAATACCGTGTCAGGTCCCTCTGCCACACTCAGATTAATAAACTACAACCTGGACCTTCAGGTTTGGAGAGAAAAAAAGGACATTTCAAATTAATGTCAACTCTCTTTTAACAGAATGCTTTGCGTTGGATCTGTATCAACTAACAAAAACTCGATTTGTCCTTCTGTCAACTATATTAATTACCTTAACAAGTTTGTACATCCCGTTTCTATACATTTTTCTTCTGGAATTTTTACATGATTACGCAATGACGGTGTTTCCAGGGAAGCAGAGTGAGCGGGTGCAGCCCCAAGGCCCTGCCCGGAAGTGTGAGCACCACACCGCAGCCCTGGGCGTGCAGACCTCAGGCGGTTCCCGCCACAAACCTGCAGGTGCCAGGAGCACGGTCATCTTGTAGCCCCACCCCCACCCCTCTGCTCAGCTCCCTGTGGGCTTGTCTCTGAGCGGTGGAATCAGCTTATCGAAACAAATTCCAACTGGAATGTTCATGAAGAAACTGCACAGGGGGAAACCAATAGCAAGAAGGCACAGGTCCGTGGAGGGATGAAAAGCATGGGGCAAGGGCTCTGATGGGGTACCTGGCCCTGTGGGTCCTCTTGGCCCCATAGACATCCCCAAAGTGCCCAAGCCCATCTTGGGAGAAGTGTAAACAAGAAGCGCAGCACGAGGCAGGAATCACCTCCTCCCAATCTCAGGCAGGCTCAGGTAGCTCCTAGAAGGTGCTGGTGAACTGAACAGAGCTGGGAAAATGGCCTATAAGCCGTGCTCTCCAAGGCAGACACCGGTGAAAGACTTATCTACCGCAGTCTCTGTCACAGCAAAAATGCTGCCTGGCATTCTTACCAGGTGAACACACCAGATCATCAGCTCTGTTGCCCCAAACAGCAGCAGCCCTGAGAAGCAGAACAGGAGTGCACTTTGAGCCTGTGCTGTTCCCTGTGGCCAGGAGGAGGCTGTGCCCTGTGGAGGGATGGGACTTCTAGTAGAGGCAAGTGGGCGGGCTCAGGAGGATCCCTCCCAAGACCTCACTCTTGGCCTTGGAGCCAAAACCCATGCTGCCAGGACTCTGGAGTGTGACCCAATCCCTGGTCCCAGGCTTCAGCTGCCAGCCTCAGGAGATGTCTTCTGACCCTCTCTAAGCAGAAAGAATAGACAAGAAAGAAGGAAATGGCTGTAAATCAGAAATGCCAAGTGTGGCCACAGGGAAAGTCAGCATGTTAAGCCCACTCCTGCCTTGGAGGCAAAGAAGTCACAGAAGGTAATCCCCAGCCAAGCAGGGGCCGGGCGGGCTTGCAGGGTTAGTCAGCACTTCCCTCCTAGCCCTGTGCAGGGCTGCACGTGGGCGTGCGAAGAGGAGTGGAGTTCGTGGCCCTCTGCAAGAGGGGGCTGCTCCTCTGACCCAACTGTCCCTCCTCACTGCCCAGGCCGGTGCAGGGGGTGGGGTGGCACCTTGCAGAGGACAGCATAAGCCAGGCCCGCCCCCGGGCAATTTGTAGGACAAGCGGCAGCGGCAGGGGGGCAGCAGGAGGCCCTGGGGAGGGACACTGAGGCTGCAGAAGGCAGCGTGCATACAGGCTCCCAGGGGGCTCGTGGTTGACGATAAACTAAATCCTGAATGGGGCATGATTCACGGCCTGGAAGGCGTGACTGGCAGGGCGTGGTTGGCGTGCGCTGGGCCTTACCTGCCACAGCTCCAGGCACATGGGCATGCCTGGCTTGGCATCTGCCTCCGGCTTCAGGGTGCACACTGACGTCTTGGATGGCATCTCCAGAATCTGAACCTGACGGTAAGAAAACAAGTTGATTTGGGCGGGCGCCAAGTCGAGCCTGTGCTATACAAACAAGAGACTTTTAAGGCGATTAACCAAGGCTGCTGCGAGTTTCTGTCTGCTCCCCAGAGGAACCTGGGAGCCGAGCCTTCTAATTAGGCCACATAGGCTCGTGGGTTCAGGCGCTGCCGGGTGTTGTGAAACTCACACATCATTCCTGAGTGACCAGCATGTCCCTCTCACCAGCATCACCACCTCTGGCCTTTCCTGATTTTACCTCTTCACTGAATAGGGGGCTTGCTGGGCACTGACTCAGTTTACCCATCCTCCCGATCTCTGCCTCATTCTCTTTCCTGATGTGGGCTTTCATGTGAACAACTCTGAACTATCTCAGGTGCATCAAATGGTTTACAGAAGTGCACATGGGGGCGGGCATCATGGTGGCTCAGTCGGTTATATAAGCATCTGCCTTCAGCTCAGGTCATGATTCCAGGGTCCTAAGATCAAGTCCCACATCCTGATCCCTGCTCAGCAGGAAGCCTGCTTCTCCCTCTCCCTCTGCCTGCCACTCCCCTTGATGTGCTCTTTCTCTCACTGACAAATGAATGAATAATCTTAAAAAAAAAAAGAAAAGAAAATGCACAAGGGACCACTGGGGATCACCAGCAAGTCTAGGAAATGAACATGGTATGCACCAAAGGGAACTGTGTTTGGGGCCTGGCTGGTCCTGACACCCCGCACCTCTATACTGGGTATCACAGTGGTGTTTTGTGTCACCTGAATGCAGGGGCAGGCCCTCCTGCTTCCGGGATGGAAGATGTGCCTTTCTGGTCCACACAACCAGGTCACATTCAGGCCTGTCCATCTGAGCTGGGCCAAGCTCTGCCCCACACCATCTGCAGGGGATAGCTGCAGCCACAAGGAACAGGCTTGGGCACTAGAGCACTGCCCTCCCTAGAAACTGTTCCCCCAGCCATTTGCATCCCTACTGTCTCATCTCCAGCAAGCAGGGACAAGGGCGCCCCCTCCTGTGGTGCTTGGAGGTAGAGGGGATTCCATGTGAAGCAAGTCTGCCACTCCATGATGGAGAGGCTCGAAGAGCCCTCGGGCCAGCTTGATGCCAATGAGAGGGGCTGTGCTGACAGCGTGCAGCCACTATGAAGCCACATCGTCCCTCGCCAACAAGAGGACATCTTCTGGTTTGCAGATAAAGAGTCTGGGGCAGGGCTGGGGGGTGTTGAAGGGACAGCTTGGCCTGATGTCTCAGTCACCCAGTGAACTGGAGGCAGGTGGGTGTGAGCTGGGCTGCTCTCACTAACCCACAGGGGAGAACCAGCCCAAGGCCTGAGATTAAGTCCTGAGTCTTCTCACGATCTGCTACCTGCACGCTGGGTCTGTTCGAAGGCACGCTGCAGGCAGGGTAGAAAGCCAGTGGCATGGTGGCCCAGGCCTCCCAGCTGCAGGCCTGCATGGGGGCGGCACACCCACAAGCTGAGGCTGTGGGGACCTTCTGGTCAGGGCTCTTACCAGAGGCCCACACAGTGTCTTCAGGGAGGGGCTCGCTGCAGAGTACGAACACGTCCCCACAGAGAGGCACACACCTACGTATGCACACGCATACAGGCTCCCCCAGCGTCTGCGGGGCCTGCAGATCAGTGTCCATACCAGCCCCCGCAGCCCTCACTGCCCACGAAGGAGACAGAAAAGACCCTCAGTGATGTGAGCGGTTGTTACTGTCATCAAATAAGAGGCTGCTAGAAGGAGCCCCTGGAACAGCAAAGATGCTCAAGGAGGAGCTCTAGCAAAATAAAAAGACATACAAGAAAAGTCACATGGCAACCAAGACACAGCGGAACCTAAGGATGTCCCAGAAGTCGGTGAAAACCCAGGAGAAGCGGAGTGGGCTTTCGGAGCCTCTGTGTCCTTGGCAGTGAGTACCAGCGACTCAATTTCAGGCTTACCGTTTTGAGAATCGGCTGTAGACACTGTGGGAAGCCTGTGGGCCCCAGCCAGGGCGCGCTCACCGAGGAGGCCAGATGCTCCACAGAACAGAGAAAGAACTGCTCCTCTGGGTCGGGACACCTGGGCACCCAGCCCTGTGCACATGCAAAGCAGCAAAGCTGCTAGCAGTGTGAGGGCACAGGGAGAGGGAAAAACAAGCTCCCTGCTGAGCATGGAGCCTCCTTAAGATTCTCTCTCTCAGAGCCAGTTAAGCATCTGCCTTTAGCTCAGGTCATCATCCTAGGGTCCTGAGATCAAGTTCAACATCGGGCTCCCTGTTCAGATGAGAGCCTGCTTCTCCTTCTCCCTCTGCCTGCTGCTCTCCTTGCTTGTGTGGTCTTTCTATCAGTGAATAAATAAAATACTTTAAAAAAGTTTAAAGAAATATGGGTGCCTGTGGGGTACCTGGGTGACTCAGTGGGTTAGGCCGCTGCCTTTGGCTCAAGTCATGATCTCAGGGTCCTGGGATCGAGCCCTGCATCGGGCTCTCTGTTCATCGGGGAGCCTGCTTCCTCCTCTCTCTCTGACTGCCTCTCTGCCTACTTGTGATCTCTGTCAAATAAATGAATAAAAATCTTAAAAAAAAAAAAAAGAAAGAAAGAAATATGGGTGCCTGGGTGGCTCAGTTTGTTAAGCGTCTGCCTTTGGCTTGGATCATGATCTCAGGGTCCTGGGAGATCATGGACCTCCCTTCTCAGTGGACAGCCTGCTTCTCTCTCTCCCTCTGCCTCTGCCCATGACTCATGTTCTCTCTCTCAAATAAATAAATAAAATTCTTTAAAAATTTAAATAAAAAAATAAAAAGATTCTCTCTCTTTCTTTCCCTCTGCCCCTCTGCCCACTAAAAAAAAAAAAAAATTTTTTTTTAAAGTATATTTTTTAAAAAGATATTGACTGGGTAGTTGGGACCTGGGGGGAGAAGCCACCCTGATTGCTTGCATGTGCTCATGGAGAGACGGACGCCAGAAGAAACAGAAGTCCCTGGACACACAGTCTGCATGGGCCCACACCCTGGATGGCCTGGTACAAGGGCACACAGGTATGGTGAGGGATGGCCTCTCCCAATCTGTGGGCCAAGGAAGATCCCTCTGGTGGCAGTGAGGAGGGGTGTGAAGGCAAAGGACTCAGGTAGGGGTGAGTCACCCTGCAAGTCAGCTCGGGGAGTAGAGGGGGAAAACCAGGACAGCCCCGAAGCCTGAGCAAGACACTATGGGAGGAAGAGTGAGTGGCAGTACCCACAGCCACATCCTAGGTGTAGGAGAGCAAGGAGCCCAGGGCTCAAGGACCAGGGCAAGCCCAGAGGCCGCTGTGAGCCCAACAAAGAGCTCTGGGCTCTGGGCTCTGGCAAGGGCCTGGACGCCTGCGCTTGGAGCCTCCTCCAGATACCAGTGTACTTTCCATCTGGCATTCGACTGCAACCTTAGTTTCCAGAAGGTAAAATGTTTGGTTTGGGCAAGCGTGGCCACCCAGACGGCCGAGCAGGGTGGGAGCATGTCCTCCCTGGGCATTGTCTGGGCATAGGCCAGCAATGCCTTTCCAAGCAGATTCCATCCAGGCAGATTCCAGGTGGGAACATGGAAAACAACCATTTTCCCAGGAAATCTGAGGTCCTTGGACTGGCTGCTCCTAAAAACCACAGGTGCCACCTGCACTGGCAACTAAGGAGCCAGCAAGTCAGTTAAAAACATGGAGCAGCACATGCCGGGTGTCAGGGGCCACACCCCAGGGGTGGGATGCGCAGCCAGGAAGGCCCAGGAAGGCCCAGAGAGGCTGAGAAGCAAAGGGCAGCACGGGGCACCCCCACCTCAGTGGGGAGGGTTGGGCTCTACGGCGTACAGCGCCGGAGCGAGGCTTGGCGCTGCCTGGCCCCGGCTGTCCGGGAGGAAGCACACCCCTCTCTTTTCACATTCATAAAACTTTTAACAGGTTTTTGGCAAATTGGCAAGAAAAGTGTATGTAGCTCCTAATTGGCGATTTAAACGCAATCATGAACAAATAAATGCCTGTTCCATTCTCATTATTTATGAACTGAATCTGCTTTAAGACAAACGAGTCTTCTTGGGTAGGGGCCAAACCTCGCTGCTGTGGGCATGGGGCCCCATGTCCTTGCCCAGCGCCGCCTGCCGCACAGCCCCTTGGGGCCGGCAGGGAACACAGGGAGACATGGCCGTGGGCGGCAGACAGGAGGCTCCCTCTCCCTGGATGTGTGTACCCCCAGGCCCTCCCTGCCCCGGGATCAGAGCCTATGGCACCCCACACTCGACCCAGACCCTGAGCGCCTATGCCCCCAACACTCAACAGGCCTGTCCGATTGCTGCTCCTGGGTTTCTTCTTCAATTTCCCTTCAGCTCCCCAAGTGCTGGCCCCTCCAGCCACACCCTCATCCTCCACCTTACCCTCCACCCTCGCTTTCCACCACCTGTTCCCCTTGGCGGACTCTACCTCTTCTGCCTCTGGGGGTGTGGACACACTGCCCAGCCTGACCAGATCTCCATCACCAACCACTGCTGGCCACTCTGGCCTGAGCTTCATCTGACAGTCACCTCCGAGGCTCCATCACGCCCACCTGGAGCCCGGTTCTCTGAGTTCCCTCTCACCTGCACCCTCTGTTCTGCACTTACTGCCCCAGTGCCAGCCTCCCCCAACCCTCAGCATTCCAGGTCTGATCAAGGCCTCTCATGCCAGAACTCAGTTCAGCAACCCAAAAGGCTGCCCCTGATGCTCAGACTACCAGAAGGCCATGATTTCTCTCCCACCATCTCCTGCTGGCCTGCCCGAGACTCCCCACCATGCATGCCTGTTCCTAAGTCCTCTGAGGACCTCTCCAGGCAGTCTCTGCCCCTGCACTCCTGATGGTCTCGAGCCCCATGCTGTGCAGTACTGGGTACTGGGGCAGCAGCCAGACCAAGGCCCCTGGAGTTGCAGTCTGGCACCCCATGGGGCTCCTGTGGCAGGCACAGCGTTCCTCTAATAGGCATTCAGGATGGGGAACCAAGTGCAAGCAGCTTGTGAAGCCAGGTACCAGGCAGGCTGGCACTCACCTCGTCACTACCTCTCCCCGGCATAGCCAGCATCCAGCGCTCCTGAGTCCCAGCGAGGACAGAGCTCCTGCAGAAGCCCATGCTCTCCAGGGCCACAGAGTCCACGACGGCGTTCCTGCCCTCTGCCAGGTCCCACAGGTGCAGTTTCAGGTCCCGGCCCTGACTGCCAAACCAAGAGGAGAAAGGCCATGAGCCTCCAAGATGAGCAAACCAGGTATCCTACCTGGACCAAATGCCAGCATGCTGGGGCCAGCCTGATGCTGACGAAAGGCAGGGGACACCTTCCAGAGAGGGGCCCAGATGGTATGCATTACCTGGCTGGGGGCACCTCAGCCAAGGAAGGGCTTTGTATCCAAGATGCCTGAGGCCTGACACCTTCATGGGCCATCCCACAGGAGCACCATCAACCATGTGCCAGTGAGGTTTGCAACACATGCCCCATGACCAGCCTCCCCGGCTCTTCCTGCCATTCCCCATGCTGCCAAAATGTGAGCTCACCCTCCTCCCTCCCTCTGTGAATTAACTGTGATGGCCCAGCAATCACACCCTCACAAGTTTTCCCAAGTGAATTTAAGCCCTGTATTCACACAAAAGTCTGTACACAAACAGCAGCTCTGTTCCTAACTGCCCAAACTCGATGCAACTCTTCAGTACGAGGCTGGGGAACCAACCATGTGCCTCCACACCACAGAATTCCACTCAGTGACAGACAGGGACAAACTGTGACATGTGCTACAACCCGCAGGAATATCGGATGCCTTCTGCTATGAGCCAAAAGGCCAGAGCCAAAAAGCCACCTATGGCATGATTCCCCTGCTGGGACGTTTCCCAGACAGCATGACGGCAAGTGGGGGACTGGGGCTCCCGTCTACAGGGGGCAGCACAGAGGCTATGCAGGGTGCTGACAGCCCTATGTGGCCCTGGGGGGTGGGCACTGCTGTGATGGTGGCCATCGTCAAGCCCACAGAACAATCCACAAAGAGCAAACGTTATTGTGTATAAGTTAAGAAAACAATCAGGGTGTTGGGCTCCCAAGATGGACTGCAGACTGTGACAAATATCTTGCACACTGCACCCAGGAGGAGGGCAGATAGCCGATCTGCAGAGTTCTGGAAAAGTGTGTTCACTCAAGTTAAAAGCAAATACTTTTACAGAGACATCAAACAGGAATGGGGCCTTCCCAGCCACTGGCAGGGGACTCCCACACCCACCACCTCCTCCATTTACGAGACGCTATCCTACAGGAAGAATGGGTGTTCCCCTCTCCTTCTGTTCTCTCTGTTTCCATCAGCTTGGATTTGCGTGTTCCTGTATTACTCAGTGGGCTGTCATCTACACTTCCCATTATTTATTTTTGTGCTCAAACCATCCCAGATTGGGCAGCGGGACCCCCTTTGAGCTGGCTCAGAGTCCTTCTGACACGTGTCCATCAGCAAGATATTCCAGATCCCGAATCATTTCTCTAAGGAATCCTTGTTCCTTCCAGTGCAGAGAGATATTTGCAAACCAAGGTCTGGGCTCTGGTGTGGTTACTGTTGTGAGGTGCCGCTGCCACCAGGCCCTCTCAGTAGAGCCAGGAAATTCACACACACTCACACACACACCCACCTCTCTCTAATACATGCAAACACTCACACGTGCAAACACACCTCACATACCCCCTCACCCACACACGCAAACACACACACAAACACACCTCACACACACATGCAAACACATCTCACACACATCCCTCACCCACACATGCATACACACCTCAGATACAAACACAGCTTACCCACACATGCAAACACACCTCAAACACACATGCCTTACCCACACATGCAAACATACCTCACACACACAATCACACACAAACATACCTCAAATACACACAAGCACACCACACATTCACACTCACAGACATACTTCACACACACACCTCACTCACACATGGAAACATAGCTCATACATACACACCCCTCTCACACACACAGGCAAACACACTCACATACACAAGTATTTCTGCACCTATCTTTGGGTATATACTTTCAAAACCTCACAAGTTCATGCTGATGCCCCAAGGCTTCTTCCTCCCCTTCCTCCTCCTCAGGTGTGTGACTCCATTCTCTGACTGGGAGAGAGCTGCCTCCCATTTTCCTCAAGATATTCACTGCCACGCTCCACTGACAAACTTGCTTGCATGATACAGCCAATCTCCCAAATTCCCCAGCTACCTCTGAGACCTTGCCCCCATCACCCTGGTTCTCTGCCCACTGGGCACGCTGCTCCCACACCTCTGCCTCGAAGCCACCCTGTGCCATCCACTTCCTCAGCTGCCCGTGTCCCTGAACTTGGAGGGGAAATGAGGAAAGGGAGGATGGAACCGCTGGCTATCCATACAGAAACAAAGAACGCACACCTCACCAACAGCCAATTCCAGCTGCAGTGTGGGCCAAAAAGGAACAGGAGGGAAGCTCCTGAGAGATCAGGTCTTCATGACCTGTTGCTGGGACTCCTTCACATGACACAGAAGCACCAGCCATAAGGGAAAGATGGCAGCTCTGACCCTGTTTAAATGGCTAACTTCCACTCATTGACACATCATAGAGGGAGAACTGTAAGTCACTTTGTGGGAACAGCACCTGATGATATAAATATCAGCCACATCTAGAATATAAAAAAACCTCCTGTAACTCAATGAGAACAAGGTAGTCAGTCTGCTAGAGAAATGCGGATTGAAGGGAGACTCTATCCCAGTAGCTAACGACTGCAGAAGAGGGCTGGCTCATTAAGTGGTCAGGAAAATGCAAATGAGGCTGTACCCAGAAAGCAGCACAGGGGTGGGGGCACTTGCACTGGGGGCAGCCTGGCACCTTCTGAGCCGCCCAGTACATGCACACCCTGTGGCCGATGCCCCACCTCTGGGTCCAGGTTCCAATTTGCAGACACGCATGCACCGGGTGCCCGGAGACCCAGACTGGGGTCTTAATCCTTAAGCTTCTCAGCCCCAAGTGGATGATCCAGATCTCCACTGACAGTAGAATGAGCATTCACACATATCCAGTGGAACACCGCACAGGAAAATCCCACACAGAGCCCTACAGCTACATGCACCCACCGTGGAGCTCACAAAGTAGAGCTGAGCGGAAGCAGTCCCATACAAAGGAAGCTGTTCTGCATGGTGCCATTTTTGTAAGTAAGAAAAAAAAACCAGACCTAACAAGTCTATGGTTTTTGGACATGCTTGTTCCAAATGGTAAGGCAAGAATGAGGGCAAGGGGGCTGCCTCCTGAGGACGAGAACGGAGCCAGCGTCAGGGCTCTGCCTCTGACTTCAGTGGTTACCCAGGTGTCCACTCCGTGATAGTACAACAGTCTGCAAACTTGTTCTGTGCACTCTTCTGCAAGGGTGCTACAGTAGCCATAGAAGAGGGAGGAAACACACCCACCCAGGTGGCTGTCACTGGGCAGGTGTGCCCTCAGGCCCCCAGCTTTCTGTCTTCCAGCCTCCCCTTGACATGAAAGCGTACCTTCCTTTCTCAAGAGCCACTTTGGAGATACTTGGCTTCCAAACACAGCTGGGCGCCCGGCCTCTAGTGCAACGTAAACGCACCTGGGCATTCCAAGAACGTGCATGGGCCCCTGCCCGCCTGGAGCACGGCTACTGCTCCAGACCCATGGCCCCTGCCTGCCTGGAGCACGGCTACTGCTGTGCTGTCCAGCTTGGAAAGGGGAAGGATCGACCGTCCAACATTCACTCACAGGCTGCCCTTGCCGCTTGCCTCCCCACACAACGTCAAGCCAGCTTTCTTTCTTTTTTTTAAGATTTTATTTATTTATTTGACAGAGAGAAAGAGATCACAAGTAGGCAGAGGCAGGCAAAGAGAGAAGGGGAAGCAGGCTCCCTGCAGAGCAGAGAGCCCGACTTGGGGCTCGATCCCAGGACCCTGAGATCATGACCTGAACCGAAGGCAGAGGCTTTAACCCACTGAGCCACCCAGGTGCCCCTCAGGCCAGCTTTCTGAGGGTCGGACCCCAGGGCTGGGCGTTTCCTGAGAACAGCCCAAGGCATCCAGGCCCTGGAGGAGCAGGAGGAGCAGGAGGCGCCAAGGGTCCTAAGGCCTTGGCTGAAAACACAGGAGGAATGTTTACAAACAGCAGCATCCAGCACAAGTGCTTTAGTGTGGTATTTGGATGCAGTGTCTATTCTAAGCATCAGGGAAAGTCCACAACCATACGGAGGGCCTGTCACACCAACCGGGGGAGAAGAGGACCAGCGTGTGGCTCTGCAGGCACACGCGTCCAAGGCCACCAGCCTCCTGGATACCTCTGGTTCTTCAATCACCTGCAAGCCAGCTTCAGGGGCGTAGCAGTAGCATGTCTGGCACAAAAGTGCTTTGCAAAACGGTGTGTCCCTGACAGGCCTTGTCTTCTGGGGACTGGGAACCGTGGTGCCTAGATGCCCAGGACCCGAGTCCCCGGCAGGAAGGCAGACCTGCCCTGGAGGGCATTCAGGACAGTTTCACTTAAACTTAGACATAAGCTCATTCTCTCCCCCACCAGCCCCTTCCTGCTACCTCCTGGCCCACCTCTCACCTGGAGTCTCCAGCCTGGCACCTCTTCAAGGCCGTGGCGGCAGTGCCAGAACATGGCCCCTCTGGGCTCTGCGGCCCGGTCTCCAGCTGCTCACAGCTGGGCCCACCACACAGCTTCCTCTGTCAGGAGTGCCACATGCCCACTCTGCTCTCCTTGTCACCGGTCAGCCCAAATGCCATGGACCTGGGCGCCCCTGTGGCACTCCCAGTGCCCAGAGAGGGTGGCTGCTCTCAGGGTTTGGAGCACAACCCCAATCAGTGGGCGGGCTTTAGACACAAGTTCTGCACCACTGCGTGGAAAGGGGACCATTTGTCAGAGGTGTGGTGACACCAGATCCCTGGGGTCCACAGGAGGGAAGCTGAGGCTCCTCTAAGAAGAACCCTGGAGCTCAACCATGAACCCCTAGCTCTTGCCACTGGAGACCCCTGGCAGACCAGGGAGGTCTCTGCTCAGGCCACTATAGAGTTGTTTTTTTGTTTTTTGTTTTTTAAGATTTTATTTATTTATTTGACAGAGAGAGATCACAAGTAGGCAGAGAAGCAGGCAGAGAGAGAGAGGAGGAAGCAGGCTCCCCGCTGAGCAGGGAGCCCGATGCAGGACTTGATCCCAGGACCCTGAGATCATGACCTGAGCCAAAGGCAGCGGCTTAACCCACTGAGCCTCCCAGGTGCCCCTACAGAGTTGTTCTGTACGTCCATCAGGCTCGTCTCAGTAGGCACCTGCCTGGACAGAGCAGTGGTCACAAAGACCAGCGACGGGCACCCAGTGGACCTGGACACTGCCTCCGGATGGGCCAAGGACAGAGATCACACTGCTCTGCCATGGGGAGGGGCTGCCCTGGCAGCTGGGGGAGACACTGAGAGCCTCCATGGCAAGTTCATGGCCCCTACTGAGGGCCACAGCTTGACTCCTTTGGGACTGTACTCGCTGCCATTAAGACCCACCTGAGCAGCTGGTGCCCTTGGGGCAGTGTCTGCAGCCAGGTCACACACTGGCCCCCGTGGCCATCCAGGGTTGCAACTGCCCTCCGCGTCTGCAGGCTCCAGATGTGCACCAGCCCACTCAGGGACCTGTTGTGACAAGCGCAAAAGCACAGGCTCAGGGAGAGGGATCGGAGGACAGTCCCAGCATGCTCTGCAGGGCTGGCGGAGAAACCACCCAGCTGGTGGACCAGGCATTTCAGTCGGAACTTTCAGTTTAGAGGACGGCTGGACGTGTAAACTAAGGGTAAAAGTGGCACAGTGGTCCTTTACTAGGGATGGCAGGCAGAGAGCCCTCAGGAGCCTCAGAGGGCACCCGCGGCAGAGTCCACTCCTCTGGAGAGGCATAGGGAGCCTGTCACTGAGCTCCCCAAATGAGCCCTTGGCTCACTGGTAGCCCACTGCCCCTAAATTCACCATGGGCTAACCCCTGGGGTTGGGTTGGGGCCGCAGCTACTCACCCTGAGAGGAGGAGTGGGCATCCCTGTCCTTGGGCTCCTCCGAAGAAATGCAGCGCATGCACCGCCGACTGAGTACCACGGAGGACAAACTGGGGGTCGGGCGGTGGGAGTGGGGAGGCTGCCATACTGGCTGGGGGTGCAGGCACCTGGGGACCAAGGAAAGGCATAAGTGAACCACCTGTCATCCTTCAGGAAGGCAGTAGGAGCCTCCCTGGATGCTGCCCAGCCCCTTCAGCCTGTCTTCCCTCCCACCTATTGGCCTCTACACCCAAATGGCATCACTGTGGCCCTAACCTGCACCATCTCTGGGGGGGCACAGTGGCGCCCGCACCCTTCTGAGGTCCCTCTCACCCTCAGCACCCCGCATAGAGCCTGCCTCTGGCCTCCAAGGCCTGCTGTTCACCCACCCTATACCCTCTGACTCCCTGAATCCCACTGGCCACAGTAGCGGAAGGAGTGACTCCTCCACCCTCAGGCTGGCTTCTCCACTCCTGGGCTGTGCACACACCTGGAGGTATCTGTCCTGCCTCTGAGCCTGGCTGAGTACTGCAAATCAGCCTCCCTCCTCCCTTATGAGGCCCCTCTCCTCTCCTCCCTACAGTGGAGCAATGACATGGCTGGACATGCTGTTCACTCTGGCTCCACAGCAAGCTCAGGGAACAGGGGCCACACTGGCCTGCTCCCCCGAGACCACAGGCCTGACCACCGGCATCAGGTGCACAGCAGCTCCTCAGCATGTGCATACTGAAGGGATGAACCGAGGGACAGACAACAAGTATGTGGGAGCCCTGGAGGAGCGAGCAGGACCCAAAGATAGAGAGGAATCTCTCTTACATGTGCCGCAGACCCTGCCTGCTGGGTCCTGAGGGCCTATACGTCCACCCTCAGGGAAAGCAGCACCATTCACTGCTGGAGAAAAGAAGGCAGGGAATGGTCTGGTGAGCTACCCCAGGCCCCTCAGATTCAGGCCTGAAGTCTGCACGCTGCCACCAAGAGGCAGAGTGGCCAGTGCACTGGTGTGTGGGGAAGGGGTAGGGACTGAGTTACCATGTCACTCCCCAGGAGGACTGATATGACAGATAAGTGACCCTTCCTCAAATCACTGGTCCCATGGGGCCCACCCTCCTGAAAGAAGCCTCCCAGGGTCACCACTGAGCCCACCCCAGCAATGGTGCAGGAGGCGTTGCCAGACCAGAAGTGACCTGCTCTAATGATCAAGGGGCACATCTGTCAACCTGCAGGTCTCGGGCCAGGCTGAGGGTACAGAGGGAAAGGCCAGGAGCAGACTCCTGGGAGGCTATAGCAACTTCATCAGGGGGCCTCTCCTGCTGGGATCTGAAACGCTTTCCCACCTGTCCCTCTCCAGCCTGGACACAGACCAGGGAGGAGGCTACGTGGCCACTGAGGGAGCCACAGCCACCAGGGGAACTGGGCAGGGCAAAGAACAGGAGCAGAGAAGATAGCATTCCTCCAGGAGGGAGCCTTTGCCAATGCCAGAGGCTGGAGGGGGTTCCAGGCCAAAGACAGAGGCTCACGTGGGATGGGGGCTGAGCCAGAGGACAAGCAAACACGCAGTCGCAGAGGAAGGAGGGGCGTGAGTTTCTCCAGCTGGAGACTGGTCCAGGCACCACTCAGCCACACCCTCGCCAGGAAGCCCTGTACCTCCCCTCATTGAAACCACCCCAGACCTTTTCCTTCTCTCTCTCCCTCCCTCTCTCTCTCTCTCTCCAGAATAGAGCCCGGGGTAGCTTCACTAGAGTGCAAGGTTCAAACACCTGAGAAATGCCACTATCAAGGCAGCTGGGGCCTTGGAGGCCAGGGGGCTCTGAGTCACCAGACAGGAGGGGAGTGGGGGGCAGGGAGTGACCTGAGACTCCAGAGACCACCGGAGCCAGGGAAACACTGCAGAGACCCGGTGGAAAGCCACTACCAGCACCAGGCCAGCTGAGGCCTGGTCCACATGAGGGCTGGAAGTAGGGTTGGGGCTGATCCTAATGACCCAGAGCAGACATGGCAGGGCTGGGGACAGGAAGGGGCAGATGCTCACCCTTAATGGGGTGAGACCATAGGCAGCCGCTCCACTGCTTGATCCCACCTCTGTCAAAGAGAAGGAAGGGGGACGCCTGGGTGGCTCAGTTGGTTGGACGACTGCCTTCGTCTCAGGGCGTGATCCTGGAGTCCCGGGATCGAGTCCCACATCGGGCTCCCAGCTCCATGGGGAGTCTGCTTTGCTCTCTGACCTTCTCCTCGCTCATGCTCTCTCTCACTGTCTCTCTCTCTCAAATAAATAAATAAAATCTTAAAAAAAAAAAAAAAAAAGAGAAGGAAGGGGTCCCTGAGAGTGGACCTTACAAATGACCAAGTCCCTGTTTCTTTCTTTCTTTTTTAGGGTTTTTGCTCTGAACGCCTCTCTCAGCTTTAGCTAAAAACCAACTGACTCTTCCCAAACGCAAGGATGGCCTCCTGTGGGCAGAGACCTGACCCCACATTGCTCCATGACCCATGGCCCCTGCTCCATGCCTGGGACTGGTGAACTCCCAGGAGACACTACATGCACACACGTGGCATTCATGCACACGTATGTGCACACGTACAAAGGGCACACACTCACATGTGTACACACGCACACACATGCCTGCACACACTCACACACATGCACAGGCAGCATGGGGGGGCCTTGGGCGGCGCCAGCCAAAGCGTAGCCCACACTTGCCACCTGCCTGCGGCCTGATGGGAGTTTCCAGAACCTCACCAGCACAAGGCTCCGTCTGAGGTGATGAAATCAAGTTCTCCTCTATTGTTTCCCCAGAACTGCGGGGAACAAACCCGTCACGTTGTTACAACAACCAAACTGTTCAGGCCAAAATGATGCATCGGCAATTAAGGGCTCCATCATTTCAAGCAATTAAAATAAACGCTTTATTTGAAAACTAATTAATTCTAGCTACATATTTTTCCCATGACAATATCCTATGATTACTTGATTTATGACATCTAATTATTCTTTATTAATCTAATTGAGAATAATCGCGTTATCCTATCTCCCCTGGCAGTGAGCCGCCTGGAGCGGAGGCCGCAGCCCCTTGTGCAACACCGGTGCACGGTACCAGCCGCCCGCCACTGCCTCGTTCCCCTGTTCTGTCACTCGTCTTTTCCTCCCAGAGGGCAAAGAACATGAAACTTAATCCACCGAGCACAACTTTGGATTCTGCCTGTTCTTCGAGATGTCAAAGAGAGACACATTCTTTTCAAAATTAAAAAGAAAGACAACCTGACAAAATTTGCACAACTCTGACAGCCTTTCCAACTGATGCTGCGAACCCCGAAAGCCCCTCAGGCCCTGGGCCCATGGATGGAGGATGACAGTGCCCCCCTGCGTCCCACCTCAGAAGCAGCAGCCTGGCAGGCCTCAGGGTCAGCCCCACAGAGAAGGGCCCAGATAGAGCCTTCCTCCTGGCATGAGGAGCAGCAGGGAGACAGGGTCCCATGGGGAAAGGCATAGGTGGCTGGGACCAGGCTACACCCGGCACTCACCCTCCCACCAAGCCATGGTGCCTCAGGCAGACACAGCGGCCATGGGACCCAAGGGTGCCCCTCGTGGGGAAGGCAAGCAGACAACTAGAGACTGGAAAACACAGAGGAGGCAGGGAGGGCCAAGGGAGAAGATGGTACCCAAAGACCACAGCCTGATCCCTGAGTTGGCCCTGAGCACCCCCGTGCCCTCGGTCACAGAACTCTTTCCTTTTACTGCAACAGGACCGCTGGTCCTTGAAGAAGCTTGGAATCAACAAGGAGTACTGAGAAGTGAGCCAAAGCAGGGAAGCCACCACCAGAGTCAACCAAGCACTATCCCTGCTGACTCCGGCCCACCAGATCTTGCCTCACTGACTGTCTATGCCTGGGAGAGCAAGGACAAGCCACGTGGGATGCTGCAAGTACCTCAAACAGCATCCCCCCACCCCCAGCCCTCCATAAGTGGGCCACAGGAGAGCACAGAACGGCTTCCAGAAGCCCCACAAGGCACCTAAGAATTCCATAACCAGCAGAAACTAGGGAGGCACCACTCTGTGACAGGATAGATGCCCACAAAACAACTAAAATTAAAAACCCAAACTCAGGGCGCCTGGTTGGCTCAGTGGGTTAAAGCCTCTGCCTTCGGCTCAGGTCATGATCTCAGGGTCCTGGGATGGAGCCCCGCATTGGGCTCTCTGCTCAGCAGGGAGCCTGCTTCCCCGCCCCCTCTGCCTGCCTCTCTGCCTACTTGTGATCTCTGTCAAATAAATAAAATCTTCTAAAAATTAAAAAAAAAAAAAACTCTTCAGTACATCACTAAGCTATCTAAAAAAAAAGTTTAGAACTTTCAAAGGCCCAAAGTAAGCAGAAGTCAAACATAGTAAGGTCTATGGAGTCCCCCCTAATTGGCACCTGCCCTGAGGGCATTTGCTACATTAGTAATCTAGAATTCTGGTTCTAAGGCAAGACCTCCAAGTCCATGAAGACAAAGCTTAGGGCCTTCCCAAAGTAGACAATCTCCTAGGAACATCTCCATAATGATGAGACCCCATAGGACGAAATGCTCAGTGTTAAACTGAACCAGAAGTAGAGCTACACCAGAGGTGCCAGAATGATGCTTTAGTCCTAATTTACACCACCTCAGAGGTCTCCAAAACTTCAGTCTGTGACTGTCTATCAGAAGGAGCCCACCTTCGGGGTGCCTGGGTGGCTCAGTGGGTTAAAGCCTCTGTCTTCAGCTCAGGTCATGGTCCCAGGGTCCTGGATCGTGCCCTGCATCGGGCTCTCTGCTCGGTACGGGGCCTGCTTCTCTCTCTCTCTCTCTGCCTGCCTCTCTGCCTACTTGTGTTCTCTCTCTGTCAAATAAATAAATAAAATCTTTTAAAAAAAAAAAAAAGGAAGGAGCCCACCTTCAACACAGGCCTGAATGAATTCACCGATAAAGTCCTATGAAATGCAAGCAATCAGAACTCGTAGAAAAGAAAAAGGAAACACAGCACCATGAGTGAGAGCCATGAGAAACAACAAAAGGTAGAACTAGACCCCTAGAGCACAAAGCATCCAGGCATATAGAATAAAGATGTTTAAGGCTCTGAAGAAATAGAAAGAGAGGACTAAAATCACAAGTGGAGAGCAAGAGATCACAAAATTCACCACTCAGATTTGAAAAAGGATCCAACTGGGTGAAAGGCTGTTGGGAAACAGGAGATTTGCACTGTGCCAAGGTATTACATTACAGATTATTTACTGATCGCAGAAGGAGAATGTTCCTTAACAATGGAGACATCTGGCTGTCACCACCTTCACCATGAGATGAAGCTGGCATCGCCAATAGTAAACAAACCAGCATCACTTATCTCCTGAGGTGATGCCAGAAAACACAGCACCATCCTCGTACACCTGTGCCAATGACTTGCAGAAAACAGACACATCCAGATTACAGGATATTGGGCAAGGCAGCTAGCTCATACTTATCAAAAAGGTCAAGATCAAGAGAAAAAACAAGAGCAAAAAGCAGGGTGAAGGTTCTAAGTTGAGAGACTGAAAGAGGCATTGTGACCAGATATAACACATGAACCTTGACTGGATCAGAAAGGTAAGGGAACAACTGGGGAGTTTCTGAATATAGACTGTTGATAATATGGAATTACTGTGGGGTACCTGGGCCACTCAGTCAGTTGAGCATCTGACTCTTGATTTCAGCTCAGGTCTGATCTCAGCATCAGGGCAGAGTCAGCTTGGGATTCTCTCCCTCTCCCTCTGCCCCTCCTCCTGCTCATGCTTACTTTCTCTCTAAATAAAGAAATATAATATCTTTTAAAATATGAAATTATTGTTCATTTTCTTGGGCAGGATAATGGCATTTTGCCTAGAAGAGTGCCCTTATTCCCAGGCTACAATGTTTTAGGGCTGAAACGTCATGATGTCTGCACACTGTTTTCAAATGTTTCAGAAAAAGAAATTCCGATCCTTACCTACGTACAGACAGGTAAAGCAAATGTGGCAAAATGCGAACAATTAATGAACATAAGTGAAGGGTATGTAAGTATTCACCATACTATATTTGCAACTTTTCTGTAAAATTATAAATTATAAAATTAAAATTATAAAAGCATTCTTAAAATTATAAAAGCATTCTGAGGAAGAAGAGGAAGACAAACCCACACTGGACTCATATCTAGAATAAAGAACACACAGATCAATACATAAGAAAGCAAACGCCAAAAAGGAAAATAAGTGAAAGACTTGAACAGATATATCACAAGAAACATAAATGGTTAATAAACATATGAAAAGATGTTTAACCTAATTAATAATCTTGGAAAGCCTGTCAAAACCACAATGTGATATAATTATACTCCTAGCAAATTAGCAAAAGATTAAACAATCTGTCAAATGTTGACTACAATGTGGGACAACTTGAACCCTTTATCTTGCAAGAGAGAACACAAATTGAAAGAAACACTTTGGAAAACAATCTAGGACTAGTCTGCACACCTTATGAGGCAACAACCCCATTCTTAGATAAATACCCTAAAGAAATTCTCACATATGTACAAGGAGAGGTTTGTACAAGAATGTTCATAGCAATATTATGCATGCCAATAAAAACTAGAAACAATGCAAATGACCAACTGCACAAAGTAGGTACATACATATAATAGAATATGCCACGCAACTGAAACTGTATAAACTCCAGTCTCACATGGCTGAAACTCAAAATGACAATTCTCATTAAGAGACATTAAGAACATAAAAAAGGAGGCTATAGACAGGGAGAAAATATTCATGACACATATATCTGATAATAAGCCATACCCAGAATACTCAGAATATAAAGCTAATAAGGAAAAAAGGGGGGGGGTGCCTGGGTGGTGCAGTCAGTTATGTACCTGATTGGTTTCAGCTCAGGTTGTGATCTTGGTTGGGGTCCTGAGACTGAGCCTAGGGCTCTGCATTCAGCACAGTCTACTTGGGACTTGTCTCCCTCTCCCTCAGCAGCCCCCCACCACTGATTCATGCACACTTGCTCTCTCTCTCTCTAAAATAAATATATAAATCTTTTTTCTTTTAAGTTAAAGTGACTCCAAAAGGCTAAAACTAGAGATGGATAAAGGTATTTCAGACAAATAGAAACAGTAAAAAAGCAGGGGTTGAAATATCGATGTCAACAAAGTTGAATTCTAGCCAAAAAGCATCAGAATTGACAAACCCAGATACTTTGCAATACTGAAAGCTGCAATTTACAATGAATATATGATTGTTTCAAATACCTATGTACTAAAAGACAGAAACACCACCTTTATAAAACAGAAACTACAGGAAATGCACAGAGTCACAGAAAAAATTCACCAATAATTGGAGAACAGGATAGACTACTACTTTTAGTACAAATCATAGCAAGTGAATAATAAAAAATAAGTAAGGAAATAGAAGACTCCAAGGGGTAAATATTATGGATCCATATGGAACTTTACACCCAGAAAACAGAGATTAGCCCTTCTTCTCAAGTGCATGTGAACATGTATAAAAATTGTATACTGAGTCACAAAGAAAACATCAGTAAGTTCCATAAAGAAGAAATATTATAAGCACACACTATGACCATAGTGCAGTTATATCAGAAATTAACTATTTAAAAACTAAAATGTCCTCCCAACTAAAAATTTAAAGCCATTAATTATACAACAAATTTTAGGTGAAATGGGAAGTACTTAATCTACTAACTTTAAGAAATGACAATGAAAAGCACTATAAACCAGAATTCATGAGGTATATTTAAAGTTTTGATCAGAGGGAAAGTAGAGACCAATATAACTTATGATTATCATACAAAAATAGTAAATAAAATACTAGCAAACAAAATACAACACCAAATTAAAGAAATAATACAGGATGATCAGTGGAAATGTAAGGTTAGTTGTTGTGTTTTTTAAAAATATTTTATTTATTTATTTGAGAGAGAGAGAGTATGTGTGTGTGAGAGAGAGCAAGCAAGAGAGAACATGAGCAGAGGGGGTGGGAGGCAGAGGGACATGGAGAAGCAAGCTCCCCACTGAGTAGGAAGCCTGACACCAGGGTTGATCTCAGGACCCTGGGATCAAGACCTGAGCCGAAGGCAGAGGCATAACCCACTGAGCCACCCAGGTGCCCCAATACCCATTTTTTATTAAAACATTTAACCAGGGCACCTGGGTTTTTATTAAAACAGTTAACCTGGCTCCCTGCTCAGTGGGAAATCTGCTTCTCCCTCACCCTCTGCACTTCCCCATCACTCGTGCTCTCTCTCAAAATAAAGTCTTAAAACAAAACAAAACAAACCCCACCTAACCAAAGAGAAACTTACGGGTTTCTTAAAAATTATTAAAATACACACACACACACACACACACACACAACCTCCTTCTACAGTCAAAACATTACTTTATGAAGAAATATTGGAGGTATTTTCTCTAAGACCAGAATACCCAGTATCTATACTACTATTCAACACTGAAGATTTAAGCCAATGCAATTAAATAAGAAAAATCAATTAAAGGCATATGACTTGGAAAAGAAAACATTAAATGATCTTCCAGATGACATGATGATATACTTGAGAGCCTTAAATAATCAATGATAAAACAAATTCAAATGTTAAAAAAAAAAAAAAAACCTTAGTATGGTATCAGGGAAAAAAACTAACAAAGAGAACTTAATAGCTTCCATATGCACAAATAATAACCTGTTAGAGAAAATTTCATTCACAATACCAATTAGAAGATAAAATACCTAAGACATTTCTAAACTTTATCATGTCAAAAGAGATAAAATTCAAATATCTTTACGATATACAGAAATCTTCAAAATTAAGGAAAGAAAGTCTGAAGACCAAATAGGAAATGGGCAAAGACTTGAATTCACATTCAAAAAAAATAAAAATGGCCCTTAAACATATACAAAGATGCTTAACATGACTCATGGGGAAATGCAAAGTAAAACTACATTGACAGGCTTCTGGATCTAGCGAGGATGAAATAAATTCACCATAGCCTCTTTCTCTGGCTGACTATGACTAAAAACTCTAGACAAAGTATAAAAAGCAATTACCTAAAACCTCTGAAAAGTGAACAATGACAGACAGATTTTGGAGGCAAGTAAAACCTTGGAGGAGAAGTGATCTATATGGGGTGAGTTTTCCAATTTTATTCGTATGTCTTGGGGCATTGCCTTGGGGTAGGCCCAGCTTGCATAGCTGCAAGGCAAACTTAGATAGACTAGTTTCTGGACAACTTTACAAAGAAAAAGTCTAAAAAATGTGAGAGGAAATCCCTGATGGCTTGTTTTTCTCTTCTCTCTCAGCAGTGCCTCGACAAGAATGGGCCCTGGACACAGAACTGTGTGGAAGAAGTGACTCTGAGAGAAACCTCTGTCTTTTTGGCCAAAGGAACCATAAGAAGCGAATCCTGCTGGATGGAGTGTGTGTGCAGAGTTGGGCATGGGGGTGGGGAATGCAGAGAGGAAAGAGCTAAAGAAAAGGGTCTCTTAATTCTGTGAATGAACTCACAAAAGTTCCATGCTCGCTACTGAGTTTCATAAGCCTGGGATAGACCCAAAGGAACCTCTCAAAAGCTTTGAAAATTGAAGAGATTAAAACCATAGGCCAAAAAGGGCAAGACAGAACTTGTGTGGCAATTCTAACTGGGCTGACTGCCTGCTAATACAAAACTCAACATTCTCCAGAGGACCCCATGTAACACTCAACCAGAATATGTCTAGGATATAATACAAAGTTATTCAACATACCAAGAACCAGAAAATGAGAGCAGTTCTCAAGGGAAAAGTCAACTTACAGATGCCAACTTCGAGACTATTCAAATATTGGGAATATCAGAAAAGGATTCTAAAGCAACTTCTATAATTATGCTCCATGAGGCAAAAGTAAACATACTTGAAATGAACAGAAGGAAGGTTCTCAGCAGAAAAACATAAATCAATTTTTTGAAATTTCAAAACAAGAATACAATATCCAAAACAAAAAAAATTCAATAATGGAATGGGAAATGACAAAGGAAAGAGCCAAAGAACATGAAGATTGGTCAACAGAAATTATCTAATATAAAACCAGAAAGAAAAAACATTAAAATAAATAATTAGAGCATCGAGGACTTGTGGAATAACAGTAAAATGTCTGAGATTCATGTCACTAGAGTCTGGAGAAGAAAGAAATGGGAGCAGGAAAATTACTTGAATAAATAACTATCTGAAATTCCACAAATTTGGGAAGAGACAAAAATTTATAGATTTAAGATCTCAATGAGCCATACGCAGGATAAAACCACATTCAAACACAGCATAAGCTGCTGAAAAATAATAAAGAAAAAATCTTGACAGTGATGACACATACATCGGGAAATAACAATCTGAATTAGTATGGATTTCTCATCAGAAACCATGGAAGCCAGCAGACAGTGGAATATCTTTAAATTATTGAAAGAAAAAACCTCTATATTCAGTAAATTCTCTTTGGGGAATGAAGGCAAAAACTGATATTCTCAGATGAAGGAAAACTGAGAGAATATTTGGCAGCAGATGTGGCCCAAAGGGAATATTAAAGGAGGTTCTACAGCTCAAAAATAATGTTAATCAGAAGGAATCGTGGAACTTCAAGAAGGCAGAGGAAGAGAAATAGTAAATATCCAGGTAAATATAAAAGACAAATTTTCACCTCTTAAGTGAACATGTATATTGTTAAAATAATACTGTCTGGTCAGATTCTTAATAGACAGCTATCACATGAAGGCAGGAGGGCAAGGGGACCTATATGATTGTAAGGCTTCTATATTTTATATGAAATGAAAAATAATATTAACCCAAAAAAACTGAAAGGTTGAGAATGTACACTGCTACCTCTAGAGGAACCACTAAAAACATATAATACAAAAAGAGATACAGCTGAAAAGCCAACAGAAAAATTTCAACAGAGTATTTGAAAATATTTAAATAATTCATAAGAAGATAGGAAAGAAGAGACCGAGGAACCAAAAAATTAAAGGAAAAAGAGAAAACAACAAAATAGTGAACCAAAATAGAATCATATCAATGCCTACAATAAATGTAAATACTCTTAACATGTTAGTTATTAGATCTAACAATTATAACCTATTAAAAAAAAAAAGACCCAAATGTAAATTATCTGGCAGAAACCCACTTTCAATATAAAACACAGATTAAAAGATGAAAAGAATTACCATACATATAATAAAAGAAAGTTAGTTGGAGAGAATATGTTAATGTCACAGAAAGTACACCTCAGAGAAAGGAATAGTACCAGGGATAAGAAGGACAGAAAATAATAAAAAGTATCAATTCATCAAAAAGATGTAAGAGTCCTAAGTATGTATTCAGCTAACAACAGAACTTCAAAATGCATGAAGGAAAAACTGATGGAACTAAAAAGCAGAAATAAACAAATACATAATTATAGCTAAGACTAAAACTCCTCCTTAGAAATTAGCTGAGTAAGTGGCCAAAAAGTCATACAGATTCCTGATTAATACTATCTACCTACCTGACCTAGCTGACATTAAAAGAATACTCTACCCAACAGAAAAAAACACATTCTTCTCAAATGCACATGGAATATTCATCAAGATAGACCATATCCTGGGTCATAAAACCTTAAAAAATGAAGAAACAAAAACATACAAAATATCTTCCTAACATTATGGAATTAACCTGGAAATCAATAATGGAAAGTAACTGGAAAATCTCCAAATATTTGGGAAATGAACAATATACTTTGAAATACTCAACTGGTTAAAGAGGTATGTAGTCCCAAGAGAAATTAGGAAATATTTTGCACTTAATAAAAATGAAAAACAAAATAATCAAAATGTGTAGGACATAGTTAAAGTGAGGCATGGAGGAAAAAATATAGCATTAAATGCCTACATTCAGGGTACCTGGCTGGCTCAGTCAGTACAGCATAAGACTCTTGGATCTCAGGGTTGTGAGTTCAAGCCCCATGCTGGGTGTAGAGATTACTTAAAAAAAAAAAAAAAAAAAAAAAAAAAAACGGGCGCCTGGGTGGCTCAGTGGGTTAAAGCCTCTGCCTTCGGCTCAGGTCATGATCTCAGGGTCCTGGGATCGAGCCCCGCATTGGGCTCTCTGCTCGGCAGGGAGCCTGCTTCCTCCTCCCTCTCTGCCTGCCTCTCTGCCTACTTGTGATCTCTGTCTGTCAAATAAATAAATAAAATCTTAAAATAAAAAAAACCTATATTAGAAAAAGAAAAATCTCAAATCAATGATGTAGTCTTCACCTTAAGAAACTAGAAAAAGAAGTGCAAAATAAGCCCCAAAGCAAGCTAAAGGAAGGAAATTATAAGGATAGAGCAGAAACAAATGAAATACAGAATAGTAAAACAATGGAGAAAATCAACAAAACCAGAGACTGGTTCTTTAGAAAGATTTACAACATTGATAAATCTCTATCTAAACAGAGAGAAACAAACTATCTTCATGAAAGGATTATCACTCGAGACACAACAAACGTTAAAGAAATGCTATAAACAACCAAATGCACATAAGCTTGACAATTTAGCAGAAATTGAACTGAAGGCCACAAATATCAGAATGGAAAAAATAAAAAAGAACAAAACCAAGTGCTGACGGAAACGTGGAACACGGAATTCTCATACACTGTTCCTAAGAATGCAAAATGGTACAAGCATTCTGGAAAACACCTGGGTAGTTTCTTATACAGTGAAATATACATGTATCATATTGCGTGGCAATCCTACTCCTTGATAATTATCGGAGAGAAATGAAAATTGATGTGCAAACAAAAGCCTGTACATGAATGTGTACGTACAGCAGTTCTGTTCACGTTGCTCCCAATGACCATTCACAGGTGAATGGAATACTCTTTTTTTTTTTTTTAAAGATTTTATTTATTTATTTGAGAGAGAGACAGTGAGAGAGAGCATGAGCGAGGAGAAGGTCAGAGAGCGAAGCAGACTCCCCATGGAGCTGGGAGCCTGATGTGGGACTCGATCCCAGGACTCCAGGATCACGCCCTGAGCTGAAGGCAGTCGTCCAACCAACTGCGCCACCCAGGCGTCCCACTCTTGAGCAATAATAAGAAACTACTGAAAAACGCAACAACATGGATGGATCTCCAGAGAATTATGGTGCGTGAAAGGTTACGTACAGTTATATGGCATTCCGGCCCAACTAGGCAGAGAGCACAGGTGGGCGGTGGCAAAGGGCCAGGGGTTGGGGGGAGAGGCTGAGTATTGAGGGGGAGCAAGAGGAAGGTTCTGAGATCATGGATCAGCTTCTGGGTTGGGATTGTGGTGGTGATGGTGCAGACAGGTGTTAAGAGTCACTCAAAGTACATTTCATAGTAACGATCATATTAATAACACATCTTCACAAGTTCATTTTGATATAATAAAATAATTTAAAAAATAAACGGGGGAGCGTAGACAAATATTGCATGCAGAAAAATTCCCAATCATTTGTGGAAATACTCAGCTCTCAAGGAACCCCTCATGAGGGGCGGCCCATACTGAGTCCTTCCTAAGAGGACAGTCTGGAAAGGAAGAGAAAAGGCTAACTTTACAGAAAGGAAACCTGACAAGCACTACCTCAGCCAGGTGACCAAGGCCAACATCAACAGTGATGTCATTTTGACAGTATGTACCATTAATATGTGATGAGATGGGGGCGCCTGGGTGGCTCAGTGGGTTAAGCCGCTGCCTTCAGCTCAGGTCATGATCTCAGGGTCCTGGGATCGAGCCCTGCATCGGGCTCTCTGCTCAGCAGGGAGCCTGCTTCCTCCTCTCTCTCTGCCTGCCTCTGCCTGCTTGTCATCTCTCTCTGTCAAATAAATAAATAAATAAAATCTTTAAAAAAAATATATGTGATGAGATGATGTTTTATCTTTGAGGTCCAGCTCCGGGAACCCACAGCCACAGTCTAATCATGAGAAAGACATGTGACATAGCCTAGCTGAGGAACAAACGTTCCACAAAAGACCTGACTGGTACCCCATAAAACGGTCAAAGCTAGAAAAATAGGGAAGTCTAAGAAACTCTCACAGCCCAGAGGACACTAAGGACACCCGACAACGAAATGTAATGGGATGCCCTGGATAGCATCCTGGGACAGAAAGGGGACATTAGGTAAAAACTCAAGAAATCTGAATAAATGTAGACTTAAGTCAGTAATGATGCACCAATGTCAGTTCACGATTGTGACAGCTGTACCATGCTAATCACATAAAATGTTAATAAGAAGAGAAGAGGACTCGAGCATGCTTCTGTGCACAAGGTAATGCACTGGGCCACTGCTCTTTTGGGATCCCAGAAAGAGTTCTGGGATGTTATTTTTCAAATAAAATATATTAGGCAATATTGTGCTGGGTTTTTTTCAAGCTACAGTCTATAGGAGTTACCACTAACATATTATGAAAACCCAGTTTCCTGCTTAGACTTTCCTGGCTTAGAGACAATTTCTAATTCTACTTAGGCAGCTTTAAAAAGATTCAATGCCAATTTTTAAGGACTTAGCCCACTTAAAATAATTCACCATCCTATTTTTGCCCCCAGAGAAGCAGATTTAAATTCATCAGTAGTGTTCCTAATAGCTCCCTAATAGCTAAGCAAATTAGCTGATGAGTTTTGTCATAATCGTCATCACCACCATGGTCACCTGGAGAAGCATAGCAGCGTGCCAGGGAAAGGAAGAATGCATCTCCATCAGCCAAACCAGCTCATTCTTTCCTTGAACTTCCCAGCCATCCTAGTGGGAAGGCTCTGAAGTGGCTGGCTCTCCAGGCTGGAAGGAACAGAAACCCACTTTGTGCTTCCCAGGCTACACCTGGGACCACAAAAATGCTCTCTTGACAGGCCTGTCCTGAGCACTGCTTTGTCACCCTCCCGCCTTCCTGATCAGGACAGACTACATACAGCAAGAGTCCCAGAACTAGCCCTTGGAAGCCACATCACAGACACAGTGAGCTGGGCAGTCCAGTCCAGGTCACTGGGAAACTTTCCAGGGCTGCTGCTTCCCACCATGGGAATGGAGGTTTGACCACTGCCCTCCATGGCCTTTGAAATACAAGGAGTCCCAGGGGAGTCAGCAGGTTCACAAACAGGCATTAGGAACCAGCCTACAACTTAGGACAATCCCTTTCCAAGTTGTCACCCTATCGCTGAGGCCCTGGGGGTCAGTGTCCCGTCCACAGCATTGGCTTACCACTGAAGCCAGGGTGGGGGCAGCCCAGTAAGTGATGCCCAGGCCCCAGAGGGGTGGTGCTGCCATAAGTAAGGCCAAGGGCACAGTCCCTTCCAGAGAGGCCAGACTACAGGGCACCTGGGCGGCTCAGTTGTTAAGCGTCTGACTCTCGATTTCGACTCGGGCCATGATCTCAAAGTTGTGAGATCAAGCTCTGCACTGGGCATGGAGCTTGCTTGAGACTCTCTCCCTCTCCCTCTGCCCTGTCCTCAAAAGCAAAACAAAACAAAACAAAACCAGAGAGCCTGGACCCGCCCACAACAGTTTTAGAAAGTGTGTCCAGATGAGATAATGGAAGAAACAAGCCTGGGTGACAGTAAGATCCCTGTCCTGTTACCTGCAGCTCCTGGCCACAAACAACTGGACACACTCCCCGGGCCAAGGAAAGCACGCTGCACCTCCCTGCTCAGGCCCATGGGCTGCCAGGCCCAGGCCCAGCCTGTGCCCACAGCACCCCTCCCCAGCCCTGAGCCAGGGAGGCAGGTTTGCCGGGGGTAACTCAAACTTCACAAAGAAACCATTTCTGGAATGGGGCTCCGTTTGGCGATTCAGAGTCAAAGGCGCACTTCATAGCTCCTTTCCAAACCCCATGCATTGTCAGGGCCCTTTCCTCTTTGAAGCCTCGGTGAGTGATTGAAGCGTCTACTTTCCGAGGGGCAGATAGCACTGGGCCGGTAATCTGACTCTAAGCCCAGGGATAAAGGTAGTTTGTTTCCTCTCAGCCCGTCTGTCAACACCTCCTCAGTAATTAGCCCTAATTATTACCAAGGGCCAGCCTCCCATTCGGTTATTAAATCAGAAATAGTATCGTGGCCGGGCATCTGTCAACGCCCGACTGGCGACCTTGGATTCATTGAATCCTCTGTCAGTATCCCTGGCTTCAAAGATGCAGATCCCAGGGAGGGGTTCCGGGGACACAGTGCGGCCAGCCCTGCCGGGGAGGGAGGGCTTAGGGGAGGGAAGACAGTGCTCTGAGCAGCCCTGCGCCCCACAGGCCCCATCCCTGCACCTGCCTTCACCCTGGGCAGCAAGTGCGCACCCCAGCCACGACCATCCCCGCCTCTCCTGGTGACTGATGGAACTCTGTGTGTACAGTGCGGTGGGTGGCGGGCGAAAGGGCTGTAAAGAACGCCCTCCAGCAGCGCTTACCCTAGGGGACCAAAGGTCAGTCCCAGGCCTGCCTGCCTCCAGCACAGCCATGTCCCAGGAGCAGCAGGTGAAGGTGACCTGAGGCTCCACAGGGCCCTGTGCTGGCTGCTTCTTGAGAGTACAGGGAAAACCACCAAGCCCCGCTGCCAGGAGCCCCCTCTAAGCTTTGAATACAGACAGGGCATCTCCCCAGGGGCCAGAAAGACTGCGAAGCAGATGTGGGGGACAGCTGTTGAAACAATAGGCTTCTGTGGTGGAGTCAAGAGTGCTGCACCCCTGAAGGCCCTTGGGAGACAGACTGACAGCCGCCTCCACCCTCAGCTTGAAGCTTCTCGTTCTGTCCAATAGTAGCGAGTCACTTGCCCCATAACTTGGGAGTCCTGCTCCTGCAAAGCTCACGCGTTCCTGGCTCCTCTGAGGGTGAAGGTGCCCCGTCCCGGCCCCAGGAGCTCCTTGCCTGCAGTAAACCCGGCAGTGTCCCACATGTGTCTAGACATCATCCCGCCAGGTCTGCAGGTACCCCTTCTGGAAGGGCTCCATGGTGTTTGGAGGAGAGGGCAATGGAGGCAAAGTTACAGTCACATCCCCTGGGATGTGGCTCCTCTGTGGGCATCAAGGCCCATGTGGTACAATGGGTGCCCAGGCAGAGGGGGGCACGGCGCTCCCAGCCGCATGCCTGCTCTCCCCTGCCACACCACGGCCAAGTCCCTGCTGGGCACTCTGCTGGGGCTCCCACGCCAGCCGGGCGAGACTGTGCCAGGGCGGCCAGAGTGAGCCTCATAGACAAAGGCACAATGATGTCGGACAAACTGGCAGCTGCAGTGTGTGAGGTGTGGCCATGTGCTCCGCGGCCAGCAGGGGCTTCGGAGCTGGGCCGCTGAGGCCAGCAGTTGCAGACTTCTGCTCAGGATGGGGGTGGGGCAGGCCAATCTTGCTAGACTAAAAGGAAACGCCAGGGAGAGGGGCTGCCGGGTAGCTGAGGCAGGCCGGCTGGGCAGGCAGCGCCACTCCATGAACAGGCACCTTAAGATGCAGCTGAGGATGCCCATCACCCCCAGAGGCAGGTCCAGGGAGCCTGGAAAGATGGCAGGAAGGAAGTCCAGGTCAGGAGCACTTTCAGCTGGCCTACCCCCACAAACTTCCAGGCAGGGGTGGGAAGCCAGCCAGGCCAGCAGCATTTTTTTCCCCAGTCAACACACGGAAAAGCTCACTGTTTTACAGGAAGTATGACCATTCCCACGTACCAGTGCTAGCCTCTGGGGCCTGCTTCCACCATGAGATCTGGTCCACGGCAGCCAGCTGCCCAGTGCTGATGACAGCCCCTAGACAACACTCACCCTGGGCATGGAATGGGCCAATCCCCAGGGGATAGTGCCCAGGCAGCTCCTAGGAACCTGATCTCACTGGGAGAGAGGGTCTGTAACCATGGTGGTGGGGATACACTTTCCGACAGGGATCCATGTGTTTGCTCCTGCGACAGAGGCTACCTGCCTGCTGCCTCCTAGCACATGCAAGACAGAAATTCTCTCCATTACCCAGGCAGCAAAGGGAGCCTTGCTAAAGTTCAGCAACTTGTGGGGGATGAAGGGGGATGGGGGGATGGGACGTGATGATAGGGGCCAGGAAGCCATGGTGGAACTCAGGAAGTGGGAACCTGGAGTGGGTTGGGAACACAGGGGCAGAGCTGCACTGGCTCTGGGGTTACCCTCCTGCCCGTCACCATCCATGGCTCCCATTTGCACCCTGATTTTCAGGGAGAGGAACATAGGGGTCTTGGTGGTGGGAAGGTTGCCATGTCCTAGAGGACAGTGTACTGGATCGGTTACCTGGCCACCCCATGTTTCCTGAATTCCCCTACCCTCTAGGCCCTCACAGGCCTCCCATCTCTCTAACTGTGGCCTTCAGAAAATCTTGGTTTTGGTGCAAAAGTGTCAAGGCGAACAACACTCTGCACTCAGGACCCCATGGGGCACGAGATGCAGCACTCCCAGTGCCAGGTGTTCCTGCACTGACCACACAGCACCTGCACGTATGGCCGAGTGTGGGCTCACTGTCAGCCCAGGCCCTGTGCTACTTAGGCACACAGGTAGAGAAGAGCCTGGAATGCTCCTCTTCACTGTCTGGCGGCCCCTCCCAGCAAGTGGATGAGCACCCAGCACCCATAGGCCCCAGTCCTGGCTGTGCCCCTCCTGAGGCCAAGAGAGAAGGAATGGGCTGCCAAGGGCACCCCACAGACCAGGGACTTCTTCCGGGCTCACCATCAACACCCTTGTAACAGAGATCACGTTGTCCACTTACAAATGAGGACACCACAGCCCAAAGAGGGGGCCCACAGCCCCCTCCCCCCCAATTCACATGTTGAAGTTCTAGCCCCTACCCTTTCAGAATGTGACTCTATTTGGAGAGAGGGCCTCTATAAAAAGGGCATTAAGGTTAAATGAGGTCGTGTGGGTGGCCCCTAATCCAACAGAACTAGTCCTCTGCCATGGGTGGAAGCCATACCGGTTGGTCCGTGACAGATGAGTAGTGAGACATGGGAGGTTGTGACTGCAGCACAGTCTGGCTCATCCTGACTGATGGGACTGGACAACAGCTCTATTTACCTCAGTCTGTGCTATAGTACCTTTGGGCTGTTTCCAGTCTTGCTGTTAATGCGGAGCACCTGCTAGGCACCTGACAGAGCTCAGGCCTTACCCATTTGATCTTCCCACTGCCTTATGAGGTCAGGTGACACCAAGGACCATGAGCTTGCAAGTGGAGGCAAGGTGTGTCCGAACTCAAGTCCATGCTCTGAAGCCCCACACTGAGGAAGAACAGTGGCCATCTGCATGTTAGCAAGTGGTCAGGGTCTGTGTGCTTAGAAATATTATTGAGGGGGGTGCCTGGGTGGTTCAGTGGGTTAAAGTCTCTGCCTTCGGCTCGGGTCATGATCCCAGGGTCCTAGGATTGAGCCCCACATCAGGCTTTCTTCCCAGCAGAGAGCCTGCTTCCCCCTCTCTCCCTGCCTACCTCTCTGCCTATTTGTGATCTCCGTCTGTCAAGTAAATAAATAAAATCTTAAAAAAAAAAAAAAAAAAAGAAATGTTATGGGGGTGATTTGTAGTATTGGATATTCCCACCAATAGCAAAAAAAAAAAAAAAGCCTCTTTCTCCATACCTTCAGCAATTCTGGGTATTTAGAACTTTGAAAGTTCTGGGATCACAGGCAGGGAAAAAAAAAAAATCACCCATATTTCCCTGTAGTACTTCCATGATTTTTTTAAAATATTGACATCTTTAATCCATCTGGAGTGGAGCCTGGCGCAGAGTGAGGTGGGTATCCAGTTTTACTATTTTCCAGATGGCTAACCAGTTGTTCCAACTCCTTTTACTAAATAATCCATTTCACCCCCATTAATTTGAAACCATACCTTAAGCATGAACCAAATTCCTTCATTTATTTGGCTTTATTTCAAAGTTCCCTATTCTCCTCTGTTCATCCATCCACACCAATTCCAAGTACATTCATTGTTGCAGCTTTATGAAGAGTGTGGTCCCTCAGAGGACTGTATCCATGATACTTCTGGTGTTCAATTTTTTCTCGGAGACATGTACTTTAAAAACTCTTCTATTGTGCCCACTGTGTCCTAGCTTTAGGAAATAAAATCTCCATGTTATTTCCAAGGCCACGTACGGGACAGGCACAATGATCTGGTAGACAGACCCTAGCACATCAGCCAGACCCTGAGCACAGCCAGCAAACCATGCCAGACTGTCCTGGTCCCAGAGGCAGCCTCCTCTAGCCTCACACCTGTGTGTGAAGAGCCGGGAATATTGAATTCCCTGAGGATTCTCCTCCTCTTCTGGTTCTCTGTGTTCCTTCTCCCCGCTCAGAACGGGAAAGCAGCTAGGTCACTGCATCTGCCCAAAGACAGGGCACAGCATCAGCTGTCAATAAACCGTCACTCTGCAACACCATATGTACTGCCTATCTGCAAGGCCAGGCCAGAGCCCTCCCATCCTCTCCTGATGCCACCCTCAAGGGCACCCAGGAACTGGCAACCTTGCCTTTGCCCCTAAGGCCCCACACTCATTTCTTGTCCTTTGTGATGAGAGCCCAACCACAACCGGACCCATTTTCCAAAGTAAAATATAGGTCATCTGGCCCCTCCACAGGTCCTCTTGGGCCTGCCTCTGGAGAAGTGGCCCTCAGGAGAGGGATGCCAGACTACAAACCAAGCTGGCAGGAGATGTCTGAGGCCCAAAGGAGGTGGCACTAGGGTCAGAAGGGAAGATGGTGATCTGGAGCTTAAAGGGATTCACTTCGGATTCACTAAATGTGGATGAGAAAGGTGCCCTGTGCAGAAGCCAGCACTAGAGGGGATGTCAACTAAGGCACTGGGCCATCAGCCCAGAGAGTAACCCCAGGTTCTATGGTCAGAGATGTCTTACCAGCTCAAAAGATATGGCCAACAATATCAGACCCACTGGCAGGCCAGGGTCTGCCCTGCTATGGGAAACAGTCTGAGCTGGGTCTGGAAAAGGAGGAGGGTCCAGACCTGAGCAATAACAGTGGCGGGGGGTGGGGGGCAGCAGTTTCTGGGGCTGGGTTACAATGTGCAGAGATTTCCTACACTTGATCAGAATCAAGGCTGCAATGATTTCTTCTGTTCGATTGCTTGTTTGCTTTTAGGGTTCTATCAGCTTCCCACTTATTTCTAAGACTTGCACCTGTTTTGCTTACAGGACACCAGGGCCATAAAACAGCTCACACATAAAACCATCTGAAGCCAGAGACTTTAAAAGTGACAATTACTAAATACAATAATCCCAGCAGTATCTATTTTACTTAAAAATTTTTACCAGATATTTGTTTATTTGCTTCCTAATTTTTCTCTAAAATAACTAGTTTTAGCAGCAGTTCACATTTCCACTTACTTTTCCTTCCTACTTTCCAGGAAAGCATTGTTTCCATAACTGTCAAACTGGAGGGATATGACATTCTTGTCTAATTATCCCTCTGGGTAGGTGCACTGTACCTATCCTGTGTTAAACTTGGCTGAAAGGAGCTTCTGAACTCAGTTCTCATTATTAGAAAATCCATCCTTGTACAGAACAGGTCTTCCTTAATCCCAATCCAAACCTCTGGCCCCTGGGTCTAAAGCTCTGGTTTGCAGCCTGCTGCTGGATTTACTTCCGGCTCTAGGAAGTCAGTTCTCAAAACCACACTCTACCTGCTAAGCCTCCCACTCCCACCTATTCAGCCTAACTCCTGCCTTCAACCAGACCCTTCAATTCCCAAAGCCCCCACCAGAAACCACACCTCCAACACTGACCTCGAGTGCTCAAGGCTAGGGCCTACCCTGTTCCCAACAGAAGAGGCAATAGGGCTCCTGCTAACAAAATAAGGGCTCTGCCCGCCGGCACCCACCACGCCACAAATGGAGCCACGGATTCAACATGTGTTTAATGAACACCGAGCTGTGTATCAGGAACACAAAGCTGATCGAGATGGAGCTCCTGCCCTAGAGGCTCACAGTCTACCCAGAGATCCAAGTCATTTATAGTGTTGTGGTTCAAGTGCAGAGTGAGCAATGTGCAAGAGTGGGCAGGGAGACAGGGAACGCTGAAGAGCAGAAAGTGGGAGGGCAACATAGGCAAAGGCACTGAGACAAGAAATTCATGCCAACTTCTGAAGAAAACCAGGTATCACTAGAATGTTGATAAACAAAAGGGGAAAATGAGAATTGAATTGAGACTGGCCAGGAGGCCTGTATCTTACCTTCCTAGCTGGCCAGGGCTGGTGGTAAGCCCAAGGGAAGCATCTTTCTCTGCCATCCAACTTATACTAAATGATCAAAGTGGCTGCTTCCTCCATGCAGCCGTCCTTAAATTCCAGCCCAGAGGACAGAGGTCACAGGAGCCAAGATGGGGAAGGCGGCCAAAGTGGAGACATTACCCAGGGGCAGATTCACAAGGAGCTGACAGGACAGACCTAGTCCAGTCCAGCCAACATTGAACAAAGAGGTCCAGGGAGTGGAATAGCTATAAAGACAGACAAAAATCTGATGAGACTGCTTTTGAAATTGTCCAACCAGTGGAAATGCACCTGAAAACCTACTGGGAGGCAGATTCTGGGCCACTGGGCAAGTCATGAGGATGATGTGCACAGCGAAGAGCCCACTATTCTGTTATAACAGGAGATGGGGTGGTGAGGGAGACGAGAGGGCTGTTTGTGCTCAGAGGAGAGGCCAAATGGGTGCACCTCCTACCCAGCAATAAAGCAAGTGGGTAGAGCAAATATCTGGGAAAGCCATCCTGTCCTGTTGGGGGGCTGTGGGCTATGTAGCTATGTAGGCCACTTGGTCACAAGGAGCACTGCTCCACCTGCCTGGGCTGTGTGCAGAACCCAGGGCTGTGGAGTGGGGAATGGGAGAAACTGCTAAGTCTCCTGGGGCTTTTGAGGTGTCCGCCACCCACTGTGGGGTACCTAAGGATGCCTCCTGGTCTACCTCCGTCTCAGAAATCTCCTCCTCTGTCTTCTGGGGGTTCTGGACACCCTGGTGGAACTGGATCTGGCTTCTGGACAGGCAGGTTAGCTGATCCTGAAAGTACAGGAACAGGTGTAGGGGTCATCTCCCCTGGCTGGGATGGGGCTGGCCCCATGGGACCAGGATCAGTGTTGCATGCAGAGCTAGACAAGGTGGGGGACTCCACAGACCCAAGGCTGTTCTCCTTGGCCCACTGCTGTTCAGGGGAAAGCATTTCTGCGTGTAGAGTTGGAACTACAAACAGCAGGGGTGGCCACAGCAATGGGGACAGCGCCCATGTTGAGTACCAGGCCTCTGAGTACTTAGCTAAGTACTGCCTCACCATAGGCAGCTGTGGGGCCATTGTGGGCTGGCTTGAGCGGGGCAAGATGATACAGCATGCTATTCAGTGAAACTGTTTGGGTTTTGAAAAACTTCCTTGAGATCCTGGCAGAAGAGCTCATAATCATCAGGAAGGAGCAGGTCCCTGTTGATGCAGGGGGCTCCCCATGCCTGGGGTCAGTCCATCAGGTGCCCTAGGATCTCCCAAGACACAGGAGAGGTTGTCCTGATAGTGCTCAAAGCAAAAGGACAGATCGGTCCAAAAGCCATGGGGAGCCATCAAAGGTGCATGGGTGTGAGATTGGCACACAGCAGAAGTCCACCCTGGGGGCCATGGGCCAGGCATGCGCAGAGCCGGGGGCCCTCCCTTCTGTGGATTTCCCACCAGGAACACTAATGGCCGTGCTCTTCTGCACAGTGGTTGTACAAGCATACACACAGGGTCCCCACAGCAGGGCTGCTCAATCCAGGGATCCACTGGGGTGGGGGACGTATGTGACCCCTGGAGAGATCTGGTCCATCTGCTGCCAAGGGTGTGCAATGGCGTAACTGGTTCCCACCCAGATGGGATTGTGAGGGCCCTGCCAACACGCCAGCCAAGGGGCATGCTGGGAACAGAGGGGAGTTTCCACACCGACTATTAAGAAGAAGAAGGAAGAAAGAAGAGATGGTGCAGTGGGGAGAGTGGTCATGACACAACGGGACAAGAGATGGGCTCAAAGGAGTGTGGCAAACCTAGGCATCCCAGGTAACTGCTGAGGGTCAGAGGAGCTGACAGCTGTGGCCTCAGGAGTGTTGAGAAGAGCTGATGGGACTGTCAGACGCAGGCCACCATCCAAGGCAATCTGTCCAAAAACAAGGTGGGGAAGAGCGGGAACAAGGCCAGACCAGGTTCACTATGCAGCAGGAGGAATCCCAGGCAAATCCCAGGAACCCAACTAGGAGCTCTGAGTGGAAGGAGAGCCCAGAAGGCAGGCCTGTGAGGTCTGAGAAGGTGGACAAATGCCACCTGTGATGTTTCACGGGCAAGGTGTGATGGCAGATGCTGTCAGTCACAGGAGAAGGAAAGGGGGCCAGATCAGAATCCCCAGGCTTTCCTTGGATGGCCTGGCTGGCTGTCACGGAGTTTCAGGAAAATGACAGAAGCAACCTTTTACTGAGTGCTCTATCTGTGCCAAACACTGACCACCTGATGAGGCTGGTACTCTTATCATACCAGAGGCAGAGTGGTGAATGAAGTCATTTTTCTGTGGCCACACACCAACCACCAACCACTCTGAAGACCACAGCTTAACCACCACTCATCACCATGCTGGTTAGGAACTACCCTTCAATCCACCGAGAAGGAGTCCCTTAGTCACCCCAAACACTGTGACTGTTATGTAAATGTCAAAAGATCCTTTAACATCAAAGCACTAGGAGCTCAACAGGTGCTATCTTTATCCTCAACAGAAGCCTGGGGACCTGCTATTCTCTGTGCATCCGCACTTTCCAGACTCACCTCACCACTCAGACTATAGCCCGTTGGCAAAGACACCCCACCTTGAACACCACCTCCCTGTGTCCCCATTCCTGTCAAGAGCCCAGCATCCACACCCCGAAGTTTAATCCCACTTGCTACATTTTCTTTCACCATCCCAAAGTCACTCCTGTAAAGGGCCTGGAGAGCAGTGGTCATCAACCCTAAGCAGCCCAAAGAGCCCCAACATGGAAAAGGAGGTTGCAACCATCATCTTCCAATGCCAGGAGCCCTCTCCCAGGGCTCTCACGCTGCCCAGCTTATAGTGGCAACCTCTTCGGTCTCTCTGCAAAGGGAGGTCCACTCACAGCCACCACAGAACACATTCTGCAACCCCTGCACGCAGAACCTAATGCTCCATCAACTCACAACGGGGCACCACGGCCTGCACACACCTTTGAGCATAGTTGCCCATGTGTTTATCTCTCCTGTCCCCATCAGTGTGAGATCCTCCAGGGATATACAGCTCTGCTGGGCTTTCTGCTGAGCACCTCCCAGGGCAGTCTGCAGCACTCGAAGCTGCTAGGACCACCAGCATTCATCTTTGCCACCCAAGAATTCTGGAACCTCTCAGGTTCCAGTGGAGGTTCTTCCACCTGAAAACCCTTCCATCCTAACACAGGAAAAGAATATGCTAGAGCCTGCCAGCAGCAGTGGCCTAAGGGGCAGCACACAAATGCAGTCCACTTGTGAGCCCAGTTCAGTCCCTCATAGAGTTCTGAAAACCAGTGACTGCGAGCCATACCCCAGCTCCTGCCACCAATCAGAGGTTAAGTGCCAGCCTGCATGGAAAAACCACATCCCATGCTCAGGAAAGAGTGCACACGACCCAGGTCTCTTCCCTGGATTCCTCCCAGTCCCAAACTCCCATCTCCAATCAGAACCCCAGCTGTTTCCTGCCTGCTCACCAGCATGCCTGTGTGCCCCCTGCAGCCTGAGGGAGAAGAGAAGGCTCCCTTGCTCCAACCAGCCAGCCCTGGTTCAGGCTTTGGGCCTGAACCTTCCTTGGCTATCAGTCTGTTGACCTCTATTCCTTCTCTCCCCACCCTAACACTGAAGGATTTGGGACCTTCTCCTGGACTGCACAGCGCTTTACTCAAGAACACGTACCGGGACGCACGCGCATTTGCCTCCCCGCAAAGCCCAAAAGCACCGCGAATGCTACAGCATTCTCAGCTCCGAGGTGACCAGGGGCCCCGAGGGTAGAATAACTTGCCTAAGGCCTCACAGAGAGTGGAGGGCAGACCACTGCACCACCCCTCCCGCAAACGACATGCAGGAAACAGCCGGGATATGAGTTCACAAGTCCCACTGCAAAAAGAAGCCGACCTACCTGAGGCTGCGCGAAGCGTCTGTGATGAGGGTCCACGGATCTGCGGCTGGAGACTGCGGACCGGTCCCCTCCCGGAGCCAGAGTCCAAGTGCCACCTAAAAAGTGCAGAACAATATCGGCCGCCGTAAGGCTAGGCTGGGCGCGGGGGCGACCTCCGAAGACCGCGGGAACCACCCGAACATGACTCCAGGATCTCCCCAGCCTGCGGCGCGGACCGAGAAACTGAGGCTCGCCGTTCGGAAGGGCAACTGAGACACAGTCCGGGGACTCCGAGCGCTTCTCTGCGGACACGGGCTTAGGAAAGGATGGAGGGGCGGGGCCCCAGACGGCCGCTCGGGTTCCCGCCGCCCCACTGACCCAAAGGGCAGAAGGTGGCTACACCCGTTCGGACTGGCGCAGCGTTCAGAGCCGGAACACGTCGCGCAGCCACGCCCCCTGCGTGCGCGCGGCCGCCCCATACGACCCGCGCTCGCTTCCCAGGAGGGCCGCGCCTGCGCCCTGAGCCTAGGGGCGCAGGGCTGCGCAGGCGCTCCCAGGCCTTGCCAGCGAGGCAGCGCGGCGCGGGGGGTCATGGGAGTGCGTTCAACCTGGCGGCGCGAAGTCCGTGGAGCGGGTCGGGCAGCTCTCGCGCGCGTGGGGCGGCCAGGGCTGGCGGTGTCTGGGAGGGAGACGGGAAATGCTCTGGGGCTGAGGAACGGACAGCTTGGAGGGAGGGGCCGGACACCCACCCAGCTCCCCCAGAGAAGTTTGAGCCGTTTCCACTGCCCTCCGTTAGCTGGGCACTGGGGCGCTACTGAAAGAAGGGATGCTGGGGACAGAGGGCATCAGGGAGGGTTTGGGCATAGGACAGCAGCGCTTCCATGTAAAGTGTCTCTCACCACCCAGTGCCTGGTTCTACATAACCTCCGGCCCAGGAGGAAAAGGGCAGGGCAGGACTGGCAGCGAGGAATCCTCACCGGGATGCCTAGGGGCTGGCAAGCGGGGGCCTGTGGGTTTTCTAGTGGGTGGGTTTGTGCTACCTACCCGGGTCGAGGCTGGTCCGAGAGAGGACAATGAGGGCAGGCTGCCAAGGCCAAGTTTGCTGCCCCGGAGTGGCAAGCCCAGTCAGCACCCAGAGACTTTGCAAAAGCGAGTGGAGCATGAGATTGGGTGCTTCTCGCGTGCACCGCTCCATGTCTCCTCTTCCTGTGCTTAAGGTGAAGAGGTGGGAGAGGGGGCCGGTCCCCCAGCCCAAAGACCAAATGCCCTGTGGGCCAAGGACCTGGATGCCGGCCAGATGTTATTAAAGCCATCAGCGGAGTGGAATTCACTGGAAAAAGATGTTTCTCCAGGCGAGCACACACATAAGAGACCAGCTCCCTCTCTGCCCTGGTCTAGTGACTCCTTTCATGAAACCATCTCTGAAATGTTATCTGCATTTACACCCAAACTCTCTCTCTTTGATCTTTGAAACGCGAATCAAAGATCACATTGTACTTTTACTTGGGTCTGTGGGGCTTTCAGCCGCGTTGGCCAAAAATAATAAAAGTGGCACCCAGCCAGGAAACGCCTCCTTGAAGTGTGAATGAAACTTGTATTTTTCGGTTGTATCTTTCCTAATTGACCTGATAATTTAAACTTCCTGCCTCAAAGGAGAGGGGGAGTTCCCGACAATTTGACTTACCTCAGGCACTAGGCAGCTCAGGCCAACTCAAGGCCGGTCAGCAGAGAGCAGGCAGCAGGCTCCTGTAAAAAAAAAAAAACCCAATCCAACCCAGCAAAGCTATCAGAAATCACCTTTTTTTTTTTTTTTAAAGATTTTGATTTTATTTGTGAGGTGAACCATGAGAGACTATGGACTCTGAAAAACAATCTGAGGGGTTTGAAGTGGCGGGGTGGGGGGGTGGGAGGTTGGGGTACCAGGTGGTGGGTATTATAGAGGGCACGGCTTGCATGGAGCACTGGGTGTGGTGAAAAAATAATGAATACCGTTTTTCTGAAAATAAATAAATTGGAAAAAAAATAATAATAAAATAAAATAAAGGAGAAAAAAAAAGATTTTATTTGTTTATTTGACAGAGAGAGACACAGCGAGAGAGGAAACAAGCAGGGGGAGTGGGAGAGGGAGAAGCAGGCTTTCCTGCCAAGTAGGGAGCCCAATTCGGGGCTCCATTACAGGACCCTGGGATCATGACCTGAGCTGAAGGCAGATGCTTAACAACTGAGCCACCAGGTGCCCCAGAAATCACCCTTTTTTATTCAGATTGCTTTCATTCAGGCCAGCTTCTATTTTTTAAATTGCAGTAAAATATACATAACAAAATTTACCTTTTTTCTTTTCTTTTTTTCAAAATTTACCTTTTAAAATAAAAGATTTATTTATTTGAGAGCAAGAGAGTGAATGAGAGAGAAAAAGCATGAGAGGGGGATGGGTCAGAGGGAGAGGCAGACTCCCTGCTGAGCAAGGAGCCAAAGCCAGACTTGATCCTTGGACTTTAGGATCATGACCTGAGCCAAAGGCAGTTGCCCAACCAACTGAGCCACCCAGGTGCCCCAAAATTTACCCTTTTAAAACCATTTCTAGGTGTACAATTCAGTGGCATTAAGCATATTCACACTGTTGGGCAACCTTCACCACCACCCATCTCCAGAACTTTTTCATCACCTCAGACAGAAACCGTACCCATTCTAATTCCTGGCTGCTACCTCTGTCCCAGCCTCTGGTAATCTCTATTCCATTTTGTTTGTTAATTTACTTATTCTAGGTACCTCATTTCTAAGCGGAACCATACATTATTTGTCCTTTCACTAACAATCATGTTAAAGAGGTTTGCAGTGTAGCACCTATCAGAATTTTTATTCCTTTATAAGGCTGAATAATATTCAATAATATGTATGTACCACATTTTGTTTATCCATTCAGCTGTTGATGGCCACTTGGTTTGCTTCCATCTTTAGGCTATTGTGACTAATACTGCTATTAACATGGGTGTACAATTATTTATGTGAGTCCTGTTTTCAGTTTTTTTAGGTACATACCTAGTAGTGGAATGGCCGAATCACATGGTAACCCTATGTTTAACCTTTTGAGAAACTGTCAGACTTTTCCATAGCAGTTGCATCGTCTAATATTCCCACCAGCAATGCACAAGGGTTCCAATTTCTCCACATCCCCACACTTACTCTTTTCTGGGTTGGTTGGTTTGTTTGTGTTTGTGGGTTTTTTTTTTCCTTTTTTGATAATAGCCATCCTAGTGGGTGTGAAGAGGTATTGCATGGTTTTAATTTTAGCAATGAGAGAAATTCAACATCTTTTCATTTGTTTATTGGCCACTAGTATATCTTCTTTGGAGAAGTTTCTGTTCAAGTCCTTTGGCCATTTTTTAATTGAGCTTTTCTTGTTGTTTTGTTGTTGCGTTGTAAGTGTTCTTCGTAGATTTTAGATGTTAATCCCTCATCAGATATAAAATTTGTGAATATTTTCTCTCATTCTGTGGTTTATCGTTTCAGTCTCTTGATGGTTTCCTTTGAGGTACAGAGCTTTTAAATTTTTTAAGATTTTATATATTTAACAGAGAGAGAGATCACAAGTAGGCAGAGAGGGAGGCAGAGAGAGGGGGAAGCAGGCTCCCCACTGAGCAGAGAGGGAGACATGGGGCTCCATCCCAGGACCCCGAGATCATACCTGAGCCGAAGGCAGAGGCTTTAACCCACTGAGCCACCCAGGCGCCCCAAGCTTTTAAATTTTGATAAAGTCAAATTATCCTTTGTTTTCTTTTGTTATTTTGGTGTCATATCCAAATCGTTGCCAAATCCAATGTTGTGGAAATTTCCCCCTGTTTTTTTCCTAAGAGTTTTATAGTTCTAACCCTTGTGTTCAGGTCTTTGATCCATTTGAGTTGTTTTTTATATAACTTGGTATTTCGGGGTTTTTTGTTTTTGTTTTTGCTTTGCATGTGGTTATCTAGTTCTCCCAGTATCACTTGTTGAAAAGACTGTCCTTTTCCACATCAAATAGTCTTGGAACCCTTGTCAAAAAAAAAAAAAAAATCAACTGACAATATAAACTTTTGTTTATTTCTGAGATTTCTGTTTTATTCCATTGATGTCTACGGTTGTCACTGTGTCATACAGTCTTGATTATTGTAGCTTCCTAATAAGTTTTGAAATCAAGGGCGCCTGGGTGGCCCAGTGGGTAAGTCCCTGCGTTCTGTCAGGTCATGATCTCAGGGTCCTGGGATGGAGCCCTGCATCGCATCAGGCTCTCTGCTCAGCAGGAAGCCTGCTTCCTCCCTCTCTCTCTGCCTGCCTCTCTGCCTATTTGTGATTGCTGTCTGTCAAATAAATAAATAAAATGTTTAAAAAATAAGTTTTGAAATCAGGAAGTTTGAGTCTAATTTCACTCCTTTTTTCCAAGATTATTTTGGTTATTGGGGGTCCTTGAGATTCCATATGAATTTTAGGATGGGTTTCTCTACTTCTGAAAAAAAAAAAAAAGAAAAAGAAAAAGAAATGCTGTTGGGATTTTGATAGGGATTCCCTTTAGTCTGTATATCACTTGGTATGGTATGGATATTTCAATAATATTAAGTCTTCCAGTCCATGAGTATGGGATATCTTTCCATTTAAGTCTTCTATAATTTCTTTCAGTGATGTTTTGTAGTTTTTAGTGTGCAAGTCTTTTGCTCTTTGGTTGAATTTATTCCCATATATCTTATTCTGTTTGATGTTATTATAAGTAGGATTATTTTCTTAATTTCATTTTCAGATTGCTCATGGTTGTTGTATAGAAATGCAGCTTTTTTTGCGTGTGTATCCTACAACTTGGTAGAATGTATTTATTAGCTCTAGCAGTGTTTTTGTGGAATCTTTTTAGAGTTTTCTACATAGAATTTCATGTCATTTGTGAACAGAGATAATTTTACTTCTTCCTTTACAATTTGAATTTGTTTATTTCTCTTTCTTGTCTTATTGTTCTGGCTAAGACTTCTAGCACTAAGTTGAATAGAAGTGGCAAGAGCAGACATCCTTGCCTTGTTTCTGATCTTAGAGGCAAAGCTCTCAGTTTTCACCATTGACCTTCATCAGGGGCCTTTCCCAGAGACCATTGGTGGATGCTTGAGCCCAGAACCAGGAATACCAGAGTCTCTCTGTTCAGCCAGCACCTCTCTCATTCTACCAAAATTTTCCCTAAAAAATATAGAGCTGAATCCTTTGGTGCCTTTCTCAAAGGTCCCACTTTGCAGAAAGAGTCTATTTTCTCTTCTTCTGGTAGGGCTGTGCCCTAAATGATTAGCATAGATGCCTCAGAGACCCTTCTAATTTAGCCAGGTGGCTGGGCACCTGAGCCTGGCACCCCTGGGGTTCCTTGTGCTTCAGCTTTTTATATATCCCCCTAAAATTCATACGTTGAAATCCTAACCCCTAATGTGATCATATTAGGAGATGTGGCTCTTGGAGCTCTCATGAATGAAATCAGTGCCCTTATAAAGGAGACCTCACACAGCCCCCTCATTCCTTCTGCCACATGAAGACCGAGGGAGAAGTTGGCTGTCTATAAACCAGAAAATAGGTTTTTACCAGACATCAGATCTGCTGGTGCCTTGGTCTTGGACTTCCCAGCATCCAGAACTAAGAGGAGTAAATTTCTGTTGTTTATAAACCACTCAGTCTATGGTATTCTGTTATAGCAATCTTAAGTAAGACAAGCTTTTAGAAACCATTGTTGTCTTTGTCAGTTTCTTTACATTCTTTCTTTCTCTTTTGAAATTGGGACAAGATTTACTTCAATAATATACACAAATCTTAAATACACAGTTCCAAAAATGTTGTTCAGTAAACCACCACCACACACAATTAAGCTATAGAATATTCTATATCCCAGAAAGGGTTTCCATCCCTCACAGGACTTGTTCTGATTTCTACTGCATAGCTTTATTTTGCCTCTTCTGGAACTTCTTAACCATGGAATCCCAGAGTGTGGACTCTGTTTTACACAGTATTTGTAAGATTCATCTGTGTTTATGGTTCCAAGTGTCTCATTTGTTATTGCTGTGTGGCACTTGTTGCATATGACTACACAATTCGTTCATCCAGTCTCCTGTTAGTGGACATTCAGGTGATTTTTAATTTGGAGCCATCAAGAACAAAGCTATGAGCATTCTTGAAAAAGTTCTTTGTGTTGACTTAGGGTTTAATTTCTTTAGGAGAAATATCTATGAGTGGACTTGCTGGGTTATGGGGTAGGTACATATATTTAACTTTATAAGAAGCTGTCAGACGTTTTCCAAAGTATCTAGAACTTTTACACTTCCTCCAGCATGGCATGAGGATTCCAATGGCTCCACCTCCTCACCAACACGTGGTATTGTCGGTCTTCTTACTTGTAATCATTCTGGCCGGAATGGAGTGGTATTTCTTTGTGGTTTCAATTTCCCTGACAACTGATGATGTCCATGCTTTAATGTGGTTGTTTGTCATATTTTATTAATTTACATGAGTTTTTTCATCCATTCTTCATTTAGAAGTGTTTGTCAGATATATGTATTGTATATATGTTCTCTTAGTCTGTCACTTGCCAATTCATTTTCTTTTGAAGACTAGAAGTTTCCCATCTTGGTGGCTAGTGCTGTTTGTACCCTAAAAAAACCTCACTACCCTAACATCATGAAGTTTTTTACTATGTATACTTCTGGAAGTTCTATTGTTTTAGTTCTTACATGCATGTCTGTGGTATATTTTGAATCAATTTTTGTGCATGATAGGAGTTAGGAGTTGAAGTTCATTTTTATCCATATGCACATGCCAATTTCTAGCACCCTTTGTTGAAATAAAAATGGTCCTCTTCTCAACTGCATTACCTTGGCAATTTTGTTAAAATCCAGTTGTGTGGTTCTAATTCTGGACCCTCTACTCTGTGACTGATCTTTGTCCTTGGGCAAAAAAAACATACTCGGTTACTTATGTAGCTTTAGAGTAAGACTTGAAATCAGATAGTTATATCCTCCAATTTTGTGTTCCTTTTCAAAATTGTTTTAGCTACTCTAATTTTTTTATACTGCCATATGTTTTAGAACCAACTTGCCAATTTCTATGAGAAGTCAGTTTGTCAATTTCTAACGAGATTTTGATTAGGATTGTGTTGAATCTATAAGTAAATTTGGAGATAGGGAACTTCTTAACGATATCACATTTCCAATTCATGAACAGATTATACCTCTTTGTTTATTTAGGTCTTCAGTAGTTTCTTTCAGGAATTGTTACAGTTTCCAGTGCACAGATCTGCATGTGTTTTGTTAAATTTATCCCTAAGCATTTTATGGTTTTTGATGTTATTATAAATAGTACTTTTACATTTTTTCAGTTTGCAGTTTTTCGTTGCTGGTGTATAAAACTAGAACAATCTGAGGGGTTTGAAGTGGTGGGGGGGTGGGAGGGTGGGGTACCAGGTGGTGGCTATTATAGAGGGCATGGCTTGCATGGAGCACTGGGTGTGGTGAAAAAATAATGAATAATGTTTTTCTGAAAATAAATAAATTGGGGAAAAAAAAAGAACTGACATGTTATCTTGAGCTTTTGCTAAATTCACTTACTTGTTCTAGTAATTATTTTATAGTTTCATTAGGATTTTCTAAGGATATGACCCTGTTATCTACAAATAAAAACAAGTGTGTTTCTTTCTTATATATATATGACATTTGTATATTTATATCTAGATATAATATGTGTATGCATACATACATATTTTTTTAAAGATTTTATTTATTTATTTGACAGAGAGAGATTACAAGTAGGCAGAGAGGCAGGCAGAGAGAGAGAGGAGGAAGCAGGCTCCCTGCTGAGCAGAGAGCCCGATGCGGGACTCGATCCCAGGATCCTGAGATCATGACCTGAGCCGAAGGCAGCAGCTTAACCCATACATACATATTTATAAATATAACTACATGATTTTTTTCCTTTGTTGCTGTGGCTGGGACTTTCAGTAATAAAGTTCAGTAAAAGTGGCAGGAGTAGGCACCCTTGACCTACTCCTAATCTTAGAAGAAAAATGTTTGATCTTTGACTATGAAGTCTGATGTCAGCCGCAGATGTTTTTCATAGACACCTTTTTATCCGGTTGGAGGTGTTTCTTTCACTCCTAATTTTCAGCATTTTGTTTTTTCATAAATGGGTGTTGAATTTGGTCAAACGCTATTATGCCACCTATTGTTATGATCACAGTATTTTTCTTTTCCATTCTGTTAGTGTGATAAATTACACTGAGTGCGTGTTGAATGCAAAATCACTTTGCATTCCTGGGATTGAGCTCACTTGGCCATAATCAGTTCTTTGTATGTATTGCTAGGTTCTTCTTTCTCATATTTTGTGGAGGACCTTCGCATCTATGTTCTTGAGGGATACTGGTTTGTTACTTTCTTTTCCTTGAACGTCATTGTCAGAGTAACACTGGCCTCATAAAATGACAGGAAGAGATTCTTCCTCCTCTGTTTTCTGAAATAATTGGTACAATATTAGCATTATTTCTTCCTTAAGTGTTTGATAAAATTCACCAGTAAAACCATCTGGACCTGGAGTTTTCTTAATGGAATAGTTTTTAATGAGGAATTTAATTCTTTTGATAAACATGGAGCTTTTTATATTTTCTACTTCTTCTTGTGTAAGGAATCCGTCCATTTCTAAATTGTCAAATTTATTGAATTAACTTTGTTCATAATATTGTCTTATTATCTGTATTTATTTATTTATTTATTTTTAAAGATTTTATTTATTTATTTGACAGGCAAAGATCACAAGTAGGCAGAGAGGCAGGCAGGGTCGGGGGGAGCAGGCTCCCCGCTGAGCAGAGAGACCAGCCCCACTGGTCCATCCAAGGACCCCAAGATCATGACCTGAGCCAAAGGCAGAGGCTTAACCCACTGAGCCACCCAGCCTTATTATCTTTTTTTAAAAGATACCCCAATTTATTGGGGTATAAGATGGCTCAGTGAGTTAAGCCTCTGCCTTTGGCTCAGATCATGATGAAATCAGATGCTTAATCAACTGAGCTGCCCAGGAGCTCCATTGCCTTATTATCTTTTTAATGCCTGTAGACTCTTTAACAATGTTTCTTCTTTTCTTTCATTCCTGATAATGGTAATTTTGTTAATAACCAATATTTAATTTTATTGATCATCACTTGTTTTCTATGTTACTTACTGATTTCTACTTTTATACTTACTTTTTCCATCTTCTTTCCCGTGATCTGAATTTGCTCTTCTTCTTCTGCTTTCTTCAGGATGGTGTATGATCAGAGATCATAAACACAAGTATTTTTTTTAAATACAAGTAGTTTTCTTTTTGACACGAGTATTTTTTTCTTTTTAACACAAATGTTTTAAAGCTATACATTTGCTTCTTGTCACTTCATTGGCTGCATCCCAGAAATAATGAAGTGTTATGTTTTTATTATTGTCAGTTCAAAATATTTTCCAATTTCTCTTTTGAGTCCTTTTATCCCTGGGTTATTTATAAGTATATTGTTTAATTTCTAAATATTTGAGGGATTTTCAAGATATCTTTCTGTGATTTTTTTTTTTTAATGTGGTTTTCTCTCAGTGTGTAGCCTCCTTGGTGAAAGTTCCATGGGTACTTGCAAAGAATGTGAAGAATAAAACAAATGTGAAGAATGATGGTGGGAATCTAGTACAATCGCTTCAGAAAAACTCTTCGGCGTTCTTGTAATGTTAAACATATACCTACCATAGATCCTAGCCATTTCACTCCTAGATGTATTTCCAAGAGAAACAAAAACAAACATGCACACAAACAATTGTTCATTAATATTCATTGCAGCTTCACTAATAATAGACAATAATGACCTAAATATCCACCAAGAGGTAAATGAATAAACAAAATGTGGTACATCTGTACTATGGAACACCCTCATCAAGAAAAAAAAAAAAAGAATGAGCTACTGATATACAACTGAGTAAAAGAAATCTGATACAAGGGCACCTGGGTGGCTCAGTCGTTGGGCATCTGTCTTCAGCTTAGGTCATGATCCCAGGGTCCTGGGATCGAGCCCTGCATCAGGCTCCCTGCTTGGCAGGAAGCCTGCTTCTCCCTCTCCCATTCCCCCTGCTGTGTTCCCTCTCTCACTGTGTTTCTCTCTGTCAAACACATAAAAAATCTTAAAAAAGAAAGAAAGAAAGAAAGAAAGAAAGAAAGAAAGAAAGAAATCTGATGCAGAAGAGCATACACTCTATGACTCCTTTTATAGAAAATGTAACCTAATCAATAGTGACAGAAAGCTGATCAATGGTGTCCTGGAGCCTGAAAAAGTGGAAAGGGGAACAAGGAAATATTTGGGGGGGGGTGGGATTTTTATATCTCAATTGTTGGGACGGTTTCTTGAGAATATACATCTGTCAACACAGGATCAAACTGTTCACTTTATTTTTATTTTTTTTTAAAGATTTATTTATTTGAGAGAGAGAGACAGCGAGAGAGAGCATGAGTGAGGAGAAGGTCAGAGGGAGAAGCAGACTCCCCATGGAGCTGGGAGCCCGATGCGGGACTCGATCCCAGGACTCCAGGATCACGACCTGAGCCGAAGGCAGTCGTCCAACCAACTGAGCCACCCAGGCGTCCCCAAACTGTTCACTTTAAATGGGTGCAGTCTATCACATGTAAATTATATATGTTGTTAAAGTTTTTAATAAAGCTCAAACTGAAAAGCTACACTTTACAGTACAGGAGAAAATAAAGTGGCTTTCTGCTGGGGACTGTTTATTCTGCCATTGTTGGGCATAGTGTTCTATAAATGTCAGTTAGGTTTCAGTGCTTGATAATATTGTTCTGCTCCCCTGAAGTATCTCTAGTTGTGTCAGTTGCTAGAAACAGATGTTAAAATCTCTAAATGTGATTAGGATTCATCCATTTCTCATTGTAATTCTGCCATTCTGTTATTAAATGCATACACATTTATGATTGTTATCCTTTCCTGATGAATTGAGCCTTTTATTACTATGAAATGACCCCGCCCATCTTCGGTAAAATCCCTTCTCTTGCAGTCGATGTTGTTTGATATTAATATTGCCACATCAGCTTTCTTTCTTTTTCTTTTTCTTTTTTGTTAAGGTTTTATTTACTTGAGATAGCTTGAAAGCAAGAGTGCAAGAAGGGGATGGGGGCAGAGATAGAGGGAGAGGGAGAAGCCTAGGCTCCCAGGGAGCCCAACTCGGGACTCCATCCCGGAACCTGGGGACTACAACCTGAGCTGAAGGCAGATGCTTAACCAACTGAGCCACCCAGACACCCTGACATATCAGCTTTCTAATGTTTAACTTTTGGATTGTGTATCTCTTTCTATCTGTTTACTTTCAGCTTGGATCTGTCTGTTTACCTAAAGGTAGACAACATACAGTTGGATTTTACTCTTTTATTATTTATTTATTTATTTGACAGAGATCACAAGTAGGTTGAGAGGCAGGCAAAGAGAGAGAGAGGAGGAAGAAGCAGGCTCCCCACTGAGCAGAGAACCCGATTCGGGGCTTGATCCCAGGAACCTGAGATCATGACCTGAGCTGAAGGCAGAGGTTTTAACACACTGAGCCATCAGGCGCCCTGATCTTGCTTTTTTTTTTTTTTTTTTTTAAGATTTTATTTATTGGGGCGCCTGGGTGGCTCAGTGGGTTAAGCCGCTGCCTTCGGCTCAGGTCATGATCTCAGGGTCCTGGGATCAAGTCCCACATCGGGCTCTCTGCTCAGCAGGGGGCCTGCTTCCCTTCCTCTCTATCTACCTGCTTCTCTGCCTACTTGTGATCTCTGTCTGTCAAATAAATAAATAAAATCTTTAAAAAAAAAAGATTTTATTTATTGATTTGATAGACAGAGATGACAAGTAGGCAGAGAGGCAGGCAGAGAGACAGGCAGAGAGACAGGAGGAAGCAGGCTCTCCACGGAGCAGAGAGCCTGATGCGGGGCTTGATCCCAGGACCCTGGGATCATGACCTGAGCCGAAGGCAGAGGCTTTAACCCACTGAGCCACCCAGGCGCCCCGTGATCTTGCTTTCTTAAATCAAATATGTTAATCTCTGCTTTTTACTTAGAGAGTTTAACCCATGTATTTATGTAATTATTGATATATTTTTTAAAGATTTTATTCATTTATTTGACAGAGAGAGATTACAAGTAGGCAGAGAGGCAGGCAGAGAGAGAGAGGAGGAAGCAGGCTCCCTGCTGAGCAGAGAGCCCGATGCGGGACTCGATCCCAGGACCCTGAGATCATGACCTGAGCCGAAGGCAGCGGCTTAACCCACTGAGCCACCCAGGCACCCTGTAATTATTGATATTAATTAGGTTTGATGAGGTTTAAGGCCACCATTTTCCTATTTGTTCTCTATTTGTCCATCTTTTCTTCCTTTCCTTCTTTTTTTCTGTTCCTCCTTTCCTCCCTTCTTTTGGGCTTATCGAGGTTTTTTTAGCATTTCATTTTAACTACTCTATTGACTTTTTAGTTGTACCTCTTTTTTTTTTTTTAAAGATTTTATTTATTTATTTGACAGAGAGAGACACAGTGAGAGAGGGAACACAAGCAGGGGGAGTGGGAGAGGGAGAAGCAGGCTTCCTGCCGAGAAGGGAACCCAACACAGGGCTTGATCCCAGGACCCTGGGATAATGACCTGAGTTGAAGGCAGATGCTTAATGACTGAGCCACCCAGGCGCCCCTAGTTGTACCTCTTTGTATTGTTTTCAGTGGTTGTTCTAGAAGATGCATCTTTAATTTACATGGATCTTTAATTTACTATAATCTACTTAGAGTAGATATTGTACCACTTCACTTCCCATTAAGTATAAGAACATTGCAGCCATATAAGCCAATTTGCAACCATCTTTTTGCTGTTGTTACATTTTTCATTCATATGAACCCAGTCATACATGGTTACAATCCTTGTTTTAAGTAATCAGTCCCTTTTAAAGAAAATAAGAGAAGGAAGAAAATAGAATTTTATTTTAATTTTTTTAAGAAAATAGCATTTCTAAAGTTTTATTATATTTAGTTATTTTTTTAATTTAAAATCAATTAGCCAACATATAGTACATCATTAGTTTCAGATATAGTGCTCAATAATTCATCAGTTGAGTATAACATCCAGTGCTCATGACATCACGTGGCCTCTTTAATTCCTATCACCCAGGTGCCCTATCCCCCTACCCACCTCCCCTTCTGCAACCCTCAGCTTGTTTCCCAGAGTCAAGAGTCTCTCATGGTTTGTATCCCCCTCTGATCTTCCCCTCTTCAGTTTTCCCTCCCTTCCCCATGGTCTTCCGTACTATTCCTTATGTTCCACGTATGAGTGAAACTATATGATAATTGTCTTCCTCTGCTTGACTTATTTCACTCAGCATAATCCCCTCCAGTTCCATCCATGTCGATCCAAATGGTGGATATTTATCCTTTCTGATGGCTAAGTAATACTCCATTGTAAATATGGAGCACATCTTTTTTTTTTTAATTTTTAAAGATTTTATTTATTTGACAGACAGAGATCACAAGTAAGCAGAGAGGCAGGCAGAGGGTGGGGGGAGCAGGTTCCCTGCTGAGCAGAGAGCCTGATGTGGGTTTCAATCCCAGGACCCTGAGATCATGACCCGAGCCGAAGGCAGAGGCTTTAATCCACTGAGCCACCCAGGAGCCCCAAGGACCACATCTTCTTTATCCATTCATCTTTTGAAGGGCATCTCAGCTCCTCCACAGTTTGGCTATTGTGGCCATTGCTGCTACAAACATTGGGGTGCATGTGCCCTTTCTTTTCGCTGCATCTGTATCTTTGGGGTAAATACCCAATAGTGCAATTGCTGGATCATAGGGTAGCTCTATTTTTAGCTTCTTGAGGAACCACAATACTGTTTTCCAGAGTGGCTGCACCAACTTTTATTCCCAATTGACCTACATATTTCCCATATCCAGTACTCTTTTTTGCTCTCAGTCGATCTGAGCTTCCATCTGGTGCAATTTCCCTTTGGCCTGAAGAAACTCCTATTGCATTTCTTTTTCTTTTTTTTTTTTTTTTAAAGATTTTATTGATTTACAGACAGAGATCACAAGTAGGCTGAGAGGCAGGCAGAGAGAAAGAGAGGGGAAAGCAGGCTCCCCGCTGAGCAGAGAGCCCGATATGGGGCTCGATCCCAGGACCCTGGGACCATGACCTGAGCTGAAGGCAGAGGCTTTAACCCACTGAGCCACCCAGGCGCCCCTCCTATTGCATTTCTTGCGGTGTGTGTCAGCTGAGGAATTATTTCAGCCATCATTTAAATACCTTCCATTCTCCCTCATTTTTGAATATTGTCATTGCACATAGATTTTCTGAGTTGGCTTTATTTTTTTTCACACATAAATTTTGTTCCATTGCTTCCAATCTCCATGTTTTTTCTGATGTAAAGTCAGAAATGTGATGTGTCCTTATTCCTCTGGCATCTTTCAGGATTTTCCCTTTATCTTTGGTTTTCAAGAGTTTGACCAAGATATGCCTTCGTGATTTCTTCATGTTTATACTGCTTGGGATTTGCTGATAGTTTTACATATGTAAGTTGATCCAAAATTCATTAAATTTTTGGTTCTTGCTTTTTCAGATTTTTTTTCTGCCCCATTCTTATTCTTTTTCTCCTTCTGAGCCACAATTACATTAGACTCTAGTATGGTCTCTCTGGTCTGTATTTCTTGTATCGTCATTCTCTTTTTTTTTTTTTTTAAGATTTTTATTTATATGTTGGGGCAGGGGGCAGAGAGCACAAGCAGGAGGAGAAGCAGGCAGAAGGAGAAGCGGGCTCCTCCCTGAGCAAGGAGCCCTATGCAGGACTTGATCCCAGGACCCCAGGATCCCAGGATCATGACCTGAGCCGAAGGCATCTCCAATCTCTTCCTATGGTCACTTAAAGTCCATCCAATTACATTCTATTTGTTGTACTTTTCAGCTCTAGAATTTGTTTGGTTCTCTTTTGCAGTTACCATTTCTCTGCTGAAATTCCTTCTGTTCATTCATTGCGAGCCTTTTTTTTTTCTCCTTTGAGTACTTAAACATATTTATAATACCTGTTTTAAAATTGAATGAATTGACTTAGGGATGCTTTCTCTTAGCTGCTTTTTTTTCTTGGCTAGGAATCACATTTTCATGTTTCTTACCCATCTAGTACTTTTTTATTGCATTTTGGACATTACAAATGGCACTTGGTAGAGGCTTTGGATTTTCTTCTGAAGCATGTTAACTTGTTTTTGTTTCATTTTAAAGTTTTGGAAGCTTACTTTTATATTTGTGAGGGTAGGTCTGTTGTAGTTCTGTCCTTGGTCCTCATTTCACAAATCCTTTCATCCTGAAACACAATTTTTTTTTCTCCTAAGGCATAGACTTCCAGTGGTTTCAATGGAGAAGCCGTGGTGTTTGCACAGTCTCCGCACCTTGGCAGGTCTTGAGATCCACACTCTCTCTCCTTTGTGGCAGGCAAGAGCCGAAATATCTGTCCATTGTTATCTTCCTACTAGACCCCTTGAGTTTCATTCATACAAGAGCAGTCCAGGAGTCAATCAAGGATTTACATGCACATTTTCAGGAACTTTCTTCCTCATTTCCAAATGCTCTGACTGACCTAAACTCTGTTCTCTGGAACATCGAGCCAAAAGGATTACAGCTTTCTGCTCACATTTCAGTCACCCATGCCATGTCATGCAGAGGGTACTTAGGGGAAAAGCAGTACAAATGCGGATCTCACCCAGGGCATTTCTCTCCTTTCAAAGGTTGGATTCCCTCTAATTTCCACTACTTTTATTTACTTGTTCTTTAGTGCCTTCAAATAGTTATCTTTTCTATTTTTTTAAAAGATTTTATTTATATATTTGACAGAGAAGAGAGAACACAATCAGGCAGAGCAACAGGCAGAGGGAGAGGGGAGAAGGGAGCCCAATGCGGGGCTCAATCCCAGGACCCTGGGATCATGACCTGAAGGGAAGGCAGACACTTAACCGACTGAGCCCTTTCTATTTCATCTAGAATTGGCCATAACTAACTCAGGAAAGTTAGCCCTGGGTAAGCTGCTCAGTCATTACTCAGACCAGCCCCTCCTTACACTTACTTTATAGGCACCGATCTTGCTGTGCCTGCCTTTGTGGTGAGGACACACGGTGCCTGATGAAATGCTTGAAGCAAATCTCGTGTTCCGCTCACCTCATGTGGCCCTGGCATGTCAGAACCAGGAGGCGGTAAGCTGAAGAAAATTGGGTTGGGTTCTAAGCCATTACCCCTTTTCCAAGGATGCATAGTGTGTGGGGAGAGCACAGCCCTCAGACCTTGCAGAGTGGCACATCATGGAAATTTTGGTATGGAAAACACAAAGATTTCATGCCAATGTTTATTTGGCAGCCATATTTTGAGCACCTATTATGTACAAGGCATTATGCTGGGGACAAAGACGTGAATGAGGGTGGCTCCTCTGAGAGGGAAACACCATTCTGTGGGAGCCCTCGGTAGGACCCTTGCTGGGTATCAGGGAAGGTTTCCTGGAGGGGGATCCTTGCACTGAATCTTAACCAAGGAGGGGAAGTCAGACGGGACAGGATGGTGGAGGCCCAGTTTGGGGCTAAGGGGATAGCATGGGCAAAGGCTTAAAATGTGTTGTGGGAGAAGGTACAAGGCAGGAGTAAGATGAGCCCCCAACTCACTGAGCGCCTCCACGGTGGTGGGTGTCTGGTCTTATGGCAACCCTCAGAGGCTGCGCTGGGGGTCAGGGCTTGTCTGAGCCTGTGAAGGCAGGACTCACTCACGCCGTGCCTGGGCCTCCTGGTGCAGCTTCCCGTGCTGACGTGCCTGGGCACTGCGGAGCTGACAGGTAAGCATCATTTTGAGAGCAATAAGGTGCTGGATGGGACCCTGACTTCCAAAGAACAGGCCGATGTGAACAACACACTCCATTTATACACCATCTCCCCTGCCAAAGACTTTGAAAATCAAATACTCCCTAAGCTATGGAAACCCAACCACTGGCTGATTGTTAGGACTTTATTATTCTAATCACCCGGCCCAATTCCAGCCACTGAGGGCAGAACAATGAGCCATTGAAGCTGTGAGGAGGTCTCGCCTCCTATCCACCCTCTCCCTTGGTGGGGCCCTGGCGCTGAGGCCTAGGCGGGGAGGATGGCGGCGGGCCTGTGCCCCGGCTGCACCATTGCACCCCATGGGGACTTCTGGGGGGTCTAGGCATCGGTCTCACTCACCAAGTGGGAGGCCCCAAGAAAACACATCTGGACATTGCTTTGATCTCCCCACATTCAGTCCCATATCTTGACCCTGGTAGCTGAGGAGCTAATTACATCTGCTTGGGGAAATTTATGGGTATGAAAATTCTTCAAAGATGCTAAAGACCACGAGGCACCATTAGCTGTTCTCACCAAACGTGGCCTGTGTGCCTCACTAATAAAGCTATAAAAAGAGAGATGGTGGGGTGCCCTCTGCTGGGATGTTCACACCCATAAGCCTGGTGCCCAGTGCCTGGGAGCCCTGGCTGAGTGAGTGGCCAGTGGTGAAGGCAGGGAGCTGGGTCCAGCTGGCTCTCCAGTGACCCCCCCACTGCTATGTAACAAGGTCACACCATCTCTTGTTTATGGTCCCACGTCATTCCCAAGGATTTGGTGTTATTTGATCATCAGTTATAAGCCAAATATCCCGATTTTATTAGGAAAAAAAAAAAACCAGTTTAATTTTGTGGAACCACAAGGCCGGATCACTGTCCTGTGAAACTCGAGAGGCCAGGAGCTCAGAGGGCTTGAGCTGGGTCTGCCTTGCCAGTCCCTCCTGTTGTTGCCGCTGCCTTTGGATTATCTGCCTGGGAAGAGGCCGGGACATGACCAGCCAGGCAACAGAGGGCTGTGCTGTTTCCTGACCTCCTCTGGGGTTCATCAGGGTCGGATTTTCACTCATAAGCGCCAGCTCTCTGCCCTGTCCTAGGGGGTCATCTCCAAACCCAGCGGGCCCATGGGAGGGGGTCCTCTTGCTGCCTGCTCCGATGGCTCTGGACTGGCTGCTGGGACCCTGGCTTGGGTTTCAGGATTAGGGAAACCCAAGCACCGTAAAGCATGTCAGGGCTGGGATTAGGCGGTCTCAGCTCTAAGATGCTTTGCTGGGCCCCATGGGCTGACGCCACGGCCCCTTCACTGCCCTCGAAGGCACAGGTGCTTGGCCAGGCACCAGGCCACGCAGGGCTCCCAGAGCCCTCGGGTGGTGAGACCAGTAACCCGAGAGCTCAGCAGAGGCTGTGCTGTGCAGCAAGGGCCGGCCGGTCAGGGAGGGGCGGGACTGGGGGGACAGGATGGTGGTTCAGTCCTGCTCAAAAGGGTTCTTCAGGGGGGTGCCAGAAGCAGCATCTGTGAAACAGTCCCCAGGTCTGGTCTCCTCCCTCCCAGGGCTGCCTCAGAGATCCAGAGCTAGTATGGCCTCCTGGTAGGCCCTGGCTACTCGGCGGGGGGTGGCACACCTATTGTCTTTCTCATTCCCTGAACACATATTGCTAGCCTGAGGTGGGTGCTGTCTGTGGCTGGTAGGAGCCCAGAGTGTCTGCTGTGCATCCTTGGTCTTTCGTGAACTTTCCCTGTCATGGCGGGGAGGGGGTGGTCTAGAAACAGGAAGTGGTGACACCAGTCATGGAGGCAGGGCAGAGACAAGCCCTGCTGCTTGATGTGAGACCCAAGGAGTGCTGGGCACAGATCCCTCCACACTCACAGACATGACCTGGCTTGTACGTGTGAACTGATGTCTCTCCCAATTAATCACCACACTTCCTGCCTAGTGATCTCCCCAGGCTGTGGCTGAACCTGCCCCCTCCAAAGGTACCTGTGCACCTCCCTCCTTCACCAGCTTGTCTGAGGGGGGGGGTCCCCGGCAGCTTGGCTCCCCCCACAGTCCAGCCCGTTTGGAGCTGGGATGTCCAGCCTGGGTGGTGAGCAGCACAGAGCTGGTGTGTGCACAGTTTTGGGGAAGGACCCCCTCCACACACACCCACCCCTGTGAAAAAACCCAGCAGAGAAGCCATTCATGTGGAATGTCAAACACTTCCCTCAGCCTGGCGGTACAGAGTGACCTGTGGTGGGCAGAGCCGGGGTCCCATGCCATCTCGTCCCCGCCCCACCCCGCTCCAGGAGGGAGGCATCCAGGGCATATCTCTACTTATTTATTGATGCCCCTACCAGGTATCAGACAGGCCTAAGGCAGCTCCCAGGGCCACTCAGTAGCCAGCCAGAAAGCCCAGGTCTAAGATGGCGGCCGGGGAAGGAAGAAACAAGGGCGGGGTGTAAAGGGCTGCCTACAAAGGCTACAAGGGCCACTTTCTTGGCCTGGAGTCCTCAGAGGTCTTTTGTGCTGGTGACCCCACCAAGAGGGCTTGGGGCTGTGGCATGGGGTTCTGGGACAGACCCTGGAGCAGGAGCAGGAGCAGGAGAAACCTCTGGTGTCAGTTGGCCAGCTCTCATGCCAGGTGGCCTGTCAGCAGAAGGGAAGGCAAAGGTATAGGGATCAGGGCCCTGGGTGGACGGGCAGTGTGTCCCCTAGTGGTGTGAGGCTAAAGGCTGGCAGGGCTCAGGTCCATGTGTGGCTCCACTGGAGGGACACCTGGTCCTGTGCTCTCTGATTCTTGTCTCTCCCACAGTATGACTTGGCCTGAAGTGAGGGCAAAGCCATCGCCCCTTGTCAGGCTGAAGATCCACAGCTTGTGAGTTTGAGGCCAGAAGCAAGCATCTGCTTCTGAGGCTGGGCACCCTCCACCCTGAGGAGCCAGGCCCAGCTTGGGCCCCAGATAGTGCCAAGTATGCAAGTACCCCCACCATCTGGATCAAGAATTGGTTCAGAGAGAGAACACCCTACTGCTGCTTGCTCACCTGGGGGCTGGGGCACGGGCTCCCGACCTGTCTCTGGCAGCGACCAGCCCACAGTGTCCCCTGTATGCACCCTGACAAGGACCCGTGGTGGGTTGAGTGGGAGCAGTGGGCACTGATGAGGAAGAAGTTTGGTGGATGGAGGCCAGGGCAGGCTTAGTCAGGCTAGGCAGGACAAAGACAAGGCCATGGCCCAGACCAGGGGCACTCAGGGACCACTCAGAGTGGAGAGAGGTAAAGGAGTGGCTCCCAGAGGGACACAGAGATGGGTGGGAAAAGTCTGGGACATGGAAGACTTGGCTGGATCGGAGTGTGCCAGCTTGGGGAGATAGGAATGGCCACTGGCAGCCTGGCCCCCACCTTGGCCCAGACCCCAACCATCAGCCCAGCACCAGGGAGCCTCACATGGCATATTTGGAAGAACTAGATGCCTACATGTGCATTCTATAAGCCCACACTGCAAAGGAGCCCCCGGACCAGAATGGGCTGGGCACCTGAAGCCTGAACAGGGTCTGGAGGGTTCAGTGACAGGGCCTGGTGGCCCTAAGTCTCTGGAAATGGCACAGCTCCCAGTGAGCACACTGCCTGGCTGACTTGGGTGTCATGTTTTACAGGGTCCCAGACAACCTGCGCAGCTCCCAACAGCTCTGCATGTATCGGGGAGCCAGGGGCAAGGTTCTCAGCCCTGCCCCTGGGGCCTGCTTCAGGCTGGGGCGTGGTCCATGGCACAGAGCCCAGCCTACACCTTGGAGCTGCTGCCTGAGCCGGGTGAGATGAGGCATGTGGTCGAGACACTGCGGGAGTGGGAGATGAGCCACCCCAGGGACCTCAGGGGCAAGCCCAGACCTAAGGCCACAAACACAGACACCCCAAACCACAGGCACCATCTGACGCCAAGCTGTTTCTCATGGGGCAACTCCATCTGTGAGGGCCCCTGGCTGGGCACCGTGGTCACCTCCCCAGCCAGGACACCCCGGTCACATGAGAACACGGCTGAGGCATGTGTAGGGAGAGAGTTCCCTGCTGGCTACCCAAAAAAGCTGGCGGTCCCAGCAGAGCCGTGGGATATGGGGGGCGTGGTGGGCACCAGCGACCAGGTTTGGAGACCTGCAGACTGAGCATCTGGGCCACCTTCTGGGGGCTGATCCCCCTTCTTGCAGCACCCCATCAGCCCCAAATGTCCTCCTCAGGCCCAACCTGCTCCTTGCTTGCTGAGCCCCTTTGCTCCTGGTCCAGCCCTCCATAGTAACTTGCCACCCCTTCTCTGTATCCCCACATTCCTGGGGACCTCAGGACCTTTAGAGACAGAGCCTCACGGGGCTAGAAGGAGGGGGACGGTGGGTGACCAGAGGGTGACCTGCTCTGTTTTGCAGCAGAGGTGGAGGCAAGGGAAGGGGTAGCTTGGCCCCTGAGCAGCAGCACTCCCCCCACCCCATAACCAACATCATTGCGAAATCTGGAGCCATAAGTAGAAGCATGCAGGGCATCGCTGGGCTAATTATAGGTTACACGAACAATCTGAGAAATTAAAATCATATTTTCATTGCACCATAAAAACAGGCAAAGTGGTGGGAAGGTAGCCCCAGAGCCAGGTGGAGAACACCTGGCCTGTGCCACTTTGGCCCCTCCCTGAGTTCCTTGGGAGGAGGCAGGACAGGGCAAGGGTGTGCCCAGGGTCTTGGGCCACACGGTGAGTCTGGACCTGGACGGTCCCTGGGACGTGCAGAACAGAAACGACGATCGCCCAACACATCGCCCAGTTCCCCCATGCTCTTAACTCAGACTGGAGACCCCAGTGCATGACCTGCCTGAATGCTGGGCAGGGGACCCTGGGCTGCTAGGCCTCACCAGAGCAGTGGGGGCATGTAGGGCACCCTGGGTTCTGAACCTCACAGCCAGGCAGGCATATGCTGATGCAGGATATGTCCCCAAAGGTGGCCCAGGTGATGACCTTCTGTGGCACGCCTTTGCTGGGAATGCCCACTGTTTGCGAACCGGGCCAAGCCTCCTACCCACAGTTTACCAGGAAGGCAAGAGCCGCCATGCCCAGTGAGTCAGTGGGCCTGAGGCGGGGGCTGTGAAGCCTCAGGACCACACAGGCAGCATCCCTGACAAGGGCTGTCCCAAGTCCTCCTATGATTGGACAGTGAGGCTGGCGGGGCCCAGCACCATAGACGTTTTTTTCTGTCCTAGAGGAAGGCACAGGCTGGATGACCTTGCCAGAAACGGCGTGAGGGTGGTTGTTATGGACTCAGCAGGTGTGCCAGAGCAGGGCCCGTCCTGAGGGAGAGGGTGCATGGAGAAAACCACTGGTGGTGCTGGGGGATGGGGTTTATGGCACCACAGACATAGGGCTGGCTTGTCCTCTGGCTGACTGGTGGGGTGGGCAGGAAGGTGGCAAGTCCTAGCTCCAGGGACTGTCTGGTGTATGCTGAGAGCTCCCCCACGGGCTGCATCGTTTCTGCCATCCCGAAAAGCAGCGGAGCCATTTCAAGCTCCATGTTTGTGCCACGGCAGGGGCCCAGCCCAGCTCCAGGGGCCCCCTCCTGCCCTGCCGCCCCCAGCAGTTCAGCTGTTTTAGCTGACCTCTGCAGACCTCTCCCAGTGCCTGCTAGGCAAGGGAACACACACACACACACACACACACACACACACACCCAGCACAGACGGGAGCGTGAGCTACACCTTCCAAGGCAGGGGCGTGGCCGCCAACCGTGCGTTAAATGGGACACGGCTGGTCTCACGCTGCACTTGTCAGGAGGGCGCTGGCCCAGCCCTGCACTTGGCGTCTTCACTGGGTGTCTGAGAGCTCCTGCACACGCTTCGCACCAGGCGAGCAAGCGTCTGAGGCTCCCATAGGCCCATCAGGTGCAAAGACATTCCTTTGTTCCCTGACAAGCAGGGTCCCATCCAGGGCTCCCGGGCGGGCAGACTAAGTGATGTTTTCTTAAGGAAGACACGAGATTAACCACCGCTAAAGCCCCAGCACAATGCATGGCCCTGCCCCTCACTGTCAGCGCTGTCTCTCTGCAGTGACTGACAGGTGCGTCCGGGTGCCGAAGGGCGCTCTGGGGGCCCGTCAAGCCCCAATGGGCAGGATTAGCCCGAGCGCGGCAGACACGCCGGCTGGGAGGGCCATGGTGGAAATGTAATGAGGTGCCTGACGTTCGAGGGACAGAAAGCCTCCAACAGCCCTGCCAGCTCCTGTCACCGGGCCACAACACTGGCAGGTAGCTCTGGAACAAAGCCAGCGGCTTCCCCACCCCTGCTGAGTGTCTGCTTTGCTGTGAGGCACAGGTAGACCCTACAGAGGGCGGGGGTGGGGGTGGGGGTGGGTGCTAGCTCTGTTCCCTGTGCCTGGGAGAAAGGGTCAGGGTCTTCTGAGGTGTGGCTGCAGGGGTCGTGGGGCATGCTGACAGCTCAAGAGCGGTGCCCTGACTGACAACTGTGAGGGGAGGAAAATAGGTTTGTGTGTGACAGGCCTGGGGCGGCCAGGCCCCACCCCGACCCGGGCCATCCTGGGGGTGCATTAGGGACAGCACAGATAGGGGCACACTTCAGGAAAACACCCTCTTTATTTATACTCCAGAAATACCAGGTGGGGAGCTCAGATGTGCGCAACCCACAGGGTGGGTTTCTGCACACACCGTCATCTTCTGGCATCGGGGGCTGGTGGGGCTGGCCTGGGCAGGAGGGTGCGCGAGGTGCAGGGGCTGACGAGCCCTGGAGCCATCCCTGCGGGGCACGTGGGCAGTCCGTCCAGAGGCCACCCACGCCGACGACCTCCGGGGCTCTCCAGGGGTGAGGCTTGCCTGGGCTCAGCCTCTGGTGTCCTACAAGAGTTGGGGGGGAGGGCGGTGCTCAGCATGGGGTAGTCATGCCATCCCTGCATTGGCCTGCCCATGTCTCCGGTGCCCACACACAGAAGGAGTCTCTGCGGACAGGTGAGACATGGGCCCCAGAGAGAGCCCCCGCCCTCACCAGCCTGATGCATCGCAGAGAATGCTACACTATTAAAAAATATTTTGAAATGATAAAAACATACAGCTGGCTCTTTACAAAACAGCTCTGTTAGGTACGATGTTCTGATGAGAAGTTTCCTCAAGATGCTCTTCATTTGTCGGTATCAAGGGCAGCCCTGGCTGTGGAGGCTGTAGGACAGCGGGAGCCCAGGATACCCCCAAGAGAAGCCCCAGGCCTGTGCCCAAATCCATGGGACCTTCAGCTGCCATTCAGGGCCTTAGGCCTGGTTGAGGGTGTCTCGTGGGATGCTCCCTGCTCTGTCTATACTCTACTTCAGCCCTCAGTACCCCAAACCCGGGAGGGGCCGACAGCTACAGGGGACACTCCAGGCGGGGCTGCTAGAGCTTGCAGAATGTCTCACAGGACCAACTGAACAGGCCCTGACCACACGCAACCTTTCGGCAGGGGTCAGGGAGGAACTCACTAATTTCTTCCTCCTCAGAAGAGGGCTGGGGTGAACAGACCCCAAGGCTTCTGCCTGCTGCCCGGCTGGGCCAAACTTTGCAAAGCTCTAACAGAACCAGATGTGTGGGCCACTGCCGTGCACAAGGCAGCGTCTCCACCTTCTGGGTGACAGAGAAACGAGCCGGTGCAGCTCTGCATGGAGTGAAGCTAGAAAGGGAGGCCTGCTTCTCCTACCCAGCAGCCCACTGAGTTCAGTCAGTCCAGTGTCCCCCAGCCTCCCCCCAGCGCCAAGACAGGCCACTAGGGTGTGAGCCCAGCTTCAAGACATTTCCTGCATTTGGGGACCAGCGGCAGCCAGGCCAGTGTCTGGGGAGGAAGGGTGTCCTGTTGGGGGGGAGGGGTGCCCTCACAGGGCCTCCTTCCCAGCCCTGTTTCTTCAGCTCCTGTAGTTGGGGCACAGGGCTCCCATGTCTGATGTGGCATGGCGGCTGTGGCCTCCCATGTATCTGGAGAGAGCTGTTCATAGCGACACTTCCTCCACCCCCCGCCCCCACCCCATGCTTCCAGCCTTAAACCCAGAGCCTGCCCCAGCTGTGTACCTGGATCTGAGCCTCCGAAGAACCTGGCTGTGGGGGGCTGCAGGCGTGCCACGTGCCCTTGGCTGGGCAGGGATGGCTGCTTACCCTCAGCAGCCCGTCACGGTGGGGTCCAGGCCCGAGCGCTTGGAGATACGCAGCTTGGCCACCTCCTCAGCGCAGGTGGGGTGGATGCCCACTGTCCGCATCACCTGTGCATAGGAGGCCCCACACCTGCACACGGGGGGGTGGGGGAGGGGTTCAGGAGAGGAGTCCACACGGGGTGGCACGTCCAACATCATCCTGTCTCTCAGAAGATGGCACACAGGAGGGCCCTGGAAGTCCTAGTCTCCCCGTTGCTCCCCAGGCCTGGCCACTACCCTCTTCTCCAGCCAGCAGCCAGGAACACCCACACACACCTCTGCTGGACCTGTCTCCCACGTGTCTCCCAGCAAATGCCAAGCAGCCCCATCTCCCACCTCCCCCCGGCCCCCTCACCTGCTCCATCCAGGCTTCCTGCTGCTCCCAGCCCACCAGGAGCAGACCTACCTCGGTCCATGCCTTCAGATACTCCTTCTGTGGGCCTGCTCCCTCTCCCCACCTGCCCCAGCGAGCTAGGTCGAGCCCATTTTGATGAGCCCTGCGCGGAACTGGCCTGGTCCTGCTCACGGCGCTCTTCTGCTCAGCACCCAGCTCTTGTCACACACACACGTCCCCTCCCCCTGCAGCGGCGACCACCCACGGGGCACCGGGCCCCTCCTCGGAGGCACAGTAAGTGAGGACTCCCCGCAGGGCGCTGCCACTGTCAGCAGAAGGGGCCGCCACAAACAGCCCTTCTTCCATCTATACACACACGTTACAATAGCTGGTGCGCGAGTTCCCAACTCGAACAAGCGTGTGTGTTTCAAACTGTGGGCAGAAGGCCCCCAGAGGGAGCGTCCGGTTCACACCCTCCTCCTGACTATTGCTGAACATGGGTCCCCTCACTCCCCTGATTTGCTCAAACCTTCAGTGTTTCCACAGTGCAGGTGCTGGAAATGATCACCACCAGACTGGACGGTATCAAACCTTTCAACCCTCACTGACCAAAATGGTTTCTTGGTGTTTTAATTACATTAAAAATTCCAAACAATGCAGAGCATCTTTCTACTATTTATTTTAGCTTTCTTTGGCCCATTCACATTCTCTATTGGCTCTGTCCTAAAATTATTACTGTTACCTGCCAGGAAGCCTGGGGTGCCCCTGGGGTGTCTGGACTAGTCCCTCATAGCCCCCATCAGTCTTCCTGGTATGGGGCCTGCCCCTTGACCTCCCACCCTGTCCTAAGATCTCCACCAGCCTCTGAGGCTAGATCTTGGCCACAGTCCCAAGCCCCAAGCACATGGTGGGGTGGCCCATGCAGCCCTTCTCTGTTCCTTCAGCTCCACTTTGCCTTCCACCCTCCTGCCCCTGACAGCCCCACACCCCTCTGCCCCAGACAAACCACCCCCACCCAGAGCCTCCAGCAGCAAAAGTGCCAGGCAAGCCTGGGAACCCGGGACCCCGCAAAGCACAGCACATGCCAGCCCTGGGGCAGTGGGCGGACCTTGCTCATGACTGCCAGCGTGCTGGGCCCCGTGAAGGAGGGCCCCAGCCCTGTTCATTCTAAGTAGAGAAGACCCAAACTGGGACCCACCCTCGCTGGCCAGGGATTTGGGCCTCTCCCCTGGCCCCCCAGGTGGCCTGGCCACAGACTGACACAGTATGGCTGGCTTAAGAGCTGGCTGGAGAAGAAAGCTGCCTCTCTTGTGACGGGAGCTGCCGTGTCTGAGGAGATGGTCTGCCAAGCACGCGGATGATGGTACCTAAGAGCAACATCACAGCCGCAGACTTCCCACTGCAGCGCCACCAACTTTCAGAGCCACAGGCGCCGAAACAGTGCACAACGCTAACATCCCTCCCCACTTACTTGATCCCTAGAGCAAATCCTTGAGTAACTTCGCCTGCGTTGGGGCCAAGGAAGTGCAGGCCCAGTACCAGCTGTGGGGGCTTCCGCAAGCACACCATCTGAAAGCCACATGATCAATGGTCCAATTGGCTAGTGACAGGGCCTGGGGGCTGCACAGGCGGGCCTGCCTGGGGGGGATGGGCAGTTGCAGAGAGTTTCCCCACCCCTGGGTGCCAGCTCTTTCCCTGCCTCTCACCTCCTGGCATGGCCCACAAGGACACTCACCTTTATGTAACACTGGGACGCATCCCGCTCAGCCACTGTGAACTCCAAGGGTTTATAATACGCGTGATAAACCTAAGGGACAAGATACCAATTCCTGGAGTCAATAGCTTCCTGGGCTGCAGGGATGGGGTGGGGACCCAGAACTGCCCACGTGGCCTCCATGTTGTGGTGTGGGGTAAGGACATGGTGGAGTTGGCTGTGAATACCACCCTTCTCGCTCCCACACAAAACCAACCTTTGGCCAGGGCCACACTTTTTGCGAGACAGAACCTTTCCCACCCAGACCCAAGGCTCCCACGGACCACAGTAGCAGAGTGGGCTCCAGACTGGCTAGGTGGAGCCCACCACGTCTTGTCACAGAGCCCGAGTCTCAGAGCGTCACACCAGGTGGATGCTGTGGAGCAGATGGGGTGATGATGGGCAGTGGAAGGGGGTGCCCAGCCCACCCAGTGGCTCTGTGGCCTCCCAAGGGTACCCTGGTGCTGGCTGGGCCTTCACTTGAGCAAGGAGGGGGAGGCAGGCTTGGGGAGGCCCCTGGCCCACACCAGAGCTGTCGGCCAGAGGCTTTCAGCACCCAAGAAGGGCTCGACAGCGTGTTCGGGGCTGCGGCTGAGTAAAAAATGAGCAGGGCCCTCACATGTGCTGCACAGCCATTATTAATTAATGGAACTTCAGAGAATATTGTTCTAACTAAGACAGAATTGAAAAGAAAACAAACAAAGCGTATTTGGCCATTCAACATTGTGAAACATAAAACAACATTATAGAATGCCACGAACATATGTCCCCATGTACTTGTGATGAATCAAACAAAAATAGCAAATAAAGTGCTGGGGGGAAGGCTGGCCTGTCAGGCCTGGCCCGTTGATGGAGGGGACTGGGGCGCTGGGGCAAGGGGAAGGCCCTGGAACCCAGTGACTCATTCCCAGAGGGTACGAGGCGTGTGGTGGTGGCACACCGGGGCTAGTTTTTCCCAGTCCATTGCAAGCTGCTGCAGTAGCAAGATGAAGCCATGCTGGAGGCTTCCGGCTTCCCCGCTCCTGCCAGGCCACTTAGGGTACCCTCAGGGGCCACCCCAGGGCCACGGCAAGCTGACTGAACACACTCAAGAGGCAGTCTTCCTTTGGGGGGAGTACTTAAATCCGGGTTTTTGGGGGGCCTGTGAGAGCTGGACGAATCGCAGATCAGGAACAGAGACCGGGGTGTCAGGGAGGTGGGGGTACCTGAAGCCACAGCTGGGCTGCGGGGGTGGCAGGACGCTGGGAGCAGAAGCCGATGGCAAGAGAAGGTTGGGAGAGTCGGAGCCTTTCCAGGTAGAGGGAGACACATGCCCCGTGAAGGGCCACAGCCCAATGCTGCCCTGGTTTCTGGGTTTCTGGGGCTGTCCTCCAGCACTCCTGTCCCAAGTGACCCTCCGTGCCATATCTTGGCCAGCACTCTGGGCCCCCTGCCCCACTTTGACAAACTGCAGGCCCCAGGAAGCAGGGACACCAATGCTCCCGCTTGCCCGCCAGGTCTGGGTTGGGGAAGGGCTGTCGTCAGGGTGTGAGCACCACACAGGCATTGTGTCCTGGCAGCCCTCTGTCCTTGGAGCCCCAACATACCTCCACGTGCTCCTCTCCGTGGCGAGCCACAGCCTCCTCCTCCGACAGCCCCACACAGCCGTACTCCAGTGGGGTGAAGACAGTGGTGGGAACCTGGAAAGCCAGTCCCAAGTGAGGTACACTCCTGGGGACCCAACACTGAAGATCCCCACTCAGGCCAGGTCCCCGGACGTGCAAGTTAGCAGCCTGCCAGAGGGGGTGGGGGGGCTACCCTTGCTTGTTGCGAGGCCACTCCCACAAAGCTAAACCTTACTCATGAGTGTGTGCGTGCACACACAGAGGTCCAAATGCCTGTGAATGTGCACACGGGCTCATGCACGCCCCCCCCACCCCCGCAACAAGAGTCACCCTGTCTCCAGGCTGGATGCAGCTCACTGAAGGGCAGAGGGTACTCACGTTTTCGTAATCCATCACGTCTGAGGACTGACCGCACAGCCGCTGGGCCAGGAGCTTTCCTGCCATTATGGCCGTGGGTGTCAGCTCAGGCCGCCCCTGATGCATGGGAGGAGCCCAGGGTTACTTCAGCACGTCTGGGGGAGTCTCCACAGGACCCCTGCTGCCGCCCATGCCTTCCTAGTGAAGCTTCTCCCCATCCAAAACCTCCAAAGCCTGTTTGTCTCTGGGCGCAGGGCCCTGGGCCAGTTTGCTTATCCTGCTTGCTTCCTTCCCACTGTCCTGCTCTGGGGGGCCACCTGCGGTTATGGCCCCCATCCCTGGAAGAGCAGGTGAGCTGCCAGTGAGCCCTGCCACACTACCCACCCTGACTTGTGGCTTCCCTCTGAACCCCTTCTTCATGTTGGTGACCTTGGAGAGCTGCCCTCAGGACAGAGCTCGGAGTACCCGCTCCTACTTAATTGTCTGTAGTAACCAGGATTCAGGCTAAAACGGGCCCTGGAAGGATTTCGTGTGTGCCTGACATGCAGCTTGGCTTGCACGTCACAGTCCATTACAAATCCCAAATCCGAATGCCTTGCTGCTGGAGGCCCCTCTGTCCCAGGGTGTGTCCCGCTCCAGGAGCCAGGGGGGTGGGGTGGGGGGGTGCACAGCCCCCCATGTTCCTACACGCGTCGGCCTGGGACCGGCTGCCAATCACCTCTGCAGCAGCAGGAAATGCAGATGTTGTTTGACATTCCAGAAATGAATAGAGATCCGCAGAGATAAACTCGTGAAAGCAGCCCGTGCATTCCACCGGGCCTGACTAAGTGCGGAAACGTCCATGCGCGCAGCACAATATGTCACCAGACAATGGCTGCCCTGCCCGCCTGTGGGACTCTTCCCCACTGCACACCGGACCACTGGTTTAGTGTTAACTCTTTGGACTGCCCCGAAGGACCTTTCCAACTCAGTGGATTTAATATTTCAGTAGATGCCGCCTTTGTGTGTACTATTCCTGGCAAAACAGTCTGAAATACTATGGTTTCCTCTATGTTCGCACTCAGCTCCTGGGGTACGCAGAAAGCCTGGTATAATCTGCACGGCACTCTCTCCCAGGACCATGGGTGCTATCTTGGGGTGCAGCACACAGGATGAACACAGAGGGGCCACCAGAGAATGCCACATCCCCACCATCGGGGATCATGTGAGCAACAGCACTGCCCGGTCCAGGGGCACGTGAAGCCACTCACTTCTTTCCACACCAACAGGTCAATTGGACAGTCAGAAAGGACTTGGGAAGATGGGCTGGAGCTCTGAGCACACGCTCCAGCAAGCTGTCCCCGGGGTCCTGTCTCCATTTGGTGGTCTGCTCCCCCTCATGTATCATTTCATGAGCCTGGGTCCACGGGCAGCCTGAGGGACTCCAGGGGCAGCCCTGTGGTTCACGTGCCAGCATGGAGCACAGCCAGGGAGTGATCCGTCTGGTACAATGGGCACAGCAGGGGCCATGTTGTCCTTGTAGGAGGGGGTTGTATGGAGTCAAGTCTCTGCAAGATGGGCCTGTGCCAGATGGGTAGGCTGGCCCCTCAGGAACAAAGGGAAAGCCCAGCCTTGCATGGGCTCCTGCCCTGGTCTGTCTCCATGAGTGTGTCAGGCTCTCCGGAAGACCCAGCCATCGTAAGCTGCAGCAGAGGCTGAGGGAAGGATGGGGACAACTGCCACCTGTACTCCTTCAGCTCTGGGATGCCCCACCCAGGGACCCACCTGCCACAGATTCTGGCTCCCCCACCCCCAGGCATTTCCCAAAGTGGGCTCTGGGGTGAGTGGGGGCAGGGCAGTGCTTACACTCTGGGGCAGGCACAAGCATCCTTACTGGGCTGGCCTGGGCCTCTAGCTCGCTCTACTCCTCCCTCAGGTCTCCCTTGACCGCCACACTAAGCATCTTCTGACATCTCCCTCAAACAGTTCACTTACTCACTTATCAATCTGTGACTCTGACCAGGGTGTCACCATAAGAGCTACGACTTCTGTCTGTTCCTGCAGCAGTCAAAGAACCCAGAAAAGTGGTGATGCTAGAACACATCACAGTGGGTTTAAGGCGTCCCCCAAGTTCATGTCTGCCTGGAACCTCAGAATGGGACCTTGTTTGGAAATGAGGCTCTTTGCAGACGTAATTAAGGAAAGAATTGAGACCATTTAGGATCGGTCACTTAGGGTGAGCCCTAAATCCAATGAGGGTCCCAAGAAGAAAGAAACAAGGACACACATGCGCGCGCGTGTAAACACACACAGACACACACACACACACACACCCCAGCAGAGAGTGCTGTAGCTCCAAGTCTGCACTGCCTGATGGATGACGACGTGTCCTCCCCTAGAGGCTTCGGAGGTAGCCCAGCCCTGCCCACACAGACTTCCGGCCTCCAGAATGTGCAAGAATACAGTTCTATCAATCTAAGCCACCCAGCTTGTGATGATTTGTAATGGCAGCCCCAGGACTAACACGTTGATGATGCTGGCAGGACTGGCCAGCAAGAGCCCTGCTGGGGTCTGGGGGCCCTGGTGTATCTCTCAGGCTTCTTTGGCCAGGGCCCCACCTGAGCCACCTTCCTTAGGCCATGATGCAAATGTATAGGAGAGGCCGACTGCTCCAGGGGCTTTGGCAAGGTGGTCGGGGAAGCAGGGGTCCCATGACTGACCAGCCATGATGGGGCCATGAAGAGGGGAGGGGTGCGGACCAGATGCCTCCCAGGCTGGGGGGCAGGGCTTCTGCCAGGGACTCACAAGGGGAGGAGCAGGCAGGCCTGGTGAGGGGGGGTTTGTCCCCATCTGACAGCCCAGTCAGGGACAGTACTGACCCATCCTCAGATGAGAGGGTAAACTGAGGTGAGGAGGTCACGCCCAGGGCTACAGGGCCAGACAGCCCAAAGGATCGGCCCACCAGGAACATCTCTAGGGCTCTGTACCGCCAGCCCACCTTCAGGAAGTCGAGGCCCATGTTGTGTGCAAACAGATGTCCCTCCCTCAGAGCAGACAAGAGGGATTTGCTGATGGTGCTCTTCGTTTTTAAGCCTCCTCTCAGCCCCCCACCCCCCACAGAAACATTCGAGTAAACAGAGGCTGGTGCCCAATCCTTCCCAGCACTTGAGTCTACCAGTAGTACTTGGGGTTTGGCCCACAGCCTTTGTGAGCCTTGTCAGGTCCCTGAGGCCCAGCTGGGGTGGGGGGACGGGGAGGTGACACCAGGTGGTAGGTACAGGCCGTACCTCTGCTACATCTCCGATGGCATAAATGTGGGGGACGGAGGTGGTTTCCTGAGCATCGACCAGGATCTTCTGACTGGTGGGGCTGGTGTGTACTCCAGCCTTCTCCAAATTCAGGCTTCTGGTTTCTGGAATGCGACCTGAAGGAAATAAAGTGCAAGGCTCAAAGACGTTCAGCAGTTCCCACTGAGATTCCTCCGTTGAATCAGAATGCTTCTCGGCATGCCCACTTGGCATGGGTCAAATATCAAGCACAACAGCGTCGAGGGGCTGTCGGCCTCTGCAGCCTCACACACACGCACGCACACAGACGCCCAAAGCACACACGCACGCAGCCCCATACCGTTACTTGCACAGAGTTAACGAGAGGAGGAAGCAGGATGAGGAGGAACAGAAAGGAAGGGAAAGGGGTGGAGGAAGCAGACGGGGACAAGACTTCTCTAAAGTCCTGTGATACAATTTTGGTTTTTTAATTATATAAGCAGTTCACATATTCAAACGACAAAAAAGAAAAATGGAAAAGAAAAAAAAGTGCCTATAATTTGTAAACAATCTGAAACCCAGGGGCCAAATTGGATATGTGGTTGATAACCCAGCACAGACAAAGATAATTTGCTCAGTAGACTACGCCAACCCATATTTCCACTGTACAATTAGATCCTGACAATAAAGCTTACAAGCCATTCAAAGAAGACAGGCAAAACCCCGTGAAGTCACATTTGAGTTGGAAATTCATTCATTCTCCATTTTCTTAATACAAAGTTCCTATGGCTCTGACCACAGAAAAAGTTTAAAAGTAGAGATGACCCAGCAGTATGCACGCCCCATCGCTGGATAGTGATCTCAACCCTTCCCCATGGCAGGGGCCAGGCTCTGGGGAGCCTGCCAGCCCACCTCGGGCCTGGATGCCTTGTGGACACAGCAGAGCATGATCGAAGGTCACTGTAGCCGTAGTTGCGGACACAGCGCGACAGGGACTCACAGCCTCTGAAGGCATCGGGCCCTGAGGGGAAGACAGGGGATATATACAACCGGGGCTCTCACAGAAGAAGCCGGTGCACATGTTTTCCAGCAGTGCCAGGTGCATGTGAGTCTCAGTCTCTGCGGAGCACGTCTGTGGGCCCCAAGTGAGCCCACAGCCTCCTGAGTCCCCACATGGCCCTGCCTGGGATAGGGAATGCTCCTTCTCACTCTCTCTGCGACCCCGGTGTTCCCATCCTCCCACGGGATGCTCTTCCCGCAGGCCCATACTCAGGATGGTGCTTCGTGATGGATTTATGCGTCTCTCCTGCCCTCAAATTGGGTCTGTGTGAATAGGCGGTGGCCCTGTGTCCCCAGAGTTGGGCAGTAGAATGTCCTCCAGAGCAGGCAGCGAGAAGGCACAGACTTAAGCCCTGCTCAGGGTCTCGGGGCAGGCCCCGCAAACCCCCTCTGGCGGCAAGTGGGGCCAGAGGCCTGGCCGCGGGCAGCTCCACGCTACAAGCCCTTAGCTCCTCCTTTCGTGTGCCTGTGGCACCTGGCCAGCAGATATCCCCAGCTTGGAGACCTCTAGAGCAGAGAATAGAAATGGGCAGAAAGGAAGAGCCCAAACCACACACCATAACCACCCCTGGGTGCAGTCATTTTTGGCTAATCCTGGTGAGCAACTCTCGGGTACAAAGCTGGCAAGAGCAGGGGACAGCGGCAGCAGCCTCCCTGCCGGGCTTCACATGCTTCCAGCCCTGGGCCTTGTCACCGCCGAGTGCCAGCAGAGGTCTCCCCTAGTTCAGACAGTGTAGTCTCACTAAGCCAAGGGGTGGTGGAGTCAGTTCTTCCTGGGGGGCCCTGGGAGGGCAAAGGCAGCCCCGCAGGGCTCCCGGTATGTCCTAAAGGCAAAGACTAACGGTTTCAAAGGCACAATTCCCACAGCTCGTGCTGCCTCAGATACACGAGAGATCGGGTGGCTGGTGATGCCAAGCTGAGCATCTGGAAGACCAAGTCCTGTGAAAGGGAAACCTTAAGTCTCCAGCTGCTCTCCCAGAGTGGGAAGTCAAAACACAGAGACTCAGCTAAGCCGTGCTTCTCAGGTTCATGGGGAGTCGGCTCCGGCCTCTTCAGTGCGCTTGGCCGCAAGAATCAGCTGCTGGGTGGGTGGACGCCTGTTGCCCAGCATACCAGACACTGGCGACGCAACGTGAGGCTCTGGAGGTCCCTGCCCTCTGACGGCACCAACGCCGGCCCTAGTTGAGTGAGCAGAGACGCGTGGGTGTGCAGAGAGCATCACGCCATGCTGGCCAGTTTCCTGCCTGGAGGAGGCAGCATGGGGGCCCCAGGCCTGATTCCTGAGTAGGGGATCCACCTGTCGCCTGGGAGCTTCTCCTGCACCTAGGAAGCTGGAAGGGGCTGCGCATCAGCAAGGAAAGAGCTGGGCCCAGTGGGCAGGCCTGGTGGGGGTCTGCAGGGTGGGCCAAGAGTCCCTGCAGGTAGGGGACTCAGAGCTGAGCCCTCAGGCTCCACCCCAGACTGCCGGTTTTAGGGAGCAGGGCCTCCAGCAGCTTGCCAGGCTCACGGTCTCCTGGCGATTGCTCCAGGCTGAGGCTGGAGCATCCAAGGACAAAGCCGGCTGCCCACAGACTACTTTGCTCTGACGCTGGCCACACAGCACTCCTGCCTGGCAGGTCCCGGGAGGCCAGGAGCATTTCCTTGGGCCTCGTGGTAACCACGGTAACCCTACACCTCAGAGATGTCAGTCTAACCACATCCCAGGTCTCAAGGAATACCGAGATAAATTTAAAAGGGGTAGCAGCAGCAGGGGTAGACAGAATATGCCCAAATTGCGGAAGGCCCTCCATCGAAGCTTCTGGCCACAGCCAGGACACGGGCCTCACTGAGCAGACAACCTGGAGAGGGTCATGGGGGAAGGAGAGACATACCCCTCCGAGTTCTGCTGCCTTGTGCTCAGAGCAGAGTCCTGTCTCCCCACAGGGGCTGGGGACCCACTCAGCTCAGGCCTGGAGCCCCCAAGGAAGGCAGAGCACGGGTACTCGCGTGGGGACCCAGTGGCCAGCCATGCGAGAACGGTGGCTCTGGCCCTGTGGACAATGTCCAGTCCGGGTCACGCTTACATGGCCAGAAGCAAGACCCAGGCAACATGCAAAGCTTTCTCCCTCACCATTTTCCTCTCATGCAAAAACAAAGGTAGGACTCCTCAGACTGGGGGTGGGAAGAAGACGGGCACCTCCGTGGCACCCTTCTCCCCATGCGCATCACCCTTTGTGTCGCACATGGTGCTTTCCCACACCCCCTGCAGGCCACTCACTCCATGCCCTGGGGGATCTCTTGCTCCCTGGGGCCTTGGTTCTTTGGTACCCAGCTCGGGCTTGCTGGGTACAGCTGAACGGCTCCCAGGCCTGGTTCCCGGATCTCTGCTCCCTGGACACCACCGGCATGGGGATGGCAGTCTGTCTGTGTATCGGTTTAGTTCCTCGGGACAGTCCTCAGAGGAAGGCCCACCGACCAGGCGGGGCCCAGGGCAGGGAGCTGTGCCTGGATGGTGGCCCCTTCTGGGGCTTGTTCCTTCCCTCTGACTGAAGTTTTAATTTCCACTTCTTTGACTACCAGTATATAAAACTAAGGACTTTGCGCCACATATTTAGTAGCTGTATTTCCTCTTGTGAACTGCCCATTCCTTGCCTTTTTAATTTCATTTATGTGTATCTCCACGACTTGATTGCCTTGCAAGAGCTTCTCACATGATACCTGAGTGACACTCCTATCTACTGCAAACAACAAGGGTGTCAAGATTGCAGAAACAAACATGTTCTCACTTCCTCCTCAGACACAGAGGCCAAACCAATGTGTGGATGGGTCCTTAGAGATGCCTCCCTCACCAGGATCAGCCTCGTCTGCTGAGTCCCTCTAAGTGACCCTGGTGTCACCAGCGTAAGACAGTCCTGGCATCCAGGACATCCTGGGGCCCTGAACTAGTGCAGGAAGCCGCAATCAGCCTGAGAGCTCCCGGGGCCGCTGGACCAGACCAGCACTCCTCTCACGGCCCCAGAGTCCCACCAGCTGCCGCTACTGGTCTGGGGAGGCAGCCCGGCCCCCACGCTCACCAAGCCAGCAGGAGAAGGCTGGAGAAAGCTGAAGGTCAAAAACTCCCCAGATGGCAGTTTGGGTCCTTCCTACCTGCTCAGCTGGGCCCAGGGACACAGACAACTGGACATATGCAGTTTCCTGGGCCTCTGTCTCCCTGTTACAGGAAAACGGGCATTCCCTCCAATTTCACGCCTGCCTGGAGCACACGTTCCGACGAGTGAAGGGCAATCCGTATAATGAGTTAAGATTTAAGTGCCAGCAGGAGTATGACAGGGCGAATGAGGGGCTCTGATCACACAGACGCAGGCGAGTATCAGGAGGGTGGGGGTCCAGGAGACTGTACCAACAGCTTCACATAGGTTCACAGAGCACCCCTCCTGGCATCCCTCCTGGGGGGGAAACATGCATGGGCCCCAAGAGTCAGCCACTCCCCCTAGGCTGGCCTGTGAGTCACCCTGGGCCAGACAGGGAAGGCGGAACTCACACCTTTGGCACCTCTAGTCAGATCCCTTGAGGCTCACCTTTTAAAAAGTTTATTATGTGTCTCTTGTCATCATTGGGACTTTAGGGGAAAGGATGACCACAGCAAAGGGCTCCTTTTATTTTCTCAAATGGCCCCTTCTAAAATAGTCCCAGAACCCTAGTCTACACCTTAGGGGCCCCAAGAACACGGCAGAGGACCCAACCTGCTGTCCTGGGGTCCAGGTAGGGCTCAACGTTTGCTGAATGAATAAGTGAGCCTTACCATGACCCAAGCACCTTAGCGTGACCTGAGGCTGGAGGCTTACTGTGACCACCAGCACCTGCCACTGCCCCCCAGGCCAACCTGAGGACACCTCTCACCACTGTCCCCTCCGCATGAAACACAACATGGGTCTTTCCCATTCAAGCCTGTGTGCAGCACTGACAACACATAAAATAAGCTCATATGGGCTCCTAAACCCCCAGAGCCAGCCCTGGAACGTAGTGCAGCCTCCAGCCCAGACCCAGCGGCAGTTTGGTCCACGGGAATCCCCAGGAAGGGACACGTTCACTGGTAGGTGGTAATTATTGCTGTAACAATTACAAATATCAATATAACCTTCCTTTTTTTTTTCCAATTTATTTATTTTCAGAAAAACAGTATTCATTATTTTTTCACCACACCCAGTGCTCCATGCAAGCTGTACCCTCTATAATACCCACCACCTAGTACCCCAACCTCCCACCCCCCCGCCACTTCAAATGCCTCAGATTGTTTTTCAGAGTCCATAGTCTCTCATGGTTCACCTCCCCTTCCAATTTACCCCAAAGCACATACCCTCCCCAATGTCCATAACCCTACCCCCCTTCTCCCAACCCCCCTCCCCCCAGCAACCCACAGTTTGTTTCGTGAGATTAAGAGTCACTTATGGTTTGTCTCCTTCCCTATCCCATCTTGTTTCATGGATTCTTCTCCTACCACTTAAGCCCCCATGTTGCATCACCACTTCCTCATATCAATATAACCTTCCTGCTGGTTGACGGCTCCCAGTAGCACTTGCAAAATTTAGATAGTGCACATTAATGCAAAAACAAAACAAAATGAAAAAAGATGCCTATTTATCTTTATAACCATTTTCACTAAGACTTTCTTCTTCCTTTTTTAAAAAACAACTTGCTTCCACTAAGTTCTAATCACAAATTTTGAATCTGATTTGGTAAAAAGACTGTAAGTGCGGAGGTAGGCTGGCCTGGGTCTGACGGCTGTGGGGGTCACGGTGACCCCGAACACGGGCAGGAGCCAGCTCTCCGGCCTGCCGCAGTGCAGGGCTTCCCAGAGGGCAGAGGGCCAGTCTGTGAGCATGGAGGCTGTTTTCCCGCTGCCCTGCCTCTGCAATGGGTTGGTGCCACAGTGAGCCACAGCAGAGATGAATGACAGCCAGAGTCAACGGTGTTGGCTCACGAGCTGGGGTCCATCACCCAGGGCCACATGGTGTGGCAGGGGAAGACCGTGGTCTCAGGCCCAGCCGCTTCCCTTGGCTTGTGGGAGGGACCGACAGGAAGAACTCCCTGAACATCTCCTTTCCCTCCAAGAAAACAGACCACATACACACTCTCTTCACGTGGCTAGTTACAAACTTGACGTTTAAACTGAAATAAAAAGGTGTTAGAATATGAGAGGCTCACGAGCGGAGCAGTGCTCTCCTTTCAGGCCTGGGGAGCTGAGAAAGGTGGGCCTTAGCTGACCCGGGGAGTCCATGTGTGGGAACCTGTCACAAAGCGTTAGGTTGCTCCGAGGTCCCCCCCCCCCCACCGGGAGGAACACAGCCGCGTGTAGTTTCCTACAGCCACAGCATGATACAGCCCCAAAGAACAGGCCCAGGGGCCTTGGACTGGGCTTCTCTCAACAAGGTTGCACCCACGCTCCACCTGCTAGTCCCTCTCCAGCAGCCCCACACCAGCCTGGGCTCCTCTCATGGCTATCAGGGGCCACAGGGGCCTGGACTGCTTCATCCTTCTTGCTGGACTCAAGAGACATCCCCCACCCCCACACACCCATGAATTCCCAGCCTCGGGGGCTCACTTCTGTTTTACCTCCAGGTCCTAGTGCTGCTGCCCAGCACTCAGGGGTGGGGGGTGGGGGGTGGGGAGACGGTCCACAAGGACTCGAACGGGGTGTCTGTGGGATGGAGGAGCCATTAGCTAAATGTAGCTGAGCAAGGCGGCCCCCTGGAAACCAAAGCCAGCAGTCCCCATGGTAGAGGGGGAGGCCGAGTCTGCAGCCCACCCTGGGCAGTCGCAATCCACTCCCCGGGTACCGCAAGCCCCATCCCTGTCTCCACAGGTGCCACCACCTCCCCGGCTGTGGTCCATGGGTACACTTTGTGTAAGTGGGCTCTACGGGGAGGGAGGTCCTCAATATGGTGGTTGGATTAAAGCTGGAGAGCCGGAGTAGGGGGCACCTAGGTGGCTTAGTCAGTGGACCATCCAGGTCTTCAGCTCAGGTCACGATCTCAGGGTTGTGGGATCAAGCCCCCTGTTGGGCTCTGTGCTCAGCACAGAGTCTGCTTGTCCTTCTCCCTCTGCTATTTCTACCACCATCACCCCCATGTTCTCTCTCCCAAATACATAAATAAGATTTAAAACAAAAACAAAAACAAAACCAAGAAACTAGAAAGCCAGGCCTCCAGAGCCTGCTGGCTCTCTTTATGCCATTTTAGAGACTTGGAAGTTATCTGTGGGTTTCACACCCAGGTGGGCGATACCAATTTCCCTGCTAAGACAAAGTCCGAGGAAGAGGAAGTGGCTGATTCCTAATAGACCAACGGGGCTGCTGAGGAATGGCCAGGACGGCCCTTCCTGGCACTCCGGATGGTGGGGACACCAGCCGTCTGGGCCTTCTGACTGTGGACAGGACTCTCGTGGCCCAGGGAGGGAAGAACCAAGAGTGTCCACCCTTGCCTCGAGAGGGGGCCAGGAAACCTTCCAGGAGGCTAGAGATGCTGGGGGGCACAGGAGAGTTTGAGCGGCCGGCTTTCCCAGGGCTTTGCTCCAGCCATCCTTCGTCCAGCCTCGGAAACAAAGTCGAAGCTGAACCTCAGCCGAGCTCCAGCTGGGAAGCGATTCCACACGCAAGTGTCCCGTCAGTGTCCTTGTCCTGCCCCATCCTGCCCCTGCTCCCCACCCCCCATGGCCGCCCCCGATGGCTGAGGATTCAGGCCACAACTGGTTAAATGCACAGGGTGAATTCGAGCCCGCGGCGGGCGCAGGCTGACTGTCTTCACTCAGCACCGTAATCGGCACATCTGCAGACAGGAAATCCTCCTCGCTGCGAGTTCCCAGTCTATTATCTGAGACACCTGGTGTGGGTGGGTGATTCAGAGACAAACAATGAGCCGGCCCCCTGCACAGCAATTAACTGCTTTAACTGCTAATGTGTTTAATCCACCACGTGGAGATCAAGGCTGGGCCGAGGAAGAGGCTCAGGAGTCCTCCCGGGCTTGCAGACTGCAGGGCCCTCCTCGACATCCCTGCGCAGACCATCCTCACCAGCCGTGACCCAGGTGCCAAGCACGAGCTCAGCCCCACGGAAGCTCTCATGGCCCTTGCTGTGTGTCCTCCTGACACGAGGGCCATCCTTCCCTCCTGTTTTTCGCACACGTCAAAGTCCCGCTGGTGTGCACGCAGCACTTGCTATTGGAGCAGGACTCATGGTCCCGGAGCTATTTGCTGGGCCAGCCCTTCGGCCCCCAAGGGAGCTTTATTTTAACCTCCTGGCCCACTGATCGTCCTTCATTGCAAGCAGAAACGATGCTTGGCTAAAGGCTTATCAGGGTAAACCGGCAGAAAACATTCCCAGTTGTTAAACTGGGAAGTGGCTCCCGATTGTTTACAAAACCTGGCCCGGGAGTTAGCAGCAAAGTCAGCACATGCCCGTACAGCCCCAGGAGGCGTGCCAGAAACCGCCGCCGCCACCACAGCGCCGCCTCGGGAAGCAAGGTCAAAGGCCAAGGACTGTGAAAAGCTTCCACCCCCAGCATCAATCACGTTGGGCAGACTGTCTGGGGGATGCTCTTTTTGAAAATACAGAAAATAAAACGGACTCCTGCAGAGGGGAGGGCAGGCATGTGCACCGAGGCCCCCGCTTGTCGCCCACCAGGGATCTGTCTGGAAGCTGGGAGGACCTCGAGGCTTCCCCAGGGCACGGCCCCTTGCCCTCTGAGCTGCTGCCCTCAGCGTAGGCTGAGCGGACGGCATATTGGCATAGGCCTTTGCCTCTGTCCAACAGCGAGAGAAGGGATGTGGGTGTTTGGGGTCCCCGAGGTGTTATCAGGGGACAGAGGAAGAGGCTGGGAGTGCAGACTGGAGGGGAGAGACTTGCCACTGCACCTTTTAGAATGGACTTTAAGATAAATGTCAACTTACACTTCTGGACCTGAATAGTTATAGAATATTTCACGGTGTTTACCAAAATAAACCTACTTCAATTTACTTTTATGAACTGAACAAGAGTATTTCCTAAGGCCATTTACTAAGTTTTGGGCAAGAGGCACTAACTGAACTCCAAGGAGTTCTCCTTGCTCCTTAAATCTGCCTGTGTTGACCACACACAAGTGAAGGGCTCTGACTCCCTCAGAGTTTATCTCATGGTCTGATTTCCAAGCATTCTGAGGACTCAGGAAAACCAGAGAAGCTTCTCAGAAGCACACTGCTCTGTGACGCAGCCCGGCTCCTCCTGGGAGCCTCCCCACAGGGGATGCCGGGACCAAGCCAACCAGGTCCTGACAGACGCTGACATGACGACCCCTCTGAGCACTCAGTAAACATTTGATAAACCAACGTGGGGGTGGCTGAGGATTCTGACAGCTACACGGTTCTGAGCCCGGGCTCACGGAGGAGAGACAATGGACCAGGCTCAGTGCAAAGAGACCCTGGTGAACTGGAAATAGCGCACAGGGCCAGACCCCACTCACAGCCACAGGCAGGCTCACGATGGACACTCTGAGCTCTCTGCTTTTCCCGCCTGGCTCCTGGCCAGGGCGCCTTTCCTCAGAGCCCATGTCCCTTCCCTCAGACCAGCTGAGGCCCAGGCCCTGGGGTGTCTCCCTACTCCATCCCCACTCTCCATCCTGCTCCCTTACGGTGCAGGGAGGAGCCAGCCCGGGAGGGAGTATGTCCAGCAATGTCAGCAACAGGCTAATTCTGTCCAGCCATGCTTGCTCGACTTTCGCCCCCCTCTCCCCACAGAAAGCTAGACCCACACCTCTCAGAGAATGGGAGGATGAGAACACAACCACGTGTGGGTGCGCTGGCTTCCAAGCCATGTGCAGCAGAGGAAGGCCCAAGGCCTCGGCCCCATCACTGACGTCACCTTGGGAGATCTGCAAAGTGTGGTTTCCACAAAAGCCAGTGAGGCATTTCTCCTGCAGAGCTCAAACCAACCCACTGGAGGTGAGGGAAACACCTCCATGGGCTGTTCCGATGGCCTAAGAGGTATGCTATGACAGCTGGCCCACCCAAAAGCCAGCAGGACGAGGGAAGCCCTGGAGACAGCAGGAAGGGGAAGGCGATGTGCTGGTCTCCATGCGGCTCACCTGTGGCTCAGCGCACCCTTACCTATGGCCCACAGAACAGTGTTGAAGGTGCCTGTGTCCTCCTTGCCAGAGCTGGGGTCCTCCCAGGTAACCTGGAGCTGGCCATCTGGGAGCCTCTGTACTCGGGAGGGGGTACAGCCTCTCAGGAACCGGGTGCCTTGAGACGCCATGTACTCCGTGACCAAGGAAGACATTTGCTGCAAAGCATAAGAGATGTGCTGTGAGGCCCGGGTGGCAGTGAGAACATCCACTCCTAACGACTGTGGGAGGAGAGGACATGGTCTCCTGCCTGCTTGAAAAAGCCCTGGAGGAGCCCAAGAAAGGTTCATTCGAAGGGGAAGGTCCAAGGCCCCCCGGCTGCTAGGGAGCCTCTGTCCACCCCCACTTCTGGGTCCCCTTGTTCTCTCCCCCTCTGTGGAACAGAGGGCAGAGCTGGAAGAGCACCTGATGCCAGCTCCAAATCCGAGAACCTGGGGTCCTTGGGTTAGGATGCACTTGACCTTCAGGGTCTTCTCTACATGCCGATTAACTAAGTCTTCACTGAAAACAGTGACAGAGAAGCACCCCTTTCCCCTGGGGGCTCTGGACTGGCTGAACGAGATGACACTTGGCTCCATTCCTGCCACCACTGCCAAATGCTGTCACCTCCTCTGCCTCTGGGGAGTTGGGACAGTAGGTGCGCCCCTCTGCTCCCCACCAAGATATACAAGGTAACAGACATGGTGGGGATGGGTGGAGGTGGACCCTGGCATCTGCAGAGAGGGCTCCCTCCTCCCAGCCTCGGAGGCTCTGTACCCCCTGGCTGCAGATGGGGGCTCAGCTCCTGGGGCCACTGCGGGGTGTGTGTGTGTGTGGCAGGGCTTGCGCTGGCCAGAGCCCCAGTCAGACACAGCTTCCTCTTTGAAGAGGAAATAAAAGCCACTGTTTAAATCCTCTGGTGCCCACTCATATAGAGACATACACCATGAGAAGCCCTGCCTGTTCAGGACTGTCACATGAGTCACGGGAACACAAGTGTAGGCAGCTCCTCCCTCTGGACTCCTGACGAGCCTGGAGTCTCTGTCGCAGTCCATGGGGGAACTACTGCGCCCAATTGAGCCACATGACCAGACCATGTGCCTGCCACCGGGGCTGCACATCCTTCTGAGGCAGGGCCTGGGTCACCTGGCCTCCCCACTGTGCCCCCATGTCCCAGGGCATCCCCTCTCATCGGTCTCCAACCTCTGCCTGGGCTGGAAGGCCAGTCTTCTGAGTGGTCCCTGTCCCTACGGGCCCCCCACTTCATAGGCCTTGTTCTTCTCAGTGTCCTACAGCGTGGCCTCATGTGGCTCCTGTCTGGTTTGCACCTGGCGATCTCCACCCATGGCCCGAGGCACCGAGACCTTCCCAGATGTTGCCGCCTGGCCTGGCTAGCTCAGTCGGTTAAGGGTCTGCCTTTAGTTCAGGTCATGATCCCGAAGTCTTGAGATCAAATCTCACATCGGGCTCCTCGCTCAGGAGAAAGCCTCCTTCTCCCTCTGCCTGCCATTTTCCCTACTCATTTGCTCTTTCTCTTTCTCTCTGACATAAAATCTTAGAAAGAAAGCAAGCAAGTACAGTCCCACACAGCATATACAGCATCCACCGGGTGGGCTGGGGCTGGGCGCTGTACATGGCAGGCCCACTGCTTCCCCACCCCTGCAAGAGCTCACAAAGCCGGAGAGCACAGACAGATAGAGGTCTGTCTTCCTTCTCAGGCACGTGAGGACATTTTGACATCTTGACAGTGACAGCCCTAGACTTGGGTTTTTGTTTTGTTTTTTTAAAAGATTTTATTTATTATTTATTTGACAGACAGAGATCGTAAGTAGGCAGAGAAGCAGGCAAAGAGAGAGGAAGGGAAGCAGGCTCCCTGCTGAGCAGAGAGCCCAACGTGGGGCTCGATCCCAGGACCCCGGGATCATGACCTGAGCCGAAGACAGAGGCTTTAACCCACTGAGCCACCCAGGCGCCCCTAGACTTGGGTTTTAATAGGTGGCTTTTCCTTGAAGAATTTTAGTTAAAAAAACAAACAAACAGCAAACCACGTGCCCCTGACATGGATGCCTCTGCCATCATCAGGGCATCTATGGCCCTAACGCAGGTCAGGACAACCTGTACTCTCCAGACCCCACAGGGTGGCCCTCTGAGCTCCTGCCATGTGGCTCTCAGGAGTGGCCAACTGACAGGCAGGCCGTGAGAGGCGCTGGCCCCATGCAATGGACAGGATGTGGAACTGGCGGGGCCTCAGAGGCTGCGTGGGATACTCTGAGGACTCAGGGTGGGCCGCCAGCCAGGACAGCCACCAAGTGCTCGTCCTGACTCATACATTCCTCTTTTCTGCCACCTCCTGAGGCTCCCATGGCCTTACCAGTCTGGCACCTGCTTCCCAACCTGGTGCTGTCCCCATGGAGGTGGCACCCTGCTCAGACACCAGAGGAGCTCAGCAGGGAAGATGGGGGGACAGCGGACTAGCCACCACATTCTTTCTGCTTTCTAATGGAGGGACTAGAAGGGTTGACCCAACCTTATGGTCCATGAAGCTGGCCTGCCGTGCCCACCAATGTCCCTTCGATCTGGGGGGACGTTACCGCACATTCCATGGGCCAGCCCCTCCTTCCACACTCTGGCAGGTGTTTTCTGTTTCAGGAACAATCTCCTCACTCAACACAAGGGCCAGTTTTGAAACACTGAGACCTCACTCCCAGACCACACCTGCACCCGCCTGGGAGAGAGCACGGGGTGGGAGCTGGGGCACCCACGGCCATACCTGGTCAAAGCCCCGGAGGGGTATGCTTCTTATCATGACGGTGGTGTCCAATCCGAGACCGGTGAGGAACCCAGCACACTCCAGGGCCACGTCTGCCAGAGGCTAAGGAAGGCTAATGGATCATGACATCAGGAGCCAAGGGACAGGGAGGGCACCAGGCAGCAGGAAGGATTCTGGGAAAGCAGCAGCTGTGGCCAGACACCCCCAGTGCTCTGGCCAGCCACCCGCTCCCCCACAATCTCCAGTCAGCCTGGAAGAGGCTCCCAACACAAGCCACAAAGACCCCCTCCCAGGAACACATGCCCAAAGTGAGGAGGGGACTCTGAGAGCCACGGCACAGGGGAATCCTCCAGCACCCAAGGCCAGGTGGCTTCTGCCTCCATGGGGCATCTGTCCAGGCTCCTTGCAATTTAATGTCAGCCTTTGGTGCCAGGACCCCCAAGGGGCCTGAGTAGCAACAGAAGGGAAGAGTGTCCTTCATGAAAGAAAAGGAAGAGCCACCTTCGAACCCGGCTCCCAGCTGGCAGTCCTAGCTTTCCCCTTCCCTCAGTTATCCCCTCTCCTGACCTCAGATCCTCCCTGGCTCCTCCCTTGAGCCTCTCTGGTGCTACCGCTCCTTCTGAAGGAACAGGCCCGGATGGGACTGCTCTCCAGGGAGCACCACCTGCCTCACGGCTGTGTCCAGCTGCCCTGAAGGGCTTAGGCATCTCAGGGTACAGCTCAGGAAATGCCTCCAGGAAGCCCTAGCCTCAAAGGTCAGCCTCAAATTGTCCCCCGGGTACAGGTCATCTGCCCTGAGTGGCCCTGGAAATGCCTGACTCCAGGCGGCAGACGGTCCTCCCCGCTGGAAGGGAGGGCCATGGGGGAGGGGCTGTAGGAACCGGGTGTCCCCTCTCAGGCCTGTGAGCACAGCCGGCTGTCACCTGTACGCCAGCAAAGGATACAGCTGGCCCCGACCACCAACCTGTCAGAGGAAAGGACACAGAGGGAAAGAATGGTGAGTACCATACGTGGCTCACCATGGCCCCCGTGCAGCTGTCCTGAATGGGGCCTCTGCCGGGGGACAGGGCCCTTGAGCTTCCCTGCAAGGTGCCTGGTCAGCTGATGTGTCACTGTTGATGAATCAGCTGAGGCTCACTGTTCAAACAGGTTGTCCCAAGGTACAAAACCCACTTCCCAGAGGCTCTGACTGTGAGATAAATGACAAACACAGTGTCACTGAATCAGAAAATTGCCAGGTGGTGAAGGATGTGAGTGGTCAGTGACAGAACAGCCCATGTCCTGCGAGAGATCCCAGGAGAGTGACCGATGTGGAGTCCACGGGTGTGTGGAGGAAAAGCCCAGTGGAACAAGGGGAATGGTTTTCCTTCTGTCCTAATGTAAACTCTGCCATGGGGTTCCCTCTGGATCTTCGGTGGCAGACATGCTCTGCAGGATGGGGAGGGCACCAGACAGCAGGGAGGATTCTAGGAAAGCAGTGGCTATTCAGAACATCCTCGGACCCTGGAAGGCCAGGCTGTCCAGCCCCACCTCACACAGGCCAGGGCCAGGAGGGCCAGTTCCCTGGAGCAAAGATGAGGACACCTGGGGGCGGCGGGAGACATAAGACACTGGGACCCAGAAGAGTCATTTAAAATATCTACCCTAGTAGCATAAGCCCTCTCTTGTGATTCCGCTCCACTCTGCATATGTGAACACACATGCACACCAGCACAAACACACACACACATGCGCACAGCCTAACATAGATCGAAAATTCCCGGCCCCGGTGGCAACGTGTGGGTGGGCTTGTCAGATCACCCCTTCAGCCTTTGAACAAGAGGAGGTGATGTAAGGACGGATAAGCCCAATGTCAGCACTAATCCCGGCAGGTACTAATGATATAATTCCATTTCAAAAAGCAGTCTATCCCGTGGAATACTGCCGCAGGTGCCCCGCGGGAGGCAACTGGCACACGGCTTCCTCTCGGGGGCTGGGGACAGAACTGGGCTGGAGTCACGCTCGGGGTGAGTGAACAGAGCTCACCGCATGAGAAAGTTGAGAAGAACACTAGGCCCCACGGCTGGCAGGAGCACGGAGACGCATTCGGGGTCCCATATGGGCCTGGCAATGTCTAAGAAACAGACACGGTGGCGTTCACGTGGATCCACACGTGGATGTGGCAACACACACAGGTGTGTAACAGGTAGGTCTCTGCGGAGGGACGTTTTCAAAATGACACAATCTAACTTCTTTTGTGCTCGATGTATGTGGTGAGAAGTACAAGCTCTCCTCTTAGATGTGAAGCCACAGCCACATCATGCTGTCGTGTGATGTGGGAGCCCCTCTGTTGGACAACAGGGCTGTCCTGGCCTGTCTTGGAGACTTCTGGCCTCTGGGACATGGACCCTCCAGCAGGAGCTAGCCAGCTGCCAGCTATTGCCTGCAGGACATCTCCAGACCCTTGTGTTACATTGCTAAGGATGCGGGAAGGCAGTCTCCGGATTTCAGCATGACTGCTTTGTTTCTGCTGCCCCTTGGTCCCTCGCCACTTCTTGCCCTGTGTGGTTGGGAAGCCAGACAGGGAAGTAGGCAGGTGGCCACACAGATGCGGAACCCCCAGGTGCCCCTATCCCGGAGCCACCTCAGCACTCTGGGCCTCCCACCCTCACCTCCCAGTCATGGGGACCCACCCTTCTCAGGCCACCAGCTCTGAGCTGCCAACAGAGGGCACATCTGGGAGGAGGCTGGTGCCAGCCAGCTCGGCCACTCCAAAGTGGGTGCCTTGACTGCATGTGTAGAGCTCAAATCTCATAAACAAACACGCGTCCTACCTTCTGGAAGGTAATGTGAAGTCTCTTCTTGTCTTTGTGAGCAAGGATTATCAACAATACTGGTTTTCACTCCACCCTACCCCCAATTTGTCAAATGGTCATTATTCTTTGCAGAACACAGGCTCCAAGAACTCAGAAAACGCCCTTCAAATGAGCTGAAGTAGGAAAACGCCAGAGCAAAGACAGACAGACTCTGGAGTCTCTAGATCGCAAGAGGTAGGGAGGGCCAGAAGAGGGGCTCTGGGCTCTGCGGTTTTTTTTGTTTTGTTTTTTTGTTTTTTTGTTTTTTTTGTTTTTTTGTAGCCTCGAAACTGCACAGAAATTCCTCTGGTGGCTGAGGGGACTCCTGGCCAGGAAGGGGGCCTGGGAACAACGGGGCCAAGGCCAGCTGCCAAGGAGCAGGGACCAGTGCCGGCCTTGACCTGCCACAGGACAGGGGTGCTGGCAGCAGCAGAAGTCAGGACCAGCTTGTCAGGTCCGGGGTGGAAGGGCCCGAGTGAGTCTCCGCAGGATGGAACCCCTCACCTTGTCACTACATTAAGAGACCTGGACACAAGGGCACTGGCCCATGTGGGCAGTCACCACCCTCCATCCTGAGAGCCCCTGATGCGATCGTACATGTGTTCTGGGCAACCCTACTGTCTGTGCCCTTCGGTGTGCAAACATTTCATGTGAAGCTGTAACAACCGTGGGATTAGCCTAATCACAGGGCAGGCTTTCTTGTTCAAAATCTGAATGGGGGAGGAAGCAGAAACAAAAGCCTTAATTCAGACCCTCGAAGCCCCAGCTTAAAGAGCCCTCCACCTGCCTCTCGAGTCTGAAGGCCCCTGATCCGCTCCCCAAAGGGGAACACCCACACAAAACGAGGGCCTCACAGCGGGCACCTGGCTCCTTGGCAGCCCCACCAGTGCAGGAAATGCCAGGCGGGCTGCCGAGCGCAGGAGCCCTGCTAAGGCCACGGGCGCGGGGCAAGGCCTCCTCCCCAGTGGGGGCTAGCTCCAGGCTTGCCTGGGCTCTGCCAGCCCCATCCCACCCATCCGGGTCCGACACTGGGCCCACCGGCGCCCAGCCAAAGCCTCTCTGTTCTGGCCTCATAACAACGCCACCCTGAGTTGTTGTTTTCCTTGTTGTCTTCCTCCCAGCAGCCCTCGACACACCAGGGAGAGATCTTTATGGGCTGGTAGCCAAGTCTCCCTTTTGCTGGACACAAGACGTCACACCAAACGAACAGGGGTATTAATCAGGAAATGAGAAAAATTCACAGCAAGGAGTTTTTCTAACCCAATGGCTGTGGTTCTTTGCAGGATAAAAGTTTATCCTTCCCTTTTGTGCTCAGGGAAAGAGAAAAATGATCATAATACCTAATCAGCTTCCAGACTTGAAATAAGGGTCCAAAAAAAAAGCTCTTTCTAGGACCAGGTCTGACAGGCAGTATAAGGTCAGCCTGAGTTAAAGAAACACCCTGCTGCACAGCTCTGGGCCGCAAGGACAGAGCAGCTGTGGAAGGCAGGACACTCCTGGGCCGGCAACTGGGAAGAGTAGTGAGTGTATCAGGCCAGCGTGGGGGAAGATCTGCCCCAGGTAGCTCCGGTCTCATTCAAGTCCTCTGCCGTCAAAGAAAGGTGATGGCACTGGGGTCACCCCCAAGCTGCCAGCTCAGAGCCCAGCTGTGCAGAGAGCTAGCCTGCAGACCTGGAGTGAACCCCAGGCGGGTGTGCTGACCGGCTGGGCTGGGGAGCCGAGGGGGTGTGGAGCAGAGTGACCCCAGTTCCCCACCCTTAGGGCACCTAAACAGTTACAGGCGGTCGAGACCTGAGGATCCTGGCCCGGGGAAGGTTGGGAGGCCAGGCCCAGGTCCCAGCCAGGATGCCCAGGCCAAGAGGGTGTGGAAGAGGTGGTCCTCCAGCTGAGTGAGCCAAGATCACCAGGCCATGGGATCAAAGGTGGAGTCGATATCCTCCTTGAAGGCACTGTGGGGAGCTGGCCTACCTTTCTCCCTTCCACCCTCCCTCCACCTGCCGGGGAGTCGCCGGGCTGGACATCTGGGACACGCAGATGCTGTCTCTAAGCCTCCCCATGAAGGGCAGCGCACTCCCTTTGCACCCCCACTTCCTCCCCTGGTGGTCGATAATTTCTGGAAGTGACCATTATTCCCCTGATCATTACTTCTGAAGGGGTCTCCTGCTATTTGCCCAGGGGACCCTGTTCTTTCCCCAGAATCTTCCTTACTTCTTCAACCTGTGCCAGCCACAAAGCTGGCATTCGGGTGGCTGAGGCTGAGTAGATGCCAATCTTGTGGTCCCATCTCGGGCCGAGGGTGTGGCTCCAAGGGTCTGGGGTACCAGGGCTCCCCCCAGCCCCAGCCTGGCCTCCGAGGGCCCTGCTCACAGACTTGGGAGCTCATGCTGCATACAGTGGAGGTTTCCATACATGATCTGTCCCCTCGAGGTGCCAAGCCGGGCACCCAACCGTGTCGTGAAGACTATTTCATTCTTCCCAACAGCCGGGCTTGGGCTTCATCATCCCCTCTCTGCCATCTCTCTAGCCCTGGGCTCCCCAGGCCTGGATTCAAGCAAAGCAAGACAGTGGGGAGGGGCTCCTCACATGTCTGGAGGCACAACACCTTTGTAGCCACTGGGGACAAAGATTTGGAACAACCAAAGGAGGATGAAGGGCTGTGGGCCCCACTGAGGGCTACTGGCCCCTGTGCTCCACTTGAATGCACCCCAAAAGGTCTCGATGCTGCCCATGCCCCATCATGGGAAGGGATGGAGGGAGGAAAGCCCATGTGCATGCTGCAGAGCACACAAGGGACGCGGGGCCAGCCATGACCCTCGGGAATCTCTGATGGGATCGTGGGGGAGCTGACTGGTGGGGACCACACTCGCTGGGTACCCTCTACCACAGGCCATGCCTCCCGACGGGACCCAGCGGAGATGCCCCACCCGCTACAGGAGGCACGACAGGGCCGGGGGGCCAGCCCTCAGGTCCATATTAATTTCAGCTCCATTTTAAAGGCGAGTTAAAATAAACACAGGGAATATTTATAAGGCAAATAAATCTGGCAGAAACAGCCCCTCCAAGTGTGAGTGGAGGCCTCCCCCTCAGCCCCAGCCCAAGCTGATAAAATACAGAAATGCTACTGTAGACCCTCCGGGCTTATTTTGACTGCAGGAGAGGAATGCAGCATGTAAACAGTGCCTCCCATATCACACTGTTACAACTTGCATTAACGGCACCGGACAAAAGCCGCATTTTCACAGAAGCATCGTACAGGGATATATCTCCAGCTTAATTTTTTAAAAAAACCATTTCCTCACATAAATCATGCTCAGAACGAAACGGGTGACTGATACATTGCAAACACTTTTTTTTCTTCAACAATAACATACCTAGATTCCTTCTAAACGAAAGAGCTTTTTTTTTTTTCCTTTAAAAAAAAAAATCTTCTAAATGTTTTATTTCTGAAGAAAATAAACACAGTGCTTGCTCTCCCGGCCTAAAGATCTGGGGTGGTGTCTTCCCAGCCTGGCTGCCCTGGCTGTAAGGTTGCGGAGGAAGGGACCAGGCCCTGGGCCACTGTGCTGAGCACCAGTGGCACCCGGCACGCCTGGGCCTCCCAACCTCCCCAGCCCAAGTGATGGCCCAGGCCAGCCTCTCTGCACACCCAGCCTCCTGTGAGCAGTGGCTTGAGAGGCGATCACTGCAAACTGACCCCTTCCTGGACACGGAGACAGGAAAACAGCAAACAAAGGAAACAACGAAGATATAGGAACTAACTTGACAGAAGACTGGGATTCAGCAAATGTTGGCCTTTGGTTACAGGCTAAGGTGACCGAAGTGCACGGGGGCCTCAGACAGGACACACACTCCAGTGGCAGCTGGAGCTGTCTGAACCACAGCTGGAGGACCACTATGGAGAGGCTCGAAGAACGGGTCCACACTCCACCCACAGCAATCAGTGCAAAAGAAAACTGAGGATATCTGAGGCCAGTGCCAGGCACTTGGGCCAGTGATACAGGAAAGTCAGTCAGAGTCAGAAGCCAGAGCAGGACTGGACTCCACTCAAGGACGGAGCTTTCTCACTGGCTTGTGGGGCTGTTGGTCAGTGACACCGGAACCCTAGCAGCCTGGGTGCCACCCCGCCATGACACACCATACCACACCACACCACCATGCCACACCAAACATGAACTGCCAACATCCTAAGAATGTAGAGGAAAATCCGACCTATGGAAGCCCTAAAGGAAAACACAGGGGCTCTTTTTCGAAAGCTATCTTGGGGGTGGAGCAGGCCTTCCTGAACACGCAATAAATCTAAAAGCCATTAAGTGTAAAGAAAGATCTAAGGTAGGTTAGGAAAAAAAAAATAAATAAATAACCATTTGTACACCACGCAAGTGAAATGACATGACAAGCCAAGAAAACGTGAGGTCAAAATGGCCTGAGATCACAGCCGAGCCCGCGAAACAGCTGGAAGATAAGGAACAGATAAGAAAAAAGAAAAACTAGATATAAAGTAGGCCACGGACCAAGCTGACAGCAACGCACACACGCACGCACACACACACACACACACACGCACACTCTCACACACTCATACACTCACAGACACACTCAGTTTTAAATGGCTAGTAAATACATGAAACGACCACTAAAAATAGCAAGGGCAAATAGACTCAAGGTCACATTTAACCCCTTAGCGAGCTAAAGATAAAAGAACAGATAACCCAGACAGTTCAGCATCAAGGAAAAAAGTGATCAGTGTCACAGCATGATTACGAACTTCTGTATGAAATAATATCACCAAGTAAAAAGAGAAAGCACAGCCTGGGGAGCCAGTGGCATGAGACAGAGGGATCCAAGCCAGTGTGAGCTTGACCACCTCACTGGAGGGACCACACATGCCTTGGGCAGAAACAACTGCCGTTTACCCCTGCCCCTAGAGCAGGAGGAGGGCTCCTTCCTGTTTCCCTGCTCATGAAAAAGCTGATGGCCCAGCCCCGTTAGGGGGAAGTGGGGAGCAGGCAGAGGTGTGCCTGGAAATGGGGGACAGCCCACCAGGAGGGAGCACCCGCTAGCAGGACGTGGGAAGCCCTGTACCTGGGTTCTCTGCTTACAGGACAACCCCTGCCTCCGACAGGTATGTAAAACACGTAAGAAACATTATGCCAGCAGATAAGATGCACACCAAAGGTGTTCACTGCAGCATTTCATAACACCGACAAAAAGAGCCTAGTGAGACACTCGTGAGTGGTGGGAAGATGAACTATAGCACATCCACTCAAGGGAATCAAGCCCTGACCCCAGCCAGAGATGCCTCAGGAAGTGGGAAACATCGAGGAGGAGAGCACATGCATGCCCGTTCACACACACTGCCCTATACGTACACTTGTGCCCACACAGCCATCCTCCCTGGCACACTTTTCCACCTGTATTTTGTCAAAGCCAAGTCCCAAGGCAGCGGAGAGCCTGCTGACGACAAAGCCTCTGCTGCCCTCTGGTGGCCATTCCAGTCCCTGAGCGCACAGTGTCCCCCAGCAGCCACTCCCAGGGCCTGTGTGGACCTGGAACCCCCCATGGTCTGCTCTGTGCGGACAGGAAATGCATTTAGTGCATTAATACCCACTCAGGGAGTGTAAAACTGCTCACACACTGCACATCTCATTTCCTGGGCTACAGTTTCTGAGAACTTTGGAGACTTCGCTGCTTTCAGAGAAGCCCAAGTTTCACGCCAGGGGAAAGGGGATGTTTAATCAAGGCCTGTAGAAAGGCCAACGGATTTCCCAGAGGACCTGGCCTTACTTTCTCCTCCTGGAACATCCTTCTTTTGTGATGTCCCTGACGGACCCACTGGAAGCCCGGGGTTCCGGGAACCCTGTTTGAAAACCACTGCCCGAAATAGTGGCTGGTCCATTTGGTAATACACGGGTCATCACTTCCAAGACAGGCAACAGCCCCACCAAGGGGGCACAAACACCATCCTCCTGTCTGTAGACAGAAAAGAATGCACTAGGGAGAGAGGACCAATGTGTGGTTCTGAATGGCTCTGATGCTTGGAAACCGTGAACAAAAGAGGATCATCAGGGACACCTGGGCGGCTCAGCCATTTAAGCATCTGCCTTCAGCTCAGGTCACAATCCCAGGGTCATGGGATAGAGCTATGCATTGGGCTCCCTGCTCAGCAGGAGGCCTGCTTCTCCCTCTCCCACTCCCCCTGCTTGTGTTACCTCTCTTGCTGTGTCTCTCTCTGTCAAGTAAATAAATAAAATCTTTAAAAAAAAAAAAAAAGATCGCCATTAAGGCACACATGGGGTCTTACGTTTTTCCAGGGGATTCCTTCAGCCAGAAGAGGTCATCACTTGTAATTCCATATTCCAAGGCACCTTCGATCTATCCAGGAAAAAAAAAAAACAAAAAACGGTCAGCATGAGAAGAGCGTCACTCAGCCTGTCCCCAGAGACTTTCCCCTCAAAGAAGATGACCACTTCATAGACACAACTCAAGCAGAACCACCCCAACCCACCCCTGGGGGTGCTTCCCTGCTCTACACACTGTCCATCAGGTTGTGGCCTCTAAGGACAGGTGACCTGGGTTTATCTGACTAGGAGCACCATGAACTTTCTGGGCAAAGCACCCAGCACTCCTTGGCTGTTCGAGGTGGCTGGGAGCCGGTGTGGGGCGCGCAGCTTTTTCCTCCCTGTTCTCCAGGGCCTTGCCCTTGATCCAGACGCTAGGCTCAGGGAGGGCAGCAGGGAAGTGGAGGGTGTGGAGGGGCAGGCCGGCCCCAAAGGCCCTGATGTTCCTGGGCACCCTCAAGGGAGCCCAGAAATTGCATGGACTCCCCTCATTCCCAGCAGAGCCTGAGGAGGGACTGCTAAGCAGGTGGGGGAGATCCAAGGACCAGAGTCCTCTCCGTGGCCCATGAGAGTAAGAACAGTAAGATGTGCTGGTGGAGAGGAAGCGGGATGCAAACAGTTTATGATTCCGATTGGCAATAAAAATAAAGTCAGGAATTTCTCGGGTTTGTGGAAAGAAAACCAAAAGGTCTAGAAATCAAAGGGACTAAAACCCAAGCAAGCCTTGGCAGGCACCCAGGGAGGAGGTGGTGGGGGTAGGCGGTAGGAGAGCAGAGCAGCCACTGAGCTTCCTCCCCCTGGGGCCAGACAGCTCCTGCTCTATCCCCTGCTGGCCTGGGGAGATGTGACGGCTGCCCAGGCGAGGTCCAGCAGGCTGGGGCCCAGATGGCCATCCAGCATCTAGGAGCAGACTGTGGCCTTTGGGGCCATTAAGCGGAACCAAGGTAGGCCTGGCTGGAGGGTGAGGGGTCGCTTATGGCTGCCCACCTCTGTCGGCAGTTACCTTGAACAATAGCACTCCACCACCCGACAGAGCCATGCAAGCCAGCCAAGGGCCACCTCTGTGCACAAGCCACCTGTCCCCTCCGGAGGCCACTCTTGCGGGCCCGACAGCTGGAGGCAGGCATAGTGTTCCTCTGAGGACCGGATTGTGCCTTTTCCACCATAGCCCCTCTGTTCCCCATTTCCAGAGAAAGCACAGAACCAAAAGGGGAGGCTTGGGATTTGGGCATCTGAGGAGAAACCAAACCAGTGCCTTGTTCTTTTGCCATCTGGAGGCAGAAGTGGCCTCTAGGCCCAGGGAGTCTGTGTGCCTCGTGCACTTTGCTGCAGCCCGTGTGGAGGCTCAGGGCTTGTGCTGTCTGCTTCCCAGGGCCCCTGGAAGACCCATGAGGATATGTGGCCTTGGCCAAGCCCCTTCCTGCTTCCCATCCCCCTCTCCATGACCTTGACCGTATAGCCCCTTCCTTAGCTCCACCTGCCTTGTGGGAGTGAGGACAAAGCAGCGCCCTCACAGAAGACTGGGCCGGTAAGGGGGACGCAGGCAAAAAACAGTGGTGCAGGGACCTCCCAGTGTTCACCCTTCCATAAAAACAGCCAGACAACTAGCAACAACAGTCAGATTCAACTTGTGGAGTACTCCAGAAATGAACCAAAAGGCTGCGACAACACAGGGAATATTTAGTTAAGAAAAATGGCTGAAACTTGGTAAGAATGGTGAGTTGTGGTGTTGTGACAGACTCTAGACCCACCCCTCAGCACGGCAGCAACCTTGAGCAAGGGTGAGCAACTTAAAAACCATATCAGGGAGAGGCGAGCAGAGCCGGGCTGGAGCCATGACAGAGCTCCTTCCCAGGAAACAGTCATCGGTCGACCTGGCTGGGCTTCCCCAAGAGACCCCAACTCAAAAGGCTGGTCTTCAACCTCGCGTGACCTTGCCCATGGCCAGAAGCCTCTCTCCAAGCAGGATCTGTCCCGTGATGGATGTCACAGCTGCCCAAGACAATGGATGACAGCAGAAACAAGCAACGCACCATCCCAGAGCTTAAAAGGAAAAGCCAAGGAGTGAGCTGTCCACGGGGGCTTTGAAAAGCTCCTGCACACTCCTGGGGACCTGAAGGCTGGGTGTAGGCCCTGGGCTGCACACACACCTGGGAAAGGCCTGAGACAACCTGAGCTCTCACTTTTGGCTGGCCTCGGGGCCTTGCACAGGCAGGAAGTGAGAGCTAAGGCAGAGTTTCTGGCGCCTGGCTGACGGCCCAAAGCTTGCCCTCAAATGCCTACAGAATCCCTCAGCAAAGACTGGGCCATTTCTCCTGGCGTTTCAGGAAATCTCTATCTAGTTACTCACTGAGCACTAAGCCAACGAGCAGAGACCTCGGTGGCCTCCCTTGACAAAGAACAGACTTTACAAAATCACTTCAGACATACAATGGCAATAAACAAAACCCTGTAGTGGAGAAAGATTCAGATTTCCAGAATTCATGCATTACTTTATTTGAACTACTCATTGCTCGAAAATAACAACAAAATTGTGAAATACAAAGAACCAGGAAAGCTTAACCTTCACACGTTATTGGGGGGTAAGGGGTACAAGAAATGGTGCAGCCACTTTGGAAAACAGACAGCCGGCTCTTCAAAAGGTTAAAAACTATGTTACCGTATGACCCATCAACTCTGTTCCTAGGTCTAGAGCTAAGAGAAGTGTAAACTTCAGTCCACGAAAAAACTTGTTCACAGCAGCATTATTCACAACAGCTCAAAGTGCAAACAACTCGGATGTCCATCAACGGACAAGTGGACAAACAAAATTATGGTCCAGCCACACAATGGCTCGTTATTCAGGCATAGAAAGGAATGAAGGTCTGACCCAGCCTACCACGTGGATGAACCTTCTGCTGAGTGCAGAAAGCCAGGCACAAAGGCCACATGTTGTCTGATTTCATTTATGTGAAGTGCCCAGAATGGGCAAATCCACACAGAGACGGAAACCAGACTAGTGGTTGCCAGGGGCTGGGGAGCCAGGAACATCAGTGACCATTCACGGGACAGGATTTCATCAGGGGCATGAAAATGTTCTGGAATGAGGTAGTGGAGACTGATGGTTGCACAACTCTGTGAATTAACCAAAAGCCCCTGAATCGTACCCTTTCAAAGGTGCATTTTATGGTAGGAGAATCTTATGTCATGATGTAGAGTGGGGGCAGGAAGGAGAGGCTTGAGTCCTGGATGTTCCAACATCCTGATGCTGAGGAGAAAAGGAAGAATCGGCAAAGAGAGATAAAGGAGACCAGAAGCAGGGGTGTCCCAGAGCCATGTGAAGAGTGGGGGGATGTGGGAGTCCCTGTTGGCCTGCGTCCATAGAACGGAATTGAGAGAGCATGAGAAGGTGACCAGAGTGAATATAGAAAAAAAATATATTATTTTTTTTTTAAGAAAAGGAAGAGTATGCTGATTAAAAAAAAAGAAAAGAAAAGAAAAGAAAGAATAGGGGGTGCCACTGGTGTGGGAAGTGTGAGCCGGGAGACCGTGAACGTGCCCAGGGTGCGAGGTAAGGCTGTGTGCTGGGGACACTCACGTGGGTCGGGTACCTCGGCCGCCCTCCGGTAGCAATGACGATATGCTCAGCCGAAAGCAGAGTCTGAGAATAAACGGAGGAAGCTGTGGTCAGGCAGGTCTGCAGAGGCTGCCGGCAGAGATGCATGCTTTCTAATGACAGTCCCTGCCTTGCAGTGTGCACCCTGGGGCCAGCAGCTCAGGGGTCCCTCGGAGCTGGGAGCCTGTCCAGCATCCTCGAGCCAGGAGGAAGCCCAGCAGGAGCGGGCAGGGAGACATTCTAACTCCAAGCGCCCTGCAGCTTACATGGCACCCTGCAGGTATCTCATCACCTCCAACCCCTGCAAAACTCCGTGAGGGTCTGATCACCCTGGCGTAGCAGGCAGCTGGGCACTGTGTGCCTCTTGGTGATGCGTCTCACCATCCATAAAGCATCATAACCAGCATCAGAGGGATCTGTGGTCAATTCCCGCAGCGCTCATTACTGAGAACAGCACTGAGGTCGAACAACGCTGGAGTGCTTGGAAGGGTCAACACCACCCGAGCGGAGCCACTCGGGAGAGCCAGGCTCTCACCTCTTTCCCGCCTTTAGAGACACCGCAAACCATGTGCGCGTCGACAAAGCTGGCCTTGATGTTAAAGTACGTGACTTTTCTGCAAAATTAAAAAAAAAAAAAGACTGTTAAATATTTCCTCTGCAAATTAGGCGTCACCGATGGGACCAGAGAGGGAGCAGATGGTTAAAAAGCGAGCTCAGGGCCGAGAGCCCCCGTCCCCTGCCCAGGCCAGGGCAAGAGGTGAGTGGTGAGTGGCACTGGGAAGTGTGCAGGGGGAAGAGGGCCATGGATCCCTGGAACTGCCAGGACAGAAGCCAGCTCGGGATGGCCCCAAGAGCCCAAGTACAGCCCGGCGTGTGATGACAGACATGGCTGGGCCTCCCCAGAGTCTAGCCTTGTCACCTGGACACATTCTAGCAGGGAGCAGAGGCCCTCCCTCCCAGTGACTCCCGCCACCCAAATGACCAACTTCTAGGCAGACATGGGATGGTGCCCACCAGATAGGCATCACCCCCTGCCTTTAGGGGATAGTAAGGCTGGAAAACAGGTATGACGAGGACAGAATGCTAGTCGGGTACGTGGTGTGCAGAAACGATCCACACCTCCTAATAATGAAGGCCACTCCATATGGTGGGTTCTTGGCGCCTTTGGTAAGGCTTCCCCACCTTGACTGTACGTCCTCCCCACAGTCGTGCCCTGTGACTCCATTTGCCGCCTGGGCTGTAAGAACCAAGCCTTCACTCACCCCCATGGCCCAGTAACAGCCAGAGGACACAGATGTAAGTTCCACACTGGCTTCCTTCTGTGGGCACCTCAGAAGGTGGGCTTGGGCCTGCCTGGCACTTGCCTGGGAGCTGCCTGGGGCCAGCAGGAAGCATGGCGGAACCCTGTGCTTCCAACAAACTTTCCTGGGGAATACTGAGCCCCACACAGAGAAAAAGTGGTAGGATGCAGCTTAGCTCCCTGAGGTGGCGGGGGACGGCCCGGATGGGCGGGTGGGCCACTTCCCCCCGCTGAGCTGTCCTGGGTTTCATGGGCACAAAATGGCTGCCTACTGCATAGCCCCAGGAAGACTCCTTGGAACCCAGCACATAGTGCTCAGATGAAAGCCACCAGACCTCAGAGGTCACACTGTCCCCTCCATGACCTGCACAGGCAAAGGGCAGAGCTATAGGGCTGGGAGCCAAGCCTGGCCAGAGCCGAGTGCAGCCTGGGGCACCTCTCCTTCTGGCAGCAGCTCCTTGGGGAGACACTTTGGTGGAAGGAACCATTGGCATAGGGGCTGGGGGAGCCCAGAGGGCTGATGGGACCCGGCCATTTCAGGCCAGAATGATCACGTTGGACATGGTGAGGTGTGGGGTTCAGAGTATACTGGCTGGGTATTCTCTTTGCAACAGCAACGTGGGGCTCACTGGGCTCTTTCCACATCACTGTGGTCGATCCTGCCAGAAGAAAGGTCATCTGCCTCGAGGAAGGCATCGGCCACCAGGATGGGCCACCAGGATGGCCCTCTCTGCGCCTTTTGACCACTCTCCGGCCTTTGGACTCCGCAGCGCCAGCCCCAAGCATGCCTCTTCCCTGGTGTAGACCCAGGCTCCGGCTGTCCCGCCAACATGCCCCTCACCGCCCCCAACCCCCGCTACTCCAGGCTCTGCTGGTGCCAGCTTACAGGCTGGCCTTTCATTCCCAGGTGCCTGGCCACATCCGCCCTGCATGCATATATCCCACCCCACGGGCAGGGACTTCTTGTCTTGTCACTGCTGGGCCTCTGGTGAGAGAGTGCCCACAAAGGAAGGAAAGGTCCCCAGAGAGGGTGGGAGGGCTGGCCAAGGCCTCAGTACCTATCCTGCAGCTGGACCCGGTGCCCCCAGTTCAGGGACTTGACATGGTTCTGCACGGCTTCGGCCATTGTCGTCCTAGGAACACACAGGACAGGTCAGAAACCGCCACAGGAGCACGAACTGCTGAGTCCCACAACACACGAGGAGATGCAAACAGCGAGGAGATGCAAATCCCGAGAAACAAGCTGATTCTAAAGGTGGAGAAACGTTGGGCACCTGGGTGGTTCAGCTGGATATTGGAGAAGTGACTGCCTTCGGCCCAGGTTATGATCCTGGAGTCCTGGGATCGAGTCCCGCAACAGACTCCCTGAGCAGGGAGTCTGCTTCTCCCTCTGACCTTTCCCCTCTCATGCTCTCTCTCTAATATATAAAATCTTCAAACAAAAAAATAAGAATAAAGGTGGAAAACGTGACATCTATGCCCACAGCCACTGTCTCTGTCCTGGGTCTGGGGCTGTGGGCCTTAGGCCTCAAGGAAAACGGGGGCCTTGGGCCCCGTTTGGGCCCCTCCATTGGGACACATCAGTGGCCCTGAGTCTCAGTGATCTGAGCACCACCAAGGGGCCTGTGTGCAGCTTGGAGCAGACCCGGTGCCACCTGCGGAAGCTCCATCAATTTCTCGCTGCACACTAGTGGCCCCTGGGCCTGGACCGTCCTTTGTGAGGGTCCTATGTGCCACAGGACCTTTAAAAGCACCCCGGGAGACACAGTAGCCCCCGATCAGCTGTGATAGCCAAAGTGTCTCCAGACTTTTCGAAATGTGGGAAAGGGGGTCGCCCCTGGGTTAGTGTTCCTGTCTGGTAGCTGACTCCCATGAGGGTTAAGGGGGCAGCAAACCTCCTCCCCCACCCTCTTCCCCCACCCCAGGAGCACAGAAGTGAGGGGAATGGGCAGGGCTCCTCACCAGTCATGTGGGACCGGCTGGAGGGCCCAGCCGTAGTGGGGGGCATCTCGGACCATGCCCCCTAGCAGCGCCGCCTGGTGCATCAGCTTCTTAGGGATGCAGCCAACATTCACGCACGTGCCACCGAGGCCCCACCTGGTACCTGGCAGGTTGGGAAGACCCTACTTAGATTTACATTCGGGGTCTGGAAGGCTCTCTCCTGCTCCTCTCCAGCCGGGTAAGAGTCCTTTCAGCTGTTGTAACTCAAGCGCGCTCCGGGTGAACCCTGCCCTCAAAATTTAGTCTCCATGACTGTAGTCAGAGTGGTCTTTAAATCAGAAGACTTTAAAGTAAGGGCAGCTGACTTGCCAAGGAGGACACTGGCCAGAGATCCCGGGCAATGGTGGTGAAGCGTTCTGGGTTCAGCTGCCACCCCCGTAGGTGAACCAGGACCCCATCCTCCTGCTCCCCCAGGACAGACAGCTCCCTTCTGGGGCTACCTACCTCGGGGGGAAGGCTCCACGTAGTCTACCACGGCCACCTTCTTTCCCAGCTGAGCAGCTGGAACGACAAGAGAAGCGGGAGGGTGGGGAGCTGCTTTGGGGCTGGGGCTGAGGACCAGACGAAGGCAAGGAAGGAGCCTCCTACCAACTCTGCACCCGGTCTCCCCCGCTAGGTGCTGCCACATGGCTGTGCTGTCCACAGTGAGACCCCGTGGGGCACTTTTGACTGCAGCCTTCATCCCACCCACCACAGCGCCAGGACCTAGTGGGACACCCTCCCTCCTTCATAAGCCCACTACCGCAGCCCTGGGCCCAGCCCTCCCTTGCCTCCTGCCACAGCCGGGTCCAGCCCAGACATTCCGCAGGAGCCCAGTGCCCACCTGGTGCACACTAGCAGGCATCACAGGGCACCCACGCACCGAGAGAGGCCCCGGACTCAGAGTTTCCCCTGGCTCTCTCCCCAAGCCCTCCCAGTGGACTCGCTCACCTCCTCTGGTCCCCACCAGACATCGGGGCGGGGGGGCTCCCACCCAAGATCTACTCTTGTGGGTATTTGCTGCCTCATTCTCAGGGTGAGGAATCGAAAGTTCTGAAGTCAAATGACACATACAGAGTCAGCCAACTTCCAAAGGGGGAGGGAGATCTGGGTTCCAAACTGCACCTCCTGCCTGGAGTCTTCTGGCCTCCCCCACTGGCTGCCACCAGGTTCCTCCCAGGGCCACGAGTCCCAGGTATTAGCCCTGTCACCAATTAGCCTGGGTTAATCGTGGGGCTTCCCCTTGGCTTGCCTGGGGAGCTGCACTGTGAACCTGGGCTCTGGACTTGACTGCCCCCAAGGGCATGCCCGACTTAAACTTCGTGACCCATGAATGTTGGACAAACTACAGAACGCTCTTGATCCATAGTCATCAACCAAGAGCAGAACAAAGTTTTAGAAGGCTTCACATAAAAACCCATTTCACTTGACTGACCAATAATGGGATTGCAGTGATTGCTTTAAAAACTCCAGCCAAGGGAGTACCTGGGTGGCTCAGTCAGTTAGGCATCTGCCTTTGGCTCAGGTCATGATCCCAGGGTCCTGGGATGGAGCCCTCCATTGGGCTCCCTGCTCGGCGGGAAGCCTGCTTCTCCCTCTCCCTCTGCCTGCCACTCTGTATACCTGTACTCTCTATCTCTCCATCAGATAAATAAATAAAATCTTAAAGAAAAAATCCAGCCAAGGGGACTCTTCACACATGCCAAGGTCTGTCTTCCACAGCTGACCCCAATGGAGCATCAGGGACTAGATTTATCCTTGTATCCGAGACAACCAAAGATCCAGAAGAAATACATAAAATAATGCTTTCAAGAAACTGAACATCAGAAGACTAAGGAGAGTGATTCTTGGATGATGGGAAACAAATACGGTGATGCAGCATGGGGAGGAGGCCCAGGCAGAGTCCACTAGACTCCCTGGCTGAGGAGAGGGCTGGGAGACTGGGGAGACTGAGGCAGCCAGAGCTCCAGGCATGGAGGACTAGAGAGGAGAAAGCTGTCCAGAACCCCAGATAGCTGATCAGTACATGTGCGTGAGGGAACTACAGTGGCCCAGAAAGAACCATTCAGAAAGACTAGAGGACAAAGTACTCACACAGGGCAGGAAGTAGTGCCTGTTCCCAGAAGCCAGACTGGAGAAAACACATAATTCCTGGAGAGCGGGGTAACTACTAAGGTCAGACCCTAGTCACTGAGAACGACTGGGCCCAGCTCCAGACCCACTGAACAAATCTTAAGTGGAAGACGCAAAAGAATCAAACTCTCTTCCCTGCATCCCAGAACATGCTCGAAAATGTATCTAGGAATCTAAAAATATCCAGAAGCCAGGAAGAGAAAGTCCAAAGTATCTGGAATTCAATAAAAAATGACCAGGCATGCAGAGGAGTGGGAAAAGATAAGACCCAAGAGAGAAATAATCAGTCAACAGAAACTGGCCAAGAACTGACACAGATTTAGTAGAAAAGAAGTAAAACAAGTATTGTCACTGTATGCCACATGTTCGAAAAGTTCAGGAGCACCATGGAAGATACAAGAAAGGACCCAAGTCAAATCTATACAGATGAAATTACAAGAGATGAAAAAATATATCACATAGGATTAATGGTAGATGAGACCTCGCAGAATCTTTTATTAGTGAATTTGGAAACACGGGAACAGAAACTCTTCAAAATGAAGAGAATGCCCAAGAGCTGAGGGAAAACTTTGAGTAGCCTACATATGTGTGATTGAAGTCTCCAAAAGCGAAGGATAAGAGGAAGGACGGGAAATTCCCTGAAGAAATAATGGTTGAAAATTCTCACAACTTGATGAGAACGATCAAACCACAGACCCAGAAAACTCAGTCAACTCTAGCAGAAAAATAATTAAGAACTACACTAAGGTTGCTACCCTCTTTAAATCACTCAAAACTGGTGCCTGGGTGGCTCAGTGGGTTAAGCCTCTGCCTTTAGCTCGGGTCATGATCCCAGGGCCCTGGGTTCGAGCCCCACATCGGGCTCTCTGCTCAGCGGGGAGCCTGCTTCCCCTTCTCTCTCTGCCTGCCTCTCTGCCTACTTGTGATCTCTCTCTTTGTCAAATAAGTACCTAAAGCATTTTTTAAAAACCACTCAAAGCCAATGAAAAGAGAAAATCCTGGAAACCCCGAGACAAAGAGACACATGACAAAGGAACAGAGATAAAAAGGGCAGCAGACGACAGGGCAAACAACGCAGTGAGAAGCCAGGACAGCAACATCTCTAAAGTACTAAAAGAAACTAAGAAAAACTGTCTACCTTGAATTTTCCACCTAGAGAAAATATGTATTTTTTAAAGAATTTATTTATTTATCTGAGAGAGAGAGAGACACCATGCTTGAGCAGGGGGAGGGGTAGAGGGAGAGGGAGAGAATCCTAAGCAGAGGCCATACTCAGTGCATAGCCCCACGCAGTGCGCTGAGATCACGACCCTGAGATCATGACCTGAGCTGAAATCAAGAGTCAGATGCTTAACTGACTGAGCAATCCAGGTGCTGCCCACACACCTGCCTCACCAAGAAAATACCTTTAAAAAATAAAGGCAGGGGCACCTAAATGGCTCAGCGGGTTAAACCCTCTGCCTTCAACTCAGGTCATGATCTCGGAAGCTTGGGATCGAGCCCCACATGGGGCTCTCTGCTTAGTGGGGAGCCTGCTCCCCACCCCCTCTGCCTGCCTCTCTAGTTACTTGTGATCTCTGTCAAATAAATCAATAAAATCTTTTAAAAAAATAAAGGCAAGATAAAGATGTCCTCAGACATACAAAAGCTGAAAGAATCCATTATTCTTAGAGCCATCATACAAGAAATGTTCATGGACATCCTCAGGGTAGAAGAAAAATCATGCCAGACGGCAACTCAGATCTATACAAAGGAAAGGGCACCAGAAATGGTGACTTCTCGTTAGTTTAATCTTTCTAGAAGGTAACTGTTTAGACAAAATATAACAATGGGTTATGAACCTCATAACATGTCAAAGTAAAACGTATGGCCACATGGGATAAAGGCTGGGAAGGGAGATGTGCAAATATGCAATCATCGCAAGGTTCTCATACTATATGTGCATTGAACCATATCATTTGCAGGTAGACCGTGAAGAGTTCAAGATGTCTTCAGCAAACCCCCAGGCAACTACCTAGCACCAGATTTGTTACGTGAACCCGAGATGGACTAGAGGCCCAACTGTCAGGGCTGAAACTGGAAAAGTCTTCGGAGGAGACACATCTTTGTCTTTGTATACATCTTTGTCTTTGTATACATCTTTGTGAGCTTGTATTAGACAACTGCTTCTCAGATACCAAAAACATGGCAAAAAGACAATAGGTAAACTGGACTTTCATCAAAATAAAAAACGCTTGTGCTGCAAAGAACTCCGTCAAGAAAGTAAAAAGATAATCGAAGGAATGGAAGAAAGTATTTGCAAATCACATGTCTGAGAAGGGTCTAGTATCCAGACTATGTTTATGTAAGAATATGGAACATATGTATATGAACTCATGGAGCAGTCATGAAAACACAAATAACCCAATTTCAAAATGCGCAAAGCTGGGGCGCCTGGCTGGCTCCAGTGGGGGAGCGTGACATAGGGGCCAATTCGAATCCTCCGACAGTGCTGGTGGGAATATAAAATTCCCAAAAGTGAAAACAACTAAATGTCCATCAATGGCCAAGAGGATAATAAAAGGTGATATGTCCATAAAATGGAATGATATTCAGCCATTAAAAAAAAAAAAAGTGCCAGCATACACTCTGTTGTGGACGAACGCTAAAAACAGTACGCTAAGACCACATATTTGTATGAAATGTCCAGAATAGGCAAACCCATAGAAAAAGAAATCAGATTAGGAGTTGCCTGGGGCTGAGGGGTAGAGGGGCTGAGAAGTGGATGCTACGGGGTACAGAGCAGTTTTGGGGGGTGATAAGAATTTCTACAACTGCTATGATGGTTTTACAACTCTGTGAATATACTAAAAATGACTGAATTATGCATATTACATGAATGGATAGTATGGTATGTGACTTAATCTCAAAAAACGCTATTAGAGGGGCACCTGGGTGGCTCAGTTGCTAGGCATCTGCCTTCGGCTCAGGTCATGATTCCAGGATCCTGGGATCGAGCCCCGCATCGGGTTCCCTGCTCGGCGGGGAGCCTGCTTCTCCCTCTCCCACTCCCCCTGCTTGTGCTCCCTCTCTCACTGTGTCTCTCTGTTCAATAAATAAATAAAATCTTTTTTTAAAAAAGCTATTTGGAAACATATGAAACACTTTAGAGACAAATCTGACAAAAGCTTTAAGATGAAAACTACAAAAGGTTGTGGAAATAAATGAAAAAAAAAAAAAACCTAAAGAAGAAATATACTACACAACCTAGCAGCTCTACTTTTAGGCACTTATCCAAGAGAACTGAAAACACGCATCCACGCAAACACACAACCACAAATGTTCACAGCAGCACCGTTCACAGTAGCCCCAAAGTGCCAACAACCCAAACGTCCTCCTGCCCGTGTACGTGAACAGACAAAACAAGGTGTATGTACGACAGAATGCTGATCAGTGATAGAAGGGAATGAGCCCCAGACACACACAGCATCACCGACGAATCTCAAAAACAGTTAGGCTGCGTGAAAAAAGCCAGAGAAGAACACATATGACATGGTTTCATTTATGCAAAATTTTAGAAAATGCAAACTAATCTGCAGTGAGAGAAAGCAGATTATTGGCTGTCTGGGGATGCAGCAGGGAGTGGGGAATAGGAAGGGGCCCCCAAGGTTTGAGGAAACTTTGGGGTTAGGAGCTGAGTCATGTCCCCTCCAAATTCTTCCCCAGGACCTCAGAATGTGACCCTATTTGCAGACAGGGTCTTGATAGAGGTGATTGAATTAGAATGTGACCATATAGGCAGGCCCTGTTCCAATCTGACTGGGGAGCATAAAGAGAGGAGATCAGAGCATAGACATGCAGACGAAAGACCATGTGAGGACCCTGGAAATGATGGCCATCTGCAAGCCAAGGATGGAGGGTTCAGAAGAAACAATCCTGCCGGCACTTTCATCTCGGACTTCCAGCCTCCAGAGCTGCCCCAGCAAGTGAATATGGGGGTGATGGCTACCTTTGCCAGTGTGACTGTGGTGCTTGGTTCCACAGGTGTGTGCCTCTGTCAAAGCGTATAGCAAGTCGTCCGCTTTAAACATGTCTGGTTTGTTTTATGTCAATTATAGCTCAATAATGCTGTAGAAAAGGATGATGATCCACAAGGAGAATGCCGCTGTTCCAAAAGGCAAAGAAAGACCTAGGAACCGTGGCAGGTGAACGGAGATGGGCAGGTAAGACACTGGTGCGGACACAACATCCAGGGCTTTCTTCTGCTGTAAGGGACATTGCTGGGACAACTGGCTGTCTATACACTGTTTCTTGCGGTGGCTCTGTGGTCCAGTGGGATGAGGACTCGGGTCCCTCTGTGGGCTCCCATATCAGCTGGGAGACTTCCCAGGTTCCTCCCCTCTGCCACAGGCCAGCACTCTCCTTTGCCCCTTGGAGAAGAGTAGTGCACAGCAAATTTCCTTTATGCCGACTAGCCATGATTCTAAAAACCCAGGATCTGGGGTGCCCAGGTGGCTCAGTTAAGCATCGCCTTTGGCTCAGGTCATGATCATTGGGTCCTGGGATCGAGCCCCATGTAGGGCTCCCAGCTCAGAGGAAATCCTCCTTCTCCCTCTTCCACACCCCCTGCTTGTGTTCCCTCTCTCGCTGTGTCTGTGTCAAATAAATAAATACAGGATGCCTGGGTGGCTCAGTGGGTTAAGCCTCTGCCTTCGACTCAGGTCATGATCTCAGGGTCCTGGGATCAAGTCCCGCATCGGGCTCTCTGCTCGGCAGGGAGCCTGCTTCCCTCTCTCTCTCTCTCTGCCTGCCTCTCCGTCTACTTGTGATCTCTCTCTCTGTCAAACAAATAAATAAATAAATCTTAAAAAAATAAATAAATACAACCTTTAACAAAAATAAATAAATGGGGTGCCTGGGTGGCTCAGTGGGTTAAGCCTCTGCCTTTGGCTCAGGTCATGACTTCAGGGTCCTGGGATCAAGCCCCGCATCAGGTCCCTGCTCAGTGGGGAGCCTGTTTCCCCCCCACCCTCTGCCTGCCTCTCTGCCTACTTGTGATCTGTTTGTCAAATTAATAAATAAAATCTTTTAAAAAGAAAGGAAGGAGAGAAAGAAAGAAGGGAAACGTCAGAGGGCTGTCCTTTCATGGTCAGGGTACTTGCTCAACTCCATCTTGTTGCAGCCCTGTTTCTCCCCTGGCTTCCCCCCTCCCTCACCCACATCTGTCTCCTTATCATTTGGACAGGCAAGCAGACAGCCAGGCACTCCTCCAGCAGAGTGCAGAGCCCCACAGTGAAATGCTGGGTCTGTTCCCCACCCAGATTAGTGGCAAACTGCAACGTACGGTTCCCGGACGCCTCTGGGGCCAGCCCTTTCATTCAACCCATCTTCACTGAGCACCCCAGGGTGCCCAGGCCCATCTGGGTTCCCGGTTGAGGAGACAGAGTAAGATACAGACAGCAGGACAAACCCGGATCTCTGTGGGACATGCCGGGGGCCAAGAATGAGGACAGTGGAGCTGGGGACGGGGACCAGATGGTGAGGCTGTCATTCTAAGTAGGGCCGTCTCAGCAGCAAAGGCTGAAGGAAGGTAAGTGGAGCTAACCAGGCAGGCAAAGAGAAGAAGACCAGGCCAGGCAGACAGCCAGGGCATGGAGCAAGGCCAGAAAGACCTTCAGGAAGCATCTGCGAAACACCGAGGTGCCGAGGGGCTAGAGTAGCACAAGGGAGCAAGGTGTGGGCGGTGGGAGACATATCAGATGGGTGGGGGCAGATCCCACATGGCCCGGGACTGGAGCCCAGGAGAGCTGGCTAAGACCCAGGCTACCCTCCTGCCTACTGGGTACTACACAGACACTGTGGAATGGCAGGGAGGAGGGACTGACAAGGCTCCTGGGGTGACTCTGGCAGGATGTAGGACCCCAGCTACAGAGATAACGCCCTCCACAAAGCCACTCAGGGTGCATCTCCACCCAGCTTCGAGAACAGTACAGCTCTCATGGGGGGTAGGGGGGCCCTGCCACGCCAGCAAGAGCTCAGGGCACAGGACACATACCTTCCTTGGCACAGGCCAGGCCGCCAGATCCCCCGCCAATCACCAGGAGATCATAGTTCTGCCGGCCTGCTGAAGAAAGGGGGGAGAGGTGAGAGGAAGGGCCAGGACAAGTCTGGGGCACGGATCCCACAAGGTGCCGCATGATTTCCAAAGGGTAAGCAGTTCTGCCCGGTTAAATGTGGTATGGGATCCATGTCGTTGGAGCAAAGCCTGCAGCCCTTGGCGGTCTGGGGTGACAGTGCATCCCACATCCGGGCAGAAGGCAACCTCAGTATCCATCACTGTCGCGAATCCTGAAACTAAGCAACGGCAGGTGAGGTTGGCCCAGGGAGCATCACCACCTTTGCAGCAACAATCAGGTCAAGGAGAAGGTAATTTAAGTGGCAGAATGGCTCTGAACTTAAAATTCGCTGAATATTCTAAGCCAGACGTGGATTAAAACACTTTCCTTGAGTCTGTCTACACTTTGCTTGAGTCTGTCTTTCAGTTCCAACAGTCACCTTTTGTTCTACATGAGGAAAAATTAAAAGCAGTCCTTGCATTGGGCAGCACACCCCGGCCTCTCAGAGTGCCTGGCGCAGTGTGAGCCCTGGGATAGAAGGGACTCTGAAATGCCTTTTGGGGTCCCCATGATGCACCTTGGAGGCAATGCACTCCCACACCCAGCACAGAGGCTGGCTCACATTTTGCTGCCCTGCAGAACACATTCTCTGTCTCTCTTCGGCAAACCGCTGGCAGGGAAGGCAGGCAAGGGACAGCCAGAAAGGAGGAGGGGGTGAGGAAGGGAGTGGGGGGGGCAGGTAGGGGAGGAGCAGGTGTGTCCTTAGGTGTGGCCTGTCAGTTAGAGCCCATGACTGAGATACCCAGCACCAAGCACCGGTCCACTCCCTGTAGGGAAAGGAAGAAATCATAGAAAATCATCAGTATGTGGGGAGGGAGACAAGGGTGCCAGCTGCTGCACTGTATCTAGAGCTGACCATTGCTCCTAGGCCAAGCACTCAGGTCCTGGGATCAAATCAGGCTCTCCCACCCAAGGCCAGATCAGCTGAACTAGGGCCTCAGAAATGAAAAGACTGTATCTTCCTTTGGGGCCACCTTGACTTTCCTGGTGGTCAAGGCTGTAGAGAATATCCCTGAGGTCTTGCGTTCCTCAGGGACCTCGGCTTTGTAGGTCCCTGCACTCACAGACAGGTCGAGGACTTGAGATCTTGCAAGAACACAGAGCTCCAGCCTAGAGGCGGCCCTGGCTTGCAGCTGATGAAGCTAGGGGAGCTGGCTAAAGGAGCTGTGTCCCAATGCTCAGCTGGTAGCCTGCTGCCACCAGGCCCACCCTGGCTTTGTACCCACCCCATCTGAGGGCACCTGAAATGTGCACACAGGCAAACATGGGACCAAATGGAGCCACAGCTTGGTTCAAACAGCCAGTCCGAAGGAGAACCAATTCCAGATTCAACCCGGAGGGTCTGAAGAGGCCTCAACTTTTGTCAGTTATTCTGGTGGCTTTGATATGAGCCCAAAGAACCAAAGACAGACTGCTGGTTGGAGAGAAGCAGCTGCAGTTTCCCCCAGGGAGCACTCACTTCTGGCTGCTCAGGGCTGGGGGGCGGGGAACGCAAAGCTTTTGCCCAGGACAATACCCCTACCTTCCATTGCAGGTGCTGATGCTGGTCCTTCCTGCTGACAGAGCAGGTCCTGGCTAGCTCCAACTGTCCCAGCTCCACACTGTCCCCTCTGCCTACTATCAGGCAGAGGGCAGAGCAAGCCACCGAGCTTATCTTCGAGGGTTTGCCCTCCCCAACTGCTGCCCATACCCTGGAGCTCTGCCATTTGGATAAACACTTGGACGAGGACTCTACCTTAAGGACAGGGAAGGCGGATGAGGCAGGTGCTGCTCTGAGGGGGCTACCTGGGGACATACCACTCCAGTGCCTGGGGCAGCCTTCCAGCCTCACCTTCCCCACTGCACGTTCTGGGCTCAATCCCAGAAAACCCTGTCTTCTTTTCGCTCTGAGCCCATCGTCCTTGACTTTTCTGCTCCCTGCAAGCATGGCAAGGCCAAGTGAATGGTGCAATACTCTGGGAGGGCCAGTAGAGGCTTTGCGGTGTCCACAGGCATGCTGACCACCTCCGGGAGCCACCTTGGGAGTCCTCCTGTGCTGTCCTCCCCACCGCGGTCTATCCTGGTAGCAGGTGTTAGGGGACAGGTGACACCAGTGATAGTGTCATTCTGGTTCCTGTTCTGGAGTGGCATGGGCCACACTCCCAATCCTGGGATGGCACATGTGCCTCCCTGCTCTCAGATGGAAAGCTGGGCTCAGAATCAGACCTTGTGTATGCTTGTTGGGGGCTGGCACTGTGCCCAGGCCCTGTCGGCCCCTCACCACTGCAACTAAATAAGCTCTAGCCTTGGGGCTTCCTTCCCCTTGCTGCCCAAGGGCCATGGGTATAGAATCTCTGGGGCTGGCCGGCTGGAAACAAAAAAGCTTGACCCCACGGCCATCGTGCTCTGCCACAAGGCCATGGTTACAGTGGCCTGAAAGGCCTTGGACTTGTAAAGGCAGCAGCAGCATCTATTACTTGCATCCAATGGGGTGAGGGCCCCACCGCATAGCTGCTATCCTGACCCACGCACCAAGGATGCTTTCAAAGACTGGGGGCCTTGGCCAAGGTCCCAAGGGCCAGCAAAGCCATCCTAAGGGCAACATTATCTCCCCTTTTCCTAGGACTCCACAGACCCAAAGCTCCCCAAGGCCACAGCAGCACACAGCTTTGCCTTTCCATATCCACTGTCAGCACCATTCCACAGCTGGCCAAGCGCCCTGCCACTCTCCCTCTCACAGCCACCATCTCGGTGAAGGAGGCCTCATCCCTTCTTTGCTCAGGCCCCTCAACACTCGTGCCTCACGGGGAGTCATCCAGGGGCAAGGTCTGGGGGCCAGTTACCAAGCAGGCATGTGGTGGGGAGCACATCACTACATGTGGGGCTGGCCATGTCACCACGGCAAGTGGTGGCCCTGTGACTGGGACTGGGGAGCTCATCTGCTTGGCTAGGCAGGTGACCCGGCACCCAGTCAGTCCCTGCTATGGAGCGTGGCCCCGCCCCCTGAGCCTGGTGCTCTGATAAATGACCCTGGTTTGACTGATGATCCTCGGTGGCTCCAGGAGGACAAGCCAGGTACTGTCCCCCACCCCAGGACACCTGCAAAGCTCTGCAGACAGCCAGTGCTTGCTGCCCATCAGTTTGCGAGCGTCCCGTCCCCTCAAAGACTCCATGCAGTGCACCGACTGTGCACCTGCTGTGTGTGGCCACTAGGGTCTCCGGAAAGGAGGCGGCCAAGTCTGACTAGTGGGGTCTGCTGGTGATGGCCTCTGGTTACCTCAGGAGGGGAGCCGCCCCCACCATCATCAGGACTATAGTTAATATTGGGCTGGGGGGTGGGGAAGCGAGCACAGAACATTTTACCCAGCAGAACCTCCGGCGGGGTCCCCCACTGTTTCCGCAGCTGGAAAGGGGTTGGGGTGGGTGGAAGCCGGCAGACTGCTGTCCCAGCCAACTGCTGCTCGCGGGGACACCCCCACGTGGACAACCTCTGGCGGGTACCCCCTGCCCAGTCCGCGCAGAGAGCCCCCGCCCCGCCCCGCCCTACCTGCTGCCCTCCGTGCCGCGCCCCGCACCCCGCCCGCCGCCGCCGCCGCCGCCGCAGCAGCAGCCCGAATCCGCCACCGGAAGCGCCCGCCGGCTCCCCGCAGCGCAGCCGCCATCGCAGCCGTCGCCGCGCGGGGCCTCCTAGGCGCTCGGGGCTGTCCGCCGCGCTGCCTGCGCGCCGGCTCGGGGCGGGTCCTGCAGACGAAGGACGCCGCCGCCGAGGGCGAGGTGAGAGCGGACCGCGGGGATCCGGCCTAGGGTGGGGTCTCCGGACCCGGGGCAGATATGATCGGGGTGCGGATCTCCGGACCTGCGGCGAATCTGATCCGGGGTGCGGGTTTCCCGACTTGGGGCAGATTTGATCCGGGGTGCGGGTCTCGGGACCTGCGGCGGATCTGATCCGGGGTGCGGGTCTCCGGGACCTGCGGTGGATCTGATCCGGGGTGCGGGTCTCCCGACCTGGGGCGGATCTGATCCAGGGTGGGGGACCTGGGAATCTGTCCTAGGAGCTCCGGAAGCGGGGTGGCAAATTAGAACCCATGTGAAAGGATCCGACCTTGGGTGGGAGTCTCTGGACAGAAAAGAAGGGGCTGGGATACCAGACTGGGTTGAGGGAGTGGAAGATCTGTATTGGAGTGTGAAGATCCGACTTGGGGATGGGGTTCCAGACAAAGATAGGGGATCCAGCCTCCTGTGGGGATCCATCCACTAAGGTGGGGGCTGTCTCCTGGGGAGGGCTTTGACTCCCTGGGCTTTCGGGGTCAGAGCCTGACTCACCAAGGAAGGGTCACACTTGGTCTTTGAGCAGGGGTCAGACCCTCGGGTTTGGGAGAATTGTGGGCATCCAGGCCCTGAGGAGCTCAGTGATCTTTCCAGGGGAAAACTTGTGGAACCTTCAGGCTTCTCCTTTCAGAGGAATGGCTGCCACCCTAGAAAGGAAGCGACCAGAGCCCAGCACCCCACAGGACTGGGTCTGGCTGGTGTGGCCTCAACCTCAAGTGAGAAAGATTGAGAAAGAAGAAGTCACCCCAGAACGGACCTGACATAACAGCCTTTCAGATTTTAAGAGTCAGGGACTTTTCTTGACCTATTGCCTGGGGCTAACTTTCCAGACTGCCTGCTGCCTCCCAACTCCCAGAAGCCCTCCTTGGAGAGTAGTGCCAGGCCTCGTGGGGAGAGGGTTGCCATAGATGAACACAGCTGGATGGTAGTTAACCACAGTAAGGACAGATTTTATTCAGTAGCTAAGGATAGTAGGGGAAAGAGCTGAGCTCCATTCGGATTTGTTCAGAGACACTTTTAAAGGAAGAGTAAGTGTGTGGGGGGATGGGAATGACAGACCTGAGTGAGTCAGGAAAGTGAGAAATTACTAAAGTGGGAAAAAGCAGTTTGTCATTGTGACCCCCTTTTGGATATGCTAAGTGTTGCTTATAGAAGTTAGGTTTCTCTGCTTTGCCTGAAGCTGGGAGATTCAGCCCTATCCTCAGGTGTTGGCTGAAAGTCCTTTCTTTTGGAACCCTTGAGTTCTCTGTCACACACTTTAAGGAGGCCAAGGTCATCCCAAGGATGCAGCCTTGAGCTGTTAGATACTATTTAGTGTTTGTTGAAGTCTTCATAGGCCAAGGTTGAGACCTAATTGAGAGTTCTGAAGGCTCAGAGGAGCTTGGATAGAATTTGGTCAAGGAGAGAGTCTGTGGCAGATCCCCTTCTGTTGAAGGAAAGAAGAGATGTTCTGTCTGCTGACTAACAGAAACCTGTTTTCTGTTTGATCACCTTTTGTGGAGCCAACTGTTGGGGCTTAGTAGTAGAGGATATTTGCAGGATGATTCCAGTGATCAGGCTTTAAGGAGGGACATTTCTGTGGAAACAGAAAGAAAAGCAAAGATGAATGGTCGGAGCTGAATGTAAACCTGGTTTTTGAGCCCTACAGGTGGCCAGTTGGGACAAGTTTAGACATTGATGTGTAAACATTTCTAGATTATGGAGTGAGGACAAATTCAGTGAATTTCCCAGTTTGTAGTTTGAGTGTTTGTGGTGACAGTATAGATATCAATGTCACAGTCAAGGTTATTGACAGAGCAGAACTTGGGAGATGTGGGAGTTCCCATGGACTGGGAGGGGCCCATGCAGCCGCAGCTCTAGGAACGAAGGCAGGCACACACCATTTGTTGCGGTGATGAGCTCTTTGAGGGTCATGTCAAGCTGTCTGCATGCTTCAGCATGAGGGGCTTTTCAGATCCTGGAGGAAAAGAGGTGACAGCAAGATAACCAGTGTCCCAGGAAGGGTCTGGGTAGTCAGGTTTTAGTTCTCAGTGATGCCAAGTCAGGAGGGAAGGAGGAAAAGTTGGAAACATCGACTTGGAGAGTTGTAGCCAGAAACTGAAGGAAACTAGAGGACCTGAAGGTTTGGTGAGGGCCGATAAAATGTGTAATATTGGAGGATGGCAGTCCCAGTCCCCTCAAACACAGTAAACAGGATTAAAATCTGATAACCCACAAGGGTGTATTATTTTTCCCCATTGAGACATAACATTTCCCTTAGAGCCATCTCCCTTTTTGATCAAAAATAATCAAAGGAAGGGGTGCCTAGGTGCTTCAGTTAAGTGTCTGACTCTTGGTTTCGTCCCAAGTTGTGATCTCCGGGTTGATTGGGCTCCATACCTAGCGGGGAGTCATCTTCTCTCTCTCCCCCAACTTCCTCTGTCTCCAACCCCCACTCGGGTGCTCCCGCACACACACTCTCTCTCAAATAAATAAGTAATTCTTTTTTTTTTTTTTTAATATAGTCAAAGGAAGGTTATTCTTGTTTTACAAAATAATTCTGGTCTCATTAAATGTGGCCTGATTTTTTACATAAGTACAACAAAAAAGGCAATTGACCTCATAGGCCTTGTTAAGTTTGCTTTGTGGAACTTTTCATGGGGAATCTCAGATTGGAATTTTAAAAGCCTGTCAAGGCTAGGAAGCCAAAGCAAGAACTTGCCATTAGACTTCACCTATAGATTTGGGTGAATTCCTCTCTTCTCAAGCTCCCCCAAATATCTTAGGGTTCCTGGGTCTGCCAGGAAGTGACCTTCCTTACTCACTTGTAAGGCTGGGAATTTCTAAGCCAAATACCAGGCTGGTTTTTTCCAGAGGGCTTTGTGAGCGTTGCTCCTCGTAAAGTTGACTGCAGCTCCTCAAAACCTTCTGGTCATCTGATACCATGCATCATTTTCAAACATGACGTTTCCTGGTTATATAACCAGCTTTTAAAAATTACGTCCTATCGCAAAGAGGACAGATTTTTATTGAACCTATGCAGATAACTATATTGCCATGAAAATAAGAATACTCAACAATAGATTCCAATTTTTGGAGGAATCAAGCAGGGAGAAGAAGATAAATGCTTCAGTTTTGTTTAGAAAAATATAACTTGCTAGAGTGGGATGATTCAGAGATAGCTTAATAGAAAAAAGAAAGGTTTGTATTTTTTTTTTTATATCCGGAAAATAGAACACTAACAAGCCAAGAATATTCCAGATGAAAGCCATATAAACTTAAAATCATCTTTTATCAGTTCATCCAGTTCCATTTAGTTGATTCTTGCCTAGTTTCACAAGCCCATTGGTTTCTGCACTAGAGTTCTGGAGCTCCTTACTCAGTCCCATGGGATGATCTCAGAGGCAAGGCCACCAGAAGTCTGTACCCCAGGGACTTGTCATAGTCCTTTCCATGGGTCTCGGAGACAGTCTCTTTCTGTTGAAGATGAAGCACTCTGGCCTATAGCTGATTGCAGATGCTTTTAGAGAAGAATTTCTCTAAACAGAAACTATCTGTGGGTGACAAAGACTTAAAATGACCTGGGGTTAAAAATTTGCTGGGAGTCCCTTTTAAAAACAACACAACTGACAAAGAAACTTGGTTGTTTCTGTAGCATACATGCCATTTAAAGTATTAACTGGAATGGTGATGATAACATTGTACCAGAATATTTCACAGTCACTGAGGGCTCTCACAAATGTATAGGAACTTTATGTAAATTCTGACATCCTTATATCAAATAACATCTACTTACAAATAAAACTCTTGGAATGTTAAGCAGCATGTCTTAATTTGACAATGACTTTCATGAAATCCAACGTGTTAGTAAAACTACTTAGTTTTAGGGGCGCTTGAGTGGCTTAGTTGGTTTAAGTGTCTGCCTTCAGCTCGGGTCATGATCCTGTGGTCCTGGGGTCCTGGGATCAAGCCCTGCACCAGGCTCCCTACTTTACAGGGAGCCTGTTTCTCTCTCTCCCTCTGCCACTCCCCTGCTTGAGCTCTCCCTCTCAAATAAATTTTTTAAAATCTTAAAAAAATAAATAAATAAAACATTAAAACTACTTAGTTTAACTCTTCTTTTTTACAAGATGAAAGAACAAACCCTTTGAGATCTTCTAGAGGCCCTCTGGGAAATCCCAAAGCCAGTTTGAAGTCAAGAAAATAAATTCATGGAGCGCCTGGATGGCTCAGTGGGAAAAGCCTCTGCCTTCAGCTCAGATCATGATCCCAGGGTCCTGGGATCAAGCCCCACATCGGGCTCTCTGCTCAGTGGGGAGCCTGCTTCCCCCTCTCTCTCTCCGCCTGCCTCTCTGCCTGCTTGTGATCTCTGTCGAATAAATAAAATCTTAAAAAAAAAGAAAGAAAGAAAGAAAAGAAAAGAATTTCATTTAGGATTTGTTTTGGGGAAGACAGAGTTGTCAAAAATATCGAAAGGTGTGAATGCTTGGCTAAATAGGATCCCAGTTCACTGTGAAACAATTTTTGGTTATTTACATAACCTAAACGACAATAAAAGAATTCATAAGTAAATATAAATGATAACATGATTGTTTAAAAAAACAAAGTTGGCTTTTTTGGCAGTGAGAAGACTAGATTCTCTTATGTAATCAAGAACACAGTAATAACAACATGAAACACAGGAAATTATTTTGATAGGAGAGAATCTTTGTTTCCACAAAAGGAAAAGGTTGGTAAAGATTACCCAAAAGGTAAAGAAAAACCTTTTGTGATCTCTTGTTATAAGCAGACCACTAATACAAGAAATTTTGTTGCTTGAGCAGAGAGAAAACCAAATTCTAGTTTTACATTAGTATTTTACTGATGGTAAAGGTCATTTCAAAAACTTTGTATATAAACCCATTTAATCTTAGCCAGCTTTGACCTACAACTTCCTATATCCATTCAGATTCTTGTTCTATACCTTCCCTTTTTTGAAAATGTAACTCGAGAATAAAATTACTATCCTCCTTTCCTTAACAAAAACAAATCCTACATTCTTTGCATACTTTTCGTGTGAAACACATGGTATTTTCCTCAAATTCTTTGTATACAAAGTTGCTTCTCTTCACTCTTATTGTTTGTAGTAGTTTTATTTTCATATACTGGTTATAAATTTTAGCCATTTGCAACCTTTATTTTATAGAGAAAATTAGGATAAATTATTATGAATCATCAGTCATACACCAGCATTCTGTAACAGATCAGCAAGTTTTATGAATATGCCAAGTTATAATCTATAGAGGTATATACTCTGAATAGTACAAATACATTTTTTTTTTAAAGATTTTATTTATTTGACAGAGAGAGAGAGACAGCCAGGGAGGGAACACAAGTGGGGGGAGTGGGAGAGGGAGAAGCAGGCTTCCCACCAGGCAGGGAGCTAGACACAGAACCCTGGGATCATGACCTGAGCCAAAGGCAGACACTTAAGGACTGAGCCACTCAGGCATCGCACAAATACATTTTTTAAAGATTTTATTTATTTATTTGAGATAGAGAGCGAGAGACAGCACATGCAGGGGGAGGGGCAGAGAAAGAGGGAGAAGCAAGCTCCCTGCCCTATTGGGGGCGAGGTGCTCTGGGGGCGGGGTGCTCGGTCCCAAGACCTCAGGATCACAGCCTGAGCCGAAGGCAGATACTTACGCAACTGAGTCACCCAGGTGCTCTAAAACTTAAACTATAATTAATAATGACTGTTTTAGCACTTTATCTTATGTAGAAATCATTTACATATTCAATGAATATCTGTTATTTGACTTAACTTGGCATAACTCTAAGGTACCAAGTTATCAGAAGTGTCTTTGGAGACAGTTTTTAGAAGCAGATACGTATATACAAATATATTTTAAGTAATCTCTACCCTCAACATGGGGCTCGAACTCACGACCCTAAGATCAAGAGTCACTTGCTCTACTGACTGAGCCAGCCAGGCACTCGGAGGCAGATATATTATAAAACACGAAGATTTTTGAGGGGTGCCTCAGTGGCTCGGCTGGGTGACCCGCTCTTGATTTCAGCTCAGGTCATAATCTCAGAGTCATGGAATCGGCCCTGCATTGGGCTCCTGGCACCATGGGGAGTCTGCTTAAGGTTCTTTCCCTCTCTCTCTCTCTCTGCCTCTCCTCACCCTTGTGCTCACTCTCTCTCTCTAATAAGTAAATAAATCTTTAAGTAAAGAATAGGAACTCAGGGATGCCTGGGTGGCTCAGTGGTTAAAGCCTCTGCCTTCAGCTCAGGTCATGATCCCAGGGTCCTGGGATCGAGCCCCGCATTGGTCTCTCTGCTCAGCAGGGAGCCTGCTTCCTCCTCTCTCTCTGCCTGCCTCTCTGCCTCCTTGTGATTTCTGTCTGTCAAATAAATAAATAAATCTTTAAAAAAAAAAAAGAATAGGAACTCAGTTTGAGGCGCCTGGGTGGCTCAGTGGGTTAAGCCGCTGCCTTCGGCTCGGGTCATGATCTCAGGGTCCTGGGATCGAGTCCCGCATCGGGCTCTCTGCTCAGCAGGGAGCCTGCTTCCCTCTCTCTCTCTCTGCCTGCCTCTCCATCTACTTGTGATTTCTCTCTGTCAAGTGAATAAATAAAATCTTTAAAAAAAAAAAAAAAGAAAATCAGATTTATCATATGTGCAATCTTAAACATTGAATAGATAAAATATTTGCTTATTTGACTAAGAAGCCAAAGTAGAATAAAAATGTATGTTTATATTACATTTAATGTTGATAACACTGAAGATATACCTGTTTCATTAAATCAATAATATTAAGTTAGTCTTATTTACCAGAGATTACCCAAATTATGTAAACCTGAAAAACAGTTGAGTTGATTCTTCTATTTCTGGGAGTTTGGGGAAGATTTAATTTATTTAAGTGCTTATTTTTCTTTAAGCCAATTAGATAAAGGTAGAACTACTTTAAGGGATTTTTTTTTTTAAAGATTTTTTATTTATTCATTTGACAGACAGAGATCACAAGTAGGCAGAGAGGCAGGCAGAAAGGAGGAAGCAGGATCTCTGCGGAGCCAAGAACCTGATGCGGGGCTCCATCCCAGGACCCTGGGACCATGACCCGAGCGGAAGGCAGAGGCTCCAACCCACTGAGTCACCCAGGTTCCCCTTTAAGGGATCTTATAAATGAATTTGGTGATACCATCTGGAGGTAGAGAAATGCTATACAGACACACACACACACACCCATGCATCATACATAAATAAACATACAGACAGATGTAAATGGAGATCTTATGTTTTTCATTTAAAACTTTTAGCTATGGGCGCCTGGGTGGTTCAGTTGGTTAAGCGACTGCCTTCGGCTCAGGTCGTAATCCCGGAGTCCTGGTACCGAGTCCCACATCGGGCTCCCAGCTCTGCTGGGAATCTGCTTCTCCCTCTGACCTTTCCCCTCTTCATGCTCTCTCTCTCTCTTTCAAATAAGTAAATACATAAAATCTTTAAAAAAATAAATAAAACTTTGAGCCATGCATCAGGCATAAATACGATTCTGTAAAACTCACTAGTTTACATAAGAATTGGACCTTGTCTTTGTTTCATTTGATATTTTTATCTGGATTGTGTTTCTAGCAGACAGAACCGGTTAGTTACCTGTTCAACGTGAGGGCTAAAGCTTTTCACCAGTCTTCACGGAGGAGGCCTTTAAGATCTTTTTGCCCTGATATATAATTTTATGGAGGCCATGGACTAAATGTCTGTTTCTAGTTAGCTTTTTTGTTTTCTTTTTCAACCTCAGGTGGGTACTTTTGGGGGTTCCTGAGTCCTTTGAGAGCTCCCAATGGGTAGGGGGTTCTTTGTGGCAGTGACTATGGGAGCTAAAGGGCTGGAAGTGAGGGGAAGTTCTGGCAGGCTGGACAGGAAGGAGGAGGTAGGGGCTTCCAGGGGTCAGATCAGAGGATGCAAGGGAGCTGGAGAGAGAAAAAAAGGCAGGACAGGAGGAAGAAGGAGTAGAGGGGATGAAAGGGAGAGGTCTCAGGAGCCACTCTGGGGAGATCTGCAGTTACCCATGAATGCCACTGAGGTTCCAAATTATCCTTAGCGAAGTTATGCTGATCAGAAAGGAAGCGGACAGAATTAGCACCATGGTGACACACTGTCAGCAGGGGTGTGAGAAGGGGCTTTCAGTCAACGGAGAAGCTCCTTGTGGGAAGAGCAGGATCAACCAGAGAGACAAAGAGGCCTCCCCAGCAGCCAGGAAGTACTTCCAGCCCCAGAGCTGCTGTTTGGAAGCCTGGCCTCTTGCCCAGCCTCTGAGAGTATATTCAGAATCATGAAACTGAGACCCGCCGTCACTGCCATAGTGGGTATTTGTCAGGGGCACTGGATCGGGAGTCAGAACCACCACCAGATGCCCTAAATGAGCGGCAGACCAGAGACGGAACAGAGGGCTGCCATCCAGCATGTGAGGAGTAAGATGGGGAGTCCGCATTCATTTTGCACACAGGGGCAGGGCTGGAAGCAGGCAGCTGCTCAGGCTTTGCTGAAACTGCCCGTGCACTGCCAGAACTCACCCAGTACCCAGGCAGCGCGGTATCTTGGGCTTTGTCCTAGACGGCTGGCCAGTGGGGCAGGTAGCCAACCATCCCACCCTGGCAGGCATCTTCTGGCCCACTCCACCCCCATCTTTTCTGTTCTCCCCACAAGGATCCTGGCCAGCCTGCCTGTTCTTGCCCCCAGAATGTTCAGTGCACTCTGAGGCCTGGCCTCCATTTAGAGCCAAGACAGCTGGCCCTGTTTCTAGTGCATGAGTCCATTGACCAGAAGAGGGGCTGGGCCTAGGGTGGGAGTCCTCCAAGAAGCAGGGGCTGAGACGGTGTCAGATGTGACTGGGGGAGCTGGGATGCTTGGCGCTGCAGCTCTTGGTCAGGGAGGGGGCCTGAGTTCCTTCTGGCCTGGACTTTTCTTCTGTTGCTCCTGCAGCCTCAGGCACAAGCACAAGCATACTGGCCCTCCCTAGTTTCCAGAACGAGCGTGGGCAGAGACCTGCTCTTCAGAAGGAGGTGATGGCAGTGTGGGCCTAACAGCAGATTCACAGCCTCACAAAGGGACCAAAAGTTCTAGTGCACTTTCACGGGTTTTTTTAAATGAGCCTAGGAACGATGTCATACAATTGATTCATCATTTTATAGAACTCTAAGAGTCTCAGTAATTTATCCACCAATGGTTGCTTGCAGTGTATTTATGAAAAACATTTGCATTTCCTTTAGAGAAAAAAAGAGTGTCATCTAGGATACATTACATGCATAAAAAGATCACTGACCAGCTGACAAAATGGTAGGCCATCTGGCTACGACGCAGAGACAGACAGAAGCACCCCCGAGCTGGCCATCCTGCAGGGCTGGAGTTTAAGAGCGGAGTGGACAAGGGAGGGGCAGACTCAGCGGGGAGTGGAGCCCCCACACCCCCACACGCACGCACTGGGGACACAGGTCTCAGTGGAATTGTGCTGTGTGTCAGGCTGTATGTGGGGAAGCACTTTGGTCACAAAGGATCATGAAACTGAAGGTCCTGGGACCCAATGGCTCTGGGTGTTAAGGGCCCATCCGCCTGTCCTTAACCTTGGTTCAAGGGTGGCTGGGGGTCTTGGCCCAGCTGCCAAGCATCTTGCTTGCCCCTGTCCTTAACCTTGGTTCAAGGGTGGCTGGGGGTCTTGGCCCAGCTGCCAAGCATCTTGCTTGCCCCCTTTGGGTCTGGAGGATGATAAACGGTAATCAGAGTTGATGGAAGCTAGTTTCATGGTTGCTGGGGGAATACTGAAGAACCGGCTTATGATAAGGAGGGTTTGAGGCTGGGTGTTATTTTTGCTGTGTGGGGAGAGAGGTCTGTGGAGAGGTGGATACTGGCTGTACACTGTAGGCCTGTTTGAAGGAAGCAGACGGGGTGGGCAGACTCTGCTGAGAGAGGAAGGCCCCTTCCCCTGCCTCCAAGAAGGACCATGAATGTGGAGGCAGGTGTCCAAGCTGTACCCGTCCTCCCAGCTGCCCCCCAGGGCTAATCAGCAGGGTTAGAGCAAGAGATGCCTGAGCGCCCTGGATCCCCCAGGGAGATAGGAGCAGCACTTGATTTTCTGGATCCTGCTTCCTTATGGGGAATGGCATGTCCCTTTTCCATTTTTAGAACAGGAAGGGCCAGAAACAGCGTTGTCCATTTTGTTTGTTTCCTAGTGTTCTTTTTCCTACAGTAAAACACACTTAAGTTATGGGGCGCCTGACTGGATCAGTCGATGGAGCAGGCAACTCTTCATCTTGGGTTTGTAAGTTCAAGCCCCACATGGGGTATAGAGATTACTTAAAAATAAAATCTTAAAAAAAAATACTTAAGCTAAAATTTTCCATTTTAGCCATTTCAGTGTTACAGGCGTACAATTCAGTGGTATTAAGTACATTCACAGCGTCGTGTAACCATTGTGACTATTTCCAGAACTTTCTCATCATCCCCCAAACAAACACCATACCCATTCAGGAGTAATTCCCTGTCCCCTCCACCTGCCTCCAGCAACTTCTGTTCTACTTTCTTTCTCTGTGGATTTGCCTGCCCTACAAAGTTCACAGAATTGAACTATATGTATCTATATCTATATTTTTATCATATACTATATATTTATATTTGTTTATTTATAGATATTTATATCATATATATATTATCATATAGTATCTATCTATATCTATATTTTTTTTTACGTACCATAACATCTTCCACGGTTCATCCAAGTGGTAGCATGAATCAGTGTTTCATTCATGTTAGTGACGAAGTGCGATTCATCCTGGGGACGCAACACGTCCCTTCTTCTGTGGATAGACGGGCTTTTTGCCCCATTTGACTGTTAAGAATAATGCCACGGGGAACATCGGGGCACTGGTTTCGGTTCAGATCCCTGCTTCCAGTTCTTTGGAGTGTGCACCCAGGAGTGGAATTGCTGGTCATAGGTTAGTTCTATATTTAACTTTTCGAGAAACCACCAAACTGCTTTCTACAGCAGCTGCACCATTTCTCAGTGCTGTCAGCAGCCCACAAGGGTTCCGGTTTTCCCACATTCTCGTCAACATTTGTTATTTAACATTTACCAATTTTTTTGGGGAAAGGAGCCACCTTAATGGGTGTAAAGTGGTATCTCGGGTGGTTTCAGTTTGCATTTCCATAATGACTAATGATGTTGGGCATCTTTCCACGTGCGTATTATTGGTCATTTGTAGATCTTTGGAGAATGTCCTTTGCCCATTTTCTCATCGGGTTGTTTGTCTTTTTGTTGTTGCAAAATAGGAATTCTGTATATAATCAAGACCACCCCCTTTTTTTTTTTGAGAGAGAGAGAGAGAGACCATGTGGCACAAGCAGGGGGAGGGGCAGAGAGAGAGAAAGTTCCAAACAGACTGCCTGCTGAGCACAGAGCCCCACATGGGGCTCTATCCCACGACCCTGGATCATGACCTAAGTGGAAACCAAGAGTCAGATGCTTAACTGACTGAGCCATCCAGGTGCCCCTATATATTTAAGATATTAAACCCTTATCAGATGTATGATTTGCAAATATTTTCTCCCATTCTGTGGGTTTTCCTTTCGTTCTTTTGATAATGTCCTTTGATGCTTTTAATTTTAATGAAATTCAATTTATTTTTCTTTTGTTGCCTGTGCTTTTGGTGTCATGTGTAAGAATCCATTGCCAAATTCAAGGTCATGAAGATTTACTATGTTTTCTTCTAAGAGTTTTATAGTTTTAGCTCTGAAAATCAAGGCTTTGATCCATTTTTAGTTCCTTTTTGTATGTGGTGTGTGAGAGTCCAACTTCATTTTTTTTGCATGTGGAAATTTGTCCCCAAGCCATTTATTAGAGAAACTATTCTTTCCTCTTGAGTGGTCCTGGCACTCTTGTTAAAAAAATCATTTGATCATAGACATGGGGGGTTTATTTCTGACCTCTCCGTTCTGTTCTGTTGGTTTATATGTTTACCTTAGGCTAGTACCACACTGTTTTATTTACTGTAGCTTTGTGATAAGTTTTGAAACCAGGAAGTAGGAGTCCTCCGACTTTGTTCTCTCTCCAAGTATTGTGACTCTTTGAATTTGAAATGACCTTTTGGAGGACTTTTCTATTCCTACAAAAGATGCCATTGCAGTTTTGATAGGAATTGCACTGTATCTGTAGATGACTTTCATATTGACATCTTAACAGTATCAAACCTTCCAGTCCATGAACATGGGATGTCTTTCCATTAATTTGTGTCTCCCTTTATTTCTTTCATGCTCTCATGATACTAAATGTATCATCTGTGGAAGCCTTATAAAGGCCTAGCCTCTTCAGCCAAACCCTGAAGTCTGTGCGCAGCTTCTCCCTGCACTGCTACCCTGAGGTCAACAGCCACGAGAGATAGGAGACCCAGGATCCTGCACCGAAGCTTTGCCTCCAGCCCTCGATGTGGTCAAGAAGCCATGTTTGAGACGGTGCTCAGCGAGCCACTTAAAAACTTTCCCTTATGGCTTGTTTTGAACCTATACAGAACAGAGAGGATCTGAGAGTGCTGCTTGGCTTCTGTGCTCTGGCCTCCTGGCCCGGCGTTGAGTTTCCTTTATCCTCCCGACGATTCCCCCTCCCCCCAGAGTGGTTTAAAGTCCCAGCATTGCCCTTTCTGTTCACATATCTGTTAGGTAATCAGGACTCAGAGCCAAAGCAGAGCCTTCCCCCAGGTTGCAGCCCTCCCTGTGCCCTCTTGTAAGCCCCGAGGCACACAGTGCTGTGCAGTTATTAACAGACAGACCTAGAGATTAGCGATTTACAAGCCAGGTTTTTAACACAAGCCAAGTATTACAGAGATTGAAATTTATAGTTTATGACTCTAGAGTCCGTCAAGTAATGGGATATCTAAGTAGAATATTACTTCTCATTTTTGATATTTTGATTGTTTTCAACATTTACTGCATATTTTTTTAAATGCAGAGAATAAAACAGTGGTGCATTGTAGCATCACCCAAACAGTGCTATGAGTAATAATGGTAATAACAAATAAAGCAACACAGATGTGTGGTTAGGAAATCCTGAGCAGTAGAAAGTTCTAGCTCCTTCAGGCTGCAGGGGCCTCCCCTCGCTGTTTCCTGTCAGCTGTCCACTGAAAGAGAGATACTCTACCCTTATCCACTGTATCCTCCCCTGCCTCACCCCGTGTTTTCCCCTCACTAGCCCCCTGGGTCACGGTGCATGCTGCCTCTCAGTGGGCCCTTGCCCAGCCAGGGTGGGCCCCAGAGCTACGGCAGACAAGACTCCTGAGGTGTACTCTTTCTGACACGGTGGGGCCAAGGCACACACCCTGCACAGGGACACCCTGCCTCTGGTGCTGAGACCTGCCACATCCGCTCAGGACTTCAGGCCTTCTGCTGTTGTCTGTGTCCCTGGGGTCCCAGGCTGACATCTCCCTACCTCTTTGGGGCCTTCAGCTGAGGATGGAAGGGTGAAGCGCTGCCTTAGGGGGCAAGGCTGGCCTAGAGGAAGAGGTCCAGATATCTGGACCCAGGTCATTTTCAGGTTATGGTTTCCATTGGTGATATCTAAAGGCAAAAGAATCCTGCACCAATTTTCTTTGCTTTGCTGCTGAGCTCAGAGAAGGAGTGCACACACCCACCCTTCAGCACGGAGGGCAGGAGGCAGCTGGGAGAGCGGCTCGGAAAGTCAGGGTGGCCCCTGGGAGCAGAAGAGCAAGGGTGGGCCGAGGGTTGGGGCCACTTATGACTGCACTCCGACCCGTTGATAAAGTGTTCCGTGTCCGTAGACCACAATGCCTAAAGCACCAGAATCTGGGTGTCCATACTCACCTGGGGCAGAGCCTCAGTTTCCCACTCCTCTGCCCTGTTCCCCAAACCACCCACCGTCTCCTCATGGTCCCGTGTGGTGGGCCCTCAGCGTTCCTCCAGCGCTCTTCCCATCAAGGCCCTTGACCTGCCTTGCTCTCCTGGATGTGCCTTTCCAAAACAGAGCCTCTAGGAGAGCAAGGCCCTGCGTGGCTGCTGGGGTTCCATGGCCCTTCCTTGTGAGTCACCTGTGAGCGACCATTGGCCCCACCCGAAGCCTCCCAAGTTCTTCTTTATTTTGTCCTTTCCCATTTTATAAGGTGTCTGGCCTGAACTCTGGCCATCTGCCCAGAATATTGTGAAGTCTGCTCCATGCCTGCCAAGAGCCCAGGGCTGAGGGGCTCAACCTTGCTGGTGTCTTTAGAGGCCCCGTCTGGGTAGATCCCTAGCTACCTGAAGGGGGCTTGCCGGGCGGACGTGGTGCCGTCCCCGTGGTTGTCTGCTATAGCTGGCGGGGCCCCTTTACCTATGGTGCAGGCGGCAGGTCTGGCCTTCACCAGGGACAGATGTAGCGAGGGTGGCTGTCCCCAGGGGAGTGGCTAGTGGGTCTCTGCCTCCTGTGCCTGGCCTGGGGACTGCCTGTGTTCTTACCTGGAAATTCACTCAAAGTGCCGCAGACTTCTGGTATGAGGATCCAAGAACGCTATACGCAGATGGGGCCTCCCCTGTGCCCACCTCCATCAGGGCTGTCTGGGAGAGTATGGGGGAAGGAGGGCTGTGACTAGCAGGTCCCCAGGAAGGAGGGCCAGACCCAGCACCTGCTCTGTGTACCTAAGGGAGCAGCCCCAGGGGACTGCCCCAGACCGGAGGTCTGCCTTCCCCCTAACTGAGATGAGCTGGGCCACTGGGACACATGGCTAAACTCTTAAAGGCCCCCATCAGAAATGGGGCGCAATAGCAGCACCCCCAAACTGAGGAGAGGGTGGGTAAGCCAGGAGGGGCAGGTCTGCACTAATGCCCAGGGGCTGTGAGCCCCCAAGCCTGCTACAGGGCTTCCTGGCAGGCTGCAAAGCACAGAAACCCACTGCCCTACGTCCCGGCTCTCTTCCCTCCCCCTTCTCTCCCCTCCTCCTCACCCCACCCTATCCCTGCCCTGTCTCAGATGCCGGAGGCCCCACCCCTGCTGTTGGCAGCCTTCTCATTGGGCCTGGTGCTGCTGGTGCTTCTCTGCCTGCGACGCTGGGGCTTGGGCAAACTCCTTATCTGCTGGAACGAGTTGGTCCTGCAGCCCCTCTACAACCTCTTCATGGGCGACACCAAGGAGCAGCGCATCCTGCGTCATGTGCTGCAACACGCAGTGGCTGGGGACCCGCAAAGTGTGCTGGAGGCCATCGATACCTATTGCTCGCAAAAGGAGTGGGCTATGAACGTGGGTGACAAGAAGGGTGAGTAGTCCAGCCGGCAGGTAGCGGGCACGGGAAAGGGGACCTGGCGGGGGCAGCCTGGCCCTGGAGAGGGGAGGTCTGTTGTTGCTGTGTTTCTGGGCGTTGGGGTGGGGGATTGCCTGGAGCCCTGGAGGTCCCTGGAGCTGCTCATCCAGCTCCTCCCCGGCCAGGGGCAAAGGCTGTGCAAAGACCCCTGACGGCCACATCACTGTCCTCGTGAGGAGGGACAGACATTCAATAAACTTCCCAGGACTCTTCCCTGCCACAGAGCAGCTCAGCCCACGTTCGTCGGTAGGCCTGACCCTGGCATGCCTTCTGATGGAGCTGGGTGGTGGTGCACGGCAGCCGGTGGGCTCCTAGCTGGCCCTGCTGGGCATGAGGGCATGTACAGAGCTCCTTGGACTCTGCTCGGCCCTGGGGCCCCAGTTCCACCTCCTGACCTTTGGACTCCAGGCTGGGGCACAGGCCTGTGCTGTGCTGCACCCCTGGGAGTTGGGCCCTGGGGACAGATAGGATAGCCATTGTCTAGTCCCCTTGGAGACTCTGACAGTGTCCAGCCCAGGAGGCCAGGATGCAGCCTGTGGGCATGGTGGCGTGAGGGCTTCCACAGACGGCAGCTCTGGGTTAGGACGAGCTGGGGTCCGGAACCAGGCAAAAGAGAGGGACCAGCTTGTGCTGAGACCCAGAGGCCAAAGGGACCAGCATGTGCTGAGACCCAGAGGCCCAAGGAACTCTGGAAGCTCTGAGGGTGCATTTAGTGCGATGGTAGGGGGGTGTTGACAGTGGGGGTGGGGGAGGCAATCATTGGTAGGGGCCGATGCTCTGTCTGGAAGGAGCAAGTCTGGGACCAGAAGTGGGTCATCTCCTCCCGCTGTGCTCACCCTTCCCTCTACCCCACAGGCCAGATCTTGGATGCAGTGTTGCAGGAGCAGCGCCCATCAGTGCTGCTGGAGCTGGGCGCCTACTGCGGCTACTCAGCTGTGCGCATGGCCCGCCTGCTGGAGCCCGGGGCCCGCCTGCTCACCATTGAGCTCAACCCTGACTACGCTGCCATCACCCAGCAGATGCTGGAGTTTGCGGGCCTGCAGGACAGGGTTTGTGGCCGCCCCGGGGCGTAGAGTGCAGACACCCAGGTGCCAGGGGCTGGGTGCAAGAGGGAAGGGAAGGGCCTGGGTCACCCCAGCGTAGTTCTTTCATTCTGTCATACGTGGCCTTGTGCTGCCTCCCAAGCCAGGTTTCCCAGAAACCCCGCAGAGGAAACTCCCAAGGCTGTCCTTGAGCGGGGCGGGGTGCAGAGTGGGGACTTGTCTCCCCAGAACCCCAAAGAAGACTGGTGATGACCCTCAAGCTGGTGTCCAGGCAGAGCCATCTATGAGGACAGATACTGACAGAGTGCTGTTCCAGGTCACCATTGTGGTCGGGGCATCCCAGGATGTCATCCCCCAGCTGAAGAAGAAATACGATGTGGACACACTAGACATGGTCTTCCTCGACCACTGGAAGGACCGGTACCTGCCGGACACGCGGCTCCTGGAGGTGAGTTGTGCAGCTACCTGACCCACATGGGCCTCATTGTTGGCTGCTGGTGCAGGGGCAGCCCTGGCTGGCCCCAGCAGCAGAGGTGATTTGGGCAGGGAGTGTGGAGGGCCAGAGGGTGGCATGGAGATGGGAGGAGGGGGGTTCTAGGCAGAAGGAGTTGGCCAGGCCCGCTAGGTGGCCTAGGCTGGGTGACAGGGAGGGGTGAGCACCAATGGGGCATCTCCTGCCTGTTTGCCCCTGAGGCTCCTTATGGTGCATTTCTCTCCACCCCTCAGTCCCTGTCCTCACACCCCATCCTGTCCCAGCCCTCAGTGCTGCTGTTTGGCTAGCCCCAAGTGGCGACCAGAGAGACTGCCTTGTCCCCACGTGGGGCACAGGGTGGGCCCTTCGTTAGTCGATTTACAGAACTTATATCGATGATTACTACCTTCCCCTACCTGGGAGGTCAAGGTCACACTTACTGGCTCCTTGGCCTCCCACCAGGGACTTGGAAGTTTTGCCCCACCCTGGCCTACCCCTCCTGGCGGTCAGCATGGAGTGATTCCGTTTGTCCCGTGTTTACCCACCTCAGTTCCCCATGGGCTGGCCACTCTGCTTGTGCAGTGGGACTATGAATAGGGGGATGCCTGGCCACCGGAGCTGTGGCTAGAGGTTGGCCAGGACCTTGCGCCCGGTGGATCTAGTCCCGACGTGGAAAGCCAGGAGCCTGGACATGGCAGGAGGGAACCTGCTCTGACCTGGTGTCTAGGAGGGTACAGGATATCATGGGGATGGGCAGACCTAGGGCAGTAAGTCAGAGCCACACGTAGAGGCCTTGAACAGCACACACTGAGGGGAACATGGGGGGTTTTAAGCAGGTGAGGACAAGGTCAGATTTGTCACCAGGAAAGGTCTCCATTTGGTGCGTAGAGGGTGGGGAGGGATGGCCATAGAGGGTGGTACAGAGACCTGTTAAGTCCACCGAGGTGCTAAGCTCTGAGAGTGGAGGGGGACAAGGGACTGGCCACCTGCTGAGACAGGTGGTCAGTGTGGGTGATGGCAAGGGGACCCTTGGGCCAGGAGCCAGGCAGCTATGTGTGGAACATGGCTGGCTGGGGGAGGGCCCAGCCTCAGGCTAAGGGCATGAACCTGGAAATCAGATGTTGAAGGCAAAGGCCAGCCAGCCAACCCAGCTGGGCCTGCCCAGGGAGGGAGGGATTTCAGCAGCTCTGGTGTATGTGATAATTGTGGGGCCTGCATTTATAGGAAAGTAGCAAATATTGCCGTTTAGTAACTAGGAAACTGATAGTTTTCTCAGTGCTGCTTGTTCAAAGCTGGTAATTATCTCAAAAGAAAAGAAGTCACGAATTGGGAATGGCTGTGCTTTTTTAAAATACACATTCTTTAGCCCTGCAGCTGGGCTCTGCCAGCCCTTGGCTTTTGCCCGGTCAGCCCGGCTCTGCAGCAGCCCAGCTGTCCCTCTCTCTTGGCCGGGCTTGGAGGCCGGCAAGGGCAGATGGCAAATTGAAATCAGATGGCTTCTCTGAGGAGTCCTCAGTGCCGCATCTCACGGGCTTTCCACAGGGCTGCTTGGGTGTCCTCACAACCCCCATCTGGGGTCAGGGGATGGAAACAGAAGGGGCAACAGTGGAGCTGTGGTCTCGGAAGGCATACACCGCCACTTCTGCCTCCTTCCCTTTGTTAGAAGCGAGTCACTGAGCCCAGCGCACTCCCAGTGGAAAAGGAACTGTGGACACAGTTTAAAACCATTATCCATTACAGGCAGGGGTTGGCACAAGGTTTGCTCAGACTGGGTAGGCTTCTGGGCAGAGTTCTCCAGAGGGTCTTTGTCCTCTGTTGGGAGGCGTGTGATGCCTAGGGAAAGGCAGGATAGGTGCTGCCTTATCCTTCCTGCTGTCTCCAGCTTCCTCAAGGGTGGGTAGGGCCCAGCACCCTACAAACGTGCCCAGAGCTGCTTTCTTTCATTCCTTCTTTCCTGGTCAACTCACTGGTTTTTAGGTTCTGATGACTTTCAGGCCACTGACTGACCCATCTTGAGCTCCTGCTCACCTTGTCTGCTTCTGGCTAGAGACCTAAGCCACCTTTCCGGGGCCTGGGCCAGGGCCGCCTCCTCTGGGACAGCTCTCCATTCTAGATCTTTCTAGCCAAGACTGCTAGGGAGCTTTCTTTTTATATGAGGAAATGCTCCATGATTCACAGTGGTACTTTCTGTTCCATTCTGGCTCATGGGTTGTCCCTGGCCTCCCTGATCTCACAGCTCTGTTTTCCACTCTCGCTGGAGGATCCTCGGCTTCCCCCACACAGCCCACAGGCTGGAAGTGACCATGGCCTCCAGGAGCACTGAGACACTTGTAAGACTCTGTGCTAGGGCACATCCCTGGAGAGGTGCGGAGTTAAAGCCCGTGTTTTTAAACCACTTAGAGATGTTCCATTTCATGTGGTCCTATTGGCAATTTGAGACATGCCTGGGGTCACTGTGATTTTGCTTTCGATGTCTCAGATTGTTTATTATTTTTCTTTTAACTTTTATGATCATGTGAAAAAGCAGCTCTACACTTCCAAAATTAAATCTAGGACAAGGCAACTGGGGTGACCAACTGCCCTGGGCTGCCCCTCTCCCACAGGCAAGCATTTCCTCCCAAGCTTTCTTTCTGTTGTTTCCTATAAGCTGGGCAGCCCTGTCCCCAGTGCTCCTCCCTGGCTGTGTCCAGCTGGTCCTTCCTTCTGCAGAGCTCCCAGGCCCAGATGCTGGTAGAGGGGTGTCTCACCTGCCAGACTTTGGGAATGTCCAGAGCAAACCCCTGTGGGTGGTGAGGTCTACCCTGCCACTGCCCCCATCCTTGCAGAGTCACCCTGGTCGGGCTGTTGGGGATCTCCAGCGATGGCGCACAACGGTAGCCAATACACTGGGCACTAGGCAGCTTACCTGGAAAATCCCCATGTTCCTGGCACCAGGTGACCGAAGGACCCGCTGGCCTAGAGTCGGTCCCATGGCCTGAATCCTGCTTCTGTTGTCTCTTCCCACTTATTCCTCTGGCTAGCATCCCTGAACAACTGTGTGGCTGCCACATGCTGTTCTAGGGGCAGGGACACAGGACCTAATGGGGAGCGAGTTTCCCTCCCAGAGCCATATTCTGGAGGCAGGACTTGTGCGCAGCTGCCAGGGAGGAGATGGAAGGCAGTGGGGAGAGGAGTGTGGCCCCAGGAGCTGGAGCAGCGCTGACTCCAGGCCAGGCACAGGCCAGTGTACGGACCCACCCTCTAGCCAAGAGCACTTACCCTCCCAGTTTGGGACTGGCTTGCTGGGTCCCTATCACCCTCACCCCTTCCCACCATCTTTCCCCTGCAGGAGTGTGGCCTGCTACGGAAGGGGACAGTGTTGCTGGCTGACAACGTCATCTGCCCAGGAACACCAGAATTCCTGGCATATGTGCGTGGGAACAGACACTTTGAGTGCACACACTTCCCTTCATACCTGGAGTACTCAAAGGCAATAGATGGCCTAGAGAAGGCTGTCTACCTTGGCCCGGGCACCCCAACACAGCCATGACCACCCACCCTGCTCCTGGATCCCTTGCTAAGCCTGCTTATGAAAGGCACCAGAGATGTGTTCCTGCCAAGCCACTTTTGTGGTTCTGGGGTCAAATGTACAACACTTGAGGCTTCTGAGCCACAAGCCTGCTGGCCCTGGCCCCTCTAGAGGGCAACTCTGGGCTGTCACTCCCGGTCTGCCCCAAGTGTAGCCAGCTCACCATACACAGTCACTGCAATAAATCTGTAAAGTATGTTTGTGAGTACCACATCAGGATGGGTGGCGCCTGTGACAGTGTCTCTCACCCCCACCAGCATTTCAATCAATAGGGTTTCTTACATGGATGGGTCTTCAGGCGTCAACTTTGCGGTAGACCCTTGAAGTAGGAACATTTGGAAACCAATGGACTGTGCACTCGTAGTCTGTTCTTGAGGTTTGCCGTCACCAGGTGGCAGCAATGCCTCAGTGATGGCACCGTGCCTAACAACTCACACCCACTTGTGATTCCTGGATTCTTTGACTTCATTTTTAAGAATGAAATGCAACTTCTTTACTAAAATCAGCTATTAACAATCTTGTATACCTGTATCATGTTTAAAAGATGCTAAAAGAGGAATTAAAATTTTAAATATTTACATAGATCAACCTAGTGCTTCTTTTTAACTGCTTCCCCACTCCTTCTTTCCTGTAGTGCTCCCCTTCACTGGATGCTAATGCTGGCCTGGGATATGGGGCCCGGGGCAGGGGCGGCTTATGTGGTCAGGCTGAGGTTACCCGCTGCATCCCCAGGGGGATGTCAGCAGGCTGAGGTGAGCCCCCATCTGGAGGCTTGTCCTGGGAAACTGGGACACAGCAGTTGGTCAGCCTGCCTGTCCATCTCTGACCAAGCAGGCACTAGGGAATGGTGGACGTGGGGTCCCCGCCACAGTGCAGGGTGTGAGCTCTCTGGCACCTGGCCCCTTGGGGTCCCTATGTGGCACAAGTAGAAGCAACTCTCCCAGCCGACATGGCATTGTTTATAGAAGACAGGACCTGGGTCAGCTCTGGTGCTTCCACAGCTGCCCAGTGAGCAAGGGAGATAGAATTGCTTTTCATCTCCCCAAATCCACAGCTGCCCAAATCCCCGGTCCCAACGCTGGCCTTTTGGCCCCAAGGCCCCCTAGCTACCTCAGAGGCTCCCCAGGGATACTCCCCCCCCCAATTCTGGCTGAGCCCACCTGTGTACAGACCAGCCTCTGTCCAGGACACCACCATGGGACTTGGGGCCCAGCCAACCACCCAGAAGCAAGTCTTCTTCTGTGTGTGTGCAGAAAGGAGATCACAGTGGGCCTGGGAGGACTTGTGAAGAATCCCCCCCCACCCCGGGGCCAGGGAGCTGAGCCCCCTCAGGATGTAGCACATGGACACCCATGCCCCACCTGGCAAGCAGGGAAGGGCAAGCAGCTGGTGGCAAGAGATCTGAGCCGCAGGAAATAGGAAGTTCCTTTGTTGCTTTTTTTAATTTTTAAATTTTCTTACAAAAATTTAGGTGTTTACCAATACAGTCTTATTTTGGTTTCATTTTTAATGCTTTTTGTCAGTGTTTTTCTTCTGTGTTTAAGTCCCGAACAGCAGGCACTAGGCAGCAGTTCCCCATTGCTGCCGAAGGTCAGTCCCAGAGCTGTGACTTGGGGCTCCAGCAGACAGGGCTCAGCAGCCACGGCCAGGCCAGAGCCGCTCAGGGAAGCTCCTGCTACACTGGGGTGCCATGGAGCCAAGGGCAGGGTGGGGGGCAAGCACAGCCTGACTCCCATCTTGCTACCTCCAAAGCCTCTCTGTATGGGCCAGCACCGCCCCCTCCCCACCATGGTCTGCCTGCCATGCAGGGTGGGACACAGAGCCTAGCAGATCCCGTCTACCTTCCAGAGTCAAACTCCTTCTCTGAGCCCCCTCCTCCCTTCCCCACTGCCTGCTCTCAGGGCCCGCCGCCAGGCTCCTCTGGGGCCCTGCACACACAGGAGCACAGTCTCCTACACCACCAGCCCCAAAGCAAAGCCAGGTGCCTTGTCCTGCCGCTTCCCTGGGCCCCACCCTGGCAGCTCCACTGGCTTTCTTTCTCTCTCTCACTCGCACACAGCACCATGTCAGTAAACAGCTAACTCAGCCTAGGGAGTTAGGAGGGAGGGAATGAGGGGCAGGAAGGGAGGCATGTCCAGAATTTCCGGCCCTGGCTCCTGGGTGAGAGGCGCTGCCAACCCCTGCCGCCAGGGGGCTCCAAGCTCCACAGCAGGTTCTGTGAGGGCCAGCCCTGGAGTTCCCTTCTTCCCATGATCAGATCCCTAAGAACAAACGGCTACGCTGGAGACCTAAGGAGGGAGAGGGGAAGGTTAAGCAGGGTGGCCCGGGGGCGGGGGAGGGGGGGTGCTGGGCGGACCCATCCACAGGCTAGGCCAATGAAAGTGTGGACAAAGGCAGCTGCTGTAGGTGGCAGAGGCTGACCTCAAGAATCTCACTATCAGGGCCAATCCGACTTGCTGGTCATTGGGGGCCACTGAGCTTGGGCATTTAAATGTGGGGGCCCTGTTCCTGCTCTGGACCCATATGACACAGTGCCTGAGCCAGCACTGCATGCCCGGGGGGCATGTCCATCTCAAACCCCAGCCTGTCCCAGAGATGGGCATTTGAGCCTGCTGAGCTTGAAGCCAGAGTCCCACCAGGGAGCACCAAGGGACAGAACATGCAGCCAGCAGAGATTAACGAGAAGCCCCTTCCCAGAGCACAGGAAACAGCTGAATGAAAAACCAGACAAGCGAACGTACCAGGCATGCAACTAGACCCAGGAGTCAACGGGCTGAGGCTTAGCGTCCCCCACGGCGTCCACCAGCCTGACTGCGGGCCTGCTGGGCCCAGGAGGAACCTTCCTGCTGGGGTCGGGCTGCAGCAGACCAGTGCGCAGTGGGCAGGAGGGCATTAGAGGCAGAACAGAGCAGGTTAGTCAGCGCTGACGGGTGGGGGCTGGGCTGCTGAGTGGGCGAGGCCAGAGCCAGGGTGCACACAATGGGGAAGGTGAGCTAGTGTGGCCCACATAGATACACACTGATGTGTAGACACACACAGGCCTGTGCCCAAAGCCAAGGGACTGTCACAGAACAGGTTAACAGGAGCTGCCCTGTAGGCAGGACAACGATGGGCGATCCCCCAACCCTCCTCTCCACACCACACAAGCAGAGAAGGGTGAAGACACGCTTGCTCAGACTCCCCTGGCCCTTGTGCTTCTTTGGGGAAGGGCCCTCTGTCCCGTGCCCCTGCTCTCCCAGTGTGTGTGAGCTTTAAACCACCTGCACCCAGAGACTAATTCTGACAGTAAAGTTTCTGAGGCTGGGGGTGGGGGGCAGTCCCCCAGGCTCTGCCTCCCAGCCCAGCTGCCCTGCAGGTGAGCCCCATCCCAGTGAATCAGGTGGCCTAAACTCAGCACCTTCAGCACCTAGCCAGGGCCCCTCTCAGGCATGCCCTGGATACCCGCCCACAGTCACTTACTTTCAATGGTTCCTTCTCAGAGGCTTCCCCTGCAGGGTCACTACCTCGAGCCCTCCGCTCCCTCCGGTCCACAGTGGAGTATCCGTCTTGGGGTGGGGACAGGAGAGGAACTCAGGGGCAGGCAATGCAGGAGCAGCTCTCCCTCTCAGCCCAGGCACAGGGGGCCCCTGGGACAGGGTGCACTGGGAGATAACCCCTACCTGCTCCAACACTGTGCTGGAGACTTGAGCCAGGTCGTTTCACGGTGGCTCAGAACCCTCCAGCCCCCTTCAGCTGACAGACCAAAGACCTTGGCTGGGCACAGACCCCTCCTTTGGCTACCCACTGCCCCGCCCCCAGCAACACCCCTAAATCAAATCTCTTTCCCAACCAGCACCTCCTTGGTAGGCTTTCCCAGCACCAAACACACAAGGCAAAACCACCTGGCCCATTTCAGAGCCTCCACTCCCCTCTGCCCCCTCTGCCCCCCCCACAGGAAATAAGCAGCTCCATATCGGCACTCACCTGGGCCAAGTGCCTCCATGGGGATCACGTCCCGGCTGCCTGGCTTCTCACCATCTGCAAAGCACAAGCCAGGTGGCTGGCTGGTTGCAAGAACCAGTGGGGACACCAGGACAGACAAACCCACAGCAGGGATGGCTTCTGTGACCTTGGGTATCCTTTGTCACTAACATCTTAGCACCATTCTGCCGGTCCTCTGCCAAGGACACACTCCCTCCCCCATCAATGTGGGCACCATGGGTGTAGAGGTTTAGGAGGCTGCAAGCCAGGAAAGGGGCCCTCCCACCCCTCACCTGCCTCGTCACAGTCAATGCACTTAGGTGGAAGAGCATTTCTTATACCTCAGATACAGTTTTCCATGCCCCGACCCCATACTCACCAAAGCTCTTGTCCACCAGTGGCAGGGTGCTGTCGTCAAAGCCTCCAGGACTCGGTGCTCCTTTGGGTCCCTTAGCAGTAGCAGTGGCTGACTAGGGGTGGGCAGGGGCACAAAACAGGGTGTGGGGTCAGAAGCACTCCTGTGGGGGACCTAACCTAGAGAAGTGGAGGAAGAAAAGAAAAGCCAGGCAGGCCGCACCTGGAAGCGTGCCTTTGTCCAGCCATCCTTCTGTAGGGCACCGCGCAGCTCCTTGAAGCTCCACACAGTCTGCAGCACGTGGGAGGCAGCCTTCGCTTCGCGCACCGATTGGCTGCGGCCAGGCCCAGGGCGGGGTCAGCACTTGGTCCGTCCCGCCCTCCCCACCGGCCCCGCCCTCCCCCTGCCCTCTCTCCAGGCTGCACCCTCATCCACCTGGCAGCGCCAAGTGCTACCAGCGCTGGCACCCCTCGGGCCTGTAGCAGTGAGCGCGCATTGTCCAGGCTGTCGGACACGATCTCATGGATGGTGTTGAGCACGGCCACCACCGTGTCCTCCTCCAGGCGGGCACCCGGTCGTGGCGGAGTCTGTGCATTGCGCACGTTCCGCACCAGCTCCGCCATGGCGTAGCTCCCTGAAGGGCAGGGGCCGTTGTCAGGACACACCTCTGCCCACCCCAGCAGGAAGGAGTGGGATCCACCAGGAGAGCGCTCAGGGAGCTGCAAAGTCACCCACTGTGCACAGGGGCTAGGCCTTGAGACTATTTGGGAAGACCTGAGCTCCAGCGGCTGGGATGGAATGACAGGAGCAGGGCTGGGCCCCTGACCTCCTCCCCACCCTGCCGGGGGATGTGGGGGAGCACCCCAGAGAAGCCCCCTGGATTCTGCATCCTGGCTCTGCCCCACCAGCATCCTCACCAATGAGGTCCTTGTTGCGCCGGTCCAGGGAAAGGTTGCGTAGGGCGATGGCGACAGCACGCACCACCTTGTCAGTCTCGGACTGCAGCAGCTCCACGAGCACCGGAAGGCCACGTTCCTTGCGCACCGTGGCACGGATGTAGGTGGCCCACTGTGGCAGTGGAGCGGGGAGGGTGCTCAGCACGCTGAGTCCCGCCCACAGGCCTAGACACTCTCCTACCTGAGCCCTGGCTGTTCCCTCTGGCTGGACCCTCCTCCCCGGCAGGACAAAGCCCTAACCAAGCATCTCAACTCTACCTCCACCTTGCAGCCTTTGTGCTGCAAACCTCCCCGGACTTTGGGGAGGCACCATGTCCCATGTGGTTCCCCCCCCCCAAGACTGGGCAAAGGCAGAGGCCGGCACCAATGGGGTATACCTAGGATTCTCTGTGTCCCCTCCCTGCCAGATTCGGCCTCTCACCATCCAGTTGCCAGCGCTGAGGTTCTGTAGGGCGCCAGCGGCAGCCTCCAGGGTGTTAAAGTTCCGGCTCTCCGTGAGGAGGGAGAGGTAGAGACGTACCACCTCGGGCTGATACAGCAGCTCAAAGCCTGGGCACAGAGCACCCACCGCCCACAGTCACCCAGGCCCCCCCATTACCCCCTCTTCCCCTCCTCCCATCAATGCCCCCAGGGAAAGAGTCAGCTGGGGCCAGGGATGGGTATGTGCAGTCAGGGAAAATTTAACCACATGTTCACCCCTTATGAGCCACCCAAGGGAGAAAGAATTCCCATTTCATGAAAGAACAGAGACTCAGTGAGGAGGCAGGGGGTCTAAGCCAGGTCATTGTTCCCTTGACCCTGCTGCCAAAGAAATGGTATTGGACCTGCCTGGTATCCAGAGCATCCAGGAGGCCTGGGGTAGGGAGGGAGGTGGCAACCTGGGCCACTCCCCTAGCAATAGGACTCAAACTCCCTAACAACAGGGCCAGCCCTCCTGGGTAGATAGGCCGTGCAACTAACTGGGGGGGGAGGAGCCCTAGCAGTGAGACCCATCCTCCTTAGTAACATGGCCCTATTCTCTCCTATGTAACTTAGGCTGTTACCAGTGCACATCCCTAGCAACAGGGCCCGCCTTCTCAGTCCGCACCCTGCTCAACCACTCCTGGTTCCCCATCAGGCCCCCTGTGCGGCAGAGTTGCCCCAAGGTACTCTAGAGAGGAGGGGCTGAACAGCCTTTCAGTTGTCCTGTACCCAGACATTATTCCTTCTCTCTTATCCTCCCACTCCACATTTTCTCACCCCCTCCCCATTCCTCATGCCTCACAGTCCCTCCACTCCAGCTCTGCTGGGCTTCCTTTCCTCAGATGCTCCAAGTATGTCTACCACTCAGGGTATTTACCCCTGAAGGCGTTTGCCGGCACTGGTCCCTCTGTGTGTGATATTTTCCCCTAGATCCCATGGCTGGGGTCTTCCACCCTGCTTGGGGGTATCTGGGCTTGCAGGGTGGGCCGTGGCCTGGGGCTCACCAGGGCAGAGCTGTCTTACTGAGGCTAGATTCCCAGTGTACAGAACAGCACCAGCACACAGAAGGACTGCAACAGACACAGGGGACGAGAAGACAAACCACTCTGCCTCCTGCATGATCAGCCTCCCTACTAGACCTGACAGCCCACCTCAGCTCCTAAACCCCCGGAGTGAACATGAGCCCCTCAACTGACACCAGAGGTCCTGCCTAACTGGTCTCTGCCCTTCAATGAAGGCCTTACTCTATCCCCTCTAGTTTTTTCGCATGCTGTGTGACCTGGTAAATGCCTGACCTCTCTGTGCCTCTGTCTCCCACCCTGCCTGGAATGACCCATGGAACTGACCCTGATTCTAAACCCACAGCAGGACTGGACAGCCTTCTTGGGGGGCACAACTGTTGACTGTTTCCCCACGGGATCCCCAAGGCCCTTCAAGCCTGCTTGGTAGCACAAAGCCTCGCTACCTGGATGGGCCTGGGCTGAATTCTCCGCTGTCCACTCACCTTTGGCAGCCTCGGTTCGCTTGGGAAGGTCCAGTGTGTCAAAGTTCCGGTCCATGTCACCATCCTTCTTCCCTGGAACAGAGAAGTGGCAGAGGTGAGCTCACTAGCTCACAGTCACCCTCATCTCAAATAAGGGAGCATCTTCTCCTCTGAAAGGCAGCAGAGCTGAGTTCAGATGATCTGGGCTCCCTATTCTGCCCAGCCTCACGGGGACTTTGTGTGGTCCCTTTAAGCCACCTATCACCTCATTCCCAGGGGCAGACTTTGTTCCCTGGGGCCTGTGGGGACATATACACCCAGACCCCGCCCCCCCCTTGACTCTCCCTGTTCCAGCTCCAGGCCCAGCCCTGCCTGGGTAGCTGGGTCTGAGGTTACAGAGAACAGCCCGTTGGCCTCCCAGTAAGTCCAGGGCTGACATTCCTGCCGTTGCCATGTCCACACAGTTGTCATGGAGATGGCTGCCCGGGAAAGGGCCTGGGGATGGGGCAGGGCCTTGAGGCTGGACCGCCCTGCAGTTGTCATAGCAATGACTGCCTGGACAACAGGGTGGGCGGCACCTCCCTGGTGCCCACTGCACCCACTGGGCCTGGACAGCAGGACAAACAGGGACTCACCTTGGTGGAACCACTCCTCTGGGCGGCCGGAGGAAGCACAGGAGAGAGGAGACGAGCCTGAGTGGGCAGCACCCTCCCACCATGCCCTCCTAGGCGGCCTCTACTTCCCAATGCATACCCTGGGTTGAACAGATAGGTCGGGGAACTCCACCCTGATCACTGGGGAGGGCTGAGTGCCCGCAAATGGAACAAGAAAGAGGAGGCCTGGGTTCAGAACCAGGGTGGCCACGTGGGGGCGGGGGGGGGTGGGGAGGAGGTCAGGGCGGGGCACAGATGCAACTCAGCAGGTGCCTGAGAATGTGGATCCCGGAACCTGCACCCAGCGAACGCCGGGTAGGATGGTGTGAAGGCAGGGTGGGGTACTGCCTCCAGGCCATCTCAAGGTCTTCAGGTGCTCTGTGAATGCCAGGAGGCAGCATCGACTTCAGAACTTTCCAAACAGGGGCCCAAAGAACTCTTCCTGGGGCTGAGGGACTGAGTCCAGGCAGCAGCAGGGACAACCATGTAGGTTCACCCCTGCCCTCCACTGGGGGATCCCAGAGTGTAGATGAGGGACAGCTGGCCTGTCAATTGGATGACCCTACCGCTTTCCGGGCTCCCTGCTTCCCCACCTGCCCATCACGAGCTGACCAGGTGGTCTCTGGCTTCCAGGATGGCCACAGGTATGGTGCCCCTTCAACCTGGGGTAGCAGGGGGAGTCCTAGAGTGCAGTACCCCAGTCCCTCCCACACACCTTTGGCCTTCTTGCCACCGAAACAGCCGGCGTCATCCCTCCTCCGGCGCTGGGAACCCGTAGCACCGCCGGGGGGCCCTGGCTCAGCCTCCTGGTACCTGTCGGCCCCAGGCACCTCCTTGTGCACGTGGTAGGACAGGTTCCGCATGATACACACACAGTTTTCCACCGACTGCGGGGAGAGGAGAAATGGTGGAGAAGGGCCAGGTGAGCACAGAGACTGCCCACCCTCCCCAGGGAAGCCTGGCCACAGCCAGTGTGCACAGAGGGAGCTGAGGGTGCAAAGACAGGGAGACCAAAGCCAGGGGGCCTACAGGGGTGAGGGCTCCCAGGGATGGACTGAGGAAGGAAAAATGTGGAGAACACACCGTGGGTAGGAGCTAGTGGTGGACTTCATAGCACGTCCACTTCGGAGTGGCTACTTCGGTGTGACCCATGCCCAGGGCACTGCCCCAGACTGCATGCCTACTTCTCCTGTGCTGCCCCAATAGTTCAGGGCCCCCTGGGCCCAGTCCCTGCTCCATTTCCCTAACTCTTTGGAGGAGGCTATGAGACTCACCCAGCTAAGACCTGCTAGGGACATCAGCCCTGCCCCCTGCCCCACCCACCTTGTTGTCCGTGTCCTTTCTGCCCACTGCGGACTGCAAGGCGTGCAAAAGGGCATCCACCAGCCCCTCACATTCCCGGAGCCGCCGTCGGGCCTCTGCGCCATCCGAACTCACGTTCCTGGGTGGCCAAGAGCAAGCCTGGTAACCTCTGGCTCCCACGGGGATTTCCCAGCCCCTCCCCCACACCAGGCCTTGAGGTCAGGTCTTCATCTGTAAGAACAGCTCTGACATCAGCCTGTTAGGGCTATTGACAGTGTCCCAACCACTGCGACCCTAGGAGGGAGCCCGGGCCTGGCATCTGTGTGGAGCTTGGGACCTTTTCTGATGCCCAGCAGAATTGGAAGGGTCCAGAGTCTTGAATGCACACACAGGTAATTCTGCTCCCCCTGCCCCAGTGGCAGTTCTGAGTTCAACCTTACCCTGAGATGAGGACCCCAGAGGGCCACAGGGCTACATCCTGATGGACAGGCAGGACCATGGGAACCCAGGATCCCCTGTGGGGACTCTGTTGTGATGGCCAGGGTGGGAGGACTGGGGCTGAGGTCACCAGGACGTGCAATGAGGCCTCTGAGGCAGACGGAAGATGAGGGTCCTGGCTCCCCCTAACCTGGCTGTCACGGTGATAGGAATGTGGGTAGAAGCTGAGCAGGGCTGGAGACATGGGGTCCTACATGAGAGCGCGGCAGACCTTGTCCAGAGGCTGCCCTTGCGGCTGAGTACAGCCCCATCAGGCCCCATTCTCCGGACTTGGGCAGGAACTGCGACATTAGCTAGGAGGCTCCTGAGACTTGGGTGGCTAATTGCCTTCCAGATTATACAGGACATGAGTACATTCCCAGGTCTGTGTACAGGCTCTGGTGCCTGGCTCCTGCCTCCTTGACCAAGAACGGTCCTGGGTGGCTGCAGAGAAGAGTGCCCGAGCCCAGCCCCCACCCACACCTCAAGCAGCCCGATGTGTTCTTGAAGACTGTCGTCCACTCAGCATCCCTTGGCTTGGAATCCTCATTGGGTTCGCGCTCCCAGCCCGAGTGGGGCACAATGACCTCGTGGGTCAGCGTCTGCAGGCCGTGGTCAATGATGACCATCTTCAGGGGCTCATAGGATGACAGGTTCCAGAGTGTGCCTGCAGGGTGCCATCAACCAGCCCGTGCTCACCACACAAGCAGTGACCTTCCATCCTCCCCAGGAGACCTCACTCAGGACATGCCCCAGAAGGCAGGAAGATAACAAAAGCCATGAGAGGTCCTGGGTGCCCACCCTGGCCCAGGCAAGTTACCTAACAGTAGCTACCTGCTGGGAGGAAGCACGGTGGCGGGGGGGGGGAACGACACAGAGGAAAGGCTGGCAGGAAGCCCGTGGCTGGACAAGCAGGTACATTCTCTTGCCCCATCCTTTTTGAACCCGGGGGGGGGGGACAGGTGGCACTACTGCTCCACTGGCCCCACCTAAAGGTGGTCACATGACCCTACCTGGCTAATTGGGTCCCATAAGGCACCATCCCCCAGCACCAGCCCCATTGGAGGGTGGGACCAGGAGGCTAGACCTAGAGTATGGGGATTGAGAGGGTGGGGGCAGCAGATGGAAAGGGAATGTGCCTGAGAGTCCACAGGTAGAGAGACTGGGGACCTCAGCCTAAGCCTAACGCCTACTCCCAGCAGCTGAACTCCTGATTGAATGGGTGGGTAGTGGTGGGGAGGGTCTTTCCCTGGCCAAGCCTCACTCTCCTCTCCCTGAGGGATGGGGGGAGGCCAGGCGTCACTCACCGGTGACGAGCTCTCGGACCTCGTTATCCCGGGCAGCCCGCAGCAGGCGCACCAGGGCAGGCACACCACCGCAGTCCCGGATGGCAGCCTTGTTGTCCGTGTCCCGGCCATAAGAGAGGTTCCGCAGTGCCCCACAGGCCCGCCGCCGCACCTCTGCCCTCGGGTGGTCCAGCAGAGCCACGAGCAAGGGCAGACCCCGCAGCTGCCGCACGCGTCGCTTGACGCCTTCATTCTCGAAGCACAGGTGCTGCAGGTAGGCAGCTGCGTTGGCTTTCACAGGGTCCACGGGGTGTCGCAGCATAGCCAAGACCTCTGGCAGCTCGGGGTCCCGCCAACGCGGCTCCTTACGGGCACTGTCGACTGAGGGCGACCGCCGTACCACTCTGTCCAGACTGCCCAGGCTGCCCCGTTCCGGCTGGGCCAGGGGGGCCGTCGCAGCTGGAAACGGGGGACGCTCCTCCATCAGCTCACCGCCATCATCTGCCACATCCTCATAGGGCCTGTGCAGGCAGGCAGGGCACAAGAATATCTCAGCACTGCCTGAGGATGTCCACTCCAAGGCCACCCACCATTATCTTCATTATCGTGGACCACGAACCCATGAAAGGTGGGGATAGGTCTACAGTATTCGTATGGCGTCCCAAGTGCCGAGTGGGTGCTGCGAGTCACACCCCAGGCCAGCAAGAACTGACTCACAGCCAGCGACTTAGCCAAACACCAGCCAGTGGGTATCGGGGCTTGGATCCCCCTAAGATGGGGAGCTCACTCACTCCCATCACCATGCAGCATTCCCCAATTGGGAGTTAAATGCATTTCTATGAAACATCTATCTGTGACTGGGATCCTGCTTTCCTGTGAGAACCATCTCTGTGACATGAGATCTGCCAGGATGTGGGGGCAGGAGGTGACCCTCCCTGCACACAGCCATTCTGGTGGGACCATATAAGGGGCATTCAGGCCCCCAGTCCCCCAGAGTACAAGATGTCCTTGTGGGATGTCACCAGCAAACCTACTTCCTAGAGCAGGGATTGAGGCTAGGAGGGGTCAGGTGTCTTGCCTGTGGTCACCCAGCATAATTCACACCAAGGCTGTGATCAAGTTCTCACTCTACAGATGGAAAAACTGAGGGCCGAGGTGACAGAACCAGAGTCGATGCTTGATAGCCTAGTTTCTGGTTGCTTCTGTACACAGGGACAATTGAGGCCTGGGGAAAGGCTGGAGCCTCAGACTCACAGGAAATGTTCTGAACCTCTTGTGTTCCTACCTTCATGGTCATCTGTCTGGAGCAGGGACAGTGGGTGTTGGGCATGGTCACTGACTTCCCTAATCCTCCAGACTTCTAGGGAAGGTGCCGGGTGCAACTTCCACTATTCCAGAAGCTTCCTTTGCGGCTGTCCTTGAATTGAAGCTGATTGAAACCAGTGTGTAACTAACTAACTTAGCCCCTGCAGCTAGACCTCCTGCAGAGGACTCTCTGCTAGGGGAATGGAAGGCAGACTTCCCAGAGGTGGTGGCCAGACTGAGGGTCCTCACCTGGTTCGAAGGCCACGCCCACACTCAGGCCTCCTCCTTGTGGCAGTACCGTAGTCAGGCTCCAGCTCCGGGCCACCCTCATCGTCAGCAGCCAGACTGCGGGTGTCATCCTCTAAGCCGTATGGCTCTGCCTGGAAGCGCTCCGGCTGGGAGCGACCAGCTGGCGGCACAGGCTCGGGGCCTGCAGGGAAGGCCTCACGTCGGCCAGGCAGTGTGAAGCAGCCATCGACGGGGCCTGGGCCAAGGGGGCCACGTGCGGGCCGCACACCCAGCCCCCGGGAGAGACTGCCATAGCTGGGGACATCACGGGGCTCAGGGCCATCGGTAAAGCTGCCCGCACTGCTGAGGTAGGCACGGGAAAGTGTGGCTGCCGGACCGCCCCCGCGCAACAGGAAGTGCCGGTCCAGCGGGCCGTCTGCAAAGGGGCCTAGCGGGGGGCCTCCATCCAGCAGGGGTAGGCCATCTGGGCCTACGGGTACTTGGCGCACTGTCCTCGTAGTCACCGTCTTGACCGTCTTGGTGACCTGGTGGGGAAGTGGGTGGCCGGTGGGCAGGCTGGGCAGCCTGAGAGACCCAGACACCAGCCCAACTGGTGCCCTGGGAGGCCCCTCTGTACATGCAACAACCGTGGCTACATGGCCTACTTGTCCACTGCCTGGGCCTGGCCATACCTTGGTCTCAGTGCGCCGAGTCGTGCCGTCTTCTGATGTGACAATGGACACATGGGAGGTAGGGGTGCCAGGGTCCTCCTCTACTGTCACGGTCTCCTCCAGCACCTCGGGCGCCTCTGGCATTGTGGCCAGTGAGGCCTGGCTGCCCGGGCTCTGCTCCTAGGTGGGGTGGGGTGGGGTGAGGGGTTGTCAGTGGGAGGACCCACAGCTCGCTGGCCCTAGAGTGTGGATGCTAGTGCTGGCCTAGAGGCCAGGAGGGCCTTCTTCCCACCGCTGGAACCCACAGGCCCCAGAGCCTATCTTAGCCCCCAGCCCATTCCTGCCTCTGAATGCCATGGGGCTGACTGATCCTGCTGCCCTATTCCATGGAGGTCTTTGGGGCTTGACCTCCCCCAGTCCTGGTGCCTCCCTGAGCGGAGCTCCAAGGCCTGGCTTCTACAGGTTCCTGGTGGCCCAAGGAGGTTGGTGGGACCTGGAGCTTGGACTCTGGACACAGCTCACTACCCCCCGCTGGGCCTCCCTGTGTCCTGGGCCTCTTCCCAAGAAACCCTGAATGCAGAGGCCTCGGGGAGCAGCTTCAACAACACTCACTGACTCCCCAGGGCCACACCCAGGCCCCCACTGCTCCCAAGGCCAGCCAGACGCCCTCGCAGGACGGAAATACCCAGTTCTCAGAATGCCCAAAATACCCTTGCTCCTTCCGGCCTGGATACTCTTAGGGTGTTGAGTGGGCAGAGCCTAGCCCGACCTCATTTGGGCCAGCATTTGGCGCTCCCTGTTGAGGTGCTGGGTGTTTTCTCAGAACCCTGAGGTGGTGATTCAGGCCAGGTGTCCCCAGTTAGTCCTTGATGGGAGCCCTGGTGTCCCCTCTCCATATACCTCCCTCCAAGATCTCCCCAACTGCAGCTCCCCTTGCCTTCATCCCTGCAGGGGATGACCATGGTGGAATTCCAGGAAGACAACTCTGGACAGAGGCCTTTTTAAGGCCCTACACCTAGGGCCAGACTTGCCAATGGGGAAGCAGAGGCTCCATAACAGAGCTGAACTGACTGTGCTGACTGGCAAAGGGGGGCTGAGAGCTGAAGTCCATCTACCCCTGGGCCTCTGACTGCCCGGGTCCCCATAGCATGCCAACGTCCCAGGATTAGCATCTGGCCAGCATGGATAGGGACTGAAACACAAGCTACCGTGGGCAGGCAAGCAGGAACACATTCCTGGGCAGCGGGGGGCAGCGGGGGCCAGGTCAGCAGGAGGACAGGCCCTGCTCTGTGGCCCAGATGCTGTGCCTTGAGGAATGGTTCCCCTGTCTGGGCCCCCAGGCCTCTGAGGCCCTATCCAGAAACAGAGCTGAGGCCCAAGGAAGGCCACAACACTATCTGCCCACCACCAGAGCCCTACTCTGCTCCTGGCCCTGGGTGTGGGAGGTATGTAAGCCTAGATGCCCAGGGCTGCCCTGGGGCTGGCTTCCCAAGGTTCTTGGGGTGCAGAGTCTCCTCAGGTTGGGTACTGCCCTGACAAAATGCTTAAGCCCCCAACTGCACACAGTGCTGATTCTGGACCCCCGCAAACTCTTCGGAGGTCCAGATATAGGCCTGCACTATGTCAGGACAGGCGTATTCCCTGGGCTCTGGAGACACAGGAACGAAGCCCCAGAATGCAGCCTCTGCTCCCAGAAGCAGGACCAAAGAGGATAACAGTATGTGATTTCATAGAAAGGAAAACAGAGGCCTAACAGAAGGGAGAGGCTTAGCCAGGACTCCACAAACCACTGACAGGGGATCTCAGGCATCCATAGGTAAGGCCATTTTGCAAGGCCTTCCAGCTAACACCTCACCCCTTGTGGGCCGCAGCCTTGGCTGCCACTCAGTTTGGGGTTGTAGGTGGAAAGCGTGATGGGGACGTGGCCAGGAAGGAGGAATGATGTTCCCTGAGGAGGAGGAGGAAGCTGGGACCCTGAATAGGGGGGACGTGTGGCTGGGCTGCCAGGGTAGGCGGCCTGGGCTCTTCTCTGAAGGCCCTGGGAGCCGGGACAGTTCCAGACCAGAAGATTCAGGGAGAGCCTGTCACTGGTGTCTCACCTGCCCCACCTGTATTTAGCAACTGTGGGAGCAAATGTGTGTCAGGTGTGTCAGGTGCCCTCTCTTGGGCCCTGGGGGGCCAGGCATGGAGGGGCCTAGGGCCACAGCCTTGTGGCTGCAAGTGGAGGGGAGGAGCGAGGAGCAAGATGGACAAGAGGGGACCAGAGCACTGCCAGGAGGACGTGGCCCTGAGAGTGGATAGAAGAGCCTCCAACTCCCCAGTTAGGGGCTGGGTGTGATAAGGGAGGAGGAGGAGGAAGCACACCTCAGACTCCAATGCTACCGTGACTCAGTTTATTCTCATTCTAGCCTGTGATGAGGGTCTGACACAGTGCAGCACGAGGGATGAAGAGATGGGGGTCCAGAAGAGCCAGGACCCCCCCACCCCACCCCACCCCAGTGCCTGGCAACCTCACAGCATCACCCACCAATGCCCAGTCCAGGCAGCCTGGTAGTGGGATCCTGAGGCCCCAAGAGCCCCAACTGGCAAATGACCTCAGGGAGCTAAAAACAGGCGATGACTTCACCCAGGCAGGCGGGCAGGCAGGAGCGTGAGTCAGCCGGTGATCACAGGAAGGCCCGGCCCCCGTTACACACGCCTGGGCACACATGCAGATAAGGAACTGGACATGTGTGCATGTACCTGGTGCTTCCAACAGGGACACGTGCACAGACACAGGTGTGTGTGTAAGCACACAGCCTGGCCCACGGGCCCAAGCGCGTCCATCTGCATGCTGTCCTAACAGTCCCTGGTACAAAGCGTCTGCTGCCCCCAGAGGGACTTGCATGTGCCAACACATCTCCATCACCTCCTCCTGTCTCCCACCCCTGTGACCAGACTACTTGGACACCCCCTCAACCACCCACTCCGGGTGGTCTCAGAGCAGGCAGCAGAGTAGGGAACCAAAGCCTGTGGTGGGGAAAGGCCCAAGGTCAAAACACGGTTCAGGCCTCTGTAACATCTTTGGGGTGGTGGCATGGGTCTGTGGAATGATGACTGGCAAACAGATGGCACTCAACAGAGGCAGCTGACTGGGGTGCCTGCATCTTCATATGACCTCAAAACTCTGCTCGAGGGCCACATGTCTACCTACCCGGGAAGGCAGAACCCAGAGACCCCTGGCCATGCAGCTCAGGGCCCCTCTGCACCCCATACATGAACACCAGCCTGGACCCATAACCCCCAGCCCTTTGCATCCCAAGCCAAATCCTGTCAACTTCCCCATCCCTAGCTGCATTCTTGCCCCTCTTCCTGGGACCACTGACCTGTCTCCCATCACCTACCTCCACAGCCCAAACTGTCCCCATGGCACTCCCATCCATGGTCTATCCGGTCCAAGGTCTATAGGCCTGGCCCAGAGTGGGGCTGCTATCCAGACCCAGGGTTTCCCAGGAGTTCCCTTGAACTTGTGGAAGGGGCCTGGCCCAAGACTCCAAGTCCGAGGCCAGAATGGCCAGTACTCAGAAAGGTAAACCCAATCAGCCACCACTGCTCTCAAGAGGGTCCCCAGAGGCACAGAGAGAGGGCCATAGGCCCTGTCACACACCTGGGGCTCAGCTTCCTCATATGGAAACAGAAGGCACCCAGGATATCACAGCCAAAGGACAAGCGGGATAGTGCCAGTCCCGGACACCTTGGTGGCTGGACCTAAGGAACATGGGGAGTAGAATACAAGATGTGGGCCAACATACAGAGGGGCCACCACTCTTGTGGGCCGCAAAGGCCTACAACCACATCCGAGGTACGTGTGGGAATGGCAGAGGGAGGGGATGGGAAAACAAGCCAAGTCATAATGGGGAAGGGGGGTTGGACTGGGGTTCCAGAGGCATGGATCAATGTCACCAACCGCACTTCACAGATGAGCACCCATGGTGTGTATTGTGAAGAGCAAACCTCAAGCCAGGTGCCCCACCCTGCCCATGGTCCCACCGCACACTCAGAGAATGGGTTAAGGTAGGATCCCACACTTGGCTCCCACAATCCCGTCCTGGCCCACAAAGGGCACAAGACAGCTGGCACTGAATAAATGAATGGAGGAATGAAGGGACGAACATGTCCCCCTACCCCCTACACCCCAGCACAGCCATCCCTGATAGAGTCCAAGACAATCCATGCTGGCATCTCTCATCGGAGGGCAAGCTCTTGGCCATTACAGATGCCCTTCCCTGATGTCCAGAGCCTCTGCCCAGCCCAGGCAGATGGGGGGCTCATCACCTCCCCAGGGCAGCAGGCCACCTACTAGGGCTTGCAGTCCACACTGAGTGGCCAAGACACCATGGGGCAGTGGGTGCCCAGCAGACTGGGGAAGCGAGGCTGTGGGGGATAGCAGGGCTGGCTGTCACCCACTGCAGTTTCTCCAAGCCCAAGCCACATCCATCAGCTACACAGTGGCCCCAGCTGCCCCCAGCTGACCCTTACATCATGGGACACTCAGTAGGTCGACCCTAGGGGCCATACCAAAGTTGCATAGCAGGCACAAACTCAGCTGCCAGGAAGAGGCAGGTGGCCCCCAAACACAAAGAGCTTGGGGCAGTTGTTCCTCCAGCCTCAGTTTCCCTGCCTGTTACCGCACCCCAAACCCTCTGAGCACGGAGGTGCTGGCTGCCCAAATGCCTCCCTCCCGCTCCTTCCCAGCACAGGGAGGCTGACTGACCGGGTTTTCCTCGGAGACCCACCCCCCACACACACACCGCCTCCGCACATGGGCAGGGCCCTCTTCCACCCCTCCCCTCACGTGCGCTGCCTCGGCAGACAGGGCTTCCATTAAAGCTCCGGAAGCTCCTTCGCAGGTCCCTAGAGTCAGGGCCGCGCTAAGAGTGTGGAGGGGAGGGGTTGCCCACCGAGACCCCCAGGGAGCTGGAGGCCTAGCCCGGCTGCCCTCTCCGGACTCGGCATCCCTCCTGCACAGAGGGGCTGCTCAGAAAGGCCCTCACCCACCACATGCGACCCAGGCACCTGTCCTGGGCGCTGCCCTGGGGTGCACCCACCCCGATCCTGTCCCTCGCTTCCCGGCGCCGAGTCGCACCGCCCGGGGCGCCCGCGACGGGTCCCCAGAAACCCCGCCGCCCCGCCCCGCGCCTTGCACACCCCCCCGGGCGGCGCGCTCACTCCGCCGCCCCGCCCGCCCCGGGACAGAACGCGCCGGCCCGAAGCGCAGACAATAGCCTCCTCCGGCCGGCGGCTCCGCGGAACAAAAGCGGGTCCTCCCGGGAAGGCCGGTGCCCCGCCCTCTGCCGCCTGGCCCCCGGGACGGTGCCCCCACGCCTGGGACCAAGTTCCCTCCAACCTGTCTGAGTTCGGCCGGCATCGGGCCGGGCTTGGGGAGGGGGGGCGGCGCGGGCCGGTAAGGACGACGGAAGCGGTGGCGGCAGCTGAACCGGGCTCGGCTCCGGCGCCTCGGCCGCTCGGGCTCGGGCTCGGCGGACTCGCTCCCCGCGGGGGCGGATCTGGCGGCGGTCACGGCGAGCAGCCAATGGAGCTGGGCCGCGCCCAGGCGGGGCGGGGCGGGGGCCAGCGGGGTGGCGGGGCGGGAGCCGGAGGGGCGGGGCGAGGTCCCGCCCCCCCACCCCCAACCCCGCGCTGGGAGCAGCTCAGCTGCCAGAGCCGGGCCGAGGTCGCCCCTAACTCCTCAGCAGCCGGCCTGGACTCCTCGTTCCCCCACTTCCCCGGCGGGGCTGACATTTTCCCGCCGAGTGACTTTGGCTGAGTCCTGTTTCCCATGCCTCATTTTACCTCCAATAAAAAAAAACTCACAGGCCCCTCCCCCTGCAGTTAGCGAAACTGAGTTCTGGCCTAGCTGGGGCCAGGGCAGCCATCCTCTTTACACAGGCTGCTCACCTGGGCTGCGAGAAACTTGGCCCTGCTGTGAAATGAGGGCTGATCAGAGAGTAGTTACAGCGATATTCAGCATGACAAGGGCTCTCAAGTGACCCAGATCGGGCCCCAGGCCCTTGCCCAAACCCCAGCATAGCCCACCCACCCCAAATTAAGTGCCTCAACAAAGTTCAGCTGGGGCCTGCCAGATGGACCTGGCACTGATCCACTTTGTCTTGGGTTCTCCCCATCAACACACAGAGGCCCAGGGTTTCCCCCACCCTCTTAGGGGTGTCAGAGCAGATCAAATAGGTGAGAGTGGTTGTGGGGTGCTCAGCAGTTGGGTGACTCTGGGTGAATGCTCCCGATGCCAAGAGGGCCACACACCCTCTCTCCTCCATACTTCTGATGCAGTTGGGGGTGAGGGGGAGTGATGTCACAGTGGCTGGTTAATCAGGACTTTTCCAAACCAGGCAGGAATGAAGGTACAGCCACGCCCCAGAGAGTCTGGTGGTGCTGGATGGAAATGCAGACCCAGAAGGGCTGGGCTGGGCTCTGGAGCCCTCTTGGGTCATACCCCACAAAGGCAAGCCAACAGCTCTTGTATCATAGATAAGGAAACTAGGCTCTGAGATGAATAAGGGCAAGGGGCAGTGCAAGGAGGTTCCATGGGTCTGGCAAGAGAGGAGGGCTCCTGGCTTCCTGCCCCCCTCCTGCTTTGCCCCAGACCCCATGCAGGAAATCCAGGCCCCACCAGGGGCTACCCTTCTTGCACGCAGCCAGCATGCTCAGGCACCTCTGAGTGTTGGCTACATGTCCTTCCAAGCCTTTGTTTCCCCCATCTGCACAAGGCTAAGTTGCCCTGACCACTGGCCCCATTATCTTCCATCCTTGGCAACCCCACAGGGAGCCACCTGGAACAGGGACAACAGCAAGAGGACTGGACCACTGCCCTGAGGGAACTTACATTTCAGCTGCTTCTGCCTTCTCCCTAATTTCACCAGCTGCTAGTACCCCAGCCACAAACCCACCTCAGCCTAACCTGGGGCTGGCCAGGTCCCTAAAGGCATCCCCCCGGCCACACACACAAACACACACACTACTTGAGGGCTGGCCCTGCTCTAGCCAAGTGTCTGGAGCCGGGAGCTCTTCCTGTTGGAGGATTAAAGGCAGGTGGCCAGCACAGCGCTGCAGCCTGGGGAACACAGCAGTAGCCCCTGGCCTCTCAACCCCTTACCCCTCTCAACCCCACTTAGTCCCAGTGACCCGCCTCACCACTGGCCCTGAGCTTCACAGACCCCAGCTCTAACCCTGAAGACCAGCTCCAGGCAGCCCTGGGGCCCAGCAGGTAGGTCACTAGGAATCTCCTGCTGAGACAAATCTGGGAAGCAATTCTGGGATCAGGGCTGCCAGCCCTGGTCAGCGGATGTGGCCCCTCCTCCCCCAATGTCCCATCAGCCCTGCCAGTCCACCCCCAGCCCTGGGAACACACACTCTCTCCGATCTTGCCCTGAGAAAACCATCTCCTCCCCAGAGACAGAAAACTAAGGGCAGGCCAGGAGGACAGTGGGCGGGGAGAGGTCACAGCCTTAAGTCTTTAGTCCACAGGCCCCAGGAGGCCAGGGCAGCTCCAGGCTATGGGGGCACTCTGGGGGCACTGACCTTCAGCAGTGCCCTCTGGGCTGGAGGCTAAAGCCCTTTCCGGCCTGGGAGAGCTTGAAAGAGGGCCTGGCGCCTGAAGGATGGCCTTGAGGTCACTGACTGCCACTGTCCCCATGTGGCCCAGCTGGGCTATTCCACTCCCCACATCTGGGGGTGCAGACCTCAGCCTCTGCGGTGCCTGAGATCCAGGGGATGGTGGGGGTGGGCTCTTGCACCTGGACCCACCTTGCCTCAGTCCTGGCCTCCTGAGAACTGGCTCTTTGGCCCATCTCAGAACCCAAGGCTTGGAAAGATAGCTTCCCAATTGTGGGGACTGCTGGTGCGTACGGGCCCTCTAGAGACACGTTTTTGGCTTTGACTGTATACCACGCTGGGTTGTGTAGGTGGATTGCCCACTGACAGATGAGACCATCAGTGGTCTTGGGGGGGGGGGAGGTCACGTGCCAGGTCCCCTGTCCTGACATGGGCTGCTGCTTTCTGAGCCCCACGTGCCCTGGCCAGGCAGAGTCAGGCCCAGCTGAGTCAGTCTCAACGGAGACCGATACATTGCTCCCTCTCTCTCCAGCCACATAGGTACAGGTTGCCCCATGCTGCCAAGAGCCTGTCTGGTTGCCTAGAGTAGGGGTCCAGTGATGAGAGCAGGTGCCGGGGGACATACCGGGAGGAGGTCTGGCTGCCAGGTTTAGGAGAGCAATGGTGCTACTCCTGCTCAGGTAGCTGAGCCAGAGAAGCAGACCACAATCGGGAGAGCCCTCTAGGATCACCCTGTGAGGAGACTAAGTAGGCTGTGCCCCTCGCCACCAGCCTCTGGATCTGGTAGTGAGGAGGAGCAATAGTGGGAGGTCTGTAGAGTGGACTCCCACGCAGGGCCCTCCTTCTCCTGGCTCCTGTGATAGGAGCTCCTGTGATGTGCCTTGCCAGCCCCTGCCTTGTCCCTCAGTCAGTAATATGAACTGAAAAATCACACCAAACTCCAGGCCTCCCCCGTTTTCTTGTTCTGTCCCTCCTTCCCCATAAACCAGATGCTCTTGTGCTCCATCCGTAGGTTAGGTCCTGGGATACAGTGGCTGGAAGGAGGGGTCCAGGCCATATGCTTAGGGCCTGGCCACAGAGCAGACAGGGCTTCACGCCTCTTGGGGCTGAGCAGGAGCCTGAGCCCAGTTTAAGGGCATTGGCTGGTGGAGAAACTGAGGCTCCAGGTCACCCTCTGAGCCGTAGGCAGACCCCAGAGCCTTGCTCAAGTCTTCTCCTTGGGCTGACTCACTGATGCATGCGACAAAGGAGGATACCATGGCAAGCAGACTCCAGGGCTGGCAAAACCCTCAGTGTCACCAGAGTGACTGCTGAGCTGCCCAGAATAGGCCTTGCCCAGCTACCTGGGCTCTGAGGACTCATTTGAGTGGAGGGTGCCATTCGGAGTGTTGGGCTATGTCCTGCCCATTCATCACAGGCTGCCCTGTACACCCAAGTGAGGCTTCCAGTCCCCTTGGGATCCCACTTTCCTCCCCTCTTCAGAGGCCCCAAGATATCTTGCAATAAGTCATCCAATACTGGCTTGTGGTCCACCAAGGCCCCTTGATTGTTCCCCTACTTGGCCATTTCCACCCTTCCAGAGTCATGGGGTGTTACCTGCAGGACCAGCTGTTGCCAGGCCATTGGCAGGGGCTGCCCACTGCCCACACCACCACTGCCCATGCTGGGCTGCTGGGCACGCTCCAGCTGCAGGGCAACATGGCGCCGCTCCTGCTCCAGAGCTCGCGTCAGTCGCTCAAAGCGGGCCTCCTGCTCTTTCACCGAGGCCAGGATGCTGGCAGCTGAGTGCATGTTGCAGTCCTCCATGACCAGGATGCCAGCAGGCTGCAGGCAAAGCAGAGCAAGGTCAAGGTGGGGCCAGGACAGAGGCCTAGAGAGGCCATCATAGGCCTCTTGCCCAACCCACTCACAGATCATATGACTCACTCCCAGACCAGAGCATCCAGCTCTCCAGAGAGAAGCTGCATTGATTAAATTCTAAATTAAAAGCCATTAATCCGAGACAGGCCGGAAGCAGCCAGCTCCCTCCTTGCGGAGTGTGGGGCTCTGAGTTGGGAGCCCCTGCTTCCTGCCAGGCCCAGCAGAACCACTGACCGTGAGCATCCAGGGCCCTCTGGGAAGGGAAGGGTAGGAAGAGCTGGTATGACCACCTCTCAGACCACCCAGGCCCTCTGCTGCCCACAGCACATGCCGGTTCATCCCAACCTCATGGGGCCAACACAGGCCCAACTCACGGAGGCAGTGCTCCGGCCCAGAGAAGGTAGGGACCACAACACAGCTTGTGTGGCAGAGCTGGTGCCCCCGTGGGAAGGGAGAGAGAAGGCACTCCACAGCCACCAAGTGGGCAGGACCCCTAGGCAGGTGAGGGGATGACAATGGCCTACAGACCAGCAGGTAGGCCACACTGGCTGGGGACAAGAGTGCTATCCACCCGCATGACAGAGTAAAAATTTGGTTGAGATGCTGAACTCAGAAGCAGCCCATGCAGCTCATACTGGATAAGGAGGGAAGGTGGAGGGCAGGGCCCCAGGCATGTAAAGCCCCATCTGTAGGGAGGGCCCCAGGGGTGTGGGAAGGGGCAGCAGGGACTCAGCAACTGCAGCCACACACCAGCACTCTCCTCGCTGCTGGCTCCCTGGCTGCCCAGCCTATGTGCTCTTCGTGAGCAACAAGAAGCAGGGGAAGGATATGGAGCACAGACCCGCTCACAACAACAGGCCAGCAGGTGGGGTGCGGGCCATGAGACCACATGGCTAGGCACTCGGGGTGTGGTGCGATGCCCAGCACTGCTCAGGGCCTCCTCCTGGCCCAGCCCACACCAGCCTGCTGAGGCTGACTCGGCCGGCCCCAGGGCCCCTTCACAGCACAGGGCCTGAACTTAGAGACATGGCGCAGTAGGCAACACTCTTGGAGGGCCAGCTGCAAGAACAGAGCCCTAGAAAGGAGGGCTCGGTGCTGGGCCTGGCCACTGGTACCAACTGAGTCAGGGACAGGGTTGGGGGGCATGCGTGGACACGGAGTTCAAGACACCATGGAGCCCAGCCCACTCTGAAGCTGGGGAAACCAGGCCCCATGAAGCAAGAGGCCAGCATAGGTCCCAGAAACTAAGCTTCATTTTCCTCAACACCTGCCACACAAAGAAAACTGTCAGCGTGACCCAGCAGAGGGGCAGCGAAGTCAGCATGTTGGGCTGGGAGAGGCGGTGACCATCTTGGGGGGAGGGGAGGCGCTTGGGTGGCAGAGGGGTTAAGGAAAGTATAGACTGGGTTCTGGGGCCAGCAAGGAGTAAGGGACAAAGAGCATGGCATGTCCACGGCTGTGTGCACACAGCCTCCTGGGCATACTCACCGCTACCTGGATATGGGCCCCAGAAGCACGCAGCCCCACAGCTGGTACCACCCAACAGTAGAGTAGGACTGAGCCTGGTGGCCCCAAGTAGGCACGGTGGGGTCTTCCTCCCTGGGGGGCAGCCCAAGGTGGGGCAGGGGATGGAGCCGGGTCACTCGAGTCCTTGGTCGCAGCACGGGTCTCAAGGCCCTGGGAGGCTGGGATCAGGACATCTGTGAGCCCTGTACCTAGGTGACTTTCCTCCTTCCTTGTGCCGAGACATGGGTTCCTGACTGACTTCAGGCTCCCCTTCAGACCAGGCCTAGGGGACAGCAGGGGAAGGGTAGCCCCAGCCTCCAGTTCCACTGCCCTGGGCCTTCCAGCATGTTCCAGCTCTGGGGTCCAAGGAACCCCCCCCATAAAAGGAGCCCACTTACTCTGGCTGGGGGCCAGCAAGAGGCCCAGAAATCTAAGGCTACAGGGAGAAACCCCACAATGACCTTCCCATTGCCCAGTTCTCTCAGCTGGAGCTAAATGACTGTGTGTCTCCCAGGAGACACCCCCAAACGCCAGCTGGCTTGGAGGAAGAATACCCTGTAGTCATCCATGAAGACCAAAGACTCTGGGTCTGGGGCCCAGGCTCTGTGCCCCAGCCCGAGGGTGCACCCCTCTCTCTGCCTGTAAGTGGGGAGGATGCTGGGCCCGTAGTCCACAGCCTCCTCACCTCAGTGGCCTTGAGGACAGGCCTAGGGTATGCAAGGTCCTGATGTGGTGGCCTTCCTGGTTCCGCGGTGTACGGCTGTGCATAGGAGTGTGTGTGGGCACAGGCGAGCCAGGCCAGTGCTCCAGAGGGCGGCTTTTCTGATGGTAACTCAAAATATTAAAACAATAAATATGTGATGACATGAAAAGCAAACTGTACGTGAATTTTTTAAAGATCTTATTTATTTGAGAGAGAGAGAGAGAAAGAGAGAGAGAGCACAAGTGCACACGCACACAAGAAGGAGAGGGAGAAGCAGACTCCCTGCTGAGCAGGGAGCCTGATGGACAGACTTGGGGCTCTATCCCAGGACCCTGGGATCATGACCTGAGCCAAAGGCAGTTGCTTAATGGACTGAGATCCCCAGGAACCCCTATGCATGAATTTTTAAGATGGACCATGAAACTTTAAAGACATCATCCCCAGGGGGACATCAGGGAGGGGCCCAATCCTGGGCAGGGCCTGAGGCCAGCAGGGAAGCACCATGCTTGTGGGGGTCTTTGCTGACCCTTGCTCTCCTCTCTGGCCAGGGTTATCACAGCTTCCATTCACCTGGCAAGGTCCCCACACTGCCCATGAGGCAGAGCCCCCACAACCCTCAGCCAGACCCCAGCTGCTGGCTTTGCAGTCCCTGATGGAGGCTGCTTCTCACCACACCTGACCACCCAGGAACCAACATGCAGTGCAGACCCAGTCTCACTGACCTGGGATAGGAATGAAGGTAGTGAACCTGGGGTAAGCCTACCTTTGCTTGGACATCCCAGTGACCCCAGGTAGATAGATTGCTGAGTGGATGAAGGGAGGAAAGGACAGGAGGCAAGATGGATGGGGAAATGGATAGGAGGGTGAGTAGGTAGGTGGTTGTGCGAGAGGATGGCGGTGGATGGAGTCAGATGGGCAGGTGAATGAGTAGGTTGGAAGTGGGTGGGTAGAGAGTCAGATGGGTGGATGAATGGGTGCGCGGGTAGATAAGAACAAGGCTCTGAAATGCTGCTAGGCAGGGGGAGCATGGAGCCTGAGCACTCTGTGGCACAACTGTGGCCAACACTTGGGTCTACCAGGAAAGCAAAGACACTACCAGAGGAGCTAGGGGAAGACGCTGATCCTTCCCCCGAAACCTAAACCCACATTTGATGTCTTCCTGCTGACCCAGACATTCTTCCTCATGAGGAGTCCAGCCAAACCCTGCTCCAGAAAATCAAATTATGGGGCCTGAGTCCAATCTGGGTTGAGGAATTAGAGGAATTTCCTAAGGGTCAGGCCGGCAGGGGGAGGCAGGCCGGAGGCCTGGGCTCCAGTCCCGACTCCTCGTCAGCCATCTGTTGGCCCACTGCCAGCTGTCCCCCAAGAGCGGGAAGAGAGGACTGGCCACTGGTTGAACCCCATTCTGCCCCTCCCACCCCCCACCCGTCACCCTCCACCTAGATAGGGAAGTGGTGTGAGCAGTAGAACCCTGGCCTGGTGGTTCCAAGGCCCTCTTTGCCCAGGAGGGCGTCATGTCCCCTACCCTCCACACTGCCAGCATGGAGACCTGCTCCGAACACTGCTGGCCAGGCTTCATGGGGGCCCATCTTTACCCTGTCACCCGTACTATGGTCAGACAGTGCCCACAGCTGCAGGGATAGCCTCTGGCCAGCCCACAAGGATGGGCACTGAGCCACCGTTGGAGGAGGAGGCCAGGGCCGGGGAGTTCACACAGGGCAGAGTCCACGTCTGTCCAAACCCAGCAGGACCGCAGTGCTGCTCGGAGGTCAATGTAGGGCTGGGGTGTCTGGGCGGGACAAGGCTATTCTTACCCTCAAAGCAGTGGGACAAACTGCCAAGGAAAGACAGACCAGTTCAGCTTTATAAGAACAAAGCATTTCTGTACATCCTCGCAAAACAGCGTCACATGCTGTGGTTTATGGTGGTTTTGTTTTTGAACAGACACCATTTAGAGTAACATATGCGGAGAGCATTTCAGATGAAAGGCAATGACTTTACTTCTAGACCTTGACTTCATCATGGCAGAAGCTGGTGAGGGGCGCCTAGGGAGACATCACACCAGCCCCTCTACTGTTGTGCATTTGCAATTTTCCATAATAGAAAGCAGAAGAAAAAGATATAAAGACAAGGAAAAGACAATCAACACATGGACATCAGGTCTTTGTGACACCCAGCAGTAAAGTGACACCCTTCATCTATAAAGCACACTTGCAAATCCATAAGGAAAAACCAAAACCCCAACTCCAATTGAGTAAAGGCCATAAACAAGCAATGTGGCCAGAGATGTAAGATGCAAAGCAATGATCATGGAAAACAGCAAGTGATCCCTGCGGAAAGACTATAGGGAGAAGCACCTCAGGTGGCAGGGACCCTCTAGGTGGCAGAGTTCTGTACCCACCGGTGTTGCCAGGGCTCAGGGAGGGGCCAAGTTACTGCTAGAGCTGAAGGTAAGGAAGAGACGAAAAGCAGTTGCCTGCAGCAGGCAGACAAGTGAAGGATGCGGCCTGGGAATTCAGCTCCCCAGGGGCCACGGCAGTGCCACCTGCGGGCTGAGGAAAGCAGAAGGATTTCCAGGGACAGAATGGTAATTGGATTCAGCTTGGTAATTAGATTCCCCCAGCAGAGGAGGCACCCCTGTTGCAAGGGACCAGATTCCTTGGTGGGGGCGGGTGTGGGACAGATGGCCCCTTAGTGACCTGCCCCCAGGCTGTCCAGCACACATCTGATGATCATATGGAGGACGACTTGCATGTGCAAGGAGAACAATCGGGGGTGGGGGGCTCTTCCCCTGTGCCACTGGGGTATCCTAGGTCAAGTGCAGGCCAGGTCCATGGCAGTGCTACCTAGCCCCAGGACAGGTGCACTGCTGGGCAGGTGGTCCAGAAGGACCAGGGGCTGTGGTGGTACTGATGAAGGAGGCTCAGGGTCAAGTCAAGGCAGGGACACTTGTGGGGACCCAGGGTGCCTGAGGTCTGGGAACTGAGAGCCTAGAGCTGGGAGCGCCAGCCAGACATGGCAGAGACAGGCCTCGCTCTGGCGGGGGTGCAGGCAGAGACAGGTGAATATCCCCTCCTTGGTGGGAGGCCTGAGCTACAGGGAGCCATCACGAGAAGCACCTAAAGGGGTGGCCCAAGATTCCCACTGGGACAGGTCACAGACACTTGCTCCCTGTGCCAACTGAGGCACTCCCTCAGTTGAGTCTCCTTGGTCCCTGAGTCTCCTTGGTTCCCTGGGAACTGCCTCTGTCAGAACTCATGGAATGGAGCCCTTTCTCTCTCCCGGTCATTGTGGCGGCTGCTCTTGGTTGGGGCCGTCCCACACCTGAGGCAGGAAGATGGTGGCCGCAAAGAAGACCAAAAAGCCTCTGGAGCTGATCAACTCTAGGTTCCAGCTCATTATGAAAAGTGGAAAGGACGTGCTGGAGTAAAAGCAGACTTTGAAAATGATCAGACATGGCAAAACGAAGCTGGTCATCCTCGCCAACAACTGCCCAGCCTTGAGGAAATCTGAAATAGAATACTACGCCATGTTGGCCAAAACTGGTGTCCATCACTACAGTGGCAATAACATTGAATGGGGTACAGCATGTGGGAGGTACTACAGAGTATCATTGATCCAGGTGATTCTGATACCATTAGAAGCATGCCAGAACAGACTGGTGAAAAGTATATCACGCAGAATTTTTCCTTAATAAAACTGGCCACAGCTTGTTTTAAAAACAAAAAACAAACAAACAAACAAACAAGAACTCATGGGATGGGGATGGACAGCTCTCCCCCAGGTCCCAAGCTGGGATTCAGGGGAGCCCCCTTGCTATCCCTCCAGTAGCGGGCCTACATTCCAGCTGCAGCCACAGCCCCACAGTGATACCTTGCAGGCTCCAAGTGTGGGGTGTGGGCAAAGAGGATTCGCCTCCTTGGCGGTCCCTGTAGCAGCCAGCCCAGGGACACTCCAAGGTGCCCAGGGCTGGGGAGCTGTGGAGCTCCAGATAGGGAAGGTGGGGGCTGGCAGTCACAGTGCCCTCTCTACTTGCACCAGCAGCCCACCCACTCTACCTCAGCCATGACAGGCGAAACTGGGGGGCAAGGGAGGGGTCAAGCCCCAGGGTATCCTACTGTCTGAGGTGGGCTGGCCAGCTGCTTCCAAGGTCAATGCCACCGAGATCCCCCGAGTGGCCTCCCCCAAACCCTTCCAGCAGAGGCTCACATTCTTCCCATCCCCCACTCCATCTCAAGGACAGCAGAGCAGCTTGGCTGGGCCAGTTCTGCGACCCAGGCTCAGAGTCCCACCCTACCCTACCCTGGGGCAGGCATAGGAACCAAGGCATTCCCGAGGAGGGGGCTGAGCCTCAAAGCCAGACTGGGACCACAAGCAGGCAGATCTGACTGGCACCACAGCCTGGGCGCTCAGCCCCTACCAAGGGGCCAAGGTGTCCATGAAGCGTCCTGAAAGCCCCACTAAAGCACAGCTGGGGAGGCTGTCTAGCCAGGACAGGCCAAGGGCGGCAGGGAGGCAAGTGCAGCAGTCACCCACGCTGGCTCCTGGCCTGTGTACGCTAGGAACGCCCTTTCCCCCCAAGACGGTGGACCCCCTTCTTCCTGGCCCCCTCTGTCACCATGGCAACACCCAGGCTTCTCAGTGAGGGACAGAGCCTCTTTGTGGTGGCACAAAGCCCCTTTGAGGGGCAGTGGAGGTGCAGTCCCTAGGAGCCTATGGCCAACAAGCCTCTGGGGGGTGAGGCAGGGCCCCTCGGCCCAGTCACTCTCCTGGGTTGTAGAGCCAAGGAAGCTAGGGTGGCAAAGTCTGTTGATTAGCAGCTGGGACCGATTCCCCCCCACACCCCACTCAGTGCCACCTGCCCTAGCTGCCCACAGAAGGGTCCCTGGGAGGAGCCCCAGGGCTGCCTGCTAGAGTCTGGAGGATTTCCAAAACTTTTCCATCAATTTGAGAAGAACCATGCTCACCTAGATAAGAGGAAAAGGGACAGGCAGTGGGGAAAACTCCCACCTGATGGGAACCAAGCCAGCAGGCTCAGGACCCAATGGAAACTGGGTACAGGAAGTCCTTGTGGGGTGAACAGGTCCGATGACAGCAAGTCTGGCACCAGGTCCACTAAGGGGGCTGCGCATGGCACCCAGACCTACCCCAGCTCGCTATCCCTTGCTTCTCTTGCCTGGCTTCCCCTGCTGTAAGGAGTCCCCATCTTTGCCTGCCTTCCCCCAGGGGAGAATGCAGCTGGCCCTGCGTTGTGGTCTGGGGCGGGCCTGCTACAGCCACAGCCTCAAGACAGACTTGGACAAGAGGAGAACCTGAGAGCAATGCGGACCTGGTGTTGGAGCCCAGCACAGAGCACTCCTCCCCCAACGCCAGCAAGCCTGCCCCATCAGGGGCCTCACTCACTCTACCAGGCTCCCAGCCCTGGAACCCCTCCCCATCCCAGCCAGCAGGTCCCTGCTACCCTGATGGCTGCTGACCAGGCACTTGGCAGTGCCCCTGCATGCTGGGCGCCCTGCCCGGCAGCCCTCCCCAAGCAACCTCAGCCTGACCCACGGCAGCTTTGCTAACTAAGCCGCTGGGGTGGGGGTCATGGCCCCCGGGGCAGTAGCACGAGGCAGAGCTGGCCCCGGGAGAGATCAGTCCCTTTGTGGGTAGATCTACACAGGTCCTGGGGAGGCTGCCAAGGGGCCAACCCTGACACGGTGGTGCCCCTCTGAGTCAATAAGCACCCCCAACTCCCTCGCCTCACCCTCCCTGCCTGCTTTTCCCATCACATTCCTGCCTGCTGTTTGTGGGCACCAGTATGCCTGCACTGGACCAAAATCAGCAATTCCAGGTCAATTCTCACCACAGCCCTGGGAGGGAGCAGATGGTGGGGGGGGGGCTCTAGCAAAGGGGGCTTCCAACAAAGCCCAGCCAGGTTCTTGCCATCCAGGGAGATGGGGCGTGGGGCTCAGCAGGATTGGCTTCAGCCTCCAGAAAAAGGTTCCCTGGGAAGAATGAGATGGGTCCAGAAACGGGCCACTCCTTCCCTTCCTCCTCAGGAACAACACTGGGGACTCAAGTACGGAGACTCCACGAGGCTTTGCCAGCACAGCGCCCATGGCCCAGCACCTGGGACAGGGCCAACAAGCACCACAGGTGGCAGGAAGGCCCTCCAGCTGCCGTGGGCACAGGTGGGATGGCTGTGGCTATCCAGTTCTGGATGGGTCAGAGGTGAGTGTGGGCGAGAGAGCATGGTCCGCCCTGGGGAGGGAGGTTCCAGGCCCTTCCAGCCTTGCTCCTGGCTGGCAGCATCCAAGGGCCAGGTCCCCCCTAGTCTGCTCTTGCCCAGGGCCAACAAGCAGGTGACCACAGCCAGCTCTGGCTTCTCCTGGGCCCCCAGGCATATCTTTCCCTTCCAGAAGCTTAGCTGGACACCAGCCTTGCTGCTCCTAACCCCCTCTCCAGGCTGGGAGCCAGCTCAGCTGCTCCCAAAGCTCATGAGTGCCCATGGCAACAAGTCCAGACACCACCAACCTCCCGCCAATAACAAACTCCTCCCTTTTACATGCAAATGACTCAGTGGGAAAGGGCAGGGGGCTCCACCTCACCCCCACCAAGCACAGACTTTAGGGTCTCCTCTGGCTCCTCCCACACATACCAGAAGAGCCTCCAGGGAGCTGGACTTGTCTCTGTCCCTTCCCTGCCCAGAGGCAGTGGGAGCACTGTAGGAGGGATGCCTACCATTTGGGGACCTCCCAAAACTCACCTGCAGGCACATGTGGCAGCCACCCCTACGTGCATGCGCACACAGGGAGGGATGATGCCCCCATAGGACACCCACACCAGCCATGCTGTGTGCCCACTGCCCACTCAACCACAGCTGCCCCATGGACCTCACTTGCCCCAGTGGAAAATGGGTGGTGGGCGGCCCGAAGGTCCTGCCAGGTCCTTGTTGCGGGAGGGGAAGGGAGGATGAGTGCTCCGTAGCCACTGTGGCTCCTGGTAAGGATCAGCGTCCTATGCAGACCCCGTTCCTGTCATGAACTCCCCATCAGGAGCCTGATGGGCTGCCCCCCATCAGGACCTCAGAGGCCAGGCCTGTCTGAGACACCCAGTCTGTACATGGCTCCAGCCTCGGGTCCACACCAAAGTCTGTCTGTGACGGGTGAGGGTGCTGGGCCACGGACCCTGGACAGAGGCACCCAACCAGCACAGAGCTGCCCACAGCACACCAGTACCCAGGGCAAATCCTCCTGCCTTTGGAGGACCTGAGGGAGTGGCTCTTGGCTAACTTGTATTTAGCACACTTATGAGTGCAAGTACTAGGGAATGGCCGACATGGGTCCTCCAAAGATGGAAGATGGTGTTGAACCAATGAACTGGGAACAGACCACAGAGCAAAGGCGTGATCACAAATGGCGAGGCCCCCGTGGAGACTTAAAGAAAGCCGGGGCAGAGGCGGTGAAGGGCAAGACAGGGGGTCCCCACAGCAAATCTGCACACAGGAAGGCAGCGGAAAGCAAACTCAGGCCAGTCCTTCCAAAGCCACAGAAAATGACATGCAGCTGATGAAAGAGCGAAGCCAAGAGATGTAGAAACTAACCACCACATTGCAAAAATCCCCTGAGGGAGAAAGAGCAGAGCGGCACCCACAAAACAGAAACCACCCTCAAGAGAGGAGGCCTCTAGGGGGCTTGTCAGTGTACAGGTGGGAATCGAAGCTTTCCAAACCAGCTCAGAAAAGTGTGGATGCATCTCTTTCTGAATTTTACGATTCCATTCCATTTTACGATTGCATTTAGGCTGAGGATTCCCCCCACCCTGCCCATTTACTAAATGCTTGAGGTCAGCTCCGCAGCGTGGGAGGGCAGTGCACTTGGCCCGACCTGCCAGCACAGCCCGGCACCTCAAACGTTCCATGGTGCGCTTGTTCTCCGCCCAGCTGTCCACATCCCGGAGAGGCCGCACCGTCCATCCACAGATGTCAACCGTGCATCCTGTCGCCCACTCACCATCTCTTGTGCTGCAGACACTCCTATGGCAAGGAACAGCTGACAGCTTTGTTCAACAAGATGCCCGGCCTTGGGGCGCCTGGGTGGCTCAATGGGTTGGACCTCTGCCTTCGGCTCGGGTCATGATCTCAGGATCCTGAGATCAAGCCCCACGTCGGGCTCTGCAGGGAGACTGCTTCCCCCTCTCTCTCTCTGCCTGCTGCTCTGCCTACTTGTGATCTCTCTCTCTGTCAAATAAATAAATGAAATTAAAAAAAAAAAAAAGATGCCTGGCCTCCTTAACTCAACATCGCTAAAAACGTGTGAACCTCGTGCTCTGAAATTTCTTAAGGAAACTTCAGGGTGAAATTCCCTGATTTTCAGAGTCATGATCTGCCATTCACATGACGGGTCTTTCTCTGGGAGGGAGCAACGAGGGCTCGCTGGGAGCTCTGGACAGGCCAGAGAAGTCCAGGCTAACCCAGTTATTTCAGCTGGGAGTCACCCCACCATAGGCAGAAGTTCCAGACCCCGTGCCTCGGGGAACTAGGGCTGCTGAGAGGCTGAAATGGATTTTCCAGCAAGGCCCTGATACGCTGCATGCCTTACGAGGACTTCAGCTGTCCTTAGCCATCCTTTACAAGCTGCCTGTGGGGAGTATTTTTACCATCTCAGGATATCTGTGGATCTGTGGACTGATGAGTGTAAGAGATTAGGTATGAAAAAAAAAAAGGGGAGATTAGGTTTGAATCCATGAAACACAAAACAAAATCCAACCAAGTCAAAAAGAGCAACAATAACAAACCCAAACACCACATACACAGACTCACATACACAAACTCACAAAAGTTATGACATCATGGATGTGTTCATTAACCAGACAGCAGGAACCCTTTCACAATGTCTTTGTATATTCTATCACCATGACATGCACATCAAGTAGCTTATAGATTTGTCAATTATACTCAGTGAAACTGGAAAAAAAAAATGAAGAAAGACAAAGGAACATTTTTAGCTACCTTAATTTTCCAAATTCAGTTGCTTAAAAATAAACTTGAAAAATGTAAAAAAAAATAATAATAACACAAAAAACCCCACTCTCTTGTGTTCAGTATGTCTTTTCTCTGTATAATATTTTTAAATAAAAAGATTATAAGAGAATACTGTGAACAATTATACACCAACAAATTGCATAACCTAGAAGAAATGAACAAATTCCTAAAAACACACACACTACCAAAAATGACCCATGAAGAAATAAAACCTGAGCAGACTTTTAACTAGCAGGGAGAATGAATCAGTAATCAAAACCCTCCCATGAAGGCCCAGGACCAGACGGCTTCACTAGTGAATTCTAACAAATACTCAAAGAGGAGTTAACATTAATCTTCAAACCGTCCCCAAAAATTGACAAGCAAGGAAATACTGACTCATTCTACAAGGCTGGAATTACCCTGATACCAAAGCCATGCTTCAACAGCCCTTTTCTGAAAACTGATGCAAAACTCTTCAACAAAGGGGATCTGGGTGGCTCAGGTCATGATCCCAGGGTCCTGGGATGGAACCCAGCATCGGGTTCCCTGCTCTGCAGGGAGCCTGATTCTCTCTCTCCCACTCCCCCTGCTTGTATTGTTCCTGCTCTCACTCTCTCTTTGTCAAATAAATAAAATCTTAAAAAAATTTTTTTTCAACAAAATACCAGTATACTGAATTCAGCAGTACAAAGGATTATGTACCATAACCAAGTAGGATTTATTCCTGAATTCAAGGATGGCTCAACATATGAAAATTAACCGACATAATACCCTGTATATTAACAAAATAATGGGGGGAAATGATAATTTCAATTGATACCTAAAATACATTTGACAAAATTTAACATTCTCCTATGATATAAACATAAAACAAACCAGGAATAGAAAGAAATACATTGACATGATAAAGGCTATACAGAAAAAGGACTTCATACTACATATGCTACAAATTATATTGTACATACACCACAGCTTACATCAGACCCAATAATGAAAGAGTTAAAGCTTTTCTCCTAAGATCAAGAATAAGACAGGTATGCTCATATGGCTATCAGACACATGAAAAAATGTTCGTCATCACTAACCATCAGGGAGATTCAAATTAAAACCACACTGAGATACCACCTTACACCAGTAAGAATGGCCAAAATTACCAAGTCAGGAAACAACATATGTTGGAGAGGATGTGGAGAAAGGGGAACCCTCTTACACTGTTGGTGGGAATGCAAGTTGGTGTAGCCACTTTGGAGAACAATGTGGAGATTCCTTAAGAAAATAAAAATAGAGGGGCGCCTGGGTGGCTCAGTGGGTTGAGCCTTTGCCTGCGGCTCGGGTCATGATCTCAGGGTCCTGGGATTGAGCCCCACATCGGGCTCTCTGCTCAGTGGGGAGCCTGCTTCCCCCTCTCTCTCTCCCTGCCTCCCTGCTTACTTGTGGTCTCTCTATCTCTCTCAAATAAATAAATAAAATCTTAAAAAAAAAAAAAAAGAAAAGAAAAGAAAAATAGAGGTTCCCTATGACCCTGCAATTGCACTACTGGGTATTTACCCCAAAGATACTGATGTAGTGAAAAGAAGGGCCATCTGTACCCCAATGTTTATAGCAGCAATGGCCATGGTCACCAAACTGTGGAAAGAACCAAGATGCCCTTCAACGGATGAATGGATAAGGAAGATGTGGTCCATATACATTATGGAGTACTGTGCCTCCATCAGAAAGGATGAATACCCAACTTTTGATCCAACATAGACGGGACTGGAAGAGATTATGCTGAGTGAAATAAGTCAAGCAGAGAGAGTCAATTATCATATGTTTTCACTCATTTGTGAATCGTAATATATAACATGGAGGACATAGGGAGATGGAGAGGAGAAAGGAGTTGAGGGAAACTGGAAGGGGAGATGAACCATGAGAGACTATGGACTCCGAAAAACAATCTGAGGGGTTTTGAAGGGGTGGAGGGGGTGGGAGGGTGGGGGAACCAGGTGGTGGGTATTATGGACGGCACGTATGGCATGGAGCACTGGGTGTAGTGCATAAACAATGAATTGTTACGCTGAAAAGAAATTTAAAAAAAGAATAAGACAGGTATGCTGCTTTTGCCACTTCTGTTCAAGTCCTCTTCTATTAGAAATCTCAGATCAGTAAGGCAACAGAGAGAAATAAAAGGTATCCAAATGGGAAAGGAAAATGTGAAATTTTGTTTGCAGATAATATGATTTTAAATGCAGAAAATCATAAAGATTACACACACACACACACTCTCAGAACTAATAAACCAGTAAAGTTGTAGGGTAAAAAAATCAATGAACAAATCACTTACAATGAATAATCTGAAAAGGAAATTAAGAAAACGATTTTAGGGACACCTGGGTGGCTCAGTTGGGTGGACAACTGCCTTCGGCTCGGGCATGATCCCTGAGTCCCGGGATCGAGTCCCGCATCGGGCTCCCAGGTCCATGGGGAGTCTGCTTCTCCTTCTGACCTTCTCCTCGCTCATGCTCTCTCTCACTGTCTCTCTCTCAAATAAATAAATAAAATCTTTAAAAAAAAAAAAAAGAAAAAGAAAACGATTTCAGTTACAATAGCATCAAGAAGAACAAAAAACTGAAAGACAAACTTAACTAAGTTGAGGAAAGACTTGCACACTGAAAACTACAAACCTTGCTGAAAGAAATTAAAGATACCTACATACACAAACGGAAAAACATTTCATGCGTATGGAATGGAAGACTTGCTATTGTTAAGATGCCAATATTACCCAAAGTGATCTACAAATTTAATTCAGTACCAATCAAAATCATTTTTTACAAAATCATTTTTTACAGAAAGCAAAAACTCCATCCTAAAATCCATGCGGAATTTCAAAAATCCTGAACAGCTAAAACAATCATAAAAAAGAACAAAGTTAGGGGTCTCACTGAAATCACTCCTGATTTCAAAATTTATTACAAAGCTTTAGTAATGAAAACAGTGTTGTCATGGCATAAAGGCAGAAATAGACCAATGGAACAGAATAAAAATAAATCTTTACCTATATATATAATCAACTATTTTTTACAAGGTTGTCAAGACCATTCAATGGGGGAAAGCATTGTCTTTTCAACAAATGGTGCTAGGAAAACTGGATATCCACAGGGAAAAGAATAAAGTCGTAAGCTTTTATAACATATGCAAAAATTAAAAATGCATCAAAGATCTAAACACAAGAACAAACTATAAAACTCTTAGAAGAAAACATAGGGGGAAAGCTTTATGATGTTGGATTTGGCAATGATTTCCTGAATATGATGCCAAAAGCACAGGCAAGAAAAGTAAAAATAGGTAAATCGAACCCTATCAAAATTAAAAAGTTCTGTTCAAGTGACACAATCAGCAGAGTAAAAAGGCAATGCAGAGAATGGCAGAAACATTTATAAATCATGTATCTGATACATGACTGATAACTTCCAAAATACATAAAGAACTCCTACAGCTCAACAACAGCAGCAAACAAACAACCCAGTTAAAAAAACAGGGAAAAGATTTGAGCAGACATTTCTTTAACGAAGATACATAAATGGCCAAGTATATGAAAAGATGCCCAATATTATTAATGTTAGGGAAACGCAAATCAAAAGCACAGTGAAATGCTGTCTTACACCCATTAGATGGCTACTCTCCAAAACACAAAATAGCAGGTTTTGGTAAGGATGTGGAGAAATTGGCGCTCTTGGTCACAGCTGGTGGGATGTAAAATGGCACAGGCACTAAGAAAATCAATATGGTGGTTCCTCAGAAAGTTAAAAATAGAAGTACTGAAAAAAAAAAAAGAAAAAAATAGAAATACTGTATGACCAAGCAATTCCCCCTCTGGGTATATATCTGAAAGAGGTGAAAGCGCAGTGTTGAAGAGGTATTTAACACTCAAGCTCATAACAACATTATTCACAATAGCCAAAAGGCAAAGCAACTCAAGTGCCTACCAACAGATGAATGGATAAACAAAATGTGACACACACTTATGGATCATAGAATGTTACTATCAATGGAAGATGATTCCACCCTTAAAAGGAAGGAAATTCTGACACATGATGTAACATGAGGAATCTTGAGAAATCATGCTAAGTGAAATAATCCAATAATAAAAAGACAAATGCTGTACTGGGCTACTTTTATGAGTCATCTAAATGAGTCACATTCCTAGAAAGACAACATAGAATGGTGGTTCCAGGGGCTGGGGAAAGGGGGTAATGGGTTCATTAATGTTCATTAATGGATACAGAGGGTCAATTTTGCAAGATGAAAAAGTTCTGGGGGCGCCTGGGTGGCTCAGTGGTTTAAGCCGCTGCCTTCGGCTCGGGTCATGATCTCAGGGTCCTGGGATCGAGTCCCGCATCGGGCTCTCTGCTCAGCAGGGAGCCTGCTTCCTCCTCTCTCTCTCTGCTTGCCTCTCTGTCTGCCTGTGATCTCTCTCTGTCAAATAAATAAATAAAATCTTTAAAAAAAAAAAAGTTCTGGAGGTTGACTGCACAACAATATGAATATACCCAGTGATACAGAATGAGACTTTGAAGAATGGGTATGATGGTAAATTTGGTGTATTTTACCAAATAAAAATAGAAATTTATTTTTTATTATTTATTTTTTTTAAAGATGTTATTTATTTATTTGACAGAGATCACAAGTAGGCAGAGATAAAGGAGGAAGCAGGCTCCCTGCTGAGCAGAGAGCCCAATGCAGGGCTCAATCCCAGGACCCCAGGATCATGACCCAAGCTGAAGGCAGAGGCTTTAACCCACTGAGCCACCTACACACCCCTAAAAATAGAAATTTAAAAAGAGCCATCTTGTGGCTCTTGGAATATGCAAAACATTCTTTTAAATAAGTAGAAAAAGATAAAAATTTAAGCACACAGGGCACCCTTGTGGTTCAGATGGTTAAGCATCTGCCTTTGACTTAGGTTATGTTCCCGGGGTCCTGGGATCAAGTCCTGCCTCAGGCTCCCTGCTCGTTGGGGAGCCTGCTTCTCCTTCTGCCTCTGCTTCTCTCTTTCTCTCTCTGTCTCTCATGAGTAAATGAAATCATTTTAAAAAATGTTAATCGGGCGCCTGGGTGGCTCAGTTGGTTGGGCAACTGCCTTTGGCTCAGGTCACGGTTCCCAGGTCCCGGGATGGAGTCCCGCATCGGGCTCCCGGCCCCATGGGGAGTCTGCTTTTCCCTCTGACCTTCTTGCCTCTCATGGTCTCTCAGTGAGAGACAGTGAGTCTCCCTCTCAATTAAATAAATAAATAAATAAATAAATGTTAATCATACAAAGTTGACTATTTACAAACAGTGAAATAGATATTCAAACTTCACACATAAAAATATATGGGTTGTAAAATGGTGCTTATTGGGGCCAAGGATGGGGAAATGGGGAGATGCAGGTCAAAGGAGATATGGAAGATATCTTCTAGTTATATGGAAATTTCCAGGGATCTAATGTACTGCATGGTGACTATAATTGACAACATTGGATTATATACTTAGAAGTTGCTATAAGAGAAGTTCCTATGTTTAATATTCTCATTATAACAACAAAACAATGGTGATTTATGTGAGATGAAAGATGTGTTAACTAATCTTATTGTGGTAAACATTTTGTAATACATATATTTCCAAATCATCACAATGCACCATAATCCCACACAGTGTTATATGTCAATTTTATCTCAATAAGCTGGGGGAAAACAGCCAAACCTACTGCCTACTTGTGATCTCTCTCTCTCTGTCAAATAAATAAATAAATAAAAATCTTTAATAAATAAAAAATAAAAATTAAGCAATGCCCTGTTTCAAAGGTTTGGCAAAGACATGTCCGCAATTACTTCTTCAAATACAAATACTAAAATAGTCTCATCATAACCAATAGCTCCCTGCAGATAGGCAAATGCCAGAGAACTGTCACCGAGAAAGCTGGAAAAGGAAGATATGCTTGCCTGGGGCAGGCCTGGGAACGGGGCCCAGCTCTGCTTGCTGAGCCTCAGTTTCCCCATCATAATTCCCCCCCCATGCTGGGGAGGCCCAAGATAGGAGATGATTTTGGTCCCATGCAAGTCCCTGTCCCAGCTGTGGTCCCAGCTATGGCCCTGCATCCTCTGGGGCCCTGGACAGGTCACCTGCCCCCCACCCCGGGTGGCAATAAGCTGCTCATCCCAGACAGGAGGTGACAGGTGAGGCTGGTAGTCTGTGCCAACTGATGGGGGGGCAGGAGGGTCGGGAGTCCCAGAGCCCACACCAGCCCTCATGGTGTCTTCAGGAAAGCCCCTTTCCCAGGCTCAAGTTCTCAGAAGGCTCAGTGTGTGGCCAGGGTACTTAGAACATACTACAGAGGCGTCCAGATGGCTCAGTCGTTAGGTGTCTGCCTTCGGCTCAGGTCATGATCCCAGGGTCCTGGGATCCAGCCCCACACTGGGCTCCCTGCTCAGCGGAAAGCCTGCTTCTCCATCTCCCACTTCTCCTGCTTATGTTCCCTCTCTCGCTGTGTCTCTGTCAAATAAATAAATAAAATCTTAAAAGAAAAAAAAAAAGAACATACTATAACAGGGCCTAAACCTGGGCCCTTCAAGTACTTGCTGGCCTCCCTCCTGACCTCAGCATCCCTGCCTCGCTCTGCACACTGCCCTTATTTCCCCCCGCATCCCTGCCTCTCCCTCCATGCCTGCTCCTCCACTCTGTACTCCCATAACTCTCTGGTACCTTCACTTCCCCTGTTCCCTGCCCTCTTCCTACAGCCTTGCCTCTCCCTTCCCCTGAACCCCTGCCTTCCCGAAAACCCCCCTTTCTGCTATATGTCTGCATCCTTGCACCCCCACTTCCTCTTGCATCCCTACCTGCCTTGTCTCCTATACTCCTACATCCATGCCCTTCCTCCTTCCAGCACCCCTCCCCTTCCCACCCTTGTTTCCCTCTCAGCCCTGTCCTGTCTTCTGCACCCTATGGTGGGTGAACTGAGCAGCCCATGATATGCTCCAAGGGGCACAGCTGGCGCTCTCAGAGCCCTAGTGCCCTTCCCCCATCATGGTCCCCTGGACAAGAGTGGAGGCGCTGAGGTGTCTTGAGCCTGGAGCCTCCAGCTGTGTGCAGAGGAGACTCCCCACTGAAGCTCTGGCTTCAGAGCCATCAGAGCGCCCTCCCAGAGGGTCCGAGTGACTCACCTCAGAGGTAATCATCTGTGGGAGTGCTGGCACTGCCAGGGCTCCAAATCCCCTGGGCATCAGCCTGGGAGTGGGGAAGTGGGCATTTGACGACCTGGTAGGAGCAGAGGCCAAGGGGCTGGGGGAGGCCCTTGCACCCATTGTGTGCAATGCCCACAGAGCCAGGGACCAGCCTAGGCTCCTGATCACCAGCATCCCTCAGCACATCAAGAGTGGTGTCAGCTCACACACGCCTGCAGGGACACCCTGAGCTCCCATTGCACAGTTGAGTGCATAGGAGGTGAGATGGGGTCCTCACAGGAGGTGTTCCTCCCTGGATTGTCTGCCTTTCCTGGGGGCCCGTCTCCTATGCAGGTCCCTGGCTGGGCTGTCTGAAGACAGTGGTCCTAGCTATCTCTTGGGAGAAGGGCTTTCATGGGGCATGCCGTTGGGCCACTCTCTCAGGCCGCATTGGCATCTGATGGCTCCCACCAAGGCTCTGTCCCCAGCATGAGTGTGTCTGTGTGTACACGTCCACACACACACACACACACACACAGACACCCCAGCAGTGCTTGAACCTCAAGGTCAAGCCCAAGTTGTTTAAATGTAGAAAAACAGCTCTGGGCAAAAGTTATCTACTGCAGTGGCCCTGATGGTAGAGAACTCCAAACAGCCTGAGTCTGTGATGGGATGTGCTTCTGAGCTCTTAGCTGAGGGGTGCATGGGCCTCAGGGACAAGGGGGTCTGACATGGGTGTGTCTGCCCCCCACCACCACCGAAAGGCAGGACCAGCACAGCCAATCACAAGTATTACCTGGAAACAGGGAGCCCATGCATCTGCTTTGGCCTAGCGTCCCAACACCAATTTGGGAGATGCTGGTGAGGTGGGGGTTGGGGTAGGGATCACAACCTCCAGCCCTCTTTTTTTTTTTTTTTAAAGATTTTATTTATTTACTTGACAGAGAGAGATATTGCAAGAGAGGGAATACAAGCAGATGGAGTGGGAGGGTAAGAAGCAGGCGGGGCTCAGTCCCAGGACTCTGGGATCATGATCTGAGCAGAAGGCAGATGTTAACAACTGAGCCGCCCAGGCATCCCAACCTCCAGCCCTCTTACACATGCACATGTGGAAATCACCTCCCCAGAAAGGAGGGCAGAAAGTGCTGGGCTGTACGGGTACGATAGGTATGATTTTATTTTCCTTCTTTTCTGTATCTTCTACATTTTCTACAAACAAGCACGCATATATAACTTCTTTTATTTTATTATTTTTTAAAGATTTTATTTATTTATTTGACAGAGAGAAATCACAAGTAGACGGAGAGGCAGACAGAGAGAGAGAGAGAGGGAAGCAGGCTCCCTGCTGAGCAGAGAGCCCGATGCGGGACTCGATCCCAGGACCCTGAGATCATGACCTGAGCCGAAGGCAGTGGCTTAACCCACTGAGCCACCCAGGCGCCCCCCTATATAACTTCTTTTAAAAGGCAAAATGAACAACAAGTGTTGGAGAGGATGTGGAAAAAGGGGAAGCCTCTTACACTGCTGGTGGGAATGCAAGTTGCTGCAGCCACTTTGGAAACAGTGTGGAGATTCCTTAAGAAATTAAAAATAGAGCTTCCCTATGACCCTGCAATTGCACTACTGGGTATTTACCTCAAAGATACAGATATAGTGAACAGAAGGGCCATATGCACCCCAATGTTCATAGTAGCAATGGGCACAATCGCCAAACTGTGGAAAGAACCAAGATGCCCTTCAACGGACGAATGGATAAAGAAGATATGGTCCAGGGGTGCCTGGGTGGCTCAGTGGGTTAAGCCTCTGCCTTTGGCTCAGGTCATGATCTCAGGGTCCTGGGATCAAGCCCTGCATCAGGCTCTCTGCTCAGCAGGGAGCCTGCTTCCTCCTCTCTCTCTGCCTGCCTCTCTGCCTACATGTAATCTGTCTGTCAAATAAATAAACAAAATCTTAAAAAAAAAAGATATGGTCCATATATACAATAGAGTATTAGGCCTCCATCAGAAAGGATGAATATCCAACTTCTGTATCAACATAGATGGGTCTGGAGGAGATTAGGTTGAGTGAAATAAGTCAAGCAGAGAAAGTCAATTACCATATGGTTTCACTTACCTATGGAGCATAAGGAATAACATGGAGGACATTAGGAGAAGGAAAGGAAAAGTGAATTGGGGGAAATTGGAGGGGGAGAGGAACCATGAGAGACTGTGGACTCTGAGAAACAAACTGAGGGTTTTGGAGGGGAGAGGGATGAGGGGATGGGTGAGTGGATACTAAGGAGGACATGCATTGCATGGAGCACTGGGTGTGGCGCATAAATAATGAATCTTGGAACACTGAAAAAATAAAATAAGATTAAAAATTAAAAAAAAAAAGGAAAATGAAGGGGTGCCTGTGTGGCTCAGTCTGTTAGGCATCTGCCATTGGCTCAGGTTGTTATCTTGGGGTCCTGGCTCCAAGCCCTGCATAGGGCTTCCTGCTCAGTGGGGAGCCTCCTTCTCCCTCTCCCTGCTTGTGCTTTCTCTCTCTCCATCAAATAAATAAAATCTTAAAAATAAAAAAATAGCAGGGGTGCCTAGGTGGCTCAGTGGGTTAAAGTCTCTGCCTTCGGCTCAGGTCCTGATCCCAGGGTCCTGGGATCAAGCCCCGTGTTGGGTTCTCTGCTCGGCAGGGATCCTGCTTCCTCCTCTCTCTCTGCCTACTTGTGATCTGTCAAATAAATAAATAAAATCTTAAAAAAAAAAAAAAAAGGAAAATAGAAGTGGGTGGGGGGTGCCTGGATGGCTCAGTTGGTTAAGCATCTGACCCTGGATTTCAGCTCAGGTCATCATCTCAGGGTCATGAGATGAAGCCCACCACCCAAAAGTGTGCTTGAGATTCTCTACTTCCCTCTCCCTCTGCTCCAACCACCCTCCCCACAGGACTGTGAGTGCTTGCTCTCTCTCTCCCCACTTCCCTCAAATAAATAAATAAATAAATAAATAAAATCTTTAAAAAGCTTAACAGGGGACTTTGATGCCATGGTCATTTGGCATCTATGGGTCAGTCTCGTGCCCTCTCCCTTGCTCGCAGCCCCTAAGGCACATCCAGAGGAGCCTGGGCCAGCACGATCTAGAAGACACTTCCCTTGGCCTTGATCTTTAGCCTGGGGTGAAGGGAGATGCTGCTTTGTGAAGGGTGGACCTTGCTGGGGCTGAGACCCCTTCACCTACATCATCCCAGACTCCTTAGCAGCCCAGGCCTCAATTTCCCCATCTGCGCACTTGGTACTCCCCCACCCCTGGGCACCATGGCCCAGATCCCACAGGCAGGTCTGGCCCACGGGGTGCCAGCATCTCCCTCCAGGGCAGAAAGTGAAGGCCCTGAGAGCTTGGGGATGGCAGCATCTCGAAACCTCATTATCTTGCAAAATGCAGAGAGCAGCAAGTACATTCAGACGAATGAATGGCCTAATTAGGATTTCACCAGAGAGTGAAAATATTTTAAAAAGAAAAAGTTTAACTAAAGGCATATTTGAAATACCAAACTCATCAGCTCCAAAGTCAACCTGGCAAGATGCACAGGGTGGGGGTGGGGGTGGGGGTAATACTTCCATCTCCCCACCTGATAGTGATAGTGGGCAGTCTTCCTGCCTGCCAGATAAGCTGGGGGTTGGAGGCCGGGGAAAAGCAGGGCTGGGTAAATGCTACCTAGGCTTGCAGAGACACCCTGGGCCAGGAGAGCCTGCGTGGGCCAGCCCAGTACCATCTCGCCTGGGGGCCTGAGCGATGCAGGCCTCTCTCAGTCAGCCCTGCTGCTGCACCAGCCATACCAGCAGCTGTGAATCACCGGGAACAAGGATGGCATAGCCAGAAGTTAGTGCAGCGCTTGGGCCATCACTGCAGCGGAGCACCACCAGTGCCAAGCCCTTCACAAGGTCCACGACGTGAGCAGAGCCAGGGTCTGAGCCCAAGTCCTCTGTAGAGAATGTTCTTCCTCCTGCTTTGCCTGAGAAGTATGGGCTGTGGGGGTGGGAAAGGCTTGAGGCTCCTCTGGGCACCTGCCAATCTGGAAATGACCCAGGAGTCTGATTCCAGAAGTCCCCAGATGCCTGGCTGAGAGTTGCACAGGAACGAGAACAGCACCCTGCACCAGGCTCTCCGGCCACACCAGCAGGGGCCCTGTTTCTGAGGGACTCTACCATGCAGGGACCTCTTTTAAAAAAACAAGGGTGCTCAGACGGGGTGTGGACAGGGTCTCTTGTGAGAGCCCTGAGACATGGGGAGACCAGTGGAGGACATGCCACAGACCCATACAGGGAGGGCTGACTGGCTCCGAAGAGTGAAGCCTAAAGTGAAGCCCACAGAAGTCTCAAAGAGAGGGACCCAGCAGAGTGGTTCCAGCAAGCACATGTGGGGTAAACGTGTAGAATAACCATGACTTTTGAGAACAAAGACTGCTCAAGGGGAGGCTCCAACCTGATCTCTTTAATCAGGCAGTGGGCACTGGCTAAGGGCTGGATGCTTGCCACGGGCACCGCAAACCTGAGGACACCTTACACAATGCTTCCAACTTCTGGTGATGGAAAATGTTAGTCAAGAAATGGTTCAAGGGGCACCCGGGTGGCTCAATTGGTTGTGTCTGCTTTTGGCTCAGGTCATTATCCCTGGGTCCTGGAATTGAGCACCATGTCAGGCTCCCTGCTCAGTGGAAAGCCTGTTTCTCCCTCTCCTTCTCCCCCTCTGCCTCTCTGTCCTGCTTGTGTACACACACACACACTCTCTCTCTCTCAAATGAATGGATAAATAAGATCTTTTTAAAAAAAGATTTTATTAATTTATTTGACAGACAGAGATCAGAAGCAGGCAGAGAGGCAGGCAGAGAGAGAGGTAGGGGAAAGCAGGCTCCCCGCTGAGTAGAGAGCCTGATGCAGGACTCGATTCCAGGGCCCTGAGATCATGACCTGAGCTGAAGGCAGAACCTTAACCCACTGAGCCACCCAGGCGCCCCATGGATAAATAAAATCTTTTAAAAAAAAGAAAGAGGGGCGCCTGGGTGGCTCAGTGGGTTGGGCCTCTGCCTTCAGCTCGGGTTGTGGTCCCAGGGTCCTGGGATCAGGTCCCGCGTCGGGCTCTGCTCAGCGGGGGGGCCTGCTTCCTCCTCTCTCTCTGCCTGCCTCTCTGCCTACTTGTGATCTCTGTCAAATAAATAAATAAAATCTTGAAAGAAAAAAAGAAAGAAATAGTTCAGATACAGGTGAAAAACTAAGTTAAATCCACAACTTACACTTATGTCAAAATAAATTCTAGACAGATGAAAGCTTGAATGCAAAACACTAAACTAGAAATACCTCAGGAAAAGATAGGGGTGCCTTTACCAGACTAGGAGCTCAAGGAGGACAACAGAATGACTGAAAAAGGAAAACATTCATTGAACTTCACCACAAAATATGAAAAATTTCTGAACATGAAAAGCCATCATAAACAAAAATTGAAAGATTAAGAAAGAACTTGCTGCAGGCACACAGATGAGGGAAGAATTCATGCTTTAAAATAAAGATTCCGATCGATGACTGAGAAACACATCGAAACCCAAAAAAACCCCAGCATGGGTCTAGCAGTCACAGAAGTGCGGCCATGCTCAGCATGGCTACGTGGAGGCTGACTACAAGGCTGCCACAGGGCAAGACCAGGCTGGGCAGGAGGGAGTGTGGTCCCCAGGAGGTGGTATCAGTGCTGGAATGGGTGCAGTGAAGGGCCCCTGCAACCCCCGGGTATCAGCATCACTCCTGCATTGCCTTCCAGCTCCCCTTTGTCAGGGGGCTCCACAATTCTCATCACTGGCTTACAGTTCTACGGTTGGTCACTTTCTCTGTTTGTTGCTGCCTTCTTGGGCAGGCCAGGGACTCCCCTACAGCAGGCCTGTGTCTGATGGGGTCACAACACTCAGCGTCTGATGTGGAGCTCTGCAACTGGGTACAGAATGGCTGAAAGCAAGTATGGGAGATACACGGCCCCTTTCCCAACAGAGTCGCCAGGTCTCCCTTTCCCCCTCTCCCTCTTAATGTGGACAGGGCTATACCCCAGGGACCAGAGAGCAGGGAGCGCCCAGCTAGGACCCAGGTTCTGATTCCCAGTTTGTGAAATGGTCCCAGCCCATAGAAGAGATGGCACTAATGCCACAATGAGTATTCCAGTGCCCAGGGCAGACATGAGCAGTCAATCGCTATGGCAGACAAGAATAATCAATGACCACACTTGAGAAGAACAGAACAGGACAGACACAAAAGAGAGGAAAAGGCTGAGAAAGACACAGAGAAGACCAGAGGAAAGCTGGGAGAAGGCCAGGAGCAGGAGACAGAAAGGGATAAACAGGGACAGGAAACAAGCAAGCAACGCTGGGAGACCAGGCAAGAGTGGCAGGCAGGATAAGGGAGACCCTGTGACCAGAGCTATCATTCGGTGTTCAGCTGGTTGGCCAACCTGACGTGTGGTGGCCTACCAGAAGTTAAGGAGGGTAGGGACCAGCACCCTGCCAAACTTGCCCCCAGATACCACGTCACACACACCACAAGCAAGGTCATGGTCTGAGCCCTGGATGCAGCTTGAGCCTCTTTACCCCAATCCAGAGGCCCCACTATGGCCCAACAGTCTGCCACGGAGCTGCCAGGCCTGACCTTGATCGGCCTAGGTGGGATACCGCCAGGTGGCAGCAGAGGCACAGCTACCACCAGCCAGCTGGCAGCTTCCCACGCCCACAGTCATGTGGGATAGGGAGAAGGAGCCAGGCCCTGTCCCCCCTGTCCTTGGCACAGAGCGCTGAGGAGTCTGGAGGCCTTGGGGCTCCTAGGTCTGTGGCCACTATCTTCTCACCACACAGCGTGGCACTGGCTGGGCCGGGTCATCCACCCTGGATACTCAGGGCCACTGAGCATCCACAGGGCTGGGTTGGCCAAGCCTCTCATGGAGACAGCACCCGGTGGGGCAGGAGCAGATGGCTGGGTTGGGGACTGGACACGCATACGAGAGGGACAAGAATGAGCAGAGGCACTCTTATTAGCTATCACCACTCTGTAAACACAACTGCAGCAAACTCTGCCAGGCCAGGGTGCTGGCAGTACATACTTTCCCATCATTCAGAGGGATCTGGAGGACACAGGGAGCATACTGCTTCCCGACCCTGCCATACTTTCCAGGCCTTAGCCTCGTTGGAGGAGTGACTACCAGGGAAACCTACAAACACTGGTAATGCCCAGGACCACGGGCCAGCATGTGCCAGTCTGTCCCCAGCTGGGAGCTCTAGTCTCCCTTGGGCAACAAAGACCACCTGAGCTAAGAGCCAAGCTGGGTAGGCTATGCCGAGCTGAGCGTAGCAGGCCTCCAAGTCAAGACAGGTGAAGAACAGATCCAGCCAATGTCCTGGTATTAGCCCCCGGAGTGAGGATGACCAGAAGCATCCACCACCCCAGGGCCAGCCCTCTTTCAGTCACAACTGCCAGGCCCAGGAGGACACTCTTCTGTCCCATGCAAAGAGGGGGACGGCCCCAGGCCTAGCCCAGGACACTTACCTGTCTTGAGGGGAGATCAGCATGTCCAAACGCCCATCCTGCCAGCCCCAGCTCCTGCAGGGAAACCACAGGGTACCCTGTGAGATCAACTTGTTGGGATAAGTCCCTTTTGGATGAGGCCAGACCCCTGGTGGGGCAGTGTCATCCCGGACCCTGAGGTCATCTCACAGAGCTCCTGACATGGACCCATACCTTCATGCATGTTCTCTTATCCCCACTCGACTGGAATCATGGTGTCTGCGGTCTATGTCAGACTATCACCATCCCTTAAAAATGTTTCCACCTCTGTTGACCTTCAAAACTGTGACTGTTCAGCTGAAGATGGATAATAATGTCTTCCCCATTCCAGAAGGCCGAGTGTGCTTCATTGTGATAAACAGTACAGCAAGGAGAACTTCTGCACAAGGGTCCCACTGCCCCCCACCTCAACACCTGCCTAGCTCTGCTCTCCTCTCCAGGATCCCACTCCTGCCTTGTGTAACAAGCCATCTGCCTGTCCTGATGCTTCTTGGGGCTGCCCTAGAACCCACATTCCTATTGGTCAAGCAGCCCAGCTCCCAGACCCTGGGACCAAGTGGCCAGAGTTATGGCTATGTGTCCCTCACATGTAGGAGCTGCAGCCCCCATGGGCTTCCTATCTCAGCCCATGACCCAGAGGACACATTCTGTACCTAAGGCTAGAGACCAGGCCAGAGAGCATTCACGTCAATAAAAATGAAAAACAGGGTGGTAGGCACTTGGCTGGCTAGTTGGTAGAGCATGCAACACTTTTTAAGATTTATTAATGTATTTGACACAGAGAGAGAGAGAGAGAAAACAAACAGGGGTAGTGGGGAGAGAGAAGCAGGCTCCCCTGCTGAGCAGAGAGTCTGATGTGGGGCTCCATCCCAGGACCCTGGGATCATGATCTGAGATCAAGGCAGATGCTTAATTGACTGTAACTCTTCAAGCCCTGTGTTGGGTGTAGAGATTACTTAAAAATAAAATCTTTACAACTGCAAACCAAAGCCAGGGTGGCACAAAGAGGAGGAGAGGTCTGGGTCAAACAAATGGAAAGCCATTCTGGGGATGGTCAGAGGTGATAGAAGCTCTCTCCCCTGGGCTCTATAGTGTTTTCCAGACTGTTTCTCTATCAAAATCTTCCTTTGTGGATGTGGCCGGGGTGGGGGCCCCGAGGGTAGGTGTCCCTGCCTCCCAGCAGCCCCTCCATCACCAGGAGGGGCTCTGAGTCATGGTGGGATCGTGGGAAGATCAGGATGCATGGGGCTGAGGCAGGAAACACTAGTGGCCTGAGCCAGGCAGTTATGCGTGCGTGCACACGTCTGTACTCAAGCATGCTCACTCTCGTGTGTGCCTGGGATGGCAGTCTGGGAGGGAGCCTGCCCACCCACGACAGCCGCTCCGCCCGCGGCAGAGGACCTGCTGTTCCCACCCTGAAGTCTGAGGCTCAGGAAGCAGCTCAACTTGCAGTGTGACGTTTCTGGGACACTTCTGTTTTTGGCTTAAGTGTTCACATAGGTTTTGTCCCACAGAGAACCACATGCCTTTCTTATCAGTCCGGATAACTGTCAACCTCCCCCTCAGTGCTGGCCCTGTGCAGAGCCTCACAAGGCGCTGGCTATGTGCCCTCATGTCACTCTTGCTAGGGGCCTTGGATTGGCCCAAACCCCATTTTACAGATGGGCAAACTGGGTCTGGGATTTGAAATTAGGTCTTCCTGTTCGCAGTGCCCCCACCTCAGCTGGACATTCGGCCACAAGAAGAACATGCTCCCTCCTTGTGGGGCTCCAGCCAGGTGAAGAGCTCCATAAACAGAAGAGAGCCAGTAGTAGACACCAGTGGGGGGAGGGTATTTGCAGGGCTGCTGGGAGTGGGGCACCAAAGGCTTCTTGCAGGAGGAGAGTAGGGGAAATGGGAGGCTCTGGGGGATGCAGGGTGGTGGTGGTTTGGGGAGGCATGGGTCCCAGGGTGACACTGTGTAGGAGGTAGGGGCAGGGCAGAGCCTGACAGGAGCCCTGAGGGAGCAGACAGAGTGAGAGAACGAGTGACAGGATTCGTGATCAGAGTGCAAGGTTACCTGTCTCGGCTATCCCTTCTTAGCAAACCCTCAGGGCTGATCTGTAGGCTTTGGGGTCACTTACTTGGCCGAGGACTACCCACCCCAAACTAGGAGCCTTGGGGCTAAGGGAGCCACCAAACCTCCCTCTTACGGGGATCCCTCCCCAAATGAGGAGGATCCTGAGAAGTGAAATAACTCCACCCGGCCATTTAACCCTAAGCCTATCCACACCATGGGCCTCCCCACAATGGAGTGACCTGAAAATCTGTCCAGTCTGCCCCCACTCTTGGAAGGCCTGTGGCATCTCTGACTGGGGCAGGAGCCCAGCCCACCAGGGTTGCCAAGCAGCCAGGCCTGAAAAGCCATGGACGGGTCGTGTGTCCCTGGCACTAGGCAGCTCCACGATCACAAACCAAGTCTAGATGAGGGATGGGGCCCCGGCTGGGCAGGAAACTCAGGGCTATGGCAGGGAATGAGGACGCCAGGTGGGAGTGGCAGGGGTGGTGGTGAGGGGGTCAGGCAGGTCTTTCTAGAAGCCTGTTCTGCATGCAAGCCTCACGTCCTCCTCCACCATGACAAATTCTAACACGCTCCTCCAGGTCGCTGGCCACTTTGGGTGCAATGTGAAAAGACACCAACTTCTGTGGCACCTTCTTCAGAGATTAAGTGGAAAAGGCCCAGCCTTGCCCTGACAGGCTGATTCAGGGTCTGCACCCGCACCCTTGGATGGGGGCAGGGTCAACCAACGGAAGCCAAGGGGTCACCTGGAGCACAGGCCTGAAGGAGGCCTCCCTCAGGGCCTGGTTTTCATGGTCTTTGCCTGAGCCTGTGCTCAATCACCCGCCCATTCAGGCCCGGGGTCTCCCCTTTGCCTGAACTAAAGGCGGTGAGGGGTTCTGGGGGCTACAGAGGGGCCTCACCCCAGGGATCCTTGCTCCTCTCCAGCTCTGTACCCTGGACAGGCAGCCTGGAGAAAGCAGAGCTCTGGGCTCCCCACCAGGTTCCTCAGGAAGGGTCCCAACCCTGAGGGCGGCTGGGTGGGGCTAGTCTTGCCTGCCATGGCAGGCCTGGGTGCCCTCTGGCGGCAGTATCCACTAGTTGCTGCCTTCCTAGAGGCCACTGGCTCCTCAAGATCCACTGGGGCAATGGGAAAAGTCTGTGCGGGACACAAGGTTAGGAAAGGGATGAGGGACAGATGTGGATGAAATGGGTGTCCACCGCTCTGGACTCATCCTCCTGACCCGTGAAATAAACCGAACTGTGCAGTTGTCCCAGTCAGGAAAGCCCAATAAGGGATTGCCGACCCTGTGGTTACTTCCTAATTCTGGGTCTCCTGCTGAGCAGCCCAGGACTTCATCACTATCCTGACGGAAGCTGGTGGCAAGAAAACAGATGCCTTCCCCCCAACTTGAGCCGCCACTGGGAAGTCCCCAGAACTCCCGATGGCCCCCTGGGCAGTCCACAGGGCTTGCCCCACCCTCCGTCCCTCTGCCGAGGCCAAACCAGGGCACAGGGCAGCTGCTAGGGACTGGCTAGGGTTTTGGCATGCCTGGTGTCCTTGCTCCCCAGCTGTGTGTCTCTCCTGGATCCCCTCGAAGGTGCAGGACTCCACTGTTCATGCCCCACAGGCCTGTCTCTTGGGGTGAAGTGGGTGTGGCAAATCTACCCTGAATCTTTATGTAGCATAAACAGGGACGCCTTCATAGAATCTCAGAGAGGCAGAGACCTTGGTACTGGGAAGAGACCTGACAGGCCACCTCTGGAGGCGGCACCATGCAATCCCAATATGGCATGGGAAGCTAACTGAGCAGGACTGAGAGCTGGCCCAGTTTACTTCAGAGGGTCGTGGTCTGCGGGTACTCGTGTCTATGCTGTGAAGAAGAGCAGGGCAGAGGCTGGCTTGGCTGTGAACCAAGGACCAGAATCCTGAGCATAGTGAACACTCTGGACCCAGCCCCGTGTTGGGTGCCACTGGACCACAGACTTGAGGGAGCAGGGGACAGACACAGGACTGGGAGTGGGGAAGGGCAAGGCTGTGGGAAAGGATGTGTTCTGGATTCCCAGCTCCACATGCTATGGCCAGACCCAGGGCCTACTGGCCATGGGTGCAGTATGCCGTATAGAGGTCTTTGATTGTATCCTGTGTCCAGCACCACCTCAGGTCCAGAGATACACTGAACACAAGACAGGCATGACCTGCTCTGGACCAACAGACCTCTGGTGGTGGCCTGCTTCTCAAGTGGAGGCAGAGGGAGGGGATGGAGGTTCTCAGTCCACCTCTGGTGCATGTCCTCACGGGGAGATGTTGCCCTTACATTACTAAACAGCTCATCTCCCAACCCCCTGCGTTTATAAATCCTGACTCGGTGTGTGTCCTGCACAGTGATGTAGATGACAACTAGAATGACTGCAAAAGAGGCGTAACCACCAGAGGTTACACAGAGCCTACCCCAAAAGGATGAAATCCTGTCGAAGTGATTCTTTTCTCTTGTTTCTAAACATGCCTGGGTCTAGAGGGAAAACAGCCAGAGTCCCTGAGCTCTTTTTTCAGCGATACGTTAAGGCACAGGTTAGAAACAGTGACATATTTTAAGCACCCAACATTTAATTAAAGATTAAAATGGGAAGGCTCTGGATCTCGGGCCGCCTGCCCTGGGGCCACACCCCAGCAAACTCCGGCTGAGTACCACCCCGAGTGGGGAGGACCCACCTCTGCCAGGGGCCCGGTGTCCCACCGAGGGGACCCAAGGGTGGCGGAACAGGGGGATCCCCGGTCAGGGAGGCCCCGTTCAGGGCAACAAGCAGGGACTCCGGGCATCCCCTCCCTCGTCCTCTAGGCGGCGAGAGCAGCAGGAGCTGGGACATCCCCTTGGCCCCACCGTGCCCCAGCGGGTTCCAGTGCCGCGCCGCCCCAGGAAAGTTCCCGGGCCCCGCCGCCCCTCGGGCCCCTGGAAAGTTTCCGTGGCTGCTGGACCCCAGATTGCAAGGCGCCCGGCGTCGCGTTGGGCGGTCAAGGCTGCGGGTTCCCGCCGCGTCTCGGCGGGGGCGCGCGGTGCGGGGTGCCCTGGCCCTGTCGGCCACGGCCCCGAGGCCGCGCACAAAGGGACCCGCCCCCGTGGCCCAGGGTCTCGCGCACCGCGGCGCGGGCGAGGGAGCAGGTGGGGCGGAGCCCGGCTCCTCCCCGGGCCGCGATACCCGGCCGGACTTCGATTCCCCGTCTCAGCCGCCCACCTAGACCCCGTCCCCTGCTGGACCGCAACCTGGATCCCGTCCCGGATCTCCGGCCTCGTCCCAGTCCCGGCACCGACCTCTGGACCCCGCCCCCCGGCCCGAGCCTACCTGGAGCGCGGCGTGGGCGGCCCCGAAGCGTGGCCCCCGCCCCCAGACGGACGGCCCCGGGTCTCTCGGCGCACCGAGCGCAGCGTCCTTAGGGTGCCGCGCGGTTAGCGGTCCGCAAGGTGCTCAACTCGGGCCGGTGCGGGGGCGGACCCCTCCCGGGCCCAGCGTGCAGCCCCAGGACCAGCCCTCCCCGCCCCTCGCGCGGCCCGTGCGCAAAGCGGGTCTGGCCGGCTACGCGACCCTCTGCCCCGCCCCATCCGAACGCGAATTTTCCCATTGGCCGGGAGACCCAGCGCGGCCCGGCAACCGGCGCCGATTGGGCGGGCGCTGACAGACGCCGGCTTGCCATTGGGCTCCCGGGGTGTCCGTCCCGGCCGACGACCGGCCCCTTCGTGGAGTGGCCGAGGCCCCGGCACCTGCCGGTACCGCTGCGGCGGCCTGGGCCTCGGGGCCGCCCCCTCTCGGCCGCGTTCGAGGACGTCCCCGGAGCGTCCGGCCCCGAGCGGGGATTGACAGGCCCCGTGCCCCTTCCCCGGACTCCAGCTCGCTGCCTCCATCATTGCCCCTAGCTCGCTGGGATCCTTCTCCCGCGCCAGCTGTTCGCCGGGCGCTGCGCGCCGCGCCCTCCTGTCAATATTGATCTAATTGTATTCTTCACACAATCCGCGAGGAAGAGTTTGCTGCTTTCCCATTTTACAGATGGGAAATTGAAGCTCAGAACTGTTCTTCCTTGCTTTAGTTCACCGGAACTCAAACCTCCCGGGACTGGGGGTTCCTCCAACCCGCGGTTCTCACAGAGAGGCAGGGGTCCGACCTTAACTCAGCGAGGCTGGATAGAGAGCCGTATTTCTGAGGGCGGGAAGGGACTTTCGGTGAAATAAAGGTTTTCCTCCGCCACCGGGCCTGAATCTACGGACATCTTGGCTCAGCCCACTCTGCAGGACTGCCACAGGACTGCCTTCCCTCATCTCCTCCATCACATCACCACAGCTCAGAGCTTGGGAAGGGGTAGGGGGAGGAGTTTGTGAGTTTATCACCGCCCCTTCTTCCTGGTGTCCCATTTCCTCCACCCTACCCGGGATCTTGGAGGATCCCTGTGGGGTGCAACTACTTGAGCAGAGTTTCACACAGGTTGCATTTTTCTGTCAGGTGGAGAGCAGCCCCCTGCTCCCTTCAGGGACGCGAGGCACACATATATGACCACAAATGGGACCATAATCCTTGGTCAGCTCCACTTAAATTTGTGGTGGTGGGGGCATCAGTGGGGGTGCTGTCCATTGGGGCTTCTTTTGGGGGGGGTTCAGGAGATAATGGCCCCTTGGCCAGCGACTCTGGCTCACGCTTAGTTCTAAGCCTTTCCTGCCCTGGTTGCACCTGGAGATGACCAGATTCTCAGCCCACCATATTCCCTATATCCACCCAGGGAGTCACAGGCCCATGACATTGCTAATGGGGGGACCAGACATTCATTCTTATCCACCCATATCAGGGGTCCAGAGTGTTCACACCGTAGTTACTTGCTCAGAACAAAGAAAATGAAGAGATGCAGGGCTGGAACTCACCACTGGTAGCACCATTGGGTCCCTCCTGTGGTACCTGGTACACACAGCAGATCTACCCTAGCCTTTTAGAGCCACGCAGTCACCCCCCTCCCCAGTCAACTGGGGTTGGCACTTGAGATGAGAGCTATTTGACACTCTGGCATAGTGATGTTGCTTGTGGTTCTGGGCAGATGGAAGGCAGTGTCCTTCTCTGGGACGCAGAGGCCTCCGTAAGCAAGGTATCTCTTGTCCTGTGGAACCGCACCATTGGTGACATTCTGAGCTAGCTGCTGTGTGGGCTGGGGTATTCTCTTCCCTCCATTACAAGTGGATCTCATTAGTCCAACTGTACCTACAGATTTCTCCAGGGGCATGGCCCATGGTCCTCCTGGAGCCCTATTTTCATAGTGAGCTTATGGTCCAGCATCTTCCCTTCCCCACACACTTGCTGATGGTGGCAGGAGGGGCTGGACAGACCTCTGGTGAGAGAGCAAAGGGGAGAATTGTGCTCCAACATTGTCCTAGGTGAGGATGGCCTCCCTGTCCCCCACTCCTGGCAGGATTCTGTCCCCCAAACTGGATCACCAGCCACACACAGAGGAGTAGGGTGGACAGAGTCAGTTCCAAGATGACTCAAGGCCACTCTCTAGCAGTGGCCTCACCATGACCCAGGCTGCAGGTAGGCGTCAATAACAGTCAAAAAGCAGGGTGGAGAGCCCCTACCATGTGACTATTGGCACAGGGACCAGTAACCTAGTCTCCTCCCTCTCTCACACCCTCTACACCCCGCTGCTGGACAGCTCCACATGTGAGCAAAGCTATTGGGACAAAAAGGTTTCAGCTGGAGGTCAGGAAGAACTTCTTAACAGTGGTAAAGGTTCAGAGGCTGAAAAGGTGACCAAATAAGGCAGTGAGCTCCCCAACCAAGGATGTGTGAACTCTTTCCAACCCCGAGACCCCAGAGTTCAGCTTACCACCCCAACCCATCTTATCTGATCTTATCTGCTTCCTAGCACTAAATGTTGTCAACTGGAGTCAGCAGAGACAAAAACAATATATCGGAGTACCTGACATGTATCCATCCAATTGGGGAGAGTGTAGCTAGAAGTGGAGCTGGCCCAGGGGCATATACTTCTGTGGCAGACCAGGACTTGAACCTCTGTCCAACCCATGTATGACTGCATTCCTCTTTGTTAGCAACAGGAAAGCACCATTCTGTGTCCCATTCCCCTGAGGCATATGGCCCAGTGGTTTGGGGCAGACCACTCTGCAACTGCTGCCTTGTACCCCACGGCATGGTCACATGCGCCTAAGCCCCAAGTCTTACTTACCACTATCACCTCTTAGGTGGGCTGAAAGGACTGGCTGTCCAGAGGGAAATCACTGGTACCAGCCCAGGAGGATTCTCTGCCAGATGGTGGGAGGAAGAACCATGCATCAAGCTGAGTCTGCCACTTGCTGCCCATGAGTCCTTGGACATCTGGAGTCCTCAGTTTCCATGTCTGTAAAGGGCTCCTGTTGGGTTCCAGGAGGAGCACAGAAAACATGGCAAGAGAGATGGGTGGAATAGGCATTTGGGTGCATTATGAAGGTTTGGGATCCACTCTTACCCTTTGCTTATTACCCATCAGGCCTTTTCCCTCTCTAAACTCATTTTCCAGGGGGCATCAGTGCTCTGAGTTGGGATCAGGACAGTTTAGGTCTTCACAAAAGACCTGGATCTAACCCAGCCACTGCCACTTGTCATCTTTTTAAAAAGTGGTGTAACTGCTCTGAGCTTCAATGTTTGCATCTGTAAAATGGGGGGAATGACACCTGTGAACTGGGACCCTGGGTTTGGAGTGCTTAGCACATTATTATCCTTAATGTAACTGTCTTCCTTGTCATAGTTCACTGGGGCCCTATACACAGCCTTAAGATCACTGAAGGCAGGGAACCCAGCAACTGTCTCTGTCCTTTTTTTTTTTTTTTAAGATTTTATTTATTTATTTGACACACAGAGAGAGAAATCACAAGTAGTCAGAGAGGCAGGCAGAGAGAGAGAGGGAAGCAGGCTCTCCGATGAGCAAAGAGCCCGATGCGGGACTCGATCCCAGGACCCTGAGATCATGACCGGAGCAGAAGGCAGAGGCCCAATCCACTGAGCCACCCAGGCGCCCGCCTCTGTCCTTTTGAAAGGGCCCCAATCAGTGCCCCTTCCCGCCTTCTTGCTCACTTGCTCACATATTACAGCTGAGGGTGGACCCACTCTTCAGCCTAGGGCTTGGACCTATAGGACCGCCTCAAAGGGGGCTCAAAGGCCACAGTGTCCGGGTGGGTCTGGAGCCCAGTCCCGGGTCTGTCCATAGTATGGCAGGACTGCGGGGGGGGGGGGATGGGGTAATGGGGGGTGGTGTAAAAGCCAGAGCGTAGAGGCGGAACGGAACTAAGAGCCGTAAGGAAAAGGGTGGGATGACCAGGTCTGGAGCCAGTCGTAGGTGTGGAACAGAACCCAGCCTGAGGGGCGGGTCCGGAAGTGGGCATCCCCCTATCACTCCCGGAGAAGGCCGCCAGGTGGTTTGGTGACCTATGGCCCCTGGAGTTCAGACCGCAGCCCTAATGGGTCCACGAAAGCATGCCCTTGGGGCGGCCGCAAGCTGCAGCGACTTCCCATGGGCGTCCTGTGGGGTGGGAAGCCGGGAAGCCTGGGAAAGCGGCGGGGGTCACGAGACCCCCAGACGCCCGCGCAGACCCGAAGCTTGGCGCAGCTCTGGGGGCGGGGCGCCGGGAGGGCTGTAGCCCCCGAGCGACAGCACGCTCAGCCAACGGTGCTCGCGGTCGCGGCGTGCCGCCCCGCCCCTGGCGGAGCAGCCCAATGGCGAGCGCTCGGAGGGCGTGGGGGCGGGGCCTGGGCGGCGGCGGTGGCGCGCGGGCGCGGCACCCGGAAGTCAGCGGCGGCGGAGGCGGTGAGTGTGCGGCTGGCGGCCCGGGCCGGCGGACTTCTCTCAGCGAAGGGCGGGCCGGGGATTCCGGACGTGGGGCTCTAGGGGCGCGAGTAGGGAGGGGAGGGGCAGGGATGCACCTCCCCACCCTGCTTGTTTCCCTTTCCCAATGCGTGGAATAGAAGTCCTGCGGCTGGGTCCGGAGAGACCAAACTGACCCGGACGATGAGCCCCATGCGTTACTGGAAGGCGTTTCCAGTAATCCCCGCCAGAATGGGAGGCACGGTCCGTTGGCAGGCCGGTCGGTCTCACTGCGGGAAAGCGAAGACTGGCGGGGCTGGGAGCTGCGTGGTCGCTGCAGGGTGGGTGGGCTAGGGCCTCAGTTCTGAAGCCCTGAGTCACGGTGCCACCTCCCTGTGGCCTGTTGCGGGGCAGCTGGGTGACAGCTGATGTTTGAGTAGGCAGCAAGTGCTGGGTCATGCCTGCTCTTGGACATGCCTTTTCTGGGGTTGCTCAGTCAGTCAGACCATCCCCCCCACCCCTGGGGCTTCAGGGGTAGGGATTGGGCAGGACTGCACCTAGGGCAAGGGCTGGCCCTGGTGCTGGGCTTTAAGACCCCTTCCCCTGCCCCAGCAGGTCAAGTGGGCCACAGCTGTAGAGTGAGCCTTTTGCCCTTGGACCAGTCCCTGAGCTTCAGCCCTTTTCCTTCAGCAGGGATATCACATGCTAGCCTGGCCTGGTGACCTGCTCCCCCCACCTGCTGCCTGCTATTTTGCTGCTGCTTTCTGGACTCAGCTTTCTTCAGCAAGGCAGATGGGATTTGATGGCAGCTATAAGGGGCGCCTACAGCTGGTAGCACTTTGGAAATGCTTTCTCGGACTTGCTTATTAATCTCCTGAGCAACCTTTTTGGGTAAATATTCATTGGTTGGCTGCTGTCCACGGTGAAGAAAACTCGGGCTGAGGGGCAAGGGGTGTTCCCAAGGTCACTCAGAGCCAGGGCCAGGTCCCAGTGCCTCCGCTCCACCTGGGCCACTGTCTCAGGATCCTGCCTGCTTTGGTGACCTGTCTGGTGAGGTGGAGGCAGGAGGACACAGCTCTGTGCTCTCCTCTCCAGGATCCTAGTGCTCCCATGTGGTAGCTAGGCTGCCCTGGTGCCCCCACCTTATCTGGTTTTTGACTATCAGCCCCAGTCCTATACTGGCATGTCCAGAGACTGCAGTCCACTCAGACCGCCTGCTCTGATGTGTGGTGGTGACAACAGCTTTCCCTGAATGAAGGAAATAGGCTGTCAGTTCTGCCCTGCCTGCCCAGCCCCTGAATTGTTGTTATTGCCTCATGCTTTTTTTGTGACCTCATTTTGTGGGCTTTTTTATCACTTTTCACCATGTGTGTAACTGTGTGTGGTATCTTGGGGTCTCTTTCGCATGCCTGGTTTCTGCATCAGAGGGGGAGGTGGTGTGGTGCCTTCCCACAGAGGAAGTGTACCTGTTCCTTCTAAGGACTTATGTGGAGAAATGAGGGGCCTCCAGAGCATGTCTGGAGATCAAAGGCCTACGGCAGGGAAGCCAGAAGGGCTTTTAGAAGTGGTGCCGCACTTGTCATTGACGCTCCAGATGTGCAGGAACTGGGTCCATCCTTTGGCGACGTGTCAGCACGTGAGGGCATCACCGTGGAATCTGGCATTTGTTGGTCCAGACCTTGGGGTGGGGTGATGGGCTCCGTGAAAACAAGGTCACCCCAGGTCACCAAGCTGTATTTTGGTTTTCATTGCAGCTTTGCTTTTTTTTTTTTCTTTCTTAACTTTCTTTTTTAGATTTGCAAAAATGACATGTGCGCACTTTAAAGTTAAAAAAGGCCATCCACCATCTCTCGGTGACTCCTGTCACTTGAAGTACATCTTAGTGGGAATACTCTGTTGTCCTTTATTAAGCATGGAGACAGCAGAGGTCACCGTGAGGCCGGGCTGGCCCCTGGCTTGTGGGGAAGCCAGAAAGGGCTAAGGTAGAGGGGCTGCCCTGTGTCCAGAGCTTTCTTTAATGCTCCTTCTTCCTCTCATTTGTCTTGCCCCTTTGAACAGCAGGGACAGTGACACTTGGCGTGGAGCTGAGTTAGTGCTCCCCAAACATTGTGGAGATCTCAGAAGGGAGTAACCCTGTGGAAAACTGGTCGCGGCAAAACGCCACTTAGTCAAAATGACAAAACACAGACTGTAGAATCCTCGGTTGCCGAGCTGGGAGGAGGGTGGGGTGTTGCAGTGGGCCGGCTGCTCAGAATATTTACAGACGTCAGGGCTTTCTCAGCCAAGGCTCCCAAACAGCACAGCGACACTGTGTTCCCATGTGTGTTTACGTCCTCGGCTGGCAGCCGCCGGGAGGACATGATGCGTCACGCAAAAAGAGCAGTGCCCGCTTTCCAGCTCCGCCCCTGGGGACTGCCACAGTGATAGCCTGGTCTGCACTGGGGGAGGCCGGGCTGTCTGGCTCCTTAGCCCAGGTACATGAAGCCCAAAGGCCCTGTCCTCTGCGTGGCCCCTCAAGACCAGATAGACAGGCTGGCTAACCCGAGTGAAATGGAGCTGCAGATTCTGCCTTCACGTGTGCAGCCAGCCAGTGAGAGATGAACGTGATAAGAACGGGGAGCCTCCCTTTCTGGGAGTCTAGGCCCTTGGAAGCCATAAAAGCTCCCCACTCATTCATGCGCATCCCCATCATTCTTGGCTGCATTCTGATTTGGCCGTCTCTCCTCCATCCAGAGGCCTGTGGGCCTTTCCAGCTGATAAAGGGAAGTGCTCCCACCGAGGGGGCAGGTCCCCTCGCCTCCCTTGGCACCCCTGTTGTCAGGTGTGGTTTTGCTCTCTGCTCAGGGGCTGCTGTCATTGTGCAGAATTCTACAGCAGCCCTGCTGTGCTGGGTTCTGCTTTGAAGGTTTTGCACCAGTGCTGCGTTTGCTCTTGGCCGGGTCTCCCATGGACAGACTCTTTCTTGGCCTTGCTTTCCTCGCTATGCCAGCCTTCCCATGAGAGGACACATAAAACACACCTGCAGCGAGAGTGCACGTGTTTTAAACTTCCAGCCCCACGGCTTATACAGGGAGCCCACCAGCCACACCACTAGCATCCATATTAAAAAGGTGTGCGAGCACCCAGCTGTCCCCTTTTTTCCCCAGACCAGATGGCCCTTCCCTGACTTGTGTCCTTAGGGATGAGGCTGGCTTATTTCTGGCTTTGGTACCCGTGCCAAGGCGGTGTGCTCTCTGTGCTGCCATGGGGCTGCTGGGGAGCCGGGGAGCCAGGGCTCCAGGGCTCCAGGGCTCATTCAAGACTTACCAGCTTGCTGTGCTTCCTGCCTAGTGTTTGGGGGGGGGTGGTAATCATGAGCGGGGGTGGGGCATGGCCCAGCACCATTCATTAGGCTCTTTAAAGATTCTATGAATAGCCAAGAGGGAGACTTGGCCAGAGTGTGTGCTGAAGCTAAGAGGCCTGCCTCACATGCTGGACCCTGTGGAGCCCAGTGACTGCATGTCCAGGGTATGACTGAGGTGGGACAGACCTGACGCCTGGCACCTGAGAAGCAAGGGGGGGTCCATACCTTACACTGCCCTCTGGAGCAGGACACAGGCTCACCTGAGAACTAAGTCAAGGTACAACCATATAAAGAAGGCAAGGGAAAGGACCTTTTGCTTTGGGACAGGGAAGGCGGCTGCTCTGCGGTAGTGATGGGGAAAACTTGTGGTAAAGAAACAGACTCTTTCCAATGGGCAGTGGCACGGGCAAGGCTGCAGGACAGGGGCATGACGGGGAGGAAATATTGGCTACCGGTGGAACAGATAGGCCGTGAGCCTGCCCATACCACGTGCACTGCCCTGCAGATCAGTGCGGCAGAAGTCCAGGGTTTAATACCCAAATTGGTGATACGTGGATGCGGGCAGGCAGGTGGCTGTAAGGTGCGTGGCCCCTGGGAGTTGCCAGTATAACTGTAGTGAGTGTTTCCTGCCACCCCAAGGAGGGCAGCAGCGGCAGGCTGTGGTGCTGGCGGGATCCACCTTTACCCAGCCAGTGGTACCTGCACTGGATGTCTGGGGGGAGCCGGGCCAGGTCTGCTCACCTGAGAGCATCTTCCTCCACCCAGCCATTCCGCCTCCTCCATCTCTGCCCTAGGAAGGTCTGCAGCCTATTTGCAGAGCCTGGGCATGGGGCTCCTCTGTGGCACTCTGCAGGGGCTAGAAACGTGATGGGACTGAAACATCCAGCAGAGCCAAGTGGCCAAGTGAAGGGGTATGTCCTCCGGGGAAGCCAAGCAGCGGCTAGCAGCCTTGGGGGACAGCTGCCCCTTGGTGAGGACAGCTCTGCACAGCCAGTCAGCAGGAGGACAGGGCAGCGGGATCCTGTGTGTGTGTAACCCCATGGCATACACCCATACTTCGCTGAGAAATATCTGGAGGCGTACTGCCGACAAGATACAGGGCTTTTGCAGAGTGAGTATACTTGGAAACTTTCCAGATGAGAATATGTGCTCCTGGATAACCTGATGGTGGGAACCACAACCACAGACTCCACTGGCCCACGGGAGCTGCTGTTTGTGGCCACAGGCGGTGTGGAGCCTTGGGCTGGGGATGGACGAGTGGGTCGCAGGTGTGGGGGGATGGGTGTGCTGGGAGGAAGGGAAGGGGGCCAGCCTTGTTGCAAATGCTGGAGGAGATGGTGCCGGTTGGTGTGGGGTGGGTGGCGGGCACAATTGGTATGTGATGACTGTGAACCCCCAGGCTGGGTGGGCGAGCATCTGGGTGGCATCTGGAATGCACAAGAGGGACATGGGGGTCAGTGAGCACCCCCAGCAGTGGTGAGGTCTCCTCATACCCTGGCCACACCCTTCCTCATCTGGGCTAGCGGCAACAGCGAGGTCTGGTCCTTGTGGCCCTTGGGCCCCACTTGCCTTCTCTCCTAATGAGCCTCTGTGGGGTTGTGGACGTGCCTTTCTTGGCCAGAGAAGCAGATCCTCACCATCAGTCCATCCAGGTGCCAAGCCTTGTCCCCACATGGCCCTCACCTGAGCCACAGCAGCTGTCACTGTGTGTCTTGGCGTGTGGCCCTGACCCACGTTTGGCCGGGCTGTCTGCCCACCAGCTCAAGTCGTTTCCTTGTAGTGCTCTTGTTAGACCCCATGTGGAGTGAGGTTTGGGGCTTGAGTCAGATGAAAAGCCTGGTTATGCTGTATGTCGGCATGTACCTGGCTGCCCTTGGCTGGTAGGACAGCTCTGTTGGTTCTTCTGGAAGGCAGGGGAGGAAGAGGAAGGCCCCAGCTGGAGTGGACAGTTTTCAGAGGCAGCAGTGGGGGAGGGGGCGAGTAGCAGGCAGTGTGGAGCATGCTGAGAACTCTCAAAAGCCTTATCAGCAGATGGGCTGGAAGTGCCTGGAAAGCTTCCAGTGCTAAGAAGAACTGATATGAGACTCAGGACCCATTCTTCGAGTTTTGCGTACCAAGTGCTCAGAGTAGGGGAAGGCAGGAGCAGGGAGCTGGGAGGACTTCCTCTGGCTTTCTCAGAGAGAAGAAAGGGGCAGCCCATGGCTTTGGTTTGAAGTGAACTTTCTGCTTTGGCCTCACACCTCGTAGGTCCTTCCTGCTGGGGCTCAGGTATGCCCAGGGACTGTAGCACGCGGGCCCTATTCAGTTCCAGGAAAGGCCTGGGTAGTTTTTTACAACAGAGTCATCACTGGGTCACAGAGGTCGGCTTCTCAGGTGAAATCTTGCTTGTGATGAAGATTGCCTGGTAGCCGCTTGCAGCTATGAGAGTCTCTGTGAGTTCTGGAAAGTGGCGTCACTGGGAAGCCATGGGGCCGATGCTCTTGAGCGAGTGATTGCTGAGGCCGCCTCCTCACCGGTGGGGCCCAGCCCTCTCGTTTTCTCTGTGGAATAGTCCAGGAAGCATCTCTTTGGGTACACACAGCCTGAAATGATAGGCGACCCCACACCCTCAGCCTCTGTGCCCTGCGGGTGTTCTGGGGCCCCTGTCAGGATGGTTGGCCACCTCGTAGGCTCCATTTTCCAGCCCCATTGCTCACATGGGTCTGGGCTGCTGTCTGGGCTCTTCCATCCCTGTGGGCAGCTCCGAGGCCCGGCTGTACCCTTGAGTTTGTGGCTTTTGTGAGAAAGCGCCCCTAGTGGGACCATGTGTGGACGTGGGGACTTTCTGTCACCTATCACCAGCTTTCCCAGGGTTGACCACTAAGAGAACACTGCAGCGGGCATGTTGGCTTCTTAGTGATTCCATGAAGGCACTGGGTGTGGTGGTTTGTGGGTGGGCCGGAGTGGTGTTGAGGTGCGGTGCTGGGGGTGTCCTGGCCTTCTGGGAGGCTGCCTAGGAGCAGACGCAGGGTTGGGAGGCCCACTCGGTTCCAACAGCCCATGTGTGCCTGCCCCTTTGCTCTGAGCGCAGCCAGCAGACGCCTCCACAGGCCTCCTGTGTGACCTTAGGCACACTGCCAGAGCTCTTGGGGAGAGGGGAATCACACCTGTGAAGCACCTGGCATGGGAAAGTTTTCCCTGGCTGTCCTGTCCTCTGCTCTGTGGCACCGGGGGCCTGGCCTTCTCTGGGTCTGTGTGTCACCCTCCCAGAGGAACAGATTCTGTGGCACCTGCCCCTTTTTGGTGGGGGTACTCCTTTGCATGCATGGGGTTACCTGTGCTGCCCTCCTGGTTGCTGTGAGGCCAAATGAGGGGAAGGGGAACCCTTCCCATGTGAAAAGGACGGGTGTATGACATTCAGCTGCCATCTGCAAGCCAGGGTGTGTGTGTGCATACCACCATTGTTGCCTCCTTCACCTCCTGGGGCCCACAGCATCCTGGGCGCAACAGGCAGGGTTGGGTGCAGCGTGCTTCACTGCTTGGATGCTGCCAAGCTTTGCTACCTCAAGGTGTCCCCCCCGCCCCCGCCACCGAGGTTGCCAAGGTCCATGGGTGAGGTTCCTGATCAGACTTCCCCAGGACCTTCCTGCCCGTCTCTTCCTCTAGCTTTGGGCTGCCCCTGGCCTGGAGGCTGCCATGGGGATGCAGACACTCCACGAGGGCCCAGGCTTATATGCCTGGTGGAGGTGGGGACCAGAGGGGCGGGGATGTCACTGAGAAAGCCAGGCACACTATTGCCTGGGACTCCACCCTCCTTTACACATTTTACCAGCTCCGGTGTCCTTCCAGGGTGAGTTCCCCATGACGAGGAAAGAAACCACCAAATATGGATGAACCCCAGCCCCAGATGGCATGGTGGGGCCTACAGAGGCCTGTCCCCATCTTTTTCCCACTGTGCCAGCCTCGGAACCATGGGTAGTGGAGAACAGTGTTGTCTTAGTGCCCCGAGTGGCCAGGCAGGCAGGTGTGCGATGGCAAGAGCAGAACGCTGTTTGCCCATTAGTGGTTCCAGCCTGTGCCTAGCCTGTGGGACAGTGCCTGGGACCACAGTGTCTGTATCCAGAGCTCACTCGGGGAGCCCTGCAAGTCAGCAGGAGGGAGAAGGTGGCCCAACAAGTAGGATGTCAGGGAGGATTTCACCAGGGCCTGGGTGGGGGCATGCTGGGAGAAGGGCTCTGCACCCATGAGACCTGCCTAGGTGAAGGAGGTTGCAGGGGGTGGTGGGACATGTATCTGAGAAGGGGTGGGGCAGTGGGCAGCGGGCCTGGCTTGAGTGGGGGGGTGAGGGATTGGAGAGAAAGGCAGTTCCTGATGGTCCCCTCCCCAGGGGCTGGCTTTCCTCTGGTCCTTCCCTCCCAATGACCACGTCTTCATCGAGGCCGCAGCCCTGGGCTTTGTGCCCACACGTCTGGCGCCAGGCTGCTTGGAGATCCATCAGTGGCCTTCCCTCCAACCACAGAGCCCTTCCTGCTGCCACTGTCTGGAGGGCTGGGCTGCCACCCACATGGGCTGGCTAGGATGGTGAGGTCCCACAGCCAAGTTGGAGGGCTCTACCTCTGGCTTGTGAGCATCAGTAGCCAGAGCTGCTCCCAGTGGATGGCCTTGTCCAGCAGCTAGGCACACGGCCCAGAGAGGTGCACAGCAGGCCAAGGCCTACATCATGGCCTCTTCTGATAACCCAGAGCTGCATGTTCCTGGTGGGACAGCGTGTCCCTGGTAGAATAAGCCTCAGAACCATCCTCTGTCCTGGTGGGGCTCTGAGTGGGTGGGATTTCAGAATTGATGGCTTGGCAGGGCTCCTCCCACTGACCCTGGTTGGCCTGGTTGCCATAGGCAGTGGCAGTTGACCTCTCTTGCAGTGTTCTCTTTTGTGGGAGAAACCAGCTCCCTGGGAGTGAGAAGGCCTGTGACTTCTGTGGTGGACAATGGCCAAGTGGCAGGTGACCACCTGCTGCCCCTGGTGGGTTGGGGCACTTAGGACTCCAGGAGGCCCCATTTGCTTTCTACTTCCCTGGACCACGTTCTGGACAATTTGACCGGTCTCATCAGCCCTGTCTAATCTGCTCATCGTAAATCCACTGCTGATTTTAATCTGTGGTTCCCAGAGCTTCTGGTACTAAAAGTCCTTTCTGGTGCTTTGCGGACCTCCTGGTTTCTTCTTTCTTGGATCCTTTTCCTGCAGATGTTCTTCAGCTTCATTTTTCTGCAGTCAGAGCCTGGTGGTTTTGTGAGATGTGTGGGGGATCACTTTCCGCTGCTCCTTGCTTATGGTGCTGGGTTTCGTCATGTGGTGTTCTTTCTGATTGTCCTGCTCTTTGTCCTGGAAATGATTGGTGGGATTTCTCAGAGGTCTAGCGTGAAGATGAGAACTTCGGTTCTCCAGGTGTTGAGGAGCACTGTCAATTCGAGTCTTGGCATGAGGATCCCTGGGCCCCCAGTGTGGCCCCAGCTGTGCTCTTGTGACTTCTCAGAGCTTCTTCCCCACTTTGTGTGCTGTCCCTGTGGCACCTGGGGGTGGCTGAGGATAGAGCCCACCCTCACCCTAGGAGTGGTGCCTTTCAGGGTCCCAGCTCCACTCAGGGGAGGGTTTCCTACTACAGTCCCATCTTGGGGCAGCCCTGGGCCTTATCTTCAGTCTCCCTCACCTTCACGGCCACCAGAGCCCAGTTTGCCCACATAGGCCAGTGCCCCAGGGAATAGCCAGCGTACTCTGCTCTCTTTTTTTTCTGGGTTTCCACGTTCTCTGAGATACTGGCCAAATCCTGCATGACCTTGTTAGTTCTTGGGTGCTTTTAAGATCTTTTCATATTCTTTCAAGCATTTTACTAGAAGGGTCAGTTCCAGCAGCCTGCCCACCAGTCTTGATATCATCAGGTAAGCCTAGGATGCTGGCCCTAGTGGGCACTACCCCGGCAGCCAAGGGTGGGAACCCAATGTGCTGCTGTCACCTCGGGGACCTCTTCTGCATCAGGCACTGCTTTCAGCTCCATCTCCTGGCACCCTGCATTTCTGCAGTGGCACTGGTCACCATGGTGATGTCACCTGCACAACCGAGGGTTCTACCAAGGACAGGGATGGTATCACTGTGCTCGTGCCTGCAGGGGCTAGGGCAGAGGGGACATGAGACTGAGTCGTGGGGATCCCTCTAGGGCCTGTGGGAGCCAGTGGTGACAGTAGTGGCGTGGAGCCCTTCTCCCTGACCCCCTCCCTCTACTTCCCAGGCCAGCCAGATCAGTGAGCTGAAAGGAGTGGCGAGGCAGGGACAGCGTGGTGTCAGCCACAGGAAGACCTCCATGTGGCCCCGAGCTGTGGTCGTGTCCAGAGTGCCAGCCTTGGGCTTCAGCCCCTCCTTGGCTTTTCCATGCTCTGTGGCCAGATCCCCTACCACCTGTCCACCCACCCACCCACACTTGGGTGCTGGTACAGTTTAGAGGGCAGTGTTGGCATGGTGGGAATGTCCTCCTTCTGTGAGTCCCCAAACAGAAAATGTTTCACTTCAGAGACCTAAGAACTGGGAGCAGTTGTGCGGGTCTAGAGGGGGGCCCTCACCTCTCCTCTGTTCCCCTGCCCCATTCCATGGCCGGGGTCCGCCTCTCTCAGGACTGTATGTGTGTGGGTGGTAAGGACCCTGTCTTGGGGCACTGAATTAGAGCCCCTCTTGCCCACTTCTCCTCCTCCTCCCATGCCTGCAGGGATCACTGTGCCAGCAGCCCTCACAACAGGCTGGTACCCCTGGCCCCCCCAACCCTGCCATGGCTTTAGGAATGGCACAGTTTTTGTGGTTTATGTTGAGACCTGGAGCAAGGATGGGCAGGGTCTGGGCATCACATCCCACCTTCTCCCAGCTGGGACCCAATTCACAGACCCTCTTTACAGATGCAGACCCCAAACCCTGCTCTACTAGGCACTATGTGCTTACTCTTTTGGGGTGGGGGATAGGCAGGGTACCACATGGACCCTCCCCAGTCCCAGGGGCCCCAGGCTAGCTCACTGGGAGCTCAGCGGCCTCCTTCAGGCTCATGCACACACATACGCAGTCACATGCCAGCATGTAGGCATAGGCGGGAGCACACACACGCAGATACCCACCGTGGCTGTACACTCGCACATGCGCGCAGACCTCAATGCCTCACATGCACGCACATCTGCCGAACACTCCCTCACCTCCCTTGCTCATGAGGCTCTTCTGGGGGTATCTTTTTTGGCTCCCTTCAATACCTCCGCAGCCTCTGTGTCATCCATTCCCTGGCCCTGGCCTCTGGCTCCGCCCTACAGCCGTGCCCCGGTTTAGGCACACATACAGGACCAGAGCCCCTCACAGCCACTTTGTCCAGGGTCAGTGGCCTCAGGAGCTCATCTCCATCCTCAGCTTGGTTGGGGGTAAATATCTGGTGGGCCTAGAGGCCGCCAGGCCCGGGGCCTGCATGTACAAGAGTAGGTACTTTGTCCTCGCTCCTTGGGACCTGGCTGCCTGTCCACTTCACCAGCACCTGCGTTTTGCCCCTTGGGCCCACCTGCTTACATGGGTCCCCAGGCTGCATCTGTGCTGTTGTGGGTGGATGGCGTGGGCTGGCGTCCCCAGGCCGGTCAGATGGGATACAGCCCTTCCTTGGGGGCTGGGGCCTGGAATAGGTGCCATTGCCAGGGGATGGGATAGTTTGGGCTAGGTGGAGGGGATGGAACAAACCACAGGGCCACCCAGGTGTGGTGGGGCAGGGTGCCCACCGGATGCCCCAGCTGTGCCTGTGGGTCTCATTCTTGCTCCTGTGGCCAGCCTTCACGTGGTGTGGCCAGGACCAGTGAGCCTTGCAGGCAGCACGGGATAGTCTGGCCCATGCTGATGTGTGTGCACACTTAGGGAGCTGGTTGGCTGGTGCTGATGAGCATCATGTTGTCTGGCATATTCTGCCATGCCCCGTAAGGGTCAGGGGCATCCTGGAGGCAGGTCATTCTGGGCTAGGGAGCACTGCAAGTGCAGGAAGGCAGTGTTGTGTTGTCTGCTATTTATTCAATGCATTTTTTTTCCTTTTCCCGCAGACTGGTGATCCTTTGTGAACAAAGCCACTCTCAGGGATCCATGTGCATCATCTTCTTTAAGTTTGATCCTCGCCCTGTCTCTAAAAATGCATACAGGTAACCCCCTTGCTCTGTGTCTGCGGTCCTCCGCTTGGCCTCAGGGTCCCCACTGTCCTGCTAGTGCCCTGGTGGGGACAGGCTATACAGGCTGGGCCTGCCCTGTCCCACGGTGGTTACTCAGTATGGGTTGTGGCAGTGAGTACCGCTCTGTGGCAGGAACGCTGAACTGACATACAGAGACTTCACTGCTTAAGGTAGCTGTGTGGGCAGCACAGAGGAGCCACATGTGGCCAGCCAGGGGTGCGCCCCTGTGGTCTCGACAGGGGCACCAGGGGTGGCAGAACTGGTTTGATGAGCAAAAGCCCCGTTTGGATTGGCTGGTCTGTGTTGCCAGTGGAAAATCTGGGTGGTGGTGGCAACAGAGGGTCTGTGGGTCCTGTACTGGGGGAATGAGGGTAGGGGTGGGGAAGCTGGGAGACCAGCAGAGGAGGTGGGAAACTGAGGCCAGAAAGGGGTAAGACACGATCCAATGCAACCCCCCCGCTCCCCATGACCCTGGGCTCTGGATGTGCCCCTCTGTTCCCTGGGGCAACCTAGTGGGAATTCATCTACGTTTCTCCAGGTATGAGACTGAGAGGTAACCCAAAACCAAAAATGACATTTAAAAAACCAAATAAACATTTTATTTATTTATTTATTTATTTGACAGAGACAGAGAGCGAGAGAGAGTGAGAGAGTGAGTGCACAAGTAGGGGGAGCAGCAGGCAGCAGCAAGCTCCCACTGAGCAGGGAGCCCGATGCAGGGCTCTATCCCAGCCACCCAGGTGCCCCCGAAATGATATTTTAAACTGATCACTAGTGCAATTGCTTGGGAAGTTTTCATCATTTAAAAATCTATACCAAGGGATGCCTGGGTGGCTCAGTCGGTTGGGTGTCTGCCTTCGGCTTGGGTCATGATCCCAGGGTCCTGGGATCAAGTCCTACATGGGGCTCCTTGCTTGGTGGGGAGCCTGCTTCTCCCTCTGCCTGCCTCTCCCCCTGCTTGTGCTCGCTGTCTCTCTGACAAATAAGTAAATAAAATTAAAAAACAAATAAATACATTTAAAATTTATACCAGAAATGATTTAAATCATCTTGACTAGCTTCTTAGATTTGAGTCACTGTGCAAAATTGCACAGACACCATGCTGCCTAATTTCGTGCTGAATGAAAGTCATTCCAGGCCAGAGGCTGGGGACTGAAGAGTCCCCAGTGTTCCCATCATTCAGAAGAGTGGCCAGCAGGGCCAGGCCAGGATCCTGGAGCTGACCCTGAACAACTCCCAGCAGAATGAGCTCTTTGAGTCAGGGTGCAGCCTGTGGGCAGAATCCAGGTGCAGTGATTTATTTGAGCTGGGGAAGCGTAACATCCAGAATTATTAACCATACTAGGATTGGAATGCCCTGGGCAGAGCCCCATCTTCCACCCTCAGGCTGAGAGCCAGACTTTGCTGGAGAGGCTCAGCTGTGGTGCATTGACTAGGAAAGAAATCACTGGGGCGCCATAGCAGCAGAACTTGCTAGGAGTCTACTCTCCAGTGTGCTGGCAACTGTCGTGGGAGGATACTGGGCAAAGGTGCTGGCCACTGGGTGCTTGGGGGAAGCCCCATGTATATTGGGAATCATCCTGGGGGACCTGGAGAAGGAGCCTGAGGAAGCACCTTGTAGCCAGGCCAAGAGGCCTCTCCCTCTGGGGTGTCTCTCGGGCGCCCTCTACTGACAAAACTTAATTAGGTATCAGCCGCAAAGTTCAGCTCCTTTATGGTGAGGAGGCAATGAGGAGGGGCAAATTCCGGGCTGAATCATAAGGACTGGATCACAGACATGGTCGACCCCTTTGGCTACTGAGGTTTTATGTGCGCCCTTCTGTGCTAACGTGAACCCTTATATACCAACAAAATGACTCCGTTTTCAACTGAGAAGTGAAGGATTTCTCTCATGGCGACATGCAGTCTGACAATTCCTGGGTCTGTTGTTGGCTGTATTTACAACCACATTTAGCCACAGCCTCCCTGGATGTGGTGTTTCCCGAAGTTACTGCCAGTCTCTATCAGTAAAATAAACATGGGAAGAAGGAGGAAAAGAGGTCTCTCTTGCTTTTGCTCAGGATCTGTGTGTCACTGCCATGACCTCTCCACGACTCCTTATGGATTGTGATTCGAGACAGCCTTGGCGTTTCTCTCCAGTGTATTCCAAAGCCCCGAGCCAGAATCTACATTTGCCACCTCTGGTGACTGACCGAATCCACTTGTTTACCCTCTTGCGTGGGAAGGCAAGAGGGGCTTCGGGTTGCAGTGCCTGCTCTAGCTGTGGGGCTCTCTGGCCCGTGAGAATGGGTGGGCCACAGGCCCTTGGTGTCCGTGGTTCTGTATGTGCATGATAGGAGAAAAGGATGGGGGAGCAAGTGGGGGAACGCCTCGGGAGGGACACTGCAGCAGATCCAGTGAGGAGAGGCCAAGCCTAGGCCTATCTGAGGTTAGAGAGAGGTTCCCGGTGCCTGGAGTGGGATGGGGAGCAGGCCAGGCTCCAGGGCCATCAGTATGGTAGGGAGGAAGCCCTGGATGGGGCCAGCAGGATCTGCCCCAGCACCCCTCTTGCTTTAGCCATCCCTGTCCTGGCCTGGGGTGCACCAGCTTCTGTCCCCTGCATTGGCATCCACTGCTGTGTCTTCCTCTCCCCACACCTCACCCCCCAATAACTGGCAGGAATAGGAGTGTGTGCCATTCTAACCACGGACAAATGTCCAGTTCAGTGGCATTAAGTACATTCACATTGTTGTGCAACCTTCCGTGCCATCCATCCGTCTGTCTCCAGAACCCTTCATTGTCCCCAACTGAAGCTCTGTCACCACCAAACACTGACTCCCCATTTCCCTCCCCCCACCCCTAGGAACCACCAGTCTCCTTTCTGTTTCTATGACCTTGACTGCTCTGGGGACCTCATATAAGTGGAACCGTAGTATTTTTGTGTGACTGGCTTCTTTTACTGAGCATAGGGTCCTCAAGGTCATGGTGTAGCAGGTGTCCGAATCTCCTTCCTTCTTGAGGCTGAGTAACATCCCACCATATACAAGACCACAGTTTTATCCGCTTATCTCTTGATGGACACCTGCACTGTTGCCCCTTTTTGGCTATTGTGATTCATGCCACCATGGAGATTTGCATATAGGTGTCCGTTTGAGTCCCACTTTCCTTTCTCTTGGGGGCAGATACCCCAAAGCAGAATTGCTGGATCATATGGCAATTCTGTGTTTGACTTTCTGAGGAACTGCCAAATTGATACCCTCGAGTGTCTTTTGATGGCCATGCCACAGGCTTCCCAGGCCATATCAGTCCATGTCTCTGTTTGGTGGCGAAGTATGTATTCACAGTGTATGATCATTGTGCATTGTACAGACCAACTTCTCCCCCACCAAGCTGGACAAGCCAAGTCCTGGGGCCACCATCCACTTGGACTCTGCTGCCCACCAAGCCAATCCACGTGGCTGGGACTGATCAAAGACCCTGTGCTCCGTGCACTGTCTTAAGCACCCTTAATTTTATCACACATGCAGTGGCCTCTTGACACTTGGGGTAATGGGAAGCACCTAGTTTTGTTTGTGCGTTAAGCTCATCCCTGCAGTCACCGTTGCTCCTGGGTCCAATGATTGCGAAGGGGACTTTTGTAGCTGGGATGGTAGCCATCCTTGCCATAGAAAATTGGCCTCTGAACAGCGTGGATTTGCACTGTGCCAGTCCACTTACATGCCGATTTTTAAAAAAATTTATTTTTAATTTTTATTTTCTTTTTAAGATTTTATTTATTTAGGGGCACCTAGGTGGCTCAGTGGGTTAAGCCGCTGCCTTCGGCTCAGGTCATGATCTCAGGGTCCTGCGATCGAGTCCCGCATCGGGCTCTCTGCTCAGCAGGGAGCCTGCTTCCTCCTTTCTCTCTCTCTGCCTGCCTCTCTGCCTACTTGTGATCTCTCTCTGTCAAATAAATAAATAAAATCTTAAAAAAAAAAGATTTTATTTATTTATTTGACAGATCACAAGCAGGCAAAGAGGCAGGCACACAGAGGAAGGGAAGCAGACTCCCCGTTGAGCAGAGAGCCCGACAGGTGGATGGATCCTAGGATCTTGGGATCACAACCCGAGCCAAAGGCAGAGGCTTTAACCCACTGAGCCACCCAGGCGCCCCCATGCCGATTTTTTAAAGTATGATACTATAAATGTATTTTTCTCTTCCTTATGATCCTTTTTTAAGATTTTTAATTTTTTCTGATTAATCTCTACACCCAACATGGGGCTCGAACTTACAACCCTGAGAACAAGAGTTGAGGGTTCCACCGACTGAGCCAGCTAGGCCACCCTCTTTGTGATTTTCTTAATAAGATTTTATTTTTCTCTAGATTACTTTATTTTAAAAAATATGGCATGTAATACACATAATATATAAATAACACATGAATTAATTGTTTACATTATTCGTAAGATTTGAGATGAACAGTAGGCGAGTACCAGTTAAGTTTTAGTGGAGTCAAAAGTTATACATGGATTTTGGGGTGCCTGGGTGGCTCAGTTGGTTAAGCATCTGCCTTTGGCTCAGGTCCTAATCCCAGGGTCCTGGGATAGAGCCCCGTATTGGGCTCTGCTTAGTGTGGAGCCTGCTTCTCCCTCTCCCTCTGCTGCTCCCCCTGCTTGTGCTCCATCTCTCTCTCTCTCCCCCTACCAAATAAATAGATAAGAGCTTTAATTTAAAAAAAAAAGTTATACATGGATTTTTGACTGTGCAAGAAGGGGGGTTGGTGCCCCAACCCCTGTGATCAGGGGTCAACTGTATAACTGTATATGTAAATAATTTAAACATCTCTCTGCCCTACAGAAAAGAATGAGACAGCCTCATCTTTGATGGCATGGGCAGTGTCACCCCTGGCTCTACCCTTGCCGGATGCTGATCTCACAGGCTTGTATTTTCTGGCTTCCCAGGAGTCCTGAAAGATGAGCCTGTCCCTGTCATCCCCTGCCTGGGCCTGGCCCAGCGATGGTGGCGCTTGGTCTATGGCCTGCCACTTTGCAGGTCTACTGGTGAAAGGCATAGCTCCCAAAGCATCTCTCCTTCTCTTGGGCCTCATTTGATCATCATATCATCTGTTTCCCCACAAGAGAAAGCGTAGCCCACTAGAGCACGCATCCTGTGGTCTGTTTTGCCCAGATTTAGCAATCCTAGTGTATCATTGAGTGACACTCCCTGGGCGCAGGCAGGGAGGGAGGGAGCCAGCTCAGCCGCTGCCCAGGGAGTGAAATGAGCATGGCCACTTCCGCAGACCATCTCCAGGCCTGATGCTGAGCTCAGCCCTGGTATCATGGATCCCATCGCCTACACCTCCTGTCCCCCATGTTACCATCCCACTGCCCCTCGCTGTTGGGGATACCTGTCCCTCCAGGTGTGGCAGCCATCCCCATGTCACATCCCACTGACCTGGTATGACTCCCCAGATGCCCTCAGGCCTCCCCGTCTGTCTTCTTGGTGCTGAACTGGCCCTGATAAGGGGGTCTCCTTGGGTGTCACTCCGTATAGGGGTTGCCCCTGCCCAGATGTGGGATTCTCCTGGGTGATCCCAGCTTCTGCCTCCCATGCCCTGGCACTTGGAACCTCCAATTTTTGGCGACGGCTACCCAGTGTGAGTATTGTCTGGGTGCCTAATGTCCGTTCTGTTCGTTTTCAGTTTTGGTACTGATGCCTGCAGCACTGCAGTGAGGAGTGGAGCAGAGGAGAAATTATTTGAGCAGCTTGGGAGGTGCTGACTTAGAAATTTTCCCTGCTGGCTGCAGCTTTGCTCTGGGGTCCCAATGACCTTCCTCTGTAGAGGCAGCGGTCTTTCCCCAGGATTCCAGTTCTCCCCCTGTTTGCAAAGGGATACACGCTTTTTGGAAAAAAGTCATACCCTACGGGACATAACAAAGTAAAATGTGAGCTCCCGTAACCCCTATGGTAGGCTCTCAAGATTCCTGCCCCCGCTGTACACATCAGTGTCATCCATTCCCCTGGTTGTGTGTGGGACTGTGGGGCTAAACCCGAAGGGATTTAGCTAATGTGATGAAGGTCCATAATTGGCTGCCTCGGAGGTAGTCAAATGGGAGCAGTCCTGGGTTGGTCTGAGGTAATCAGGGGACCTCCAGAGGTGCCAGGCCCCTCCTAAAGAGAGAAGCTGCTGTGCTTGGAGGGGCCCATGGCCAGGAACTGGGGGTGGCCTCCAGGTGTTGAGAGTGACCCCGGTGGAGGACAGGAATTCTGCAGCAACCTCAGGAACGTGAGGAAGATGCTGAGTCTCAGCAACACCCTGCCAGTTGGCACCTTAGGGGCCGCTGAGCAGAGCACACGGCACATCCGGCCCTGACTGCAGACTGAGATGAGAAGTAGGCCCCGCTCTGAGCTGCTGCATGCACGTGCTATGTGTGTGGCCATTTGTGAGACCCCAAAGAAAACCAGTACACTTCCTGTCAGGTAACACCATCGTGGTTGTAGAAGCACCATCTTTATCAAAATGTCTGTCTGTCTGTTTGTTTGTTTATTTATTTTTAAGATTTTTATTTATTTATTTTTAAGATTTTTATTTACTTATTTGACAGAGAGAGAGAGAAAGAAAGCACACAAGCAGGGGGAGCACCAGGCAGAAGGACAGGGAGAAACAGGCTCCCCGCTGAGCATGGAGCTGGATGTGGGGCTCAATCCCAGGAACCTGGGATCATGACCTGAGCTGAAGGCAGACACTTAACCAACTGAGCCACCCAGGTGCCCCAAAATGCCTGTTGAGACTCATGAGCTGAGTCTCCTTGTTGACTCCAGTCTGGAGGGGTTGCTGGGCGAGCTGTCACATCCTTCTGGTGGCTTCCATGGGACTCATCACTGCAGGTGACATCATGGGCCATGGCCCCGGGCACCTGCTACCTGGCGCTAAACTCTCCATGGAGGGTGCACAGATTTCCCCCCTCAGATGGTGCAGAGACCCCCACCCCCACCCCACAGTCACAGATTTACTCACCCAGATGGTGTGCAGGCCCATCCCAGATGGTGCACCGACTCACCTTCTAGACAACACACAGCTCACCCTCGAGATGGTGCATAGACTCCACCATCCTGACTGTGCGCAGACTCCTACCCCCCCAGGTGCTACGCAGACTGTGCACCGCAGGTGGTGGGCAACACCCCCTCCCACCCCCGTGGTACACAGACCCTGCCCCACAGGTGGTGCACAAACTCCTCCCCACGGGTCCTGCGCTGGCTCACTCAGGTGGTGTGCACCCAGTACCTCGGGACAATGCACAGACCCACCCCCAGTCGCAGGGTGAGGAATCCGCATCAGGGATGAGTTGTTGGTGGTTTCAGTTATTAGAACAGAGCTTTGGGTGACTTGCTGTCCTCAGAGCCCCTGGCTTGTGGGCATGGCCCCTGCCCCTGGGTGCTGTGGTACAGATGTCCTTTTGGGGTTGCAGCACCCAGAAGTGGTGAGTGAGGGAGTACTTTCTCTTACTTGGAGCCTTGATTTGAGTACTCAGGCCCACATGTTTCCCAATTAGATATGTAATGGAATCCCCATCAAACCACTAGCAATTCAGCGAAATAGTGACTCCTTTTTTTTTTTTTTTTTTAAGATTTTTATTTCTTTATTTGACAGAGCACAAGTAGGCAGGGCGGCAGACAGAGGGAGAGGAAGAAGCAGGCTCCCCACTGAGCCGGGAGCCCGATGTGGGGCTTGACCCCAGGACCCCAGGATCACACCTGAGCCGAAGGCAGCTGCTTAACCGACTGAGCCACTCAGGCGCCCCTAAATAGCAACTCTTGTGGCAGCAATAACCCAGCAGTTAATATTTCTAGTTATTAACAAATGCATGTCACTGCTCCCTGTTTTAAAAATAGTAGGGAGTTGGAAATCTTAGGACAGAAGGTTCTGCTCAGTCAGCTTTTTTTTCCCCTCTCCCTAATTTTTCCTTTTCTGGAGACTTACATAAGAATCAGGACCAGAAGCCAATAGTACTGGTGTCAATTTGGGAAGCACCTCCCCAACCTCCCTGGGCCCACCCCCCCACCCCCCACCCCCCCACACCCGTTCAAGTGAGCAGAGGAGCAGGAATGCGTGTCTGAAGGAGAGCACTGTTCCCTGACCACATGGAATGACCTCCACCCACAGGGGGGGTAGGGTCCCCAGCCCATACAGGCAGCCCATGGAGCAGTACCCTCTATGCCAGCGGGGGTGGATCCAGAATTGGATCACAGAAGAAAGGTACAAAGCAGATATGGTGGAAGATAGGGGTCAAGGCCCAGGGGCTTCTCCCTAAGGCTGCCTACCTGAACCTGGGGCTAGGGTCCGACAGGTGGAGCCGCAGAGGACTGTTCCAGAAATGGCTGGGGGTTTGTATCAGGGACAGCGACTCCTCCCTGAGTGCCTGTCCCCAAGACCTGGAGCAGCCCAGAAGGCTGTGTCGGGGGGGATAGAGAGCTGCCACAGTTTGGATGGGTGTCCCGAAGGTGGTGACACTTCCAGGGCAGATCTGGAGGGTTTACTTGGCCTTACTGATGCCTGGGGTGGGGCTGTGGGGAGGTACCCTCAGTCCTTGGCCTTACTGATGCCTGGGGCTAGGTGGGGAGGTACAGAGTTGGGGGGGCTGTTGCACACAGGATGAAAGACTTGTGGGCCTTGGCGGTGGGTGTGGGTGCCAGTTTCACTTTCAGTTTTATGAAGTTTGTTAACTCACATTTTACTGAAAGCAAGTGCTCATAAAAATCTTTTTTTTTTAAAGATTTTGTTTATTTGAGAGAGAAAAGAGAGTGCATGCGTGAGCAGGGGGAGGGGCAGGCAGAGAGGGACAAGTGGACTCTCTGAAGAGCAGAGAACCCCACGTGGGGCTTGATCCCAGGACGCTGAGATCATGAGCTGAGCTAAAGGTAGACACTTACCCGACTGAGCCACCCAGGTGCCCCTAAATGTTCTTACACATCTAAGAGTCAATACAGAAATTATTTTGGGGGCGCCTGGGTGGCTCAGTGGGTTAAGCTGCTGCCTTCGGCTCAGGTCATGATCTCAGAGTCCTGGGATCGAGTCCCGCGTCGGGCTCTCTGCTCAGCAGGGAGCCTGCTTCCTCCTCTCTCTCTCTCTGCCTGCCTCTCTGCCTACTTGTGATCTCTCTCTGTCAAATAAATAAATAAAATCTTTAAAAAAAAAAAAAAGAAATTATTTTGGAAGACTCCTTGGGGTCTGACCACTGACTAGACTGACTTGGTTTCAGACCCAGTGTGACCACAGGTGGCCAAGCCATAGCTCCTGGTCTCGTGTCCTCTGTGTACCTGCCCATGGTGCTCGGAGGATCCTTTGGCCATCACATCTTAGACCCAGAGATGTCTCATGGACGTGCAGTCCCACTCAGTCACTGTGTTCTTATTTAAAATGGCAAAGCCACCTAGAAAATATGTTTTCTTATGTTAAAACTAGAGCTCTTTTGAAAACGTTGACATCTTTTCTACTTGCCAACAAAAAACTTGTTGGATTCATAATGCAAACCACTAGAGAAACAGAAGTTTTTACCCTCTTCCTTCCCTCAGACACCCCAAAACTCAGGAGAGCAGCCCCCAGAGAGCCTGTGCTCTGCTCCAACGCATACCCTGGCCCCTTCTGGTGGGGATGGTCACATTTCTAGGAAGTCACAGGCTCACGGTGGATGGCCTTGGGGAGGGACAGGTGGACAGAAGGGGTACCTCTCTGCCAGGGCAGAGGCACCTGGGACACGCTTGGTCTCAACTGCTAAGGGCCCTCCCCTCTGCAGGTCCTACCACCCTTTATGGGTGAGTGGGGTATGCAGGGCGGGATGGGATATGCTTCTTTGCCCAGCATCTCCTCTTTTCTTTGGCAGGGTCCCAGGGGACAGCCTTGGCCGAAGGCTCCCTAGGAAACCCACCCGCCTGGAGCCATCACTGACCTTTGTTTCCTGAGAGTTCATGTGCTCTTTAGGACTTGCCTTTGTTGCTACGGAGGCAGATTTTCTTTGTCAACAGGAGGAAAACATTAGCTTTTCTGTTTTCCCCAGAGACCTTTAGTCATGCTTTCTCTTTCAGGCTCATCTTGGCAGCCAACAGGGATGAATTTTACCACAGACCATCCAAGGTCGCTGACTTCTGGGGGAACAACAATGAAGTCCTCAGTGGTAAGTCTTTCCTCAGGGGGCAGCCACAGCATGGCGGGAAGTAGGAGGCCCTGAGTGCCTTTAACTGGTATTGTAAGTGCAAAACAAATGAGTAGACGCTGACTGGTCTCATGGGGGAGGCTCCCAGGTTGGGATCTGGGACCAGCATTGAGGTGACCAGCCCCTAAGTGTGTACCCAGCACCAGCCACCTGTTTTCGTGTGTTGTGGACCCCCAGAGAAGTAGCTGGAAAGAATGGGTTGGTTTATTTGGCTCCACCTTTTCGCACTGGGGGTGTGGTCAGGTTCATAGGAGGTGCAGGTTCACATTCGGTCACCCCGTGAAGCGTCATTGTGTGGTGTGTGTGTGTGTACACGTGCGTGTGTGTGTGTACACGCATGTGTGCTTGTACACCTGCACATGTTTCTGTTTACATGCTGGTGCACCTCGCTTCAGAGCTGGTCTGAATTTGGGGAGCAGAGTCTTGGTTGGAGCACACTCAGATGGGAGCTGCGTGAGGAGTTCCCACAGAGAGAGGCAGAAGTGGAGGTGACATCTGTGTCCCCTGCCAGCTTAGCCCCGTGGACAGAAAGCAGTTTCTGCCCATGGGGGTCTACTTGGAGGCATGTGGACAGGTGCTGGCCAGGCCAGGGTCTCTTTGCCTGTGAGCTGGGCATCAGGGAAGTACGAGGGAGCCTGGCAGAGCTGACAGGGGTACTCAGGGGCCCAGTGGGCTGAGTGGGTAGCCTCAGGGGCCTGGGGACACCAGGTGTGCCCAGCTTTGCCTGCAATATCTAAGAGCTGAACTGAGGAACTTCCACAGAAGGCCTGTATAGACTGGTTGGGCGGTGGTGTGAGGGAAACACTGCCCAGGCTGGATCATCCTGGTGCCGTGTGGGAAGAGGACAGGAGTGGGGACACTGAGGCAGGGCAGTGTTGTGGACAGGAGGTCTGGCAGGTAGTGGGGGAAAGCTGCTGTGAGGCTGTGAGGTGAGACCCCTCTTGCTGAGTGCAAGAGAAACAAGAGGCTAGGTCGCTCGGGTATGTCTTGGCCTCCTCAGAAGCTGCACAGGAGACCGTGGAAATATCTAGACATGAGGATAGAAATGGGGGGCAGGAGGCCCCTCTTGTGTAAGCTTCAAGTACCTCAGTATGGTAACCCCAGAGGGGCTGTATGTGGGATCCTTGGCTGGACTAGCCATGGCTCTCCCAGAGGTTGAGGATCAGGCCTGCAGGGCTACATGAGGAGGGCTGAAGGGAGCCTGTGGGCCTGGCCAGTACCATGCCAACCATCCTGAGCTGGAGTAGAATGGAAGGGGGTCATGGGCATGGGGCAGGCTGTGTGTGTCGCTGCTGCAGGACATTAATGGGAGACTGAAGTGGCATTGGGGGTGGGGGAACTGGTCAGGGTGGGTGGGGGGAGGGTCTGATGGCACTTCTTGAGTATTTTTGTGGATGAGGACAAAGATGAAGGGTTAGCCTCTTGGGCTCCTTTGGCCATCCTGGCCACCTGCTTAGGCACTCCAACCTGCACCCTGCCCCAAAATCACGGCCAATTTGTAGTGATTTGGAGTTGGTCTCTGGCATGCTGCTACGGGGCTCCTGCAGGGTGGGAGGGTGGCCCGGCTTCACGACAGTGCTGGGTGGGCCCAGTGGCGCTGCACCAGTTGGAGCTGGAAGACACTAAGATCCACATCCTCCCACTATCCGGCATCACCAAATTGTGTGCAAAATTGTAGGCCAGTGGTTCTCCAGATGTGATCTCTGAGCTACTAGCATCAGCAGTTCCTTGGGAACTTGTTAGAAGTTTGGAAAAATTGGGGTGTTATTTTTAAAAAATATTTTCCCTGTGTCCTGCTCTTTCTTCTCAATCTCTTTCTCTCTGCCTCTTCACACACGTATTAGTTTTCTTTTTTTTTTAAAGATTTATTTATTTATTTATTTATTTGTCATAGAGAAGCGAGAGCAAGCACAGGCAGACAGAGTGGCAGGCAGAGGCAGAGGGAGAAGCAGGCTCCCCGCCAAGCAAGGAGCCCGATGTGGGACTCGATCCCAGGACACTGGGATCATGACCTGAGCCGAAGGCAGCTGCTTAACCAACTGAGCCACCCAGGCGTCCCACGTATTAGTTTTCTTGAGGTTGTCCCACACTTTGATGATGCTCAATTCATTTTTTTTAAAAGATTTGATTTGTCAATTTTTTTTAACTTAATTTTATTTTTTTTTTTTCAGTGTTCCAAGATTCATTCCGATTTATCAATTTTTTAGAGAGCATGCACATGCATGTGCATGAATGGGGGAAGGGGCAGAGGAAGAGAGAATCTCAAGCAGATACACCGCTGAGCGCAGAGCCTGATGTAGGGCTCAGTCTCACGACCCTGAGTTCATGACCTGAGCCAAAATCAAGAGTCAGACACTTAACTGACTGAGCCAGCCAGGCACCCCTGATGATGTTCAATTCATTTTATTTATTTATTTATTTGACAGACAGAGATCACAAGCAGTCAGAGAGGCAGGCAGAGAGAGAGAGAGGAGAAAGCAGGTTCCCTGCAGAGCAGAGATCCTGATGTGGGGCTCGATCTCAGAACCCTGGGATCATGACCTGAGCAGAAGGCAGAGGCCTTAACCCACTGAGCCACCCAGGCACCCCTGTTCAATTCATTTTTAAATATCTTCTTTTCTCTCTGTTTCATTTTAGGTCATTTTTACTGCCATATCTTCATATTCACTAATCTTTTTTTCTGCTGTGTCTAATCTGCTTTTAAGCCCACCATGTATTTTTTTTTTTATCTCACACAATGTAGTTTTTATTTCTAGAAATTCAATTTTTCTCTTTTACATTTAAGTTCTTAACTGTTTTAGCATGCAGAATATAGTTTTATTAACTGAATATCCGTGCTGCAAAATCTGACATCTGTTTCAGTTCTAGTTCAGTTTTAATAGATTGATCGAACTTTTAGTAAGCAGGGCTGTGGTTTTCTGCTTCTTTGCATGCTTGGTAATTTTTGGTTGGATGCCAAATGTTTATGGATTTTATCTTGTTGGGGACTGAATATTTTTGTGTATCTATAAATATTCCTGAGCTTTGTTTTGGGACACAGCCGAGATGCTCAGAAACAGTTTGATCCTTTCAGGTCTTGCTTTTAGGATTGGTTAAGTGGCTCTGAAGCTATGTCCAGTCTAAGGCTAATGATTCCCTACTCCTCAGGCAGATCCTTCCATCTTCCCTGCCTGTGCCTCCTGGATCTTGAGGTTTTCTAGGCTGACTTCTGGGAACAGGCACTCTTCCCAGTCCTGTGTGAGCACTGTCTCCTCTAATCTTTCTGAATGGTTCTTTCCTGGCCACAGTAGTTTCCTCACGCACATGTACCAATCAGCTGTCTGGTTCTGTGCAGCTCTCTCCTCTCTGGTCCTCTGTCCCAGAAGCTCTGGCTGCCTCAGTCTCCCCAGGCTCCCAGCCCTTCTCCTCTGCCAGGGAGTCCAGTGGACTCTGCCTGGGCCTCCTCTCCGTACAGTGTCTTGGAGACCCTCTCCAGTCTTGGGGTTCACCTAGTTTGTTTCTTGTCTCAGAGATCTCTGTCCTTTGTTTTTTGATGTCTGGTGTCTTGAAACCCACTGTTTCATGTATTTTATCGCTTCTCAGCCTTTTGGCTAAGATCAAGTGCATGTATTTTATTTTTTGGTGGTTTTAGGTAGGAGAGTAAATCTGGTCCCTGTTGATTGGCTGGATTTGGAATTCTTGTTTAATTTTCAGCATTTGATTTGTAGGAGTTTTTTATGCATTCTGGATTGGTATGTTGGATAAATGTATTGCCTACTCATTTTCTTAATGATATCTTCTGGTAAGCAGAATATTTGCTTTTAGTGAAGTGTGGTTTACTCTTTGATGGTTTATTCTGTTTGTGTCTTTGTCTTCCCTAAGGCCTTAAAGATATTTTCCTCTTTTTGCCTCTAGAAGCCTTTTGATTTGGGGTTTTGTGTTTAGGTCTGATTTATCTTACGTTTTGTACTTGGCGTGAGGTAGGGGTGGAGGCTCATATCTCACCCCCCACATCGATCCCAGTTCTTCTGGCCTTATTTATTGAATAGATACTCTTTTGTCTATTGCATTGCTATGGCAACTTGGTTGAAAATCAGTTGAACCCATGTATGTGGATCTATTTTGGACTTCTTTGTATCCCATCGATCTGTTCATCAATGCTGATACCAACTCACACTGTCTGGATTACTGCAGCTTTTTTCCACAAGTTTTTGAAATCAGGTGGTGTTAAGTCCTCCAGCTTTGTTCTATTTCAGGACTCCTTTGGCTCCTGGCTCTTTTGTGTGTGCATAGCGATTTTAGAGTCATCTTGTGAATTTCTATAAAACAGAAAGCTTCCTGGGATTTGGATTTGGATTGTTGACTCTTCTGACCGTTTGGGGAGGACTGTCATCTTAACAATATTGACTCTTCGGTTAAGGAACAGGGCCCATCTATCTCTCTTTTAATCATAGCTTCGTGACTTCTCTCAGTGCTACTCTGTGGTTTTCAGTCTTCAGGCATTACATGTTTTTCCTTAAATGTTTTCTTATGTTTTGTTTTGTTTAATACTATTGTAAATGGTATTTTTAAATTTTCATTTTCTGATTCATGCCTCTATTTACTTACCAGTTCTAGGAGATTTTTTAAAAATTAACTTTTGGGGTGTCTGGGTGGCTTAGTAAGTTAAGTGGCTGCCTTCGGCTCAGGTCATGATCCCAGGGTCCTGGGGTTGAGCCACACATTGGGTTCCCTGCTCAGCAGGGAGTCTGCTTCTCCTTCTCCCTCTGCCTGCTACTCTGCCTACTTGTGCTCTCTATCTGTCAAATAAATAAAATCTTTAAAAAAAAATAAAATCAATTAATTTCCTAAAGTAATTTCTGTATTCAACATGGGCTCAAACTTAGGACCTTGAGATCAGAAGTCCCATGCTCTTCTGACTGAGCCAGTCCAGGCCCCCCACGAGATTTTTTTTTTGGAGGGATAGATTCCTTTTGGATTTTCTTCACCTGTAATCCTGTCTACAAATAAAGACAGTTAACTTCTTTCTTTCCATCTTTTATTTCTTTTATAGTTACAATTTATTATTATTATTATAAAAATGATTTTGCTGCTTTTGCCGCAGTCTTCAACTGAAATGATCCTCTAATCTAGGAAGACTCTTTCCTGTGGCTTTAAGGGCTTCACCGACCCAGTGGTGAGGCCCCATGGAGGACTAATCATGGCCCAGGCCTATGGGGTGGAAATGAGACAAATAGGTGGGCCTAGATGTGCTCTGGCCTCCTAGCAAAGCACCCACCTTAGGGCCTATGTGTCCTGCTGTGTCCTGCTTGGGGAGGACAGCCAGCGGCCCCGCACCTGATCCAGGATGTGGGCTTGGGCCTGGTGCCTTTGCTAGGATGTAGCTGCCACTGTGCTCCCAGCACAGTGTTGATCCAGTGTTGAGCCAAGCATCAGGATGCATTCCACACATGCCAGGCTCCACTGTAAGCTTTTAGGGACTCCCATGGGCATCAGATGTCATCTTGGGAGCAGGGTCTCTCTCACATGCCCTGTGGCATGTGCCTTGCCCTGAGTAGTTCAAGGCCCTGTTCCTTAGCCCAGGCTGCTGGGCTGAGCATCTGTCTCCCCAGGACATAGGGACGGGGCAGTAGGTACTACTGGTGGTGACACTACCATCTGTCGCAGGGCTTGACATGGAAGAAGGCAAGGAAGGAGGCACGTGGCTGGGCATTAGCACACGGGGGAAGCTGGCTGCCCTCACCAACTACCTGCAGCCACGGCAGGACCGGGATGCCCGGGGCCGAGGTACCGTGGGACCCTGGTTCCGGGGGTGGGGGGTGGGGAGGGTGGGCTTTCCTCAGGCACATGTGGTCCTGGAGGAGGAGGAAGGGGAAGCAGGGTGTTTCTGGCTCTGGGTCCCACTGACTAGCATCACTGTGGGAATCCCCGCTCTGCCTGGCCCACAGAGCCCCTGCTGGCACATGGTCGGCGCCTCTCAGGAAACACTCTCCACATTTGTGCCCCAGGCCAAAGTGTCACTTCTGGCTCTTGTCATCCCACCACCCCCCACCTGTCAGATGTTTGCAGAGCAGTACCCCTAGGAAGACAGTTCTGCGGACACACGTTGTCCCCATTGAAGGTTTTTTCCTCTCATGCTGTACTTCCATTTTGGGCATAAAGGCAGAAAAATAAATAAATAAATAAATAAACCCCAACAAAAACCAAGATCTGGATGCAGACCTCCTTAGTTGCCAGGTCAGTGAGGTATGGCTGGTGTGGGGGGTTAAGTTTAGCCTGTACTGGCCCCACATCAGTCTCCCCAGGATGAGGGACTCCACTCTGCCACCTCGGCCATGTGTGTCTGTCCCCTACCCACAGGTGAACTTGTGACCCACTTTCTGACTACAGACATGGACAGCTTGTCCTACTTGAAGAAGGTCTCTGCGGAGGGCCACCTGTACAACGGCTTTAATCTCATAGCAGCTGACCTGAGGTGGGTCTGCTCGGAGGGAGATGGCAGCCCACTGGCCACTGCCACGGAGCAGCGCTGTGGGCTTGGCAGGAAGTGGGGTTCCCACCCTGCCACCCAGGTTGTGGCAGCCTCTCCAGGGACATCGCACCTGGTGGGCATGGTTAAGCTTCCCAGGGCTGGCTGACTATTGTGGGGATGCAGGAAGTGGAACCTGGGCTTCTGGTGGCAGCAAGATGGTCACCAGCTCCTGCACATGAGCTGTGGTGTGACTGCAGTGGGCATCTCTGGTCCCGGGGGCACCCCTGGCTCACACCGGCCCCTTGCCCCTAAGGTCTCCTCCCAGGCCCGTAGCTCAGGAGTGCCTTGTTCTGGAGCTGCCCCTCACTTGCCCTGTTCTCTGGTATGCAGAGGGGCCCCAGGCTGCAGAAGGAAGGTCCCTAGCAGCCTGGCTTCCCGGCAGCGCTGGCAGTCAGGTGCTGCTGAGCTCTGGGGCTACTTTAGAGCAGTGTGTCTGAGCATGTGGCATGGCTCATCTCATGTTCTGCAAGGGGCTCAGTGGGCAGCTCCCAGGGCCTCCCTGGTGTTGTCAAAAGGGGCGACAGAGCTGTCCCAGCTGCCCATGGGCCCCATCACCAGAGGTCACAGAAGCTGTGCTATACAGTTATTGGGGGAAGTTTTCCCCTCCCTGGAGTCGGGAGGATAGGCAAGGAGCAGAGGCAGGAGGAAGGGACCCTAAGAGGCCTGGAACCTCAGGGTTGCTGGCACTGGCTGAGAGTCAGGAGTGGGGTGGCTGGAACCTGGTAGGGACCTGTGGCCAGTGGGGCGTTGCCAGGCCCCGTGAGGCATACAGGGGTACAGTAGTAGCAAGCAGTAAGCTGCATGGCCATGTGGGGGTGGATGCTGGGCCCTTTCTGTGCAGCACCTGGCACATAGTTATTGCTGCCCCATATGCAACTGCTGCGGCCAAGCTACCGATGGGCTGCTGATGTGGCTAAGACCCTGCTGGTATGCGATGGGGCTGGGGTCCAGCAGCCCCTGGAGACAGTAGCCCCAATCTACTGATGAAGTTCTAGAACATATGTGAGGTTCGGTGGGGTAAGGTCTGGAGCCAATGACCAAGAAAGAATTCTTGAGGCATCTTTGGTGCAGAATGGTGGTTTATTAAAACACGGGGACAGGACCCATGAGCAGGAAGAGCTGCTACCCCACCAGGGTTGTGAGGGGTGGCAGGTTGTGTACCATGGAGTTGGGGGCAGGTAAGGAAAAGGAAGGTTTCAATAGAACTTTCATATGGTGAAGAGGACCTACAAGATACCTGATACCAGAGGCCTTGCCATTGCCAAGGTCATTTTGTCCTCTAGCAAGGTATGAACATTAAGTTGGGTGGGAGATTCCCAAAGAATGTCACATATGCCCCACCTAGGAGCGGGGGTGGGGGAAAGTTGGAGGGTGTCAGCTTTTGCTTTGTCCTCAGCCAGCCTTCTGTTCCCTCATCACTATCAAGCGGGGACTGGATTGACTACACTGTTGACAGTCTTGATGCATAAGGCAGATCACGGCAGGTGGGAGAGTGGCAATGCTATAGCCGCAAAGGGTGGCCAAGGTGGAGAGGCCCTGGCGGGATGTCCTCGCCTTGGATGCCCCAGGGCCCATGTGCATTTCCCAAGCAGGGTTTACAGAGTGGCTGGTGGATTCAGGCATTGGGTGGGAACAGGGCAGGGCAGCCAGGGTGGTCTGTGCTCCGTCCCACACTTGACAGATGTGGCCTGGGAACTGCAGGGGTTTTGTGACTTTGTCCTTTAGGGAAGTGAGCATCCATTGACCTGCCCTCCTGCCCTCCTGCCCTCCCCTTGTGCACCCCCACTGCCGATGTCCAGAGGTCAGTGAAGGTGGTCAGCTTCCATCCCGGGAGGTGGTCAGTACGGCATGGAGGGCCCATGACCAGACATGTGGCCTGAGCCCACCTCCTTCCTCAAGAGCCCCAGGCCAACTGTGCCTAGAGTGTCCATTGCATGTGACCCGCTCAGCCCCACTCTTGCTACATGGATCGACACACTGATGTGGAGGCCGCAGTGGCCATAGGAGGAGGTGGGTGCTGGCATGGGCACTTGCTGGCCCTGGCCCTCTCATTCTCACCATGGACAGCTCCCAGAGGGGCACTTCTGTGCCTTTCTTGCCCCCTCCTATGCTGGGACGACCTTACTTGTCATTCTCTGTGCATCTGACCTGGTCTGGGAGACCAGTAGCCCAGCAGGACTCAGTGCTCACCAACCATGTCAAGTGGCTGGGTGATGAGGGCCCTGTGCTCTGAGTGGACACCTGCATGGGCAGGCAGCTCCCACAGGTGGGCTTGGGCCCATTGGTGCCTGAACAGCTCTCCTGCCTCCTGGGGCCACAGGGTCAGTGCCTGCCTCCCTAGACACATCCCTCAAGGACAGGTGGTAGCCAGGGCAACTGAGGAAGTTGGCCGTCAACAAGCAACCCCAGTGGTAGGTGCCAGAAAGAAGTCAGGGTCAAGGAGAAGAGCTCCTCATTGCAGTCATGGCCAGTCCCTGACCAAGCACAGCAGGAGTTGATGTCTAATCCATGGGTCTTCATGCTTTCTAGCTTTTTTCCTATAAAAATTTCTGAAGTCTTGGGGCATCTGGTTGGCTCAGTGGGTTAAGCCTCTGCCTTCAGCTCAGGTCATGATCTCAGGGTCCTGAGATCAAGCCCCAAGTCAGGCTCTCTGTTCAGTGGGGAGCCTGCTTCCCCCTCTCTCTCTCTGACTGCCTCTCTGCCTACCTCTGATCTCTCTCTCTGTCAAATAAGAAAATAAAATTAAAAAAAAAAATTTTTTAAAGTCTTAGCTAGATAGCTTAAGAAATGAGCCAGGGGCTGTGGGGAGGAAGAACAGGAGCAGAATGTGAAGCCATCTGCGGCCAGGTTGGGTGCAGTGGGAGGGACTCCCTGGCTGCCCCTCCCAGCCCTTTCTTTGCAACGGTTCAGTTCAACTTGGAGGCTTAGGTCCTGATGTGGCAGGCGGGAAGGTGGCTCACAGGCCAGGAAGAGACCTCTAGTTTGCAGAGAAGGCAGTTTCAAGGAAGATTTACTATGGTATTTACGAGTGGGAACATTTCCAGCTCCCAGCCATTTGAACTATTTTTAAATGCACACTCAGCACATAAAAGTAGGCAAATGGGATCTTTGGTGCTTTGTTCAGAAGCCTCTGTTGCGGGGCGCCTGGGTGGCTCAGTGGGTTAAGCCGCTGCCTTCGGCTCAGGTCATGATCTCAGGGTCCTGGGATCGGGTCCCACATCGGGCTCTCTGCTCAGCGGGGAGCCTGCTTCCCTCTCTCTCTCTCTGCCTGCCTCTCAGTCTACTTGTGATTTCTCTCTGTCAAATAAATAAATAAAAGCTTTAAAAAAAAAAAAAAGAAGCCTCTGTTGCCCTGGGGCATCCCACTGTGTCTGGAGGTGTATGGGGATGGGCTTTGGGGGTGGGGAGTGGTGTCTGCAGGCACAGTGAGGTCATTGCTAGGGGTCTCAGATCTTAGCTGTGAGGCCCCTGGGAGGCTGGAGCCCTGACTAACTCCTGTCCTGACCCTGTGCTGGGGATGGTGATAAAGTCTTAGAATATAAGTGAGGTTCGGTGGGGTGCGGTCCGGAGCTGATGACCAAGAAAGAGTTCTTGAGACATCTTTGGTGTAAAATGGTGGTTTATTAAAGCATGGGACAGGACCCATGGGTAGGAAGAGCTGCTTGGGGTTGTGAGGGATGGCAGGTTATGTACCATGGGGGTGGGGGAAGGAAAAGGGAGGTTTCAATAGAACTTTCTTATGCTAAAGATCACCAGACAGTGAGAGATTTGGCACCCTGTGACTCCCATCTGACCTTCTCTGTCCTCCTGTCCACAGCACAGAGAAGGGAGATGTCATTTGCTACTACGGAAACCGGGGGGAGCCCGAGCCAGTCGTCCTGGCACCAGGTAAGCCTACTCTGGCGGGCGGTGACAAGGTGGGGGCTGCTTCTGTGGGGACACTTCTGTACTTTTGAGAACCCGAGGCCGAGTCACATTTCTCTCCAGGGATTATGCTCCTTGGCCTTTGGTGTGCATTATGCCCCCATAGTGGCCCATGGCCTACACTTGGTCCACATGTCAGAGCACCCACAGCAGGGCTACCTTCCCCTAGCCTGAAGCCGGTTACTGCCCAGAGAGAACTGAAAACTGACAGTGTTTACAAAAGGACACAGAGGTCTCTTCTACCCCCAGTTCTGTGCGTTGGCCCAGAGGCCTTTGTGGAAGTATCTGGAAACCGCCCCTGTGATGCCCTCTCGCAGTTCTCAGTATTTGAGATCCTGTGACTGGAGATGCTTGTTTTCTGCTAAAGGGAGGAAGTAAGGGACACAGAGGGGGAAGGTGGAAGGGAGGGAGTGAGCCTGTTTCAAGTATGTAAGGTTGTTTCCCTGAGCTTGACCCTGCCTGAGCATGTCACTTTTTAAAAATTAACAGCTTTAATGAGATGTAATTCAAATATCACACTGTTGGGTCCATGGTCAAAGGAACAAAACTGATACAAAGCGAAGATCAAAGCTTTATTTCATGCCAAGCATTGAAATCAAACTGACCGGCCAGGGCCGTCTCTTGCAAAGAGGCGACGACCCTCTGCCTAACAGATTAGCTTTTAAGGGCAAAGGCCAGGTGGTTGGGCCTGGCCACAGTGACCAATGAGATTTTAATGCAGAGAAAGCTGCACAGCCCTGCTAGGTCACACATAAGTGACCAGTTGAATTACAATTTACCCTATAGTAGATTTTTAAAAAATTCTTATTTATTTATTTGTCAGAGAGAGAGGAGCGAGAGCGAGCACAGGCAGACAGAGTGGCAGGCAGAGGCAGAGGGAGAAGCAGACTCCCTGCCAAGCAAGGAGCCCCATGTGGGACTCGATCCCGGGACGCTGGGATCATGACCTGAGCTGAAGGCAGCTGCTTAACCAACTGAGCCACCCAGGCGTCCCTAACCTATAGTAGATATTTGAACTAGCCTATAACCTTGGTCAGAATGGATGCCCAAAGGGTGGGGCCCATACTCCTTGGTAGCTAGGAGACAGTATGCGCCCCCCACCGATTGGATACCTCCACTTGGCCTGACTCACCCTTGTATTTGGGCTTTGTTACTTGGGACTGGTTTCGGGGGACTTGTTTTTAAGTAAGTTCCCTGAAGGAGGAGGGGGAGCGCCAGGATGGAGCTGCTCTGGCTAAATAGGCCCTTACAATACAATGTACTCACATACACTGTATCATTCGGCAGGTTTTAGTCTATCTGCGAAGGTGTGCAACTATCACTGATACAGAACCCCGTGACATTTTCATCACCCCAAAAGAAACCCCTGTCCCCATTAGCAGTCCCCCCCCACTCCCCTCCACCCCTCGGTCCCAGACAGCCACTAACCTACTTTCTGTCTCTGTGCATTTGCTTATTCTGAACATTTCATGCAAGTGTAATCAGCCAATATGTGGCCTTTTGTGATTTCTTTTTCCTTTCTTCTTTTTAATTAGCATATTATGTATTATTTGTGTCAGGGATACAGATCTGTGACTCATCAGTCTTACACAATTCACAGCACTCACCACAGCACATACCCTCCCCAGTGCCCATCCCCCCACCACCGCCACCCCATCCCTGTCACCTCCCTCCCCTCCAGCAACCCTCAGTTTGTTTCCTGAGATTGAGTCTCTTATGGTTTCTCTTTCTCTCTGGTTTCATCTTGTTTCATTTTTTGCTTCCTTCCCCTATGATCCTCTGTCTTGTTTCTCAAATTCCTGATAATCAGTGAGATCATATGATAATTGTCTTTCTCTGATTGACTTATTTTGCTCAGCATAATACCCTTTAGTTCCATCCATGTCATTGCAAATGGCAAGATTTTGATGGCTGCCTAGTATTCCATTATGTATATATACCACATTTCCTTTATCCATCCACCTGTTGTTGGACATCTAGGCTCTTCCCATTGTTTGGCTATTGTAGACATTGCTGCTATAAACATTGTGGTGCAGGTACCCCTTTGGACCACTACATGTGTATCTTTGGGGTAAATACCCAGTAGTGCAATTACTGGGTCGTAGGGTAGCTCTATTTTCAACTTTTTGAGAAACCTCTATACTGTTCTCCAGAGTGGCTGTACCAGCTTGCATTCCCATCAACAGTGTAGGAGGGTTCCCCTTTCTCAGCACCCTGGCCCACACCTGTCATTTCCTGACTGATTAATTTTAGCCATTCTGACTGGTGTGAGGTGGTATCTCACTGTGGCTTTGATTTGTATTTGACTGACTTCTTTCTTAACATCATGTTTTCAAGGTCTCTCTGTGGTGTAGCACAAATTAGGGTTTCATTCCTTTTTATAGCTGAATAATATTCCATTGCCTAGATAGTCTACTTTTCATTTTCCCGTTCATCTGGCTGATGGACCCTTGGGTTGTTTTCAGCTTTCGGCCATCGTGGATCATGCTGCTGTAGACATTTGTTCTAAGTTTTTGCACAGACCTGTGTTTTCCTCTTTTTTATGCATATACTTAGGAGTGGCTGTGCTGGATGGTAAGGTGACTGTTTAACCCCTTTGGGGAACTGCGAAACTGTTTTCCAAAGCAGCTCTACCATATACATTCCCACCAGCAGTATATGAGGTTCCAATTTTTCCCCATCCTCACCAGCAGTTATTATTGTTGTTTTTTTAAAGATTGTTAAAATTAAAAAAAATAATAATCTCTATACCCAGTGTGGGCCTCAAACTCAAGACCCCGAGATCAAGGGTCTCCTGCTCCCCTGACAGAGACAGCCAGGCGCCCCTGTCTGTCCTTTTGATTACAGCAATTCTAGTGGGTGTAAAGTAGTGTCTCCTGATGATTTTGATTTGCCTTTCTCGGATGGCAAATGATGTTGAGCATCTTTTCATGTGCTTATGGGTCATTTGTATGTCTTCTTTGAAGAAATGCCGGTTCAGACCCTTTGATTATTTTTAAATTGGGTTGCTTGTATTTTTATTTTTGAGTTGTAGTTCTTTTTCTCTTTTTTGAGGTTTTATTTTTTAATTTTTTAAAGATTTTATTTACTTAAGGATGCGTGGGTGGCTCAGTCAGTTAAGCGTCTGTCTTCAGCTCAGGTCATGATCCCAGAGTTCTGGGATGGGCCCCTTGCTCAGCAGGAGGGGGGTACTGCTTCTCCCTCTCCCTCTGCTGTTCGCCCTGTTCATACTCTCTCTCTCTCTTACTCTGTCAAATCAATAACATCTCAAAAAGAAAAAGATTTTATTTATTTAAGAGAGAGCATGAGTGGGGGAAAGGGGCAGAGGGAGAAGCAGACTTCCTGCTGAGCAGGGAACCTGATGCAAGGCTTGATCCCAGGACACTGGGATCATGATTTGAGCCAAGGGCAGACACCCAGGTGCCCCTAAAATTTTATTTTATTTTTTTTATATATTTTTTTAAGATTTTATTTATTTATTTGCCAGAGAGAGAGAGAGAGCACAGGCAGGCAGAGTGGCAGCAGAGGCCCATTCTGATGTTGGCCGACTCCCTAACCACTGACTGATATCCAGCAGGTATCCCTCTGGCCTCAGGTTGCTATTCTCCCACTCTTGACCTTCTCAGGGAGATTGACACCTTGCAGCTTTTTCCTAGCTTAGAGATGGGAGTGAGATGTCCCAGGAGGTGCTTCCTTCTTGAGGTTCCCCTTTCTTTTGCCTCATTGGAATTCAGGTTGTCAATTTCCTATCATTTTGTCCATCAAGCCTGCTTGGTGCTTGTGCCTCAGGTCTCCTGTGAGTGCCCTGCTATGCTGAGTTCTCCACCCTTCGCCACACAGATGGGTTAGGAATGTGCATGGAGAAGATGCTGAAGTGTGGGGTGGTCTGGGCTCTGTGTCCCTGCCCATACTCCTAGTCCCTTGCCCAGTGCTGGGTGGGTGGGTAATCTCTGAATTACTGACATTTACCCTGAATTCCCACAATGGGGCCTCTGCCCTGGCTGGGCTGTCTCCTTCCTTGCAGGAACGTATGGACTAAGCAATGCGCTGCTGGAGACGCCCTGGAAGAAGCTGTGCTTTGGGAAGCAGCTCTTCCTGGAGGCCGTGGAGCGGAGCCAGGCACTCCCCAAGGATGTCCTCATTGCCCAGCTCCTGCATGTGCTCAACAATGATGAGGCGTGAGTGGGCGGAGCCTGCTGGGACAAGCAGAGGGTCCCACTTCTTCTCTAGTCCTGGGACATAGAGGCAGGCAGGCTGTGCTGCCCTGGGAGGCTTGTGGAGGTGACTGAGAACAGCTCCTCAGCCCGGGGGTGCCTGATAGACATACTGTTCTTTGTTCCTCTCTTAACTGCTCCCCTCCTGGGTCAGTATACTTGGAAGCTCAATGCTCTCAGAGGCTCGTTGTGGGCCTTTGTGGGGCAGAGAGTAGCTGAAGGTTCCCCATGTCTGCACACAACTGGTGGGAGATTCTAGAAAGCTCCAGGTGCTCAGCAAACCACAGAAGCAAGCAGCCAGCCTGGGAGTATGTCTGGGGGTTAATGTCCTTCCCACATGCTGTCCTACCAGTGCTGTGACACAGACACACCTGTCCCAGGAATCGCCTGGGGGAAAGAAGCTCCTGACCCAACTTCCTTAAGGCACCTCCATGGCCTCTGCACACAGTACCTGGCTCAGGGATGCTCCCCACCGCCACATGTCATGGCCATCCCACCTGGGAGTCAGAGGTGCTGGCCCTGCTACCTTCCTCCCATGCTTCAGTGTCACCCATACTCAGGCCAGGCCCCTATCCTGCCTAGATGACCCGATAGCCCCTCAGAGAGCCCCAACGGGCTGCCTCCTGCTTCTCTCTACTGGAACCCTTCCCTGCCCCTTGCTTAGTGTCCATCTCCTTTTGGAACCATGATCCTTTTGGAACCACAAACCATGGGACCTTTAGCCTCAGCATAGCCACCCCTCAGGGAAGCCCTTATTGGACTGGTCCAGCATCCCATGCTCAACTGTATGTAAGTCATGTGGCCCTCAGTCTCTTATCTGTCACTCCTGCTGGCCTGAAAAGGGGTCCTGGCCACTTCGACAGCTGTGGTCCCAGCGCCAGCTTCAGTGACTGGCAAGCTGCAGGGCTCAAGTGGGCTCCTGTCATGTGGAGAGATACCCATAGGGTACCTCTTGGGGCAGGCAGTGTGTGTGTGTGTGTGTGTGTGTGTGTGTGTGTGTGTGTGTGTGTAGCTGGGGACCCCTCAGCCAGGCCCCTGCCCCACAGAGCCCCAACCGCTCAGACCTCACCAAGACAGGTAGGTGAGTTTGCTCTGAGAGATGACATCTGTCCTTCCCCGGGGGCAGGGGGTGAGGGGGGTGTTGCCTGCACAGGTCTGACCAGATGGACCACCTCCCCCCACAGCATTTGCTGATTCAGCAGAGCCTTCCCCAGTGCTGAGCTCATAGGTGCTCCTGTCTCTGGGTCCTGGGAAAGCTCCTGGGGGCCCTGGTAGGGGGAGCTGGGCTGGCAGTCCCTGTCTGGCAGCCTGGGCCCAGTGACGGACCCTTAAATAAAAGACTGTACCGAGCTTGAGGCCTTCAGCAGAAAAGTGCCCAGAAAACCCTTGTGGTTCCCAAACCACCTTGTGAGGCTGGTAGGCTCCTTGGGCACTGCAGGCCTTAAGGATGGCAGGTGGTGCTGTGGGTGGGTGGGAGGGGGTGTTAGTGACCCCTCCTCTGTCCTTCCAGGCAGCTGCCAGACCCGGCCATTGAGGATCAGGGCAGGGAGTATGTGCAGCCCTTCCTGAGCAAGTACGCGGCTGTGTGTGTACGCTGCCCGGGCTATGGCACCAGGTATGAGGGGCGGCTGGGTGCGTTCAGTCCTGTCCCATGAGGAGCCCTGCCTTCCCTGAATGTTCTGGATCCCAGAGCCTCTGCCCTGTCTACAGGCAGCTGCCATTTCAGCTTGTGGGGCTATGGGGCCAGCAGATATCACAGGTGACAGCTATGGACAAAATGCTCACCGGCCTCCAGGGGCACTGCAATGTTTCCTGGGCTGCTTCCTGCTCCCTATGCAGCCATAAGGGGGCTGGGATGGCTGTGGGTGCCCTCAGGTTGCCAGATCCCTGTGGGGCCAGAGGTCTCACTGCCTGGCTCTTCCCCTCACTTCGCCCTGTGTCCTTGGGTCTGTTACATTCTGTGTGTGACCAGTGCAGAATTAGGTCATTTCAGCTTGGGGACATCACCCAAGAAAGGGTCAACTTCTGGTCTCAGCCTCAATGGGGGAGGGAATGCCTGGGAAGGAGAAACTGTTGGCATGAGTGTCTGCTGTCCCAATAAGTTCCTTTTGTGCCTCTCTCCCTCCTGGGCAGAGGAAGATTGGCTCTGTGTGCCTGGGAGGCCTATCCCATCCCCGTGATTCTGTCTGGGGCAACCTACCTGCTGTACTTGGAGGTGGGTGGTCTGCTGGACCAGCCAGGACGCTCTAGGAGTGCTGTTGTGCACCTGGCCCACATGGCCTGGAGACAGACTGTGGCCTTGGGCAAAGCAGCATCTTCCTGGATTCGGCTTGAACCAGGCCCTGTGGGTACCAGCCTTATGCCGGCCTGGTGAGGACTATGATGGATAGGCCAAGCTCTTGGGGGCCTGTGGCCACTGAGGACTCAGGGATGGGGTGCTTGGGTGGTGACAAGTGCTGAGAGATGCCACGATGATATCACATGTACTCTGGGTACATGGTGAGGTCAACACATAATTCTTGATTTTCGAGTTCAGGTTGGCCCGAGTCTTCCATCCTCCAGCAGATGACAGCTTCAAACCCTCTAGCTGGGGGATAGGATGGTAGGCAGGGCCAGGGTGGTGTCAGGGCCCAGCACTGATGCTCAGGGCCCAAGGGTTGTATGCTTGAATGGTGGCCTTTCCATTCTCAGGCTTTTCCCTTGGCAGGTGGCAGGGCATCCATTCTCAGGCTTCTTCAGCACAGACTTGTTTTCTAGACTAAATTACATGCTCATGTGTACCCACGTGCATAAGGCAGAGTGCCAGGTCTGCTCCCTGGTCAGGTGTGTGGCTGCTGGGTCCAATCCTGACTGGGACCCCCAGTCTTCAGCATGCATGTGCCTACTCTGGGTATCAGCCTGTACCGGGGCTGCTTGGGGACCTGGTACCTGCCCTCTCTCAGGGTGAGGCAGGTGGTAACAAAGTGAGGACTGTCCTTAGGGACAGCTGGCAGGAGGAGAGAAGGTGTGCTGAGCATTTGGGATGGGTAGTGGGGGAGGAAGACAGGAGAGGGTTCCTGGTGACAGAGACCTCATTTGGGGCTCTACCAGGCAGGCAAAGGGCTGAACATGGGCCCCCTGCTCTCTTTCAGAACCAACACCATCATCCTTGTGGACGCAGATGGGCACGTGACCTTCACAGAGCGTAGCATGATGGACAAGGACCCCTCCTGCTGGGAGACCAGCACCCACGAGTTCAAGCTGCAGAGCTAACCCCTCTCCGTGGGTGTGGCCATTGGGCTCCTGGAAGGCCCTGCCTCGAGGACCAGTATGGATAGGAGCCTCCTGTAGCCACACATACTGCCTGTGACTTGGGCAGGACCAGGGCCCTCTGGTGTTTCTGTGACCTGTCCGTGTCCGTGTGTCCAGCTCAGGGTCTGCCCTTATGCCAGTGGGAGTGACAAGAGTCCCACAGCCAGGCTTGGGGCAGGCCCAGGTGTGCTGTGCGTGTGTGAAGGCAACTGGGCCTGCACCCTGTCCAAGCATAGAAGCACAAACTCAAGGCACATGCTTCCATGCACACCTGCGGGTGCATGGGCACAGTACACACATGTACAGGTAATAGATGGGCACACGCATGCTCAAACACACACACCGATCCTAGCGTACACACATATGCATGCCAGACAGACAGAGATGTGCCTCTCACATCTGCAGGCACTGCCGGCCAGTGGGTCTTTGCTTTGATCAAAACAACAGGGTGTAGACTTGTGTTTAAAAGTGGCTCCCTCTCTCCTGGGCGTGGTCTACTTCTGGACAGTTAGACTTGCTCTTGGAGAGGGGGCTGAAGGATGACAAGAACCCCAGGAAAACCCACTGTCATAGAAGCACAGGCTGGTGGGTGGTCTTTTGTGCCCTGGGTGGGGGTGGTCTCCTGTGTGCATGGGGTAGTCCTGTTGGGGGAGGAGGGTGGTCCTGCCTGAAGCACCAGAGGTCCTGTGTATGCTGGAGCACCTTGGTAGCCTCTCAGGCACCTACCTGCCCACTGGGGGTCATGGGTCTTGGGAAGGCCCTCTCAATGAGGGGACACAGCCAACCCTTGCTGTTTCCCTTCTTGGGGAGTCAGACTTCATAGGAATCTGTACTTGAACGTGCGACCGTGATAATAAAATTCTGAGGCTGTGGTGAGTCAGTGCATTTCAGGTCTTTGTGTGATGGGGGACAACTGTGCAAAGGCTCAGTAGGGCTGCTTTCTTGGTCTACAGGAACTCCCAAGGCGCCTCTTCTCACTTTCTTCTTTTGCTCATGGATCCCTGAGCACCATGATGGAAACCTGAGGGGCCACTGGCCTGTCTATCCGTCTGTCCTTGGGCAGAGGCTGGGGTTGGAGAGAGCCTGTATGCTTGGGACATGATGGGTGGCAGTTACAGGGCCTCCTGAGCTGGGCTGAGGGGCCAGGGACTCATCTGGGTATAGTTGGGAGCCCTTGGGGACCACCCCATGGAATGGTGTCGTCAGGCCTACACTTGGGGTAGACTCTAGAGGCCAGGGGATGGTAGGAATTGATGAGTTTTGGGGCAAGGGGGCAAGTGAAGTCTGTCTCAACCTTAAGACCCTGGTTTGTGGCAAGCAACCAGGAGTTCCTGTCCCTAGGTCAGACTGAGCATCAAGGGGTTCCATGTGTGTCCAGTGCTGAGACCCAGGCTTCCATCGGCCTTTGAAGCTGGCCCCCCAACTTGGCCTTCGTAGAGCCAATGAGAGCTTGGGGTGGGGTGTGGACCTGTACCTGGCCCCACTTGCCTTTTCAACCTTTCCCTCTCTTCACCCTGAGCACCCCTCAGGGGCCTGATGCTCTCCTTGGCTCACTTTGAACTCAGAGGAAAAGTGCTTGATCATGGCAGATTTGAATGGGCCCCTTAGTGGTGGCATAGCCCACACCCCCAGGCCCAGGGGCAAACACTTGTTGGCTGAGCCACACCGAGCCAGGCTGTCAGCCCGGGCACTGCTGATGCCTCAGTACCCCATGCCGGCACCCACCCTGGCCGGCATGTCTGCCCTCATGGGGCACCACTAGGCAGGTGCAAAGCCATCTGATGTTTTTCTCTACCCCAGGGACGGGGCCTGTACAGGGATACCCCAGCCCTCAACCACCTTGGGCTCCCCAAGTGCCTGAGCCCCCTGAAGAAGGGGCAGCCCAAGATGTAATTCTATTATGCGTTAAGTTGTATGCCCCCCAAAAGATCTGTTGGCCCTAGCCCCTGTATCTCAAAATGTGACCTTAGGGTCTTTACAGAAGTAATCAAGATAAAATGAAGTCATTAGAGTGGGCTCTAATCAAGTATGACTGATGTCCTTATAAAAAAGGGAAAATTTGGACATGGGGACAGACATGCAGGCAGGCAGGAATGCCCTATAAGGACTGGAGCTATGCTCTCCCATGCCAAGAAGCTACCAGAAGCTGAGAGAGACTGGGAACAGATCCTTCTCTGTTTGCCTTTAGAGGGAGCATGGCTTTTTGATGGCTCTTTGATCTCAAACTTCTGGCCTCCAGAACTGTGAGACAATAAATTTCTGTGGTTTAAGCCACTCATTTGTGGTACTCTGTTATGGCAGCTCTAGCAAGCTAATACATTTGTGACCTTCATTTTACAGATGAGGAAATTGAGGCTTGAGGAGCTACCATAACAGTGTCTCAGTCCCTGGGGACATAGGGAGGCAGAGCCATTGGGCCAGGAAGGAGCAGGATGAGGATAAGGCATGTCTTGGGGTTTCTTCCCCTTGAAGACTCATGGTCCTCCTATGTTGGTTTCACCTGCTGCCCTGCATCCCCCCCCAATCATATCATTTATCTTGCCTCTGCCACTGCCCTTGGTTGTACTTTCTGCACAGCTTCTGCCCCAGGGCCTTGGCACTTGCTATCCCCTCTGGTTGATGAACTATTTCCCCCAAATACTGAAACCACATTCTCCCTCACATCCTGCAGCTCTTTGGTAAAGTCTTGGGGGAGGCATCCTATCTGAAGCTGCAGTCAGCCCTGCCTTGGTCCCTGCTCTATTTTCTATAGCAGTTAGCGTGGTGATGTGCTATGTGTTTTGCTTGATTGTTTCTTGTGTGTCTCCCTGTCAGAACAAGGGCTTTAGGAAAGCAAGGCCATTACTGCCTTGTCCATCACTGTATCCTGATGCCCAGGCCAGGTAGACATTTGAACCAAAAATGACATTGCTGGCACTTCCCAAGCCCCCATTTGTTTAGGCCTTGAAGTGAGAACCTTTGTGTGGTTAGAAGGGACCCTGGGAAGCTGCATGTTCTAGAAGTGCGTTTTTTTTTTTTAAGATTTTATTTATTTATTTGACAGCAAGAGAGAGAAGAGAGAGCAGGAAGACGAGCAGGAGGAGTGGGAGAGGGAGAAGCAGGCTTCTTGCCAAGCAGGGAACCTGATGTGGGGCTCAATCCCAGAACCCTGGGATCATGACCTGAGCCAAAGGCAGACGCTTAATGACTGAGCCACCCAGGCGCCCCTAGAAGTGCTTTTGACATGCCACACAGGAAGGGCTGATTCTGACCTTGGCATGGCTTAGCTAGTCATCAGATGTGTTGGATCCGTGAGTCCCCGACATGGTCCTCTTTTCCCAGATGGAAGGGGAATTTACCTCCTTTTCAGATGCCCCTTCCTAGATGAACTGCTTCTGCTCTCTGGCTCTAAGTCAGCCAGTTGAAGCATGTTGGCATGGAGGCAAGAGATGTGGAAATGACTTGATATGGAAGCCAAGCCTGAGTAAACAAGACCATCTCAGGAATGCAGCCTGGCCTTGAGGCTTGTCTTGGCAAGCCTGAGATCCCTCCCTTTGGCCTGCAGAGACACCTCCCTCTACACCCCACCACCAACACCTTATCTTTTGGTCTCATCTGCCAGCAGTTAGCATCATCCAGGCCCTTTAGCGGAGACCTGGCTCATGGGTGAGCTGGGCTCAAGTGGAAAACTAGGAACCAGAGGGAAAAGTTTTCCCCTCAGTTTGGGCTAGAGTTCCAGCTTCTAGGCATCCACCTAAGGCTAGGGAGGTCGTGTGGGAAAGCCATGTGGGAAGCCAGCTGTAGTGTGTTGGTGTGAGGTCTCAAGTCTGAGGCAACTCACCAAGCAACAAAGTGTGGAGAGTTCACTAAGGCTGGATGGTGGCATGCCAAGGGTTCCCATGAGCTCTGACCAAGGAAAGCAATTGGCCCAGCCATGGGGAGACTGGCCTCCCCTGGCCAAGTCCAGGAGCTAGAACCTCATGGGGCTTGGTCATATTTTTATTGTGAATTGCCTGGTGCTGACCACTGGGGTAACTGGGTGAACAGAAAGGGGCAGAAAGGGAGGGAAGGGCCTGGATAGGCCTCTACCTTCCTCAACTGGGAACATTCTTTCTCCCCGCCTTTTTAAATCTTTTTATTTTCATTTTGAAATGATTTCAACTTACTAAAAACCTGTCACCCAATTCCCCCAAATGTTAACACCCTATCCTACGTCTAACAACAGTAAAATGATTACAACCAGGAAATTCGCACTGATACTACTACCAGCTAATGTACAAACCTGATTTGAATTTTGCCAGTTGTCCTACTTCTCTTTCCTGAGCCAGGTTCCAATACAGGGTCCAGATCCCACCTCACACTTACTTGTGTCTCCTGTAATTGAAGACAGGTCCTTAGTTTATCTTTGACTTGAATGATCTTGACACTTGAAAAGCACCTGCCAGTTTTTTTTTTAGAATGGCCCTCATTTGGGTTCCTCTAATCTTTCAGGTTTTGCCTTTTGGTTAGAAATACCAACAAGTGATGCATGTCCCTCTCAGGAGGGCCACAATATGTCCCTTTACTGGTGCTGACTTTTGTCTTCATTTTTATTGAGGTATCAATAGTTTACTATAGAACGAACATCTTCAGGGTATAAATTTGATGTCTGGATGTGTGTACATTTGTTGGTGACCTCGATCACTTGGCTACCTGGTTGTCTCTCAGGTTTTTCTCCACTGCAGTTACTATTTTAGGTTTGACATTAGTGTCTTGGGGAGAAATTTTGCAACTCTGTAAAGCAATAAAAAAAAACCGCTATCAGTTCTCATACTTATGCCCCCTATTTTTTTAGCATCCGTGATTGTTGTCCGCTAGGTTTGTGCTGGCTGCCAAAACGGAGATTTCCTACTTCTATTATTCCTTCCACATTTATTCACTGGAGTTCTGGCTAAGGAAGAGCTCTCTCTTCTCCGTTTACCCATACCCTCCCTTTTCCGAGGTTACTGAAATGGCATTAGCAAGTGGAAAAATGCCGGACAGTTTAGCGTATTTGTCCTTTTTTCCCATTGATTATGCTAATGATTTTAATTGGAAACGTAATGACTGTGAGCCTACGATCCCGCCCGCACTACGTAAACCACGCAGACGCCCTCTGCTCCCGGCGTTCCCCGCGCCGCTGGCTCCCCGCGCTTCCCGCGTTTTCCCGTTCCCGGCATCCCCTGCGCTCCCCGTTCCCAGGCATTCCCTGCGCTTCCCGCGCTCTCCTGTTCCCGGCATTCCCTGCGCTCCCCGTTCCCGGCGCTCCTCGCGGCCGCCGCCCTCCGCGCGGCGGGCCCCGCCCCGGGGGCGACCGTTAGCGCGGCCGCGGCCCGAGCTCCTGGTCCCGCCCACGCGGCCGAGCTATTGGGCGGCGTGCCGTGGCCGCGAGCGCCACGCGCTGCCAATTGGCGGCCTCCGCAGCCCGCTCCGCGATTCCCCCAATGCGGGGCGCCCGCGTGCTGGGATTGGCCACGAGTCTCCAAGGCCCGCCCTCCGCTCGCCCCGCGCGGCAGGCGGGTCCGCGGTCCGGAGAGAGCTTGGGAGGCCTTTCTAGATGGCGGCAGCGGCGGCCGTGGCGGTCAGGCCGTGAGGGTCTCCCTCCCTTGGTCGAGCTGCGGGCAGCTCGGGCACGCCGCGGGCGCCGGAGGTAGGTGCGGGGCGCGAGGGGCGCCCCGCGGGCGGGCGCTGCGGCCTGCGCGAGGGCGCGCCCTTCCCCTTCCTCCTTCCCGGGCCGAGGGCTGAGGGCCCGAACGGCGGGGTGGGGCGGAGCGGGAGGGCGCGAGGCGGGGCAGCCACGCGGAGACCCGGCCTTTGTGAAGCATCATGGCCGCGGGCCTCGGAGGACGCGGGGCGGGGGTCCCGCCGTGGCGGGGTGGGGGTGGGGCGGGGGCGAGCCCTAGGCCCAGGTGGCGCGGACGCGGGTCGCTTTCTGCCCGGGCAAAGCCCGAATGTAAAGAGGTCCCTCGTTCTGGGGGCCCGAAGTCGTAGCGTCGCTTTCAGGCGGGAAACGTACGAACCCGGTTAGTGCTCGCCCAGGATCCTACCGGGTGTAACAGTTTGGGAAATCTGAGAAGTCGCCTAAGTCTTTTTCTTCGCCAAATGCTCGTGGACTGAGTGTCACTTAGATAGGCGGAATGTGGTTTTGTTGTAACAATGGTCGTGGTAGAAATAAATGGAAGGTGACAACCTGTTGATAGTGATACCTGTCAAGTATCATTCGATGGACTTGGGTTGCTCATGGTAGGAATTTGATTTGCTGTTGTGCATGCTTGCATGTACCTTGATACCTGATGCACGGCAGTCCAGGCTAGGGCTGGTGACTCTGAGGCCAACCAGCAGGCGGAGACCCTCTGTTAACTGGTGGAAGCCTGGACTCTCAGTCCGAGGCCTCACGCACAGTGGCTCAAATTCTGCCGCAGGCTATCACTCACCAAAGGGAGTGAATGGCTAGTCAGGAGTTCGCCTGTGAGTACAGGATGTGAGGCCTGTTAGAGGATGACAAAAGGAATGGATGAGGTCATACTGCTGCTGGGTTGGGCGGGAGGCTGCAGTGTGAGAGGCTTGACGGAAAGGCACCAGCCCCAGCACTGGACATGACAGCCAGCGCCTCAATGCCAGCTCAGCAAGTGGACTTCTGTGAAGGGCGCTGTCCAAGCCTATTGGTTTTACCCCATGTGCCAGGGATCCAGGGGAGCCTGCTGCTAGTCTGCTGCTGGCTTATGGTTCACTTGGCAAGCAACGTTTGCATCCATGTGTTCAGTCAGCTGCAGCAGCAGTGAGGCTGATGGTGGAAGAGTCACTCTTTGAGCCCTTTATGGCCAGGCACTCTGTAGGGCACTTCCTGGGGATAGTTTTATAATCTGCCCATGACCTTGGTAGTAGAAAACATGAATCTCACCCGATTGCCTGGTCTTGGTCCCTCTTAGTAGCTGCCCTTCCCCCTTTGGTGGTCTTAGCTAGCTTCCCGGCTTTAATGCCCTCTCTGTTTGATATCTCCCATCGCCTTCTCTAGCCCTGACCTCTCTTCTGAGCTGCTGTCTCTTCCGGATCTCCATATGTTACTTTGATGCCAAGTAACCATGGCCAAACCTAAATCCTTATTTTCACCCACTCCACAACACTTCCCATGCTGCCTTCACCACCTCAATGCGTAACAGCTCCATTCATGACCGTAGAGTCACCTGGATTTCTCTCTTAGGCCTCCATAAAACACTCAGGACCATTTCTTACCACCTCCAGCTTAATGTGCTATTCTGAACTGCCTGGTGAGCCTTTTAATTCTTCTCTTTGCTCTCACCCTTCCCCCCCCCCCCACTCACCCATAAAAGTTTTTCTGGACACAGAAGGATTCTTTTGAACTGTAAGATAGTGTAAAACCAACGAAGTTAGGAGGGGAGCCAGTTTGCCTGGTGGCAAAGCAGCTTTACCACACTGCTTTCTAGCAGTGTGACTTTGAGCAAGTTGCTTAACCTTTCTGTCCTTAACCTTTCTCTTAGTGCCTGAGAACTGGTGAGTGAAAACGTACCTCCTAGAGCAGGGCCTGCCTAAGGGTCGGTTGCCTCTGCATCCCTCGATCATGCAGCCTCAGTGCTTAGACTCTCCTGTCCAGTGGCCCATCTCTTAAGATAAGAGCCTGGTCTCAGTTGCCCTTAGCATGCTGCTTTCACCTACAGCACTGCACTTCTACCCCAGGGCCTTTCCTCTTCTGTTATCTGGAAAACACCCTCTCTACCCACCTAGCTCACTCTCCTGCTTTCAGGTGGTCTCTGACTGTGTAGTCTTTGCTGTCTGCCCTTTCTGAAGTTGTGCCCCCACCCCCAAATCCTTGCTTTGTTTTTTCTTGATACTTCTCAGCTTTTCTTAGTTGTTTCTTCATCTCTCTTTCTAAAAAGTGAGCTCTGTGAGGTAGGGATTTTGTCTGTTTTGTGTCCTTAGCATCTAGAATGGCACATGGGCCATATAGAAAGCGTTCATCAAACTTGTTGAATGAGGAGAGCAAGCTTACAGGGGAAAGTAGGGAACTTGTCCGGGACTGCCCTACTGTGGAGTTCTGAACCTTGAGTTGCTGCCGCCTGGGGCTGGTCAGCCTTTCCTGATCTCGCAGGGAGAAGGAACACTTTTTTTCCTCTACAGCTCCCTGACCCCACCCCTGCACCTCTTCTAGGCCTCCGTGCTTTGTTGTCATTATCATCTTTGCTTTGTGCTTTGGTGATGGCAGCTGCTTGGTCTTTTAACATGGTAGCAGGTGTCCCCATCCTGTACCACTGTTTGTTTTCAGTTCTCCCCTCCTTTTCAGCTCTCAGAATCACAGATTGGCTCTTGGTAGTGTCTCCACAGACCTACCAGAAGCCGAGATGTTTGGTCCTGATTTTTATCTGTGTTCTGTAGCACTGTACATGCTGACCTGTCTGTCCTTCTCTGAAATGATATTTGTTGGTTGCCAGGAAACTGGCCTTATTTTGCTCAGTTCTCCTCATGCCTGTTCAGCTGCAGCCTCCTTAGCGTTTACCTCAGTTCTGAGTCTTGTTATCTGTATGCTGTATTCGGTTGATCTTTAGCACCTTTGACAGATATACCTTTGGGGGAAGTATTGTGGTAAAATTCCCACTGAATTCAGAAATGTAAGGACATTTTAGAATCTCGGAAATAGAGTGACAGCTTAGTGGTCATTGCCCTTCCAGCTGTGTCCAGGTGGTGGGAACCTTGTCTCTTGCTCATGGTGGTACATGTAGAAAGCCAGTGAATGAATATTGGTAGAATGAATTAATTAAATCTGAGTAAGCCTCTGGTGTTTATGTTGTGTCTCCTTGAAAGTACAACCATCATGCATTACTTCTTCACTGTAAACTTCTTAAGTGTGTGATATCTGCTGTCTTCTGTTCTGTCCATGCAGCCAGTCAAGCCTGCCCTATGTGGGCATGGGCATGCATGTGCATATCTGCATCCGTGTGCATGGCATGTTCATGCGTGTGTGTGTGTCTGCATGGTGTGGGAGTGTGTGCGCACATTTGCATCTGCACGTGCTTCTCCTCTGATTTGATGCCCAGCCCCCCTGCAGACCTCTGGGTTTTTGGATTGTTCCTCTGACCTGTTTTTTCACATCATCCCTTTTGTAGCATTTCTCTGAAGGGAAGCTTCCCAGAGTTGCATCCTCAACCCTCTTCTTGGTCTGTGTTGCCTCTCTGGGCAGCCTCTCTCCTGTGGTTTTGGTGACTGTCACCTTGCTGATACGTTCTGGGCTTCTGTTTCGGGGCCAGTCACGGCTCCAGAGCTGTGGCCTCAGCAACCAATGGACAGGTCTGCTTGAAGGCTCCATCCATTCTCCTCTGCAGGCTCCTGCCTGAATGCTGGAACACGTGTGTCCCTCCAGAGGAGAAGTCTCATTCGCCTTCAGTTCCCTCTTGTCTCTGCTCTCCACCTCTACCCGGTCAGCAGTGTGGTCAGTTCTGTGTCTTCACTGTTCTTGAGGGCTCCAGCCCCGTTAACACAGCCTCTTTCATACCTTTGTGCTCTGGCCTGGAAGACTGACTGCCCTCTCTGCCTTGGGCATAAGCACTGGGCCTGGCACAGCTGTCAGTTTCCCTTTTCAAATAGGGGCTGAATTGTGGCATGAGAATCACTTCACCCTTGGTGGTTCCTTATTGTCCCCCAGGAGGGAGCCAGGTTCCGGATGGCACCCAGGGCTTCCTATGCCTTGGCTCCAGCTGTCTCCTGAGTCTCTCCCCACCAAGCCTGGCCAGGTTCCCTTCCCCACAGCCACCACTCCCTCCTCTACTGGGAACAGAACCATGCCACCTCTGGCGACCTCAGCACGCTGCATCACTGTCTCGGTCCACGTGCCACCTTGTGGGCCCAGGAGAGCCCTGGGGTCCCTGGGTGGCAGAGCGCCTGGCCGTACCTCTGAGGCCCTAGTGCCGCAGAGTTGAGCTGAGGGTCTCGCACTCGCTCTCGCCCTCTGACTGACCCAGCCCTAGCAGGTGAGTGGATCCATATCGCTCTGATGGCCAGAGGGAGGCCACACACCTTATGTGGTTTCTGGAAAGGGCAGCCTTGCACCGCGAGCTTGCTTACCTATTAAACTGAGTTAGGGGAATGCTGCGGTGAAGCTTAACCTAGTTTAAAAAAAATTTTTTTTTTGAGCCTTAACATTAATACTGTTTTTTTGCTTCTGAAGTAGGAATTACAGTGGACAATTAAGATATTTAATTTTACACTTAAATTATAATTTAGGTTCTGAAGGAAGAATGTAGAGCAGTTGTTTTAAAGCCTAGAAGGTTCTCTAAGGCAATAGTATTTCACATTCTTTACTACACTGTTAATAGCACTTGACTCTCAGTACCAGGGAAGCAGAAGGTTTCTGTCATTTTGTGACGATGTTTTTAAATCTCTTTGCAGGTGGAAGAAGAAAGGTGCCACTTTGGCATGAAGACAGACTCGCTTAGTCGTCAGTCATTTAAGCTGAGTGCATTGTGATTTCCAATAATTGAGGCAGTGGTTCTAAAAGCTGTCTACATTAATGAAAAGAGCAATGTGGCCAGCTTGACTAAGGCGCCAGCGTGTGCAGCGCGGGCAGGACGGCACCCGGGTCTCAACGGACTTGTGCATGTTAGCTGTATAGATTTATGTAAGGTTTTTTAAAACTCTGGTCTTTTAAAATAGTCTTAACCACTTTTACTATGGAGACATATGAGAGTCCCTCTCCTCTCCCGCGTGAGCCCGCAGGAGGAGCGGTGATGGAGAACCGAGCTTGCCCCCTCCAAGCGCTGCCCCGTGAACAGTCTCCACCACCTCCCCTGCAAACGTCCAGTGATGCAGAGGTAATGGACGTTGGCTCTGGTGGTGATGGACAGGCCGAACCCCCTGCTGAGGACCCGCTCAACTTCTACGGAGCTTCTCTTCTCTCCAAAGGATCCTTCTCTAAGGCCCGCCTCCTCATAGACCCGAACTGTAGTGGCCACAGCCCGCGCACCGCCCGGCACGCACCTGCGGTCCGGAAGTTCTCCCCTGACCTTAAGTTGCTTAAGGATGTAAAGATTAGCGTGAGCTTTACCGAGAGCTGCAGGAGTAAGGACAGGAAGGTGCTGTACACAGGAGTGGAGCGCGACACTCGTGCAGAGTGCGGTCTGGCCCTTAGCCCTGTCAGTGGAGACGTGCATGCTTGTCCCTTTGGCGGGAGTGTTGGGAACGGGGTAGGTATAGGGGGTGAGAGTGCTGATAAGAAGGATGAGGAGAATGAGCTGGATCAGGAAAAGAGAGTGGAGTACGCAGTGCTCGATGAGTTAGAAGATTTTACTGACAATTTGGAGCTAGATGAAGAAGGAGCAGGCGGGTTCACGGCTAAAGCAATCGTGCAGAGAGACAGAGTGGATGAAGAGGCCTTGAACTTCTCCTATGAGGTATGTTGGCGACCCCTCCTTTGGAGCACTCTTTGCAAAACCCAAAGAGGTGTTGGGAACTGCAGCATCTTTTGAAAGCTGATGTTACAGAGGAAAAAAAAAAAAAAACCCATATGAGGTGGAATAATGTTAATGTGGAAAAGAAAAAAACTGTAAGAAATCCAAGTTTTAAAATTTTTCCGAAAGAAAGGTTTGGCTGAGCAGTCGACCTTGTACCCTTTATGCAGCCTGAGTTGGAAGGTGCTGCTGAGGAGCACTTCCTGGTGGCGTGTGCACCTGTGCCAAGTGTCAAGTGTGTTGGTTGCAGTTTTCAGTTTCTTCCTGTTTGTTTTTCAGATAATCACGAAACATAAAGGCATACCTAGGCCCCCACTTGAGAGTGCCTCATTTCTGTGTCTGTTCTAATGCTGTTGAGCTTGCCTACGGTACAGGAACATAGGCTCTGGGGGCCCTGGTGTCTGAACAGCATGTTTTGCAGGATGATTTTGACAACGATGTTGATGCTCTGTTGGAAGAGGGTCTTTGTGCTCCCAAAAAGAGAAGAATGGAGGAGAAGTATGGAGGAGACAGTGACCATCCATCTGATGGAGAGACAAGCGTGCAGCCAATGATGACCAAGATTAAAACTGTGCTAAAAAGTAAGTCAGCCGGGTAGAAAGTCATGTGTTCGTGGGGTGGCAGAAGTGCCGGTTAGAGAGCCCTTGGGTGCCAGGCAGTGGTCTGAGCAGTGGGCACATGTTTGAGGGAGGACAGGCACGTGTGATGAGGGGAAACAGACAAGACACGGGGGGGTGCACCAGATGCACGATGACCTGGGTGCAGATTGTGGGGTCCACTGTGGTTGCACACCAGAGTAGCTGGTGTTGTGCAGGGGAATGGGTGGGCACTTCTGATGGGGTGAGGAGTTGGTGATGGTGTTGTTGCTGGGAGATGAGAAGATGGACAACTGGAGATGTGAGGCCAAGGCCAGAGGTGGGTGCAGCACTGTGGCAGGTGATGGTTGCAGTCTGGGTTCTGGATTCAATGCCAAGTGTCAGGAGAAGCCTCTAGAAGCAGGCTGGTGTTGTTACACAGTTTTTGTCTAAAAGCATAGCTCGTATGGCTGCAGCCTGGTGTGTGTGCTTTAGGTGGCCAGGGTGGGAGCTCCTGTGGTAGGGGTAAAGGTGTTCCAAAAGTGCACTTGGATTTGGGGTTGGGGGGAGCAGTCGGCCTGGAGTTGCCTGGGGGGCTGGGCATTGGGCCTTGCGATGAGACTGAACAGATGCATGGGGAGCACAGTTGAGACCTTAGGCTGAGGGCTGGGGTGCAGAAGGTGGCCAGGCGTGATGGGAGGGAAACGAGGTGTAGGTGGGGTGCAGTCTCCCACAGCAGAGATCCACTCAGTGAGTGATCTCAGTGAGCTCGCCCCCAGTGGGGAAGTGTCCCCTGTCAACCCATCCAGGGTTGGTTGTGCCGGGCGCCACAAAGCCCTGTCCGTTATGAGCGGCCTGGTTTAGGTTCACAGTGCTGGCCATGAATGCAGGCTTGCCACTGGACCTGCCTGCACAGGGCACTGCTGTGCCCTTCCCTCTGCAGCCTTCTCCACCTCACCTGCCTGGCAGCCTGCCCCACAGTGCTGCCTTCCAAGAGCTGCAGCACGGGCCTCACACTCACAGGCTGTGTGTAAGCTGCACGTGAACTCTTCAAACGGCTGGACCAATTTTATGACTGCTACTTGTCACAAATGAGTAGGATCTGTGTCCCTTATTGTACTTTGCTGGAATTTTGTTTGCCTCTCTTTGTCCTGACTGAGCCCAAAGCTGGTGTAAGGCAATTCCTTGGCTCTAGCCTGGGTAGGGGAGAGTGCCTAACAGTGTCTCTGCACCTCTGACCTGTAGTGCTCCCTCCTGTGGGCCATCCTGGCATCAGCTATCAAGCCAGTATTGTTACGTTCTGATATCAGGCCAGGGCTTAACATTGACGGCTGGGGACCTGGCACGGGGATGGCTACTCCCTTGTCCGTGAGAGTCCTTCATGCCATTTCATTATGTCTCTGTTTTTAAATTTTCATTTGTTTTTTTCTTTTGTTTCTAAATTACTTGTTCCTAGTTCCTATAAGAGAATTAAGTTTCAGTTAAGTCTTTGTACTTTTCCTAGTCACTGGGCCTGTCAGTGGCAGATATCAAGTGTGTGATATGTCTTGAGCTTTTTTCTGTGACTATCTGTAAAGCAAAGAAGGGATTGGGAGTAGTGTTTTTAAAACTGATTTAGAAACTTATGAATTGAGGGCACCTGGTTGGCTCAGTGGGTTAAGCTTCTGCCTTTGGCTCACGTCAGGATCTCAGGATCCTGAAATTGAGCCCTGCATCAGGCTCTCTGCTCAGCGGGGTGTCTGCTTTCCCACTCCCTCCCCCACCCCCACCCTGCATGCCTCTCTGCCTACTTGTGATTTTTCTCTCTGTAAAATAAATAAATAAAATCTTTTTAAAAAATTAAATTTAATTAAAAAAAAAACGAATGAATTGGAAGTAGTGTTTCATTTGCTGGTGAGAGTGTGCAGCTCAGATACAAGGAACACTTGCTCTCGAGTCATGGGAGCAGTGGTCAGCAGGCATGCAATTGATTAGCAAAGCTTACTCAGCCCCTGGGGTGCCTCTGGCCGCAGCCAAGGCAGGCAATGAGGGATTGAGGACCATGGTTCCCACAGCTTGCAGACAGCAGCTAAGGCCAGAACTCATGTCTTGCAGAACCTTGTCCCAGGCTCCTTCATGTACCACGTGCTGTTCTAGGCCCAAGAGGACAGCAGTGAACAAGGCAGACAGCTTCCTGGTTGAGGAGGGACTTAGATTCTCTGGATTGGAGCCATATAAACAAGCACAGCATTGAGAACAGAGTTCATGCATGGGTGGTGCTGAGTGGCAGGCAGGACTGGGGTAGGCTCTGTCTGGTGGGGGGTGGGGTACTCCCCTACTCCCCTAGTTCTTTTTTTTTTTTAAAGATTTTATTTATTTGACAGAGAGAGATCACAAGTAGGCAGAGAGGCAGACAGAGAGGAGGAAGCAGGCTCCCCACCGAGCAGAGAGCCCGATGCGGGACTCGATCCCAGGACCCTGAGATCATGACCTGAGCCGAAGGCAGTGGCTTAACCCACTGAGCCACCCAGGCGCCCTCCCCTAGTTCTTTAGACATTCTTTTCTATCCTCAGTTGACTCTGCTATTTTTATCTACCATGTGTCATAATTTTGAAGCCATCTCTACAACTCCCAAGTGTTTTTGAAGTGAATGTGGAATTCTCTTGTCTTCCGTGCAGGTCGTGGCCGTCCTCCTACAGAACCATTGCCCGATGGGTGGATCATGACATTCCATAACTCCGGAATCCCAGTGTACCTACACAGAGAGTCTCGGGTGGTTACCTGGTCCAGGCCGTACTTCCTGGGAACGGGAAGCATACGGGTAGGGGATGCATCAGTCATGAATTTAGTCTTGTAAGTTTGCAGACTGGACATGCACATGCTGTGTTTGCATGGTAGCCAGGAAGAGGCAAGTGGAAGTCTTCAGATGTTCGGAACTCCGGGGTCATCCTTGTAATCTGTGTTGCAATTTCACTATCCACAGAAACATGATCCTCCTCTGAGCAGCATTCCATGTCTGCATTACAAGAAAATGAAGGACAATGAGGAAAGAGAGCAAAACAGTGAGCTCGCCCCCAGTGGGGAAGTGTCCCCTGTCAAGCCCCTGAGCCGATCTGCAGAGTTGGAGTTCCCCCTGGAAGAGCCCGACTCCATAGGAGCTGACTCGGGGGCCCTAGATGAGAAGGACCCACTGGGGGCTGAGGCTGCCCCTGGGGCCTTGGGGCAGGTGAAGGCCAAGGTTGAGGTGTGCAAAGACGAATCAGTTGGTAAGTTTCTGGGGTGAACTTTCTTTCCTTCCTTGCTGGCTGGGATCCATCTGCAGGGATATGGCTGCACTCCACGCCTTCCTTAGGGTCACATTCCTCCTGCTGAAGGCCACCTGTTCTGCTTTTTCCTGTGAGGAAGGGACTTCTGGGGACCTCTCTCCATTCTTACGTGGTGGGAAATGCCTGTCTCCATGATCTTAGGACCTGTCTTGGTCTGTGGGCCCCACATGGCGGGTGCTGCCATGGACATGGCATTTTACTCTGGTCACTTTTGTGACCTTTCCTGAAATCCTGATTTTTCAGTAGGATGTGCTCACATGGTGTCATTTTGATCTATCCTGATACACTCACAATGAACTTCTTCAATCTATAGATTCAGTACTGACAGACAGCCACTATTCTGTGGATGTTCCCCCTCTTCAACCCCATGATGGCTTTTGGCTCTGTGTCAGTGTTTCTCTTCTCTCTTCTGGGTTTTTTAGCTTAGGCCTACCCATGCAAGTCTTAATTGTTTCTACAGTGGTGGCAGACGTCTCAGCTCACCTGCTAAATCTCTTTCAAAGAGGACTTGGTGTTTTTAGGGTTTTTGGTTATTGCTATTTAGATAGTGTCTGAGTATTGCTGCCCAGCCTTTCTTGTAACTCTTAGGTTTGAGGAGCCTAGAAAAGCTAGGGCAGAGTGGGGGCTGGGGGAGGCACCACTGCTGAGGGAGAGGTGGCCTTGGTGGAGAGGGCCAGTTGGAGCCTTGAGCATCCGGGGAAAGGCAGGGTGTGTCACTGGCCCCCAGCTTCTCCTGTGCACTGACTGCCTTCTCCCCCCGACCTGCCTGTCTTCTCCCCCCGACCTGCCTGCCTTTTGCCTCCCTCCCCACCACGTCAGCTTCCCCTGTCTTCTGTCTATATCGGGGCTTTTCTCAGGACCCAGCTGGACAGGAGCTTTTGCTTTAAGACCTCAACATAATGGTTTCTTTCTTCAAATCCATCTTTTACGCACACATGACACCTGAATGTGTTCTTGGTTTTTGGCAAACACCTGTGTTTCGCATCTAATTTTAGTCCCGTGGGAGAGGTGACCACTTGGACTTGTTTCCAGACTTCCTTCCTTGTGTTCACGTGTAAAGAAATACGTGGTTTAGGGGTGTAATCTAGTGGGTGCAGGTATATTGTTTCACAGCCCAGTGCTTTAACCATGTATTTCTCGGTCTTGCATGTGGAACTCCTCCCTCTGCTTCTGCACGTATTGTTCTTAGGGCTGAGTGTGAGGCCCAAGAGTCCCTGCCTCAGGGCTTATACTTGAGTAAGAAACCAGTGAGGGTGATGTGAGCCTCTAGGATACCTTGAGAGAGAGGGAGAGAGAGGGGTAGTGGGTACAACAGTAAAAGCAGGGGGCCCCTGGGAACGTCACTGAGCGGGGTGGGTGGTGAGCAGTAGGACCGGCCCAGTGTCTGTGGGGAGAGGCATGCCAGGGCCGCAACTGCCAGGGCTGCAGCTGCCTGGGTGTGTTGCTGAGTGTGCGAGCAGCCAGGGTGGCTGGAGGGGAGAGCGCAAGGTGCACAGTGCTTCAGCTGCTGTAGTACTTGTTTTGATATGGGAAGAAAAGTCTTGAAGGTCAGCTGGTTTGTTGTTGTTGTTTTTAAAGCTTTTTTTCTTCTTGTTCTTGTTCCAAATAGACTAAAAGAGCATCTCAGAACTTTGCCCATATGGGACCTTCCTGAGTAATTTGAGCGACAGGACCTGATTCAGGGGTGCCTGGGTAGCTCCGTTGGTTACAAGTCTGCCTGAGGCTCAGGTCATGATCGCAGGGTGCTGGGATCGAGCCCCATATTTCTCCCTCTCCTTCTACCCCTCTCCCATACTTGTGCTCTTCTCACTTGCGCGCGCACTCTCTCTCTCTCTCTCTCTCTCAAATAGATAAGTAAAATCTTAAAAGAAAGAAAACATAAAAGGACCTGATTCTTTGCTTTCTTTGCCCTTCAGAAGGAAAAGGGAAAGGGGAATGGGGCATGGCATGGCAGGACCTGTTTGATGGGCAACCTAGCACCATCCTACTCACTGGACGGAGGAAACATGACTCTTGGGTTAGAAGTTAGCAGTTTTGTTCTGTGGTAAATCCACACAGATCTTGAGGAATTTCGGAACTACCTGGAAAAGCGTTTTGACTTTGAGCAAGTCACTGTGAAGAAATTCAGGACTTGGGCCGAGCGGCGGCAGTTTAACCGAGAAATGAAACGGAAACAGGCCGAGTCTGAGAGGCCCATCCTGCCAGCCAATCAGAAGCTCATCACCCTGTCTGTGCAGGATGCACCCACAAAGAAAGGTGAGTTGGGGTGTGTAAATTTTCTCTTCGGCAGATGGGTGATCTTGTTGTTTTTCACTTGATGGTCTTAGAACGTATGCCATGTGTGTGAGTTGCGTTTATTTCTAAGCTTATGTCGATCGTATGAATGCAGAGGTGCACTGCGTTCACATTGGTGAGCTCCTAATTCAGTGAGGTGCTAATGTGGATGGTGAGAGCTGGCCCTGAGAGCTAGCTTGCCACAGGTCCTCACGCTGTTGCTGAGATAGGCCTTCTTGTCACAGAGTTTGTCATTAACCCTAATGGGAAGTCCGAGGTCTGCATCCTGCACGAGTACATGCAGCGTGTCCTCAAGGTCCGCCCTGTTTATAATTTCTTTGAATGTGGTAAGTTTGACCTCCCTCACCTCAGCCTTGAATCCTACACCTCACTGGGGCCATGGCTGGGGAGGCGGGAACTGACCGTTAACCCCACTCTGCTGGGAGAGAAGTGAAAGGGCACGGCAGAGAGAAGGGTGCTGCAGAGGGGCGGGTTGGTTTCCCAACCGTGTACCCCTTCTGCGGGCAGATGCCCCCGCCTCCCCCTTTCATCATTCCCACTACCCCCACTCCACCTTCCTCTCATCCCCTGCTCTGAGGAAGGCTCTCTCACTGTGTCTCCACTTGCCCCCAGGTGGGTGAAGGGGCCTCAGGCTTGCACTTCCCACCAGCTGTCTCCTGTTGTCTGCATCACACCTTTGTGAAAACCAGTTTATCTTCCCCGTGGAACCCTGAACCCAGGCATCACTCATCGTTTTCATGTTGTTTGGCTTCCTGCGTCTGTACATCTCTGTTCTTCACAGTCTTCTGTCCATCTTTCACAGACATTGTCCCCTGTGCCTGTTGGTTTGGCCTCTGGCCTCCTGTTTCCCTTCCAGCTTATTGGTCCTCTGTTTCCCAGTTTTCCTGGCATGCTGTCTGCCTGCTGCCCAGTCCTTGGCCCTGTTTCTGTGCCTCAGGGAGCGCCCATGTCTCCCTGCCAGCAGTAGCCCCAACCCTGCCTTATCTGTTGGTGCTAGCAGATTGTATGTGTGCACATATGCACGCTTTTAATGTCTTGCAAGCATTTTTAAAACCATGATTTTAATTTTAAGAGAACCCAAGTGAACCTTTTGGTGCCTCGGTGACCATTGATGGTGTGACCTATGGATCTGGAACTGCAAGCAGCAAAAAACTTGCGAAGAACAAAGCTGGTAATGTGGCTACTTAGATGTCAGAGACCCATGCTGCCCACAGTGTCTGCCCCTCCCCTTGGCTAGGGAGTGCTGGGCATGGGGCAAAGCCATTTGATTTATGTAATCTTTTAACTTGGTTTTATAAAAAGTATGTGCTCAAAGACTCAAATAGGAAGTAAAATGTGAGAAATAAAATTAGAGAACTCAAACCTTCTCTGCTCTGTGGCAGCTAGGCTAGAATCTCCTACCCTTGTCCCCACTGCTCACAGAGCCGACTGGGTCATGGTGAGCACACATTCTATGGGTTGGTATGTAAACCGAGCAAAATGTGGGCATGCTAGATGACAAAGAGGGATTTTCCTGAGTGGTTTTGACATGTGTGAGGATGATTTTCTAAGTCCTCCAATCGCTAGATTTGGGACTGAAGGTAACTGATCAGATCCCTGGGAAGACCTATGTTTTCCTTTTCCAGTTAAGGGAAGCCATTCTGCTTCACCGTCAGGGTTACATGGCCTCTCCTTGGATGTGGAGCACATTTTAGGGTGGGTGTAGGGGGTGTGTACCAGGCCTGGTGCCCACAGTTCAATTCTTAAGGTTTCTGCCTCTGCTGTAGTGTCTTCCAAAGCAGCTCTGCCCTGTACCCACATGAAGTATGTCAACTTCATCACGTTCTTACCAGATCTCGGGTGGCGAAAGTGCTTTTGTTTGTGAGACTCAGAGTTTACCTTGGAGTTGCTTTCTTTTGTGGTGTATGCTGAGGATGGTTGGGAGGATATGTCATTTTTTGTCCTTCCTTCTCTGAGGCTGTACTGGGCTCACACACTACACTCCTCTGGGAAGGCCTCCTGTCCATTTTAGAGAGATTGTGCCAAAAGGGTTTTTCAGCTCAACAAACTAGTGCTGCCAAGGTCATGGGGCAGAGGGCTCACAGAGTTGGGCGCACGGTAGGAGTGGAAGCGTCCTGGCAGCAGGGCTGTGCTCTCCCCATGTGGGAGAATCCACTTCCTCTGCTCAGACCTCAGCTGCTCTCTAGATAACTCACTCGGATGTCTTGCCAGCACTTCCAACTCTACAGGGACAGGTTGTTACCCCTCCCCATTCCCCAGCACCCCCACTTCCTCACCCCAGTGGTGAGTGGCAGTCTGCTCATTTAGAAGTCTCTGCTCAGCACTGAGCCATCCCTCTGCTCCGTCCTGCAGACGCTTTCTCAGGAACATCTGTCCGGTTTCACTGCTTTTCCCTCCCACACTCACAGCAGCCTGCTCAGTCCTCTGGCCTCACTACTTGGCCTAGGTCCTGCTGAGCCATTTGCCTGCATGCTACCACCGTGATTTCTCTGAAACATCTCTCCTGCCTTGCCTGCTACAAGCGCCTCAGGGCAAGAGAACATACAGCTTTTGTGGCTTCTGAGGCTGCCCACAGCCTTGAACTTGCCCCACTGCGTCCTTTGCTCAGGAGGAGAGGCTCTGTCTGCCTCTGAAACGCTGCTGTTGCCCAGGGCCCTCGCTTCCCTCTGAGCCCTGGGAACCTTGGCCCTGCACAGGAGCTGGCATGTGGCTTGCTCTGGAGTCTGGAAGCTGGGCCCAAGCCCTCACCCTTGGGGTTTTTCTTTTCATAGCCCGGGCTACGCTGGAGATCCTTATCCCTGACTTTGTCAAACAGACCTCTGAGGAGAAGCCCAAAGATAGTGAAGAGCTTGAGGTGAGTTTCCTAGTCCTGCTATGTCTAGAGCTGTGGCTCCAATGCAGCACCTGCGTCACTGCCCCACCCCCACCCCCCAGGCTAGTGCTAGCTGTGGATTTAGTCCTCCCAGCTCCACGTGGTTTTCATTTGTTACTCTTTCATAAAAGGGGAAACTTGTTTGTCTTTGTGCAAGCAAGTGGGGGGGGGGATATCATTTTTTTTTCTGAGATTTTTGTCCTTCATGTCTTGCAATGGGGGTAAAGAATGTGCACTGTCAGCTCTCCCGAGTGTAGATCCATGGTGGGAATCTGTCTTTGAGACAGAGTCTGTAAGTTATGTTGTTCTCTGTATTAAGAACTGTTTAAAACTACTTGTAAACCTTTTTGGGTAAATATGATTCTATGGTTATGTGTAGTGAGGGATTTTCAAAATCTGAAGAAGGCATTCTTTTTTATAACGGCTTTATTGACCTATATGTACCATAAATTTTGCTCCCTTAAACTATACTGTTGAGTGGATTTTTGTATATTCAGAGTTGTACAATCATCGCAGTGGTCGAATCTTAGAATATTGTCATCTCTCTAAAAGGAAATCCTATACCTGTTAGCAATCACTCCTGATTTCTCCCTGTCCCCCAGCCCCTCAACCCTTGGCAACCACTAATCCTCTTTCTGTTTTGATGGATTTGCCAGCTCTGGTCACTTCGTATCAGTGGAATCAAATGACATGTGGTTCTTTATTGACTGGCTTCTTTTTAAGCCACGAGGTGTTCGCTCTGTGTTTTAACTGATTGAGGAAGCTTCCTTCTGTTTTGCTGAGAGTTTTTTTTCAGGAATGGTTGGATTTTGTCAAATGTTTCTCCTGCTTCTATTGAGATGATTGTGTGGTTTTTGTCTTTTTTACTCATGTGGTGGTATATTGCATAGGTTTTTGAATAGTAAAGCAACCTTGAATTTCTGGGACAAATCCCACTTGGTTGTGGTATATGTAAGTTTTATGTATGCTGGATTTAGAGTGCTGGTATTTTGTTAAGGACTTTAGCTGTATTTATGAGGGATACTGGTCTGTAATTTTCTTGTGGTGTTGGTGTTGGGGAAATATGTCTTTACAGAATGAGGTGGAAAGTATTCCTCTCTTCTCTTGTGTGGAATAGTTTATGAAAGGTTGGTATTAATTTTTAAGCATTTGGTAGAATTCACCAGTGAAATCATCTGAGTCTAGACTTGACTTTGAGATTATTTAATTACTGATTCAGTCTTTTCACGTGTGCTTCTTTTTCTTTCCTTTTTTTTATTTTTTGTTTTTTTTTTTTTTTAAAGATTTTATTTATTTATTTGACAGAGAGAAATCACAAGTAGACAGAGAGGCAGGCAGAGAGAGAGAGAGGAGGAAGCAGGCTCCCTGCTGAGCAGAGAGCCCGATGCGGGACTTGATCCCAGGACTCTGAGATCATGACCTGGGCCCAGGCGCCCCTAAATAAGACCTTCTTAAAAAAAAAAAAAAAAAAAAAAAAAAAAAGGGCGCCTGGGTGGCTCAGTGGGTTAAGCCGCTGCCTTCGGCTCAGGTCATGATCTCAGAGTCCTGGGATCAAGTCCCGCATCGGGCTCTCTGCTCAGCAGGGAGCCTGCTTCCTCCTCTCTCTCTCTCTCTGCCTGCCTCTCTGTCTACTTGTGATTTCTCTCTGTCAAATAAATAAATAAAATCTTTAAAAAAAAAAAAAAAGAAGGTCTTATTTATTTGGCAGAGAGAGAGCACAAACAAGGGGAGCGGCAGGCAGAGAGAGAGGGGAAAGCAGGCTCCGTGTTGAGCAAGGAGCCGGATTCAGGGCTCAATCCCAGCACGGTGAGAGCATGATCTGAGCCGAGGGGAAATGCTGAACTGACTGAGCCACCTAAGCACCCCTCGTGTACTTCTCTTCAGATATCCTGCTCCTTTTTGAGCTGGTTTGGGAACTTTGTGTCTTCATAGGAATTTTTCCGTTTGACCTAGACTGTCTCCTTTATTGGCATACATTCTTTCATAGTATTTCCTCGTGACTCGCTATATTTTGTTAAGTTTGTGCTGCTCCTATGTTCATTCCTGATTTTCGTAGTTTCAGTCTCCTTTTTTCTCTTGGTCAGTCTAAAGTTTGTCACTGTCGTTGATCTTTCAAAGATCCAATTTCTGACTTTGTTTGCTTGTTTGTTTTCCTATTGGCTTTTTTGTTTTCTGTTTCATTTTTTTCTGCTCTAGCCTTTATATCCTTTCTTTGGCCAGCCTTAGGTTTAGTTCTTCTTTTTTAGTGTCTTCAGGTTAGGGTATTTATTTGAGGTGTTCTTTTTAAATACTGAAATTTATGGCCATAAATTTTCTTCTGTGTACTACTGCAGCACATAAGCTTTACTGTGTTTTGTTTCTGTTTTCGTTCATTTCCGAGTATTTTGCTAATTTCCCTTGTGATTTCTTCCTTGAACAATTGGTCATTTTACTTTTCATATATTTGTGAATTTCCCCAAATTTCCTTTAGTTCTTGGTCTTTATTTAATTCCCGTGTTGTTTGAAAACATAGTTTGTATGGTTCTGACCAGTCTTTTTAAGTTCACTGAGGCTTGTCTTAGGACCTAACATACGGTCTGCCCTGGAGAGTTTTATGTGTGTGCAGGAGGCGAGTGTGCTTCCTGGTGTTACTGGGTGAAGCAGGTGTCGGTTAGGTCCAGTTGGCGAATGGTGTTTATTCTATATCTTTGTTGGTATTCTGCCTTGTTCTTCTATCCGTTTTTGGTTTTTGGGTTTTTTTTCCCTTAAGAGAGAGTGAGAGCCCCTGTGTGCACATGTGCGCGTGGGTGGATGGGGCAGAGGGAGACGGAGAGAGAGAATCCTAAGCAAGCTCCATGCCCAGCATGAAGTTGGAGTCCAGCTTAGGACTCTGTCTCACGACCCTGAGGCCTCAACCTGAGCCAAAATCAAGAGTCGATGCCCGACTGACTGAGCCACTCAGGTGCCCTGTCTTCCTTCTGTCTGTTGTTGAGAATGGGTATTGGAGTCTCCAGCTGTTATTCTTGAATTATTTGTCCCTTCAGTTCTCTCCATTTTTGCTTAATGTATTTTGGGGCTGTTGTTAGATACATACATGTTTGTGGTATTGTGATATAATAAGAAATGTATGTTTGGTCTTTGTTCTTGGTTCCTGGTGCAGAGCTTCTACAATACATTGTTTGTTTTTTGTCCCAAGTTCTTTAAAAAGCTGCAGGTTGATAAAGGAGAATGGAATGTCTTTTCTTATTTTCTTATATTTAATATCAATTTATCCCATCCCTCCCCTTCCTTTTCCTTTCTTCTTTCCTTCCTTTCTTCCTTCCTTCTTTCCTTCCATTACTTGTATCTAAGTAATCTCTATACCCAACCTGGGGCTCAAACTCAAGACCCTAATATCAAGAATTGTATGTTCCACCAACTGAGCCAGCCAGATTCCCCTAACACATCCCTTTCAACCACACCTGAGTTCATGTTAATCAAGTGACTTTTGGACCATCCCTTTGAATGGGAGCTGGTTGCCTGTGGAATCTACCAGGAGGGTTAGAACTTTCAGCCTCCACGCTTGTGCCGGTATGTGTGTAGTGTGTGTGTGTTTAGGGGGCAGTGGATGTTGAGCTGAAGCCCTATCCTTTTGTAATAAACCAGTTCTCTGTGAGCTGTCTGGGAAATTATTGAAGCTGAGGAAGGGTTGGGAACTGGCATTGTGCAGTTGCTCAGTCAGAAGCACAGGTGACAACGTGGACTTGAAGTCAAGTGGTGGCAACAGTCTTGTGGGTCTGAGCCCTTAAGCTGTGGAGTCTGCTGCAGCTCCTGGCAGTTAGCGGTAGAGCGGCCCGGTGTGGAAGCCCACTCACTTGGTGTCACAAGTGTTGAAACTAGAAATCAGTTCTGTTTAATGTTTATAATAGTTATGTCATCTTGATCAATGGGCCGTTTGCTGTTTTTAAGTATCCTTTATTTCTAGTAACAGTTTTTATCTTAGAGTCAGTTTTATCTGATAGTTGCTCCTACTCCCTAAATTACTCTGTGTGATATGTGTTTTCCCTCTTTATACCTTTTAAGCCTCTTTGTAACTTTGAATCTAAACATGTCTTATAGACAGCATATAATTGGGTTTTGTGTTTATCCTTCTATCAGTCTCTGCCTTTTGATCAGAGGACCTACCAGAGCAATATTTTTTTGAAAATTCATTTTATTTAATTTTCTTTTCTTTTTTTTTTTTTTTTTAAAGATTTTATTTATTTGACAGAGATCACAAGTAGACAGAGAGGCAGGCAGAGAGAGAGGAAGGGAAACAGGTACCCCACTGAGCAGAGAGCCCAGCACGGGGCTTGATCCCAGGACCCTGGGATCATGACCTGAGCCGAAGGCAGAGGCTTTAACCCACTGAACCACCCAGGCACCCCTCATTTTATTTTATTTTTAAAGAATTAATTTATTTGAGAGAGAGTGTGAATGAGAGTGGGAGAAGTATCAGAGGGAGAGAAAATTCCTATGCAGACTTCTCACTGAGTGTGGAGCTACCCTGCTCCATCCATCCCACCACCCATGAGACCATGACCTTCCCCAAAATGAAGAGTTGGACGCTTAACTGACGGAGCCACCCAGGCGCCCCAAAAGATTTTTTTTTTTTTTAAATGTAATCTCTGCACCTAGCGTGCGGCTTGAACTAAAAATCCTGAGATCAAGAGCCCTATGGCCCACTGAGTGAGCCAGCCAGGCACCCCTTTTAATTTCAATTTATTGACTTTTTTTTTGTTCTGTTTTTGTTTTTTCAGTGGGGTTAGTACTTAGTCCATTGAAATGTAATTACAGATAAGGTAGAATTGATGTATGCCATTACATTGTTTGCTTTCTCTTCTATGTCTTTTTGTTCCTCAGTTCCTCCATTACTGCTTTCTTTGCCTTAAATACTTCAGTTATTTTCTCAGTGGTTGACCTAACCACATTTCAGTCACATTTAAACTGAAAACAATCTGGTTTGGACTATTGCCACCTTCAATCATATACAAAAACTTTGCTCCTCTATAGCTCTGTTGACACCCATATTTGTGCTTTCACTGTCACAAATGATATATTATGTGTCCTAAACATGGATTTATAATTATTGCTTTATGTAGTTGTCTTTTTTTTTTTTTAAGATTTTATTTATTTATTTGAGAGAGAGAGAGATCACAAGTAGGCAGAGAGGCAGGCAGAGAGAGAGGGGTGGGGGAAGCAGGCTCCCTGCTGAGCAGAGAGCTCGATGCGGGGCTCCATCCCAGGACCCTGGGATCATGACCTGAGCTGAAGGCAGAGGCTTAACCCACTGAGCCACCCAGGCGCCCCTATGTAGTTGTCTTTTAATTAAGGTAGAACAAAGCGTCAAAATATGTGTTTACACTGTCTTTTATTTACTGTAGTTACCTTTACTTTCTGTCGTGCCCTCAGTTTGTTAACAGTCTGTGGTGTTCCTTTTATTTCAGAGGGAAGGCTTTTAGTATTTCTTGGAGGACAGTTCTACTAGCAGTGGATTCTCTCACTTTTTATTGACCTGAGAATGTTGTAACGATTCCCTTTTTTTTTTTAATTTTAATTTTTTTTTAAGATTTTTATATATTCGACAGACAGAGATCCCAAGTAGGCAGAGGGATAGGCAGAGAGGGAGGGGAAGCAGGCTACCTGCTGTGCAGAGAGCCCGACGCAGGGCTCTATCCCAGAACCCTGAGATCATGACCTGAGCCGAAGGCAGAGGCTTAACCCACTGAGCCACCCAGGCGCCCACGATTTCCTTTTTAAAAGCATAGTTTTGTTACCGAATTCTTGGTTGACATTCTTTTCTTCATGGTGGGACTATGTCATCCTACTGCCTTCTGGCCTCTACAACCAATGAGAAGTCAGCTGTTCATCTTACTTAGAGTCACATTATTGATGAATTGTTTCTCTCTTACTGTTTCCAAGGTTTTCTCTTTGGCCTTTGACAGGGATATCTAGGTATAGATTTCTTTAGCTTCCATTTTTGGAATTTGTTGAACTTCTTGAATATGTAATGGTTTTCATCTTTGGGAAGTTATAGACTTTGTTTCCTCACATATATTTTTTTGCTCTTTTATTTCTCCTCTCTTTCTGGGACTCCCATTATAGGTAAGCTGGTACACTCCCACAGTATCTCACCAGTCTTAGACACACAGACATCATAGTCACTGGTCTTTTTCTTTTTTTTTTTTTTAATGTTCCTCAGACTGGATATTTTTGATTTGCCTTTGTTTTTTTTTTTTTCCCTTTTCCTTCAAGTAGGCTCCATGCCTACCTAGCATGGAGCCCAACCAGTGTGGGGCTTGAACTCATGACCCTGAGTTTGAGGGTCAGAAGCTTAACTGTTTGAGCCACCCAGACGTGCCTTCAGTTTGCCTATCTTAAGTTTACTGATCTGTCTTCTGACCGAATCTGCTTTTGAACCCTCTGATGAATTTTTTATAGTTTCTATGTCTTTATTGATACTCTGTTTGGTGAGATATTGTTCTTGTGGTTTCTTCTAATCACTAATTCTTTATACATGCTTTTTTTTTTTTGAGCATATTTATTATAGCTATTTTAAAGTCTGGTTTCCTCAGGGATGGTTTATATTGACTGCTTTCCTGCATCTCGTAGGGCATATACATTTGTGTTTCATTTCCTATGTCATGATTTCTTTTGTTGAAATCTGGGACATTTAAAATAATGTGACAACTCTAGATAGCAGATTACCACCCCTTCTCAAGATTTGTTGTTTTTGCTGCTGTTGACTTATTAGTGATTTTGTTAGTTTGCTAACATTGGCGTAACAACATATCACAACCTGGGTGATTTAGACAAATTTTTTGCCTCACAATTGACATCTGCAAGTGTCAGCAGGGTTGGTTCCTTCTGGGGGCTGGGAGGGAAGGATCTCTTTCAGGCCTCTTTCCTTCATTTGGAGATAGTTGTTGGAGATAACTAAGAGGCTATGTGTGTGTGTGTGTGTGTGTGTGTTTCCAAATCTCTTTATATTGAATTTAGGGCCCACCCCAATGATCTGATTTTAACTTGATTATCTCTATAAGGCTGCAGAAAAGGTCACATAATGGCATACTCGGAGTTAGGATTTCAGTATATGAATTTATGAATATATGAATTTGTGGGAAGATACATTTCAGCCCATAACAGTGACTTTTCCAGTCTAATCTGTGAAATCCAGATCAGATATTTCTTGACGTAAACCAGTAAGTCTCCTTTGCCAGGGGACTTTTTATGCATGTTGGGGTCACCTTTAATGATCTAGTAGTTGATAACTGTGTATTAGCCTTTACTTCCCACTTGCACGGAGCTTCCAGATCAATTGGGTGAGAAATTTGGGCTTTCTTGGGTCTCCTGGGCATGTGCGTGTCCACCTAGATCCCCAGGCAAGTTAGAGCTTTTCAAAGTCCCTTAATGGGCATCTGTCTCATTCTCTGCATTCCCTTTTATGTTTTCTGACCTGCCTCTTGCTTGCCAGCTGGTATTCCAGCCTCATACAGTTGCAGTAGGAAACAGTTGTCACTGATTATTTTTGACAGATTTCCTGGGAAGTTGGGGTATTTTCACAGAGTGAGCTCTTAGTTGGATCACACAAAGGCAGGTTTTAAAATGGGGCTTTTCTGTAGCCCTGCCACCTGGGCCAGATAGTGATGGTTCTCTGGGGTTGGAGTATTGGGGAACCATCCTGCCTTCTTCAGTGGCTCTGGGGTTGCTGGTTCCTAAGGCTACTATAGAGCTGGGAAGAGGAGACAGGAATGGGCCAAGTTAAAATGCTACAAAACTCATTGTCTTGCCAAGATCCAGTCATTTTTCTTGAATAAATGTTCCTTAGATTGTTGTCTTTGTTTTAGACTCATACTATTATAAAATACGGCAGTGTCTGTGGCAGTCAGACGTCTGTATTCTTTGCTTTATTGTCATAGATGGGCCACAGAGAGGTCGCAGAGCCTAATCCCCAGAGACAATTTCAAAAGGACTAGGTCCTCCAGACAAGCCTCACATCTTCAAGTCTAGGTCTGAAGAACCCAGCTGTGGGACAGCGGTGTTCAGGGAGGCTTTCAGGGCATGTTGGAGAGCCTGGTACTTAGCCTGCCCACAGCCCGCTAAGGCCCTTAGGACTGGTTGTTGAAGTTGATGATGCCTGGACTATATAGCTTGCAGGGCACTCTGATACAGGGTAGCAGAAACAGGAAGGGTAATTGCCCTTTCGGTGCCGGGAGTCGGCCTGGCCTAGGTAGGCAGGGCATGTATGGCTCCAGCAGCCTTTTTGGAGGATGGAACTTTACTTTGTCACAGCAGCTTCTCTGAGCAGGCTCCACTGTTGAACCCCAGTGGGGAGCAGGGTGGATGGCGGTGGGGGAATGGGAGGTCTTATAGGACCCACATCTACTTGTCTGTGGCTATTATTGTGGTAAACTTTAAAGTAACTCAGTAAATGACAGTTGACTTCAGAAATTTTTGACTTGTTGCGATAATGGAAAATTCTCCAGGGTTAGTAGAGCAAGGGTTAGAAATGGCTGGTTTCAAGATAACATCCAAGACAATCTATCTTTCGTGTTGTGGCCTTTACGATACCACCATCTTGCTTGGTTGGTGGTTGAATGAATAAGCAGTTAAGTCCAGTTTTTAATCTGAAAGTTTCTGGTGTCTCTGGCTATGGTTCACTTTCGTGTTTGGCACCATTGTAGTGCCCTAAGCAGGGACTGCCGGGTTTCAGCCTGGCCAGCACAGGGACCCAGGGTGTGTTCCGTGGCTCCTAGAGCCTTGGCAGGATATGTGTGTTGCATAGTGTCCAGTTCCCTGCTCTGGCCCAGCTGCCCTTTGCAGCCTACCACCTGCATTGTGGCCTCCTCATAGTGGCCATGCAGTGGGATGTGCACCTGGAGGGCTGCAGGCTCTCCCTAAGCTGAGCCATCAACCCTGTCACTGCCTCACACCTGGCGATCAGAGGCCTGGGGTTACTTACCTCTTCTCTTTTGGAGGTGCATAGCTTTGACAGTGACCAGCTGGCAGTCTTTGTGCTCTGTTCTTTGATCTTCCACCTTTCTTCCTGCCCTCAGTCTGCAAGGTCATTGTGGCTGCACCCTTTTCCTTGCATTTGCCCGAGGCATCTGTGGGACAGATGCTGTGGGTTTCTGGAATTTGTGCCTGGGGCTTTGTGGATTGTAGTAAGGTTCAGGTTCTGGTCCTGTACTCTGGGGCTTTTCTGGAAGGTGAGGGATCTTCCCAGAAGTGACATCAGAAAATAGCCTGAGAAAGGTTTCCCTAGGTGGAGGAGGCCACATGGGCAGCTTGGAAATCCCAGGTAAAAGTTCCCTTATTCACACAAGGGGCTTTATCTTGTCAGTTCTCCCAATTCTCTGACATCAGCGAGGGGTGTATAACTCTGGTCAGTTCTTACACTGTCTTTGTGGAGTTGGCTCAGTACCAAAAGACTGTACAGTTCACACGCCAGCCACCAGTGGGGTGCCTAGGCCACCCACATTGTCCAGCCAACTACAGATTCAGGGGTTCTCATGACTTCCCTCAGGTACATTAATTTGCTTGAATTAGAGCTTATTTATTTATTTATTAAGATTTTATTTATTTATTTGACAGACAGAGATCAGAAGCAGGAAGAGAGGCAGGCAGAGAGAGAGGGAGAAGCAGGCTCCGAGCCCAATGCGGGGCTGGATTCCAGGACCCTGAGATGACCTGAGCCAAAGGCAGAGGGTTAACCCACTGAGCCACTCAGGTGCCCTGAATTTGAGCTTTTTTAGACTGTTTTCAGAACTCAGGGAAAAACTTTGTTTACTGGTTTATTATAAAGGATACAAATGGACAGCTAGACGAACAGGTCCTTAATTGTGTTTCATCTTTCTGGTGACCAGTCCGATCATGAAGTTCCCATCATGAAACTATCTAGGGTCCCCACCTAGCCCCCTTAGTCTCCTCATTAGCATAAACTCAGGTGAGGGCCAGAGGGGCTCATTTGAAGAACAAAAGATCCACCTATCGCTGAAGAAATTCTAAGGGTTTTAGGAGCTCCATGCCGGGAACTGGATACAAGGATCCAAATATGTGTCCAGTGACCAAAATTGTCCTCATTCTCTGGAGAAGTTTTTTCACACTTAGAATTTAGTTGTATATGTGTGCACACATACACATTTGTATTTTTCCCTTGTTTTAGAATTTGTCAGAGAAGAAAGTAGCTTTTCTGTCAGGTTGGATGTATTAGAGCAGCTCAATCCTGACTGATTTTGCTATCTTGGTCCTAAAAAACTGTGACAGTGTTTCTGTCATATCCTTGTGAGTATCTCGGTAGGTGGTGGCCCCTCTTTCCCATGATGCCTCTGTGGAGGTTTGGTGCCAGAGCTGGGGCTGTAGGGGCAGCATTCCCTTCATATGTGGACTCCAGGGGGCGAGGGGACGGTAGTATGCCAAGGTGGTCTGGAGGGCCTTGGTTCTTTGGGAGTTCTCACTGTGTCCTCCTGTACTTGAGGTGCAGTGGCACGAAGTTAACACACAGTGGTGGCATGGAGGTATAGAACATCCAGAGTGTGAGAGCTGCCGTGTGGCAGAACGTGCTTGGTGTTGATTAAAAAGGCAAAAACAGGGGTGCCTGGGTGGCTCAGTTGGTTAAGCAATTGCCTTCGGCTCAGGTCATGATCCTGGAGTCCCAGGATCCAGTCGCACATCAGGCTCCTGCTTGGCAGAGAGTCTGCTTCTCCCCTCTCATGTTCTCTCTCTCTTTCAAAGAAATAAATAAAATCTTAAAAAAAAAAAGTGCTGTGAAGTGTGTAAACCTGGCGATTCACAGATCTGTACCCCTGGGGATAAAAATATATGTTTATAAAAAATTAAAATAAAATAAATACCCCCCCCCAAAAAAAAAAGAAAAAAAAAAAGCTGAAACAGAGTGCCTGGGTGGCTCGGTCTTTAAGCTTCTGCCTTTGGCTCTGGTCATGATCTCAGGATCCTGTGATCGAGCTCTGCATTGGGCTCCCTTCTACCTGGAGAGCCTGCTTCTCCCTCTTGCTCTGCTTGTGTTCCCTCTCTTGCTGCGTCTCTCTCTGTCAAATAAATAAATAAAATCTTAAAAAAAAGGCGAAAACATAGGACCAGAAATGGCACCGTAGCCACTCGTAAGACTTGGGGTGATCTTTTTTTCTCAGTATATTACTGCTTTTTAGATAGCTGTGGGTTCTGGTTGGTTCATGGTTCTAGAATTTAGGTATTAGTGACCTGTTGTTTTTGCCTTTTTGGTCCCCCCCCCCCAATTTACTTCTTGATTTATAGAGAGTTAAATGCACTTTTGGGTAGACATTTGTGAGTTTTGAGCCATGCCTTTCATTTTATCACGTTACCCACAGCACAATCAAGACAGAACATTTTCAAATCTTCTCCCCCTCCCAATTCTCTTGAACTGTCCTTTTGTAGTCAGAGTTCTCTCTTTTCACCCTGCTAGGCATTGAGCTGGCTTCCTAGGTTAGCCAATTTCCAAATGTCTTATCAGTGGAGTCCCACTGAGAACCAGGCTCCAGCTCAGTGATGCACGTAGGATTCTAGGATTCGTCTCTGTTGGTGCCTGTGTCTATGGTTGGGTTGTTTTTGCTGCTGACTGCCTACTGTAGGGCAGTGCTGGGTGTGTTCTTCCTTGATTGAGGGGCATTGAACACATTTCCAGTTTTGGGTGTTTAGTGTTGCTACGAGGCTGTCAGGGTTCCCTGTGAGCGTAGTTAAGTAAACACCCAAGATGGCCTTGCTGGGCAGTACGGTAGATGTGTTTTCAACTGGATGCCTTTGCCTATCTGTGGGAGCAGCATGTATGTGTGTGTGGGTCTGTCTCTGCATTTGGTTCTATCTCTGGTCTGTGTGTCTGTCCCTTCAATGCCACACCTTCTTAATGAGATGAATTATTATTATTTTTTTTTAAAGATAGATTTATTTGAGAGAGAGCGAGTGTGGCAGGGCAGAGGGTATAATATCCCATGCAGATTTCTCACTGAGTGGGGAGCCCATTGCAGGGCTCAGTCTCATGACCTTGAGATCCCCACCTGAGCTGAGAATCAGATGCGTAACGGACTGCGCCATCCAGGCGCCCCAGTGACGTGAATTCTTGAAATCAGATTGTGAACCCTCCAACTTTGTTCTTTTTCAAAAGTACTTCCATACCATGCTCCTTTGCCCTTACATATAGAAGCAGTATGTCAGTATGGAAAATTCTGTTGAGATTCTGATTGGAATTGTGTTACATCTGTAGATAAATTTGGGGAGAATGTATTTCCTAACAGTATGGAGTCTTTCGGCTCACAAGCCCTGTGTGTCTCCCCATGTATTGAGGTTTTCTTCCATGTCATTTTATTGTTGCTGGGTCATCTCCAGTGTTCAGATCTTGCTTTCATTTTCTTGGATTTAGACAGAAGTGTTTCATATGTGTTTGGGAACTGTTGTGAATAGCACTTTGGTTTCAGTCCTGACTCTGGATTGCTACTGTAGAGAGATGGAATTTACTGTCTGTATGTTGACTTTGTATCTTGCATCTTCATTAACTGTATTATTCTAGTACTTTTTCTGTAGATTTCTTTGGAATTCTCTGTACAGAGTAGGCTGACTGATTAAAAGTTGGTTGAATTTCTTCCTTTCCAATCTGGGTGCCTTTTGTTTCTTTTTCTTGGTTTGCTGCTCTGGCTAGAAGCTCCATTACATGGTGAGTAGCAGTGGGGAGAGTGGCCATCCTAGTCTTGTTTCCGATCTTAGGCGAGAGTGATCCAGCCTCTGACCACAGATTGTGATGTTAGGTGTCAGTTTTTTGTTGGTGCCCTCTATCTGGTTCAGGACAGGTTCTTCTATTCTGGGTTTGTTGAGTGTTCTTATCATGAAAGGGTGTTGGCAGTTTGTCAGATGGCCCTTTCTGCAGCTATTGATATGATAGGCCTTTTCCTCTTTAATAGGTTGATAGAGTGAATTTTGGTTGATTTATTTAAAAACTGCATTCCTGGGCATGGCATATATTTGTTTATATTTGTTACTGGTTGTGAATTGCTAATGCTCTGTTTAGGATTTTTACACGTGTGTTCATTGAGGGATATCAGATTCTCTTTGTCAGGTATTAATAACAGGGTACTACTAACATCATAAAATGAATTGGCAATTGTTCCTCCTCTTAAGGTTTTTTTTGAAGGTTGTCTAGAATTGTTGTGTCCCCCGCCCCTTACATGTTTGGCAGTTGTCACCAATGAAACCATCTGCATGTGGAGTTTTCTCTGCAGGAAAGTTAGAACTACGAATTCAGCTTCTTGAAAAGGGCAGTTTGGGTAGTTTGCATTTTTTAAGGAATTAGTCCATTTTCTCTGAATTGTTGAATTTATGGGTGCTGGGCTGTCCGTGGTGCTCCCTCATGGTCCTTCAGTGTCTGTTGGGCATAGGTTTCTGTGCAAGGCTTCTTCCATACCATTGTCAGTGGGTCATTTTTGCCCTTTGTGCTGCATTTCCTATATGTCCCTCGCAGGTTAACCATCACCCACATGTGGCTATGGCACCTGGTACGGGTAATTGTGGCGTGGGCCTTTGCCAGCAGCTCTTGGGTGTCTTTGGGCTTCTGAGTGGGTGTTCCCCAGCTGTGTGTGTGTGCCTTGGCTCTCTCAGGGAGGATCCTGAGCACACAGTTGTTTTCTACCTGATCAGCCTGGTCCATAGCCCAGGTGCTGGCTGCTGGTTAGAGACTAGTCCTCATAGGCTGAGTGAGAGCGCCAGCCACCACTGATGGTTTGGCTACCTGGCCAACCACTGAGGACGGGGCCTGGGCTTGATATCTTGGTGAATAACTTTCCCTGGAAACTGATCCCTGCTGATATGGACACTTGAAAGTGGAGGTATCTTGTGGGGACCTGTTGGAAGAAATAGCCAAATGGGAGCAGGGGGAGTTCTCTTCAGAAATAGTGCCTTGCTTTTTTCGACTCTGTCACACTGAGTCTGCTGGTGGAGGGAGAGGAACCCCTGTCTCCCTGCCCAGAGGAGCAGTGTTAATGTTCTTATAAGAAAAGGGAGGGAGGTGGAGAAAGGGCCATGTGGAGATGGGAGCGGTGCTGCCACAAGCCAAGGAAAGTGTGGGGCTCTCAGTACACAGGAAAGCCAAGGAAGGATCTCCTTGAGTTTTCAGAGGGAATGTGGCCTACTGACTTGTTTTGGACTTTTGGCCTCCAGAATTGTGAGAAAATAAGCCACCCACTTTGTGGTACCTTGTTACGGCAGCCCCGAAGTCCAGCAGTCCCCAACAGGGAGGTGGGCTATACTGAGAGGGTAGGCCATGGCCTTCCTTCACTGGGGTGGCTCAGCAGAGGCCCAAGCCTTGTTGGGGTCACAGCCACTTCCTGGCTGCCGCCTGCCTCTGTTGTGCAGAACTTCCCTTTTTTCTCCTAACATATGGGTTAGGTGGTGTCTCACTAGTGATTGGTTTCAGAGCCAGGATGGGTGACTTTGTTTGAAATGGGAGCCAGCCAGGCCTTTTGTAGCTTTCAGGAGGCTTGCCCTTTTTTAGAATACACTGCTTTTGTCTGACTTAGTGTGTCTCTTCTATAATCTCATGAAGATCTCCACGTTTTTCTCCTAAGGTTGTCTGTCTTTAGATTTCTAAGCGTCTGATCACGCTTAGATTCAGAAAAGGCTCCCAGGCAGCACCAGGCTCTGTTGCAGCATGTTCTCCCCATCCTAGTACAGCACTGCTCATCCTGTCCCAGGGGGCAACTGGACAGTGAGGTGGGGCTATGACCTGCTCCTCGAGGCAGTAAAGAGGACAGGGAACGTCTGGGGAAAGCAGACAGCATGGGGAGCAGCCCTGCGCGTCTGGCAGGCTTGGTCCAGCACTTAGGAGTGGCTTCCTTGTTTTGTAGTATTTTAACCACATCAGTATTGAGGACTCACGGGTCTACGAGCTGACCAGCAAGGCCGGACTGTTGTCTCCCTATCAGATCCTCCACGAGTGCCTTAAAAGGTAGGGTGGGTGCTTCCCCTCCTGAGAGGGGTCATGGGGGCTTCTCTTCTAGTGCCCAGTGTCTTCATTAGCCATTTATCCTGGCTTAAGAGGTGCTGTGAAAGACTGGGCTAACAGGTGTTCAGTGCGTGCACAGAGGCCCCTTGTGCCTGGCGGTCAGTCAGAGTCCATGAGATCAGATCTGGCATGAAGACCGTCCTCTTCCGCTGAGAAGTGGTTTGGGGAAAGGGTTGGCATGGTCTTCATCAGAGAGCCTTTCAGGTGCTTTTCTGAAGTTCTTTCCTCCCTTCGCAGCTGATGTCACCTGTTGTCTCTGTTTTTTCTTAAAGAAACCATGGAATGGGTGACACATCCATCAAATTTGAAGTGGTTCCTGGTAAAAACCAGAAGAGCGAATATGTCATGGCGTGTGGCAAGCACACAGTGCGCGGCTGGTGTAAGCCTTGCCCCCCTGCTTTGCGCTGCCCTGTCACAATTTCCTGTGACTGCTGGGGAGGACGCACCCTGCCATGTGGCCTCTCTGGCAGCCCTGAGCCTCTGTGGCTGGGTCTCTGGCCACTGCTCTGGCATCTTTCCTGAGCTCCTGCCTTGGGTGCTGATCACCTGTGCTGTGTCCACTGGCCTCTCCTCTCAGCCTCTGAAAGCCAGCCACCCTAAGGCAGGGCTGTGGGAGTCCTGCCCACACCCTCCCTGTCCTCCTGGTTCCTGGGATTGGATTGGTCGTTTGGGATAGACCGTGTGGTCCCTGTGGCAGGAAGAGGGGTTTCCTGAATGGCCACAGAGCCCCTGGCTTGCCGTACTCTGTGTCCCAGTGTTCTGGTGTCTGTGTGCACCACCTGCACTCCTTACCGAATTTGGTTTTTGGAGTAACCACTTTTTTAAAACATTATTTTAAAAGGAAACTGTGTATGACTATCATATACACAAAACCAGTGCTGGTTAGATTGGAAGATAACATACCAGTTGTCCCTGGGAAAACTGCAGAATCACTTATAGACCCAGCTGTCCCCATGATCCAGCAGACACCTGTCTTCATGGAACTACCTTCCGGAGCAGGCAGGAGGGGCAGAGGAGGAATGCTGGCACCACTGACACCGTGCCCCCTCCGCCCTTGCCATCTGGGAAGCGTGGCCAGCCTTGCTTTGTCTGGCCATAGATGGCTTCTGGCACTCACTGTTCTCCAGATCACTCTGCTCCTTGGCCCTGCCTTCCCTCTGCATAGAAACCCCTCCAAAGTGCATGTACCCTCTGGAAACTTCTCTGGGCTTTCTGGCGGAGTCTCCCCTCCCCTCTGCCTGCCAACACCCATTGTTGCTTGTCTGTTGCTCTGGAAGTGTGGGGGTGGTGGGAGGGAGGCCCCGTCAGTTATGCCTGTGCTGAGTTCATGAAGCCCCCAAGGGGGCTCTTCTGCAAAGTGGAGTGGGATGGCTCCTGGCCTCATCTTTGTGAGACCTGGTGCCCAGTGCAGGGCTAGAACACATCTGTACCCCATCTTCTAGAACATACCCTCAGGTGGGCTGGGGGCATAGCAGGTGTGCTCCTTTTAGAGGAGAGGTGGCCATGTTGACGGCTGGGTGTTAGGGATTCCCTCTCCACATTTTGTCTTCCTCGCAGGTAAGAACAAGAGAGTTGGGAAACAGTTGGCCTCTCAGAAAATCCTTCAGCTGCTGCACCCACATGTCAAGAACTGGGGGTCTTTACTTCGCATGTATGGCCGCGAAAGCAGCAAGATGGTCAAACAGGTAACTGGGCCCCCACCGTGGAGCACGTGTTTTGGGTCCCGCTGTCCCAGGGGCAGAGTTGGGCAGCTCTGCTCTTGTTCAGTGCTGCCTCTTGGGCCCTCTACTGGGCATGTCTGTGACCTTGGGGGATGGGAGGTCATTTCTGCTGTGTCTCCCTCCCTGAGAAGCCTGGGTCTGGCACTGGCTACATGGGAAGGGCTGCCCAGCAGGAGGTGCAGGTGGTGGGTGCTGCCAGCCCAAGTGGAGAGGAAGCTTCTCAGCTAAGCCCTGTTGTCTTGTCTGCTCCGCTGTACAGGGCTGGAAGCCCTTGGATTAATTTGAGGACCTCTAGGAGCTTGACAGAGAGTAAGAGATGCAGAACAGCTTTTCCTGGCTATAAATATCGGTTTACCTTTAACTCAACAGCGTGAATGTGTCATCTGGTTAGTTTAGGCTGTTTTGCTGGGTTGCTGAGATTTAAAGCAATACCCTTAGGTTTGTGTGCTTTGTGAGGTGGAAGGAAATATGGGGAGGTGTTTGTGGTTTTTAAGTTTTCCCCTAATGTTTCCAGAAATAGTTCGGGTTATTGGCACCCTAGTAAGGGGAGGGGTGGTCATTGTGGTATCCCTGAAGAGGCCCTCATTTTGGACTTGACAAGATGGAGTGAAGGAGGTGACACTGGGCACCTAGAGTGCTTTGAGGAACCTCAAGATAGGAATTGCTGAGAAAATTCAGATGTAGTGCAGATGAAGCTGACTTGTGCCTTTATGTCCCTTCCTTTTGTGCAGCATCTTGGTTGGACTAAGATTGAGAGGGAGAAAGCCTGCTTTGGCCCATGAATGGAAACCCTTCCAAGCTTGGAGGGCGAGGGTCCGGTCTGGGCACAGCCCCAGCTGACATCTTCCAGAGGACAGGTGGAGTCTGACACTCCTAGGCCCAGCAGGCGTTCTCAGAGATGGCCACTTCACCCAGGAAGGGCCTCAGGACAACTTGGTCCCGTGCTTAAAGTCATAGGGCATGCAGAGAGCCCTGTGTCTGGGGCTGGTGGGCTCCCAGTGCCAGGGTGTGTCCCATCTGGCAGCATGCTGTTGCTGTTGGCTGAGGCCGTGCTCTGGCCATTACATTGTGAGGGTCAGGGCAGGGCGAGTTCTTGACGCCGAGAGCGGGAGTTGGAGGCAGCTGCGTGCCAGGGTGCTTTTTGCCTTATGAAGGGAAGAGGCCATAGCTTCTTCCTGCTGAGGGTGAGGTGGAAGTGGGGGTGGCAAGGCCAGAAAGTGAGCTGGGGCAGCTGTGGACTGGTCTCGTTCTCTGCGGCTTTGTCAGTCTGCCAGTTGAGGGTGGGGCCGCCAGGGTGGGGTCATGCAGCTCTGGCCGCTGGCCACAATGTGTTGCTGAGGCCTGCCTAGGGCCCTCCTGAGAGCAAGGCGTGGTGCTCCCCCAGGAGACCTCAGACAAGAGCGTGATTGAGCTGCAGCAGTACGCCAAGAAGAACAAGCCAAACCTGCACATCCTGAGCAAGCTGCAGGAGGAAATGAAGAGGCTGGCTGAGGAGAGGGTGAGCAGGAGGCCTGGCCAGCACCCCAGACATGGCCCCTCGACTCCCTCATCCCCTTGCACTCAGGAGGGGAGGGCCGAGTCAGGGTCACGTGGGCAGCTGTGGGGATGACATCAGCCTGCAGGAACCCGTCCCTGGCTCCTGATGCCAGTGTAGTGCTCCCTCTTCCCAGTGAGTCCGCAGCACTTCCAGAGTACCTTTCCTTTTCTTTGTGTTTCAGCATTCATGGCACTTGCATCAAATCACATCATTTTTTCATTACATCATAGAGTTCTCAGCCCTGGCCTGCAGCTGTGTAGGGCTTGGCTTCTGGGTGTTTCTACTAGGTACCAGCTGTTTGAAGGCAGGGACAGTGCACCTGCCAGGCCTCCCTTACTCAGGGGTCCAGTGTCCCTGGTGGCTGTAACTTCCTTGGCCCTTCACTTCTGGGTGTATTCTGAGTCCCAGTGAAGAACCAGCACGTAGTGCTGTGAGACGGCATCCAGGGAGACCCAGCCAGCCTCCCATCTGGCCCACTTCTCAGGCCTCCCCTCCCTCCACCTGGTATGGCAGAGCAGTGGTGCCCTCCTACTAGAGGCTACCTGGCACTAATGTGCTGAGCTCACCGTCCCCGTCCTCACCCCCCACATTGCTCCCTACCTTGGGCACCTCTTGTTTGAGCCTGGGCTCAGCCACATGTTCCCACATCATTGGTATCCCTGACCTTCGTTCTTCTTCCAGGAGGAGACTCGGAAGAAGCCCAAGATGTCTATTGTGGCATCTGCCCAGCCTGGCGGCGAGCCCCTGTGCACTGTAGACGTGTGAGGGAGGCAGCAGGGTCAGGCGCGGGGACTGCCAGCTCTGCTGCCAGCGAGACCACCCGCCACTCACTCTGCAGCCTTGGGCCTCTGATTTGAGTTCCTCCCCTGCGGCCAGGCATCTGAGGCCGGGGCCAGAGGGGTGGGGCTCTGGTGCACAGGACAGCTGGGCCACACAGCTCTTCCTTGGGGGCCGCCCACAGGTCTGAGTGGATGTGTTCAAGGATGGACTCCGCTTACCCACCCGGGTGAGAGCCAAGAGCTTGGCAACAGCTGTGAATGACCTCTGCCTCTGGGGACTTGCTGCAGACTGGTTTGATGAAGGTTTTCATGAGTGTCAGTACGTGCACAGACAAGAAATGACAGACTGAGAAAGTGGTGGCCAAGTCGTGTGGCACTCTGTTCCTCGGGTTCTCGCAGGCCACTGCAGGGGTCTGGTCAGAAGGTGCGCGCTGGCACCCCCGCCCCTTTCCTGCCTCTTGTGTTTTCCCTTTTACGCTGAAAAGGTTATAATAGGAAGGAGTATTTCAGACTTTTTTGGCTTAAAATAAACACAATTTTAGAATCAGCTATTTTTCAGAGATTGCAGGCGAGCCCTCAAGATGATTCTTTCCCACTCCTGAAACCTGTTGCCAGTGGGAGTATGCAGTCTGCTGGTCTCCGCCTGGCTTGTTACCCTGGGCTGGCGTGTGGTTCATTTCCTCTGACTAAGTCTTAATGTCCTAAAAACACGCCTTCTTAGACACCGAGGCCCTCTTCACTGGCCTCTTGCAACTTTTTACTAAAGATTTTTGCACAGTCAAGTCCATCTGTCCACCCATCAATTTTTAAAGCTTTTATGGTATTTTAGCATTTGGGAAGAAACTTTTACAGCGAGAGTAGAAGATAGATTTGGAATCACGTAGCAGATATAAACAAGTTAAGCATTTTAGCACGATTTTAGAAGAGGAAACCAGGACCGTTCATGTAGACCATCTGTGCTCACAAAGTGGCGCTCCTGCCTGGAGCTGGCACAAGTATGTGGAGGGTGGCGGTCTTGCCTGTGACAGTGGCTGCACTGGATTTTAAGGGCACCTGCCCTGTGCAGCCAGGCCTCACGGCCACCTGTTCCTTTGATCAGCAGTCAGTGCTCTCCAGGTGGCTCCTGCAGACAGGTGCAACGGGTAGGTGTGTCCCTACCCTGAGCCCCAGGGGATGTGGTGTGTTTGAGGCTCTGGGTTGTCCCCATGTGCAAGGTAGGGGTGGCCATCCACTCCCTGTTCCTCGGGCCTGTTCAGGGGTGCACTGTTGGCTGTAGGGGCCCACTGCTGGGCTACATTCTCCACAGGTGTGCCTGTTCTCCATCCTGTTCCCCGTGGTTGGCGTTGATGGCATTTGTTTTTAGGAATACAGAATGTCGGTCTTGCGTGCCACCCACAGTGTATCCCTTCTTTACCATCTATGTGACCAAGGTTGGCTTTTCTGTTGACCTTTATAAAACAAAACCTTCAGATCAAGTTGCTGTAATTAGACACTTGCTTCTGTCTTGCCTCCTGTCTGCAGCTGTGAATCATCATTTTGACTATATGACTGTTTGCCCTCAGAACAGCCAGATGCACCATTGTGAACCAAAGCTTTGTGCACACGTGTTAACTAGAGGCAGTGAGCCTTGCTGCAGCCTCCCCATGTCCTTCCTCTTGTATTCCCCCCACTCTGTGTGGGTGTGAGTGTTGTGTGCACACAGCCATGCTGTGGGGAGGGCAGGGGGAGCCTGTGCTGATGCCACCTCCACTTGGCCACTGGCCGTCGTGTACCTTCCAGGTGGCAGCTAAACTATGGCTGTAAGGGTGAGCCTTGATTGTCTGAACGCATAAAGCAAAACTGTCCCAAAGGGAATGACTGGTGTTTCTTTCTTCTTAGCATGTGAGGCTGTGGACCCTCAACTCGCCAGAAACAGCCTTTAGTCTGTGCCTGGTCACACTGTTCCTATAGAAGCTGGGCAGTGTCCAATCCCAGCCCCAGCTCCTATGGTTTCCCTTCAGGGCTAGGCTGGGGACAGAACCTCACCTCACAAGGCACAGGGAAAATGGGCAGACCACAGGGCCTACCTGTGTAGACAGGCTGCCCCTTGCTGTGTGTTCTACCTTATGTGTACAGCTGGCTCTGGGCCATGAGATGTTTGCTTCCCTGGCAATAAACATAAAACCTGATGCTGTCAGCACACTGCTCTGACTTGCCACCATGCAGAGGGGCTGGCAGAGTGCTAGCAGGAATGGAGGCTCAGACTGGCTGCTCAGGGTGCCCTGTTGACCTTGCCCCCGGCACCTACAGTGGGTGGGCAAAAGGGAACGCTGTGTGCTAAGGAATTTTCATCACAGTAACATCAGTAGTTGAGAAACTCTTTATTCTAGCATTATATCCCAGCTAACCCGGAAAGAAGGGGAGGAGTGGTAGGGGACAGGCTATGGGAGCCTAGGATCCACGGAGACAGATGGACAGCCAAGTCTTGTGCCTTCTAGATGCTGCCTGAGCATCCTGAGGCAAGGACTTGGGGAACCACCTATTCTGAAAGGACAAGGTTCTAGTTCTCCAGGGACCTAGCAAGAGGCAGCAGCCCTGGTTTCTTGTATGGTGTCCACTGGGGGCCCTGGTGGTGGCTGGGGTGGAGGGTCCTGGGGCGCCAGGGCCCCTGTGCCATTGGGGTGCTCCACTCTCTCAAATAGGAGGAGCATCTCACAATGTGGGGTCTGCGGGAACAGGTCCACAGCCACAGCCTTGACAGGCCGGAAGGGGGTGCCCTTCACCCGGTTAGATGGAGCTCTGCAGAGGCTGTGGTAAGAAAGGAATGTCAAGATCAGCCACATGGATCCCTGGTCCACCCTGTCCTGGGACCACCCCAGGCCCCCCACTTCGCACTCACTCCACAAAGTTGCCCATGGCTGCCCGGGGGTTGCAGGAGACATAGAGGAGCCGTTTGAGGTTCTCAGCTCTTCGGATGGCCAGGATCACTTTGGAATCTGAGGAGGTTCAAATGGGATGGGCATCAGGCCTGAAGCTGTGCCGTGTGGTGTGCCAACCAGACACCCCTGCCCCCCCCCCCCACTTCCCCATGACCCCTCCCAGATGGAGGCCACTTACGCAGGCCAGCACGTGGTGGGTCCAGGATGGCAACGAGTTGCTGGGAGGCCAGTCTGCTCACCAAAGTGGGCACCAGGTCCTCGGCTCTCCCACAGTGGAACTCCACATTGCTCAACTCTGGACATGAAAACACAGCCCTGTCACAGAGGACCCAGAACACTCTCTCCCTGTAGAGTCTGCATGGTGTCTTTAAGTCCCTGGTCAGAGGTGTCCCAGGAAGACCTGCTGGCTAAGGAGCCAGTTCATCCTCCTCCAGTTCTGGCATCCTGGACACACTGTTCAGTCCACACAGTAGGTGGCCTACTGCACTCTGCCCCTCACCCCACTGCAGGCCCTAACAACCGCTGGCTGGGTCCCTGGTGCTGTGTTGAGGTATGCAGCAGGAGCATCTGCTGCTCACCCACTGCGCGGAGCGCCGGCTCTCACCATTGTCTCGGGCATTCACCCGGGCATCTTCCACGGCCTCCTGGCACAGCTCAATCCCCACGACTCTCTTCACTCTCTGAAGCCAGGAAAGGACAGACTTATGGTACCCCGCCCCATCCCCACTGCCTTAGGGAGAGAAATGGCAGGAGGTGTTGGAGTGAAAGAGGATCTGGACAAGGCTGGGGCAGGGGGGGCGGGTCGCTGGGGGTGGTCATGAGGCAGGTGACAACATGGGTGGGGTAGGAAGAGGGTGTTCTCAGTGGGGAAGGAGAGCTCACTGGGGCCAAAGCCAGGCCGATGGTGCCTGTGCCGCAGCATATGTCCAGCACTGTGCTCTCTGTGTCCAGCTGGGCCCAGTCTCGGATGACTGTGTAGAGCACCTCGGCTGCCAGAGTGTTCACCTGGAGAATGGGCCGGCAGTCTCGCTGCCCACACTGGCCTCTCTCCTGCACAACCCTCCTCACCCCCAAGCACTTGCATTCCCTGGGCATTCTTCCTGCCTGGGGGCCTCCATGGCCCTATCCTTGGGTCACTCACCCTCTTCGCAGGTCTCCAGATATCCCCGGTCCCTCACCATCTAGCCATCTGAGTGCCAAAGGGCCAGTCCTCAGAATAATCCTCAATCCCATCATGCCTAGCAATTCCACCCAATCTCCTGGCTTTAAAGAGTAACTTGATGGTGATAACCCACCCTTCACCTCTTTTCTGAGTGCCAGAGCTCACACCAGAGCCCTGGTGTCACCCCAACTCCTGTTCCTACCTCTACATATGACCCTCCTAAAAGGTGATCAGAGAATCTACTAGGAAATGATCTCCCTACCTTTTACAATGCTTGTGGCTCTCCTGCCTGGATGTTCTCCCCAGGCTAATCCCTTATCACTGCCCTAGCCCACTGTCCCCATCACATGCTGACATCATGTCAAGCCCCCATGTATCCCATTATCCCCAGAAACTCAGGGCTACCTGGAAGAAGGCGTGAGGAGAGATCCTGAAAGTCAACCCAAGCAGGTCCTCATGGATGCACCGGTCTCCAGCCACATGCTCCAGCGGCAGGCCCTCCTGGCTGGGAGTCTTTCTGTGGGTGGTAGGGTTACGTCTGTCAGTGTCACCAGCCCTTGCAGGGACCCGCCCCACCCCTACCCAAGCTCCTCACCGCTGTCCCTCCTCTACAAAGTAGAGGCAGGTCACCCCAGTGGCCTTGCCTGGCCCCGCCATGAAGTGCTGCGCCAAGGAGGCCTTCAGCCCGGCCAGTTCCTCCGGGCCCAGTTTCTGGGTAAGCAGCAGAAAAGGCCTTGTAAGGCTGCGTCACAGCTCACTATGGCCCAGACATCCTCCCCCAGGAGGGCCACCCCGCCTGAGACCTGGGGGTGGAAGTAGACAATGGCCATGGCTTGGCCACGGCGGCTGGTGCGCACAGTCAACTGCTTCCAGTGGCCTGAATACGTCTCTGGGTTGTACGCTGAGTATGGAGTGGACCTGTGGGAGCCATGAATGGCCCTGAGTCCCCCAACATCTGCCAACCAGGACTGGGTGAGCATCCCTGTTCTCTTTTCCTGCCACACCTGCCAAATCACAATCCCAGAATCCCCCCCGCCCCCCGCCAAGGCAGACTCTCTGCTCCCAGAGAGTTACCACCTCGGAACTTCTTGAGGCCCCCAGCCCAGCCATCAGCCCTCACCGGATGAACTCCTGGAAGGCCTTCACCACCTGCTTGGTGGCCCCAGGGATGTGCACGGTGTCAAAGGGGGCAGCCACAGCACATGTCCCGCCCTTGTACTTGCCAAGCCGACAGCCGACTGTGTTGTCTTCCCCATCCACCCCAACGCCGACCAGAAACTCGCACTTATTACGATACTCAGTCTGCAGGGAGGCAAAGAGACATGTCTGCCCTTACCCTGGCCATCCAAGGGATGGGGCTGACAACAAGTAACAGTCACACCATGAATACCAACAGCAAATGCAAAGCAGAAGAGGGATGGCAGAAATAGGTGAGCAGAGATCCTTTAAGAACATGAGATGAGTTTCTGGCCACACCAGCCCGACCTGACCTGCTGGGGTGATGGCCTAACCCCCTCCAGTGGGCAGCAGGCCTTGTTGTGCTTGTGCCTCTGTGAGAGTAGCCAGGGCAGCAGGGCGCGGTTGGTGCTCCCAATTTCCCTGCAGGATGAGGTGGGGCCAAGTTTGGACTCAGTCTGCTTCCCCTGCAGCCATCCCCAGCCATTTTCTAAATGCCCATGTACCTGGCCCCTCCCTCATGACCCAACTATCCACACTGATTATACATGGGTTTTACTAGCTAACTACCCAAGAGACCATGCAGGCCCTGAGGATGTCTGTACAATGCACAGGATGGGCTGAACAAGCACAGGGCTGAGCAGAGCTCTGGGGCCAAGGGGCTGCTCTGCACCCACACTCACTTGGCGAGCTTCTGTAGCACCTGCTCACACTCCAGCTGCTTCCGCTCCAGCTGTTCAGCATAGGGCACAGTCCAAAGAGGTGTCACTACATCTGCGATACATGTGGCTGCTGGCTCACCCTCATCCTCACGCCGCCTCTTCCTGGCCATAGGATCAGCCTTGGGCCTGGCCAGGCGCACACTCAGTGGGCGGCCCTTCCAGAGGGCACCGTGCAGCACACGCAAGGCCTTGTCCCGCTCAGCAGCACTGCGGAATGTCACAAAGGCGCAGGGAGGTTGCCCAAAAAGTTTGGTCTTATGAGGCTGCAGGCCAAAGCGGCCCAGAAAGCGTCGGACATCACTGAAGCTGGCATGGCGGGGCACATTCTGCAGCTCCAGCTTGAAAATCTCAGAGGTAAACAGGTCGTCCCTGATGTAGCTGTAGAGCCCTGGCTGAGGCACGGACTCTGCAGCCGCCTCAGCACCCCCTTCCTCCTCCTTGTCTTCCTCCTGGGGGGCTACTGCTGCAGAGCTACCCTGGGCACTGCTGCTGTCTTGGCCGCAGCCCTCCATAGGCACAGGGCCCTGTGTGGAGACAGGCAAGGACTGGGCTGAAGGCTCGACCCTAGAACCTGAAGGCCCCCAGGGCCCCTTGCCCCACACCCCGACCTCCACTACTGTATCTACACCCAGCTTTACCGCGTCCCGTTTTCCCCTCTCCCAACGTATCCCCCTGTCCCGTTTTCTCCCAGCGGTTTCCTACCCCGCCTCCATCTCCTTCTCCCCCCACACCCCGTTCTCCTCCATCTCCCATCAGCATCTCCCTTCACTTTACTTCGTTGTCGAGCTTGTCACTCATCGTCCGGTCGGTCCGCTGCCCAGACTGGGGTCCCCCGCGAGGGCCGCCTCCGCTGCTCGGTCCTGGGCCCAGCAAAGGAAGCTGGCGCTCAGAGCGGCGGCTGCAACGCCGCGAGACCCCTCGCCGGCTCCGCCCCGGGCGGGGGTGGGACTCGAACCCTCGGTGCTCACGTTCGGGTCTCAGGTATGGGGTACGCCGCCCGCCCGCCAGGGGCCCGCGCCGGCCGCTCTCCTTGCTGGCCACTCTCCCGTCAGCCAACGCGTGCAGCCGTGGCCGCGCGTCTCTATCATCCTGGCTTCCGGTGACGTCATCGCCACGCGCCAGCCTTGATTCCTCTGCTCCTCAGTGAGCTCCAGGGGTGCGCGCCGCCGCGGGGCGGAAGTGCGCGCTAGGGCCGCCGGGAGTGCACGCTCTTCTGGCTGTCGGGCGGGCCGGGCATGCGCCGCGGGCGTTTTGGCGGGAAGCGCGGGGCGGGCTGGACAATGAGAGTGTCCGCAGTGTGAGCCAATAAAGCTGCACTGGTTTTGAATCGCGTCGCGTTTCCCGCCGCCGGGGTCAGGGGTCGGGGTTCGGGTCGCGGGGCGGAGGGAAGAGCGGGAGGGCGGGAGGCGCCGGCGCCAGACGCGGAGGAAAGGAGCTACAACCAGCCGCCGAGAGGCCGCGGAGCCAGCGACGACCGAGCCAGCCGAGCCGCCGCCGCCGCCGCGCCCCCATGGCGGCCGCCAAGGTGCGGCCGGGCCCGGACGGGGACTGGGTGGGGGGCCTGGAGGCCGAGGCCGCTATTGGCGGCCACGTGGGCGGCCCGCGCCGCCGCCGCCGCCAACCCCCGCTGGCTTGAGGGCTCCGTGCCTGCGGGCCTCAGTGGCGCGTGGCTGGAGCTTTGGGGAGCGCGACCTGGGGCCTTCGGGGCCAGGGCTCGCGATGCCAGGGGCGCGCGTGTTCGGTGGCTGCGGGGCGGCCGCGTGACCTTGGGGCGGTCCCAGGTGGGGCCAGGAGCCCCATCGGGGCGTGGGGAGGCCCGTCGCCCGGCTTCTTGATCTCTAGTGTACTTCGCTGCTCGATTGAGATGAGGGGCCGATGGCCGGTTTCCTCCGGCTCGGCCCACTTGCAGGCTTCCCACCAAAACCGTGCGTCCCTTCCTGCCGTCGCCTACGCAGCACTTCATTCATTCTGTTCTCACGTCTTGAACCGCCACAGGCCTCTTTCGCGAAAGCTCGCGTTCCAGCCAGGTGGTCGGGTCGTGGCCTCACCGACCCAGGGTGGGGGCGGCTTTGTTGACTGCGGGCATCTACTCGAGCCGCCCGGAGCCGCAGTTGCTGTTCAACCAAGGAAAGCAACGAAGCCTTATATTTGTTCTTTTTTGGCTCGAGTTTGGTAGCAAAGTCTCCCAGCTTTTTCTGGACTACAGATCACCAAACCACGTGTTTGTAAGACTTGAACCTAAATTATGATCCTTTGTGCTCTGTAGTTTTCTAAACTGGATCAGGATTTTACTGCTCTTGTTTGTGTGATTTCTGTCGAGGCATCAACTTTCTGATGTAAGATAAAATTGCTGACAGAACTGTGAATTCCATGTAAATACTAACAGTTGGGTAGTAACTTTTTTGCCCTGTTCAGTAACAAGAGCACTGATTTATTTTTTTCCCTCCAAATAGTAGAAATTCAAAGGGTTGCTATTTGCTTAAAGAGTGGCACTCTTTAGGCTCTGCTCCGTCATTGTGTCTTTTAATCTTAGCACTGTCATTATTCACATTTTACAGGTGAGGAAATGGAGGTGCAAAGTGGTGAGACAGTGTCTCTTTGGCCAGTAGGAGGCCCAACTTTAGGGACCTCCGTCCCGCTGTCCACACATGGGATTGATGCATCTGGGGAGGGTGCCGAAGTTCAGCATCTTACTGCACTCTCAATGTGGGTGCAAACCACTCTTTGTGTGAAAGACTGTGGGCATAATCTCTTGCTTTGGGATGAGGCAGATCACTAGGAGAGATTGCCCACTGTGGGTACTGCTGACCTCTGTGTGGGGGCCAGGTTCCAGGGCCAGCAGAGTCACTTCTCTGCACCTCATTTCACAGGACACCCATGAGGACCATGATACCTCCACTGAGAATGCCGACGAGTCCAACCACGACCCCCAGTTTGAGCCTATAGTTTCTCTTCCTGAGCAAGAAATTAAAACGCTGGAAGAAGATGAAGAAGAGCTTTTTAAAATGTAAGTAAGTTCGTGTTGCTCCAGACATAGGAATCTTTAGTGTGAGATTGAAGTTGTGTTTTTTATGGGTTTCAGGGTCTTGGCCTGACTTTCAGTTGGACCGAGGCTTGAAGAAAGGGCTTGGAATTGTATGATGGCTAATGTGGAAATCAGGGCGGCTGTTAGAATACATTGGTTGGATAACTCTTCACCAGGTGCCCCTGCTTCTGGTGGCCAGTTCTGTGAAGAGCACAGGTGCTCCCTGGTGTCCTGTCCCTGCTGCTCTGTCCACAAAGGTGCATCTCACCAGCCCCCTGTCCTTGCCACCTTCCAGGCTTGTTACTTCTAAGACTCCCTTGGCACCCTTCCTCTGGTTGAACGGGGAGTCTGCCATTATTATTATTATTATTTTTTTTTCTTTTTTTTCTTTTGCATGATAGATTCTGGCATCTTGAAGTTTGGGAACTCCCAGTTCAGTGTTTTTAATGCACAGAGTAACACCTGGAATTATAAGTGAAAGTGGATAGTGTTAGGCCTACCAAAATGACTTTCTAAAAATTACTCTCCACATGTTTTTTCGCACCTTCAGTGAGAAGCTCCAATGGCAAGGGACATTTTTAAGTAGCACTGGAACCAGCCATTTGTTGAGATGTTTGTAACAAAATCAGCACTGCCGAGACTCAGAATCACAGGAAACACTAGGCTCCCTTACAGGCTAATGGAAATAGGCTGGAATGTTTTTCCTGTCTAAGCTGTGGAGTTCCCTCACTGGCCCCCCCTCCTCCACTTCAGATTCTATTGAAGAAGCCAGATGAGGGTGTGAGTGGGGGGCAGGGACAGTGACTCCTCCCTCTAAGAAAGGCCAACTGGGGAGATGAGCCCCTTCCCACCACCCCCAAAGGTCTGGGGAGGGAGAGTCACATACACCCCTTTGGTCTCAGAGAGTGGTGGGCGTGTCCCTGAAGATACTGGTTCTTTACATCACTGCTTTGCCCAGAAATGGTGTGATAGCCAGGGACTGGTTTCTCCCAGAACTGGGGACCGCTGCTGGTGCTGTTGCTGTCACACACATGTGCGCCCACAAAGGGCTAAGAATTGCTCCTGGCGGCCCTGGGCACAGGACCTTCCTGAGGGAAGCAAGGCCAGCAGTTGAGGCCTTTTCGTCTGGGGCCTTGAGCTCCGGGTAAAAGCTCTGGTGGCATCCTTGTGAGGGCCCTGTTTCCCTTACAGAACTGAGCTTGTGAGGAGAGAACAGAGTGTTATGCAGGAAATGGACCAACACTGCTTGGGTTGGGTGGGGAGAGGTAATGGAGGGCTTCAGCCTAAAGCCCTAAAGTCAGGACTGCTGGGCTCATCATGTGGGCTTCAGTGCCTGTCTGGGTGGGGGCCTTGGCTGGGCCCAGTATGAGGTGCTGTTCTGGGCAGGAAGGCATGGTGTTGGTCAGAGCCTGGCAGCCTGAACGGAGGTCTGCAGCCCTCTCTCTGGGTTGGGGGGCCAGGGAAGCAAAGAGGGCATCTCACAGCAGAGGGAAGGGCTGGTCCTTTGGAGGGCAGGGGTCCTTGATCTCACCTGCTTCCATGTTATCCCTGTGGCCCTCTGGGACCCCAGGGGCTCCCTAGCACTGTCATCACAGGCTAGCTTGGTGTACTCGGAGGTATCTTTGCTGAGAAGTTGGGTCTTTATGTTGGAAGTCGTTTTTTCTTTCTCATTTTATTTTTCTAAGTAAAAACTTGAACTTTGTTATTGTCTTGCTCTTTTGGTAATTTTTTGACCAATAGTCCTGACGGTCAAAGAAAGCAAAGGGCATCTCTGGAGGGGCCAGATACAGCCATTTGTTCAGTGCACAGAAAACCAGTGTTCTTTCCAAGCCAGTGTTTCACTATTTATTTCCCTCTTTGCTCATCTAAGTTCTCTCTCAATGGCTTTTCTTGAAGGCGGGCAAAGCTATTCCGATTCGCTTCAGAGAACGATCTCCCAGAGTGGAAGGAACGAGGCACTGGTGACGTTAAGCTTCTGAAGCATAAGGAAAAAGGGACCATCCGCCTCCTCATGAGGAGGGACAAGACCCTGAAGATATGCGCCAACCACTACAGTAGGTGGCTTCTGGGGGCTGTGTTTTTACTCTGAGTTCCACACGAGGATGCCTCAGGTCTTTGGCCAGGTTGCCTTCAGTGCTGCACTGGGTGCTCAGGAGTGCAGTGGGACATGGGACGCAATTGTGGTGTGTTCAGAACTTAAGGTGGGAAATGAGGTGTTCCCACGTGCTCTGAACTCAGAGCAGACTTTCAGAGAACTTTCTGACATATGAGGTGTGGAGTCCAGACAGATAGGACTTGACAGGGTAGACACTAGACACAGAGCCCCAGTGTGGGCTTGGGACTATGAGGTTGTGTGTTGTCAGGACATGTGCTCCCGTATGTATTAGATGTGCCCAGCAGGAAGTGTTTCCACTCTTGGGTGTGTTTTGTCCCTGTGGGGTGTCTCCTAAGAAGGACACAAAAGGGAAAAAGGGTCGGGGGAGAAGGTGGCTACCTTATCCTTGTGCCTGTGAGACTGAACAGGTAGTGGGTGGTGACAGGCTGAGGACTTTGGACAGGAGTGATGCATCATCCTTGGGTTCAGTATGGTGGGGGTGGGGCTGGGGTCTGGAAAAGCTACATCAGGCCTGCTCTGTGAAGGAGCGATAGTAAGTTCCCTACCATATCAGTCTCTTGGGTTCTGGATTGTTCTACAGTGCTGTGTGTATTGGGAAGCAGACATGCTTAGGGCTGCATTCTGGATCCAGGGACATGTCTGCAGTATTGGGTAGAATGCATGTCTTGCAGGGTAGGACCCCTCATCAGGGCACACAGGGTGACCAGGCAAGAACCTGAGCAGAACAGCTCTTGAAGATGGTGTGGAAGAATGGGCAAACGGGTTTGCAGAGACCCTGAGGGGTGGTGCAGAGGGGCGTTTATGCCCTTCCTTTTTTTAAGGTTTTATTTAGTTATTTGAGAGAGCAAGCGCACTAGTGAGCACAAGTGGGAGGCAGAGGGAGAGGGAGAAGCAGATGCCCCACTGAGCAGGGAGTGTAACACAGGACTCCATCCCTGCAGGACCCCGAGTTCATGACCGGAGCCAAAGGCAAACACTTAACTGATTGAGCCCCCCAGGTGCCCCTTTCATGCCCTTCCTTAGGGGCTGCTTGGGTATCTTCTTGTGAACCCCACCATCCCTGCCTGTCTTCTCTGGCCCTTGGCCTCCACTCCAGTTTGAATCATTCCCCAGGGGTCTTCCTGACACCCTGTGCTTCTTCCAGAGCCTGGTCAGGTCACTGGGTCATTTCCAGGTTGTAGGCAGGTTCTGAGCCTGGAACATGTCACAGACCCTTGATGTGCCAGTGGGTGGTGGCAGGAGGAGGCAGTGGCACCTCTGTGCTCCCTACAGCTCGAGGGCTTGCCTGGTGTTGAAATGGTGTGACTGTTCGTGGTTCAGACGGTCATATGTGTTTGGGGCTCGGCATGGGCCGACCCACATCCCTGGAGTTCTCTGCCAGGTGTACAGGGGCACACCGGTGGGGGTGGCATTGGGGCTGCTTTTGTTCTTTGTGCAACCTGTCTCCCTTTTCCGCCTTGGGGCTGTGCAAAGCCCAAGGCCACCAGGGTAGCTGTGCTTATTTCAGGTCGTGGCTTTGTCTTCCATAATGTAGGTCACAAGCCCCACTGTGTCCTCTTCTGGTGGCCTCGTCCCCCAAGTTCCTGGACAGTGTCAGAGTGGTTGCCCTGATCCAACCCCATGCCTTCCAGGGTGGTCACCCCACATACGGTTTCTGTTCCCCATGTCCCAATGGGCCAGGTCTCTGATGATATGACTGAACGTGGACACAGTCATGTGATGGGTGCTCCACAGGGAGGGAGGGCTAGGTGTGAGCGGCTCTGCTGGTGTTGGAGCCCTTGTTCCAGTGGAACTGGAGACAACTTGCTGAGGTATTCTGGGGTCAGGGAGCAGGCTGTCCTGTTTCCACATTTAGAGCAGTCTTGGTTTTAAGTGAATGCAAGGTGTTTGCAAAGAAACATGTTAACATGTTTAAGATCCGTATCCCACAGGACTTCATTTAGGCCTGGTTGGTGGACCCCAACCAGGGTTCCTCTGTTTAGGACCTTGAGCTGGCAACCAGGGCCTTTGGGGCCAGTTGGCCTTGCCGCAGTTGACAAGACTTTCACATGGCTCCTCTTCCCCAGTCACACCGATGATGGAACTGAAGCCGAACGCGGGCAGTGACCGTGCCTGGGTCTGGAACACCCACGCTGACTTTGCCGACGAGTGCCCCAAGCCAGAGCTGCTGGCCATCCGCTTCCTAAATGCTGAAAGTAAGCAGCAGGGTGCTGGGCCGTGGGGACCGCCTGACTGCAGCTGCCCATCTGACCATGTAGTTTTTCGGGGAGAATTGGTAGTGCCTGGGAAGTGTGTCGTACTCTGCTCTCTGGTGCTCTCTGGTGCTCTCTTGGGGGCAGGATGCAAGCCCTGCACCGTGAGCCGTGTGCCGATGAGGCCTCATCTGGGCTTTGAGGTGATGAGCAGGGTCTTCTCCCTTTTAACCTCAAAGAGGATTGGGCATTCAGTCTGCCCGGGGTAGGCATGTCCCTTTCTAGCCCCAATTGTCAGAAGTGCCCAGTGGGCCTCATCTAGCAGGAACTTTGATGTGAGTGGAGAACAGAGTGGGAGGGAGGCTCCTTCCCTTGGTTCTATATGGCCACAGTGCCATGTATTGCTGTTGTCCAAGTTGTCACAGAGTCAGATGGAGGGAGACCGCGCAGCGTAGTCACCAGTCTCAGGAGGGACTCAAGAAACAGTTACTGCCTGGTCTGGGTAGCAGTGAGCCCAAGGCTGTGTCCTTAAGTCCATCTTAGCCATGGGATGAGCCATTGATGAATCTTGACTCTTCAGACCCTTCAGATGTGTCCCCTTCATTGCTCAGGGATCTTAGAAGGTCTCTTCTCTTCTTTCCACAGATGCACAGAAATTCAAAACAAAGTTTGAAGAATGCAGGAAAGAGATCGAGGAGAGAGAAAAGAAAGGTGACATGGTGTCTTGGGTAGGGGACTTCCTCGCAGACTCACTCTGCATCCGGCTGCAGCCCCAGGCGGGTGCTTTTTCCGTCTGCCACAGAAACATCCCGGGGTGCTGTGACCACCTCGACCTGTCAAGGGTGATACAGCCATCTGGGGACACAGAGTGCTTCTTGGGGAGTGAGCTGACCATCAGGGTCCCAAACATGTGCTCCCTGGCCTGGCCTCATAGCTCCCAGCCTAGGGATCCAGTGACATCTGGCTAGAGCCCACAGCGAAGGGGGCCTCGGGAGGTCCTTGCAGTCACCTGCTTGCTTGGGGCCTGATGATGGCTGCCATAGCAAGTGACCTGACATAACTGAGCTCCCTGACTCCTGTCCCCCGCTGAGCTCCTACTTGTTTGTGTGCCCCTGGAGGCTGGCTTGGCCAGCACATGGTGAAGTGACCTGTTCTTATGCCTTCACCCAGGGCCATGGTAGGCGGGTAGGCTGCAGAGAGCAGTGCTTCTTGGTTTTCTTACTGTGTTTCCCTATGTCTTAGCAGGGTCGGGCAAAAACAATGATGCCGAGAAGGTGACTGAGAAGCTAGAAGCTCTCTCCGTGAAGGAGGAGAGCAAGGAGTCGGAAGACACCGAGAGCAAGGCTGAAGCGGAGGAGGAGCAATAAGCCACCGCCCCTTGTTTTCTCTTCCTTCCGTTCTTTTCCTCCTTTTTCTTTTTTTAAATTTTGCCCTGCCCCTTCTTTTCAGTTTGTTTTTATTCTGTTTTGTTTTTACAAGGGACTTTATATAAAGAACTGAATTCCAACATTCAGGTTGTTTTTTTCTAAGTTTCTGCCCTATTGAAGAAGACTTCAGAAAATCCATTCCCCAGTCATGAAAATGTACTGTGCTCACTTTCTTTTCCATAGTGGAAACACTTATTTATAGTCATCAAAAATAGTGAATAAACGACACATTCGAAACCTGCACAGAGGGCAGGTCCGTGTGTGCGCCGGCCCTGTCCTGGGAGCAGTGTGGGTGCCCGCTGGCTCCGGGGTGCTGGGGCAGCGCTGCGGGGCCCACTTGCCACCCCTGGCTCTGCCTCGGGCTTGGGGCTGCTGCTGGCCTCTGGGGCCGCGCTGTGTCCAGGGTGGGGCAGGGGTGCTTGCTGTGGCATGTGTTTCTGCCTTGTGGCAAGGGGTAGGTGGGCTTCTGCTGGGTCTTGCTGTTTCTTGCCTCTGGGGGAGGGAAAGGGAGAGCACTGGAGTACACCCTGGCTTTTCACATGGGAAGGCCAAGTAGGTTTCCAGGCTTTGGCCAAGGCTGCGTTTGGTTGGCCCTCGGCCCTGGTAGAAGGAAAGGCCGGTCCCATAGCACACTTGTCCAGTCTGGTGCAGTGTGTTGGGTGGGTGGGGAGCTCGGCCCCACAGCCCTCTTTGGATACCCTGCTGCTGTCCTCAGAGAAAATTGGCCTACCTGCTCACTCATGGCATCTCCATCTGGGTGGAACTGTGGATATCTGCAATAGCTTTAAATAAAGGGCCGTTTGCAAGAATGTAAATGGGTGCCATTTGGGGGCTTGTCTTGTAAAACAAATGGCGTCTGAATGGTGTCCTATGTGGGGGAAGAGGGTTTTTGGTGCACGGGCAGGCTTTTCAAAGCATGTGGTCACGCGTCGTAACGTGTGTCCTGGGAGGCCAGTGGGGATCCAGACTCTGGCCATACAGCCCTCCGATGCGGGGGAGGGGTTGTGGAGCAAGTTTGGACCTGGCCCTGGAGTAGGTTACCCTCACTCAGCATTTGGCCATTGACACCGTAATGTCAATGGAACTGGAGGTGCTTTACGGTGTGGCCAGGGTCTACTGGCTGGGGCCCTGCTCTATCCGATGTCTTCACATGTGTGTGTCCCGTGACATATCTTGTTCTAAACCTCGGAGAAGCACTTCCAAAGGATGCTGTGCATCTGTTGTGTCCTGGCAGCCTTATGCCTCTAGAGGCACAGGTCTGGGTGCTCTTGAAGTCACTGTTGGCACAGAGGCCCTTCTGGCCAAGGAGGGACACTGAAGCTTGTGCACCTTACCTGTCTTGATGAACGAGTTTTGACGTAAGGCAGCTGTTGCTTCCCCCTGGGCCTCTGCAGGATGCACTGATGTATGAAAGGTTGGCCCAGGCCTGATCCTTCAGGAAAGGGCAGTCAGACTCCCCTTTCACTGAGTACAGAATGGTTGTTGAACATTGTTTTTGCTTTGGGCTCTAATACAAGATGAATCCCACTTGATGTGAAACCCCAGGCTGACTTCTTACCTCTTAGGTAAAGAGTTGTGTCTCCAAGGGGTGGGGACAACCCCAACAGCAGGGTAGGCCCCTCACAGTGGCTGGGGAACAGAGATGTGCTATGATCAGGCTATATTACAGGTGGCTTGCCGACACTGCAGAATGCTGCAGAAAGGGAGGCGTGCAGTCCTGATCTCCAGTCCCACTGGGATGAGCAGGGATGCCAGTGGGACCTCTCCCAAGCCCCTCAGCAACTGTGTTTTCAGGTGAGTTCCTCCCTGTGGCAGAGGCAAAGGTAGGCCATACTTGGGGGTGCTGATGGTATTGGGGATGGAGTGAGAAGTGAGTTGATAAATCTTTCTGTTCCAGGTCAGTCCCTTGGGCAAGCTTTCTGCTCTGCTTTCCTTTTCCCTGGGATCTTAACTCCTTAGCAGGGGAGGAATCCTGGGCCAGAGGCCTCACTGGGTCTCACCCGCTCTTCCCTTCCCCTCTGCCCAGGAAGTCTGCAGGGACCTCACCAAGGAGGCACCAAGCACCCCTTCTCCCCATGACCAGCACTTGGTGCTCACTCCACAACTTTCAGCTGTCCTGGTACCCCTACACAGACCCAGAGTCAGACCTGGGCCTGAGTCACAATTTGGGAGCCTGTGGGGAGGCTCCCCATGGGTGAGCCTGCATCCAGAGGCTTCCAGGGCCTGGGGTCCCATTGCTGGGTTGCAGAAGAGCAGGAGCAATGGCAAAGCCGTGGGTGGGGCATCTTTTGGCCAGAGTCTTTGTGAGGACCCTGGACCTTGCATTTCCAGGTGCTGAGGCTCCATAGGCAGAGGTAAGGAGGTGTCCCCTCTTCACTCACTTTTGTGTCCCGAGCCTGCCACTCAGTGCTAGGGTGCCCCCCAACCCTATGCTAGGCCCCCTGTGGTGGGCTCCCCACTCCGCAGAGGCTACAGCTGGAGTGTTACGGGACAAGGCCCATGACCATTTATATTCTTAATGAGCTGTACTAATGCCCCAGTTTCAGCCCCCCAGCCCAGGGTCTTTTTAATGGCCCACAGCCAGCAGCCTGCCAAACTGGGGCTGGGGCCTTCACAAGGCCCACGTATAGGCAGGGAAGGGCTTCCAGGCCAAGGAGCCCCAGGGCCTGTGGCAGCATGGCCTGAGAAAGCGGTCCCTGGGCAGCAAGGGATTCTGGCCAGAGAGGAGCAGGTGCCCAGGGCCAAGGAGGGTGAGGACCCCCCTTCGGAGCCCCAGTGGATTCCCACCTTGGGAGGGTGCTGATGGGTCTTGGTTTCCAAGCAGAGAGCCCTGGGGCTATGTTAGAGGGAACAGAGACTTGCTGGGCCTCACTGTGGAGGCTTCAGAGCTTGACCCAGGTCCCAGCCTCCCAGAGGTTCCGCACTGCTCTCCCTGGCCGCTCAGCCTGTTTTGGCCACACTGCAGCCAGGCACTGCAAAGGCATGGGTCCACCTTAAGTAGGCAGCCCCAGTGGAGCTGGCGGGTGGGATTTCCTGCAGGAGGTGGGCCTGCCCACAGGCCTATCCCAGGCGGTGCAAGATGCCCAGTGCTTCACAGGCTTCTCAAGGGGTGCTCCACCCTGCCTCTGGGAGGTTGAGGGGCTCAACCGACCCTAGCTCTCCCACCTACACACACTCCTGAACCTGCAGTTTGGGCAAGGAAGCCCAAGAATCCTGCACACCCTGTCCTCCTTACCCTTATAACCAAGCAATGTGAGATGGGCAAGAAATAAACAAGGTCACAAATTTCCCACCCTCATAAATGCCAGGAGGTCTCCGGATGAGAGAGGTCTGGCCCTGTTTGCGAATAGCATGAAACAGGAACATCAGTCTGACCCCAGGGACCGGCTCCGAGATGTTAAGGGAAAGACCTGCGAAGAGGCCCGGGAGGGGACCAACATGCCCCAGCGCCAGGGCCTGCGGGCCGGGATCAGGGGGCCTGGCGTTCTCTGCGTTGTCCACGCGGTGGGCGCGGGCGACAGCCGCGGGCACTCGTCTGGCCAGGGCACCAAAGCGAGGAGCGGCCGCGCCCGGGTCCTGAACGCCGCGCCAGACGTCAGCGCCGGCGGGGCCCAGGAGGCTCGGTAGCTCTGGTGTCTGGGAGGCTCTGCAGCCCAGCGCCGGGGAAGGAGGGTGTGGGGCGGGGCCGGGGCGGGGCGCGTCCACGGGGCGCTCAGCTCCGTCCCCCCCCTCCCCGCTCCCGCCCCCCTACCCCGCCTCTCCGCTCGGTCCACCTTAAGGGGCGCGCTGACATCAGCGCGCCGCCGCCGCCGCTACCCGTGGGGTGGGATTTCCTCCGCCGCCGCCGCCGCCACCGCCGCCACCGCCGCCGCCGCCGCCGCCGCCGTCGCCGCCGCGGGTCCGCGCCGCGTTCAGCCCGCCCCGCCCGACCCCGGCCCGACCCCGGCCGGCCCCGCCCGCCAGGCCCCGGGGAGGGATGCGGCGGCGCGGCGCCCAGGATGCCCCGCAGCCCCGGGACGCGCCTCAAACCCGCCAAGTACATCCCGGTGGCTACGGCCGCCGCGCTGCTGGTCGGCTCCAGCACCCTGTTCTTCGTGTTCACGTGAGTCCCCCGCGTCACCGGAGGGGTGCACAGGCGGCCGCAGACGGGCCAAAAGGGGCAGGGGCCGGTACAGCGGGGGATGCAGTTGGCAGGACTGGGGGGACAAGCCCCGCGGTCTGGGCAGGGCAGGGGGCCAGGGGCCAGAAGGGCTGGGCAAAACAGGGCTGGCACCAGGGCTGGGCTGTGGGTGATGTGAGCTCCCCACCCCGACCTGGGCTGAGGCAGAAACAGTGAGTGTGCCTATACGGGGGCACCAGGGACAGGTGAGTTTTGTGTGGGGACACGAGTGCCTGGCTGGCACCTCATGATTGTGCCAGGCCCTGGGTGTCAGTTGCTGGGCCCAAACAGGGGAGTGTGTGCAGTGGCTGCCCAGGGTGTGGCTGCAGCCCTCCCCTCCCCACAGGCTGCATGAGAGGGGGATATAGGCTGCTGAGAGCCATCAGCCCCTCCAACAAGGAGCTGTGGGTGGCTCTTGGGTCCACTCCTGGTTGTCCAGTCCAGGGCCAGAGCCAAGTTGTTCCCGCGTAGGTGTGGCCTGGACAGGCTGCCACGTGCCTGTCCCAAAGCCACCTTTGATGCTGGCCTGGCAGTGCCCTCCACCCTCCCTTGACCTTCTCAGGAAGGCTCGGGGTCGCAGCTGCAGGGCCCAGGCCAGGCCACACCCAGGGACACCAGCCATATTGGGCACTGGGACCCTTGAGGCAGAAGGCAGGCAGGGCCTCAGAACTTCATCTGAGACAGGCTGGCTCACACATAAGCCTGCTGACAACACCATGGCTGTGGGGCAGCCCCCCCACCCCACCGCCAACAGGGCTCCCTCAGGTACAAGGAGGGGTGGGAGTTTCAGGCTCCAGACATGCAGATCACCCACTTCCCCAAGTCCCATGCTGAGAAACAGCCCAGGTGACTACAGCAATGACTGCTCAAGCCTTCCCGGGAAACTGAGGTGTCACCAATGGCTGTAGTCCATGGGGGCCTCTGTTCAGAGGCAGGTCAGCCCGAGGGTGAATGAGCCTGGGGTTGAGGGGAGCAAAAGCTGGCTTGGCACCCTTGCTTTGCCTTAGCGAGAGTGAGGGTAGCAGTTATGAGGACGGCGAGCCTGCATTGGGTACCCATGGAGGCTCAAGAGCTCCCTACCTGGAGGGCGGGGCTGGGTGGGCGCACAGGCTGCCAAAAGCGGGTTTAAAAAAGGCCTGTGTGGACGGGCTTATTTCTGGCTTTGGCAAGTAGGCATGTTCTTGTTACTCAGATGCTGTTGGCTGTGGGGCAGAGAGGAGAGAGGCAGGTGGGCAGCGAGTGTAGGGTCTTCTGGAGAGGTGGGACCTGGCCCAGTCCTGGCCCTGCGGTCCCCCACACCTGGCCTCAGGTGTGCTTCTTGGTAGCCTGGCCTCCACTTGCTGGTCCTGTTTCTCACTCCCGAAGTGTAATTCAGTGTTTCCCTCCCTGACATTAAAAGTAATATGTGTTCTCTTTCAAAAACTTGTGAAATGCAGGGAAATAAATCTTTCAAGAAACTGAAACCAACCCTGCTCCACAGAGCCTGCCTGTTTCCTCTCCTCTCCTCTTAGGCTCACCTGAGTCCCGAGGTAGTGTGCTTGTTATAAGCCCTTGGCTGTGATTGCACAAGGCCCTTACACGGCTGTCCTATGAACTTGAAACATCTCAAGATGTGGGCACTGATGCTCCTGCACCCTGCCAAGTTCTTTCTTCCTCCTCAGAGCTGGGGTTCTGGGTTCAGGGACACCAGCCAAGAGAGGGGCAGGGTTGGCTCAGGGCGCTGCAGGCCTTTCCCTGTGTCCTGCCTTGTGTGTGACCCACTGTACCTGAGAGATGGTGGCATGTGCCTCTGCAGCAAGCTGGGGGTGCAGGGGCACCGGCTGGGGGCCAGGTGCAGGCATCCTCTAGCCAATGGAGCCTTGGTCACCCTTAGGACAGGGCTCCCCTCACCACTGAGGCCACAATCCCTGGGCCAAAAGGCCACTGCGGACCCTGGCCTACCATAACCCTAGCTCCACTGGGGCCCTCCAAAGCAACTGGGTTCCTGAAAAGGGGTTCTGTGGGGCGAACCAGGACTACTGACACCACTCACAGTGTGCCGAATTCCATGCAAGCAGGGGTCCCAGTGGTTGCCTCCTTGGGATAGGCCTCTGGTCACCCTAGCAGCCACACTTTTACCCTTTCTCTGGGTCCAGGCCTGCTGCAGACTTAGACATGTAGGGAGGAGAGAGCAGGCCACTCCTGTGTTTTCTCCACCTTGCCCTTTGGGTTTCCACTGGCTTCTCTCTTCTCTGCTTTTACCCCTTGAACTTGATTGGATGCTGTGTGGCCCCAGGCCCCCTCTCTGCTCAGTAAACATGAGTTGCCCCTTTTGGGGCCCCAGAAACCCTTCATACTGTGTCTCAGTGCCAGGCTGGGTCAGGTGCTGTGTGGGTTTCCAAGAGCCCCCAGGCCAGGTCTCTGCCTTAGCCCCTTCCTCCTCCCAGAGCCACTTTGGAGAATGACAGGGAGTCTGGAAACATCAGAAAGCTAGGGCTGCTTTTGGGTTACCAATCCCTGGGGCCAGGCTGGGCCATCTTGTCTCTGTCCAGGACCAGGGGGCTGACTTCTGGGATGTCACTGTCTCTCCCCAGGATGGGCCTGAGCCCTCCCCATGCCCAGAGGCCCAGGCAGGCTGGAACGCCCAGCATGGGATGGTGGAGGGGCAGGCCCAGGTGGACAGAGCCCCTGGCAGGGGCCACACGGGAAGGAAGGAAACTCGGCGTGAGCCCCCTGCCAGGCCTCACTGCCTGTGGCCTACCATATCTTTGGCCACCTGAGCCTCAGTTGCCTCATCTCTTAGGTACCTGCAGGGATTGGATGGGTGTAGGAGGACAGAGGCCCCTGCCTGACCTGGCCAGGGTGGAGTGGCCACAGACCCTCTGGGCCCAGGTGCCCCTGCGCATGTGCATCACTCTTAAACACAAACAGTATTAATGAAGAACCCAATTTAAATGAAAACGTCTGAGTTAAAATTTTCCATTCCACATTTAGCTGTGGCGCGCATACTGGCCCTGTGGAACCCCCCCACCCCCACTGGGTGGTGTCTCCCCGCCGGGCTAGGCGGACTTGGGGCCTCAATCTGGGTGGGGCCCATGGCAGTGGTGTGTGGCCCTAACACTCAGAAGGCGGGGGCTGGATTGGGAGGAGGGCTTCTAGCCCCAGAGCTGGGCCAGCCCCCCCTCCCCGCCAGGCCCGCCCCGGGCCCCACAGGGTGGCTGCAGCCAGCAAGGGGTGGCCAGCCCCGGCCTGGAGCACACCAGCCCCTGGGTGGGAGTGGAATGTTGTCCCTGTGGGCGGAGGGGCCCCTCTTGGAGCCTAGGACAGACTCAAGGTGGCCTGAGCACTTCTGCCTGCCAGGCCTTGCCCACGGAGCTTGCACGTCCTCACGCGTCCTCCCGCTTGCCTGGTCCGCAGGGAGACAGAGCGTGTAGACAGGGGGTCGGTTTGAGGAAGGGCATGGCATTTCTGCTTCTTTGTGTGTTCGCATGTGCATATGAGTGTGTGTGTACATGAACGAGGGCACAGGTGTGTCTCTGCGGCCGTGTGTGTGTGTGTCGGGCAGGTCTGTTCTCACAAACATTTATGCACATGTGTCTCGCTTGTCAACACATGGTGTATGCTCATGTCCACGTGCCTTTTGGATGTGGTCGTGTGTGTACATGTGTCTGTGTATGTGTATATCCGCTGGCATGTGTTCACACGTGTGTGTCCTGGAGTGTATTTGTGTGCATCGCACGTGTGCATGTGCATGTGCATGTGTCCCTCCCTGCTTGTGGGGACACATGTCTGTGCGTGTGCCTGTTGGCTCTGGCCGGGGAGCCAATTATCATTTGGCCTGACCCAGGCCTGGACCCTCCTGGCGTGGCCTGGGTATAGAGGCCTCCTGAGGGAGGATGAGGGGTCAGGAATGCCCGGGAGGTCCCGATCCTGGGTCAGAGTCGAGCCTGGGGCCTGGTGATGGTGAGTGGATGGGGCAGTGGCTCAGATCCCTGTCAGAGGCCTGCACCCCCCAGCCACAAGCTTGCCCAGCACCAGCTAAGGCCCCAGCCCCCTCTCCCTCCTGTGTGTGGCCCAGGTACACAGAGGAGTGGCGCCCATAGTGGACAGAGGCCACCTACACTTCAGTGCAGACGTTGTCCTGTCATGTATCAGATTCCTAAACGTGGCCCTGTTGCTTTCCAGGTGTCACCCTAGGCATCTTGTTCGGGGCAGCTGTCCAGCCTGTCCAGCCAGGGTGGGAGTAGGTGTTCATTGAGGCTCAGGGAGGACAAAGCAGTACGGGCCACCTGGGCCAGGGGAGACTCTGGCCAGTGCGGGTGTGGGGGCTGCCCGTGGGGTTCAGTCCCCCGCCTGCCTGTATGAGAGTTTGAATCCCAGCCCAGACGTATTCTCACACCGAGGTCTAGGTATGTGACAAACTGTCCCATACCCACTGCTTGTCTCTAAAATAGGAAAGCGGAAGCACCCATTCCCTACAGCTGGAAGGGAGGATTCTGTGGTTCACTGCACTGGGCAGCTGGGCAACAGGCTCCTGGTATCCACCGGCAAAACCGGATGGTGGGGATGGAGCCTCTGACTGTCCCCATGTCTCCCCCCCCCCCCGCCAAGCCTGCACCGTGTCCTTGTGCCAGCCATGCCCACCCACCTGCTGCAGCTCATGTGTGCGCGTCTGCTAGCCCCAGAGCACCTCAGGACCTCCCTGCCCCTTCCTCCTCAGGGGCGGGCTGGCCCCACTGGCATGGGCCCTGCACGTGCATGAGAGCTGACCCTTGCCTTTAGTGCTCTGCTGTCCTGGCCTTGGCATTCTTGACACTTTTTAAACAGCAGGCCTGCATTTTCGTTTTGTGCAGATTGCACAGCTAGCCCTTCCCAGAAGGCACCATGGGGAGCTGGCTTGCCCCACCTGAGTGGGGCCCCCACTTCTCCCGGCCTCCTGGTTCTCCGGAGCTGACCGCTCCTGCTTGCCTGGAAAGCCTGTCCCCACTGGCATTTTGGCTTCTGTCCCCCACCCCACCTTGCCAGGCAGACCAGACCTCCAGGGTCTGCTGTCACCTTGCTGAATGGGATTGGGTCAGAGACCATGACATACATTGAGCGCCGTCTGTGTGCCATGCTTTAGCTTGCGGGGCTGGGGAATGTAGAAGGCATTGACTAGTAGGCACTCAGGACTGCCCGGGCAGGGGGTAGTGGAGGAAGGCCCTCCCTGCAGAGGGAACCCATGTCCTCAGGGAGCACGTCCACCTCCACAGCAGGTCCCGGAGAAAAGGAAGGGGTAACTTGCGGCTCCCGGCCCGCTGCGCCTGCTGCCGTGGGAAGTGGAATCTTTAAATAGCCTCTCGCTTTCCACTAAAAATAGCGAAGTTCTGCTGCCATGGAGGTGGTTGCTGGGGTGGCGGGGCTGGCTCCTGGCCAAGGCAGGCGTGGGCACACCAGCGTGGCCGGCGTGCGCTGGGGCGGTGGGCAGGGCCATGGGTTCTACTCACCCTGCTGGAGGCCACGATGCCCTGTTCTCTCAGTCAGGGCTACTGCGGGGGAGCTCCCTGGCCATCCAGTTCCACAGAGGGGCTAGGTATGGGGAGGGAAACAGCCCGTCAGGGGCCCCCCATTTGTCAAAGCAGCCAGGAGCCATCAGGAGCCTGAGGCCAGAGGAACTTTATAAGAGCCAAGTGGTTGGACTCAGGGACCCGCTGCAGGGTTGGGACATGGGGCCACAGGTTATGTGCCCAAGGACTGGTAGATCTCCAAAGAGGGCTCTGGTCTGGTCCCTAGAGGGCAGAAGAGGACAGCGTCTGGCAGAGCACCCATCGGGGAGGTGTGTGAGATCCTTGTAGGGTGCCAGGAATCTGGGAAGGCTTCTTGGAAGAAGGCACAGCCTTGAGCCATGGGTGCGGGGGTAGTAAAAGATGGTAAGTGGCGGGGGGGTATCATGCTTTTCTAGAGTCTCTGGGTGTTCCCCATTGTCAGATGGATAGTAAGATGACAAACTAGAAAGAAGGGGCTGGCTGGATGCGGATATGCCCAGTGGCCCAGACCCTGAGACTTCATGCCTCAGGGAGAAACAAGGGTGCCACCCACCATGCATTTCCTGACTGAGAATTGGAGCTCCACTCGCCCCAGATTTTCCCTGGCAAAGAGGCCCTGCTAGGCTGGGGCAGGTCTGCCTGAGGACCGGGGCTGCTTCTGTCTGTCCTAGCAGCCAGGTGGACTGGGCTCATTTTTCATCCTGGACTCCTGCCTCCAGTCTGCCACCCCTCCTAAACGTGGGAGCCCGGGCCCACAGGCCTCTCTGAGCCTCAGTGTCTTCAACCACGAGTTGAATTCCTAATACGCACCTGGACGGTTGCTGGAGTCATTGTCCACATGTGGGCAGCCCACATACAGGCCACAAGGTGCCCAGCCCCGATTGTTGAGGAGAGAAGCGGCAGGCTGATGAGCAGAGGTCTCCCAGTGGTGATTTGGCGGCAGTGGCCTCCCTGACTGCCACGTTGAGAACTGATGGTGGCCTTTGATGGCCCAGCCTGCCTACGTGTGGCCATGCCTACCTAGTTCATCTGTCCCCACGCCCCATCCCCGCCCATCTGCTGCACCGCCAGACCGAACTCTGCCCTGCTGTCCAACGCAGGTGCCCATGGTTGACTCGAGCTGTGTCCCCAGCTGTTCCTGTCTACAATGGCATCATCTTCCTCTTTGTCCTGGCCAACTTCAGCATGGCCACCTTCATGGACCCTGGCGTCTTCCCCCGAGGTAGGGCCCTGTGCCAGGGCATGTGATCTGCTCACTTTCACTAGAATGTGAGTGGCTGACATGTGAGAGCCTTTCAGGGATGGGTCCTGGTGGGTGGGCTGGCAGAGATGCGGGAAGGACTCTCCTGGCAGGGAAGTCACTTTCCTGCCACCCTCCTCTGGCCCTGGCTCACAGCGGATGAGGACGAGGATAAGGAGGACGACTTCCGGGCCCCGCTGTACAAGAATGTGGACGTCCGGGGCATCCAGGTCCGAATGAAGTGGTGCGCAACCTGCCACTTCTACCGCCCACCTCGCTGCTCCCACTGCAGCGTCTGCGACAACTGCGTAGAGGTGACCGTCCTGCCACCCTGTCTGCCCCCCTGCCATGTCCCTCTCCTCCCACCCACCCTGTGCCCTGACTCACTGCTCCTGCTCAGGATTTTGACCACCACTGCCCCTGGGTCAACAACTGCATTGGGCGCCGCAATTACCGATACTTCTTCCTGTTCCTGCTGTCACTCAGCGCACACATGGTGGGTGTTGTCGCCTTTGGCCTGGTCTATGTGCTGAACCACGCTGAGGGGCTGGGAGCTGCCCACACCACCATCACGTATCCTTGGCTGGCCCTCGGGGGGATGGGGTGACTGCTGGGGAATCCCCAGAGGGTGGGTCACCATTGCTAGTTGGGTGGCAGTGGGAGTGGTTTGTTCATGGGCACCGGCTCCGTGTTTTCGCCTATGGCCATTGGCCTTAACGGGCCAGCATGGCCGTCATGTGTGTGGCTGGCCTCTTCTTCATCCCTGTCATCGGCCTCACTGGCTTCCATGTGGTGCTGGTCACTCGGGGGCGTACCACCAATGAGCAGGTGCTGACCTGAGGAGGGCCCCTGCAGCGATGGGCATAGGGGGCATCCCCTACAGGCCAAGAGGGCCAGGGCTGCACCAGGCCCATGTTGGGGGGTGTCAGGGAAGGGCTGCTGGAGCCTTCAGCTTCCGTAGGGGGAGGAGACCCAGGGTGGTGCATGAAGTATGGGGCTGCACCTGTGCTGCCCCTCCCCCACTCACTCTCACCTCTGGACATTGCAGCCCTCAGTAACTCAGGGCCCAGAAATTTGACAGCTTCCTGCAGGAAACATTGGGGGGCAATGGGTGGGGGGGCACCCTGCTGACCCTGCCCAACCTGCCCCCTGAGGAACCCCAGCCATCCCTGCCTGTCCCCCTCTCAGCCTTGTCCTGGACCTTGGGTGGCCAGGTTGGCTGAGGGGTCCCACATCCACAGGTGACGGGCAAGTTCCGCGGGGGCGTGAACCCCTTCACCCGAGGCTGCTATGGGAATGTGGAGCACGTGCTGTGCAGCCCTCTGGCACCCCGGTGAGGCCTGGATGGGGTGTCAAGGGGCCTCTGCCGGGTTTGGGGTGGGCAGGTGTGGACCCTCAGCCCAGTTGACCTCTGCCTCTGGCAGGTGCAGCCAGCCTTGCCTTTGGTGAGCGTTCAGGCCCGGTCACCCTGGTCTGGCCATTGACCCCTCTGCCCCCACCCCCGGCACAGGTACGTGGTGGAGCCCCCCCGGCTGCCGCTGGCTGCTCGCCTGAAACCGCCCTTCCTTCGGCCTGAGCTCCTGGAGCGAGGGGCCCCACTCAAGGTCAAGCTTAGTGACAACGGGCTGAAGGCTGGCCTGGGCCGCAGCAAGGTGGGGGCTCTGGGGTCAGGTAGGGTGTGGGGTAAAGGGCAGACCCTTGGAGGCAGGAAGCAGCTCTGTTGGAAGGGGCCTAGAGTGGAAGGGGGAGGAATTGGGTAGATTCTGGAGAAGGGACTAGGGCCCAGGGCTCAGGGAGGAATCCCCAATTATGCCCCACCCTTGGCCCACACCCTACCCAACACTGACCACGCCCCCTCCCAGTCCAAGGGCAGTCTGGACCGGCTGGATGAGAAGCCGCTGGACCTGGGGCCGCCACTGCCCCCCAAGGCGGAGGCCGGCACGTTCGGAGGTGACCTGCAGACCCCACGCCCGAGCAGTGCTGGTGAGGTGGTGGTGGCCAGACAGAGGGAGGGACATGGACTGACCCCAGCCTGACCGTGGTCCGTCTCCCCAGAGAGCGCCCTGTCGGCGCAGAGGACCAGCCCCCCGACACCTGCCATGTACAAGTTCCGGCCTGCCTTTCCCTCGGGTCCCAAGGCGCCCTTCTGCGGGCCTGGTGAGCAGGTGAGGAGGCCTGGCCCCACCCCCAGGAAGTCCTACTCTCCCCCTCCTGGAGACCCTGTCCCCAGAGGCCTTAGCCCCTAGGTCCCACTCCTGGAGGACTTGCCCCAGGAGGCCATGTTCCTGGGGCCATAGGGTCATAGAGAGCCTTGTGGGCGCCAGCAGGACCTCACTCTGTGGGAATTCCAGCTAGGCATGAAGGAAGGGCTGGCACAGGCTGTCCTGGCTGGCCCCTTCTCCTTGGCTGGTGGCATTGCCCGCTGGCCTGGTAGGCGGCTGCCCCCAGGGACAGTGTGTGCCAGGATGCCTGGAATTCCACTATTAGTCACTCTGTAAGGCCCACGGGAAGGCTTCAGAAGAATTTGAGATTGTTTAAGAAAACACATTTATTTTTTCTGAGTTGTATAAGTACTCTGAGATCACTGCGGAGCAGTTGGCAACCCTGGACAGCCTGAGGATTGATCCAGAACCCTGAACATTCCCAGGCTGCCCACCCTCTTTCGTGGCCATCTAAGAGGCGAGCCTGTGACTGGGCCAGTATGTCTGGACTGGTCGGTCGCCTCCCCCCAGGACTGATGCCCTGCTCAAGCCAGCATCAGCATCTCTGGGCTAGGCAGGGAATCTGGGCCTCCTCGGCCAGCATGCCATGGTCCTGTCCCAGGAGGGGTGTCCATCAGCCCTTCTTGGGAATGGGGGGGCTTTAGGTGCCCTTGCCTGCTTCATCTTGATGGGATTGTCCTGGGTCCCACAAGGATTCTGGCCTGAGTACCCTGAGGACACGTTTGTCAAAATCCCCTCTGGGTTTTGAGTTCTGCAGGCTCTCATCCCCAGCCCAAGCCCATGCCCACAGGCTTTGGTTCACAGAGACTCAGAGAGGCCCCTCCTGGCTGTTGCTATGGCTGTCCCCCAGAAGGCCCTGCCCCGTGTGGGCTCTGAGGGGCCTGTCCCAGCTTTGGTCTTACGTGGCCATGACTGCAGTCCTCAGCTGTGACGTGCCTGGGAGAGGGCTCTGGGCCTCTGTGTGGTTATTTTATCTCCTCAAGGCCCAGCTCCCGAGGCTGTCCCCACAGCCCCCTCCTCTTCTGTGGAGAAGTAGGAGCGGGAGAAGGGTGCCTAGCCTTCCCTGGGGAGGCAGCGTTTGGGTGCTCTTCTCTCCCCTGTCCCCACTTCCTTCTGTGGTGGGCAAGGAAGAGGTGTTTAGGGGATGGAGACCTTCCGGGAACAGCTTGTCGGTTACACGTGTCACTGAGATTGTAGCCTCTAGGGGTGGGGCACAGAGCATCTGGTGGCTGGGCCGTAGTAGATGTGTGCCCTCTCTCCCCACAGGTCCCTGGCCCCGACTCCCTGACGCTGGGCGAGGACAGCATCCACAGCCTGGACTTTGTGTCAGAGCCCAGCCTGGACCTTCCTGACTACACGTCTGGAGGCCTGCACGCTGCCTACCCCCCATCCCCGCCACTCAGCGCTGCTGACACCTTTTCGGGTGCCTTGCGCTCCCTGAGCCTCAAGGCGGCCAGCCGGAGGGCTGGGGACCACGTGGCCCTGCAGCCTCTGCGCTCTGAGGGCGGGCCCCCGACACCCCACCGCAGCATCTTCGCCCCCCACGCGCTGCCCAACCGCAACGGCAGCCTGTCCTACGACAGTCTGCTCAACCCCGGCTCGCCCAGCGGCCACACATGCCCAGCCCACCCCTCGGCCGGCGTGGCCAGCTATCGCTCGCCCTACTTGCACCCAGGGGCGGTGGGTGACCCACCGCGGCCCCCGCCCCGTAGCTTCAGCCCGGTGCTGGGCCCCCGGCCGCGGGAGCCCTCACCTGTGCGCTACGATAACCTGTCCCGGACCATCATGGCCTCCATCCAGGAGCGCAAGGACAGGGAAGAGCGGGAACGGCTGCTGCGCTCCCAGGCAGACTCGCTCTTCGGCGACTCGGGCGTCTATGACGCGCCCAGCTCCTACAGCCTGCAGCAGGCCAGCGTGCTGTCCGAGGGCCCCCGTGGCCCGGCCCTGCGCTACGGCTCCAGAGATGACCTAGTTGCGGGGCCCGGCTTCGGTGGTGCCCGCAACCCTGCGCTGCAGACTTCGCTGTCCTCGCTGTCCAGCGCCGTGAGCCGGGCCCCGCGGACCTCCTCCTCCTCCCTACAGGCCGACCTGGCCAACAACAACGCCCCCGGGCCTCGGCCTGGCAGTGGCTCACACAGGTCTCCGGTGCGCCAGGGCCCGCCCTCCCCACCCAGCACTCCCCGCTCACCCTCCTATGCAGGCCCCAAAGCTGTCGCCTTCATCCACACGGACCTCCCGGAGTCGCCACCCTCGCTGGCCGTGCAGAGGTGGGTGCTGGGGGCGGGGGGCTTCCCGGCACAGGCCAGGTATCTGACTGCCTGTAGGACCCCTTAGCCGAGCATGCGGGGGCTATCTGGGAAGCCAGTGGTTGCCTCTGGGGGCAGTGGGGTGCTCATCCTCTTTAGAGGCTCCCGGCCAGACTGTGTGAGGGTTGCCCAGCTCCAAGGATGCCCTGACACATCCAAGGATAGCAGGTGAGGAGGATTTGCACCTTGAGCCCCAAGGCTGCACATTCTTCTGCAGCTGGTGCAACCAAGTGGCAGGGGGACCCCGGGGTTTCTTCCCTTGGAGACGGTGTGGGTCGAGGAGGCTGAGTCTGGGGGACATCATCCGGCAGCAGGACATGATGGCCTGGGAGCTCATGGCCCCAGGAAGTAAGGGCTTCCTTGCTCAGAGATGGGGAAATAGGCCCAGAGGGGCAGGCTGGTTCCAGGCTCCTGGCAGGTGGGTAATAGGAAGCATGGATGGCTGCTTCACAGGGTCAGGTCCAAGTATATGAGCTGAGCGCCTGGGGTGTGTGGCTGTCATCAGGGCATCTCCTCTGCCACCCTGAGCACGGACTCAGTGAGGAGGCCCCTGCTGTGGCTGGAACCGGCCCAGTGGGTGGCAGCTGGACAGTGAGGTGGGATGGCAGCCACAGGAGGGCAGCCCATCCTCGTGAGTGTTTGGGCAGCGATGTCAGAAATGCTGTTGGTCAGTACTGGGCAGGCTGGAGGGCAGGAAGACAGCCTCTTGTTTTCCTAAGAGGGAGCAGGGAAGGAGCCAGAGTCACCCCTGGGCTCCTCAGGTTGGGGCACTGGGACAGTGCAGGGCCTGGGGGCTTGGCCAGTGTCTATCTGGCCTCCCTATGCTCTGGGATTGGTGCCAATGGGAGGGATTGAGAGACCTGGGAGGGGGCTGATGGCCATTCTGACATCTGTCTGTCCTGTGGCAACATAGTCCCCTCTCTGCAGGCTGTGCACCCCCACCCACCCTCTGGGTGGGCCCTCCTGAGCTCAGAGGCAGGGGCCACCCCGGGCTTTGTCTGTGTCTGCATCATCTGTCCCGTTGCCTCTGCTGGCCTCTGTCATGCCGTGGTCCCGTGTTCACTGTGTGTGCGCGTGTATGTGCTTGTTTTGATGCAGGGACCACCCTCAGCTGAAGAACCCCCCAAGTAAGCTTAACGGGCAGTCCCCTGGCCTGGCCCGCCTGGGGCCTGCCGCTGGCCCCCCAGGGCCCTCCGCCAGCCCTGCCCGGCACACGCTCGTTAAGAAGGTGTCCGGCGTGGGTGGGACCACGTACGAGATCTCAGTGTGAGGACTGACTGCCATCCATCCGCCGTGGAGCCCCGGGGACCAGGACCCCCAGCGGCTGCCCTCCCCTCCCGACTGCTCTGCTCCGGGAGACCAGGAGGCCCAGGCCTGGTGTGGACACGTCAGCGGAAGAGACCACGCCTCCCAACAAGCCTACCCCTCTTCCTCCGCCTGTCCATCTGCCCATCTGCTTGACAGGGCTCAGTGGGACCAGGGGCCGCCAGGCCGTGGGATCTGTGTGCCGGTGCCCCGGCTCCCACAGGCGGGGATGGCCAGGGGGTGTGGGTTATATCTACACCTGCTGCCCTCGTGCCCCTGAGGCTATCCCCAGGCCGGTCCCCACCTACTCCCCTCACAGAAGGGTCACTGTGGCCCAGAGATGGACAGAGAGTCCTGGGTCCCTGGCCACCCTGGACCGGGGCCCCACCACCCGGCTGCTCCTAACTCGTTGCCTTTCAGGGACCCGCTGGAAGCTTGTAGCTTGGCCAGGCCAGTTCCTCTTCGGGGAGTCCAGCCCCAGCCTACAGGCATCCAGCTCGGGGATGGCTCTGGGTTCTGAGAGACAGGTGGACGAGGCACAGACAGACAGCCAGCTGTGGGTGGGGTCCTGGCTCCGTGTGTCCTGTCTCACCCAGCTGGTGGGTGCGTCCCCATTGTCTGTGCGCTGAGCTGCCATGCCACGTCCCATGTGTTAATGCTCGGGCCCCCGCTGCCCCCACTGCCGGGAAACTCGCTTTCATTGAAGCCTTAACCTCTGCTTTATGCTCTTGTGGGAGGCGACTGGGGGGGCAGGTGGGAGCAGGCACAGGCTGGACGCTGCCACAGGGGGCCCATGAGACCAGGAGTCCTCTCCCCTGCCAAACTGGAGATTCCCTACCCCAAGACATGCCAAGTCCAGGCCCCGTGGGAGCCTCGGCGCCCTTGTGGGAAGCCCACGGGGGCGGGGATCAGAGTTCCGCCTGGCGCCAGGGACCCGAGAGTAAGCACACGGCAGCGTCCGCTTGCGTTGTGTCTGTTTTATGTTTTTATATCTACATCTATATATCTATAATTTTATTAAAAAAAGAAAAAGAGTCATTTCGCTCCTTTCCTTGAGCAAGGCCAGGGCTGTTGCTGCAATGCAGGGGCTCCGGGGGTGGGGAGCAGAGTGGGTCAGGCTCTGGGAGAGGCGTTGGCCAGGCATACGGGCATTCTTCGTGGGTTTTTTTCACTGACTTAAGCGGAGTTGGAAGCTTGGGAGGTGGGGGCTGACCGATGGGTCTTTGGCTGACAAGCATGAGGCTCCCGTGGGTCTGCGGCATCCCTGGTGGTTAACAGCGCATTTGAAGAAAGGTTGGGGTTGCAGCCGCCTCAAGGCCCCCTGGGGACCCCCGGGACCCCCTGAGAACCCAAGAGCTTTTGGGGGAGATGGAATAGGGGGTGCCTAGGGGGCCACCCATCGGTGGAGGGCCCTGTGGGGGCCATTGCCACTTCTGCAGCTGCACTCACTGGAACTCACCCTCTTGGCCACCTGAGCCTCCCCTACCCCCCCTCCAATGCTCTGCTGCCAGATGTTGGGGGTGGGGGCACTGGGAATCCATGGCTCTTTAGGGCTGAGACAGCCAGGGCAAAGACTGGGAGGATCTGGGGCGGGGGCTGGCCCAATGCAGGAGGCTAGCTGGGCCTCGGACCCTGCCCTGGGCAGCTCTGCCCCATGCTGACCTCCACCTTTCTGCTTCTCTCTCATGGGACGCTGCGGCCCCCAGGGGGCGGATTGGCACCTGCAGCCGTGGATGGGGCCGGCGTGGCCAGCCCAGGGTGCCCCCCGGCCTGCACCTATGCCACCTTGGCCTCCCCGAGGACCGCCCGCCTCTGCGGGCCCCCTGGAGCCCGGCCGCTGGGGTACCCCCCCGAGGGACTATGTGCCGCCTGCACTCAGCTGCCTCCAGCCTTTTCCCCAGTCTCTCGGGGCCTGAGCGGGATACCAAGTAGGCAGTTCTGGGGCAGAGAGGACAGCCCAGGAAGCCAGGCAGCCACAGACCCTGGGCCAGGGGCTGGGGGTCCTCTCTCCACCAGCCACACCTTGACTGACTCCCAGCCCGCTGGGGCTTGTGACCCTGTGCCCACCCACCTCAGGAAGTCCCCACCTGCTGCATGGGGTTCCACTCCCCAGGCAGGGGCCCCGGAGCTGCTGGGACCAGCACACCGCCCTCCCCTGCCTGACCGAGCACTTTAGAAGCCACTTCCTCCCCAGGGAGCCCAGGCCTCTGCGGGTTGGGCTGGGGTGGGGGTCTCAGGTTGCCCCTGCAGGTCGCTGCACTCCCTCCTCCCCACACCCAGCACATGAACAGATGCCTTAACCTCTTGGAGCCGCCGGCCTGGTGAGCCATCCGGGCCCTGCCAGGGCGGGGAGGAGACCCTGCCAGTCCAGTGTGTTCCTGGTGACTGCTCTGCCCAGCCCTGCCCGGCCTTTTACTTTTTACTCCGAGATGCGGCACCTGGGGGAGCTCAGAGGGCCCCGCTACCCCATGCCCTGCAGTCCCTGCCAGCCAGCCCGGGCCTGGACGCCCCCGGGGGCAGGGCGGGACTCTGGGCTGGCCCTTTTCCTGCCTGGGCGGTGCCTCTAATTCTCCCACTCCGGGATGAGCGAGCCACAGAGCTATTCTCTATTGTTCTCAAAGGTATTTCCCCCGCCCCAATTTAATGCCCTAAATAAAATTTTTGGTGTTTACCTCCACAGCTCTGTCCACCAACGTGGTCCCCCTGTCCTCCGAGCCTTGGGGCAATGCCAGGAGGCTGGACTGGACAGGGATCCTAGGTTGGGGAGGGGACAGGAGTGGGAGGTGGGGGGTACTGGTGGCCGGTCGAGTGTGGAGAGGGTGGTGTGGTCGGCCAGATGGGGATGGAGGGTTATGCAAGGGCTGCCAAGGTGGTGGGTCAGCAGATTCAGGACTGAGAACCTGATCTGGTCTGCTGATCGGGCCTGGCCCCAGGGATGAGGCCCGAGGACCCCTGGTCCTCAATTTCAGTGGAGACTGTCCTGTGACACCCTCTGCTCAGAGGCCTCCCTGGTGGCCTGGGGTGGGCTGGGGGCTTCCCGTGGAGGGGCTGCCTGGCCAGCAGGCGGGTGGGGCATATGGCCCCTAAGGGAGAGGCCCCTCCCTGAGGAAACCTTGGTGTGAGACTGGCCTCAGAAGGCGGCAAAACCTCCTGCCTGCGCCACCCCCCCCCGTTTCCATGGAAACAAGCTCACACGCACCGTGTGTGTCACGACTATATGTCCAGCAGCAGGCCCAGCCCTCAGGACAGACCCCGCCTCTACCCTTCTCCGCAGCTCCTGGCAGGGACGGTGCGCGGCAGTGCCGTGGGCAGGGGCCAGCGCGGCCGCTGGGCACCTGGGGCCACGCCGGCCGCTTGGCCTCCTCCTCGCTGGGGCCGCTGGGCCTCCGGCCTAGAAGGGCAGGAAGTCGTCCACCTCCAGGCGCAGGAATGGGCCCAGCAGGGCCCGGAGCTTCCAGACAGCGGCGCGGCTCAGCAGGGGAGGCACCAGCCCCTCGAAAGGCGCGGGGTCCACCACGTACACGTAGGCGGCGGTGCAGGCCAGCAGGGCGCCCAGCAGCAGCCTCAGGGCCAGTAGCCTGCGGGCGGCGGCGGTCAGGGGGCGGGGGTGCCCTCGGGGACGGTCCCCAGGGACTGGGCTCGGCCGTGCACTCACGAAGCCACCTACCAGAGCTGGCCTTTGAGGCCCTCCGAACATCCCAGCTGCTGCGGCCTTGCCTTCTGCAGGGGAGGGGCTGGGTCAGAGCCTGACCCCATGATGGGGAGCAGGGGCTGGGCTGGGGGCGGGGGAGGGCGGTTTCCCTGTGCTACATGTCCCTGTCCTTACTCAGGACAGGGACCTGTAGCCACCTCTCAGGGATAATTGGTCACCTGGCTCCTGCTGGGGCTCACGCCCTGGGGCATCCTTCACTGAAGCCCACATCCCCTCCCATAAGAGGGGCCTCCAGGGTGAGACTGGAGTGTGGGCAGGGGGGCTTACCGCTACGCACGCCATCTGCTGCTCCTTCCTGGCCTGGGTGCGGCACTGGGCCCGCTCCCTGGATGGGGGGAGGGGTGCACCGTCAGGGCCACGTGTACCCCCAACCCCAGCCTGCTCCGCCCCCTGGGTCTGTTTCGGTGGAACTGGGGAAGGGTCCGGGGTTGAGCCATCCCATCCGGGTCAGGACACCTGCTGCCCCTTGCCCAGTTCAGCCAGGCCCCCCAGGCCCCTGACCCTGCACATCACCCCAGAATCTCCAGCTGAATGTCCTCCATCTGGTCTAGTACTCCCCGGATGTCCTTCTTGAGGTTCTGGGGGGGCAGAGGGGGTAGAACAGGTCCTCTCACCCCAACTCCTCTGCTGTATTCCCCTGCTTCTTAATGCTCCCCCACGCCCCAGCACCCTCTTCCTACTCCCTGTTCCCCTCAGCCTCAGGGGTCACCCTCTGGGGACCTACCAGGAGCCCCGTAGCCTGGTTGTTCAGAGCCATGTGCACCTCGGCCACGCCGTCCCACACCTGGAGGGAGAAGAGGGGCAGGGTCACCTCCAAGATGTGTCCCACCAGCTGGCTTCCCCAGAGGTCCTTCCATCCCAACTGGGCAGGCACCTCGGTAATGGCCATCTTCTTTCTCTCAAAGGACAGTCGGATCTGCTGCAGCTCATTCTGGGGAGGGACACAGTGTGGGCACAGGCAGGGCCTACAGTGTCAGCTCCTTCATCCGGCTACTGAGGACTGCTGCACAGAGAGCGCCCTCCCCTGGCCTGGCTCCCAGGGACCTACCTGCGACTGCTGCACGAAGGACTCCTCCCCCCGGCACAGCTCCCGCCGAAGCAGCTGCAAGGGTGCCCTGTCCTCCAGGGGCCGGGTACTGGCCTGCTCGGGGGGCTGTGGAAGAGCCCTGGGGTCAGCCCCGAGGCCGTGGGCAGCACCTGTGGTCATGGACTTCTTGAGAGCTGGGGTGGGGCTGTGGCGCATGGAGTCACAGCTGCCCTCCGTCCTGCCATGGCTGGGCATCCGCCGTGCACTTACCCAGGCCAGGGCCGTGCAACTCGTGTGCTCTGTGCACAGGGGTAGGAACTGCTGCCCTGGCCCCAGGAGGGCCCCCAGCTGCTCCCGCAGGTCCTGGTTCTGTCTTTTCTGCGGGGTGGGAGGGTGGGCAGGGGCAGAGAGAGAGACGGGACTGCTTGTCGTAGCTGCAAAGAGCTGCGAGCCCATTGCACAGATGGGCTCTGAGCCTGGGCTGATTCCACAGGGGCTCCTCACTCACCAGATTCTGGTTTTCCTGCTCCAGCTGGAGGAAGGACTGCTCTGCAGGATCCAGGGGCATGCTCTGGAGAGGGGAGGGGGCTGCCCTGGGCGAGGCCGGGGTTCCTGACCCCGTTGGCAGGGGTGGGCAAGGGCAGGGTCTGGGCCCTGAGCTGGGGGACCCCCCCTGCCTGGGTGCCCCTTGCTCTCGCCCCGAGTGCAGGGGCCATCCCCACCCCAGCCTTGCCTCCACTTGTGCTTGTCTTGCCCCCGCTGGGTCTCTCGGTCTCTGTCGCTGCATCTCGCCCTCTTCGCTTGCCAAAAAGTTCCCAGGTACCTCACCCCCGACCCTGGGCCCCCCACCCCCTGCCCCCGGAGGTGGGAAAGGCCTGGCAGACTCTATGGAGTGAGTGGAGCTGAGAGGCACCAGGCAGGGCCACCTTACAAAGCCCTGGCAGGGTGAATCCAGGCATCCTCCGTGGCTGCTTGAAGCTGACGGCTGGGGGCACGGGGGGTGGGAGTGGCCACAGGGGCCCAGGGTTTTGGGCCCCTCCATACCTCCCTGTAACCCCTTCCTTACCCCAGGTCCAGGCTCTAGCCTGGCCCGACCTGCCACCCTCTTATTGAGGGCCCTCTAGGTGTCATGGCTCACAGGTCCGCCTCAAGAGTGCCTGTCACAAAGGCCTGGGCACAGCCAGGGAGGTCATAATGGGCTGGGGTGGTGGCCAGAGTCAGGGCTGGTGGGGCCCCCTCCCCCCAGGTGCCTGTTCCTGAAGTGTCCTTCTCCGCTCCTTCCCCCTCACCGCCATGCATCTTCCCCACCCCAGCTCCCCCACCTGCATTAGTTATTTTCTGAAAATGTAACAGATAATGCAGGTGCAAAGTTAAAACAAAATCAAACGCCAGAGGTGTTATCCAGTGAGGTCCTCCCACCCCAGTTCCCACCACCCACCACCCCCAAAAGCCTGGTCATTAAGATCCTTCTGGGGTTCAGCTGCACATTCTGCCCAGCTGGGCGGCATGCCCCCCCACCGGCCCCACTTCGCACAGAAGAGCTTATCCCACAGCCTGGCTTTTGCACCTAACCGATCTTTAGGATTTTTAAAAAAAATAATTTATTGAACATTTACTTTAATGGTTCTGTAAGGACGATTATCATCCTCTTTATAGGTGGGGACACTGAGGCATGAAGACACTGGGTCCCTTGCCCAAGGTCACTCCACTGTTCAGTGATGGAACCAGATATAAGATTGTTCTTCAGTGTTTAAGAAGTTTTTGTTTTTTTTTTTAATTCCAGCGTGGTTCACATATGATGTTCTATTAGTTTCAGGTGTACAATACGGTGATTCAACAATTCTACCTGTTACTCTGTGCTCATCATGACAAGTGTACTCTTAATCCCCTCCACCTAGTACCCCCACCCCCCACCCACCTCTCCTCTGCTGACCAGACCTTTGTTTTCTGTAGTTAAGAGTGGTTTTTTGTTTTGTTTTGGTTTGGTTTCTCTCTTGTTTTCTTTGTTCATTTGTTTTGTTTCTTAAATTCCATGTATGGCTGAAATCCAATGGTATTTGCCTTTCTCCGGCTGGCTTATTTCACTTAGCATTATACCCGTTAGCTCCATCCGTGTTGTAGTGAATGGCAAGATCTCACTCTTTTTTATGGCTGGAGTAATATTCCGTGGACTATACATACCTCGTCTTCTCTATCCATTCATCTGTCGATGGACGACTGGGCTGCTTCCATATCTTGGCTGTTGTAAATCATGCCGGGATAAACATTAGGGGCATGTATCTCTTTGAATTGGTGTTTTTGTATTCTTTGGATAAATACACAGGAGTGGAATTACTGTATCATAACGTAGATCTATTTTTAAGTTTTTGAGGAAACTGCATACTGTTTCCCATAGTGGCTGCACCAGTTTGCAATCCCACCAACAGTGCATGAGGGTTCCTTTTCCTTCCTTCCTTCTTTCCTCCCTCTCTTCCTTCCAGATTTTATTTATTTATTAGAGAGAGAGAAGGAACAGGAGCAAGGGCAGAGGGAGAAGCAGACTCCCAGCTGAGCAGGGAGCCTGATGCGGGGCTCGATCCCAGAACCCCAGGATCGTGACCCGAGCTGAAGGCAGATGCTTAACCGACTGAGCCCCCCAGGCGTCCCAGAAGGGTTCCTTTTTCTCCACACCTTGCCAACATCTGATTTTCCTTGTGTTGTTGGTTAGCCATTCTGACAGGTGTGAGGTGGTATCTTGTAGTTTTGATTTGTATTTCCCTGGTGAGGGATGTTGAGCATCTTTTCACATGTCCATTGGCCAACTGCATGTCTTCTTTGGAGAAATGTCTGCTCATGTTTTCTACCTGTTTTTAAATTGGATTATTTTGTTTTGAGATGTTGAGTTTTAGAAGTTCTTTACATATTTTTGGATGCTAAGCCTTTATTGGAGATGTCATCTGCAAATATCTTCTCCCATTCAGCAGGTCATCTTTTAGTTTTGTTGGCTATATCCTTTGCTGTGCAGAAAATTTTTACTTTGAAGTAGTCCCAATATTTTATTTTTGCTTTTGTTTCCCTTGCCTCAGGAGACTTATCTAGAAAAACGTTGTTGTGGCCAGTGTCAGAGAAATTACTGTCTGTACTCTCTTCTAGGATTTTTATGGTTTCATGTCTCACATTTAAATCCTTAATCCATTTTGAGTTTATTTTTTGGATTGTTGAATCTGAGTAAGAAAGTGGTCCAGTTTCATTCTTTTGCCTGTGGCTGTCCAGTTTTCCCAACATGGTTTGTTGAAGAGACCGCCCATTGAATATTCTTGCCTGCCTTGTCCAAGATCAATTGACCATATCACCGTGAGTTTATTTCTGGGTTTTCTATTCTGTTCCATTGATCTGTGTCTATTTTTGTCCCAGTACCACACTGTTTCCATTACTATAGGTTTGTAGTAAATCTTGAAATCTGAGATTGTGGTACCTCCCTTTGTATTCTCTTTCAAGATGGCTTCAGCTATTCAGGGTCTTTTGTGGTTCCATGCAAATTTAGGATTATTTTTTCTAGTTCTGTGGCAGAGATTTTTTTTTTAAAGATTTTATTTATTTATTTGAGAGAGAGAGACAGTGAGAGAGAGCATGAGCGAGGAGAAGGTCAGAGAGCGAAGCAGACTCCCCATGGAGCTGGGAGCCCGATGTGGGACCCGATCCCGGGACTCCAGGATCACGCCCTGAGCCGAAGGCAGTCGTCCAACCAACTGAGCCACCCAGGTGTCCCTGTGGCAGAGATTTTTAAATGACCGCTGAGCCCACACACACCCACAGCTGGAGCCAGATTCAGGCCCCTGGTCTGTTTCTCCTCACTTCTTTCCAACAGCCCATGGTGTGGCCTGTGCTGCTGTAGCCACCTCCCCCCACAACTGCCCCTGGACATCCTGGGTCCACATCTTCTTCTTCTTCTTCAGTGCCCTCCCTTGTTCTGTGGAAGCCCATCCTCAAGTAACACTCTCAGAAAGGCGGATTCAAGTCCTTGCATGGTAGAGAGGGCCACAGATCCCTTTCCTCCTAGTGCCCTCGCCCCCATGCAATGTGACTTTGCCCCCTTCACATCGAGAGACAGGGTCTCTCTCTTCATCCTTGATTTTGGACTAACCTTGAGCATCACTTGGGCATATGTGCTGGGCCTTGACGTCTCTCTCTTGCTGCCCTGTGGACCCTCTGTCATTGCAGAGGCATGGCCTTGCTATCAGATGAGAAGTCATGGGAAGAAAGAAGTTTCTGTCATTCCAGCCTGTCCCCAGAGGCCCAAAGGGGCAGACAAGCCCAGTGCACCCCTCAGAGCATGGTTCTGAGGGACAAGCCAAGTCGCCAAGCCCCAGGCTACATTGTGATTGTTTTTGCCACTAAATTTTGTAGGGGCCTATCACATGGGAATAATGAGACACCTCACAGGTCTCCAGAAAGCACCTTACTCTGACCTCAGGCTTTTCAGATGTAGGGCTGGGGGGAGAATCAGCTCAGAGGGTGTTTCCTATGGGAATTTGAGGAAGCCCTCAAGGTCCCTCAGTGCTGCTGGGATCAAGCCAGGCATGGCCGGCAGTCTTTTGAATGTCAGAAATCATGTTTTAAATTGCCAAGACATCGTTATTGTTCTTTGAATGCCCTCTATTCTTTTCCTAGAACATCCTGCTCTGTTTTAGGGATACAGCAGGTTTAGAAGGGAGGGAAACTTTTTGTTTCCTGTATTTTCCTTATTCTGTTTGTGGCAGGGTTTTTTTTGTTTTTTTCTTTTTGGTCTTGGGACCGCCTATTGGACATGGGTTTTCTTTTTACTCTGCTCCTGTGTATAAAGGAGGCAGGAAAGAGCTGACGGGCACGTTTCTCTCCTCTCCCCATTAACTTTAAGAGCTGCTGGAGCATCTTCATGTCAGTCCCCGGGGAAGAGGCCCTCCTGTCTGAGCAAACATCTAGCTGCTGCATTTTTGCGGTCTGGAATAGGGGACGGCATGGGGAGTCCTCAGGTCGCCTGCTGTCCTGCCATCCCCATCAGTAGAGCACCATTTGCCTCGCCTCCGCGTTGGATGGTCATGTCGAACTGTCCCCTAGCAAGCCCCGTTTTCCTGCTTGTCTCCACCCTGGCAGTGCCACTAATCTAGTCCCCACATCCTGTCTGGAGAAGTTAGTCAAAATCCCTCGTGTGCTGATGTCTTCTTCCTGTACTCTTTGTCACATGGGGCGGATATACTGCAGGATCCCCTGGTGGGGGGCTCACCGTCAGAGGAGCTGGTGGGTGCCATCCAGAAGCCACATGTGTGGCCCCAACCCCAGGAGGCCCCTCTGTGTTTCTAGGGTGTGTGCGTCAGGGGGCTTCTGTCCAGGCTTTAACAACAGGTTAATCCCTGTTGCCCAGGGATAAGCTTGAAGGATGCTCCTGGAGCTGGCCCCCCCGAGCTGGTCCCCCAAACTGCCAGGCAAGTGGTGGTGGGGGTGGGGGGGGCGGCGCTGCTCAGCCAGCAGAGGGAGGAAGGAGCCTCTGTCCTATAATTCCTCACTGGACTCTCATGGGTGTGAGGATGTGCTTGGTTCAGAGTACCCTGCAGGAGGCCACTCAAGTGGAGGGCCCAGGAAGTCTTCTTGGAGGACCTCGGAGGTGAGGCAGCCAGGGGAAAGGAGTCCAGGCTAAGCCCCAAGCCGTGGCCGCTGTGGGGGAGGGGCAGGGCGCGTCGTGGGCAGGTGGGCAGGGCGGGTGCTGAATACTGCTTCAGTGTCCCTCACACTGCTGGGTGCCAGCAGGTGCTCAGAAATGTTAAATGGGGGAGCAAAAAGAGCTCCTCATGGAGGTAGTGGTTCCGGTGGCTGTCACATATGGAAATGGCGGATTGGGTCCTCACGTCTCACTGTGGACATCCTGGCTGGGCTGTCAGCCCTAAAGGCAGTGGCAATCCCTGAGTGGGTATGAGGAAATCTCAGAGCACCCCCAGTGACACAGGAGCTCTGGCTCCCCTGCCTGTGACCTTGAGACACCTCCCTTCCCAGTCTGGAAACCCCACATTCCTGGATGCACCCACATCTTCACTCAGGCTGTGCCCCTTCCCCCAGGCTGGAGGCTCAGAGCCTGGTCCCACAGACCCCAGCTCCCTGAAGCCTGCTTCACCCTGTCCCTATGGTCCTGGCCACGTGGCCAGGGCTGGAGAACATCCTAAGTGGTGGGGGTGCTCCCAGAGGGAGCGACGGTGCTCAGGATCCACAGCTGGGCTGGCATTCCCATGAATGGGGATAGATACGCTAACGCGTTTAAAGAACCCTGCAAACCAGCATCCCAGATTAGGGTGGCTGGGGGTTCTGCAGCGAATCTCGGTGTCAGGATGCCCACAAGAGGGTGGGGAGTGAATCCGTATTGGCTCCTGCCACTGGCCAGAATTCCTGTCCACGGGCGGGAAGTGGGGCCCTAGTGCATTGGAGGGAGCAGCGGGCCGTGGCCCCTGTTGCCAGGCAGCGCACCTCCCTGGACGCCAGTTGCCATGGCAGCCACTTCCTGCCCAAATTGCCATGATGCCCAGTGGCCTCAGGGAACCTGGAGCCTGTGAGCAGGGGTTGGCTAGGGAGGAAGAGGAGGTGTGGGGGACCGCGCCCTGCTTGCCCTGAGCCAGGCCGCGGTGCTCCTGCTTGGCCTGGGACTTCAAGTTTTGATGCCCCACATTCCTATCAAAGGGTGGGAAACAGTCCTGGAGCAGATGGAACTCGGGGTACCTGGGTCAGCACAGCCCCTCAGGGGGAGACCCATCTGTCCCCTAACCCAGGCTCCTGGCCCAAACCCTCCCTTCTCCCGGCCTCAGAGCCACCCTACATGTCCCTCAGGCCCTGCAGGCTTCCTGGTGTGGCCCCAGGCTGCAGGTAATCCCTCTTACCTGGGGAGGGTGATCAGGTCACTCTTGGCCCCTCATTTCCCTCCCACGGCCTGGAAAGAGGTGAGCTCTCCTTAGCTCTGAGCAGGTAGCAGAGGGTGGCCCATGGTTGGGGCCAAGGGTATCTGAGTGTGGTCTTGCACTGGGTGTTGCCGTGTGAGTGGTGGGGCTCCTTAGAGAATGACCCCCCATCCCGGGGCCAACAGGTACACTCCAGGCAAGTACACGAAAGCTGCTGAGACAGGTGCCTCCCCTCCCTTCTCTAGCCTGCGGGGGCAGACTTGGTGGACAGAGAATGGACTGGGGGAGGGCCCACTAGGATGCCAGTGAAGGGCAGGGAGGGCACTGGGTGGGGGATGGGGGTGGGGGTGGGTGGAGCCTGGGCCTATGAAGTCCTTGTAGAGTGGTCCCATTTCAAGAGCCGAGGCTTAGGGGTAGAAGGGGCTGCTCTTCTGTCTATCCTGTCCCTGGGCAGTGGCAGGCCATTTGTCTTCTCTTCTAGGGTGACTCTCTGGACACCCACTGCTCACATTTTTTATTTAATAATCGGAGGGATAATAAGAATGTCAAGGAAAATCCTCTCAGGGATGTACAGCTCCAATAAATTACTATCAGCCAAGGCATTGAGGGCTCCGGGCTGTGGAGATGGTAGTTCTGGGGGCTGTCGGGCCCCACAGCTCCTGGGTGGGTGAATTGGTGGTGCCTACCCCTGCCTGGGCCTGGAGACTACCTCTGCAGAAGATCCCACCCAAGCCAGGCTCACCCCTTCCTTCGCACTTCCGTGAGCGTCTGCCCTGCTAGCTGGACAGTGGTGCCCAGGGAGTCAGCCTGGCCTGAAAGCCTAATGGCCAGTGCCAGGGTCAGCTTGCCAGGTCCTTACCAGGACTGGGATCTGGGGTGCTTGCCCATCTTGCTGTGCACACCCTGCCTCTGCCTGGCTCTTACTGGGAGTAGACAGGGCTGGGCCATGAGATCCTGGGGCCCGTCACTGCACCCAGGAAATGTGCCCAAAGGATTTGAGTGAGAAACTGGGGGTCTGGTGAAGTGGGGAATACTTGGAGTGGTCACAGGCCTGGCTAGTATACCTGTAGAGCCATGTGCTTCCTCTCTTTGAAGGATGCCCTTACCTTCTGCCAACCAACCAAAGTGTGGAGCCCAGAACTGACCACCAGATGGCGCTACAACCCTGCAGACAGGCTGAAGGTTTCGGGGGAAACCCCAGGCCCAGGACAGGGGGCCACCCCAGTAGAGGAGGGACAATGCTGGGGGCAGAAACCTCTTCTTTACTTGAATCTGCAGTTCTGTCTTGACCTAGGGCAGTGGCTGGCTGGCCATTCGGATCAGAATGTCCTTCACTATTTCCACCCCTCTGTTCACATCTAAATTGCCCAGGGGGCCTCTCACCACATATACAGACACCCCCCCAGCTCAGGGGTCCCTCACCTGCTTCCTCTCAAGGGGCTGGGACTCCTGCCTGTGGGCCTTCCCCAAGTGGAGCCCTCCTGACAGCCCCGGGCTAGCCCCATGTTGCCCCGTTTGTTGGTGGGCAGCCTGGGCTGGTATGAGGAGGGCCCAGGTCCGCAGTGGCGTCTGGCCCGAGCTTGGGAACTGCTGGGGCCTGGGGCTTGGCTAGAAAGTGGCACGGGGAGAGCCCTTCTGGAGGGAGAAAGACAGTGGAGCCAGTGGGGGCGTCAGGACGAGAGTCACCTATAGGACACGAGAGCCCAGGGGTGGTGTGCGTGTGTGGCAGGGGTAGGACCCTGACACTCTGTGCCCAGAGATGCCACCGTGGGCCTTGTCCTGGGTGGAGGGCTGGCCACACAGCTGGGCACTGCCACTGTTTTGGCATGTCCACATGGTACCTGAAACCCTCTGCCCCCCACCCCGCCCCCTTATTTTCTCAAGGGAGACACACCAGGTGTTTACTTGTGTGCTGAGGACAGGGTTTTGGGGAGAATTCTCAGTGCAGGCTCCCCAGCCCTGGGTCTGGACTCCCAAGGCCTCTACCTTTCAGGTGATCCAGCCCTTATCAAGGCTTTCTGGCCCCTGGGCAACCCCATGGCCCCATCAACTTTATTCTTTAGGGCCAGGCTAAGGATCTGGGCTTTGGCATGGTGAGATGGGGCTCTGGGGTGTGGGGCTGATTGCTGACAGGTTGTGTTTGGCCCTGAGGGCTCAAAGATGAGGCGGGGCCTGTGACATTGGAGGGAAGTGGGGAGGGACTGGGGGATGGGCTAGGTGCTCCCGGGTTGGGGTATGGGGCTGCAGGCCAGAGAAGGTGGGGGACACAGGCTCTCTCAACCTTGGACTTTTGGAGCCTGAGCCCAGCCTCACTGTCCCTTGCAGTCCAGGGCAAACTATCCCTTGAGCTGCTATTTCCACTTGGCTGGGAGGGTGTGACAAGGGGGCATTGAGGTTGCCCTCACTCAGGCCCAGGACACATGGCTGGAGAGTAGACTGAGGTCACACTCTGCCACCCGACCATGGGATTTCAAGACCAACACATCTTCAGAGCCTCCAGATAAGCTCTGGGCTACAGGGCTGCCTGTGGGGCTATGTAGGGGATAGAGAGATGGTGGGTGGGGTATAGGACAACTAGTCCTTTCCTGGGGCTGTCCATCATCCTCCCTGGCCTGTTCCATTCCAGTCCCCTTGGATGCTCTGCCAGAGAGCTTGGCCCCAAGGCTACCTGACCTTCAGGGTTAGCATATCTCAGGGTTGTTGTTGTTGTCCTTGGCCCAAATACACCCAAATGTCCTCAGTGGAAAGCTGCTCTTTGGGCCTTAAGCCTCCTGTCACCTGAGAGCAGAAGAGCACCCTCCCCTCCCCCTCCCCCAACTCAGCTTTCTCAGGTGAGCCATCCCACTGTTGGGTCCTTTGTTTGAAGGTGAGTTTGCTGAGTGCAGCCTGCAAACGCCTGCAGCAAACACTATCCATGGTCTGGTGGCTTCCATTTTCCCACCACCCAAAAGGCCACCCACCCACCTAGGCAGCAAGGGCTTAACTCACTCACGAGCTAGCTGTGACCACCAAACCCACTGAAGAACTATCTTACAAGCTTACCGAGCATTCAGACAGCTGGTCACCTGCTCCCCCCTCCCCGGGGGCACAGACAAGCCCTCCCTGCCCCATGCCCCTCTGGTGCCTGACCTTGAGGTTCCACAAGACCCCTGGGTGTCCAGCCCAGCCCAGTGGGCAGTTGGTTCCCTGGGGTCAGCTTCGTTCAACAAGAGGGGGCAGCCTTGCTCACCACTGTCCCTCTCTTACCCGCTCCCTCCCTCCAGCCTGGCTTTCTGGGGACCCCGGGCTGAGACACCCATCCCCTGCACCTGTCACCCACACCATGGAGCCAGCTATCCGGCAAAGGGGACAGCCGCCCACCCACCTGCCCAACTCCACGCTGGCCGAGCGCCTCTCCAGCCGACAGCTGCCCGCTCAGGGCCGCACCGTGGAACTGGCAGGCGCCTCCGGGGAGGCAGCGGGAGGCATTCTTCTTAATAAGGCCCCACATTGATGATAAAGGGCAGTATCATCCCTCGATGATGGGCTGAGAGCGGGCTCACCATACAAGGGAGACGTTTAATTTATCTCAGGAACTGGGAGCAAGTTATAAAAATGGTAATTTCTTGGAGATTCAATTACGTGTTTTCATTGTTACCCTCGGTAATCAAGGAAACGATTTTAAAACCGGGTTGTGGGATGAATCTCTGGAGGACGATCGGGGGCCAGCAGCGGTTTGGGACGAGGAGAAGGATGGGGTCAGGTGGGGGCAGGCAGAGTGCAGTGGGGCTGAGCCGCCTGGTCTGTCTTCCCACCCAAGATGGGCCCATCTGGGACTCTGCTGGCTGGTGGGGGAGGGCCATGACCTGGTGGCTTCCATGGACACCCAGTTCCCCGCCCAACACCCCCACCAGGTATCTACTGCTCATCTGAAAGCTCTGTAGGGAGCAGAGTGGGGCTCCTTGTGGGGTTCGGACTTGATTTTTTCCCCGAGCGATGTCTTGGCTCTAAATAACATTCCCAGGATTAACGGTGCTGGCAACCAACAGCACCAGGTGATTGGAAGAGGGTTTTATGGCCCCGCGGGTGAAATTGAACTTGCATTGGACGTGTATTTCTGAGATGGGATTTTCCTCTCCGGCAAAGGCAGCACGTTTTGCGCTAATTACAGCGGCAGCTCCTTGCAGCTGGTCACCCGTGGCTGTGCACGCGTGCTGTGGCGGGGAGCTGGCCCTCATGGCCTAGGGTCACTTCAGAAGCCCTAAGGGTGGGTGCTGGGGTGGCGACCTCCTCCAGCCCAGGGACCACGGAGGGGAGAGGAAGTCCCTGTGGGAAGGTGAGGTGGCCTGCCCTCACAGCAGGGAGGGGCCTGGAAGGAGGCCCCCCAGGCTGGGGGTGGGAGATCTGCCTGGAACCAGTACTCACAGGCCCCTGATAAGCAGACTTGGGGAAGGGCTAGCTTGTCCTGGAGTAGTTGGCAAAGCTCAGGATTAATTTTTTTTTTTTTTAAGATTTTATTTATTTATTTGACAGAGAGAGAGAGAGATAACACAAACAGGAGGAGCAGCAGAGGTAGAGGGAGAAGCAGACTCCCCACTACCAGGGAGCCCAATGCGGGGCTCGATCCCAGGTCCCCGGGATCATGACCTAAACTGAAGGCAGTCGCTTAACTGACGGAGCCACCCAGGGCCCCTCAGGGTTCTGTTTTAGAATGACACTGGGGGGACCTGAAAGGAGGTGCTCAGGGTGAAACTCCTGGGCTGGGTTGGGGCTTGGGGAGGGAAAGCAAGGCTCCGCTGTCTACACAGCAGACACGTCATTGTCACAGATCAGCTGCTCCCTGCCTCCGGCCACAGGGACAGTGATCATTATCGAGGACCAGCCCCCGATGCAGCAAGCTGTCTCATCACCCAGTTTTCAGGTGAGGACACGGACTCAGAGAGGTGAAGGGCTTGCCTACAGTTGCGCGGCAGGTGAGAGATGAATGGGTGAGTCAAAGGCCTGGGGAAGGCGGAGCCCTTTGCTTCTGCCAAGGGCTATGGGGTGACTGTACCCAGGCCTCCAGGGGGCATGTGTCAGGACCTGGCTGACACTCAAGATTCTGGGGCGAGGAAGAAGGGGCAGGGATGCGCCCCTGGGGAGAGGTTGGGTGATCCTTCCCTGTTCCTTCTCCTAGGGCCCACATCTAACCCCACCTGCTAGTTGGGACCCTGACCGGAGGGGGATGGTGCCCACAATCTTTAAAGGGGACTTTTCCCAGAGTAATTACCTTTGATTCACTTGCAGTAAATACTAGGCTATTTTTTCCCTTTCCAATAATTGAACTTATTTATTTTTAACTAAGATTAAATGTTCTCTGTGATCTCAAGATATACCACTCTCCTGTCAGGTCTGGTCAAAGCTCCCCCTCTTCCTGCCTCCTGGGGACAGCCCACCAGGCAGGAAAGGGGCCAGCAGCTGGGATGGGGGGCTGGGGGCAAGGATGCAGCTTGTTGGAAAAGCTCTGGACCGTGGAGAATCAGTTTTCATCAGCAACTGCTGTCACCAGGAACATGACTGTCCCTGCCTTCACCTACATCATCTCCTCTACCACCAGCACCATCACTGCCAAACCACTACACCAAGTCACCCACCTCTGCCTTCACCACCACCATCCCTATCATCAGCACCATCACCACCCTGACCTCCACTCCCATCACCACCATATCCACCATCACCATCCTATTCACCCCCAACACCCCCATCACCATCATCACCCCCGCCATCACTGCCATCGTCCTCCCTACCTCCACCGTCACCATCACTGGGATGACTATGCTGTCACCACCACAACTGCAGCACCACATGGACAAACTTGCACTTGTTCAAGGCCACCATCAGTCGGCACTCATCAGTTGTCCTGCATAGGAATCTGCCTGCTGTTCTGATTGCCACCGAAGAGATGTTAGACGTGGCTATGTGCGCGGCAACACATTGCAGAAAGGGAAGAGGGGCAGGCTCGGGAAGGTCTTGAAGGACTCAGGCCCTTGAGAGTCTGCAGTTCAAGGACCCTGCCAGTGGCCCCTCTTGTCCCCTACCCGCCCGAGTTCTGTCTTTGACTGTGCTGGGGCAGAGAGAGCTGCGATGCCTGGAAGAATGGGCAGAGGAACCCCTAGTCCTTCTGTTCATCCATACCCACGTCGCAAGCCAACACGTAGCCTCTGCAGCTTTCCCAGAGCTGGGGAGTGCTTGGATGAGATGCCCAGCCATCCTGCCCTCCACAGACTCCCCCACCCCTGCCAGCCAGAGCCTGAGGAACTGAGGAGGTGGCTTGGGGCGGGACCAGGTACTCCGAGGAAGTGGCCCGGAGAGCGTCAGCTGTGCAGAGCCTGGCGGTGCTGGTCTCCTAACTCTGAGCTTCGGTTTGTTCCTCTGTGAGATGGGCTCTGTGAAGCGGGCCACGAGGGCAAAGTGAGGCAATGCCCATGAAGGACCATAGAGCATGGCCAGATAAGAAGGGGGCCATGGACCATGGGGCCAAAGCCAGAGCTCCTGGGAATACTGGAGACGGCATTGGGGCTGAGGGGTCGGTGAGTCCTGTTGGGGGTACCCAGGCCTGGAATGGGCAGCTGGGGGCCAATCTGAGGACATTGGAGTCATTGGTGGGCATCTGCCATGTGGGAGGCACCTTGCACGCCGATGCAATCTTCCCAGTAGGTCTTGGTGCCAGGCCGTGTGCCAGCTTACGGGCCTCGTGGAGGTTGGTGGTTGTGGGGTTGGGTACGGATGCTGGGGAGTGGGCCTTGCTCCTCAGCAGGAGTTTGGGGACCCTACGGATCTCTAGAGGGAAGGTTGGGTCATACCCAGGGCCGAGGGTGCCCTGCCAGGCAGTGCCAGTGAGGGCAGAGCCTGTCCCTACCCCAGAGAAGGTGCTTTCTGGGGCCCAAGGGGCCCTTCTGCCTCACCTTGGGCAGAGGGAGAGTATATGGAGGTGCTTTAAGCCTCCCTTGTGTTTGGGAAATAGTATTAACAATTAAAAATCTTAAATCTTGATGACATTCCCAATGGCCAGATAATTAATACAAGAGCAGATATAATTACTTAATGATTAATAACTACACTTAATAGTTTTCAAAGGAATTGTGATAAAGTTAAGTGGCTGATGTGCTGCATGGTGCAGACACCTTGGGGCTGGGGTGGCCAAGTCACGTGGGACAGGATGTGGCTCTGCTAGACTCCTGTGTCCCCCACCCCCACCTTCCTGGGACCTGTATAGGAGGGGTGGGTGTCATCCATACACAGAAGGCGAGGACCCCTCACCCACTCCCACAGAAGTAGGGTCTTGCTTAATCACTGAGCCAGGTGGGTGGAGCCTATCTCCTTCCCTGGGAGATTCATGGAGTGACCTCGAGATTTTCTCTTTGGGCCCAGAAGTCACTGCCCCATATCGCAGGTATTCTGGGCTGGTAGGAAGGGACACCCTCTTCCCCCCTGGGCTAGTCCTTGGTCCCCTCATTGCCCACAGCTCCCATTGCCCACAGCTCCTTTGGGCCCTGGAAATACACCTTCACCATCAGACTTAGCCTGTCATGCTGCTGGGATCTGGTCCAGGGCTGCTCCATCCATCAATTCTCACTAAAGTGTGAGTGGTTGCTCAGTGCTGCCTTAATTTTCTAAGTCTATAGTTTCGTGCATTTAGCAATGTTAAGCCTTCAATTGTAGGAAGAGGAAGAAGGCAATTCCAGGCAAAGGAGGCCTGGCATTTGTGAGAGTCTGGACTCTGCCACAGCTGGACAGCAGTTTGGAGGATATCAGGAGCTCTGCCTGGGGCAGGACCTGGAGACCAGCTTCCCTTTACATGAATCACTTTTTCTGATCCTGGTTCCAGGCCCCACTGGGCTAGAGTCCTAGCTGACATTGCCATGTAGTCCCTTTACCTGGGCCTCCAAGAAGGACCTTGCCCTGGCTGCCACAAGCTCTCCTCCCCCCATCATCACAGCTTCCAGAGCCCTACGGGGGCCAGTGCTGAGAGACAGCACTGCTGAGGCACGGCCTGCCACGAGATGATGGCACAGAGTGGCGTCTGGTGCCTGCTGGTGGGCCAGGGACAGGCAGGGGCCGCTTCAGCTCTTCTTACAGCTTTTCTTGGTAGTTTAAAGTTTTCTAGAACACAATACAAAAAAGATGTAGCAGTTCGAGAAATAAAGGGGTGACGGTGGCAGTCCCATGTGCAGGGCTGAAAGGGAGACCTTCTGTGGCTTGGCACTGACTGCCACCATGGCTGACGGGTTAGGCAGGCATGGTCCTGGCCTTGGTTTCCCCATTTCCCACTTTGGACAGCAGGGAAGGGCCATCTTCCTCATCACCCCTATTGGGTAATGATTTACCCGATGGGTAAACCGAGGCCCAAGGACCTGAAAGCAGAGGCTTGGCCCCGGCTCCTCCAGGCCCTTCCCCCAGCCCAGGCTCTTAGGTCCAGCCCCTCTCGACCTCTGACCTGGGGTCACTGCTCTGGGAGTGCCCTTGGCCAGCGCTCTCCCTCATTAGCTTGTCATACTTCTCTGTTCTGAGCCAGAGGCTCTGAGACCATTAGCAGGATTGAGGCTCCTCTGAGTCTGATTGCTCATTAAGGCTCCTCCATAGGGCTGCCCGCTCTCCTCCCGCACCCGGTGAATGTCCTTCCCAGCTCAGGAGTTGGCTGCCCACCCATGTGAGGACCCCGTGGCCTTGGCCCTGACCCTATGGATGATACAGCAGCCTGGGCCGCTCTGCCCATTGCTCCCTGTCCTTACGTTGGCCTGGGAGGGGCTGGTGATCTTGGGGGGCTGCTTCTAGGAGGCACCTTAACCCCAGGAGCCAGGAGGTGTATGGAAATGCAGGCTTTCTGGGTACCTGGGAAGGGCTTGGCCCCAGTTTCTGCTCTGTAAGTGGGCCTCGATTTCCTCATCTGCAAAGTGAGTTTAGGTGACAGGATAAGGCACTGCCACTGGGTGTTGAGGTTCCCAAACCTGTCCCGGTGGCAGGCTCCATGTGGTCTGGCAGTGGGGGTGCTGGGTGAGTGCATCTTCTGCTGAGGAAGCAGAGTTTCACTGGGGAGCCAGTGGTCGGAGAAGAGGGGCACTAAGCCAGCTTTATTCCTGGGGGCTGCCTCTCCCTTCTCAGAAGTGGGCGGTTGGACAAAGGGAGACAGGGCAGACGCCTGAGGGTCTTGGCATGGGCAGTGACTGTCCCATGGACCCTGACTCCGCTCCCTCAGAGGGGTCAAGGCCTGAGAAGGCACTGCCCATGACTGTCACCTGAACTGGGTGATCAGGCTCTCCAGGGGACTCAGTCTCAGCCAGTGGCTGGGGTGGGAGCTGACTGTCCCTGGGGCCGTGGCATTGACCATCCTTGAGCTTCTGCCTGGGGCCTGGGCACCCCTGGCATCTTCAGCACCTGGGGCCCACCCACCTGAAGTTGGCAGCTACTCCTGAGGGCTTGATGGCTCCCCATTAGTCCTCGGGGATTCAGGGTGAAACCAAGTGATTTAGCGGTCTGCTTAATTAGGCCTCTTCATTAATAATACATTCCTGCTAATGACCTTCTCTCCTCCATGGCATTAAAACTGCCAGTGGGGCTGGTGGGTGGTGGGATATTGCTGGGGCAGCTGGGGAGGCATGTGCTCCCCAGGAGTGAGTGGGCTGTGGGAGGCTGGGTGGGGAGCCCTGGGCAGGATCTGGAAGGTCAGCAGGGGCAGTGGCCTGGCCCAGAAGACAGTTGGTGGGGGACGTTGCTGGGCAGGGAACCCACATGAGCCCTCTGTGTTCTGTGGGCAGTGTGTGTGACCAGGACAGTGCTGGGGTAGCCTGGGGACAGAGGCCTGGGGATAGTGGAAATGCTAGAAGACGAAGTTTGGGCAGAAGGAGGCTTGGATGGCCTGTTCTGCTTAGACAATCCCATCAGAATATGGAAGAGAAACAAGGTGGTAATCCTCCCTGGGGGTAGGGAGGGCCTGGATGTGTAGTGTGTGGGGGGGTGTGCAGTATGACCCTACTTTACATTTTAGGAAACGGGTCAGGGAGGGGAGGGACCTGGCACGCAGCAGGGAGCAATGTCCAAGATCCAGCTGTGGAAGCCGGTCCTGAAAGAGGGGCCTGCCCCCACCCACCAAGCTCTTCCCCAGAATCTACCCCCCAGTCCCAGCTGCGCCCCACCCCAGCCAGCCCTGCCCAATGGGCTGAGTCTCAGACCTGGCTGGGACAAAAGATGGGGTTGCTCTTGGGTGGGGCAGGTGGGGGAGGCTCAGGCCAGGGCCCAAGAACACCCCCGGAGACAGCCCCGCCCCATCTTAGGGTCAGGCAACGCCGGGATCCTGTTCCCGCAACTCCCTCCGCAGCCGATAAAAAGGAGTCCTTTAAGGCGCGGTCACAAAACTTCTGAGACTTAATTAAAATCAATCTCCAATTACTCAAATGCCATTGATCCAGGTCTCGACCGATGGGGAAAATATGATCATCATTATGGGAAATGTCGATATGAGAGCGTGCAGCATTTGTCTCAGCGTAGAGCAGGCCTGGGTCCTACGGTGGTGAGAAGTCTGTGGTCTGGACCGGGGACCCCGAGTCCTTGCTCAGAACCTACGTCCAGACCCTCTGGGAGGGATGGCTCTGCTACTTCCTGTACAGGTGTTCCTGAATTGTCACCTCCTGGCTGAGCCCCACAGTTGCTCACAGAATCAGGGGCTGTGAGGAGACTCCGAGGTTTTCAAAAACACGCCTATCTCACTCAGCGTGTTGGAAGCAAATGCCCCATGGAGATGGCTGGATATCGTTGTGTGGTTGGAATCCTCCTGCTCTTGCAGTGCGGACCCCTGGCTGAGTCTCACTGAGATCCACAGCACCTGCCCAGTCAGCCACCCAATAATCCAGTTGGGGAAGGAAGGGCCCTATCCCCTGGACATAAATCAGTTCAGTTTCCACAGGAGAGTGAAGATGGAGAGCAGGACACATCAACAGAGGTAGAACATCTGGAAAGAAGGAGATGATGCCATCAGGGCTGGGAGAAGTGGCTTAAATTAGAGAATCTTGGGCTCTGGCCTGGCCTTGGAGTCTGGAGCCTGTTCTGGAGACAATGGTAGGGTCCGGTGGTAAACACACCGGCGAGGCCGTAAGGGCAGGTCAAGGGCAGAGGGATACACTGGGAGAGAGTTAAGGTGGGAGAGGAGTAACTGGGGTCATATTGTAAGCCACCTAATCTAGTATTCTGTTTATCCTTAGAGAAAGAAATGTAAAACCGTTAGTTCTCCCACCCTTAAAAAGTTGCCACCCTTAAAAAGCACCTCCCATAAATGTGACAAATTTCATGTGATTGGAAACCCTTGTGTGATTCTTGATCATGGCTGTGGAGGGACCAAGGCCTAGTAGGACTAGGAGAAGGCCAGGAGATGAGGGAGGCTTGGGCAGAGGGAAAAGGGAGGCAGGTCATTTCTAGTTCATACGTGTTGGCTGCAGTGTCCATAGCTCGTCTCCTGTGTCCGCTGCCCTTGGCCATTGTCCCCGGCTGCCCCTGGGTCTGAGCCCCGTTGCTTGTCTGGATGGGGAGAAAGGGGTGATGAGGGTGGTCTGTGCACACAGTGGGGGTCAGGCTTCCCCTGGGTGGGGCCACGGGCTGCCAGGGCCTGGAGAGCACTGACAGGGTCTCTGCCTGAATTCCAAGGTGGCTCCTGTTGCCCTCTCTTCCTGAGAGGGCAGCACATGAAGCCCAAAGGGGCGTAACCTTGGGCCACGCGTGGCCAGGAGGTCAAGGTGCAAGGTCCCACGTGGCCTATGGTGCTTGGGCCTGAGGAGTGGGTGTTACAGAAGATTCGAAGCCAGGCTGACAGGCTTTGAGAGCCTTTGGGATGAGCGAGGGAACCCCGGGAAGGCTGGCCTTCTCCTGGCCTTTCCTGTGGATCTGGGCTGCCGCCTTTCCAAAAAGGCCTGGCCCACTTTGTGCTGAGTCTTTTGTTACTTTAATTAATGCCCAGCTTCCTGATGCCTAATTAAACTGGAATTGCTCCATGTCCAATAGCTGAGGGTCCCATTAGATACAAGTTAATGTAACTGTTGCAGTGGCGATGAAATGAGGCTGGCATGTCCCTGGAGAGGGGCGCCGAGATTCACTCCCCGCACCTGCTGGGGGACAAATGACTCTGCACAGGGAGGGTACCCTGGCTGCACCCTGGAGGGGGCTCTTCACTGGGCCACTTGCTTGGGATCCAGCCTGGAAGGAGCCCGACCTTCCTCTGAGCCCTGGGCCTCCAGCTCCCCCACATGCCTGAGGGGAGCTTGATTTTCCCAGCTGATGCTCTGTTCCGACCCCATGGGAAAGGTGTGCCTGTGTCCAGATGGGAAAATGCAGAAAGATTAGAGAAAGGACCGTGAGGAACCCCCCTACCCTGGAAATGCATTGTCCACCTGTGGGCCTGCCTTGGGCTCAGCTGTTGGGGAGGGGTGCAAAGTCCCCTGGTGGGTGTGCGGGTTGGCATTCCCTTGGGTGGATGGCAGTCACAGAGGCCAACAGTGAAGAGCTCTCTGCCCCTCAGGATCTAGAAGTTTCAGGAGGACCACTGGGGCACAGGGGGCAGCTGGGCGGGGACCCAGCTGAGGGTGGTGGTGGGCTCTGATTCTGATGGCTCCACTGTCCAGGGCGGCCCTCAGGGAGGTGCTCTTCCAGTGGCCAAGAGGGTCAGGCCTGGCTGACCTGTCAATTCAGGGTCTTGGTTGCGTTCCTGGAGGAACTTAGAGAGGTAGACAGGAGGAAGGCCTCTCTAGGGAGCTCTGTGGGGGGTCACCACGTGGGTGCTGATGGCCCTCTGGGGGCCTGGAGGACCCCACTGGGGCAAGACTGGTCCTGGCCCCAGAGCTGGGGGTCAGGGTGGGGCTGGCTATGCTGGTGGTGGGCCCAGGGCAGGTTTCTGCTTGCGGGGCCCAGCATGTTCTCTACAGCATGTGTGCTGTTCAGTCCCTACCTGAAGCTGGGACTATGTTCATCCTGCCCCCCGTGGGCCCCCAATGACCAGCTCAGTGCCCCTGAGTGACTGGGCAAGCATATGTCTTAGGAGATGGCCCAGGGTCCCATGCCTTGCCCTCAGAATGTCCCACACTGCGGGAAACAAGGGGTCATCTCCCGTATTCCTGCCCCAAAGGACACAGTCGTCCATGGCCCATTGTGCATTCAGTTACTCTCTGAGTCCCTCATTTGTGGTGCGGCAGTTTCTGCTGTTTGCACAGAGCAAATCCGGGGCGTGTTTGCTCAGCGAGATTGCCTCTGCCAGAGCCGCCCCGCGGGACAGGCGTGGGGCGGTGGGGGGAACGTGTGCCCACACTGAGTACAGCCCAGGAGTGGCTCCGTCCATTACTGGGCACTCCGGAGTGCTACAGCCAGTCCATAAGGCCGGACGGCAGGGTCATGAGACAGCCGCCCACAGTGGGGTGCTGGACCCACAGAAACTGTGGCCCCATCACACTCAGGTGCCACCTTGCCCTTTGGCTAACCTCCTGGGACTCTGGACTGCCTGTGGAGGGGCCCCATCCCATGCCTGAGGTCAGGGGGAGCAGCCTGGGGAAGGGAGACCAGGGCATCGAGTCCTCTTGGGGTAGCAGCTTGCCGGAAGAGTGACAGGTGGTGGGAGTGGACAGCGGGTATAGACATCTGGCTGAGGGGGAGGCGATGGGGCCAGCCTGTGCCCGCAACATGGCCCCGGAGCCAAGGACACCAGGGTTCATGTTCTTGCTCAACCACTTGGAAGCTGGGTGGCACTGGGCAGGTGGATCTCTCTTTTCAAGCGGGTGGGCTGGGGACAAGGAGAAAGCTGCATCCCCCTTCCCGCCCCTGCCCTCTGCCATGGAAAGATGAACAATGTGCTGGCTGTGCCCGGGCTGAGCCCCAGAGTCCTTGGCCAATGACTGGCTCCCTGGCAGCCAGTCACTTTGGGAGTCACTTTGGTGGTGGGGCATGCGGGGGGCATGGAAGGCAGCCAGCCCTGCCTGCAGAGCCCCAGTCTGACTTCAGCACAGAGGCCGGGCCTTGGCGAGGGTCCCTTAGCCTGGCTCCAACTCCTGAGGGCCTGCCCTGGGTTTAGCACACCTTAGCTACTTAGGCCCCAAGCAGACTCTGGCGTGTTTCATCTGCCATCAATATTCGGATGGGTTAGGCCCCGGCTGAAATCATGGGGTCACTCCCTGTTCATGTTTTTCCAGAAAGAATACCCATGAGGGGATCTGCCTAGAGCTTCAGGTGCTTTGGTTGGTCTCGTTTTCTGGGGGTCACGGGGGGCTCCTAACTGGGGTCTTGGTGGGCTTCTACTCCTTTGCTCCCCCCAGCATACTGGACTGGGCCGGACCTGCTCTGAGGCAGCCTGGAACAGCTTTGACCATCTGTATCAGGTGGGCTCGATGCTGTGCCACAGTCCGGGACTTCCGAGCCTGGAGAGGCCACCTCCTGCTCTTGGCTCGTGGCACAAAAGTCGTCTGAGCCCTGGAGAGGCCTTGTGGAGGAGGGCAACCCACTGAGCCTGGTCCTGGACCCAGTCAGCCAAGGCCAGGCATGAACTGAATACCACTGAGGGACTCTGTGGACGCCACACAGAGCAGAGCGTCGTCCCCCATAGCCCTGCCCACATTCTGACCCACACACTGTGTCCACAAGTGACTGGGCTGCTTTGTTACCTGTGGCAGGTAACTGAGCACTCGCTTCCCCATTACCCCACCCTCATCTTACAGCCCAACAGGTGGCAACTCTGATCCAAGGGCTGGAAGCTTGGGCGCTGGGGCTTGGATCCCTGAAAAGGACCTCAGCCAGGCCAGCCTGGGGTGGGCAGGGGAGGTGTCTAATGGGTTTGGGGTTATGGTCTGACTCCAGGTTCCCTTTCTAATCTGAGTCTGGATTCCATCAGTGGGAATGGTGACCACCAATCTCACATTGATGAGCTCCTACCTATGCCTCAAAGCCCAGCTCCGCAAGGCCCCTGCCTTCTCACTGGGGGATCACGGCACCTGTGCCTTCTTCCTGTTAGGCCATTGATGACTTTGATATTATTTATGCTTTTGTGTGTGTTTAGGAAAGGTCTGTGCCAGATTTAGTTGACCACCTCTGTTAGCCCTTGGAGGAGCGAGCTGCTCAGGGCATGGTGGGTTGGGCTCTTATCTGAGTCTCTGTCTTACCAGGCCCATGGACAAGAATCAAGAACGCAGAGCCTGTGGGGTGTAGGGCCCAGCTGCGGGTGAAGAGGAACTCTAGGAGGGGCATGGAGGGGGTAAGGGAGGCCCTCCGCCTCCGTTGTTTCCACAGCAGCCCAGGAGAAAACGAGGACTTTACGCCTGTCACAGACATTTCATCCTGCATATTTTACAGTCCATGACTGCTGTGAACGCGGACTCCTGTCGGGGCCGGGAGACTCATAAAATGCATGTGAATTTTTATGTTCTATTATCTCAGGTCCCCGCCCCCCCCACCCCGCCCCCCCATCCTGTCTTGGCCCCACCCCTGCCCCAGCCCACCTGGGGGAGCCCCCCCCCCACATACAGCCTCCAGCTTCATCCTGAGGACCCAGCCTCTCTGGCCCAGCTCTAAACGCTGTGCCCCGTCTGGAACTCTGCTCCCCGACCTGCAAGGTGGTGAGGACTCCTCAGTCTATCCGAGGCCCTGCCGGAGGCTCCCTGTATGGGTGAAACCTTCTCCCAAGACACCCCACAAAGCTGGAGGGACCTCTGCTACTACTGCCTGGGTTTGGGGCTCAGACTCTTGGGGGTTCCTGGAGGGATGGGGGGCTGTGTGCCTGCCAGGACCTGTCACTCAGACTCAGCCTCCCCTTGCCTTGGCTTCCCCTCCTGGAAAATGGGTTTCTGACCAACGCCGCTGCTGAGAAAATTCATGTCAAGAGCTTGGCACTCGGACCGGTGCCCCGGGGCCCTGGGGCGGGTGGCAGGGCTGCTGAGGGTGGTCGTGCAGGGGAGCGGCCATTCAGGCCGGAGTACTGGGGCGCAGCAGGGAGCCGCTCATCAGTTGCAGCCTCACGTCCCTTCATTACGGCGCCTGCAGAAGATGTTCTCTGATTAGTCTGCTGAATTATGAATTAGGTTCCGGGTCCCCGTGCAGCTGTTCCCAGCTTGTCATCCCCACCACTTTATTTCCCCATCTGCTTATAAAACCAGGAGCGGCGTCCTGCAATAAACACTTCAAACGCTTTTTTTAGGGGCTAATTAATTGTGTTGCATTTCTCCGACACAGCGTGCAGGCTGGACCTGCCCGGAATTCCCAATGCGGGTGTGGCTCCCGCCGGAGGGCCTGGGGAGAGGGCTGGAGTGTCTGCAGGGTGCAGAATCTGCGGCCGCCTGTCTCGCCTCCACAAGTGCATGTCTTCCAGGGCGGCTCCCCAGCCCCTGTTCTGGCAGGCTTGGTGGGCACTGGAATGAGCCAAGGGGGAACGGTTCTCCTCCGGATGTGCCCCCCCCTTAGCCCTCTCTGGTTGCAGGACCCCAGCCAGGGCCACTGGACTCCCCTCAACTCAGTGACACATCGCAGGTCAAGTTCATACTTCTCCCCTGCCTCCCCACTGGCCTCCTAAGTATCTGACCTTCACCAAACCTTCCTTAGCAACCGCCCTTATGCCTCCCAGCCTTTGCCCAGGCTCTCCCCACTGCCCGGATACCCTTGACTCTCCTCCACCTGCTGCTGTGCTTCTCCTGTCCCTGAGATCCCGCTCCCACGTTCCCCCACAGCGGCGGGGCGGGCATTTTTAACAGAGCAGTCTCTTTGGAACTACGGGCCTCTTTGGAGGAAACCTCTGGGAGCCCCGCCTCTGCTCTGTACCCTGAGGCCCAGCAGAGAAAGTGGTGGAGGAGGTTTAAAACAATGACATTAATAAGAAAACAAAATCACAATTATCGAGTTACAAAACAGAGAGCTGGGAGACAATGAAGTTACAGCAACCATTTGACTGTTCCCAATGCTAGGCAAGTGGCTTTTTATTAAGTTGATTTTTAAAGTGGGCTCTGCATCTAGTCAGTAAGAATTTCTGGTGTTAAACCTCTGGCCAGAACTTGGGGTCCCTGCCCAGACCCCCCGTGGGGCCTCCTCTGTCTCTGAGGCCAGTGCCGTTCCTCTGGGCCACCATCACGCCATTGGAGCTGGCCGGGCTGGGTCTCTCCAGTTCTTCCCAGCCTCCTCTTCAAGCCAGGCATGGTGGAGCCTTAGCCAGTCTCCCAACAGAGCCTCCTTCAGCTCCGTCTGGTGCCTCAGTGCTGTGGTGTGCTGGGAGAGGGTTCTCCTGCTGAGACCGCAGCCCCCATCCTGCGGTCCTAGGCCCTGTACACAAGGGCCTGCAGGATACATGAGCCCAAAGACTAGCTCTGCTGCTGGGCCTCCAGGCCTAGGTGCTTGGGGGTAGCCTCCCCAACTTCAGGGACCTCGTTCTCCAGCTCAGGCCCTACACTGGACGTGCTGGGGAGCGCGGCGGAGCAGGTGTCACTGGCCAGGGCCGGGGTGCCTTGACTCGTGGAGGAAACTGAGGCCAGGGGAGACCAAGCCCCCTTGCGGTGAGCCTTGGCCTCCTGAGGCTGAGGGGTACAAGGCGAGAGTACTTGGTCTGAGAGGCAAAGGCAGTGGGAACACAGAGGTGACACCTGGGCAAGTGAGCCTCAGACCGTGGTGGGCACGCTGATAGCCAGGTTAGCATGGGTCATGCAAGAGGACCCTGCCCCCTGGCTGGGACTGGGGTCTTGTTTGGGAGGGGAAGCCAGGGTCAGAGAGGCAGGGGCTGAGGTGGGGGGAGGACACTTGGCTACAGCAGGAGGTGGGTTGCTGCAGACTGCTGGGGCTGGGTCCCCTGGGGTACCTTAGGGAGCCCTGTGGAGCACGCACCTTCTGGAGGGAATACAGGGTGGGGGAGGGGAGCTCTGACAGCCCCAGGAATAGAGTGGAAGTCAGCTAATCCTTGGACCTGTATGGGGGCACCATAAGTGGAGAGGAGATCTAGACCTTCCAGGAGGAAAGCCAGGCCACTGGGGCTCAGGGACTTGGGGTCATGCTGCCTCCCCTCATCCCGCCCGGAGGCCCAGTAAGTCCGTGGGATCCCACCCGGAGAATAAGGAGACGCAATTCCCCAGTTGGCGGGGCTCTGCTCAGAACCTTTTTATGGGTAGTTAATTGTTATGCTTCCATTTAATTCTGGGTGTCATTCCATGTCAGCCAAGCCCGACAGGCTGGGATTTATGCCTCCAAATTATGGGGCTCGGGCTGTTCAGAGGTAAAACAATTACCCATCAATCAACGACCAACTGGCTCACGCTCGGGGTTGGCAGCCCTGTGAATGGGGGCGGGTGGCCATGGCCTCAGCAGGACCCCTCGTGGGCGGCAGGGCTTCCCTCCAGGGTGGGGGCAGGCCAAGCAGGGGTTCCTGCCCATTTGGCCTGCCCCTGTGTCAGGGTTCAGTTTTTTGGGAAGGCAGCCCCCAGAAGAGAGGAGCCCAGGGCCTGGGCTTGGAGTGCTCCCGCGTGTAGGCTGTGACCCTGGGAAGATGTGACCCCAGTGGGCTAAGGTGCCTGTGCGTTGAGGGGCTGCAGACTCGGCAACAGCACAGGCACAGGTGCCCTGTGTGTTGCAGGGCATGGCCAGCCCTGGTCAAGGCCTCCTGACTCGAGCACCCCACCCCCAAGACGAAGGGTGGCTTTGTCCCACACGACGGAGAGGGAAGCTTGGCCCTCTGTGGGAATGCCCAGGACTCCGACACAGGACAGCCAGCCCAGATCTACAAATACAGGCACACGCCATGAGCTCATCTACCGACCAGCAGTGGCCTTGGGCAGAGCTTCTGTGCCTCGGTTTCCCTCCAGTGACCTGTGTGTCCTGACTCTGAAGTACTGAGGAGGAAGACAGCAGTGCTCCCGTGGTGGGGAGGCTGTGGTTTGGAGTCCATGTAGGGGGTGGGTGGGTCAAGGCTTCATGGTCCTTCCTCTGTGAGAGATATCCCATGCTCCTTTTTCTCAGGCATCTTACGGGGTTGGGGGAGGGTAGCGAGGGAGCGGACACCACAGAGAGTGGGCTCCTCTTGGTCCTGAGACTTCGTCCCTCACCTTCTCCCCTAGATGTGATGGCCGCTCCCCGAAGCAGCCTCTCCCCTCAGTCAGCCTGTGGCGCCCGTCCCAGGCCTGCCCGATGGCCACCCAGATTCTTTGGCCGAGGATCTCCCTGGGAGCATGTTAAGGGCTCTCCCTCTTCATCCAGCACTGTTTGCCATCCCTGCTGACGTTCTTGTCTCGTCCTGGCCCCTGCATCTTCCGTCTGGCAGCGGAAAGGCTGGAGGCAACCCTGGCTGGTGCCCACCCTGTAGGCCCAAACTTGGCTCCTTCAAGCCCTCATTTCCATCCCCCTGCACTGTGTGGCCAGCAGGCAGCTTTCTGCCCTTGGCGTTCTTGGCCCCCTTTACCCTGGTCTCCCCCCTGGGGTCTGCCAGGCTTGGGCCTCCCCGATGGACCAGATGCCATCCCCAGGCTCTTGGTCTGTTAAGATTTTGAGACCCTGCCATAGAGACACCCTTGGCCACCTGTCCTTGGATAAGGAGAGTAGACCAGGTCCCAAGCGGGAGGCTGCCCCGGATGTCCCAGGCCTGTGTCCCCTCCTGTCCCACTGGGAAAACCTCTCCCAAACCATCTGCTGGGGATGGAAATGGCTTTGATTCTCAGACCACATGGGTCCCTGGAGGGGCCAGTCTGGGCTCCATGTGTAAGGGGGTTGGGGAGGAGAAGAGCCAGAACCCTGTTCCCAGTTGCAGCCAGATGCTTGCCACAGGGGAAGGTGGAGGTAGCTGTGGGGATCCCTTCCAGCTCGTGGCCAGGAGCAGTACCCTTGCACTTGGCAGAGGATGGAGCTCGGCACCCAACCCCCGGAGTGGTGTGTCAAGGAGACCCGTTCTAGGATCCCTCCAACACCCTGTGCTGCCAGGCTCTTGCCGGGATGGCTGACCCCAGCGGGGCTGCTGGGCTTCTCCCCGCCATGCTTGGGCAGCCACGCTGGCATTTGGAGCCTGGGGAGCTGCTGACTGCGCTTGTTCTGCTTGCCAAGGAAGTGCTGCCGGCCTGTTTGGAAATGTCATGCTGGCAGGGCGGTGGGCACTGCCCCTGCCTGCCACCCTCTGCTCCTCCAGGCTGCAGCCGCGGTGATGGAGTCAAGCCCTGCCACCGAGTGGGAGGGCTCAATGGGGGGCTTCTGAGCTGCTTGGGGTGGGGCAGTGAGGGCCAGTCTCCAGCAGGAGAGGCTGATGAACAAGGGTCTGACCCGGCCGGCTTTGCAGCTCTGGTGGGCTGGTCGATGCGGAAGAATGATGGCACACTTGGGACATTAGGGTGTCTGAAGAAAGTTTATTGGCATTGGCTGATTTCCCCAGGGGCCCCTTGCTGGCGGTGGCCACCACGCTCCCCAAGAACTAAGTGTTGCAGGCTGGGAGGGCGGTGGGGAGGCCTGGCAGACCTGATGGAGGGACTCTGACTCTCGACTGATGTACCCAGAATGGGCTGTGATGAGGGAGTCATGGGCACTGTGGGGCCATGGGTGAGACAGGGGCCAGGATGCTGGTGGGAGGGACCCTGCAGGGAGAGGGGCCAGAGTGAAGGAAGACAAACTCCCAGGGTGAAGGGCTATGGGATGGAGGGTGTTAGATGACGTAGTGACAGGACAACGGAGAGACCCAGGGGGAGGGATCCAAGTGGGAAAGGAAGGGACATGGGCCTGGGGCACCCAGAAAGGCCTCCAGCTTGGGACTTGGTCTCCTCTCCTTTTCCATTATAGCCCAGCCCGGCTGCCCCTTCCTGCTCACCCTGACTGGCTCAGGCCCCCATGGTCTCTTTGGCGGCCACACAAACCCATATCTTGGCCACCCACATCCAAGTTCCTCCTGGTGACTTCCCTGGTCCTGACACTGGGGAGGGCTACTGAAATACCTACCCCAGGCTTTGGCCCTAATCACGGAGAGGCCCTTCCCTGGCTGGTGACTCTGAAATAGGTCTCCCTGTGGTGCCAAATCAGTGACAGGGAGCAGGGTTTCCTCTAGGGGACATCATCACACAGTCAATGGAACCTCCTGAGTCCCTCTGTGCTCCCTGAACCTGAGGGCTTGGTGACACCCAGAGGGTGACCCCCAGCCTGTGACCAGGCTCCTCCCACCGTGTGATGGGGCTGGGAACTCCTCCTCTGGGCTTCATTGGCTCCCACACTTGCCCCACTGGCTTTGTCTCTATCGCGTCCTCACTGTTCTCTGCTCTTCGTTTCCGTTTCTCATTGCTTTGTGTTATTACCAGCCCAGGTGACAATATCCCCTCTTCCCCAGACCCACCCTGGAGCTGAAGCGGCTTCATCCCAGCCCTCTGGCCACGTGGGGTTATGGACACCACAGTCATCCTGATCTGGGACCAGTCCTGGCTCAGCGTGATACCTGTGCACCCTGACCCTGTCTGTACCTCAGTCTACCACCCAACCCCACCCACCTCACGGGGCAAGGGCATCTGCCTTGGGTGGGTGTGGCTGTCAGCTCACTGGTATCCCACGGAAGTGTGTTCTCCACTTCCTCAGACCTGACCCCTCCAAGACGACCTCAGTGATGTCCCATGTCTATCCCATGCAGCCCTGGGCACATGCCCTCACCTAGCCCAGTCTGCATCCACATCTTCCCCCGCGGCAGGGCCCCCCTCCCTAGGTGGCTCCTGCACGCCCTGAAGACACACAGGACACAGACAGAGTTTTAGGCAACACCCACCCATCTCGACCACATGCTAAGCTGCTTCAAGCTCTGCCCAATGTCAGTCTTGAGGGTCCCCTACAGCAGGGACTGGCTCAGAGCTGAGCTGAGGCCTGACCCCTCTGTGCGGGGCCACTGGGAGGCCCCTGGCCCTAGGAGGGCTCATGGTTGGCAAGGCAGAGACAGGTGGCAGTTTTGAAGTCTCTGGCGGGGGAGCCTGCCTGGGGTGCAGTAGGAACAGATGGCTCCTGGCAGGACACGTGCCCCCACCCTGTGGGGCCAGCTGCCCCAAGCTGGCATGGAGCAAATCTTCTGACAAACACAGAAGGGCTGGGTCTGGTGGCGGCCAGGGTACAGGGTACTTTGGGGCCTACCGTTGGGGCTCGAGATGCACGATGGGGTGGGGTCCCAGGAATGCGAGTGACTACTGTCCCGTCCAGCCTTAACTTCACAATTTTTTTTTTTTATTATGAAAGGAAGCACATTTTTGTGGCAATTGGAACACAGTAAATCTGAAAATGTTAGACACGAGCTAGATGAGGGGTCCCACCGGCCTGCCCTCTTGGGGCAGATTTCCTGGGTGTCTCTGTCAGCCTGGTCCCACAAACCCCCTTGTGCCCGGGTCTTGCTTTTCTGTGAACACAACGTCACACGCCCTGCATTTAGAGATTCTCCAGAAACACAGGTTCATTGGCTGCCTCTGTTCCCAGGGTGAGGATCCAACATTCACAGGGCTGTCTTCCTCTGGTTGGACATTTGGGATGTTTATGACTTCTCTGTGTTAGAAAACGGGGCTCAGAAAACAGTCTCAGAATGCACATGCGTCTGTGTTTTGTTTTGTCCTGAGAGTCAATTCCTGGAAATGGCTCATGGGGCCCACAGTGGACCTGGATGTCCTCCACAGACTTTCAAAGTGTACTGTCTTTTGGGCCATCCGGTGACATCTTGGGTCCACCACAGACCTGGCCCCCAATAGTGCCCTTGCTGGCCTGGTCTGAGCCTTTGGGACCCTCACTTTGAGCATCTCTTACGGGACCCATCAGGCAGCTTCATTGAGTGGCACAAAAGGACGCCTGAGCAAATGTCCTGTGGCAGATGCCTTCACAGGCCTGAGAGGTAAATCCTGGCTCTGCCACTTGCTGGGCCTCCTAGCCTTGTCAGGAGTCTGTAAGCATTCTCTGAGTGAGTGCCTGAGGACAGCCCCCAGGGCCAGGCTGATGAGTATGGTTGGATAAAAGGGTTCGAGGGTCCTTTTCGAGGGTTCGTGGGGCATGTGTGGGGACCCTTGGGGTCTTCTAGGGTGGTGAGGAAGGAACCTTCTGCTATTCTAGGCCTGACCAGGCCATCCCCTCACCACCTTGGGTGGGCAGGAGTGGGACAATTTTGGGCTGAAGAGGCTGAGTTTGGCCCTCTTGTCCTGGGACCAGCCAGACTGTTCCAGGTACCTGTCCACAGGCCCTTGTCATGAGGCTCACTGGGGCCACTTGGAGGGGTGAGTCAGTTGCCCCCGTGGAACATGCTTGCCCCAGTCCTGGCCCCTTGTACCCCAGGGGCAGTCAGGGAAGATCCCAGCTGTGAGTCTCCAAGCTGGTGACTCCACTCTATTGGACTAAATCGTGTCCTTTTCCCTCTGACAGCCCCCCTCCATGAACCCCCACAGGCCCCTAGAACTCTCCATGGCCCCACAACCCCATGGGTCCCCCATGACCACTGTACCCACCCCCAACATGGATGCAGGCTCTGTCCAGTGCATTATGGGATGGAGCCGACACTGTGGCAACAGGAAGCTTTTGTGGTGGGCGTGGCCTTGGGGAGGAGGTGTTGGCCATGAGCCTGGCCTCCTCCCTCAGCTGTGGGCCTGTCCATGGTTTACTAGAGCGGCCCTTGGGACTCACTCCCTTCTTTTTTTTTTTTTTTTTAATAATATCTATTTTTTTTTTTTTTTTTACTCACTCCCTTCGATTTCATGCCCCCTGGCATCCCAAGGCCGGGCTTGGGATTGGGGGAGTCCTAGGGGTCTGACAGACTGAAAGGCCCTATAGGGGCCACTGAGGACTGGGGTTAGACCCAAGAGGGTGTGAGTCCCTGTGGGGTTGCTTGGGGACACGCTGGAGGCCCAGCCTGACAGCTCCATTGCACGCTGAGTCCAACTTTCAACATCACCAAGTCCTGGGAACACCTCTGAAACCACAGAAAACAGTGAAAGTTTGCCATTCCAGCTGTGATGTCAATGTGTTTGAGCAGCACACAGCGGCTGGGGCTCAGGCAGGGGCTCCCGTGGGCTCAGAGCTGGGGTGGGGAGGGTTGGCCCTGATAATTTCTAACCCTACCATGCTCCTGGCTGTCAGCTCAGATCCTCCCAAGGATGGAGCCTGCCACCCAGGAAGTGGCTCCTTGTAGCCTTCTACCCAGACTTCTCTAACCAGGGGACCAAGAAGTGGCCTCCGGGTTAACTTGCTTTCCAAACACCTCCCGTACCTCCAGTGGTCCTGTCTGTTCCTGCTCTTCCCTCCATCTGGCATTTCCTTCCCCAAACCTCTGTTGGCCAACAGCTCCCCCATCCTGAAAGTCCCATTCTGAAGGCTGCCCCTTCTAGAAGGCACCTGGCTGTGGGCTCTGCCATCTCTGAGGCATAGACTGGTCTCACTGGACAGGCAGCTCGATCCCCAGGGCTGCCTCATGGCCACAGGACCCTCCCAGGCAGGTCAGGCCCCAGAACTGGGGGACCACCTCAGCTCTCACCTGTCAGGCCCCACAGATTTGGGGCTTGGCCTGGAGTGGACAAGAGTATATATTATGTCTAAGAAGCCTCCTATGAACACCCACTGTGTGGAGGAGAGGGCCAGATTTCCTTTTCTTTTATAGCTTGATACAAGATGTCCCAATAGAGGGATCTCAGCCAAGGAGCTGATAAGGCCTATAGAGAGCACACAGCCAAGGACTGAGCCCAGGGCTCTCCTACTTGGGCTGGGGGCAGCTGAGAGGCTGTAGCTCCGGGCCTGGATCAGTGGAGCCATGGGCAGCCATATGCGCCCTATGGCTTTGCTGGACACAACAGGAAGAATGGCCACATGCCATCTGGGTGGGAATCATTTCACTGTTGGAGTAGAGTTGGATCCATAAGTGTTCTTATCAGTGAGAAAGGCTGTTGTCTGTCCAGGAGGGATGCCCACTGCCTGTCCTCCCAGGAGACCCTCCAGATACAGGATAGATCTGGGGGAGAAAGGGTCCCCAGGAAGCCCTGGGTCAAACAAGTTTAAGGGGTCTCCTGCAGGACTTCTCAGTGCCTTGAACAGCTCAGGTGTAGGGGATTCTAAGAGATGGGCAGGGAATCCGCCCCTCTAGGCTGGGGCTGCTAGCTTGTTGTTCTGCCCAGGGCCTTGTACAGGGGCTTGGCATTGAGCCTGGGGTTTCCCAGGACCCCAAGGCCCATGGCAAACAATAGGAAGTGGGAGTCCCTGTCCTGAACGGGAGCCAAGATTCAGTTATTTCATGTCCCAACTAGATAGCACTCACAGGTGGTACCTAATTAATGCACGGAATAAAGGGAGAACTTTCTGACTCTTGTATAGGAGTGCTGTCCCTCTAAGTAGAAGAACCCATGATGGGGATGTCATCGAGGAGTGACCGGGGACTGGGGACCTCCCAGCTTGGTGTGGAGGTGGAGCTGCACTGTGAAGGTCCAGCCTTCTGCAGGTCCCAGGCCTCGTGGGATTTCATAACCTGTTTTGTTGCCATTCTGTTTGTACGGATACCTTCTATTTGCTGCCTGCAATGCTTGTTTTCCATTTCCAGTGGTGCTGTAAGATTTCCTTTCAAAATATAATCACTTAAGTGAGAAAAAAAAAACCAAAAAACCCTCTTGAAGAAAACCCTCCAGTAAACAATAGTGAAGCGGGTGGGCGGATGGACAGAGGACTGAGTGGAGTATGGGGTTCGGTTGGCTGGGTGCGTGGGCTAGGGGTGAGCAGGCAAGGGATGGGGGTAAGGAGAGGGATAGGGACAGGGGGAGGGTCCCCCTCTGTTGCTGCTTGGCCCAGCTGGGCCCCCTTGGCTGCTGTCCTGTGACTGAGGCTGCCCTTGGTGGCCTGGGGACCAAAGTGGCTATGACTCTTCTTGTCTATCCCATAGGCTCCCAGGATCTACCCTCCAACCCAGCCTCATCTCATGCCCACTTGTGCCCTTGAACCTGTGTCCAGGCCTTTTATTTGCCTGTTAATTTGTCAGTGTATTTATTCATTGGTAAGTTGGCAGGAATGGCATGTTTTGGGGGGAAGCTTGGGGCACCTTGAGTCAGCAGGGTCGTCTGTCCTCAGACTCACATGGCCAGTGGCAAAGGCCACCTGTCTTGGGCTGCCTCCCCAGCAGCCCCTCAACACAAAGGGTTAAGGGAGGCCCAGGGTGTGACCCCTTGCCCAGGACTGCATGGCATAGAGGATAGGCATGGGGCAGAGGCTCTGACCTCTCTGCCCCCCCAACAAGGGTTGGCATGGCTGAGCACAGGCCAGGTATGAGAGGGTACAGCTGGCAGACAGCCTGATGTCTCGTTGTCAGAGGCATGTGTGTGAGAACCTGTTCTCCCAGCACTCCCTGACTCCCTAGAGTAGAGCAGGAGGGGGAGGATGCCTGGAGCTCCAGCAAGGACTCTGCCTGTGGCCAGAGCTCACGTCATCTAGATACGAAACCCACATGGGCAGGGTCCAGAACGGACACTCGCAGGGGGCTGGACCCCTCAAGGTGGGTGGCAAAGAGGGGCACAGACCCTGGCATGGGGGAAGCTCAGGACCCTGGGGCCTGAAGGCTGCAGTCCTGAGTTCAAGTTCCAATGCAGCTGCCCCATAGTGAGGACGGGGCTCTTGTCTCAGTGCACCCAGCTGTGCCCTTGGTCATGGGTCTGGTGCAGGGCAGTGAGCACCAGATTTCATGCTGGATGTTTGAGCCCATAGCCCCTGGTAGCACTGAGCCTTGACGCCTCCCATGTGTGGACATCCCCTGGCCACCTCCTCCAGATCTGAGACAGCTCCATGCTGCCTGGACAAACGCGGGGCATGGGTTGTGCAGGTCATTCCTGGGATTTCATGGATATAAATGAGTCCTGGGGCAGGTCCTTAAACACAGAGCTTGAACATATGTTGCTGACTGATTTAGGTCAATCCCTGACAGCAGACTCATGGGGGGGCATGGCCTTTTGACCCCCATCTGCCTGCCTCCCTACCCCCCCCCCCGCAGGCAAGGAACTTTCCAGAAGGTGGGAGACTCCCTCCTTGGGGCTTGGAGCACTGCTTGACAAGAAGGTATAATCCTGCACCTGCTTGGGAGGCCTTGGGGAGGCTGTGGGCAGGTGCTGTGTGTGGGGATGGGGTCAGGGGACAAGGGGGGCCACCACTGGCGGCGCCCAGAGGCTCCCGATGGCCAGCCTGGGAAATGGGCTGCTGTGAGGCTTAACAGAGGAGGTGCACTGAAATGACAAACAGGAAGCCGGCTGCATTCCTGGCTCTAATCCTCATATGAAGAGCTCCGATGCCAGCATGGGGCCCCTGGTGGGCAGGGCTGGGGGCAAGTCAGGCTAACCTGATTGCTTTCCCACAGGTCAAACATGGAACATGGCCTCTGGGACTTGTGCTGGACTCCCCAGCAGGGCTCTGCTGGACTCTGGGGATCTCACTGCCCTGAGCTCCCTGAGACCCAGCCCTGTATCCTAGGATAAACCCTCCCATCTTGGGGCCTGGAAGTGAGTATCAGGGGTGGATGAGGCCATGCAATGCATGAGCACCCACTGTATACCAGGCCCTTGCAAGCCATTGCTTCCCTTTGAAGCAGGTTTGGTCATCCTGGGTGGTGGTTGGTGTGGGGATGGGGTGGGGGGTACCATAGTGGCCCGTGGTGGTGGTGGTGGCCCCTGGGTCTGGCTGTGTGTCCTGGAATACTGGCTCCAACCACAGGGTAGTTCTTGGGAGGACTGGGCCCCACTCTGACTCACAGCTGGACCTCGGGTAAATATGTCCCAACCCCATTTCACGCCCCCCAGAAATCTCAAAGGTGACAGATGTAGATCAGGGCTGACTGCTTGCCTCCCCAGCTCGTTTCCAGAGCAGCCTTTCCCTTCCCAAGGCCTGCAAACACCTACTGTGTGTCTGACTTTCACTTAAACCCCAGGGCTTGATGGAGGAGCAGGGAGAGGGGCAAGATCTGTTGTCAGCCGGGAACTGCACACCCAGGGGACCTACAACCCTCGCTCGTCCCCCCTCCTCTGTCTGCCACTTTGACGCCCCCCCCAGTTGCCCCCTTAGGGTCTGCATCCCAGGATCCCATCCTGGGCACACGGGGTTGCCTGATGGTGCTTGGCGTCACCCTTATGCCTCTCGAAGTCTGGGCCAGCCCAGTGACACTGGGCCCGAGGGAGATCTCGGTGAGAGGGAGTTCCAGCCCAGCTGCTTATCTACCTGGTGCAAATCCGGTGGGCAGCAGGCAGCAGAATCTGTGGGCCAAGCCCTCCTGGGGTATCACATCCCAGCAAACAGAAGCCCGGCTGTCCAAGGGTCTTGGTCAGTGCCACCCTGACTCCTGAATGTGCCTAGGTCTACCTTCCTCCATAGGCCCTGACTGAGCCCCATCAGCGTTTCCTGGATCCTTGTCACCTCCTCCACGCTGGTCTACAGGCTGATCAGGTGAGGGTTCCAGTCCAGAATAAGGAACATCAAAAACAGATCTCTGTGCGGATGACGGGTCAGAAAACTGGTCCTGGCCCCTGCTTGTGACTTGTGGCCTTGGGCCCGTCGGCTCATCTCTGTGTATAAGGGGGTTTGTGAGGACACTGTCTCGGACACTGTCTCAGACACTGTGTGGTGCGTTTCAGGCATGAGCAGTGGGAGGGCTCCAACTCTGCCCCTGCCCATTAGCGCCCTCCATCTGCAGCATCTGCCTCCCAGTGTCGTCCCTACCCCCATCAGGCCTGGCCAAGTACCTGCCCCACAGCTCTGGTTACCCTGCAGGTGGATTTGAACCCATGCCCTCAGGTGATCTCTGCTCAGCGCACAGTGTGGCGGCGGCTTCAGGCGTGGGGCAAGGGGACTGGATGAGGGTCTGTTCTGGGAGTGGTGGGATGTTGCTATCAGGACGAGAGAATAAGGTGCCAGTGGAAGGATTGAGGTAGCAAACTCCAGCAGGGCAGAACCCCCGTGGGCTTGGCTTTTTGGGGTGACCCAGGGCAGCTTATGCGGCCTCCCTGTGTCTTCACCTTCAGTAGCCTTATGGTCAGGCCGAGGCACTGTTGTCCAGGCTCATGGGCGGGAATAGGCCTCTCGGTGGGGCCCAGGACACCCCGCAGACAATATTGATGCTCTTTCCACCCAAACAACCAAATGCCAGATATTAATTCCAGGCTCGGTTGGAAACACAGAAATCGATGCCCATGGAACAGGGAGGACAGACTAGAGCTAGGCCCAGCATGGTGACCTCTCGGCAGGCGGTGACTACGTGCAGGAGGGGCTGGCGGGTAAACAAAACTCTTGACAGGTGGACGTGTCCTGTGGTGGACCTTCCCCCCAGGGGTGCAGACCTTCCTGATCTCAGGCTCCTGGGTCTTGAGGAGAGGCTGGCTGTTTGGTTGTGGCCTGGGCTCCCAAGGTACTCAGTGACTATTAGCTCAGCTTCTTCTAGGTACTGACCCCAGGACCTTCTCACATCCCAGCTCAGGGCCTACGTGGATCATTCACCCGCCTACCACGCTCTGCAGTCAAGGCCCCTTCCTTCTGAGAACTGGACATGGGAGGTGCCTAAGAGTTGCTTGGGCAACTGTTGAGGGCCTCCGGCTGGTGTCCTGGGCCTTTGTCCTGCTTGCAGCTCCCAGGCAAGGTCTGTGGCCTCCCTGGGCCTCTGCAGGCCCTAATCTCCATTCAGTGCCCTACCTCAGCAGCCCCTAAGCCCTCCCTCTGCGGTGGGAGCAGGCATCTCAGGGAGGAAGGGTGGCAGATATGGGACAGACTCTGACCGGCTTAGTCTGTCCTAGGGCAGTCAGCTTCCTGGAGAAGGTAGAGATAGGGGCAGCCTTCCCCCGGCTCGGGCCAAGGCCTCAGGATGAGTGAGTGTCTTGGCGGTGGGGAAACTGGTTTCTGAGGGGCTGCAGCCTGGTTGGAGCTCCCTAGCACATCAGCCCGTGAGTTGGGTATAAGCTGGGGGCTATAGGCTGAATGTTTGGGTTCCTCCCCAGATTCCTGTTGAAATCCTAAGCCCCAGGCGATGGTATTTGGCAGCAGGGCTTCTGGGGAGTGATTAGTTTCTAAAGGTGGAACCCTTACAGAGGGGACTGGAGTCCACCTAAGAGACCACAGAGAGCTGTGTCGCTCCTTCCGCCACATGTGGACACAACGAGAAGATGGCAGCCATGGGCCAGGACACTCAGTCTCCCTGGGCCTTGACCTCAGACTCCAGAACTGTGAGAAATACCGCTTGGTGATTTCTCAGCTGCCTGGTCTCGTATTTCGTTACGCTAGCCCATCTTCTGCCTCTCCTCTGCCCACCGTGGCCCCTTGGGTTCCAGGGCCTTCCAGCATGCCCTGGGGTGGAGTGGGGTGGGGGGAATCCCACCTTTGGGGCCATCCTAGCTGTGTTCTCAACCCCTGCCAAGGAGGTATCAGAAGTCCCAGATTTTTGGATTTCCTAAACAGTTGTATTTAATCTGGAAGACTGAGATGCTTGGGGTACAAGCAAAGTGTGTTAATAATGGTGGGCCAGCCGTCTGTGGGGCCAGCAATCTGCCTCCAAGGACAGGACAGCAGAAGGCATTTGGCCCAGATCTGGAAGAGGAAGGAGGGGAATGCCTCACGCCTTGGTTGAGATTGAACCCAGCCACAGGGCCGCCGTCTGCCAGTCTCTGGCATCCTTCCAGTTTCCATTCTCCCTCAGTGGGGACCAGGGCGTGCAAGCATTTGTTCTCAGAGGCTGCCTGTTCTCAGCAGGACAGGGCCTCCTCCTCCCAGAAGCCTTCCAGAGACACCTCCAGACAGGGGCCTCCATGCTGGTCTGCCCCTCACTCACCATAGACCCTGGGTTGACAAGGAATCCCTCTGAGCCCCAGTCAGGCCTTGGATGGGTTTGTGTTTGTACTAGGAGCCCCTTCCTGCCCCTGCTCCTTGGGGGGTTCCCTTTGTGGCCAGGGCTGTCTTTCGAGTCCTTGCCACCCACTCTCCCCAACCAGTTTCCTCTGCTTCCTTGCCCAGGGGCTGTGGGCCGGCCTGGCAGGACCACCATCTTTGGGAGGGTGGGAAAGGTACTAGTCTGTACGAGCCCACTGCCGGCCAGGCGCATACCACCTCCTCCAGCCTCTCTTGGCATCTTCCAGACAGGGAGACTGAGGCACTGACAGGCCTCACGGTGGTCCTGGGCTGCCTTCCAGTTCACCCCGGCACACTGGCTTTTCCAGGGCTGGTTTGTTCAGGCAATGGAGCTTCAGGACCTTCCTGGCCCCTGGTAGGAGAGCAGGGAAGTCACGGGTCAGGGATGGACGTGAACGCAGACCCTCTCCAGGGGGACTCAGCCAGAGCGGCCTGTGGTCACCGCACTGCTGAGAAGTCACCTTCAGAGGGAACAGATCCATCTGTCCTAATCTTGTCCATGGCGCCCAGGGGGCTCCCTGACCAGGCTTGGTGGCGGTCTTTTCCTGCCAGCCCTGGGTGGGCTGGGAGCACCCACCACTCAGGTTCTCTGTTTGCTCCCTCCCTCCCTTCCCCATGTGCTCCCTCAGAGGGATCACTCTCGTCGGGAGCCAGTGGACCTCCACCACGGGTTCTGGGCCTCTTGGTTGCCCTTCTGCAAGTTTGCGCTCTGTGTCCTGGTCTCTTCCCTTCAGCCCCTATGCTTCTCAGTGCGCACATCTTTCTGTTTGATTCTGTCCTATCTGTGGTGCGGGGGCATGGATGGCTCCTAAAATGAGTTTCCTGATGCTATGTGGGCCAGGGACTGCCGGTCCTTCTAGCACCCTGATGGTCCGGGGCCTCCTAGCATCCTGTCCCACTGGCCCAGCCTCTGGGCCCGTTGCAGGGGGTATCCTCCTGGCCTTTGCCTAAACTCTGGGCTGTAGCATTCCTGGGGGGTGGGGAGGGAAACAGCAGCTTTGGAGCTGATTCCCTCAAGGCAGTGGTGTGCCAGACCTGGCTGTCCCCAACTCTGATGGCATTGACAGCTCACTGGTCCTTCTGGAATCTGCCCTGGGGGGATGCTGATACCCCAGAAGTCCACAGACGCTCCAAGTCAGAGCCCAGGTCCTGGAGGTCGGGGAAACATTGGCCAGAACCTCATACTGGTGGAGCATGGGGTCTGCTGCGCACCACGGCATGAGTCAAGTGCAGCCCTCTACCAGGGTTAGGAGGTCTCCTCGAGATGGATGCTCAGCTTCCTTGTCCAGTGAGCATCACTGTTGTTGGCCCAGGCCCAGAGCCAAGACAGGTGGTCTGTATGGATGGGAAGGTGATGTACCGCCCGCCCATCACACCTCCCAACTCTTGAGAGGCTTTTACAGAAAGTATTCCTGGAGGGAGGGCTTCTTCTGGGGAGAAGTAACCCTGGGATGTACAAGATAGAGGGCATACCTCCTGGTTCTGTGCCCTGGCCTGGACTGGGGTGTTGGGTGGGGGCTGGGCAGGTGCAGAGGTGGGCAAGGCCTGTGGGGGCGGGGCGGCTACTCCCTGGCTGCTTGGCCTCCATTCATCAGCTCGAAGCTCCCCCATCCCCAGACTTTGAAGCTGCAATAAATATTGATTCTGGCAAATCAATGCATTTCTGAGGACCTAGCTCGATAGCAAAGTTACAGGATCAGGGCAAAGTCATCCATGCCCCCAACTCCAGCATTGCTAAGAGCCTGGCCACGTTTCTAGCGGGCTGGTGCCAAAGGCTGGGGCCACTTGAGGGGCTTTGCCTACACCAGCTCTCGTCCTCACCTGGCCATGGCGGAGGGGGTGTCCCCATACTTCCCAGGGCCTTCCTCATGCCAAACCATCTGAGCGTCTCCCGTGAGTACTTTGCCTGGTTGCCGGGGTCCAGGCCAGAGCAGAGCCCCTTCCTCAGGGCTCTCTCTGCAGCCCTTGCTCTCCTTTCCCTTGTGGCATGTCCCTGAGACGGGGAGCTCACCCCCTCCTAAGCTGCTTCTTCCATCTCCCTCCCAGCAGCACCTCGCCCTGGCCCCGGGCCCGCAGAAGTGTTCCCCCCCGCCGTCCCTCCCCTACCTGCCCCTGAAAACATACTCCAGGAGGTAACTTCTGCCTGCTCAAGGTCACTCTGGCCATTTCCCCCAGCTTTGCTGCCGCCACCTCGTCTGGCCCCTCTAGCTGTCTGATCACTTCAACTCTCAATCAGTCTGGATCCCTGACGGGCCCATGGGGTCCCTGGGGACCTCATGGTCCCTCTCCACTTTTGTACATGGTTTCCCTCTGCCGGGAGCTCTCGTCCTCCCTTCTATGAGGCACCATTCAACAATACCCCACCCCCTCCCCATCTTTCCTCCAAGCTCCCCGACCTGCCTGAAACTGTCTTCCCTGGAGGGTGAGGCTGGGGGCCCAGGACGCTCAGAGAATACCTTCTGAGTCCCTCTTGAGGGAGGGGCTGAGCAGGATAGCTCCAAGGCCCCTGTTTGGGTGGGTGGGCACCTGCCCATCCCCCTCGGTTTCATGGACATCTCTTCCCTCCCCCCACCACTCCCCCTGATCTTGTGTCCCACTCCCCCATCATGTCTCAAATCTCCGGTCCACTCTGCCGCTCTCCCTTCTCCTAGAACTTCAAAGCTAGGTCTGGTGCGCTCTGGCGGGTGGCTTTATTTATGAGATTTTGGGAAATGCAGATGTGATGTTTCCAGCTAATAGCCCCAAATCACTCGTGCCGCCCCATTAGCAAGGAAACCGGCCTGTGGACATTACGCACTGCCTAAGTGGGAGCCGAGGCAGCGGTTTTATGACCCTATAAAACTTTGGGAGTTTATTGCTATTGAACAAACATGTAATCTGATGCTTCAAGTTCAATATATGTAGCCAACGGCATCCAGGGCCTGCTGCGGCTGTGGCTCTCGTGGACGGGCCGGCCGGCTGCGCAGGCTGAGCCACTGAGACGTTCAGGGGCTTTGGAGCTGATCAGTGATTGATTGACTGCAGGATGGGGGGCAAGATTTATGGTGGCCATGCTGGGGTCTGTCCTCCTGCATACGGAGCAGCCCAGAGGGCAGGCAGAGGGGAGAGTTAGCCACCAGGGATCCGAGGCTCGTGTCAGAGGGTTGGGCCACAGCCCCCAGGCAAGGGGCTGGTTTGGGGAGATGCTGAGGCAGAGGCCACAACAAAGGGAATGTTGCACTCCTAAAAAGTGGTGATTCCAGTGGAGTTCCTCGCAGGGAGGGGATAAAGAAGAGGCCTGGGAGGGGCCATTGGCTATACCTCACATACCAGAGGCCCATCCACACCTCCCTTCATTCATCTACTTGCCCACCCCCCCAATCATTCACCCAACCATCCCTCCACACATCCGTCTGTCTATCTATCTATTGCCTATTCCAACCATCCATGTATCTGTCCATCCATCCCTTCCTCCATCCCTCCATTCATCCTTCTATTCACCTACTTGTCCGTCCACCCAACCATCCCTCCACACACCCCTCTGCCCATCCATCAAGTCATCCATTCATCCCTTCCTGTATCCCTTCTTTTATCTACCTGTCTATCCATCCATCTATCCATCCATCTATCCATCCATCCATCCATCCATCCATCTATCCATCCATCTATCCATCCATCCATCCATCCATCCATCCATCCATCCATCTATCCATCCATCTATCCATCCATCCATCCATCCATCTATCCATCCATCCATCCATTGCTCCATACACCCTTCCATTCATTCGCATGTCCACTTACCCACCACCTACCCAACTGTACACTCATCTACTTGTCTGTCTGTCCACCCATTCATTCATCCTCTACCCACTTGCCCACCTGTCCATTCATCCTTCCCCCACACAGCTGCCCCTCACCCAGGGATTGTGCTATGCCCCCAGAAATGACCCAAGCCTGGGAAAGCCTTTGGGACCTACATCACCATGCAGAAGTGCTGACATTTTGCTTTGGCCTCGGTCAGAGCACCCACGCTCTCTTGCCCTGAGCTTCACGCCCCAGAAACCTCCTCCTCGTATCTGTATGCTTTACGTCATTCATCTAAAGAATGGAGACCCCCGTGGGTTAACAGCGGTTTATTTATTTCCTCCCGATTTTGGTGTGCACACACACTCCTTACCCTCACTTCATGTGTGACTCTGTGCTTGTCTGGTCTTTGTTTTCACTCTGTATCGTTGGATATTCTAGCCATTTCCACCTTTTCTGCAGGGACAAGTAATTGCTGTGGCCACAATGAGTCCACATAGCTGGGTCTGCCCCTCCAAGGCACACCCTGTGAACACAGAGTCCAGGAAGGGGGTGGGAGTCCCCATGACTCAGGGCCCCAAACACCTGGCCCGCTGAAGCCGCTTTCGCTGGACAAGGGGCTCCCGCAGTACCTGGCCAGAGGGGTGAGGGCACTGGATGGGGCTCGTCTTCAGAGTGCTGCCTCATCTGCAGTTTTCTCAAGTCCTTGGTGTTTTGGCTCTGGATAAGCTTGTGTTATGTTAATGGTATTAATTTTTTTGTCACGTTAGTGTCAAAAATTTGCCCTATTCATTGCTTTTCTTTGAACTCCCTGGTTTCTTTTGAGCCACCTGAGAATTTAGCTTTCACACAAAGTGTACTTATCTTTGCCTTTGTTCTTAGAAAGTTCTTTCCCATGGGGGGGTTCCGTCAATATTTGCCTGCTTACTTCCGGTTCCTTTCCACGGTTTCATCTCTTTTCTGTTTACAGCACCTTACCCCTCTGTTCCCATCTGTGGGCCCTGCATGCCCTCCCTTCCCACCTTCCTGCATAAATTGTTCTCGATAGCCTTGGTGCTGTGGCCACTGAGGGGACAGACCTGACCCCGGCCTCCAGAAGGGCAGGGACATCAGCGCAGACGTGCAAAGCAAAGAAAGCAGGTGTGGAGTTAGGGCTGAGGATGGGGAGGTCGGAGCTGGGGCCTGGAAGGGGTGTGTGGCTGAGTGAGTGGGGGGCGACAGAAAACTCTTGTCGGAGTGACAACGGGCAGGCGGCGGTGGTGCGGGACTTGGCCAGGGAGGGGAGAAGTGGACGGTGCTCTGAGGAGACCCATTTGGTCCCCATGTCAGGCGTTTGGATCACCTGGAGCAGGCAGTAGGGCAAGAGAGGGAAGGAGGGAGGTGGCAGAGTTGGGCGGCGGCTGGACAAGAAGCCCCTGAAGACAGATCTCCACCCACAGCGGCCACTGGCCCTGCTTGCTGGCCAGCGTGGGAACGCTAGCTAGAGCCTTCGCAGTCCTGGAGTGTGTTTGATTTAGGAAGCTATGAGGTGGGTTGTGTGGGGCAGGGGGGAGCAGTGGTGCCCAGGGCGAGGGGATGCGGGGTCCCAGCAGTCGGTTCTGGGCCATGAAGATCTGGCCCAGAATGGCTTGCGCACGTCTGTGTGGATCTAGCTGCTTTAACGCCCCCCCTCCCCATATGCATGGACGCTTGATCCCCTCACCCTTGAAGGGCAATCGAGTCACGGAAGTTGATGTAATGAAGCTGACAGAAGGCACGTTTGTGCTCTGGGAAGCCAGGCAGCTGGGTCCCTCTCTCCTGAGGACAGAGAATGTTCTCTTGAAATGAGCTCTTCCTGATGGCGGTTCCCTCCAAGCCGGCACCAGACACGGGACGTCCTCCTTCCACGTAATTCATCTCTGTAGCTGCTCAGGGTCCCATTGGTGGCGTTTCCTGCTGCCGCCGACCTTGGCAGGCTGTAGGGGCTCTGGAGAGGGGGGGCAAGCATGTAAACAGAGCCAGAGGGAGGCCTCCTTCCTGCCCCTTTGGAGATGAGGGCAGGCGAGGAGAAGCCTGGAGCCAATGCCCTCACCCCTTCTGGTGGGCAGTGAGGGACGGGGAGGCATGCTACGCCCCCTCTGAGGGAGATGTTCCCGAAGAGTGAGCTGATGGGATGTGAGACAGGCCCCCAGGGGTGAGCTCCTGCCCTGCAGTCCCACCAAGTAGACTTCCAGGGGACACCGTGGAGGCACTACCAAGCTGGGCATGGCCCAAGGGGCGCCGGTGGGGATGAGACCAGGCCTGAACACAGACGGAATGAGATGGGTCCTAATTGTAATGGACGGGCCTTGTCTTTGGCCACAAAACCTGATGATTCAGGGTCAGGTGGAGGGTCGGTTTGGCAGAAAAGAAAGAGACTTGGAATCAGGCTCCAAAGCCCCATGAGTCCTTATGTGGCTGAGCACTTCTCAGATACCATCCCTGGTCACATTAACAGAGGTTGGGGCCTGGAGGGAGAGAGGGGACAGGTCTGTGGACTGGGGATGAGCCTGAAGCTGTGGCCGAAGCAGGTACCAGGTGGTCGGTACAAAAGCTGGACATGAGCCCCGCAGTTGTCTGGGCTGCAGGATGGCGGGTGAGGAAGGCTAGGTTTCTGGGGTGGCTGGTGTCCAGCGGGCAGTGTTAGGAGCTCAACGTAGCTTGCAGAATTGGATTGGCTATGAAACAGACCTGGGACAGCTGCTGGGGTACCCAACCTGAAGGACTGTGAGATGGAGAGCCAGAGCCAGTGCCTTGAGAGGGACCCAGTGAGTGGGCCAGCATGGCCATTGGGCTGGGTGCCAGTCAGGGATAGACCCTGAAGCCCCAGCCTGGCTCTGGGTGTCCCTCACCGGCCCAGCCTCTCTCTGTGCAGCAGCCTTGTGGTTATAGCTGAAATGCAACCCCATTAGCTCTGGGGGAGGGGGAGGGGTGATGGTGGTGATGCAGGAGCCACATCCAGAGGATGAATGGTCGGAGGGGAGGAACTGTTCCACTTCCCAGCCTTGTCGAGGTAATTAGCAGTCTCGATTAGCACTTGACCTGTGGCCTGCATCGGGAGCCTGTCAACTCGTTACTGCTAATTGTGGGGACTGGTGGCACCTCCGGGCTCATTACCCGGGTCTCAGCCCCTGCCCTGTGAGGGCTGATGGGAGTGGGGAGTGGGGAGGGGAATGACCCCCAGGAGCTGGAAGGCCAGTTGGGCCATGCTGCCTGGCAGGCCCTCCAACTGCCTGAGTCGCCACAGCAGGGCTGGGCCCCTTTGCTCTGAAGGCATTTTAGTTCCCCTGGCCTGGAATCACGAGGATCCTTGGAGCTCTGGCTCACCACGCAGCTAAGGGCTCTGAGAGTGGGCCCCCAGGCGGGTCTACCATGGGATAGATCCACAGGGTAGGCGTGACTCTGCCCAGAGTGGGATCCACTCCTAAAACCCCGCCCTCGCCCCCACGCCACACCTCCCTTGCCCACCTTGTCTTGCTGCCTTGTGACTGCTCCCCTTTGCTCACACTCCATGCACTGCGGGGGCCACCCCGAGTCCTGCAGAGAAGAGGGGTCATGGACTCAGTCAACAAACTCTCTCCCAGCTATGCGGAGGGGCAGGGGCCTGACCTGGACCTTCCATGACGTCATTGTCCATCTTTCCTCACTGGGACAAGTGCCTTGCTAGAGATGCAGGGCTGTGAGGGTTCCTCCCGGGGTGGCCCGGGCAGGCACTGGTCTTCCTGGGCAGCCCCTGACACCCAACCCAGGCTCCGGGGCTCACCATGGTGGCAGATGGCTCTTCTCTTGAAAGGTGTGTCTGGGACTGTCTCTTCCCCCAGGGGTGACCAGGGTCATCTCCATGATCCTCCTGGGTATGGCCGGGGGCTTGCAGAAAGGGCCCACTGTGTGCCCCAGTTGTCCTCAGTCCTTACTGGCCTCTGCAGATCCCGTGCCTGTGCTCCTTGGCTGCCCAGCGTCCTCTGGGGGCAGTCGGGGGGAGGCCAGAGCCCAGGAACCTTCCACCAGGCACAGAATTAAACGCAGCTCTTGAGACCGGATGGGTTCCTCTTAAGTGGCCCCATTGTCGGCCGGAGTGTCACTCTGCCCATGGCCTGGCGCAGTTGTGACTGGTGGGCGGACCTCGCCTCATCACAGGAACCGAGATGCAGCGCGCCCAGCTCAGCTTCCGCTGAGTTATGGGCTTAATAGCTGAGGAGCCGAGCAGGCCGCTGGGGATGCTCCTCACAGGCTCAGGGGCCAGGGCTGAGCCCTCATCGCCCAGGCGCCTGCCTGCTCCCTGTCAGCTGGCGGAAGCAAGCCGAGAGATTTATCTTCGCTGACTTTACGAGGTACTAACGGAGAGAGGGCTGAGATGCAGCAACTGAATAATTGATGGCCGTCGCTCACTCGGGGAACAGCCAGGGCTAGGGTATGCGGTGGGGGGCGGGGGGCGGGGGGCCCAGTGCTGGCTGCAGAGAGCTGGGAAACCAGCTGGGGGACTCAGGGACCCCAGCTTGGGGCCCCAGCGATCCCAGATACCTTGGGGCAAGTGTTCCCAGGAGCAGAGCTCAGCGATCCCAGGGCCAGCTCACCTCCGGCTCCCCGACGCATGCCCTGTCCACCCACCCAACAACCACACAGCTCTGTTCGTCTGCTGCCCCCCGAACCCCACCAGTTTGGGCTGGCTGTAGTCCCCATTGGGCCTCTAGGCTCTACTCTCAGCCAATGAGCCCTGGGAGATGAGTGGAGGTAGGGAATTTGGGGGTGGGCTGTGGTGCTCTGAGCACCCGTTCCTCTGGCAATCTCAGCTTCCCTCTGAGGAGGCCCCCCTCATCTGCTGGATGGATGTATCTGTCCTCAGCCCTTCTATGCTCTCTCTTCTCTGTTTCTTCTTGCCCCTTATCCCATCTCCAGCATCCAGGGGACCACTCCCCAGCCCAAGGACACAGGAGCTCCAGGGACAGGGTGGAGTGCCCCCAAGAGCCATTCAGGTGGGAATGGGGCACTGGGCTTGGATCTGGAGGCAGGAGAGACACCTGCCAGGCCAAATGGGCAGACAGGTTGGAGCCTAGACCACCGAGAGGCCTGGACACACCCCCTCCCTGAGCTTTTCTTTATTGTTAACAGGGGTGTCTGTGACCACATTGTTGGCCACTCCAGGTGGCATTCCTCCCAGGAAGGGAGGTGTTCACAACCCCCCGCACCCCCCATCCCCTGCTCACTTTACTCTCCCCAAACCAGACAGGATCTTTATAGTGGACGGATTTTATTTGCAATTTTTTTAAAGATTTTATTTATTTGACAGAGAGAGAGAAATCACAAGTAGGCAGAGAGGCAGGCAGAGAGGCAGGCAGAGAGAGGGGAGAAAGTAGGTTCCCCGCGGAGCAGAGAGCCCGACGTGGGGCTCGATCCCAGGACCCTGGGATCATGACCTGAGCTGAAGGCAGAGGCTTTAACCCACTGAGCCACCCAGGTGCCCCTTTATTTGCATTTTTATCAAATAAATGTTTGCTATCCTCCCTTGTGGCTGGCCCAGGCAGGGTTAGGGGGGTTCACAAGTGGGTTATTTCCTGGTACCAAGGGCAGGGGCCTGGGGATGGTGAGGTAGAAAGCCTCCTCCCCCTGCCGGACCTATTGCCAGCAATAGCCATATAGCTCCACAGCTCACCCAACAGGCTCTGCCTCAGTGTCCCCTGCAGACTCTGGCCTGTGGTCAGGGCCCTTGGACCAGGTCTGGCCTCTGGGACTTCTGCCTGTCTGAGGCTTTCCCAGTTGCTGGCATGGGTATGATGGGCGGGCACCCGGGTCACAGGCACATGAAGTGACTGCCACCGCGTCAGCTCCTCCCGCAGGCAGCTTTGGCGCCCAGTGGTGGAGACCTAACTGTGTCTAGTCGAGAGGGTGTTTGCAGGGTGGGCGGAAGGCTGAGTTGAGGCAGATCATCCCCTTCAGTTTGTTTTCGACGAACACGTGCCGGTGCAGCTTTTCCTGCGTTGTACCCCCTTCCTGCAGCCTGGCCCCCTCTGGGCCCGGCGTAATCTGCTGAGCCTTTGCTCAAATACAAGCAGCTTTGCCTCTTTCTAAACACAACTAATCCAATTTGGGTTTTGGGGGTTGGAGGTGGGCAGCACCAGCCGGAGGACGATCCGTGGCTGGGGCTGAGGCCAGGAACTGGGGTTGCGAGTGTGGGCTCTGGGTGAGGGCCACAGGTCCCCTCCCCGGGGCGCCGCTCCACCTTGTCCCCACTGTCCGTCTGTCTTGAATGGGAGCCGGCACAATACATGGGGCAGCCCTGTGGTCTGGCCACCGGGACACTCGACCCAACACACCCCGTTTCCTAAAGGACCTGTAAGAGCCAGGAGAGGGGTGGGACCTGGGCTGTGGGATCTCAGCCCCGCTAGGGGCCAGGGCAGATTCCCCTCGAACCTGAGATCCCAACTGAACCCCCCTAGTCCCCCACTGTGCCGGCACTCCCAGGATCTTCCTGCCTCTAACTGCCCACGCTGGCCTCAGCCCCCTGCCCACCCAGCCCAGCCTGCCATCGCCGCAGGACACAGGGCTCCCATGGGCCTCTTGCTCCTGGACTCCAACTGGGGCCTTTGAGGGGCCCGTGCCCTAGGTTTTGCTCGTCTGTGGCAGAAACTGCAGAACTAACCAGAACACGCACGGCTCCCAGATGACGGATTCAATTCAATTCCACAAATATTGACCACCGTCTAATCCACTCGTCCTCCAGCGCTGGCCTGTTCCGCTGAGGTTCTCAGCGCGGCAGCCGCAGCAACTCATTTAATCTGGGCCCCAACAATGTCACTGGATCGCAGTGAGGGAGCGGAGGCTCTCCGAGGCCCCCAGCAGGTGGGGCCAGGGCTGGGGTCTGACCTCTGTGCACAGGAAGGCCACTGATGACCACGAACTGTGCCTGAGGGGTAAAGTGGGGGCTTAGGCCGGCTGAGGGCCTACCAGGCTTTGTGGGCCAGGGGTCATGGTGGGGAGCGGCTAGAGACTCAGCCTAGCCCCCCAGGGTGGGGAGCTGGGTGAGCTCAAGCCTGCCCTGAGTCTGGGCTTGTGTGGGGGACCTTAGGGGGGCCTGGTGGCTGTAAGGGGGGTGGGGGTGGTGGGACAAAGTCCCTCCTTGTGAAGGTCCTTTCCCTGAGCATGACAGGCTCAGATATCCTGGGCACACAGTGTGCCCTCCAACCTCTTCCTGCCCCACCTTGGGCTAGCCCCTGTCTGACGTGGAGCTTTCCTTTACTGTATCTGGGACCTTGACTCTGCCCCCTCACATGCTTTGCCCAAGACCTCTGCACCTTCCGTATGGTTTCAAGGCCTAGGGAGGCTGGGAGGAGGCCAAGGAGGGGCTGAGAAGGGGAGGGTTCAGGGGCACTGGGCCTCTGTCATGCCTTGTGCCTGTGGGTCACTGCATGGTGGCGTCCACAGAGAGCCTGGAGTCTGCTTCCTGGTCAGTCAAACTCAGGAGGGACAGCCATTTCCTGGTTCAAAGGCCCTCTGGCTCAGTGCTCTGCAGGCCTCCCTGAGTGGCAGCCTGAAACCTCCAAGCAGAGGAAAGCACATCCACTCCTTTCTCAGGCTCTGGTTCTCTAGGCCCACCTGTGCAATGCCTCCTACCTTCCCAGGGGAGGCTGAGGTTGTCACTTTTGCCTTAGAGAGAGTGAGCGGCTGGGGTGGCCCCTGACAGGTAGGGCCTTGGCATTGGGGTGGTCTTGCCATGGGGAGGAGCTGAGGCCGTGGGACAGCCCCTGCCACCTCAGCCATCCTGACCCAGGAGCTAATCTGCGCCGGGCACTATAGCCCCGTGCTGACACTGGGCACCAGGAAATTGATCAGAAATGGAACTGATGGATTAGAGTAGAACCAGGAGAATTGATTTTTCTCCCTGGGCCCTTAAATGCTGCTCTCAATCAGGTGATCAACTCCTGGGCAGGGTGACCGTTGGGACAGAGGTGGGAGTGAGGGGGTGGCCCTGGGGACAGAGGTGGGGTCATGCTTCAGCCTAGTCTCTGGGGGGATCTTGTGTCAAGTTCCTTCTCTGACCGGGCAAGGGATGGGAGGCTAACTCCCTCCCCTATCAGTTGTATGAACTGGCCAGTCCTGTCCCTTCTGCATCTTGATGGCCTTAGTGTGAGCCCGGGGGAGCCCGTGACTCACCTCTTGCTCGATCATTCATGCATTTGACAAGCCCTGTGGTGAAGAGAGCATGGTAAGCCTCGGCAGGACGTACGGTGGCAACGGGAGACAGGCCCGGCCCGTGTGCAGAGCCTCACCGATGCACACTCCTGTCAGCCTGCTGGAGTTTGGCTGGGGCCCCTGGTCTGCAGTGCCTGCCCTGCCCTCCCGTCTGCCTTCTGCTGTGGAGCCAGGCGTGGGCTGAGTTAGAAGAAAGATGGGCACTCACTTGTTTTGGCAGCAGGAGCCTAAGACTATGGCCAGTGACCCTGTGGGCATTTCGGGTGGCTCTGGGCTGTGGACAGGCCCCTGAGAGGCAGGAGTGTGGTCTCCACTGTGCTCTACCTTGGGCCTGGCAGCCATGGCCGGTGATGTGGCAGGCAGTGGCTGAGGAAGGGCAGGTTAGTCAGTGCCCAGCCTGGTGCTGGTGCTGTAGGCCCACCCCAGCCTGACTCAGGAAGACCGTGAGGAGCCCAGGAGGCCCAAGGCAGTTGCTCAGCCCTTTCCAAGGGGGGCATAGAAGGGACTGCCTCTCTTGGATCCTGGGAAAGAGGCACTCTATGCCCTGTGATCTGGGGGCTGCTGGATAGTGCCAGCATAATTGGCCTTGTTAAATTCCTCACTGGACATCTCCCAGCACATGGTGCCCCTCCCCAAAACGGGGCACAAATAAAACCGTGGTGACGTAAGTGACAGCCAGGCGGGGTAATCACTGGGGTTTCCAGGCCCAGACTGGTCTCCCCACCACCAGAAGCTCTGTGTTGCCCCCCACTTTGAGGATCTGGCTGGGGATCCTGGCACTTGTCAAAATGTGTGTCTGAGCCTTAATTTCCCCCTGTATTTGGCGACCTGCCCAGCAAATGCTTTGAGGCCTTAAAGTAGCATACCCAGCCCCTGATTAAACACACCCAGCCTGCAGACCTTGGCCCAGGGTGAGACAAGGCCCCTGTGCACACCCTGTCCAGTGGTCTCTGACGGTCCCTCCCAATTTGACCGTGGGCCTGCCCTTTCCTAGTGGCTGCATGGACCGCGGAGAAACCCTAAGCTGGGAAACCAAATGGCATGCCGAGGGCCAGCTTCCCTGGGCGACCTCAGGAGCTGCAAGGGATGGGAACCAGAGCAAAGCATCCCACCACCTGGTCAGGCCAGTGTCCAGGGAAGATGGAGACCGAGTGCTGGCCACATCTTCACGCCCAAGGCCTTCATCCCTGGAGTCTCTGGCCTTTGAGCTCTGGATGTTTGAGCTATGGCAGGCAATGGGAAGGGAAGGAGGTAGATCCATCCCCAGCCCTGACCACCTCTGCCCAGGCCCTGTCCCCAGGCCAATCCCTCCTCAAAGTTGGATAGGCCTGGGAGTCATGTGACAGTCAGAAAGTGAAAGCAAGCAGAGACCCCCAGACTGTGGGGGCGACCACTGGCTGAGTCACCCCTTCAGCTTGGCTTCCTTCTGTTCCTGAAGCACCGCATGTCTCTGTCTGCTGTGGTAAGCACCATGTCCCCCAACTCGCTCCCTTGGTCTACTCTTGTTGGGGGGCTTCTGGGTTCCCCCAGGTGATGATGAGGACAGCTTGCCATGCTGGCTGGAAACTCCACCTGCCCCAGCCAGCCCTCAAGAGCTGGGTGGGCTTTTCCTCACTCGCTGGTCTGTGAGCATAGGCATGGGTGGTCCTGGGTACTGTCCTAGGACCCCAACTCCTCTTTTTTTTTTTTTTTTAAGATTTTATTTATTTATTTGAGAGAGAGAGAGAATGGGAGAGAGAAAGCACATGAGAGGAGAGAGGTCAGCAGGAGAAGCAGACTCCCTGCCGAGCAGGGAGCCCGATGTGGGACTCGATCCCAGGACTCCAGGATCATGACCTGAGCTGAAGGCAGTGGCTTAACCAACTGAGTCACCCAGGCATCCGCAACTCCTCTTTCTTGAGATCTGGAACTTCCTGGTGGTGGATGGTCCCATCCAGAGCCCACTGTGTAAAGGAGATTGGCCTTCTGCCTGGGGGTGAGGGAAGCCCCCATGGACAGCCACCTTGGAACCAGGCCCTGCAGCTTGGAGTGTGGAATCTGGGCCATGCCAGGCGGGGCCCAGGACATAGGGAAGGGCCTGAAGCTGTAGATAGCCTTTGGTGGGAGGCCCTTGAATACTGAACAAACCTAACGCAAAGTTGATTAACAAGCCTCTTTGCTCAGTACCAAGTGCCCAGGGGCTGCTCAGGTATGGACAGGAGCTGGACAGGCAGGAGGATGGTCAGACTCAGCCCTGGGTGTGGGGTGCCATCAGGGCAGCTTGTGGTGTCTGACCCATGTGGGGTACAAGAGCTGACCTCTGCCCAGAGCCAGAATATGCTAGATGCTGCTTGTGCCCAGTGCTTCCGTGAGATCAGGTTGCCCTCGGCTTGGCTTCCCTTCCCCTGTGTAGCTTCCCTCACTATCCCCACGGAGCCTCCGTGCACAGCTGCACTAAGACCAGTAACCCCCGGTAAGTCCCCCAGCCTCCCTTCCCATCTTGGTCCTGTCTCACCTTACCAACCCTGTTTAAACAGCAGCCCCACGCTCCCGCCCAGTGCTTGGACGGGCAGGGCTACCCCTGGCTGAGGAGGAGACCCTCCTGGCTGGGCCTTGTAGGAGGGTGGGCGTCACCTCTCCCCCTAGCAGGGAAGCCCCAGTGCCACACTATGACCTGTGGTCCCGCCCGAGGCAGTGGCGTTTGCATACAACTTTGAGCCCACGCTTTGCACTTGATTATGCCCCTCAGTATGGTTCCCAACACCTGGGCCCCAGGAATCCACCTGGACCCTTGCCCTGTCTTGGCACAGGACCCTGACCCAGACAGGGTCCTCCTGGCCTGTGCTGCCAGAGGCTAGCAAAGCCACTTGTTGGGAGTTCTTCTCTAGATCACATGACTTCCAGGTCTTTGGTAAAAAAAAAACAACACTCAGGGATGAGTTTTGTGTGGGAAGGGACCTTGCTCTCATCTTTACTGCCTTATTTCTGTCCTCCCAGTCCTTGCCTACCCCACACCTCACTGCATACCCTCCTGGGGGCCCGTTCCCGGGAGGGCTCTAGAGCACCCAGCCCCGGGGTACCCGGTCTCCACAGTCACTGAGCAGGTGGGCAACTGAGCACATAGGCTGGCCGGCCACCAGCCGTCTAAAGTCGCTCCCTGCTCACCTGCTCACCGCTCAGCCCAGGGCCTGCCTAGGTGACGAGGGCACACCCGGAGTCTCTGGGGTGCCGAGGAAGGTCTGGCGTAGCTGACAGGCCCTTGGCTGCCTGCCTGACACGTGGGAGAGGGCGCTTGGTGGCAGCTGCAGGGGGAGCCTGCCCTTCAAGGTCGGCGAGGGGCCTGCACAAGGGGGCTGAGTGAGGATGAAAAGCCAGGACCTGCTCGTGCGTGTGCATGTGAATTGTGAGCACGAGAATGTGTGTGTGCAAGGCTGCATGTGCGAGAGCAGGCTGGCGTCCTCATGTGTGGGTGTGAGTTTCGGGGATACCAGGACGTGAGCGAGCAAGCGTGCAAGCATGCCTGTGTGGTGTACGCGTGCGTGTGGGTGTGCACGTGTGTGATAAGCGTGCACGCCTGTCAGTACAAATGCACAGCAACTGTGGACAGGTGTGAGCGCGGATGTTTCTGATGAGTGTGTGGGTGCATGCGTGAGTCAGTAGGTATTAACAAAGGTTGGTGAGGGTGCACATGGGTGTGAGTACACGGGTGGTCCAGGCTTTATGCTGACTTCGGTTTCCAGGGAATTGCTTTTTTTTTTTTTTTAAAGATTTTATTTATTTATTTGATAGACAGAGATCACAAGCAGGCAGAGAGGCAGGCAGAGAGAGAGGAGGAAGCAGGCTCCCCGCTGAGCAGATGCGGGGCTCAATCCCAGAACCCCGGGATCATGACCTGAGCCGAAGGCAGAGGCTTTGACCCACTGAGCCACCCAGGTGCCCCTCCAGGGAATTACTTTTGACAGCTGGGGGGCCCAAAAGTCTGGCCAAGCTCTGGGGCAGTCCTAAGAGGGAGTGCCTGGTGGCGTGCCCCGGAGACCAGGGAGCTCAGAGTGGAGTCCTTGGCCAGAGGATGTGGACAGGGGCGGTCATGACCAGCCTGGGAGCTGGGCCTGGGCCCTAAGGCTAGAGGACAAGCCCTGGCCCTCCTCTTTTCCGCAGGACAACCAGCAACTCTCAAGGAAAGTCTCCCAGTGCCAGCCTGCCAGGGGACACTTGACCACACCTTGCAGCGGGCGTCGCCTTATTCCCTTGTCCCCAGTGGGCGAAGGGAAGCTCCGCTCTCCACCAGGCCACCTGGGGCTCACAGCCCAGGGCCTGCACTGGCCAGTGGCCACCGGCAATAGAACAAACGGGCATCGTGCACTGTTCTCTGTGAATCTGGGGGTGAGAACAGCCCTGCCAGGTGGGGGAGGGCTCACAGGCACAACGCAGGCTCTTGGCACTACTGGGTGTTTGCAGGCGCTAGTTTAGTTAGCACGAAGAACATTTCAGTCCTGAGCTGCCAAGCCTGCAGCTGAGCAGTGCCCAGAGGTGCTGGGAAGAAGGGTCCCAGCCAGGAAAATGCTGTCTGATGGGGTCATCAGGGTGCCCCATGCTGCATTCCCTGCATCCTGACTGCGTCCGGGAGACACGGGCTAAGGTCCTGTGTGCGCTGAGCTTGTGTGTTTCATTCTGAAGCCCTGGCTAGGACAGCCAGGTGTGGATCAGGGACCCTCCTTGTGACCCACACCCCCATCGCTGACCCCAGACCCCTCCTGGCAGCAGAGCTGTAGACTCTGGGCCAGCCCTGCCTCTCTGGGCCCGAGGGAAGTCACTCCAGCTCTCATTCTGATGTCCCCCCTGACCGTGCCCGCTCGCCCACCTCACTCACGGCTCTTCCGGCTCCGGGCGGGGGCTGGAAGACGGGTGCGGCTGGCTCCGTTGGCGTTTTTGGAAAACGGCCGCTCTAGGCAGGGAGGGCCTAGCCCATGTTCCCAGCAGGGCTGTCTGCCTGGGGGGTCTGCGCCTCGCCCCTGCGCCCCCCAGTTCTTGGCTCCCCCCTACCACCACCGCGCAGCCTTTCTTGCCTGGCGGGCCCCTGGCCGCCGCCGCTGCCCGCCTCGGGGTGCGAGATTTCACAGTGGCGTCCTCCTTGCCAGCTTGTGTCTCACGTAGGGGATGTTTCCATTTTTACAGCAGAAAGCAGCGATTCCAAGTGCCTCAGCCGCAGCCGGAGTGCGGCGGCCCCCGGGGAGCTGCTGCCGCGTCAGGTGCTTCGGGGGGAGCAGGCCGCTCTGCCAGCCAACGGCCCTAATTGCTGTCACTCAGGGAGCCGGCTCTAGCCTGGGGCGGCCCAGAGTGACGGGGACCACACGGGTGGGCAGGAGCCAGAGGAAGGGTCTTTGGGGATAGGCACAGCTGCTGGGGGCCTTAGGCCCTCTAAGCCACATGCTTAGAGACCCAGCGGTGGTTCCGGGCAGGAGTTTTGCCTGCGGGACACCCGTTCTATGGGGTGGGTGACAGCCCCGGTGGAGCAGGCGTCAGCCTGGGTGGATTGGAATCCTGGCATTGCTCCCACCAGACTTGTGGCCCGGGCTCAGATCCTGACCCTTGTAGCCGGTCCTGGGGCTGCCGCGAAGAGGGACCGAGGTGGCTGGCTGTGGCTCGAGGTGGCTCTGCTGTCATTGCCGTCACTTGATTCTGCTCTGCTGCTAAATGTTAACCTGCCTACTCTGGAAAGCCTCCCCAGGCGTGGGAGGGACACACTGTCCTCCATCACCTACCGCCCTTGCTTGGGGCTGGTCTCCCAGGAACCGTTGGAGTCCAGCAAGGACTGTTCGGAAGGCTTTCTCAGAAATTTCTGCTGCCCAGGGCACAGCAGGTCTGTGAGCTTGCTGTCCAAAGGTCTCATGAGCCGGTGTGAACTCCACTCTGCCCCTGAGGCTTAGAAGGGAGAAGGACAGGAAGGGGCAAACTACACGCTCTGTGATTTACAAACAAAATGATAATCATTCCTAGGAAACAGAAGGAGGATTTGGCTTTACATCCTCAAAGCTGTGTGCCTTGAAAGAATAGGGTGCTGTTTGGCACATCGCACTGGGGGCTGGGGCACGGCGACACAGCAGTCCTGAAGGAGTACTGTTGACCCTGAAGCTCTGGGAGGCATCACCAGCACTGCAGCCCCGCAGGGAATGGGGCAGGAGGCAAGGGCAAGGCCGGCAGTGGGTCCTGGCCCAGGGGGAGGCTGGGTGGGTTGCTGGACTTGGCCTCCATCTGCCCCATGCCAGGCCACTAGGATGCCTCCGCAGGCTCCAGGCAAGCAGGAGAGGGTAAACTGAGACATGGAGGGCCCAGGGTGGGCACAGGCTGTGGGCTGGCCTGAAGAGGAGTGTCCAGCTGGGCCCTGCACCATCTATCTGCAGGGCATGATGGACAGCAGGACTGCCCGACTTTGGCTGGTTCCCGGGGCCCAGATCCTAGATATGTGGCTGGGGGGCCTGACGGAGCATTGTCTGTGCTGTTGATTTATAAGGCAAGAGGAACGTCTTGGTGCTCACAGCAGCACCTGGGAGTTCTTACGCAGGGCAGGGTGGGTGCAGAGGGGTCACACACATGGGACTGAGGCCCAAGAGGATGGTGCTGGTCCTGGGTTCCCCAACAGTCCACAAGGGCTCTGGAACGGAGTCTAGGGGTAGCTGGATACAAATCCCACCTCCTGCAAAGGGCAGCCCTACTATCCACACCCATGCTGCCCTCCCAGTCTTGGTGTCCTCCTGACACCTGCTCTTCTTGGGGCCCAGATCTGGTACCCCACTGGGGTCCTGTGTTTGCAATTTCTGGGCTTCCTGTCATTAAGCTCACCTACAGCCACCTTTGTTTTCCCATGGAAGGGATCTTGCCCTGATCATGGACCTCACCACGGTTTCTGGCCTTTGTTGGGGGTTCTGAGAGTTAGGGGACCCTCTGAGGCCCCATAGAAATTTCTGGCTCTTTGGTCAAGGCCTGCAACCCCCAAGCCTCAATTTCACTAATGGCACCTAATCTCCATGTGGGGGAGAAGACTGGGCTCCTCCAGCCTCTCCAGGCTTCTTAGTGCCTGCCAGTCCTGTGTCTCCGTCCCCAGCAGGTGAGTGGTTCATTGGGGATCCGGGACCTGCTTCATGGGTGGGCAGGGCTGCTGTCCTCCAAGGTAGGTACCCTCTCTTGGGAGTGCCCTCCTTCAGACACAGAAAGTGTCTGTCCTTTCCTAAGTAATAGACTCTACCACTTGAGGCCTTCCTGGGGTCCACCTACCCTGAGCTTGGACTTGGGTGTTGGTGGAGGAGGGTCCTTCCTGGTCTTCATGTCCCTGCAGCTTTGCACTGGCTATGGGTGCCTTGCCAGTGTGGGGGCTGATTTGGTCTCAGCCTATTTGGGCATCTGTTTCCATGATGTCCCACATATCTAACGACAGGAGGACATGGGGACAGAACTCCTACAGAGACCTGTCCCTGGGGCAGGTGCCATAGCTTGGATGTCTACATACATGTGCACACATGCTCACATGCATGGCATGCATATACTGACACATGTCCACACATGTACCAGCACACACTAGTGCACGAGTTTGCATGGGTGTGTGTGCGTGCACACACACAGACACACAGATACACAGACACAGGCCAGATGAGAAACATTGACCAGTGAGGGTCTAGGGAGGTCAGGACTGCCGGCAGGCTGGGATTGGGCTGTGGCCCCTCCAGGTACCTGAGAGGGGGCTCTCTTTGGAGGCAGGGAGCCAATGGGGCCAGGATTTGGATCTGAGTTGGGGACTTAAATCCCAGCTCAGGGCCAAGGGTGTCAGGTAAGTCCTTTCACCTGGCACACGAGGTCCCCGACCTAGGGTACAGGAGACACAGAGGGGGCACCTCAGGCCTGTGAGATGCTGAGGCCAGGGCTGTGGGCCACGGCCTTGCACCATGGTCACAGGCCGGCCGAGGACCCACGGGCCCAGGAACAGCGAGGTCTGTGGATGAGTCCTGCCTGTGCCTGGGGGGCACACCCATGCCCAGCAGTGCTGAGGGGCTGAGGACCCTGAATGCTACTGACCCCAGTGAGCCCCGGGCTGCAGACTCAAGGGTTGCTCTGAGTCAGTTGCCAAGGGCCTTCAGATGTCGCAGCATGGTTTCAGGCTCCTCTGCTTGTCTACCTATGGGTAAGCAGGCCCGTCAGTGGGAGCCTCCGCTGTGTGCACTGGGCCTGTAGACATGCCCCTGCTCCTTGAGGGCCCCCCGACAGCCAGAGGAGCCTGGGGCCCGCTCTCATGGCTGGCCTCCCTGCACGTGCTGACCATGGTTTAGGACCCCCTTCCGCTGTCCCTGAGATCTTCATGGGGACTGACCGAAGCTCTGAGAATCTCCCGGGGGTAGGGGCAGCTGGGGAGCCACATGCTGGCAATAGCAGGTTGCCTCTTGCTCTCCCCTGGCCTGAGCTGCCCCCTCACACCCCCAGACCTGTGACTCACACCCAGCTTGGGCTCATAGGCTTCTCTATCCCCAAGCCTGGGTCCCCAGATTCTCCCACATCCTCGGTCTCTGTTCACTGGGGCTTCAGGGCAGGATCCTTTGCTGGCAAACTTGAGCTCCCATCCAGCAGTCCAGGCTGAGGGCAGAGGTGGAACGGCACAGGGGGCACATGCTTCCCGGTTGGTACCTGCCAGCTCTACCTGGGCCCCTCCTGCCCCACCCTGCCCATCACCATCATGGACAGATTCTCCTGCCTGTCAAGCTGAGGATGGGGAGACTGCTAGGGAAATTGAGGCTGTGTAGCTTCCCTGGTAACTACTCTACTCAGCCTTCCATGCCCTTGGCCTCAGAGACGCCCTCCATGCCAGACAGATGTGCCAGAGCTCAGGGCTGTGGGGTCCTCCCAGTGTGACAGCATTTGCGCTCAGGGTTAGGCCGCAGTCACAGGGAGCCTGGGCTCAGGGTCCCACCACAGCCTCCCAACCCCCACTCGGACGCCTCTGTCGGGCAGAGCTCTCAGTCCCCTCCCAGCACCCCTGCATGCCCATGGCCATCTGCAATTCTGGGAGTTCGTGGTCCCCGAGAGGCCCCACCAGGTGAGGGAAGAGCTGGCTCAGAAGGATGAGGCCCACTGTGTCCCTGCACATCCCTACAGCTGGCCACCCGCAGCTTGTGACACCCTCTTCCACTGTCCCTGTTGTCATGCATTGCTTGCTTTAAATCTAGGTTTTATGATTATTCAGCTCTGGCAAAGCCAACAGACCAGGAGACGATTGTCATTGAGAAGATAATGGGTTACTCACAGAGCCTAAGAGGAGGGGGCTTGCCGCACTCCAGGGAGCCCCCCGGGGAAGGTGGGTCAGCAGGTGGATCAGGAGAGGGAAACTGTGGGTAGGAGCCTCTGTTGTGGTTTCCGAGGGAAGCCTGCAGGGGAAGCAGCCTTAAGACTGGCTAGTTCAAGTGATCAGCACTCTGGGGCTTAGGGGCTGTCCCTGGTTGTCTGGTATGCGGCCCTGGGTGACAAGGACAGGTAGGCTGTGATCCAGAGTGGGGGAACCATGGAGGAGGTGGCTGGGAGTGGACTCTGGGTTGTTTGGTTTCTCTGTGAAATGTGTGCTCGCAGATGAGTGGTTTGCTATCTGGGGACTGGCTAGTCCTGACAGGTGCAGTCCCTCCAGGGGCAGCCAGGACCTGATCAAAGCACCAGAATACAGAAAATAAAAGGCATGGTTAACAGTATATTTTCTGGGAAGGCCCAGGGCATGGGGAGTGTGGCGTCTAACAAGTCCCCTTGTCTGCAGAGGAACACGAGGGCCCACCGCCCATGCCTGCCCCACTGAGCCATCTAAGCCTGTCACCGACTAGGGGACAGAGAGACCTGCCTGGGTGGGGTGGGCTGAGCCCCAAGAAGACTGGCCCTCTGTCCCAGGCTGGGTCCCTCCAGGGAGCCCATCTTCACGTGGTTCTTGCGGCCTTTCATTACAACTGTTGTTTGGGGGAATATTTAAGAGTATGAGAAGGAAGAACCATCCATTTTGGAGGGGACCGCTCCAATATGGGCATTTTCTGTTTCCTGTTCTCTGTGTCCCCTGAGAATGCCCCTTCTGCCCCGTTTGCCACGATGGCCTTGAGCCCAGCACCTCAGGAGCTAAGTCCTGGCTTGTCCTGCTGCTTCCTTCCTCTCGACACTACCTGCCTGGCGCTCCTTCGCCAGTTCTGCTGCGGCTGCGCAGATGGCCTTCCATCACTTTGTTCCTGTCCGAGGACATCTGCCTTCCAGAAGGACGATGGGAAACACCGACATCCTTCACGACTGGTGCTGGGTCCTGCTTCAGTTGTCTAGTTTTATGGGTGCCTTTTTATGCTCTTTTCTTCTCCTTCCTTTTTTTTTTTTAAACTAAAATGATCCATTTATTCAGTTAAAGATTGCATATTCAGGACATTTCCTCGGTAGGTGATTCTGCATAGTAAATCTAGAATGAACCAGAGACCTATTTTTATATATTAAAAAAAATTCAGTGGCATATAGACCTATAATGTTGGGGAGGGGAGGTTTGGAGGGGAAATACTCTTTTTTTTTCTTTAATGTGGTTAAATATATGTAGCGTAAAATTTACCATCTTAATCATTTTTAAGTGTCCGGTTCCAAGGCGTTAAGCACATTCACGTGGTTGGGCAGCCATCCCTGCCATCCACCTCTGGAACTCTTCATCTTCCTAAACGGAAGCTCTGTCCCCATTAAACATAGCTCCCCAGTCCCCGCCCCCAGCCTCTGGCAACCCCTATCAGCTTTCTGTCTCTATGAATCTGATGGTTTCAGGGACCTCCCAGAAGTGGAGTCCTACCGTAGGTGTCCTTTTGTGGCTGGCCTGTTTCACCCCTCTGCTTTATACCCTTTTGCTGCCTGGCATTCTGGCTTTCTGTGTTCCGCCACAATGGGTGGTAAGCTGGATAGACGTCCTGTTCTTGATTCTCTGGGCTTGAGTCCCGGTTTTCAAAAATACACTTGACCCTCTGGCTCTGCAATGATCAGGGGCTCGTGTTGAAACAATAGTTGTCACTTCCTAACATGCGGACCCCCTGGGTTCTGTGCCCCTCCTGCCTGTCCCCTGAGTTAGGAGGACATCAGCATTGGCTCCCTGAGTCGGTGCTCTTAGGGGCCCCAAAGCACCCATGCTCTGATGGGACACCCCCGCCCCCACCCCAGAACCCAGGGACGTGTTTCAGGGCAGTGGCTCCCAGGATGGCCTGAGGACCATGAGGATGAGCTGGTTCTGGGACATAGGAGCTCAGGACGCAGAGTGACTGGGAGGCACATCCCAGCTCCCGTTACCACTTCCCTCTATGGTCAGCCCTCCTGGCTGGCTGATCCCCAAGCTGGACTTGTGGCCTTCATAGTGCCAGACTTGCCACCTCCCGACCTCCTTCCAGGGAGAAAGGGGATCCCCTTCTGCTTCTGTTTGAAAAAGGAGGCATCTTAGTTAGTTAGGCTCGAGTCATGTAACTTGCCCTCCATGCAATCACTGCAATGTGGCTAAGAGGAGGAGGTACTGGGATTATCCCTGCCTGGGCCTTGGGCCCACCCTGATGCCTGGGTATCAGCCATCTCGACAGCAATGTACTCTGCTGAGCTGTTGGCCTCACTTGGAGGGGACAGCCTGAACCTGCAGCCTTGTGGGGACTTGAACCTGGGCTCTCTGATTCCAGGTGGAGAAACTGAGTTCCAGGTCAACAGCAGACTCACTGGGGCCACACAGAAAGCTGTGTCAAGTCACAGTGTGACTGAGAGTCCCTCTATTATACTTCCGGAAGCCTTCCTGGCTTGGCCCGGCATGGCCTGGGGTGGTCACACTCTGTAGATGTCTCCAGTGTCCAGAATAGGACAAGTGCTTTCTGCACAACTCCTGGGTTCTGTTGGCCTACCCTTGTGCCCAGGATGTCTGTAGAGTTCATGTTTATGGCTTAAGAGCTGTGGCTGGGCTCTCTCCCCTGCGGCTCTTTGCCTTTCACCCAGACACGTGCCGACTCTCCCGGTCCCCGCTGATTTCCCGGCACATTGACCCCTTTCTGCCTCCCACCCCTAGAGTCCGGACCACACAGGCAGGGCCCAGATATAATTTTTCCCCTGGGACTGCCCATGTAGGGGGTGGGCCTGGTCTCATCAGTGAACAGTCCGGGCACCCTGAACCGCATGGACCTCGCCTGCAGGATGGGCCAAGCCCCAAACATCCTGCTGTTGAGGGGCCCGGAGTCTCATTATGGGTGATGCAGCCTCTATTTTGTAAATTATGAACATTTGTAAGTGTTTATGGAGGCCCCGCGAGATTTTGGCATGTGTAGTCGACGATTTAGGGATAGAGGGGGGCATGTGGAAATGACTAAGTCTTGTAAATGGGAACCCGCTGAAACACCCCGTTAGGGAGATTTACTCCGATCCTTAAATATTGGAGATTAATTTTTTGAAAACATCTATAAAATAAGAGATTTATACCTAAAACAATACCGTACACCATGACAGGATGGGATTAGAGTCAATTTATTTGTGTATTAGTCAAAAACTCAATTTCATATATTGTGCAGAGAAATTAAAACCCTTTCCGCACTTTATTACAAATTATGCATTCTCCATATATGGAGATAAATAATTGATAGCATTACAAATACTTAATCTAGAAAATATTTATTAGGAACAGACAACTCATTTTTCACATGTTTCTTTGAGGACAATATTGCACACTTTAAAAAATTAATGACGACTTCTTGCAAGATAAAAAATGTCTACATCCTAATTCTTTTGTTCAGCATCATGGTTTTGCCAAGGAAATGAGGCTGGGCAGCAGGAGAAGAGAGTGGGGTCGGGCCACCCCCTCCATGACCTTGGCCTTGGATGGGTAGGAGAGTTTCTGGGTTCCTGGTGCTCAGAGCCTTGAGCCTGGGAAGGTGCATTTGGAGAGTGTTAGCATTGTTTTTCTGCTGCTACCCACACTCTCCTTGGCTTGTAATTTAAAAATAAGTGTTTCTGACTTACTCTCTGAGAAAGCACCATTTAAAGAGCTAAGGAATCAAGCTTTATGGACTTGAGGCCCCACGAATCACAGAGCTGAATTATCCAGACCCCCAGCTTGGGTCCCAGGCTCTGTTCCGGAATGAAGGAAGGCCTCCTGGATGGTGGGAAGCAGGTGCTGACTTGGGGCCAGTGACCTCACCTAGGACAGGTGACCTGTCCCCCATCACATGCTCTCCCTGCCAGGGGAGCTCCCAGCCTCCACCTGAACTCCGCCTGGGATCCATCCTACTCTGGGCTCTATCCCAGCTCATCTCAGAGCTGGCACAACACCCCCCTCCCACCCTCATCACCCATGTCCCCATCCCAGGCCTGCGATGGAGGAGATGAGAGGAACCAGGAGGGGCATTCGGGATCTGTGTCCTTGCCCATGACCTCTGTCCTCTGCCCTCTGTCCTCACTGTGAGCTTTGGGGACTGCGCTGGTGCGACGGGGGAGCCAATGGCGGTGCCCGGCAGGTCCTTGACTCCCCGGGCCCCTGGGAGCACTAGGGACTGAATAAATAAAGCCGTGTTTATTAAAATATAAATTTGGTGCCTAACGGAAGTGCTGTTTCTATACATAGAAAAAAAGGTTTAAAATAAAACCAAAACAGTTTTAAAGGCGCAGCGGCATTAATTATTCATCTCTTGCTAATGAAAACATGCCTTTGCAGGCGGTACAGCAGCCCCCCCATGGGGGTCTCGGGGCTCTTGACAAGTCTGGCCTGAGGGTAGGAAGTTGGGTGCCTCCGGCGATGGGCCTCTGTGTGGCAGACCCTGTGGTGCGGGGGCCGGTGGCTCTGAGCTTCGGTGTCCCCTGTGTAAAATGGGGTGACCACAGCACCCCCTCAACACTGTTCAGTGTGTGTCAGGCAAAGGCTGCAGTAGGACGTGGGACCCAGCAGGGACAGAGGACACAGACCAGCCTGCAGAAGTGAGCAGCAGGGGCTGGTCGCTACTGGGGGCCAGTCCACACGCATCCCTGTCTTCTATGTTCAGGTCCGGGGAGGAGGGTGGGGTCTGACGGGGGGGAAGGAGGAGACAGCAGGGAGCAGGGTTGGCTGGGTGGCAGAGGGAAACAGATGAAGGCTGGTAGGGTCATCCTGATGAGATGATTCGGGCCAGGGGACAGCTGGTTGGACACACTGGTGAGTTAGCCCGGCTGAGCCAACAGGCTGTAGCTTCGGAGACCAACCACACCGGGGACGCAGCTCAAGGCTCTTCCCTGTCTTACAGAGTGCTCGCCACTCACCCTGGCGAGGCCCAGGGGACAGTGACTGCCTACCTGTCCTGTGGGCCTGCCCCAGTCAAGTCCCCTCTCTTGGGTCCACTTTCCCAGGCTTCAAGTCTGTGGACATCGGCTGGCCCACCGTCTCGGACATCTGCCTAGGAGGGAGGGTTCCACCCTTGATGCTTGGGGGCACCTCGCCCTGTTTCTGTGTCTGGTGAGGAGCCCACCCAGTGGCTGTCTTTTCTATCAGTCAGGCTGGGCAAGTTATGCTGGCAAAACAAATAGTCCCAAATCTTAAAGAAACAGAGGAGGATTTCCTGTTTACACTCAATGCCCTATCACTTGGTGGAAGGACCCAGTTCTCAGTCACTTGCTGACCCAGGCTGATGAGCCATTTCACTGGCTTTGGCCCAGAGGGAGGGAGAATCTGTAGGTCTCTAAATAGCTGGATGTGTCCTACCCCGCTCCTGCCCACAGTCCATTGGCAAGAGCCAGCCATGCCCCCAGGTGCAAACAGGTGGGGTCTGGCGGCCAGAAGGTGACCATGGGAAACACTTGGGGAGCAGTAACAGGAGTTCCCACCCTAGCCTCCACTTCCCCCATGGGCTACACAGAGTACCCTGCCCACTGTGTGCAACGGGGATTGATGCCAAAAGGCCCTGGCCACTCTGCGGTGGCCAAAAAGGACTGACAGGGACATCAAACAAAGCTGGGTCCAGGGCCCTAAATGGAGGTCCCCCTACTCACCCATGGGATCCTGGAGCTTTTGGCTCCTGTCATCACCTGGGCCAACCCCAGGGAGGCCTGAGGCATTCATTCTTGTTTTCATTCATTCATTCATTCATTCACTCATTCATTCATTCATTGTTCATTCACAAACATCCCAGAGGCATCACTCCACCCCCCACCTGGGGCCAGGCAACTTGGGCTCACCTTGGTGGGCAGGTAGATCTTCCCGGAACTCCGAGGACCCTGATCCCCATCAGTCACCCCACCCAGCCAAGGGGTCTGGGGGGCCAGAGGAGCATCTCAGAGTGGCACTGCCAATGGAGCTTGGGGCACAGGTGGTCCAAGACTACAGCTCCCTATGGAAATTAGCTGTGCCCTCAGGCAGCGGTGGAGGGGTCCCAGCAGGTGCCTTTGAAGCTCTGCCAGCCCCTGGAGCAGGTAGGGGAGGGAGAAAGGGGCTGCTGGGAGAAGGCTGCATGGGCTCCATCTGAGTTGGCAAGGCTAGCCCTGTTTTGGCTCCCCACCCCCCATGCTAGGGCAGGCAGTGGCTCAGTGCCTGTGACCCTGCTGCGTGTAAGAGGGGATCGGGTCCAGGGTTCTTATGATGGATGCCTCCCAAGGGAAGATGGCCCCAGGCAGGACCTGGCCCCAGGATGGCCTGGCTGGGCAGAGGCATGTGGAGAGCTGGCCCGGAACCTTGGCTGGCTTTCACCCTGTGAGCGGGTGAGGGTAGGCAGGCTGGCTTAAGCCCCCTGCTATCAGCCTCCGCCTCGCCAACAGGTCTGACCTCGCTGGAAATATTGCTCAGCTCAGTATGGATTTCCTGTCTTCACTGAGGCTGCCGCGCGGCCGGTGCTGTTGCCGAGTGGACGCCGGCCTGGGGATGTTTTTCTGTTGTGGTTGGGGAGGGCCAAGTGGGCCTGATCTGCCCAGAACTCTGGCGTCTCCTCCTGCCTGTGGCTTAGGGGCTCTTCGCCTGGCATGGGTACTGCCGTGCTCTGTGGTGCAGGCAGCTATCAAGCCAAACCTCTCCCCAGCTAGGACCCTCTGCCCATTCCCAGGGTACCACCCTGAGACCCTTTCTAGAGCTGAAGTTACTGGGACAAAATCTCTGAGCCCTGCATACATTTGACCTTGTTCAGGGGACAGTATGATATCAATGGGTCCAGAGAGGGGCCATCGGTTCCTCGGGATCACAAAGCTGGGCCCTGGGAGAAGTGCACGCTCTGGGTCTTGATCTCCTCCCCCATTGCTCTGGGTGGGGAGCTGGGGGTGAGGGGGCTGGCTGGGGGACCCGTGGGATGGTGAAGGGGAAGATGCCAGGTAGAGACAGAGGTAGGTGTGCAAGCACAAGAGGGCAGATGCTAGGAACTCCCAGGCAGACACATGGGCACACACATGTGCCCACTCATGTAGACACACACACACAGACACGTGTATCCAGAAGCACATGTGCCCCTGCCCTGCTCCCCGTGGCCAGCATGCGCATAGATGCTCACTCAGAACTCGCCATCAGGCCTGCGGTGTAGGAAGTGGGGGCCCTGGGCAGGCAGGGCCAGCTGCTGCGGTGATAATTGGTTCCGAGTAGCTGTGCCTGGCTTACCCTCCCCAAAGCCCAAGGGCAGCTGCTGCCCATCTCCGAGGCCCTCACCCTCGCCCTCCAGTGTTTCAGGAGCTGCCAGAAGGCTCCCTAGGGCAGGAGCTATGGGACATGGGACTCTGTAATGTGGTCCCTGAGGCTGGGCATTCCCAGGTCCCTGCAAGTGTCCCAGGTTCCCAGACTCCCCGGTATAGCAGCAGTGGGGTGCGCTGAAGATGGGAAGGAGGGAATGAGAGCTGTAGGCTTCTCGGTGGAAGGTAGGGAAGAAGACTTCAGACCTGGCTTGGGCTCCTGTGAGGGTCTCAGGGACCTAGTCCACTTCTGGGCAGGGTCTGTCACTCACTGGGCAGGCTTACCCAAGCTTCCAAGATTGACTAGGCTGTCCATGGTGGAGGCAGACTAACAGGACACAAAACTTCCAAGGCCGTTAGTCCCAAGCTGCACAGTGGAGAATAACTGCTGTGCCATTAAAACAATTTATTTTGCTCTCCAAGAAACTAACAGCTGTTTATACTCAGCGCATCTGAGCCCCTCTCTGGGGTGCTGAGTCTACTAGGCTCAGCTTCCCATTGGCTTCCGGTATAAGGGATGGCCATGCCAGGCTGAGGGTCAGAATGGGCAGAGGATGACATTGAGGGCTGGGCCATGGTCTTCCCAGCCACTTCCATGACCCTAAGATGTTTCTGACTCCCAGGTCCACATCCCCTTGGCAGCTATCATGGGTAGTCATTGAGGTCTCTGGACACTGGCCTGGAGTAGTGCGGTGGTCATACAGCTAGAGCAGCACTCTATGGGGCTGATACTGGGCGCACACGGGGCATTTGAGGGGGTCAGGGATGACCACGGAGGGGAAGGGCATGGGGTGCAGTTGGGTGGTCCGGGAGGCCCTGCTGGGAAGGTGGGCTGGAAGCACAGGGCCAGAGCAGCAGTAGATGTGTGCCTGGAGAGAATGCACAGAGTGGGAGTGGGGCTGGTGAACCGGAAGGTGCAAAGGCCCAGGGGTACGCTCCTGTGACATCCGTAAATTCCTTCCACTCGGCAGACTTGTGCCTGTCACGAAGGTCACAAAGTGTCTCCCTCAACTGTGTGCACGTGCAGTAGGTGCTCATAACTACTTGCTGAATTTTAATCAATCAATCAGTTAATTAATTAATGAACTAATTTTTAAAAAGATCTATTTATTTATTTGACAGAGAAAGAGAGACAATGAGAGAGGGAACACAAGCAGGGGGAGTGGGAAAGGGAGAAGCAGGCTTCCCGCCGAGCAGGGAGCCCAATGCAGGGCTCGATCCCAGGACCCTGGGATCCTGACCTGAGCAGAAGGCAGACACTTAACAACTGAGCCCCCCAGGCACCCCAGTTGCTGAATATTAAAAATGACAGTCTGGAACAGGGTCCTCTGAGGTGTAGGACTGTGCACACTCAGGGTCTCTGGCTGCCTGCCTGGAGCCTGGGACTGCTGTCTGGGTGAGCCCAGTGTGCAATGGCCCAAAGGCCACACCCATGCCACAAGGACAAGGAGTAGGGGCCCACTGCCTGGGGACGTCTCTACGGTTCCAAGTCCCCTCCACTTGCCTGTTACTCCTATCTTGGTCCTATTCTCACCCTGTGGGAATAGGGTGGAGAGGCTGAGGAGGCAGCTCCTTAGCAGACAGGAGACATACAGGGTGATTCTGGCAGGGACTAAGGAGCCCACAAGGCTTCTGGAGGGACAGTAGGTGGGGGTCAGGGACCCCAGCACTATGTGGCCAGAAGGCCTGGGAGAGGTGGAGACTCTGGTCTGAGGCTCACCATGGGGATTCCCTGGTCTAAGTCCACAGTGGCTGAGAAGCCACTAGGGCCCCTCAAAGTCCAGGCGTGACCTTTGGGTCTTAAAAAGAAAGGTTCCATGAGGGGCGCTGAGTGTGGACTCTGGGACAAGCAGACCAGTGTTCTTGGGTGTTTCTTGTGGCCCAGCTTTTGGCCAGAGAGAAGCCGAGGTGTGGGCGGGGAGCCACCTGAGAGGAGGATGTGGAAGCGAGTCTGGATGCGGCAGCCATAGCTCTGGGGTCAGCTCTCAGCAACTCACCCTGCCCTATGTCCTCCCTGTGTGATGGCACATGAGTATGCTGTCCCACAAGGGGCCAGAAAGAGCATGGCAGTGTCCTCTGTGGGTGTCCCTGCCGGGCATCTGAGTTGGGCCTTGGACTACATGACCACATCACTGGATGGCCCCCAGGACCCAGGAAGGACCTGGCAGTGTCTGGGTGCCACAGTCCCAAAGGGGCCACAGCCCTCTGACAAGGTCTACGGCTGGGTCAGGGGCTTCATCCCTGATCTCTCCTTTACTTAGCAGGGAGCCAGAGTGGCCATGCAGCTGCCTTCTATGCCCATCTCTGGAGAGGCCCCTGAGCTCTCAGGAGGCTCCTGGCTAGCACTTGCTCTGATGTGGATCCTCATGGCTAGGCACCTACTTCAGGTCAAGTGAGCTGCTCCTACCACATTCTGCTGCTCACTGAAGCAACTGCCCTTGGGGTCAGAATTTGCTGGAGTTTCAGCAGTAGCTTCTGATTTTAATGTTGAGAGAGTTGTGAACAACACACCATGCAACAACGAAGAGTGTGTGAACACATAGAACAGGGCTGGGACTTTAGGGGCCTTGCTTTTGGAGCCTTCTGGGAACAAGTCCTTCCAGGCCACCTTCCCTGCCTGAACTGGGCCCAGGGACTCCACAGTCAAGGTGGGTGATGCCCTGGGGAGGAGGTCAACTCTGTAGGTTGAGCACAGTTTCCTGCTTGGGATCAGCCCACAGATGGGAGGGCTAAAAGATGGGGACCTCCTTCAGTCAGTTGAGTGTCTTCCTTTAGCTCAGGTCATGATCCCAGAGTCCCAGGATCGAGTCCCGTGTTGGGCTCCCTGCTCAGTGGGGAACCGGCTTCTCCCTCTCCTGCTGGTACCCTACTTATGCTCTCTCTCTCTCTCTGCCAAATAAATAAATAAATATAATCTTAAAAAGAAAAAAAGGGGGGGCCCTCTTGTCCACCCCTGTGTCCCAGCACTGAACACCAGTGAGTGTCTGGAGGTGACAGCACACCCGGTGTGGATACGAATGGTGCTTTCCAGGGCTGGCTGGTCCAGAGAAATCCACCCTGGGGCAGCCTGGGGCAGGAGCTCAAGTCCTGAGCTAGAGTCTCCTCAGGGGAACCTGTGAGGAGACCCCTAGCATCCTGGCAAGATTTCCTGGGCTGACAAAGTGTCTGCTGCTGATTGCCGCTGTGGGCTGTGTGGTGATAGGCGGAGGCCTAAGACAAGGGGTACACAGGCTGGAGGAGGGGAGCCACAGACACGGAACCCCAGAAGAGAACAAATCCACTGAAATCCCAGCCTGAGCGCTGATCGGCTTGGGGATGTGTTGGTGTGGTGCTGGGGTCTCCCTCTGTGTACTGTGCACGTACATGCATGAGAGTCTGTGTGTGCATGTGGTTTGTGCACCTGTGGTTGGCCTTCCCTGGGTGCAGCCCACAGTGCCCAGTTTTCTCAGGGAGTGTCCATGGTTGGGCTGTGGAGACAAGCTGGCCCAAGGCCTTTGGATGATTCTCTGAAGGCATTGCTGTGAGTCTCTTTGTTACCCCATTTCACAAACCAGGAAACTGAGGCCTGAGGAGGACAAAGGACCACCTTCCAGCAGCAGGAGGCCAATAGGGGGCTAGCCCGATGGCCCTGCTCTGTCTCCTCCTGGGATCCCTCCACGCTCCTCTCGGTGTCTTCATCTGTAGTTTCCCTGGTTACAAAATCACAGTATGTATCCTTGGTTTTTCCTAGTTAAATCTCTCCATTTGGAGGGCAGCATTTTGGGGTCCATGTCCCAGATGTGCCTGGTCATAGGAGTCACCGAGCGTACTTGATCCACTTCAGATCCCCAGACTTGCCAACCCACCCTCCTGTGAGCAGACTGGACCTGCATTTGTAAGAAGGACCAGCGGATTCTGTGTTAGGCAGGTAGGGAGAAGGTGGCTGATGGAGGGAGAAGTCCCGTATGGGCCCCACACCCGCCCTCGAGGAGGAGGAATGATGGCAGTTCATCCTGGGTCTTCTTGGATCCCGCTGTCCAGGCTGGGTGCCCCACCAGATGCTAACCCTGCACATTATCTTGGCCCAGTGCCCATGTGGCCGAGCTGGATGTGGAACCTCCCTGCGTCCCTTGGAGGTGTCTGGAGCCTAGACCAAGCCATGACCTGAAGAAGGCCTGTTGCCAACACACCTGGGGTCTATGCCCGTCCCTGCTCCAGCTGTGCATCTCCCAAGGGCCTGGAGCTATTTCTGCTGCATGGCCTCTCCACTCCGCCAGGCTTCAGTGAGCAAAGATTGTGCCGACATTGACAGAACAGGCTTGCATGGCACTCTGTCAGGGAGAAGGCCCAATTAAAAGGGGAAATGTGGGGGTGTGCTGCAGGCCAGGCAGAGTGCAGGGACGCCCTTGGGCCCAGCCTGCCCTGGGGCAACCATACACAACCTCTGCGCACCAATGGCAGCAGGCAGACTGAACAGCACAGTGGTGACGATGCCGGGTACCAGCGAAAGAGCCTTTCTCCGAGGGTCCCCCCTTGCTGCCACACCTGCTGGCCCCCTCAGCCAGTGTGCTGGGAGTCCTCTGGGTACAGACTCCAGCCAGGTGCAGAGGGGAGGTGGAGGGCCGGCACAGAGTCCTTGGGCAGGACACAGGAGGACAAGGACCTGCTGGGGACAGTGGGGACTGGGGACCAGGCACCTGTCACATCCACTCAGCCATTGCTGGGAAAATGCCACGTGGTGGCCAAGCTTTGTCGGGTGCCCTGTGCCTCCTGCTTGCACTCTCTGATGTTCCAGATCAGCTCTGTTTCTGGGCCATGGCCACACGCAGCCAGCACACCAGGCGGCCTCAGTGACAGAGCCGTAATTGGGGAATTTCCTGGTTAAATGAACAGCTGGCCACAATATGCAGTCTGGACTGTGTCCTCCTCTGCTGGCCCACAACTCGGTGTGGCCGGCACTGTGATGGGGACACGTTGAGAAGGGGAAGGAGAATGTGTTGCTGAGACCCTAGGGCTTTGTGGGGTCCCTGGCCAGCCCCTCCCTCTCCTCCCTCTGTCCCCCTCCCATAGGCCCCACATGCTATAGGGGGTCCATGAAGGAGCTCCTCGTGGTCTGTAGCCCTCCAACTCAAACAAGGCCTGTCTCAGCCTGCACAAGGCCCAGGGAGGGGACCTCAACCTTTAACCCCAGCCACGTGCCTTTGGCCTGTTCCATGGGGACACTCACCAGACACAGCATCTTTCCCCACATGTCACCTCTGGGTCACCCCATCCATGTGATGAGCTCAGCCCCTGCTGAGGGTACTCAGGCTCCTGGCTTTGCCCGGCTCACCCCGCCAGCCCCTGAGTCCCCATGGAAGGCCAGACAGAGGGGATGGGTTGCTGTTGTAAAGACTGAGGGTGACCCGCACTCAGAGCCACAGCAGTGGTGGTCCTGGCTGGGACAGGAGGGATATATGAGGCCCCCAGAACAGAGATGGCATGACGGAGAGTCAGGTAAGACACACTCTGTGTCCCTAGCCCCTTCCTCACGAGGGCATAGGGAAGGAAAAGTTGCCACACGCTGTGGCCTGCAGCCCCCCACCCCTGGCCCAGTGGCTTTGCCTACTTAAGGTTGTGGGATGAGCAGGTGGGGTGCACTGTTGCGCCAATGTGGGCTGTCTGCCTGCTCACACCACTCTATGCCCTTGGGCCCTGAGCAGGCAGGGACTAGGGTGGCAGGCTCAGGGTCCCCTGAGGCCAGGGGTGTTCTGCCCTCAAAGCCTGGATTTCAGGTTCCTATCCCCACTCCCTTATGAGTGCGTCCTCTTATTAGCGCTGCTTCACCAATTTTGCAAGTCAAATCCTGCATTATTGAGTGCCTGCTCGGATCTCCAGCTTGATAGGCAGCCAGCCAAGCTAAAGGCCAGCTGGGAGCAAGGAAGGCTTTGTGTCAGGCAACAGCAGTCACCCATCAAAGGGGCCTGGGGACCCCAGAGGCAAGTGAGGCAAACCTTACAGCTTCATCCTTCTGCAGGGGTCCAGGGTCAACTCTCTCTGTTCTCAGCCTCACCCTGGCCTTGCTCAGCACCCTTTACTGGATTTCCTGGGGACACCCTGCCCCCACCCTACATAGGATGCTGGTAAGGGAGTCAGGTGAGCCCATGCACACCTGGCTCAGGTCCCTGCCCTGTCCCATCCCGCACGGAGGCTCCTCAAGCTCAGGGTAAGCCATTGGCCTCTTACTGTCTTGTGTCAGGCCACGCACAGGCTGTTCCTTTTGCCAGGATGGCCTTCCTGGTGCTTGGCCAGGTGGGGGTGGGGAGGAGTGAGTCCCTCCTTCCATGGGGCCCTCAGGGATGAGCAGCTGTGACACGCATAGGAGAGGATGCCATTGACCACAGGCTGGGTCTCCACAGGGCCAAGAGAAATGGTTTTTAGTTTCTCTGGCAGGGCTGGGACCCCCACATCTGGAGGGTCATCTGCTCCTTAGCTCCCCACTGGCTTTCAGCAGTTCTTTGGGTGAGAGATGAGGGGCTGCTGGTTCAGGGTCCCCGGACGAGAGCTGTCTCCCATCCAAGCTGCACTGGCCCCCCCTGCCTGCCCCAACTTTTCCTCCTTTGTCCTTCCAAGTCCCCTCCTCCTACTGGTGATGGTGGGTCCCAGCCCCCGAGGGCTACAGGAGAGAGACCCTGACTGAGACAGATGACTGATTGCATGGTAGGCGGCTGGGTCTCAGCCAGCAGGAGGAGGAACAGACTCCTTCTAAGTGGATACCAGGGTCCCCCCTTAGCGGTGCCAAATGTCCTCAGTGCCTGGTTCTGTCTCAGGCTTGTCCTACAGTCCCAGGAAGCTGGATGCTGTTCTAGGTGTCACCTTTGTTCTCATTCCTTTTCCAGACTAAGGAATCCTTTCCAGAAGCATCCAGGGCATGCCTGACCCTTGCCCATCCCAGGGAGCAGACAGGGTCACCCTGGATTACATTTGGAGAGTTTGAGTCAATACCTAACATAATCTCGGCTTTGTCAGCAGTGGGTGTAGTGCTGGGTGAGGGCACAGACTCCAGGGCTGAGGGAATGCTGTCAGAGCTGGCTTCCAGGAGGAGGTGGCCTCAGAGCCTGGTCTTAGAGCATCTGTAGGACTAACTGGGTGGGGAATACTGGGTGCCAGACGCTATGCTTGCTGTCTGGAATGCCCACGTCAGCGGTGAGGACATTGAGACTCTCCCGAGATGCTACCGTGGAGACGGTGGATGCCGGGCGCCCCCTCACTTCGCCCCCACCACCGTTCTCACCCCAGCACATGTCCTATTTCTAGAATGCGGCGCTGGAGCTGGGTGCTTCTATTTGGTGTGTTAATTGGGGTTGGTTTTTACAGAATGAGCCTAAAGGGGTGGGAAAATCTGCAAGTCTTTGTGTTCCAGTTAATCTGCAGGTTTGGGGGGCATTTTGCCCCTTAGGCGTGTCAGGGCTGAACTCATCCACATCCTCCAGGCCCAGGCCCTTGAACAGACCAGACTCAGCAGTTGGTGGGGGTGGGGAGAAGGGTGGCTAACAGCTCTCTTTCGGCAAGGCAGAAACGGGGGCAATAGCCCCACTGGGATGGCATGGGTGGTCACTCTGGGTCCATTTGGCCCGGGATGTGAACTTGTGACCAGTTTGTCCCTCTGCACTTCTCGGCGTGTGTGTGTGTGTGTGTGTGTGTTTCTGTGGTTGGAGCGGGAGAGCATGTCCTGGATGATACTGACCTTGTGGATGGGAAAACAACGGTCCCCCAACCAGCATGTAACTGACAGAGTGGGACCCATTGAGAAGAGCAGGGATGGTGTTATCGATGGGCTGAGTGGTGGGTGGAAAGACAGGCAGGAGGATGGGATGCATGAACAGGGCAATTGGCACGTAGGGAGGGTCCAATCCTGACTAGAGCCTAGCCAGCTACAGGAGAGGGGTCCTGGGGTGGAGGTGAGGTTGGGCAGAGAGCCAGAGAGTGCTGGTAGGTGAGAACCTCCAGGTGCATGGGTGTGGCTGTGGCTGTTCCTGGTGGCCAAGGGACCTGCTCCTTTCTCAGAGGCCCTGGTGGTTCTGAGCTCCACCCCTCTCAACAGAGCAACTCCCTCCCAGAGGCCCCTGAAACCTTGGAGGCCACAGCAGCCCCCCCCCCACCCCCCGATTCTGCTCTCTCTCTCTCTCTGTTCCATCATTTTTCAAAAATAATTGTGTGGCACCAGGCTGTCACTGAGCTGCTCCCTGTCAGGCTGCCCCCCCACCCCCCACCCCGTTGCTGGCTCTGCCTCCCTGAGACCCTCCCAGGCCGAGATGTGTGAGTCAAGGTGTTTTCTCTGTAAGGTCTTCATCATTCCTTAATTGTTCACATTAGTTTCTCTCTCTCCTTGGTGAGCATCCCTTGAAGTCTTGGCCCCCACCCCTCTTTTGCTGGCATCAAAATGCGGCTGGCGTGCTCCTTGGGAGGGGGCTGCCTCCCCTCCCCACCCCTCCTGCCCTGCTGCCGCTCCTCTGACTGCCCCGAGATGGATGTTCCTTTATTGCCCATAAATCTCGGCACAGCCCTTTGTGAAGACAGATCGGAGGCCTCCAGTTCCCCGGTGTTTGTCGGCGGCGGGTTTAATTAGCCCTCCCCGCAGAGGAGCGGGCTGGGCTTGGGCCAGGGAAGGAGACTTTCACTGTCCCTGTGCTTTGTCTAGGGGAACCGAGGCTGGGGCGTGTGCAGGGACAACAGAAGGCTCCCCACTCCTGCCTCCGTCTGTGTGGATTCAACACGCTGGACCCGTGTAACTGGCTTCTCCACACCCAGTCCCAGGCTGACCCTTCCTGCCCAGGTGGCCCCGGGGGTAGACAGTAGAGGCCCCAGCAGGACCTGTGCTGGTCTCTAGGAAGGAGTCCCGTTAGTTCCACTCGGCACACAGTAGGTACCCAATAAATGCAGGGTGAACTGGGAGGTTTTTGGATGAAAGGGCCCCGCCCTTCCTCAACCTAGGCCAGAGTGTAAAGATCCCCTGTACTGAGCCCAACCCAGCCACGTGCTGGAGGACACCTCACCCCAGCAAGGAGGCCGGGTCACCCCAACAGCTGGCTTTGAGTCCTGCTGCCCTCCCGTTGTCGGCAGGTCCTCGCCTAGCCTCCCTGCCCCCCTGTCGGCTGCAGGAAGGAAGGAAGTGCTGCGTGTGCAATGCTCAGGATAGCGGCAGACTGGGCACCCGGATGACGTCAGGGTGAGGGGTCCCTGAGGCCAGCTCCAGCAGTCCCACTGAGGTGGTGGTGCTCAGGTGGCCCAGCCTGGCCACGCCCCCAGCTGTATGGCCTCAGGAGACTCCCCTGGCTTGCCTGGGCCTGAGGGTCCAAGGGTGTGTTCTGCGCAGAGATCCGAGGGAAAAGTGACATGCCTGCACTGTGTGGATCGGCTGGAGGATGGGACTGCCTCGGGATGGCGTAGCAGGAACACCTCAACCAGCCCCACTGGTTGGCACCTCAGCCATCCTGGCAGCCTTCGAGCCTCTCCGTGGTCCATCTGAACTGGGCTTCTCTCACAGCAGCTTTGTGGGCTGTGGGGACCCCTGCCGTGAGGATTTACTCACTCCTCATGACTGGCTGGAGAACTGAGAGCCAGTGAGGTGACCTGGCTCAGGACCTCCCTGAGCTCTGGCTGTGCAAGGTCTGGGTGATATGGATCTATTCCATGACCATCTGGCTGGGCCTGGGAGATCATGGAGGACTTCCTGGAGGAGAGGGTTGAATCGGAGCGAAGAGTTGAAGCAAAGGGGAGGGTATTGGGAAGAGGATTCTGAGGCATTCCAGCACTGGGAGCTGGGGTGGGCGTAAGAAGTGGGAGATGAAGCCGGACCCCGGGATTCCCTCAGGGGTTCCAGCTTGGCCACATGGGCGGCGGGCAGCCGCAACCAGAATGCAGCTATCCCCCGGGGGCTGCCCATGTCTTTCGTGGGGAGCCTTGCCAGGCTGTGCTGCATGTGGTGACCAGTCTTGTCATCCAGGGCTCCTGTCATCCAGTGTGGGAGAAGAGAGATGGGTCGATGGGTCGTGGAACAAGGCGGACCAAGAGCAAGGCTGCTGGAGAGGTTGGGTGGGAGGGGGACAAGTTGCATCATTGTGGTCCCATGTCCACCACGGCTCGGAGTGTATCTACCTACGGGGCTGAGGGCTGCCCTCAGGCCGAGGGCCAGCCCTGGGTGGACACCCTGAGGCTGACTGGCACAAGGCAGAGAGAATACTGCTCGGTTCGTGTGCTGTCCTGGCACCGGGGCAAGACTGCTGAGGCGGCGAGGAAGCCACGTGCTGGCCACAGAGCTCGGGGCCGAGCCGTGTGGGCAGCGGGTGCGTCTGCACAAGCGCACTGGCCTCGGGTAGGCCCGGTGCTACCCAGGCGCCTCCCTGCCCACCCCACAGCCTCAGTGTCCTCATCTGCACACTGGGGGTGCAGCAGCCTCTTCCTGTGAGAACCTGAAATGAGGCAATGCGTGTGAGCTGTCCCCGCTGGGGCAGGGCCGTGAGCAGGGCAGGTGCCCTGGCTGTGAGACACCCCCCTGCTGCCCCAGGCCCCAGCTTGGCCAACAAATAAACACTTCTCCGTAAGCATGTTTCCGGCATGTTCTTGGTCTCGCTGGACATCAGTTGACCATCAACTGCTGGACATTCTGCTGCTTCTGTTATTTCAGAACTAATTTAAGCATTAAAATGTAATTCTTTTGATTACTGGGCAAAGCCCTGGCAGCCAGATAAATGGGGGCAGAAGCTTCTATCCCAGGACCTGAGCCAACCCTGCAGGCCCTGGGTGGATGGCAACACAGCGCGGCCTCAGGGACCCCTTGGCTTCCAGAGGGCTTGAGGGGGCACCTCACTATCTTCCTAGGGCCCCAGAATCGGGGCTGGCAGAGAAGTGACCCTTGGGGGCACCCCAAGAGGGCTGCTCCCCCACCCCATGAATGCCCAGCAAATCCCGGCACCAAGGGTCACCCTCCCCTGCTTGCTCTTGGTGGTGTTGACCTGTGAGCTGTGAAGGGTGCTCTGTCCACAGGTTGCCCTGTGGTTGGCCTGGCATCTTTGGATGGAGGCCAGGAGCACTCGCTGTAAACCGGCAGCCACTGTTGGGGTGAGGGGTGCTGACACCCAACACCACTTCTCATGGGTTTAATTAGCTTCCTGCACAGATCTCAGGGTTCCAGAGACTGAGGCTGGACCTCAGCCGCCCGCCCACCTAGGGTGGGCAGGGACCCCACCTCAGGGAATCTGCAGGGAGTCGCTTGAGGGTTGGGGATCGGGTGGGGGAAGACAGGAGCTGAGCCTGCAGCCCTGGGCTCAGCACTCCCACCCCTCCCTGCCCCTCACCAGCACCGGCCGGTGATCTCATCACTTCCTGGGCTGTAAATATCACCCAAACGCTCACGACTCCCAAATTGTCCTCCAGCCCAGGCCCCTCTCCTGAGCTCAGCCCGCACAGCCCACGCGACACCCCCGCCCAGATGTCTCCTGGGCCTCGACAACGGTGGCCGCTCCTCCTGCACCCCCATCTCGGGGAGGGGCACCCCATGCCGGCTGCTCAGGGCAGACGCCGGGAGCCCTGCCCACCATCTCTGCCTTCTGCCAGATCCAAATCGAAATGCAGCCATGTCCCTCCTGATCCCCTTACCACACCCTGCTTGGGCCCCGGTCCCCCTCCCCACTACATAAGCCTCTGTTGGGCACACAGCAACCTAATGGACCTTCTCTGGAAATCAGATCCTGTCTTTGCCCATCTCAGGACAAAGCTTCAAGACCTGTGGGATATGATCCTTTAGCCCCTCCAGTTCCACCTGGGCTCCCACCACCTGCTTCACCCTCTGAGAACCTAGTTGGCCTCTTGTCCCTGCTCCTTGCCATGGCCTAGGTTTCTCCCTCCCAGGGGGAAAGAGGGAGCAGAGTCCCAAAGTCGCAGCTGTGAGCTCTGGTGGCACCCCTAGGAACATGTGCTATGGAGGCAGGGCCCAGCAAGGACTTGGGGGCGGGGGCGGTCAGGCAAGGCGTGGCTCAGGATGGGGCCCCAGGCTCTTCCAAGCTGCCAGTGGGCTTCCAGCCCCCATGTGAGGGCCAGCTGGTGATGACAGACACAATCAGCCTTCAAAGTGCCTTGAGGTATCTCTCAGTGAGGAGCAGGCTCAACTTAGTGAGTGAGTGCCCTGTCCTGAGAGGTATGCAAGCTGAGGAGTTCAGGTGGGCAACTGCTCTTTGCAAAGGGGCATCTGCCATTTCCTGACAGCCAGGAAGGTGGTGGAAGCCCAGGGGCCACCACGCTATGCAAACCCCTCAGCCTCAGCTTGGAGCCCTTCCCCAGACCTAGCAGTTTGGCTGCATCTGCTTGGGCGTGGCAGGGTCTGCTCCGGGGAAAGCTGGATTTAAAAAACCCTCATCCTAGCTCTGCCCACTGATGCCCAGGGACCAGGAACCGGGGAGCATTGATGGCGGGCCTTGAGGCACGGGGTTGAGGCTATCCAACACCTCCACACCAGACTCCACAGAGCTGCCGCTGCAAAGGCGATCAAGGAACAGTAATAGGGTCTCCAGGTCCAGAGGGGCTGGAACAGGAGCTTTACACAACCAGTGTCCCTACCCCTATGCTGCCTGAGCTGCCCCCTCTGAGTCTGGGGAGTCTCAAAGCAGTCAGGTCTTTGAGCTCAAATATGCTGACATCCTTTGTGCAGAAGGACAAACAGTAAGGGCCCATACCAGTGGGTGAGTGGGGTGGGGGGGGAACTTGGCGCAGGCAGTGCTGGTGCACCCAGAATCAAGAAGAGACCCTTGGCTCTGTCCTCATCCCCAGGGTGGGGAGGGTCTAAGCCCACACTGTGGGCACCGAGGAGCTGGGTAGGGGAGCCGGGAGCCTGGTTGCTGAGCAAGTCCCCCTCCTCCTCCCTCCCTTGGGCTTCTGGAGCCCTGGCCGCCCCCACCGCCATCTGGTTCCACCAGCAACGCTCCCCCTACTCCCTCCCCCAACTCACTGTGCTTCCTCCCTCACCCTGCTCCCTGAGGCCCCTGCCCCAGGGGGATGGGGGAACTTCAGCCATGGGCCACGTGGCCTCTTTCCCTTTTGTGTCTGCGTCCTCACGGGCCCAGGCCTTGAGAAAACGTGCGTGTGCATATTTTTGCCTGCGCTGTGGGTGCTGTGTCTGCAAGCACACGTGTGCGTGCCTGTGTGAGCACGCGCATGGTCCTTGCCCTGCCCGTGTGCTTGCCGTGGGTGTGCATGGGTGTGCGGGGTCATGTAGACCCATGCAGGGCCGTGTCTGGGGTTGGCATGGTGTGAGTGCACACATATGTACCCAGGCTCGAGCCTAGGCAGGCCTGGCCACGGGTCTGGAATGAGACCGTGAGCCGTGGTGTGAGAGTACCCATGACCCTGCCAGGGGGGTCTGGCCTCACCCACTCAGCTCTCCTTCAGGGCCACCCTGTCTGCCGGCACAAGGTCCTCCTGGGACCCCGCCCCCCAACCCACATGGAGCTGCAGGTGGGGGAGTTGGGGGAGCACTAGCTACACCTGGTGTGTGGTCCAGCCAGATTCACACCTCTCCCTAGACAGATGCAGCTATCAACCCAGCTTGAAGGGAAGGTGGCTAAGTTGCCTGATGGACTAACGGACGTTAATCTTCAGGGCTGGGGTGCAGGGGGTGGGGAGGTGGGTAGGGGCGTGACGCATCCCTGGTGACCACCATGGGTGCTACTGGGTTGAAATGGCAGGATGCAGCAGCAGGCAGCTCCCTTCCCTTTCAGGCCTCCATGGGCCTGTGACTGGGGCAAGGCTGCCCCTCCAGGGTCCACCTGCCTCTCCCTGCCCACCACACCCCAGCCTGAGAGGCCACGGCTTAAGAAAAGATCTCTTTATTCCACGTCGTCCGATATTTTTACACAAGTAAAATAAAATGCATATCTCTATATACCGCGATCCGGGTGGGAGGTGGCGTTCTGGAACAAACGCTCCGCCCAACCCTGTAAACATGACGGGGTGCAGATGGGGTGGGCGGGCGGGACGCATCCGTCAGGGAGGGCCTGCTGCCTGGTGCTGGCTGGTGGCGCCGAGGGGACCCCGTATGTACACACACCTGACTGCTGGGAAGGGCCTCCCGCTCGGTGGCTGGTCAGCAGGGCCTGAGCACCGTCCACAGCACCAGCGCGAGGCCCAGCGGGGCCAGGCTGTGGGCGAGGCTGGGCAGGGCGCCCGAGCCCTCTGCGTCCCCGGCCCCGCCGCCCCCGCTGCCTGCCTGGCCCAGGCGGCACTGACTGCGGGTGCGGTTCTTGCGGGAACAGCCTGGCTTCCGGCGAGGGCCGGTGGTGGGGGGCCCAGGGGGCTCGGAGCCCTCAGGCCGCATCCTGCTCAGCGGGGGCTCGGCCGACCCAGGCAGGGTCCCAAAGGGGGAGTCGTTGATGTGCCGTGGGCCAGAGCCGTTGCCTGGCGGGCTGTCCCCGGACGGCACCCGTCCCTTGAGTGCATTGCCGGCAGAGGCCGGGCTCCCAGCCTCAAACACCAAGGCCTTGTCTGCGGCATCGGGCTGGCAGCACTTGGGCAGCCCCAGAAGCTCTTCGTCGGCAGGCCTGCCAGTCCAGACGGGACGCGAGGGCCGGGCCAGCACGGCGCAGCCCTCCAGGTCAGCGGCGGCCAAGCGCTTGAGGTCGCGGCCGGCCAGGCGCAGGGGCAGGCTGCAGAGCAGCTCAGATGAGGAGCCGCGGAACTGCTGCAGCCAGGCCCAGAGCGGGCGTGCCCGGCAGTCACACACCCAGGGGTTGTCATTAAGCCGCAGGTACTGCAGGCCGCGCAGGGGTGCCAGGGCCTCGGCTGGCAGTGCCGACAGGTTGTTAGCAAACAGGTAGAGCGTCATGAGGCGGCCGAGGTCACGGAAGGCATGCGGGTGCACGCGGGCCACGCGGTTCTGATGCAGAAGGAGGCGGTCGAGGCTGTGCAGGCCACGGAAGGCGCGCTCAGGCACGCTGGGGATGCGGTTGCCGTGCAGGAAGAGGTGTGTGAGGTTGCCCAGGTCGCGGAAGGCGTCATCCGGCAGCGCCTGCAGCCCGTTGTCCTGCAGGTAGAGGTACTGCAGGGCAGCAAGGCCGCGGAACAGCCCGGGGCCGAGCTCCTGCAGGCCACAGCGGTCCAGGTGCAGGGTGTGCAGGCGGCTCAGGCCGCGGAATGTGGTGGGGTCCACAGCACGCAGCTGCGCATTGTCGCTGAGGTCCAGCTGCTCGAGGAGGGCCAGGCCGCTGAAGGCAGCTGCGTCAATGCGGGCCAGCGCGTTTGAATGCAGCCACAGGATGGTGAGGTTGCGGCAGGCACGGAAGCTGGCGGCGGGCACGTGAGCGATGCGGTTGCCATGCAGGAAGACGCGCTGGCTGGCGGCCGGGATGTCGGCGGGCACGGCCAGGAGGCCTTGCTGCGGACAGCTTGTTGTCACCTTGGGCTCATTGTAGCACACACAGGCCCCCGGGCACGGGGCTGCCACCCGCCACGCCTGCAGCCACAGCACCCAGGCCAGCAGCTGGCTCCCTGTGGGCAGAGGAGATGGTGGTTAATGAGCTGAGGGCCCCGTGAGGCTGGTGGGCATGCTGGAGCCAGGCTGGCCCCTGGGATCAGTCCTTGGGATGGTCTTGAGCAGGGCCCAGGACATGCTATCAGCCCTGAAGACTCAGGGGCTGGGATCCTTGTTCCGCCTGCCACATGGAAACGACTTCGCTGAAACCTACCAGGGGGTTCCACACTCCGCACTGGGCATCCTCGCCTGCAGATGCTCCACGCCACCCTGCCCAGAGCCCAAACATACAAGCTGACATGCTCACACCAGCCACTCGAGGTTGGCTGGATCACCACCAAGGCCCACTGGAAGCCCTCCTGAGATGGACACTCAAGCCTGCAGACACCTTCTCAGTACACCAGGGAGCGCCGTGGGCCTGCCCACCATCCCTGTCAGCCCTGCCCCATTAGCCAGGCTGGGAGAGAAGCCCTTGGTAAACACCAAGGACCAGGTCAGCTGAGCTCACACAGGGCTGAGGCTCATGCCCAGGTCTGCCAGGCAGCCAGCTGCCGGGCTTCCAGCTGCTTCTGCAGCAGCTCCTCCTGAGGGCCCTCCCAGGCTGCAGGAAGGTCGGCGGGGGGAGGGTGCACTGGGGCTCAGACTCTGTGCCCTGTGCAGGCCCCCTGCCCAGGTTCCCAGAGCCCTTAAGGCCCGAGGGCTGCCCGGATTCTGAGGAGGCCTCACCATGGCACAAAGCTGTGCTTTAATGAAGAAGCCGCAAGGGCCTCAGAGCCGCGAGCCACAACCCCTAGCAGCCCTCCTGTAGGGGGTCTGGGTCCCACCAACACAGGACACGAAACTTACAGGCATCATGGGCTCCAGAGCAACTCTGCTCTTAGAGGATCAGGAGCCTGGATGCCCAAGGGCAGGGGCAAGGGAGCCAGGCAGGTGCAGCCCTGCCCGCCCCATAAGCCCCCTCCAGGCAGGCTGCTCCCTCCTCCACACATCCTGACTTGGCATGGAACTCCTCCTGCAGCCTCCTCCCTTCGGCCTCATTCTCTGCTTGATCTCCTCCCTGGGTGAGGAGCTTACTCCTTCCCACCAATCGATGCCTGCACAATTCCTCCTATCCATCCCCCCTCCCTGCCCCATCACCATCTCGAGGCCAGACCCACACAGGGCCTCACCAAAGACCTACACTCTTGGGGCACTGCATCCACCCTGGTCTCCTCTCTGGGGCCACACAGCCAAATACGAAGCTCACTGCCTCTCATCCCACTATTACAGCCCCCCTCTTCCAATGCCGAAGGTTCTTTCCTCCTTCAGGAGCAAGTCTATTAAAACGTGAATCCCCCTGGGAGGGTTATGGCTTATCAGCTAACACCTTCGTTGACAGATAACACCTGCATTGACAGCTAATACCTTTCTTGGCAGTTAGCGAAGAGCAGGATTCCGCACACAGGAGGCCGGCTGAGGGCTGGGGCTGGAGCCGGATGGGAGGAAGGACGGGACCACGGGCCAGCTTCCCCCACCCAGACCTGTGAACTTGGGGCCCCCCCATTCACGCTGGAGCCCTTGCCACACTGGATCCTGTCTGGGCCGGCACAGATGCATGCCCCAGGCCCAGAGCCGTAGCAAGGCCAGAATGTTTCGTGGTCATAAACAGTCTGCCCTCTTGGACTTTGGTCCCCAGGATATAGGCACCCACATCCTGGGACTCATCTGTCCCTTGTGTTCCGTCAGCCTCCCCATTGGGGCTGTTTGTTAGCTGCCTGGTAAGGATTGGGGGGGGTCCAGAGAGGCAAGCCTGGTATAGAACTCCCCATACCCAGGACACCCCTCCCCAGGCTCGCCATGCCCAGGAGGCTGTGAGGGCCCCTCAGCCTCCTGTGCTGCTTAAACTGCTGATATCCTCTGCAGGCTCTCTCCTGATGGGGCTTCTCAGGGAAGTCGGGCCTGATTATGCCAGCTCTCACCCCAGCGTCTCACCTGTCACTACGCTCTGAGAACAGCACTTCCTGTCCCCGAGGACTCACGGAAGAGGAAGACGTGGGATGGGGTGGGATGGGGGCTCCGGGTACTCACCAGGCCGGGCTCTGGACTTCACCACCACGGATGGGCCACGTCACCAACCATGCTACGTCATAGGCATGCCAGTGTCATCAGCCGCACCCGGCCACAACTGGGCCACACCACCCAGCAGGCTATGTGGGCAGCCACCCGTCGTAACCACGTTTGCCACCATCTGAGCTGGTCCTCCCCGCTGCCAGGCAGGCCTGAAGCCATGGTCTGGGAGCTGGGCTGGTGTCAGGTTCAGCTGACTTCCCCAGAACCAGCTGCTCCTCCAGCCTCCAGCCCTCCCCTGCCCAGGCCCCCAGCAGGCTGTAAGCCACGTGCTTGGGGTATACACCCACTCCAGGAATGGCCCAAGCGAGGCTCCAGGGCTGAGCTATGCCACGGGGATAAGTGGCAGAGCAGCAGTGTGGCTCGGCCCTGCTGGGAATCTGGCGTCAGGCATGGCTCCATTCCTGCTGAGCTGACCGCTTTTCGGAAGCCAACTTCTGAGGGTCGGTCCCTCTGCACGGCTGTGCTGTCAGTGCAGCGGCCAGTGGTGGGCTTGCTCCTTGCTGCAGTCTCAGTAATTGGCTCCAGCCTGGCCCCCCTTGGGGCCTGCCTGCTGGTCTCCATGGCAACCCCTCCGCTGAGCAAGCAGAGGGGGCATCTTTTTATGAGATAATCAAACTCAACTTTGCGGCCTGTGTTCCTACTCACGGCAGGGGCCCTAGGGACACAGGAGGCCCTGCCAGGTTTCGGGATGGTGATCCCTGACCCCACCCTAGGGGCTGGACCCAGTCACTCATCTAACCCCCTCCGAGCCCTAAAAAGTGCCCCCGCCATCCGGTCTCCCCATCCTGTCCCCTAACCTGTCCTCCTAGCCCATTCCCTCAGTCCCACCTCCCACTTGTACCCAGCCTCACTGGGCTCCTGTTCTCAGTGAGCATTCAATACCAGCTCGCCTCCAAGCACATGACAAGAAAACAGCCCTGCCCCAGCCCCGGTTCACTCACAGCAAAGGCACACTCCCGCACCAGGCTGCCTGGCCCCCTGAGCCTCGCACAGACTGGAGCCGGTCCCTTTCCTGCCATCCCTGGGGCTGACTCGGGCCTCCTCTTTTCCTTAGTCCTCACCTCAGAATGGCCCTGTCAGGTTAGGGGGCTTCTCCAGTGCCCTACCCATGGGTTCATGGGACGGACTCCCCCCTTAGCTCAGTTCTGCCTCAGGAGCAGTGCTGATGGCACAAAGGCCACCATTGGGGAAAGACTGGCCATTCCTGCCTGGGAGGCTGTGGAGGGGAGGCAGCGACTGGCTTCTGCTCAGGGCCTCTCCCATTAGGGCAGCTGGACAAAGCAGGAATGACCACTAACGAGGCCATGCGGCCCAAATCCCATCAGGTCTGGGTGTGGTCCCAAAGAGCACCTGCATTGCTGCCCCTGCGCCGGGGCAGCAAAGGGCCCAGGTTCTCCTTCATGGGCACTGCAGGGTGTGGGGGGAGGAAAGGGGAGGAGTAGGGAGAGGAGCCAGGAGGGGCGGGAGACTTCTGGGGACTCACCAGCAGCCGCAGGAGCCAGTGGGCGGGCGGACAGGCAGCTGCTGAGGTCAGCAGCTTGGGAGCGGAGATTGCCAGAGGCTATAGGTGCAGGGGAGGTCTCTGCTTCCTTGCCTTTACTTCTCTCGGGGGTCCCCTAGCCTGGGCTGGGGTGTGCGGCTCCCCCCAGGTCCTCGGAAACCCTTCTGCTGCCGCCTGCCGCCCCCACCCCATGAGGTCATAGATACAGCACAGGACTGGCCACCTTGCTTGCTCAGTGCCCTTGGACCTCCCTGCGGCAATAGGGTGGCAGAAACACCCTATTCCAGGGGGCAGCATGAGATTCTACCAGTTGGCATAGAAGGCATGAGTCAGAGCTGCCTAAGAATCCATTTTCTTTATAATATCACAAGCCCATTTTACAGATTAGGAGACTGAGGTAGAGAGCAGTTAAGCCCCGGATTGCTCCAACCTGGAGATGGTCCAGGAGGAAGGATGGGAAAAAGAAGGGGCCACATCCAGCCAAGCCAGGAATGGAGCCCAGGCTGCGAGGGTGTAGGCAGGCACCAGGGGTACATAGCTCCCTCCTGGGCCATCTGTGGCTGGGAGGGGACATCTCCAGGGAGGCTCTGAGTGGCTGCTTGCCGCCCCCCTCACTCCCAGAAGACTGGGGTGAGCAGGCTGGGAGAGGGGAGGTTACACAGCTGGGGCACAACCAGGACACTGGTCAGCTCAGGACCCTCTTGGGCACCAAGAACGTCCCCAGAAGGGTCACGTCACAGACCGCAGTTACACGGCAGAACGAGAGGCCACAGCTCAGCACACCAAGGCCAGAAATAGCTCTGGGAGGGGGTGGGGGGCTGGTGGCATTGACACATCGTAGAGGGTCAGGGCACCCCAGCAGTGCTGTACTCCCTCTTTCCTGTCCCGTGCCTGCTCCCCATCCCTGCCAGCCCTCCACCAGTGATGGGCTCACCCCCCACCGTCCATTGGTCCCCTCCTCAGTCCTCACTCCTCGCTCACATTCACCTCCCAACTTCTAGACCATGTGCATGCCCTTGGCGTTTCCCTGCCCCCTTGCTTGGCTCTGGGGGCCGGGCGAGGAGAGGGGCAGCCCACCCGTGAAAGGGCCTGCCTCTCCCAGGGGTATGGCTGCCAGCCCCCGCTGCCGGTCATGCCCCTCAAGGCCCCACTCCTTATTGATCTTCTCGGGGCAGTAGCTGCAGGGGCAGGCCAGCTCGATAACAGGCAAGGTCACCTGTCAGGGAAGGAGGGCACTGGACCCAGGGCTGAGCAGTTCCAGCACGCCAAGCTGCATGCAGTGGGGAAACTGAGGCCCAGCGTAGGCCGAGCGAGCAGGAGCAGCCTCCTGAATGCACCCAGCGCCCAGGTGGACGGAGGGCCGACAGAGGTCTACTGAATCCACCTAGGAGGCTATTTTATTTTCCTATCTTACGGCGGGGGTGTGTGTGTGAAAATGAGGTTTGGTAGGGGAAAGCACTTGCTCACAGAACCGGGACTAATAGGATTCCCAGCCCCATGGTGTCTAATCACTAAAAGGGCTTGCGTGACAGTAGGGAGTTGAAGCTCCCCCTCCCCACCTTCCCATTACCCCCACCTCCGAACACAAGCTATGTTCCCCCTTAAAATTTCCAGCTGACACAGCACCTGGGAGCGCCCTGGGTCCCTTTCAAAGGCAAGAAACCAAGGCTGCCAGGGGAGGGGCCAGTCCACCTGAGAGCTTGAGGTCCTGGGTGCACAGCTTGCATTAAAGGTATGTCCCTGAGGGGATCCCCCACGATAGGGGCCCCATTGGACGCTGTCAGCGTGAGACCAGTCCCCGGCTTATAATGCTGACCATAGGGAGTCACCCTGCTGCATGGCACGTGCCACAATGGGAATTTAAGGGACCATGGAATACCGCCCTGGCTCCAGACATCAGGGGGACACCAGGGAGGGGCACCAGAGTCCACTGCCAAGGTGAGCATCCAGGCAGACCCTCCGATGGGTGGGATCATGCCTTAGGAATCCATCCTTGGTCAAGGCTGGCCTGCTGGAACTGAGGGCTCTGGAAGCTCATCCTGTGTTTCCATCTGAAGCCCACCTCCCTTGGCCCCTGCCCCAGGGAGCCCCACATCGAGGGCTGATGATGTCGGCCACTGGAGGCTCTGTTTACCTGAAAACCCACCCAGCATGCAGGACCCCCTCCCCCCACTGCAGGGATTCAGACAGCAACCTCTCCCTCGCAGGTGGGCATCCCCTACCCCCTCCATCGAGGCCACCAACAAACACCCATTGCCCAATTACCTGGAGAATCTGTTTCCACAACCTTTCATCAGTTGGCCTCTCAGCTCATTCAATCTGGTGGCCAGCGTGGGCTTGAGTCCCGGAGGATGTGAATGAGGTATCAGCCGGGGGCCAATATGGCCCTGGTCTGCCCCGGCAGGGGGCGCAGTTCAGGAATGGGGCTCTCCCAGGGTCAGGGCCTGGGACCTGCCTTGCCACGTACCTGCCACCATGCCCATCTGCCCTCCCTGACCCCTTCCCCCTGCCAGCTCTCACCCAGAACTGGGCGCCCAGCCCCACCCCAATACACCCCACCTCCTCCCAGGACCCTGCATCTATCTGATACCTTCCCAAAGTTCACCGTCCCTGTGAGGCCCAGAGAGGGGAGAGGGGAGTGATAGAGCCTCCAACAGGCAGACACAGTGCAGGAGTGCACTCTTGGGTACACTTGTCAGAATGCACATCAGGGGTGCGTACAAGAGTAACACCCACCGCAGGCACACACTATGGGAACACACACTCGGGGTGCACGCTACAGGAACACACAACAGGCGTACACTTCTGGGCCTTCGGCTGCCAGGGCCTGGGTGGGTCAGGGCACAGTGGGTGAGTTGGCCATATAGCAGAGAGCTGCTGTGATGAGGCCAGAGTGGGACTAGACCGGAGGGCGCGTCCCCACCCGCTCAGGAGCCCTGGGCATTTGTCAAACATCACGGGCAAGGCAGGCCGGTGGCCTCTGTATGACTGGGGTTCATTCTTCTACGAGGTGACAAGTGCAGGTCTCGGGAGGCGCGCAGCCCCTCGCCTCCTGGGATTCACCAGTTCCGCTCCTTGGCTGTCTGTCTCTGATCAGCCCTAGTCCCGTTTGGCGGGGGGTGGGGGGGTGGGGTGGGGTGGCGCGGAGCTGGATTGCCGCCTACCTGAACTGTCCCAGGACAGCTGAGCTCTTGCAAACACTCTGAACAGGGCAGTCAGGCCTCGGGAAGGGAGGTAAAGAATCAAGGGTGCTTAGGGGCTTTGTAACTGAACTGGGGTGGTGAGGTCGGGGGCAGCACCTGCTGAGGCCATGGAGAGGCCCAGTGGGGGCTGGAGAGGACCTCTGGACAGAGACAAGTGGGAAGGGCCACAGGGTCTGGCCCTTTCCAGGGTACAAGTGTTTCCAGGGGCAGTGACGAGATGCTCCCATTTGGGTCACCACTGGCCAGGGCACTGTGTCCAGGTGACCAGAGTGAAGTCCCTGTCAGAGCCAGTGGGTCCTCATGCCTCCTCTTCCATCAGCATCTGGCAAACCAGCCTACCAGCCACCACCTACCTTTGTAAAGAACAGGTTATCAGCATACGGCCACACCTGGGTGCTTACTGTGCTGCTCTAGCATCCCCACATGTGGTGTGGCCCACAGAGCTGGCATTGTTCGGGACCTGGCCCTTTAGAGAGACAGTCTGCCAACCTGGCTTGTGATTGGAGTACGCAGAGTACCTGATGCCTGTGGGTACTGCCACTCTCACCCCCACGGTGGTCCTACAGAGGTCACTTGAAACCCTGCCCCCCCGCCCACCTAACGAAAAGTAAACCAAAGGTCAGAGAAGGCCACTGTCTTGCTGAGACCACATTGCTGGGATGGACAGGGCCCCTCTCACGGGGCTGGAGGGAAGGTGACCCCCAAATAGTGTGTAGGTCAAAAGAAACACAATGATTTTGCTAAAGAGGCCTTTGAGGGACTGGTGATCAAACACGCGTTAAAGAGGACGCTTACAACACTCTCGGACAAAGCCGGCTGTAGAGGAGGATGTCCTCAGGGTCTGGGGTGGTGGGGGGAGGAGGCACTGATCCACATGGCACCTGCTTGTGCTGCAGGAAGACAATCTTGGGAGGTGATCTTGGAGTCTCTGGGCTACAACCCCCTCCATGCCAATCCCTGTGCCCTCCTCTAGGGGCTCTGTGGCCAGGTCACACGGAGGCCAGCCCGCTGGCCCACTACCATCAGCCTGTCCACTTGGGCTGGGAGGAGGGGACATGGCAGGTCAGGTTTGAGGCACTTCCCAGGATGACAAGGTCTAGGCCTCAGCTGACAAAATCTTCCCATCTGAGAACAAAGAAAAAGTACAGGGGGGACGACTCTGTCAAGAAAAGGAGAGAGGCACAGAGTGTAGGGGCCTTCTTGCAAGCAGGCTTCCTAGACCATTCTGTGGACCTCCGGCCAGAATCTTGAATGGAAAGTCAGTCATGGAGGTCCATGATCTTTTATTTTTTTTTTAAGATTTTATTTATTTCAGAAAGAATGAGAGAGAGAGCGAGTGTGAAAGAAGGGAGAGGGTCAGAGGAGAAGCAGACTCCCCACTGAGCAGGGAGCTGGATGCAGGACTTGATCCTGGGACTCCAGGATCATGACCTGAGCCGAAGGCTGTCACCTAACCAACTGAGCCACCCAGATGCCCGGAGGCCCATGATCCTTGTCACCAATAACACTATCATCGTCACCACACCAGTCATGGGCAAGTCCCTCAGACCGCAGGCAGTTCAAAAACAGCCTGGGACCAACCTGAGGCCAGGCTGGAGTGCAGCCAGCCTCGCACAAGGGTGGGGAGCCCCAGAGGTGGGTGAGCAGTGGGCCAGTGTGAGGTGGGCACCAGACACCCCTGAGGAGGGTTGTGGCCCAAGGATGCCCATTCCAGCTTCAGTGCCTTGGCCAAGTCAGTCCACACAGGGCCTGTACCAGGTGACAGGGAGGGAGAGGGGAGAGATAGAGCCCTTGGCTTCCCTGTCTCCCGGGACTGCTCAAAGCACAGACTCCCTGAGGTCTCATGACATCCCACAGCACAGAAAGGGGATGACCATTGACCCCACTTCCAGACAAGGGCACTGAAGCCTAGTGAGGTGAGGTGATCATGTGTACCAGCTGAAGCCAGGGGACAGGATCTCAGAACCCCTGCCACTGCCCCAGGTGACCAGAGCAGGCCCTGAGCCCTAGAGACCCAAATAGCAGAGGGGCAGCTCTTCCCCCCACAGCAGGCCAGCTGCTGAGCACACCCCCACGCTCTGAGCAACTTGGCCCCCACGCCCCTCATTCTCAGCCCAAGCCTGTTGTTCCCTGAGCTAGTGGGCTCTGGGGTCTGGTAGTCCCAGGCTCAGAATGAGGGCTCTGTACCCCTTTGGGCAGTGGCTGTGGAAGTGGCTGGCCAGCTCTGGGTCTGTCTCAACACCGTGAGTTCTGGGGATGACAACAGGCTAGCACCAGCCTTTCCGGGACCCTGAGATGCCTCTAGCTCTGTGGCTGGTGTCCTGCCTCCCCAGAGGACCTTCGGTCAAGTCCCATCTCAGGTGAGCAACCCACGGGGGTGAGGCCTATAGCTCAGAGGTGGCATCCCAGAGACATCGTGATTGGTAGCCTGGCCAGACGGTCCTGCTTTGTCCAGGAGAGGTGGCATCCAAGTAGGAGGAAGGTATGGTGGAGGGCCCAGCAGCCAGGCTGTACACTGTAAGCTTGCCTAGAGCCACCATCCCATCCCCAGCTTCAGGCTCAGCCTCAGTGGAGTGAGGAGGCTCCCAGACAGGCCTGTGCAGCCCAACTTGAGTCATGAGAGAACCCTGCCTTGCTCAGCGTGGCCTCAAGTTCTTGCTGCTTCTCAAGGAACACTGGTGGTTCCTTGAGATTTTCCTCCTTGGTGGTTTTCCTCCTTGCCCACCCACCACCTGTGTTACAGACAAGTAGTCATCCCCCCACCTCAAGAGCCAAGATGATGATGATGAAGTATGTGTTAAGAAGGGCAAGGACCAGGGAAATAGGGCTGCTCCCCTGGAGAAACATCTAGAGAAAGGGTCTCCACCGTGGGCTTCTGGGGGTGCTCAGGGTAGCCCCTGCCTGATCACCCCAAACCTGCCAGTTTATAAGCCCTGCTCTTAGCAGTGCTTCCCTAGAACACATGACCAGAAAACCAGGCACGTGGAAAAGACTTGAAGGCAGACAAGAGGGAAAACAACTGTAGAGGAAGCAGAGACAGTACAGGGAATAGATAAAAGTCAGGGTAAAAATCTAATCAATGTCCTCTCAGGGATAGAAGGAGATTTAAAACAAGAACAGGGTGCTATGAACAAGGAGCCCTGAGAAAACAAGAAGAGTAACTGTAAGTTAAAAATAGAATTACTAAAATTACTAAAAAAAAAAAAAAAAAAAAGAAATCAATAGAAGAGTTGGAAAACAAGGTCAAGGAAGTCTTCCAGAAAGGAAAACAGAAAGAGAAAGAAAGAAAAAAAAATTGATGAGATTCAGAAGACAAATATAGGTCAAATATCTGAGAAAACAGAGGAGAAAAAAGTTATCAAAGAAATAATACCAGAAAATCTCCCAGAGCTGAAGACCCAGCCCTCCACTGGGCAAGTGTCTAGCATAACAGATGACATTCACAATGTGATTTCAGTCCCCCCGGGGTCAAAAGAGGTCCGAAGCTCCCACGGGAAAAGCAATGTGGCATAAGACCTCTCTACAGAACACTGGATGCCAAGAAGATAACAAAATGGCAATGGTTTCAAAATTCTGAGTGACTTTCTTTTCTTTTTTCTTTCTTTTTTTTTTTTAAAAGATTTTATTTATTTATTTGACAGAGAAAGACACAGTGAGAGAGGGAACACAAGCAGAGGGAAAGTGAGAATCAGGCTTCCTGCCAAGTAGGGAACCCAGTGTGGGACTTGATCCCAGGACCCTGGGATCATGACCTGAGCCAAAGGCAGATGCTTAACGACTGAACCTCCCAGGTGCCCTGGGACATTATTTTCAACATGGAATAGGTTTGCTAATATATGAGGACTCACAGAATGATTCTTCACAGTGAATTCCTTGGAGAGTTAGTTGGGGATGTGCTTCAGCTAGAGCTAGGATATAAACCCAGAAAGAGGAAAATGTGGGGCCCAGGAAACATTGGGTGATAATGGCAGTCCTGGGCAGTCATGAGAAAACCACAGCATGCCTGGTCCATGTGGGGACAGCAAGACAGCAAGGCCTGGGGTCAGACCTCCCTGGAGTTAAATGAGACACCCAGTAGAACAGCTGAGGTGCAAAGAGAAGGCACATGAGGGTAGTAGATGGGACAAGGGAGAAAAGACAAAGTCAACTGTAAACTCCAGGGAAACCAAAGGCCATACAAGAGCAGAATGGTCACCAAAGTACCCCCTGCTCCTCCAACCTGTGGTGGGGTGGTGAAGTGCATTTATGTGACTTCGGTTGGAAAACACGGTGACTGATGGTGGTGAGACCACCACACTGGGAGGTATGCTAGGGAAGAGGGAGCTGGGGCAGGAGCCATGGAGCTATGAAGGCAACCACTTGGAAAAACAGGGAACAGAGCAACAGTGGCTGCCTTCAAGGAGGAACGGGGGCTGGGGCAGAGCAAGCCAATTCTCAGACTAGCCCTAAAGGACTGGGTGCAGGTCTTAACTTTGAGCAAGATATGGTTGACCATTTTATCTTTTCAAAAACGACTGCATATTTGGTGCTGAAATCTCAGAAACAGAAATTAAAAAGAGAAAATAAAGTGTATCCTCCATCTCCTAAGTACACTTGATGGGACAGCTTCTGGCCTGAATATTCAGCAGAGTGCTCAGGCCTCCCACATCTGGACAAAGGCCCGCCCACCCCATCTCCTTCTCATCTCTGCCCAGTTCACAGACATGAGACCCCCCCCACCTCAGACTGAGGGCCCCCCAAGAGCAGGGAGCCCAGCAGATAAACCTGGCAGGGGGCTGTGTGCACATGGGGCCTCAGGAGTGGGAGTCTGTGGCCTCGGGGAGGGCTTGCCCTGACCTTGGCTGAGCGCAAACAGGCTTTCCTCAGCTTCAAGAGCCCCAGTTGCGTTTCTGCCACCGAACCCGCGGCACACAGGCAGGGGCGACGTGAATAAGTAATTGCTCTTTTATTAACGAGTGATAAATTATTCCTATATGATTGTGTGTGATAACTCTTCCTTATTTGAAATCAATTTGGGATGGAAATTGTTGGCGGCTTCTCACCAGTGAGGGTGGGAGGACCAGGCGCCGCCGCCTCCTGGAAAAGCAGGTCAGTGTATTTCGGCTACTTCCTGAGGCTGATGCGCCAGGAGCTGGCGTGTGGAAGGGGGTTGGCTGCCTTGGGGGCGGGGGCTAGGTAGGGCGGCCTTATTCCCCAGCACCGGCCCCTGAGACCTGGGCGGGGTCTGGGCAGGTGCTCCAGCATGGCCTCTCCCCACCTTCAATACCTGCCTGAGGCTCCCAAGAGGCCCAGCCTACCCCACTTGACGCCAAAGAAGGGTCAGGCTGGGGGAGGAGCCCCTGAAAGCCCAAGCCCTGCCCCCATCCTCACTCCCTCCTCCCCCGGCTCAACACTCCCTCCAAGGCCAGGCTGCAGGAAACCAGGCTGTGCCCACCTCTCCCTGCTCCTGTTTCTCCCCAGCTGCCTCCCTGCCACCCCCAGCGCGGCAGTTACAGGTCTGAGAGGCTGGGGCACCTCCTAGCTCCGCCATGTTGCCCAGCTCAGCCCAGACACCACCAGGGACCTTGACTCTCAGGTCTGGCTTGGTCAGCTGTGAACTGGAGAGCTTGGGTCTGAAAACCTGACAAATCCCCAGGGCTAGGGGCATTTGGTGGACTCAGGGTCCCTGATACCACCCCCCACCTCCGTGCACTGCCGGGGTACACCCATTTCACCATGCACCCAGCTTAGCAGGTGCTTGCTTCCTTCCGTCGAGCCCCTCAATGAGCTGTGCCCTGGGCTGTGGGCTCCACAGGGACAGGAGCCAGAGCTGGTGACCAGCACACACCATAAATGTTTGTCACGCAGGAGTGTAAGAAAGGTCCACCACTACAGACAGGAAAGTTGCAGACTCTGTGAGGCTTGGGGACAGCTTTCCCCAAGGATGTGTTTGGAGAGTCCCCAGGAGAGTCTACAGGGTACCCACGTCCCCATGGGGGCAGGGCAATAGCACCCGGAAGCCAATGCCAATTTCACCTGTATTACAGAAAGGTTTTTGTCTCCCCCAGATTCCTATGTTGAAGCCCAAACCCCCACTGTGATGGCATTTGGAAGAGGAGCCTTGAGAGAAGGGAACCCCGAGGAGGTCATGTGGGTGGGGCCCCCATGATAGAATGAGGGCCCTTATAAGAAGAGATACTGGAGGACTTGTTTTCACTATCTCTGCATGGGGACATGGCGAGAAGGTGGCCATCTGCAAGCCAGGAAGAAAGTTCTCACCAGAACTGGACTGCGCTGGATCCCCGATCTCAGACTGCCCGCCTCCAGAACTGTGAGCAAATAAATTTCTGTTGTTTAAGCCACCCAGTCTGCGGTATTTTGTTATGACAGCCTGAGCTGACTAATACAACTTCTTTCTTACATCTCTGATATGTCTTCCCAGATTTTTTCCAACACACACGAACCGGTAAAATCAGGAACATTTTCAGTTTGGTTTGTTTGGTCTCCTGTGCCAACGCTGGATGGGGCAGCCCTGCCCTGAGAAGGGTGAGTGAGGAAGTTCTCTGTCGGGGGAGCCCCCTTCCAAGACCCCCCCATGCCATGGGGTCCCTGCCGACCACAGCTGGCCCTGTGGGATGGCTGGAGAAGGCCAGGGCTTTGGTGCCCACTCTGTCTCCCTGGGGTCTCAGGTAGGTCTTCCAACCTCTTGGGCTCTGTTCCATCACCTGGAGAATGGGGATCATCTCACAGGGAATGGAGAGACCATCACAGCCCACACAGGGCTGGTGCACAGCGGGTACACTGGAAATGCCTGCCTCACCTGTGGGATCATGTCAGGAGTGCTGCATGTCACCCCCGGCAGGGAGCCACCGTCCCCACCTGACAGAAGGGAGCTCAAGTCACAGTTAGAAAGGGCATGCTCGGTCGTGCCTTTGCTCAGACAGTCCCCCTTTCCAGAATGCCTGCCCTATTCCCAACACATTCCCCTAGAAGGGCTCTTCTCCTCAGAGTCCCATCATGCCAGCCCTTGGAGGCCTTCCCAACATGTTCTCCTCTGGCACCACAATCACATTCAGTCCTGTCCCCAATGCTGGACTCGACTCCGATGGGGCCACTGAAGGGAACAGGTAAATAAGCAGAGTGAGCCCTAGAGCCTGGTCAGGGTCACAGCTCGTGGGTTCTCACTAAGGGGTACGTGGCGGGGGAAAAGCATCAGCTAGGCCTGAGGGTTCTCCCGTGAGTGACATGCCAAGCCGGTCTTGACCCCACCTGGGCCTCGGGGAAATGTGGGGATAGTGCACTTAGCGGTGCTGGTGTTGGCCACCTGGCAGGGCCTGAGGGGGGAGGTCTTCAGCCCCTCACTCCCTAATTGCCACCACCTGCTCTAGGAACATACTGCAACCCCCCATCCCCCGGGGTCCCCTTGTCTCTGATGAGGAGGGTCATGCCTCTCTCAGGCTTCCTGTGAGCTGGAGTGGAGAAAGAGTCAGCCACGGCACTGGGGAGGGCTCTACGGGGGCCCTGACGTGCATGTGTACACACACACACACACACACACACACACACTGCCACCACCCACCCTGGGCCACCCTGGGGACTGGGCCGTGGCTCCAGCAGCAGGTAAAGAATGGAGTCCATTAGGGCCACCATCTGTCTCAGCCGTGATGGGTCCTCTCGGTGACATCCATGAGGTATGTAGATGGAATATCTTTATGGGGAGAGTTTTTCTTTTGCCAATTTTCGAACAGGAAGCCAGACACTTGTCACACCTGTCCCCGTGTCAGCCTCTGCCTGACATAAATTGGGGCTGAGGCAGGGAGATGAAAGACAGCCTGGACACGACCGGTGTGCAGTGGCCGCGTGTCATACGGCCGGGAGCACGCAGAGCGGGGGCTGGCCTCCCACTGGGGCTGGGCGGGGGAGGGGCAGGCCACTGCCCACTCCACCCTGTCTTTCCAGCCTTAGATCCCACCAAAATCCCCCTCTCAGCTCCCCTCTTGGCCCCCACAAGCTCCTCACCTAACTCCCATCTCCTCCTCCCCCTGCCAAACAGTCTAGGCCCAGCTCAGCAGTCCCAGCCACCCGGCCCGGAGTCCGCTGTCCCAGAGTTTCCTGTCTTCTGCTCCCCCTAGGAGCTCCCCCAACCTAGACCAATAGCTCTAATGTCTCTTTAAGACCCAGGGCCAGTGTGACCTCAGGGCGGAGGCCTAGCCTTCAGAGTCCTCACTGCACCCCCACTAGCACTTCTTTCTCCTGGGACCCTCATGGACTTTGGGGTATCTCCCTGGGACCTGAGGGGCCTTGGGGGGCAGAATGCATCGCAAGAATCTAGGGGTCCCTGCTGCCTAACACAGGGCTGGCCTGAAACTAAAGGCTAGAAAACACTTCACCAAGAGAATGGAAAGGCAAGTGACCCTCTGGGACCTGCCCAGGACCAGCTCCCACTCCCAGGGTACATCTTTTTTTTTTTTTTTTTTTTTAAGATTTTATTTATTTATTTGACAGACAGAGATCACGAGTAGGCAGAGAGGCAGGCAGAGAGAGAGAGGGAAGCAGGCTCCCTGCTGAGCAGAGAGCCTGATGCAGGGCTTGATCCCAGGACCCTGGGATCATGACCTGAGCCGAAGGGAGAGGCTTTAACCCACTGAGCCACCCAGGCACCCCTCCCAGGGTACATCTGGGTACCTGGCTAATCCCCTGGAGGGTGGGGAGGGCTCTGCCCAGGGGATGCTGGGGGACCAGTTGCCAGGCCATACTCCAGAACCACACCCCAGGGTCCCCCTCAGCTCCTCCATCATCCCTGTCACCCATGCCATGGACTAAACAGTGCTCACCACCAGGGAGAGAGTGACAGTCCTGCATCTTCCTCAGATGGCCCTGGGGGTCTTGGCCTCAGCCCCCAAGGAAACCTAAGAGCCCAATTCCCACCAGGCTCATAGGCCACTGCCTCACACAGCCTCATTCCTTGGGAGGCCCCATGGATCCTGGGGGTGAGGGCTGGGCAGGGCTGTGACTAGGCAGCACTGTGCTCTCTAAGGACAAGGAGGGGGCTGAATGTGTCCTGGGAGACCACGGAGGCCTCGAGCAGGGCAGCTGAGGGAAGTGGACAGCAGAGAGCTGCGAGAAGCATGTGGCAGGGCTCTGGGAAGGGTGAGGGCAGGGCAGAGCATCAGGGCCCACTCCCAGTTCCTGGCTGGGGTGTGCTGTGGTGGCAGGTGAAGGCCTGTGGAAGCAGGTGGGAGAGCTGGGTGTGAGCATCCTGTGGGGCCCACAGCCCCCCCAAGACTGCGAAGATGTGGTGCCCAGCCCATTCTGGTGGCTGGCCAGGACTAGCCTTTCTCTGTAATTCTGCTTCCAGCTACATTGCTGGGGATGGAAGGTGCTTTCAGGCTGGTAGCCAAACCTAGGGGGGCAGATGGCCTAACCTCCGGCTGTCTGCACCCCACCCTGCCCAAAGACCACAGGGCATCCCTTCCATCATAACACAAAGCTGCTGCAAGGTGAACTGTAGGGGCAGAAGTCTCCACATTGTGAAGGCAGAGGGACCTTGAATTTCCTTCTAAGTCGGTATGAGGTGACCAGGACCAGAGCCCACCTGACCCAGGGTGGGACTTGGAGACTCCTCACCTTCTGGGGGTCCCAGATGCCCCTCCAGACTCCCCTGTCACTGGCCCTGCCTGGACATTTGCACATCCCATCCCCAGCCCACCACCAAGTGAGGAATGGCGTCCCAACCCCATTCCTCACTTGCATCCCCATGGCATGAATGGATAAGTCACAGACTCCCCTTGGGACAGGCAGCAAAGACCCTCATGGCAGAAGGACTGATGGAGGAGTGGCAGGCCCAGACAGGGGTTCCTCCTCTGTGTTCCCATGGCTCAACTGAGTCTTCTGCTCCAGGAATCACAGTGGCCCACACATGCTTCTTTACCCTGCTGCCCAAGTTCCACCATATACTACCCCCCTCAGGGCAGGGCAACTGTAAGACTTGATAACATCCTGTTATCCCCCCCTGGAAGGTGGGGACCCCATGACCCACTGAGGGCCCTGGATGTTCTATCACCAACCTCCATCTCCATAGGAAGTTCCAGCCTAGGGCAGCGGGTCCCACCTGAATGGAACCATCAAGCTCCCATAAGGGGCTGGGCCTCGTGGGCTGCATTCAACACTGATTCCCCCTTCAGAGTCTCCTGTGTGACAGAAAGACTCAGAAGGTGACTGACATACCCAGGTGCTCAGCTGGCTCTGGGCTAAAGCCAGGAGGGTCTCAAGGCCAGACACTGCCTGCCCAGGCTTTACCTGGAGGGCTTCCCCCATAGGATGGCATCTCTGTCTCTCTCTAGAGCTGTGCCTTTGGTCATCTGAGTTCTGGAGAGGGGCCGCCTTCTTGCAGCCACCTGGGACAGCTGGCCTGCCCGTGACGACCGGCAGCCGTCCCCAGGGGCCAGGACTGCCAGCTCCTGCGTCACCTGGGAGCTCACTTCCTGTGTCCCAGTGCCAGGCCTCGGCTGGACTCAGGGCTGTGGAGACGGGAAGGCAGGCACAGGTGTGCATGGCAGGTGCTGAGACCAGGGAGCTGGAGGCCTCCTCTCGTGGAGGTGGAAGAGGAGGTTCCCAAAGGAGACTCCTTGGCCCAGGCCCTGAAAACAATGGGGGCTCCTCCAGGGGTAAGACATGGGAGAGTTTAAGAAGGAGGGGGCCTGGCTGGCAGGCAACATGTTTTAGGAAAGCATCTCAGAACCTGAAGGGAGGACAAGATGGCAGGCAGGCAGCTGTGGGCGTCTGTGACCATGGACCTGGGAGGGGACCGGTCCGCAGCACGCCCTCACTGAGGCATAAAAGGGGATGGATTTCCCTGGAACACAACCTGATCCTGGACGGGCCTTCGGAGATGGGAGGCAGCCAGGACCCTGGGCCTTGGTGGGTAGATATTGGGGCTGGAGGGGCAGGGGGTACAGGGGTGATCAGCACGAGACTGACTAGATCTGGGGGACCTGTGATTCCACTGGAGTCCAGCTACACATGCAGGGAAAATATATGTGGACCTGCTGGGTGGGGGACAGCCTAGGGGCCCGAGACCCCTGCTCAGCTTCATGGGCCTGGCATATAGCAGGGAGGCAGTAAATGCTTGCTAAGCAATCACTGGGACCTGAGGGCCACAGCAGAACTCAGTGACAGGCCAAGCGGGGCCTCAGAACTGGCCTTGGTGTGTGGGTGGGGAGGCAAGAGAGTCTGGGGGGCTCTGGATTCCCGGCTGGTCTTGTGCCCCCCATCACCACCTCACCTTCCATGTTGACTCACTGTCCCTTGCTCTTTACACAGCACCTACTGTGTGCTTGGGGCTACGACACAATACCGGGAGCCAGCCACCTAGCCCCATCTCTCTCCCCCAGAGTCCAGCACCCTACACACCTCAGGCTCAAGCGTTTTCCCACCCACGAAGGCACTGAGCCAGAAGCACCACCTCTGGTCAACAGCCGTGGATTACGGATGAAGCCTCTGGTGACCAGGAAAGGGCGGGTGCTGCCCAAGGTCACACAGCAAGCCGGCACTGCACAGGCTAATGCAATGCCTGCCCAGACTTGGGATGGGGAGACTTCTGGCAGGTCTCTGAGCCCGCCCCATCTGGGCCCTGGCAGGAGGTGAATAAAGGCAACATCTCAACAAGGTCACAATAGTTGGGAGAGATGGAGGACACAGCCCTGGGCCGAGGCAAGAGAGGGGCAATCCGAGAAGGCTCCCTGGAGGAGGTGAGGGGCCCAGAACCCTGCCTTGGCCTAAGCCCCTCGGCACTCCACCCCCTTCCTCGATGGGCCCTTCACTAGCTTCAGCCTCAGTCTGACATTTCCCGTGACATTTGCTGCAAAGAAATAGAGTCATAAACCCAAAGGTTAAATTTGCACATTGCCTCACACTGCCAGGAGAAGTGTGGTCCCTCCACCCACCAGGTGCTGTGGCTGCAGGGTTTGTGTAGGATGGCCCGCCCATCCCTGGAGCCCTTACTGGGGGCCCGAAGGTCTCCCTCCCAGGCCCTCTGAGAAATCTCAGCCACTGTTACCCAAAACAGTTTCTGGGCACACCAGTGCCCGAAGTGTGTCACATAGGGGTGTCCTTCAGAGGCCCTACCCGATCTGTTTGCAAACCCGAGGCCCCCAGACACCCTGCGGTAAAGGAGATCTGCCCGTGCCACCTAACCCAGCCAGTCCCAAATTTGCTCGACCACGAAACCCTTGCTCAGTCGCCACCAACATTCTGTAGAACTTCAATTATGCGGAGCGTGACCTGTGATGGTCGGTTGGGAACGCCTAGGTGCTGACCAGAGAGCAGAGGAGCACACGCAGGGAGCTGGATGGGCTGCTTGAACAAAGCTGGGTAAGCTCCTGACAACCCAGACTCTCCATTCGGGCTCCCCACATCACTGCTGGCCCAGCTCCATGTGCCTGGGCCCCGACAGGGCTCGTAGTCTGCCCAGCCCACCTGAGCCAACCCAAGCCCCTGGCCTTTGCCCAGACAGCACCTTCCATGACCCCTCCAGAAGGTCTGCCCATAGTCCGGCCTTTCAGCTGTACCCCCTGGGCCTGGCTGCCCAGTCTTTGGGGGAGGGGGTGGTCAAGGCTATAGAATGGTGCCGCATGGCCCATCCTCCACCCTCTGAGCAGAGCAAGGCAGCGGGCCCACGTGGAGACAGGACTGTCAGGACGCTGCAGGGTGAAGGCAGAGGTGTGTGAAGGGGGCAGAAGAGAGGAAGCCAGAAATCCAGATGCACAAAGGCCATCCCCAGAGTCAGAATCCTGATCAAAGCCCAGAAGCAGATTCTACGACATGCAGAGCCCACCCATGAAATGTTGGGAGGGGGTGGGGATTAGGGCCTGCCGCCTTTGCAGTGGGGACAGGGTGCCTGTGGCCAGGCCTGCAGTGAGGACACCGGGGGCATGGGCTGAAAGCCCCTCCCCGGGGGGCCGGCCACCAGACCATGGACAATTCGAGAAGCTGAGGCAAGTTTGGATAAATAAATTATGGCGAATCCTCAGGAAGGGATTCCACATACACCAGTAAACCCATGATTGCACAAGAATAGTTCCCGATGTGCAAAGTGTTTAAAATACAGCGACAAAAGAAGAAACTGCAGCACACAACACCCGGCCGGGCCCACACGCTCCGGTGACGGTTCGCGGAGAGGCAGGGTGTGTGGACAGCGTGCCCACCCTCTGGCTGGGCTTCTGTTTTTGGCTCTGGGACCACCTGTCCTTTAAAGCATTTGATCCTATGAACTCAGGAGGGCAAGGATCACATCCCTGTATTTGCCTGGCTCCAAATAGGGTCTGACAGGCTGGGGACAAATGAACGAGTAAATGAACGGATGTCTAGACGTCTGGAATGGGGCAGCTGGGTCACAGGGTTGGGGGACACCAAGGGGTGTTTTCGAGGGGTTACCTTGAGAGGGTAAGTGGGGGGCTGAGGGGCCAGTGCTCCAGTACGGCTGAAGGGATGGGGTAGGGGGGTATGGGCACCCAGGCTGGCTCCTATGGACCTTAAGGCCCAAGCCCGGGTGGCCACCAAGGGACAGGCAGCCCTCCCCGGAGGGTCAGAGGTCAGGGTCCACCAGGCTGAGGGCGGGGTGGCAGGAACTCGTTAGGCGGGCACAGCCAAGAGCCCTTGGAGGAGACCCACAGCAGGGCCCAGGGGCAGGAGTGTCACACTCATACACGCTCCCCTCACACTCCTTTCACTCATTCAAAGCCATTCACTTATTCATTGTGGAACTCCTTTCCTGGTGCTCCTGTTCTCCTAACCCCTTTCCGGCTGCACAGACTGAGGCTCTGTGGAGACTCTCTGGCCACAGGCCCAGGAGAGCAGGAAATGCAGCCCCGGGGGATGGGTTCCTTCTGCCTCCACCAGCCGGGACCCTCCCGGTGCTGCACCAGCTGCCACGGGCATCCGTGCCACAAAGCAGTGGATTCAGGCCTGGGGCAGGGAGCAAGGAGGGGCTGGAGCCAAGAGGCAGCACTGGCCAGCGGGAGCACCGTGAGCCCAAGTCCCCTGGCCTGGGAGCAGCAGATGGAGAGGGAGCTTGGAGTCCAGAGAGCATGGGGAACCAGGGCTGCACATGGCTAGCCCCCAGTGGTCTGTCACTCACAATGAGTAAAGGCAAACCTGGGTCTCGGGCCGGCCCTCAGGTTCCTCAGACAGCAAGACTCCCTCTTCTGCCTTCCAAGAGCCCTAGCATATCCTGAGGTGGGGCTCTTCTACAGACACTCCCATAAGCCCTCTTGCTTCCTGAGACGCACTGGGCCCTCTCCCCTACCTTTCATCTGAGACTACAGGGAGAGGGCCAGTCCCAACTGCAGGACACCCAGCTGGCTGTTAATCTTCACACAGAGAAACTGAGGCTCAGATGTTCTGCAGGCTTCCTGCGGGTGAGGGGCAGAGCCGCTTGGGAAGCACACGGCTGGCCACCCCCCACCTTTTGCAGTGCTCTCACTTCCTGCCCCCCAACTGCCCATCACACCTTTCAACTCCCCTATGACCTCTATGTGCCTTTGTTTCCCCATCTGCAAAGAGGTGGAAAAGAAGTCCGGTTGGCAGTGCAAGAGTTCTGGGAGGACTTCCATTTGTGGGAATCACTGCCTGGGGTGGTGTGTGTGTTGGGGGTGGGGGGTGGGTGACGTTTTGGGTATTTTGAAGGCAAAAACACTGGCATCAGAACCCTGATTCCTGGTGCGTGTCATGGATGAGAAGGCTGAGGCACACAGAGGTGAACTGTCATACCCAAGGTCATACTACCAACGGGTGGCTGTGCCAGGACCCAAATCCAGGAAGTTCTGTGATCCCTGCCCTCTGCCAAGTGGTTGTGTGCTGACCACCACCTGGCTCAGTTTGTCCCCTGGAGCTTGCTTCTCTCTCACCTTGTTTGGCTTAGAAGAGAGGAGCGGCCAGCCCCTTAGCCTACCTGGCCATGGGGCCCAACCTCCGGCCCACCCCTCTGTTTCACCCCCACACATTCTAGAAGGATGACCCACTTGTCTCCATTCTCCAGACAAGGACACAGATGGGGACCAGTCAGGATGGCCCCACCTCTCTAAGACCCTGGCCCAATGTCCTCCTCACTGCAGTAAGAGTGGGTCACCCACACCCTTACTCCTACTCCATACCCCACACAGCACCTGAGCCCCATACAACACCTGAGGCAGGTGACCTAACACAGAACCCCTTACTGATAAGGCTCCTACCACGGAGAGACTGAGGCCGGAGGGCAGGGCCTTCCTGAGGTCACCCTGGGTCAACCTCAGGGTGGACATACACCTGCTCCCCTTGGGCTTAGTGGCAGTGACTACAGAGCATGGAAGAAGGGTCTGGTCTCTTTGTCACTGTGTTGACCTCCAGGTTTGAAATGGGCCTTCCCTGCCCAGGTGAGTCCCTGCTCCCATCAGCCTCCATTGCTCCAGCCCAGGGGGCAGGGGAAGAGGGGCTGGGAGCCCTTTGGCCTCACAACTTGGGCTGGGTGCCCTGAATTATCTCCCTGGCACACACCCTTAGTGCCGCTGCTAAGGATTTGGGTAAAACCTGCTCACAGTCTGTCTGGGTGTACGAGGGCACCCACACTGGAGGCAAAGACCCACACAGGGATGTGACCACAGGCACATACAGGCATGCGTGCAGAGACACACACGTGCAGAAGCATAGACACACACACACACACACACACACACAAAGACCCAAGGGGCTGTGGAGGGGAGACTCCCAGGACATGGGCAGAAGGCAGACAGAGGGGGCCATGCTCCTATAGCCGGATTCTCACCCCTCCATCTGTGAGCTTTGGCTGCCCGGAGCCTCCCCCTCAACACATGTGCATGTAGGCAAGGGAGCGGGTCCCGCTAAGGGGCCCCAGCATGTGCCAAGTGTGGGGACCACAGCAGGCATGCTATGTGCATGCATGTGTGGCTGTGGGCGTGCAGGCGGGGGCGAGGACATGGATGTGCGTCCACAGCACGCGCACGCGCATGTGTGTGTGTGTGTGCACACTGGGGCAGCCTGGCATGCATGTGCACACGCGGTGTACAAGTGTGCAGCCCTTGTAGACACGTGCACGTGCAAGGAAACGTGTGTGCCGCCTGCGGCACGGTGGACATCAGCAGGGCAGTCTGGGTGGGCACCAAAGGAGCACCCTCCAGGCAGGGCATGCCCAAGTTCCCACCCAGGAGGTCTCCCCCTCACCCCCCTCGCCCAGACCCCTGTTTCAGGGCCTCGCAGCAGAGAGCGGAAGGCGTCCCATGAGGGCTGCCAGGGAGGGGACGCTGCAAGCCCCATCACTTCTGGAGCCTCTTATCTGAGCACCCCCCCTCCTGGGGTCCTCACGCTGCGGGTGGAGGCTGCTAAGGCGGCCTCTTCTCCACCTCGCCAGCCCCCTGGGGGGGCAGCTCTGGGTCAGCTCCGCCCCCCACGCCCTCTACGGTCGCCAACGCCCCCACTCATCCTGCTGCGGCCTGACCCCAGAAAAAACCAGAGGTCCTGAGCGGAGTCCTCCGGGCAAGGGTGGAAGCGACCCGATCCCCCCACCCCTGCTTGGTACCCACATTTCTGCAACCCTGCTCATTAACCCCTTCGAGGCCGGGACGCTCCGACGCTGGACCCCGCCCTTCTAGCCGGCAGACCCCACCCCTGCCCCGGTCGGGCGTCCGGGGCCACACGGCCCCGCCATCCCCGGCCCCGCCGCCGCGGCCAACTTTCCCGGGAAGCGGCAACTTTTCCTGCTGCCGCGGGCTCCGCCCTCCCGGGGCCAGGGCGCCCGCGGCCCCAGCCCGGCGCGGCACTGCGGTGGCCCTCACGGCCGCCCGGTGACCCTTATGCCTGCCTCGGAAGCCCCGGCCTGGCCCTGCGGCTCTGGGAGGTGCCGTCCCCACCGTCCCCACCCCGCCGGCCCGGCTCGGGTGCGGAACGGCACTCACCTCCGGCGGACGCCCTCTTCATCTTAGGGGTCGGGCGGGGCGCGACGGGGACCGAAAGTCGCTTCGGGGCCGGCGCCCGTCTCCCCGCGGCCGGGTCCGCATCCAGGCGCCGCCGCTCCGGCCCGGCCCCGGCCCGGCCGCGGGACGAGGCTGGGCGCGCTCCGCTCCCCGGGTCGGCTGGGCTGGCGGGGCCGCGGGCGCGGAGGGCGAGGGCGGCGGCGGCGGCGCGGACTGGCGGGGCGCTCGCGGCGCGGGCCGGGAGCGGATGAATGTTTTATGGGATCATGTGGTTTGACGCGCGAGGAATCCGCCCGGTCCCCCCCGCCGGCCGGGCCGGGGCGGGGCGGGGGCGGGGCGGGGCGGGGCCTCGAGGCGGGCGGGGCGCTCACCTGGGCGCGGGCCGGGCGGGGTGCGTTAAGGGGTGCGAGGCGGGGGACCAGGGAGGGAGTGTGGGCGGCGCGGGGTCCCGGGGCGCGCAGGCCGGGCCGCAGGACGCGTTCAGCCCACTCGGTGCACCGGCGCCGCGCGGCCCCAGACAAAGGCGGCGCATTTCTGAAGAGGCGGCGGCCCCTGCAGGCGGCCGCGGGGATGGCGGCGCCAGCGGTAGCCGGCTGGGGACGCTGGCCCGAGGGCGTGGGCCCGAGGGCGTGGCGGCCCGTGTGGGGATCCCCGATAGGTCCAGCCACCGGTAATGACTTTGTCCGGAGGCTGAGGGATCGGGGCACGCCTCTGCCTGGCGCACTCGCTTCCTCGCTTCACTAAATTCTGGAGCCTTCCCCGCCCAACGGCAGAACAACCTTTTGCTGGAGTAGGATTGCTCCTTTTTTCAGGTAGAACACTGAGACTCTAAGCTCAACAGACTTCTGAAGCCCCCAACAGACGTCTTTGTAGCCCTCTCTGCACCAACCCAAGGACGGGACGCAGTCACAGTCCTGACCTTACTCACAGGTGCACACCAACTGTTCCCTTCTTTGGACTGGGGAAGTCCAGGAGATTCCTGTCCAGGCCACCTGCTTAGTAACCCCACCCTCCACAAAGCCAGCCCACTCTCAAGGGCCAGAGAAACCACTGAACCTGCCCCTTCTGCGCACACACCTGCACAGATTTCCCTCTGTCCCTGTCCCCCGGGGGATCTATCTGGCCTCACAGATAAGCTCCTGGGTGCATCTGGAGTCTTCAGCCAGCTACTAGGCCGCGAGTGCTGGGAGCTGATCAGCCTGGCCTGGGCCTCTCTGAGTCAGGTGGATAAGAGATTGGCTGGCAAAGTTGGTTCCAATCCGTAGGACCCTGTGTCCAGGGAAGGCTCTGTATCCTTCCCAGTGAATATATCATGGTGGCCAAGGACTTGGTGGTCCCCCTGGTGGCCAAGCAGTGTCACCTGGTGACGTGAATCCGAGAGACCTGGTCACTAGAAATCCTAGTGCACTCTGCCTCCCCACCAGACCAAGCCTCCTGACCATAGAGGTGGCATTAGGAGAGGTCGGCAGAGTGCTGGGTTGGTGGCCTGCCAGCCTCACCAAGGGAAAGCAGGTAACACCCTGAGCTCAGTGCTCCCATCTGAGCATGGTGTTGCAGGCAACCTCATGGGGTGGAGACCAATGGGGTTGCCCATGCTGGGCTGGCCCCCAGTAGAAGCTGCCCTGCCCAGATCCCTGAGGGTGCACTGCAGCCCAGCCCACACCTTCGCCTGCTCTGTCCCTCTTGCTCTCATCTCTGCCTTGGTTTACCAGGTCACTGTAGAGTATCTTTAATTCCCAGACACAACAGGTGGTGAGGTGGAGCTCAGACCACTCCAGTATCTGTGCACTTGCTCCTGCCCCCAGCCGTGTACTCACAGTTGCCTCTCCAGTGGGTGCTGGGTGCAGATTGCCACCAGTGAATCCTTGCCACAGCCACACGGGAGGTGTGTCCCCCATTGTACAAGTGGGGAAGCTGAGGCCAAACTCACAGAGCCAGCCAGGGGCTGATAATTGTCCCTGTGCTAGCACCCTTCCTCTGGGGTCCTTGTATGCAGCAGCTCCCAGATCAGGGAAAGTTCTCTCCACAAGGCCACCTTAGACCAAATGAAGAGTCATGTGGCACTGGCCATCACTCTGAGGTCTGAGCTAGTGTGGATCAGAATCTCGGGCTCCTTGGTGGCTATAATGATCCAGGACCCCAGGCTGGCCCACCGCTGCTAAAGATTGTGACCCCATTTTCCTGTAATTTCAAAGTCTCCTTCTGAGGGCAGTTGGGGACAGTAATTCTGGGGCACAAGTGCACATAGGAGGGAACAGGGAGCCAGTGTTGCCGTATGGAGGATTCTGGCACCAGGAGCCTCTCCAGCTGCCAAGCCCGGATGTTTCTGGCTGCTCTGAGCTGGCACCTGGGCCTCCCACCTGCCCACAGGTCTGTGCAGTGAAAGCCCACCCCGTGGGGCATAGGACAGGTTTCCTGGGCTCCCAGTCAGTACCTTGGGCAGCACCTTCCTTGTGGGCAACCAGACCTGTGGGATGACTCCTGGGTGTTGGCTGCAGATGTTTGCTGGGGTGGGTAGGTGTGGGCCAGTCCTGAGGGGGCTGAAGGCAGGTAGAGAGGTTGCTGAGCAGGGCTGGGTGGCAGTCATTCAGCTTCCAGCAAGATAAGACTCACTCCTCAGGCTGGAGATGTGGGAAAGGTTTGGTGAGGCACAATTATCAGGACGTGGGCAGGTGTGGGACAGCAGGAGGTACAGCGCACACTTCCCAGGAGAGCAGATGGGGAGCCATTATCACCCAGGGCCCAAAGGTGAGAGAGAGAGGGCACATGACAGTTGGTGAGGAGTCAGCGGGGAGGGCTGACAGGGGCTGCAGCCAGCCCTGAGGGCAACCCCCATGGCGGAAGCCAGAGAGCCTGTGGGAAGAGCTTGGCCACACACTGCCCCCTTTAACATAGTCTACACCGATCAGTTCCTGGAAGGTCCAGCAGGGGTGCCGAGATGACAGGCCACTTGGGTCCCAGTGATCTCAGTTCCCTAGGCTTTCTGGTCACATAGCCCTGGGGACCAAGAATAGGCTGGTCTGAGGACTATAGATAGCTCTGCTCTCTAGGCTACACAGACCTGTCACTCCTAACTGAGCTGGGCTTCTGCCTGCCATTGCTCCCCTCAGATATATCACATGTAGGTTATGGCCTTCTGCTAGCTCTGCCAGCCCACCACACCCCACCAGTGAGACCTGGTACTGCTGTGTGGCGGCCTCACCACCACCACCATCCTGGGCACCGGCCTTCGCCATCAGCATGTCAGGCATGAGAAAGTTCTCCTAGCTGTGTGACCTTGGGCCAGCCCCTTGGCCTCTCTGGGCTCAGTGCAGTCTGTAGGCAAGGCAGATGCTGATGCTTCCTGGGCTAGGTCACCTGGTCGCTGTCACTCGTTTGTCCATTTCTATCCCATGAGAGGGTTGATCGGGACCCTAATGGACAGTGTGGGATTTTCACTCAGACCTCCACGTTTACTCATAGAATCCAACTTGGACAAGGGGACCCTTCTGCTGTGGCTGGTCCTGTGTTGACAGGGACACAATTCAGCTCCTTAGAAGGCTGCTGCTTCCACAGGCTCCCAGAAGCCTGTTTCTTTTTTCTTTCTTTCTTTAAAAAAAAATTATTTATTCATTTGACAGAGAGACAGCGAGAGAGGAAACACAAGCAGGGGAGTGGGAGAGGGAGAAGCAGGCTTCCTGCTCAGGAAGCCCAAAACAGGGCTCAATCCCAGGACCCTAGGATCATAACCTGAGCTGAAGGCAGACACTTAATGACTGAGCCACCCAGGCACCCTAGAAGCCTGTTTCTATCCTGGAGAGACAGGCCTGTGATGGCTTTGCTTGGGCAGCCCAGAGGGGGAGCTACAGGCATTCTCTACTCCAGTGTCTTCCCAGGGAGTGGGTGGGGAAACAAGGGACATGGCCTCTGTTGCACACATTCTGGGCCACCCTAGGGCAGTGCAAAGAGAGACCTGGAAGGAAGCTCAAAGTTCCTGCAGCAAACCTGTGCCTGCCATCCAGGCGCTGCTCCAATGTGACCCTTCCTGGCACTCTGAGTGGGCGGCTGGGAATATGGTCCCAGTGCCAGGGAGCTGGGGGGCACCAGTCTGCCATCTGCTGGCACCACAGAGGGTGGCTGCCTGCCTGAGGCCTGAGATGACTCTATGCCAAGCCAGCTAAATGCATCATTCCATTCTGTCCTGTGGTGGAGACACCACTACCACTACCCATTTTATAGACAGGAAAACAGAGGGCAAGGGAGTTTAGGTTGACCCACCTTCTGGAAGCCCCTCCCAAGGCCACCTTTGCCCAAAGTCACTGCTTTCCCAATAAGCCCTTTACCATCCCCAACCTCATGGCTTCAGGGGGTGTCTTGGTCTTCTGTCATCAGCCCTGCACCCCTGAGGAGTCCCTCTACCCAACTTTGGTGCATATTATGCCATAATTAATCTGCCTCCTCATCTCTTATTCATTAAAGCCATATACAGCAGCAGTTGGAACCATTATAGGGAAGGGGATGACAGCCTGACCCCTGGCAGCATCCCAAGGTATCCCACCAGTCTGCTCATCTCCAAATACCTCCAACCTCTGCATTGAACAGGGGCTTCCTCCTACAGAACAGAGCCCCAGATTCTTTCATGCTAGGTGTTCCCCTTAAGCATTGTGCACCCTGACCTCCAGCAGGCTGCTGGGGATTGCGGGTGAAGCATATACATTGCACAGTGGTGACTCTCACCACACCACCTTGCTCTGCCCCTTGCGGCTGACCCGGAACTCCTGTGGCCAGACTCCAGGATAGGAGCCTGAGCCTGAAGAGGGGAGGAGACTCAGGGTGATTGGGACATATATTGATGGCACTTGGTTCCCAAGGCTAGGTTTGCCCAGTCTCCTGTCTTCCAAAGGGAGACATAAAATCGCAGGGCTCCCTGGTGGTCACTGAAGAGTGAACTCAGGGTTTTCTCCTAGCAGGTACAGCAGATTGGTGGTCTCTCAGCTAGGGATGAGTAAGAGACTTCTGGTCCCTGAGGACCCAAAGTCTGGTGTGGGGCAAAGTTCTGGAAGATGGGGTACCCAGGCTGTGCCCAAAGCATCAGCGTTTGATTCATGCCCCTCTTCCACCCCTGCAGGGAATGTGGTTCCTTCCAGAGCCACCCACCGAACAGTGACATCTAAATTGGGATGCACTGTTCACACTAGGAGCCCAGGAGGTGGTCAAAACCTGGTGAAGGGACCTGGGGGCTGGGGAAGGCAGGACTAGGCGTGGCACCAGCTGTGAGCTGGAGTGGAAAGGAGTGAAAGGCAAGGCAGGCATCACAGATCCAGATCCATTCTGGGGCCACAGTGAGGGGTCTTCTGTTGGACTCAGACTCAGTGCCCTTTATTGCTCTACCTAGGGCTCCCTGAGCCCCTCCTCTGGGCTGCCATGATCCACAGACAAGCAGATGTACTCCATTTCCCAGATGGAGTGTTTGAGGGCAGAGAAGTGTCAGCCCTCTCTTAGAGCTCAGAACTCCCACCCATAGGGTGCTATGGAGGACCCCTTCACCTTGTTCCCTTCAATGCCTTCATCTGCTCTCTTGCTCAGTAATTCAGTCATTCAACACACACTCAGCACACTGGGAGGCCAATTCCAGATACCTTCATAGCTCAGCTAGATTCCCATTCCCCTCACCCTCACAAGATACACGTAGGGAAACTGAGCCCCAGGGAGGAAGGCTTTGTTCTGCATCACTGAGCTTGTTCTCTACGGCTGGTCTTGGAGACTGGGGATTGGGCTGGGGCTCACCGGGCCCAGGACCCAGGTTTTCTCATCTGTTCAATGGGTCCTGTCGCCAGTGTCTTGCACAGGGGTTGAAGGGCACATTTTTGGTGCCTGGTGTGAGGAGGGGTTCTGAGGCAGTGGCAGCAGGCGGGCCTCTGAGACTGGGGTATTTTTAGCCAGGATTCCTGCTGACAGTCCAGGCTGGCCGAGGTTTGTTGCCAGCCGCAGAGACGCTTTTCCAGCCTACATCAGAACATCTGGGGTCTGCCCACCCCAGCCTAGCCCCTGCTCAGTGCCGTTGCCTCACCAGCCCATCCAAGTGGCTGGTTTCTCCCAGGTGAGGCTCTCCCAGGTCAGCCACTATGAAAACTGAAACTGGGCCCCAGGGGATGCAGCTGAGGAACAAGTAAGAGAGGCCTCGGCGTAGAACCATGGGCTACCCATGTCCTGGATGCAAGTCTCCAGTCACCACTCTTGACCAGCCTGAGGGGCAGGTTCCTGGAAGGCTCCAATCAGTGCCCAGGCCCCAGGTCCCGGGCTCTAGGCTCTGGGCTGAGCATGCACAAGTTCATACTGAGGGTATACTGGCTGCTGCCTCCCACCTGCCCGTAGGCCATTTCTGGAATGGGTGTTCAATGGAGTGACCAGAGCCACCTTCCAAAGGCCTGGATCCTCACCTGGACCTCTGTGCCCAATGTTGCCCACCCGCTCTGGCCATGGGACCTGGCTGACTCTGCCCAGGGACATGTGACAGAACGACCCACATTTGGGCCCAAAGAACCCCACGACTAGCTCCCTTTCCATAGGCAAGTGAGGACATCCAGATTTTAGGTCCTGGCCTCTGCTCTTCTGTAGAGACACTCTCCTTCCAAGGCCAGGGGCCGAACCACAGCCCAGCACCCTGGACAGCACTGCGCCTGCGCACTCCACCCCGGGGCGTGGTCGGCCTGGAGAGCAGGGGCGGGGGCGGGGGGCGTGCACAGGTCAGCTTGAAGAAGCCGGTGCTGGTCCCTGGGTGCTGCGTTTCCTCTGGCTTTGCTGAAGTCCTAACTGCTTGTTCTCTGAATAAATCAAGAGGCCCTGCCAAAGCAATTCTGAAGTTCACATGAAAGAATATGTGAGCAAAGAAACCCAGGAAAAATTTTAAAAATAAGCTAACCGAGGTAGACCAGCCATGTGGGATCCTAAAATATGTGCTAGAACCACAATAATTAACACAGCCCATGGACAGTCAGATGACAGGAAAGAAAATCCAGCAAGAGACTCTGGTGCAAATATGAGAAGGGAGCAGGTGAAATCCAGGAGAAAACAATGGATAATTCAATAACTAGTTCAAAATACATAATATAAATATAGGGTCTTGGGACAACTAAACATAGACATTTGGGGGAAATCTACCTCACTCCTTGACACTAAAATAGTTCCAAATGGATCAAAGCTTTAAAAGGAGAAACAAAACTGTAAAACTACTAGAAGGATTTAAAAAAGTCTGTAATTTTGAATCATTCTAAGAATTACGCAAAACCTAGAAGCCATAAAATAAAAGATGGATATATTCACTCTTATGAAAATAAAAGGCAGATGCCTGGCAGGGGGCACAGAATAAAAAGATAAACAAGAAACCGGGAATACAGGCAACTCATTTCTCAAAGGGCCACTGTTCGCTGTAACAAATTTTTACAAATCAGTAAGAAAAAGACCAACTACCCAAGAGAAAAATGGGCCAAGACCTGAAATGAACCCAAAAGACAGGCTCAACTTCACTTGGAATGAGAAAGATGCAAATTTAAATTACAATGAGATGCTGTTACCCCATCCCCTGATGGGGCAGCGAGTTCATCAAGGTGGGGTACTCGCTCTGGTGAGGGGGGCTCCTGCAGCTACTGTTAGGAGGGAGGAGACAACTGTATGTATGGCTGGGGGGGATGAGCGAGGGGACACCTATATGTATGACTGGAGGTGGTGAGGGAGAGGACATTTTCAGGTAGGGCTCTGGGAGTGATGAGGAGGACACCCACTTTTATTGCTGGTGCGGGGAAGTGAGGGGACACCTGAAGGCAGGGCTGAGGGTATCAGGTGACTGGAGATGGGGAGGGAGGGAGATGCTTCTTTGTGCTCCTTTTATTCCATATCACAGGCTGGGGGATCCAAAATAGGAAATAAAGCATTATTTTAAAATAAAACAAATGACACCATCTCCTCTTGTGTACCAATCCGGACGAGGCAGCAGGCAGGGGCTTTCCTGGCTGTCCCACACGTGGGGAGCTGCTGGAAAGCACCTATAGGCATGTGCTCCCCCTTTGTCTTCATTTGGTGCTGTGCTGGCAGAGGCCTGCTTTAGCTGGTCTCTTGTTTTGCTTCTGGGGAGCAGTACCACATTCACGTGGGGTTGCCCTGGTTGGCCTCTAGCCCTCGGTGCTCCTCCTTATTGGGTCCTCCAACCCTCGGTGCTTCTCCTTGCCCATATCACATTATCAGCCCCAGCTGTCGCCAATTGTCACAGGTGGCCAGCAAATCCCAGGCATCCCACAGACTGGCCACGTGTCCCTGAACAGTCCCTGTCCCTCCTAGCCTCAGTTTCTCTGATGGCAAAATGGGCTGAGACCTATTTCATATGAGGGAGAATTAACAGGAAAAGGGAGAACAAGAGGAGTGGAACGTGGAGGGGAATAGCACCCCCGAGGGGGGAGGTGTCCCAAAACAGGTCAAGAGTCCCTGGTTTTGCAGGGCCTACCTAGGGATGTCTATGTGGGAGGTGCAGAGGTATAGATCAGTTGGGAGAAGGGGACAGTGACCTAGGGAGGGCTGCTTGGAAGAGTTGGATTGCTAACTCCTAAGCACTGAGCCAGCTGGCGAAGCCTGAGTGTCCATTCTGCAGGGATCCACATGGCCACCCTTTATCTACTCATGTCCAAGGTTGGGGGGAGTGCCTGAGAAGCTGGAGCTCTGGACAGCCCTAGGGCTGAGCTTCTGGGACCAGAGATGGGAGAGCCGCTCTTGCCGAAGCAGAGCACATGGATCTCCCCTGCCCCATAACTCACCAGCTTGTCTTTCCTGGCAGAGCTTTCTGTGGAAAAGGTCACCTTTTCAGTGGAGGCTGAGCTGGAGGTGGGAGGATGGCGGCACTGGTTGGGGGTAGTAAGAACTGGGAGAGGTACCTCCAGGAGCTACTCCACCTGCCAGGTGAGGAAACACACACCTCCTGTGTGGCCCTGTGAGGAGCAGGCTGGGTGCGCCCCCCTCTCCCAAGCCCCAGGACAGGGACACCATATCTGGGGGACCCAGACTCTTGGAAGTGGGGAATCCAGCCCCCAAAAGTATCTGGCCACAGCCAAAATCAGAAGGAAAGCTCTGCTGCCTGCCGGAGCAGGGTGAGGATGTGACAGCAGCCTGGGCCCATGTCACAGATGAAGAAACTGAGGCCTGGAAGGTCTCCCTGGGAGTAAGGAGTGGGGAAGGGCACCAAACCAGATGTGCGGTGAGTCTCTTTCTTTATTTTGTCTAGGCCTGCCTCTTGGGGAGGCTGAGATGCCTGTGGCCCTGGGGAGGGGGGTGGGGTGGGTGCTGGGGGAGGTAAGAGCTGGAGGACCCCCTCGCCAACCACACTTCCACGTTCCTTCGCTCTTGGGGAGTTTCAGTGACTAAAACTCAGGCAGATCATGGAATAGAAAGAGGACATCAGGTAAAAGCTAAGGAAATAGGAATAAAGGATGGGCTTTGGCTGATAATCACATATTAACATTGGTTCATCAATTACAGATCCTAACATAAGATGTTAACAATAGATAAAACTGGGTGTGTGGTATATGGGATCTCCCTGGACATCTTCCCAATTTTTCTATAAATATAAAACTGTTCTAAAATAAAAGTATATATATATATATATGTCTGTTAGCAAAAAATCTGGGATATATAGAAGAGAGCAGTGAGATCACACTCCCTCCAGTGGTGACCCAGACTGGGGCTCAGGTGGTTTGTATGTGCCCATTTTTTCTCCCTGTGGGGCCTAGTCCCATAGCACCCTCTTCTGCCCCCCTCTCCTCAACACCTGTCCTGCCTGGGACCCTCTCTGAACTGCACTTCCTGGCGGTGGGTAGGCCCCATGGGTAGAATCCATCCATCCATTCCACACTGTTGGACATGAAAGTGAGTTCTGAGCTATCTGGCTTTTACTCTCCAGAGGTTCCCTGTCCAAGCCCCTTTCCTGGTGGGCTGAGGCCAGCTGCTTCGCAGATGGCTGAAGGAGGGGGTGGCCCCTTCTGAGTTCCTGGGTGGGGGTAGGGCACAAGTGGGCAGTGGACTCAGACCCAGCTGGCTCTCTCTTGCGGGCTGTGATGGTGTCTCCCAGACTCTCTGGCCTCCTTCCATGTCTTCTGAGGAAAGTAGAATGTGCTGGGAGACCCCCAGTCCTGACGTTCGGACAGGCTGGGTTCAACCCCCCTACACTGTAGCCTTAACCCTTCCTGACTGAGTGATGTGGGTGGAACAGGCACCCCTCTAGCTCCCTTGAAGCAAGAGGGGAGGTGGCTCCTGGACAGGGGGGCTCAGCCAACCATGCCTACGCAAGGTGGGGCCAAGAGGGGTTCTGCTCATTGGTCTGGGGAGCCCAGATTAGCCTTGGTGATAGCTCGTGTTTGGGAATGATGGAGCACTAGGGGGTGAGGGTGGAGAAAGGCCTAGCTCTTTTAATGACCTGTTTTGTTCCAGGCCCTAGGATGGACCACACCAGAGGTCCCGAGAGTCTGACTCAGCCTCATCCCTTCCAGACACGTCCTGGGGCCCGGGCTTGGGCCCACTGGAGGCTTTTGCCGTGGAGAAGGAATACTGAGCCTGTCGCAGTTCGTTAGGCTCCTATAACAAAACACCGCTGGTTTATAAACAGCATATATTTATTGATCACAGTTTTGGAGGCTGAAGTCTGAAATCAGGTGTTAGCCCTGTCAGGTGAGAGCCCTTTTCTGGGTCATAGGCTTCCTGTGTCCTCCCATGGCAGAAAGGGTAAGGGACCTCTCTGGAGCCTCTTTTATAAGGTCACTAATCGTGGGGCCTGAGTGGCTCAGTTGGTTAAGTGTCTGCCTTCAGCTCAAGTCATGATCCCAGGGTCCTGGGATCGAGCCCCACATCGGGCTCCCTGCTCAGCAGAGAGTCTGCTTCTCCCTCTCCCTCTGCCTGCTTCTTTGCCTACTTTTGCTATATCTCTGTTGAATAAATAAATAAAATCTTAAAAAAAATAAGGTCACTAATCCTATCCGTTAGAGCTCCACCCTCTTAGCTTAAACACCTCCCAAAGGCCTCACCTCCTAGTACTATCATCTGTGGGGTTAAGATTTCAACCTATAAATTTGGGGGGGGGGCAACCATTTCGACCGCAGCAGAGCCTCCGAGGAACAGAGCCCAAGACTCAGACTCAGGTCGAGAAGTTGGCAGCTGCATACCTTCTTTCTCTCTATGGAGTCTGGAGCTCTGACCCAGCCCTGAGGCACCCGTGTCCACTTAAACACCCATTTTTGGACCCAAGATGCTAGCAGGCAGTGCCTGGAGATGGCTGTGTCCTCCTGTCTGATAGAATTGGGCCCAGTGGTGTCATCAGACACCTTGAACTTGCGTTTTGGATACTGTCTGGTCATGAGGGGACTCTGTATTGCAAAGGGACATCCAACCATCCCTAATTCCTTCCAGGAGTGGGAACCTACTCCTAGGAGGTTAAGGTAAAACACGGAGGGTTGCCTAGCTGCTGTGCTGGGAAAGCCTCTAGGAAAGCTGCCCACCTTCTGCTGTCCCCTGTCACATGGCCCTAGCTTGTACAACCAGGCCTGTTTGTGTCCTTACCCCTTGCCAAGGAAGATGGTTGCAACGCCGAGGCCCAGGGCAGCTAACCCAAGGTACAGCCAGCTCTTCTGCCTTTCTCTGGCTTTCTTCTCTCCATTCTTCTCTCCAACTCCTAGGGAAGTGCCTGGTTGGTCCAGCCTGCCTGGGTTTGGGGGCAAGAGGAAGGTCTATGGCTGGCCCCCTCACCAGAGTTCCAGGATTGGAGCAAAGGGTCAGAGTCTTCCCAAATAGATGGGGCATCCTGTTCCTGGGCCCACACATCTGTGGATATTTGTTAAAGGGTGGACGGCCACTTCCATATGCAGGAGAGGAAACTGAGGATTTAAGTCGTCCCAGATGTGCCCAAATGCTGCATTGAGTGGCAGTGAATCCCAAATGGCCGCCTCTCCCTTCGCCATGCCGGAGTGGGTGGGAGGGAGTGGCTGCAACCAGCAAATTCCGCTGTGGATTTTTCTAGTTGCAGGAGTCAGAGGAGATGATTAAAGGTGGATTGCGGGGAGATAAAAAGTATGAGTGATGCACAGGACGTAGAGAAAGGGAGAGAGCCTCAAAGACCCTGCTATGCTCTCGATGGGGTGACTCAGAGACAGGCTTCCCACAGGGAACGTGGAGGAGCGGAGGGATGGGCTTGGTCCTGGATCAGGGGCCCTGTGGAGCCCAGCCCCCCTGCCAGCCCCAGGCCCTCCTGTACTATGGGCATGGAGGAGGGGGCAGCGTCTCTGCGGGCTTGTGTCCCAGAGCCTCGGGGACCCTTGGGGGAAGCCCAGGCAGACAATAGCCCACTGTACAGATGGTAAATGGGGCTGGATGGTGGGGAGGGCGCGTCCGGAGTCACAGGGCTGCCACTGTGTGACGTTGCTGCACCCTCTATGTGCACCCGGTGCCAAGCACCAGGCCAAGCTGCAGAGAGACCAAGGGGAACAAGGTCTCACTGGGGCTCAGCATACTTCAGGTTCCCCATGATAGCCAACTCTGAATAAGGTCCCTGTAGGAGCGCACCTGTTCCTGGATGGGTCGGTCGGCCACCTGCACTAGAGCGAGAGGGAGTGGGTGCCCTAGCCCGGTCAGGGCTGAGCCTCTAGCTGGACAGAGAAAGGGGAGGGCATCTGCAACCATTCCGGCTACCCCTGCCCCAGCCCGGCCCACCAGGAGAGGAGGGAAACCTTGAAGTGCCAGGCCTTTGAATTGCTGTCTCCATGGCAACGCGTGGGCACAAAGGGCCGGGCCAACAAGCAGGCAGCGGCTGCGCAAAGCTAGAAGGAGGAAGGGAATCTTTTATTTATGGGGTGGGAGCGTCGGGGAGCTGGGCTGCGCCCACACCCATAGCTAGGCCAAGATCTTGAGGCTGTGCTTTCCGCCCCATAGCCAGGCCCCTGACCCAGTACCCTCCCAGCACCACTGAGATACTCTGTCTGGTTGGGAGGACAGAACATGGCCAAATGGAGTCCATTGTGCACGCAGCCTGAGAGGTGACCCCAGACGTCCCCCAGGGGGAAGGGACCCCCTCTCTCCACTGCACTGAAGTCACTATAGGGCACACGTGCTAGGGCAGGTGCATGCCAGGTGCTAGGGCAGGGGCAGGCAGTGAGGAAATACAAGTGAATGGGATGCTACAGAAACATCTTGGGGGGTGGGAGGGCTGCTTTTCTGGGTACTGAAGAAGGATCTCTCAGAAGAGATCAGAAGGAGCCAGATAAGAGCAGGAGAACTGGTAGTGTGAGGACCCTGCGTCAGGACAGAGTTGGAAAGGCAGGAGTGAGAGGAGGCAGATCTACCCGCTGCTGCTTGTCCTTCCCCCACACCTGGCCACTGGCTCCATGCCGCAGGCATCAGAGGTCCTGGGCACCGGGAGGGTACCTTGGGTCCTGACTACTTCAGATGAGTGTCATAACCCCATAGATGCTCCTCCCATACTCACCGACAACAGTCTCATTTCCTTTCCTTGTAAATGTCTCTCCTGGGGTATTATCTTGTGAAATCGGAGGAACCACACTGGAAATCAAAACCAACCATACGGTGAGCCATGCACACATTTTCTGGTTTGAGCTGAGGGAGGGAGGGATGTGGGAGGGTGCCCACCCCCACGGCCTTCAGAGCTTATTGACAAGCCAAATCATGGAGCTTAAGAGGGGCTTGTAGGAAATGCTCTGCCTGAGACCTGGCGTCAGGGTTCCTGAGAAGCTGCAAGTCCTTTGGGGAGCCTGGAGCCTAGAGCCTGAGACCCGTGTGGCCCGTCTAAGCTTTTGGTACCTTCCACAGTGTTCTCCCCAACTCCTGTCTCCCCAGACATCAGCCTCAGGCAATTTAAGGTACTTGGAGCGGTTTCTTTCCATCACATTTGGAGACAACACTTTCCCACTCCCACCTTTGCGCTTAGCTAGGCTGCCTCCCTTCCTGTGGGTCAGTTTGGTCTCTCATGTGTTTGACTTTGGGGTCTGAACCATGAGGCAGGGGAGGGAGAGCTCCAGGGGACCAGGCAGGATGAAAGAGAAAGGGAGAAGAGAAGGTAGCCGACAGGCCTCGGGATATGGGCTCAGTGAGCACAGACCTGCACACAGGGGGAAGAGGATGGCCAAGGTGGACTGGGAAGCTAGCCCAGAGCCTATCCTCCACATGGGCACTATGTCTGGAAGAGCACCCGCCTCTTCATTCCAAAGATGGGATCCTACAGCCCAGGGAGCCTAGAGGTTTGGTTCCCCAAACCACACTGCCGGTGGCAACACATGGTGTATACCAGTTGAGCCACTGCCCACCATGGCAGGGCCCCAGCCCAGACAAGCCCAGCTCCTCCTGATGCTCAGAAAAAAAGGCTTGTGGCTACCAAGTGCGTCCCCTCCGTCAATCCCCCTACCAGATCCCATCCACCCTTCTCCCATCCCCACTGAGGGTTTTCTCTTGCCAGGTCTGCGATGAAGCCGGAACCCTGCCCACCTACAGATACGGTGGCGGGGAGTGTCCCCATCAGAGCCACCCAGGGCTTGCCACACCTCTGCTGGCCTCTGGGTGGCCAGACTCGCCCTTGTTCAGCTGCAGGCCCCTCACACCTCCACCCCCAGAGGGGCTGCTCACAGGCTGCCAGAGTGGGCCGTCTTGCCTCCTGTCCACCCTCCCAGAAGCCACTGCCTGGAGATGCTCTCGGCTGTTGGGAGGCCGTGGCCAGTGCCCCACACCAGCCAGAGTCCCCAGTCAGCAGGGGCCGTGGAGGAGGACAGTAGAGGAAGGGGTCCAGGAAGCCCAGCAACAGGATAAGAGAGCCAAGGCTGGCACCAAGGGCAGGGGGGACAGCAGGGTTCCCTTACCCCCTCCCGGGAGCAGAGCCTGGTAGGAGGCCTCTGTCTGCACACAGAGCCTGCAGCGGGGCTCTATTCAATTTGTTGCAAGTGAGAAGTTGTTTCTGTTACTCATCAAATGCTTTCATTACAAAATGCCCTTGTCCTTGAAATCACTGCGCTTTGGATGGAGCAAAGTGAAGCTGGGTTAGACCTGTTCCCTGTGGAGAAGGCTTGAAGTGACCATCCTGCCAAGCCCTCACTCCACGGAGTGGACTGAAATCCTGGTGTCACCAGGATCAGGGGTCTGGGTTGGGCCCCCAGGTGCCCCCCAAGGCTCTTTCACCACCATGGGCTGTCACTTACTCTGCAAACATTTGCCGAGGAACCCCATGTAGGGTGAGGGTATCAATCCCAACACCCTGAGGAGGGAGGCTGGCTTCAAGATTTGTTTGTACCCTTTCTCAGAGGGACCTCATAGGTTTGACCAGCTTCTCGAACTCATCAGAGACCCAGCCGAGGCCACTGCTCTGTTGACCTGCCCAGCCAGAGACCCAGTACCACACACAAGGCACATTTGGCCTGGCCTGTCACCCTAATGCTCTCCATGAGGGGGTAGGGGGTTGCAAACTCTTGGTGTGCGCTCACGAGGGTGGACAAAATGTGCTGTGGGGCTGTGGGCCCTTGAGGAGGAGGGTGTGGACTGGGGGTTGGGCAGCGGACATGGCCAGAGGGGTGTGGAGGGGCAGCCTCCCCTGGGTAATGGAGCAGGATGGGGGGAACGTTAGGGGTCCTTCCAGAGTCTGGACCTGAGGGTCTGGGTTGGGGGCATTCTCCTCTTCCATGCAATGACTTCTGGATGGACATCCCTGTTGGTTGGCACTAGGCCCTTGGGGGCCAATGGGCACCTCTGGGGCTCATTGTGGGCCAATGTGATTGTTCTCAGGTGGGCACCAACCAACTCGCCCCTCCCCTGTTTCCTCTGGAGACAGAGGACCTTGAAAAGAGCTGCGGGGAGCCAATTATCCCCAAGACAAGCGGGCTGCAGATAATTGGGAAGACAGGCTTTTAACGAGGCGGGCCCGTGGAACCAGGTGCTGGCGTGCGTCCTCCCGAAACAGGACTCTGGGATTCAGTAGCTTGCTGTGCCCCACAGCTAATTGGAAGCCCTGGTGTACCACTGTCAACCTAGGGAGGTGGCTTTTTCTTGGCGACTGAGGTGTGGCAGAGCAGATACCTGGGGACTCTCTTCTTTCTCTGAGATCTACAGTGGTCCTTAACCCAGAGCTCACCATGGCCTAGAACAGCCCCTTGTCTGTGAAGGGAATATTTGCATTTTATCCTGCAGGTCAATAGGGCCAGCAGCCACACTCCCTCCTGGGCCTCCTCACTCCTAGTTGGGAAACAGAAGAGGAAAAACTAAAACATGAGTTTCCTATCAAAACAGAAGGAATGCTTGTGCCCTGCCCCTAATATGATTCCCCTGAACTGTCACAACACTCCCCCCATGCCCCCAAGAAAAGAGAAGACCAGTGTGGTGAATCCTGGCATGCGTGCGGGTTCCTCTGACTGCAAACCCCAGGGCTCCAGGGTGGGGGCGTAATGCCCCAGCTCACTCTACCTCCTGGGGGGCATGGCTCACCTAGGGCAAACCTGGCCACCTCTGACTTGAAAGGGATGTGAGAGATCAATAATGAGGGACCAGCACTCAGCAAAGATCCTGGCCAGAGTCAGGGGACAGTGGGTATAGAGGCAGTAGGATCTTCGGGTACACTCCAGACAGGAATAAAAACTGCAAAAAGTTGCAGTTGGAGTTGGAACTCATTTGGCCTGCTGCAGAGGGAAGCTGTGTCCTGGAGTAGGGGCGATGGGGCAGGAGGGGGGGGAGTGGATGGTGATGATATATCCACAGTGAGTCTTCGGCTCCAAGGAACAGAAAACTCACGGCAAACTGAGTAGGATGGTGAAAGGAACTTGCAAGCTTATGTAGCTGGGAGGATTTGCAGCAAGTTGGGCTTCAGGTGATGCTTGATCAAGGCTCTGCTTAATCAGCTCTGCTCCTTGGGTTCCCCTCAGCTGTGTTGTCCTGTGGGCCCAATGCATCCCAGTCACCCTCAGTCTCTATCTCTCACCTAGCCATCCAGTAGCCACCCTGGGCTCCGTTCTTATTGCACCAACCTGGACCATCACCACACCCAGGGCAGGACACAGTGTCTTGGGTCGCCTGATCTGCACCAACTGCTATGGCAGGGACAAGTGTGTGCTGATGAGCTGATCCAGCCAGGCCCTGGTCCTCATACCAAGAAAGGGTCAGGCCCAGCTATGTCCCAACTGCTGTAGGCAGGGAAGGGGTGGTTCTGATGTGGTTGGCAGGGGGGCAGCTGAGGTTCATTCTAAGTGCAACAGGTGGCCCTGGGAAGTTCCTCAGACATAGGTGGGGGCAGGAGGACAGTTAGAAGCTTCTGTCCAGAACAGAAGCCAACCAAATGTGGAGGGGGGCGGGGGGGGGCAGAAGAGGGGGTGATTGAAGGAGAAGGGGGGGCAATATCTCTAGGGCCAGTAGTGCTGTTGAGTGGCTAGGGAGGACAGGGCCAGGGCTAGTTTTAGAAGAGTCAGGTGCAGGGCCAACTGAACCCAGGGGTGGGTCCTTCGAGTGGCCAGGCTAGAGATAGGGCCATGGACCTCGCTAGTATTGGTGGTGGATCCTAGTTAAGGCCAAGACACTGGACGTGTTTGCTGCAGAAAGAAGGTGGACACTGAAGGGAAGGGCCTGGGACTGAGGCAGGGCCAATGGTGGAAGCAGGGAGGAGGAGGGCTTGAGGCTGTTAACAGCAAATTCTGGAACACCCTCCCTGAGGCTGCTCTGCAAAGTTGCGCCCCTGCCTAAGGGGGAGGACCAGGTGTCTGTCTATAAACACCACTGTGAGTGCCACCGGCTCACCTGCCATGCCGAGGTCTCTGGGCTCTGGAAGTTACATTCTTTGGGATGTGTGGTGCAGCGGCAACCTAGCTGGGCGGTACGGCCCTGGGATGTGTTTATCATGAGCACCACTTGAAACATTCTGAGACTCAGCCCACCCTCTGGGGCTCACGAGTGGAGAAGGAAAACCCTGAGTGGGGCTCCAGACTTGGCCAGGACAGTGTCCAGGAGGGTGATTCGCGCATTGTGTGCGCGACACATACGTACACAACACATACGTATTGTGTGCATATGTGTGTATGGGATGGGGGAGTGAGGCAGTGGAGAAAGGATCCCAAGAGCCTGGTGCTGGAGGCAGGCAGCAGAACCGCCTAAAGGGGAGGTAGTCCCCAGGCTAACAGCTTGCCTGGGATGGGGATAAGGAAAGGTGAGCCTTGACATCTTCCTGCAGCCATGGGTCAGGGTCTGGGGTGGCCGAGGAAGGGCAAGGTCCCAGTGGGCAGAGGTGGGGCTGGGGGCGGGCTGGGGGCTCTCTGCTCTGATGGCTCCATAACCCTCTGCTGCCCTCTGCTGGTCAGCTGTGCCATTGTAGGCTTGGGACTCAACCCACGGTGGGACTGGATCCTTGAAGCTGGAGCCCAAGCCTTGCTGGGGGCCAGCATGGGGTTGAAATGCTGAGGTCTGAGGGGGCTGGGAACCTGTGCTAAGCCCCGTACCCAGCCTCACTCCCACCAGGAGCACCAGGATGGATTCTCTCTGGCAGACCGCAGGGGCCACCTGGCATGTGCCCTCTGAAGAGAGGCAGCAGCAGGAGGACCTCTTCAGTGGCCACAGCCTGGGGACAGGAAACAGTCACCTTGTCTGCTCTGTGCTACAGCTCCCCATTCTTGGTCTTTGAGCTGCGGTCTAAAAGGAGGAGCCGCCCTCCCACTGTGGCTTGTTCTGGGTAGCAGGCAGGTCCGCGTGAGGACAAGGTGCTATGAAAGCAGCAGGAGCACAGGAGCTGGGAGCCAGGAGGGGTGGGAAGTCCCAGAAAGGAAGGTACGTGTGCACACGCGAGCACATGCGTGATGTGGGGTGAGTGTGTCCGGTGGGCACAGGCAGGTGTGAGTGGATCTGTGCACGTCCATGCACGATGTGTGTGCATGCATGTATGTCATGCCTGCAAAGAAAAGAGATTGGTGAGAGATACCCCTGCATTTCAGCTCTGGCTTCCCACCTCGGGTGCTGGGGTCTCAGACGATGCCGTTGTGTCCACTGCCTTTCCGTCTATTTATCAAGATGTCTACAAAAAGCTACCTGCTAGTTCTATAATCAGAAAGGAAATGAGCATTTTCAAAACATCTGGCGGGGGTTCAAAGCAAGACAAGGCTTCCGAGAGGCTGAGGGTGAGGCCTGGATGATCCAGCACCAGGTCCCTGGAAAGTGGGATAGAGATTAAGGCTGAAGTGGGGTGGTACTGCAGGGCTCTGTTTTAGAACCGTGTGTTTGTATATTATATTTCTCTCTCTATAGAAATATAATATAATCTATAATTATATTATATTTCTCCACTAGCTACCCTACAACCTCTGGGCTGCCAGTCTCTGCCAGGACTCCTCTTGGCTGACCTTCTTATGGCCTGGAGGTGGGACCTTCCCACTGTGCCTCACAGCTCCACACTGCCCTAAGACACCCACCCCAGTCCTACAGACCCACCCCTGGCCCCTGGAGTTTGCCTGGGGTGAGCACCGTCACTCCCCAGGTTCAGCCCCCCCCCCCCCAGGGGACATGGGTGGGACCGTGGTTTCCTGCTTTCCCTTCAACCTCACCAGCTGACGGGCTCTGGGCTGGCCGGGGACGCAGTTCTCCTCCCTGCTACCTCCCCTTTCTCCCCCTGCTTTCCCTTCCTGCCCCATGTGTGTTTAAACATTAATGGTGGGTGTAGGGGGGAACTGCACTGGTTTCTGTGATAACAGAGTCTAACATGGATTGCCAGCGGGACGGGTCTTATGCGTGGATGCTGGCTGCAGCCTCTTTGGGAGAGTGCCCGGATGCACAGGTGGACGTCAGCCGTGTGCTCTGCCGGGGCCAAGGGGGCCAAGGTCATTGTCGCTCAGCACCTGGAGGCACAGTGTGTACCAACATCAGAGTGTGGCTGGCGTGAGGAATGTAAATCAATGTTGGGCTGGGAGACTAACCGTGGCTTCAGATGCGCAAGTGCCTGAATTGGAGCGGAGGTAGGGTGGGTTGGGGAGGGTGGGTTTACAGGGGGTGGGGTGCAGATGCAGAGGAGGGTGCCAGACCAGCCTGGGCTCCTCATGCCCTGAGAACCTTTCCACGGACCCTGGGCCCCTGCAGAAGGGGCAGCCAGTGAACCACCCTGGGAGAACCCATCCACCTACTGGGTGTGGCTGGGCTTCTGCAGGGAGCAGAAGTGCTGACTGTGCACTGGGGCGTTTCCCAGAGATCAGCCAGAGGCCTTGAATAGCATCCAAAGACATCCTGGACAGAGCCAACCAATCAATCACAGATAAGGGACGAAGAGCCTGGGTTGAAGGGCACCTGCTTGGGATCTGCCTGGTGACCCCACATCTCCAACTGATCTGAATGATCACATGTTAAAAACCAAGCTGTAGGGTTATTTTGTGGTGTTACTACCTTTGTAAAGAAAGGGTCATCCATAGTCTTGCCTTCCTTAGTTCTTGTGTTCTTCCTCCCTTCCCACCACCTTTACGGACACACGAGTTCCCTTGTAAGGGTGTTCCCTCCCTGTGTATCAGTGACACGTGCCCACAAGGTTAACACCCAAATAGATGCTCATGTTCTCATCAAAAGGATGCCCCACGATGCCCCTTGACCTTTAACCCCAGCGGTGACATCGATCTTATTTTTTTTAAAAGATTTTATTTATCCCTTTGAGGGATAGAGACAGAATGAGAGCACAAGTGGGGAGGAGCAGAGGCAGAGGCCAAGGGAGAAGCTGACTCAGCGTAGATCTCAGGAGCTTGATGTGGGTCTCGGTCCCAGGACCCCGAGATCACGACCAGAGCTGAAGGCAGATGCTTAACTGACTGAGCCACCCAGGCGCCCTCAGTGGTGACATTTAGGGATGGCCTGAACCATCTTTATCAGGGGGTACAGGGTGAGTCCCTGGTCCAAACCAACCCCAACCCCCGCTCCAAGGACCCAGTGGGCCAGGCCTGCTCTGCCCTGGCCTCTGAGAGACCCTCAGCCAGACCTGGGGTAAAATGCCTCCCATGCAGCCAAGGAGCCAGCCCTACAGAAGGCCTGAAGCCCCTGGGAAGCTCTGGGGCAGCAGGCGGGATCAGAGGGCTCAGCCATGCTGTGTACAACTCCTTTCCATCCCTACTTTATCCAGGGGCCCCGTGTCAGGGATCCTCGTGAAAGTCCTGATGCACCTACTGGGGAGGCAGTGTAGGGAGCCCCTTGCCTCCCCACTATGCCCAGAGCACCACGAGAGGCTGTTTGGCACCCTTAGTTTGGGAGCTGGGACTGATGGTGACTGCTGGAGGTGGGCTCATCCCTACATGGTTGGAGGGAGAAGAAGGGCATGGGGTACCCATGGCAAAGGGTCAAAAATCAAAAGCCGAGACTGTGAGCCACTCCCCTGAGGCACTCTGCTCGCTAGAGGGGCAGCTCAGGTTGAGTCTGGCTGGTAGTGGAGGGTGTACCAGTTTCTCCATCTCCAAGTTTCACTGTGACCCCCTGAGGCTCCAGCTTTCCCTCACCGAGCCAGAGTCCTCCGCATCTCAACTCAGCTGTCGCCTCTAGGAAGCTCTCCAGTCACTGTATGGTTCCCAGGAAACACAGCCAGCACTGAGGCCCCGGCTACCTGCCAGCTTGGCATATACAGCCAGGCCTGGCCCTGGGGAAAGAGGAAAAGCTTATCCCTGTATACTAGGGGGCGCCTGCCTGGGGAGGACAGACCGCCATGGGCAGGGAGTAAGACATTCTACTTATGTGAGGCAGCTGGCTGGGCGAGGGCCATTTCCACCAGTATCCAAAGCTATGAAAGTCTGGTCACGTAATCCAGACTCAAGCCAGCCTCTCACGAGCGTCTAGGACTTCAGCCAGAAGCCACTGCTTTCCTTTTTCTTTCTATGGCTGTTACTTAAGCACAGTACATATATTTTATCACAGAAGTCACACATGCTTGTTGGGATAAAAAAGGTAGACAGAGATATGTAAAGTAACCAGTGGTTGTTTCTGTCCCACCACACTCCCAGGAGAACCCCCGACGGGGCTTGGGGCACAAACCCACCAGAGCAACCTGCCACAGGCGTCTTTTTGTATCCTGCCCCGTGGCTTTGGGGGAGAGGTCAAGTGTGTCCCCAGGGCTCTACTCCCTGGGGAAGTCTCCACCTGGGCTGGGGTCACCATCACCAGGCTGAAACTGAGAGGGTCTGGCTGGCCCAGTGTCACTGAGTATACCAGCTTCTGGTCAACCCCACAGGACCCAGGGGGGCATGTCTGTGACATCCTGCCCAGATCTACGGTTTCTCTCTCTGTGTGGGGTCCCTCAGAAAGGGCTGCAGGGAGGCCAAAGTCAAGCTTCTTAGGATAGCTTTGTCTCCAAGACTTGGCCCAGAACCTGTCACAAAAGTCCAGGTCCTTAGTGACCTGCCACCTCCCCTCAGGCACCAGCCACCATATAAGAAGCCTTTTGGGGGTGGGGGCTCTGTCACTTTCTTGTCCTCAGGTCTAGGGCTGGCAGCAAGTATCTTCTTCCACGTGGGGCCCCTGAGCGCTAATCTGCTCAATTTCAAACCCTGCCTTGATCTCTCCAAGGCAGCAGCGAGCTTTCCCCTGAAGCTCTACCCAGCTTGTGGGGACCCTGGTCTCCTGAGGCTTCCCTGCACCTCTCAGGCACCCCACACAGGTGGCAAAGGCATGGGTCTAGATTGTCAGGAGCTTAGTGGGTGCCAGACCTGTGCTAAACATCTCTTGGCCCATCGACTCTTGGCAATGACCCCAAGGGATGGGTACTCTTCCCATGGGTACTGTTGGGTACAGATGGGTACTGTTCCTGTTCTCACTTCCCATGAGAAGTCCCAGACTCTCTCTGGTCCTAGATGTTGAGCTGCGGCCCAGCTCTGTCATGCCCTCCGGGTGCAGGGTTTTGCCTGGGTCATAATGGGAGCTGGGGTGGCCGCTGCCGTTATTTGCAGTCTTCCTGTGGCATGCACACCTACTTTATCCTGTTTAAAGGCATCCTGGACCGGGAACCCGCCCCCCTTCTTCATGTGCAGAATTCTATTTCATTTACCACAAAGACATACATGTTGATCCAGCCTCAACCCTATCATTTTTTTGCTTCCCTTCTGCTGCCAGGGGCTGAGCGTCCTCTGACCTTGGCCCCCTCTCAAGGACTGTGCCCCTCCTGGGCTCCCACATTCCTGCTTCCCCGGCTGGGATCCAAGTGCCTTTTCTCACGAAGGCATTGAAAGTGACCAAGCAAAATGGCAGGTGTGGCAATAGGGGACTGCGTTCATATAAACACAGTACAAAGGATCCAGCAGACAATCTTAACTTCAGGAAACACAATCATGTTTTACTAGCTCTGAAAACAATGAATAACATCCCTTAGCCAAACAAAGCTTGAGCAGAGTCTGCGAATTCTGGCGTGGAGTGGATAAGGGGATAATGGGCCGATGAGGGAATTTACACGACAGGGGAGCAAATACTGGCCTGCGTTTGGTGCAGACCGATAACGGGAAAACAAGCCCCAAATTAAACAAATGTGAATGAATACCTCTGCGAGCAGACAGAGCAAATATATCAGTAAAAATGGGTACAGAGCAAGTGGCGAAACACAGTAAATCAGACTGAATTCTGATGCGGGGGCCATGATTTGGGTAGACGGATGTTTCAGGAAATATGGGTAAGAGACATGCAGCAAAGTCATAACTTTGACAGAGTTTCAATGTCAAGTTCATGGCTGAAGTGAAAACAAATATTTTACCGAGTATCCATATGAGACAAGACACAGGAGGAGTTCAGAGGGAGGGCTGTCTGGGAAGAGAGATGGCACATGACTGCAGCAAAAGGGGGGTCTGTAAGTGTCCTGTGATGGCTGGGCAGGCTGCCTGCTAAGGTCTGTCTCCTGGCTGGTTCCTCCCTGGGGAACCCCTGGACCTGCTGGCTGGCCCAAACTTGATGGGGTGGGGTGATCCGCAGGTGACTGCCACATGACTGAATCCACTGAAGTCTGGCCCTCTTGGATCCATTTCCATCTTCAGAGCTGGAGGACAGGAGCCCAGCCCTCTGCCCCCACGCAAACTCCTACCAGGATCTCTGGACCGGGGGCCTTCCTTCCTTCAAAATATGCCAGCCACCATTCCCAGCAGAATTGGTGTCTTAGCATTGGCTGAACACCTGTGAAAAACTCAGTTGTTTTATTTATGTACATATTCAGCTGGCTTCTTGAGGGCCAGCCTCGTCTCTGCAGGGACACTGAAGGGTAGATCAACCGCCCTGGGGACCTGGTGCACGGTGATGCTCAGCCCATCCTGCCTCAGTCTGGAGGTGAGCGGACCATCTCACCGACAACCGTGTGTCCTGCTTCTGTGCCCTCCCCCCAGCTCACAGGCTTCCTTGAAGCAAATGCCCTGTGAACACTTTCCCTTTTATAACAATTTGCGTACTATACAACTCACTCATTTCAAGGGTTCAACTTAATGGTTTTTAATATAATTTGCCAGGTTGAGCAAACATCACCACTATCGAGTTCTGGAACCTTTCATACCCAAAGTCCATACCTATTAGTAGCAACCACTAATTTACTCGTGGTCTCTATAGACTTGCCTATTCTGGACACTTCATGTAAATAGAATCACATAACCCATGGCCCTTGCATCTGGCTTCTTTCACCTAGCATAGTATTTTCTAAGTTTCTAACACGCATCAGTACTCTATTCCCTTTTTCTGGCCAAGTAACAACCCACTGTGTGAATGTGCTGTACTTTGTTTCTCTGTTCGCTCATCAGTGGACACTCGGCTTGCTTCCACATTTTGGTTATTGTGAATCATGCTGCCAGGAGCCGGAATTACTCGTCACTGTTCCCCAGGCTGTTTGCCCCTGGCTGAGGCGTTGGTAGATGCTGCAAAGAAGGTGGAAATGGACTGAAATGGACTGAAATTTACCAGTTTCTTCATCCAGCTGTCCCCTGGAGACTGCAAGTGGTTTACTAGGCTCCAGAGTCCCAAAATAGTTGCCTGAGACAGTTCAGTTGTTCATTCATTGGGGAAATGACTTCCTGGGGGCTCCCTACTCCACTGTTTTGCTGCCACCATCTTTGAATCCTTCGCTTTTGAGCCACAGGTTACAGAATGAATGTTTTACTGTAAGGCGTGAGGTGATGAATCCAATGTGATCTTCCACCTGCATGAGGCTGGACTGAGTAAGCCTAGGGATTGTCCCAGGTGGCTGGGGTGCTGGTGCCAGGATGGGCCCCGCCACTGACCACCGCCTGACAGTGGCCACCTCATCTGTGAGTTTTGCCTGGACCTAGCCTTGACCTTGTCAACTTTGTTTTGGCTTAGATTTCACTCTGGTATTTCCTGAGTCAGAGCAGGAGTGGAGATGCCTGGCATGTTGGGGGAGATGCATGGGACCGTTAGACTGTGGGCATTTCATGTGCTCAATCATTTTGCCAAAAGAATATGTGATACGGATGGTCATGAGCCTTCTCCATTATCAGGACAGTGACAGGTGTCACAGCTGGTGGTGCCAAGGTACTCCTTTCTCCCTGTCCTGCTCCCTGGGTAGGAGAAGATAGAATCAACAGGATTATTCCCCAAATGGCCTGAGCATGGTACTGACTCCTGGTGGGGAGGGTTAGGGTTAGGGACCTTCTCTTGCCCCAAGTTTGCTGGCAGCATGTCGCCAGCGTTGACTGGTGTGTGCACCTGTCCATGAGGCAAGACTGTGCCTCCTGCCCAGTTGCATTGTTTCCCCTGATGCACAATGCCTGGGGGGAGGCTGATTGCTGAGAATCTGGGTCCAATGTGGTACCTGGGTACAGATGCTCTTGGGAGAACACTGCACACTGGGCAGTTGGTATCACAACAGAGGAGAGAATGGAACATCGAAGGGATGTCTGCATGGAAAGCAGGAGTCAGGATGCTGGGCAAGGGCTGGGTTTGGTCCACGGTGACTCAGGGGTCAGGGCAGGCCCAGAAGTTGCATCTCAAACCCACAGCCAGCAGCCTAGAGCCAGAGGGTCAAGGTTCCTACATCATACGTGCTCGCTCCTTCCTTCATTCAATAAGGACACATTAAAAGGCAGTGTGGGGAACAGGGCAGCTGGCTGGGGCTTGGGAGGCAGGTTCACCAATGTGAAAATTAATAAAATGTTGCATGGAGCACTGCGAGTTATACTCAAATGATGAATCATGGAACACTACATCAAAAACTAATGATGTACTGTATGGTGACTAACATAAGAAACAAATAATAATAAAAATTTTTTAAAAAATGACCTAGATAGATAGAAAGATAGATAGATAAATAAATAAATAAAATGAACGGAAGGTGGTTTAGAAATGTAGTCAGGAGGCCAGCAGGGGGCGTTCTCACACTCAACAGGAAAAGGAGCTTCCTGCAAGGCTGGGCTGCTTTAGCTGCCTCAGTACCCCAGTAGGAGGTTTTTCTCCTCCTCCACCAACGCCCAGGGAAGGAGACTGTCGCAACTCAGCCACTATACTTCAGACTCCCTGTTTACTTCAAAGGACTTCTTTGTTCATAACCGTTCCTTCCCAATTGCCCTCTCTCCTCTATGAAAGAGTATTCCGTTCCTTTGTTCTCTCCAGACTTGCCTATGGTTTTGCCCCATCTTCCCTTCCCCGAATTGCCATTCTCTGCTTTTCCAGAATAAACCCATTTTTTGTTGGCAAAATAACTGGAAGCTTTATTTTTAAGGTTTAAAGCCTGCAACTAATGCAAGAAGAGGGAGTTGTAGCCAAGCTGATGCCTAGCCAGGGACATGCCTGCCAAACGGACCCTGAGGAGTAGAAGGAAGGAGCCTGGGGTGCAGGGGGAAGGACAGGTACCTGAGAGCAACATGCAAACAGTGGCCTTGAGCTCAAGGGAGGGGGTTGGAGGGGATGGCAAAATGACCAGCGTGCGTGAGAGAGGGATGGTGGGTGTGGGCAGGGGCCCGGCTGCTGATGGTGGGTGAGTCAGACTGAGCCATGCAGCTTTGCCATGATGGCAGTAGGGAAGCTCTGAAGGGTTTTCAGGAGGAGGGAAGATCATCCCTGAAAGGAAAGAGGGGGAGTCCGGTGGCCACCCCCAGCTGCCAAGGCTGACCTGCTCTTGGTGAGCTAAGTTTCTAAGCTGCTGAAGGGATCCCTGAGTTCCTGCCTCTAGGCCTTGACTCACCTGTCTCTTTTGTCTCTGCTTTTTTTCTCTCCAACCTCAGCAGGAGCAAGAGTACGCAGAAAAACCATGACTGTTTCAGAAAGCCTCCCTCAACCTAGAGCAGTGATGAAGCTGTTCCCCAGGGACCTGAGTAAGGTGTGGGGGAAGGAGGAATCGGGTGGGTAGAGGCTACTGATAAACATCTGCAGTGCCCAGATCTGCCCCACAACAAAGAATTATTCAGCCCCAAATGTCAACAGTGCCCAATGACATCCAATGCACTGAAATGCATGAAGCATATAGTGAGCCTGTCGAACAAGGCAAGTGAGGCTGACCGAGGCTGCCACCTACAGTCAGACCCAGCACCTGCCCGGGTGCCCGAAAGTCCTGATGAGATGTAGGAGGGGCCAAGGGGCGAGTGATGGGGAAGAGGGTGCTCTGGTTGGCAGTCAAGACAGGTCCCTCCCAGGAGATGATATTTGGAGCTCTGTTGGCACGTCACCCACGACGTTGGAAGGGAGGGCATCAGAAGCAGAGGGACAGAGAGGGGGAAGGCTTTTAGGAGTGAAGGGAGGCCTGAGGGAGGTGGCAAAAGCTAAGGCTTTGCTGTTAGCCCCCATGCGCAGCAGCACTGAGGGCCTGAAGCGGTGGGGCTAGGAACCGTGGGGGCTGCAGGGGTTTCCAGGCGAACCTGGAGGTCCATGCTTGTGCGTTGGGTGGGCAGTGGGACTGGGAAGACGGAAAGAACGGAATTGCGCAAGCCCCTAAGGAGCACCCTTCCCCTCGCGCCCTAGGCCTAGGAATGAGGAAGAACAGCTTCCAAAAATGCCCCTGTATGGGAGAAGCGGCACCGCCTTCCGGCCTTGCTGGCTTCTACACCCTCCCCGCCTCAGCAGAAGAGCCCGGGTGTGCAGGTGCGCGATGGCGCAAATGCTCGGGCTCCGGACCCACAGGGCCAGCCTAGGGACCTGGGATAACCAGGGGTAAATCGTATGACTGGTTGCGTATCCGGTCCCAGGAGGCGCGGGGTCTCCTAGGGGAAATATTGAACCAGGAATAAGCAGCCGAGGCGACAAGGTCTCTTTCGGGGATGTGGCCACAGGCTGAGAAGGAGGGTTTCAGGCGCGCTTGGCGCCGCTGGGTAGCGGAGGCTGCAGCAGAACGCCCTCCCTTCGCAACTCGCACGGGTCTGGCCTCCTAGGAAGGGGGCGCGGCTTGGAGCGCGGGGCGGGGCCACCCAGCGGAGGGCAGTGGTCCTAAGGCGGGGCGGGGTAAGACCTCCGGAGGAGACCTAGCCGCTGGGAGCGCTGGGCACGGTTTTCATAGCAGTGGGTAGGGGATCTGGGGCAGGGCATCTGGCGCAGGGCGGGGCCGCACTACAGCCGGCGCGACTCGGAGTTCGGGACAGGTTTTGCCAGGCAATGAGCCTCGAATCCTAGGGCGGGGCGGGGCCTCCCGAGGGGAGGTCGCGGCTCATGGCCTCCACACTTGAGGGTCCGGCTCAAGGGCGCGGGGCGGGGTCTCCCGAGGAGAGGGCGCGGCTCAGGGTGTGGAGCGCGGTTTCTCGGACAGAGCGCGGTTTCTCCAACCCAAGGCGCGGGCTCCGCCGCGAGGCGGGACTTCGCTAGAAGACTCTGCGCCAGGCACGGGGCGGGGCCTCCCAACGAGGAGGCGTGGCTCAGGGCGTGGGGCGGATGTCCACAGGAGGGAGGGCGTGGCTCAGGATGGGGGCGCGCGTCCTGGGGCGGTGCAGGGTCTCTCGAGGAGAGGGCGTGGCTGGGCGCGGGGCGGGGCCGGCGGGGAGGGGCGGGGCCGGCGGGGAGAGGCGGGGCCGGAGGGAAGTACTTAAGAAGTCGCGAAGCGAACGGACGCCCCGCCATGGCTGTGAGGCGCATAGTTTCTGCGTTGCGCCGCGGCACTCCCCGCATCGCCCAGCTGTCCACCGCGCCGGCGGCTCGCGAGCAGACTGCCGCAGGCCGGGAGGCTGCGCCAGGATGCGGGACTGCCGAGGCCGCGCGGCCGCCGGTGCCTGTTGTGGACTTCGGCAACACTCAAGAAGCGTACCGCAGCCGGCGCAGCTGGGAGCTGGTGCGCAGCTTGCTGGTGCTGCGCCTGTGCGCCTCGTCCGCGCTGCTGGCGCACCACGAGCAGGTGGGTGAGCGGGCCGCGGGCGCGCGGGCGGGCGGGCAGGTGGGTAGGTGGGCAGGTGGGCAGGTGCGCACCGCCGCGTGCAAGCAGGGACACGCGCCGGATCCTCTGTGTGTTCCCGGAAACTTCATGAAGTTTTACTGTAAAGCGCGGGCCCCTTGAGCATCGCTTGTAGCCGGGAAGTCAGGAAGGGAGGTGTTTCCTGCATTCCCTTTTGGGCCTCGTGAATTTTCCTATATTCCAGTCACTACTAACTAAAAACAAAGACCAGTTTCTGAAGTTTTAAGGTATATGCTGCTTGCAGTAATGCAAAGTTGTCACCAGAAATTTAAATGGAGTGTCTTCCGTGTGGCCCGAAGGGAAATCTTGGTGGTGTCAAAGGGCTCATGGCCTGGGAACCCAGAGTTCTCAGAAGATGTGACTCAGGAGTTCACTAGATACAGCCATTCCGAACAGTGTTGGGGGAAATGGGAAGCCACTTGAACTACAGCTTTTATTACTTCAACATAGTGACTTGTGGAAAGTGTGAGGGCTTTGGGGAAGTAAAAAGCAGAACACTGTCTTAGCCACTGTCAGTCTGGACGTATGGAAAAGGCAGTTTTTCAGGATCCTGGGAACAGTTTGCAAGGGTGCTGTTGTTGGTGCTAAGGGTCTGGAAGGCTCTTCCTCAAGTGAGACTGTACTGAGTGTGTGGTATTGCCTATCTTGGCCCCTGGAGAAGGCTGGGGAGGCTGGACCAAAGAAGAGCACCAAGCCACACTTTAGGCTTAGGTGAAGATGAAACCACAGTGGGTGGGAGGTGAGGGTACAGGTCAGAGTCAGAGTTGGGAGGGTCTGAGGGCATGGTGAGGCTAGCAGAGTGTTGGACTGGGTCTTTCCAGAAGTTGTACTCTGATGCAACCTGGGACTGCTGGTAGTGGAAGTGGAAGGGGAATGTGGAGGAGGAAGGGATAGAACTGGAGAGGTAGAGGCTTCTGGGAAGCCATCTGTGTTTGTGGTAGACGTGGATGCCCTTTGGCTAATTGGTGGCTGTGGAGTGTAGGCCAACTGGTGAGGAGGGTGGAAAGGGACACTCACCGGTCAAGGAACCTGGTTGGGGGGGAGATGAAGGTGATGAGAACCCTCTGGGGAGCACCAACGTCTGAGGGGAAGCCTGAAAGGAGCAGCAGGTTCTGGGGGTGCAGTGGTCAGGAGGGCGGAGGTGGCTGGGGGGCGGGAACACCTAGGAGAGGGAGTGGCTGGCTGTGAGGTCTCTGGAGGGCAAGGGCAGGGACTTGGCTCCTGCAGTGGAGGTGTCATGGGACCGCTGGGTGGGACTGCGATGTGTGGGGCAGGAATGGCGAGGGCTGCCATCGTGTGGCTGGAAGGGAGGGAGTGAAGGCTTGGAGCCATCCAGGCTGTATTTCTCCCATCTCAGCACTAAGCATTCTTCCTTTGGATCAAAGCCAGAGGAGAAGCTAGCAGAGCTGGAGACTGTTGGGTACTGTGGGTGACCGCTGCCCAAGGGCCAGAAAGTGCTGGAGTGCAGGGACCACGGTGGGTGCCTGAAGGTGTGGGAAGGCTTCTCCCAGGCTTCCCTCCCATCCCACCTGTGCCCTGAGGACGCCTTCAGGGAGCCCACTAAGGGTGCTCTGTGTGCCCCCTGGAAAACCTGTTCCACCCCAACATTGCCAGTGGTCACACTGGTGTCGGTGGCCTTGGTGGCTGGCACTGGAGGAAATGGGGCAGTGGGGCAGACACCAGGCTGCAGGCTGCAGAACCAGTACTTACTTACCCTGTCCTCTGGCCTGGGGTAGAAATTCCTCCTGCTGAGGGGCACGGGTCTGTGCAGCTCCTGGGGAGGGGGGCAGTTGGGGAATCATCAAATCTCTTCCCAGGGAGTGTCAGCCTAAAGCAGCCCTGTTTGAGCTGTTGCATTGGTTTGGGACTCCCTCCTTTGCCAGAAGATAAGGGTTCAGAAAACTCAGGTCTTTCATGACGAAGGCTCCTGTGCTTGGGTGTAAGCCAGTGCAGACGGGGGTAAAAGAAGAGGAAGGGGACAGACTGGATGGTGTTGGTGGCCTTGGAGGACAGGGAGGAGAGAGAACCGGCTTTAGCCCTCCTTACTGTGCACATACCTGTTTGAGTCTTTTTCAGTGAGAACAAGTATATGTGTTCCTAGGGCAAGTTTCTAAGACCCCGAAGGATGCCCCCATCTGGAGAAGAGTGTGGGCTGCCTTCCTCTCAGGCTGTGCCCCCAGGGATACACCTGATGCTAGGAAGTTTTTCAAGGGATGGCTTTGCTCTGGAGTTAGCTTTGGAATCGCCAGCCCCGCCCCATGTGCTTCCATAGCCTTCTGTGATGGGCTGGCTTCCTACTGCCAGGGTGGGAGGGTGAGTGACCTGATCAGTGACCTGGGCAGCCTTCCCTGCCATTCCTTTTGAGTCCCGCCTCCCCTTGGGGAGCTGGTCAGTGCAAAGGGTGGGGGAGGGGGAAGGTGTGGGAGTGGGAGGTTATCAGCCCAGGGCTCCCCTGGGCCAAATTCCAACATCTGCCTCGCTTCTGCTTCTTTGATTAACATTGGCTGTGGCTGCTTTCATGCTTCACTAGCAGGGTGGAGTAGTGATGACCATTACCGTGGGGCCCACACAGCCTGCATTATTTATCATGTGGCCCTGGACAGGAGATTTGGCTGGCCCGAGAGTAGACGGCTGGCCTGTTTCTGCATGGGGTGGTTCCTGACCCCTCTCAGGACTAACACGTACCATAGCCAGGTGATGGTATTCAGGTGTCCGATTGTGCCCCACCTACCACTGGGGTGATCTTTGATATAATCAAGACCCTGCTTTTCCTCTGGCCAGGCTGTTGTGGCCCATGGATTCCCTGACCTCTGGCCTGGGCTATGTGGGGCCAAGGCAGTCTTCTCCGTTCTCCCTAGTCGGTCTCTCATTTTCCGTTACTCATCCTCTTTACAAAAACAGTGAGATGCAATGGAATGGAGTGCACAGAGAGGCTGTGGCAAGGCAGAGGGGATGGCCTGGAGACTCAGGTTTATTCCTAAGGGTCTCGACCAAGTACCAACCTGTGATTCCAGGCATGTCTCCCCTCTGGCCAGTGTGGGGCTGCTAAGGATTGGTTTGGGGAGTGAAGGTGTTGGATTTGCTCATACTTCTTTTTAGACAAGGGATTGTTCCCAAAAGGGGTTCTGTTATCCATTGGGTTTGGCAGACCTCAGGCTTTTTCTGTCTGAGAGCTAAGCCTGGGGGACAGTGGACACACAGGAATTCTCAGATGTGCTCTCCCATTAGCCTTCCCTTCCAGCCTCAGAGGACTCCGCTGTCTTCATTACTTCCTGCTCTGGCTATCCCAGTGCAGGGGATCTGTGCAACTTCTGTGTCTTGGCAAGCCTCCCTCTCTGGATCTGTTAGCAGACATCTCCCACCCATCATGCCCTCACCACTGTTCTGAATCACTTTGTGGAGGTGACTTTCTTCTTCGAGGTTCCTCCCCTACTGGGATATAAGCTCCTTATCTGTTTTGTTTAGCCTACCAGGCACAAAGCAGCGGCTCAGGACTTGGAATGAATGACAGCAGAAATTGGGGATGTGGCAAAACGTGATTGGAGGAGAAAGCTGAGTGGTTTATGGGCAGCTGTCTTCCTCAGGGGCACGTCCACTCGAGCTGTGGGTTTGCTGTGGCCCTGGATGATGGTACTGATTCCCCAACTGGTCCTACAGTGGGCTTCCATCTCCCAGACTCTGTAGATGCTCACCTGGCTTATTGTTAGCCCAGGGCTCACTCCAGCTGAAGTTAGACTCCTTCTGAATTTAGCCTGTGCTCCTCTGCTCGGCAACCACTGGAGGGCCGGCCCCTTGCCAGGCACTGTTTTAGGGACTTGGAATAAGCAGTGAAGAAAACATTGAAAAATCTGGGTGCTCGCCTGCTAAGAAGCTGTATCAAATTCTCCTCCCACCCGGCATAACCTGCTGAGGTGTGGATACAAAGAATGTTAGGATGAACACGCGCACTGAGATTCCCAGAGAGACCTGCTATTCATTTCTTTCACTGAGTGATGGTCAGACACCCGCTGGGTGCTGCTGGGGTCACTTGTGAGCATGCGGGGCAGGGAGGTGAGTGGCTGTTGGCGGGGCTGGGGGGCGTGCCCTGGGACCTCTTCCTCCACGAGGAGTGGATTGACAGTAGCTACAGGCAGAGAAACGAGCTGCTGCCAGTGGTGTCCACTGCTAAACCAAGGCCGGGAGTCGAGTTTGGCCCAGGGGAGAGTGTGCCAAGGTTTTATGGTTGGAGCGAAAGGGGTGGGGGAAGCAAGTGTGTCCTGCTGGGGACAGGGGAGGCCGGGCAGCCAGGACAGCCCTCTCCTTCTGCCTTTCAGCTGCTCCATATCGCCAGGAGATTTCTGGGGCAAAGGCTGTTCGAAAAGCTGATGAAGATGACCTTCTATGGGCAGTTCGTGGCCGGCGAGGACCAGGAGTCCATCCGCCCCCTGATCCGGCACAACAGGGCATTCGGAGTGGGCTCCATCCTGGACTATGGGGTGGAGGAGGATCTGAGCCCCCAGGAGGCTGAGCGCAAGGAGATGGAGTAAGGCGCACCTGGGCATCTGGTCGTTACCCTGAGGCATCCTGGGGCCAGCTGGGGCTGGGCTGGGAGAAGGCTCCCCCCAAGGCTGGGAGAGCTTGGTCAGCCTGCTCATCAGCGGCCTACCTGGGCTCTGCCCGGGGTCCTGGCAGTTTTGTGCCGTGAGAATGACAGCTCTGGGCTTTCACAAAAGGCCTCCTGTGCACAAGGCTGGAGGAGGGGCGGGGACTGGGGAAGGCAAACCACAGTCCAGGGCCCGATGTGGCCCACCTGCCTGGTTTTGTGCAGTTTGCAAGCTGAGATGGTTTGTTTTTTTTTTTTTTAAATGGTTGAAACAAAGCAAGAATAATATTTTGTGATACGTGAAAAGTATTTGAAATTCAAATCACTTTGGCTCTAGAGGGGCAGAGTTGAGTAGCTGTGGCAGGTGCCATATGGCCCACAAGGCTGAAGATAGATGCTGCCTGAGCGTTTATGAAAGATGTTTGCTGACTCTGGCCTAGGAGGAGCTCTGGCTTCCTGTTCCTAAAGCATCTCTTCAGAGGGAGCGCTGACCTGCTGAACAGGGGCCCACTGTCTCAGCCTTGCCTAGCTCCTTTCTGTCTTCTTCTTCTTTTTTTAAAAATTGTCTTCCATTTCTTAATTTTCTTTTCTTTTATTTTTAAAGATTTTATTTATTTATTTGACAGTGAGAGAGCACAAGCAAGGGGAACAGCAGGCAGAGGGAGAGGGAGAAATAGGCTCCCCACCAAGCAAGGATCCTGATGTGGGACTCAATCCCAGGTCCCTGGGATTATGACCCAAGCTGAAGGCAGACGCTTAACCATCTGAGCCACCCAGGCACTCCACCCTGCCCCTTTTAAAGACTTTATTATTTTTTTTAAGACTTTATTTATTTATTAGAGAGAGAGCATGAGCCAGGGAGGGGGTGTGCAGAGGGAGAGGGAGAAGCAGACTCCCTACTGAGGAGGGAGCCCAATGCAGGGCTCTATCCCAGGACCTTGGGATCATGACCTGAGCCAAAGGCAGGTGCTTAATCAACTGAGCCACCCAGGCACTCCTTCTGGAAGGGTTTTCTGATCAGAGGGTGGGCTCTACCTGATGAGTGTGGAGCCTGGCAGGCCTGGTGTGTACCCAGGGGTCCCAGAAGGGAAAGACAGCCAGGAGCAGTGTGGCAGGCTGACCTAGGGTCTCCTCCTGAGGTCACCAACTTGCTGCAGGACCTGTTCTCTGTGCAGTGAGCATAGGAACAGATAGGTACCTCCCTGACCGACCCTCTGGGCCACAGAACAAAATTAGAGAACGAGGCCACCCTCTGCTTCCTGGAGAGGTGGCCTCACAGGAGATCCAGGCAAGACCAGCCCTTCCTCTTTGCAAAATGCCCATTTCTTATGCTGGTACCTGCACCCCTCCATGTCAGGCCTTTGCTTGCATTTGGGGCCCTTAGTTCTGAGAGCAGCTGTGCCCGATCACGTGAGGCTTGGAACAGACCTGCTGAGTAACCTGTCCTGTCTCAGGCTGGGGTGTTTGCTCTGGCTTGGGGACAAGAGAGGCGGGGAGTAAGGAGAAAGGCATCACATGAGGCTTCTGCCCTGGGAACGGAATGTCCAAGCCAAGCAGCAGCAGCAGAAGCAGCAGCGGATTGGCCTGGGGAGCCCAGCCCCTGCCTCGCCATTTGCTGTCTTAAAGGCGGGGTTCTCCAGCTTGGCACCCCTCTGTGTACTCCTTGTGGGGCTGCTGCCTTCAGTGGGGCTGCCTGTTGAATGAGTAATGAGTTCTCTGTCCCTGCTGTGTCTGGGTTGAGGGCTGAGTGGTTTCACAGTGGGATTTTCTCCCTCTGGTAGGAAGGCTCCTTTCACAGGGCGATCCAGCTGGCTGGCTGCCTGTTCTGCCGGGGGAACATGGGGAGGTGGGCCGGCCTTGCCCTGTCATGGAGCCAAGGAGCCTGTGGCCCAGGGCGACCCTGATGTTTGTGCCTCTGATGCTGTAAGGATCCCCACTTGGTGGACTTTGGGATGTGAATGTCGGCCCCTCCCATCCTAACATGGGGACCACCATCTGTTGTTGGTGACAGGTGTCAGAGACTCACGCCTGGCTCTGCTGCCAGGTGGCCCAGTGCCTTTGGAGAGCTATACTGTCAAACTGCCTGGCTTACTGGGTGTTCCTGTTCTGGAGGGGCTCCGAACCATGCAGTCCCCATCCACACAACCCCCATGCGGAGAATTGCTTCTGTGCCCTGGTGGGGCAGGGGGCAGAGGTCTGTCTCGAGAGTCTTGTCTTGAGGCCCATAGACCCTGCTCTGGGGAGTGATAGAGAGGCTACCACCCCAAGTTAAGGCCATAGGAGTTGGGGAAGGGAGGGCACAGGTGGCATTGGGCCTGCCCTGGGCATGAGCATGCAATGCACAGAGAGGATGGACATGTCTGAATGCACAGGGTGCCCAGTAGCCTCCCCGAGGGTCTGAGTAGGGGGCCCAGGAAGCAGGAGGTGGGAGGCTGTAAGTGCTGGACAAAGAGAATAGCCATCTAGGACTGGGGTGGGAAGGTGTTTCCCAGAACACCTGCTAGAAGGCAGAGGCGTGGGCCCTGGCTCTAGAAGAGCCCCATAGAATCTCCCCAGCAGGCTGAGAGCTGTGGGGAACAGGGGCTAGGGTATCTCCCGATGAGTGGCTGTGAGAAGGATCCCCAGGGACAGTGTGGATTGCAGGTGTGTCTGTCGTGGCTCTGCAGACCCAGGGCTAGCTGGCAGCTCAGAGCAGTGGCAGCTCTCCCCGGGGCTGGTGGTGCAGGGTGCACAGAGCACCTGGGTGCTGCCTAGAGTCAGGGTCTTGGGGGGCCAGGGAGGTAGGTGTGCAGATGAGAAGGAGCCCCACTGGACTTCTCTGCGCTTCTCTCCCTCCGGTCACCTACATTCCCCAGCGGAGACCCAGAGAGGGCTCTCCTCACTTTTTGCTTTGTTCTAAAATGCATCCGACCAACACATCCCCCAGTGTAGCAGGTGGAGCTTGGAGGCGGCCAGGGGGATGGACGGTCAGGCCTTCCTGCCACCTGTCCCCTGGGCCGCTGGGATTCACCCTCCTCTGCGCTCTGCCCCAGGTGTGTTCTCTTCCCTCTTCCACATCCTGGGCTTCGCAAGTGTGTGTGTGTGCACAGTTGCGAGTTTCCCCGCTGGTGATATGACCCTTCTTCCCTCCACTGCGCCTGGCAGCTGCCATCTTAGTCTTCTTGCGACCCACCCTCCAGGCCCGGTTGAGAGTGTGGCCTGGATCCTTGCTGGTGCCATCTGCTTGGAGACAGGCCGCTGCCCTCTGACCACACAACAAGGCGGCCAACCCGGTTCTCCTGCTCAGTCCATTGCTGAAGTGCTTCCTGTCTGGTCTGTGCCCGGGAGGCTCACTGATGGAAGCAGCCACAGCCTCTGCTTTCCTGCCGCTGGGCCTGCTGTCAGTGAGGAAGGGAGTGGCCAGTGCTCCCCTGTGCCTTTGGAGCCTGGCTGGGCTTGGAGGGTGGGCAGGCCAGTGCTGGGCCACTGGGGGCCTTTTAGATAATGATTTCCCATGTGAATGGAATGCGGCCCTGCCTACAAGGCAGGAACCTTGGAGACGAATACCTGTGTTTCTCTGAGCCATGGGCTGTGTGGTTCCAAAGATGATGGGGCTTGAGCCATGCTTCTGCCTGCTTGTACCTGGGCCAACAGCCTGTGGCTGTTCTTATGGGGCCCCTTGTTGCCGGTGGAGATGTTATTGCAGGGGGCCGACCTCTCTCTCATGTTACAGAGTCAAATGTTGTCACACAGTGATACCTCACCCTCTTCTCTTCTGAGCATCAAGCACGTGTGTCTAGCTGCAATGAAGTGGCTCCTGTTCCCCATCCCCAGGTTGCGGCCTTGTGGGCTGTGCAGCAGGGCATGGGGGGCCTCCTGCTCCTGGAGTCCTGGGTCCTGACCTGGGGCATCCTGGCTCAGAGTTGCCAGGTATGGGCACTGGGGTCACGCAAGAGCTGGGGTCCAAAGGGAGGGCTCTCTGGAGGGTGGCCAGCTGCCCCCGACTTGCTGTAGGAGTAGGGAGGTCAAAAGCTGCCTTGGTTGGCTTTTTGACTCGACTTGAGGCCACTGCAGGTGTGGTTATCTCTCAGCAGCATCGCTAGCTTTACCTCTGTCTCAAGTGGGTGGGTGGGGCAGGCGGGAATAGATCTCCTTTTCCTGTGAAGTATGAGCAGAGCCTCAGGGACCCCAGGGTCTGAGCCTCTGGGAGGTCACTGGATAGCCACAGGGCTTTGGCTGAGCTCTTTCTGTGGGAACTGACTTAAGAGCCTTTAAATACAAAGTCAGATGATGGATGAAGCCCCTCGAATGCCACCCCCCAGGCCTGGGTAAGAGTGATGGTGAGCCGCTCCTTCCTCTGGGTGGGCTTAGCCGGGACATTTGCTGTCCCAGACGGCAGGACCGCTGAAGGGTGGACAGTGTCCACTGTGATTCTGGCAGGGGTCCAGGATCGGGGTGCCGTAGGGCAGGGGCAGGCCTGATGGGGGTGGTGAGGGCACAGCTGAGGGACTGCAGGGAGGCCAGGGTGGTGGGGCTGAGCCCGAGTTCTGGGCAGAGGAGCTGTGGTCTCAGGCTGGCCTCACTGTCCTGTCCTCATGAAGGTGGGGGGTGTTATTTGGGTATGATGGGAGGGCTTGCATTTTAAAAGAAAAATTCTGGTTGTCGCTTGAAAGATACACTGGAGGGGCAAGAATGAAGAAGGGGGCTGTCAGGTACTGGCCGGAGGTGGAGCTAGCTGTGGGCCCACCCAGGCAGGAGTCTAGAGCCGGGCCTAGGGCTCCTGGCGGTTGGAGGGGCCTGGATGTAGGGGGCATAGAGCAAAGCGAGGAGCCTTGCTCCTCACCTTTGGGAATTCTGTGCACTGGTGGTTGCTCAGGTCCATTCCTTCTCAGCGCTGGCTAGCTCCCGAGGCTCCATCTTTCTTTGAGAAGGAATGCCACCACAGCTAGCTTTCTTCAAGCACCTGTTCCATGCCTTGGGCTGTCAGCTAGTTGTACTCACTCCTCACCTACCCACGGGGAATCTGAGGCTTCTCCAGGGTGTAGGGCTTGTAGGCCCGGTGGGTCTGTGAGGCTGCTGCCCCACCCTGCTCAGGGGAGGTGACCCTGCAGGCCCGAGTTGCATGTGTAGGGAGGAAGGGGGGGCACGTGAGTCACTCTTAACCTGCCTGGGCTAACCCAGCCCTTCTCCTCCAGCCCTCCTTGTTGGGTCAGGCTCAGGGCTCTGAGCTTCTCAGCCTCTGGCTTCCTCTCCACCCCCACCTGCTCAGAGGGAACCTGTGCTTGTCACTTGCTGCCTGAGGTGGCCTGACCCACCCTCACCCTCTTCTTCCTTCCACAGGTCCTGTACGTCAGCTGTAGAGAGGGAGGGCAGTGGTGAGTAAGAGGAGGCTGCTCAGGACCAAATACTCTCTCTACTTGTCCCCTCCCCTGTTCCCAACCTCTCCCTGGGAGACCTTGGTTCAAGGGCACAGGCGAGACTGGGGGCCGAGGCTTCTCCCTGCGTGCGCGTGACTTCTCCCTGTACGCTCCCAGGCTGTTGCCCTGAATCTGCTGACATCCTCAGGACGCTCCCAGGGGTCCTGGTCCCCTTGGGTCTTGGGGGGTCTGGCCTCTGCCCTTTTGGCCAGGTTTGCCATGTGACTAGGGCTCAGCCGGGGAGAAGGAACAGTGAGCGTAGAAGCAGGGAGTGATGGGCAACACGGTGCAGGGAGGCCTCATGGCCACCAGGGAGCCAGTCCTGAGGGCAGGGGCCTGGGGGCCATCAGCGGCTCCTGCTAGAGGCCAGGGAAGCCCTGTGTTTGCCCAGAGTTGGGCGGGACCGAGAGCACTGTATGCAGCCCATGTGTGCTCAGGCCACATTCCTGCCCCTCCAGGTACAAGTAAGAGAGAGAAGCAGTACCAGGCCCACCCGGCCTTTGGAGACCGCAGGGACGGAGTCATCAGTGCCCGCACCTACTTCTATGCCAACGAAGCCAAGTGTGACAGCCACATGGAGACGTTCTTAGCCTGCATCGAGGCTGCAGGTGGGGCCCCCCTCTCTGCTGGCTGGACACCTGCCAGGGAGGGCTGACCCCCCATGTGTGGAGATGCTGATGGCTGAAAGTGAGGCCAGGCTGGAGCACTCGCCTGAGGCTTCCCCTCTGGGTGGCCTAGACAGTCACCGGGGAAGCCGTAGGCTAGGCTACAGTCATACCGGGGTCACGCCCGAGTCCAGCCCTGTCCAAGGAGCTCGGCACCTCCTGCCTTTTCCCAGTGCCTGGATGGGAACCTCAGGAAGGCTGTCAGCCGGCTGAGCTGCCTACTGTCTGGGTCAGGGGCTCAAGCCTAGCCACATGTGGCACTCGGATTTGCCAGTGGCAGCATTGTTCCAGGAGCTGGTACCAGGGAGGACTCCTTCCCCACCTCTGCCCCCACCTCTGGGAGGGGTGCTTGCCTAAGGAGACAAGTCAGGTGGGCATGCCCCAGCCCCACCGCGTGGCCCCAGCAGCTCTTTCGTCAGTGGGCTCCGTACCTGCTGAATGTTGGAATGGGTGGGAGTGAGTGGTGCTCAGAAGCGCCCTTGTGCGAGCAGGGCTGGGGAGATGCCGGCTGGTCAGGCAGAGACTTGGCTATGCGGGTCCAGAGCAGGGGGGCGTCTCCTTCCTCTGTGCCCGCTCTGCCTAAAGCAGACATCAGAGAAGTGAAGATGGGTCATGGGTTTCTGGAAGGGAGAAGAGAGGCAAGTGTGGTTGAGCACCCTCTGTGTCCACCGTCTATTCTGCTGGGTGGTTCTGGGTTCTGTGAACCCTAGGGCTCCCCCCAGCCCCATGGGCAGCCTAGAGGGATAGTATCATGGGAGAGGACTTGAGGCAGGGGCAGAATGACCCAGTCTTGTTGGCTCCTTTGTCCACTGGCTTCCGGGATCCATGTGGCTAACCAACCCTGCCAAGTTGCCTGTTCCAGCCTCTAAGGTGGGGTGCGCCCATGTATTTATGGGCTCAGTAGGAACATCGTCCTTCTGTCTATAAGTGGTTAGGCAGCCAGCCCAGGATACTTGGCCACTTGGGCTCTCCCCTCATGTTCAAGGCTGGGTGGGGGTGGTGGTGGCTGGGAGGGGCCCCTGGCGCCCCTCAACCTTAGCCTGAGCTGGCCGAGCTCCCACTAGGGCTGCTTCTGGGGAGGGTAGGAAGGCCTGTCCAGGAAGTGTGGCTGCTGTGGACATGGCCGCAGCCCCTGCTAGGGCCAGGTGGGGAAGGGAGGAGTGATCTGCTGAGGCCTTGGCACCGTTAGCAGTCTGACCACTGGATCATTCAAGGCACCGTGGTGGTCTTGGGACCCATCTAGAAGGGGGACCCATCTAGAAGGGAGACCCAGTACTGTGTATGTGGCAGCTGATTGGTAGGAAGGGGGCCATGCCCAGCCATTCGCAGTCCGTCACCTGTCTGGTGAGAGCTAACTCTTGAGGGGCTCGGATGTTGGGCCCAGGCTCCTGGTCCTCCCTGTCCCCATCTAGAGCCGTAATGGTGTGCTTCTGACAGGCCAAGCCAGTGAGGACGGCTTCTCAGCCATCAAGCTCACTGCACTGGGGAGACCTCAGTTTCTGGTAAGTGCCAGAACCTTCCACCTGCAGAATTGGTTAAGAACTTGGGGGTGCTGGGAGCCGGGCACATAGGTGGAACTGGGAGGGGGCCCAGGGGCTCTGCAGGGGTCATGGGGGCGGGAAGCTGGGCATGTGCCAGAGACGACGGCTCAGGTCTGCACTCGTAGCTGCAGTTCTCAGATGTGCTGACCAAGTGGAGGCGATTCTTTCACCAAATGGCTGCAGAACAGGGGAAGGCTGGCGTGGCTGCCGTGGATACGAAGTTGGAGGTGGCTGCGCTGCAGGTGGGACAGCCTTGCCCTGGTGGGTGTGAGTGGGTGGGCACTGTCGGGGCTGAGGGGATAGAAGAACTGGCCAGGTAGTGTTTGAGGTGGGTTTCCAGAGGCCTGTAGCGCGCCCTGCCTGCCCGCAGCACAACGCTGGGGGCCGCTGGGAAGGAATCGAATAGAGGCTGAGGGCATGCTGGGTGGGAGGGTTCGGGGAGAAGGGTTTGCCCCTCAGAGTACTGCAGAGCTATGGGTCCAGGGAGGGGCACCAGGAATGGATAAGAATAGACCTGTCTGTGAGGCAGGAACACCCAGACTGTATCCCGTTCACATTAATGGTGTAATAAAGTCAAAAGAGCAACAGAGACATGTGGAGGTTGGGGTGGGGGTGGGTAGGAAATGTTAATGAACGGGACTGGCGCTGGTTCATGGGCCTGGCAACTCCTTACTTCCCAAGGAAAGCGTGGCCAAGATGGGCATCGCATCCAGGACGGAGATTAAGAACTGGTTCACTGCAGAGACCCTGGGTGTGTCTGGGTAAGAGTGGGCCCCGAGCCAGGAATTTGGGAGTATCTGCCCTAATTCAGCCATGGTTTCAGCAGAGCCCCAATGGCTTCTCCCAGTCCTGGTTGCCATCCTGAAGAGCATGGGCCTGGGGTGATAATGCTGAGGGATCTTTTCCCTGAGACGCACAGGAGTTGACCAGGGAGCCTGGAGTCCACGGGACCAGGGCTGCAGCTAGCCCGGGGCTGGTCCAGACTATAGCTGGGTAGGAGTGCCCCTGAACTAGCAGGGCTGCTCACAGAATTGTTTGGTTCCTGAGTAAGGGTGCCACACTCGGCTCTCCCCAGGACCCACATGGTAGGCCGGCAGAAGGTTGGGACAGCTGAGATCCTGCAGGGGCCCACACCTCATCCCGAGGGGTCTGGAAGCTGGGACTGAGATCACCAGGGCCCTTAGGGTGGTAGCAGCTGTCCCCTTACATTCAGGGTCTGTCTTCATCCTGGCCTCCCATGGTTGGCTCTTTCCCAAGCCTGACAGGGCCCATGGTGTTCTTCGTGTTCAACCCTGTTTTTTTGTTTTTTGTTTTTTAAAGATTTTATTTATTTATTTGATAGGGAGAGACACAGCCAGAGAGGGAACACAGGCAGGAGGAGTGGGAGAGAGAGAAGCAGGGTTCCCGCTGAGCAGAGAGCCTGATGCAGGGCTTGATCCCAGGAGCCTGGGATTATGACCTGAGCCGAAGGCAGACGCTTAACAACTGAGCCACCCAGATGCCCCTCAACGCTGTTTTTTTGTTTTTTTGTTTTTTTTTTAAATATTTTATTTATTTATCTGACAGAGATCACAAGTAGGCAGAGAGGCAGGCAGAGAGGGGGGAGGAAGCAGACTCCCTGCTGAGCAGAGAGCCCGATGCGGGGCTCGATCCCAGGACCCTGAGATCATGACCTGAGCCAAAGGCAGAGGCTTAACCCGCTGAGCCACCCAGGCACCCCCAACGCTGGGTTTTTAATAGCTGTTGCTGCCCCAGTGCAAGAAGGTTCTTGTTTTGGTTTCCACTTTGGTTTCCATTTTTATCTGTCTTTTTTTTTTTTTTTTAAGATTTTTATTTATTTATTTGACAGAGATCACAAGTAGGCAGAGAGGCAGGCAGAGAGAGAGGGGGAAGCAGGCTCCCCACTGAACAGAGAGCCTGACGCGGGGCTCGATCCCAGGACCCCGGGATCATGAGCTGAGCTGAAAGCAGAGGCTTTAACCCACTGAGCCACCCAGGCGCCCCCATTTTTATCTGTCTTAAAACTCAACACCGAGGCGGGTTTTGTGGGGGTTGGACTTGCGGAATACTTTTAAGGCATGGGCTGGTTTGGGAACTGGGCCCCCCAATATCCTAGTGCCCCTGAGCTGATGCAGCTTCTCCCACAGCACCGTGGACCTGTTGGACTGGAGCAGCCTCATTGACAGCAGGACCGAGCTCTCCAAGCACCTGGTGGTCCCGAATATGCAGGTGACTGACCACACCTCACTCCTAAGTCCTGTCTCATTGCGGTGCAGGGCTGAGAAGGGAAATGTTCGCTGTCCCTTACCCTGGGGGGTAGCTGCCAGGGACCCAGTTGACTGAGACCAGTGTCCTTACTGGCCGCACAACACCCCTGTAGTCCAGAGGAAGAGGCCAGATCCCCGAGTGCCCTGCACAGGGGGACAGAGGACCCCATCATCTGTCCTTGCATGCCGGGTCGTCCCAAACCTCAGTGGCCTGAAATGGCGGTAATCCTGTTATCCCCCATCACAGTCCTGGACTGATGAGCTGGCTGGTTGTAGCTCAGGGTTTCCCTTGCCATTCTCAGAGGGTGGTGGGAGCTGGGGTCATTGCGGAGGGGTCTCACTATGGGAACAGATACCTTGGGTGCAGGCCTGACCTGGGGCAGTTAGCCTTGTGAGTCAGAGGGTGCTGGCTGGCAGTGAGGTTCTGGGGTACCATGGTGCCAGGTGGCCTCAGGGCAGGGCACAGATGAGGGAAGGGGTGGGGATGAGGGGCCTTGCTGGTCCTGGGGACCATGCCCTGGGTATTGGCGGGGACCTGCACACATGGGCAGGAGGGTGCCCTGGGGCTGGGGGTGTGGTGGCTTTCAGAGGTGGGAGCTTAGAGCCCTGCTGTGGCCTGACTCCATGCTGCCCCAGACAGGACAGCTGGAGCCATTGCTGTCACGATTCACCACGGAGGAGGAGCAGCAGATGACGAGGATGCTGCAAAGGATGGACGTCCTGGCCAAGGTCGAGGACCCTGGGATGTGCGCAGAGCGCGGGGTGGGGAACCTGTCTCACCTGACCCCAGTCAAACCCTCTGTCGGACCCCTGTGCTTCTCAGAGAGCCACCGAGATGGGCGTGCGGCTGATGGTGGACGCCGAGCAGACCTACTTCCAGCCGGCCATCAGCCGCCTGACACTGGCAATGCAGCGCAAGTTCAATGTGGGGAAGCCACTCATCTTCAACACGTACCAGTGCTACCTCAAGGTACAGCCCCTGCCCGCCAACTCCCTGCCAGCCTTTGGCTGGGGGGATGCCCCTTGTCTAAGTCCTGTGCTGGTGTGGGGAGAGGCCTCTACCTGAGTGCGACTGACTCTGAGCAGGAAGAAAGGCCCAGGGCCCTGTCCCCAGCTGTGTACCAGCCCCTTCTCTGGGACTTGGATCCCAGAAGGGGTGTCTAAGTGGTAGGGGGAAGGTGAAGGAGCCTTTTTACAATCTGCTTGATGTGCCTTAAGCCCCAGATTTTTTTTTTTTAAGATTTTATTTATTTATTTGACAGAGAGAGATCACAAGTAGGCAGAGAGGCAGGCAGAGAGAGAGAGAGAGATGAGGAAGCAGGCTCTCTGCTGAGCAGAGAGCCCGACGCGGGACTCCATCCCTGGACCCTGAGATCATGACCTGAGCCAAAGGCAGCGGCTTAACCCACTGAGCCACCCAGGCACCCAAGCCCCAGATTTTGAAGGCCTCACAAGTCACTGGTTTTTGCTGCCATTCTTTTACTTTGGGTCCCATCGGATAGATGAAAGCTCTGGCCCCTCCCTATAAAAAGACTTGCTCAGAATTTTGCATGTACTGGAGGCAGCCGGGGTGCTTCTGGGTGGGATTGCTGAGCACAGACCTAGCCTGGGTTGCTCTGGGACCAGAGCATGGTCCCATGGTTGGAAGACATGGTGTGGGATGGGTGTCAAGGCTCTGGGGGAGCGGGGATGTGGGTGGGTGGGTGGGGTCTAGGCTGGTGTCCATAGCATGCAGCACCCCTGCCCTCGAGTCGGTCCAGGGAGACTCTCGAGTGCACCGTGGCTGCTGGCATGTCATCTGTCCCCCAACAGGGTTGTCCCAGGCTGCACAGAAGAATCCCCATTTCTAAGAAACCGATCAAGGGGCCTTCCTCATCCCTGCTTGTCTCCCGGCTCCCCTAAGCACCTGTAGGTCAGGTGGCTGCTGCTGGCCCCGGTGTCCCACGGTGACTGTACCCTGCGAGCACCTGGGCCTCAGCGGACACAGGCTGGAGAGGGCCTCATCCCGGTCCTCCTCAGCTGTTGGCCCTGGTCCCCCAGGATGCCTATGACAACATCACCCTGGATGTGGAGCTGGCTCGCCGCGAGGGGTGGTGTTTTGGGGCCAAGCTGGTGCGGGGGGCATATATGGCCCAGGAGCGGAGCCGTGCTGCAGAGATTGGCTATGAGGACCCCATCCACCCTACGTACGAGGCCACCAATGCCATGTACCACAGGTGCGCCAGCCCTCCTTGGCCCTCAGGGCCTCATGGCTTCCTGGGCGGGGGAATGAGAAAGCAGGGCAGGGGTGCTGGTGATGACCCCACATGATGCCCATCTGGAGGGGGAGCAGCCCTGCACATCAGAAGCCTCTGCAGGAGTGAGACCTATGCTTGAGACCAGTACTGATGAGCTCCTCTGCTTTTTAATTTACTGTTTCTTTTTTGGATCCCCTGCTTTTGTTCTTCCCTTTTCCAAAACTGTTAAGGTACATCTTTAGCACAGAAAAGCCTACTGAATAAAACTAAACTGGCCCAGCTCCCCCAGCCAGCTCTTGTTGACACTTAGGACAAGGGAGGGATAAGCCCTGAGTGGTCCTCCTGACTTGTATACAGCTTTTGCTTTTCCTGTTACGCATCGGGGTAATCCAGACATTCTGTGTCTGCTTTGGGTCTGTGTGGCTGACGTTGCCATGCAGCAGGGACCGGCCGGGCCTATGCCTTCACTCTAGGAGGTTGTGTGTGCTGCAAATTCGGACCCCGAGCATCTGCCTGGCTCCTGCTTCCTCTCTGGTGGGGCCCTCTACTTTCCCAGAGCTTCCACAGTGGCCATGTGCGCCCACATCAGCTTTGGCTTCATGCATTCAGCCCCGTGGCCCTTGCTTTTCTACGTGACGCCCATCAGGATCCTCCCGTGTCTGCGTGCAGGCCCATGGTGTTAACACAACAGCTAGCAGCGTGCCCCTCGGGGTCATTAAGGTGGTGGCCTATGGCACACCTGGCCCCCGAGTGCTCACAGGGACACAGCTGTGGCACATTCCTAGCAGTGGGGTTGTTGGGCCCGAGGATGTGCACCGTGGCTGCCACATGGTAGCACCCTCATACTATGTGTGGAGGGAGGGCCCCCCCAATCCCTTGTGGACTCCTACCCAGAAGCGAAGCTGCAGGTGTCACGGCTAGTGTCACCTGCTTGTGTCCCGGCTAGTCCCCTGTCAAATGTGTCCAGCCCTGGGTGCTGCTCACATTGTCTCTCGTACCTACGAGGTGCTGAGGAATGACAAGTGCAGCCTTGGCTTCACTGCTGTGGCCACGCTTGGGAGGGGCGGGCTCGCTGGATGGTCCTGGGCCTGCCTGCGGCCTCTGCAGGTGGGGGCTCACGTGGCACTCCCCTCAGGTGCCTCAACTATATCCTGGAGGAGCTGAAGCACAACACCAGGGCCAAAGTGATGGTGGCCTCCCACAATGAGGACACAGTCCACTTCACGCTGCACAGGTAGGCAACCCCCTCCAGCCGTCTGGTGCTCCTCCGTGGGGGAGAGGCCCGGGAAGCAGGAGCGCCGGCTTCAGTGTCCTGCAGGAGCCTGCCTCCCCACACCCCACTGGGTGTTGGCGCTGCAGTGGCAAAAAGGCTATTTGCAGTTCCTCTGGTTTATAAAATTAATACCTGACTTATTAAAGTTGCAAAGTCAAAACTGAAATTTCATTAGGTGATGTAAACAGCTTACTGAAATGCACAAATACGGCGTGTAACGTCCGCACCCCTCGGGGGACCTCTGGCGCGTCACCTCGTTTCTAAATAATTTCTCTCACTGTTTAAACTGCATCTGGAATTTAATATAGTCTGTTTTCTCTTTAAACGCCTGTCCTGTGGAGGAAAACTCTGGTAGAATCCATACAAGTCAGATAGAGAAATAAGGTGAAGTAAATTCTTTTTTTTTTTTTTTTAAAGATTTTATTTATTTATTTGTCAGAGAGAGAGAGGGAGAGAGAGCGAGCACAGGCAGACAGAGAGGCAGGCAGAGGCAGAGGGAGAAGCAGGCTCCCTGCCGAGCAAGGAGCCCGATGTGGGACTCGATCCCAGGACCCTGGGATCATGACCCGAGCCGAAGGCAGCTGCTTAACCAACTGAGCCACCCAGGCGTCCCAGGTGAAGTAAATTCTTAAGTGTCCCAGCGTCATTACCCTGTTTTTGTGTGTTCTGTCTCAACCAAAGCAGCATCACATGGGGGTGGTTCTAGCCCCGGTTGCCACCTTCCTGGGCTTGAGGCCCCACAGAAAACACAGCAGCCCCGGTCTGGCTGGCCCCGGCCTTTCCCAGGTGCAGAGCAGGGCGCCCAAGGCCTGTGGCGAAGCTGGGCTCTGGGCAGGAGGACGGGGGAGCAGCCAGGGTGGGGCGCTGCCTGACGAGCTGACTCTGGTTGCCCCCAGCCCAGGCAGGGATGAGGCACTGATTCTCGGCTTATGAGGGCTTTGCTTTTTCACAGCCCGAAACTGCAGCCAGAAACCATGACTTCTAATGCACAGCAGTCATGGCCAGCAGGCTGGGGACAAGAGTGCTGAGGCCACCCGGACCGAGGTCCCTCTACCCCCACCCGTCCTCCGGCCGAGTCCCTGCCAGGGTCAGGTCTGACTGCTTCCGTAGGGTGGGTGGGTGGGGGCAGAGTGGAGTCCCAGCTGGATAGGACAGTTCTGCCTTCTTCGCTCTATCCCTAGGCCCTTCCCAGGTGCTCATTTCTTGCCTCGGCTGCACCATCCTTGTCATTGGATGTCAGAGGGCTAGGGGCACCATTTGTGCTCGGCGCAAAAGAAAAAAAGTTTTTTTTAGGTCTAGGCTGACTTTTTAAAAACAAACACCTGGTAAAGTTATAACTCTTAAAACCTGGTTTTCCCTTAGACTTACAAATCTTACTGTGATGGAAACTTGATCAAAGCTTGAACCCTCAGGCACCAGGGTCCTCCATGAGACGATGTACACAAAGAGCATCCCTGCACCCCTGGCCCGGCACTTGGGGACCTGCACCCCTGCACAGTGCTGGGCCCCTGTGTGGCTCAGTGGTATGGGAGGTGGTGCCCTCTTGGGTATCTGTTACGAACTCAGTAGGCTCTGCTTGGCCACTCGCATTTAATGGAGGGATCATGGGTGGTCCGCTCAGACCCCAGCTACATAGAGGGCAGTGGAACCCTGAAAGCTGTAACCTGTCCCCAGAAAGGCTTCCTTCTTCCTGTCTTCTGAATGTTCCTGCCTAGGACATGTCTTAGCAGAGGCAGCTTCCTGCCCTGACCATGTCATCCCACCTCCCCCTGGACTGCCAGCTGAGCATGCTGTCCTTTCCTAGCCTCCTAGGCCCAGGCCAGGCTCCACAGATGCCACTATCGTGGGTCTCTGATGCCACATCAGGGATCTCAGTCTGACAGCCTGGGTCAGCCCTGACCACGTGGCAAAGCAACCCAAACAGTGTATTCTGAACAACAGTGTATTCTGTGGGCCAGCAGTGTGAGCTGGGCTCAGCTGGGGTTGCTTTTGCTGGCCTTGCCTGGGGTCTTTCTTGCATTTGTGGTCAGCAGAGGCCTGACTGGACCTAAATGGCTCCCCCTGTTGGCAGGGGCAGCAAAGGGGGACTTGCATCACATGGCCTGTTTCCAATAGGCCAGCCCAGGCTTTGCCTTATGGTGGCCTCAGGCTTTCAGAAGCCCCGGAGAGGGCAAGGCTCTGCCCACATCACATTTGCTATTGTCCTGTTGGCCAGAGGAACTCAGGGGGCCCAGCCTAGATGGCAAGTGGCAAGCCCCCACCTGCTGGGAGAAGCTGCAGTCACATGGCACAGGGTATGGCCAGGGGTCAGCAGCCATCACTGCGGGAGCCACCGAAAGGTCCCCACCATTAGTCAGGTGGGCATTAATATGGTGGCAGCTGTGCTCTAACAGGGTTCACGTTCACATTCCAGTGAGGACCAAAGATACTTAAACGGGAGACCAGGGCAGCATGGTAGAGATTGTGGCCTGCTTTATACTGGGTGCTTCCCCCTGCCCCAACGTCGGAGTGAGACTCTGCGGGAAGGAGGAAAAGGGCTTGTGGGATGTCCCTCATGCCAGGGTGAGGTGTCCTCAGTGGTCCAAGGGCCAGGGGCCTGAGACAGAAGAGGGGGACCCTGGAGACAGCGAAGCGCACTCGTGGCCGACGGCCTGGGGGTGTGTGTGTGTGAGGATGACCCAGGCTAACACGCCCCTGGAAGGCGGTGGAAAGACGAGGGCAGGTTCCAGAGCGCTGGTGCAGATATGTGGAGTCTGGACATGTGGATACAGGAAGCTGGAGGTAAAAATGTGGGAATCCTCAGCATACCCTGGGAATTTCTGTAAGATCCTACGAGGGGGCATGTGAGGACAGGAGGGGATGCTGGACAGGGTTGGGGGCCATCCACCCCAACACCTGAGCAGCAGTAACAGAAACACGAGCTTCATCTATTCTAAATGTCCCATTAGCCACACAAAAAAAGATAAAGTTAATTTCAATAATACCCTTTAGCCAGCCCAGCATACCCAAAATATTACCTATATTCAGCTTTTCAGAAAAATAATGCATTCATTTTTCCAGTTTTCAAAATTCCGTGTGTGGGATACTTACAGTTTAGGCAAGCCGACTTCTAAAGACTCTGTGGTCACCAGTGGCTCATCCTGGCCTATGGGACAGAGCAACCAGCAGGAGGAGGACAAGAGACTGGGTCGGGCTGAGGGACTGAGGATGTGGCTCTGAAGCAGAGGGGCTCAAAAAGGGGCAGGGGAGGGCCTCTGAGAGCCTGTGCAGGCTTGCCTCGCTGGGTCAGGGTGCCAGAACAGAGGTTATGTTAGAAGAGAGGGAAGGGGGAGAAAGTGTAGTGGGAGGGGGAAGAGGGAACTTGGCGGCCATGGGCTGTGGTGGGAAGGAGGGCTGATAACTTGGTTTGGGCAGCACGCAGTCTATAGCCATGCCCGTACTGCAGGGGATGGAGGCTGTAGTGTATGCATGAGGACCAGGTGGCTGGTGGCGGGGAAGGGGCTCACCTGCCACATCGTCTGTCTGCAGGATGAAGGAGCTGGGCTTGTACCCTGCGGATCGCCAGGTGTACTTCGGACAGCTCTTGGGCATGTGCGACCAGATCAGCTTCCCACTGGGTAAGCTAGGCCTTCCTGGGGAGCAGGGCTGGGGATGTCTGGGGCCGGGACTCACTGCTTGCGCCCATGTACAGGCCAGGCGGGCTTTCCTGTGTACAAGTACGTGCCCTATGGCCCTGTGATGGAGGTGCTACCCTACCTGTCCCGCCGTGCCATGGAGAACAGCAGTGTTATGAAGGGCGCTCGGCGGGAGCGACAGCTGCTGTGGCAGGAGCTCAAGCGGAGGGTCTGCACAGGCAGCCTCTTCCACCGTCCAGCCTAGAGTTCATGGGCAACCATCGTCATCTACCTTCACACTTGGCCTCCAGCCCTGGCCTGGGAGGGGCTCTGGGCGGCCCCCGGCCATTGCCACTGCTATAGCCCAACCCCAACCTCACATGGACTCACTTTTCATGCCTTGACTGAGACCTGCTGGAAGTGGGGCCTCAGGGCTCCTCTGGCCCCAGCTCTGGATGTGGGTGCTCAAGCTGTGTCTGATGCCTGCTAGAGCCACCATGAACTGCTAGGAACTGCCTTTCAGCAAGTGGGCACGACCATCTCTGCCTGCCCCCATGACCTTGGACCTGAAGTACCACCTTCTGCCAGGGTTCATCCAACCCACATTCCCGAGCCCCACAGGCGGGCAGTCGCCAGGCTGGGAAAGCCAGCCTGGTCAATAAACCACTACTGCAGCCCTTAACTTCGTGTCTGCAGTGCCTTCTCCCTTGTACCGTCGTGTGGGGTCAGCAGCAAAGATGGAGTGGCTCTTATGGGTCTGCCTCCCTGGCACCATGTGTCCCTGGGGACCAGGCCCACTGTGGGTGGGGTGGACCCACCAATCCCTTCAGGCTGTATCACAGGTTTGGCTCTGTGGGGTGCTAGACACTCCCACCCCTTAACTCCACAACCTAAGATGACAGGAGGGTCCCTGGGCTTGGACCAGTGCAGACAGGATGCTCCTAGGGGTGGGCTTGGTGCTTCTCTACCTGGGGATTCTCTCCCTCAGACTCTTCTGACTGTTCTGACCAGGGCAGACTCATGGCTGCCTGCCCCCACCTCCAACCTCCCAGAGCGGACTAGATGTGGTCCTAATGTCCTGGGGCTTACCCTGGGGGGAATGTGGCATGGCTGAGCCTGCAGCTCCATGAGGGAGCTCCAGAGAGGGTGCCCCTGGGAGAAGCCTCCATGACAAAGGGGGTGGGGCGGGGCGCATCTGCTGTTTCCTCCCCATAAGCTACAAGGTGAGGGCCCCAGTTGGGCCCCGGTCATGGCAGATATCAAAGAGCTAGCACACAAGTGACACGCAGGCCACGCTGAGGTACCTTTATTTCTCTCGGCCTCACAGGACTTGGCGCTTGCAGTGTCTCCCACTTAGTTCGGAGGCTGCACCTGCCAGGGAAGGGGCTGAGACCAGAACATGGGGCATGGCGAAGGTGGGGATGTGTCCAGTGGAGTGAGAAGGTGCTAGGACCTCCAGCCCCACTCTCCCCTGACTCTGGAGCGGCCAGCCAGCAGAATGGACGCACTCTTTCTTTACCACACCATCCTAGCTCTGGACCAAAAAAAAAAAAAAAAAAAAAAGAAAGGTGGATGGCAGGTGCAGCCAGGGTCCACCTGGCCTCTCCTCAGAGGGTCGACCCCTCCTGCTGGGAAGGTGGTGGCCAGATGTTGGGAAGATAAGTCCCACTCAGCTTTGTGCTGCCTGCGATGACAGGAACAGGGCTGTCTTCTCAGCCATGATGGGCGGCAGGTGACTGGTGGAGAGCCCTGCTGGTCACAAGGCTGTCTTCCCCACCTGGCAGCCCCTCTGCTGCAGCTTCCTGATGAGCTCCAACAGGTTCATCTGCAGTGTCAGTTCCTAGGACGCAGAAGGGCTGCTGTGACCCCAGAATGCCACCCGGTCTCTCCTGTCCTGGCAAAAGCCCCCTTTTCCCTGGGGCCCAGAGGCAGATACTGGGGCCTACAGAATGCCAGGAAGTGAACCTGCCAGTGATTCCTGGCCATGGCTTGCCAGAAAGGGACAGAAGCAGGGATGTCAGCCTGCAACAGGGCCCACAGGTACCCTGGGCCGGTGCACACAGAGGTGTACGCAGGTGCGGAGCACATGAGGGCCCTGTGAGGAGCAGGCCTGGGGAAGGTGGGCAGTACTCCCACAGCCAGTTGGCTTGCCCTCTTATGGGCAGAGGCAGTGTGCCCTGCCTTACTAATTCTTCCCTCCTCCCCTCTCCTCACACACTCTGGGGCTGGCTCCCCAGGGGCCAGTGATAAAACCCCAGAGGGAACTGGCCCTTTGGGAACCACCACCCCCTGGGCTGGGCCAGGGCAGGCCTGAGGGACCGACCTGTGGGTTGGTGGTCACATAGAAGCCAGCAACCCCAGCCTTCTCCAGTGTGCTTTGCTGGTCTGCTACCTTCCGGTCCAGCTCTAGGACAATCTTCTGGTCCATTGCTCGCTGCTCCTCACGGATCCGGTGTTCCACTGCCTGCACAGTGAGGGTGGCTCAGGGGGTCAGCCCCCTGCCCATCGTACACTACCTCAAACACACACTGGTGGCCTGCCACTTCCTCCAACCATTCCACACTCCCAGTGGTTCCAAGACCACTGCATGCAGCTTGCTCCCTTCTTGGCTAAATGAACCCTGAGAAGGGCTCAGCTGCCCTATCCGGAATGCTCTCCTTTCCAGGACCCCCAGCCAGGTGTCCTCCCTTTGCTGGGCCAGGCCTTGCCCAGCAAGGACTGCTCGGGACCACCATGAGCTGGCCAGATGCCAGGTCCACTTCTGCTTACCATCAAGTTGCCAACTGTCTCTGGGCCTTTGTATATGTTCCCTCCCCACTGGGGCCGCCCGCTGATCCCAGCTCAGTACCTCTTCCCTGTGCATCCTGGCTCCAGGCTGCTTGGGACCCTGCATAAGCCTTTCTATGCACCCCCACCACCCATAGCTTCTTGCTTACATATGGGGCTGGACCCACCATCCCACAATTGCCCTGAACAGGCCCAACCCTTAAAGAGCTACGGTCTTGGGACGCAGAGGAATCACACTCTCTACCTGATCCTGCCACATCCCAACCCCCACAGCAAAGAGCCACATTTGGGGACTCATCAGGCCTCCAATGGACCATCCAAGTTGAGGCCCAGAGCAGCTCTCTACCACAGCCCAGTCAGCACAGCCCAGGTGATACCCACCCGGCCCACACCCCTACCTCCAGCTCACGCTGCTGAGCTGCCTGGAGCACGGGCAAGTTGTGGGGTCGGCAGGCCTGCTGGGCTTCTTGGTGCTTCTGTCGCAGCGCCTGCCTGAGCACTAGGAGGAGAGGAGACCAGAGAAGTCCAGCAGATGGTGGGGGTGAGGTGGAGAGGGGCGGGCAGGGAACACGTCTCACCTCGGCACCTACCCTGGCTATCCCACCATGGGGCAGCCAAGCCAAGGTGCAGAGGTGAAGCCCTGCCTGATGACCCAGCCTGCCTGAAGCTCTATACTAGAAACAGGGTGGAGTTTGGGGGGATGTCTAATCCCCTGGCTCACTCAGTCTTGCCTTCACCCAGGGCAGGGCCTTTCTCCAGCAGCAAGGGTCCAGGGGACTCCTCTGGAGGGTGCAAGGCAACTGAGGAGGGTGAGACAAGGCAGACTGGCCAGGGCTGTAGCCAGTGCTCAGAAGACCAAGATGAGTGGAAGACTAGTCCAGAGGCTTCTGGGTTCAGATGGCCATAGGCCAGCAGTCCTGGGTGTGAGCTGCCCATCACCCATGGGACATTCACTGAGATGTCCAGGAGATGACCTAGGCAAAGTCTGGAAAAGGACTCCTCTGTGGAGATAAACATAGATCACCCACAGGAGAACAAGAACTACTCACTGACAGCAAGACAGTAGGTGACCATGGCTGCCTGCTTTGGCAGAGACCTAAGCACAGGCAGGAGACATGGGAAAGTGGGAAGCAGGAAAGCTTTACAGTGGCCAAAGGGGAAGATGCATCCTGATGGGAGGCTGCTGGAGAAGCTGAAGGGGGGCCAAGGCAGGGAAAGAAGAAGAAAAGATGACCCCAGACACCTTCTTATACAAGAAAGCAAGGAGGTACTCCAAGAATGATGGGGGCACATCAAAAGGACAGAGGCGGCAGCCCAAGAACTCTCCCACTGACCAAATGTGGCTCGGTTTGAGCATTACAAAGAATAATGAGCTATATTCTTTGGACTTGTGACTGTATGCATCCCACACCTCACCAGAAATATTTACAAAGACAGCCATTCCCATGGCAGGAAAAAAGGTAATACCAATTCTATAAACAAAGCAAAACAAAACAAAACTCTTCCAGAAAACAGAAGAGAACACTTCCCTAACTCACTCCATGAAGCCAGCCTTACCCTAATATCCCATCCAAAGCTTCTTTAAAGTCTTTAAAAGAAACTACAAATCAATGTCCATTATGAACACAGAGGCACAAATTCTTAACAATAGTTTAACAAATCAAATCCAACATAAACAAAAAGGGTAATGCATCCTGACCAAGTGGGATTTATCCACTTGCAGTTTATCCCAGGAATTACCAAATGAGTGTAACTGACCAGAGTTAACCAAAAAGCCATGTGCCCATCTCCAGAGATGCAGAAAAGGGGATGCAACAAAACCCAATGTCCACTCCTGAAACACTAGTTTTTGCCACAAACGTTTAAGCTGCCTATAATTGTGTCTTGACCTGCTGTCCAGTTTACAGGAAACACAAAGGGTGGAGAAACGGTTAAATGACAGCATGAGGAAGCAATGTGGCAGATCCAGAATGGGGACATTCTACAGGTCGAGTGCCCCAGACTGTTCAAAAAGTCAATACCATAGTGAATGAGACTATTCCAGAAGCACAGAGACCAAAGTAACCAGCTGCAATGCATAAACCCACACTGGCCTCGCGAAGCGAGTTTATGACAAGTTGGACAATATGACAGTGGACTTAAGGTCAGAAGACACCCTGGAATAGTTAAGTTAATGCTATTCACCGGGCTCACATAGGAGAGTGTTCTTGATCTAGAGCACTGGTTCTCAATCTTGGGCCAAGGTTGATCACCAAGGATGCATGAAGAGAGTTCTGTTTGTCACTGGGAGAATACACCACTGTCATCTAGTGGGTAGAAGCCAGGGATGCTGGCTAAACAGCCTGCAATGCACAAGACACTGTCTTACCATTAAGACTTGTTCAGCCACAAATAGCAATGCTGTGGTTGAAATCCTCAGTCCAGAGAGATGCTGAAAACTCAAGGTGAAGCCCTGGGGTGTTACATATATTTAGGGGTATTAAGGCTTGGGCAAAATGTTAATTACTGAATCTGGCTGGAGAGGATACAGGTATACACTACTCTTTCAACTTGGCTGAATGTTTTAACTTTTTTTTTTTTTCTTAAATAAGTTGGGTAAAAACAAAATAACAAAGGTGGGAAACTGACGGGGATGGGAGAGATGCCCAACACACCTTGGAGGAAGGTGCTCCCGGAGACCCCTGAGTAGGGATGCCTAGGCGGGGCTAAGGCTCAGGAGGCTTTGGCTTAGGGTGTGGTTCGGGTCCCAAGGGTGCCACGGGGCATAGTGCAGGGGAACTCAATGAGCAGGTGGTGGTGTGGCCCTCTGCGCTGCCAAAGGGGAACTCACCCTAAAGGGCACGGCAGAGCTGTCAACACTTTGGGACATCACTGGGTGTGGTCAACCTCTACCGCTGACCGCCACTACCGGGGATCTGTCGGTGGACTTGACCAGGCAGGGAGGCCTTGGGCCTTCCTGCTTGGAGGAGGGTGGAGACACAGGAAAGTCCGGGCAGGGAGTGTCTGGATATTATGATAACACGGGGCTGTGCAACTGAAAAAAATTTAACTGCCTTAACCCCTTTGTCACACACACAAAAAAACCGCTAGCAGTCTCCGAGCCCTTGACCTGGTCAATTGTAGGGATATCATCTGAGCGACACCCAGGTTAGGGCTCGGCCTGCACAGAGACCGAGAGCTAAACTCCCGGAGGAAAAGCGTGCGTTGTCCCGCCGCCCCCGCGCACCTCGGTGCTCATTCTGCAGCCGCAGGCGCTGGTTGTACAGGCTCTTTTCGGTGAGGTGCTGGATCTCCAGCAGTCCCTGCACGATCTCGAACACGGTGCCGTCGAGAAGCGCCAGAGCCAGGTCGCTGAGCGTAGTGTAGGACAGGCGCTGCTGGAAGGAGCTGCGGGCAGAGGGGCGCGGTGAGCGCGGGCGGGACCCACGGCCATTTCAGCCGCCCGTTCCGCCCCGCGGCCGCGCACCTGGGCAGCTCTTTCACGAGGCTCTGCAGCGCAGACAGCAGCTGGTAGTGCCGTTCCTGCTGCCGGGCCCCATCTACCGCCTCCTCGAAGGCGCCGGTGTAGCGCTCCATACTACCCCAGCGCCGCCAGCCGCCGGCCGGAGCAAGGTGAACCCCCTCTGCGTCAGTTCCTAGCGCGGCGCGTCCCGCCCACTTTACGTCCGTCTGGAACGCGGTGCGTCCCGTCCCCTTTTACGACAGTTAAGCACGGCGCCGCCACTCTCTTCGCCCTCCAGAACGAGGCTCTCTCCGCCCCTTTCCCGAGGTTCCTTGGAGGGTCCTTCATTATCCCCGCCTCTTACCGTGCCGTTTTGCCTTCGCGACTTTAGAGGCGTAACAGCACTGCCTTGAAATCGCGAGATCTCAAAGAAGCCCGCCGTGCCCGCGCGGAGCCGGTGCAGACCCCTGTCCTGGGGGAAAAAGGGGATAGGGAGGGCCCCCGTCCGGCGCTTGCTCCTGCTGGAGCGCCGGGTCGCCACTGCTGTCGCAATGTTTCCTCCCGTTTGCTTTTTCCAAAAAGCGCTTGAGTCACTGATCCTGACCTCCGCCGATACAAGCGGTGTGACCTTGAGCCATTTTCGTCACCTTCAGGACCCGGTCTCCTTGCTTTCCATTCATTGGACATTTGTCTGTGTTGCGTTTCCAGAGAGCCCCCCACCCCAAACACACACATCTGCGCGGAGTCTGGAAGCTCCAGCAGCAGCGGCACCTGCGCTCTGGAGGAAGAGCCGCCTGGCTTCGGTGGGGATTGATCCCCGCCGCCTTTCCCAACCCCAGCACCTTCCTGTCTTTCCCAACCTCAGCACCTTCCGGGAGGATGCCGTTCCCCGCCTCACCTGTGCCTCCATCAGTGTTGTGAACATGTCAAAGAAAACCTGGCCCAGTGCCTCAGTCCGGCCTTGAGAGAAGTTTCCTGGAATCCACAATCACGGTTTTCATAAGCCACAAAAATCTACAAACCAAAGTTTGCATTGCTGAATGTCTTGCTGGGCTCTTGGGGCCAGGGGATTCGCGCCTTGGAGAACGAGCATTGTGTCTTCCTCATCTCAGCGGGAGGAGGGTGTTCACAGTGCTGCCAAAAAATAGGGACGGGGCTGCTGTATAGCGAAATGTAAAAGTAGGTAGACTCGTGAAGAAGACAGCCAGAAAGAAGGATTGTGTGGCTAACTGAGGCAAACAAATCCAACTGGGCATGGACAGAATGCCCAGACCTCTGGAGAAGAGGGCATGCTTACCCCCTGGGGGCTCTGTAGGGTCAGGGCCAAGGAGAGGAGTCAGCCTAACTTAAGTCATTCCCCAGGATGATCCCTTGATGAAGACTCATTGACCAAACTTTGGGCACGCTCCTCTGAGTGCTCTTCTGACTAGGTCTGGTGCTTGATGATGTGGGAAACAAAGGCAGAGGAAAATTAAGTTTTCTTACTACTTACAGCCTATTGACAAGTCCTTGAAACAGGCAGAGTGACAGAGTGACAGAGGGACTCAACTGCCTCAATATTAATATTTTGCTAAGGGCAAAAAGCAATCCTAGCCCAGTCCTCCCTCCGCCCCACCCCTGGATCCTGTAAGTCTACTTAACATACAAAAATTCCTTTAGAAATTTCCTTTATCTCTAAATCCCTGCCCCCACCCAGGTACATGTTGGCCCAAGCATATGGCCTGATGATATACATCTGAAGGGTCTTATGACCGAGGTTTTATTAGAGGTAATAAGTGACATTTTCCCAATGATAGCTGGCCCCCTCAAGGTCCTGGAAGCCTTGCTTCCAAGTTCCTTATAGGCTTAACACTATCCCTAAGCTCCTCCCTATTTGAAAGTATATAATGGGCCACTCCTAGTGACCCTAGTGCAGCTCTTTCTGCCTATGAGTCCTGTCCTCATGCTTTAATAAAACCACCTTTATGCACCAAAGATGTCTCAAGAATTCTTTCTTGGCCGTGGACTTTGAACACTACTGTTCTTTCCTATATCACTTGGCCTTGTCTTCAGCCTGCCTGGTCCAGTTGTAGCAAGAATCCTGTTAAGTAAAAAAAAAAAAAAAAAAAAGAATCCTGTTAAGTCAGTTTAGAGAGAAACCCTTACCCTTGATATCTGATTGACCTTGAAACTGATCAAATTCTTTGTCCCCCTACTCAAGAGGACCCATGTGGCTGGGCGGGCAGCAGTCAAAGGAAGAGTGTATTGGGGTACATGTTCCAGAGGCTCCTGGGGGCTTGTCCTAAGAGCAATAGGGACATCTAAAGGTTTAGGGGCACAGACGTGATCAAATTTGCCTTTCACGGGGCGCCTGGGTGGCTCAGTGGGTTAAGCCGCTGCCTTCGGCTCGGGTCATGATCTCGGGGTCCTGGGATCGAGTCCCGCGTTGGGCTCTCTGCTCGGCGGGGAGCCTGCTTCCTCCTCTCTCTCTCTCTGCCTGCCTCTCTGCCTACTTGTGACCCCTCTCTCTGTCAAATAAATAAATAAAATCTTTAAAAAAAAATTTGCCTTTCACAAGTTACTTGGCAGCCACCATGGTGGGATTTGAGGTGACAGGGCTTTAATTGGGGACGGGTGGAAGGAGGGCAACACACGGAGATGGGAGGGTTTTAGAGCCATCTGAGGTTCTACTGAAGTCCCCACATGGTCCTCACAGTTTTCTCCAGGGTGCTTCCTCAGTCCTGGAAGGGTTGGCTCTCCCTTCCCCACATGTTCTTGTGATCCTTTTGGGCCTGGAGCCAGGAATGAGTAGAATGAATGAATGACAAGCAGGCACAAGCCACAGCGGAGAGCACCCGGGCACCCTGCACTGTACTTCTGACTGGTGACAGGAGCCGGAGCTGCCATGGGGGAGCTGAGCAGCTGTGAGTGGCTGCAGGAATGGACTGAGTCTAGGCCTGGGCACTGTCACCTCCCTGGAGCTCATTGGCCATGGGCAATCACAGCATCTGGGTGAGGGTACCCACCTGAGTCTTGGAGGAGATCTAGATGGCGGGAGGTGCTGGGATTTCAGTCTGGGCCCACCTCTTTGTTCCCCTTCTTTGAAGGGCACCCGCATGAAGCCTGGGTCTGAGATAGAGATTCATGCTCTGGCCAAGTGGGTGACCACAAATCTCCTCTGCCCAGGCAAGCTTGGTGTGCCTGGTTGCTCCAAATCCTGAAAATCCAGGTGGGCAAAGTCAGGAAGGTCTGGATTTGGAAGCTGCTCCAGAGCCTTGCTCTGCTGCTGGAGCAGGAAGGCCCACTCTGGCAACCCTGGCCTGACCTGCATTAGCAGCACTCCTCCCTAGTGTGGACATAGGTCATGGGTCACTCAAAGCTGCAGATTCCTGGGCCTCCTCTGGGTCACCAATGGGGGTCTGGTCTGGAGGGAGAGGTTCTGACCCCCCTAGCTCCTAGACTCCTAGATCCCTAGGGCTGGTGGTGTTGACACCCTGGGAGGTATGTCTGCAGAAACAGGGGGGCTGGCATGTAGATGGGACATGCAGACAAAGGCATGAACCATAGCTGGTGTAAGTATTGGCAGAACATTTGTGATCCTTCTAGAACACTGGAGGAGGCCTGCAGAGGCCTCTTTCAAGGCCACTTTTCACTTACCCCCGATTCCCTAGGGCTCTTCTGAGGTGGGTGCTCCCTGCCCAGTCACTCAGAACAGAGTTGCAGCTGATAAAACCCTCTGCTGCCATGGGGAATGGGTTTCTCAGTGCTGGGGTGTCCCACCACCTGTGCTGCGCTTCTGGCCCTTTTATTTCCTTGTCATCCTTTTTGGTGTGTGGGGCAAGAACAAACATGTGATTGGTTTGTCAATGTGTGCTGTAGATTGTGTGTGTGTGTGTGTGTGTGTGTGTGTGTGTGTTGCAGATTTTCATGAAGTTAGTATGTGGAGAGTTAGCTCATGTTATTATAGAAGCTGACAGGTGTGCCGTCTGCAAGACTGAGACCCAGAAAAGCTGATGGTGTAATTCGGTGTGAGTCTGAATGTCTGAGAATGGAGGAGCCGATGGTGTAAATCCCATTCTGAGGGCAAGAGATGTAATAATGAGTTGTTCTAGCTCAAGTGGCAAGTCAAAGAAAAAAGATTGAATTCCTCCTTCCTCCCCTTTTTGTTCATTCTATTCAGGCCCTCAGTGGGTTGGATGGGGGCCACACACATGGTGGGGGGCAATATGTTTTGGAATCGACTGATTGAATGGAAGTGCTGTTCTGACCTGGAAATGCCCTCAGACATACTCAGAAATATTGTTTAATCTGGACTCCCCGTGGCCAGTCAGGTTGACACATAAAATTACCCGTGACAGGTCTACCCCTTGTCAACGTGGCATCCATGCACGTCTCAAGAGGTCATGATTCTGCCTAACGTAATATAACCTTTGCACAACGGAAAAGGCACTAACTTTTTCCCTAGAAGAGGAGGTAAGTCCTTGAGTGATGTTTACTTTTCTCCTCAGAAGGTATCATGTACACGATGAGGTGGAATTGGCCATACTTCAATCCCATGATAAAAATTTTTACATCTTATGTTACATGACAAGAGCCCAAGAGAGGGTAAAAAAGATACACACAAACTTATTCATAGTAAAATAAGGAGGAAATACTCATGATTATGGTCCTTGTTTCTCTAACCGATCATGGGGCTGTTAGCTGGTACCTACAGTTACCTTCTTTCTCTCCCCTTCTATATTCCCTTCACCTTTAGTGAGTGCTTCAGCTGGTTTTGTTTTTTACCCAGTGGGTAGACCCAACCCTTCATTCCTGCCTGTTACTTGGGTCATTGTAGTTTTACATTAACCTGGATCACAGGGCATGGTGAAACTGAGAAAGGCCCTAAAGGATCTCCTGTACTCCAGACATACTGTATCTTACTTCTATCATGGAGTAGTAGTGCAAATTTCCCTTGGTAGTCAGAATTAGTCACTCCAGGCAACACCACAATTCCTTTCCTTTGTTTATTGATTCAGAGGCATGAAGAGACCAAAGTTGCCGAGTGGCAATCCTAAGCTCCAGGTCAACGGAATCAATGTGTCTCCTGGTGGGAGCTTTTCTTACCTTGTGTTTAAGACCTTCTGGCCAGCAGAACATGAGGCTGTGGAACTAGGAATCAGAAATGTTGCTAGTGGGTGACCTAAGGGAATGAGAGTGGTGACATTCCTATTTACATCCCTTGCTTCCTGGACCTGTGACTGCTGGCTGTTGAACAAACAGTACCATATGTGGGTCACTGATTCAGAGACTATACAACCTTCTGGAGAACCATGCCTCAGCCCCACAAGGTATTGCCACCCAGCTGGTACTGTAACTGAGTCTTCAAAAGACCACTTTAGCATCCTGTCAAGCCAACTGGTTCAGGATGGTGGGGAACATGGTGAGATCAGTGAATTCCATATGGGCTTATGACTGCCCTTCTGGGGCTGTGAAATGAGTTTCCTGGTTGGAAGCAATGTGCAGTGGTATACATGACAGTGGATAAGGCATTCTGTAAGTCCATGGGTGATAATTTTGGCAGAAGCATTGTGTAGGGAAGGCAATCTGTATCCAGAGTAACTGTATATTCCATTAAGGACAGAATGCCACCCCTTCCATGGTGGAAGGAGTCCAGTGGAATCAACCTGTCACTGGGAAGCTGGCTGATTACCCCTGGATAGTGGCACAATATTGGGGCTCAGTGTTGGTTCTCTGGTGCTGACATACTGGGTACTCAATGGTGACCATATCCAAGTCATCCTTGGTGAGTAGAAGCCCATTTTGCTGAATCTATATATAACCATCATCCCTGCCACCATGGCCACTTTGTTCACAAGCCCAGTGGGCGATGACAGGGGTGGCTGGGCAAACAGGCTCACTGGTATCCAGAGAAGGGATCATGCTGTCCCCTCAATGATGAAACACTCCTCTGTTGAGGTCATCACCATTTGGTGATCATTCACATTGGACACAAGTATCTTCATCTTTATTTTTTGCCTGTTCGGAAAGGTGTATCCACATACCTCTTTCCCCACGTTTTCCACCAGTTTTCCAGTCGTGTTCCTTCCAAGTTCCTGACTATCCAGCCAAGCCATTGGCCACAGCCCATGAACTGGTACTGGTACATCTGGCCCTTTCTCCTTCCTAGCAAAATGCACAATGAGGGGCACTGCTGGACTGCACACTGGGAGGGTTTCCCTTTACCACTGTCCTTCGGGGAGGGCCCCAGAGAGGGGTTGTAGTATGTTGCTCTCCATTTCCAGGTGGTGCCTGCCCATCGTGCAGAACCACCTAGAAACCACACCCACATCAGCAGCATTGGAAACTCCCCATGCAGGCCATGGGTGCTGGCTGGGAGAGAAGGCTATAGCAGGAGTGGGGACCATGGGCATTCGGGCCATGTCTTCATGTAATTTATTGTGCCTTTTGGGATGATCAGGCCCAATGACAGCTGCACACTTCCACTTGATGAGGAGATGCTGCTGTCATGCCTGTTACAGCTTGGTGGATCAGATGACATCCATGACAGGCAGCTCAGGGTGCGTGGTGACTTGGTAGCCACAGTTCAGTAGTCAGTCTCTTCTGAGACCCAGCAGCAGGTCAAGAATGGCTTCTCAAAAGGAGTGTAATTATCTTCAGGCCTTACTCTGAAATCCTGAAGGCCTGCATGGCGGTTCACCAATAGGTACCTACCAAAGGCTGCAAACAGCATCTGTCTCTGCTCTTGCTGGTTCAAGCACTGGCAGGGATTGGAGGTGAGCACACCTTAGATGGTACTCTGGGGACTGCCAGCCTCAAGGCATAGCCTTCTCCTTCTGGCCAGGCCCTGCATGGCCGACCTCCTGTGGGGGGAGCTGCCCTCTTCCCCAGAGCCTCTCTGGGTCCCTCCCCTTTTAAGAGCACCCCTTCTGGATACTCTTGGGAAAGCCCACCCATGAGGTCCTAGTCCAGGTGGATGACCATTCTGAGTCAGGGTAACTGGGGTGGATTGCTGTCCTCTGGGCATGCTGGTGGGTCCAGGTGTGCAGGGCAGGTTGGGTCTGGGGAAAAGGGCTGTACTTAATGCCACTGCAGGGTAAGCTGAAAAATTGTTACAAAACCAAATGTAATGTGATATGCAATTCCGCCCCCCCTTTTTTGTGGTAGCATGTGGAGGAAAATGTCTTAATGGCTTAGAGTGTAAAATCCTTAGTTCAAACAAATCATTGATTTATAATAAAGTGCAGATGAATCTCAAAACTACAATGCTGAGTGTAAGAGGTCAGATATAAAGGCCATATATTGTATGGTTTCATTTTCATGAACTCTTCAGGCAAATCCATAGATACAGAAAGAAAACAGATTGGTGGTTGCCAGGGCCTGGAGAGAGAGGGTAGAATGGAAATTAAATATTTCATGGGAGGCAGTTTCTTCTTGGAGAGGTGAAATGTTCTGGAATTTGGTAGTGGGGACAGTTATACAGCTTTGTGAATCGACTACAAACCACTGAATCGCTCAGTTTTAAGAGGGTGAATCTTACGGTATAGGGATCATATCTCAATTTAAAAAAATGGATGTTAAATAAATATGTACATACATTTTTCAAAATAGTTCACCTGGGGAATGGGTATGACTCTCTGTCTGGTCCCCCCCCCCCCCCCGCTACTGAGATCCAGGAAGACCTCCCAAATGATAACAAGCACCCTTTGTTCAGAGCTTGCCCTATGTGGCCCCCGGGGTCAGCCACCAGCATGTGCAGACACTCCAAGGCAGGCAGAGGAGTGGGGAATATTTCTGGTGGAAAAAAAGAGGAAGGCATGTCCTGATGGGGGAGGGTCAGGCTCACTAGAAGAGGGGCATGATTCGTGAGGCGGAGCAAATTTGGCTTTCTCCTATTTGCTGTGTTGGAAGACAGAGCAATATTGAAGGAAAGGGTTGATTAAGTCCTGACCACTTGGGACCAGTTGTTGCAGAGACTGCGGTCTGACCTTCCAGGCTGGGAGCTGCAGCTTGTGGGTCAAGGCCTTGCTAGTTGGAGCAAGCAGGTTCCTGGGCGCCTGAGTGGATTTAGAATATTCTGTTGACCAGGGTGCCTGGGTGGCTCAGTCAGTGAAGAGTCTGCCTTAGGCTGAGGTCATGATCCCAGGGACTTGGGATTGAGCCCTACCTTGGGCTCCCTGCTCAGTGGAGAACCTGTTTCTTCCTCTCCCTCTGCCTACCACTCTGTCTACTTGTGCTATTTCTTTGTCAAACAAATAAATAAAATCTTAACACACACAAAAAAGTAAATTCTGTGGACCAAATAGAATATTACCCAGCCATAAAAAAGAATGAAAGTTTGCCTTTGGTATTGCAAGGTCCATGGATGGACCTTGAGGGCATTACACTAAGTGAAGTAAGTCAGGCAGAAACAGATAAATACTGCAGGATCTCACAATATGTGGAATCTAGAAAAACAAAACAAAACACAAAAGCAAACTCATGGATATAGAGAACAGATTGGTGGTTGCCTGAGGAGGGAATGGTGGGGTGGGAGGAGCTCCAGGAGGGCCAAATGGATGAAGGGAGTCAAAAGATACAAGTTTCCAGTTATATAAGTGAGTGTCATGGGGATGTGTTGTACTCCACAGTGACCAAAGTTAATAATAACATATTGCTTATATGAAAGTATCTAGGAGAGTGGACCTTGAAAGTTTTCAATACAGGAAAAAAAAATTCCTGCAAGTATGTATGGTGACAGATATTAACTGGATGGTGGTGATCTGTTTGCAAAATATACCAAGATCAAATCAGTACATTGTACTCCTGAAATTAATATACAATGTTCATGTCAATTATATTTCGATTCTTAAAAAATTTCGTGGACCGGAATCCATGATTCATCATTTTAAGTCAATCAGTCTTCTTGGATGGAGAAACTTCAATGTTTTATACTACGATTAACCAGAAAAAAACAGTAACAATTACGATAAGGACGAATGCCAGTAACGTCATTAGTAACAATCGTCATTCCCATAAATCTCAGGATTTCCATTCTCTATTACAGTAAACCCCTTCAATCACCTGTCTTCATAATGTATTTTTCCTCGGGGTCCGCTAGGGATGCTAGTGCTTCTCCCGGCCCAGCTCAGTATTTCTCAGCAAGGAGTGTCCTTCCAACTCACTGCCTTGGGCAGGGCTGATCCGTGTCCCTGGAGTGAGACATGGAAAAGTTCCCTAGAAGGTGCCTCTGAAGAACGGGCCCCCAAAGGGACAGTGGCCACGCTGGGGGTTCCCTTCCCAGTACTCAAGGCGGCCCTGTGAATGGGGTCTTGGAAAATTTTCTGAGCAGAACCTCCAACGACTGGAGTCCAGCAGTACAGGGCCGGGCCTGTGGACCACTGCGGTGAAGGGCACTTTGCGCTGGTGGATCCTTAAAGCGCCAAGCCAGCAAGGCTCTAGGGAGGGTGGCGGGAACGGGCACTCCCTCCCAAAACTGCAGGTCCCATCTCCGGGCTCGCTCCCAGTCGGCTCCTTTGAGCGACCCCGCCCTCGCCGATGGTATCTCGGGGCTTTGTCTCGGGCATCGCAGCACAGTCTGGATCCCTCGGCCTTTTCAACCCCAGCTCCGGGAGTAAACTACACAAAAGGGCCGCGGGGTGGCGCAGTACCACTGAGGTGGACCGCACCGCGAGGGACCTGAGTCCCCAGAACCACTAGGGAGCGCCGCCAACCTTGTGAGCCTGGACTCACGTTACGGTTCCCAGCGACGAGATGACGGGAAGCAAGACGTGGAGGCCCAGTAAAGCCCTCCGCAGGCCTCGTATCTGTCATCCTGGCCAGGCCACAGCTCCGGAGAAGGGACTTGGAATATTTGGGGGGCGTTCCGAAGAATGGGTCCCACACAGACACGCGCAATGGATGGGGCGTCCTATCTAGACTCACTCGTGGGGCTCAAGCTGGTCCCCACCTCCAGAACGGGACTCGGAAAAGCTGATGGGAAAGTCCGGTGACGGGGACCCACGCAGGCCCGCCTCCAGGCCCCGATACACCTTCCAGGCCATCTGTGTGGGTAGGGCCGGTCCGTGTCTCTGAAGGGGAACTTGGGAAAACTTGGAGGCACCTCCGACCACCGGACCTCGAGAAGGACTGCAGTGCAGCCAGGGCCCTGTACTGTCCCTCACAGACGTCTCCTACCAGGTGCCACTACGAGTGGGAGCTTCGAAAACAATTTCAGCAGGTGCCTCTGACAGCTGGGATCCACGAGGACTTGCTGCTGAGCCTACCATGAGAAATCCGGTTCTCCCCGAATGGCCGGGTCCCACCTCCCGGAGGGAGAGTGGGAAAAAAAAAATGGATAGCATGAAGACCCGAAGGCCGGGTCACACGCTTTCCAGTTACCTCCCAGTGGCTACGGTTGCTTCTCGAGGGCGAATGGGCACCAGCAGGGTCTGGTCTACACCAGCACCCGGGGGGACAGCGACATGGTCATTCCGCCAAAACCCTGCCTGTGCATTCTCCGGCGAACTGATGACGCGCCAATGCACAGATTCCCAGCAGGACCGAAAAGATTCCGCTAGCGCCACCGGCCTTCTGGAGCTCTGCCTATCGAACGTTGGCCAAACCCCATTCTTGCAGATTTCTCCGGTATTCCGGGGGAAAACTATATAAAAGCGGCCGCCAGGTGGCTCCCGACAACCGTTGTTACTGTCAGAGGGCCGTCGCCCGATCTTCGGCCAGCGCACTGCCGCCACCCAAAGGCTCCATCACCTCAGGGCGCACCCCGGCACGCATCTCCCCGCCGGGGGCGGCGGGAAGGGGCGGGCTGTGGGCATGCAACGTATCCAGGGGCGTCCTCCTGGGAACACAAGGGGGAACTTGGAACATTTCTCCGAGAGGCTAGCTGACCCGGCACGCTGCCTAGGTTCTCCTGAGCAACTCAGGTGGTGCCCAGGCTCCCAGGAGACTTGGTCCATTCTTGGGGGGCTTAGCAGAGCAAAGACTGGGAACTGAAGCGTTGAAAGTACTCCTAGAGAACCTGGATGAATATTGTCATTTATAATTATGGAGTGGGGAAGGTCTTTCTAAAGCCAGAAAGCCGTAAAGCAAATGATCAATAAACTTGACCTCACAAAGTTTAAACAAAACAGGTCTTTGCACACAGCACAAGCAAAGTCAAATGACAACGGGGTGGGGAACATTTGTACAAATACATGTAGAATACGATATTGATTTCAGCATTACTTATTATAACAAAACTGGGGGAAAAATACGAGCCCTTAGGAGGGACCAGGTTAGGTAAATTCCAGGACATCAATACCATGAATTTGTGTTTTACTTTATTTTTAATTTTACTGTTTAGAAGAGGCAGATCTAGAGGTACTGACATGGGAAAATGTTGATGACATGCTAAGTGAAAACAGCAAGTAATAGAACTTCTCTTGGAAAAAAAAATGCACATAAAAGAATACTTGGGTGGGGGAACCTGGGTGGCTCAGTTGGTTAAGCAGCTGGATCTTGGCTTTAGCACAGGTCATGATCTCACAGGCTGTGGGACTGAGCCCTGTGTGAGGGAATCTGCTTCAGATTCTTTCTCCTTTTCTCTCCCTCTCTGTTCCACCCCGCTCTTGTGTGTACTCTCTCTGTCCCAAATAAATAGATAAAAATCTTTTAAAAAAAAACTTACATGGAAAGGCAAAGGAATTAGAATAGCTACAGCGATTTTGAAAATCAGGAATAAAATCTCCTGCATCTTAACAGTTATTATGTAGTTAATAAATTCTGTGTGGTATTGGCAGTAGATCAATGGAACAGTAGAAACCCGAATGAGTATGTGCAACTGATTTTTGGCAAACATGCACAAGTAATTCCTGGGCTGAAAGATGGTCTCTCCATCAAATGGAAATAGGGCAAGGGAACACCCACAGGCAAACTGAACTACACTAAAACCCCTGACCTCACACCTTGTACAAACATTAGCACCAAATAGATAAAACTCTTATTTATAAAATGTAAAACATAGGGAAAAAGTCTGTGGGAAAAATTGGGGATCTAGGGCTGGCAAAGAGATTTTAGACTTGACACCAAATGTGTGACCCATCAAAAGAAATGGACAAATTAGAGCTTATTAAAAGGAAAAACCAAGGTTCTATGAAAGATCCTTTTAAGAAGATGAAACAACAAAGTACATCCTGAAGGGAAGTGTTTACACAACCAAATAATCACACGAAGGGCAGATATCTGAAGCTACAAAAACTCACAAAATGCACTGGTGAGAAGCAAACAGTCTGATTACAAAATGGGCAAATGACATGAAGAGGCATGTCACTGAAGAGGATACAGATGATAAAGGAGTATATGAAAAAATTAAAATCACAGTGAGGTATCATGACATATCTACCAGAATGCCTTGGACAAAATGTGGGAAAACAATCTCAGATATTGGTGAGGATGTGGAGAAACTGGTCACTCATGCACCGCTGGTAGGGGTATAAAGACATTATAGCTACTCTGGAGGAGGTCCTCCTCCCTGGCCCCCGCCCTCCGCCCCTCCCCCCGGCCCCAGCTCTACAAATAAGCAAACCACAATCATAAAAACACGCAAGTACGACCCAGAAACTCAATCCCAGGCATCTATTCCAGAGGAAAGAAAATGGATTCAGGCTAGTCAATGATTGACTCAGTGGGTCTGGTATGTTTAGAACTTGCACATTCCAAAGAAAGGTCTGATTTTCACCTGGCTTCTGGGAGAAACTCTCTAAGCCCTTGGAATGTCTTGCCTGAAAAGAGTGTCTTTGTTATGTTGGGGCCTTGGATGGTTGAAGCCAATAAAGTGACTTATGGTGGTGGTGGTGGGGGAGAGGGGGATTTGGGCCATGCAGAATCATTTTGACCTCCAGAAAGTCACCTTCATGGACTCCTGTGAGAGTCCTGTGAGTCTCTCCCCGCCGCCCCCGTCCCCCCCACCCAATCCAGAAATGAATACATTTCTTTTGCCTTTGTTCTCTATGTCATTATGTTTGGGGCTAAATGAGGTAGCACTTCTCAGTGTGGGGCCCAGGATGACTATGTTGCAGAATTTCTTTTCCTTTGGTGTCTGTGGTTCTTGGTCATGGCACTTCGAAGATTGAAGAGGTAGACCAGATAAAGGGTGGTGGGCAGAAAAACAAAGTTCATTGAGAGATAGTACAAAGCTTCCAAAGAGGGAGGGACCATCCCCCCTCCCCCCACTGTGGGTCTTTCTAGGGAGTGACGCATTCAACCCAAAAGTGGTCTGGAGGACCTCACCCCCAAGTCCAACAAACCTATGTCCACACAAAATACTGGACATGAATGTTCTTTTTACTTATTTTTATTTATTTACTAGAGAGAGAGAGAGAGAGAGCGAGAGAGCGCACAGGCAGTGGGGCTGTGCAGAGGGAGAGAAGCAGAGGGAGAAGGACAGGCAGACTCCCTACTGAGTGGGGAGTCCGATGTGGGGCTCATTCCCAGGACCCTGAGATCATGACCTGAGCCGAAGACAGATGCTTAACCAACCGAGCCACCCAGGCCCCCAGACATGAATGTTCTGAGCAACTCTGTTCATCACAGCCCTCAAACAGGAAATGACACAGAGGTACTTCAAAGAGTGAAATGTTGAACAGTTGGGTGAAGGGATGGGCGACTGGGTAGTTGTGGAAATGGAGAGAAGTGTTTGTAGACACGCATCAGAGGAAGAAAGGACAGGAGAGGGCAATGGACTGTCTAGGACACAGGGAGATACAGGATGTATAAATGTTTGCGGAGGTTGGATCAGGGTCGCTAGGTGAACAGTGGTAGATTCTATTTATTTATTTATTTATTTTTAAAGATTTTATTTATTTATTTGACAGACAGAGATCACAAGCAGGCAGAGAGGCAGGCAGAGAGAGAGGAGGAAGCAGGTTCCCTGCTGAGCAGAGAGCCTGATGCGGGGCTCGATCCCAGGACCCTGGGACCATGACCTGAGCCGAAGGCAGAGGCTTTAACCCACTGAGCCACCCAGGCGCCCCGGTAGATTCTATTTAGATGCGATGTCTGGAGGACCACCAAGACACAGAAGAAGGGTTTGTTAACCTTGAAAATAGAACTTTCAGTTACTTTACCAGCAAAGTGGATTTATTTGGAAATAGAAGGGAATTGCAATTCAGGGCACCCAAACCACAGCAAAACCACAGGCAAATCTGGAGAATGAAGGGGAGGAGTGCTATTTTATAGAGGAAACAGGAGTTGGGAACGTCTGTTATAAACAAACAAACAAACCACTGGAGTAAACTGGGAGTTTGCAGTACAGTGACTCCTCATTGGCTGAGTTGCGATAGTCTTTTATTGGCTGGGCTGTTGCCTGCTGGGCTAAGAAAAGTAGACTTCTTCCTTTGGGAAATGTAAGGTGAATCTATTCCTATTGAGATCTCCAATTTACCACACATGGTAGAGTGTGAGAGCTCCCCCTTCTGGCGGTCCAACTCCTTTTAGTGAGGTTTCCCTTTATTCATTTTCCCAGCTTGGACCTCATTCATTCATTCATTCATTCATTTATAAGATTTTATTTATTTATTTGAGAGAGAGAGAGATACAGAGACAGTGGCAGAGATGGCAAGAGAGAACACGAGTGGGGGCTGGGGAACAGGCTCTCTGCTGAGCAGGGAGCCAGAGACACCAGACTCAATCCAGGACCCTGGGATCATGACCTGAGCCAAAGACAGAAGCTTAACCCACTGAGCTACCCAGGCACCACTGGTTGGACTTTTTAAATATGTCATATCTGTAATACATCCCAGTCAGAAAATGTAGGAAGTGATTGTATATCTAATTCTGGATGGAATGAGAAATCTAGGGTTTTAATAAACACAGAGTTAATAATTAAGGCCTTAGAAGTAGACTAGATCACATAGAGTTTTTTTTTCTTTAAAGCATAGTTATAAAAGAATAGGGACCAGTGTTGATCTCCCATGAGCTTCAAACTTAAAAACCCAGGGCCTATGACTCCAAACAGGAGGAGTCAAACAGTGCTGTGAAGGAGCATTGAGAGACGGGGATAAAAGAAGATGATCCTGGTGTTAGAAGCCAGCACAAGAATGTCCTCAGAAACAAAGGTGGGCCACCCTGCCTGCTTCTCTGCCCCTGCCCACCACAGCCTCAGGCAGACAGCCCCATCCCAGCCCTTCTTCCTCTCCCTTCCACTCAGACCCAGGGCCAAACTGGGTGGGCAGATCCTGAATCCACAGGCCTGGACTCCCTGTGTCCTTGGCATCACCCCACATACCTGGCACCCTTAGTCATTCACTCACTGCCCCAGCTGTCCAAAGCAGAGGCCAGCAGCCCAGACGTACTGCACCATAGTCCTTTTTGCAAGAATTGGGCCGCTTACCCAATGGGAAGACATTCCCTTCACATGGTGGGGACAAGCCAAGGGGACAACAGTCCTTTTTCACCTGGACACAATCTTCATGTGCTCTTGCACACGAGACCAATTGAGGCCTCAGGGATGAGTGGCATGCTTATCACTATTATTCTCATGAAACAGTCCCAAAACTCATAGAGGAGATTTTGGCTGGTTGGGGATGCTGTGCAGAAAGCTGGAAAAACAGACACAGAAACATACACACATCCCAGGGGGCTTTGGTACTCTTGCTGGGGGCAGCAACCATGGGAGTAGAAAATGTTTCAAAAAGCAGTGGCTTCCAACTTCTTGGGCCCCTGGGCCTGAGCTGGTTCAGACAGATTCTGGTTATTTTACTGATTTTACTCTGGAGGGTGTGAGGGTTTGGAGCTTCCTAGTCTGTCATTTCCTGACCAGCACCCTGCATTTTATTCTGTCCACTCTACTCTTTCTCCTCAATGCACAGTCAAAAATAAAACAACAATAATCTGCACCCATTGTATTCAATTTTTAAATTTGATCAAAGTTTAATAACAGAGGGAAACAGATGTGAACAAGTTTGGTAAGGGAATTTTATTTATCTTTTTCAAAGTTATAAAAATATTTGAGTATAGTATATAAAAAAGTTTAATATATTTAAAATCAGAGGAAGTAGATAAACAATCCCTTATGGTTCCTTCTGGTCCATCCCCTCCCCTTTCCTCCACCTCCAGGCTGCACAACCTCCCCCCAGCACCTGTGATTCACCTGATGAAGCATCTGCCTTCCCACTGGTCTAGAAATTCTCTCACTCCTCTCTATCTTCTGTGTTCCCCACATGCCCAAGACCACTTCATTCACTGACATGGTGAATTATTTCTCTGCTGAACCCAAGGACTGAATGAAAAAAAAAAAAGGAGAAAGAAGAAAATCTCTCCTATCTGTTCTGTGAAGTCATAACCTTAATGGAAGATGGAACAAGTGAGCATAAATGTTTAGAAAGAGATTATTTCCACATCAGCACTTGACCTGTCATATGGCTAATGTGGTGGTGAATGTAACTGGTATTATTGACATTTCCTTGGTGAGCTTAGAATATTCAGGCCCACAAAGAAACCTGACCATTTGGCCAAAGGTGTATTAACTCAGAAGTAAGAGCAAGTCCTTATTCATTATTTCATTGGCAGGAACCCAGCCACTACTTGTCCTCTGCATTCTCATGCAGGAACATCTGGAAACTGAGCAGATAAAGCTGATAAAGGAAGAAGAAGCTATAAGAATCCAGTCTTTTAAATCATAAAGGACCACATAGATAGTATTGGTAGTCCTGAATCCACAAACATTCACCTAGAGTGACCCCTTCCTAACCCAACCCACAGGTTATATGTAGAAGGGTCAGAGACAGACAGAAGAGTGAACCCTCTCCTCTCCCCAGGGTCAAAAGGAAGAAAGGATTGACTATTCTGTATATAAGGAAAACATTCATATCCCCATTGTGCAGATAACAAAATGAAAGTCATATGTAGAGTATGTCCTCCTGAACTCCATACGTTGAAGCCCAAGCCCTCCATATGATTATATCTGTAGACAGGGCCTTTAAGGAGTCAACTGAAATTAAATGAGTTCATAAGGCAGGGCCTGATCTAATAGGACTGGTGTCCTTATAGGAAGAGGAAGAGGCACCAGGAGTGTGGGCACACAGAGGAAAGACCATGAGAGGACACAGTGAGAAGGCAGTCTCTGCAAGCCGAGGAGAGAGGTCTCTGGAGAAACCAAATCTGCTGGCACCTTTATCTGGGACTTGTGGCCCCCAGACAGTGAGAAATAAATATTTGTTAAGTCATCCAACCAATTGCATTTTGTTACAGGCAGCCGCAGGAAACTAATATATAGGGTTTTATACTTTAATTAGATCTGTTCTAAATTATTATTCAATTAACATTTAATTTCTAAGATTAACACCAAATCCTAGGAAACCCTCATACTTATCACATGGGGATTCTTGTCTCCAAGGTAAGGACTTCACTCTGGAATTTCTGAGTTAATAATTCTTGGTTAAATGTACATGCATTGCTTCTGTAACATCTACCTAGTTCTTTGGAGCCGCCCTCCTCCCTGCTGTGCCCTGCCCCCACCCTCTGGATGCATCTTGGCTCATCCACATGTGGGTTTCAGGCAGCAACAGGACAGCAACCCCAGTCTCCGTACCTTGGACATGGTCAGGCTATTTTAGCTCTACTTAATGGTGGGAGGAACAATCCAAGGGCTCATTTCTTTCTGGAGGTTTGGTGACTCTCATCATGCAAATCAGGCACTTTTTAAAAGGACTTTGCATAGGTAAGAAACTGGAGGACAAACATCATGGGTCTACTTCTGGGTACCACAATCCCTGTGGGGCAGACAGGCAAATACAGAATGAAGTTTAGTTTGGAAGGAAATTGAGTTCGCTCCTTCAGATATCTTAATGAAGTGGTAGCTGAGTTCTGTCCTAGCATTTGAAAGCACTTGTGGACTGTGAAGTGCTACTTAAATCAACGTTAATAATTAAATGGACTGCATGGACAAATACTGTTAGAGTGTCGGGACTAGGCATAGATGATAACCCTTTGACCTGGGAAATACCAAGAAAAGGAACCATTTTTGGTAGTGTTGAGACCCTCTGATTGGGATTTACATATATTTACTCATTTAATCCTCATTATAAGCCTGTTAGTTATGGATTGGTCATCCTTTTAACAAGGACAAGAGCTAGGTTCAGAAAGCTTTATTGAAATGATGAAATCACATGTCTAGAAAATGACAGAACTGGCATGTAAGCTCAACTCTGCCTGTCTCTGCATCTCCAATCCCCAAACATGCTGGTCCCAAGGGGTGAGTCCCAGACCTAGGTTTTCCCTGGATATGTCACCTCTGTAGGACAGAGCTCAGGGACGGGAAAGGTCTCATCACACCCTTCACTGTTCACATGCTGACACCAGGTGCCCAGCTTCTCGCACCACAGAGTACTCTCCAAGGTGCTGACCTAACTTCCTAAGCCAGCCCCATCTCTCTCCTCAGTTCATAGATGATCTTTCCCACTGGGACAATCCGCAGCCTTTATGACCTCTCAGCACCCATGCTGGTCCAGACCCAAACCCAGAGGACCAGGATATCTCCCTGTCTTAGGGCTGCATCTGTCATAGCCCCAATGCATTCTATAAATACATGGCATCCCTCTAGGCCTTGATAATTAAATTATTCTTCCTGCTTTATAGCATTTTAGATATTCACATTGTCTTGAATCTCAGAGATTCTCACCCATTCCTTCACTTTCAGAATGGGTTCCCCACCAACTACACAGATGAATTAGACCATCTGAAGCAAAGCTGCAGCTCATGGCCATGAACCCACAAATATCCCTGCATCCCTCCTCATTGAAGGTCATATCTATCCCTGGATAAGTCCAGTTTCTCAAATGTAGCCCCTTCTATCCTGTTCTCTGGAGAACGTTTTATTATTAATTAGGAGCTATCTCCTTTACCGGCCTCTTCCCAATCCAACCCTGTAAACTCCTTCAGTCTCTTCTTTCTGGAAACAGATCCTCCTCTGAACCAGTTTATCTCTAGTTCATGCCCAGTGTATTTCCTCCTCTTCAAGTGAACCCAAAGAGCTGCACCCAGCAACAATTCCTGCCTCCTCTCAGCCTTTGGGGGGCTAAGGATGAGCTCCATGAGGATTTTGATCTGCAGACTTACAAATCTTCATGACAACACCATTATTTCCAATAATCAAATCGGATAAATTTTTCTCAGTCTCCCACTTGGAACCAAGGAAGTTGGTTTGGGGAACTTCATGTTTCCCTTGTGGGACCTCCTTTGGGGAACTTTATGTTTCTTAGGCTTATTTGACATCTCAAACTCCTGAATGAAAAACTCATGCAATCCAGTTTCCCACTGTTATCTCTATGGTGACAATGTCTGGATTTCATTTCTGAGGAACTATCTATACTTGCACGTTAACCAGGCACTTAAAATGAAATGCATCAGGATGCCTGAGTGGCTCAGTGAGTTAAGCCTCTGCCTTTGGCTCAGGTCATGATCTCAGGATCCTGGGCTCTCTGCTTGATGGGGAGCCTACCTCAACCCCCCCCCCCGCCCTCCTCTCTGCCTACTTGTGATCTCTCTCTCTGTTCAATAAATAAATAAATAAAAAAAAATAATCTAAAAAAATGCATCTCACACTAAAGCCAATAAATTCCTCTCCAAAATAAAAATTACTTTTCCTCTAGTCTCTAATCTTAAATTGTGGTTCCACTCTTTATTCAGGGATTAATCTTTGATAGATCTCAGGACTATACCAACACAATAAAGCATTGCCTTTCTCTCCTCTCACTTCCAACCTGACACCCATACACATACCCCTGCCTGCACTCCAGTGTTGCAGTTGCAGTTACAGTGTCAGTTCTCAGATACTCCTTCTTTTTAAAAATTTTTTATTAACATATCATATATTATTTGTTTCAAGAGTACAGGTCTATGATTCATCAGTCTTACACAACTCACAGCACTCACTATAGCATATACCCTCCCCAATGTCCATCCCCCAGCCACCCCACCCCTCCCAACCCCTCCACTCCAGAAACCCTCAGTTTGTTTCCTGAGAGTAAGAGTCTCTTATGGTTTGTCTTCCTCTCTGGTTTCATCTTGTTTCATTTTTCCCTAGACATTCCTTCCTTAAATTACTCCTTAAGTGTTGTAACTGTCCCTCAGAACAATGTATTACTTAACATATAACCCATGAGAAATTATACTAGTTACCAAGCATGTTTAGATATAGCCCTAAGAAAAGCATATACAGGCAACAGGTCTCTGTGGGAGAGGACGATATACATCCTTGAAGCCGAGCAGCTGGGAATGCCCAGCTCGCTCAGGGTGGAATGCCTCCTGCTTCATTTTTCTGTTATCTACCCTTCCTCATGAGAGCACCTATGGCTAATTAAATGAGCCCTTTAAATGTGCTTGCTCAACTATAAACTTTATACTGCTTGACCAGATATATTTTGCCTTCCTTCTTGTTTATCTACAAGGAAATGTGTAGCCTTCTTTGGCTCCTTTGTTGATTATTGTCTATATCTAATAAAAATGGGACTGAAGAGTTGTTTGGGGCAACAGTCTTTTCTACTGTTGTAGAACAGCTTTCTTTCTCTTGCTCTCTTTCTCTTGCAACTGACTTGTTTATGCCTCATTCCTCTCCCGTGTGCCGTCAGGAAGCCGCAAAGTCTAGAACCTGCAGGACATTCACTTAATTTCTCATTGTATCTTTATATACTTTTTTGTTCTTTATTTCCTGTATCTCCCACTGGCCTACCTGTAGAAAAGCCAGCTGCAGATTCAAAAGGCAAGTTTCCCTTGACTATTACGTGTGAATTAGAAACTCACCAATTCCATGTACACAAGAGCCTGAACTTCTTTCAGATGATCTGTCACCAAAGGCCTGTAGTCAAATTAAACCATCATCTTCAGATTAAACATTTCTTGAACAACAAGTATTGGTGATGATGTGGAGAAAAAGGAACACACATGCATTCTCAGTGAGAATGCAAACTAGTGCAGCCACTGTGGAAAACGGTACGGATTTGAGCGGGTTCCTCAAAAAGTTGAAAATAGAACTACCCTCTGAAACCCTTAGTTTTTATACACAAACAATGAAACATGCAACACTAAATCAAAAACTAATGAAATACTCTATGGTGACTAACATAACACAATAAAAAATAAAGTATATGATTATTAAAAAAAAACAGAACTACCCTACAATTCAGTAATTGCAGTACTGGGTATTTACTCAAAGAATGTGGAAACACACTAATTCCAAGGGACAAACACACTCCTATGTTTATAACAGCATTATTTACAATAGCTAACATATGGAATAAACCAAATGTCCATCTATAGATGAATGGATACAAAAGATGTAGTATATATAGACAATGGAATATTCTTTCAGTTTCTCTCTTTCCTGGAAGCCGTTTATTTCTTCTTTCATTTTGAATGACAGTCTCTGTTCCTTTCTGGTCTACTACTTTTAGGGTGTCTCCTTGCTTAGAGGACCACTTTCAATATTTCCTGTAGAGTTGGTTTGGTGTTTGCAAATTCTTTCAGTTTTTGTTTGTCCTGGAAGCTTTTAATCTATCCATTTTCAATGATAGCCCAGCTGGATATAGTATTCTTGGCTGCATGTTTTTCTTGTTTAGTGCTCTGAATATATCATGCCAGTTCTTTCTGGCCTGCCAGGTCTCTGTGGATAAGTCTGCTGCCAATCTAATATTTTTACCATTGTATGTTACAGACTTCTTTTCCTGGACTGCTTTCAGGATTTTCTCTTTGTCACTAAGACTTGTAAATTTTACTATTAGGTGACGGGGTGTGGACCTATTCTTGTTGATTTTGAGGGGGGTTCTCTGCATCTCCTGGATTTTGATGCTTGTTCTCTTTGCCATATTAGGGAAATGCTCTACTATAATTCTCTCCAATATACCTTCTGCTCCTCTCTCTCTCTTTCTTCTTCTTCTAGAATCCCAATTATTCTAACGTTGTTTGGTCTTGTGGTATCACTTATCTCTCGAATTCTCCCCCCATGGTCCAGTAGTCGTTTGTCTCTCTTTTGCTCAGCTTCTTTATTCTCTGTCACTTGGTCTTCTATATCTCTAATTCTCTCTTCTGCCTCATTTATCCTAGCAGTAAGAGCCTCCATTTTTGATTGCACCTCATTAATAGCTTTTTTTTATTTCAACTTGGTTAGATTTTTGTTCTTTTATTTCTCCAGACAAGGCTTTTATTTCTCTAGACATTGTTTCTCTAATCTCTTCCATGCCCTTTTAAAGCCCAGCTAGAACCTTAAGAATCGTCATTCTGTACTCTAGAAGTAACATATTACCAACGTCTCTATTGATTAGGTCCCTATCCTTTGGTACTCCCTCTTGTTTTTTTTTTTGTTTTTTGTTTTTTTTGTGGTGAGTTTTTCTGCCTTGTCATTTTATCCAGATAAGAATATATGAAGGAGCGAATAAAATGCTAAAAGGGTGACAAAGACCCCAGGAAAATGTGCTTTAACCAAATCAGAAGAGACCCCAAATCATGGTGGGGAGAAAGAGGGTTAAAGAGAAGTTCAGAAAAAAAAATTGAAAAAAGAAAACAAGTGAAGAAAATATATAAAAAAGAAAAAGTATATATATTAGACTGGTGACTAGAACAGGGTCACCCACTTAATTTTGGGAGTACTTTGGTCTTTTAGGAGGAACTATCTCCCAAAATTTCAAAGAATGAAAAACATATATAAGGCTAAACACAATGAAGGGATGGAATATGACTATAAAGATGAAAAAATCTTTTTAAAAACATTTCTAAAAAAGGAGTTTATAAGTTGGTTGCAAGAATAAAGAAAAAGAAAGTGGAGAGAATTTGCTCAGGGTAAATAAATCCCTGTGCTAGATTTAGGGTGTATTTTGATCTATTAGAAGAAGTTGTATCTCCAATTTTTTTGGAAGAAAAAACCCTATGTGTATATAAAAAAATAAAGTTAGATACAATGAAGGATAAAATATGAGTATAATAATGAAGGCTCAAAAAAGATTTTTTTAAAGATTTTATTTATTTATTTGACAGAGAGAGATCACAAGTAGGCAGAGAGGCAGGCAGAGAGAGAGAGAGGAGGAAGCAGGCTCCCTGCTGAGCAGAGAGCCCGATATGGGAGTCGATCCCAGGACCCTGTGATCATGACCTGAGCCGAAGGCAGTGGCTTAACCCACTGAGCCACCCAGGCGCCTGATTTTTTTGTTTTTAATGAAAGGTATTGTTGAACTAGTTAAAAATGTTAAAAGAGGAAAGGGTAAAAGTTAAAAAAAATTAGCAGAAGGAAAAAAAAAGACAAAAAAAATTAATTAAGTTTTCAAGACTAAGGAATCATGGGGAGAAAGCCATGAATTCCATGCTTTGCTTTCTCCTCCTCTGGAATTCTGCTGTTCTCCTTGGTAAGTGAACTTGGTCTTGGCTTGATTTCTTGTTGATCTTCTGGGGTAGGGGCCTTTTGTAGTGATTCTTGAGTGTCTTTGCACAAGGCAGAATTGCACCGCCCTTACCAGGGGCCAGGCTAAGTAATCTGCTTGCTGCATTCACTTTCAGGATCTTTTGTTCCCTGAATGCGTTCCGTAGAGTTCTGGAGGATGGGAGTGAAAATGGCAGCTTCCCAATCTCTAGCCAAGAGGAGCCAAGAGCTCGGATCCCCACTCCTCAGTGTGTCCTCGGAGAAAAGCGCTCAATTACTCCCGTCTCCCTGGCCTCCGGCTGCGTGAGTTCACCCAGCCTGTGACCAAGCATCTCTGTTTCTGGCACACAACTTCGCCTGGAGTCTCTAAACTCCACAGATCCCTGAGCTCTTCAGAGGGGGTCTCCCCAGATCTTGTGGGGTCCCCGCTCACAGAGCAGTGTCCTGTGCCATGGATCCTGGTTCAAGGTAACCCTGAGTTGAGAGCTCACTCCTCGGCTCTGTCTTTGTAGCTGGCTTCCCCGCTCTGTGAGCTCTGTGACACTCAGACACCCCCGATCATTCTGTGACCCCACGGGACCTGAGACCATGCTTTCCCTGAGTGGACTTTACCCTGGCTTAGCCTCTGAAGCAAGGTCTCTCAGTGGAGCAGACATTTAAAATTCTTATTTTGTGCTCTGTTGCTCCACTGCTCATTGGGAGCCGGCCCCTCCTCCTGCAGTCTATCTTCCCATCACTTTGGATTCACTTCTCCACCGGTCCCACCTTTCAGAAAGTGGTCAGTTTTCTGTTTCTAGAATTGTTGCTCTTCTTCTCTTCGATCTCCTGTTGGATTTGTAGGTGTTTGGAATAGTTTGATAAGCTATCTAGCTGATCTCCTGCTACCTGATATTGTCTCAGCCTGCTACTTCTCCACATCTTGACTCTTCTCATGGTCACATATTCTTTCAGTTTCTGCTGGTCCTAAAAGCTCCTTGTCTGTCCATCCATTCTGAATGGCAGTCTTGCTGGATATAGTATTATTGGCTGCATGTTATTCTCATTTAGTACCCTGAATATGTCTTGCCAGCCTTTTCTGGCTTTCCATGTTTCTGTGGACAGGTCTGATGTTATTCTAATGTTCCTCTCTCTGTATATAAGGAATCTATTCCCCCTAACTGTTCTTAGGATGGTTTCCTTGGTAAGACTTATAAGTCCTACTATTATATGCTAGGGCATTGGTCTGTTTTCATTAATCTTGGGAGGGGTCCTCCCTGCCTTTTGGACTTGAATGCTTGTTTTCTTCCCCAGATTAGGGAAGTTCTCAGCTATGATTTGCTCAATATGCCTTCTAGTCCTCTTTCTCTCTCCATCCCCTCAAGGATCCCATATCCTTGGGATGTTTCATGACATTTAATCAATCTGGGCCTATTCTATTGGGTTTTTAGTTGTTTGTCCCAGGCTTCCTCAATTTTTTTCCTTTCTATCAGCATAACTTGTAGATCACTAATTCATTCTTCTGCTTCATTTACCCTAGCTGTATCCAGTTAGAGTATCCAGTTTAGACTGAATCTCATCCAGAGCATTTTTAATTTCAGCCTGATTAGCTCTCATTTCTGCCCTTAGATTCTATATTGCCACTAATGGTTTTCTCAAGTCTAGTTGTTGACCTCATAATTGCTACTCTGAATTGCTACACTGAAGTCTACCTCTGACATCTTGCTTATAGCCGTATCTATTAGGTCTGTGGGAGAGATCATTGTCTCTTGTTCTTTTCTTTGTTGGGAGGTCCTCCACCTTCAATCTCTTTGAAGGGTGGTTGAGGGAATGTACACAGTCCAAAATATCAAGCACGACCCAGACAAGATTCACCCTAGGGAAATCCAGAGTGATTGGAAGCCACCATGGAAAAAACAAAGCTAAGATAAAACCCAAGAATAAAATTTATAAAATAAAAAATTTAAAATTAGAAAAGAGGGGTGAGTGGAGTGGGTCTAAAATTTCTCAGTGGGGGCAGGGTAGGGTGTTTCAGTTCTTCTTGGGTGTATTTTGTTCTATTTGTTAAAGGACATTACTTCCCAGAGTTACAGGGAATAAAACTGGGAAAACTTATGAAATTGGAAATGTTGGAAGTTCTGCCTAATTGTGGCAGGTGCATTCCTTACTGAGATAAGGAGTGTAAAACAGGCTCTGCTAGGGACTACCCGGTCTTCCCAATGGTCCAGGAGATTGGCCACTATTCCAGCAGCTTTTGGACTTAGATCTTATTGGCTGGGAATTGGATCTTACAACATTGAATGAGATCTTTTGAGATATGGGCTGAGATCTCATGAGATTTGGATGGAAATCTTGTGAGTTTGGATGAGATCTCACAAGATTTTTACCAAGATCTCATGAGATTCTCCAAAGATAATGTGATATCCACCTAAAGAAGGAGGTGGCCTTTCTTCTTTTCCTGGGGTGTTGTGGGGCTAATAGAAGCAACCTTAACTTGTTGAAAGCCTGGGATAGGCCCCGGAGAGCTTCCCTGTGGCTCACCAGTCTTGCTATGGGGCTATTTCTTCTCTCTTCTTCTCCTGTTCTCCTGTTTCTATTACCTCTGGTTGAGTGTGAATAAGCATCTGCAGGGCCCATTCATCCTGAATTCACTGCTCCCTACTTTCCTTCTCTTCATTCAGGTTGTTGAAATATCAGGGATTTAGGTGTGAGACACCTTGTGTCTGCTGAATGTCATGAGTGCAACAAATTATGAAATTGGAAATGTTGGAAGTTGTGCCCAATGGTTGCATGTGCATTCCTTACTGACGTAATGAACACAAAGCAGTCTCTGTTAGGGAATGCCTGATCCACCAAATGTCCATGGAATTTAGCCACTATTCCAACAGGTTTTGGAGCTAGATCTCACTGACTGGGAATGGGATCTCCCAAGATTTGGATGAGCTCTCATGAGATTTGGACTGAGATCTCAAGATATTTGGAAGCCATCTCATGAAATTTTGATGAGATATCATGAGATTTGGACTGAAATGTCATGAGATCTAGAGGATATATCACAAGATTTGGACTGAGATCTCATGAGATTTTCCCCAAGATAATGTGAGGTCCACCTAAGGACCTCTTTTTTTCTTTCTTTTTTTTTTCCCCTGGGGTGCTGTGAGGCTATTAAGCTCTGTGAAATTATATATTTTTTTTTCAAGAAAAGAACACTATAAGGTTTTGTTTCCTGCTCCCCTCCATCCTCCCTTGTGGTCACAGTGACTTTACATTTCACTTAGTTGAATGGAAAGACTCTGGAGTCTGGAGAAGGAGGTCTGGGTTCAAGTTCCAATGCAAAACCTCACTCACTGGGTGACCTTGGGAAAAAGACAACCCCTTAAATCTCTGCTACCTCTCCTTTCTGCCTAAAAGGGTGGCAATATCCATTATGAAAATTCAACTCAAAACCACATTGAGATACCACCTTACTCCAGTTAGAATGGCAAAAATTGACAAAGCAAGAAACAACAAATGTTGGAGAGGTTATGGAGAAAAGGGAACCTTCCTACATTGTTGGTGGGAATGCAAGTTGGTACAGCTTCTTTGGAAAACAGTGTTGAGGTTCCTCAAAAAATTAAAAATAGAGCTACCCTATGACCCAGCAATTACACTACCGGGTATTTATCCCAAAGATACAGATGTCGTGAAAAGAAAGGCAATATGCACCCCAATGTTCATAGCAGCAATGTCCACAATAACCAAACTGTGGAAAGAGCCAAGATGCCCTTCAAAAGACGAATGGATAAAGAAGATGTGGTCCATATATACAATGGAATATTACCCAGTCATCTGAAAGGATGAATACCCAGCTTTTGCATTGATATGTATGGGACTGGAGGAGATTATTCTGAGTGAAATAAGTCAATCAGGGAAAGTAAATTATCATATGGCTTCACTTATTTGTGGAGCATAAGGAATAGCATGGAGGACATTAGCAGAAGGAAGGGGAAAATGAAGAGGGGGAAATCTGGGGGGTTGGGGAGACAAACTATGAGAGACTATGGACTCTGGGAAACAGACTGAGGGTTTTAGGGGGAGATGAGGGGGGATGGGTTAGCCTGGTGATGGGTATTAAGGAGGGCACAGATTATATGGAGCACTGAGTGTTATATGCAAACAATGAATCATGGAACACTACATCAAAAACTAATAATTACTGTATGGTGGCTAACATAACATAGTAAGTAATAATAATAATACAATAATAATAAAAGTAAAACTTTCCTAAAACCATTGCCCTATTAAAGATACTTCTTACATATAAATGTCAAAAATTTTAGGTCACTATACTACTCTTAAGCTGTACTAAATCCCACTTTGATGGCCTGTTTCTAAAGATGTAATTTTGATGCTAAGGATATATTTTTTCTTCTATATTTTAGACTTCCAGAAAGCTGATATAATTTCCATTAAAACATTCACATGATTTTTATTCTAAGATAAACCTCTATGTTTCAGTCCTAACAAAATGGGTCATCCTTATTGTACCTGAGGCAAGATATTATCAGTTACATTATCATGCTCCTTTGAAGTACATTTTAGATATATTATCATGAACTCTTAGTAATATTAGAGGAGTTCATGGTATCACATCTCTAATGTATATCTGAATTGCTCTTTTTCATCAGATAACATGATTTAGAGTAATGAATGGGGTCCACTCTTCAAAGGCACTCATTTTGAGAGATATTTTCATAACTAGTGTATAAAACAACTAAGAGCATATCATTTAGTAATGATGTACTTGAATTATTAAATACACCTCTTATCTGAAAAAAAATCATTAGGAAAATGAGACCTAAATAAAGGTAAAGACATCCCATGTTCATCGACTGAAATACTTAATATTGTTAAGATAACATCCCCCTCAAATTGTATCAATCCAAATTGATCTACAGAATCAATGAAATCCCTATCAAAATCTGTGAAGAGAAAAGTTAGTATAGCAGACCTGAGAATGTTATCATCTGAAAATCCTGCAGGCAAATTTGACCCTTGGCTAGGATCTAAGAACTTGGATTTGGGGAGGGTTCCCACCAACCTAACCCATAAAAGTAGCTCACTATACCTTAATTGTGCAAACAATATGGCTTATGGTTAACATGAGATTTCATTCTGGAACTTTGGGCAGAGGGTGCCTTGAGGACCAGCCTCTAGCAAAACTCCTTGGCACCAAGTAGTAACTAGAGTCCCTTGTAAACATAATTTCACACATATCACAATCTATACTGAGAAAAGTTATGCTAAATGAAAGAAGTCAGTCACAAAAAATCACATTCCAAAGATTCCATTTACAGTAAATGTTCAAAATAGGCAGATCTATAGAGGCAGAAAGAAAATTAGTGATTGCCTAAGGCTGTGGATAGGATTAGGGTAGCTGGGGTGTGAGGCTAAAGGGTATGAGGTTTCTTTTTCTGGTGAAGTTGATTATGGTGATAGTTCCACAACTCTGTGAATACACTAAGAATCATTGAGCTGTGCACTTTAAACAGGTGAATTATGTGGTATTTGAATTATATTTCAATGAAGCTATTTTAAAAATTAAAAAAATGTTATTTGTAAAAGAAAAAAAAAAGACTCAGAGATCATACTGAAAATTCTATTTACCCAGGGCACTATCTGAAGACAAAGCTCAGGGAGACAATGCAGTGTTTCCAAACTTATGTAATTTGATTCTAAATCATATGTAAATTCTAAATCATTCTAAATCATATGTAACCTGGCAGAGACCAGAAACGTATGTTTTCTAGTGTTCATAGGTGATTCAAAGTACAACCAACCAGGGAGAGGTGCATTGCTATAGGCAATGCAGGGGTTAGGGAGGGAAGGGGTACAGATATTTGGAAGACTTAAACTTGGAAATGAGAAAATAAACTCATTCTTCATAAATGAAAGTAAAAGAACACAAGAACATAACATGTGAACACAACATGTGAATTTTAAGAAAAAAATTACCCCAATCATGTATACTTGTGGATATACATATATAAGAATAATTCATAGAAAGAAGTAGGTTCAATCCAAACTTCTGACAGTTTTACCTTTGAGAACAGGATCAAATGTGAAGGTTAAGACTGAATGGGGGAAGAGTAGTTGAATTGTCATTCTGACACAAGGGAGAAAATACAAAAAAAAACCCCCACAACAAAGGGGTGATAAGAGACAGTAAAGTTAATTTCCCCTCACATATCTCTCTCTCATGAGTTTTGTGAAACTAAATAAAGGAAACCTTGTTTAAAAATGCGCTGGGGGACGCCTGGGTGGTTCAGTGGGTTAAAGCCTCTGCCTTTGGCTCAGGTCATGATCTCAGGATCCTGGGATGGAGCCCTGCATTGGGCTCTCTACTCAGCGGGGAGCCTGCCTACCTTCCTCTCCCTCTGCCTGCCTCTCTGCCAACTTGTGATCTCCGTCCGTCAAATAAATAAATAAAATCTTAAAAAAAAAAAAAAAATGCACTGGGAGCCCAGAAGGGGGAGCCCTCACACTATACTACTCTTCGGAGCTCTTTGCAGAACCCGTAGGAAGAGATGTTCCTTGCCTTCTCATAGGAAGAAGCCTACATTTTACTACCCCTGTAGGAGGAAAAATGGATTTTCTCCTTGCCTGGCAATAGCCTAGACAGTGAGAGATTCAGAATTCAGCCAATGAAAAGCCACTATACTTTGAACTCCCAGTAGACTTTTTGTTTGGCAGCCCCTCCCAACACCCGCTTCCTTTTAGAAAAGAAAATTCCTTTCCTTTGTTTTCTGGACTTGCCTATGGTTTGCCATAACGTCCTTGGCTCAAGTTGCAATTCTCTATTATTTCTGAACAAATCTATTTTGTTGATAGAATAACTAACAGCTTTATTTTAAAATTAACAGTTTCATCCTGGAAAGTGAAGCATGAGAAATCAGGAGGGGTCAAGTAGATGGCAAAATATGGAAAGTATAAAAAACTGTAGGTCACATGAGGGCATGTTCAGAGGGAATGAGTTAGCAAGATGATATTAAATGCAAGGTAGAAAATATGGGGTGGAGTGAGAATGAGGTGATATAGTATTTAAGTAGAAGACTAGAAGAAAATTAAATAAATAAAAGACCAAGAAATGCCCAATCCACTGTGGTGCTGTCCTTGCCCGAGACAGTTTCCAGAAGAGATATAGGGCTATAGGGCATTGGAAAATGGGAAAATTTAGTATCACCCTATTACTAACCAACCTCATGAGTAAAACCTCAGTTCAGAGAACTCTAGTGATTGGACTAAAGCAAGCTTCATTTGTTCCACCTCTTGTTCTATACCAGTGGATCTTGAGCTTACAACAGTGATTCTTAATGTTACCACACAGTCTGACTGGAATGTTGTTAAACAATAGTAATGTTGCAGGCATAGCCTAGATATACTGGGGATACATTGGAATCCCTCGGGAATAGGGTCTAGTCAGGGATATTTTTTTAGAAGTCTTTGCAACACCCAACAGAAAAGGACAAATCAGTGAAGTCTTTGGATCAAACAAGTTCTGTCAGCTCTCACCTTTATAAGTAGTGTCACTTCACAAGTAACTCCACCCTGTAGCGGTCACTCTTGATTGCCCACAAACTTACATGCCATGAGAATCCCTATTTGTTCAAGGAGATAACTCTCTTCAGGGAGAAATCCAATTTCCAGCTCAGGGATGGAATCTAATTATTTCCAGTCAATAGGGAGCAGGATATCCAGTTTTGATCAATGGGATGTGAATGGCAGTCTGCAAGGGGCTTCTTGAGGAAGTCCTTGGTCTTAAGAAGTAGGCCTTGGGACAACAGACCCACATCTTTCTCTGGATGTTGTCATCACTGGAAGAAGCACTGGGAGTGAGCAGCAGTCTGTGGCTATAGAGGACATGCTCTAGAGAAGGGCTGGGAAGACCTGCTGGATCTGATGAATTAACCAATTATGGAACTATCTTATCTCCAGACTCTTCAAAGAAGCCTAAGGAAACTTGGAAGCAGGAATAGGGTACAGAAAGATGAAGTGAAACATCACTCAATAGATAGCTAATGCCAGATAATGTTAAGAAGCTGCACTAAATCACCTGGCCTATTTTCATTTATTCCTTTATCCTTTTCTCATTCCCATCTTCAGAAACCATTGGCACCAGCATTTGCAGCAGTATCCAGAGTCAAAAGACAATCTTGCCAGTCAGGAGGTTGAAACCTTAAACAGAGCTACTGCAACTCTGGGCAGACTTTTCTTGTAACAAAACTAACATCTTGCCTAAAAAGGAAAAATTGGAATCTGAAAATTCAAATCCCGCACTATATTCCATCAATTTGGAAATTAGCACATTTACTCCACTTTCCAGAATTCCCCATATGTATAAAGCAACTTTACTAATCTTCTTGCTCTATGGCACCAAGATATGTACTAAATTAGATTTTCAGTCAAACCTCCATTTGCTACCAGGGAAATGGATTAAAAATCAAGCCATTAAATAGATGATGTATGATTTCAGTTGAATTCATTTTTAGCACTTTGCTTTTAAAACAAAAATTATGAGTTTTTTTTCTGGGCAAGATGGTGGAAGAGTAGGGGACCTTGATTCATCTGATTTCTTGAATTAAACTACATAACTATCAAATCATTCTGAAAACCTATTCAATCTGAGATGTAAGAAAAGAATAGCTGTAATAAAACAAATAGAAAAGTGACCACTTTTTGCAAGGTAGGAGGTATGGAGAAGTGAATTTGAGGGGATATATCTGAAGATAAACTCTGGGGGGAGGGAGCCTCAGTGAGCTGCCTATTGGAAAGTGATATAACCCCAGAGTGTAAAATCAGAACCTTTAGAAATCTGCTCCAGTTAGAGATATCCCTTCCTGAAAGGTGCTCAGGTGTGAAGTGGAGCAGAATTGTAGGTGGGAGAGTGTGGTCTCAGGATCCCCGGGGTCACAGAAAGAACAGGGGTGCCTGAGTTGACAGAGTTCTCAGGCACTGGAATAGGGAAACTGGTTAGTTAGTAAGCCCAGGAGGAGGCGCTCAGCTCAACTCACCATAAACTGAGAACAACACAATTGGGGAACCCAGCAAAGGGCAGAAAGAGAGCAAGCCCTCTACCTTCCTCCAGAAGGATGGTATGGATGCCCATCACAGGAGTCTGCAGAATTTGGCACACTCAAAAGTAAAAACTGCTTATTCTTGAGGGTTGACGAGAAGGGACCACAACCTTTCAGCTCTGGGGCTGAAGATCCAGGAGAGTTATTTTCAGTTTTATCTTCCAAAGAGATGGGGAGAACCTTCTGTGAACAAAAGCCATATAGAGCAACCCAAAGCAGCTTACACTGAGCCTGGCTCCCAGGCAAGTGGTGGTGCAATTTCACACAGGCAAAGACACCTGAGAATCAGTGCAACAGGCCCCTCCCCAAGAAGACCAGCAGGAACATCAGGCTAATACCAAGTTTATGGATCACACAGAAGTGAAAAATGTCAGTGCTAGGGGAAAATAGTATACAGAATTCAAGACTTTCTCATGAACTTTTAGTCTTTCAGTTTGAAAATTTCTTTTTACTTTTCTTCCTTTTCAACTAGTATATTATTTTATCAAGTCTTCAAGTCTTTTAAAAAATTTTTCATCTTTACATTTACATTTCATAGATATATTCTTCACTTTTGACTTCCTTTCACTGTAGCCAATTTTATTTTTGTATATGTATAACTTTTTCTTTACAATTTTAGGATCTGGTGTCATCTAACAAACAGAAAAAAATACACCTAGGACCGAGTGTATTACACTTTCTTGTCCACTTGTTAGATTATATTTCCTTATTATTTCCTTTTATTTATTCTTTTTTGGTTTCTGATCTCTTCAGATTTGTCTAGTGTGTATTTCGCTAGGATCATGGTTGATATTTTTGATATTGTTCTCTCATTCATCCATTATTCTCTGGGCGAAATGCCTAGGGGGAGGAATTCACAACAAAAGAAAAAAACAGAGGTAATACTCTCTGCCACAGATATAATCAATATGGATATAAGTAAAATGTCAGAGCTGGAATTCAGGATAGTGATTATAAAGTTACTAGCTGGGCTTGAAAAAAGAACAAGACACTACAGAATTTCTTAGTGCAGAAATAAAATCTAATCAGGATCAAATTAAAAATGCTTTAACTGAGATGCAGTCTAAATTGGATGCTCTAACAGCAAGGGTAGTGAGGCAAAGAGAGTAGGTGACATAAAAAACAAGTTCATAGAAATGAAGGAAGCTAAAGAAAAGAGAGAAAAACAACTAATGGATCATGAGGAGGGGTTTTGAGAAATCAATGATACCATAAAAGGAAATAATATTATAACTATTGGGGTCCCAGAGGAAGAATGGGGGGGGACAGAAGGTATTTTTGAGCAAATAATAGCTGAGAATTTCCCTAATATGGGGAAGGCAACAGGCATTCAAGTCAAAGCAGCAGAGAAGACACCTCTCAGAATCAATAGAAATAGATCAACCCTCTGACCTATAATAGTGAAGCTTGTAAATATCAGAAAAATCCTGAAAGTAGCTTGAGACAAGTGGGTCTTAACATACACAGTTAAAAACACAAGGCTGGCATCAGACCTACCCAAGAGACTAGGCAAGCCAGAAAAGGCTGGCATGATATATTCAGGTATGAAAAGAAAAAAACATGCAGCCAAGAAGACTTTATCCAGCAAGACTGTCATTCATAATGGAAGGAAAGATAAAGAAATTCCAAGACAGACATAAACTGAATGAATTTTTGACCCCTAAACCAGCCTTATAAGATATGTTAAAGGGGATCTTTTAAGCTCAGAGAGAGCTCAAAAGTAACACAGACCAGAAAGAAACAGACAATTTACAGAACAGTTAGTTTTAGTGCAATTTACTGCAATGGCACTAAATCACTCTGAATGTAAATGGGCTAAATGCTCCAATCAAAAGACACAGGGTATCAGATTGGATAGCAAAGCAAGACCTATCCATATTGTCTAAAAGACTCTCATTTTAGACATAAAGACACCTCTGGATTGAAAGTGAGGTGTGGAGAACCATTTATCATGCTAAAGGACATCAAAAGAATGCTGGGGTGGTAATTCTTATATCAGACAAATTAGATTTAAGTCAAAGATGGTAGTAAGGGATGAAGGGGAACCCTATATCATACTTAAAACATCTATCCAACAAGAAGGTCTAACAATTACAAATATTTATGCTCCTCACCTGGGAGAAGCCAAATATATAAACCAATTAATAATCAAATTAAAGAAACACAATGATGATAATACAATAACAGTAGGAGACTTCAACACCCCACTCAGAGCAAGGGACAGATTATCTAAGCAGAAGATCAACAAGAAAACAAAGACTTTAAATGACAGACTAGACCAGATGGACTTTACAGATATGCACAGAACATTCCACATTAAAACAACAGAATATATATTTTTCTTGAGTGCACAGGTGACAAGCTCCAGAACAGATAACATACTAGATCACAAATCAGGTCTTAAAAGGTACCAAAAGATTGGGATTTTTCCCTGCATATTTTCAGACCACCATGCTTTGAAACTGGAACTCATACGTGATAGGAAATTTAGAAGGAACTAAAAAACTTGGAGGTAAAAGAGTATTCTGTGAAAGAATGAATGGGTCAACCAGGAAACTAAAGAAGAATTTTGAAAATTCATGGAAACTAATGAAAATGAAAACATAGCTGTTCAAAACCTTTGGGATACAGTTAAGGCAGTCCTAAGAGGGAAGTAGGTTGCTATACAGGCCTCTCTCAAAACAATTAGAAAAATCTCAAATACACAAGCTAACCTTACACCTAAAGGACCTGGGAAAGAACAGCAAATAAAGCCTAAACCAAGGAGGTGAAGAGAAATAATAAAGATTAGAGCGGACATCAATGAAATAGAAACCAGAACAGTAGAACAGACCAACAAAACTAGAAGCAGGTACTTTGAAAGAATTAATAAGATAGATAAACCTCTAGCCAGACATATCAAAAAGAAAAGAAAAAAAAACAAATTAATAAAATCATGAATGAAACATGACCAACACCAAGGAAATATGAAAAATTTTAAGAATATATCATGAGAAACTATATGCCCCAAAATTAGGTAATCTGGAAAAAATGGATGCACTCCCAGACACTTATAAACGACCAACACAAAAAAGGGAAGAAATAGAAAATGTGAACAGATCTATAGCCAGCAAGGAAAATGAAACAGTAATCAAAAATCTTCTAACAAACAAGAGTCCAGGGCCAGATGGCTTCCCAGAGGAATTCTACCAAACATTTTTTTAATTCTTTTTTAAAAAATTTAATTTTATTTTTTCAATGTTCCAAGATTAATTGTTTATACACCACACCCAAACATTTAAAGAACTATGCCTATTCTTCTGAAGCTATTTCAAAAAATAGAAGTGGAAGAAAAATTTCCAAACTTGTTCTATGAGGCCAGCATTATTTTGATCCCAAATCCAGACAAAGAACACCCCACCAAAAAGGAGAATTACATATCAATATCCCTGATTAATATGGATGCCAAAATACTCAAGATACTAGCCAATAAGATCCAACAAAATGATTATTAATTAAATTAATTAAAATGATTATTCATCACAACCAAGTCGACTTATTCCTGGGCTGCAAAGATGGTTCAACATTTGCAAATCAATCAACATGATAGATCACATTAGTAAAAGAAAGGACAAAAACCATATGATCCCCTCAATTGATACTGAAAAGGTGTTTGACAAAGTATAGCATGCCTTCTTGATTAAAACTCTCCACCGTGTAGGGATAGAGGGATTATATCTCAATAACATGAAAGCCATCTATGAAAAGCTAACAGTGAATATAATTCTCACGGAAAAACTGAGAGCTTCTCCCCTGAGGTCAGGAACATGACAGGTATGCTCACTCTTACCATTGTGATTCAACATAGTACTAGATGTCCTAGCCTCAGCAACTACACAACAAAAAATAATAAAAGGTATTCACATTGGCAAAGAAGAAGTCAACTCTCTCTCTTCTCAGATGACATAATAGTTTATGTCTCTATCCCCAAATTGCTAGACCGCAAGTAGCATTTCACCAATGTGGCAGGATACAAAATCAATGCACAGAAATCAGTTGCATTTCTATACACTAACAATGGACTGAAGAAAGAGAAATTAAGGAATCAGTCCCATTTATAATAGCACAAAAAAATCCATAAGATACTTTGGAATAACCCTACCAAAGAGGTAAAGTATCTAACTCTAGAAACTACAGAATACTTATGAAAGAAATTGAGGAAGACACAAAGAAATGGACAAATATTCTATACTTGTGAATTGGAAGAATAAATACTTTTGAAATTTCTTTGTTGCCCTGAACAATCTATACATTCAATGCAATCTCTATCAAAATACCACTGACATTTTTCACATAGCCATAACAAATAATCCTAATGTTTGTATGGAACCAGAAAAGACTCCAAATCCAGAAGAATGTTGAAAAAAGTGAAACCAAAGCTAGAGACATCACAATGCCTGACTTCAAGCTATATTACAAAATTATAATCATCAAAACAGTAAGACAATGGCACAAAAACAGAAACATAGATCAATGGAACAGAATCGAGAACCCAGAAATGGATCCTCAACTCAATGGGCAACTAATCTTTGGCAAAGCAAGAAAGAGTATTCAATGATAAAAGGACAGCCTCTAACAAATTGTGTTGAGAAAACTGGACAGCCACAGGTAGAAGAATGTAATAACCATTTTCTTACACCATACACAAAGATAAACTCAAAATGGATGAAAGACTTAAATGTGGGACAAGAATCCATCCAAATCCTAGAGGAGAGCACAGGAAGCAACCTCTTCAACTTCAGCTGCAGCAACTTCTTGCTAGACACGTCTCCAAAGGCAAGGGAAACAAAAGCAAAAATGAACTATTGGGACTTATTAAGAGTTTATGTGCAGCAAAGGAAATAGTCAACAGAACTAAAAGACAACTTACAGAATGAGAGAAGATATTTACAAATGACATGTCAGATAATGGGCTAGTATCCAAAATCTATAAAGAAGTCATCAAACTCAACACCTCCCAAAAATAATCCAGTTAAGAAATGAGCAGAAGACATGAAGATGTCTTTCTCTAAAGAAGATGTGCAGATGGCCAACAGACACATAGAAAAAAATCTCCACATCTCTTAGCATCAGGGAAATACAAATCAAAACCACAATGAGATACCACCCCACATCAGTCAGAGTGGCTAAAATTAACAAGCCAGGAAAAAACAAATGTTGATGATGAGGATGTAGAGAAAGGGGAACCCTCTTACACTTTTAGTAGGAATGAACTGGTACAGTCACTCTGGAGAACAGTATGGAGGTCCCTCAAGAAGTTAAAAATAGAGCTACCCGATGACCCAGCAACTGAAATACTAAGTATTTACCCCAAAGATAAAAATGTAGTGATAAGGAAGGACTAAATGCACCCCAATGTTCATAGCAGCAATGTCCACAACAGCCTAACTATGGAAAGATGGCCATTGACAGAGGAATAGATAAAGAAGATAATGGAATATTACTCAGCCATTGGAAAGGATGAGTACTTACAATTTACATTGATGTGGATGGAACTGGAGGGTATTATGCTAAATGAAATAAGTCAGTTGGAGAAAGAATTCTCATGTGGTTTCACTCATATGTGGAATATAAGAAACAGCACAGAGGATTATAAGGGAAGGGAGGTAAAACTGAATGGGAAGTCATCAGGAGGGAATAAAACCATGAGAGACTCTCAACTATAGGAAATGAACTGAGAGTTGTTGGAGGAGAGCTGTGTGGGGTATGAGGTAACTGAGTGATGGGCATTAAGTTGGGCATGTGATGTGATGAGCACCATGTCTTATAAGCAAATGAAAAATTTTTGAATACTACATCTGAAACTATTGATGCGCTTTATGTTGACCATTTGAATTTAAATAAAGAAAAAGATAAAATAAAAATGATGATTTCCACTGTATATATTTATACATAGATATATTTGTGAAGTTATAAGACAAAATTCTTTCTTCTGTGACCATGATATTGTATCAAGCATCTTTACACATGTGTAATTGCCTTTAGAAACATTTTGAGCTAAAAGTGTTTCTAAAAATTTATGATTACACTCCTGTATTAGAACTGGGATTTTTCTGATAGGAAAGCATGACAGTTGCACAGTAAGTAAATGTTAGAAAATACTTGATTGTAGCAATTCTTTTCAGCTATTCATCTCAATCAAGAATGATTATAGGGAATTGTTTTTGGTTTCTCCTGGGAACTGGGAATCTCAGCATGTCACTCTGAAACACAAACACAATCAAGAAGGGTCACATTTCTTTTTTTAATAAATATTTTTATTTATTTATTTGAGAGATAGAGAGATTGGAGGGAGCAGAGCAGGAGGAACGGCAGAGGGAGAGGAAGAAGAAGACTCTCCGCTGAGCAGGAAGCCTGATGTGGGGCTTGATTCCAGGACTCTGGAATCATGACCTGAGCAGAAGACAGATGCTTAACCAACTGGTGCCCCATCACTTTTCATTATTAGTCAATGCTTCAGATCCCAGTTGTCAAATAAGTCCTCATTAGGAAAATTATTTGCATATATGATAGATTTATTTAATATAAAACCATGAAGCCACATTAGATGTTTATTGCTAAACATTTAGAGAAGAAAATGTCTCCAATAATTATGGAAAACATCTGCACAATAACATTTTTTTTCCAATTTATTTATTTTCAGGAAAACAGTATTCATTATTTTTTCACCACACCCAGTGCTCCATGCAATCCATGCCCTCTATAATACCCACCACCTGGTACCCCAACCTCCCACCCCCCCGCCACTTCAAACCCTTCAGATTGTTTTTCAGAGTCCACAGTCTCTCGTGGTTCACCTCCCCTTCCAATTTACCCCAACTCCCTTCTCCTCTCTCACACCCCTTGTCCTCCATGCTATTTGTTATGCTCCACAAATAAGTGAAACCATATGATCATTGACTCTCTCTGCTTGACTTATTTCACTCAGCACAATCTCTTCCAGTCCTGTCCATGTTGCTACAAAAGTTGGGTATTCATCCTTTCTGATGGAGGCATAATACTCCATAGTGTATATGGACCACATCTTCCTTATCCATTCATCCGTTGAAGGGCATCTTGGTTCTTTCCATAGTTTGGCGACCTTGGCCATTGCTGCTATAAACATTGGGTTACAGATGGCCCTTCTTTTCATGACATCTGTATCTTTGGGGTAAATACCCAGGAGTGCAATTGCAGGGTCATAGGGAAGCTCTATTTTTAATTTCTTGAGGAATCTCCACACTGTTCTCCAAAGAGGCTGCACCAACCTGCATTCCCACCAACAGTGGAAGAAGGTTCCCCTTTCTCCACATCCTCTCCAACACACGTTTTTTCCTGTCTTGCTAATTTGGGCCATTCTAACTGGTGTAAGGTGATATCTCAATGTGGTTTTAATTTGAATCTCCCTGATGGCTATTGATGATGAGCATTTTTTCATGTGTCTGATAGCCATTTGTATGTCTTGATTGGAGAAGTGTCTGTTCATATCTTCTGCCCATTTTTTGACGCGTTTGCCTGTTTCGTGTGTGTTGAGTTTGAGGAGTTCATTATAGATCCTGGATATCAACCTTTTGTCTGTACTGTCATTTGCAAATATCTTCTCCCATTCCGTGGGTTGCCTCTTTGTTTTTTTGACTGTTTCCTTTGCTGCGCAGAAGCTTTTGATTTTGATGAAGTCCCAAAAGTTTATTTTCACTTTTGTTTCCTTTGCCTTTGGAGACGTATCTTGAAAGAAGTTGCTGTGGCTGATATCGAAAAGATTACTGCGTATGTTCTCCTCTAAGATTCTGATGGATTCCTGTCTCACGTTGAGGTCTTTTATCCATTTTGAGTTGATCTTTGTGTACGGTGTAAGAGAATGGTCGAGTTTCATTCTTCTACATATAGCTGTCCAGTTGAGAAAACTCTGTTTTATGTTTATCCCTCTAGGTTTTGATCATTGCCATCTTACTCTTATTTTGGAGCTCAAGAGTTTGTGTGGTTGGTGTTGGCATTTGTCAAAATGTTTTTATTCTACCTGGAGAAAGTTAAACAGCTAATATTTTATTTATTCTCACAGAGAATAGTGATTTGTTTGCCTTCATTTAATTGTGATAAAATTATTTAATTATTTAAAAGAGAAGAGAGTGTCACTTGCAAATATATACAATTGGAAACTTGATAAAATAGTTTACATTACAGAGTCAAATGCAGGCAAATAGTAAGTTGTTCAGTAAATCAGCTATAAACTGTGTTCTAGATACAAGTGGATGCCCAGTAAATGTCTGTCTCCTTTTTGTGTGTATATTTTTCCAGGACTGAATCCAATCTAGATTTAGATTCTAAAGATCATAAATATTGTATTGAGGGGGAGACAAACCATGAGAGACTGTGGACTTTGAGAAACACACTGAGGATTTTAGAGGGGAGGGGTTGGGGGTTGGGTGAGCCCAATGGTGGGTATTAAGGAGGGCACATATTGCATGGAACACTGGGTGTGGTACATAAACAATGAATCTTGGAACACTGAAAAAAAAAAGATTATATTCTGAAGAACATAGAGATTGTCAATACAAAAAAAGACAAATATCATGTGAATTTGTTTCTGTGTGGAATTTAAAGGAAAAAAAAAAGAAATGAACAAAGCAACAACAGCAAACCTTAAATACAGAGAGAGAACAAACTGGTGGTTGCCAGAGGGAAAGTGGGTGGGGAATGGGTGAAATAGATAAAGAGGAGTAAGTGGCACAAACTTCCAGTTATAAATAAATAAGTCACAGAGATGAAGATCCTAGTATTAGGAATATAGTCAGTTTTCACATAATGCAATTGTTGAGAGACAAAAGGATTACTCTGAGTCCAATAACTTGGAACAAAGAGATGGCCAAAGGGGCTGTACCACCAGAGACTGCCAAGAAGTGCAGGGTAGAGGTAAAGGCCTGAGTCCAGGTAAGCTCTTGGCTTTATTACCCTAGAATGTAAAGTATGTGGAAGCAAAGAAAAAAAAAAAAACTCAAGAAAGCAATCACATGAGGGACAGGAAGGAGCTGTGCAGGGGACTATCAGCATGGGTCCTAGTGAGGCATTAACTAGGGATGGAGATGAGAGAACTGACCTTAGTAGGCCTATCTTATCCACCATCATTGTTGTTTTCAGCATGTACTGTTTTTAATACCAAATGATGGGGAATGTTTGGCTTTTGCCGTATGGATGCAGCTTTTGCCATATATATCTGTTGCTGTTCTTATTGTTTCTTTGCCCACTGAAGTCTTGCTGTCCTACATCTCCCCTTTTATTGTTTACTAGAGTTTAAATTTGACTGGATCTTGGAACACTACACCAAAAACTAATAATGTACTGTATGGTGACTAACATGAAATAATAAAAAAAAAAGAATAAATAAATTTGAATGGAAGATTACAAGGGGAAGTGGTTAGGGGATTGGCTGATAGCCAGACTGCTGCAGGAAAGTCATCATGGCTTCAGTATCATGAGTTCTGTGAAACAGGTAGTAAAAGGCCTTCAGCACTGCAAGAAAACACAAGAGAAATAGCATACAGAGACCTATGAGAATCCATATTTGGAGGTTAAGTCCTGAAAACTAGTTTTGAGGTTAAGACAATGAGCCAGATCATTAAGGTGGGCAAGTGTGGCATTTTGGGTCTTTTCACATGACTGAACCATTTGTTCATGTAATTGGCCTTGAAGATTAAGAATGTCCTGACCCATTTTGAGTTTATCTTTGAGTACGGTGTAAGAGAATGGTCGAGTTTCATTCTTCTACTTATAGCTGTCCAGTTTTCCCAGCACCATTTATTGAAGAGACTGTCTTTTTTCCACTGTATATTTTTTCCTGTTTTGTCGAAGATTAACTGACCATAGAGTTGAGGGTCTATATCTGGGCTCTCTATTCTGTTCCATTGGTCCATGTGTCTGTTTTTGTGCCAGTATCATGCTGTCTTGGTGATCACAGCTTTGTAATAAAGCTTGAAATCAGGTAACATGATGCCCCCAGCTTTATTTTTGTTTTTCAACATTTCCTTAGCGATTCGGGGTCTCTTCTGATTCCATACAAATTTTTTGGATTATTTGTTCCAGCTCTTTGAAGAATACCAGTGGAATTTTGATCGGAATGGCAATAAAGTATAGATTGCTCTAGGCAGTATAGACATTTTAACAATGTTTATTCTTCCGATCCAAGAGCATGGAATGGTCTTCCATCTTTTTGTGTCTTCTTCAATTTCTTTCGTGAGTGTTCTGTAGTTCCTCAAGTACAGATTCTTTACCTCTTTGGTTAGGTTTATTCCCAGGTATGTTATGGTTCTTGGTGCTATAGTAAATGGAATCGATTCTCTAATTTCCCTTTCTGTATTTTCATTGTTAGTGTATAAGAAAGCCACTGATTTCTGCACATGACTTTGTATCCTGCCACATTGCTGAATTGCTGTATGAGTTCTAGTAGTTTGGGGGTGGAGTCTTTTGGGTTTTCCATATAAAGAATCATGTCATCTGCGAATAGAGGGGGTTTGACTTCTTCATTACCAATTTGGATACCTTTTATTTCTCTTTGTTGTCTGATTGCTGTTGCTAGGACTTCTAATACTATGTTGAACAAGAGTGGTGAAAGTGGGCATCCTTGTCTTGTTTCTGATCTCAATGGGAAGGCTGTAAGCTTTTTCCCATTGAGGAAGATATTTGCTGTGGGTCCTTCATAGATAGATTTGATGAGGTTCAGGAATGTTCCCTCTATCCCTATACTTTGAAGCGTTTTAATCAGGAATGGGTGTTGGAGTTTGTCAAATGCTTTTTCTGCATCAATTGAGAGGACCATGTGGTTCTTCTCTCTTCTCATATTAATTTGTGTATCACATTGATTGATTTGCAAAATGTTGTACCATCCTTGTAGCCCAGGGATGAATCCCACCTGATCATGGTGGATAATCTTTTTAATGTGCTGTTGGATCCTTTTGGCTAGGATCTTGTTGAGAATCTTAGCATCCATATTCATCAGTGATATTGGTCGAATGGATAAGGAAGATGTGGTCCATATACACTATGGAGTATTATGCCTCCATCAGAAAGGATGAATACCCAACTTTTGTAGCAACATGGACAGGACTGGAAGAGATTATGCTGAGTGAAATACGTCAAGCAGAGAGAGTCAATTATCATATGGTTTCACTTATTTGTGGAGCATAACAAATAGCATGGAGGACAAGGGGTATGAGAGAGGAGAAGGGAGTTGGGGTAAATTGGAAGGGGAGGTGATCCACGAGAGAGTGTGGACTCTGAAAAACAATCTGAAGGGTTTGAAGTGGCGGGGGGGTGGGAGGTTGGGGTACCAGGTGGTGGGTATTATAGAGGGTATGGATTGCATGGAGCACTGGGTGTGGTGAAAAAATAATGAATACTGTTTTCCTGAAAATAAATAAATTAATTAAAAAAAAAAGAATGTCCTGGCCCAGAAGAAAATGAAATGCTCTGTGTAGAAGGTGTTGGACATCCTCCCAAGAAGCAGAGCTATTAAAGGGGACGGGGGTGATACACATGGAGAGGTATCCCACATCACAGCTGAGGCAAGGCGAGTCCAAAGGGCTTTTTGTTGTTCCCCTAGCTCAGAGACTGCTGCTTCCAGCACATCAAGGCCCTGGAGGATTTCCTGATCACTTGTGGTCTGAGTGATTAAGTCAGAGGTTGCATTTTATAGATAATGGTTTGTATGATGCACTATTTGAATAGTATGGGGAAGAGTGATTACAGCTGTAGTAGCCATAGCAGCCTTGGTGGTAACAGCTATAACAGATGTTATGAGGAGCCCGAGAAATCTTTTCCTTCTAGAGCTACAGCATTAGTAATTTGTTCTAAGGCAGAATCTCCAATCCAGACTCTGGTCAGATTGACTGGGATCCATGCCTCAACCCTCTGTTTAAGCACAAAATATGAGTGATGTTTAGTTGGGTTATATTCAAATACAAACAGCTAGTGAGGCATGTGAAATTGGCAGCTAATATTACATTAAGTGTTGCTACGCAGGGATAATGAGAAGATGAGTTTATCTGAAAGACAGAAGGTTCATGGAAGGACATAGCAAGTATATAGGGGCTAGACGTGCAAACCGTAATCTGTTCAGTGGTATCACTGGTAATCCAAGTCATCTTTTTACCCATAGGTGTTTGATAATTTCCTTGATACACCATGTGAGGAAAAAAAGACAATTGCCAGGCACCAAATGTATTTTTTTAAACAAAAAACAGTGAATGCACTGATGTGTGCACAGCGGGAACCCCACCAGTCCTGGGTTCCAACCTAAAGATTGTCTAGAATAGTTGTAAGGGGGCTATAACGCCATGTGGTGCTAGAGTTTTGAACCAGAAGACACTTTTTTTTCCAGTACTCGTCCCTCGAATAGCAAATTTTTTTTCAATTTATTTATTTTCAGAAAAACAGTATTCATTATTTTTTCACCACACCCAGTGCTCCATGCAAGCCGTGCCCTCTATAATACCCACCTCCTGGTACCCCAACCTCCCACCCCCCTGCCACTTCAAACCCCTCAGATTGTTTTTCAGAGTCCATAGTCTCTCATGGTTCACCTCCCCTTCCAATTTACCCAAATTCCCTACTTCTCTCTAACGCCCCTTGTCGAATAGCAAATTTTTAATGAAGTTTGTTGATCCACAGGTAACCAAGCTCAAGTAAAGCCTTTAATTTATACCAAGGGTGGGAGCAAACAGGAATGTTGGGTTTAGGATATATTTTCCCCAATGCTAGCAGTTCTGATAAATATTTGATATTTTATTGTTCTTGTATGATTGATTCCTGTGAAGATATGATTCATATACTATTGTGCTTGAAAAAGAATACAATAATTGGGGCACAGTGGGTTAAACCTCTGCCTTTGGCTCAGGTCATGATCTCAGGGTCCTGGGATTGAGCCCCGCATCGAGCTCTCTGCTCAGTGGGGAGCCTGCTTCCCCCTCTTTCTCTCTGCCTACTTGTGATTTCTGTCTGTCAAATAAATAAATAAAATAAAAAGAATACAATAATTGCTGGTTGTAGCATGTGCTACAGCTCAGAATGGTAACTCTTCATAAGAAAAAACCCATTATGAGTGAGTCTATGCCATCCATTGTGATATCCAAGTTTGCTGCAGAATTATCTGCAGTCTTGAAGGGGGCTGGATGCAGGAAGCCAATTACTCCCTGTGTAGGTGGTAACATTGGTAGAAATGGGGGGTTCAGGGCCTCTCCACAAAAGGAGGTTAAAAACTGGGGAGTTTAAGATATGTGTCCAAGAGGTGTGATTTCCCATAGAAATAGGGAGGAAACCAAGGAGTACCCATAATATGAACAGCACAGATACCTTAGAAACTTTGGTGTTAATAGTTACATGTGCAAACATGGAAAGGAATAAATTTTCAGGGGTCATGGGTGTTCCTGTGTTTTCTAAGGTTTTTTTCTGCTTGTGTGTTGAGTTTTTTTAAATTACCGCATGTTGGCCTAGAAGCCTATGTCGTGGAGGTTGAGGTCCCACCCTCCATTTTTGGGTCATTCTCCCTGGTAGTGGCTGGACTGCATGATGCTGAAGTTCTGGAACTGGGTTTGATCCCTGTAGATGCCAGCTCATGGTAAAGCCATACAGCTTTGCTAGACTCCCTTAAAAGAATCTCGAAGGAGACTACACATACCCTCTTCCCCATGTTAACTATTCCACTGACCCTTGCCATTGGGGTCCTTCTAGGGGATATCAACAGGAGACCAGAGGCTTGGTCCTTTTCTTGAGACATCACAAAATGTTCTATGGCCATAAAACCTGATTCACTGAAATTTAAAAAAATTTAGGGTAAATAGGGCTTTATAAAGTTGAGCCTGTAAACAACAAGTGTAAACAACAAGTGTTGGTGAGGATGTGGAGAAAGGGAACTCTCTTACACTGTTGGAGGGAATGCAAGTTGGTGCAGCCACTTTGGGAAGCAGTGTGGAGAATCCTTAAGAAATTAAAAATAGAGCTTTCCTATGACCCTGCAATTGCACTACTTGGTATGAACCCCAAAGATACAGATGTAGTGAAAAGAAGGGCCATCTGTACTTCAATGTTCATAGCAGCAATGGCCACAATCACTAAACTGTGGAAAGAGCCAAGATGCCCTTCAACAGAAAATGGATAAAGAAGATATGGCTTATATATAAAATGGAATATTATGCCTCCATTAGAAAGGATGAATACCCAACTTTTGTATCAACCTGGATGGGCCTGGAGAAGATTATGTTGAGTGAAATAAGTCATGCAGAGAAAGTCAAATCATCATATGGTTTCACTTACTTTTGGAGCATAAGGAATAACATGGAGGACATTAGGAGAAGGAAAGGAAAAGTGAATTGGGGGAAATCGGAGGGGGAGATGAACCACGACAGACTGTGGGCTCTGAGAAACAAACTAAGGGTTTTGGAGGGGAGGGAGGTGGGGGATGGGTGAGCCTGGTGGTGGGAAGGAGGGCATGTATTGCATACAGTCCTGGGTGTGGTGCATAAACAATGAATCTCGGAACACTGAACAAATAAAATTAAATTAAAAAAAATAAATTTGTGCCTGAGGGGAAGTATTTCTCTTCATATTCCCATTTTTTGTTTATATAGCTGTGTTTTTATAAGGCCATTAGTCCATTTAACAATGGCCTGTCTGGTTGGGTTATATGGGATGCCAGTAACACATTAATGTTCCATGTTTTGAAGAAGATTGCAAGGGTATGAGCAGGATCATTTTTTAAAAAAATTTTTTATCTTTTTATTTTTATTTTCAACATAACAGTATTCCTTGTTTTTGCACCACACCCAGTGCTCCATGCAATCTGTGCCCTCTCTAATACCCACCACCTGGTTCCCCCAATCTCCCACCCCCTGCCGCTTCAAACCCCTCAGATTGTTTTTCAGAGTCCATAGTCTCTCATTTTTTAGTTTTAATTGGTTTAGGTAGGACCATGGTAGCAATCGTGGTAAGACACACTTTTTATTTTTTTTATTTTTATTTTTTTAAAGATTTTATTTATTTATTTGACAGACAGAGATCACAAGTAGGCAGAGAGGCAGGCAGAGATAGAGGAGGAAGCAGGCTCCCTGCTGAGCAGAGAGCCCGATGCGGGACTCGATCCCAGGACCCTGAGATCATGACCTGAGCCGAAGGCAGCAGCTTAACCCACTGAGCCACCCAGGCGCCCCAAGACACACTTTTTAACATGCTTGCTAGCTTCTCCTGATTGAGCTGTGTCATGGAGTAGGCCAGAGAAAGTATTAATAGTGTCATGGAGGTATTTAAGATGCTCAAAGTGTTTATAATGGGTGACATCCATCTGGCAGAACTCATTTTTTGGTTAACCCCCAGGGATTAATCCCTTCTATGGGAGTAATTTTGGAGTATTGTTGACAGTCAGGACAGGTTTTGATGATTTTCTGAGTCTGCCATAAATGTATTTTATAGGTTAAGTTCAGAGCTCTGGCACCTTGATGGAAAAATGAATGAGAAGCAAGTGCTTCTTGAATGGTTGTAAAAAAAGTCACCAACTTATCAGCTCTGTTATTACCTTCCACTAAGAGGTCTGGCAGGCCAGAATGGGGTCTGATATGAGCAATCTATATTAATTCTGTCCTGGTTTGTATTAGGTATCGAAGGTGTTTAAACATATTAAAAAACATTTTAGGATTACTGTTATGGATAAAGGCTGTCTCAACGACCTGAACAGTACCAAGTATGTAGGCAGAGTCAGCAAAAATATTTAGAGGACAGCCATGAAAATTTTGAAGAGCTGTAAATGACATCACAAAGTTTGGCCTGCTGAGTGGAGCTGTGGGGTGTAGTAAGAAAATGTTTCCAAGTGCCTTTTTCAAGCCATATGATTGAGCCCTTACCCAATTCCCTGGTCCATTGATAAAGACCATTAAGGCATCAGGTATAGGAGTAGCTGATAGGACAGTAAAGGGAGCAAAGGGAAGGAGTCAAAAGCCTTGGAAGATTTTGTCTTGTGGTAAAGACAAATTAATGTTTCCATGATATTCTGCTAACACTTTCTGAAAAATTTCAAATTGGTGGAGAGCTGCCTAGAAATTTGTCTTAGGGAGTCTTGTATTAATGACATCTAGGTCTTGTCCAGTAAGCATTTGACATTGATGTTGACTTTGTTTAATTAAATAAACTTAGTGCTCAAAATGAGTGCATAATTTTTGGGGGAATGGTGGTCTTAAAATATACATTCTAAGACCCCAACCTGTGGAAGAAGTTGGCAGAGGAGGCCTGTGGGATTGTGAGGTGTGTTTAAGATTATAAAATGTATCAGTTTACCAAAAGTGAGTCATTCTAATTGATGAGTACTGAGCCATTTTGTTATTTGTTTACGTTCTTCCTTTCTTTGGGGGGAAAGTATTCGAGGGTAAAGGAGGTTGGGGTCTCCATTTATGGTGTTAAAGAGGTGTTGTTGGCTATACTTTGGGATGCCCATAGAGGGCTGAAGCCACTTTATATTTCTAGCAATTTTTGAAGGTCATTAAGGGTCATAGTCTCCTTATTTGCAATAGTGACTCCTTGTAGTTAGATGTGCCTTTGAATAATAATATAGCCTAAATATTTCCATGGTTCCATTTTTTGTACTCTTTTAGGGGCAATTTGTAAGCCTACCCTATTGGTATGATCTGCCAAATCGGCGTATATTTTAGCCACAGTGATGGCATCTGGATATGCCAAGAGAATATCACCATATAGTGATATATTAGAGCTTCAGGGAATGTAGTACAAATGGACCTTAGAGCACAGTCCACAAAATTCTGACAAATACTGGGACTGCTGTTCATTCCTTGTGGAAGGACCTTCCACTTCTATCTCTTCACTGGGGCTCCTGAATTAATGCAAGGCAAAGAGAAAGTGAATTTTTTTTTCTATCATCTGGGTGCAAAAGAATCATGAAAAGCAGTCTTAAGCCAATTATGAGGAGGCGATGACCTTTGGGAATTAATGCTCTGTTTACAACCAGGAAGACCTGGTTGCAGTGCTCCCATAAGGGTTATGCTGGCATTTATTTGGCAGAGATTCTAGAGTGAATCTCTAGATTCAAGTTCATTTTCCTGAACTTTTAGGGATGCAGAAAATGGATGTGTTCCCCAGACTATGTGAGGACTGTATGTGGTTTGCTTTTTAATTGCTCTTGTCTTTTTTTTTTCAAAGTTGATTATATTTCCAGTGCTTTAGAAAGTTTATTATTTCTTGCTCTTGTCTTAAGAAGGTGGTTTGTTGTAACTTCTCCCCCTTTAAAGGCCACTGTTCCACCCAAACTGGTGGGCCAGGGAACCATTGTAGTTGGAATGGCGGGAGACACTATCCTAAGGACAGTGGCCCTTAGGATAAATTTGAAGAAGGGGTGCCAATACAAACTATTCCACTGACTAAGTCTTGTCCCCATAGAGTTATGCAAAGGTCTGACTTAATTATGGAAGTTTAACCCTCCGGTCCAGGTCATTTGAGTGACTTTTGCTTTGTCAGGTGAATTGGGTTCCCCCCAAATCCACAACAGTCATAAGAGTGACAAATCTTCCATGAAGGAGACCAGTTTTGGAAGCAGTGATGGGGACATCAGTTCTTGAGTCTAAGAGTACTGTAATAGATCTCTGTTCTATGGTAAGAGTTAAGAGGCTTCACATGAAAGAGTTTGGCTACCCAGAAAGCCCCAGTGTTCTCAAATCACTTGGGACTTTTGGTTTTCTTTTTATGGGCTGGTTTTATAAAAGGAAGTAATAACAGCGGTGCTAATTGTGTCCCAGTGACGAAGAAATGATAGCACTGTTGACCATGATTTTGATTCAACCACTATAGAGACTATTAGTCCTGGAAGGACTTGAACACCTTGATAGGTGACATTTGATTTTTTTTTTTCAATATGAAGCCAACACTTCCTAGAGGGAGAGGGCCCCATAATGTCCTAGGAATCATTTTGATTTGATTGGGTTCATCTAAAAGGAGGTCCTCTGCAAGGGGTAAATACAAACTAGCATTGTTTGAGTTTTTTTTGCCTGTAGCTGACTACTTGTGACCCCAACGGGTGACCCTGTCTGAAATGGTATCCACGAGGGCATGTGCATGTTCCAAGTCTGGCTCTTGGATTTTATCTGGGAGTGGGTGCTGGTGTCCCGTTTCCCATTCCATGAAGTGTTGTTTCCCATGGAGTCAAACCTTGAATGACATTGATTGGCCCAATGAAAAACTTTTTTGCATTTAGGACATTTTTGTTTGGGTTTAGGGGCATTTAAAAAATTTTTTCTTTTTATATTCTCTGGAAATGTCCTCCCTGGCCACAACTGTAGCATCTTTGAGGCTGGAGAGCTGCAGTCAAGACTTGTGCCTTAAAAGTCTCTGTACCAATATTTTGACAGGCATTTACCATTTCAGCAATGTTATGATTATTGGCTCAAAGCAGGGCAAGAACATTTTGTTAATCACCACTGACATTTTCACAAGCCAATGGTAGCATCAAAACCTCAGCTGCTTGGGGGGTTATCATTTGCCTCATGACAGCATTTTGTAACAGATTAACAAAGTCAATGAAAGGTTCTGTGGGGTTTTGCCTGATTGTAGCAAAGGACCCCGTGGATACAGTAACTTCAGGGATTTTATTCCATGCTTTTATGGCTGCCTATATTGCTTCTGTAATTGGGCCTGGGCATGAGGGTTACTATAAGGGCCAGACACAGTGAACATATCAAACCCTATAGGAATTGCACTTCCCAAATTTTCTACAGAGCTAGCAATAGCCACATCATTGAATTCTTGTAAGCAAACAGTATATTGGGCTGTGGTTAAAACAGCTTTAGAGTCGTTCAATCCCAGGCAGTCATTTTATAGCCATGTCTGAGGCTTTTATCATCCTCTTAGTAAATGAACTTTGAATTCCATTATTAGTCATGCTCTTTCTAAATTTCTTAAACACTGCAAAGGATAGAGTCTCATGTTGGGGCCTTGATTTCCTCCCCTTATTATGGGGAAAGCTTGCAATTTTCACCTTCGGTTTGCTGTCCCTCCCAAAAGCATCATTCAATAGTAGGTTCATAATTAATGGCCGGCAGCTCTGGCAGGGGTGGGAGAGCTGGACGTGGGAAGGAGACATCAGAGTCTTTGTTTAAGCATAAGGCGTTGTGGTCAGAGAAGGATAGCTCAGGAGGGAAAGAAGGAAGTGGCAAGGGAAGGAGAGTCCCTGGAGGGAGAGAAGGAGGAGGCTGTGGGGACAAATCTGATGTTTTGGTTTCAGAGGAGAACTTCTTATCTTGTCCTTGGATGGGTCTCAAGGCTACTCAGCACAGATTCCAAACCAGGAGATGGGAAACTTTCACACACCCTATGGTTTAATGTAGACAATGGCAAACCCTCTTCCAGTCCTCCAAATTGGGTACCCCTCTCTTGGGTACCAGGTGCATTGTTGTCTAACAACTTTTAGTAATTCTGTTGCTTGTCACTCTGAGACTTTACATCCTGCTGCCTTTAAGAGACTAACCAATTGCAATTTGTGCTGCATTTCTCACAAGAAAGAGAGCCATGCAGCTGGCAGAGGAAAGAGAAATAGCTGCAAAGAAAAGGAAACACAGAGAAAAACAAACTAAGAAGAAACTGAAAAAGACATTTGGGCAAAAAGCCTAAAATGACTTTTTGTTAAGCCTGATAGGCTATGCCAGAGTCACCTATGTCCTTTACTGGAATGAAGCATGGGTACCCTTTTCCTTTACCAGGCTTGGAAGCTCAGTCCCCTCTCACGGGGCACCACTTGTTGCATAACACATTCGTTGAGAGACAAAATGATTACTCTGAGTCCAATAACATGGAACAAAGAGATGGCCAAAGGGGCTGTACCACCACGGACTGCCAAGAAGTGCGGGGTAGAGGTGAAGGCCTGAGTCCAGGTGAGCTCTCAGTTCTATTATCCTGGAATGTAAAGTATGTGGAAGCAAAGAAAAAACAACCCAAGAAAGCAATCACTTGAGGGGCAGGAAGAAACTGTGTAGGGGGCTGTCAGCATGAGTCCTAGTGAGGCATTAACTATGGGGCTGCAAGAGATGGAAGAACTGACCTCAGTAGGCCTATCTTATCCACCCTCAGTACCAAATGATGAGGAAATGTTAGCTTTTGCCATATGGATACAACTTTTCCCATAGATGCTTGTTCCTGTTCTTATTGTTTCTTTTACCCACTGAGGTCTCCCACAGTCAATATTACAATAACATTGTATGGTGACAGATGGTGACTACACTTATGGTGAGCATTGAATAATGTACGGAATTGTTGAATCAATATGTTGTACCCCTGATACTAATATAAGATTAGATGTTAACTGTGCTTCAGTTAAAAAAACTATTGTCAATATAAAAAGGCTTCACAGCAAGTTTCTATAATATTCATAAATATTGTTTACATTAGTATTACATATATTAGATAGTGTGCGATCCATATAATAAATGCTGTTAAGTGATATAATGCTATTATTATTCTAAACTATTTTTATAGCACTTAAATAAATTATGACAATATCCCAGGCTTTTGGACCAAAATGAAAACCTCATGCTATTTACTCTCACCAGGGCTCTTGACAAACTGCTGAAATGTTTGTTTTATTCATTTATTTAATTTGTCCAATTAAAACTGAGTCTAGGGGCGCCTGGGTGGCTCAGTGGGTTAAGCCGCTGCCTTCGGCTCAGGTCATGATCTCAGGGTCCTGGGATCGAGTCCCGCATCGGGCTCTCTGCTCAGCAGGGAGCCTGCTTCCTCCTCTATCTCTGCCTGCCTCTCTGCCTACTTGTGATCTCTCTGTGTCAAGTAAATAAATAAAAAATCTTTAAAAAAAAAAAACTGAGTCTACATCTTTAATGCTATGAAACTGTTTTAGTTCATCTTTTTCTTTCACAAAAACCTGCAACAATGCAAAGTTTCTTCTGCAATTGAGTCCCTGGTTTTACTGCTAGTGAATAATGAGAAACAAAGCATGTCAACAACGACAAGGGGATTGGTTAATAAATGCTAAAACATGGCATGCTATACAATCATTAGAATGGTGTTGCAAATTATTTCATTAAAAAGCAATGCAAGGGGCACATGTGTGACTCAGTCAGTTAAGCAACCAATTCGTGATTTCTGTTCAGGTCATGATCTCAGAGTTGAAAGATCAAGTCCTGCCTTGAGTTCTGTGATGGGCCTGGAGTCTGTTTCGGATTATCTCTCTGCCCCCCTACCCGCGCCTCTCTCTGACCCTATCCCTTGCTCATTCTCTCTCAAAAAAAAAAAATAATAATAATAATAAATTTTTTAAAGTAATGCAAAAAAAAAAAAAGAATGGTGTTGCAGAAGAATAAGTTCCCAATATTATAAATAGTAAATATGTATTTTAAGACAGTATATGTCATCTTATTTTTTATTTTAATAAACATGCAAATATAGTCTTTATAAAAATAGAATAAATGGAAAGATAGTTTTAGTGTTTATCTCTGAGTGATAAATTTATGGCTTTTTTCTGTTTTTACTTTATTTCACTTTTCCCACTTTTGTATGACAGACATATTGTAAGAAAAATGATATTTGACATATCTTTACTATTTTTATTGTTTATTAACTTCATTAATTATTGCTAGAAAAGTGAAAACTTTTATTAGAATCTTATTATGACATAGTGTTTAAGCAGAAAACATAAAAAGTGTAATTTGTGACAAGACATATTTAAAAGAAACACACTTGTTGAAGAGACTAATTTTCTGTTGTTTGAAACACTCAATAGAACTTCTTTTTCACTAATATTGAGGCAGCACTTGGAAGGCAAGATGACTTGTGCAGTGTGGACCTGCACAAGCTGAAAGTGGTGTGGGTTGCTGTGGACATGGAGGGGGCCATCTTGATCATGAACATGAACACATAGTGTTTTAGATACATTCATCCTAATGTTTGGCTGCAAAAATGCAACAGAGATGTAACTGCAAGAAAATTCTTTCTAACTTTTCCTACAAAGTGTGGGATTTTTGCAACCATCAAAATGAGGATGGAGTGACCTTGTGAAAATGTCTGAAAGGACCAGTTAGAACAAGTCCAGTTTATATATTGAGTGAAGTTGAATACCTTACAGATAATTTCCAAATACTCGTTTTTTAACGCCAAAATTAACAAATCTATCTGCGGAACGATCTCTGTGTATTCTCAAAATTCACAGCTTTTTAAGAGCATTTTTTTTGCACAATCCTTAGAAACAGAAAAACACCAGTTTCTCCTCCTCCTTTCTGTCTCCTTTACACTCACCTACTACCACACTCACAACACTTCTGACACCACATATGTGGGGCTTTCCCCCTACCAAGCAATTCTCTGTGACACCAGCTGGATATTTCACAATTTAACTCAACTCTGACATTGTCGGCCTGGAGATAGCTCAGATCCCACAGGTTAAGTACTTGTCTCATGAGACTATGCCCTACTTCAGATGCCAACCGTAAGTCTTAGGTCCCCAGGTTAGTCACAACTTCTGCCCACTTGGCTGCAAATCAGAAGTCCCCATTACCCCAAATTGGGTTCCACTGATTTGCTGGAGCAGTTCACAGAATGCAGGGAAACACTTATGTTTACCATTTTACTATGAAATAATGGGTATGACAAAGGATATGTAGGGTGAGGTCTGAAAGCCTCCTGAATGAAGGAGCTTCTGGCCCCTTGGAGCTGGGGTGCCATCACCCTCCTGGTATGTGGACGTGTTCACTAACTTGGAAGCTTTCTGACCTCATACTATTCAGGTTTTATGGAGGCTTCCTCACATAAGCACAATCAATTACTAACTCCATTTCCAGCTCCTCTCCTCTGGAGGTGGGACTGAAAGTTCCAAGCTTCTAATCATGTCTTGGTCCTTCTGGTGACCATCTTCCACCCAGGAGCCATCCAGGAACTCATCCAGAGTCTTTTTAGAAAACAAGATGTTTGTAGTGCTCTTATCATTTGGGAATTTGTGAGGGTCCCTTGCTCTGTGTGAGGTACTGACACATGCACACACACACACACATATTAATATATAAAAATATATCTATTTTTATAAATTATATTACAATCCCACAGTGATTTAGAAACATGTGTATGATTCCCAGCATTCTTGATACCTAGCTGGAATTCCACTTTTTGAGAAGGCAGGAAGGAAGGGGGAGAGATATCTACCAAGTTCAAGCAATCCAGATTACACCAAGAGATAGGGATTCATTTGGCTGAATGGTCAGAATGTCTGCAAGGCCAAGATTTCAGGGTTACTCAGATATTTTATAGTATGAGCCAGAGCCAGAGAGTCATGTTCATGTTAATAAAGAAAGAAAAGTTTGGCATGCCTATTAGATCCATTTTATAAGTGAAATAAATGGGAAACACATCTTCAAACACCAAATGAATCAGTAAGAAGGCAGGGTAGACCCACCAAGGGAATGTTCCTCCTCTTTATTAGATCAAATGTAATTTTAAAATGTTTAGCTATAAATACCTGCCAAGATGTTCCTTAAGCATATTTGGACACCAAGCACAAAGTTGCTAACTGAAAATTTATTTACATCACTGAGTTAAGTTCAAGATGATCTATCTAAGTTCAATATAATGGGGAATATAATAAAAGCCAGGATGTGTATTTCCAAAATATTCCAAATATGTTAGTGTAATCTTAAATTTCAGAAAAAGAGAAGTTTAAGAATAGAAATTAAATAACTTATCTTTTCACTGTGATCTGTAGTAGAAAAACTGGTATATTCTTTTTATCTTATATAATCATTTATAGCTCAATTAGCTTATGACAAAGCAACCATTGCTGCCCATTTCCATGTTATTCGTGTATTATTTTATCCCTTGATTAAACCCCCACTCTCCTTTTTGTCCTCACCATCCTAGTTCCCTCATTCCACTTAGCATATTTCAACCATGAACTTTCACAGGAGACCATATTGAACTTTTAATTTTAAGTTAGGTAAAATCATGAAATTTTGTCACTTTTCTCCCCTTAAACTTCTCAGATAAACCCTGTGTCTTGATACCCTGCTTTTCAGCAAAACGTTCTTGTAAACCACATAACAAACACTGGTTACACATGTTCACTGTAGACTTTAAAATATATTCATCAGAAAATTTAACTTATCCAGCAAACTCTTAAAGGTATTATTATTTTATCTCAGCATAAGAAACAGTATAATTTTAGTATTTCACTAAGGCATTTATATACAGAAAAATAATCAGATTCTAACTCTAGCTGATTCTTTCCCCATTATTTCTACAGATTATAAAGTCCTAATTCAAACTATAGATGATCAGAAATACCATTAAACATTTTGTGGTTGTAGCAGATTGTAGTGGATATTCCAATGAAAATTGGACTGAAAAGATACAGAAATTTTTCACTGAAAGGCAATTTGATTTTTGGATACTAATTCCATGAATATTTTGTCTTCAGTCTTTATATTTCAATGTGAAGATAGTAGTTTTTGGATGTGTGTTTTAAATATATTGGCAGTGCAGAATTATTTCTATTGCCTAAAAGTAAGGAAAAATCATGAGTAATCAGACTTTTAGTGGTCAAGTTGTTTTTCACCTCAGTTCAGCTCTCAAAAAATTATGGTATCTAAACCTCTCGATAAATATCATGTTTGTTCAATTAAAAATGCTATTTGAGATCCAATATAAATCTTTGAAACATGTCATTAAAAAAATCATAGCAATGTCTTGGTCTCATCAAGGCCATGAGATAACTCATCTCATTTCTTTTCAAATGAGCACAGTTCCCTTTGACGGAATTCCTCATGGAGGAGAAATAGTCTAATACTTGCTGCTGTGGTGGTTGAAAGGGCAGCTGAAATACAAAAATGTATCAATTAGAACTGAGTAACAATTTTATAAAAATAATATGTACACAGGTGTGGGCCCCACTTGTGTGAACTGCTATGATGGAAGTTCAAGGGGGAAAAAATCACAGGAATAGGTGCAAAGACATCATAAGAAAAAAAAAACCGATTTCATAAAAACAAGGATTCTGGTTCATTAAAGACATTTCCAAGGAAACCTGTCAAGGAAGGTGGACTTAAAATGACACCTAAGAACTTTGAAAAATTGCCACAAAACCTGGGGGCAAAGGTGTAAAGCACTTCAAAAATAAGCAGCAAGAGGACAAAATACCAAAGAACAAATACCAGAAGGCAAATAAATTCAACAGGAAGAGAAAATTCCAGGCGGATGGTAAAATGATGAATCAGTAGCCCAGAAACTTAAAAAGGATGACTTCAAAGAACTAAAGCAAAAGAGTGTTAAAACCAATGGACATTGTTGTTCGGGCAAAGCAGATTTGGGAGTCTTAAGAAGAAAAGACTGTGTGTGACAAAGGGAAGACAGTGAAATTGAGTGTTTTGCAGAAACTGATTCAAGGGAAAATTAAAGCTATCACATTTGCATAGATACGACTTGTGTGATACAGTGTTACATTCAGTATGGTGATGAAGAACAGCAAAAACAGGCAAAACAGTCTTTGAAGATCTGAGAGATGATTTGGTCCAATTAAGTAAAGCTAAATATTCCAGAAATGTGGTTAAGTAGTTCCTCATGTATGGGAGTAAACCACAGATTGCAGAGAGGAGTTTTATTTTTTTTTTAAATTTTTTATTTTATTATGTTGTATTAGTTAGCATAAAATACATCATTAGTTTTTGCTGTAGCATTCCTAGATTCATTGTTTGGTATAACACCCAGTGCTCCATGCAATATATGCCCTCCTTAATACTCATCACCGGGCTAACCCATCCCTCACCCCCTCCCTCTGAAACGCTCGGTTTTTTTCCATAGTCTCTCATGGTTTCTCTCCCCTTCTGACTCCCCTCTTCATTATTCCCTTTCTTCTCCTAAAGTCCTCCATGCTATTCCTTTTATTGCACATATAAATGAAACCATATGATAATTGTCTGTCTGCTTGACTTATTTCACTTAGCATAATTCCCTCTAGTTCCAACCATGTCAATGCAAATGGTGGGTATTCATCCTTTTTGAGGCTGAGTAATATTCCATTGTATAAATGAACCACATCTTTATCCATTTGTCTGTTGAAGGGCATCTCAGTTCCTTCCAGTTTGGCTATTGTGGACATTGCTGTTACGAACATTGGGGTACATGTGTCCCTTCTTTTCACTACATCTGTATCTTTGGGGTAAATATGCAGTAGTGTAGTTGCTGGGTCATAGGGTAGCTCTATTTTTAACTTCTTGAGGAAATTCCATACTGTTTTCCAAAGAGGCTGCACCAATTTGCATTCCCACCAACAGTGTAAAAGTGTTCCCCTTTCTCCACATCCTCTCCGCCATTTGTTAAGTTTTGCCATTCTAACTGGTGTAAGGTGATATCTCAATGGGGTTTTGATTTGAACTTCCTAATGGCTATTGATGTCCAACATGTTAAAATATCTATGCTGCCCAGAGCAATCTATATTTTCAATGCCACCCTGATCAAAATACCAACGACATTTTTCAAAGTGCTGGAATAAAAAAATCCTAAAATTTGTATGGAACCAGAAATGACCTGAATCTCCAAGGAAATGTTGAAAAAGAAAAACAAAGCTGGAGCATCTCATTGCCTGATTTCAAGCTCTGTTACAAAACTGTGATCATCAAGACAGCATGGTACTGCCAAAGAAATAGACACATATGTCAATGGAACAGAATAGAGAGCCCAGATATGGGCCCTCAACACTATGGTCAACTAATCTTTGACAAAGCAGGAAAAAATATCCAATGGAAAAAAGAGTCTCTTCAACAAATGGTGCTGGGGAAATCGGACAGCTATATACAGAAGAATGAAACTCGACCATTCTCTTTCACCATACATGAAGATAAACTCTAAATGAATGAAAGACCTTAATGGAAGACAGGAACCCATCAAAATCATAGAGGAGAACAATGGCAGTAACATTTTTGACATCAGCCATAGAAACTTGTTTCAAGATGCATAAAAAATTAATAATGTATTGTATGGTGACTAACATAAGATAAAAATTAAAATTAAAATAATTATTAATAATATAATAAAAGACACATCTCTAAAGCAAGGGAAACAAAAACAAAAATGAACTTTTGGAGTTCATCAAAATAAAAAGCTTCTGCACAGCAAAGGAAACAGTTAATAAAACTAAGAGAAAACCCACTGAATGGGAAAAGATATTTGCAAATGACAGTACAGATAAACGGATGGTATCCAAGATCTATAAAGAACTTCTGAAACTCCAATTTATGAACCTTGAGAGACTGTGGACTCTGAGGAACCAACTGAGGGTTTTGGAGGGGAGAAGGGTGGGAGGTTGGATTAGCTTGGTGGTGGGTATTGTGGAGGAACCGTATTGCATGGAGCACTGGGTGTGGTGCATACACAATGAACTCTGGAACACTAAAAAGAATAAAAAAAATAAAAAAAATTAAAAAAAGAACTTCTGAAACTCAACACCCAGACAACAAATAATAAAGTAAAAAAAATGGGCAGAAGACATGAGCAGATACTTCTCCAAAGAAGACATAAAAATGGTTGATAGACACATGAAGAAATATTCATCATCAGTTAGCCATCAAGAATAGTCAAATCAAAACCACATTGAGATACCACCTGACACCAGTTAGAATGGCCAAAATTAGCAAGACAGGAAACAACGTGTGTTGGAGAGAATGTGGAGAAAGGGGAACCCTCTTACACTGTTGGTGGAAATGCAAGTTGGTGCAGCCACTTTGGAAAACAGTGTGCAGATTCCTTAAGAAATTAAAAATAGAGCTACCCTATGACCCTGCAATTGCACTATTGGGTATTTACCCCAAAGATACAGGTGTAATGAAAAGAAGGGCCATCTGTACCCCAATGTTCATAGCAGCAATGGCCACAGTCACCAAACTGGAAAGTACCAAAATGCCCTTCAACCGACGAATGGATAAAGAAGATATGGTCCATATATACAATGGAGTATTATGCCTCCATCAAAAAGGGTGAATACTGAACTTTTTGTATCAACATGGATGGGACTGGAGGAGATTATGCTCAGTGAAATAAGTCAAGCAGAGAGAGTCAATTATCATATGGTTTCATTTCTTTGTGGAGCATAAGGAATAATGCAGAGGACATGGAGAGATGGAGAGAAGTGAGTTTGGGGAAATTGGAGGGGGAGACGAAGCATGAGAGACTGTGGACTCTGAGAAACTGAGGGATTTGGAGGGGAGGGGGATGGGGGGTTAGGTGAGACTGGTTGTGGTTATTAAGGAGGGCACATATTGCATAGAGCCCTGGGTGTGGTGCATAAACAATGAATTCTAGAACACTGAAAATAAATAAAAAAAAATAAATAGGAAAAAGAAACCCCAGATAATGGATAAAGAAGAAGTGGTATATATATACAATGGAACACTATGCAGTCTTCCAAAAAACTGAAATCTTGCTATTTGCAATGACATGGATGGAACTATAGGGTATTATGTGAAGTGAAAAAAGTCAATCAGAGAACAATTATCATATAATCTCTCTGGTATGAGGAATTTGAGATGCAGGGCTGGTGGTCATGGGGGGAAGGGAGGGAAAAGTAAAACGAGATGGTACTGAGGAGGGAGACAAACCATAAGAGACTCTTAATCTCACAAAATAAACTGAGGGTTGCTGGGGGGAGGGGTGTTACTGGAGGGGGTATGAAGAGGGTGGTTGGGTTATGGACATTGGGGAGGGTATGTGCTGTGGTGACTGCTGTGAAGTGTGTAAACCTGACAATTCACAGACCTGTACTCCAGGGGCTAATAATACATCATATGTTAATTAAAAAAAGAGTCTATTTATAAAACAGTTCCTAAAAAAATAGTATGTGCATATATTCATATTTTTCAAAACACTAAGAAAAAAACACCAAAGTGTTAACAGTGGCTATATTTATTGGAAGATTTATTTTCTCCCTTATACATTTTATATGTGGAAAATTGTCCACCATGAATATGTATAATTTTATAACCTTTGAACAGAAAAAAAGACATATAAACAAGAAAGAAAAACCACAATAGGAAAACATTGTTTGATGTCTAGAGTAGTTGTGCCCCACCATGTTTATAGTAGATGCTCACTATCATACATAAAGTTTTATACCATTGTCTTTTTGTAGCACTAATAATTACCAATAAAATAAGATATTTGATTGCCTTCCCCTCAAATAAATGAAGGTCAGCCTATTTCCTAGGCCATTAAAACTAAACATTTCAGCATGCCTATGAATTAGTTGTATATAATGTTCTGCAAACAAAACAAAACAACAATGACAACAACAACAACAAAAACAGAAGCTATTGTGAATACCTGGATAAGGGAGAACAATAGCAGGTTGAGGATAAGTGGGGATACTTGCATGTGCATTGAATGCAGGTTTGAACATTATTATCTAAAAAAGGCACTATGGCAGTCATCAGGGAAAGAGAATTCTGAATGTCAGTAGCATATGGAAACCAATAAATACTGCATGATATGCATTTGAAGGTAGAATTCATAGGGAAGGGGGTGAGATGGCAGCTGAGTAGGGGATCTCATTTCATATTCATATGGTCCCTTGAATTTAGCTGGATTCTGAAGACACATGAATTCAACCTGACATGTAAAATTTATCTGGATCTCCACAAGCAGAAAAATGACTGCTTTTTTGGGGTAGAAGGTGTGAAACCTTGAATCTTCTGGGGAAATATCCAAAGATAAGCAGAGAAAGGATGGATCCTCTGTACACCAGCTGTTGGAAAGTGATATAACACTGGAGGGAAGAAATTGAGACTCTTGGAAATCTACTGTAGTGACAGGAGCCCCCTTCTAAAAAGGGCACGGGGGCAAGTAAGGCAAAATTCTAGGGGGATCATTGTGGTCTCAGGGTTCCAGAAGACTCAGAAAGAATGGGGTTAGCCCAAACCGATGGAGTGCGCAAGCAGGTAGCTGGGAGACTGGTTATGGTCGGTGAGCACAGAGGGGACTTTCAGCTCCAGATACCATAAACCAAGAATCAAGCTGTTAGGGAGAGTGCCCTCTGCCTGACCACCCTGAAAAAGACTAGAAGGTGTGGGCTAACATCCAGGGGAGATAAATAACTGCTTGTGCCCATGACAGTGACAGCTCTCAGGGTACTGTGGTGCATAAGGAGATACTGGGGCAGCACCCAGCATGACCTAGGTGCTGAAGAGGAGGGTGCATGGGTGAGTCCATGGCCACTGGCAGGTGCCAAGTCACAAGATGTGGAGGTGTTCACGGGTTCCTGTGGCTGCCCCAGGGGAAGAGCAGCTGGCAGGAGCCAAGGGATTCAGCAGTTTGGCACATAAAGAGCCCACACCCACAGCTTCAAAAAGGCTCTCAGGGCAGTGTGACTCCCAAGGGACACTGGGGCAGCACTCAGCGTGACCTGGGAGCTGCGAAACAGTGCATATGTGAGCCCTGGCCACTAGTAACTGAAAGTCACAAAGCACAGAGATGCCTGCAGGTCCCTGTGACTCCCCCGGGAGAGGTGTGTCAGGCATGAATTGCATGAGTCTCAACAGTTTGGTTAGATGCAGCGGTGGAGATGTACTGATTTGGAGAATTTCCGGGGGGAGGGGAGAATAGGGGGGCTGCAATATTGCAGCTCTGGGCCAGAGATTCCCACGTGGCCGTGTTTGCTCTGACCCTCTAAAGAGAAGCAGAAAGATGTCAGGGAACAAAAGCCACACAGCCAACCAGCTCATACTAAGTCCATCCCCCTGGCAGGGGGTGGGGCAACTCCACCCAGGCAGACACCTAAGAAGCCCAGCAGCAAAACCTTTTTCCCAGAAGACAGACTGGAAGAACAAGTGAAAGATAAGCTTATTTCCCATGGGACTGTAAAACACCAGCACCATACACCAACAACAAGACAGAAGAAAGAGAAATTAAGGAGTCAATCCCATTTAGGAATAAACCTAACCAAAGAGGCAAAAAAATCTATACTCAGAAAACTATAAAGTACTCATGAGAGACTATGGACTCTGAAAAACAATCTGAGGGGTTTGAAGTGGCGGCGGGGGGGTTGGAGGTCGGGGTACCAGGTGGTGGGTATTATAGAGGGCACGGATTGCATGGAGCACTGGGTGTAGTGAAAAAATAATGATACTGTTATGCTGAAAATAAATAAATGAAAAAAAAAAGTACTCATGAAAGAAATTGAGGAAGACCCAAAGAAATAAAAAAATGTTCCATGCTCCTGGATTGGAAGAACAAATATTGTGAAAATGTCTATGCTACCTAAAGCAATCTACACATTTAATGCAATCTCTATCAAAATCCCACCCATGTTTTTTCAAAGAAATGGAACAAATATTCCTAAAATTTATATGGAACCAGAAAAGACCTCAAATAGCCAAAGGAATATTGAAAAAGAAAGCCAAAGTTGGTGGCACCACAATTCCAAACTTCAAGCTCTATTTCAAAGCTGTCATCATCAAGACAGTATAGTACTGGCGCAAAAACAGACACATAGATCAATAGAACAGAATAGAGAGCTCAAAAATTGACTCTTAACTCTATGGTCATCTAATCTTCGACCAAGCAGGGAAGAATTTCCAATGGAAAAAAGACAGCCTCTTCAATAAATGGTGTTGGGAAAATTGGACAGTCACATGCAGAAAAATGAAACTGGACCACTTCCTTACACCACACACGAAAATAGACTCAAAATGGATGAAGGACCTCAATGTGAGAAAGGAATCCATCAAAATTCTTGAGGAGAACACAGGCAGCAACCTCTTCGACCTCAGCTGCAGCAACTTCTTCCTAGGAACATCGCCAAAGGTGAGGGGAGCAAGGGCAAAAATGAACTATTGGGATTTCATCAAGATCCAAAGCTTTTGCACAGCAAAGGAAACAGTTAACAAAACCAAAAGACCACTGACACAATGGGAGAAGACATTTGCAAACGACCTATCAGGTAAAGGGCTAGTGTCCAAAATCTGTAAAGAGCTTAGCAAACTCAACACCCAAAGAACAAATAATCCAATCAAGAACTGGGCAGAGGACATGAACAGACATTTCTGAAAAGAAGACATCCAGATGGTCAACAGACACATGAAAAAGTGCTCCACATCACTCGGCATCAGGGAAATACAAGTCAAAACCACAATGAGATATCACCTCACACCAGTCAGAATGGCTAAAATTAACAAGTCAGGAAATGACAGATGCTGGTGAGGATGTGGAGAAAGGGGAACCCTCCTACACTGTTGGTGGGAATGCAAACTGGTGCAGCCACTCTGGAAAGCAGCATGGAGGTTCCTCAAAATGTTGAAAATAGAGCTACCTTATGATCCAGCAAACACACTACTGGGTATTTACCCTAAAGATACAAACATAGTGATCTGAAGGGGCATGTGCATCCAAATGTTTATAGCAGCAATATCCACAATAGCCAAACTATGGAAAGAACCTAGATGCCCATCAACAGATGAATGGATAAAGAAGATGTGATATATATCTCTATCTCTATCTCTATCTATATATGATGGAATACTATGCAGCCATCAAAAGAAATGAAATCTTGCCATTTGTGATCATGTGGAGGGAACTAGAGGCTATCATGTTTAGCGAAATAAGTCAATCAGAGAAAGACAACCATCATCTGAACTCCCTGATATGAGGAAGTTGAGATGCGACATGGGGGTGTGGAGGGTAGGAAAAGAATAAATGAAACAAGATGGGATCGGGAGGGAGACAAACCATAAGAAACTCTTAATCTCACAAAACAAACTGAGGGTTGCCAGGGCGAGGGGGGTCGGGAGAGGGGTGTGGGGTTATGGACATTGGGGAGGGTATGTGCTATGGTGAGTGCTGTGAAGTGTGTAAACCTGGTGATTCACAGACCTGTACCCTGGGGCTAATAATACATTATATGTTTATAAAAACAAAAAAACAAAGCAAAACAAAAACCCAAAAAAACAAAACTCCAGCACTGGAGGAAAATAATATAGGGAGTTTCAAGTGTTTCTTCACAACTCATTTATACTTCAGGCTAAAATTTTACATGTCTTTTTTAGTTTCTTTTCTTATCCCTTTTTTCCTTTCTTTTTAAGCCTGCTCCCATTTCAGATAGATTTGTGTTACCCAACCTATTTTTTAAAAATTTCTTTTCAGCATAACAGTATTCATTGTTTCTGCATCCCACCCAGTGCTCCATGCAATACGTGCCCTCCTTAATACCCACCACCTAGTTCCCCCAACCTCCCACCCTCCACCCCCTCAAAACCCACAGGTTGTTTTCCAGATTCCATAGTCTCTCACGGTTCACCTCCCCTTCCAATTTCCCTCAACCTCCTTCTCATCTCCATCTCCCCTTGTCCCCATGTTATTTGTGATGCTCCACAAATAAGTGAAACCATATGATAATTGACTCTCTCTGCTTGACTTATTTCACTTAGCATAATCTCTTCCAGTCCCATCCATGTTGCTACAAAAGTTGGGTATTCATCCTTTCTGATGGAGGCATAATACTCCATAGTGTATATGGACCACATCTTCCTTATACATTCATCCGTTGAAGGGCATCTTGGTTCTTTCCACAGTTTGGCGACCGTGGCCATTGCTGCTATAAACATTCCAACCTGTTTTTAAGTTGCTTCTTAATTTTTCTTTTTCATGTATATGTTTTATAGGTTTATGCCCCATACTGGACCGTTTTTCAATCTTTTCAATTTTATCTTGGTATTTATGTAAGTTCTGATTTCTCTGCAATTTTGAGGTATAGTGTCTTCTAAAACACAGACCAGAAATCATGCAAAAACAGGCAGATCACCCTGCTTTGTCCACAGCGAAAGATTATAATCTCTCCTTTGTACCCCCCTTTTTTCTTATTTTGGATAATCTTGGCTTTGATGCCACATCTGTGGTAGCTTTCAACCACTTTAGTTTTTTTCACAGATGCATTTTGCTTGGTTTATAGTTGATATTTTGGATTCTGTACATTCCCTCAACCATCCCTCAACAGAATGACTAGGTGGAGGAATTCTCAACAAAGAAAAGAATTAGAGACAATGTCCTCTGCCACAGATCTAATGAATATGGATATAAGCAAGATGTCAGAGATAGACTTCAGGGTAGCAATTATGAAGTCAATAGCTAGACTTGAGAAAACTGTAAGTGACAATATAGAATCTATAAGGGCAGAAATGAGATCTATCAGGTCAAACTTAAAAAATGCTATGATTAAGATGCAGTCTAAACTGGATATTCTAAAAGCCAGATTAAATTGACAGAAGAATGAATTAGTGATCTAGAAGATAAGTTGATAGAATGGAAGGAAGCCAAAGAAGTTAGGAATAGGCACCCAGGGAAGCCCATGAAAGCAGACTTAGAGAGACCAATAATGCCATGAAAAGTTCCAGTGTTAGAATTACTGGGATCCCTGAGGGAAGAGAGCAAGAGAGTGAGTGAGCGAGAGTGAGCTAGAAGGTATATTTGAGCAAACTGTAGCTGAGAACTTCCCTAATCTGGGGAAGGAAACAAGCATTTGAATCCAAGAGACAGATAGGACCCCTCCCCAAATCAATAAAAAGTCATTAAAAATAGATCAACACCATGACATATAATAATGAAACTTGCAAATCTTACAGCCAAAGAAACTATCCTGAGAATAGCTAGGGAGAAGAGATTCCTTACATGGAGGGAGAAACAGAAGAATAACATCAGACCTGTCCACAGAAACCTGGCAAGCCAAAAAGGGCTGGCAAGACATATTCTGGGTACTAACTGAGAAGAACAGGCAGCCATGGATACTTTATCCAGCGAGGCTGTCATTCATAAAGGATGGAGAGATAAAGAGCTTCCAGGACAGGCAGAAACTGAAAGAATATGTGACCACCAAACCAGGCGTGCAAGAAATATTAAGGGGGATGCTGTAAGTGAAGGAACTGTAAGAGTCACATACCAGAAAGAAACAGAAAATCTACAGAAACAAGGGCTTTATAGGTAATAGAATGGCAGTAAATTCATATCTTTCAAGAGTTACTCAAAATCTAAATGGGCTGAATGCTCCCATCAAAAGACACAGGGTTTCAGATTGGACAAAAAAGCAGGACCCATCCATATGCTCTCTACAGGAGATACACTTTGAACCTAAAGACATCTCCATATTGAAAGTGAGGGGATGGAGAACCATTTACCATGTTAATGTACCTCAAAAGAAATTGAGGTAGCATTCCACATATTACACTAATTAGATTTTAAAACAAAGATGATAGTAAGAGTTGTGGAGGGACACTATATCATACTTAAAGGATCTATCCAATAAGAAGATCTAACAATTGTAAATATCTATGCCCCCAACATGAGATCAGCCAGTTAGGTAAATTAATTAATAAAAAAAGTACCCCCTCATATTGATAATAATACATTAATAGTAGGAGACCTTAACCCTCCATTCACAGAAATGGACAGATCATCTAAGCAGAAGATCAACAAAGAGACAAGAGTTTTGGATGACACACTGGACCAGATGGACTTTGTAGATATATCTATAGAACATTCCGTCCTAAGAGAATACTCATTCTTCTCAAGTATACATGGATCTTTCTTCAGAATAGACCACATACTAGGTCACAAATCATGTCTCAATCAATACCAAAAGATTGAGATTATTCCCTGCATATTTTCAGACCACAACACTTTGATACTGGAACTCAACCACAAGAAGAGATTTGGAAAGAACTCAAACAGTTAAAGAGCATCCTGCTAAAGAATGTTTAGGTCAACTAAGAAATTAAAGAACTTAATTCATTGGAACTGAAGAGAATGAAAACACATGCATTCAAAACCTATGGGATACTGTAAAGGTGGGTCTTAGAAGGAAGTACATAGCCATTCAAGTCTTTCTCAAAAAATTACAAAACCCCAAATGCACAAGCTAAACTTGTGAAGGAGCTGGAGAAAGAACACTAAATTAAGTCTAAACCGAGCAGGAGAAGAAAAATATAAAGATTAGAGCAGAAATCAATGAAATAGAAACCAGAAAAACAGTAGAACAGATCAACAAAACTAGAAGCTGGTTCTTTGAAAGAATTAATAAGGTCGATAAACCTAGGGTAAGACTTATTCAAAAGAAAAGGGAAAGTACCCAAATCAATAAAATAATGAATGAAAGGGGCAAGATCACGACTAATACAAGGAAATAGAGACCATTGTTAGGACTTATTATCAGTAATGTATATGCTAAAATGTTAAGCAATTGGGAAGAAATGGATACATTCCTGGAAACTTATAAACTACCAAGACTGAAACAGGAAGAAATAGATAATCTGAACAGACCAAAACCAGCAAGGGAATTGAGACAGTGATCAAACACCTCCCAAAAAACTAGAGTCTCCAAAGGCAAAGGATACAAAAGTGAAAATGAACTTTTGGGACTTCATCAAGATCAAAAGCTTCTGCACAGCAAAGAAAACAGTCAACAAAACAAAGAAGCAACCCATGGAATGGGAGAAGGTATTTGCAAATGACAGTACAGACAAAAGGTTGCTATCCAGGATCTATAAAGAACTCCTCAAACTCAACACACACAAAACAGACAATCATATCAAAAAATGGGCAGAAGATATGAACAGACACTTCTCCAATCAAGACATACAAATGGCTACCAGACACATGAAAAAATGTTCATCATCACTAGCCATCAGGGAGATTCAAATTAAAACAACATTGAGATACCACCTGACACCAGTTAGAATGGCCAAAAATTAGCAAGACAGGAAACAACATGTGTTGGAGAGGATGTGGAGAAAGGGGAACCCTCTTACACTGTTGGCGGGAATGCAAGCTGGTGCAGCCACTTTGGAGAACAGTGTGGAGATTCCTCAAGAAATTAAAAATAGAGCTTCCCTATGACCCTGCCATTGCACTCTTGGGTATTTACCCCAAAGATACAGATGTCGTGAAAAGAAGGGCCATCTGTACCCCAATGTTTATAGCAGCAATGGCCACGGTCGCCAAACTGTGGAAAGAACCAAGATGCCCTTCAACGGACGAGTGGATAAGGAAGATGTGGTCCATATACACTATGGAGTATTATGCCTCCATCAGAAAGGACGAATACCCAACTTTTGTAGCAACATGGATGGGACTGGAAGAGATTATGCTAAGTGAAATAAGTCAAGCAGAGAGAGTCAATTATCCTATGGTTTCACTTACTTGTGGAGCATAACAAATAACATGGAGGACAAGGGGAGATGAAGAGGAGAAGGGGGTTTAGGGAAATTGGAAGGGGAGGTGAACCGTGAGAGACTATGGAATCTGGAAAACAATCTGAGGGTTTTGAGGGGGTGGGGGGTGGGAGGTTGGGGGAACCAGGTGGTGGGTATTAAGGAGGGCACGTATTGCATGGAGCACTGGGTGGGGTGCAGAAACAATGAATACTGTTACACTGAAAAGAAATAAAAATTTAAAAAAAGAAAGAGTCTAGGGCCAGATGGATTCCCAGGGGAATTCTACCAAACATTTAAAGAAGAACTAATATCTATCCTACTGAAGCTATTTCAAAAAATAGAAACAGAAGGAAAACTTCCAGACTTGTTCTCTGAGGCCAGCATTTCACTGATCCCAAAACCAAAGGCCCCATCAAAAAGGAGAACTACAGTCCAATATCCCTGATGAATGTGAATACCAAAATTCTCAATAAGATCCTAGCCACTAGGATCCAACAGTACATTAAAAGTAGTATTCACCACGATCAAGTGAGTTTTATTTCTGGGATGCAAGTGTGGTTCAACATGCACAAATCAATCAATGTGATAGAGCATAAATAAAAGAAGAGAGAAGAACTCTATAATCCTCTCAACTGATGCAGAGAAAGCATTTGACAATATACAACATCCTTTCTTCATTAAAACTCTTCAAAGTATAGGGATAGAAGGAATATACCTCAATATTATCAAAGCCATCTATGAAAAGCCCACATCAAATATTCTCAATGGGGCAAAACTGAGAGCTTTTCCCTTAAGGTCAGAAACATGAAAAGGAAGTCCATTCTCACCACTGTTGCTCAACATAGTACTACAAGTCCTAGCCTCAGCAATCAGACAACAAAAGAAATAAAAGGCAATCAAGTTGACAAAAAAAGAAGTCAAACACTCTCTTTGCAGATGACATGATACTTTACGTGGAAAACACTAAAGTCTCCATCACCAAATTACTGGAACTCATAGAGCAATTCAGCAACATGGCAGGATACAAAATCAGTGCTCAGAACTCAGTTGCATTCCTATACATTAACAATGTAACTGAAGAAATAGAAATTAATGATCAATTCCATTTATAATAGCACCAAAATCCATAATATACTTAGGAATAAACCTAACAAAAGAGGTAAAGCATCTATACTCTAGACACCAGAGAACACTTATGAGAGAAATTGAGGAAGACACAAAACAATGCAAAAACATACCATCTCATGGTTTGGAAGAATAAACATTGTCAAAATGTCTATGCTGACCAGAGCTATCTATACTTTCATTGCCGTCCCTATCCAAATACCATCTCCAGTTTTCAGAGAGCAGCAATAAACAATCCTAAAATTTATGTGGAACCAGAAAAGACCCTGAATTGACAGGGGAATGTTGAAAAAGAAAACCAAAGCTTGTAGCCTCACAATGCTTGAGTTCAAGTTATATTGCAAAGTTGTGACCATCAAGATAGTATGGTACTGGCACAAAAACAGACACATAAATCAATGGAATAGAATAGAGAGCCCAGAAGTGGACCCTCAACTCTATGGTAAACTACTCTTTGCCAAATCAGGAAAAAACATCCAATGGAAAAAAGACAGTGTCTTCAAAAAATGGTGCTGGGTTTACATCAAAAACTAATGATGTATGGTGACTAACATAACACAATAAAAAAAAGTGGTGCTGGGAAAATTCAACAGCCGCATGCAGAAGAATGAAACTGGGCCATTCTCTTATACCACATACAAAGATAAACTCAAAATGGATGAAAGACCTAAATGTGAGACAGGATTCCATCCAAATCCTAGAGGAGAACATAGGCAGTAACTTTTTTGACACCAGCCACAGCCACTTTTTCCTCTAAAAACAAGGGAAACAAAAGCAAAAATGAACTTTTGGGACTTCATCAAGATAAAATCTCCATGGCAAAGGAAACAGTAAAACAAAACCAAAACTTAAAGCAAAACCCAAAAGAAGCAATCCATGGAATGGGAGATGATATTTGCAAGTGACATTACAGATAAAGGGTTGGTATCCAAGATTTATAAAGAACATTTCAAACTTAACACCCCCCAAAAAATAAAGAATCCAGTCAAGAAAAGGGCAGAAGATATGAACAGACACTTCTCCAAAGAAGACATACAATTGACTAACAAACATGAAAGAATGTTCCACATCATTAGCCATCAGGAAAATACAAATCAAAACCACAGTGAGATACAACCTCACACCAATCAGAATGGCTAAAATTAACAAGTCAGGAAATGACAGATGCTGGTGAGGATGTGGAGAAAGGGCAACCCTCTTACACTGTTGGGGGGAATGCAAGCTGATGCAAACACTCTGGAAAACAGCATGGAGGTTACTCAAAAAGTTGAAAATAGAGCTACCCTATAACCCAGCAATCACATTACTGGGTATTTACCCTAAAGATACAAATGTAGTGATCCAAAGGGACACATGCACCCGAATGATTATAGCAGCAATGTCCACAATAGCCAAACTATGGAAAGAACTTAGATGTCCATCTACAGATGAATGGATAAAGAAGATGTGATATATATATATACAATGGAATACTATGCAGCCATCAAAAGAAATGAAATCTTGCCATTTGCAACAGTGTGGATGGAACTAGAGGGTATTATGTGGAATGAAATAAGTCAATCAGAGAAAGACAATTTTCATATGATCTCCCTGATATGAAGAATTTGAGAGGCAACGTGGGGGGTTTGGGGGGGATAGGGAGGGAAAAAAATGAAACAAGATGGCATCAGGAGGGAAACAAACCATAAGAGACTCTTAACTCACAAAACAAACTGAGGTTTGCTGGGGGAGAGGGGTTGGATGAGGGTGGTTGGGTTATGGACATTGGGGAAGGTATGTGCAATGGTGAGTGCTGTGAAGTGTGTAAACCTGGTGATTCATAGACCCATACCCCTGGGGCTAATAATACATTATATGTTAATAAAAAATAAAATAAAAAAAGAGGAATTCCTACCATTTGCATCAAAATGGATGGAACTGGAGGATTATGCTAAGTGAAACAACCCAAGGAGAAAATCTATGGTTTCACTCATATGTGGAATATAAGAAACCACACAGAGGATCATAGGGGAAGTGAGAGAAAATTGAGTGGAAAGTCATCAGAGAGGGAGACAGCCCATGAGAGACTCTTAACTATAGGAAACAAACAGGATTACTGGAGGGGAAGTGGGTGGATGGGTGGGATGGGAGTAATTGAGTGATGGGCATTAAGAAGGCACGTGATATGATGTGCACTGTGTGTTATAAGCTATGATGAATTGTTGAACTCTACATCTGAAACTAGGATGTACTATCTGTTGGTTAATTGAATTTAAATTTAAAAGATTCCATCTTTTGTACTTTCTGATTTAGGCCTCTCCAGAGTAGCAAAAACCAATAGAATCTATATAGATATACAAGGAAATTTATTATGGGATTTGGCACATGGGATCACAACAGCTGAAATATGACATGATATGCTGTCTGCAAGCTGAATAACCAGGAAAACCAATGGTAAAATTGGTTTGTCTCAATGTCTGAGAACCAGGGGAACTGCTTTATAACCCCCAGTATGAAGCTAAAGGCCTGTGAGCCTGGTGGAGGAGGTGACAGTGTAAGTGTCCAAATCTCAAGGCCTGAAATGCAAGAGCTCCAATGTCTAAGAACAGGGGAAGGTGGACATCAAAGCTCAAGAACTGAAAGAATTTCTACTTCCTCTGCCTTTTTGTTCCATTTAGGCTCCTCAACAGATTGGATAATGCCCATACACATTGATGACAGAGAATCTTCATTCAGTCTACTGAGTAAAATGTTAATCTCTTCTAGAAACACCCAGAAATGATTTTTTTAAATTTTTATTTATTTATTTATTTATTTATTTTTTTCCCAATTTATTTATTTTCAGAAAAACAGTATTCATTATTTTTTCACCACACCCAGTGCTCCATGCAAGCTGTGCCCTCTATAGTACCCACCACCTGGTACCCCAACCTCCCACCCCCCCGCCACTTCAAACCCCTCAGACTGTTTTTCAGAGTCCATAGTCTCTCGTGGTTCACCTCCCCTTCCAATTTACCCAAATTCCCTACTACTCTCTAACGCCCCTTGTCCTCCATGCTATTGGTTATGCTCCACAAATGAGTGAAACCATATGATAATTGACTCTCTCTGCTTGACTGATTTCACTCAGCATAATCTCTTCCAGTCCCGTCCATGTTGCTACAAAAGTTTTTAAAGATTTTATTGATTTGTTTGACAGAGAGAGACCACAAGTAGGCAGAGAGGCAGGCAGAGAGAGAGAGAGGAGGAAGCAGGCTCCCTGCCGAGCAGAGAGCCCAATGCGGGACTCGATCCCAGGACCCTGAGATCATGACCCGAGCCGAAGGCAGCGGCCCAACCCACTGAGCCACCCAGGCGCCCCAATTTTTATTTTTTTTAATCAGCTATTTGGGCATTCCTTATTCAAGTCAAGTTGACACACAAAATTAACTATTATACCTTCCTAAGGATATATTTACAGTAATAATTGTTAATATATACTAGGATATTAATATTCCAGGCATTATGATAAATACTTCATATCCATTATTTCCCTTGATATTCTCTGTATCCCTATAGCTTAGGTAATTCCATAATCATCAAACAGTTAAAGAAATCAAGGCTTTGAGAGATTAAATTAATGTGTCCTGTGTCACAGAGCAGGAAAGAATCAGAGCTGAGGGTAGATCAAGTAATCTATCACAACATAATAACCTATATAGTTGCTATTATTATATCGCAAGCTTTATATAAGTATAAAACAGTACAAGTATAAAACAGTATAAGTATAAAAACAAGTCAAGAGGGGCACCTGAGTGGCTCAGTTGGTGGAGCTTCTGACTCCTGATTTCAAGGTTCTGAGTTCAAGCTCCACATTGGGCTCTATGTTCTATGGGGAGCCTACCTAAAAACCAAACCAAACAAAAACAAAAACAAAACCCCTCAAGAAAGAAAATAAATTTATCTACCTTATAGCTGTGCCTTCATAAATCCCAGCCACCTCAGGAAACAAAACAAAACAAAACGAAACAAAACGAAAACATAGCTCTGTTTATCAAAAGTTTCCAGTGTAGACTATGAATATTCTTTTTCCAGCTTATCCATCTAGTGAGCACTCATTGAGGGCTCTATTGAGCCCTGGCTGTGGTCTCTAGTGGCACCTTTCAGCAGACCACTTGCCCTATCAGCATAGAAATGTTGTCAAGGATTGGGATTTATCTTTCTGACCCTCCTATTCTCACCTTGATTCTCCTGATCCTCTTTCTCTACTCCCATGCCATCTTCTCCACCCACTTACCCTGATCCTGGTGATTGAGGTTGACACATAACCTAGTATTTATTGGCTCCTGACCACACTACTATGGGTGCCTTTTAAAAAATATCCTTGACTTGGTACATTTTTGAGAACTCCTCATTAAACTGGCTCTAAAAACACCTCCTCTTTCTACTTGTCCATATTATCAATGCCTAATCTAGATATGGTAGACAACACTGTGATGTGGCCTCAGAGAGCTTGCAGTGTAGAGGGGACACGAGCCACATGCCTGACCATCATTGCAAAGCCGAGAGAGTTTTGTGTGACAGGAGAGTATAGGTAAAGAGCTATAGGAAACATGAAACTGACCTAGGTTGATTCGTCTTCAGAACAAATTTGGTTATGAATAAATTAAAATATGAGTGGTTTTTGCTATACTGTAGAAATGCAGGTGCATGAAATTATATCATTTATAATATTAAATTACTGTTCCTGCCAGGAAAGAAGACTGAAACAGAAATTATAGCAGAAAAATGGGAAGGATGATCATGATTAATAAAAGAGTCTAGTTTTTGTTTCATTCACTTATTAGGCCCGGCTATATGATCTGCCTCTGAGATCTTTACAATATCCATGTAGAAAGTAATTTTTCATGTTCCCTTACTTCCAACCAAATAATCAGTATTTAAGAGAGGTAGGCCTTCAAATTCTTAAGTCCGTGAATCAAGCACTTGTCTTCACCACAGATTCCAAGGAAATGCCTGCCTGGGATAATTTACTTAACTGGGCAGAACAAGCAGCCAGGATCCCTTTTTCTCTCTGCCTTAACATCTGCAAGAAAGGCCAACTAAACATCTTTCTTGGCCCCTTTCCACTAAAGATCTTGTCCCCATGTGTCCTAGTGCTCTGAAGCAAAATGTGCACAGAGAGACAAAGCTAGGAAAACAAGCCAGTCCCTCCTGCAGCCACAGAGCTGACCTAAACTGTCCTCTACTCAATCTCATTTTTTTTTCTGGTTCTTCTCACAATATAAAATTTTTAGGTAAAGGAAACCACCTCAGAAGAAGTCAACTCCAGGTGTCATCAAAGACCAGAGAAAATGAAATATTGACAAAATAACCAATACAAATTAGGGTGGTCACTCCCAAGAGAAGTTAATTATTGTTTGGCTCTAAACAGGCAAGCACCAGTGCTTCTTGTCTTCATTATCATCAAAACTTCTCCCTGGGAGTGAAGCAGAGCAGGAGAACTTTGAATTTCCTCTTATGGGTTGGACTGTGCCACTAATATTTGCCTACTTTGGAGACATCTATGAATTCTATATATGAAATATAAGTGACTGATTGATTTAGAATCCCTTCATATTTCATTTTAAAAAAATTCAAAAGGGAAGCATATAAACTCCCAAGAGCCCATGCTTTCAAAGTATACAACATAGTTTTGTGTCCATGCTGGAATTAGCCCCAGAGTCTCCAGCAGACTTGAGTGTTAGAAGAGCATTGCAAAGAAGGAGTAAAATGTGTTGAATCCTGGTGGTAACTGTAGACAGGCACCATCAAGGAGAATTCACTCCCCAAACCAGTGGACTCTGCCATGACTGGAGTAATAGTAAGAGGAGGTATCACGATTGTTGGGTCAAAGAATTAGCTATTGGATAATCAGAAGGAAAACACTTGGAAAGGGTTCTTGGAGCAGGGGTCTGCCATAGGCCAGCACCAGTGATGAGGGAATAGAGGACCCCTTAAAGGAAGCAGATGATCTTTGGAGGCATGTGCTAAAAACAAAGGATGCTATTGAAGATGAGGCTTATGGAACTCAAGATAGTAATAAAGAATCAGAAGACAGACCGGGGGAAGAAGGGTCTATGTATTAAGGAACTTCACTGTGGCAATTACAATAAAGGGTGTTCTTTTAATTTTTTTAATTTTTTTATTTATTTGTTTGACAGATAGAGATCACAGGTAAGCAGAGAGAGAGAGAGAGAGAGAGAGAGAGAGAGAGAGAGAGAGAAGGAACCAGGTTCCCTGCTGAGCAGAGAGCCCGATGCGGGGCTCAATCCCAGGACCCTGGGATCATGACCTGAGCCGAAGGCAGAGGCTTTAACCCACTGAGCCACCCAGGCGCCCCTATAAAGGGTGTTCTTTAAATAAGAATCCGAATAAGCACTGAATACCTCTTAACCACCTCCTCACTTATAAGGCTACAGCTGTATGGGTGGGAGCAGCTAGACAGAAAGTCTAGATGGACTCTGTTAATATAACAGACTTCCAAGTGACTGGTACATGCTTTAGAAAGAGCCAAAAACTATCTGATTTCTTTCTTTGGATCTGTTGATGAAAAATGATACTTCTGGGTGGTGTTGACCTTGAACTCATCTCTCACAATTCCATTCATCCATATATAAAGTGCAACTCACACTATCTTTTAGGCCAGCAATGATAGCTACAGTGTAACCTACTTACAAAGTCCTGAGAGACTCATGGAATTGAAAGAAGAAATCACATATGGTCATTCAGCCTCATGATTCAATTGACTGCACTTATCACTGCCATTACATGAGTCACACATGAGCCATTACATCTGCCTTAATTTGCAAATGAGGGATGGAGGCCACTCAAAGCATATGGAAACTAAGTATTTAATAGTAATTATGGGGTATTCCAAGTTTCACCTCAGCCATTGACCCAATAGAATTTTTAAAAAAATTTTTATTTTTTCAGCGTAACAGTATTCATTGTTTTTGTACCACACCCAGTGCTCCATGCAAGCTGTGCCCTCTCCAATACCCACCACCTGGATCCCCCAACCTCCCACCCCCGCCCCTTCAAACCCCTCAGATTGTTTTTCAGAGTCCATAGTCTCTCATGGCTCACCTCCCCTTCCAATTTACCCCAACTCCCTTCTCCTCTCTCACACCCCTTGTCCTCCATGCTATTTGTTATGCTCCACAAATAAGTGAAACCATATGATAATTGACTCTCTCTGCTTGACTTATTTCACTCAGCATAATCTCTTCCAGTCCCATCCATGTTGCTACAAAAGTTGGGTATTCATCATTTCTGAAGGAGGCACAATACTCCATAGTGTATATGGACCACATCTTCCTTATCCATTCATCCGTTGAAGGGCATCTTGGTTCTTTCCATAGTTTGGCGACCGTGGCCATTGCTGCTATAAACATTGGGGTACAGATGGCCCTTCTTTTCATGACATCTGTATCTTTGGGGTAAATACCCAGGAGTGCAATTGCAGGGTCATAGGGAAGCTCTATTTTTAATTTCTTGAGGAATCTCCACACTGTTCTCCAAAGTGGCTGCACCAGCTTGCATTCCCGCCAACAGTGTAAGAGGGTTCCCCTTTCTCCACATCCTCTCCAACACATGTTGTTTCCTGTCTTGCTAATTTTGGCCATTCTAACTGGTGTAAGGTGGTATCCCATGTGGTTTTTGTTGTTGTTGTTTTTGTTTTTGTTTTTGGTGCAAAATGGTGGTTTATTAAAGCACGGGGACAGGACCCATGGGCAGGAAGAGCTGCTGCCCCGGGTTGTGAGGGGTGGCAGGTTCTGTACCCTGCAGTTGGGGGAAGGTGAGGGGAAGGAAGGTTTCAATGGAGTTTTCATATGCTGAAGAGGGCCTACAAGGTGCCAGGATGTCCGAGGCCTACCAGAGGCCTTGCCCTTGCGGCTTGATCAATGTTGTCTTTAGACCAGCCATTAACATTAAGATAGTTGGGAGACTTTTTGGTGGGATGTCACAATCCTGCTATCAATCATCTTTGTTAGTGAGATTTAGGACATTTGTAAGCCAAGGGAGACTCCTGTCTTGCTGGATTGTGATCCCTGCAAGTGGTTTTAATTTGAATCTCCCTGATGGCTAGTGATGATGAACATTTTTTCATGTGTCTGATAGCCATTTGTATGTCTTCACTGGAGAAGTGTCTGTTCATATCTTCTGCCCATTTTTTTGATATGATTGTCTGTTTTGTGTGTGTTGAGTTTAAAGAGTTCTTTATAGATCCTGGATATCAACCTTTTGTCTGTACTGTCATTTGCAAATATCTTCTCCCATTCTGTGGGTTGCCTCTTTGTTTTCTTGACTGGTTCCACGGAATGGGAGAAAAATTTTGCAATTGTATTCTGTCATTTAATTGATCCTCTTTACCCTCTAAAAATGCAGGGAATAGAATTCATTTTATTTATCTCACTCTCAGAAGAGTCTGCTTCCTCCCAACATAGGCTTCACAAACTCTTCTGCTTCCATCAAGAGAGCTCAAGCTTGAACCATAAGTTCAGGCAAAACTTCCCTCCAATAGAAACAACTTGGACACACTTATAGCTCCAGAAGATGAGCAGCTGCCACTAAATGCAGTGAGAAAACTGTGGGCTACCTCCCCAGCTAAATCTCCTGCCAAGGCTTCCTGTTCCAACAATCATTATTCAGTTTTGAGCATCAGCTGACTGAAATATGAGATAAGCACAAAGAAGACAAACACAACCCTATTCTGTCCCCAACAGCTCTCAATTCTAGTTTCCACTTCCTGCTGCCATTCATGGGTTCTCTGTCCAGACTTAATATAATCTTAGGAGCTCCTTCAGAGTAGTTCTTCAGATAAATCCCAAGCTACTATTATGCACACTCATTTGCACTGCTAAGCTTCCCCTTCTGAAACTGGATTTAGTTATTTTTAAAACATTGAGTCCAAAACAGACTTTAAATTTTTTTTTAAAGATTTTTATTTATTTATTTGACAGAGAGAAATCACAAGTAGGCAGAGAGGCAGGCAGAGAGAGAGAGAGGGAAGCAGGCTCCCTGCTGAGCAGAGAGCCCGATGCGGGACTCGATCCCAGGACCCTGAGATCATGACCTGAGCCGAAGGCAGCAGCTTAACCCACTGAGCCACCCAGGCGCCCCCAAAACAGACTTTAAAAATAATTTTCCATTCCTTTTTGTTTTCATTCTCCTGAATATTTTCTTTCTGACTCTGAAAAACATTTGGAATACTTACAGAAGTCTAGGCCATTGAAAATGGGGAATTTTTAATTAGAATTCTTAGAGTCTCAGGGAAAAGTCAGCATTGCTTCTGCTGGACTGTCCATGGGAAGATGAGCAAGACCTCCAGAAACCATGAAAAGTAAAATACACTGCAGTGGAGCAGTGGTAAGTGGTTCTCTCACTCAGCTGGCAGCAGAGAGTCTGAAGTGGTAGGCTGGGCTTCTTGAGGCCCCCATATTGTTGGCAAGGGGTGTTGTCTCTTCATGAAGATTCTTGTCCCCACCAGGAAACCCAGGCCATGCCCCCTTAACTCTGAACCCACAAACCCTCCAAGATTAGCCTCACTCAGCCAGAATAAACATGATTCCCTCTCTCCAAACAAGGTGGTTCTGTCTTTCTCTACTCCTTCCTCTTATTGCTGGGCAGTTTCTTCCAATGTGCTCCTGCTCTTCCAGGGACTTCTCATTTTTGCTTTCAAGGGCCTTCACTTCATCTTTTTCAAATCAAAAGCATTGCCATTCAATACTATTTCAGATCTGGACTTTAAAAAAACTTATTTTGGAAAATATTAAAAAAATATTTAAATATTTAAAAAAATACCCCATTTCAATTGGTCCCCTGAATTTAGCTGGATATCTATCAAACAATTTTGAACACCGGCAAAATCAGCCTGAGCTGTAATAATATATATCTGGATCTCTACAAGCAGAAAAGTGACTGTTTTTTGCAAGGTAAGATGTGTGGAATTGTGAATCTGTGGGGAGATATCAGAAGATAAACAGAAGGAGAGGGAGTCTCCAAAAGTTCTTGGAAAGGGACATAACACTGGAGTGCCGAATTAGAACCCTCAGAAATCTCTAGTGAGAGACATCCCTCTCCAAAAGGGGATATGGAAATGAAAAGGCAAAATTGTAGGGGGAGGAGTCAAGATGGCAGAGAAGTAGCAGGCTGAGACTACTTCAGCTAGCAGGAGATCAGCTAGAGAGCTTATCTAAAGATTGCAAACACCTGCAAATCCATTGGCAGATCGAAGAGAAGAAGAACAGCAATTCTAGAAACAGAAAAACAACCACTTTCTGAAAGGTAGGACTGGCGGAGAAGTGAATCCAAAGCGACGGGAAGATAGACCCCGGGGGGAGGGGCAGGCTCCCGGCAAGCAGCGGAGCAACGGAACACAAAATCAGGACTTTTAAAAGTCGGTTCCGCTGAGGGACATCGCTCCAGAGGCTAAACTGGGGAAAAGCCCACGCGGGGTCGGCGTGGCCTCAGGTCTCGCAGGGTCACAGAAGGATCGGGGGTGTCTGACTGTCGCAGAGCTTGCGGATATTGGAGCGGGAAAGCCGGCTACAGAGACAGAGCCGACAGTAAGCTCACAGCTCGGTGTTGCCTTGAACCGGTCGCAGGCTCCGTGAGCTCAGAGCGCGGCTGGAGATCAGGCAGACGGGAGTTACTAGGAGCTGTTCGCCGAGGGCGCACTGGGGAGCGGGGCCCCGGGCTCTCGGCTCCTCCAGGCCGGAGACCAGGAGGCCGCCATTTGTATTCCCGTCCTCCGGAACTCTACGGAAAGCGCTCAGGGAACAAAAGCTCCTGAAAGCAAAGCCTAGCGGATCACTCAGCCCTGCCCCTGGTAAGGACAGTGCAGTTCCGCCTGGGGCAAAGACACTTGAGAATCACTACAACAGGCCCCTCCCCCAGAAGATCAACAAGAAATCCAGGCAAGACCAAGTTCACCTACCAAGGAGTACAGTTTCAATACCAAGGAGAGCAGCAGAATTCCAGAGGAGGAGAAAACAAACCACGGAACTCATGGCTTTCTCCCTGTGATTTTTTAGTCTTGCAGTTAATTTAATTTTTTTCTTTTTCATTTTTTTTCTCTTCTTCTGCTAAAATTTTTTTTAACTTTTACCCTTTTCTTTTTTAACGTTTTTAAACTAGTTTATCTTATATATATATATTTTCTTTTTTATACTTTTCTTTATTCATTTTCTTTTTTTTCTTTCTTTATTTTTGAACCTCTTTTTATCCCCAAATCAGAAGAGATCCCAATCTCTTCAATCTCTTTTTTAAATTCTTGATTGAATTTTTAATTCAATCTCTTTTTTTTAATTCTTTTTTTTTCTTTCTTTCTTTTTGAACCTCTTTTAATCCACAAATCAGAAGAGATCCCAATCAGAAGAGATTGGGAGATCCCAATCAGAGGAGATCCCAATCAGAGGAGATCCCTCACCCAATCGTGAGGGGGGAGAAATCCCTCCTCACGACTTGGGATCTCTTCTGATTTGGTTAAAGCATATTTTCCTGGGATTGTTGCCACCCTTTTAGTATTTTACTTGCTCCTTCATATACTCTTAGCTGGACAAAATGACAAGGCGGAAAAATTCACAACAAAAAAAAAAAGAACAAGAGGCAGTACAGAAGGCTAGGGACCTAATCAACACACACATTGGTAATATGTCAGATCTAGAGTTCAAAATGACAATTCTCAAGGTTCTAGCCGGGCTTGAAAAAGGCATGGAAGATATTAGAGAAACCCTCTCGGGAGATATAAAAGCCCTTTCTGGAGAAATAAAAGAACTAAAATCTAACCAAGTTGAAATCAAAAAAGCTATTAATGAGGTTCAATCAAAAATGGAGGCTCTCACTGCTAGGATAAATGAGGCAGAAGAAAGAATTAGCGATATAGAAGACCAAATGACAGAGAATAAAGAAGCTGAGCAAAAGAGGGACAAACAGCTACTGGACCATGAGGGGAGAATTCGAGAGATAAGTGACACCATAAGACGAAACAACATTAGAATAATTGGGATTCCAGAAGAAGAAGAAAGAGAGAGGGGAGCAGAAGGTATACTGGAGAGAATTATTGGGGAGAATTTCCCCAATATGGCAAAGGGAACGAGCATCAAAATTCAGGAGGTTCAGAGAACACCCCTCAAAATCAATAAGAATAGGCCCACACCCCGTCACCTAATAGTAAAATTTACAAGCCTTAGTGACAAAGAGAAAATCCTGAAAGCAGCCCGGGAAAAGAAGTCTGTAACATACAATGGTAAAAGTATTAGATTGGCAGCTGACTTATCCACAGAGACCTGGCAGGCCAGAAAGAGCTGGCATATTTTCAGAGCACTAAACGAGAAAAACATGCAGCCAAGAATACTATATCCAGCTAGGCTATCATTGAAAATAGATGGAAAAATTAAAAGCTTCCAGGACAAACAAAAACTGAAAGAATTTGCAAACACCAAACCAGCTCTACAGGAAATACTGAAAGGGGTCCTCTAAGCAAAGAGAGAGCCTACAAGTGGTAGATCAGAAAGGAACAGAGACAATATACAGTAACAGTCACCTTACAGGCAATACAATGGCACTAAAATCATATCTCTCAATAGTTACCCTGAATGTTAATGGGCTAAATGCCCCAATCAAAAGACACAGGGTATCAGAATGGATAAAAAAACAAAACCCATCTATATGTTGCCTACATGAAACTCATTTTAAGCCCGAAGACACCTCCAGACTTAAAGTGAGGGGGTGGAAAAGAATTTACCACACTAATGGACATCAGAAAAAAGCAGGAGTGGCAATCCTTATATCAGATCAATTAGATTTTAAGCCAAAGACTATAATAAGAGATGAAGAAGGACACTATATCATACTCAAAGGGTCTGTCCAACAAGAAGATCTAACAATTTTAAATATCTATGCCCCCAATGTGGGAGCAGCCAACTATATAAACCAATTAATAGCAAAATCAAAGAAACACATCAACAATAATACAATAATAGTAGGGGTCTTTAACACTCCCCTCACTGAAATGGACAGATCATCCAAGCAAAAGATCAACAGGGAAATAAAGGCCTTAAATGATACACTGGATGAGACGGACATCACAGATATATTCAGAACATTTCATCCCAAAGCAACAGAATACACATTCTTCTCTAGTGCACATGGAACATTCTCCAGAATAGATCACATCCTCGGTCCTAAATCAGGACTCAACCGGTATCAAAAGATTGGGATCATTCCCTGCATATTTTAGGACCACAATGCTCTGAAGCTAGAACTCAACCACAAGAGGAAGTTTGGAAAGAACCCAAATACATGGAGACTAAACAGCATCCTTCTAAAGAATGAATGGGTCAACCGGGAAATTAAAGAAGAATTGAAAAAAATCATGGAAACAAATGATAATGAAAATACAACGGTTCAAAATCTGTGGGACACAACAAAGGCAGTCCTGAGAGGAAAATATATAGCGGTACAAGCTTTTCTCAAGAAACAAGAAAGGTCTCAGGTACACAACCTAACCCTACACCTAAAGGAGCTGGAGAAAGAACAAGAAAAAAACCCTAAGCCCAGCAGGAGAAGAGAAATCATAAAGATCAGAGCAGAAATCAATGAAATAGAAACCAAAAAAACAATAGAACAAATCAATGAAACTAGGAGCTGGTTCTTTGAAAGAATTAATAAAATTGATAAACCCATGGCCAGACTTATCAAAAAGAAAAGAGAAAGGACCCAAATAAATAAAATCATGATGAAAGAGGAGAGATCACAACTAACACCAAAGAAATACAAACTATTATAAGAACATACTATGAGCAACTCTACACCAACAAATTTGACAATCTGGAAGAAATGGATGCATTCCTAGAAACATATAAACTACCAAAATTTGAGCCAGGAAGAAATAGAAACCTTGAACAGACCCATAACCAGTAAGGAGATTGAAACAGTCATTAAAAATCTCCAAACAAACAAAAGCCCAGGGCCAGACGGCTTTCGGGGGAATTCTAAACATTTAAAGAAGAACTAATTCCTATTCTTCTGAAACTGTTCCAAAAAATAGAAATGGAAGGAAAACTTCCAAACTCATTTTATGAGGCCAGCATCACCTTGATCCCAAAACCAGACAAGGATCCCATCAAAAAAGAGAGCTATAGACCAATATCCTTGATGAACACAGATGCGAAAATTCTCACCAAAATACTAGCCAATAGGATTCAACAGTACATTAAAAGGATCATTCACCACGACCAAGTGGGATTTATCCCAGGGCTGCAAGTTTGGTTCAACATCCGCAAATCATTCAATGTGATACAACACATCAATAAAAGAAAGAACAAGAACCATATGATACTCTCAATAGATGCTGAAAAAGCATTTGACAAAGTACAGCATCCCTTCCTGATCAAAACTCTTCAAAGTGTAGGGATAGAGGGCACATACCTCAATATCATCAAAGCCATCTATGAAAAACCCACCGCAAATATCATTCTCAATGGAGAAAAACTGAAAGCTTTTCCACTAAGGTCAGGAACACGGCAGGGATGTCCATTATCACCACTGCTATTCAACATAGTACTAGAAGTCCTAGCCTCAGCAATCAGACAGCAAAAGGAAATTAAAGGCATCCAAATCGGCAAAGAAGAAGTCAAATTATCACTCTTCACAGATGATATAATACTCTATGTGTAAAACCCAAAAGACTCCACTCCAAAACCGCTAGAACTTGTACAGGAATTCAGTAAAGTGTCAGGATATAAGATCAATGCACAGAAATCAGTTGCATTTCTCTACACCAACAACAAGACAGAAGAAAGAGAAATTAAGGAGTCAATCCCATTTACAATTGCACCCCAAACCATAAGATACCTAGGAATAAACCTAACCAAAGAGGCTAAGAATCTATACTCAGAAAACTATAAAGTACTCATGAAAGAAATTGAGGAAGACACAAAGAAATGGAAAAATGTTCCATGCTCCTGGATTGGAAGAATAAATATTGTGCAAATGTCTATGCTACCTAAAGCAATCTACACATTTAATGCAATTCCTATCAAAGTACCATCCATCTTTTTCAAAGAAATGGAACAAATAATTTTAAAATTTATATGGAACCAGAAAAGACCTCGAATAGCCAAAGGGATATTCAAAAAGAAAGCCAAAGTTGGTGGCATCACAATTCCGGACTTCAAGCTGTATTACAAAGCTGTCATCATCAAGACAGCATGGTACTGGCACAAAAACAGACATATAGATCAATGGAACAGAATAGAGAGCCCAGGTATAGACCCTCAACTCTATGGTCAACTAATCTTTGACAAAGCAGGAAAGAATGTCCAATGGAAAAAAGACAGCCTCTTTAATAAATGGTGTTGGGAAAATTGGACAGCCACATGTAGAAAAATGAAATTGGACCATTTTCTTACACCACACACAAAAATAGACTCAAAATGGATGAAGGACCTCAATGTGAGAAAGGAATCCATCAAAATCCTTGAGGAGAACACAGGCAGCAACCTCTTCGACCTCAGCCACAGCAACATCTTCCTAGGAACATCGCCAAAGGCAAGGAAAGCAAAGGCAAAAATGAACTATTGGGATTTCATCAAGATCAAAAGCTTTTGCACAGCAAAGGAAACAGTTAACAAAATCAAAAGACCACTGACACAATGGGAGAAGATATTTGCAAACGACATATCAGATAAAGGACTAGTGTCCAAAATCTATAAAGAACTTAACAAACTCAACACCCAAAGAACAAATAATCCAATCAAGAAATGGGCAGAGGACATGAACAGACATTTCTGCAAAGAAGACATCCAGATGGCCAACAGACACATGAAAAAGTGCTCCATATCACTCGGCATCAGGGAAACACAAATCAAAACCACAATGAGATATCACCTCACACCAGTCAGAATGGCTAAAATCAACAAGTCAGTAAATGACAGATGCTGGCGAGGATGCGGAGAAAGGGGAACCCTCCTACACTGTTGGTGGGAATGCAAGCTGGTGCAACCACTCTGGAAAACAGCATGGAGGTTCCTCAAAATGTTGAAAATAGAACTGCCCTATGACCCAGCAATTGCACTACTGGGTATTTACCCTAAAGATACAAACGTAGTGATCCAAAGGGGCACGTGCACCCTTTGTTTATAGCAGCAATGTCCACAATAGCCAAACTATGGAAAGAACCTAGATGTCCATCAACAGATGAATGGATCAAGAAGATGTGGTACATATACACAATGGAATACTATGCAGCCATCAAAAGAAATGAAATCTTGCCATTTGCGACAACATGGATGGAACTAGAGCGTATCATGCTTAGCGAAATAAGTCAAGCGGAGAAAGACAACTATCATATGATCTCCCTGATATGAGGAAGTGGTGATGCAACATGGGGGCTTAAGTGGGTAGGAGAAGAATAAATGAAACAAGATGGGATAGGGAGGGAGACAAACCATAAGTGACTCTTAATCTCACGAAACAAAGTGTGGGTTGCTGGGGGGAGGGGGGTTGGGAGAAGGGGGGTAGGGTTATGGACATTGGGGAGGGTATGTGCTTTTGGGTAAATTGGAAGGGTAGGTGAACCATGAGAGACTATGGACTCTGAAAAACAATCTGAGGGGTTTGAAGTGGCAGGGGGTGGGAGGTTGGGGTACCAGGTGGTGGGTATTATAGAAGGTACGGCTTGCATGGAGCACTGGGTGTGGTGAAAAAAAAAATAAATACTGTTTTTCTGAAAATAAATAAATTGGAAAAAAAAAGAAAAGGCAAAATTCTAGGTAGAGCATTGTGGTCTCAGGATATGAGAAACCTCAGAGCAAATGGAGGTGCCTGAACTGATAGAGTGTCCAAGCAGTGGAGTCAGGAAGCAGGTTATGGTCAGTGAGCCCAGGAGGGGGCTCTCAGCTTGGCTTACCATAAACCATGGTCTAGGTTGGTCGATAATCACTTTTTTCTTCATCAGCATGAAAAAGTCTGGAACCTGCACCTAACCAGGCAGTAACTCACAGGGCTGTAGCTGCCCAGAAAGGGCATTAAAGCAGCATCCAGACATGATCCAGGAGTTTTGGGGTGTGCACGACAGCCTGTGGCTACTGACGGTTTTAGATTCACAAAGGACAGTGGCCTTCTTGGGACACTGGGTCTACCTCTGAGAGAGTTACTGTGGGCACGCACCTTGGGAGTCTGTGGTTTTGGCTGTATGGAAGGGGAGAAGGGCCATCTGTACCCCAAGGTTTATAGCAGCAATGGCTACGGTCACCAAACTGTGAAAGAACCAAGATGCCCTTCAACGGACGAATGGATAAGGAAGATGTGGTCCATATACACTATGGATTATTATGCCTCCATCAGAAAGGATGAATACCCAACTTTTGTAGCAACTTGGACAGGACTGGAAGAGATTATGCTGAGTGAAATAAGTCCAGCAGAGAGAGTCAATTATCATATGGTTTCACTTATTTGTGGAGCATCACAAATAGCATGGAGGACAAGGGGAGTTAGGGAGGACAAAGGAGTTGAGAGAAATTGGAAGGGGAGGTGAACCATGAGAGACTATGGACTCTGAAAAACAATCTGAGGGTTTTAAAGAGGCGGGGGGTGGGAGGTTGGGGGAACCAGGTGGTGGGTATTGGAGAGGGCATAGATTGCATGGAGCACTGGGTGTGGTGTAAAAACATTGAATACTGTTACGCTGAAAATAAATTAAAAAATTAAAAAAAAAGAAGGGGAGACTATTTGTCCTAGAGGGTTTACTAAAGAGCACAGACTGTGTTCTTTTTGCTCTGGGCCAGAGGTTTGGGCATGCTCTGATCCTCTGAAGAGGTATGGAAAGTCTCTAGGGAACAAAAGCCACACAGAGGACAAGTTTGCACTGAGCCCATGCCCCTGACAGGGGTTGGGACAATGCTGTCCAAACAGGGATACCTGAGAAACAGTGCAGCAGGACCCTCCCCCAGAAGACAGAATGGAAGAACAGGTGAATGACAAGCCTATGGATCCCAAAAGACTATAAAATTCCAATGCCAGGAGAAAATAGTATGTTGAGTCTTTTTTCATGTGCTGCTAGCTGCCTATCTCTTCCTCTCTATTTTCTCAGCTTTTCCCCTTTCCATCACCTTATCTTCTAGATCACTGATTCTCTCTTCTGTCTCACTGACCCTAGGTGTTAGAGTATCCAGTTTAGGCTGCATCTCATCCAAACTTATTCTATGAGTCCAGCATTTCCCTGATCCTGAAACCAGACAGAGATCCACCAAAAACGAGGATTACAGATCAATATCCTTGATCATGAATGTCAAAATACTCAACAAGATTCTAGCCAACAGAATCCAACAGTACATTAAAAAGAGTATTTACCATGACCAGGTGGGATTTATTCCTGGGAAGCAAGGGTGGTTCAACATTCACAAATCAATCAATGTGATAGAGCACATGCCATAATTTGAATGTTTGTTGCCATGGTGATGGGTTTTTGTGGCTTTTTATACCATAAGGGGAACAATTGGAGGCTAGTCTTTTAGAACACATTAAGAAATCTCCAGGCTCATTGACTTTGTATCCTGCCACGCTTCTGAATTGCTGTATGAGTTCTAGTAGTTTGGGGGTGGAGTCTTTTGGGTTTTCCATATAAAGAGTCATGTCATCTGCGAAGAGAGAGAGTTTGACTTCTTCATTACCAATTTGGATACCTTTTATTTCTCTCTGTTGTCTGATTGCTGTTGCTAGGACTTCTAATACTATGTTGAACAAGAGTGGTGAAAGTGGGCATCCTTGTCTTTCTTATACACTAACAATGAAAATACAGAAAGGGAAATTAGAGAATCGATTCCATTTACTATAGCACCAAGAACCATAAGATACCTGGGAATAAACCTAACTAAAGAGGTAAAGGATCTATACTTGAGGAACTATAGAACACTCATGAAAGAAATTGAAGAAGACACAAAAAGATGGAAGACCCATTCCATGCTCTTGGATCGGAAGAATAAACATTGTTAAAATGTCTATACTGCCTAGAGCAATCTATACTTTTAATGCCATTCCGATCAAAATTCCACCGGCATTCTTCAAAGAGCTGGAGAAAATAATCCTAAAATTTGTATGGAATCAGAAGAGACCCCGAATCGCTAAGGAAATGTTGAAAAACAAAAATAAAGCTGGCGGCATCACCTTACCTGATTTCAAGCTTTATTACAAAGCTGTGATCACCAAGACAGCATGGTACTGGCATAAAAACAGACACATAGACCAGTGGAACAGAGTAGAGAGCCTAGATATGGACCCTCAACTCTATGGTCAATTAATCTTCGACAAAACAGGGAAAAAATATACAGTGGAAAAAAGACAGTCTCTTCAATAAATGGTGCTGGGAAAACTGGGCAGCTATATGTAGAAGAATGACACTCGACCATTCTCTTACACCGTACACAAAGATCAACTCAAAATGGATAAACGACCTCAACATGAGACAGGAATCTATCAGAATCTTAGAGGAGAACATAGGCAGTAATCTCTTTGATATCAGCCACAGCAACTTCTTTCAAGATACGTCTCCAAAGGCAAAGGAAACAAAAGCGAAAATAAACTTCTGGGACTTCATCAAAATCAAAAGCTTCTGCACAGCAAAGGAAACAGTCAAAAAAACAAAGAGGCAACCCACGGAATGGGAGAAGATATTTGCAAATGACAGTATAGACAAAAGTTTGATATCCAGGATCTATAATGAACTCCTCAAACTCAACCCACACGAAACAGACAAACACATCAAAAAATGGGCAGAAGATATGAACAGACACTTCTCCAATCAAGACATACAAATGGCTATCAGACACATGAAAAAATGTTCATCATCATTAGCCCTCAGGGAGATTCAAATTAAAACCACATTGAGATATCACCTTACACCAGTTAGAATGGCCAAAATTAACAAAACAGGAAACAACATGTGTTGGAGAGGATGTGGAGAAAGGGGAACCCTCTTACACTGTTGGTGGGAATGCAAGTTGGTGCAGCCTCTTTGGAGAACAGTGCGGAGATTCCTCAAGAAATTAAAAATAGAGCTTCCCTACGGCCCTGCAATTGCACTCCTGGGTATTTACCCCAAAGATACAGATGTCGTGAAAAGAAGGGCCATCTGTACCCCAATGTTTATAGCAGCAATGGCCACAGTCGCCAAACTATGGAAAGAACCAAGATGCCCTTCAACGGATGAATGGATGTGGTCCATATACACTATGGAGTATTATGCCTCCATCAGAAAGGACGAATATCCAACTTTTGTAGCAATATGGACGGGACTGGAAGAGATTATGCTGAGTGAAATCAGTCAAGCAGAGAGAGTCAATTATCATATGGTTTCACTCATTTGTGGAGCATAACCAATAGCATGGAGGAAAAGGGGCGTTAGAGAGTAGTAGGGAATTTGGGTAAATTGGAAGGGGAGGTGAACCATGAGAGACTATGGACTCTGAAAAACAGTCTGAGGGGTTTGAAGTGGCGGGGGGGTGGGAGGTTGGGGTACCAGGTGGTGGGTATTATAGAGGGCACAGCTTGCATGGAGCACTGGGTGTGGTGAAAAAATAATGAATACTGTTTTTATGAAAATAATTAAATTGGGAGGAAAAAAAAAAAGAAAAGAAATCTCCAGGCTCAAGAAGTATGTGTTATCCTACAAGAATATTCCATCTGTTACTGGAAATATCTAATCTCCCTTGCTGACAGGTTTTAATCTATCAGTTGTATGGATTTAGTTTAATGTTCACCTTCTACTGATAAGCAGACTCATTTCTGTGGACTGACAAATTAGGTTGCTCTAAATATGTAGGACCATCAACTTCATGACCAATTCTAAAAATAAAAGGTTGCCACCTCTAAGTTCTTTTGGACCACGGATTATTATACCTGATATTGTTGTTTGTTCAGACTATTTTTCCTTCGCTTGGAAAATAATCCCAACTGGAGTGATGACCATTAGAAAGCAACATTGTAATAGAGGGAAATTTCAGAAATGTGCCAGATATTACATTCATGAATAATGGAAGGTTTACTGCATCTAGATCTACAAGGTTAGGAACATAGAAACTGGGTTAAACACTATATGAGGCAAAAGCATTCCTCTGGCTGATGCAAGTTCCACCAGCTTTTCATTACTTGTTTCTGAATCACCATGTTTACCAGAATTGGTGGATTAAACTCTTTAATGGGTCTTTCTCCTGAAGTAACAAGGTTATACTTAGAGATTAAATTTTTTGTAGACTCCCTTGATTTTGCATAAATTGGATTATCAACAGGTATAGTGAGGTAGCACCAATAATATCTTGTTTTTTGTATAACTTCCTTTATATGACCCTTACACTAGTTAGTAGAGGTATCTGTGTTTCCTTGAAAAGAACTAGACTGTTACCACAGGAATGCAAAGAGAAGGAAATCATTTGATGTTCTGCTTTTTATATTTTCTTTTTTTATTATCTTCAACTACCCAACATATAATACATAATCAGTTTTTGATGTAGTATTCAATAATTCATTAGTTGCATATAACACCCAGCCCTCATCATCGCATGTGCTGCCCTTAATACACAACACTGAGTTACCCCAACCATCCAAACTCCTCTCTTCTGTAACCCTCATTTTGTTTCCCTGAGTCCAGAATCACTCATAGTTTCTCTCCCTCTCTGATTTCTTCCCATTCAGTTTTCCCTCACTTCCCCCTGGTTCTCTGTGCTATTCCTTTTGTATTTCTCTGTGTGACTTATTTCACTTAGGAAAATACCTTCCAGTTACATCCATGTCGATGTAAATGGTAGGTATTCATCTTTTCTGATGGCTGAGTAATATTCCATTATATATGTGAACCACATTTTCTTTATCCATTCATCTGTTGAAGAACATCTCGGCTCTTTTGACAGTTTGGCTATTGCGAACATTGCTGCTATGAACATTCGGGTCATTTGCTCTTTCTTCTCACTACATCTATATCTTTGGGATAAATACTCAGTAGTGCAATTGCTAGCTCATAGGATAGCTTTATTTTTAACCTTTTGAGGAACATCTATACTGTTTTCCAGAGTGGCTGTACCACCTTGCACTCCCACCAATAGTGTAGGAGGATTCCCCTTTCTCCACATCCTCGCCAGCATCTGTCATTTCCTGACTTGTTAGTTTTAGCCATTCTGACTGGTGTGAGGTGGTATCTCATTGTGGTTTTGATTTGTATTTCCCTGATGGCTAGTGATGTGGAACATTTTTTCATGTAACTGTGAATTGTGATGCCATCAACTTTGGCTTTCTTTTTCAATATTCCTCTGACTATTCAAGGTCTTATATGGTTCCATATAAATTTTATATGGAAATTTTATATATCCAAATAAAATTTAATTGTTCCATATAAATTTTAGGATTATTTTTTCCACTTCTTTGAAAAAATGGATGGGATTTTGATAGGGATTGCTTTAGGTGTAGATTGCTGTAGATCGTGTATTTTGCTTTAGGTAGCATAGACATTTACACAATATTTGCTCTTCCAATCCATGAGCATGGGACATTTTTCCATTTCTTTGTGTCTTCCTCAATTTCTTTCATGAATGCTTTGTAGTTTTCTGAGTATGGATTCTGTGCCTCTTTGGCTAGGCTTATTCCTAGGTATCTTATGGTTTTTGGGTGCAATTGTAAATGGGATTGACTCCTTAATTTCTCTTTCTTCTGTCTTGTTGTTGGTGTAAAGAAATGCAACTGATTTCTGTGCATTGATTTTTATATCCTGAAACTTTACTGAATTCCTGTACAAGTTCTAACAGACTTGGAGTGGAGTCTTTTGGGTTTTCCACATATAGTATCATATCATCTGCAAAGAGTGGTAGTTTGACTTCTTCTTTGCTGATTTGGATGCCTTTAATTTCTTTTTGTTGTCTGATTGCTGAGGCTTGGATTTCTAGTACTATGTTGAATAGCAGTGGTGATAATGGACATCCCTGCCGTGTTCCTGACCTTAGCAGAAAAGCTCTCAGTTTTTCTCCTTTGAGAATGATATTTGTGGTGGGTTTTTCATAAGTGGCTTTCATAATGTTGAGGTATGTGCCTTCTATCCCTACACTTTGAAGAGTTTTGATCAGGAAGGGATGCTGTACTTTGTCAAATGCTTTTTCAGCATTTATTGAGAGTATCATATGGTTCTTGTTTTTCTTTTATTAATGTGTTGTATCACATTGATTGATTTGCAGCTGTTGAACCAACCTTGCAGCCCTGGAATAAATCCCACTTGGTCATGGTGAATAATCCTTTTAATGTACTGTTGGATCCTATTGGCTAGTATTTTGGTGAGAATTTTCGCATCTGTGTTCATCAAGGATATGGGTCTGTAATTCTCTTTTTTGATGGGATCCTTGCCTGATTTTGGGATCAAGGTGATGCTGGCCTCATAAAATGAGTTTGGAAGTTTTCCTTCCAATTCTATTTTTTGGAACAGTTTCAGGAGAATAGGAATTAATTCTTCTTTAAATGTTTGGTAGAATTCCCCTGGGAAGCCGACTGGCCCTGGGCTCTTGTTTGTTTGGAGATTTTTGATGGCTGTTTCATTCTCCTTACTGGTTATGGGTCTGTTCGGGTTTTCTATTTCTTCCTGGTTCAGCTGTGGTAGTTTATATGTCTCTAGGAATGCATCCTTTTCTTCCAGATTGTTAAATTTGCTAGCATAGAGTTGCTCATAATATGTTCTTATAATTGTTTGTATTTCTTTGGTGTTGGTTGTGATCTCTCCTCTTTCATTCATGATTTTATTTATTTGGGTCCTTTCTCTTTTCATTTTGATAAGTCTGGCCATGGATTTATCAATCTTATTAATTCTTTCAAAGAACTAGCTCCTAGTTTCATTGATTTGTTCTATTGTTTTTTTGTTTCTATTTTATTGATTTCTGCTCTGATCTTTATTACTTCTTTTCTCCTGCTGAGTTTAGGCTTTCTTTGTTGCTCTTTCTCCAGCTCCTTTAGGTGTAGTGTTAGGTTGTGTGTTTGAGACCTTTCTTTTTTCTTGAGAAAGGCTTGTATTGCTATATATTTTCCTCTCAGGACTTCCCACAGATTTTGAACTGTTGTGTTTTCATTATCATTTGTTTCCATAAATTTTTTCAATCCTTCTTTAATTTCCTGGTTGACCCATTCATTCTTTAGAAGGATGTCCTATAGTCTCCATGTATTTGGGTTCTTTCTAAATTTTCTCTTGTGACTGAGTAGTAGATTCAGAGCATTGTGGTCTGAAAATATGCAGGGAATGATCCCAATCTTTTGGTATCAGTTGATACCTGATTTATGACCCAGGATGTGACCTATTTTGGAGAATATTCCATGTACACTAGAGAAGAATGTGTATTCTGTTGCTTTGGGATGGAATGTTCTGAGTATATCTGTGATGTCCATATTTGTCCCAGTTTTTGATACAGATTGCATTGAATGTATAGATTGCTCTAGGTAGCATAGACATTTTATTTATTTATTTATTTATTTAAAGATTTTATTTATTTATTTGACAGAGAGATCACAAGTAGGCAGAGAGGCAAGCAGAGAGAGAGAGAGAGAGAGAGAGAGAGAGAGGAGAAAGCAGGCTCCCTATCAAGCAGAGAGCCCGATGCAAGACTTGATCCCAGAACCTTGAGATCATGACCTGGGCTGAAGGCAGAGGCTTAACCCACTGAGCCACCCAGGCACCCCGCATAGACATTTAAAAAAATATTTATTCTTCCAATTCATGAGCATGGAACGTTTGTCCATTTCTTTGTGTCTTCCTCAATTTTTTTCCATACATGTTCTGTAGTTTTCAGAGTACAGATGCTTTACCTTCTTGCCTAAATTTATTATAGGTATCTTATGGTTTTTGGTGCAATTGTTATTGGGATCCCTTCCTTAATTTCTCTTTCTTCAGTCACACGGTTAGTGTATAGAAATCAACTGATTTCTGTGCACTGATTTTACATCCTGCCACATGAATTGCTGCATGAGTTCTAGCAATTTTGGGGTGGAGTCTTTTGGGTTTTCTATATGGAGTATGATGTCATCTGCAAAGAGTGAGAGTTTGACTTCTTCGTCAATTTGAAAAGTCTTTTACTGCTTTTTTGTTGTGTGATTTCAGAGGCTAGGTCTTCTAGTACTATGTCAAATAACAGTGGCGACAATGGACATCCCTGTCATATTCCTGGCCTTAGGAGAAAAGCTGTCAGTTTTTCCTCATTGAGAATGATATTTGCTGTAGGCTTTTCATATATTGCTTTTATGATATTTAGGTATGCTCTCTTTATCCCTACACTGTGGAGAATTTTAATCAAGAAAGGATGCTGTACTTTGTCCAATGTTTTCTCTGCATCTATTGAGAGGATCATATTGTTTATGTCCTTTCTTCCATTAATGTGATTTTTCACATAGATTGATTTGTAGATGTTGAACCACCTTTGCTTCCAGCCCTGAACCCTCATTGAGTGAGATCTTTTTTTTTTTTTAAATTATTGTGTCAATTTCTTTGTTGGTTATAGGTCTGTTCAAGTTTTCTATTTCTCCTTGCTTCAGTTTTGGTAGTAAATTGGAAGGGGAGGTGAACCATGAGAGACTATGGACTCTAAAAAACAAATCTGAGGGGTTTGAGGTAGTTTATAAATTTATAGGACTGCATCCATTTATGCCAGGTTACCTTATTTGTTGACATATAGTTGCTCAAATATGTTCTTAAATCCTTTGTATTTTCTTGGTGTTTTTTTCTGATCTCTCCTCTTTCATTCACGATTTTATTAATTGAGTCATTTCTCTTTTCTTTTGGATAAGTCTGGCTAGAGGTTTATTAATCTAATTAATTATTTCAGAGTACCAGGTCCTAGCTCATTGATCTGTTCTACTGGTCTTTTGGGGTTTCTATTTCATTGATTTCTCCTCTGATCTTTATTATTTCTCATCTCCTGCTAGTGTTAGGCTTCATTTGATGTTCTCCCTCCTGCTCCTTTATGTATAAGGTTAGGTTGTATATTTGAGACCATCATTGTTTCTTGAGAAAGGCCCATATTGGTATGTACTTCACTCTTAGGACCACCTATGCTGTATCCCAAAGGTTTTAAAGAATTGTTGTTTCCATCGACATTTATTTTCATGAACTTTTTAAAGCCTTCTTTAATTCTGACCAATTCATTTTTTAGTATGGTGCTCTTTAACCTCCATGTATTTGAGTTAGTTAGAGTCTGAGGGCAGAAATGAGAGCTAGTCAGGCTGAACTTAAAAATGTTATGAGTGAAGTGTAGTCAAAACTGGATACCCTAACAGTCAGTGTAAATGAGGCAGAAGAAAAAATTAGTGAGCTAGAAGATAAGATGATAGAAAGGAAGGAAGCCAAGAAGGACTGGGATAAACAGTTGAAAGACAATAAGAACAGACTTAGAGAGATTGATAACACCATGAAACGTTACAATTTCAGAATTATTGGGATCCCTGGGGGGGGTGAGGGAGAGAGAGAGAGAGAAGAAGGTATATTTTAGAAAATTGTAGCTGAAACTTCCCTAATCTTGGGAAGGAAATAAGCATTCATGTCCATGAGGCAGAGAGGATCCCTCCCAAGGTTAATGAGAACAGACCAACACCCTGGCATATAATAGTAAAACATGCAAATCTTTGAGCCAAAGAAGCTATCCTGAGAGCAGCTAGGGGGAAGAGATTTCTTATATGCTGAGGGAGGAACATCAGAATAACACCAGACCTGTCCACAGAGATGTGGCAAGACAGAACGGGCTGGCAAGAAATATTCAGGGTACTAAATGAGAATAACATGCAGCCAAGGATACTTTATCCAACAAGGCTGTCATTCAGAATAGATGAGGAGACAAGGAGCTTCCACGACTGGCAGGAAACTGAAAGAGTTTGTGACTACCAAGCTGGCCCTTCAAGAAATATTAAGGGGGATTATATGAAAGAAGAAAGACCACAAGAGTAATACAGAACACAAATTTACAGAGACAATCTATAGAAAAAGTGACTTTACAGACAATATGATGGCACTAAGATCATGTCTTTCAATAGTCACTCTCAAGGCAAATGGCCTAAATGCTCTCATGAAATGGCACAGGGTTGCAGATTGGATATGAAGACATGACCCATCCATATTCAGAATTAGATACAAAGACAGACTCATTTTGAAACCCAAGGATACCTCCAGGTTGAAGCAAGGGGATGAAAAACCATTTATCATGCCAATGTTCTGCAAAAGATAGCTGGGGTAGCAATCCTCATATCAGACAAATTAGATTTTAAACTAAAGACTGTAAAAGATGGAGAGGGACACTATATCATACTTAAAGGGTCTATCCAACAATAATATCTATAATTGTAAGTATCTATGCCTCCAATATAGAAGCAGCCAACAACATAAACCAATTAAAAACCAAAATAAAGAAACATATTGATAATAATACATTAATACTAGGATACTTCACACCACACTCATGGCAATGGACAGATCATCTAAGCAGAAGATCAAAAAAAAAACAAGAACTTTGAATGACACATTGGACCAGATGGACTTCACAGATATATATGGAACATTCCACCCCAAAACAAGAGAATACTCATTCTTCTCAAGTATACATGGAACTTTCTCCAGAATAGACCAAATATTTGGTCACACATCAGGTCTCAACCAATATCAAAAGATTGAGGTTATTCCCTGCATATTTCCAGACCATGAGTCTTTGAAACTGAAACTCATTCATAAGAAAAAGTTTGGAAGGAACTCAAGCAATTTGAGGTTAAAGAGCATCCTGCTAAAGTGTGAATGGGTCAACCAGGAAATTAAAGAAGAACTTAAACAATTTATTGAAACCAATGAAAATGAAAACACATTGGTTCAAAACCTATGGGATACTGCAAAGGCAGTTATGAGAGAGAAATACATAGTCATCCAAGCCTCTCTCAAAAAAAAAAAAAAAAAAACCTAGAAAAATCCCAAATGCACAAGCTAACCATCTACCTAAAGGAGCTGGAAAAAGAACAGCAAATAAAGCCTAAACCAAGCTGAAGAAGAGAAATAATAAAGATTAGAGCAGAAATCAATGAAATAGAAACCAGAAAAACAGTGGAACAGATCATCAAAACTAGAAGCTGGTTCTTTGAAAGAATTAATAAGATTGATAAACCACTAGACAGACTTATCCAAAAGAAAAGAGAAAGGACTCAAGTTAATAAGATAATGAATGAAAGGGGAGAAATCACGACTAATAAGAAAACAGAGACCATTGTTAAAACTTACTATCAGCGGCTATGTGCCAACAAACTAGGCAATCTGGAAAAATGGATACATTCCGGGGTACTTATACACTACCAAGACTGGAACAGAAAGAAATAGACAGTCTGAATAACGAGTAAAGAAACTGAATGAGGGACGCCTGGGTGGCTCAGTTGGTTAAGGCTGCCTTTGCTCAGGTCATGATCCCAGCATCCTGGGATTGAGTCCCACGTTGGATTCTTTGCTCAGCAGGAAGCCTGCTTCTCCCTCTGCCTCTGCCTACCACTGTCTGCCTGTACTCACTCTCTCTGACAAAACAAAAACAAAAACAAAAACAAAAACTGAATGAGTCCAATAACGAGTAATGAAATTGAAGCAGTAATCAAAAACCTCCCAAAAAACAGGAGTTCAGGGTTTGATGGATTCCCAGGAGAATTCTATCAAATATATAAAGAAGAAATCATACCTATTCTACTGAAGCTGTTTCAAAGAACAGAAATGGAAGGAAAACTTCCAAACTTGTTCTTTGAGGCCAGCATTACTTTGATCCCCAAACCAGACAAAGACCACATCAAAAAGTAGAATATGGACCAATATCTCTGATGAACAATGGATGCCAAAAACCTCATCATGATCCTACCCAATAGAATTGAACAGTACATTATAGGAATTATTCACCATGACCAGGTGGGATTTATTCCTGGGCTGCACTATGGTTCAACATTAGAGCACATTAACAAAAGAAGAGACAAGAACCCTATGATCCTTTCAATAGATGCAGAGAAGGCCCCTGACAAAATAGAGTATCCTTGCCTGATTAAAACTCTTCAAAGAATAAGGATAGTGAGAACATGCCTCCTCAACATGATAAAAGCCATCTATGAAAAGCCCATGGCAAATAACATTCTCAGTGGGGAAAAGCTTTTCCCTTAAGATCAGGAACATGACAGTTATGCCCACTCTCACCATTATTATTCAACATAATACTAGAAATCCTAGCATCAACAACCACACAACAAAAAGAAATAAAAGCATTCAGATTGGCAGATGACATGATACTTCATGTGGAAAACCCAAAAGACTAGAACTTATACCACAGTTCAGCCAAGTAGCGAGATTGCTAGAACTTACACCACAATTCAGCAAAGTGGTAAGATACAAAATCAATGCAAAGAAATCAGTTACATTTCTATACACTAACAAAGTGACTAAAGAAAGAGAAATTAAGGAATGTTTCCCATTCACAGCTTCACCAAAACCATTAGATACCTAGGAATAAACCTAACTAAAGAGGTAAAAGATCTGTACCCTAGAAACTAAGGAACACTTATAAAAGAAACTGAGGAAGACACAAAGAGATGGAAAAACATTCCATGTTCATGGTTTGGAAGAATAAATATTGTTAAAATGTCTATGCTGACTTCTTTCAAGATATGTCCCCAAAGGCAAAGGAAACAAAAGTGAAAATGAACTTTTGGGACTTCATCAAGATCAAAAGCTTCTGCACAACAAAGGAAACAGTCAGCAAAACAAAGAGGCAACCCACGGAATGGGAGAAGATATTTGCAAATGACAGTACAGACAAAAGGCTGATATCCAGGATCTATAAAGAACTTCTCAAACTCAACACACACAAAACAGAAAATCATGTCAAAAAAATGGACAGAAGACATGAACAGACACTTCTCCAGTGAAGACATACAAATGGCTATCAGACACATGAAAAAATGTTCATCATCACTAGCCATCAGGGAGATTCAAATTAAAACCACATTGAGGGGGGGTGGGAGGTTGGGGTACCAGGTGGTGGGTATTATAGAGGGCACGGCTTGCATGGAGCACTGGGTGTGATGAAAAAATAATGAATACTGTTTTTCTGAAAATAAATAAATTGGAAAAAAAATCTAAAAAAAAAAAAACCACAAAAAACACAAAACAAAACAAACCACATTGAGATACCACCTGACACCAGTTAGAATGGCCAAAATTAACAAGACAGGAAACAACATGTGTTGGAGAGGATGTGGAGAAAGGGGAACCCTTTTACACTGTTGGTGGGAATGCAAGTTGGTGCAGCCACTTTGGAGAACAGTGTGGAGATTCCTCAAGAAATTAAAAATAGAGCTTCCCTATGACCCTGCAATTGCACTCCTGGGTATTTACCCCAAAGATACAGATGTAGTGAAAAGAAGGGCCATCTGTACCCCAATGTTTATAGCAGCAATGGCCACGGTTGCCAAACTGTGGAAAGAACCATGATGCCCTTCAACGGACGAATGGATAAAGAAGATGTGGTCCATATACACTATGGAGTATTATGCCTCCATCAGAAAGGATGAATACCCAACTTTTGTAGCAACATGGACAGGACTGGAAGAGATTATGCTGAGTGAAATAGTCAAGCAGAGAGAGTCAATTATCATATGGTTTCACTTATTTGTGGAGCATATCAAATAACATTGAGGACATGGGGTGATGGAGAGGAGAAGGGAGTTGAGAGAAATTGGAAGGGGAGATGAACCATGAGAGACCATGGACTCTGAAAAACAATCTGAGGTGTTTGAAGGGGCAGGTGGTGGGAGGTTTGGGGGAGCCAGGTGGTGGGTATTATGGAGGGCACGTATGGCATGGAGCACTGGGTATGGTGCATAAACAATGAATTCTGTTACACTGAAAAGAAATTAATAATAAAAATATAAAGTTCCTCTTGCCGTATGAAGTAACATATTCACAAGATCTGGGGATTAGGATGTGGACATCTTTGGTGACCAATTTTCTGCCAACCATACTACTCTCCTGTGAAACTTGAAAGAAATTTATTTTACACTATTAAAAATTTTCTTCACAACAGTACAGAGTATAATAAATTACTAAAATGTGAATTACAGGTAATAAAATATAGGGGCAACCATTATGGGTCACAAAAGATGGATAAAACAATGCTTTCCTAATTTTTACCAGCAAGAAACAGAGAGAGACCTGTATTTGGGGGACACACTGACAGATCAGTCTCAGGGAAGAAGAGGTGTGGAAGGGAAGGTAGGAATGCACAACCTGGGATGAGTCAGGAGAGGACACAAGTGAACATAGGCACAGAGTCAAGGAGAAAGATTTGCTCCAGGGTTTATACAAGATGAGACTAATACATTAAGATCAATGGGACTGGATTGACAGTAGGTACCTGCGGGCATAGATTTTCCTTAAAAGCCAAGGCTCCTCATTTAACTTATTAGTATAAGTACCTTGTCTTCTTTAATATTTGGTCCCCTCTTGATTTCCTGATTTAGAGTCATTGCAAGACAAAACTAAAAACAGCAGCATGGTGGGACCACAGGGGGAGATTGGAACCTCTAGGGTCAAGAAGAAAGATAGAAAGGCAAAGGCCTTGGGTTCAGAACAATAAAACCTACTTTTACTTTGATTTCTTCCTCCTTTCATCTTTTGTAGTTATATTATTATAATTAGCCAACCTCATTTCTGCTACTCTTTGTCCTATCTTCTAATCTAACTTAACATCACCTTCAATCCTTGATAACCTAGGTAATTCTTAGCAAGTATTAATTTTGCAAGTAAAATACTATACTTAAGCATATATTAGACAGCATGATGATCCAAATATTCCACTAGTTTTCCAACTCATTTAATCAAGTAGGACAATGTTATTGAATTTAAAATGTATTCAGTTTCTATATTCTCTTATATATACAGTATATTAAGCATCGTGTATAGTTATGTTTACTACATATTAGGAAGTCTAGCCTGTGACTGATTATTCATCCTTATGCTGCCTACTCAGTAGTATTCAGTAGATCATCACCACTCTGTATTTAAAAACAAATGCACACATGCACACACATATTCATACTCCACTAGGGACATAACTACAAATAACTTCAGACTCTGGAGAAATGAGACCCAAGCCTGTTGAAGAGACAATGAGTTTGCTGAAGATTTGAGAAGAAACAACATGTCTTTAGACTAGTGAGAAAGCCATTGTGTCAGATAACATTTCTGTAAAGATCTGGGAAGCTAGCCTTGAACTGCCCATGCCTACCTGCCAAAGGCCACCAAGAAGACACCTATCACCAAACAAAGTAGGATGGTTGGTTCTTGTCGCGCCAGGGTTGGCCACACACCATGGAAATAATTAGGGCATCTCAGGGAGGATGTTGGGGCATGCTATGATTGGGGTTGGGCTTGTGCTAGGTGATTGGGTGTTTGGAGGGTGAACTATATGATTGTGGGGTCAGCTCTGTAAGTGGTATCTTAATAACTTTCATTAAGAACTGGCAGAAACAGAGTGGAGCTACAATTGTAAGTGGTAAAGAGGAAGCAATTGTCATATAACAGGGAGAGGAAGACATTTGAAAGAACTTGTGATTTGCACGTGTTTCCATTTTTGTCCAAATATGATTAGGTAGTGATCTTATTTTTTATTCACTTTATCATGCTTGCCTAGTGATGTTGTCTGATTTTGATGTTGTGGGAAATTATGTTCAACAGAACACCATAGCCTAGCTCTTTTAGACAGGTTAGCCCTTGAGTGGCAGCAGCCAGGGAGTTTTTTCCTCCCCAGGACAAGGAATTGGAGTCCCATTGGAATGAGGCAGCATGGAGAGAGCAGGCCTCTGGCCCTTCCTGTTTCCCCAGCTCCAGCTCCATCCTACACTGTGAGTGATTTCATGTGCATGCCGGGAACACCCCGCCTGCACATCTATACTTCATTTCAGCACCTCCTGCAGTTATGTGCCCTTTGGCCAAAGGAACAGTGCGTGCTCAGAATGACAGACAAAGCAAGAAAACTGGCCCAAAGGCACATGCAGGCCTTGTCCACACATGTTTCAACCAACATTTATTTTCTGTAACAATTAATATATGGTCTCCAGATGGACTTGAGGAGCATGGGTCTGAAGGCAGAAAAACCGGCTCCTCATCCCAACTTGTCCATTTTTCAAGTATGGAGCAAGTGACTCAGCCTCTCTTATAAGCCTCAGTTTCTTCACATATGAGCATTTAGTGATGGGTTGTTCCATGAATTAAATGAAATCACATGTATAAATAACTTTATATATTTTCTAATACAAACTGTTTACCCAATAAATAGAATTGCTATTATTTTTGTTAAATATTCTAAAAAGGATTTTTGGGACTGGTAGTGATTTTCAGATGCCCTAAATCTGATTTAGATGTGGAAATCACCTGTTTTAAACACACATGCTTTTCTTTTCTTCTGCTATTAAAAGAGAGTTCAACTTAATAGTAAAATTGTTTTTCTGTTCTTTTACTTTCCTGTTTTTCTGACTGTACTGCATTTACTCGGCCTTGATTTTAGTGATATTTCTGATTCCATAAGAATAAACAATGAATCTTGGAACACTGAAAAGATCAAATAAAATTAAATTAAAAAAGAATATCATTTAAAAAATTTCAATTACCCTGGCACAGGCAAAAAAAAATAATTAAAATATAAAAACTAAACAATGAATCTTGGAACACTGAAAAAAAAATAAAAGCTAAAAAAAAAACCAAACAAAATAAAAGGGAGTTCATTTTCCTACGTTAAAAAACAATCTTCCAGATATGAGGAAGTGGTGATACAACATGGGGGCTTAAGTGGGTAGGAGAAGAATAAATGAAACAAGATGGGATTAGGAGGGAGACAAACCATAAGTGACTCTTAATCTCACAAAACAAACTGAGGGTTGCTGGGGGGAGGGGGGTTGGGAGAAGGGGGGTAAGGTTATGGACATTGGGGAGGGTGTGTGCGTTGGTGAGTGCTGTGAAGTGTGTAAACCTGGCGATTCACAGACCTGTACCCCTGGGGATAAAAATATATGTTTATAAAAAATAAAAAATTTAAAAAAAAGGTTACTTATAACAGTCTTAAGTCAAAACAAAAACAAAAACAAAAACAAAAAAACCAATCTTCTGTTACTCTTTAGAGCATGGTTTCTGTGGCTACCTGTCATAACTCTTCCACAAATGTTAAGTTTATATGCAGAATTAGCGAAGGAGGATATGCCAAGACACAGATGACCTCAAGGAATTTAAACTATACATAGTGGTATAATAAAAAGACACTTTTTGACCACAAGAGGCAAATGAAGGGTGGAGAACAGAAAAGAAGCATGGCCAGCCAAGGAGCAAGGTGGTGGCATCTGCTCGGGTCCCCTGCCCTGAGAAGCAGGTTTCTCTCCCCACCAGGAACTATCTTTCTGCCACTGTTTCGTCCTGTTATCCTGCTTGTGCAGCCAAGGATACACCATTCCTTTATCCATCAGGGAGTGGTGGTGCTGTATTGCTCTAGTTCTCTTCTTCTCAGTCTCTCAACCCTGGTTGCCTTACACTATTTGCTGGTATAGTGTAAGTGGGGGTTGGTGGAGAAGAAAAAGTGAAAGAGAAGACTAACAACTGGATGATACTAGAATTCCAGCGGGGAGCCGGTTCCCAGATCTCATACGTGTAGGGACGGAGCTGCACTAGCGCTGGACAGATCCAGGATCCCTCCTAACGCTGAACCTCATAGCAAAACTCTGACTGCTTCATGGAACTAGACGTCAACTCCTGCTCAGTACACCACTTCTCCTTCTCATTTCCCATTCCTGAATTTTATTTTTGCGTGCTTAATTCCGGACACTGCCCTGCCCCCTGCGGGTGTGCCACAGCAGTACTGCATTCCAGGGAGTCCAGGCTGCTGGGAATAGCAGGAAGTTCACGCTGTGAGCCGCCCCAGTGTCAACTCTGTGGACTGATCTAACAGCAAGGACAATGGCAACAGCTATCACGGTATATCTCACGGATGAAACTTTTTTTTCAGCATGAGCTGTTTTATCTCATATTCACAATCGCAGTTTGAAAATGGTAAACCAAGTGGTGAAAACCAAGTGGTAAACCAAGTGGTGAAACCAAGGTTCAAAAAAGGCGATGTGGTTTGGCTAGGTCACGCAGCTGTCTTCAAACAGGGTCTTTGACTTCATAACCTGGGCACCCATTTCCAGGATGAATATATGTGGTTTGTGTCTGAATTCCCAAAAGCTACTCCCCACAAGCCTTCAGGATTATTTTAAGAGTTAAAATAAAAATTACAAAAACATCCAGCCTACCAGTGTTACTGAATTAGACCTAGCAATACAGGGGGAGTGAAGTGTTGCTCTCTTATCACCACACTAGGGCCCAGCTGCAAACACAGCAGGGAAAGTCTGGGGGGAGAAACAGAGAGACATATCATTTTATTCTGAACTATTCCAAATAATTTCCAAAAGTTGTTTAAATATTTGGTTCTCAAAATAAGAATCTATCTTGTAGTTAAGATCTTTAATGAAAAGCTTGTTAAAGCACATAATTCTTTCCCAAAGGCTTTCCTTTCAACATGTCAGGGCAGCTTGTTTTCTAAGTTACAGAGATTGCATAATTTTGATGTTTTTTTCTTGAACCCCCTTAGGGTTTATTTTTGGAAATATGGTTGTCAGCTTTTTCAACTGAACTTTGCTCTTCATTTCAAAGGAAATCCAGCATTTACAACATTTCTGTCTCGAATAAAACAAAACATTATTTTAAAGTCCAGGCTCTGCCTCTATAATCAAGCAGGGAGTTATTTTCCTTCTAAAAAATGGCAAACCTTGGGCCCTGGGTGGCTCAGTGGGTTAAAGCCTCTGCTTTCAGCTTAGGTCATGATCCCAGGGTCCTGGAATCTAGCCCCACATTGAGCTCTCTGCTCAGCGGGGAGCCTGCTTCCTCCTCTCTCTCTGCCTGCTTCTCTGCCTACTTGTGATCTCTGTCTGCCAAATAAATAAATAAAAATATTAAAAAAAAGATTCTTTAAAAAACGGCAAACCTTAGTATGTTATTCCAGTTTAGTAGCCACTCAAAGCTTCTTTTTACTATAAAGAAAAGAAGCATAGTTCTTTGATGGCTCTGACCATATGCTCTAACACAAAACATTCAGAAAACCATTGATACATACTCCCTAAGATACTGCCATTCTGTTTTGACACACGTGAAATTCCAAGAGGAGATTGCCTCATGGGGTAAGACTAGGAATTCTACCCATTTTTATTCCTTATAAAATAATATATTATGTACGCAATGTTGGATACAAAAAACAGTAAGAAAATCTACTCTTTAGAGAATCTTTATTAACTGACTCATTGATGATTCTGTCATGGGACACTGGGTGGGTAAATCAAGTCAAAGAAAATTTTAGAATGCTCAAACTTTCTTTCCAAAATATAACTGAGGAATTTTCCAACTGCTTCATGGAAGTTTATAAGGAAAGATTTTTTTTAAAACTCTTAGTAATAGTAATTTCAATTTCTCTAGTAAAAAATTAAATCACTTTTCAAATGGAAAGGTAAAGTTATTACAGAAAGGGAAAGAATAATGGTGGAAAAAGAAAAAGAATTTCCAAGACTCTGTGATCATATTTATCTAGCATTTTCACAAGAAAGAAATGATTCATAATGATCTCTCAATGTTTTCCTGAGCACCTCGAATTTTAAACATTTTAAATATTTTATGCTTTGTCGTAAGTTTTACCGTAGCTCTTTCTACTCCCGGGGGAAAAATTATCTCTTGTCACTTGAACAGATCTGGATGTGTTAACTCTTATAGAAGGTGATACAGAATAACCATTCATTTGCATATCAGAGCTAGAAAGCTATTTCTAAAACATTGAGCTTATTTGTTGTCAATCTGTATGTGACCATAGCTATCTGAAAGATACAATACTTATATTCCTGTCACATGCATATATATATATATATATATATATATATATATATGCTTTGTTGAAAACAGTACCACTAGAAGTGGGTCTCTCTTTCCTAAGATAGTGGTATTTCCAACTAGCCACAAAATATTGCCCAGATCCACAGAGCCCAATCAAGGTAAAAAGGTGTCTGTGTAGCCCAGTGCCAAGTGTCAAAGCCAAATGGGAGGCATGCACTTCAGGATTCAATGTTGGCAGTAGACCATGTGTGAGAACCCCAGCAAGAGACTTGAATAGGAATGCTGAGCCCAAGTAGAGTGAAAGGGCATCTCTGTGGCAGAATGCAGTGTCATGGTTCAAGGGTGGCAAAGAGGGTATACACAGGAGAATAGGAGCAATGACCACCCAAATCAATAAGTATGCTTACCACTAAGTATAAGTATTTAAATATAATTTTCCACTAAATGCAACGGTGTCCTCGGGGGAAATAGTTGATTCTGGTACTGGGGAAAGAGATGTGAGTTACATCTGGACCGTTGTGTAGTATAAGAAACTAAGTGTGAAAGTGAAAGAAGAAAGAAAGAAAGGAAAAAAGAAAGAAAGAAAGAAAGAAAAAAGGAATGAAAAAAAGAAAGAATAATGGAGACATGTTGAAAGGACATAAAAAGTCAATTTGAAGGGGCTTCCACTATCCAAATCTGGGAATTTGAGTATTAAACTAAATAATGATAGTAATGGATTATTACTCACTGAATAAAATAGGAGTCCACAGAGCCTATATGTGAATAAGCAGAGGCAGAGAGAATAAAGTTTTTCCTTTCAGTAAAATGCTAAATAATAAAGGTCAAAGGAATGATGGATTAGAAAATTACCATTTGACACTCCAAGAAATACCAAAGAATGCTAAAATTAGAGGATGAAATTTGTGAGGAATGAGATATTCACATTATAACTCCATGCCATCCCATCCCATTTTACTTCTCACCCCGCCCCCCACCCCTTGGTTACAAATGGGAAGAGAATAGCCTGGCAGATGTCTTCTTATTCAAGTGATCAAATGGGACAAATCACAGTCATGTACCTCCTGCTAGGATGAAGTGCAAAGGACACATCACCACTACTAGAAGATTCTTGTTTAAATTTAATTTTGAGGGCCCTTCAGACAAACCTAAATTAAAAATACTCTTCTAGGGGCACCTGGGTGGCTCAGTGGTTTAAGCCTCTGCCTTCAGCTCAGGTCATGATCTCAGGGTCCTGGGATCGAGCCCCACGTTGGGTTCTCTGCTCAGCAGGGAGCCTGCTTCCCCCTTCTCTCTCTCTGCCTGCCTCTCTGCCTACTTGTGATCTCTCTCTATCAAATAAATAAATAAATAATCTATTAAAAAATCATTAAAAAAATAAAAAAAAATACTCTTCTAAACAACTCTCTGGAATTTCAAAAGTGACAAGGTCACAATTGTCAAGAGAAGGTCAACCAGGCAAGGAATTCTGTCTTGTTGTCAGCAACATGAACTCTGAGACCTTCATGCCCAAAGCCTCTCTGTGCCCTTGAGTGTTTCAGTTTTTCCAATCTATATGCCTGTGTCTATTCTTTTGCATTTTTTTGGGGGGGCTGGTTATAATATCTGTTGGTTCCCTCATGAGTTAAAATATTTTAATATGGGTTCAGAAGTATGTTTCAATGTGTTTTAACATGTGTTCATACTCTGTATGAGTGCCATGATTTTTACCCCCTTTATAAAAAATTATCTTTTAACCATTTCTGAAGTCACACTGATATGAATAACACCAATGATTCACATACCAGGGCCAGAAAAATTTCCATGACAGAGAAATGTACCACATCAGCCCGAGTATATCTTTTCTTGGCTCTCCTAAGTAAATCCAAAGCACCAATAGAAATTTGTTGACGCTATTTTTTTCAGCTTTTCTCTGTGCTAATTTCGAGTTTGGGCTACATGTATAGCTGGTAAGTCTCCATTATGCACAACAATAGTTTTGGGTTTATTCTTTGTTTTTTAAATAATTTTAATTGAAATAAAATTCACATAACACAATTCATCATTTTTTGTATATTAACAATGTTGTGCAACTATCACTACTATTAAGTCACTATCCAGAATGCTTCCATCACTCCAAAAGGAAATTCCACACCTATTAGGTAGTCAATTTCTGTTTTCCCATCCCATGGCCTCTGGCAACCACTAATCCACTTTCTGACTCTACAGATTTGCCTGTTCAGGATATTCATACAAATAGAATTATACAATACACAATATGTCATGTCCAGCTTTTTTCACTGGGCAATGTTTTCAATGTTCATCCATGTGGTAACACATCAGTACTTCATGCCTTTTTATGGATGAAGAATATTATATCATATGAATGCACCACTTTCGGTTTCACTTATCCATTGGTGGACATTTGAGTTGTCTTCACTTTTTGGCTATAACGAGACGGTTGCTATGATCATTCATAAAGTTTTTGTATGATTTATGTGTTCATTTCTTTTGGGTAGAGCAATTTAAGAGCAATTAGGAGTGGAATTGCTGGGACATATGATAACTCTACGTCGACTTTTAGAAAAACTGCCAAACTGTTTTCTAAAATGTCTGCTCCATTCTACAATCCCAGTAGTACCCATATTTGTTATCATCTTCATCTTTCATCTTGAATATAGCCATCCTAAGTGTGGAGAGATGTATCATTGTGGTTTCGATACTTATTTCCCTAATAGTAAAGATGTAGATTATCTTTTCATGTTTTCTAGGACTTGTGAGTTATAAATCTCTGTTTCAATTCCTTTGTTGGTAGGAGTCTCACTGTTCACACTTCCACCCTCCAGAGCTCCTAGAAAAGGTACACAGAATGCTTTTAGGGACCATACAGGATGGTTAAGGCAGAGAACAAAGAAAGCAGCAATATCTGGGGCACACACTTTTATTAGGGTTCACAGATGGAGTGCTTTGGGGTTTTTGGGATAAGATCAAATTGGTCAATTCAAACCAAAAAGAGTGGTTTTGGTTGGTTCTATGAGGTCTTATTTAAGGGGCACACAAGGAGAATATCCTGGGAGCCAAGGGAGGCTTGCTCAAAAGGCTGCTTGGGACATCACTATCAGGGGCTTACATCTTTGCTTGTGACTCTGTGGACTTTTATCTAGGCATGTGCTCAAGGGCAGGGGAGGGGGGGCACTAGTTTCAGTTCAAGGCTTGCAGGCTGCTTGGCCACCCATGATGTATGCCAAAGAAGAAATATCATGCAGACACTTAGGTAAACTCTTGACATGCTGGACCCACTACTTGTGCCTGTGCGAGATAAAAACCCAGATCATGGGTCCCAAACACAAAACATCATAGGGTGATTATGATGCTGTGTGTAGAGATTATGTAGTTATGTAGCTATGGCAGAATAGTCTCCCCAGTCCTCTTTCTCCATGATGTTTTTGCTCGTTCACTTGCCAGTCCCAGACACAGGAAAAAATGCTATTTACCAGCATGTTCAGGATGGTGGGGAACCTGATATAATGGAGAGCTTGTAGTTTCGGCTCTGACACCTGGAGCATATAGAACATATTGTGATAGCCTAGACAATGCATAAGGGAAGGTAACACCAATGCATCTGTCCCTGCCCACCCTGTGAACATAGAAAACAATTTGTATCCAATATTGTTGAGGAAATGTTCCAATCCTAAAGCTGCTGTTGTCTGTGGGACTATTTTACAGAGGATGACCAAGGAGTCAGCTATAGTAAGAGGCTTTAAAATCAAACCTGTGGACTTTGATGTACCAATAAAATAAAGGAGGAAGCTATAATGGCAAAGATGAAAGAAATTCCCTAGGAATTGAATCATTGTCTGAAATAACAGTATTTATATTGCTAAGTTCCTGGAGCCCGTTTGTCATTTTCCAGTGACTGTACTCCCATTCAGAGAGGATATTGAAGGAAACACATGAGATCTGTTTTATCATGGCAACTGAAATCCCTTATTGTCCACTTATCACTGTTTAAAGCCCATATATTTCTTATCAAAATCCATTTTTTCCTAAGATTTTGTTATAAAAATCTCATATCCCCACTAGGAGAACTATTATTAATGTTTTATATATAGATTTTACAACATGAGAGAAGTGCTTTATTTTTCCCATTTTGTAAGTGAGGACACCTGAGGCTCAGGAAGGCTAAATGACCTTTTTAAAAAAGATTTTATTTTTAAGTAATCTCTATACCCAACATGGGTCTTGAACTCACAACCCTGACATCAAGAGTTGCATGGTCTACCAACGGAGTCAGCCAGGTATCCCTGAATGACATTTTAAAAGTCACTCTTGTGAACGGCAGGGTCAAGAGTTGACATTCTGAATCACTATGCTGTTACAACCTCAGATATACCCAGGTTGTCCTAAAACTCACAAGTGTTCTTGTATTTTTCATTTTAAAAAATATCTTGTCTTTTTTTTCCAATTGATTTATTTTCAGAAAAACAGTATTCATTATTTTTCACCACACCCAGTGCTCCATGCAATCCGTGCCCTCTATAATACCCACCACCTGGTACCCCAACCTCCCACACCCCCACCACTTCAAACCCCTCAGATTGTTTTTCAGCGTCCATAGTCTCTCATGATTCACCTCCCCTTCCAATTTACCCCAACTCCCTTCTCCTCTCTAACATCCTTTGTCCTCCATGATATTTGTTATGCTCCACAAATAAGTGAAACCATATTATAATTGACTCTCTTTGCTGGACTTATTTCACTCAGCATAATCTCTTCCAGTTCCAGTCTAGCAACAATACATCCATGTTGCTACAAAAGTTGGGTATTCATCCTTTCTGATGGAGGCATGATACGGATAAGGAAGATGTGGTCCATATACACTATGGAGTATGATTATGGCAATTTTTTATTTAAATCCAATTTCTTATTTTGTAAGCAAGTGTCATCTGTAATGATTCAGAAATCTGAATAGAATATAGATGCCTTATATATTGTTTTAGTATAATCCAAAAAGAATAATCATAGGAGATGAAATGGAATTTACTGAATGCATGAATGGCTGATTCCATACTGGAACTAAAAAAAAAAAAGACTCTTTTCCATCTTTACCAAGAAGTACACAAGGAATTACTGTGTGCTAAACAAGGGGACATGAAACATTAACAGTAGATAAAATAATGAAGAGGAGAAATTAAATTACCATCAATTATAGAACATATGATTATTTATTAATGTGAAGATACATCAAATGAGATTATTCCAACATCAGAATTGTTAAAGATATTAAAACACAGGTCCATTAAGCAAAAATTAGTGAGAATGAGGAGAAAGGGGAACCCTTTTACTCTGTTGGTGGGATGCAGGCTGGTACAGCCACTCTGGAAAACAGTATCGAGGTTCTTCAAGACGTTAAAAATTGAGCTACGCTACAACCCAGCAATTCCACTACTAGGTATTCACTCCAAAGATACATATGTAATGAAAAAAAAGGGCACATGTACCCCAATGTTTATAGCATCAATGTGCACAATAGTTAAATTGTGGAAGAACTGAGATGCCCTTCAACAGATGAATGAATAAAGAAGATGTGGTCCATATATACAATGGAATACTACTCAGCCATCAGAAAGGATGAATATCCACCATTTGCATCAACATAGTTGGAACTGGAGGGGGTTATGTTGAGTGAAATAAGTCAGGCAGAGAAAGATGATTATCATATGGTTTCACTCATATGTGGAACATAAGGAATAGTGGGGAGTACTGCAGGGAAAGGGAGGGAAAATTCAGGAGGAAGAAATCTGAGAGGGAGACAAACCATGAAAGACTCTGGACCCTAGTAAACAAACTGGGGTTACTGAATGGTAGGGGGTGAGGGGATGGGGTGATCAGGTGATGGGTATTAAGGAGAGCACATGTTGTGATGAGTATAACACTGGGTGTTACATCACATGAGTATGTGATGATGTATAACACTGGGTGTTATACTCAACTAATGAATCATTGAACACTACATCAAAAACTATTGATGTGCTATATGCTGGCTAACTGAACATAGGAAAAATAAGCAGAAGGAAGACCATAATAAAGATGAAATTAGAGACCTATGGAACTGAAAACAGAAAAATAATAGGTAAATTCTGTAGATTGTATAGCTGGTTCTTTGAAAGAAAAAAATTAATGAAATCAATATACTCATAGCCAGAGTGACAAAAAATAGAAGATATAAATGATCAATATCAGGAAGGATGAAAGGCCATCAAGCGTGTTCTCTCACACATTAAAAACATCATAAAGGCATACTACAAATAACTATACACTCATAACTTTAAAAACTTGCATGCTGTGGACCAGTTTTTTGGTAGACATAAGCAAAAACTCAATCAAGGAAAAAATAGCTAAACTGAATAGTCCTATACCTATTAAAGAGTTTAAATTCGTAGCTGAAAATTTTCCAACAAAGAAAATGCTTCTGCTTGTACATTCTACAAAACATCCCAAGAATAATCTTAATTCCACCAATCTTTTCTAGAATATAGAAGAATAAGGAAACATTTTCTAAATCATTTTGTTTCCAGCATCATTTTAATGCCAAAAACAGATAGCAATATAATAAGGAAAAAAATTAAAGACCAATATCTCTCATGAAAACAATAATACATCATGATCAACTGAGGTTTACCCATGCTAAGACTACTCCAACATTTGAATATCAATCAAAGAGAACTTTCTTAAGATAATAAATGGTATACGCCACTTAAAACTAACATCATAAAATCTCTAATATCAAGAGAAGGGAATGTCTCTACTCCCACCACTCTTATTCTGCATTATACTGGAATTTCTAGCCAGGCAGTAAGGCAAAAGGACATACAAACGTATATAAAATGTCAAAAATGAAAAAAAATGGTTTAAGAGTTAGCTTAATTATCTTTGTAAAAATTCCAAAGACTATAAAAAAAAAATCCTGGAACTAGTGAGTTCAGCAAGTTTTGAAGACACAAGCTCAGTATACAAAAATCAATTGATTTCTCTATGCCATCAAGTAACAACTGCAATTTAAAACTCTTTTTTCTCCCCAGTCAATGAAAAGTAAACTTTATTTTTTATTATTTTGTTATTTTTAAAAAAGAATTTATTTATTTATTTGACAGAGGGAGACAGGGAGAGAAGGAACACAGCAGGGGAAGTGGGAGAGGGAGAAGCAGGCTTCTGGCTGAGCAGGGAGCCCAATGTGGGGCTAGATCCCAGGACCCTGGAACCATGACCTGAGCTGAAGGCCAATGCGGAATGACTGAGCCACCCAGGTGCCCCAAACGGAAACTTTATTGATGCCACTGGGCCTAGGGGCTCCTGCAGGAAACTGTCTTGCCAAAAAAAGAAGAGCTGATGGAGGAGTCTTATCTGACCTTCTTCTTGGGGGCACAGGTTGTTGTTGTGGTTGCACTTTTGCAACAGCTGACATCAGGGGCGTGCAGGTGAGTATAACACTTGTGGCAGATCATCTTTCAGCAGTTGCATTTCTGGGTCAGCTGGCTGAGTGAAGGTTCAGTGATGCCACCCCACGGGTGAAGCACCAAGTGCAGGTGGACTCTTTTTTGGATGTTGTAGTCTGAGAGGCTGTGGCTATCCTCCGGCTGTTTGCCCACAAAAATAAGATGCTGTTGGTTTGGGAAGATGCCCTCCTGGCCTTGGATTTTGGCTTTAACATTCTCACTGGTGTCACCGGGCTCTATCTGAGGTGATGACCTTGCCTATCAGGCTGCATCTCGGTGTCCACAAGGCTGCCACCACCAAACCACTCACTCTCCTCATTGAAAAGACTGCAGTTTAAAATATTAAACTGTTTATTGTTTAATATTAAAATATTAAACAATACCTTTTTAAATAGCACCCCAAAATAAAATACTTATGTATAAATCTAACAAGAATGTATGCAGGATCTCTATACTGAAAACTATAAAACGCTGGTGAGAAAATCACAGAAAATTAAAGTAAATGGAGAGAGATAAACTATTGAGGAAAGCTCAATATTGCTAAAATGTTAATTCTGGACAAATTTATTTATAGATTCCATGTAATCTCAATCAGAATCCAAGCAAACATTTTTTAAAAATTAAATTTATTTATTTTCAGCATAACAGTATTCATTATTTTTTCACCACACCCAGTGCTCCATGAAATCCGTGTCCTCTATAATACCCACCATCTGGTACCCCAACCTCCCACCCCCCCCCGCTACTTCAAACCCCTCAGATTGTTTTTCAGAGTCCATTTTAAAAATACGTACAAGTTGAGGGATGCCTTGTGGTTCAGTCATTAAGTGTTTGCCTTCTGCTCGGGTCATGATCCCAGGGTTCTGAGATGGAGCCACAGGGAACGAGCCCCACATCATGTTCCTTGTTTGGTCAGAAGCCTACTTCTCCCTCTCCCACTCCCCCTGCTTGAGCTCCCTCTCACACTGTGTCTCTCTCTGTCAAATAAATAAATAAAATCTTTAAAAAGATGAAATAAAATAAAAAATACCTACAAGCTGATTTTAAAATATGTATAGAAATGCAAAAGACCTAACATAGCCAAAATAATTTTGATGAATCATTGAACACTACATCAAAAACTAATTATGTCATATGCATAACATATCATAATTTTAAAAATTTGGTTACTTTTATTATATTAAACAAAATTGAGGAAAGGATTATACTAGAATTTAGTAGAAAGGGTGATAGAACTCTGCAATAGGATGCCATTGTGGATGTTACATCTTTTTCAGAGCCAAGTGTATGAAAGCCTGTGTTGTGTTTTTTAAGCCACAATTTATCTCCACACTTCACAACACATTATAAAACTGAATGGTTCCTCTTAGTAAGAAATTTTGTTAACAAGTGGCATAAAATAATAACTTTGATACCTGCATTACCAGCCTTCCTTTTGCCTAGAGAAGGAAAATAAGTGAACCAAAGGATATTTCCAGAAAGGATTAAGAAAGCTGTTTAAGAAGGCCATGACTTAGTCCTTACTTAGGTGTGTATACCTTTCAACATCCTAGGAATTTTAATATAAAATAGCAAAAAATGTTTTTCTAATTGCATCCAACTTTAAGGAATTATTTGTTCCCTTTTGTCACAGTTAAAATCAAGTGTTGGGAATTAAATTATAATTTGAGTAAAAATATTACCCAATACAAATGAATGTAGATGGCTAAATGATTCTTACTCAGTGTGATGTATATTGCAACAGGGACCCTTGTAAATTGTCATATGCCAATAAAATGTCATAAGTGGTAAAAAAAAAGGTAAATAAAAGTAAATTTGTAAAAAAACAAAACCAGAATTCTGATGGATTCCTGTCTCACGTTGAGGTCTTTTATCCATTTTGAATTTATCTTTGTGTACGGTGTAAGAGAATGGTCGAATTTCATTCTTCTACATATAGCTGTCCAGTTTTCCCAGCACCCTTTATTGAAGAGCTGTCTTTTTTCCACTGTATATTTTTTCCTGTTTTGTCGAAGATTAATTGACCATAGAGTTGAGGGTCCATATCTGGGCTCTCTACTCTGTTCCACTGGTCTATGTGTCTGTTTTTATGCCAGTACCATGCTGTCTTGGTGACCACAGCTTTGTAATAAAGCTTGAAATCAGGTAACGTGATGCCCCCAGTTTTATTTTTGTTTTTCAACATTTCCTTAGCGATTCGGGGTCTCTTCTGATTCCATACAAATTTCTGGGTTATTTGCTCCAGCTCTTTGAAGAATACCGGTGGAATTTTGATCAGAATGGCATTAAAAGTACAGATTGCTCTAGGCAGTATAGACATTTTAACAATGTTTATTCTTCCAATCCAAGAGCATGGAATGGTCTTCCATCTTTTTGTGTCTTCTTCAATTTCGTTCATGAGTGTTCTGTAGTTCCTCAAGTAGAGATCCTTTACCTCTTTGGTTAGGTTTATTCCCAGGTATGTTATGGTTCTTGGTGCTATAGTAAATGGAATCGATTCTCTAATTTCCCTTTCTGTATTTTCATTGTTAGTGTATGAGAAAGCCATTGATTTCTGCACATTGACTTTGTATCCTGCCACTTGCTGAATTGCTGTATGAGTTCTAGTAGTTTGGGGATGGAGTCTTTTGGGTTTTCCATATAAAAAATCTTGTCATCTGCGAAGAGAAAGAGTTTGACTTCTTCATTGCCAATTTGGATACCTTTTATTTCTCTTTGTTGTCTGATTGCTGTTGCTAGGACTTCTAATACTATGTTGAACAAGAGTGGTGAAAGTGGGCATCCTTGTCTTGTTCCTGACCTCAACAGGAAGGCTGCAAGTTTTTTCCCATTGAGGATGATATTTGCTGTGGGTCTTTCATAGATAGATTTGATGAGGTTCCAGAATGTTCCCTCTATCCCTATACTTTGAAGCGTTTTAATCAGGAATGGATGCTGGATTTTGTCAAATGCTTTTTCTGCATCAATTGAGAGGACCATGTGGTTCTTCTCTCTTCTCATATTAATTTGTTGTATCACATTGATTGATTTGCGAATGTTGAACCATCCTTGTAGCCCAGGAATGAATCCCACCTGGTCATGGTGGATAATCTTTTGAATGTGCTGTTGGATCCTGCTTGCTAGGATCTTGTTGAGAATCTTAGCATCCATATTCGTCAGGGATATTGGTCTGAAATTCTCCTTTTTGGTAGGGTCTTTGCCCGGTTTGGGGATCAGGGTAATGCTGGCTTCATAGAAAGAGTCTGGAAGTTTTTCTTCTGCTTCAATTTTTTTGAAACAGCTTCAGGAGAATAGGTGTTAGAGGAGAACATAGGCAGTAATCTCTTTGATATCAGCCACAGCAACTTCTTTCAAGATATATCTCCAAAGGCAAAGGAAACAAAAGTGAAAATAAACTTTTGGGACTTCATCAAAATCAAAAGCTTCTGCACAGCAAAGGAAACAGTCAAAAAAACAAAGAGGCAACCCATGGAATGAGAGAAGATATTTGCAAATGACAGTACAGACAAAAGGTTGATATCCAGGATCTATAATGAACTCCTCAAACTCAACACACATGAAACAGGCAAACACATCAAAAAATGGGCAGAAGATATGAACAGACACTTCTCCAATCAAGACATACAAATGGCTATCAGACACATGAAAAAATGTTCATCATCATTAGCCCTCAGGGAGATTCAAATTAAAACCACATTGAGACATCACCTTACACCAGTTAGAATGGCCAAAATTAACAAAACAGGAAACAACATGTGTTGGAGAGGATGTGGAGAAAGGGGAACCCTGTTACACTGTTGGTGGGAATGCAGGTTGATGCAGCCTCTTTGGAGAACAGTGTGGAGATTCCTCAAGAAATTAAAAATAGAGCTTCCCTACGACCCTGCAATTGCACTCCTGGGTATTTACCCCAAAGACACAGATGTCGTGAAAAGAAGGGCCATCTGTACCCCAATGTTTATAGCAGCAATGGCCACGGTCGCCAAACTGTGGAAAGAACCAAGATGCCCTTCAACAGACGAATGGATAAGGAAGATGTGGTCCATATACACTATGGAGTATTATGCCTTCATCAGAAAGGATGAATACCCAACTTTTGTAGCAACATGGACGGGACTGGAAGAGATTATGCTGAGTGAAATCAGTCAAGCAGAGAGAGCCAATTATCCTACGGTTTCACTTATTTGTGGAGCATCACAAATAGCATGGAGGACAAGGGGTGTTAGAGAGGAGAAGGGAATTTGGGTAAATTGGAAGGGGAGGTGAACCATGAGAGACTATGGACTCTGAAAAACAGTCTGAGGGGTTTGAAGTGGCGGGGGGGTGGGGGGTTGGGGTACCAGGTGGTGGGTATTATAGAGGGCACAGCTTGCATGGAGCACTGGGTGTGGTGAAAAAATAATGAATACTGTTTTTCTGAAAATAAATAAATTGGAAAAAAAAAGACCTAAAATAAATGGAGCAGCACCTCCTTCATGGAAAAAAAAATTTATATTTTGTTATTTTCAACAAGAAATCATCAGAGAGATTTGATACATTCCTCTGGGAGTAAACTGCTCTTGTTTACTTCTAAAGAAAATCAATAATATTAACTACTAAATTAAGTATCCAGGAGATAAACAACTATTTAGTATACAGGAGTGCAAAATAGAAAATAATAGATATTTTCCATGTGGGAAAAAAAGCACAAATAAGTCAGAAGATCCAAATTCTAGACTCAATTCATTCCTATCTGTTAATTAAAATAACCTTTGGAAAATCACTTAAACTTTCTATACCTCTGTTTCTGCATATGTTAAGATCATTTTTAAAGCCCAGTTCTTTAAACTTTCCTTTAAATTGATTTATTTTATCTGTAATTTGGGGAGGGTATGTGCTATGGTGAGTGCTGTGAAGTGTGTAAACCTGGCAATTCACAGACCTGTACCCCTGGGGTTAATAATACATTATAGAAGGGAGTTCGGGGAAATTGGGTGGGGGTGGTGAACCATGAGAGGCTATGGACTCTGAAAAACAATCTGAGGGTTTTGAAGTGGCAGAGGGTGGGAGGTTGGGGTACCAGGTGGTGGGTATTATAGAGGGCACGGAGTGCATGGAGCAATGGGTGTGGTGCAAAAATAATGAATACTGTTATGCTGAAAATAAATAAAAAATAAATTAAAAAACAGGCAATCATATAAAAAATGGGCAGAAGATATGAACAGACACTTCTTCAATGAAGACATACAAATGGCTATCAGACACATGAAAAAATGTTCATCATCACTAGCCATCAGGGAGATTCAAATTAAAACCACATGGAGATATCACCTTACACCACTTAGAATGGCCAAAATTAGCAAGACAGGAAACAACATGTGTTGGAGAGGATGTGGAGAAAGGGGAACCCTCTTCCACTGTTGGTGGGAATGCAAGTTGGTGCAGCCTCTTTGGAGAACAGTGTGGAGATTCCTCAAGAAATTAAAAATAAAACTTCCCTGTGACCCTGCCATTGCACTACTGGATATTTACCCCAAAGAAAGAGATGTAGTCAAAAGAAGGGCCATCTGTACCCCAATGTTTATAGCAGCAATGGCCACAGTCGCCAAACTGTGGAAAGAATTAAGATGCCCTTCAATGGACGAATGGATAAGGAAAATGTGGTCCATATACATTATGGAGTATTATGCCTCCATCAGTAAGAATAAATACCCAACTTTTGTAGCAACATGGACGGGTCTGGAAGAGATTATGCTGAGTGAAATAAGTCAAGCAGAGAGAGCCAATTATCCTATGGTTTCACTTATTTGTGGAACATAACAAATAGCATGGAGAACATGGAGAGTTAGACAGGAGAAGGGAGTTGGGGGAAATTGAAAGGGGAGGTGAATCATGAGAGACTATGAACTCTGAAAAGCAATCTGAGGGTTTTGAAATGGTGGGGGGGTGGGAGGTTGGGGTACCAGGTGGTGGGTATTATAGAGGGCACGGATTGTATGGAGCACTGGGTGTGGTGAAAAAATTAATGAATACTGTTATGCTGAAAATAATTAAATTTAATTATAAAACATTAAAAATTAAAAAATAAAATATAGATTAATTTTAGTTACATTAGCATACTTAAAAAAATAATAAAGTGTAATATCACCTTGACTTCATCTTCCCTGTCCTCTTCCAAGGTTACCACCTTTATCGTACATACTCTTTCAGATTTTCTTCATGCAAGTATAAACTTTATAAAATTAAATTACTATCCTCCCTTTATCCACAAAAGGTAGCATATTTTTTTACACAATCTTCTACACTTTGATTTTTCTTTACACACAGATCTTCATCTTACAGATCTTTCCACAGTCACTTTCACTCCTTACAGCCTCCATTGCTGCAATGCACCATAATTTATTTCAGAAGAGTCCCCAATTTATGATAGTTCAACTTAATATTTTTTGACCTTATGGTGGTGTGAAAGTTATATACTTTTATTAGAAACCACACTTTGAATTCTGAATTTTGTTCTTTTCTCAGGCCAACAATACGCAATATAATACTCTCTCATGATGCTGGGTAGCTGCAGTAGCTCCAACTCTGGTCAGCCATGAAATCACAAGGGTAAACAACTTGGTACACTTAAAACCATGCCATACCACAGAACCATCCTGTTCTTCACTTTCAGTGGAGTATTCAGTCAATTAAATCATCTATTTATTATAAGATAGACTTTGTGTGAAAGTCCCACAGCAAATATCATCCTCAATGGGAAAAAGCTTGCAGCCTTCCCGTTGAGATCAGGAACAAGACAAGGATGCCCACTTTCACCACTCTTGTTCAACATAGTATTAGAAGTCCTAGCAACAGCAATCAGACAACAGAGAGAAATAAAAGGTATCCAAATTGGTAATGAAGAAGTCAAACTCTCTCTCTTCGCAGATGACATGATTCTTTATATGGAAAACCCAAAAGACTCCACCCCCAAACTACTAGAACTCATACAGCAATTCAGCAGCGTGGCAGGATACAAAGTCAATGTGCAGAAATCAGTGGCTTTCTTATACACTAACAATGAAAATACAGAAAGGGAAATTAGAGAATCGATTCCATTTACTATAGCACCAAGAACCATAAGATACCTGGGAATAAACCTAACTAAAGAGGTAAAGGATCTATACTTGAGGAACTATAGAACACTCATGAAAGAAATTGAAGAAGACACAAAAAGATGGAAGACCATTCCATGCTCTTGGATCGGAAGAGTAAACATCGTTAAAATGTCTATACTGCCTAGAGCAATCTATACTTTTAATGCCATTCCGATCAAAATTCCACCGGCATTCTTCAAAGAGCTGGAGCAAATAATCCTAAAATTTGTATGGAATCAGAAGAGACCCCGAATCGCTAAGGAAACGTTGAAAAACAAAAATAAAGCTGGCGGCATCACCTTACCTGATTTCAAGCTTTATTACAAAGCTGTGATCACCAAGACAGCATGGTACTGGCATAAAAACAGACACATAGACCAGTGGAACAGAGTAGAGAGCCCTGATATGGACCCTCAACTCTATGGTCAATTAATCTTCGACAAAACAGGAAAAAATATACAGTGGAAAAAAGACAGTCTCTTCAATAAATGGTGCTGGGAAAACTGGACAGCTATATGTAGAAGAATGAAACTCGACCATTCTCTTACGCCGTACACAAAGATCAACTCAAAATGGATAAAAGACCTCAACGTGAGACAGGAATCTATCAGAATCTTAGAGGAGAATATAGGCAGTAATCTCTTCGATACCGGCCACAGCAACTTCTTTCAAGATACGTCTCCAAAGGCAAAGGAAACAAAAGCGAAAATAAACTTCTGGGACTTCATCAAAATCAAAAGCTTCTGCACAGCAAAGGAAACAGTCAAAAAAACAAAGAGGCAACCGACGGAATGGGAGAAGATATTTGCAAATGACAGTACAGACAAAAGTTTGATATCCAGGATCTATAATGAACTCCTCAAACTCAACCCACACGAAACAGACAAACACATCAAAAAATGGGCAGAAGATATGAACAGACACTTCTCCAATCAAGAAATACAAATGGCTATCAGACACATGAAAAAATGCTCATCATCATTAGCCCTCAGGGAGATTCAAATTAAAACCACATTGAGATATCACCTTACACCAGTTAGAATGGCCAAAATTAACAAAACAGGAAACAACATGTGTTGGAGAGGATGTGGAGAAAGGGGGACCCTCTTACACTGTTGGCGGGAATGCAAGTTGGTGCAGCTTCTTTGGAGAACAGTGTGGAGATTCCTCAAGAAATTAAAAATAGAGCTTCCCTACGACCCTGCAATTGCACTCCTGGGTATTTACCCCAAAGATACAGATGTCGTGAAAAGAAGGGCCATCTGTACCCCAATGTTTATAGCAGCAATGGCCACAGTCGCCAAACTATGGAAAGAACCAAGATGCCCTTCAACGGATGAATGGATAAGGAAGATGTGGTCCATATACACTATGGAGTATTATGCCTCCATCAGAAAGGACGAATATCCAACTTTTGTAGCAACATGGACGGGACTGGAAGAGATTATGCTGAGTGAAATCAGTCAAGCAGAGAGAGTCAATTATCATATGGTTTCACTCATTTGTGGAGCATAACCAATAGCATGGAGGACAAGGGGCGTTAGAGAGTAGTAGGGAATTTGGGTAAATTGGAAGGGGAGGTGAACCATGAGAGACTATGGACTCTGAAAAACAGTCTGAGGGGTTTGAAGTGGCGGGGGGGTGGGAGGTTGGGGTACCAGGTGGTGGGTATTATAGAGGGCACAGCTTGCATGGAGCACTGGGTGTGGTGAAAAAATAATGAATACTGTTTTTCTGAAAATAAATAAATTGGGAAAAAAAAAAAAGAGATTTTGTTCATCGGTAGGCTTATGTAAGTGTTTTGAGCTTGTTTAAGGCAGTTTAGGCTAAGCTATGGTGCTCAGCACGTTAGGTATATTAAATACATTTTCAACTTGGGATGTTTTCAAGTTATGATGAGTTTATCAGTTTATAAGCCCATTGTAAGTAAAGTAAGAGCTGTATGTCTACTGCAGGGCTCTAGAGTTGTTTCTAGTGATTTGCTATTATAAACAATGTTGCAAAAAAAAAAAAAAGAAAAAACCTTACAGAAACAAAAAATAAAACAAAAAAACCCCTTGAATACAATTTATTTCACGTGTATAAAAGTATATCTGAGAAAAGATCCTGTAAGTAGAGTTACAAGTCCAATTTGTCTGTACATTTTTTTATGCATATACACCTGCCCTCATTGAAGGTTGCTAAGGTTAATTCTGTCTCTTACAATCACTAAACTATTACTGAATAAAGGAGTTTATTCAACCTAGTATAATTCTAATTTTTGACTCATGTTTTGCACATAGATATCTAGAATATCCAATGCTTTTCACAAGAACTGCTGTTAAATCAATTGTATAATAAATGTTCTTGAAAATTTGCTCATTTGCTCACTTTTTCAGTGACATTACATTAATTAATTGCTATATTTGAATATACTTTCAAAACTTTTCCTATTTGTCAGCTGGCACTTCTTGTTGCTGACAAGGATATCATCTCTAGTATTCTTTCCTTTCTATGTATTTCTTTTTGGAAATGGCATGTAAAACAAGCAGGTGATCGACTACCAATCTCATGAGGAATAATGAGTAAAATAGAAGTTCTTAAGCTCTGAATGTGGGCACCTGGGCTGATGCCAGGCTCAAGTATTGTGATATTTGTCACATTAGTTTGGGGGACACCATACATCCTAATGTTTTTAGTTGTAAACAAATTGCTGTCCAGATAATTGTACTGATCAATGCCCTTACTAGCCATGTATGAGAGCATCTCTTTCACCAGAGCATTGCAAAAGAGTGTTATCAAACAGATCTTGCTAATCTTAGAGGAGGAATTGCCTTTTCAGTATAAGTTTAATATTTTCTCTGTCATAATAAATCAAGTTAAACCCTTTTTCATATGTTTAAGAACCAATTTATTTCCCTTTCTGTAAATTATATATTTATTTCTGATTTCTCTGGCCCAGTGACAAACAGTGGGAATTATCTCAAAATGCATATTTATATTTTTTGTTGTTTTAATTTTTTGTATATTAAGATGAATAATACTTTGCTCCGAATTAAAGAAATGGAGAATAATACACAAAAGTTCCCTTCACAGACTTGTTCTCCAACTATTCATTTACCTTTTCCAGAGACAGACAATCATCATTAAATGTATTATTGTTTTTTAGTGTAATTTTAGCCTTTATTGAGCACTCCAGTGATTGCTATATGTACTTCTCAAAAATTCTGGTAAAATACACATAACATGAAATTTACCATCTTGGCTATTTTTATGTGTACAGTTTAGCAGCATTAAGTATATTCACATTGTTGTGCTACCATCACTACCAACCACCTCCAGAACTTTTTTCATTGTTCCCAAACTGAAACTCTATTCATTAAGCAAAAAATTCCCCATTTCCCCTCCCCCAGCCTCTGAAAACCACCATTCTACTTTCTGTCTCTATGAATTTAGCTGCTCTAGGTAACTCATATAAGTGGAACCATACAGTGTTTGTCCTTTGTGACTAATTCATATCACTTAATATAGTATCCTCAAGGTTCATCTATGTAGCATATATCAGAATTTTCTTCTTCTTTAGGGCAGAACTATATTCCAATGTATATAAATTGCACATTTTGTTTATCCATTCATCAAGCAATGGACATTTGGCTATTGTGAATAATGCCGTAGTAAACATGGCTAATCAAATATCACTAGTCCCTGCTTTCATTCCAAAAATGGAATTTCTGGATCATGTGATAATTCTATTTTTAATTTTTTGAGGAGCCACCAAACTGCTTACCGTTTATTTTGTAACTATGCTCTCACCTAATCTCCTAACATTTCCATTTCCCAAATAAGAAAACTGAGGTAAAAATAAGTGAAATGTCTTTCCTCAAGTCACATAGCTAATAGACAATAGAGGAGGAATCCTCACCCAGTTTCTTGTTCAACAGGAGGAAAGTTCAGTATGAATTAGCTGCAGAACTAGGGCAGCCCCCTAGCAAGGAGCAACAACTGACCCACATGGCAGGTTAATGAATAGTAAGTGCAAAGCAAATAGATGGTGTACTTTTCTAAAACATTAAACTGTAGAGATCTTGACATGTTCATTTTTCTTCTTTTCTTTCTTAATTATTCAATCAAAATATGTTTATCTTATCAACCCATCATCAATCAATGATTCCTTTACAATAATTTCTCGCTTTATCTTTCTAGCAATAGATGTCCATCAACAGATGAATGGATAAAGAGGATGTGGTACATATATACAATAGAATACTATGCCATCATCAAAAAGACCCCAAATCTTCCCATTTGCAACAATGTGGATGGAACTAGAGGTTATTATACCATGTGAACTAAGTCAGTCAGAGAAAGACAATTATCATATGATCTCACTGATACGAGGAATTTGAGAAACAAGACAGAGGATCATAGAGGAAGGGAGGGAAAAATAAGAAGAAACCAGAGAGGGGTGCCTGGGTGCCTCAGATGGTTAAGTGATTGCCTTTAGCTCAGATCATGATCCCAGGGTCCTGGGATTGAGCCTTGCATTGGGCTTCCTGCTTGGTGGAGACCCCGCTTCTCCCTCTCCCTCTGCCTGTCACCCTGCCTAGTTGTACTCTCTATCTCTTTGTCAAATAAATAAAATCTTTAAAAAGAAAGATGAAATCAGAGAGGGAGACAAACCATAAGAGACTCTTAATCTCAGGAAACAAACTGAGGTTTGCTGGAGGGGAGGAGGGTTGAAGAGATAGGGTGGCTGGGTGATGGACATTGGGGAGGGTGTGTGCTATGGTAAATTGTGTAAGACTGATGAATCACAGACATGTACCCCTGAAACAAATAATACATTATATGTTAATAAAAAATAAAAAAAATCTTTCTGGCAAGATTTAAAAGCTTCCAGTGACTAAATTTTTTCCCTGTTGCTCAGATTTCTTTTCACACAGTAGTTTCATGGTACAATAGGAAGTGCCCATGTGCTGGGAGCTCACAGGTCTGGGTTTGAATCCTGTCTCTGCTCTTTAGTCATTTGTGACATTTGGCCAAGTCATACGAACACCCTTAACCTCAACCTTAGTTTTGTAAAGAGGAATAAATTTTCTGACATCCTACGCCTATTCAAAGTATCAGATCCCACATATCACATGTGGGTTGTACACATATCCTTTTTCAGCTTGGTTATGATTACAAAAATAGGTCATTCTTGTTCATATTCTAGATGTTCACATTCTGGATGTTAATACTGTCATTTTATTCATATACCAAAAAAATACAATTCTCACAAAAATTTTCAGTTAGGTGGCAACACTCACTTATTAAAGAATGACACATTTTGGGGTGCCTGGGTGGCTCAGTGGGTTAAAGCCTCTGCCTTCGACTCAGGTCATGATCCCAGGGTTCTGGGATCGAGCCCCACATCGGGCTCTCTGCTCAGCAGGGAGCCTGCTTCCTCCTCTCTCTCTCTCTCTGCCTGCCTCTCTGCCTACTTGTGACCTCTGTCTGCCAAATAAATAAATAAAATCTTTAAAAAAAAAAGAATGACACATTTTTCAAGTTCTGAGAGAAAATACCTATCAACTCAGAATCCTATGTGAAGTGAAAATATACTTTAGGAATGAGGGGAAGTCAAGACATTTTCAGTTGAAGGTATGTCACCAGCAGACCTTACCTAAAAAATGACTAATCAAAGTTCTCTAAAAACAAAGGAAAAAATAAAGTATTTGGAACATCAAGAAGGAAGAAAAATACAGTAAGCAAAATTATTGTATGGATAAATACAATAGACTTTCCTTCTCCCCTTGAGTTTTCTAAGCTATGTGAGATACTTTAAGGAAAAATTATCACATTATTTAATGTAGGGGTACCTGAGTGGCTTGTCAGTTAAGAGTGTGGTGCATAAACAATGAATTCTTGAACACTGAAAAGAAATAAAAAAGAAATAAAGTAAAAAAAATTCCAACTCTTGATTTCAGCTCAGGTAATGATCTCAGGGTTGTGAGATCAAGGCCCATATTGGCTCTACATTAGATGTGGAGTCTGCTTAAGATTTTCTCTCTAAAAATTCTAAAGAAGAAGAAGAAGAAGAAGATTATTCTCTACCTCTGTCCCTCTATCCCTTCTCTCTTTCTATCTATCTGTGTATATAAAGTATTGTCTAATGTGGTTCTAAATAAATAGTTTAAAGGAGATAGTTAAGACAATTAGATAAAACATGGGGAGAATAAAGGATATAAAATGAAGTAAGATTTCTGCACTTCGCTTGAACTCATAAAATAATTATAAAAGTAGACTAATAAGATATATAGATAGATACATATATAGATATAAAATATGCAATGTATATATAATATGCAATACCTATGCAATATGCAATATCATTATATATGTATTTAGATAATATGAAATAGCAACTACTCTCAATTGATGCAGAAAAAGCATTTGACAAGATACAGCATCCGTTCCTATTAAAACGATTTGAAGTATAGGGATAGAGGGAACATTCCTCAGTTTCATAAGCTTTATTTATGAAAAACACACAGTGAACATCATACTCAAGGGGGAAAATCTGACAGCCTTCCCTTCAGATCAGGAACATGACAAGGTTGTGCACTCTCATCCCTGTTGTTCAACATAGTACTAGAGGTCCTAGCAACAGCAAACAGACAGCAAAAAGAAATAATATGTATTCAAATTGACAAAGAGGAAATCAAACTTTCTCTGTTCTCATATGACATGATACTTTATATGGAAAACCCAAAAGACTCCACCCCAAACTACCAGAACTTATACAGCAACTCAGTAATGTGGCAGGATACAAAACCAACATACAGAAATCAGTTTCTTTCTTATACATTAACAATGAAAAAATATAGAAAGGTAAATTAGAGAATCAATTCCATTTACTATAGCACCAAGAACCATAAGACACCTGGGAATACCTAAACAAAGAGGTAAAGGATCTGTACTCGAGGAACTACAGAACACTCATGAAAGAAATTGAAGAAGACACAAAAAGATGGAAGACCATTCCTTGCTCATGGATTGGAAGAATAAACATTGTTAAAATGTCTATACTGCCCAGAGCAATCTATACTTTCAATGACATCCCAATCAAAATTCCACTGGCATTTTTCAAAAAGCTGGAACAAACAATCCTAAAATTTGTATGGATCCAGAAGGGACCCCAAATTGCTAAGGAAATGTTGAAAAAGAAACACAAAACTGGGGCATCATGATGCCCGATTTCAAGCTTTACTACAAATCTGTGATCACCAAGACAGCATGGTACTGGCACAAAAACAGACACATAGACCAATGAAACAGAATAGAGAACCCAGATATGGACCCTCAACTCTATGGTCAATTTATGTTTGATAAAGCAGAAAAAATATCCATTGGAGAAAAGACAGTTTCTTCGATAAACTGTGCTGGGAGAATTAGATAGCTCCATACAGAAGAATGAAACTCAACCATTTGCTTGCACCATAAACAAAGATAAACTCAAAATGGATGAAAGACCTTAATGTGGGGCAGGAATCCATCCAAATCCTAGAGGAGAACATAGGCAGTAACCTCTTTGACATTGGCCACAGCAACATCTTTCAAGACCCATCTCCAAAAGGAAAGAGAAACAAAAGCAAAAATGAACTGCTGGAACTTCTTCAAGATCAAAAGCTTCTGCACAGCAAAGGAAAAAGTCAACAAAACAAAGAGGCAACCCACGGAATGGGAGAACATATTTGCAATTGACACTACAGACAAAAGGCTGATATCCAGGATCTATAAAGAACTCCTCAAACTCAACACACACAAAACAGATAATCGTGTCAAAAAATGCACAGAAGACATGAACAGACACTTCTCCAAAGAAGACATACAAATGGCTAACAAACACATGAAAATGTGTTCATCATCATTAGCCATCAGGGAGATTGAAATCAAAACCACATTGAGATACCGCCTTACACCACTTAGAATGGCCAAAAATTAACAAGACAGTAAACAACATGTGTTTGAGAGGATGTGGAGAAAGGGAAACCCTCTTACACTGTTGGTGGGAATGCAAGTTGGTGCAGCCACTTTGGAGAACAGTGTGGAGAATCCTTAAGAAATTAAAAGTAGAGCTTCCCCATGACTCTGAAATTGCACTACTGGGTATTTACCTCAAAGATACAGATGTAGTGAAAAGAAGGGCCATCTGTACCCCAATGTTCATAGTAGTTACCAAACTGTGGAAAGAACCAAGATGCCCTTCAGTGGATGAATGGATAAAGAAGATACAATCCATATACATTATGGAGTATTATACCTCCATCAGAAAGGATGAATATCCAACTTTTGTACCAACACGGATGGGACTGAAGGAGATATGCTGAGTGAAATAAGTCAAGCAGGGAGTCAAGTATCATATGGTTTCACTTACTTGTGGAGCACAAGGAATAACACAGAGGACATTGGAAGATGGAGAGGAGAAGGGGGTTGGGGGAAATCAGAGGGGGAGATGAACCATGAGAGACTGTGGACTCTGAGAAACAAACTGAGGTTTTGGAGGGGAAGGGGGTAGAGGTTTAGGTGAGCTTGGTGATGAGTATTATGGAGGGCACATATTGCATGGAGCATAAACAATGAATTGGATTGGTGCGTAAACAATGAATTCTGGAACACTGAAAAGAAATAAAATAAAAAAAAAAGAAAATAGCTAATCCAAAAAAAATCAAAATGTGTGTATAGGTAACATTCTCAAAATGGCAAAATCATTGTAATGAAATAGATTAGTGGCTGTCAGAGGTTCGGTAGGGGATGAGAGTAAGATGGGAGTGGGTGTGGCTATAGAAGGGCAACATGAGAGACTATGGACTCTGAAAAACAATCTGAGGGGTTTGAAGGGGCGGGGGGGGTGGGAGGTTGGGGTACCAGGTGGTGGGTATTATAGAGGGCACGGCTTGCATGGAGCACTGGGTGTGGTGAAAAAATAATGAATACTGTTTTTCTGAAAATAAATAAATAAATAATAATTAAAAAAAAAAAGAAGGGCAACATGAGGGATCCTGTGGTAGCAGAATTTTTCAGTATCTTGACTGTATCAATGTCAACATCCCAATGTGAAGAGTTTTGCTTTATGTTACTATTGGAGAAAACTCAGTAAAGGGTATGCAGGATCTCTCTAAATTATTGATTAAAAGTACATGTGAATCTCAAAATTTTAAAAAGTATAATTAAAACATCAAGAAGATAATTCCAAATTTTTATAGATATTTACATTATCATTGTCAAGACTTAAAATCTAACATTTCTAATTTTGCCTTTGCTGCACGCTTATTTCTTGGCTCTGCCCTCTTTTGTTCTTCTGGAAATTCTTCAGGTGCTCAATTTTATCACTCATTCCTCACTAGCTCAAAGTCAACCTGTCAACTATTTCCACCATCCCCTTTTTGACGCCTTACCAAAATTGGCCTTTCATGTGGGACGTTGTCTTTCATATTTAGAATTAACTTTTTCCCTTCCAATGTTCCTACTGACTTACTGCTCAACTTTCTGCCCATTGGTAAAAAAGGTTGTTTACCTCACTAACATGAGCAGTAGTCTACCTTGCATCCTGGTCTTATTTGCTAAAAAACTGGTTTGTTAGCAGAAATCAAGCTTCATGAAGAACAATTAAGGCAGGAAAACAGAAACGAAGCAAGTTCAAATCATACAGAACAAATAATTTTAAGTAGAAGACCTTCCCCATTATCCCATAAATCACCTTAAAAAAGATGTTTGATCTTAGTAAAGTAGAATCCAATTTTTTGGGACAATATACCTCAAATCAGAATGAACTTGTCAGTGCACAATCAAGAATTAAGAGTTACTTACAAAACAATAGTTTATCATTTGGCTTTAAGATAATTTCTACAGATATAAGCTAATCTCTTTCTATATAACAGATATACAAATATAATATTTTTTCCAAAAGATCTGCCTTATATGATCTTAATAAGTAAAGGTGATTATGTTTTAAATACCCTTGCAGAGTTTCTATGATATATTTTATTTAAAGCTTGAAAATAGACACACTCACTGGTGGTTTTAGAGTGTATCACTCAGGGATAAGGTGGGACTACTTTAATATATTGCAATATACAATGTATCAAGGCAACATATTGTACACTTTGTTTTTTATTGTGTTATATTAGTCACCATGCAGTACACCATTTTTTATATAGTCTTCCAAGATTCATTGTTTACATATAACTCCAGTGTTCCATGCAATATGTGCCCTGATTAATAACCCATCACCAGGCTCACTCATCCCTCCACCCACCCTCCCCTTAAAACCCTCAGTTTGCTCCTTGGAGTCCACAGCCTGTCATGGTTTATCTTCCCCTCTGATTTCCCCCTCCTTCAATTTTCCTTTCCTTCTCCTAATGTCTTCCATGTTATTCCTTATGTTCTACAAGTAAGTGAAACCATATGATAACTGACTTTCTCTGCTTGACTTATTTCACTCAGCATAATCTCCAGTTCCATCTCTGTTGATGCAGATGTTGGGTAATCATCCTTTCTGATGGCTAAGTAATATTCCATTGTATATATGGACCTCATCTTCTTTATCTATTCATCTGTTGAAGGGCATCTTGGCTCTTTCCACAGTTTGGCTATTGTGGACATTGCTGCTATGAAAAATAGAGTACATATAGCCCTTCTTTTCACTACATTTGTATCTTTGGGGTAAATACCCAGTAGTGTATTGTACACTTTAAACTTACAAAGTTATATGTAAATTATATCTCAAAAAAGTAGTCAATAACATTGTAATAGCACCAAATGGTCACAGATGGTCCTCACCTTTGGTGATCATAGCATAACATATACAGTTGTCAAATGACTAATTTATACAGTCAGAATGGCTAAAATCAACAAGTCAGGAAATGACAGATGCTGGCGAGGATGCGGAGAAAGGGGAACCCTCCTACACTGTTGGTGGGAATGCAAGCTGGTGCAACCACTCTGGAAAACAGCATGGAGGTTCCTCAAAATGTTGAAAATAGAACTGCCCTATGACCCAGCAATTGCACTACTGGGTATTTACCCTAAAGATACAAACGTAGTGATCCAAAGGGGCACGTGCACCCTTTGTTTATAGCAGCAATGTCCACAATAGCCAAACTATGGAAAGAACCTAGATGTCCATCAGCAGATGAATGGATCAAGAAGATGTGGTATATATACACAATGGAATACTATGCAGCCATCAAAAGAAACGAAATCTTGCCATTTGCGACAACATGGATGGAACTAGAGCCTATCATGCTTAGCGAAATAAGTCAAGCGGAGAAAGACAACTATCATATGATCTCCCTGATATGAGGGAGTGGTGATGCAACATGGGGGCTTAAGTGGGTAGGAGAAGAATCCATGAAACAAGATGGGATAGGGAGGGAGACAAACCATAAGTGACTCTTAATCTCACGAAACAAAGTGTGGGTTGCTGGGGGGAGGGGGGTTGGGAGAAGGGGGGTAGGGTTATGGACATTGGGGAGGGTATGTGCTTTTGGGTAAATTGGAAGGGGAGATGAACCATGAGAGACTATATATCTGGAACTAAAGTAGCCTTGTGTCAACTATACTTCAATAAAAAAAAACTCAAAAAATAATAATGAGAAAAACTTACAAGACTAGAGCTCGTCCAATATCACTTAATTTTCTGTTTGTGTTTCTGAATATTCTCTGTTCTTTCTTTGGGATTCTTTGCTTTTCCTCACAGTTGCTAATATGTTAACCAAATATGATTCATTAAGACAAATCAGACCACTGAAGGACTAAAATCAACTGATTTGTCTCTATTGTAATCAACCACTGGAACAGATAACACAAGGGTTAATTTGGCCAAAGAACACAAGAAAAAGTACTCCAAAAGCCAGAGGCTGAGGTGTCTTCCGTAAACATCCCATGTCCGTGGAAACTTTTGAATAGTCAGAGTACTATATACAGATATTGAGCAAGGGTTATGAAATTACCTTTTAGCTCTTTTAGCTGAGGGCACACTGCTTATCTTCCTGGAAGAGTCACTTCCTGTGCATATCAACCTATGCCTCAGTTAGGGATTGACTTCTTTCCCACACATCTGCCCAACTGGGGTTATGTGTAAAATGACAGTGAGTTCTGGCGCCACATGAGATTCAGTGACTGGCCAAAGTAAGGAGAAAAGTAGAGTGCCTGGCTTAAGAACATCTGCCTCCCTCACACTTGTTCCTTGTCTGCTTCTTACCTTTACTTTTACCTATTATTGATTTCATTTTATTTGAAAGGAATTCTCTCTATATATATTTTAAATTTTTTATTTCTTTTCAGCATAACAGTATTCATTGTTTTTGCACCAGACCCAGTGCTCCATGCAATCCATGCCCTCTCTAATACCCACCACCTGGTTCCCCCAACCTCCCATCCTCCATCCCTTCAAAACCCTCAGATTGTTTTTCAGAGTCCATAGTCTCTCATGGTTCACCTCCCCTTCCAATTTCCCTCAACTCCCTTCTCCTCTCTAACTCCCCTTGTCCTCCGTGTTATTTGTTATGCTCCACAAATAAGTGAAACCATAGGATAATTGACTCTCTCCATATATTTTTAAGTTTTAGAACAACTTAATATATCAAAAGAAAGCTTAATTTATTGCTTCAGTCTATACTTATACCAATACAACAATCAATTATTGTATTTTGTTATAAGTTTTGATATCTCCTAATGTAAATATCCTCATTTTATGAATTGTGAATTTTCTTTGAGCTACTTTGGCATTCGCATGTATTTATCAATTCTGTTGTCAACTTGAAAGTGTTCATATTCACACACAAACTGATGGAGCTTAGTGAAAATTATATTAAATTTACAAGTATAGAAATAAAATTTATTTTAGTATAATAAAAAAAAGAAAGTTGTAATAACAGACATCAAATTCAAAGATCATAGATACATACACCCACCTATTTTAGTTGGAACATCATGAAATAAATTCCTATAATATGTAGATTTACCTTCCTCAGCAAAGTTTACACTCATTCCCCAGCCAGAAATCCAAGACTTCAGGAGGTAGCAGAGCACAGTGAAAAAACCCTGGACTGGAAGTTGGAGGAGGTGGGCACTAGGTATGATTCTGCTCAGATTTGTTGCATAAAGTTGAGCAAGTAATTTCATCTCTCCACACCTAGGTGGCCTGTTAGTAAAAGGAGGGTGGGATTCAGTGATGACCACAGTACCTTCTTGCACCAAAATTTTGTGATTTTAGAATGAAAATGAAAACTTGAATTAAAACTCCCCTAAGATCGTAAAGTTCACAAATCAGCAATTGTATCAAATACCTATGCTATAGAATGGCACCAAATTTGTAGATCTTGTACAGACTATGAAAAGCATCATATCTAAGCTCTTCCTCTTTTACCAATTGGAGAGACACATAATCTGAGGACAATGAAATGTCAATGAAAAGCTCTTCTGTTTATCTACCTTTCCTCTTATCTAGAAAGTTGCTGTTTTTCCTCTCTTTCTTCTTCATGTCACTCTAACTCACTGTCCTTTCCACACACCACTATGGTAGTTTGAACTGTATCAAATTAAAGAAAAAAAATTCATGGAAAGAGTGATAAAGGAAATGATGATTAAATCATATGCACCTAAACAATCACAAAAGGAAGGTGGAAACCTTCACCTGTAAGTTTCCAGATGTTCATTCTGGGAAAGGGAGTTTGAAATTTAGCATAATATAGTATTTTATGGGGCACCTCAGTAACTCAATTGGTTATGTATCTAATTTCAGCTCAGGTCATTGTCTCTGGGTCCTGGGATCCAGCCCTGCATTAGGCTCCCCTCTCAGAGGGAAGTCTGCTTGTCCCTTTTCCTTTGCTCCTTGCCCCAACTTGTGTACTCTCTCTCTTTCAAACAAATAAATCAAATATTTAAAAAAAATAGCTGTGTATACTTTTATGTTTCCTGGATTGCATCTCTTCTCAAATGCCATGGATTCTTAAATATTAACAGTAGTTAAATAATTTAGCAATCTACTGTTCCATTTTAAATATTGGTTGTCTGTGGAAAATGTAGTTAATATAAGAAAATGATAAGGAAGTCCTAATTTATCATCAATACACATCCTTAAAGCATTTCAATTTTTGTTTTAATTTTATGAGGCTTATTGCATTCCAAATATTTATAATAATAATCAGAGCCTTTAAATTCTTCCAGGTAACCATAGCTTTTTTCCCTATTCTGGCATGATCAAGAAACTTATTCTATTAAGAAATAGATTGTTGCCATGAATGAATGAGGAAAGGTTTATCTAGTTTCTTAACTCAGAGTGTATCACTTGTTTCAAGGTAACTGAAGATAAATCATTACATATATTTAAAGAGTACCACATATTTATGTTATCTTCAAGATGCATCATCTTCAGGAAATGATCTGTATGCAAATCCTTGCTAATCCATGAAAACCCAGTGTTTAACACATTATTGATGGTTTATTCATACAGAAGTGATATAAAGAATCAAGATGACTTTGCTCAGGTTAAGTGGGGAAAATATTTTTGCCAGTGAGAAATGTATGAAGCCGAAGGAAATTGTTTCATTTCTTTTCCCAAATAGGCATCACAGTTCTTCATCTCATCATACATATTTGCCAGGCCTCTCTGGAAAGATCACTGGGTAACTCCTTACCTCTAGCCATGTTCTGGTCTCTCAACTCTGAAGTCAAGATCTTGCCAGCCTACTCATATGGTGGAAAAAATATCAAGCATGATATAAAAGTATTTACTGCCCATGGTGAGTCTGAGCCCAGAGCTTGGCAGTAACTGTGTATAATAAGCAAGGGAGCCCCACACAAACCAGTGTGGGTCCCCTCACTCATGCCTTATTTTCTGACGAGTATAAAAACAGTTTTCTTGGTGAGCATATGTGGTGATATGTTTTATTGATAATTGTGGGACTACAGTAAGGGTCTTCCTCAAATCTGAAGTCAGGATGAAGTCTTCCCTTCAAGGAGATGAGAAAACAAAACTCAAGATCAGCCCAGTATGTTCTTACATACATGTAAGAAATTTTATGGCAGCTTCATGGAGAAGAGAGGAAACAAAGAGGAGGAAGTTGTCAAACAAATAAGAAATAATTAAAGTTTCTCATTATGAGAGATGAGTCCCTTATAAGAAAGGATTCAAGTAAACTGTAAAATGTATTAAAGGAGAAGAAAAGTTCATATATAAAGCATAAGAATCAAAAGGAGATTGAACTTCTCAACAGTAACCATAAGTTATAGAGGAAAGCAGAGCAATGCCTTATATTTCTGAAAGAAAATTATTTTTAACCCAGAATTTTCTATACAACTATATAGGCCAAGTGTGAGAGAACAATAAAGATATTTTCAGATATGAAAAGTAAAAACTAAAAATTACTCTTCATGCATGCTTTCTCATACTGGAGGATATGCTCCACCAAAACAAGGGTGTACACTGTAGAAGGAGAATAACAAGGTTTAAGAATGAAGGGCTCCAGCCAGAAAATGAATTACACAGGTGTAAGTGAAGGAAGTCCCAGGAGAGCATCCATCCTTCAACCTGGAAACAGAGCACTAGAGACGGGATGTACCCACACTAGAACCATTGAACCATTGAAGACCATGGGAACATTTGAATGTAGAATGGGAGACTCCAAAGAAACATTTTTTTTCATTTTATTTTATTTCTCTTTAGTGTTCCAGCATTCATTGTTTAAAAAAGAGATTTATTAAGTCCTGGAAAACAAAACATGATAAAAAGAAAGAAGCAATAATACTAGCATACATTGTGGTTCAGCAGTGAATATTCAACTCTTTTGTTATAATACAAACACTGAATATGAATATAACCAGAAAATGTCATCCAACTACACTAGGAAGATGAGGGGAAAGGCAAGAGGGTATGACAACAAGACTTGTCATCTGTCCTAAAGGACGCTAATAGGTAATGTCTTAAAATAGTGAATGAAGACAATGAAGGAGGCTGATAAATACAGCAACAATGTGATCAGTGGATGGAGAGTATCATAAACTAGAAGAGAGTACAGCTGCACAGATAAGGAAGCTTCACAGGTGTTACAAAATTTGACTGTGTCTTGAAGAATACCCAGGAGTTTTCCAGTAGACAGCTAGTTTTTACAATCTAATGCAAAGAATTCAGTCAATAACTTTCCTTCTATGAGCAAGGCATTGTACAGATACTAGGGAGACAACAGTGAATACCTTTGACCTACAAAAATGTCAATTTCATATAATTCAATCTAATACATGCTATAAATCCTTCAGTACCCAGTCTCTTAAATAATTGAGAAATATGTGTTGGTTGTATAATAATTCTCTGGAGAATTTTTTTTCCCAATTTATTTATTTTCAGAAAAACAGTATTCATTATTTTTTCACCACACCCAGTGCTCCATGCAAGCTGTGCCCTCTATAATACCCACCACCTGGTACCCCAACCTCCCACCCCCCCCGCCACTTCAAACCCCTCAGACTGTTTTTCAGAGTCCATAGTCTCTCATGGTTCACCTCCCCTTCCAATTTACCCAAATTCCCTACTCCTCTCTAATGCCCCTTGTCCTCCATGCTATTGGTTATGCTCCACAAATGAGTGAAACCATATGATAATTGACTCTATCTGCTTGACTGATTTCACTCAGCATAATCTCTTCCAGTCCCGTCCATGTTGCTACAAAAGTTGGATATTCGTCCTTTCTGATGGAGGCATAATACTCCATAGTGTATATGGACCATATCTTCCTTATCCATTCATCCGTTGAAGGGCATCTTGGTTCTTTCCATAGTTTGGCGACTGTGGCCATTGCTGCTATAAACATTGGGGTACAGATGGCCCTTCTTTTCACGACATCTGTGTCTTTGGGGTAAATACCCAGGAGTGCAATTGCAGGGTCGTAGGGAAGCTCTATTTTTAATTTCTTGAGGAATCTCCACACTGTTCTCCAAAGAAGCTGCACCAACTTGCATTCCCAACAACAGTGTAAGAGGGTTCCCCTTTCTCCACATCCTCTCCAACACATGTTGTTTCCTGTTTTGTTAATTTTGGCCATTCTAACTGGTGTAAGGTGATATCTCAATGTGGTTTTAATTTGAATCTCCCTGAGGGCTAATGATGATGAGCATTTTTTCATGTGTCTGATAGCCATTTGTATGTCTTGATTGGAGAAGTGTCTGTTCATATCTTCTGCCCATTTTTTGATGTGTTTGTCTGTTTCCTGTGGGTTGAGTTTGAGGAGTTCATTATAGATCCTGGATATCAACCTTTTGTCTGTACTGTCATTTGCAAATATCTTCTCCCATTCCGTGGGTTGCCTCTTTGTTTTTTTGACTGTTTCCTTTGCTGTGCAGAAGCTTTTGATTTTTTCCCCCAATTTATTTATTTTCAGAAAAACAGTATTCATTATTTTTTCACCACACCCAGTGCTCCATGCAAGCTGTGCCCTCTATAATACCCACCACCTGGTACCCCAACCTCCCACCCCCCGCCACTTCAAACCCCTCAGATTGTTTTTCAGAGTCCATAGTCTCTCATGGTTCACCTCCCCTTCCAATTTACCCAAATTCCTTACTACTCTCTAACGCCCCTTGTCCTCCATGCTATTGGTTATGCTCCACAAATGAGTGATTTTGATGAAGTCCCAGAAGTTTATTTTCGCTTTTGTTTCCTTTGCCTTTGGAGACGTATCTTGAAAGAAGTTGCTGCGGCTGATATCAAAGAGATTACTGCCTATGTTCTCCTCTAAGATTCTGATAGATTCCTGTCTCACGTTGAGGTCTTTTATCCATTTTGAGTTGATCTTTGTGTACACGGAACCTTCTCCAGAATAGACCACATACTGGGTCACAAATCAGGACTCAACCGATACCAAAAGACTGAGATGATTCCCTGCATATTCTCAGATCACAATGCTTTGAAACTGGAGCTCAATCACAAGGAAAAGTTCCGAAGGAACTCAAACACCTGGAAGCTAAAGACCACCTTGCTTAAGAATGCTTGGATCAACCAGGAGATCAAAGAAGAACTGAAACAATTCATGGAAACCAATGAGAATGAAGACACTTTGGTCCAAAACCTATGGGATACAGCAAAGGCGGTCCTAAGGGGTAAATATATAGCCATCCAAGCCTTGCTCAAAAAAATTGAAAAATCCAGAACACACCAGCTGTCTCTACACCTTAAAGAACTGGAGGATCAACAACAAATCAAACCAACTCCACACATAAGAAGGGAAATCATCAAGATTAGAGCTGAGATCAATGAGGGAGAAACCAGAGATACAGTAGAACGTATCAATGAAACTAGAAGCTGGTTTTTTGAAAGAATCAATAAGATCGATAAGCCACTGGCTACACTAATCCGAAAGAAAAGAGAGAAAGCCCAAATTCATAAAATTATGAATGAAAAGGGAGAGATCACAACTAACGCCAAGGAAGTAGAAACAATCATCAGAAGTTATTACGAACAGTTATATGCCAATAAGCTTAGCAACCTAGATGAAATGGATGCATTCCTGGAAAAATATAAACTACCAAAATTGAACCAGGAAGAAATCGACAACCTGAATAGACCGATATCTAATAACGAGATTGAAGCAGTGATCAAAAATCTCCCAAAAAACAAGAGCCCAGGACCTGACGGATTCCCTGGGGAATTCTACCAAACCTTCCAAGAAGAAATAACACCTATTCTCCTGAAGCTGTTTCAAAAAATTGAAGCAGAAGGAAAACTTCCAGACTCTTTCTATGAAGCCAGCATTACCCTGATCCCCAAGCCAGGCAAGGACCCTACCAAAAAGGAGAATTTCAGACCAATAGCACTGATGAATATGGATGCTAGGATTCTCAACAAGATCCTAGCCAACAGGATCCAACAGCACATTAAAAAGATTATCCACCATGATCAGGTGGGATTCATCCCTGGGCTACAAGGATGGTTCAACATTCGCAAATCAATCAATGTGATACAAGAAATTAATATGAGAAGAGAGAAGAACCACATGGTCCTCTCAATTGATGCAGAAAAAGCATTTGACAAAATCCAACATCCGTTCCTGATTAAAACGCTTCAAAGTATAGGGATAGAGGGAACATTCTGGAACCTCATCAAATCTATCTATGAAAGACCCACAGCAAATATCATCCTCAATGGGAAAAAGCTTGCAGCCTTCCCATTGAGATCAGGAACAAGACAAGGATGCCCACTTTCACCACTCTTGTTCAACATAGTATTAGAAGTCCTAGCAACAGCCATCAGACAACAGAGAGAAATAAAAGGTATCCAAATTGGTAATGAAGAAGTCAAACTCTCTCTCTTCGCAGATGACATGATTCTTTACATGGAAAACCCAAAAGACTCCACCCCCAAACTACTAGAACTCATACAGCAATTCAGCAGCGTGGCAGGATACAAAGTCAATGTGCAGAAATCAGTGGCTTTCTTATACACTAACAATGAAAATACAGAAAGGGAAATTAGAGAATCGATTCCATTTACTATAGCACCAAGAACCATAAGATACCTGGGAATAAACCTAACTGAAGAGTTAAAGGATCTATAATTGAGGAACTACAGAACACTCATGAAAGAAATTGAAGAAGACACAAAAAGATGGAAGACCATTCCATGCTCTTGGATCGGAAGAATAAACATTGTTAAAATGTCTATACTGCCTAGAGCAATCTATACTTTTAATGCCATTCTGATCAAAATTCCACCGGCATTCTTCAAAGAGCTGGAGAAAATAATCCTAAAATTTGTATGGAATCAAAAGAGACCCCGAATCACTAAGGAAGTGTTGAAAAACAAAAATAAAACTGGGGGCATCACCTTACCTGATTTCAAGCTTTATTACAAAGCTGTGATCACCAAGACAGCATGGTACTGGCATAAAAACAGACACATAGACCAGTGGAACAGAGTAGAGAGCCCTGATATGGACCCTCTACTCTATGGTCAATTAATCTTCGACAAAACAGGGAAAAATATACAGTGGAAAAAAGACAGTCTCTTCAATAAATGGTGCTGGGAAAACTGGACAGCTATATGTAGAAGAATGGAGAATTTTTCATAATCATAACTTATACTAAGAAGAAGGAAGGAAGAATGAGAATCATCTACTTTTTTGGCTTTCCGATGTGCTGAATCTGTGAAGGTGATATTATTATATAATAATCCATCCATTTTATAGATGAAGAATGGAGGGCCAAGAAGATTAAATACCTTGTGTACAATTACATAGTTCTAATGGGGTGCTTATTAACATAGAAAGCAAACTGTGATATGCAGACTTTAACTTGGGTAGGTAGGGGAAGTGTAGTATATGTGCTGCCGAAGCGAGCACTGGGGGGAAGTGTAAAAATAAGCTGCCAACTGCCTCTCCAAACACTCCTTAGACTTGCTACCTTAAAAAATTACCCCAAGTGGGAGGTTGGGGTACCAGGTGGTGGGTATTATAGAGGGCACAGCTTGCATGGAGCACTGGGTGTGGTGAAAAAAGAATGAATAATGTTTTTCTGAAAATAAATAAATTGGGGAAAAAAATTACCCCAAAACATAGTAGATTAAAACACATTTATATTCTTATAGAGTCTGTAATTCAGGAATCTGGGCACAGCCTAGCTGGGTAACCCTGGTTCAAGGTCTCTCACAGGCTGCATTCAAAGTGTTGGCTGAAACTGTGGTCCTGTCAAGGTTCAACTGGAAGAGGACCCAGTTTCAAGTTGAGTCATGTCATTGTTGGCAGACTGTTGACTGAAATAATCACTTACTTCACATAGAAGTCTCTTCCCACAGCTATTCACAACATGGCAGCTACCTTATTTCCAGCCAAGTGAGTGAGATAAAGGGTGAGATGCCAAGATAGAAGCCACCATGTCATTGTAACCTAACCTCAGAAGTGATATTCCATAAGTCTTACCATATTCCATCATCAGAAGTGAGTCATTATGTCCTGCCCACTTGCGAAAGGAGAGGGTTACACAGAATATAATACCAGCAGGCTGAGATCACTGCAGCCACAACATGATAAAATAATATGGTTGGTTAATGGTCACTATATTTTAAAACATATAGACTGTAAGCACCCATTGTCCCATTGTGAGAGTGTAACAGGACCATGTGTGTGCAGTTGAGAAAGCTCCCTGTGCTGTGAGTATAAAGAGTTCTGGGAAGGGGATGAACCAATTGACAAGAGCCTGAGGGTCTTTTGAGAGAGAAGGAATCAGGCCTAGTCCCTGGCCTTCAGAACAAAAGTTATGGGAACTTGACACAGCAGACTAGTCAAGAGCTCAAAATGAATGGGGCAGCAGGGCTGTTGGCCTGAGCTCATCATCAGGGGCTCAGGGAAGTTATGGAACTGCTGACTGGGCAGTGAGTGTGTGCCTGATGGGTGTGCTAAGGGAACTCAGCTTGCATGACATTGTGGCATCCCTGATGGGAAAAATAGCTTAACATTAATTAAAAGAGCTGCTCTTGGTAAACAGTGTGGGGTATCACTGTATCTAGTACAGGGTCTGGTCCAAGAATAGCACCACTGCTAAGTGGACATGCCTCCAGGTAGTTGTATAGGACTCACCTACAACAGCAATGCCATAAGGCAAGGAGGGCATAACAATCGCAGTGTGCACTACTCAGTATTTCTAGTCCTCTCTGCACCTGCCATTTGGAATGAGTAAGTGCTGAGATTCTTAGAAAACTGGAAACAAGAATGAAGATAGCTAAGAAGAGCAGATGGGGGATAAATCTGTATTTACATTAAGTACACTGGTTAATTTCACTTTCAGAGTTATAGATACTTAACAAGGACTCAAGCCCAAATCCATCCAACTACATAGATATATTCACAGAACTCTTCAATTGGGAAATTAAGATTGGTTCTGGACCACCATTCCAGACCTTCATGAACAAAGAGAAGAGGTGAAAGAACCAGAAAAGTGATAGGCTAAAATTTGTATAGAGCCAGAAAAGACCCTGAATAACCAAGGAAAGGTTGAAAAAGAAAAACGAAGCTGGGGCATCACATTGTCTGATTTCAAGCTATATTACAGAGCTGTGATCACCAAGACAGCATGGTACTGGCACAAAAACAGACACATAGACCAATGAAACAGAATAGAGAACCCAGATATGGACCCTCAACTCTATGGTCAACTTATGTTTGATAAAGCAGAAAAAAATATCCATTGGAGAAAAGACAGTTTCTTTGATAAACTGTGCTGGGAGAATTAGATAGCTCCATACAGAAGAATGAAACTCAACCATTTGCTTACACCATACACAAAGATAAACTCAAAATGGATGAAAGACCTTAATGTGGGACAGGAATCCATCCAAATCCTAGAGAAGAACATAGGCAGTAACCTCTTCGACATCGGCCACAGCAAATTCTTTCGAGATCCATCTCCAAAGGCAAGGGAAACAAAAGCAAAAATGAACTGCTGGAACTTCTTCAAGATCAAAAGCTTCTGCACAGCAAAGGAAATAGTCAAAATACAATGAAGCAACCCACGGAATGGGAAAAGATATTTGCAAATGCCACTATGGACAAAGATCCAAGATATTTAAAGATCTATATCTGCGATCTATAAAGAACTCATCAAACTAAACACTCAAAAAACATATAATCAAGTAAAAAAATGGGCAGAAGACATGAACAGACACTTCTCCAAAGAAGACATACAGATGGCTAACAGACATATGAAAAAGTGCTCATCATCATTAGCCATTAGGGAAATTCAAGTCAAGTCCACACTGAGATACCACTTTACACCAGTTAGAAAGGCAAAAATCAACAAAGCAAGAAACAACAAATGTTGGAGAGGTTGAGGAGTAACGTGAACCCTCTTACATTGTTGGTGGCAATACAAGCTGGTACATCCAGTCTGGAAAACACTAGGAAGGCTCCTCACGATGTTAAAAAATAGAGCTACCCTATTATCCAGCCATTGCACTACGAGGTATTTAACCCAAAAATAGAGATGTAGTGAAAAGAAGGGCCACATGCTCACCAATGTTCATAGCTGCAATGTCCACAACAGCCAAACTGTGGAAAAAACTGAGATGCCCTTCGATAGATGAATGGATAATGAAGATGTGGTTCATATACACAATGAGATACTACTCAGCCATCAGAAAGGCTGAATATCCGACTTTTGCATCAACATGGTTGGAACTGGAGATTATGCTAAATGAAATAGGTCAAGCAGAGAAAGTCAATTATCATGTGGTCTCACTTATTTGTGGAACTATAAGGAGTAGCATGGAGGAGATTAGGAGTAGGAAGGGAAAAATGAAGGTGGGGGAAATCAGAGGGGGAGACAAACCATGAGAGACTCTGGACTCTGGGAAATAAACTGAAGATTTCAGAGGGGTGGAGGGATGGCTTAGCCTGGTGATGGGTATTAAGGAGGGCATGTATTACATGGAATACTGGGTGTTATACACAAATAATGAATCATGGAACACTACATCAAAGACAAATGATGTGTGGTATGGTGACTAACATAACATAATAATAAAATAAATAAATAAAAATAAATAAAAAAATTGTATCCACCCATATGCTTTCCCTCTAGGAATGAAGTCTTCAGCCTCACAACCACATGGGGAGCTTTACAAACAAAAAAACAGATTCCCAGGAGATGTTCCCAGGGATTTTGACTCCATCTCTAGTGGAGTGTGGAAGGTGGGGGTAGGTTGGGAATATTTTTAAGTGATCCCCCACCTGATTCTAATCAGAATCCCAGGTTGGGAGCCACTGTTCTAGGGGATCCAATGGCAATGTTAGGCACTTCCACTCAGCCTTCTGTACCCTATATCTCTTAATATCATGCATGGAGCACTGGGTGTGGTGAAAAAATAATGAATACTGTTTTTCTGAAAATAAATAAATTGGAAAAAAATATCATGTAGTGGATTAATTCATTAAGTTTCCATGTATACATGGCTAAGGAAGGGAAAGTATATTTATGAAGTGTTTAGCACAGTGTCTTCCATATGGTGAACACTCAAAGAGCATTAATCTTAATCCCTTCTGCCAAGATTTTAACCTCCAGTAATCTTCTCAGTTTAGACACACATAGACAGGGTCACTGAGCAACATACTGGTCACTATGTTTTCAGGTAGCTTCTGTCCAGAAAGTTTTCTGTATACCTCTTATAATAATCAAATTAACCAAACAGCTGTCATCTCTGCTTTCCTATTGCTGTGTATAAATTGAATGCCACAAGTGGTTTGAGTAGTGAGTTCAAGGAAATAGCCATGCATGGAGAGCCTGAACATGTTTCTTCATTTGTAAAATGAAGAGATTGGACTAAATTAGTCTAAGATCCCTTCTCTAATAATCTATAATTTCATTTCATTTTAATAATCTCTAATCTATAATTCTAAATACTGTTGTTTATATCAAATGTTTCTCCCTCTCTCTCATCTCCTTCTCCCTGTTTTGCTCCCTCCCACCCTTCCACCCTACCTTTTTACTGGCAAAGAAATTTATTTTAAGTGACAGCTTATTAAAAACAAATTCAGAAAAATGAGAGATCACTGTGGTCTGGATGTATGTAATAGAGGAGGTAGGACAGATCTGGTTCTCAGAGGATGTTCAGGACTGTGACTGATCAAATTGAGGGGAAGAATGGTGTACATAAGTGTGCATAGTATAAACAAATATGAAGACATGCAAACACACCAGGTCTATCTGAAGGAATGGACTACTCGGAATGCAAGATCCCTAATGGGGACCAGGGACAAAATTGCACAGTGTCTTTGGTACCAAGGAAGAACTTAAAAAAAAAAAAAAAAGATTTATTTATTTATTTATTTATTTGACACAGAGAGAGAGAGAGATATCAGAAATAGGCAGAGAGGCAGAGGGAGAGGGGGAAGCAGGCTCCCTGCTGAGCAGAGAGCCCAGTGCATGGCTTGATCCCAGAATGCTGAGACCATGCCCTGAGCCAAAGGCAGAGGCTTAACCTACTGAGTCACCCAGGCATCCCCCAAGGAAGCACTTTTGATCTGAACTGGAGTAAGAGAGAAGAATGAAAATCAGCATAGGCATCTGAAAACAGACTTAATCCTGACTCTGCCACTAACTAGTCAGGTGACTTGGAACAAGTTATTTTGCTTAAATGAGACTAGAGTTCTTATCTAATAAACAAATTAAGTCAAGAAATACTTGGGGGCTCATGCCACTACTACTTAGTGCTCTTGATCTCAGGGAAGACAGAGCTACATGGTCCCCAAACTCTTTCTGCACCAGGCATCACAATCCTGTACAAGGCACCACAATCTTTTTCACCACACACCAAGTACCATCTACCAACCAACCAGAGTCAATGCAGAAAATAAAATGCACTTGGCAGCTCTGATGACCTTCTTGATCTAAAATTACTTTGCTGTATAGGTAAAAATGAGGCTGGCTGTTAGAAAACTGCTGAAAGCGGTTCATGTCAATTGTGAGTTCTCACCCATTGAAGTACTGAAAAACAGATCTACTCTCAGCAAAGACAGTCATGCTGTTCATGGAAAGAGTTGGGGTGATTTGGAGCATTGGCTCAACCTTCACAAGGCTGCCTGGTGGTGGCCATTCAGAACACCACTTCTGGTGTCAGAAGATGTTGACCCCATCCTCCCTACATATTCTCCAAGGTCCAATCCTATCATCTGAGAATGGAAGTGACCTAGGCAGTAATGGACTGGAAATGACATATTCCTCTTCCTGTTTTGTCTTCCCAATCTATTACACTCTCCCTATCTATCTCTGAGCTTCCCTTCTGACTCTGAACAACCTATTATGCAGATCAAAACACCTGTGCACCAACTCTTTCTCTTTGCATTCCTTCCATAACAATCCCAATTTTCTTCAAGGATATGGACATGCCTCTGACTCACCAAGAAAGGGAAAGTACAACAAAAACATTTTTAAGATATTAATATTTCAAGAATTCATCTTACTTTAAATGTTTTTAAGAATTCTCTTAGCTTGAAGGGAGTTGAGGGAAACTGGAAGGGGAGGTGGACCATGAAAGACTACGGACTCTGAAAAACAACCTGGCGGTTTTGAAGGGGCAGGGGATGGGAGGTTGGGGGAGCCAGGTGGTGGGTATTAAGGAGGGCACGTATTACATGGAGCACTGGGTGTGGTGCAAAAACAATGAATACTGTTACACTAAAAAGAAATTAAAAAAAGAAAGAATTCTCTCAGCTTGACACTTCATACTTGCTCAAATTCTATAAAGGAAAAAAACCCTTCACAGTAGCTGCAAAAGCTAGTTGAGAGAGTTAAGCAAAAATGAGTTTATTTTTAATTTCTTGAGGAATCTCCACACTGAAATTAAAAATAGAACTTCCCTATGACCCTGCAATTACACTCCTGGGTATTTACCCCAAAGATACAGATGTCGTGAAAAGAAGGGCCATCTGTACCCCAATGTTTATAACAGCAATGGCCACGGTCACCAAACTGTGCAAAGAACCAAGATGCCCTTCAACGGACAAATGGATAAGGCAGATGTGGTCCATATACACTATGGAGTATTATGCCTTCATCAGAAAGGATGAATACCCAACTTTTGTAGCAACATGGACGGGACTGGAAGAGATTATGCTGAGTGAAATAAGTCAAGCAGGGAGAATCAATTATCCTATGGTTTCACTTATTTGTGGAGCATAACAAATAGCATGGAGGACATGGGGAGTTAGGAGAAGGGAGCTGAGGGAAATTGGAAGGGGAGGTGAACCATGAGAGACTATGGACTCTGAAAAAATATCTGAGGGGTTTTAAGTGGTGGGGGGATGTGGAAGGTTGGGGGAACCAGGTGGTGGGTATTAGAGAGGGCACGGATTGCATGGAGCACTGGGTGTGGTACAAAAACAATGAATATTGTTATGCTGAAAATAAATAAAAAATAATAAAAACAGACACATAGACCAGTGGAACAGAGTAGAGAGCCCTGATATGGACCCTCAACTCTATGGTCAATTAATCTTCGACAAAACAGGAAAAAATATACAGTGGAAAAAAGACAGTCTCTTCAATAAATGGTGCTGGGAAAACTGGACAGCTATATGTAGAAGAATGAAACTCGACCATTCGCTTACACCGTACACAAAGATAAACTCAAAATGGATAAAAGACCTCAACGTGAGACAGGAATCTATCAGAATCTTAGAGGAGAACATAGGCAGTAATCTCTTTGATATCAGCCACAGCAACTTCTTTCAAGATACGTCTCCAGACAGCATGGTACTGGCATAAAAACAGACACATAGACCAGTGGAACACAGTAGAGAGCCCTGATATGGACCCTCAACTCTATGGTCAATTAATCTTCGACAAAACAGGAAAAAATATACAGTGGAAAAAAGACAGTCTCTTCAATAAATGGTGCTGGGAAAACTGGACAGCTATATGTAGAAGAATGAAACTCGACCATTCTCTTACACCGTACACAAAGATCAACTCAAAATGGATAAAAGACCTCAACGTGAGACAGGAATCTATCAGAATCTTAGAGGAGAACATAGGCAGTAATCTCTCCGATATCAGCCACAGCAACTTCTTTCAAGATACGTCTCCAAAGGCAAAGGAAACAAAAGCGAAAATAAACTTCTGGGACTTCATCAAAATCAAAAGCTTCTGCACAGCAAAGGAAACAGTCAAAAAAACAAAGAGGCAACCGACGGAATGGGAGAAGATATTTGCAAATGACAGTACAGACAAAAGTTTGATATCCAGGATCTATAATGAACTCCTCAAACTCAACCCACACGAAACAGACAAACACATCAAAAAATAGGCAGAAGATATGAACAGACACTTCTCCAATCAAGAAATACAAATGGCTATCAGACACATGAAAAAATGCTCATCATCATTAGCCCTCAGGGAGATTCAAATTAAAACCACATTGAGATATCACCTTACACCAGTTAGAATGGCCAAAATTAACAAAACAGGAAACAACATGTGTTGGAGAGGATGTGGAGAAAGGGGAACCCTCTTACACTGTTGGTGGGAATGCAAGTTGGTGCAGCCTCTTTGGAGAACAGTGTGGAGATTCCTCAAGAAATTAAAAATAGAGCTTCCCTACGACCCTGCAATTGCACTCCTGGGTATTTACCCCAAAGATACAGATGTCGTGAAAAGAAGGGCCATCTGTACCCCAATGTTTATAGCAGCAATGGCCACAGTCGCCAAACTATGGAAAGAACCAAGATGCCCTTCAACGGATGAATGGATAAGGAAGATGTGGTCCATATACACTATGGAGTATTATGCCTCCATCAGAAAGGACGAATATCCAACTTTTGTAGCAACATGGACGGGACTGGAAGAGATTATGCTGAGTGAAATCAGTCAAGCAGAGAGAGTCAATTATCATATGGTTTCACTCATTTGTGGAGCATAACCAATAGCATGGAGGACAAGGGGCGTTAGAGAGTAGTAGGGAATTTGGGTAAACTGGAAGGGGAGGTGAACCATGAGAGACTATGGACTCTGAAAAACAGTCTGAGGGGTTTGAAGTGGCGGGGGGGTGGGAGGTTGGGGTACCAGGTGGTGGGTATTATAGAGGGCACAGCTTGCATGGAGCACTGGGTGTGGTGAAAAAATAATGAATACTGTTTTTCTGAAAATAAATAAATTGGGGGAAAAAAAAAAGATACGTCTCCAAAGGCAAAGGAAACAAAAGCGAAAATAAACTTCTGGGACTTCATCAAAATAAATTTTAAAAAATGAGTTAAAATTTGCTTTCCAAGAGCAAATTTTATAGAACAATTGTAAGAATGTACCATAACAGAAATTGTATGAGGATTTGAACATATTTCCATTCCTCTGCAACATTAACTCAAGAATTTGTCAGGAGCTTGATAAATGAGAACCCAGCTGTTGACTGAGAACCCAACTGGTGATGATTTGCCAAGGCAAGCACTTGCATTTCATGGTCAAATTGTTTTTAAGTTGTGTTGGTGAAATGCAGCTACCTCCAGGAGTGAAAACTAGTCACATGTACCTGTGAGAGCTCTGTGCCATGGCAGATATAAAGGTAAAGGGACTCAAGAAGTGACATCTTCCTGATGATTTAGATTGTACATACATGCTGTACCTCATCTCTCCTGGCCACATGTATCCCAAGCACAGAGTGTCTGATAAGGAAAATTGTGCCTCAAGCCCCCTGCTTCTGGGTGTGGTGTGAGCTGAGTTGCTTTTTGTCCTGTAATCTGTCTTAAAGCCAAGTCAGCCTGGTGATGAACAAACCTGTTGTGTCTTTTGAATTAGTTGATCTAAATTCAAGAGCACTACTGCTAGTAATGAACAGGAAATAAAGATTTAAAAGGAAAAAAGAAACACCTTCTTAAGGAAGAATTAATAAACTCACTCACTGATTGCATAGGGGTGTGAAGATTATGGTCCAAAATGAACATAATCAGAAAAATTTACAATAAGATTTTTCCATTTTTGAATCACAGACAGATCCCCAAATAATTTGGTGAAAGATATAGACCCTCTCAGGAAAATACATACACACACAAATGTACAGTACATCACAAAAATTTCCCATAGTTCATAACACCCTCAAAAGCCATCCAAGGCCATTATAGGAACCACAGGGAACTAGTATGAAATCTCTATCCTGGAGTATTCATAGGCCACATATTCCCTAGTACTTTTGGCCACATCTTTCCATATATCTGCTATGTTCTTCTCTCTCCTTTCTACCCCTCTAAACTCTATCTATCCTCAAACCTTATCCAAGCCTTTCTAACAACCCTACCTGAACTGATCTGCTCCTCCTCAGAGTCCTTCATCAGCACAATGCATATAGCTCTAAGACTATCATAAGTACTCCCTGATTTTCTTCCCCAAGACTTAATATACCATGCAGAACACAAGACTTGCACAGAATAGATTCTCAGTTTTGTAATCTGTCAATATTATTTAACTTAATCCCACAGTTACAACTCATAGATGTTGGTCTTTTTATTTTCCCAACCAGTAAACTCTCTTAAACTCTCTCTCTAGCTTTCCTTCTGTATGGTCATCCTTTTAAAACTAACATTTCACATATACTGTAGAACATGGTCCTAAGCTTTGATTACTCTGGGAAAATGTTCTTGGGACTTGTCACCAAAAACAGCCCTTGGAAGGAAAAAATGAAAAAAAAAAAAAGATAAAGAATCACATTTATTTTAACAAACAGAGACAAGCATTGTCTCTAACTGCAGCACATCCTATTTTTCTTATATTTTTCCTTTCTGTATACTAATATGTTTTATACTATATACTGATGTAAAAACCAAGGCATACATCTTCTCACACAGCTGGTGGGAATGCAAGCTGGTACAGTCAGTCTGGAAAATGCTAGGGAGGTTCCTCAAGAAACTAAAAATAGAGCTACCTTATGACCCAGTAATTGCTCTACTGGGTATTTATCCCAAAGATACAGATGTTGTGATCTGCAGGAGAACCTGTACTCCAATGTTCATAGCAGCAATGTCCACAATAGCCAAATTGTGGAAAGAGCTGAGATGTCTATCAACAGTTGAATGGATAAAGAAAATGTAGTTGATATATACAATGGAATATTACTCAGCGATCAGAAAGAATGAATACTTACTATTTGCATCAACATGGATGGAACTGGAGCTTATTATGCTGAGCTTCACAATTATATGTCATAGAGTTTATCTGTTTTTGTTGATTTTTGGGAGTGGTCCTCTGTGCCTCTTGGGCATGAATGCTTGTTTCCTTCCCTAGATTAGGGAACTTCTCAGCTATTATCTCCTCAAATATTCTTTTTAGCCCTCTCTCTCCTCCCATTTCTTCGGGGATCTCAGTATTTATGACACTGGAATGCTTCATGATGTCATTAATCTCTCCAAGTCTTTTTTTCATGGGCTACTAGCTACCTATCTCTGTTTTTCCCAACTTCCATCCTTTTCATCACCTTATCCTCTAGACCACTTATCTCTTCTGCCTCATCTACTCAGGCTGTTAGAGTATCCAGTTTAGACTGCATCTCATTCATAGCATTTTTATTTATTTATTTTTGCTTCCCTGTTTTATTTATTCTTTTAATTAATTAATTTATTTTCAGCATAACAGTATTCATTATTTTTTCACCACACCCAGTGCTCCATGCAATCCGTGCTCTCTATAATACCCACCACCTGGTACCCCAACCTCCCACCCCCCCGCCACTTCAAACCCTTAAGATTGTTTTTCAGAGTCCATAGTCTCTTATGATTCACCTCCCCTTCCAATTTACCCCAACTCCCTTCTCCTCTCTAACTCCCCATGTCCTCCATGCTTTTTGTTATGCTCCACAAATAAGTGAAACCATAGGATAATTGACTCTCTCTGCTTGACTTATTTCACTCAGCATAATCTCTTCCAGTCTCGTCCACGTTGCTACAAAAGTTGGGTATTCATCCTTTCTGATGAAGGCATAATACTCCATAGTGTATATGGACCACATTTTCCTTATCCATTCATCCGCTGAAGGGCATCTTGGTTCATTCCACAGTTTGGCGACCGTGGCCATTGCTGCTATAAACATTGGGGTACAGATGGCCCTTCTTTTCACGACATCTGTATCTTTGGGGTAAATACCCAGAAGTGCAATTGCAGGGTCATAGGGAAGTTCTATTTTTAATTTCTGAGGATTTTTAAATTTGGCCTGATTAGATTTCATTTCTGCGTTTAAAGATTCTATATTGTCACTAATCCTTTTTTCAAGCCTAGCTATTGATTTTATGCTTGCTATCTTGAATTCTGTTTCTGCCATCTTGCTTATATCCATATCCATTAGTTCTGTGGCAGAGAACATTGTCTCTGGTTCTTTACTTTGTTGAAAGTTCCTCCTCCTAGTCATTTTGTTGAGGGATGATTGACCGAATGAACAGAGTCCAAAACATCAACGACAACCCAAGTAAGATGCACCCTAGCAAAATCTGGTGTAGTTGGAAGCTACCACAGAAAAACAAAGCCAAAATGAAACACAAGAATAAAATTTAAAAATTAAAAAAAAAAAAGAAATAAAGAAAAGAAAAAAAAAAGAGGAAGGAGAAGAGGAATTACATACAATCTCTTGTGTGGACAAAGCAGAGTGTTCCACTTGTTCCTGGGTGAATTTTGTTCTGTGTGTTAGAAGACACTATATTCCCCAATTCCAAGGAAAGTAAAATTGATATATATAGAGAGATAAAATTGAATAGAGTGAAAAAAGACTAAAATGAATTGTATATCTATAAAAATATAGGTGTGAGAAAATACAAGTTAAAAAGCAATTATGAAATGTCAATATAATAAACATCAAGTTGAAATGAGAAAAAAGAAAAAAAACAAAAAAAAAGAAGAAGAAAAAGAAAAAGCATAGGAAAAAGAAAAAAAAAGAAGAATTTTATAAGAAAAATAAATAAGTCATGAGGCAACACCTGGAGCTCAATATACTATTTTCCTCTGGCACTGGAATTTTACAGTCTATGGGATCCATACATTGTCATCTACATGTCCTGAACTGTCTTCTGGGGGAGGGGTCTGCTGCCCTTTTTCTCAGCTTTCCCTACCTGGGGGGAGTTGTCCCATCCCGGTCAGGGGGATGGGCTCAGTGAAACTGGTCCTCTGTGTGGCCTTTGTTCCCTGGAGGCTTTCCACCCCTCTTCAGAGGATCAGAGCAAAAATGGCCACAGCCAAAGCCCAGAGCAGAAAAACTGCAGTTTGCCCTCTTTAACAAACCCTCCAGAACAAAGAGCATCCATTTCAGTATGAGCATCCAAAAGCTGCAGCTTCCTGTGGTGCATGCCTGCACCAACTCTCTCACAGGTAGTCCCAGAACCCCAGGAGAGCCACTGCCCTTTGTGATTCCTGTGTGTGTGTGTGTGTGTGTGTGTGTGTGTGTGTGTGTACGTGTGTGTGTGTTGGGGGGACAATTTTATTTTTTTATTATGTTTAGATAACCACTGTATAGTTTATCATTGTTTTTTGATGTAGTGTTCAGTGACTCACTGGCAGTTTTTAATACCCAGTGCTCGACACAACACATGCCCTCCTTGATACCCATAATTCAACTATCCCATTCCCCCACCCCCATCTCTGAAACCCTCAGTTTGTTTCTTGGAGTTCATAGTCTCTCATGGTTCATCTTCTCTGATTTCTCCCCCTTCAGTTTTCCCTCCTTTCCCCTACAGTCCTCCATGCTATTTCTTATGTTTATTATGTTAAGTTAGCACCATACAGTACATCATTAGTTTTTGTGTTTTTTTAATTTTTAAATTTTTTATAATTTTTTATAAACATATAATGTATTTTTATCCCCAGGGGTACAGGTCTGTGAATAGCCAGGTTTACACACTTCACAGCACTTACCATAGCACATACCCTCTCCAATGTCCATAACCCCACCTCCTCTCCCAAACCCCCTCCCCTCAGCAACTCTCAATTTGTTTTGTGAGATTAAGAGTCACTTATGATTTGTCTCCCTCCCAATCCCATCTTGTTTCATTCATTCTTCTCCTACCCCCCTAACCCCCCATGTTGTATCTCCACTTCCTCATATCAGGGAGATCATATGATAGTTGTCTTTCTCTGATTGACTTATTTCGCTAAGCATGATACCCTCTAGTTCCATCCATGTCATCGCAAATGGCAAGATTTCATTTCTTTTGATGACTTCATAGTATTCCATTGTGTATATATACCACATCTTCTTTATGCATTCATCTGTTGATGGACATCTAGGTTCTTTCCATAGTTTGGCTATTGTAGACATTGTTGCTATAAACATTTGGGTGCACGTGCCCCTTCGGATCACTACGTTTGTATCTTAAGGGTAAATACCCCGTAATGCAATTGCTGGGTCGTAGGGTAGTTCTATTTTCAACATTTTGAGGAACCTCCATGCTGTTTTCCAGAGTGGTTGCACCAGCTTGCATTCCCACCAACAGTGTAGGAGGGTTCCCCTTTCTCCACATCCTCGCCAGCATCTGTCATTTCCTGACTTGTTAATTTTAGCCATTCTGACTGGTGTGAGGTGATATCTCATTGTGGTTTTGATTTGTATTTCCCTGATGCCTAGTGATATGGAGCACTTCTTCATGTGTCTGTTGGCCATCTGGATGTCTTCTTTGCAAAAATGTCTGTTCATGTCTTCTGCCCATTTCTTGATTGGATTATTTGTTTTTGGGTGTTGAGTTTGCTAACTTCTTATAGATTTTGGACACTAGTCCTTTATCTGATATATCATTTGCAAATATCTTCTCCCATTGTGTCAGTGGTCTTTTGGTTTTGTTAACTGTTTCCTTTGTTGTGCAAAAGCTCTGGATCTTGATGAAATCCCAATAGTTCATTTTTGTCCTTGCTTCCCTTGCCTTTGGCGATGTTCCTAGGAAGATGTTGCTGCGCCTGAGGTTGAAGAGGTTGCTGCCTGTGTTCTCCTCAAGGATTTTGATAGATTCCTTTCTCACATTAAGTCCTTTATCCATTTTGAGTCTATTTTCGTGTGTGGTGTAAGGAAATGGTCCAGTTTCATTTTTCTGCATGTGGCTGTCCAATTTTCCCAACACCATTTATTGAAGAGGCTGTCTTTTTTCCATTGGACATTCTTTCCTGCTTTGTCGAAGATTAGCTGACCATAGAGTTGAGGGTCTATTTCTGGGCTCTCTATTCTGTTCCATTGATCTATGTTTTTGTGCCAGTACCATACTGTCTTGATGATGACACCTTTGTAATAGAGCTTGAAGTCCGGAATTGTGATGCCACCAACTTTGGCTTTCTTTTTCAATATTCCTCTGGCTATTCGAGGTCTTTTCTTGTTCCATATAAATTTTAGGGTTATTTGTTCCATTTTGTTGAAAAAAAATGGATGGTATTTTGATAGGAATTGCATTAAATATATAGATTGCTCTAGGTAGCATAGACATTTTCACAATATTTGTTCTAATCCAGGAGCATGGAACATTTTTCATTTCTTTGTGTCTTCCTCAATTTCTTTCATGAGTACTTTATAGTTTTCTGAGTATAGATTCTTAGCCTCTTTGGTTAGGTTTATTCCTAGGTATCTTATAGTTTTGGGTGCAATTGTAAATGGGATTGACTCCTTAATTTCTCTTTCTTCTGTCTTCTTGTTGGTATAGAGAAATGCAACTGATATCTGTGCATTGATTTTATATCCTGACACTTTACTGAATTCCTGTACAAGTTCTAGAAGTTTTGGAGTGGAGTCTTTTGGGTTTTCCACATATAGTATCATATCATCTGTGAAGAGTGATAGTTTGACTTCTTCTTTGCCGATTTGGATGCTTTTAATTTCCTTTTGTTTTCTGATTGCTGAGGCTAGGACTTCTAGTACTATGTTGAATAGCAGTGGTGATAATGGACATCCCTGCCATGTTCCTGACCTTAGCAGAAAAGCTTTCAGTTTTTCTCCATTGAGAATGATATTTGCAGTGGGTTTTTCATAGATGGCTTTGATAATATTGAGGTATGTGCCCTCTATCCCTACACTTTGAAGAGTTTTGATCAGGAAGGGATGCTGTACTTTGTCAAATGCTTTTTCAGCATCTATTGAGAATATCATATGGTTCTTGTTTTTCTTTTATTAATGTATTGTATCACATTGATTGATTTGTGGCTGTTGAACCAACCTTGCATCCCTGGAATAAATCCCACTTGGTTGTGGTGAATAATCCTTTTAATGTACTGTTGGATCCTATTGGCTAGTATTTTGGTGAGAATTTTCACATCTGTGTTCATCAAGGATATTGGTCTATAGCTCTCTTTTTTGATGGGATTCTTGTCTGGTTTTGGGATCAAGGTGATGCTGGCCTCATAAAATGAGTTTGGAAGTTTTCCTTCCATTTCTGTTTCTTGGAACAGTTTCAGGAGAATAGGAATTAGTTCTTCTTTAAGCGTTTGGTAGAATTCCCCTGGGAAGCTGTCAGGCCCTGGGCTTTTGTTTGTTTGGAGATTTTTGATGACTGTTTCAATCTCCTTAATGGTTATGGGTCTGTTTAGGTTTTCTATTTCTTTGTGGTTCAGTTGTGGTAGTTTATATGTCTCTAGGAATGCATCCATTTCTTCCAGGTTGTCAAATTTGTTGGTGTAGAGTTGCTCATAGTATGATCTTATAATTGTCTGTATTTCTTTGTTGTTAGTTGTGATCTCTCCTCTTTCATCATGATTTTATTTATTTGGGTCCTTTCTCTTTTCTTTTTGTTAAGTCTGGCCAGGGGTTTATCCATCTTATTAATTCTTTCAAAGAACTATCTCCTAGTTTCATTAATTTGTTCCATTGGGTTTTTTTTTGTTTGTTTGTTTCTATTTTATTGATTTCTTCTCTGATCTTTATTATTTCTCTTCTCCTGCTGGGTTTATGGTTTCTTTCTTGTTCTTTCTCCAGCTCCTTTAGGTGTAGGGTTATGTTGTGACTTGAGACCTTTCTTGTTTCTTGAGAAAGGTTTGTACCACTCTGTATTTTCCTCTCAGGACTGCCTTTGCTGTGTCCCACAGATTTTGAACCATTGTGTTTTCATTATCATTTGTTTCCATGATTTTTTTCAATTCTTCTTTAATTTCCTGGTTGACCCATTCATTCTTTAGAAGTTTGCTCTTTAGTCTCCATGTATTTGGGTTTTTTCCAAATTTCCTCTTGTGATTGAGTTCTAGCTTCAGAGCATTGTGGTCTGAAAATATGCAGGGAATGATCCCAATCTTTTGATACTGTTTGAGACCTGATTTATGACCCAGGATGTGATCTATTCTGGAGAATGTTCCATGTGCACCAGAGAAGAATGTGTATTCTGTTGTTTTGGGATGAAATGTTCTGAATATATCTGTGATGTCCATCTGGTCCAGTGTGTCATTTAAGGCCTTTATTTCCTTGTTGATCTTTTGCTTGGATGATCTGTCCATTTCAGAGAGGGGAGTTTTAAAGTCCCCTACTATTATTGTATTATTGCTGATGTGTTTCTTTGATTTTGTTATTAATTGGTTTATATAGGTGGCTACTCCCACATTGGGGGCATAGATATTTAAAATTGTTAGATCTGGGACGCCTGGGTGGCTCAGTTGTTTGGACGACTGCCTTCGGCTCAGGGCGTGATCCTGGAGTCCCGGGATCGAGTCCCACATCAGGCTCCCAGCTCCATGGGGAGTCTTCTTCGCTCTCTGACCTTCTCCCCTCTCATGCTCTCTCTCACTGTCTCTCTCTCTCAAATAAATAAATAAAAAAAATCTTTAAAAAAATTGTTAGATCTTCTTGCTGTACAGACCCTTTGAGTATGATATAGTGTCTTTCCTCATCTCTTATTATAGTCTTTGGCTTAAAATCTAATTGATCTGATATAAGTATTCCCACCCCTGCTTTCTTCTGATGTCCATTAGCATGATAAATTGTTTTCCACCCCCTCACTTTAAATCTGGAGGTGTCTTCGGGTTTAAAATGAGTTTCATGTAGGCAACATATAGATGGGTTTTCTTTTTTTATCCATTCTGATACCCTGTGTCTTTTGATTGGGGCATTTAGCCCATTAACATTCAGAGTAACTGTTGAGAGATATGAATTTAGTGCCATTGTATTGCCTGTAAGGTGACTGTTACTGTATATTGTCTCTGTTCCTTTCTGATCTACTTCTTTTAGGCTCTCTCTTTGCTTAGAGGACCCCTTTCAATATTTCCTGTAGAGCTGGTTTGGTGTTTGCAAATTCTTTCAGTTTTTGTTTGTCCTGGAAGCTTTTTATCTCTCCTTCTACTTTCAATGATAGCCTAGCTGGATATAGTATTCTTGGCTGCATGTTTTTCTCATTTAGTGCTCTAAATATATCATGCCAGTTCTTTCTGGCCTGCCAGGTCTCTGTGGATAAGTCTGCTGCCAATCTAATATTTTTACCATTGTATGTTACAGACTTCTTTTCCTGGGCTGCTTTCAGGATTTTCTCTTTGTCACTAAGACTTGTAAATTTTACTATTAGGTGATGGGGTGTGGACCTATTCTTGTTGATTTTGAGGGGGTTTCTCTGTAGCTCCTGGATTTTGATGCTTGTTCCCTTTGCCATATTAGGGAAATTCTCTACAATAATTCTCTCCAATAATTCTGCTCCCCTCTTTCTTTCTTCTTCTGGAATCCCAATGATTCTAATGTTGTTTCATCTTATGGTGTCATTTACCTCTTGAATTCTCCTCTCATGGTCCAGTAGCTGTTTGTCCCTCTTTTGCTCAGCTTCTTTATTCTCTGTCATTTGGTCTTCTATATCACTAATTCTTTCTTCTGCCTCATTTATCCTAGCAGTGAGAACCTCCATTTTTTAAAAAAAATATTTTTTATTTATTTTCAGCATAACAGTATTCACTATTTTTGCACCACACCCAGTGCTTCATGCAATCCGTGCCCTCTCTAATACTCACCATTTGGTTCCCCCAACCTCCCACCACCCCCGCCACTTCAAACTTCTCAAATTGTTTTTCAGAGTCCATAGTCTCTTATGGTTCACCTCCCTTCCTCATTAATAGCTTTTTTGATTTCAACATGGTTAGATTTTAGTTCTTTAGTTCTCCAGAAAGGGCTTTTATATCTCCCGAGAAGGGTTCTCTAATATCTTCCATGCCTTTTTCGAGCCCGGCTAGAACCTTGAGAACCTTGAGAATCATCATTCTGAACTCTATATCTGACATATTATCAATGTCTGTATTGATTAGGTCCCTAGCCTTCGGTACTGCCTCTTATTCTTTTTTTTTGTGGTGAATTTTCCACCTTGTCATTTTGTCCAGATAAGAGTATATGAAGGAGCAAGTAAAATACTAAAAGGGTGGCAAAGACCCTAGGAAAATACGCTTTAACCAAATCAGAAGAGACCCCAAATCGTGGAGGGGGGAGACAGGGGATAAAAAGAGGTTCAGACGGGGACAAGATGGCGGGGTAGTAGGAAGAGGCGTCTTTTCAGCTGTTACCCTAAAGTGAAGCCGATTACCTACCAAAGAACTCTGATCACCCATGAAATCAGCCTGAGATCAGAATTATACACGTCTGGATCTCTACAGGGGCAGAAGACGCCAGTGAGCAGGTAAAGCGGAATGGGAACAGCGGACTGATATCAGAAGATAAACAAAAGGGAGAGGGAGCCACCAGAGGCGACCGGTGGGAAAGTAATACCCCAATACGAGTGAGAGTGCCCTGCGTCTGGGGACCAGCATTAACTTGGAGACTGGTTGAAAGCACTCCAAAAGAGCAAAGGATTGCGGGGGGAAATTGTGGGAATCAGGGCAGCTAGGGACAGGGGCTTAAGTCCCCGGTCCCAGATGGCCTCTCCGGCGCGGAGGCAGAGAGAGTGCGGCGGAGAAACCAGCTCCTGGTCCCTAAGCTGCCAGCGCGCCCCAGAGCACGTGGGTTCTGGCTCCTGTGAGGGGATGGGAGCTGCGCCAGTCTGCAGAACGCGCGCTAGCCCTACCACAAAGCTTGAGATGCGCGCGCACGTCCCTCGAGCTCTCTTGGGTTACTAAGGCCCGGGGGCGCTTCTTGACCTGCGCCATTGTTTCAAAGTCTAAGCCGCGCGCGCACGAAACTCTTCCCCGGACAGAGGCACGCAAAAGCCCAGCCTGCGGCTTACGTACCAGCGCCCTGTTCTCAGTGCCCCAGACGCGCGCCCGACCCACAGCCGCCCCTGAAAAGAGGTGCGCGCAAGCCGGGCACTCCCAGCCCAGGCCGGCGGCAAAATCTCAGTGTGCGATCGCTGCTTGGAACCTCTCTGGCGGTCAGAAGCTCCCAGACAGCCACCACTGCCTTGGCTTTGGGGACGAGCAAAAGATCCTGCGCCCCCAGGGTCTGCAACTTGGAACCTGCACTGCCAGCATCCAAGGGGGAATTTATTCAGCTTCTGCACCCAGACTGAGGCTTCTCTCTGAGACGGAGATCAGGGTACGGTTTGATTTCTTTTAATACTACAAAAACCATCAAAGGCGGTCAAGGTGAGAAAAAAAAAGTGAACAAGCAAAAAAAAAAAAAAACAAAAACCGCCAGAGAACAAAAGCCTGAAAAAAACCAGTTTCTCCAGAGCCCACCCCCTTGAGGGGGGCCCAGAAAACAAACCAAGAAAGAAAAAAAAAAAAGGACTACAAGAGAACCACCACTACTTCATAGGAAAACTTGTATTATTCACTCGTTTCCACTATTCCGGTTCATATATATATATATATTTTACACATAGGTAATTTTTTTAACCTATTTACCACCACAGCGAGCTGCACAGTACATCAAATTCCATAATACCTTTCTAACCTGAACTTTTTGATACACACACCTATGTTTTTCTTTTGCATTTTTATTTTTTTAATTCCTTTTTTTAAAATTTTAGTTTAGTTTAGTCTAGTATATTCCTCTTTATTTTTATCCTTTAATATTCATATAGAGTTAACTTCAAAGTAATCCCCTTTCCCCAATCAATACTACCCCTATAGGTAAACCAATTTTTAATCCCCTTTATCCTAGGAAAGTTGAGTCCTTTAACAAAGATATCAAGATACATCCAGGAAGAATCAAAACAACCTTCCTCGCACACACTGAGAATTTATAAGAACTCTCCCATCTTCTTCCACCAGTGTTTCTGTGTTTTTTGAGTTTGTCCTGATAGCATATAAATTTTACACTTGTGGTTCTTTTTGACGAGGTTCTTTCTTTATTTGCATATATATATATTTTTTTTCTTTTCTTCTTTCTCTTGCCATATAATTGTATCAGTCTTTCTATCTCTTTTTGTTTGTCTACTTCATAAATCTTACCTTGGGGCCCATCTGGGCTGAACCTTCTCTTTCATCTTCCCTTTCTTTCCTGTCTCTCTCTCTCTCTTTTATCTTTTTTCTTCTTCTTTTTCTTCTTTTCCTTTTATTCTTTTTCTTTTCTTTTGTCTCTCATTTGGGTGGGGAATCCTGATTGCTCAGAAGTGTTCCAGGGTGCACCTTGACTTCACCAGAGTTGATACATCCAGCTACATCTGTTCAGTCTTCTCCCACCAAAATGACTAGAAGGAGGAATGCCCAACAGAAGAAAAATACAGAGGATGGACCTTCTGCAACAGAGCTAACGGCTATCAACATAGACAATATGTCGGAAAGAGAATTCAGGCTAACAATTATCCAGGCAATAGCTAGGTTGGAGAAAGCCATGGATGACCAAACAGAATTGATTAGGGCCGAACTGAAAGCAACCAGACAGGATGTTCACAATGTTAGGGCGGAGTTCAAAGCTACCAGGGAGGAGGTTCACAATGCTCTCCATGAGTTCCAATCTAATCTAAACTCTCTCAAAGCTAGGGTAACTGAGACAGAAGATAGAATTAGTGATCTAGAAGACAAACAGATAGAGAGAAAGGATCAGGAGGAAGCCTGGAACAAACAGCTTAGATCCCACAAAAGCAGAATCAGGGAAATAAATGATGCCATGAAGCATTCCAACGTCAGAATTATTGGAATTCCTGAAGGGGAGGAGAAAGAAAGAAGTCTAGAAGATATCGTGGAACAAGTCCTTCATGAAAATTTTCCAAATCTCGCGAATGAAACCAGCGTTCATGTACTAGAGGCTGAACGGTCTCCACCCAAGATTATACACTCCAAAAAAACATCACGACACCTGATAGTCAAATTGAGAAATTATAATTGTAGGTATAATCTCTTGAAAGCCGCCAGGGCAAAGAGGCTCCTTACTTACAGAGGGAAGCCCATCAGAATAACGTCAGACCTGTCCACAGAGACCTGGCAAGCCAGAAGAGGCTGGCAAGATATATTCAGGGCACTAAATGAGAAGAACATGCAGCCAAGAATACTTTATCCAGCAAGACTGACATTCAAAATGGATGGAGAGATAAAGAGTTTCCAAGACCGGCAAGGCTTAAAAGACTATGCAACCACCAAGCCGATACTGCAGGAAATATTAAGGGGGGTTCTATAAAAGAGGAAAAATTCTAAGAATAGCATTGAACAGAAATATAGAGACAGTCTACAGAAAGAAAGACTTCAAAGGTAACTCGATGTCAATAAAAACGTATCTATCAATAATCACTCTCAATGTGAATGGCCTAAATGCACCCATAAAATGGCACAGGGTTGCAGATTGGATAAAACGACAGGACCCATCCATATGCTGTCTACAAGAGACCCATTTTGAACCTAAAGATACACCCAGACTGAAAGTGAAGGGGTGGAGAAGCATCTTTCATGCCAATGGGACTCAAAAGAAGGCTGGGGTAGCGATTCTCATATCAGATAAATTAGACTTTAAACTAAAGACTGTAGTCAGAGATACAGAAGGACACTACATAATCCTTAAAGGGAATATCCACCAAGATGATCTAACAATTGTAAATATCTATGCCCCCAATATGGGAGCAGCCAATTACTTAAGAAAACTGTTAATCAAGATAAAGAGTCATATTGATATGAATACACTAATCGTAGGAGATCTTAACACGCCTCTTTCAGAATTAGACAGATCATCGAAGCAGAAAATCAATAAAGAAACAAGAGCATTGAATGACACATTGGACAAGATGGACCTCATAGATATATACAGAACATTCCACCCTAAAAACAGCAGAATACTCATTCTTCTCAAGTGCACATGGAACCTTCTCCAGAATAGACCACATACTGGGTCACAAATCAGGACTCAACCGATACCAAAAGACTGAGATGATTCCCTGCATATTCTCAGATCACAATGCTTTGAAACTGGAGCTCAATCACAAGGAAAAGTTCTGAAGGAACTCAATCACAAGGAAAAGTTCTGAAGGAACTCAAACACCTGGAAGCTAAAGACCACCTTGCTTAAGAATGCTTGGATCAACCAGGAGATCAAAGAAGAACTGAAACAATTCATGGAAACCAATGAGAATGAAGACACTTCGGTCCAAAACCTATGGGATACAGCAAAGGCGGTCCTAAGGGGAAAATATATAGCCATCCAAGCCTTGCTCAAAAAAATTGAAAAATCCAGAACACACCAGCTGTCTCTACACCTTAAAGAACTGGAGGATCAACAACAAATCAAACCAGCTCCAAACATAAGAAGGGAAATCATCAAGATTAGAGCTGAGATCAATGAGGGAGAAACCAGAGATACAGTAGAACGTATCAATGAAACTAGAAGCTGGTTTTTTGAAAGAATCAATAAGATCGATAAGCCACTGGCTACACTAATCCGAAAGAAAAGAGAGAAAGCCCAAATTCATAAAATTATGAATGAAAAGGGAGAGATCACAACTAACGCCAAGGAAGTAGAAACAATCATCAGAAGTTATTACGAACAGTTATATGCCAATAAGCTTAGCAACCTAGATGAAATGGATGCATTCCTGGAAAAATATAAACTACCAAAATTGAACCAGGAAGAAATCGACAACCTGAATAGACCGATATCTAATAACGAGATTGAAGCAGTGATCAAAAACCTCCCAAAAAACAAGAGCCCAGGACCTGACAGATTCCCTGGGGAATTCTACCAAACCTTCAAAGAAGAAATAACACCTATTCTCCTGAAGCTGTTTCAAAAAATTGAAGCAGAAGGAAAACTTCCAGACTCTTTCTATGAAGCCAGCATTACCCTGATCCCCAAACCAGGCAAGGACCCTACCAAAAAGGAGAATTTCAGACCAATATCACTGATGAATATGGATGCTAAGATTCTCAACAAGATCCTAGCCAACAGGATCCAACAGCACATTCAAAAGATTATCCACCATGATCAGGTGGGATTCATCCCTGGGCTACAAGGATGGTTCAACATTCGCAAATCAATCAATGTGATACAACAAATTAATATGAGAAGAGAGAAGAACCACATGGTCCTCTCAATTGATGCAGAAAAAGCATTTGACAAAATCCAGCATCCGTTCCTGATCAAAACTCTTCAAAGTATAGGGATAGAGGGAACATTCTGGAACCTCATCAAATCTATCTATGAAAGACCCACAGCAAATATCATCCTCAATGGGAAAAAGCTTGCAGCCTTCCCATTGAGATCAAGAACAAGACAAGGATGCCCACTTTCACCACTCTTGTTCAACATAGTATTAGAAGTCCTAGCAACAGCAATCAGACAACAGAGAGAAATAAAAGGTATCCAAATTGGTAATGAAGGAGTCAAACTCTCTCTCTTCGCAGATGACATGATTCTTTACATGGAAAACCCAAAAGACTCCACCCCCAAACTACTAGAACTCATACAGCAATTCAGCAACGTGGCAGGATACAAAGTCAATGTGCAGAAATCAGTGGCTTTCTTATACACTAACAATGAAAATACAGAAAGGGAAATTAGAGAATCGATTCCATTTACTATAGCACCAAGAACCATAAGATACCTGAGAATAAACCTAACTAAAGAGGTAAAGGATCTGTACTTGAGGAACTATAGAACACTCATGAAAGAAATTAAAGAAGACACAAAAAGATGGAAGACCATTCCATGCTCTTGGATCGGAAGAATAAACATTGTTAAAATGTCTATACTGCCTAGAGCAATCTATACTTTTAATGCTATTCCGATCAAAATTCCACCGGCATTCTTCAAAGAGCTGGAGAAAATAATCCTAAAATTTGTATGGAATCAGAAGAGACCCCGAATCACTAAGGATATGTTGAAAAACAAAAATAAAGCTGGCGGCATCACCTTACCTGATTTCAAGCTTTATTACAAAGCTGTGATCACCAAGACAGCATGGTACTGGCATAAAAACAGACACATAGACCAGTGGAACAGAGTAGAGAGCCCAGATATGGACCCTCAACTCTATGGTCAATTAATCTTTGATAAAACAGGAAAAAATATACAGTGGAAAAAAGACAGTCTCTTCAATTAACGGTGCTGGGAAAACTGGACAGCTATATGTAGAAGAATGAAACTCGACCATTCTCTTACACCGTACACAAAGATCAACTCAAAATGGATAAACGACCTCAACGTGAGACAGGAATCCATCAGAATCCTAGAGGAGAACATAGGCAGTGATCTCTTTGATATCAGCCACAGCAACTTCTTTCAAGATATGTCTCCAAAGGCAAAGGAAACAAAAGCAAAAATAAACTTTTGGGATTTCATCAAAATCAAAAGCTTCTGCACAGCAAAGGAAACAGTCAAAAAAACAAAGAGGCAACCCACGGAATGGGAGAAGATATTTGCAAATGACAGTACAGACAAAAGGTTGATATCCAGGATCTATAATGAACTCCTCAAACTCAACCCACATGAAACAGACAAACACATCAAAAAATAGGCAGAAGATATGAACAGACACTTCTCCAATCAAGACACAAATGGCTATCAGACACATGAAAAAATGTTCATCATCAATAGCCCTCAGGGAGATTCAAATTAAAACCACATTGAGATATCACCTTACACCAGTTAGAATGGCCAAAATTAACAAAACAGGAAACAACATGTGTTGGAGAGGATGTGGAGAAAGGGGAACCCTCTTACACTGTTGGTGGGAATGCAAGTTGGTGCAGCCTCTTTGGAGAACAGTGTGGAGATTCCTCAAGAAATTAAAAATAGAGCTTCCCTACGACCCTGCAATTGCACTCCTCGGTAATTACCCCAAAGATACAGATGTCGTGAAAAGAAGGGCCATCTGTACCCCAATGTTTATAGCAGCAATGGCCACAGTCGCCAAACTATGGAAAGAACCAAGATGCCCTTCAACGGATGAATGGATAAGGAAGATGTGGTCCATATACACTATGGAGTATTATGCCTCCATCAGAAAGGATGAATACCCAACTTTTGTAGCAACATGGACGGGACTGGAAGAGATTATGCTGAGTGAAATAAGTCAAGCAGAGAGAGTCAATTATCATATGGTTTCACTTATTTGTGGAGCATAACAAATAGCATGGAGGACAAGGGGCGTTAGAGAGAAGTAGGGAATTTGGGTAAATTGGAAGGGGAGGTGAACCATGAGAGACTATGGACTCTGAAAAACAGTCTGAGGGGTTTGAAGTAGCGGGAGGGTGGGAGGTTGGGGTACCAGGTGGTGGGTATTATAGAGGGCACGGCTTGCATGGAGCACTGGGTGTGGTGAAAAAATAATGAATACTGTTTTTCTGAAAATATATAAATTGGAAAAAAATAAGAGGTTCAAAAAAAAAAGAAACAATTAAAAAAGAAAATGAATAAAAATATATATATAAAAGAAAAAATACTTGTATTAGATAAACTAGTTTAAAAACATTAAGAAAGAAAAGCATAAAAGTTAAAAAATATTTAGCAGCAAAAGAAAAAAAATTGAAAAAAAATTAAATTAACTGCAAGACTAATGAATCATGGGAAGAAAGCCATGAGTTCAGTGCTTTGCTTTCTCTCCTCTGGAATTCCGCTGTTCACCAAGGTGAACTTGGTTCAGACTGGATTTCTTATTGATCTCCTGGGGGTAGGGACCTGTTGTAGTGATTCTCAAGAGTCTTTGCCCCAGGCGGAATTGCATCGCCCTTACCAGGGGCCGGGCTGAATAATCTGCTCAGGTTCGCTTTTGGGAGCTTTTGTTCCCTGAACACTTTCTGCAGTTACGGAGGATGGGAATGAAAATAGCGGCCTCCCAGTCTCTGGCCCAGAGGAGCCGAGAGCTCAGGGCCCCACTCCTCAGTGCGCCCTCAGAGAATAGTGCCCAATAACTCCTGTCTCCCTGGCCTCTGGCCTTGCTCCGAGCTCACCCAGGCTGTGACCGGTTCAAGGTAACCCTGAGCTGAGAGCTCACTCCTTGACTCTGTCTCTGTAGCTGGCTTCCCTGTTCTAATACCTGCAAGGTCTGCGACACTCAGACACACCCGATCCTTCTGTGATCCTGCGGGACCTGGGGCCACGCTGACCCCACGTGGGCTTCACCCCAGTTTAGCCTCTGGAGCAATGTCCCTCAGTGGAACAGACTTTTGTGCTCCATTGATCCACCGCTTGCTGGGAGCTGGCCCCTCTCCCCCGCCGTCTATCTTCCTGTCGCTTTGCATTAACTTCTCCGCCAGTCCTACCTTTCATAAAGCGGTTGATTTTCTGTTTCTAGAATTGCTGTTCTTCTTCTCTTCAATCTGCCATTGGATTTGTAGGTGTTTGCAATGTTTAGATAAGCTATCTAGCTGAACTCCTGCTACCTGATGTAGCCTCAGCCTGCTACTTATCTGCCATCTTGACTCCTCCCCCCATCATTAGTTTTTAACATAGTGTTCAAAAACTAATTTGTTACATATAACACCCAGTGCTCATCGTAACACATGCCCTCCTTAATACCCATCACCCACTCAGTCACCCCATCCTCCATCGTCCCCCTCTGAAACCCGCATTTTGTTCCCCAGAGTCCAGAGTCTCTCATCATTTGTCTCCCTCTCTGATTCTGCCCCCTTCAGTTTTCCCTCTTTACCACTATGGTTCTTCATGCTATTCCTTATGTTCCACAAATAAGTGAAACCATAGGATAATGGTCTATCTCTGTTTGACTTATTTCATTTAGCATAATCCCCTTAGTTCCATCCATGTTAGTGCAGATGGTGAGTATTCATCCCTTCTGATAGCAGAGTAATATTTCATTGCATTTATGAACCACATCTTCTTTATCCATTCATCTGTTGAAGGGCATCTCAGTTCCTTCCACAGTTTGGCTATTGTGGACCTTGTGGTTATGAGGATTGGGGTACATGTGCCTTTCTTTTCACTATATCTGTATATTTGTGGTAAAGATATAGTAGTTCAATTTTTGGGTTGCAGGGTAGCTCTATTTTAACATCTTGAGGAGCCTTCCCAGTTTTTTCCAGACTGGCTGTACCAGCTTGCATTGCCACCAACATTATAAGAGGGTTCCCCTTCTTCACATTATCACCAACATTTGTTGTTTCCTGCCTTGTTTATTTTTACCACTTTACCTGGTGTAGGGTGTTATTTCATCATGGTTTTGATTTGTAATTCCCTGATGGCTAGAGATGTTGAATATTTTTTCATGTGTCTGTTAGCCATTTGTATGTCTTCTTTGGAGAAGTGTCTGCTCATGTCTTCTGCCCATTTTTTTTGGACGTGATTTTCTGTTTTGTTTGTGTTGAGTTTGAGGAGTTCTTTATAGATCTTGGATATCAGCCTTTTGTCTCTAGTGTCAATTGCAAATATGTTCTCCCATTCCGTGGGTTGCCTCTTTGTTTTGTTGACTGTTTCCTTTGCTCTGCAGAAGCTTTTGATCTTGATGAAGTCCCAAAAGTTCATTTTCGCTTTTGTTTCCTTTGCCTTTGGAGATGGGTCTTGAATAAAGTTGCTGTGGCTGATGCCGAAGAGGTTACTGCCTATGTTCTCCTCAAGGATTCTGATGGATCCATGCCTTGCATTGAGGTCTTTTATCCATTTTGAGTTATTTCTGTGTATGGTGTAAGAGAATGGTCGTTTCATTCTTCTACATGTAGCTGTCCAATTTTCCCAGTACCATTTATTGAAGAGACCGTCTTTTTTCCACTGTATATTTTTTCCTGCTTTGTTGAAGATTATTTGACCATAAACTTGAGGGTCCATGTCTGGGCTCTCTACTCTGTCCCACTTGTCTATATGTCTGTTTTTGTGCCAGTACCATGCTGTCTTGGTGATCACAGCTTTGTAGTAAAGCTTGACATCAGGTAACGTGATGCCCCAGTGTTATTTTTCTTTTTCAACATTTCCTTAGCAATTCGGGGTCTCTGCTGGTTCCATACAAATTTTAGGATTGTTTGTTCCAGCTTTTTGAAAAATGCCTGTGGAATTTTGATTGGAATGGCATTGAAAGTATAGATTGCTCTGGGCAGTATAGACATTTTAACAATGTTTATTCTTCTGATCCATGAGCATGGAATAGTCTTCCATCTTTTTGAGTCTTCTTCAATTTCTTTCATGAGTGTTTGGTAGTTTCTCAAGTACAGATCCTTTTCCCCTCTGGTTAGGTTTATTCCCAGGTAGCTTATGGTTCTTGGTGCTATAGTAAATGGAATTGATTCTCTAATTTACTTTTCTGTATTTTCATTGTTAGTGTATACAAAAGCAACTGATTTCTGTACATTGATTTTTGTATCCTGCCATATTACCGAATTGTTGAATGAGTTCTAGTAGTTTGGGGATGGAGTCTTTTGGGTTTTCCATATAAAGTATCATGTCATCTGCAAAGAGAGAGAGTTTGACTTCTTCTTTGCCAATTTGAATACCTTTTATTTCTTTTTGTTGTCTGATTGCTGTTGCTAGGACTTCTAGACCTATGTTGAACAACAGCAGCAAGCATGGGCATCCTTGTTGTGTTCCTGATCTCAAGGGAAGGCGTCAGCTTTTCCCCATTGAGAATGATATTCGCTGTGGGTTTTTCATAGATTGCTTTTATGAAGTTGAGGAATGTTCCCTTTATCCCTATACTTTGAATTTTTAAAATCATAAATAGATGTTGTATCTTGTGAACTGCTTTTTCTGCATCAATTGAGAGGGCCATGTGGTTTTTCTCTTTTCTATTACTGATTTTTTCTATCACATTGACTGATTTGTGAATGTTGAACCACCCTTTTATCCTAGGGATAAATTCCATCTGAGAATGAAGTCACATCAGTCCAAAATCTATGGGATATGGCAAAGGTAATCCTAGGGGGGAAATACATGGCCATTTAAGCCTCACTAAAAAAAAAAAAAATCAGAAACCAATCACCCAACCAACAAACAAACAAACACACTGAAAAATCCAGAATACACCAGCTATCTTTACATGTAAAGAAGTGGAAAATCAACAACAAATTAAGCCAACCCCATGCACAAGAAGGGAAATAATTGACTAGGACAGATATCAATGGGATAGAAACTAGAGATACAGTAGAACAACATCAACAAAACTAAAAGTTGGTTCTTTGAAAGAATCAATAACATTGATAAACCACTGGCCATACTGATCCAAAAGAAAAGATAGAGGACCCAAATTAATAAAATTATGAATGAAAGGGGAGAGATCATGACTAATAACCAAGGAAATAGAAACAAACATCAGGAATTATTATCAACAGTTATATGCCAATAAGTTAAGCAACCTGAAAGAAATGGATGCATTCCTGGAAACCTATAAACTTCCAAGACTGAATCAGGAAGAAATTGACAAGCTGAATAGACCAATATCTAGTAACAAGATTGAAGCAGTTATCAAAAACCTCCCAAAAAATAAGAACCCATGACCTGATGGATTCCCTGGGGAATTCTACCAAACATTCAAAGAAGAAATAATACCTATTCTCCTGAAACTATTTCAGAAAATAGAAACAGAAGGAAAACTGCCAGACTTTTTCTAAGAAGCCACCATTACCCTGATCCCCAAACCAGGCAAAGGCCCCTCAAAAAGCAGACTTTCAGACCAATATCGCTGATGCATACAGATGCCAAGATTCTCAACAAGATCCTAGCTAATAAGATCCAAGAGTACATTAAAAAAGAGAAGTTCTTTATAGATCTGGGATATCAGCCCTTTATCTGTAATGTCATTTGCAAATATCTTCTATTTTGTGGGTTGCCTCTTTGTTTTGTTGACTGTTTCTTTGCAGTACAGAAGCTTTTTATTTTGATGAAATCCCAAGAGTTTATTTTTGCTTTTGTTTCCCTTGACTTTAGAGACATGTCTTGAAAGAAGTTGTGGGAAGAATAAACATTGTTAAAATGTCTATACTGCCTAGAGCAATCTATACTTTTAATGCTATTCCGATCAAAATTCCACAGGTATTCTTCAAAGAGCTGGAGAAAATAATCCTAAAATTTTTATGGAATCAGAAGAGACCCCGAATCGCTAAGGAAATGTTGAAAAACAAAAATAAAGCTGGCGGCATCACCTTACCTGATTTCAAGCTTTATTACAAAGCTGTGATCACCAAGACAGCATGGTACTGGCATAAAAACAGACACATAGACCAGTGGAACAGAGTAGAGAGCCCAGATATGGACCCTCAACTCTATGGTCAAATAATCTTTGACAAAACAGGAAAAAATATACAGTGGAAAAAAGACAGTCTCTTCAGTAAATGGTGCTGGGAAAACTAGGCAGCTATATGTAGAAGCATGAAACTCGACCATTCTCTTACACCGTACACAAAGATCAACTCAAAATGGATAAACGACCTCAACGTGAGACAGGAATCCATCAGAATCCTAGAGGAGAACATAGGCAGTGATCTCTTTGATATCAGCCACAGCAACTTCTTTCAAGATATGTCTCCAAAGGCAAAGGAAACAAAAGCAAAAATAAACTTTTGGGATTTCATCAAAATCAAAAGCTTCTGCACAGCAAAGGAAACAGTCAAAAAAACAAAGAGGCAACCCACGGAATGGGAGAAGATATTTGCAAATGACAGTACAGACAAAAGGTTGATATCCAGGATCTATAATGAACTCCTCAAACTCAACACACACAAAACAGACGATCATATCAAAAAATGGGCAGAAGATATGAACAGACACTTCTCCAATCAAGAAATACAAATGGCTATCAGACACATGAAAAAATGTTCATCATCAATAGCCCTCAGGGAGATTCAAATTAAAACCACATTGAGATATCACCTTACACCAGTTAGAATGGCCCAAATTAGCAAGACAGGAAGCAACATGTGTTGGAGAGGATGTGGAGAAAGTGGAACCTTCTTCTACTGTTGGTGGGAATGCAGGTTGGTGCAGCCTCTTTGGAGAACAGTGTGGAGATTCCTCAAGAAATTAAAAATAGAGCTTCCCTATGACCCTGCAATTGCACTCCTGGGTATTTACCCCAAAGATACAGATGTCGTGAAAAGAAGGGCCATCTGTACCCCAGTGTTTATAGCAGCAATGGCCACGGTCGCCAACTGTGGAAAGAACCAAGATGCCCTTCAACGGATGAATGGATAAGGAAAATGTGGTCCATATACACTATGGAGTATTATGCCTCCATCAGAAAGGACGAATACCCAACTTTTGTAGCAACATGGACAGGACTGGAAGAGATTATGCTGAGTGAAATAAGTCAAGCAGAGAGAGTCAATTATCATATAGTTTCACTTATTTGTGGAGCATAACAAATATCATGGAGGACAAAGGGTGTTAGAGAGGAGAAGGGAGTTGGGGTAAATTGGAAGGGGAGGTGAATCATGAGAGCCTATGGACTCTGAAAAACAATCTGAGGGGTTTGAAGTGGCGGGGGGTGGGAGGTCGGGGTACCAGGTGGTGGGTATTATAGAGGGCACGGATTGCATGGAGCACTGGGTGTGGTGAAAAAATAATGATACTGCTATGCTGAAAATAAATAAATAGAAAAAGAAGTCAAAAAGAAAAAAAGAAGTTGTGGCTTATGTCAAAGTAGTTACTGCCTATATTCTCCTCTAGAATTTGGAAGATTCCTGTCCCATATTGAGGTCTTTCATCCATTTTGAGTTTATTTCTGTGTATGCTGTAAGAGTATGGTCCAGTTTCATTTTTCTGTATGAAGCTGTCCAATTTTACCAGAACCATTTATTGAGTACTTATGGGTGCCTGAATGAATAAAAAACAAGAACCATCTATGTGCTATCTTTTTAAAAATTGATCTATTTTTAAATTTAATTTCTTTTTAGTGTAACAGAATTCATTGTTTATGCACCACACCCAGTGCTCCATGAAATATGTGCCTTCCATAATACCCATCATCAGGCTCCCCCAACCTCCTACCCCTTGCCCCTTCAAAACCCTCAGACTGTTTTTCAGAGTCCATAGTCTCTCATGGTTCATTTCCTCCTCCAATTTCCCTCACCTTCCTTCTCCTCTCCATCTCTCCATGTCCTCCATGTTATTTGTTATGCTCTGTAAATAAGTGAAACCATATGATAATTGACTCTGCTTGACTTATTTCACTCAGCATAATCTCTTCCAGTCCCGTCCATGTTGCTACAAAAGTTGGGTATTCGTCCTTTCTTTTTTTTTTTTTTTAAAGAAAAGGGTGGAATTTAATCTTTATTTACAGGACACTGCAAGAGAGGAGAGTCCACATAGAAATAAGAAACCCACTGGCAGGAGGAGCTTCATACAGTTTTTACAGTTTGGAACTGGTCAAGTAGAGTTTTGTTGTAAAAAGTGCTACAATAACAAAACACATTTAAAAAGAGTTCTTAGTAGAGAAACAGTAAGACAAACTTCTACCAAACAAAGCACACCACAACAACTTTCTGCATCGGCTGTACAAGCTAAAAGTTAAAGGTCCCAGCAGTGCCATCCTGAACCTGGAACGTATAGCCTTCAGAGGTAGTTTCTGGCACAACATTCTGATCTTCCTCTTCCTCTACAGAGAAATACTTCTCAATCAAGTTTAATGAAGCTTTGTACACAGACTCATTTTCATGGTTTTGCAGAGCCTCGATTTTGTCCAAACCTCCACATTCTTCAATCATTATACTAAGTTTCTCAGTTTCACCTAGTTTCTCGGCAGCCTGAAAGATGTTGGAAATGGCATCCAGAATGACCAGAATAATCTTGGTATCCTTCGCAGTTAAGAGGTTCATCAGTGGTTCTATTATGCCACAATGGACGAGGTATACTATCTGTTCAACTGTCCCACCACTTGTATAGTTGGTCACAGCCCAGACAGCTTCCTTTTGTGTCTTAAAGTCTGCCTTAGAGAGAACACCAACGAGGAATGGGACTAATCCGTGATTCACAACTTGCTGTATCTGGTCCTGGCGGCCAGCTGTGATGTTTGACATTGTCCACGTGGCTTCCTTCTGAATATTAGTTTTGGGGTTCGTTAGCAGGCTGGGAAAGATAGCAAGCGCTCCTGCGTCTATTACAACCTGAGTCTGTTCATCTGTCCCAGTGACAATATTTCCTATGGCTCTTAGCGCAGGAGTCACAATGGGCAACTCAGTAGCTCCTAGAAGCTTCACAAGCTGGGGCACAACTCCTGTTTTCACGACCATTTCAATCCGTTCGTTTGGACCATCTGTCAGGTAGGAGATGGCCCAGCAGGTATCTGCCAAGACCTCTGGATCATCGTGATGCAGGAGACGAACTAAGGTAGGAAGAATCTGCTCCACGGCATCTAGCGGGGGTGCGGGGTTCTTGTTGCGACAAAGGTTTGAAAGTGTCCAAGTCAGGTTACGTAAGTAGCCACATGCTAACGATGACATATCCGGAACCGCGAGGAGAGCCAGAAGGGGATCAACCGCACCGTACTTGATAACCAAGTCTCGAAAAACAGAACCGTCCCCTGCAATGTTTCCTAGCGCCCACACAGCCTGTTCGCTGATGTGGGCGTGGGAAGATGCCAACAGGGAAATGAAGGCTGGGATCGCGCCTCCGTCGACCACAGCCTTGGTCTGTTCGGAGGTCCCGGAAGCAATGTTGGTGAGAGCCCAAGCGGATTCAAACTGAATGGGACTACAATCAGTTCTGCCCAAGAAGGACACAAATTTTGGAATCAAACCAGCCCGGATTATGTTGTCTATGGGGGGCTGCTTTTCCCGAGAAAGCAGTTTCCTAGCAGCTTGAGTAGCCTGGAGCTGGCTTTCCAAATTGTTGCTATTTATGCCCTTGACAATGTCATCAACTGACCAATTTACAGTGCCCTGGTTGTTGCGGTTTTCCTGCAGTGGAGAGGTAGCATCATCGGGAAACGAGCTTACGTTTCTCCTTTTCAGCATCTGGTCATCCTTCTTCGCTTTCCTCAGCTCCACATTAACTTCTATTCGACGCCGCCTCATTTCTGTACTGTCTTTCCCCTTGTTCTTGAATCTGTTAAGGCGGGCAGCTGGTGAATTAGCATTCTCATTGGTGGACATGGTTATGAGACAAAGGGAGAAAGCTACACGGCCGGCTCAGGCTTCCACGGGAGGCGGTCCGGGACGCGCAGGCTGCAGGTCAGCTGCCCTCAAAACGTCCACCACGGATCACCCCAAAGACGGTGTGGGTATTCGTCCTTTCTGATGGAGGCATAATACTCCATAGTGTATATGGACCACATCTTTCTTATCCATTCATCCGTTGAAGGGCATCTTGGTTTGTTCCACAGTCCTTCCACTGTTTAGCTGTTGCGAACATTGTTACTATGAATATTAAGGTGCATGTGCCTCTTCTTTCACTACATTGGTGTCTTTGGGGTAAATTCCTAGTAGTGCAATTGCTGGGTTGTAGAGTATCTCTATTCTTAACATCTTGAGGAACCTACATACTCTTTGCCAGAAGGGCTGTACCAGCCTGATTTCACACCAATAGTTTAAGATGGTTCCCCTTTCTCCACATCCTTACCAATGTTTGTCGTTTTCTGTTTTGTTAATTTTTACCATCCTAACTGGTTTAAGGTGGTATCTCATTGTGGTTTTAATTTGTTATTTCCCTAATGGCTGGCATGTTGAACATTTTTTCATTTATCTTTTAGCCATTTGTATGACTTCTTTGGAGAAGTGTCTGTTCATGTCTTCTGCCCATTTCTTGACTGGATTGTTCTTTGGGTGTTGAGTTTAATTAGTTCTTTGTAGATTTTGGATATTAGCCCTTTATCCTAGATGTCATTTCCAAATATCTTCTTCCATCCCATGGGCTGCTTTTAGTTTTGTTGACTGTGCAGAATCTTTATATCTTGATGAAGTCCTTAAAGTTAATTTTTGCTTTTGTTTCCCTTGACTTTAGGGACGTGTACTGAAAGAAACTTCTGTCCAGTGTCAGAGAGGTTACTTCTTACGTTCTCCTCTAGGATTTTGATGGATATTTGTCTCACATTGGGGTTTTCCATTCATTTTGAGTTTATCTTTGTGTATGGTGTAAAAGAATGGTATAGTTTCAGTCTTTTGCTTGTGGCTGTAGTTTTCCCAGCATTATCTACTGAAGAGACTGACTTTTATTATTGGATGTTCTTTCCTGCTTTGGTGAAGATTAATTGACCATAGCATTGAGGGTCCAATTGAGGAGTCTCAATTCTGTTCCATTGATCGAATGTGTCTGTTTTTGTGCCAAGACCGTACTGTCTTGATGACTACAGCTTTGTAATATAGTTTGAAATCAGGCATTGTGATGCCCTCAGCTTTGGTTTCCTTCTTCAACATACCCCGGGCAATTCAGAATCTTTTTGGTTCCATACACATTTTAGGATTTTTTGTTCCAACTCTGTAAAAACTGTTCATGTATTTTGGTACGCAGTGATTTGATAGTGTAAATTGCTCTGGGCAGGATAGAAATTTTAGAGATGTTTATTCTTCCAATCCATGAGCATGGGATGTTTTTCCATCTCTTGTGTCTTCTTCAATTCTTTTCAGAAGTGTTCTGCAGTTTCTAGAGTATAGATCTTTTACCTGTTTGGTTAGGTTTATTTCTAGGTATCTTACCGTTTTTGGAGCTGTTGTAAATGGAATTGATTCCTTTATTTCTCTTTCTCCGTCGCATTGTTAGTGTATAGAAATGCAACTGATTTCTGTGCATTGATTTTGTATTCTGCCATGTTGCTAAATTGCTGTTTGATTTCTAGCAATTTTGGGGTAGAGTCTTTTGAGTATTCCACATAAAGTATCATGTCATCTGTGAAGAGAAAGAGTTTGACTTCTTCTTTGACATTTAAAATGCATTTTATTTATTTTCGTTGTCTGATTGCTGAGGCTAGGACTTCTAGTACTATGTTGAACAACAGCAGTGAGAGTGGGTATCCTTGTTGTGTTCCTGACCTTAAGGGAAAAGCTCTCAGTTTTCCACATTGAGAATGATATTTGCTGTGGGCTTTTCATAGATGGCTTTGATGATATTGAGTTATGTTCCATCTATCTCTGTACTTTAAAGAGTTTTAATCAGTAAAGAATATGGTATATTGTCAAATATACAATGCTTTTTCTACCAATTGAGAGGATCATATGGTTCTTTTCTTTTATTGATGTGCTCTATTGTGTTGGTTGATTTGCAAATGTAGAACCTTCTTTGCATCCCTGCAATAAATCCCTGGGTAGTGGTGAATAATCCTATTATGTGCTGTTGGATCTTCCTGGTTAGAATCTTGTTGTGTATTTTAGCATCCATACTCATCTACGATAATGGCCTGTAATTCTGTTTGGTGGGGTTTTTGGTTTTGGGATCAGGGTAATGTTGGTCTCATAAAACGAGTTTGGAAGTTTTCCTTATATTTCTACTTTTTTTTGGGAAACAGCTTCAGTAGAATAGGTATTATTTCTTCCTTAAATGTGTGGTAGAATTCCCCTGGTAATCCATTAGGCCCAGGACTCCTGTGTTTTTGTTTGTTTCTTTGGAAGTTTTTGATTACTGCTTCAATTTCCTTGCTGGTTATGGGTTTGTTCAGATCATCTATTTTTTTCTATTTCAGTTTTGGTAGTTTATAAGTTTCCAGGAATGAGCCTGTTTCTTCTAGATTGCTTAATTTGTTGGCATATATTTGCTGGTAATAATTTCTAATAATTATTTCTATTTCCTTGGTGTTAATCGTGATCTCTCCCCCTTTCATTCATGACTGTATTGGTTTGAGTCCTCTCACTTTTCTTTTGAATAAGTCTGGCCAGTGGTTTATTGATCTTATCAATTCTTTCAAAGAACCAGCTTCTAGTTTCATTGATCTGTTCAACGTTTCTATGATTTCTATTTCATTGATTTTATCTCTAATCTTTCTTATTTCTCTTCTCCTGCTTGGTTTAGGTCTTATTTGCTCTACTTTCTCCAGGTCTTTAGGTGTAAGGTTAGCTTGTGCATTTGGGATTGTTGTAATTTTTTTTGAGAGACACTTGGATGGTTATATATTTTCCCCTTAGGATTGCCTTTGCAGTATCCTATAGGTTTTGGATTGATGTGTTTTCATTCTCATTAGTTTCCATGAATTGTTTAAGTTCTCTTTTAATTTCTTAGTTGACCCAATCATTCTTTAGCAAGATGCTCTTTAACTTCCACGTGTTTGAGTTCCTTCCAAATTTCTTTTTGTAGTTGAGTTCCAATTTCAAAGCACTGTGGTCTGAACATATGTAAGGAATAATCTCAGTCTTTTGGTATCAGTTGAGACCTGATTTGTGACTCAGTATTTTGTCTGTTCAGGAGAAAGTTCTATGGGCATTCGAGAAGAATGAGTATTCTATTGTTTTAGGGTGGAATGTTCTGTATACATCTATGAGGTCTGTGTGGTCCAGTGTGTCATTCAAATTTCTTATTTCTTTCTTGATTTTCTGTTTAGATGATCTGTCTATTGCTGAGAGTGAAGTGTTGAGCTCTCATACTATTAATGTATTATTATCATTATGATTCTTTATTTTGGTTAACAGTTGACTTATGTAGTTGGCTGCTACCATGTTGGGGGCATAGATATTTACAATTGTTATATCTTCTCTTTGGGTAGACCCTTTAAGAATGACACAGTGTCCTTCTGTATCTCTTACACAGTCTTTAGCTTAAAATATAACTTGTCTGATATGAGAATTGCTACCCTAGCTTTCTCTTGAGGTCTGTTGGCAGGAAAAAAGTTTCTCCATTTTTTCACTTTCAGTCTGGGTGTATCTTTAGGTTCAAAATGAGTCTCATGTAGACAGCATATGGACAGGTCCTGTCTTTTTTACACAATCTGCAGCCCTGTGCTGTTTTATTGGAGCATCTAGGCCATTCATGTTGACAGTGATTATTGAAAGATATTATTGTATTGCTGTCATGTTGCCTGTGAAGTCCTTGTTTCTATAGATTGTTTCTGTAAATTTCTGGTCTATATTACTCTTGGGTTCCTTCTTCTTTTATAAACCACACTTTAATATGTCTTGCTGTGCCAGTTTGGCGGTCACATATTCTTTTAGTTTCTATGGTCCTGGAAAGTTCTTGTCTCTCCATCCATTCTGAATGACAGCATTGCCAGGTAAAGTATCTTTGGCTGCATGTTCTTCTCATTTAGTACCCTGAACATTTCTTGCCAGCCCTTTCTGGGTTGCAAGTCTCTGTGGATAGGTCTGATGTTATTCTGCTGTTTTTCCCTCTGTACATAAGAAATCTCTCCCCCCTAGCCACTTTCAAGATTGTTTCCTTGGATCTAAGATTTGAAAATTATACTATTTTATGCCAGGGCATTGTTCTGTTCTCCTTGATCTTGGGAGGGGTCCTCTCTGCCTCTTGGACATGAATGCTTATTTCAGTCCCCAGATTAGGGAAGTTCTCAGCTACAGTTTGCTCAAATATATCTTCTGGTTCTCTCTCTCTCTCTCTCTCTCTCCACCCTCTCAGGGATTTCAATAATTCTGACATTAGAACTTTTCATGGCATCATAAATCTATCTCAGTCTGATCTCTTGGGCTTTAATTTGTTTTTCCCAGGCCTCCTTGGTTTCTTTCTTTTCTCTTATCTTATCTTCTAGCTCACTAATTCATTCTTCTGCCCTGTTTACCCTGGCAGTCAGAGTATCCAATTGAGACTATATTTCATTCATAGCATTTTTAAGTTTGGGCTGATTAGATCTCATTTCTGCCCTTAGAGATTCTATATTGTCACTGATATTTTTCTCAAGCCTAGATATTGACTTCATAATTATTACTCTGAAGTCCATTTCTGACATCCTGCTTATATCCATATCCATTAGGTTGGTGGCAAAAGCCACAGTCCCTGGTTCTTTTCTTTGTTGGGGGTTCCTCTTCTTAGTCATTCTTTTGGTGGAGTGGTTAAGGGAATGTACAGAGTCCAAAATATTAACCATGACCCAAGCAAGATGCATCTGTTTCATAGGGACCTAGAGTAGTTGTCCTATTATTCTTCCAGCCTCTCTTCTTGGGGAAGGACCTGCTGCACTGTTACTCAGGCAACCCTGCTTGGGCATAGTTGTCCTGCCCCCTGTTGGGGGGAGGGGATGGGCTCAGTGAAAACTGGTTTTGGGGGGATTTTGTTCTTTGATAGCTTTCCTTGGTGGCTTTCTGTGTCTCTTCTGAGAGTCAGAGCAGAAGTGACTGCATCTAAACATCTGTCTCAGAACAGAGAAATTGTAGTCTGTTCTTCACTGAGCTCTCCAGAGCACACTGTCTCTGTTTCTGTTTGCACTGCTAGAAACTGCAGCTTCCTTGGTTGTGTGCCCTCAGCAATACACCCAACAGTGGAACTCAGGGCTGGGCTCCTCTCTGCCTTTGTGCTTTGAAAACCCTGAGCTGCCAGTTCCTGTGTGCATAACCACAGCTCCTGGATCCTGTCAGGGGGTTGTACTGAAGTCCTTTCCCCACCACTTTCAGTCTGGGAGTCTGTGTCACATCCTCCACAGAGGACACTTTTGTGCTCCAGTCTTATATCACCTTCCCAGTGCCAGCTTATGATGGCTCCCTCTGCCTTCCGTTTATCTTCTAATATCTGTGTGCAGAATCATGGCTCCCTGCTTCATACCTCAAGACCATCAGAGGTATTCTGTTTGTGGAGATCCAGATATATATTCTTATATCTCAGACTGATTTCATGGGTGTTCAGAGTTTTTTGATAGATATCCAGCTAAGTTTAACAAATTGAAATATGGTCCCCTACTCCTCTGTCATCTTTTCTGTCCTCCATTGTAAACTTTTATTATTGCTTCAACAGCATATTTCAGCAAAGATGTGTGAATCAATAGAAAAAATATATATATTGACCTCTGTTCTCAGTTCCTGGCACAGAGTTACGAAAATTCCTGTAATTTCCCAAGTGGTAAGTGTGCTAGGGGCATCTTTTGTTCTACTATTTGGTCTTTGATCTTGGTTTCTGATATAGAGCTCCTAAGTCCCTTGGATGGTCCTGGATGATATGGGTGTCTTTTCTCCTAATGAGACAACTCTGAGATCATGCCTATGTCATTAAGCCTCCACAAACACCCCAAAGTACAGAGTTTGAAGAGTTTCTGGTTGCTGAACACATCTACATTTTCATTTGGCGGTTCATTTGTATCCTTTATATATTCTTTATAATAAATCAGGACATCCAAGTATTTCTCTGAGTTTTGTGAGCCATTCTAGCAGATTACACAACTCAAGAAAGGGGTTGTGGGAACCTAGATTTATAATTCAGAAGCACAAGTGACAACCTGGGATTTGCAACTGGCATCTGAAGTGGGGAGCAGTTTTTTGGGATATGAGCCCTTATCCTATAGGCCCTAATACTCTCTCCAGATAGATAGTATCAGAACTGAATTCAATTGTAAGGCATCAGCTGGTGTCAGACCATTGTTTGATGTGTGGAAAACCACACACACACCTGGCATTAGAAGTATTGTGGGCATGTAGGTAAAAGAGAAATACAAGAGGAGCACGTATTCTTTACAGAGCTACTATTCAACCCCTAGTATTTTATGTGTTGTGCAAATGGCACGTCCCTGCATATATGAAGGATACCTGCCCTTGTGTCTTCTTGCTTTCCATTCCACATCCCTCCCCAGATTCTATCTCTTAGTACAACCCCCACTGTCTCTTCCTCTCTTTCTCTTTCCTTCTCTCCCACCCTCTCTCTCTGGCTTGCTCCTTCTCTCTCTCTCTCTTTCTGCCTTTCCCTCTCTCTCTGTCCTTCTCCCTCTCCCTCTTTCTCTCTCATCTCTCTCCCCCTTTTCCCCCCCTCTCTCTTTCTGTTTCTTACCTCTCCCCACTCTTTCTCTGTCTTCCCCCCCTTTCTTTCCCACAAAGGCAGCATAACTCTGAGGGTGGTGGTGGAGGTGTGTAGAGCAGAAGTGTCTGAGCTTCTGAGTTGTATAAGTAGAGAGAGAGAGTTCCATGAATGCTTCCTGCAATCTTCTTTTCCACCCTCTCAGAGGAAAAGAGGTGGGCTGGTGTGGCATGTGGTGCACTTGCAGCACCCATCATTGGAGTTGTTGGCCAGCATCTCAGTTTGCAAGTTTGCTTTTTATTGTTCACCAGCTGAATGTGTTTCTCTCTAGCTAAGGTCACTCTAAAAACAAAAACCAAAACCACCTTTTAATCATATTTTGGTCCCGGCTATAAGGAGAACTACAGGGATTGGTGTATTATTGATTGGACAGTTCTCTAAGTAGTTTCAAAGACCTAATTACATTTGATCCCCACAACAACTCACTTAACACAGGACACTGGAGACCCAGAGACCCAGCAAAATCAGAACTCTCACCCATGCCTTCTGGCTCTAAATCTCATATCATTTCTACTCTGCTCCTTCCAAGAGATTTTTGCCTTATTTTCATACGTAATTGGAGGGAGATCAGCCCTCCCACCCCTGCAAAAAAGGGAAGAACTAAAATAGCAAAGCCTATGTTCTTTCCTAGGGCTTAGTCAAACCCTTAGGTCATCTTGCCCATCCTTGACATTTCTTTCATCTCTCCTAAACTGAGCTGCCCAGGAGTGCACACAGATGGCAGCTGCTGAGGCTTGCCTTCTCCCAAGAGCATCCTGTGCTCCAACACCCACTCCATCTGCCAACCTGCCTGCGGCTTTCTCCCTGGATCCTGCCACCAGCTTTCCTAACTAGCTAATCGCATCTGCAGATCTTTGACAAAGGTTCCATAATGCTGCAACTCTGAGAGTTGAGGACAAGTTGTCTCTTCTCCTTGTAACATAAACAGTGGCTTTCTGAAGGCACTGCCCAGCTTTTATGTACTGTCTCAATTATATGATTCTGATGGGAGAAAAGAGGTCTGTGAAATATCTTCATTTGAGCCCCAGGGCATGTTGCTAGAGCATATAACTGCTCACTAACAAGCCTAAGTCTGGAATGACCTTGGGTCAGGCAGCATCCAGAGAGAACATGCTTTGCTTCAGGGACAAGCCAGAGGAAAGCTGCTTTATAAAATATACTTCTGGGATGAGAAAACCAAATTCAGACCCTCTGTCCTCAGCACTTTCCAGACTACCCACATATGAATATCTTTCAGAACATCTTTCAGTTTGGGGCTTTCAGAAATGGCCACTGGTTTGGACTTTATTCCAAAGCCCTAGTACATCCCAAAACTTGGCCCCAGGCTGCATTTAAACATGCAGGTTGTCATGTGCCTGATACCAACAGTATTCTTGCCCTGAAAGTTTTGGCAAGCGGAAAACCAAAAATCTAATTTATTGTACCTAAATAATCTTGCTTTGAATAATGAAATGATTGATGATGGATTCTGTGCAGTTTTATGACAGAGAAGAATTGGCATAAGATGAGTGTTTTTCCTCATCTTGGCTCATGCTCCATGAGGTGCCCTTGAACACACAATTCCCTGGTCTCACTGTTTGAACTTGTGAAATATGAACAATAAGATTATTTTTGTCTTCTTAATGAGATGAATGAGGCCAATGTTCACAAGATATCTTGAGAAGTTTGATGGAGATTTTCAAATGAACTCTTCCAAAATCATTTCCTCAAAACCCATTTATTGAACTCACTAATTTGAAAATTAAATGTATTCTAAATGATGTTAAAAAAGGAGGAAGGTCTCAATTCCATAATATGCCATAAACCTTGTCATAAACATTGGAAGTAACCTTGTCTAGCTGAGGCCATGGAAATTATGTACTCATCTAATTGTTTCTTTCCATTTCTCTAACTTCACATTACCAGAAATATGCAGTTCACTTCATAATAACATTTTTTCAAGGTTATGATAACAAACTAACTGTCTCTCCCAGTGATGCATATGTTCTGGTGTTTTCCAGCCCAAGGCCCACTTGCTTGCTTTTCTTTCAAACCTCATTCATTCTCAGTCATCTCAGCCAGGAAGTTCCTGCTTCAGAACTGAAGGTAAATATACTTTCTACTATTTCTTTAGTTCTTAAGTGCTTTTGGATCATAAATGGAACTAAGTCAAGAACAAATCTGGGAAAAGGTTAAATTTCAGAATTTCCTTTTAAGTATGGTCATTCACTTTTCTTGAGGGATTTTGTTATCTTTCTAATTAAGTTATAACAATAAAATTCATTATTTGTTTAAATAAATAATAGCAGACTTTAAAGCAGACTTCCCTATTAATGATTTCGTTAGCTTCTCTATACTTGTATTCTTTAAAGTATCAGCAAGCTTGCTGTAAGGACTAGGGCCAGGTCCATCCTCATGCTCTTTTTGTTTGTTTGTCTGTTTTTCATTCCTTCATGAGAGTCACCCTTTTACCTGATTAGCTTTTCTGTTTTTACAAGCACTATAGTTTTGTTGCTGGTTATTAGGGATGCTGGCATGTGGTTGCTTTCCTGTGCCTCTGGCAAGAGTGTTTAAGCAACTTTACCATCAACATTTGTATGTGGATTATTCATAGTTCTGGAACAATGTACACTCTCTCTGCCTTTAAGTTCAGTAGTCCTCTGACTTTCTAGGCAGTAATACAGTATTTAGTATAAACAAGAATTAAAAATACATTTATTATCACATACTCCTTCAAAGTGATTCTCACTTAGAAAGTCATGTAGTCACTGCAGACTTTATCTCTTTGCTTGTTTGGCTCTATCATGGGGGACATGCATTCTCCAGAGTGGAGGTCCCAACCCTTTCATAAAAACACTGTTCTTCATATTTTTGTCTCTTTGGGCTACCTTGAGACCACTCCACCACTCATCCTCCCCCCAAATACATGTATATACACACATACACACATATGTACACATATATAGAGAAATATATACATATACCACAGAAAAAAACCCAGGAAGTATAAAAATGGTAATAGAATAAGAGGGATGCTAAGAGTAAGGATCTGAGCAAGACAAAGAAAAGGAGAATTCCTTTCAGTGCACCCTGACCAGGAGTGCAAAAGAGATGGTTATAAGCTGTGCTCATTCATTCATGTACTGATCAAAAATGTCCACTGATACTTAGGTGCCAGGCCTTGCTGCAAAACCACAGTCAGGTTGCCTGCTGCAAAACTCCAGAAGCTCCAGGGGCTGATGACACAGGTGTGAGACATCTCACACTACCTTCTACCTGAGAACACACATAGCTGGGGAAGCACAGAGCAGAAAGCCTAACTCTGCCATTCAGGAACCCCAGCTCAGGGTGGAGGGGAAGACAGGGCCCCTAATAGAGAATGCAATAGACATTTCAGCAACAATCTTCACTCTTTGGGGGACCCCATATCTCTTATGGTAGAGATAGAGATTTGCTCCAGTAGCAATTGCCCTCTCACTGACTCAGAGCAACTTAGGGTTCCAAGCACTACACCAGGAACACATATGGAACTTTTATGGACACAGACTTGGTGGGAAAACAAAACATATGCAAACAATAGAGACTTAAATGACCTCGTATGTGTTCAAGTGTTAAAGTATAGTGCCAACAAGCATTTTTGAAGCTGTTACAAAAATCAGCCTCAGAGAAAGGTAAACATGGAGACACATGCAAGAAGGGTATAAAAAAAAAAAAAAGAAGTGTATTGGAAGAATGTGTAGGACTAGTATAGAACTTTAACAAGGAAAGTTCTGGAGTCAGTGGAAGGTCACAGATCAGGGTGAAGAGGGGAGAAAAAGGGTGGAGATAACCCACAAATGGAGAGAGCTGCCCCAGCTGTGTAAACGTGGGCAAAACCTCACTTCTCGGGACCTTCATTTCCTTGTCTTAAAATGTGGTAGCATTGTCATTGCTGTGTAATTCCAGTCTCCTTGTGAATATCAAATAAGACATTAGACTGTAAGAGCAGAACTCTTTAAAATGTAATAATATCTAGACACTGGCCACCTACAGGTACCATTGCCAGCTGGATGCTTACACTGACAGTGCTTCTGCCTATACTAAGCATTGGGAAAGAAAAGAATGAGGCTGCCTCATATCCCAATATATAGGGTTACTGGGAGTTCTCTTATAAGTGATCCTAGATGGAATTCAAAGAAGAGTGTGCACTGGATTCAGTTGAGCCAATGTTTATCATTAAATAGCACTGCCATGTGAAAATCCAATGTTTAGAGTTAGATATGCTTCTCTTCAATCAGATTAGGAAAGTTGACATTAGCTGGTAGTGGTAATCTGATGCCACAAAAAGCTGTTGGAACAGCCCAGGACCAATAAATGAATAGAAAATTCATCTATTATTGGAATTCCTTTCTGCCTTATTCTTTTTTTTTTCAATTTATTTATTTTCAGAAAACATTATTCATTATTTTTTCACCACACCCAGTGCTCCATGCAAGCCATGCCCTCTATAATACCCACCACCTGGTACCCCAACCTCCCACCCCCCCGCCACTTCAAACCTCTCAGATTGTTTTTCAGAGTCCATAGTCTCTTATGATTCACCTCCCCTTCCAATTTACCCAAATTCCCTACTACTCTCTAAGCCCCTTGTCCTCCATGCTATTTGTTATGCTCCACAAATAAGTGAAACCATATGATAATTGACTCTCTCTGCTTGACTTATTTCACTCAGCATAATCTCTTCCAGTCCTGTCCATGTTGCTACAAAAGTTGGGTATTCATCCTTTCTGATGGAGGCATAATACTCCATAGTGTATATGGACCACATCTTCCTTATCCATTCATCCGTTGAAGGGCATCTTGGTTCTTTCCATAGTTTGGCGACTGTGGCCATTGCTGCTATAAACATTGGAGTAAAGATGGCCCTTCTTTTCACGACATCTGTATCTTTGGGGTAAATACCCAGGAGTGCAATTGCAGGGTCATAGGGAAGCTCTATTTTTAATTTCTTGAGGAATCTCCACACTGTTCTCCAAAGAGGCTGCACCAACCTGCATTCCCACCAACAGTGTAAGAGGGTTCCCCTTTCTCCACATCCTCTCCAACACATGTTGTTTCCTGTTTTGTTAATTTTGGCCATTCTAACTGGTGTAAGGTGATATCTCAATGTGGTTTTAATTTGAATCTATCTCCCTGAGGGCTATTGATGATGAACATTTTTTCATGTGTCTGATAGCCATTTGTATGTCTTGATTGGAGAAGTGTCTGTTCATATCTTCTGCCCATTTTTTGACGCGTTTGCCTGTTTCGTGTGTGTTGAGTTTGAGGAGTTCATTATAGATCCTGGATATCAACCTTTTGTCTGTACTGTCATTTGCAAATATCTTCTCCCATTCCGTGGGTTGCCTCTTTGTTTTTTTGACTGTTTCCTTTGCTGTGCAGAAGCTTTTGATTTTGATGAAGTCCCAAAAGATTATTTTCGCTTTTGTTTCCTTTGCCTTTGGAGACATATCTTGAAAGAAGTTGCTGTGGCTGATATCAAAGAGATCACTGCCTATGTTCTCCTCTAGGATTCTGATGGATTCCTGTCTCACGTTGAGGTCGTTTATCCATTTTGAGTTGATCTTTGTGTACGGTGTAAGAGAATGGTCGAGTTTCATTCTTCTACATATAGCTGTCCAGTTTTCCCAGCACCGTTTATTGAAGAGACTGTCTTTTTTCCACTGTATATTTTTTCCTGTTTTGTCAAAGATTAATTGACATAGAGTTGAGGGTCCATATCTGGGCTCTCTACTCTGTTCCACTGGTCTATGTGTCTGTTTTGATGCCAGTACCATGCTGTCTTGGTGATCACAGCTTTGTAATAAAGCTTGAAATCAGGTAACATGATGCCCCCAGCTTTATTTTTGTTTTTCAACATTTCCTAAGCGATTCGGGGTCTCTTCTGATTCCATACAAATTTTAGGATTATTTGTTCCAGCTCTTTGAAGAATGCCAGTGGAATTTTGATCAGAATGGCATTAAAAGTATAGATTGCTCTAGGAAGTATAGACATTTTAACAATGTTTATTCTTCTGATCCAAGAGCATGGAATGGTCTTCCATCTATTTTTGTCTTCTTCAATTTCTTTCATGAGTGTTCTGTAGTTCCTCAAGTACAGATCCTTTACCTCTTTAGTTAGGTTTATTCCCAGGTATCTTATGGTTCTTGGTGCTATAGTAAATGGAATCGATTCTCTAATTTCCCTTTCTGTATTTTCATTGTTAGTGTATAAGAAAGCCACTGATTTCTGCACATTGACTTTGTATCCTGCCACGTTGCTGAATTGCTGTATGAGTTCTAGTAGTTTGGGGGTGGAGTCTTTTGGGTTTTCCATGTAAAGAATCATGTCATCTGCGAAGAGAGAGAGTTTGACTCCTTCATTACCAATTTGGATACCTTTTATTTCTCTCTGTTGTCTGATGGCTGTTGCTAGGACTTCTAATACTATGTTGAACAAGAGTGGTGAAAGTGGGCATCCTTGTCTTGTTCTTGATCTCAATGGGAAGGCTGCAAGCTTTTTCCCATTGAGGATGATATTTGCTGTGGGTCTTTCATAGATAGATTTGATGAGGTTCAGGAATGTTCCCTCTATCCCTATACTTTGAAGAGTTTTGATCAGGAACGGATGTTGGATTTTGTCAAATGCTTTTTCTGCATCAATTGAGAGGACCATGTGGTTCTTCTCTCTTCTCATATTAATTTGTTGTATCACATTGATTGATTTGCGAATGTTGAACCATCCTTGTAGCCCAGGGATGAATCCCACCTGATCATGGTGGATAATCTTTTGAATGTGCTGTTGGATCCTGTTGGCTAGGATCTTGTTGAGAATCTTAGCATCCATATTCATCAGTGATATTGGTCTGAAATTCTCCTTTTTGGTAGGGTCCTTGCCTGGTTTGGGGATCAGGGTAATGCTGGCTTCATAGAAAGAGTCTGGAAGTTTTCCTTCTGCTTCAATTTTTTGAAACAGCTTCAGGAGAATAGGTGTTATTTCTTCTTTGAAGGTTTGGTAGAATTCCCCAGGGAATCTGTCAGGTCCTGGGCTCTTGTTTTTTGGGAGGTTTTTGATCACTGCTTCAATCTCGTTATTAGATATCGGTCTATTCAGGTTGTCGATTTCTTCCTGGTTCAATTTTGGTAGTTTATATTTTTCCAGGAATGCATCCATTTCATCTAGGTTGCTAAGCTTATTGGCATATAACTGTTCATAATAACTTCTGATGATTGTTTCTACTTCCTTGGTGTTAGCTGTGATCTCTCCCTTTTCATTCATAATTTTATGAATTTGGGCTTTCTCTCTTTTCTTTTGGATTCGTGTAACCTGTGGCTCATTGATCTTATTGATTCTTTCAAAAAACCAGCTTCTAGTTTCATTGATACGTTCTACTGTATCTCTGGTTTCTACCTCATCGATCTCAGCTCTAATCTTGATGATTTCCCTTCTGATGTGTGGAGTTGGTTTGATTTGTTGTTGATTCTCCAGTCTTTAAGGTGTAGAGACAGCTGCTGTGTTCTGGATTTTTTAGTTTTTTTGAGGGAGGCTTGGATGGCTATGTATTTCCCCCTTAGGACCACCTTTGCTGTATCCCATTGGTTTTGGATTGAATTGGATTGTCATTGGTGTCCATGAGTTGTTTCAGTTCATCCTTGATCTCCTGGTTGATCCAAGCATTCTTAAGCAAGGTGGTCTTTAGCTTCCAGGTGTTTGAGTTCCTTCAGAACTTTTCCTTGTGATTGAGCTCCAGTTTCAAAGCATTGTGATCTGAGAATATGCAGGGAATCATCTCAGTCTTTTGGTATCGGTTGAGTCCTGATTTGTGACCCAGTATGTGGTCTATTCTGGAGAAGGTTCTGTGTGCACTTGAGAAGAATGAGTATTCTGTTGTTTTAGGGTGGAATGTTCTGTATATGGACTATGAGGTCCATCTGGTCCAATGTGTCATTCAATGCTCTTGTTTCTTTATTGATTTTCTGCTTCGATGATCTGTCTATTTCTGAGAGAGGCGTGTTAAGATCTCCTACGATTAGTGTATTCATATCAATATGACTCTTTATCTTGATTAACAGTTTTCTTAAGTAATTGGCTGCTCCCATATTGGGGGCATAGATATTTACAATGGTTAGATCATCTTGGTGGATATTCCCTTTAAGGATTATGTAGTGTCCTTCTGTATCTCTGACTACAGTCTTTAGTTTAAAGTCTAATTTATCTGATATGAGAATCGCTACCCCAGCCTTCTTTTGAGTCCCATTGGCATGAAAGATGCTTCTCCACCCCTTCACTTTCAGTCTGGGTGTATCTTTAGATTCAAAATGGGTCTCTTGTAGACAACATATGGATGGGTCCTGTAGTTTTATCCAATCTGCAACCCTGTGCCATTTTATGGGAGCATTTAGGTCATTCACATTGAAAGTGATTATTGATAGATATGTTTTTATTGACATCGAGTTACCTTTGAAGTCTTTCTTTCTGTAGACTGTCTCTATATTTCTGTTCAATGCTATTCTTAGAATTTTTCCTCTTTTATAGAACCCCCCTTAATATATCCTGCAGTATCGGCTTGGTGGTTGCATAGTCTTTTAAGCCTTGCCGGTCCTGGAAACTCTTTATCTCTCCATCCATTTTGAATGTCAGTCTTGCTGGATAAAGTATTCTTGGCTGCATGTTCTTCTCATTTAGTGCCCTGAATACATCTTGCCAGCCTCTTCTGGCTTGCCAGGTCTCTGTGGACAGGTCTGACGTTATTCTGATGGGCTTCCCTCTGTAAGTAAGGAGCCTCTTTGCCCTGGCGGCTTTCAAGAGATTATACCTACAATTATAATTTCTCAATTTGACTATCAGGTGTCGTGATGTTTTTTTGGAATGTAGAATCTTGGGTGGAGACCGTTCAGCCTCTAGTACATGAACGCTGGTTCCATTCGCGAGATTGGGAAAATTTTCATGATGGACTTGTTCCACTATATCTTCTAGACTTCTTTCTTTCTCCTCCTCTTCAGGGATTCCATAATTCTGACGCTGGAACACCTCATGGCATCGTTTATTTCCCTGATTCTGCTTTCGTGGTTTCTCAGCTGTTTGTTCCAGGCTTCCTCCTGATCCTTTCTATCTGTTTGTCCTCTAGATCACTAATTCTATCTTCTGTCTCAGTTACCCTAGCTTTGAGAGAGTTTAGATTAGATTGGAACTCATGGAGAGCATTGTGAACCTCCTCCCTGGTAGCTTTAAGCTCCGCCCTAACATTGTGAACATCCTGTCTGGTGGCTTTCAGTTTGGCCCTAATCAATTCTGTTTGGTCATCCATGGCTTTCTCCAACCTAGCTATTGCCTGGATAATTGTTAGCCTGAATTCTTTTTCTGACATATTGTCTATGTTGATAGCCATTAGCTCTGTTGCAGAAGGTCCATCCTCTGAATTTTTCTTCTGTTGGGCATTCCTCCTCCTAGTCATTTTGATGGGAGATGACTGAACAGATGTAGCTGGATGTATCAACTGTGGTGCAGTCAAGGTGCACCCTGGAACACTTCTGAGCAATCAGGATTCCCCACCCAAACGAGAGACAAAAGAAAAGAGAAAGAAAAAGAAAAAGAGAGAGAGAGAGAGACAGGAAAGAAAGGGAAGATGAAAGAGAAGGATCAGCCCAGATGGGCGCCAAGGTAAGATTTATGAAGTAGACAAACAAAAAGAGACAAGAAGACTGATACAAGTATATGACAAGAGAAAAAAATATATATACAAATAAAGGAAGAACCTCATCAAAAAGAACCCCAAGTGTAAGATTTATATGCTATCAGGACAATCACAAAAACACAGAAACACTGGTGGAAGAAGAAGATGGGAGAGGGGGTGCCTGGGTGGCTCAGTGGGTTAAAGCCTCTGCTTTCGGCTCAGGTCATGGTCTCAGGGTCCTGGGATCGAGCCCCGCATCGGGCTCTCTGCTCAGCAGGGAACCTGCTTCCTCCCCTCTCTCTCTGCCTGCCTCTCTACCTACTTGTGATCTCTCTCTGTCAAATAAATAAATAAAATCTTTAAAAAAAAAAAAAGATGGGAGAGTTCTTATAAATTCTCAGTGTGTGCGAGGAAGGTTGTTTTGATTCTTCCTGGATGTATCTTGATATCTTTGTTAAAGGACTCAACTTTCCTAAGATAAAGGGGATTAAAAATTGGTTTACCTATAGGGGTAGTATTGATTGGGGAAAGGGGATTACTTTGAAGTTTAACTCTATATGAATATCAGAGGATAAAAATAAAAAGGAATAAACTAGACTAAACTAAACTAAAATTAAAAAAAGGAATTCAAAAAATAAAAATGCAAAAGAAAAACATAGGTGTATGTATCAAAAAGTTCAAGTTAGAAGGGTATTATGGAATTTGATGTATTGTACAGCCCGCTGTGATGGTAAATAGGATAAAAGAATTACCTATGTGTAAAAAAATAAAAAATAAATAAAAATGAACCAGAATAGCGGGAACGAGTGAACAGTACAAGTTTTCCTATGAAGTAGTGGTTGTTCTCTTGTAGTCCTTTTTTTTTTAATTTTCCTTTTTTTTTTTTTTTCTTTCTTGGTTTGTTTTCTGGGGGAGGGGCCTGCCACGTGGGTTGTCAGTCAATGATGTTTCCTGAGTTAAGTCCTCCCGCCCCCCTCAAGGGGGTGGGCTCTGAGGAAACTGGGTTTTTTCAGGCTTTGTTCTCTGGCGGTTTTTATGCTTGTTCACTTTTTTTTTTCTCTCACCGTGACCGTCTTTGATGGTTTTTGTAGTTTTAGAGGAAAAAAAGCACACCCTGATCTCCCTCTCAGAGAGAAGCCTCAGTCTGGGTGCAGAGCCAAAATAAGTTCCTCGTTGGCCACTGGCAGAGCAGGTTCCAAGTTGCAGACCCTGGGGGCGCAGGATCTTTTGCTTGTACCTAAAGCCAAGGCAGTGGCGGCTGTCTGGGAGCTCCAGACCGCCAGAGAGGTTCCAATGCACACTGAGATTTTGCCGCTGGCCCAGGCTGGGAGTGCCTGGTCTTGCTGGGTCTAAGAGTGCCCAGCTTTCGCGCGCCTCTTTCAGGGGCGGCTATGGGTCGCGCGTGCATCCCAGGAACTGAGAACCGGGCGCAGTTCCAAGAGCACCAGGCTGGGCTTTTGTGCACCTCTGTCAGGGGAGAGTTTGGGGCGTGGCTTAGGCTTTGGAAACAATGGCGCGGGTCAAAGAGCGCTGGCCAGGCCTTTGTAACTCTCTCAGGGGAGTATGAGGGACTTGGGCTCCCGTATCTCAGGCTTTGTAGTAGGGCTCGCGCGTTCTGCGTTCTGCCGACCTGCGTGGCTCCCATCCCCTCACAGGAGCCAGAACCCATGCATTCTCGGGTGTGCTGGCGGCTTAGGGACCAAGAGCTGGTTTCTCCGCCACACTCTCTGCCTCAGCGCCGGGGAGGCTGTCCTGGGACCGGGGACTTAAGCCCCTGTCCCTAGCTGCCCCGATTCCCACAATTTCCCCCCTGAGATCCTTTGCTCTTTTGGAGTGCTTTCAACCAGTCTCCAAGTTAATGCTGGTCCCCAGACGCAGGGCACTCTCGCTCCTATTGGGGTATTACTTTCCAACCGGTCGCCTCTGGTGGCTCCCTCCCCCTTTTGTTTATCTTCCGATATCAGTCTGCTGTTCCCACCCCACTTTACCTGCCCACTGGCGTCCTCTGCCCCTTAGAGATCCAGACGTGTATGATTCTGATCTCAGGCTGATTTCATGGGTGAATGGAGTTTTTTGGTAGGTAATCAGCTCACTTTGGGGTACCAGCTGAAAAGGCGCTTCCTCCTACTCCCCTGCCATCTTGTCCCTGCTCCAGTACCATGCTGTCTTGAGGACCACAGCTTTGTAATAGAGCTTGAAGTCGGGCATCATGATGACCCCAGCTTTTATTTTCTTTTTCAAAATTCCCCTGGTTTTTTTGTGATTCCATATAAATTTTAGGATTGTTTGTTCCAGTTCTGTGAAAAATGTTGATGGTATTTTGATAAGGATTGCACTGAAATTGTAGATCGCTCTGGGCAGCATAGGTATTTTCACAATGTTTATTCTTCCAATTCATGAGCATGGAGTATTTGTTCACCTCTTTGTGTCTTCCTCTATTTCTTTCATAAGTGTTCTGTGGTTTTAGAGTACAGATCCTTTGCCTCTTTGGTTAGGTTTATTCCTAAGTATCTTATGGTTTTTGGTGTTATTGAAAATGGGTTTGATTCTTTAATTTCTCTTTCTCTAGTCACATTGTTAGTGCATAGAAATGTAACTGATTTCTGTGCATTGATTTTGTATCCCGCCATGGGGCTGGATTCCAGTATGAGGTCTAGCAATTTTTGGGTGAAGTCTTTTGCATTTTCCACATAAAGTACTTTGTCTTCTGCAAAAAGTGAGAGCTTGACTTCTTTGCCAATTCCAATGCATTTTCTTTCTTTTTGTTATGTGATTGCTGAGGCTAGGCCTTCTAATAATATGTTGAGCAGTAGTGGTGAGATTGGGCATCCTCACCGTGTTCTCACTTTTAGGGAGAATTATTTCCCCATTTAGGATGATATTCACTGCAGGCTTTTCATACATGGCTTTGATGATATTCAGGTATGTTTTGTGTATCCCTGTACTTTGAAGAGTTTTAATCAGGAAAGGATGCTTTATTTTATCAAATGCTTCTTCTACATCAATTGAGAGGATCATATGGTTCTTGTTTTCTCTTTTATTAATGTGATTATTCATGTTGATTAATTTGTGAATGTTGAACCACTCTTGCATCCCAAGAATAAATCCCTTGTGGCCATGGTGAATAATCCTTTTAATGTACTGTTGGATCCTATTGGCTAGGATCATGGTGAGTACTTTGGCATCCACCTTCCTCAGAGATATTAATCTGTAATTCTCCTTTTTGATGCAGCCTTTCTCTGTTCTTGGGATCAAGATAATGTTAGCCTGATAGAAGGAGTTTAGACATTTTCTTCTGTTTCTGTTTTTTGCAACAGCTTCAGTTGAATAGATATTATTTCTTCTTTAAATTATTTTTAGAGCAGTTGTTTTATTTTATTTTTTTATATTAATTTATTTATTTTCAGCATAACAGTATTCATTATTTTTTCACCACACCCAGTGCTCCATGCAATCCGTGACCTCTATAATACCCACTACCTGGTACCCCAACCTCCCACCCTCTCCCCCAGAATCACCTGGGAAGCTATATGGCCCTGAACTCCTGTGTTTTGGGAGGTTTTTTGTTATGCTTCAATTTCCTTAGTGGTTATTTCTGTTTAGATTACCTATTTCTTCCTGTTTCAGTCTTGGTAGTTTATAAATTTCCAGGAATGTGCCCATTTCTTCCAGATCGCTAAATGTGTTGACATATAGTTTCTGGCAATAATTTCTAATAATTCTTTCTATTTCCTCAGTGTTGGTCATGATCTCTCCCCTTTCATTCATCATTTTATTGATTTGGGTCCTTCTCTTTTCTTTTGGACAAGACTGGCCAGAAGTTTATCAATCTTATTAATAATTTCAAAGAGCCATCTTCTAGTTCATTGATCTGTTTTTCTGGTTTCTATTTCATTGATTTCTGCTCTAATTTTTTATTATTTTTCTTCTCCTGCTTGGCTTAGGCCTTATTCTTGCTATTCTTGCTACAGGTTATTTAGGTGTAAGGTTAGCTTGTGCATTTGGGATTTTTAAAATTTTTTGAGAGTGGCTTGGAAGGCTATGTTTTTTCTCTTAGGACCACTTGTGCAGTGTCCCATAGATTTTGGACTGATATGTTTTCATTTTCATTCGTTTCCATGAATTTTGTAAGTTCTTTAATTTCCTGGTTGACCCAATCACTCTTTAGCAGGGTGCTCTTTAACTTTCATGTGTTTGAGTCCCTTCCCAATTTCTTCTTGTGGTTGAGATCCAGTATCAAAGCATTGTGGTTTGAAAATATGCAGGGAATAATTTCAATCTCTTGGTATTGGTTGAGACCTGATTTGTGACCCAGTACATGGTCTATTATGGAGAAAGTTCCATGTGTATTCGAGAAGAATGAGTATTCTGTTGTTTTAAGATCAAATATTCTGTATTTATCTACAAAGTCCATCTGGTTCAATGTGTCATTCAAAGTTCTTTGCTGACTTCTGCTTAGATGGTCTGTCCATTGCTGAGAGTGGATTGTTGAGCTTAAAGATTTTTTATGTATTTATTTGACAGAAAGAAATCACAAGTAGATGGAGAGGCAGGCAGAGAGAGAGGGAAGCAGGCTCCCTGCTGAGCAGAGAGCCTGATGCGGGACTGGATCCCAGGACCCTGAGATCATGACTTGAGCCGAAGGCAGTCGAGCCCAGGCGCCCCGACTTTTTATTTTGGTTAACTGTTGGCTTCTGTAGTTGGTTACTCCCATGCTGGGGACATAAATATTTAAAATTTTTAGCTCTTATTGTTGGATAGGCCTTGAAGTATGTTATATTGTCCCTCCACATCTCTTGTTATCATCTTTGGTTTAAAATCTAATTTGTCTGATATGAGAATTGCTACCCAGCTTTCTTTTGAGGTCCATTGGTGTGATAAATTGTTCTCCATTCACTCACTTTTTAAAAATATTTTATTTATTCATTTGAGAGAGATACAGAGACATAGAGATAGCACAAGCAGGGGGAGAGACAGAGGGAGAGAGACAGAGGCAGAGGCAGAAGCAGACTCCCCACTGAGCCAGGACCCTGCCATGGGGCTCAATCCCAAGGCCCGTATATCATGACCTGAGCTGAAGGCAGATGCTCAACCATCTGAGCCACCAAGGTGCCCATCCACTCACTTTCAATCCGGGTGTATCTTTAGATGACAACATGAATCTCTCACAGACAACATGTGGATGGATCCTGTCTTTTTATCCAATCTGCAACCCTGTGCCATTTGATAGGACAATTTATGCCATTCACATTGAGATTAACTATTGAAATGTATGAATTTAGCTTCATCATATTACCTGTAAAATCCCTGTTTCTATAGGTTGTCTTTGTAACTTTCTGGTCTGTATTACTTATGGGGTCTTCGTTTATAGAATCAAACAATATTTTTTGCAGGGCTGGCTTAGTGTTCACATATTCTTTCAGTTTCTGCAGTCCTGGAAGGTATCCTTGTCTCTTCATCCATTCTGAATGACAGCCTTGCCAGATAATGTATTCTTGGATGCATGTTCTTCTCATTTAGTACCCTGAATATGTCTTTCCAGACCTTTTGGTCTTGCCATGTCTCTGTGGACAAGACTGATGCTATTCTTTTGTTCCTCCCTTTGTACATAAGGAATCTCTTCCCCCTAACTGCCTTTAGTATGGCTTTGTTGGCTCTAAGTTTGTGAGTTTTACTATTACATGCTGGGGCATTTTTCTGTTCTCGTTGATTTTGGAAGGAGCCTCTTTGCTTCTTGGACACAAATGCTTGTTTCATTCCCCAGATTAGGGAAGTTTTTGGCTACAATTTGCTTAAATATATCTTCTAGTCCTCTCTCTCTCTCTCTCTCCAATCCCTTAGAGATCCCAAAAATTCTGATATTGGGACATTTCATGGCATTGTTCATTTCTCTGAATCTGTTCTCATGGATTTTAAACTATTTGTTCCAGGCATCCTTCTGTTCCTTCCTTTCCATTAGTTTATCTTCTATATCACTAATTCATTCTTCTGTTTCATTTACCCTACCTGTTCAAGTATCTAGTTTAGACTCCATCTCATTCATAGCATTTTAAAATTCAGCATGAGAGACTATGGACTCTGAAAAACAATCTGAGGGGTTTGAAGTGGCGGGGGGGTGGGAGGTTGGGGTACCAGGTGGTGGGTATTATAGAGGGCAAGGCGTGCATGGAGCACTGGGTATGGTGAAAAAATAATGAATACTGTTTTTCTGAAAATAAATAAATTGGAAAAAAAATAAAATTCAGCATGATTAGCTTTCATTTCTGCCTTTAGAGATTCTATGTTGCCATTAATGGTTTTGTCAAGCCTAGCTATTTTCTTCACAATTGTTACCCTGAAGTCTATTTCTGACATCTTGCTTATATCCATATCTGTTAGGTCTGTGGGGAAGGCCATTGTCTCTGGTTCTTTTTGTTGTTGTTCTTGGGTGTTCTTCCTCCTAGTCATTCTGTTGGGCAGTGGTTGATGCGATAGAGTCAAAAATATCAACCACATTCAAGGCAAGATGTACCCTGGGTAAATTCAGAGCAGTGGTAAGCTACTGCTTCCCTCAAAGGGGGAGGGGGAAAGGGGTTCCCCCCACAAAGAAAATCCTAGCCAAAATGAAACCCAAGAACAAGATTTACAAAGTTCAAAGAAAAGGTGAGGGTTGAGTGGAGGTGGGGACTATAATCCCTCAGTGTAGGTGAAATAGGGTGTTTCAGTTCTTCCAGGGTGTATTTTGTTTTCTTTGTTGGAGAACACTACTTCCCAGAGCTACAGGGAAATTTAAACTCATATATATATAAAGGTAGTATTGAATAGGGGGAAAAAGGACTACATTGAAGCTGAAGAGAAGAAAAAATATATAGGTGTGAAAAGTACAAGTTTAAAAGCTACTATGGAATATGTTGTATTAAACATCTAGTTGAAATAAGTAGGTTAAAAGAAAAAGCAGAGAAGAAACATGAGAAAGAATAAAAAAAAAAAGTTGTATCTAAGAAATACGTAGGCCATAAGGCAATTTCAGGAGCTCAATGTACTATTTTCCCCTGGTGTTAGGGTTTTGTAGTTTTTATGGATACCCTACTATTGTTGTCCTCTCATTCTTCCAGCCTGCCTCTGGGGGAGGGAGCCTGCCTCATTGTTTTTCAGGCAACGCTGCTGCCTATCAAGGGCCTGGGTTCTGTGGAAACCAGTTTTGGGGACTTTTGTTCTCTGGCAGCTTTTTGTGCCTTTTTGGAAGATCAGAGCAAAGGAAAATGTCTGCCCCCTATCAAGGGCCTGGGTTCTGTGGAAACCAGTTTTGGGGGCTTTGGTTCTCTGGCAGCTTTTTGTGCCTTTTTGGAAGATCAGAGCAAAGGAAAAGGTCTGCACCCAGATCTCTGCCCCAGGGGAGAGAAGCCACAGTCTACCCCTCTCTGAATCCTCCAAAACACACAGTCTCCCTTTCTGTAAGTGCTGCTGAAAACCAAAGCCTCCCAGAGGCTGTGCATGCCCTTAGCAACACTCTCAGAGGTCCATGCAGACCCCCCACTTGTCTCTGCCCCCTGTGCTTCCAAAACCATAAGGGATCCCAGCATGTGCAGGCATGGTTGGGCCCCATGGATGCCAGCAGTGGTGGTGGCCAGCCCCCGGGTCTGTGGGCACAGGTCTGCATGAGCAGCTGCCCTGGTCCCAGTGTATGGCCCTTCAGCTCCTGTATCATGTCTGAGTGCTGTTATCAGGCCCTTCCCAACACACCACCACCACTCTGCAAGATATCGCTGGCCCCCAGGTACAGGATGCTTTTGCACTGGTTTCCAGTGCAAACTTCCAGTGGCTAACTTCTGGTGGCTCCCTTACCCTTCTGTTTACCCTCTGGTATCTGTCCACATAGTCACAACTCCATCCTTTGTACCTCCTGACTAATTATCTTCTACCCCTGTAAGATCCAGGCATATAATCTTACAACCCAAGGTGATTTCATGGATGTTCAGAATGGCTTGGTAGGTATCCAGCTAAATTCAGGGGACCAGTTAAAATGGAGTCCCCAGCTCCTCTGCCATATTGCCCCTCCCTCTTTAAAAATATCTTTGATGTTGCTGTTTATTCTTTAGGTGGCCTGGTGATTTTTCCCTCAGACCTCCAGCAAGTAATACAAAGAAGAAAAGATTCTGAAGAATCAATCCAGCTTTCTGTCAAGTCAAAGTAACAACCTTGACTTAGCAGGAGAAATGAAGCACATTATCAATTTATATGAAAACATCAATGATACAGCAAGAAATAATTCAGACTGTCCTCATGTGATTTTGCCAGAAGAGATATTTTTTATAATATCCATCATTGGGGTTTTGGAAAATCTAATAGTCCTTCTGGCAGTGATCAAGAATAAGAATCTCCAGTCACCCATGTACTTTTTCATTTGTAGCTTGGCTATTTCGGATATGTTGGGCAGCCTATATAAGATCCTGGAAAATATCCTGATCATGTTAAGAAACATGGGTTATCTCAAGCCTCGTGGCAATTTTGAAACCACAGCAGATGATATTATCGACTGCCTGTTCATCCTCTCCCTCCTTGGCTCCATTTTCAGCCTGTCCATGATTGCAGCTGACCGCTACCTTACAATTTTCCATGCTCTGCAATACCACAGCATTGTGACCATGCGCCGTGCCATTATTGTCCTGATGGTCACCTGGACCGGGTGCATGGGCAGTGCCATTACCATGGTGATCTTCTCTCATCACATCCCCACAGTGATCACCTTCACATCGCTGTTCCCTCTGATGTTGGTTTTTATCCTGTGCCTTTATGTGCACATGTTCTTGCTTGCCCGTTCACATGCCAGGAAGACCTTGACCCTTCCCAGAGCCAACATGAAAGGGGCCATCACGCTGACCATCCTGCTTGGGGTCTTCATCTTCTGTTGGGCCCCCTTTGTTCTTCATGTTCTTTTAATGACATTTTGCCCAAATAATCCTTACTGTGCCTGCTACATGTCGCTCTTCCAGGTGAATGGCATGTTGATCATGTGTAATGCAGTCATTGACCCATTTATATATGCCTTCCGGAGTCCAGAACTCAGGGATGCATTTAAAAAGATGATCTTTTGTAGCAGGTACCAGTAGAATTGTTGGTCCCTGATTTTTAAAACCGTGGATAAATGCTGTCAAGTGACAGAAGAACATGACACACCAACAAAACTAATGCTTTTCAACCATCCTTTTCCTTCCTTAATGTGCACAAGGATTATTCCACTAACTAGTGTTTGTAATGCTTAGTCCTGTGTGAACAGTCTTGCTGTAGGTACAACTGTTATAAGTTAGAAAGACAAAATAATGTATTAAAAAGAATTACAGAATAAAAAACACAGACAACAAGTTTGCTGTTTGTGAGGTTTGAGAGCTTTGTGGTTTGAGGTTTGATAGGTTTGAGAGCTTTGTGCTAAGGTAAAATTTTGTTCTTCTATAGATATCTAGTAAGCCTATTGCTGGGGTTGCCTTTCCAAGCTTGAGGCCATTGTAATCAATCTCTAGAAGTTAAAATGTCAGGACAAGTACTCAGGGCACAAACTACAATGTCTTTGTAAGCAAGCTAAAGGTGCCATAAATTACTGCAACTGAATTTCCTATCCTGGACTACCACACAGAATCCCTGCTCTCCCTCTCTCCCTGTATGCCATCTCGAATCTGTTTTTCGGTCTTTTTTTTTTTTTTTTTTAAGTGGGCTCCACACTGGGCATGGGGCTTGAACTCACGTCTCTGAGATCAAAACCTGAGCTGACATCAGGAGTTGGATACACAACAGACGAGTCACCCAAGAGCCCATCTCTAATCTTTTTAGAAGCAGGTAGGGTATAAATTATAAATGTCAAAAAGGCAGCTTTACATTTCCAATCATAAAGGAAACTTGATTGTTAGTCTTTTCTCATGTAGCACTCCACTGTCCTTAAAATCCTTTCCTGGTTAAAACTCTCATGCTTTAGAAGCATAAATTTCAGAAGAGGAAATAAAAATTTAATACATTTGGTTTCTACATGAAAATAAATGAAGGCCAGAGGAAAAATGTGACTATCTGAAGAAAGTTTAACCATTCTTTGTGTATTTGTCTGAATGTAGGGGTAAAATAAAAGAGACCCCAAGCCCCAATATATAATTTGTAGAATAGTTAGAGTGTGTGTGTGCATGTGTGTGTGTGTGTTTACCATGCTTTGGGACTATGGGGGAAACCAAAACCACAATGCCACTTCAAGAACAGTGCTATAATTGAGACCCAAGCCATGGACTGATGAAGAACATTGTAACTCCTTCCACAGATGAGTCTAAGAGGCAGATGCAGTTCCTGAAAAATTTCATCCTACTGTCAGCCACAGGAAAGATGCCAGATATTGAAAAGTGGCACCTCCATGACAATATAGAAATAAAATTGGTGAGTTCATCCATTTTAATAGCTAAGGATAAAGCCTAAAAAAGATGGAAATTCTGACCATAAGTCCTTGTGAAGTTAGAGAGTAACTTAAAGGATGAGTGAGGAAGAAGAAAGAAGTAAGCTCTTTGAATCCACAGAGCAAGGCTGCTTGGGGCCCACCCAGAGTGGCTGCATCTTTTGGAAGAGGGAATACTTGACTCTCTGGGGAGTTTTCCCTGAGCTGCCAAGAGGAGAAGACAGTCACAAATAGGACTGCTGGTCTGGTAGTGGTGAGTAAGGGATAGGCAGTGCTACGTTGGGAGAATTGGTACAGAGCTTTGTGGTTAGGCTCCCAGAAATCCCAAAAATGTGGAGGTATAAGGAAACAAGAGATAAGGGAACAAACAAGACCACCCTGCCCTAGGTTTTGGTCGTGGTGAGAGGTACTTTTTTTTATGACAGTCATCTATGACCAATAAAGAATAACCAGACCCTAAAAAGAAGTAAGCCTATAAATGATTTTTAAATGTTATTTCTACCATTAAAAGAATAATGCATAGAACTTTTCTCTGTGATTAAATTGAGTATTCTCAATAAAATGTAACCTTTCTTTGATCTTGTGTTATGCTATGATACTATAGAGGGGTGGTGCAATTTAACACCTGTCATAGATGGTCCAAAACTGCTGTGCTTGTTGAATTCTGGCTTTGTTAGTAGCTTTGCCATCCCCTCATCACTCCCAAGCTCTTAGCTGTCACATCTTTTGTCAGAAGAAATGACCTAGAAATTTCTTCACCTCTCAATGCCTTTCATGTGCTATATTTAATCTGAGAAACAAAATCAAAGCACCTATTCTAATAGTGTATAAGGCAAAAATAAAGGCTGAGTGCCAGCTCAGAGACATTTTCAATTCTAGGTCAATTCAAATCAGTTCAAGGTCTTTAATACTTATAATTACTGGAAAAAAGTGTGGTTTCCTACTTCTACCTTCATATGTAATTCAAATAAAAATGGTATCAAACTGCAACATGGCTCAGATTTTCCCCATGATGACCACTTCAATTTTTTAATTTTGATCAAATTTGTAAACTGCTTTGCTGATGCCATCAATGAGGGAAAAAAAGGAAAGCTGAGGATGAAGCATAAGCTACACCCCACAATCCTCCTCCCAGATGATTTTTTAAAAATTTAATTAGCCAACATATAGTACATCATTAGTTTCAGATGTAGGGTTCAATAATTAATTAGTTGCATGTAATACCCAGTGCTCATCACTTCATGTGCCACCCTTAATGTCCATCACTCAGTTACACCATCCTCCCACTCACCTCCCCACCAGCAGCCCTCAGTTTGTTTCCTATAGTTAAGAGTCTCACATGGCTTGTCTCCCTTTCTGATTTCTTGCCATTCAGTTTTCCCTCTCTTCCCCTATGATTGATTCCCCCTTGGGATCAAGATAATGTTGGCCTGATGGAAGGAGTCTGTGCTGTTTCTTATATTCCACATGAGTGAAACCACATGATAATTGTCTGTCTCTAACTGACTTATTTTGCTCAGTATAATACTCAGCAGTTCCATCCAAATCGATATAAATCGTAAGTAATCATCCTTTCTGATGGCTGAGTAATACAATGAAATTTACTCCCCAGGTGAAATATGTGTGACATTCCTCAGACACTCATAGCTGTCTAAGAACAAAGGAAAGGAGAAACAAATGGTTAGCTGATAGAGATCACAGTCGTGTAGGACTTGAGTCTCCATCAGTTTGCAACTGCTTTAATGATTTACAAGAAAAAAACAATCTCCAGAAACCTATAGACTCAATTTCCTGGAATCCAATTGTCACCTCCATATGATAAAAACATCTTATATAATCAGTCACTCCTCACAACCCCAGTGCAGCTCTTTCTGCCTATGGGTCCTGTCCCCATGCCATAATAAAACACCCTCTTTGCACTAAAAACATTTCAAGAATTCTTTCTTGGCCATTGACTCTGAACCTCACCACTCCAAACCACCTAACAGTTTTATTGATAATACAGCCTTGGATCAGATAGCTGAAATTAGACAAAGGATGAAGTACTATAAATGACTATATGTCCTCTTTTTTTCTCTCTCTCTTTGCTTTCTTGTTGTTATTTTTAATTTTAATTTATTTTTATATTGAAGTATAATTAACACACAATGTCATATTCATTTCACAAGTTCAACATAATGATTCAACAATTCTATACATTACTCAGTGCTTACTAAGGTAAGTGTAGTCACCTTGCGACACCAAACAACTTTATTACAATATTATTGAGTATATTCCCTATGCTATACTTTTCATCTCTGTGACTTATTTATTTTACAACTGGAAGTTCATATTTCTTAATCCCCTTTATTTATTTCTCTCATTCCTCCACCTACCTTCCCTCTGGCAACCACCAGTTTGTTCTCTGTATTTAAGAGTCTATTTTGGTTTTTGTTTGTTCATTTGTTTTGTTTTTTAGAATCTACAAATAAGTGAAATCATATGGTGTTTGTCATTCTCTGTCTGATTTGTTTCACTTAGCATAATACTCTAGGATCATGCAGGAGTACAGTACTTCTGAGCCTTCTCTAATAAAAAGGGAGGAAAGTTTCCTTTTCATTCCCCTCATTTCCCCATTACTGTGTTCTGAATGCTTGTTTTTCACCAAGATTCATATGTTGAAATCTTCATCCCCAAAGGTGGTGGTATTTGAAGGTGGAGGCTTTGGGAAGTGATTAGGTCATTAATGTAGAGCCTTCATGAATGGAATTAGTGTCCTTATCAAAGAGACCCCAGAGAGATCCTTCCTCCTTTCTACCACATGAGAACACAGCAAGTCACCAGCTTTGAACCTGGAAGAGATCCCACCAGAACCTGACTGTGTTGGCATTCTGATCTCAGACTTCCAACCTTCAGAACTGTAAGAAATAAACTTCTGTTGTTCATAAGCTACATAATCGATAGCATTTTATTATAGCAACCTGCAAGAACTAAGACACCCGTCTAGTCATTAACAGACAGGAAAGGAGGTAGTTCAATAAACACCCCAGTCCTTCATCCACACATTCACTGGGCTGAGGGCAGAAAGAGGATGAGAGTAGCCAAAGAGCACCCCCAGACCATCTGGTTAAGTTCTACCAAGAAACATGAGCAAATCCATAAACAAATCATAAACAATTGTCAGAGCTGATGTTTCCTAGGCTGTGGGAAGATTTAGTAATAAAATCAGTGACAATAGTATATTCCTAAAAAATTATAATAAACCAGGTAGTATATTAAAAGCTTTGTGTGCCTTAATCCTCACAACAATCCTAAGAGTAAGTACTACTATAGCCTCATTTTTTTTTGTCTTTAGTGAATAAGCTGAGGTTCTGGGATATTAAGTACATTTTGCAACAACAGATGAAGTAATCTTTCTGATCCCTGCCTCCTGGTGTTCCCCATCTTTGCATAATCCCTGTCCTTGAGTGTGGGTAAGACTGTGATTTGTTCCTAACTCATAAAATGTGGCAGATGTGATGGGACAATCACTCTCGTGATTATATTACATTATATAAAATACCATCTTACTACAAACTTATTAGAGTCTCTGCTTCCTGGCTTAACCAAGTAAGTAGCATTCTGGAAATCCCACATAGGAATTACAGGCAGCCTCTGGAAACTGGGCAAAAAACCAGAAGTTCTGAGCCCTGAATGCTGCTGACAGCCACTTGAGTCTGAAAGCAGCCCCTGAGCATCAGATGAGAATGTAGCCCCTCCTACAACTTGATTTCAGCCTTGTGAGACCCAGAGCAGAAGATACAGCCAAGTCATGTCCAGGCTTACGAGCCATGGAAACTGGAAGATAACACACGTGTATTGTTTTAAGGTAATTTTGTGGAAATTTATTATGCAGCTATGGAAAATGAATATATTTACCCAACTCAAGAGTGTCAAAAGCCAACTCCATCTGGCCCCAGAGCTCTGGAATGCTATGAAGTCCTGCACAAGTGGCTGTACCATGGCAGAGTGACTGTTCACTTTGTCTCATCCTACATCAGGACAGCAACCTGAGAACTCCTGAAGCTACTGCCCACATTGCTGAGCACTTAACCCCTAAACTGTGGATGTCATTCTGAAAGAAGGTCACCATTGTTTTCACCCACATCCAGAGCCCCTGGCTCAGGGATTTTGCCCAAAGGTAGAAGCAGACTATAGAACAAATAGCTCATAATCTCTTTTCAAAGTAACTGACTTCATTTTCAACAGTGGTGGATAAATTCCAGCACTTTCAAAACCAACAGAGGTTTTGCAAAAAGCAATTGGTAGAACAATAGTTGCATTGAAGATGTAGGTGAATATATATCCTGGGGTCAGAACAAATCTCAATCACTGACCTTGGGAACTTTCTGTACAAGGGATTCCAAATTTGGTTAGATACATCTTTGGAGCAATTTATGCATCAGGACATTGTTGAAAACAAGAGAGACAGAAATTAGTGGTGCTTAACAGCTGGATGTGGTCAAGGAAAGAGACACCAAACAGAGCCATGTCCAAATCATCATTATTTCAAGGCAAACCGAATACTACATCCACCTAAAGAGAATATCAGAGGTATAATATTGCAGGGTGGGTTGGGGGTAGACCTCACTGAAATTATTCAGCCAGTCATAAAACAAATAAATAAGCAACTAAGAATAACAAGCCCCAGAAGGGGGAAGGGAACCAGGGGAACCAGTACCCAAAGTTGCACATTATATTATCTAAAATGTCCAGTTTCTAGGAAAGAAATAAAAGACATGCAAAGGAATGACCCATATGCCTAGGGGAAAATAGCTAGCAACAGAAACTGCCTGTGAGAGCAATCAGATGTCTAATTTAACAATGATGTCACAGTAGCTATTATAAACATGCACAAAAATTTAAAGAAAACCATGATTAAAGAAGAGAAGTTATGATGGGAATGTCACTTCAAAAAAGACTATCGATAGAGATAGAAATTATTTAAAAAAACACAAATTGCAGAGATTAAAGTATAATAACTGGACAATTAAAAGAGCATGCAGTAGTGATACCACATAAATAATGGAGCAGTGAGCTCCAAAAATATTTCCTTCACTGAAGCACAAATTGATTAAATAAAATTTTCTGAGCTTTAAAATCTAATCAAACACAGCAACCATGGAAGTGTTTAATGAAGAAGAAGGCATGCAAATTTCTGTAAGAGAGCATGGAGGTACTTTTTTTGTCAGTTTTGTTAACATAGATTTGACATGTAGCACTCTATAAGATCAAGAGGTACAACAGAATGATCTGACATATGTATGTTGCAACATGATCATCGCATAAGTTTTGTCAACATCCAACACCTCCTACAGTTATAAATCATTGTTTTCCTTGTGATGAGAACTTTCAGGAGTTACTCTTTTAGTTACTTTCAAATATACTATATAGCAGTGTTAACTATAGTCATCCAATACTGCATCCAATGCACTTAGTGCATCCAATACTTATTTATCTTTTTTTTTAAATTTATTTTTTTCAGCGTAACACTATTCGTTGTTTTTGCACCACACCCAGTGCTCCATGCAAGCCGTGCCCTCTCTAATACCCACCACCTGGTACCCCAACCTCCCACCTCCCCACCCCTTCAAAACCCTCAGATTGTTCTTCAGAGTCCATAGTCTCTCATGGTTCACCTCCCCTTCCAATTTCCCCCAGCTCCCTTCTCCTCTCCATCTCCTCTTGTCCTCCAATGCTATATGTTATGCTCCACAAATAAATGAAACCATATGATAATTGACTCTCTCTGCTTGAATTATTTCACTCAGCATAATCTCTTCCAGTCCTGTCCATGTTGCTACAAAAGGTGGGTATTCATCCTTTCTGATGGAGGCATAATACTCCATAGTGTATATGGACCACATCTTCCTCATCCATTTGTCCGTTGAAGGGCATCTTGGTTCTTTCCACAGTTTGGCGACTGTGGCCATTGCTGCTATAAACATTGGGGTACAGATGGCCCTTCTTTTCACTATATCTGTATCTTTGGGGTAAATACCCAGTAGTGCAATTGCAGGGTCATAGGGAAGCTCTATCTTGGATCAGAAGAATAAACATTGTTAAAATGTCTATACTGCCTAGAGCAATCTATACTTTTAATGCCATTCTGATAAAAATTCCACCAGTATTTTTCAAAGACCTGGAGCAAATAATCCAAAAATTTGTATGGAATGAGAAGAGACCCTGAATCGCTAAGGAAATGTTGAAAAACAAAAATAAAACTGGGGGCATCACGTTACCTGATTTCAAGCTTTACTACAAAGCTGTGATCACCAAGACAGCATGGTACTGACATAAAAACAGGCACATAGACTTATTTATCTTTAACTGGAATTTTACACCTTTTGAGCACCTTCATCCAATTCTCCCTCCCCATAGTGACATTTTTATTACTTGCCTACCTTCCCCCAACTTCCAGTTTGCTAGTGGCCATGGAAATGGAGGCCCTGCCTCCTGGTGTGGTTTGTTGGTGCTGGGAGGAGATATAGACCTTGTTCTCAAAAAATTAGGATGTGTTCGTCCTCTCTGATGGAGGCATAACACTCCATTGTATATACGGGCCATATCTTCTTTATCCATTTGTCTGTTGAATACTCAACTTTTGTATCAATATGGATGGGACTGGAAGAGATTTTGCTGAGTGAAATAAGTCAAGCAGAGAGAGTCAATTATCATATGGTTTCACTTACTTGTGGAGCATAAGGAATAACACAGAGGACATTGGGAGATGGAGAGGAGAAGTGAGTTGGGGGAAATCGGAGGTGGAGACAAACCATGAGAGACTGTGGACTCTGAGAAACAAACTGAGGGTTTTGGAGGGGAGAAGAGTGGGGAGTTGGGTGAGGCTGGGGGTGGGTATTAAGGAGGGCACGTACTGCATGGAGCACTGGGTGTGGTGCATAAACAATGAACTTTGGAACATTGAAAATAAAATAAAATACTAAAAATATTGGGCTGTGCATTTTGCCCTCTCTGATGGACACCATCACACCTATCTTGAGGGGCCAGCACAGAAGCTGACTTTTCACTGCTTTGAGCTGGTGCATGATCCCAGGAAATATCCGGTGAAAGCATACACTATCCATAGCCGCCAAGGAAGGGATGAAGGACAGGGCAATTAGCAGACATGGCTCCTGAAAATTGTAAAATCACAAGAAAGACTTTGCTTGGTAATGTCCAAGCCTTCAGCCTCAGGTTTATTTGACAAGAGATTAGGGCTGAAGTATTTTAAACCATATGTTTTGGCTCTCAGTACTAGCAAAATCTAACACCTACTTAAAGATTATTAATATAACTCTTAATTACTGAGCTTACATTGGCTCATTTCCTCCTAGCAGTAGTGGCTTTTCAGAGCCTACTGGCTTCATAAACACCCAAATTTGTCTATGAGTAGGAGTACCTAAATAAAGTTTAGGAGAGAGTGATCCAGGCAGATGAAAGATCATGTGCAGAGGTCTAAAGGATACCCCACACTGCCAGAGCAGAAGTCTACACAGAGGGGAACCCCACCCCAGGGACGAGCAAGAAAACCTGCTAGAGGACAGAAGTATTAGCACATCTACTGAGGTTTCTATTACATCTAAAAAGCTATGCTTTCCTGATTTAAAAATAGGATTCACAATAAGATTTATACATAGTTAGTAAATACATACTCAAAATTATGAGTGGCAAAAACATAGAGAAAGTTATTTTATTTAGAAGGGTTCAAGACCAAAAAAGTTTGGACACCAGAAGAAAGAATACAGAGGTGGAGACAAAGTACAGCAGGCAAAAGACAGTGATAACCAACAGCCTTCCAACCATTTCAAAGTTGTGGTTCATCTAAAGGGTAATAGGGTGCATTTGAAGAGTTTTTATCCAGGGAATGAGTAGCATAACAAAAGTTTCACTTTAGAAACCTCTCTGACACTCTATAGATCACTATTTAGACAACCCAAAGTAGGGTCACCCAGATACTGTTTTTGTTCTTTGGACAAGAGAGGATAGTGGTTTGGATCACTGATGGGGAGCAGGGGCTGCAGGATATCCAGTTTAGAAGTAAATGGACAGATATGCCCAAAGCTTAGATATGGAAGGAAAGGGGATAGAAAGGAACTAGAAATGGCTTTGAGTCTGACTGGGCTCAGGGAGGGCATTTAGAGATGGGGAATGTAAGAGAAGTGTGTTGAGGGTGAAGTGTCCAGGAAATAGCATAGATATCAATGAGGCAGTTGGCATTTTGAGTGGGGAGCACAAGGTTAGGCCTAACCAACATTGATTTGGGAGTTGATAGCAGAGTGGCTGGTAATGAAAGGCACATGAGTGAAGTGGCACATCGAGGGGGAGTGTGCAGGTAATCAGGTTCTGGAACCAAGCTTGGAAAACTACTAGATCCATAGAAAAGCTTCCAAAGTTGCCTGTGTTTGGAGCTGATGAAACTTCTGACTCTGCAGAGTAAGCTGATACTGGGCTCTGCCTCTCACTACATCTCCTTTTTCTCCTTCTTTTTCTTCTCCTTTTTCTTCCTCCTTCTTCTTCCTCTTCTTCTTCCTCTTCCTCCTCCTTTTCTTCTTCTTCCTTTTAAAGATTCTTCCCTTCTTTCTTTCTTTTCCTTCTGTCCTTTTCTTTCTTTCTCTCTTTCTTTATTTCTTTTTCCTTATGAGAAAGTGAGAGAGAGAGAGAGAGAGAGAGAGCAAGTGCGCACAAGCAGGGGGAGGAGCAGAGGCAGAGGGAGAAGTAGACTCCCCACTGAGCGGGGAGCTTGACATGGGGTTTAATCCCAGGACTCTAGGATCATGACCTGAACTGAAGGCAGATGTTTAAAGACTGAGCCACCCAAGTGCCCTTGCTTCTCACATCTTATGCTCAGAGTCTCACAAAGCCACCTTTGCAAACAGTTCTCTCTGCATTTCCCTGTCTAAACCTTCTCTCCGTGAGAACCTACTATCAGGCCTGGAGAAGAGGCCTATGTCATTCCATTTCCTTTTTTCACCTCCGTTTCCTCTTTCTTTCAGATTCTTATGAATAAAAAAATTCCACCTTCTCATTCAAACCAAAAGAGAAGACCTTGAGAACAGTAAGTAATGAGAATGCCATATTCCCAGGTATCCCCTGGCCCACCTATCCACAGAGGGCCCAATTCTGGGTTCATCTCTGATATGTTGCTCTGCCTGTTAAATCTTCTTTGATAAGAAATACAACACCCTACACTGCTTCATCACTGTCATCCCATAACCTCATGAGGCACATGGGGCACTGAGTAGCATTTTCATCCAAGACAGGAACAACAAATTAAACCTTTCCTCATTTTATAGGATGAATTGTGGTGCAGTAGGGAATACCATTTGGCTTGAGCAGGAGATCTAGATTCCTGTCCTATTATGATTATATTATATTATAATTATATTATGTCCTATTATAATTTCCTCATTTTTACTAATACTTGTTGTAATGAGAGAGTTGGATGAGGCCAGTGGTTTTCAAAATTTTAGGTGGTGTACTGAAAGCCCCCAGGGACCAGGGAGTGACAAGGCCCTGAGCAGGAATGGCCTGGACTTATCACCCCTGCTATTCAGAATAGCCAGCCTCATGGAGAGGCACTAAAAGCCATTTGGTCTGTGACCAATGAGACACCTACAGTTCTGAAGAACTTGATTAATCTTTTCCCAATATTCTTAGGTATAATTACCATTATTTTTATCATAAGATACCAAGAAATAGAGAAGTCCAATACATCTCAACATCAATGTTAGAAGCAAGTAGACAGAACAATCAAAGCTTCCCAAGTATAGTTAGATTTTAGTATCGTTTGTCCCTTATAATGTCCTCCTTTGTTGAACTCAAGCAGAGTCTCCATGTATAAAGGCAACAGAGATATTTTAATGGCTCTTGGAAATGGTAATATCGCAAGAAGACTGTCTGACAGTTGCAATCTTCCAGTATCAGGTTTACATGACAAGAATTGTGCAGGTCTTCCCCAGCCCAGGTTCATGAAGGACAAAGTGCCTGAAACAGCAAAAATGAAGACAATGTTACCCAGCTGTCAGCTTCAGGCAGTGCCCATGCCTGCAGACTTGGCCAGCAGCTCTTTCCACATGGTGGTGCAGATGCACAGAGAGGTTTTCAGATATTCAGACTATATAGAGGAGATACTACTTATGTACTCATTCATTTTTCTCTATGTTGCATGTTTCCCATTCAAAAATAATGATGCTTCTCCAGCTACCAGAGTATATGCTTATGGACATTGTGCACGATTTTCTAGGGTCCTGCACCACAAACCCAAGCAAAGCCTTATTGCTTTTGGAGAGAAAACAACTACAAATTTTGTGTCCTTAGCACCAGACTCAAGCCAACTGGACTAATAGTCTACACACTGGTATAAGTAAGTGTAGTAAGCAAGTTAGGTGAATTTAAAGACATTTTAAATTAGAAATTTAAACATGTCTAATTTTGACTTTTAGAGAACAACAGGAAGTTACAATTTCAGAAGCAGATAATATTTATTTTATTCCTTTGAGTTAAAATTATCTCAACTTAGACTCAAAGGGGGTAAAATTAACAGGATTTAGCTAATTCATTCAAGACCGGCATAACTTATTTGTTCCACAAAAATATTCTGAATGCAGGGAAGGTAAGTTTGAGATCTCAGAAAGATGCTTGTATTAATTTACTTATAGTATTTATATTTACATATAGTATATATATATTTATAGATTTATATGCATGTGGATATGTGGATGTAAGAAAACATATATAAAGTAAAATTATTTGTGTAAATACTATGGAATATCCCATGCAAAATGGACCTGTTTGAGGTCTTTTTATTTTAATTTTTAAAATTACATTATATTATTCACCATACAGTACCTAATTAGTATGCGATGTAGTGTTCCATGATTCATTACTTGTATATAACATCCAGTGCTCCATGCAATACGTGCCCTCCTTAATACCTATCATGGGCTAACCCATCCCTCCACTCCCCTCCCCTCTAAAATCCCCTGTTTCTCATAGTCTATAGTCTCTTATGCTTTATCTTCCCCTCCAATACCCACCACTTCATTCTTCCTTTCTTCTCCTGATGTCCTCCATGCTATTCCTTATGCTCCACAAGTAAGTGAAACCATGTGATAATTGACTTTCTCTGCTTGACTTATTACACTTAGCATAATCCCCTCAAGTCCCCTCCATATTAATGCAAACGTTGAGTATTCATCCTTACTGATGGCTGAGTAATATTCCATTGTATATATGGACCACATTTCTCTTATCCATTTGTCTGTTGAAAGGCATCTCAGCTATTTCTAGTTTGGCTTGTTTGGCTATTATAGACATTGCTGCTATGAACATTGGGGTGCATGTGCCCCTTCCTTTTACTACATCTGTATCTTTGCGGTAAATACCCAGTAGTGCAATTGTCAGGTCATAGTGTAGCTCTGTTTGAACTTTTCTTTTTTTTTTCTTTTTTAATTTTTTAATAAACATATAATGTATTACTAGCCCCAGGGGTACAGGTCTGTGAATCACCAAGTTTACATACTTCATAGCACTCACCATATCACATACTCTCCCCAGTGTCCATAACCCCACTACCCTCTCCCTACCCCCTCCCCCACCCACCCTCAGTTTGTTTAGTGACATTAAGAGTCCCTTATGGTTTGTCTCCCTCCCAATACCATCTTGTTTCATTTATTCTTTTCCTACCCCCCCATTCCCCCGCGTTGCATCTCCACTTCCTCATATCAGGGAGATCATATGATAGCTGTCTTTCTCCCATTGACTTATTTTGCTAAGCATAATACCCTCTAGTTCCATCCACGTTGTCACAAATGGCAAGATCTCGTTTCTTTTGATGGCTGCATATTATTCCATTGTATATACCACATCTTCTTTATCCATTAATCTGTTCATGGACATCTAGGTTCTTTCCATAGTTTGGCTATTGTGGACATTGCTGATATAAACATTCAGGTGTACGTGCCCCTTCGGATCACTACGTTTGTATCTTTAGGGTAAATACCCACCACTGCAATTTCTGGGTTGTAAGGTAGCTCTATTTTCAATTTTTTGAGGAGCCTCCATGCTGTTTTACAGAGTGGTTGCACAGGCTTGTATTCCCACCAATAGTGTAGGAGGGTTCCCCTTTCTCCACATCCTTGCCAGCATCTGTCATTTCCTGACTTGTTAATTTTAGCCATTCTGACTGGTGTGAGGTGGTATCTCATTGTGGTTTTGACTTGTATTTCCCTGATGCTGAGTGATGTGGAGCACTTTTTCATGTCTCTGTTGGCCATCTGGATATCTTCTTTGCAAAAATGTCTGTTCATGTTTTCTGCCCATTTCTTGATTGGATTATTTGTTCTTTGGGTGTTGAGTTTGATTTTTGATACTAGCCCTTTATCTGATATGTCATTTGCAAATATCTTCTCCCATTCTGTCAGTGGTCTTTTGGTTTTGTTAACTGTTTCCTCTGCTGTGCAAAAGCTTTGGATCTTGATGAGGTCCCAATATTTTTTGTCCTTTTTTCCCTTGCCTTTGGCGATGTTCCTAGGATGAAGTTGCTGCTGCTGAGGTTGAAGAGGTTGCTGCCTGTGTTCTCCTCAAGGGTTTTGATGGATTCCCTTCTCACATTGAGGTCCTTCATCCGTTTTGAGTATATTTTCATGTGTGGTGTAAGGAAATGGTCCAGCTTCATTTTTCTGCATGTGGCTGTCCAATTTTCCTAACACCATTTGTTGTTGAGGCTGTCTTTTTTCCACTGGACATTCTTCCCTGCTTTGTAGAAGATTAGTTGACCATAGAGTTGAGGGTTTATTTCTGGGCTCTCCATTCTGTTCCATTGATCTATGTGTCTGTTTTTGTGCCAGTACCATACTGTCTTGATGATGTCAGCTTTGTAATAGAGCTTGAAGTCCGGAAATGTGATGCCACCAACTTTGGCTCTCTTTTTCTTTCTTATTTATTTATTTATTTAGGATTTTTTTGCATTTTTAAAAAATTTCTTTTCAGCGTAACAGTATTTATTGTTTTTGCATCACACCCAGTGCTTCATGCAATATGTGCCCTCCTTAATACCCAATACCTGGCTCCCCCAACCTCCCACCCCCTGTCCCTTCAAAACCCTCAGATTGTTTTTCAGAGTCCATAGCCTCTCATGGTTCACCTCCCCTTCCAATTTCCCCCCAACTCCCTTCTCCTCTCCATCTCCCCATGTCCTCCATGTTATTTGTTATGCACCACAAATAAGTGAAACCATATGATAATTGACTCTCTCTGCTTGACTTATTTCACTCAGCATAATCTCTTCCAGTCCCTTCCATGTTGCTACAAAAGTTGGGTATCCATCCTTTCTGATGGAGGCATAATACTCCATAGTGTATATGGACCACATCTTCCTTATCCATTCATCTGTTGAAGGGCATCTTGGTTCTTTCCACAATTTGGTGACCATGGCCATTGCTGCTATAAACCTTGGGGTACAGATGGCCCTTCTTTTCACTCCATCTGTATCTTTGGGGTATGCAGGGTCATAGGCAAGCTCTATTTTTAATTTCTCAAGGAATCTCCACACTGTTCTCCAAAGTGGCTGTACCGATTTGCATTCCCACCAACAGTGTAAGAGGGTTCCCCTTTCTCCACATCCTCTCCAACAGAGTTACTTATAATATGTTCTTGTAATTGTTTGTATTTCTTTGGTGTTGGTTGTGATCTCTCCTCTTTCATTCATGATTTTATTTATTTGGGTCCTTTCTCTTTTCGTTTTGATAAGTCTGGCCAGGGGTTTATCAATCTTATTAATTCTTTCAAAGAACCAGCTCCTAGTTTTGTTGATTTGTTCTATTGTTTTTTTGGTTTCTATTTTATTGATTTCTGCTCTGATCTTTATTATTTCTCTTCTTCTGCTGGGTTTAGGCTTCCTTTGTTGTTCTTTCTCCAGCTCCTTTAGGTGTAGGGTTACACTGTGTATTTGAGACCTTTCTTGTTTCTTGAGAAACAAGAAACATCGCTATATATTTTCCTCTCAGGACTGCCTTTGCTGTGTCCCACAGATTTTGAACCATTGTTTTTTCATTATCATTTGTTTCCATGAATTTTTTCAATTCTTCTTTAATTTCCTGGTTGACCCATTCATTCTTTAGAAGGATGCTCTTTAGTTCCATGTATTTGGGTTCTTTCCAAATTTCCTCTTGTGATTGAGTTCTAGCTTCAGAGCATTGTGTTCTGAAAATATGCAGGGAATGATCCCAAACTTTTGATACCAGTTGAGACCTGATTTATGACCCAGGATGTGATCTATTCTGGAGAATGTTCCTTGTGCACTAGAGAACAATATGTATTCTGTTGCTTTGGGATGGAATGTTCTGAATATATCTGTGATGTCCATCTGGTCCAGTGTGTCATTTAAGGCCTTTATTTCCTTGTTGATCTTTTGCTTGGATGATCTGTCCATTTCAGTGAGGAGAGTGTTAAAGTCCCCTACTATTATTGTATTATTGTTGATGTTTTTCTTTGATTTTGTTATTAATTGGTTTATATAGTTGGCTGCTCCCATGTTAGGGGCATAGATATTTAAAATTGTTAGATCTTTTTAAAATTAATTATTTATTTATTTATTTTTTAGTATAACAGTATTCATTGTTTTTGCACCACACCCAGTGCTCCATGCAATCCCTGCCCTCTCTAATACCCACCACCTGGTTCCCCCAATCTCTCACCCCTCGCTGCTTCAAACCCCTCAGTTTGTTAGATCTTCTTGTTGGACAGACCCTTTGATCATGATATAGTCTCCTTCTTCATCTCTTATTATAGTCTTTGGCTTAAAATCTAATTAATCTGATATAAGGATTTCCACCCCAGCTTTCTTTTGATGTTCATTAGCATGATAAATTGTTTTCCACCCCCTCACTTTAAATCTGGAGGTGTCTTCGGGTCTAAAATGAGTTTTTTGTAGGCAGCATATTGATGGCTTTTGTTTTTTTATCCATTCTGATACCCTGTGCCTTTTGATTGGGGCATTTAGCCCATTTACATTCAGGGTAACTATTGAGAGATATGAATTTAGTGCCATTGTATTGCCTGTAAGGTGACTGTTACTGTATATTGTCTCTGTTCCTTTCTGGTCTACTACTTTTAGGGTGTCTCCTTGCTTAGAAAACCCTTTTCAATATTTCCTGTAGAGCTGGTTTGGCGTTTGCAAATTCTTTCAGTTTGTTTGTCCTGGATGCTTTTTATCTCTCCTTCTATTTTCAATGATAGCCTAGCTGGATATAGTATTCTTGGCTGCATGTTTTTCTCGTTTGGTGCTCTGAATATATTATGCCAGTTCTTTCTGGCCTGCCAGGTCTCTGTGGTAAGTCCACTGCCAATCTAATATTTTTACCATTGTATGTTACAGACTTCTTTTCCTGGGCTGCTTTCAGGATTTTCTCTTTGTCGCTAAGACTTGTAGATTTTCCTATTAGATGATGGGGTGTGGACCTATTCTTATTAATTTTGAGAAGGGTTCTCTGCACCTCCTGGATTTAGATGCTTGTTCCCTTCACCATATTAGGGAAATTCTCTACAATAATTCTCTCCAATATACCTTCTGCTCCCCTCTCTTTTTCTTCTTCTTCTGGAATCCCAATTATTCTAATGTTGTTTGGTCTTGTGGTATCACTTATCTCTCGAATTCTTTTCTTGTGGTCCAGTAGTTGTTTGTCTCTCTTTTGCTCAGCTTCTTTATTCTCTGTTATTTGGTCTTCTATATTACTAATTCTTTCTTCTGCCTTATTTATCCTAGCTGTAAGAGCCTCCATTTTTACGGCATCTCATTAATAGCTTTTTAAATTTCAGCTTGGTTAGATCTTAGTTCTTTTATTTTTCCGGACAGGGCTTTTATTTCTCTGGACAGGGTTTCTCTAATATCTTCCATGCCTTTTTTGAACCCAGCTAAAACCTTGAGAATTATCATTCTGAACTCTACATCTGATGTATTACCCATGTCCTTATTGATTAGGTCTCTAGCCTTTGGTACTACCTCTTGTTCTTTCTTTTTTTTTTTTTTTGTGGTGAATTTTCCCACCCTGTCATTTTGTCCAGATAAGAATATATGAAGGAGCAAACAAAATACTAAAAAGCAAAGACCCCAGGAAAATGTGCTTTAACCAAATCAGAAGAGACCCCAAATCTTGGTAGGGAGAAAGGGGGTAAAAAGAAGTTCAGAAAAAAAATTTTTTAAAAAGATAACAAATAAAGAAAATATATATACATTTATATTAGACTGGTGACTAGAACAGGGTCACCTACTTAATTTTGGTAATATTTTGGTCTTTTAGAAGAAACTACCTCCCAAAATTTTAAAGAATGAAAAACGTATACAAGGGTAAACACAATGAAGGATGGAATATGACTAGAAAGATGAAAAAAAAATTTTTTTATTTCTAAAAAAGGAGTTGATAAGGAAAGTTGTTTGAGAGAATAAAGAAAAAGAAGGTGGAGAGAATTTGCTTGGGCTGGAGACTAGAACAAGCCTGGTGCTAGATTTAGGGTGTATTTTGTTTTATTAGACGAAGTTGTACCCCAATTTTTTAGAAGGAAAAAACCCTATGTGTATACAAAAAATAAAGTTAGATACAATGAAGGATAAAATATGACTATAATAACGAAGGTTCAAAAAAGATTATTTTTTTTTTTGTGAAAGGTATTGTTAAGATAAACTAGTTAAAAAACGTTAAAAGAGGAAAGGGTAAAAGTTAAAAAGAATTTAGCAGAAGAAAAAAAATAAAATTAAAAAAAGTAATTAACTTTGCAAGACTAAGGAATCATGGGGAGAAAGCCATGAATTCCATGCTTTGTTTTCTCCTCCTCTGGAATTCCGCTGTTCTCTTTGGTAAGTGAACATGGTCTTGGCTGGATTTCTTGTTGATTTTCTGAGGGAGGGGCCTGTTCTAGTGATTCTCAAGTGTCTTTGCCTGAGGCGGAATTGCCCCGCCCTTACTAGGGGCCGGGCTAAGTAATCTGTTTGCTGCATTCACTTTCAAGAGCTTTTGTTCCCCGAACACTTTCTGTAGAGTTCCGGAGGACAGGAATGAAAATGGCAGCCTCCCAATCTCCAGCCCAGAGGAGCCGAGAGCTCAGGGCCCCACTCCTCAGTGCACCCTCAGAGAAAAGCGCTCAATCACTCCTGTCTTCCTGGCCTTCGGCTGCGCTCCGAGGTCACCCAGCCTGTGACCAAGCATTTCTGTCTCTGGCACACAGTTTCTCCTGGAGTCTCTGAACCCCACAGATCCCTGAGCTCTTCTGGGGGGGTCACCCTAGATTTTGTGGGGACCCCACTCACAGAGCAGTGGCCTGTGCCATGGATTACAGTTCAAGGTAAACCTGAGCTGAGAGCTCACTCCTTGGCTCTGTCTCTGTACTGGGCTTCCCCACTTTAATACCTGCAACCTCTGTGACACTCAGACATGCCCGATCCTTCTGTGACCCCGTGGGACCTGAGGCCATGCTGTCCGTGTGTGGGCTTAACCCCGGGTTAGCCTCTGGAGCGATGTGCCTCAGTGGAGCAGACTTTTAAAAGTCCTGATTTTGTGCTTGCCGGGAGCCAGCCCCTCCCCTCACAGTTGATCTTCCTGTCGCTTTGGATTCACTTCTCCACCAGTCCTACCTTTCAGAAAGTGGTCAATTTTCTGTTTCTAGAATTGTTGCTCTTCTTCTCTTTGATCCCCTGTTGGATTTGTAGGTCTTTGGAATGGTTCGATAAGCTTATCTACCTGATGTCATCTCAGCCTCCTACTTCTCCACCATCTTCTGTTTGGACTTTTTTGAGGAACCTCCACACTATTTTCCAAAGTGATTGTAGCAACTGCATTTTCTACCAACAGTGTAAGAGGGCTCTACTTTCTTTACAACCTCTCCAACATTTGTTGTTTCTTGCCTTTTCAATTTTTGCCATTCTAATTGGTGTAAGGTGGTATGTCAATGCATTTTTTGTTTAAAGATTTTATTAATTTTTTGACAGACAGAGATCACAAACAGGTAGAGAAGCAGGCAGAGAGAGAGAGGAGGAAGCAGGTTCCCTGCTGGATGTGGGGCTAGATCCCAGGACCCTGAGCTGAAGGCAGAGGCTTTAACCCACTGAGCCACCCAGGTGCCCCTGTCAATGCGGTTTTGATTTGAATTTCCCTGATGGCTAATGAGAACATTTTTTCATGTGCCTGTTAGCCATTTGTATGTCTTCTTTGAAAACAGGTCTGTTCATGTATTCTGCATATTTATTGACTTGATTATATGTTTTTTGGGGGGTTGAGTTTGAGAAGTTCTTTATAGATCTTGGCTACCAGCCCTTTATCTGTACTGTCATTTGCAAATGTCTTCTCCCATTCCATGGATTGCCTCAGTTTTGATGACTGTTCCTTTTGCTGTTAAAAAGCTTTTTATCTTGACGAAGTCCCAAAAGTTCATTTTTGCTTTTGGTTTGCTTGCCTTTGGATACGTGTCTTGAGAAAGGTCCTGTGACTGATGTCAAAGAGGATACTGCCTATGTTCTCCTCAAAGATTTTGATGTATTCCTGTCCCACATTGAGGTCTTTCACTCATTTTGACTTTATCTTTGTGTATGGTGTAAGAGAATGGCCAAATTTCATTCTTCTCTATACAGTTGTCCAATTATCCTGGCACTATTTATTGAAGAGACTGTCTTTTTCCCATTGGATATTTTTTTTCTTGCTTTGTAGAAGATTATTTGACTGTGGAGTTGAGGGTCCATATCTGGGCTCTCTATTCTGTTCCATTGACCTATGTGTCTCTTTTTTTTGCCAGTACCATGCTGCCTTGGTGATCACCTTGTAATATAGTTTGAAATTGGGCAATGTGATGCCCCCAGCTTTGTTTTTCTTTTTCAGAATTCCCTTAGCAATTCAGGGTCTTTTCTGGTTCCATACAAATTTTAGGATTGTTTCTTCCATCACGTTGAAAAATGCCATTGGTATTTTGATTGGGATGGCATTGGAAGTACAGATTGCTCTGGGAAGTATAGACATTTTAACAACATTTATTCTTCCAATCCATGAGCATGGAATGGTCTTCCATCTTTTTGTGTCTTCGTCAATTTCTTTCATGAGTGTTCCATAGTTCCTATAAATCCTTTACCTTTTTGGTTAGGTTTATTCCAAGATATCTTATGGTTTTTGGTGCTATTATAAATGGGATTGATTCTCTAATTTCTCTTTCTACAGTTATATTGTTAGTGTATAAGAAAGCAACTGATTTCTGTGCATTGATTTTGTATCCTACTACATTATTGAATTTCTGTATGAGTTCTAGTAATTTTGGGGTGGCATCCTTGGAGTTTTCCACATAAAGTATCATGTCATCTGTAAAGAGAGAGATTTTGCCTTCTTTTTTGCTCATTTGGATACTTGTCATTTCTTTTTGTTTTCTGATTGCTGTTACTAGGACTTCTAGTATTATGTTGAACAATAGTGATGAGAGTGGGCATCCTTGTCATGTTCCTGTTCTTAAGGGACAAGTTTCACCTTTTCCCCATTGAGAATGATATTCTCTGTAAGCCTCTATTAGATGGATTTTATAAAATTAAGGCATGTTCCCTCTATTCCTATACCTTTGAAGGGTTTTAATCAGGAAAGGATGCTGTATTTTGTCAAATGCTTTTTCTGTATCAATTGAGAGGACCATGTGGTTTTTCTCTCTCCTCTTATTGTGTTCTATCACATTGATTGATTTATGAATGTTGAAGCACTCTTGCATCCTAGGGATAAATCCCACCTGGTCATAGTGGATAATAATTAATGTACTGTTGGATCCTTTTAGCTAGGGATCATATTTTGACATCATATTCATCAGGGATATGGGTCTGACATTTTCCTTTATGATGGGGTCTTTGCCTGGTTTGGGGATCAAGTAATGCTGGCCTCATAAAATGAGTCTGGAAGTTTTCCTTCTGTTTCTATTTTTGAAACAGCTTCAGGAGAATAGGTATTTTTTTCTTTCTTGAATGTTTGGTAGAAATCCCTAGGGATTCCATCAGGTCCTGGGCTCTTGTTTTCTGGGAGGTTTTTAATCACAACTTCAATCTCTTTAATGGTTATTAGTATGTTCAGGTTGTTAATTTCTTCCTGTTTCACTCTTGGATGTATATAGGTTTCCAAGAATGCATCCATTTCTTCCAGGTTGCTTTATTTATTGGCACATAGATGTTGATAATAATTTCCGATGATTTTCTATATTTCTTTCCTGTTAGTCATGATATCTCCCCTTTCATTCATAATTTTATTAATTTGGGTTCTTTGTCTTTTCTTTTGGGTAAGTCTGGCCAGTAGTTTATTGATCTTATTAATTCTTTCAAAGAACCAGTTTCTAGTTTCTTTGATGTGTTCTGCTGTATTTCTGGTTTCTAATTCATTGATTTCTGCTCTAATTGTGATTATTTCCCTTCCTGTGCATGGGTTAGGCTTAATTTGTTAGGCTAAGGAGGTGTGGTTCCATTAAGGTGGAACCACACCTCCAGTTCTTTAAGGAGTAGAGAGAGTTTGTATATTTGGGATTTTTCTTTTTTTTTTTCTTTCTTTCTTTCTTTTTTTTTTTTTTTGAATGAGGCCTGGATGGCTATGTATTTCCCCCTTAGGACTTCCTTTGCCATATCCCATAGGTTTTGGACTGATGTGTCTTTGTTATCATTGATTTCCACGAATTGTTTAAGCTCTTCTTTAGTTTCCTGGTTGACCCAAACATTCTTGAGCAGGATGGTCTTTAGCTTCCAAGTGTTTGAATTTCTTCCAAACATTTTCTTGTGATTGAGTTCCAGTTTCAAAGCACTGTGGTCTGAGACAACCTTTTGGTATTGATTGAGACCTGATGTGTGACCCAGTATATGGTCTATTCTGGAGAAAGTTCCATGTGCTCTCAAGAAGAATAAGTATTCGAGGGGGGACAAGATGGCGGGGTATTAGGAATAGGCGTCTTTTCAGCTGGTACCCCAAAGTGAGCTGATTACCTACCAAAGAACTCCGATCACCCATGAAATCAGCCTGAGATCAGAATTATACACGTCTGGATCTCTACAGGGGCAGAAGATGCCAGTGAGCAGGTAAAGCGGAATGGGAACGGCGGACTGATATCAGAAGATAAACAAAAGGGGGAGGGAGCCACCAGAGGCGACCGGTGGGAAAGTAATACCCCAATACGAGCGAGAGTGCCCTGCGTCTGGGGACCAGCATTAACTTGGAGACTGGTTGAAAGCACTCCAAAAGAGCAAAGGATCGTGGGGGCAAATTGTGGGAATCGGGGCGGCTAGGGACAGGGGCTTAAGTCCCCGACCCAGACGGCCTCCCCGGCGCGGAGGCAGAGAGAGTGTGGCGGAGAAACCAGCTCCTGGTCCCTAAGCCGCCAGCGCGCCCCAGAGCATGTGGGTTCTGGCTCCTGTGAGGGGATGGGAGCCGCGCGGGTCTGCAGAATGCGCGCTAGCCCTACCACAAAGCTTGAGATGCGTGCACACGTCCCTCCAGCTCTCCTGGGTTTCTAAGGCCCGGGGGCGCTTCTTGACCCGCGCCATTGTTTCAAAGTCTAAGCCACGAGCATGCGAAACTCTTCCCCGGACAGAGGCGCGCAAAAGCCCAGCCTGCGGCTTACGGACCAGCGCCCCGTTCTCAGTGCCCCAGACGCGCGCCTGACTCACAGCCGCCTCTGAAAAGAGATGCGCGCAAGCCGGGCACTCCCAGCCCAGGCCGGCGGCAAAATCTCAGTGTGCGATCGCTGCTTGGAACCTCTCTGGCAGTCAGGAGCTCCCAGACAGCCGCCACTGCCTTGGCTTTGGGGACGAGCAAAAGATCCTGCGCCCCCAGGGTCTGGAACTTGGAACCTGCTCTGCCAGTGGCCAAGGGGGAATTTATTCAGCTTCTGCACCCAGACTGAGGCTTCTCTCTGAGATGGAGATCAGGAAGTGTTCCAGGGTGCACCTTGACTGCACCAGAGTTGATACATCCAGCTACATCTGTTCAGTCTTCTCCCACCAAAATGACTGGGAGGAGGAATGCCCAACAGAAGAAAAATTCAGAGGATGGACCTTCTGCAACAGAGCTAACAGCTATCAACATAGACAATATGTCGGAAAGAGAATTCAGGCTAACAATTATCCAGGCAATAGCTAGGTTGGAGAAAGCCATGGATGACCAAACAGAATTGATTAGGGCCGAACTGAAAGCGACCAGACAGGATGTTCACAATGTTAGGGCGGAGCTTAAAGCTACCAGGGAGGAGGTCCACAATGCTCTCAATGAGTTCCAATCTAATCTAAACTCTCTCAAAGCTAGGGTAACTGAGACAGAAGATAGAATTAGTGATCTGGAAGACAAACAGATAGAGAGAAAGGATCAGGAGGAAGCCTGGAACAAACAGCTTAGATCCCACGAAAGCAGAATCAGGGAAATAAATGATGCCATGAAGCGTTCCAACGTCATAATTATTGGAATTCCTGAAGGGGAGGAGAAAGAAAGAAATCTAGAAGATATCGTGGAACAAGTCCTTCATGAAAATTTTCCAAATCTCGCGAATGAAACCAGCGTTCATGTACTAGAGGCTGAACGGTCTCCACCCAAGATTATACACTCCAAAAAAACATCACGACACCTGATAGTCAAATTGAGAAATTATAATTGTAAGTATAATCTCTTGAAAGCCGCTAGGGCAAAGAGGCTCCTTACTTACAGAGGGAAGCCCATCAGAATAACGTCAGACCTGTCCACAGAGACCTGGCAAGCCAGAAGAGGCTGGCAAGATATATTCAGGGCACTAAATGAGAAGAACATGCAGCCAAGAATACTTTATCCAGCAAGACTGACATTCAAAATGGATGGAGAGATAAAGAGTTTCCAAGACCGGCAAGGCTTAAAAGACTATGCAACCACCAAGCTGATACTGCAGGAAATATTAAGTGGGGTTCTATAAAAGAGGAAAAATCCCAAGAATAGCATTGAACAGAAATATAGAGACAGTCTACAGAAAGAAAGACTTCAAAGGTAACTCGATGTCAATAAAAACATAATCAATAATCACTCTCAATGTGAATGGCCTAAATGCTCCCATAAAATGGCACAGGAAAGCGGATTGGATAAAACGACAGGACCCATCCATATGCTGTCTACAAGAGACCCATTTTGAACCTAAAGATACACCCAGACTGAAAGTGAAGGGGTGGAGAAGCATCTTTCATGCCAATGGGACTCAAAAGAAGGCTGGGGTAGCGATTCTCATATCAGATAAATTAGACTTCAAACTAAAGACTGTAGTCAGAGATACAGAAGGACACTACATAATCCTTAAAGGGACTATCCACCAAGATGATCTAACAATTGTAAATATCTATGCTCCCAATATGGGAGCAGCCAATTACTTAAGAAAACTGTTAATCAAGATAAAGAGTCATATTGATATGAACACACTAATCATAGGAGATCTTAACAGGCCTCTTTCAGAATTAGACAGATCATCGAAGCATAAAATCAATAAAGAAACAAAAGCATTATTTCTCTACACCAACAACAAGACAGAAGAAAGAGAAATTAAGGAGTCAATCCCATTTACAATTGCACCCCAAACCATAAGATACCTAGGAATAAACCTAACCAAAGAGGCTAAGAATCTATACTCAGAAAACTATAAAGTACTCATGAAAGAAATTGAGGAAGACACAAAGAAATGGAAAAATGTTCCATGCTCCTGGATTGGAAGAATAAATATTGTGAAAATGTCTATGCAACTTAAAGCAATCTACACATTTAATGCAATTCCTATCAAAGTACCATCCATCTTTTTCAAAGAAATGGAACAAATAATTTTAAAATTTATATGGAACCAGAAAAGACCTCGAATAGCCAAAGGGATATTGAAAAACAAACCCAAAGTTGGTGGCATCACAATTCCGGACTTCAAGCTTTATTACAAAGCTGTCATCATCAAGACAGCATGGTACTGGCACAAAAACAGACACATAGACCAATGGAACAGAATAGAGAGCCCAGAAATAGACCCTCAACTCTATGGTCAACTAATCTTCGACAAAGCAGGAAAGAATGTCCAATGGAAAAAAGACAGCCTCTTCAATAAATGGTGTTGGGAAAATTGGACAGCCACGTGCAAAAAATGAAATTGGACCATTTCCTTACACCACACACAAAAATAGATTCAAAATGGATTAAGGACCTCAATGTGAGAAAGGAATCCATCAAAATCCTTGAGGAGAACACAGGCAGCAACCTCTTCGACCTCAGCCGCAGCAACATCTTCCTAGGAACATCGCCAAAGGCAAGGGAAGCAAGGGCAAAAATGAACTTTTGGGATTTCATCAAAATCAAAAGCTTTTGCACAGCAAAGGAAACAGTTAACAAAACCAAAAGACAACTGACAGAATGGGAGAAGATATTTGCAAAAGACATATCAGATAAAGGACTAGTGTCCAAAATCTACAAAGAACTTAACAAACTCAACACCCAAAGAACAAATAATCCAATCAAGAAATGGGCAGAGGACATGAACAGACGTTTCTGCAAAGAAGACATCCAGATGGCCAACAGACACATGAGAAAGTGCTCCGTATCACTCGGCATCGGGGAAATACAAATCAAAACCACAATGAGATATCACCTCACACCAGTCAGAATGGCTAAAATCAACAAGTCAGGAAATGACAGATGCTGGCGAGGATGCGGAGAAAGGGGAACCCTCCTACACTGTTGGTGGGAATGCAAGCTGGTGCAACCACTCTGGAAAACAGCATGGAGGTTCCTCAAAATGTTGAAAATAGAACTGCCCTATGACCCAGCAATTGCACTACTGGGAATTTACCCTAAAGATACAAACGTAGTGATCCAAAGGGGCACGTGCACCCGAATGTTTATAGCAGCAATGTCCACAATAGCCAAACTATGGAAAGAACCTAGATGTCCATCAACAGATGAATGGATCAAGAAGATGTGGTATATATACACAATGGAATACTATGCAGCCATCAAAAGAAACGAAATCTTGCCATTTGCGACAACATGGATGGAACTAGAGCGTATCATGCTTAGCGAAATAAGTCAAGCGGAGAAAGACAACTATCATATGATCTCCCTGATATGAGGGAGTGGTAATACAACATGGGGGCTTAAGTGGGTAGGAGAAGAATCCATGAAACAAGATTGGATAGGGAGGGAGACAAACCATAAGTGACTCTTAATCTCACGAAACAAACTGTGGGTTGCTGGGGGGAGGGGGGATGAGAGAGGGGAGGTAGGGTTATGGACATTGGGGAGGGTATGTGCTTTTGGGTAAATTGGAAGGGGAGATGAACCATGAGAGACTATGGACTCTGAAAAACAATCTGAGGGGTTTGAAGTGGCGGGGGGGTGGGAGGTTGGGGTTCCAGGTGGTGGGTATTATAGAGGGCACGGCTTGCATGGAGCACTGGGTGTGGTGAAAAAATAATGAATACTGTTTTTCTGAAAATAAATAAATTGGAAAAAAAAAAAAAGAAACAAGAGCATTGAATGACACATTGGACCAGATGGACCTCATAGATATATACAGAACATCCACCCTAAAACAGCAGAATACTCATCCTTCTCAAGTGCACATGGAACCTTCTCCAGAATAGACCACATACTGGGTCACAAATCAGGACTCAACCGATACCAAAAGACTGAGATGATTCCCTGCATATTCTCAGATCACAATGCTTTGAAACTGGAGCTCAATCACAAGGAAAAGTTCTGAAGGAACTCAAACACCTGGAAGCGAAAGACCACCTTGCTTAAGAATGCTTGGATCAACCAGGAGATCAAAGAAGAACTGAAACAATTCATGGAAACCAATGAGAATGAAGACACTTTGGTCCAAAACCTATGGGATACAGCAAAGGCGGTCCTAAGGGGAAAATATATAGCCATCCAAGCCTTGCTCAAAAAAATTGAAAAATCCAGAACACACCAGCTGTCTCTACACCTTAAAGAACTGGAGGATCAACAACAAATCAAACCAACTCCACACATAAGAAGGGAAATCATCAAGATTAGAGCTGAGATCAATGAGGGAGAAACCAGAGATACAGTAGAACGTATCAATGAAACTAGAAGCTGGTTTTTTGAAAGAATCAATAAGATCGATAAGCCACTGGCTACACTAATCCGAAAGAAAAGAGAGAAAGCCCAAATTCATAAAATTATGAATGAAAAGGGAGAGATCACAACTAACGCCAAGGAAGTAGAAACAGTCATCAGAAGTTATTACGAACAGTTATATGCCAATAAGTTTAGCAACCTAGATGAAATGGATGCATTCCTGGAAAAATATAAACTACCAAAATTGAACCAGGAAGAAATCGACAACCTGAATAGACCGATATCTAATAACGAGATTGAATCAGTGATCAAAAACCTCCCAAAAAACAAGAGCCCAGGACCTGACGGATTCCCTGGGGAATTCTACCAAACCTTCCAAGAAGAAATAACACCTATTCTCCTGAAGCTGTTTGAAAAAATTGAAGCAGAAGGAAAACTTCCAGACTCTTTCTATGAAGCCAGCATTACCCTGATCCCCAAACCAGGCAAGGACCCAACCAAAAAGGAGAATTTCAGACCAATATCACTGATGAATATGGATGCTAAGATTCTCAACAAGATCCTAGCCAACAGGATCCAACAGCACATTAAAAAGATTATCCACCATGATCAGGAGGGATTCATCTCTGGGCTACAAGGATGGTTCAACATTTGCAAATCAATCAATGTGATACAACAAATTAATATGAGAAGAGAGAAGAACCACATGGTCCTCTCAATTGATGCAGAAAAAGCATTTGACAAAATCCAATATCCGTTCCTGATTAAAACGCGTCAAAGTATAGGGATAGAGGGAACATTCCTGAACCTCATCAAATCTATCTATGAAAGACCCACAGCAAATATCATCCTCAATGGGAAAAAGCTTGCAGCCTTCCCATTGAGATCAGGAACAAGACAAGGATGCCCACTTTCACCACTCTTGTTCAACATAGTATTAGAAGTCCTAGCAACAGCCATCAGACAACAGAGAGAAATAAAAGGTATCCAAATTGGTAATGAAGAAGTCAAACTCTCTCTCTTCGCAGATGACATGATTCTTTATATGGAAAACCCAAAAGACTCCACCCCCAAACTACTAGAACTCATACAGCAATTCAGCAACGTGGCAGGATACAAAGTCAATGTGCAGAAATCAGTGGCTTTCTTATACACTAACAATGAAAATACAGAAAGTGAAATTAGAGAATCGATTCCATTTACTATAGCACCAAGAACCATAAGATACCTGGGAATAAACCTAACTAAAGAGGTAAAGGATCTGTACTTGAGGAACTATAGAACACTCATGAAAGAAATTGAAGAAGACACAAAAAGATGGAAGACCATTCCATGCTCTTGGATCGGAAGAATAAACATTGTTAAAATGTCTATACTTCCTAGAGCAATCTATACTTTTAATGCCATTCCGATCAAAATTCCACCGGCATTCTTCAAAGAGCTGGAGAAAATAATCCTAAAATTTGTATGGAATCAGAAGAGACCCCAAATCGCTAAGGAAATGTTGAAAAACAAAAATAAAGCTGGCGGCATCACCTTACCTGATTTCAAGCTTTATTACAAAGCTGTGATCACCAAGACAGCATGGTACTGGCATAAAAACAGACACATAGACCAGTGGAACAGAGTAGAGAGCCCAGATATGGACCCTCAACTCTATGGTCAATTAATCTTTGACAAAACAGGAAAAAATATACAGTGGAAAAAAGACAGTCTCTTCAATAAATTGTGCTGGGAAAACTGGACAGCTATATGTAGAAGAATGAAACTCAACCATTCTCTTACACCGTACACAAAGATCAACTCAAAATGGATAAAAGACCTCAACGTGAGACAGGAATCCATCAGAATCTTAGAGGAGAACATAGGCAGTAATCTCTTTGATATCAGCCACAGCAACTTCTTTCAAGATATGTCTCCAAAGGCAAAGGAAACAAAAGCGAAAATAAACTTCTGGGACTTCATCAAAATCAAAAGCTTCTGCACAGCAAAGGAAACAGTCAAAAAAACAAAGAGGCAACCCACGGAATGGGAGAAGATATTTGCAAATGACAGTACAGACAAAAGGTTGATATCCAGGATCTATAATGAACTCCTCAAAGTCAACCCACAGGAAACAGACAAACACATCAAAAAATGGGCAGAAGATATGAACAGACACTTCTCCAATCAAGACATACAAATGGCTATCAGACACATGAAAAATGCTCATCATCATTAGCCCTCAGGGAGATTCAAATTAAAACCACATTGAGATATCACCTTACACCAGTTAGAATGGCCAAAATTAACAAAACAGGAAACAACAGGTGTTGGAGAGGATGTGGAGAAAGGGGAACCCTCTTACACTGTTGGTGGGAATGCAAGTTGGTGTAGCCTCTTTGGAGAACAGTGTGGAGATTCCTCAAGAAATTAAAAATAGAGCTTCCCTATGACCCTGCAATTGCACTCCTGGGTATTTAGCCCAAAGACACAGATGTCGTGAAAAGAAGGGCCATCTGTACCCCAATGTTTATAGCAGCAATGGCCACAGTCGCCAAACTATGGAAAGAACCAAGGTGCCCTTCAACGGATGAATGGATAAGGAAGATGTGGTCCATAGACACTATGGAGTATTATGCCTCCATCAGAAAGGATGAATATCCAATTTTTGTAGCAACATGGACGGGACTGGAAGAGATTATGCTGAGTGAAATCAGTCAAGCAGAGAGAGTCAATGATCATATGGTTTCACTTATTTGTGGAGCATAACAAATAGCATGGAGGACAAGGGGCATTAGAGAGGAGTAGGGAATTTGGGTAAATTGGAAGGGGAGGTGAACCATGAGAGACTATGGACTCTGAAAAACAGTCTGAGGGGTTTGAAGTGGCGAGGGGGTGGGAGGTTGGGGTACCAGGTGGTGGGTATTATAGAGGGCACGGCTTGCATGGAGCACTGGGTGTGGTGAAAAAATAATGAATACTATTTTTCTCAAAAGAAATAAATTGGAAAAAAATTCATAACCAGTCTCCTTGTTATTTGCACACTTTTATGTATATATGTCATACTTTAATAAAAGGGTTTTTTAAAGTAAAAAAAAAAGAAGAATGAGTATTCTATTGTTTTGGGGTAGAATATTCTGTATATATCTATGAGGTCCATCTGGTCCAGTTTGTCATTCAAAGTTCTTATTTCTTTGTTGGTCTTCTTAGATGATACGGCCATTGCTGAGAGTGGAGTGTTGAGGTTTCCTAAAATTAACGTATTATTATCAATATGTCATTTTATTTGGTTAATAGTTGGCTTATGTAGTTGATTGCTCCCATGTTGGGATCATAGATATTTACAATTGTTAGATCTTGTTGGATAGACCTTTTAAGAATGATATAGTGTCCTTCTATATCCCTAACTACAGCTTTTTTTCTAAAGATTTTATTTATTTATTTGACAGACAGAGATCACAAGTAGGCAGAAAGGCAGGCAGATAGAGAGGGGAGGGGTAAGCAGGCTCCCCACCGAGCAGAGAGCCCAATCCAGGGCTCGATCCCAGGACCCTGGGATCATGACCTGAGCTGAAGGCAGAGGTTTTAACCCACTGAACCACCCAGGCACACCCCCTAACTACAGCCTTAACTTAAAATCTAGTTCATCTGTTATAAGATTTGCTACCTCAGCTTTCTTTTGAGGTCCACTGGCATGAAAGATGCTCCTCCATCCTTTCGCTTTCCATCTATATGTGTCTTTAGGTTCAAAATGAGTCTCTTATAGACAGCAGATGGATGAATCCTGTCGTTTTATCCATTTTACAACCCTGTGCCATTTTATGGGAGCATTAGGCCATTCACATTAAGAGTGATTATTGAAAGATATGATTTTATTGTCATCGTGTTGGCTGTGAAGTCCTTGTTTCTACAGATTTTCTCTGTATATTTCTGTTCTGTATCACTCTTGGGGTCTTCCTCCTTTTACAGAACCTTCCTTATTATTTCTTACCCGATAGGTTTAGCGGTCACATATTCTTTCAGTTTCTGCCAGTCCTGGAAGTTCCTTGTCTCTACATCCATTGTGAATGACAGCTTTTCCAGATAAAGTATTCTTGGCTGCGTATTCTTCTCATTTAGTGCCCCGAATATATCTTGCTAGTCCTTTTTGACTTGCCAGGTCTCTGTGGACAGGTTTGATGTTATTCCATTGTTCCTCTGTACGTGAGGAATCTCTTCCCTCTAACTGCCCTTAGTATGGCTTCCTTGGTGCTAAGATTTGCAAGATTTTCTGTTACATGCTAGGGCATTGGTCTGTTTACCTTGATTTTGAGAGGGGGTCCTCTGCCTCGAGTACACAAATGCTTGTTTCATTCCCCAGAGTAGGGAAGTTCTCAGATACAATTTGCTCAACTATATCTTCTATCCTCTCTTTCTATCCACCCCCTCAGGGTTCCCAATAATTCTGACATTGGAATGTTTTGTGCCATCATTTATTTCTCCAATTTTGTTTTCATGGATTTTAAGCTGTTTGGTCCAGGCCTCCTCCTGTTCCTTTTTTTCTATCAGTTTGTCTTCTAAATCACAAATTTGTTCTTCTACCTTGTTTACCCTAGTTGTTAAAGTATCTTGATTAGATTGGATTGTATTGATAACATTTTTAAGTTCTGCCAGATCCGCTCTCATTTCTTCCCTTAGAGGATCTATGTTACCATTAATAGTTTTCCCCACCCTAGCTATTGTCTGCATAACTCTTACCCTAAAGTCTATTTCTGATACCTTGCTTATATCCATATCCATTAGTTCTGTGGGAGGTGACAGCCTTTGAGTTTTTCCTATGTTGCAGGTTTCTCCTCTTAGTCATTCTCTTGAGGGTGATTGAGGGAATGTAGAGAGTCCAAATTATGACCACAACCCAAGCAAGATGCACTTGTTTTATAGGGACCTTAGGGTTGTTGGCCTCTTATTCTTCCATCATGTCTTCTGGGGGAGAGGTCTGCTGTGTTGTTATCCAGGCAACCCTGTTTGGGCAGGGTTACCCTGCGCCCTTAGAGAGGGATGGGCTCAGTGACAATCAGTTTTGGGGGGCTTTTGTTGATTGGAAGCTTTCTCCTGTGGCTTTCCACATCCCCCCCCAAGAGTCAGAGCAGAAATGACCATATCCAAACCTCTGTATTAGAATACAGAGATCAACATTTGTCAATATCTAACATTCTTAATATAATATATATGACATATGACAAATAATATTCAGATGCATTTCTAGTAAGACTTTGTAATTACCCATCAACTCGTCTTCAGGATAGTGGTGAGATCTTAGAAGTACCGGGCATCCTGTTGCTCTGGCACCACCCTCACTGTTTTCTTTCTGTACCTGGTGCTGCTCTGGTCCATTCAGACCTCCCATGGTGAGACACAGACAAGCCACTGCTTTACATCACAACTGATATTTTATAAAAATAGATTGCAACTATTCAAAATATAGTCTTTAAAATTCAGATATCTACCCCAAATAAGCAAATTTCTAAATACCTACTGCTCAAATTATTTCTAATTCTTTTTTGCCAAATAAAGATTTTCTTGCTAAAATGCTACTGATGCATTCCCTTTTAAAGGAAATAAACTCTGCCAAATGATCCTATTGAGTGCCTCTCTGCTATGAAAGTCTGAAACCTATCACAAATAGTATTTTGATATTTAGTGATATCATACCAAGTACTTCAAATGGAAATAGCAATGGCATGGATAATTCAAAATAGTACATATCTCTTTTGACTTGAAATATATTGTGCAATTTTATTCCAACAATAACTCAGTTTCTGCCTTAACTAATTTGGTACTAAAGCTAATATTAAATTAATTTTCACCCTTGAGCATAACAAAGCCTTTTATCTTATCATTCCAATACACATATATTCAGACTCAGTTACCATCTCTCTCTGGACATGACTATAATGAAATTCTTTTTCTGCGAATTACATTTTTAGGGGGCAGAAATGTAAAAGATACAGAATTAAATCTTTCCAACTATGGGACATAATCTGGTGCTGATTTATTTTTATTTAATATATCTATTAATTAAATATCTCAAATCTATACAGGATAGAAAATACAAAACTGATATAGATGCCACCCAGACTTATCAAATTGTAACCTCTTCTATGTCTGCTTTATATTTTCTAAGACAATAAAACATTACAGATACATTAGTTGAGAAAGTGGTGGAATTGTAGGGACCTTCTTTCAGGTCCCCTACAATTCTGCCATCTTGCCTCTTCCCTCACTTTTTTTTTTCAATTTACTTATTTTCAGAAAAACAGTATTCATTATTTTTTACCATACCCAGTGCTCCATGCAAGCCGTGCCCTCTATAATACCCACCATCTGGTACCCCAAAGTCCCACCCCCCGCCACTTCAAACCCCTCAGATTGTTTTTCAGAGTCCATAGTCTCTCATGGTTCACCTCCCGTTCCAATTTACTCCAACTCCCTTCTCCTCTCTAACACTCCTTGTCCTCCATGATATTTGTTATGCTCCACAAATAAGTGAAACCATATGATAATTGACTCTCTCTGCTGGACTTATTTCACTCGGCATAATCTCTTCCAGTCCAGTCCTATCACAAAAGTTGGGTATTCATCCTTTCTGATGGAGGCATAATACTCCATAGTGTAAATGGACCACATCTTCCTTATCCATTCATCCGTTGAAGGGCATCTTGGTTCTTTCCATAGTTTGGCGACCGTGGCCATTGCTGCTATAAACATTGGGGTACAGATGGCCCTTCTTTTCACTATATCTGTATCTTTGGGGTAAATACCCAGGAGTGCAATGGCAGGGTCATAGGGAAGTTTTTTAATTTCTTGAGGAATCTATTTTTTAATAGATTTTTAATTTCTATTTTTAATTTCTTGAGGAATCTCCACACTGTTCTCCAAAGAGGCTACACCAACTTGCATTCCCACCAACAGTGGAAGAGGGTTCCCTTTTCTCCACATTCTCTCCAACACATGTTGTTTCCTGTTTTGGTAATTTTGGCCGTTCTAACTGGTGTAAGGTGATATCTCAATGTGGTTTTAATTTGAATCTCCCTGAGGGCTAATGATGATGAACATTTTTTTCATGTGTCTGATAGCCATTTGTATGTCTTGATTGGAGAAGTGTCTGTTCATATCTTCTGCCCATTTTTGGATATGTTTGCCTGTTTTGTGTGTGTTGAGTTTGAGGAGTTCACTATAGATCCTGGATATCAACCTTTTGTCTGTACTGTCATTTGCAAATATCTTCTCCCATTCCGTGGGTTGCCTCTTTGTTTTTTTGACTGTTTCCTTTGCTGTGCAGAAGCTTTTGATTTTGATGAAGTCCCAGAACTTTATTTTCACTTTTGTTTCCTTTGCCTTTGGAGACATATCTTGAAAGAAGTTGCTGTGGCTGATATCGAAGAGATTACTGCCTATGTTCTCCTCTAAGATTCTGATGGATTCCTGTCTCACGTTGAGGTCTTTTATCCATTTTAGTTTATCTTTGTGTAAGGTGTAAGAGAATGGTCGAGTTTCATTCTTCTGCATATAGCTGTCCAGTTTTCCCAACACCATTTATTGAAGAGACTGTCTTTTTTCCACTGTATATTTTTTCCTGTTTTGTCAAGGATTATTTGCCCACAGAGTTGAGGGTCCATATCTGGGCTCTCTACTTTGTTCCACTGGTCTATGTGTCTGTTTTTATGCCGGGACCATGTTTTCTTGGTGATCACAGCTTTGTAATAAAGCTTGAAATCAGGTAACGTGATGCCCCCAGTTTTATTTTTGTTTTTCAACATTTCCTTAGCGATTCGGGGTCTCTTCTGATTCCATACAAATTTTAGGATTATTTTCTCCAGCTCTTTGAAGAATACCGGTGGAATTTTGATCAGAATGGCATTAAAAGTATAGATTGCTCTAGGAAGTATAGACATTTTAACAATGTTTATTCTTCCGATCCAAGAGCATGGAATGGTCTTCCATCTTTTTGTGTCTTCTTCAATTTCTTTCATGAGTGTTCTGTAGTTCCTCAAGTACAGATCCTTTACCTCTTTAGTTAGGTTTATTCCCAGGTATGTTATGGTTCTTGTTGCTATTGTAAATGGAATCAATTCTCTAATTTCCCTTTCTGTATTTTCATTGTTAGTGTATAGCAAAGCCACTAATTTCTGTACATTGACTTTGTATCCTGCCACGTTACTGAATTGCTGTAGGAGATGGAAAGGAGAAGGGAGTTGTGGGACATTGGAGAGGGTGAAGAACCATGAGAGACTATGGACTCTGAAAAACAATCTGAGGGTCTTGAAGGGGTAGGTGGTGGGAGGTTGGGTGAGTCTGGTGATGGGTATTATGGAGGGCATGTATTGCATGGAACACTGGGTGTGGTACATAAACAATGAATTCTGGTACATTGAAAAAATTTTAAGAAATAAATTTTTTAAAAGTCCTCAAAGTCTAAGGATAGAGGGAGCATACCTCAATATCATAAAAGCCATCATATGGTTTCACTTGTGGAACAAAGGGAATAACATGGCGGACATTAGGAGAAGGAAAGGAAAAGTGAAGTGCTGGGTGGGGTGAGAAATCGGAAGAGAAGATGAACCATCAGAGACTGTGGACTCCAAGGAACAAACTAAGAGATTTAGAAGGGAGGGGCTATGGGGTTGGTGAGCCTGGTGGTCATTATTAAGGAGGGCATGTATTACATGGAGCACTGGGTGTTATACATGAACAATGAATCTTGGAACATTACATCAAAAACTAATGATGTACTGTATGGTGACTGACATAACACAATTTTTAAAAAGCCATCTATAAAAAGCCCACAGCAAATATCATTCTCAATGGAGAAAATCTGAGAGCTTTTCTCGTGAGGTCAGGAACATGACAGAAATGCCCACTCTCACTATTATTATTGAATGTAGTACCAAAGTCCTAGCCTCAAGAATCAGACAACAGAATGAAATAAAATGCTTCCAAATTGTCAAAGAAAAATTCAACTTTCTCTTTTCACAGATGATATGATACTTTATGTGGAAATTCCTAAAGACTTCACCCCCAAATTTCTAGAACTCATACAGGAATTCAGCAATGTGGTGGGATTAAAAAAAAATCAATGCACAGAAATCAGTTGGAATTTTATACACTAACAATGAGACTGAAGAAAGATAAATTAAGGTACAATTTTATTTACAACAGCACCAAAAACCATACAATACCTAGGAATAAACCTATCCAAACAGTAAAAGGATCTGTGCTCTAGAAAATACAGAACACTTCTGAAAGAAATTGAAGAAGACACAAAGAGATGGAAAGACATTCTATGTTCATGGATTGGAAGAACAAATATTGTTAAAATGTCTATGCTGCCCAGAGCAATTTACACTTTGAATGCCATCCTTATCAAAATACCACTGACATTTTTCACAGAGCTGGAACAAACAATGCTAAAATTTGTATGGAATATGAAAAGACCCTGAATTGGCAAGAGAATTTTGAAAAAGAAAACCAAAGCTGGTGACATCACAGTGCATTACTTCAAGCCATATTACAAAGCTGTCATCATCAAGACAGTACGGTATTGGCACAAAGACAGACACAAAGATCAGTGGAACAGAAGAGAGAACCCAGAAATGGATCCTCAACTCTATGGTCAACTAATCTTTGACAAATTGGGGGAAAACATCAAATGGCAAAAAGACAATCTCTTCAATAAATGGTGCTGGGAAAATTGGACAACCACATGTAGAAGAATAAAACTGGACCATGCTCTTTCACCATACATAAAGATAAACTCAAAATGGGAGAAATACCTCAATGTGAGATAGAAATCTATCCAATTCCTCGGGGAGAACATAGGCAGTAACCTCTTTGACATTGGCCACAGCAACTTCTTGCAAGACATGTCTCTAAAGGTAAGAGAAACAAAAGCAAAAAGGAACTTTGGGGACTTCATCAAGATAAAAAGCTTCTGCACAACAAAGGAAACAAAACTAAGAGGCAACCCATGGAATGGGAGAAGATATTTGCAAATGACAGTACAGACAGAGGGCTGGTATGCAAGGTCTATAAAGAACTTCTAAAACTCAACACCCAAAAAAATCAAAGAATCCAGTCAAGAAATGGGCAGAAGTGATCAACAGACACTTCCTCAAAGGAGACATACAAATGGCTAAGAGACACATGAAAAAATGTTCAACATCACTAGAAATCAGGGAAATAAATAAAAACCACAATGAGATACCACATCACATCAGTTAGAGTGGCAACGATTAACAAAATAGGAAACAACAAATGTTGTGAAGGATGTAGAGAAAGGGGGACCCTCTTACACTATTGGTGAGAATGTAAGCTGGTACAGCCACTCTGACAAACATGGAGGTTCCTCAAGACATTAGAAATAGAGCTACCCTATGATATAGCAATTGCACTACCAGGCATTACCCCCAAGGATACAGGTGTAGCGAAAAGTTAATGTTACCCCAATGTGAAATAAGTCAAGCAGAGAGAGTCAGTTATCATATGGCTTCACTTATTTGTGGAGCATAACAAACAGCATGGAGGACAAGGGGCGTTAGAGAGGAGTAGGGAATTTGGGTAAATTGGAAGGGGAGGTGAACCATGAGAGACTATGGACTCTGAAAAACAGTCTGAGGGGTTTGAAGTGGCGGGTGGGTGGGAGGTTGGGATATCAGGTAGTGGGTATTATAGAGGGCACGGCTTGCATGGGGCACTGGGTGTGGTGAAAAAATAATGAATACTGTTTTTCTGAAAATAAATAAATTGGAAAAAAAATCAAAAGCTTCTGCACAGCAAAGGAAACAGTCAAAAAAACAAAGACGCAACCCACGGAATGGGAGAAGATATTTGCAAATGACAGTACAGACAAAAGGTTGATATCCAGGATCTATAATGAACTCCTCAAAGTCAACCCACAGGAAACAGACAAACACATCAAAAAATGGGCAGAAGATATGAACAGACACTTCTCCAATCAAGACATACAAATGGCTATCAGACACATGAAAAAATGCTCATCATCATTAGCCCTCAGGGAGATTCAAATTAAAACCACATTGAGATATCACCTTACACCAGTTAGAATGGCCAAAATTAACAAAACAGGAAACAACATGTGTTGGAGAGGATGTGGAGAAAGGGGAACCCTCTTACACTGTTGGTGGGAATGCAAGTTGGTGTAGCCTCTTTGGAGAACAGTGTGGAGATTCCTCAAGAAATTAAAAATAGAGCTTCCCTATGACCCTGCAATTGCACTCCTGGGTATTTAGCCCAAAGACACAGATGTCGTGAAAAGAAGGGCCATCTGTACCCCAATGTTTATAGCAGCAATGGCCACAGTCGCCAAACTATGGAAAGAACCAAGGTGCCCTTCAACGGATGAATGGATAAGGAAGATGTGGTCCATATACACTATGGAGTATTATGCCTCCATCAGAAAGGATGAATATCCAATTTTTGTAGCAACATGGACGGGACTGGAAGAGATTATGCTGAGTGAAATCAGTCAAGCAGAGAGAGTCAATGATCATATGGTTTCACTTATTTGTGGAGCATAACAAATAGCATGGAGGACAAGGGGCATTAGAGAGGAGTAGGGAATTTGGGTAAATTGGCAGGGGAGGTGAACCATGAGAGACTATGGACTCTGAAAAACAGTCTGAGGGGTTTGAAGTGGCGAGGGGGTGGGAGGTTGGGGTACCAGGTGGTGGGTATTATAGAGGGCACGGCTTGCATGGAGCACTGGGTGTGGTGAAAAAATAATGAATAATGTTTTTCTGAAAATAAATAAATTGGAAAAATATATATATATTAAGTGAGGGTAAAGGGAGTAAAAGGGTAGACTTTATATGCAGTCGAGTTAAGTTGTCATCAATTCAAAATAGACTATCATATCCATAAAATGCTAATGTAAACTTCAGGGTAAACAACAAAGCAAAAATCTACAGTAGATACAAAGAGAAGAGAATCAAAGTATAACACTATGGAAAGTCATCAAATCACAAGCAAAAGCAGTAAAGGAGGAAAAAAGGATAAATGAACTACAAAACAGCAAGAAACCAATTAATAAGATAGAATGAGTAAGTCCTGATCTACAATAATTACTTTAAATGTAAATGCATTAAATTCTCTAATCAAAAGGCATACAACAGCTAACTAGATGAAAAAACCAGATAGAACTCTTTAGTTTTAATGGAAAGAGTAGCAGATCAGAGTGGAGAAAATTCCTTTAGAGGTTGTTTTAAACCACCCACTACCAAACATTTTGTCTACTTGCCTCTCCATGACCCCATATGCACTTTTTTTGTGTGTTGTTTAAGGTACTACTCTTTGTTTTAAATGTTACCTATTTGTACCACCTGGGGATTTGCTTCTTGACTGTTTTTTGTCCACTGAAATATGGATTTTTGTACTGTGCTAACCTGTGCCTCCAATTTTTTAAAAAAGGGGAACTGCAGTTTAACTTAGTGTTGAAATTAGAAAGAGACCATCATATAGGTATTCATAACTACAAAGGTATTGAACTGAGTTGACTTAAAACTTTAAACTCTGTGATTAGAGTGAGTAGTCCAGAAAGAACAGCAAATTCTCTGGTTACTATGGGGACCAAAGCACTATAGGTATTGATAACACAGTAATGCACTCATATACACAAGCAGCACTGACCAGAATTGGTGCCCCTTCTGCTCTTCACTGCCCTCCATACTTCTGAGGTCTTCCTATGACGTCTCAGCCTCCTATCCTGTTATAAATTCCACTGATAGTGACTTTAGTCAGAAGTGGGGGTGGGGTATATGCATGCACATGCATTCCCCAACCGTAAAAGCTGACTCAACCCCAGAACCCAAGGTAGGACAGTTACTAAGGAGAAAGCTTGTGAGTTTTTACATATGCACCTTATTTCTTAGGAGATTACACCATGATTGAGACCTGCAGTCAGATTATTGGTTAAAATATATTCCACAGGACTCATTACACTTGCAACCTGTGAGATGCATCTGCTAAGGGGTATGCTAGGTACTGTGACTTGGCAGAAGATTTACAAGTCTTGGCTTTTGTTACAACTCATAAATGATATAGAACCATATTTTTCATTAAAGCATCAGAAGTAGGTATAAATCAGTTTAGGAAAATCTATTCATTTACAACACAAATATCCATTACATGCAAACTGTTCCAAGCCAGAGCCACAAAATGCAAGCACAATTTTGAAAATCACAGGTATGTTCATGATTGTACCCACACTGCCTAGCCATATCTGGCACTTGGTAGTTACTCAATAAAGATTTGTTGGATAAAAAACTAAATGAAGACACTTCTCCTCCCCTTCATGTATCTGAGAGTCTTGTGCTAAATAAGGACAATTAAACAAACAGAGCCAATGCTGAGAGGGAAGTGCCTGGATAAAGAAGCCTAGTACAGACAAGTAGACTTGAGGATGGACACTGTCTCCTGAGGAACTGTGTTGAGGGAGTGCGGAATTGATCAAGGGGAGGAAGAAAACGGAATACAAGATGTTCTAGATAGGAAATGGCCTAGAGGAGAGAAACCAAGAACATGGTTCCAACTGAGGGGAAAAAGTGGTGCCAAGTGACAAAAACACAATATACAGGGATGAGTAGCAAGAAGTGAGGGTAAAGAGATAAGCAAAAGACAAATTGTGAAGAGCACCATCAGTCATTTATAGAATTCTGAGGTTTGGACAGACTTGACAAAGTTTCTGGAATTGGCTGTTGTGTGACACAGGAGTGAGTGGTTTGTAGGCGTGAAGGCAAAAATCACTGCAGATGAAGTTGGCTTCCAGTACTAGTGGAAAAGACAGCAGCCGATGTATATCAGCTGAAAAATCATAGCTCTCTTCAGAGATTAGATGATCCATCTTCTGGATCCAACTCACAATGTCTCAAATCTCTCCTCCTGCTACGCGGTGGTTCTGGGACCTCAGGGCAGCATACTACAGTCTGAGAAGAAAGGACAGAGCTGGAGAGCAGTTATGAATTTCCCAAAACACCATCCAGTCAAGTACCTCTGGAGGGGACCACGACAGCCTACCACATACACAATGTGTATTGACGACCACATACACACACACACACACACACACACACACACACCTTCTCAGCTTTGAATTTTGACAGGGAGGAGAATAAAGGGGTGACAAAAATGCCTATGAACAAGAATAAAATGTTGTTAGAACTATAAACTCTTTCATCCCAGTTTTGTCTTAGTGTCCCAGTTACCAGGCCTCCCCAGTTTTGACCAGCCAGTATCCCCATTCAGGCTGGTGGGATCTCAGTCCATGACAGGTGTATCCTGCCCATCAGACCTTTCCCTTCAATTTTGACTCTCCCAATTTTATTTCCTGCTAGAGTCACACACAGTCAATGGACCATGAGACCCTTTAGGGAAAGAACTGACTCTTATTCACTATTATGTTCCTAATGTTGGACACTCAATAATTGCCTGGTACATAAATAAACGGATGAATACGGAGACTTAGAAAACAATGACTTACCAAAAAAAGTGGCATTAATTCAGAAATTACAGGTACTGCAAAAAACACTGGGAAAATATTTGGGTGAGGTGCTAATGGTCCGCAAGGATGTTTCATCCAGGCCCATAGAGAAAGTATTAAACGAGGTGCTCCTTTTAAGCTACCAGTGCCTCCAGCAGCCACCCCTGACAGGATGGGGGATGGAGTGGCCACAGAGGTTCAATGTGGGGACGTCCTCCTAACATTCATAACTGGGCAGGGGAGGAGCAAGGAGTCTGTGCTGCTGTGTTCCCAGAAGAAGGGTTTGGAGTAAGCCCAATGCCACTCTTCCACATGACCCTCTTATGAGAAGCTGCTGCTTCCAGGCTACATCATATAACATAGCAATGCCCAATAATTAGCCATAAGGTGCCCCTTTTGGATGCAAAACTCCGAGCTGCCTGAAGCCATAATACCAGCTTTCTGGAGAGCTATGGGTCCAGACAAGAATTTTATAGCTACCTTTAGCATCTGTGCTTACCCATCATTCTTATCCAGAACCTCAGCTACCCACCACCTCCCATCCTCATCCTACCTCACCTCCCAGACACAGGAGATGTCGTGGTGCAGGAATGCAGAATCCCATGAAGGAACATGGAGCCGAATTGGTCCTATATGAAATGTAGCAGGAAACCAAAACAAGCAAAGACATCCCAGGATTTACAACAACAAATAAATGCAGCGATTTTTGAAACCCCTGAGTCTGAACTGAAAGATAACTACATATTCGGTATACAATTTAGACAACTTACTTAATCTCTCTGAGCTTCAGTATATTTATTTTTATGGTGCTTAAAAGATTACATGAGGTAATTCTTTAAAATACATAGAAAATTGCAGTTTTCATTCAAGATTTTTTTAATTAGTTTTTAAGTAATGAGGTTTTGGGGGAAATTTTCTCGTAGTCACTTTAACTAGCTGATCAGAGGGTTAGATGGAAGATAGGATGTAAGTGTGAGGTAACATTCACTGCCACCTGCTGGCAGAAACAAAAGTTTGTCTATTAACTTTGAAAGGCCACCAAATGCTGAGCAGATGAATGGACACTTCAGGGACTCTGCTCATCTCCTCTTATCCAGGTTATGGTCTTTGACAAATTGCTTTGCACTCTCCAGTTAAGAGTCAAGGTAAGAAGAAAGTCAATAGGACATGATCAAGGTACCAAGGACTCTTATGCCTCCTTAATGTTGCAAAGGCTCTTGTCCTGGGTGTGGCCATGTGCTTGTTAAGAACCGCAGTTGGAACCAGGCACTGGATTCTGGGCAACCTCCTGTTTTTCTGCTTTACACAGAAGATGGATTCTGCTGGCCCTGAAGTGCAGCTCAAAATGGATTTCTCCTTCAATTATCTATCCCCACTTCTTCCCAAAAATCTATAGAAATGACAGTCAAGGGGTGCCTGGGTGGCTCAATGGGTTAAAGCCTCTGCCTTCGGCTTAGGTCATATTCCCAGGGTCCTGGGATTGAGCCCCACATCAGGCTCTCTGCTTAGCAGGGAGCCTGCTTCCTCCTCATTTCTCTCTGCCTGCCTCTCTGCCTACTTGGGATCTCTATCTGTCAAATAAATTTTAAAAATCTTTTAAAAATGACAGTCAAAAATTATAAAAAGGAATGGATTTATAAAATCACTGAGAATAGGATAGGAGATGTCAGAGGATGAAAACTTGTGATGAATTTAGGTAGCTGGAAGGTGGATGGGTCACACTGACAGATAAACTAAGGATCTATTCCTTATGTTCCACATATGAGTGAAACCATATGATAATTGCCTTTCTCTGCTTAACTTACTTAACATAATCCCTTCCAGTTCCATCTATGTCAAGGCAAATGGTAGGTATTCATCCTTACTGATGGCTGAGTAATACTCCATTGTATATATGTACGACATATTCTTTATCCATTCATCTGTTGAAGGGCATCTCATCTTCTTCCACAGTTTGACTATTGTGGACATTGATGCTATGAACATTAGGGTGCAGATGCCCTTTCTTTTCACTACATCTCTATCTTTGGGGTAGATACACAGTATTACAATTGCTGGGTTGTAGGATAACTCTATTTTTAACGTCTTGAGGAACGTCCATACTGTTTTCCAAAGTGGCTGTACCAGTTTTCATTCCCACAGTGTAAGAGTGTTCCCTTTTCTCCACATTTGTTGTTTCCTGCCTTGTTAATTTTTACCATTGTGACTGGTATAAGGTAGTATCTCATGGTTTTGATTTTAATTTCCCTGATGGCTAATGATGATGAACACTTTTTTCATGCGTCTCTTAGTCATTTGTATGTCTTCTTTGGAAAAGTGTCTGTTCATGTCCTTGGCCCATTTTTTTTATTGTATTATTTGGTTTTTTGTGGGGAGTGTGTTTAAGATGTTCATTACAGATCTTGATACCAGCCCTTTATCTGAAATGTAATTTGCAAATATATTCTTCCATTCCATGAGTTACTTTTAGTTTTGTTGACTGCTTCCTTTGCTGTGCAGAAGCTTTTAATCTTGATGAAGTCCCACAAGTTCATTTTTGCTTTTATTTCCCTTGCCTTTAGAGACATGTCTTGCAAGAAGTTGCTATGGCTGAGATTGAAGTGGTTACTGTCTATGTTCTCCTCTAGGATTTTGATGGATTCCTGTCTCACATTGAGGTCTTTCATCTATTTTGAGTTAATCTTTGTGTATGGTGTAAGAGAACAGTCTAATTTCATTCTTCTTCATGTGGTTGTCCAATTTTTCCAGCACCATTTGTTGAAGAGACTGTCTTTTTGCCATTAGATATTCTTCCCTGCTTTGTTGAAGATCAGTTGGCCTGGAATCGAGGGTCCATTTCTGGGCTTTCTATTCTGTTCCATTGATCTATATGTTTATTTTTGTGCCAGTACCATATTCTCTTGATGACTACAGCCTTGTAATAAACCTTGAAGTCAAGAATTGTGATGCCCTCAGCTTTGTTTTTCTTTTTTCAATATTCCCCTGGTGATTTGGGGTCTTTTCTGCTTCTGTACAAATTTTAGAATTGTTTGTTCCAGCACTTTGAAAAATGCCAGTGGTATTTTAATAAGAATGGCATTAAAAGTGTAGATTGCTCTGGAAAGCATAGATATTTTAACAATGTTTATTCTTCCAATCCATGACCATGGAATATCTTTCCATCTTTTCTTGTCTTCTTCAGTTTCTTTCATAAGTGTTCCATAGTTACTAGAGTACAGATCTTTTACCTCTTTGGTAAGAGGTAAGAGGTACCTTTTTTTTTTTTTTTACAGTTTTTAAGAATATATTGAGTGACGGCAATTACATCAAGTGATCTGAACAAACATGCATAGGTAACAAAACACTTCTCAAAATATAACATGCCATCACTAACCCATTTGGTTCCTTGTTTCATAAAGACTACTGGATTTTCTAGAGGAGGAAGAGGTGGCTTTCTCAGCTTGTTAGTGGTCCAAGTTCTACTAAAGTTAGTGGGAGAACTACCACCCATCATGTAAATGCTTCTGTCTAGAAGAGGATTCCAGTTCTGTCAGCAGAGGAAACTTGACATTAAAAATCTAGGTCAAGAATCTATAGAATGAGTCACTGGAAAACTGAATTGTACAGAGATAGGTAAAAACCATTTGAAAGAATCTGTGAGCTTTAAGGTTAGTAACATCTTTCAGGGATGTGGCATGTGAGGAAAACTGCCAACACTACATAGATAGGTACTCAACACTACATAGATAGTGCTTCTTCTGAAAGCAGAAGAATCTTTTGACTAAAGTGGGGAAGACAGTAGAAAAAAATATTTACACTAAAGAAAGGGTTCAGAATAAAATACTATTTATAGGATGTTAAAAAATTAATCTTCAGCCATAATGAGGCCTCTCTGAGCTCTAAAACCTTTGCTTTCTTCTCCTTTCATCTTTGCTCATGTTGTTTCCGTTGTTCCTCCCTAGTCTGGAGAGGAGGTTGTTTGTAAGTTTTCTTGTGGAAGCTAGGTATCTTATAGTTTTTGGTGCTGTTGTAAGTACCAAATTAAGATTCCTTAATTTCTTTCTTCAGTTACATTATTAGTGTGTAGAAATGCAACTGATTTCTGTGCATTGATTTTGTATCCTGCCATTTTGCTGAATTGCTGTATGAGTTCTAGCAATTTGGGGGTGGAGTCTTTAGGGTTTTTGATATAAAGTATCATATCTTGAAGAGAGAGAGTTTAACTTCTTCTTTGCCAATTTGAATGCCTTTTAGTTGTTGTTGTTGTTGTTGTTGTTGTCTGATTCCTGAGGCTAGGACTTCTAGTACTATGGTGAGCAACAGTGGTGAGAGAAGGAATCCTAGTCATGCTCCTGACCTTAAGGAAAAAACACTCAGTTTTTTCCCAATGAGAATGATATTCGCTGTGGGGTTTTCATAAGTGGCTTTTATTATATTAATGTATGTAGAGGGAACTTTGTGCTGGGATTCCAGGGATTGTCTCATTTACAGATATTTACTATGTCATTATATACATGTATTCTTTCCAAATGAAGACAACTCTGAATACCAGTTATTTGTGTCTCATTTATAGAGATTAAGACATTCAAACATTTCCTTAAAGACCTTTATAGAAAGATCAGACCTTCTTTGAAGCCATGAAGCACCAGAGCGGAGTTAACCTAACTAGGGCTGGGTTCCCAGGTGGAGCCAATGTAAACCGCTAGAGCTGAAGTTTGATCCTACCCAAGGATGGAAGCCCTAATGACCTCAGTTAGCACTCAGTGAGTGCTACCACACAATCCGCTATTGGGCAGCAGATTGAGTACACATTTGTTTAACACCAATAACAAAAATCAACTGAGGCCCTACTCTGTTCTAGAAACTGCTAAAGATAACAGGCCACAAAGATGAGCAGGTGGGCCAAGGCGCCAGCTTCCACAGAACCTAAGCTCCTGAGATATCCCATACAAACATGGGCTGCAGTTTCCCATTGTAAGTATGTGGAGATCACTCACATGCATGGATACACATAGGAATGTTCAGCTAAAATGATTTGAAGAACTTTAGTTGTTCAACAACCTGCTAATTTGCCATTTTCCAAAGAGTTGGATGTTTTATGCACTCTCCTGCTTGTGCCAGCACTGGTTTTGTTTTTGTTTTTGTTTTCTGGACACTGAGCTGCCAAGGGTGGGGATCATGTCTATGAGTTATTTGTGTGAACTATACCCAGGACGTTCCTCTTTCCCCATAGACTTCAACGGTTCACAATTGTGTGACCCTAACGGTCTTTATTTTTACTTTACTTATACTATTTCCTTCATTGGGAACAGTCTAGACATGAATATCCAAAACAAAATATACTAACACCAAAAATAATAGAATAGAATATGAGAGCTGTAAGGACCAAGCTCTTCACTTCAGATAAGAATACTGAGACAAAGCAGTTAGAGATGTGCCCAAGGCAGCAGAACTGCTCTGTGGCAATGCAGGCCTCCAAGTTTTTGGTCCACAGCTCTAACGACTGACAAGTGACCACTGCCCTCTGCATCCTCCCCTAGTATTTATCCCACCAGCAACATTTCTTTAAAATAAACAGCAAATCTTTATGATGCTTCACAAGTTTCCAAGGTGTTATCACATTTTTTTCATGCAGTTCTAATGACCATCCTGTGAGTTCAGCACAGATGTGGAACCTGAAATGAGATGATTAAGGTGACATTGCCTGTTGGAGGCAGAGTGCAGATCTGAATTCAACATTGCTCCCTCCCTTCTGCATTGGAGAAGATGAGACTCCCTGTGTTAGGTAGGCACCTGACCTCCAGCTGCTGGAGTCAGATTGAAATGTGAGGGGATTTCAGAATCCAAGACAGATTCTTTCTGAAAAGGGCAAAGATAACATGGCTATGGGCATGTGCTACATGGAGGATGGGAGGCACCTAGAGCCCCTGACATGACCTCAAAACAGTCATCTGGAAACCTTGTGTCAGAATAAGAGAGAATTTCCACACCACATGAGGCAAGATTTGTAGCATGAAGGTTATGTCTGGGTATGACAAAAACATGACTGACAGCAGTATAATTAATTCCATACTTGGACAATTATGGACATAAACCATAAAATAAAAAAATTTTGGAAAAGAGAGAGCTGTAGAGACATCCCATAACAAATGAACTAGAAATTTCAATTGGAAAGAATTTGGCCACTTAATTCTACCCTGAGAAGCATGCATGACTCTGAGGAGCATCAAGTAAAATTATGAAACTGCTCCAGGGGAGCTTTTCTTTCAGTTATAGTTGTAATTTCAGTTATAGCTGTTCCTAATGCTGAGACCAGCATCCACAATGTTTTTTTAAAAACTATTTTATTTTATCTGAAACTTTCATTGAACTTTTTAAAATTTTTATTTATTTTTTAAATTTATTTTCAGTGTTCCAGAATTCATTGTTTATGCACCACACCCAGTGCTCCATGCAATACGTGCCCTCCATAATATCCATCACCAGGCTCATCCAACCTCCTACTCCCCTCCCCTCCAAAACCCTCAGTTAGTTCCTCAGAGTCCATAGTCTCTCATGGTTCATCTCCCCTTCCAGTTTCCCTCAACTCACTTCTCTCCATCTCCCCATGTCCTCCGTGTTATTCCTTATGCTCCACAAATAAGCAAAACCGTATGCTAATTGACTCTCTCTGCTTGACTTATTTCACTCAGCATAATCTCTTCCAGTCCCATCCATGTTGATACAAAAGTTGGGTATTCACCCTTCAATGGACGAATGGGTAGGGAAGATGTGGTCCATATATACTATGGAGTATTATGCCTCCATCAGAAAGGATGAACATCCGCTATGTTTTATCTTCCCTGAGCACACACTTACTAGATGGAGGATAGATCAGACCACCAGAAATGAGTAGGAGTGGGAGGAAAAGTAGGAGGAAAGTAGGACAGTAAGAGATTGTCACAGACCATTCCCAAAATGGATAAGCAGCATGTGCATGTCTGACCCTACAACTGCCACAGGGGAAAATAAGTGCAGTACAAATTCAAGATGGAAAAATGATAAACAGAATACATGGCTTTGATTTCTAGCTTTCTGTCTTACTCCTTGGCTGCACCAACTGATTGTGTCATAAGGTAAATCAAGGATAAAAGAGAGCCACAGAGAGAAGAACTTTTTGTTTAATATCTGCCAGGGAACCTACAGGGTATTCTGAAACCATGGCAACAAATAATCTCTTTAAAGGACTTCCTCATCTCCTGGCTGCGGAAAGCATATATCAGAGGATCAATCACAGAATTACACATGATGAGTATGAGGTACATATTAAAGTAAGACATAAAGCAAGAACAGTAGAGGTTCTGGGGGCAAGAAATCATCAAAATGAGATGGAGAAAGAACGGAGCCCAGCACACAATGAAAATGCCCAGCAGCATGGTCAGGGTGACAGCACCTTTCATGCTGGTCATTTGCCGCACAGAGCTGTATCCACGCAGAGCTGCTATCTGCCTGACATGAGTTCGGGCCAGGAGGAACATGTGTATATACAGAGACACCATGAGGAATAACATGGTGAAGAACATGGAAATGAGGCAAACGATTACATAAGTAGATTCATAGTAAATGATGAAAACAATGCCACAACCTGTGCAAAAGGTCCAGATACACATGATAATCACTCCAGAACGCTTTGCTGTCATGATGTGGTGATAGCGCAGAGCATAGAAGATGGTGACATACCTATCCACTGCAATAGCCAGCAAACTGCACATGGAGGCCACCACAGAAATGCAGATCATGGAGTCAAACACATTGTCAATGTGACGCACAAAGGCATCTGCTATCACCAAGTGCTTATTATTTATTAAGTATATGGTGATGGTCTCCCATGTGTTAGACATGCTCACTAGCATGTCAGCTACTGCTAAACTACACACAAAGAAATACATGGGGGAGTGCAAGTTCTTGTTCTTCACTATGGCACCTATGACCAAGATGTTCTCCAAGAGGCTGATGAGACCCAGAGTCAGAAACACTTCAACAGCAATGCCCATCTCTTTGCATGGTGAAGACTTGTTCTTGACATTTGGTTCTGAAAAGTTGCTTTCTGTGGAATTCAGGTTGAGATCCAAGAAAAGCAAGTGAAATGAGGAATTCATTGCTCCTCTTCTTGGCAACAGATTTACTGTAAAACAGGTTTTAATTCATGATTCTGAGAGATGAACAGTCTACCAAAGAAGTACAAGAGCATGTCAAACACAAGCACAACCTAAGAACAAGGTTAAATGGACTCAACACATTAACATGATACTGGTGTGCCCCAGTCTACCTGGATCCCTGGACTAGTGTCCCTCCAACACACAGGCTTAGAATTTTCCTCAGCCTCCTCTGCCTTCCTTACTCTAGGTTCCCATTCTTTTACATACCTCTTACTGGAGTGATCACACATGTCAGTGTTCCCAGGATAGTTTCACTTTTTATGCTCATTTTCCAACCTCCTAAGTTTGTGCTCAAAAATATCCTGAACTCACAACCTACAAAGTCCCTTGCAGTCTGATTTTTACATTTCTGAGACTACTGCACTGCATTTTCCTCAAGTGAGCACAGATTTCTGAAGGATTGGCAGGCCCTCTTTCTCTCTTAAGAGAAAAAGATAGGTGCCTTCTCAACATTTGTCCTCACACTTCCTTTTTTATATATATTATATATTTTTAATTATTTAAGTTCTATTAGCCAAGGTATAGTACATCATTGGTTTTAGATACCACACTTCTAAAATGCGCTGGGACTCAGTCCCCCTAGATGTAACTGAGACTAGCCATAGTGATCTGTTAATTTTAGCATAATCACATACTAAAAGTTACCATCTTTAAGGCATAAATTAAAGTTGCACACATGTGTTAAAATTGAAGCTCAGCGAATGCTGTTTTCTCCTTAACAAATATTTTCCTTGACTTCCGCATTTGAAATTCCACAACATCGGATTGATGGATTGTCTCATAAATTCCATAAAACCAGCACAAAGTACCAAGGGATTTATATTTGCCAAATACTAGAGCAAGATGCTTCACTCTTTTGTTTCTCAAATTTCTCTCCCATGATTTATATTCAAAAATGCCTTTGCCCTCCAAACTCAGAGCACATCTGGTGAGAGAGCTAGAATTTTTTTCAGCATTCTCATCATCAATAAAAAATATTTATTAACCTGTAATCACTTGCTCTTTATGTCTAGTTCTATCTCAGAGATATCGACCAATTATATTATATCATATCAAGCTGTTTAAATATCCAATTAGCTCTCTTCCACATGTAAGTTCGGCATGATTTTGCATTCCTTTCAAGGCATTTTTAATAGAAAGTGTGGCTATTTACCAGTGCTCCCCCGTGCCTCTTCTCTTGCACAGCAGTGCTTGGGCTCCTCGCTGGGGACGTTGGCTCAGCCTGGGCATCTAGCATTTAGCATCCACCAGCTAAATGCCATCACCCTAGGATGGGATCCTCTGAACCAAGTGCTAAGGCAGCTTGAGCCTCAGTCACAGTTCCCTTGCCTTTATGCAGCCTGGCAGACCCGCCCCCCTGTTGCCACCTCTTCTGGACCAGAGTCTATGCCTTTGTCTTCCCAGCCTTGGGCTGAGCTACCACCTAGTGGTTAGAGACAGAGAGCATACCCATCCTGGCAGCTCTGGCCATTGGGTCTTTGGAGCTCTAGTGACACTTGCATATAACAGTATTCTCCTGCTTGTAGAAAATTCTTCCCCAAAACTGCATTCAAATGTGTTTTCTAGCTGGTTGTTCTAGGCACTGCTTCTTTTCTCTTTCTATTATGCACTCATGAAAATGCTGTCAGATAGTGTGACAGCTCAGCTTCTCCCATCCCTGTTAAGTCCTTCTAACCAGAACAGTCAGTCACTGGTTCCTGGGAAACCTGAGCCTGGAAGCACTCAACTGTGCCCCTGATACACACCCTCTTGTTGGCCCAAGACTTCTGCCACTAGAGCAAAGGGAGAAAACAGATTTTCCCTGGCCCGATATCCTGGCTTTTAGCAATAGTTTCTAGAATTCTGCTACCTAAAACACTGACCTCTGCTCCCAGAGGATCTGTATTACACAGCCCAAGAGATAGATGCACAAATGTCTGCCAGGAAAAGCTCAGGGTCAAAATGCATGGGGCTGCTTTACTACTGGAGATGTGACTGGGGCTTCACACATGGTCATATAACCTTTCCAACAAGCGTAAGTATATAAGACCACAAACTAGGTGATCCATGACACTGGTGTCCTGGAGCTATTTTGAGATCCACAGAATGGAATATTGTGAAGAGATTTCTTTTGCTGGGAATAGTGCTTTTGTATGCAAAGGGGATGATTGAGAAGACATAAGAATATTCAAATATTCTCTACTTTTTCCTCATATCTGAGATCAGAGAAGGCTCTGCAGAAGATTCTCATTTCCGAATAATGTGGTGAAACTAGAGATTTCTCTTAAAGATAATTGTCTGCACTACGATGTGACTGTTGTTGATGCTGGCCATATGGTGTAATATCTCTAAGCCCCGTGAGCAGATACTATTTTGAGTGCTGTACACGAATTACCTTCTTAGTATTTAAAGAAGCCATAGGAATTCAGTCCTATTATCATTCCCATTTCACAATGCATTGAAAGGTTCCCAACACTGGAAAGAAGCACAGTTGGGCTTGAATCCTGGCAACCCGAGTCAAGAACCACTTACCACCTTTTTTCTTTCTGATGATAGTTATCCAACAGGTATGAGGTGATATCTCATTGTGGGTTTGATTTTCAGCAAACTCTTACTGTAAGTCATCACTGTGTTGAAGCCCACATTAAATGTTTTCATGGGTGCAGCTAAGGGGACTTAGCGTTCTACTGCAGAGGCACATCTTACCTAATGAAACACTGACAGAGCAAGGCACCATTACAGAAAGGTAGATTGTAGTGTTTTTAACTCCAAGGTTTACAAAACACTTTCCTGTATTAACTCAATTGATGCTCATAACAACCCTGGGAGGTATTAATGTTATTGCCATTTTCATAGTCGGGAACTTTGACATTTACAGAAGCTGAATGGCTCTTCTGATCTCACTTGACTAATAAATGGTGATACCAAGCTGTTGATCCCAGGTCTTCTCATTCCAAAGCTTATGCCCAGGTACACATACATGCCCATGTTCATGTAGGGACAATAGACAGAGGAGTCCTAAAACTTAATCAGATTTCCTATGAACACTTATTGAAAGCCTACTATGTTCTGCATGTTCAGATCCTCAGCAAATTCTCCCAGAAACCCAGTTAGTCAATATACTGAGCACCAGCTTACCGATGAGGAAATTGAGGCTCAGAGCTGAGTGTGACTGACTCCTTGGCTGGTGATGAAACCAGGAACTGAATCCATCTCTTAACTACATCTATGCTTAACACAGAGCCTAATGTCTTCAGTATTGTGACTCAGTCACATGCTGTAGAGGAGGAAATTTAGATCTCCAGAGGCTGGTCATAGAAGAGCACAGGGAGGACTTGAAGCATAGGCAGAGGCAGGTAAGTGGAAACGTGACCAGGATCATGAGGAAAGCCACTGAGGAGAGGCACAGGTGGGAGCAGTGTGTGCAAGTACTCTGAGAGCATGTGCACACTGAGATGGGAGGAGCTGGTTTCTTTGAGGATCAGAAGGAATGACAGATGACTGGAGCTTCCTGCAACCTAAGGCACTGGGGAGGGGAGAGGGATGGACCATGCATTGCTTTGTAGTTTGAGGTGAAGGCTTGGACCGTCATTTTAAGAGCAACAGGAAGGCTTGCAAGATCCAAGCAGATCAATGCAACCATGATGAGGAGAGGGAACCAGAGGAGCTCATGAGTGAAGAAGGCTGTAAGTCAGTGGAAATGCCTCACAGTGAGACAGATAAATTCCTGGGCTGAGTCTCTTTATCCACCCAGTACCCAGTGAGTAATCGGGCTGATCCTGTTTGGACCAAACTCTTTGCAGTAGGAGCAAAGTTATAAAGTGGTCCTTGTGGACATACCTGCACACCAAAGTGGGCTCTGAACAAATAGACACTGGACAGTACAACACTTATAATCACACCAACACTACCACATTCCTTCCTCCGGTAATGAAGGGAGAATATGGAGTTTGGGATTTGGTGTGGAGTTGGTTTTTTTTTTTTTATTTTTTTTAAATTTCTTTTCAGTGTAACAGAATTCATTGTTTATGCACCATACTCAGTGCTCCATGCAATACGTGCCCTCCATAATGCCTACCACATAGCTCCTACTCCCTGACCCTTCAAAACCCTCAGATTGTTTTTCAGAGTCCATAGTCTCTCATGGTTCACCTCCCTTTCCAATTTCCCTTAACTCCCTTCTCCTCTCGATCTCCCATGTCCTCTATGTTATTTGTTATGCACCACAAATAAGTGAAACCATATGATAATTGATTCTCTCTGCTGGACTTATTTCACTCAGCATAATCTCTTCCAGTCCTGTCCATGTTGCTACAAAAGTTGGGCATTCATCCTTTCTGATGGAGGCATAATACTCCATAGTGTATATGGACCACATCTTCCTTATCCATCTGTCCGTTGAAGGGCATCTTGGTTCTTTCCACAGTTTGCTACCATGGCCATTACTGCTATAAACCTTGGGGTACATATGGCCCTTCTTTTCACTATATCTGTATCTTTGGGGTAAATACCCAGTAGTGCAATGGCAGGGCCATAGGGAAGCTCTATTTTTAATTTCTTGAGGAATCTCCACACTGTTCTCCAAAGTGGCTGCACCAACTTGCATTACCACGAACAGTGTAAGAGGGTTCCCCTTTCTCCACATCCTCTCCAACACATGTTGTTTCCTGTCTTGCTAATTTTGGCCATTCTAACTGGTGTAAGGTGATATCTCAATGTGGTTTTAATTTGAATCTCCCTTATCTCTAGTGATGATGAACATTTTTTCATGTGTCTGATAGCCATTTGTATGTCTTCATTGGAGAAGTGTTTGTTCATGTCTTCTGCTCATTTTTTGACATGATTATCTGTTTTGTGTGTGTTGAGTTTAAAAAGTTCTTTGTAGATCCTGGATATCAACTTTTGTCTGTACTGTCATTTGTGAATATCTTCTCCCATTCCGTGGGTTGTCTCTTTGTTTTTGTTTTTTTTTCAATTTATTTATTTTCAGAAAAACAGTATTCATTATTTTTTCACCACACCCAGTGCTCCATGCAAGCCGTGCCCTCTATAATACCCACCACCTGGTAGCCCAACCTCCCACCCCCCCGCCCCTTCAAACCCCTCAGATTGTTTTTCAGAGTCCATAGTCTCTCATGGTTCACCTCCCCTTCCAATTTACTCAAATTCCCTACTCCTCTCTAACACCCCTTGTCCTCCATGCTATTTGTTATGCTCCACAAATAAGTGAAACCATATGATCATTGACTCTCTCTGCTTGACTTATTTCACTCAGCATAATCTCTTCCAGTCCCGTCCATATTGCTACAAAAGTTGGATATTCATCCTTTCTGATGGAGGCATAATACTCCATAGTGTATATTGACCACATCTTCCTTATCCATTCATCCGTTGAAGGGCATCTTGGTTCTTTCCAGAGTTTGGCGACTGTGGCCATTGCTGCTATAAACATTGGGGTACAGATGGCCCTTCTTTTCACGACATCTGTGTCTTTGGGCTAAATACCCAGGAGTGCAATTGCAGGGTCATAGGGAAGCTCTATTTTTAATTTCTTGAGGAATCTCCACACTGTTCTCCAAAGAGGCTACACCAACTTGCATTCCCACCAACAGTGTAAGAGGGTTCCCCTTTCTCCACATCCTCTCCAACACATGTTGTTTCCTGTTTTGTTAATTTTGGCCATTCTAACTGGTGTAAGGTGATATCTCAATGTGGTTTTAATTTGAATCTCCCTGAGGGCTAATGATGATGAGCATTTTTTCATGTGTCTGATAGCCATTTGTATGTCTTGATTGGAGAAGTGTCTGTTCATATCTTCTGCCCATTTTTTTTTCAATTTATTTATTTTCAGAAAAACAGTATTCATTATTTTTTCACCACACCCAGTGCTCCATGCAAGCCGTGCCCTCTATAATACCCACCACCTGGTACCCCAACCTCCCACCCCCCTGCCACTTCAAACCCCTCAGATTGTTTTTCAGAGTCCATAGTCTCTCATGGTTCACCTCCCCTTCCCATTTACCCAAATTCCCTTCTCCTCTCTAAGCCCCTTGTCCTCCATGCTATTTGTTATGCTCCACAAATAAGTGAAACCATATGATCATTAACTCTCTCTGCTTGACTTATTTCACTCAGCATAATCTCTTCCAGTCCCGTCCATGTTGCTACAAAAGTTGGGTATTCATCCTTTCTGATGGAGGCATAATACTCCATAGTGCATCATGTATAATTCTTCACTTTGTTCAGCATAATTAGCAAGTTAAAACTACCTTTGTCTCCTGTTACTGATATCAAGATCCATTACAAAGGTAGTTAAGATAATGTGGTATTCATGCATGGATAAATAAGGTGACCTGTGGAACAGAACAGAATTGAGAAACGAACTCACACATGTATGATCACCTTAAATGTAACAGAAGTGAAAAATTGTGATTTAGGAGGAAAAGATGATTTTCCTCAATAAATGGTGCTGGGAGAGCTGGAAATCCATAAAGGGGAAACTTCTCCTTTAATTAATTAATTTTATTTTCAGTGGCCCAGAATTCGTTGTTTATGCATCACACCCAGTGCTCCATGCAATACATGCCCCCCTTAATATCCACCACCAGGCTCACCCAAACCCCCACTCCCCTCCCCTCCAAAACCCTCAATTTGTTTCTCAGAGTCCACAGTCTCTTATGGTTCGTCCAATTTCCTCCAATTTCCCCAAACTCACTTCTCTCCATCTCCCTATGTCCTCCAGATTATTCCTTATGCTCCACAAATAAGTGAAACCATATGATATTTGAGTCTCTCTGCTTGACTTATTTCACTCAGCATAATCTCTTCCAATCCCATTCATGTCGATACAAAAGTTGGGATTCATCCTTTCTGATGGAGGCATAATACTCCATAGTATATATGGACCACATCTTCCTTATCCATTCATCCATTGAAGGGCATCTTGGTTCTTTCCAAAGTTTGGCGACTGTGGCCATTGCTGCTATGAACATTGGGGTACAGGTGGTCCTTCTTTTCACTACATCTGTATCTTTGGGGTAAATACCCAATAGTGCAATTTCAGGGTCATAGAGAAGCTCTATTTTTAATTTCTTAAGGAATCTCCACACTGTTTTCCAAAGTGGCTGCACCAACTTGCATTCCCACCAACAGTGTAAGAGGGTTCCCCTTTCTCCACATTGTTGGACAATGTCTCCAACACATTGTTTACTGTCTTGTTAATTTTGGCCATTTTAACTGGTGTCAGGTGGTATCTCAATGTGGTTTTGATTTGAATCTTCCTGATGGCTAGTGATGATGAACATTTTTTCATGTGTCTGTTAGCCATTTGTATGGCTTCTTTGGAAAAGTGTCTGTTCATGTCTTCTGCCCATTTTTTGACATGATTGTCTGTTTTGTGTGTGTTTAGTTTGAGGAGTTCTTTATAGATCTTGGATATCAGCCCTTTGTCTGTACTGTCATTTGCAAATATCTTCTCCCTTCCATGAAACTTCTACTTTAAACTCTACCTTACACTATTAACCAAAACAAAACAAAACAGAACAAAAAATCAGTACGATTTTGGATTAAAAAGTGAACAGTGAAACAAAAGATTTTAGAAGAAAACATACAATATCTTCATGATCTTGGAATAGACAAACTTCTTAAGCAAAACATGCCAACTATGAAAGAGAACATTGATATACTATATTAAAATTAAGAGCTTCCTTTCACATATATATATACACATATGTACATACACATACACATCTATTATGTGCATGTACATACACAACTATACACATATATAGATGTATAGATATATATACACTTCAATACATATCTATATATGTATAGATATATCTATATATATTTTCAATACATTCTCACAATACATTCAACAGATAACTTGCATCCAGAAATGATATATTTTTAAAAATCACAAGTCAATACAAAACATAGTCCATTCAACAGAAAAATGGGCAAGAACCTGAACAAACATGTAACAAGAGGATAGTCAAAATGCAATAATCATATGTAATGTGCTTGATCTCATTAATTATAGTAAAATGAAAACTAAAGCCACAATGAGAAACCGCTACATGCCAGCTAGAATAAAATGAAAAAGAGAAGACACTACTGAGTGTAGGGCAATTGGAACTTTGGAAAACTGGCAGTATCTAGTAAAGCTGAATTATGTACATACTGTGGCCCTGCAATTCCACTGTTAGGTAGAAATGAGTACCTATGTGCACCAAATTCATGTACTAAATATTTTTTTTAAGATTTTATTTGACAGACAGAGATCACAATTAGGCAGAGAGGCAGGCAGAGAGAGAGGAGGGAGCAGGCTCTCCACTGAGCAGAGAGCCGGATGCAGGGCTCGATCCCAGGACCCTGGGATCACGACCCGAACCGAAGGCAGAGGCTTTAACCACTGAGCCACCAGGCACCCCCCATGTACTAAATATTTGAGGCAGTACTATTAATAATAGTTCTGAAACTGGGAATGAACCAAACACCCATGTGATAAATATATGGTTTATTTATGCAGCGGAATACTATACAGCCACGAGAAAGAACCACATACAAATACATGCAACAAAAACCTTACAAACATAATGTACAGGAAATAAGACAGATACGAGAGAATACGTACTATTTGATTCCATTTATATTATGTCCAAAAACAGATGAAAGTAATCTATGTTCTTAGAAGTCAGACAGTGGTTACCATTGGGGAGGTAGTAACTGGTAAGGAACATGAGGGGGCCTTCTGGGGTGGTGGTAATAGTTTGTTGATTGAAGTGATGACTGTATTTGCACTCTATTTGTTAAAAACCGAAGACCTGTGCATGTTATACTTCAGAGTTAATACAAAATGATTAGCTTCTGCCTGGGTAATCCACTCAGACTAAAGAAATGATTGCTTCTCTCTTGGCCTCTTCATTTGGCTATACTCACACTTGTGCTCCCACCTCTTGCTACTTCCCAATGGTGAGGGTGGGAAAAGAACCATTCCCCACCTCCTAAGATGCAGACTAAACTAGATTTGCTACAGGACTGGTTGCTAAAGGAGCAGGTCTACCACAATGTGCAGTCCAATTCTACCTTTCCCTGCTGCCTATTGATGACTCACTTTTTACCCTTGGCTCCTGAGTATACTCAAATGCCCTCCTGCTCTCTCTGCCCCAAGGCCTCTTACACAGGATATATGTTCCTCTCAGGGGACACTTACATAAGTATCAAAGGTTGTTCTGTATTTTTTTTATTAAGATTTTATTTGAGAGAGAACATGCATGTACACAAGCGGTGTGGCGGGTGGGATGCAGAGGAGAAGCAGGCTCCCCTTTGAGCAGAGAGCCCAACATGGGGCTTGATCCCAGGACTCCAGGACCATTATTTGAGCTGAAGGCAGATATTTAATTCAATGAGCCACCCAGGTGCCCCAAAATAAGTATCAAAAGTTTGAACCTAAAGGTGGGAGCACCAACCAGTTAACATTTCAAGTTGTGGGTAGTGAATGGGTGAGAAGTCGTCTGGATATAATACTCCTTGAGGTGTGTAACATGGCATTGGAATGCAGGCTTGACTTGTCTTGGTCAACTCTGTACTCTCTCTGTGCCTCAGTTCCATTATTAAAACAGAGTTTAGTTCATATACTTCTAAGGATCAAAATGAATTAACACATTTGAAAGATTTAGAAAAGTAATTGACCTAAGTAGCTTAATAAATGTTGTCAACCTGGCTTTATCCAAGGTATGCTGTCCCCAAGGAAGCATGGCTCAGGATGAATCTAGGAAGCAGAGGGCTTTGGGGCTAACCCAAGTCTCCCCAAACTGAGAAGAGTACCTTTGAGTGTCCCACACTTGCTTAGTATTGCAGTGAGAAGCAGGAGCCCATGCTTCAGGATTACATGGGAGCAGAAAAGAAATTGAGAAGGTGAAGAAGAGCTGGCTGTCCCCCAGCCTAGTCACATGTATCACTAAATAAATAAGTGTAGGAGCCACTGCAATGACTGCCTTCCAGGAATCAGGAGTGCTCCATCAGAGGGTGAGAAATAAAGAAACTTAGCAGTTATGTAGTATTTGACATAACAGCATATAGGAAGGTGGTAACATCATATACCTATGCTTCCTCTTTGACCAAAGGCCCAGTAAATACCACAGACATTTTGGTAGAATTATTATTATAGGACCCTGGTCCCTGGATCTGGCCTTAAAGACCCAGACTTGGCAATTAACTGGCTCACAATACATACAAAGCCTGGTAGACAACAAAAAGTCAGTTTATCAATAATGAAAAATAATATTCAGTAGCTAGAGCTACACAAAAAACCACATCTTCACTACGATGCTTGAAGACTTAGCAAAATAACATATCAATAAGCTAAGACAGGCTGAAGAACACATCCCCACAAGAGCTAATGTGACAGGAGATCTGGACCTCTGATACCTGATAATGCTTTCTCTACCTCTCCACTGTGGACTAACATTACACGCTGGCTCAAGCCCCATCAATTTGCACACCTCTGATGCCCTAATAATGCTACTAACATGAGTTTAGGCAGCAATCACATTTCCTCAATTTTGGGGTTTGGGGACAGGGTAGGCTTGGAAACTCTGTACTGGTAATCTACCTTTTAGAGTCATTACACACCTTAGTTAATAGAAGTCAAGATCTCTAATTGATGTCTCCTCTCCTTCAAAGCAAAATTTCTTTGCGGAGTCACCCTGGAACCAGAGGCTCGATGGACACTGGAAGAGCAGTCATTACCCGCAGACAGCTGCAGCGTGCAGGTAAGGACACCTCCCCTTTGGATGCAGCTGGAAATAGTCAGTTTGTCTCCCTGAACATGATATCTACGTGGCGCCTCTCCTTTAGTGTACTCTAGGCCCAAAGAATTCAACTTGAGCATTCTTTGTTTATACCACAATCCAGCCATGTTCCCAGACCAATCCTCCCAATCTGCAGGCTGTGTCCTCCCCATGAAGGGCTGGTTCGATCTTCATTTCACTTTCATCCGCAGAGGACAAACTGGAGTGCCTCTAATCACTTTCATCAACTTCACATCATGGACCCGATAGTGAAGAGCCATGCCCCCTCCCTAAAAATTACAAATCTTGAACGGAAAATTCCCCAACATTTAGACAGTGGGGTGTGGTGGTGGAAGGGTGTCCTCCCAGCTTTTACCTTGGAGATGGGCAGAATCCACCTTTTCCGAAAAGTTCTTCTTGAGTCACTGCCCAGACCTTTAGCTGTAGCAGGAGGGCATCAGGGAGCAGAGTGAGGAAGAGAGGCGGCCAAGTGAACAAGAAAGCTCATGCAAGGACAATGCCATAACTCTGCATCCTCTGGGGCGGCTCATGTGCTTCCTGTACACCCAAAAGCTTGCTTCGCTCCGAGCGAAGACACTGGCTCAGTCCACCTGGGTTTCCTTTACTCCTTTCTACCCCTTCAGTGAAGGTCCCGGGGGACTCCACAATCCTTTTTCTGCTTTGTATTACCACCAATCACTCTATCCTTCAGGGGATCCTTCTCTCCCACAAGTCAACCATGGGGTGGAAAGGGCAAGAGTCCAAAAATGCTTTATTACTTGTTTAAAATTAGCCAAGACCATTAAATGAAAATGATGATAGGAAATAATAAAGAAGCCATATCCTCTATCAAACTATTAAAATACTTTCTGGAACTTCCCCCAGAATTAAAATAAACCTGGGTGTGTATGTAACACTAAGAGCTCACCATCCCCACCTCCCAGCACCATTACCAAACCTTTGTTAGCTAACAGCAGCCACCATAGTCAGAAATACTATTATTTATTTCCTCAAACGACTTATGGCAAACCACCACTAAGGCTAAAAGACTTAACTTTTACAAACTGGTAACAGTATGGAGATTGACAAACACACAAGAAACAGAAATTAGGTAACCTGTGTTCTCTTGCTAAAAGGTCTGTTACTCTGACACCGTGAATAATCAACATACATAAACAAGTTAAGAAACCTCAAGTTTTAAACAAGTACTCTGGATAATTACAGAAAGTAATGTCTTTTAAATCCATGCATTAAATAAATGATTCTTAGAAGAATATGCAATAGTTGCTCTGTTTTGTTCTTTTTAAGTTTTTCACTACACCTAAATACTGGAAAGTTTTTTTAAACAGTAAAATGTAAAGTAAGTTCAAGGTTCACCTAGGTGTCAGTTTTGGAAGAGAAGTCAAGCAAGAAGCCAGAGCTGGAAAGAGTCAACAGTTCTGAAATGGCAAATTCAAGTTCTGAGCGGTGATGGGATGCTGGAGCCTACTGCACAAAGTATGATGTTGTAATGCAAGAGCAGGTACCGCTTCTCTTGGGGCTGAAGAGGAGGAACACAGCACATAGTGCTGGTAAGCTGTATCTAACATCAGGGAGAATTCATCTGAAGTCTGCTTTTCAGCTTCCTTTCACCTTCCTTGAACCCTCCTATTGCAGTTCCATACATCTCTCTGAGGAAAATGTGCAACAGGTTCACACGGGACAGGTTTTCATTAAGTCGTGGAAAAACAACTACGGCATTTTCATTCAATGAAGAAAGAGAAATCTGTCTAATTACATTCTTGATAACTAGAAACATTAATTGCTATGGAAGGAAATTCTTAAGATAAAGCCCCTAAAATGTGAAACAATTTTATGCTGGTATATAAAACATTCTAACCAGTTCCAGAATTAGATCATATTAGCAAATAAAGTAGTTAGTATTTATAATGAAATGTAGTAACTGGCTAAAATTCTAGGTAAAAAACTTTCATGGCCATCTAAAATTTTGTTTTAAACGTACAACTTTAGCGATATATATTGAGCACATTCAATTAATTGTACAGAACACAATCCATTTAATCTTGAAAAACACTAGATAACAAAACTACAGAAACGAGCACAAACCCCCATAAACCAGTACACTCCCTCAGCAATTCTACAAGGGCAATGAATTTAATACTGTAAACGAACATTGAACAAATCAGAGCACTGCGGAAAGAGTTCAGCAAATCTAACAAGTCATACTATAATTTTTATGCGCTAGGAGAGTAGTGAGGCAAATGGAATTCTTAGAACATTACTTAAAAATAGATTTTTAAAGACAAAGGTCCCAACTCATTCTTATATACACACACAAAAGTTCATCTGTCACAGACAGCAAATGTTGAATTTACACACTGGAGTTTCCGGCAGCATCCTGCACATTTAGAGTAATTATAACAAACAAACAGAAAGTTGTCAGATCTAGGATGGAGCATTCAAATCTGCACAGGACGGGACACAGCTGTCCTGGGACTACTGCGTATGTGCTCACCGCTGCTTCTCAAATGCAAAAACCAGGTAAATACCTAAAAAGAAAATAATACAAATTAGAGTTTGATTTCTCATATCTGTGGGCTAAACAGAACAATTTCAGTCCTGTTTGGAATTTGGTGAAAATTCTCAAGTTTCTGAGAGGAAAAATCCCAATACTTCTAAGAGTCCTCAATTATATCATGATGGGGTCATAGTTATTTACCTGAAAACAAATATCCACGTATTATAATACTCAGTGACAATATAGATCTTGAGAAAGCCAATTCAACGGTTCTAAAAATCTCTAAAAACAGCTTGAGATAAGAAAAATTAAAAGTATAAAGGCAAAGAAAAGTAAAACTAAAAAATCTTACAACTTAACTCTTTTTATCTGGAGCAACAGGTAGAATAGCTGCACTACCATGATTATTTCTGGCATCGGTTACCTAGATTTTCTATTTATAATAAGAATTATAAGAATTATAACGAACATATGTAACTAGCAAGTTAAAATTCATCCAATTATCCAACTGTTCTACTGTAAGGACTGCTAAGGAAAGTAAGCCAAAAGCTACATGATAATTGATGCTTAGAGGTATTTTAGATGCTTAGAGGATATTGATAATTGATGCTTAAAGGTATTTATCTGGCTCTAACAATGACATTCCAGTCCCAAGAATTCTCTCCCTTAAATATGATTTCCTGCTTTGGCATGTGTTCACTCAAAGAGATCTAAGTGCATCTATAATTCCTCATTCTGGATCACACTGAAGTTCAAACCTATTACATCTTCTAATAAGATACTAATAAATTTTATGGTAAGCAAACACCTGAAAAAATGACAAATCCTCAGAACATCACAAGGATGTTTAGCGTGTACACTAGGACATTCAGTCAGTGAGTCAAGATAGTAGGCCATGTACCTTGGTGCCCTCCCTTTCTGAGTTAACTTCTGAACGGGGTGCAGATGAATGACTGCAGATCATGTAAAAACCTCCCAATCCTCTAGCTTTTTCCTCAACCTGTCCAGGAGTATGATACCAGTCTTTCCAAAATGCTATTTTAGTAATGCTATTTTGTTTCTTATCTACTAGCTCCCAATTTTTTTTTAGGAGAAATGAAACATTGCTGGCAATACAGTAGACAGATGAACAGAGAACAGGCAGGGTGATATCAACATGGTAGATTCTTCTGGAAGACAAGAAGGCAAAGCAGTCCAAGACATTCACAGGCATGTCACAAGACTCAGGAGCAGACAGCATTACTTAACGTGGCCCTCACTCCAAGCAATCCCTCTGCAGTCCAACCTTGCCAAAACCACCCCAAACACACTAGTACCTACTGCAAACAACCCAGAAGCCCTCACCTACCTTAAATCTAGGGTCATTTAAAAACCACTCAGATGCAATGTTTGAATTCAGATCAGCAATAAATAACATTCTTTCCTTTCTAACTCAAACATTCTGAAAGTCTCACTCATATAAAATGCCTTCCATGTAGGCCTATCAATTGGGATTTAAAGAAATAAACACTGAACCACTTCTAAAAGCAAATCAGCAGGAACCTGGGTGGCTCAGTTGGTTAAGCAACTGTCTTCGGCTCAGGTCATGATCCTGGAGTCCCCGGATTGAGTCCTACATCAGGTTCCCTGCGTCATCGGCAGGGAGTCTGCTTCTCCCTCTGACCCCCCCCCCCCATCTCATGCTTTCTCTCTCTCTCTCTTTCTTTCTCAAATTCATAAATAAAATCTTAAAAAAAAAAAAAAGCCAATCGGCAACAATTCTTCATGTTCCTCTCCCATTTAAAAAATCTTCTAGAGGAGCAGCAGGTTCTGGTAATAGGAGCTTGAGCTTAACAATTAGACCAGCAGGAGTCTGAAGTATAGCTTCTTTTTTTTTAAAGATTTTATTTATTTATTTGACAGAGAGAAATCAAAAGTAGACAGAAAGGCAGGCAGAGAGAGAAAGAGGGAAGCAGGCTCCCTGCTGAGCAGAGAGCCCGATGCGGGACTCGATCCCAGGACCCTGAGATCATGACCTGAGCCGAAGGCAGCGGCTTAACCCACTGAGCCACCCAGGCGCCCCTGAAGTATAGCTTCTTGAACTTATTAGGCTATGACACCAGAAAAGATGCTCTCCAGTCCACAGAGCCCTCCAGTTTAGAAGAGTGTAATTCACCAAAGAACACACTGATCTGGACAAACTGGATCCTGGCTGAAATGTGACCACTGTTCCTTGCCTACTGCTTTTCACTTCTCTAAGCCATCTCCGTCCTTGGTTCTGGGGGCATCTAATTTATCCAGCTGCATGCTATCACTAAATTCACACTAAGGTACAGAAATGCATTTTTCTAAACTACAGCTAGTACCACCAGCACTACTTGTGACCAAAGCTGTTTTCCTTACATCATACTTTGGGAGTGGCAGGCTATCTAAGATAACTATGCCATCTCCACTCTAGAAGTGAAGATGGAAATGAAGAATGAAATGTACAGGTTTAGGCATACATTTCCCAGTCTGTTGGTCCTCTAATCTAATTTCCACTAAGGGTAGCAATATTCTGAGACAGACAGGCTCAACATACTGGCTCTATTTGTGTTCTTTCCTTCTCCCCTCTCTTCAATTCAGGAAGTCCTAGCACAATCCTTTCACACATGAGGCCATGGTTACAAGTATGAATCACCTGGGTAAGCTCTGAGACCTCAGACAAGTTATCGAAGTGCTTTCTTTAATCTGTGAAGATACCACAAAAAGTAGCCTACCCCTAAATTTGTGAGGATTTAAAGAGTTAAAACATATGAAAACTCTCCAGTCATGCTTGAGCACGTGTTACTCAATTCTATCAGCTATTACTATTTTCCAGATTTTACTGCTTTTCCTTACTCTCTCCTTCATCTCTTTTCCCCATTATAGAAACTTCAGCACTTCAAACAGTTTGCCTAGTACTGCCTTTATCTGTGTCTGTTTCTTCCATTAGACAGTATACATCTGGAAAGTAGAGATTACAACTCTATTGTATTTTATTCCCCCAAAACCCTTTCAAAGAAATTTATGTAATACTCAACCTTGATCAAACCGATTGTCTCTGATTTACCACTTATGCCTTCAACAGAGTTAACAAATACTTAAATGAACAAAAAAACCACTTTTTATGTCCTCAGGGCAGTCATATAAAGGTATTATCATCATCTTAACACTGAGGGTCTGGGCTTTCACTTCCTCAACATCCACCGACTTCACAGATTTGCCAGGCCTCTGACTTCTCTCCCAAAGACAGGCACCTCACTTTAGCATGTCTCCATACCAGGACCTTCCCAATCACACATCCCTTTAAAATATCCTGCTCATTGCTGCTTCACTAAATGTTCTAGTACCTATTAATTATGCCTTTGTTGTCAATCTCAGAGTGGCTAGACAAAATACGTCGTAGTGTTCTATAAGCCAGAATTTCCAACAGAAATCCGAGGTAAAGATAGCAAATACAGATGGTTATGTAGTAATGAGTAAGCAATGAAAATGTTTAAGAATGCTCATGAAAGTTTATATTAAGGAACATCCTGCATATATTTTCTCTTGGCACTAAACAGCTGTGCAAGAAAGGGGGAGTTAAACATACATAGGGATTCTATGTAAACATAAACACACACACCCTAATATGTGTTGGAAAAATTCCAAAGTTTTCAAATTTTAATGATCATTCTGAAACAATCTTTGAAAATGTCAGTTAATCTATGTTGATGATATACTCACTTGTGGCTTCCCACTCCGACTTACTTAAGGTTCCCTGAAATTAAAAAAAAAGAAAGAACATTTTTAGATTGAATATAGAAGTACATAAATGCCTATTTTTCAATACTGGACAGAAGTGCCCAAACACCCCCACTTCACTATAAATATAAGTTGACCCTTGAACAACACAGGTTTGAATTATGCAGCTATAGTTATATGTGTATTTTTTTCAACAAATAAAATAATCTAAATGTGTTTCTTTTTCCTTTTTTTTTTTTAAAAGATTTTATTTATTTGACAGACAGAGATCACAAGCAGACAGAGAGGCAGGCAGAGAGAGAGGGAAGCAGGCTCCCCGCTGAGCAGAGAGCCCAATGCGGGGCTCAATCCCAGGGCCCTGGGATCGTGGCCCGAGCGTAAGGCAGAGGCTTAATCCACTGAGCCGCCCAGATGCCCCTCCTTTTGATTTTCTTAATAACATTTCTCTAGCTTACATTTTTGTGAGAATACAGCATGTAATACATATACAAAATATGTATTAATTAACTGATCATGATATTGGAAGGCTTCTGGTCAACAGTTAGCTATTAGTTATTAATAGCCAACTATTAGAGTCATTAAGTCTGGAGTCAAAAGTTATAGGTTTACTTTTGACGACATGGGGAATCACCCCCACACTACCCAAGCGCCAACTATACACATAATTTAATGTTACTATTATTGTGAACTAAATATGTAAAAGAAATCAAAAAGATTTTAATGTTATCCTTTAAATTTTGTCCTTCTGCCTAATTCTCTAAACCACTGATTCTCAACCAAAGGGTGAATTTGTGTAAAGAGGGTACTCGTGCATGTGTGTAACTAGAAAAAGCATCTACTTATATTTTTAATTTGGAAAATGAAAAAATAAAAAAGCCTATCTTGAAACATCTAGTAGCATAGGAGGGAATAAGATTTTTCATGCTTTTACAAAGGAATCACAAAATACGTATCATTCAAAGGAAATAAATTATGTTTAAAATAGTTACCAAAATACTAAAAAACACGTTGATATAGTCATATATATGCTGCTTTGCACATACACTAACAAGACAGAGTAACTAATACAATTCTGAAGAAGTGATGAATATAAACAATAGTCTAAGATGTCCCTGGATATGTGTTATGCAAATATCTGTAATTTCTATTGATAGCAAAGTCACAGCTATATCTAATACCATTTTGGTACTACTGCATTCTTTTTTTTTTTTTTTTTAAATATTTTTTATTTATTTATTCGACAGAGATCACAAGTAGGCAGAGAGGCAGGCAGAGAGAGAGAGAGATGAGGAAGCAGGCTCCCCGCTGAGCAGAGAGCCCGATGCGGGACTCGATCCCAGGACCCTGAGATCATGACCTGAGCCGAAGGCTGCGGCTTAACCCACTGAGCCACCCAGGCGCCCCGGTACTACTGCATTCTTAATTAAAGAAAGCGTGAACTTCCATGTAGAAGTCAGTGAAAATGGAGATGTAATTTTTCTCCATGTAAGTTCATGAGCCCATGAATTTTATCTATGGAACACAATGAATCAGCAGTGCCTAGGTTAAGACATAATGACATAGATTGGTTGCCTGGGTGGCTCAGTGGGTTAAGCCGCTGCCTTCGGCTCAGATCATGATCTCAGGGTCCTGGGATTGAGTCCCGCATTCGGCTCTCTGCTCAGCAGGGAGTCTGCTTCCCTCTCTCTCTCTCTGCCTGCTTCTCTGTCTACTTGTGATCTCTGTCTGTCAAATAAACAAATAAAATCTTTAAAAAGAAAAAAAAAAAGACATAATGACATAGAAAGAAACTCTCCAATCAAGCTTGTAACTTTCTCCCCAGCCTTATCACTCCATTCTCAGTACTGACATAATTTCTTATCTATTCTGTTTCTAAAAAGGGGAAATATACTGACATGTATCTGATTTGTAAACCAATGAAATAATTTCGTAAGTTTCCATAAAACATGAGCTTTTGGTTTTCATTTTCTAGAAAACACGCTACACGTGAAAACTTACCAAAGGTAACCTTACTTGACTGTTCTTCATGTACTCTGCTGCATGTTCATAGTCATCTATCTTCTCAGAGGCAAGTTTGGAATTCTCATTTGCTGGATATGGCTAGGGAAGCAAGTGAAATTCCTAGTTAGGAAATTAAATGAAACTTGTAATTCAGAAGTAAAAACAGGAAGTCACAGAAAAAAATAATTAAGAAAATAATCCTTAAGTATTATTTCAGCAATACAGACCACACATACTTTTGAAATACAGAAAAAAAATGGGAGAAGGGGATCCTCTCCTAACAAAGCAGCTGAAGCAGCTGTTATCGACAGTCAACTTTGATGATAATCATAGAATATTTATAGTTAGACAAAACTGTACCATTTATTTAATCACCTCCAAGGACCACTGCAGCAAACACTTGCATCTCCCTGACTCCCAGGGAAAGATTTTTTCTGTTCTGACACAAAGCTGAAGGAAGTTATTATCAAAAGAGCTAAATATTAATTTAAACATTATGGTGATGTACTAGCCATCAGAAACATGAACAGAAATTATAAATATTACAAATGAAAAACTCAAAGTCCTGGGGGAAGATGGTGGTGGAGTTAAGAGGCCCAGAGGCTCACACCTCATACTGTGAATTCAACAAAGTAACTATCAAGTCATCCTAAATACCCCAGAAATCAGTCTGAAGACTGGTAAAACAAACTCTACAACTGAAGGCAGAGAAGAGACCACACTGAAGAAGGTAGAAAATGCAGAGAGATGGTTTGGGAAAAGCAGATGGTGGCCACTCTGGTGGGGAGGGAGTTGCAGTCACTGAGGAAGGGTGAGAAACAGACCAATACACAAGCAAACATATGGGGAAAACAAATCCTCATAGAATTTGGCTTGGAAAGCAAGAGGGCCTGAACTTCCTGAGTTCTTGTAACCAGCAAGACTTAAAGCCTGGTCGGTGTGTTTGGCTCTGGGAGAGCTCAGAGGAGGACACTGGGGCTGCTGTTAAAGAAAAAGCACAGAAACAGCCTGCAGACATATAACATGGAAAGAGCAATCTGAAGAGTGCCTGGGGAAGACACACAGTGGGAAGGTTAACTGCTCATCTCAGAACATGCCCCAGAGAGACAATGATCAGAGACTCCTCCAAGAATAAAGGAACTGGCTGGCATCATTCCGCTTCATGGTCCCTCAGCATAAACATCAGTCACCTGCAGGAACCAGTGCTTGTGAACATTCACTATCTAAACTGCTTAAGACAATCCGACCCTGCCTACACTCTGGTGGAATGGCCCTTCCCAAGAACCCTTGCCTCAGTCCCACTGTGGTGGGCCCCCTTCCACAGAAAACAGGCCCAAACCCGTACCCACATATCTGCCTACCTAGGTGTTTTGCAGGGCCTCAGTTCCAGCAGCAGAGCAAGAAGTCCTATCTCACAAGCAGACCAGAGCATATCTTGATAAAACACACATTCAAGCCAGAGAACAAATAGTGCTCACAACAGGCAAAGACAGCCTTTGCAGATGACTAGCCTAAAGGACAGAGAGATCAGGACACAACAGCAGAGCACACAAAACACAGACTGAAGACACTCCTGTACACACCAGGCCCTGGGGACCAAGGGGCACTACACAGCAGAGTACTAGAGAACCTCTCTTCCTAAAGCCATTATCCTCGGAACTAATGTAGCTAACTTTCCAAACACAAAGAGACACAGACAAAATAAGAAGAGAAATTTGTCCCAAATAAAATAATAGGACAAGGCCGTGTTTGGAGATCTAAGTGAAAAAGATACAAGCACATGCCTGATGGAGAATTTAAAGTAATGATCATAAGAATACTCACTTGACTTGAGAAAAGAATACAGGACATGAGTGAGACCATTAACACATATAAGGAAAAACAGAGAGATAAAGGGATTAAGAAACAAAACGAGAAACATGCTTAATGGAATGAACAGCAGGCTGAAAGAAGCAGAGGAACAAGTTAATGACCCAGAAACATAGTAGTAGAAAATAATCCAGCTGAACAAAAGAGAAAAAAAAAAAAAATAGAACAAAAATAAACTTAGGGAACTCAGTGACCCCCATCAAACATAGTAACATTCATTCATAGTAACATTTATAGGTGTCCTAGAAGGAGAGAGGGGCAGATAATTTATTTGAAGAAATTAACGGCTGAAAAGTTCCCTACTCTGGGGAAGGAAGCAGATGTGCAGATCCAGAAGCACAGAGAACCCCCATTAAAATCAAGAAAAGCAGATTCATACCAAGGCATGCTGTAATTATATTTGCAAAATACAGTAATGAAGGAAAAATATTAAAAGCAGCAAGATAAACGAAGTCATTAACTTAGAGGGGAAAACCCATAAGGTTAGTAGGAGATTTTTCCATAGAAACTCGAAGCCAAAAGGGAGTGGAATGACATACTGAAAAATACTGAATGGGAAAAATCAGTAGCCAAGAATACTCTATTCAGCAAATCTACCACTAAGAACAGTAGGAGAGATTAAAGAGTTTCCCAGACAAACAAAACTAAAGGAGTCTGTGACCACTAAACCAGCCCTATAAGAAATATTAAAGGGGATTCTTCTGGTGGAAAAGAAAGACCAAAAATAACAGTATGAAAGTAGGAAACACAGAAGCAGTAAATATGAATGTTTCTGTAAAAACTCAGTCAAGGAACTCTCAAAATAAAAGGATATAAAACTGGACACCATATACCTAAAACCAGGGAAAAGTAAAGAATGGGTTCAAACTTAAACAACTATCAAATTAATATAGACTGCTATATGCAGAAGATGCTATATACACACCTAATGGTAACCACATGTCAAAACCACTAATATGCAAGGAATAAAAAGAAAGAAATCCAAATATATCACTAAAGAAAACCTGCAAACTATGAAAGAAAGAAAAGAAAGGATCAGGGAAAATCTCCAGAAACAATTACAAAACAAATAATAAAATGGCAACAAATACATATCCATCAATAATTACTTTGAATGGAAATGGACTAAACATACCGATCAAAAATCAAAAGACCTGGGGTAAGAGAATGGATAAAAAACAAGATCCATCTATATGCTGCATACAAGAGATTCATTTTAGTCCTAAGAACACCTACAGATTTAAAGTGAGGGGATGAAAGGGGGCCTGGGTGGCACAGTCTATTGAGTGTCTGACTCTTGGTTTTGGCTCAGGTCAAGACCTTGGGGGTACTGGGATTAAGCCCCATATCAGGCTCTACATTCAGCAAGGAGTCTGCTTGGCATTCTGTCTCCCTCTCCTTCTGCCCCTCGCTGCTTCCCATTCTCTCTCTCTCTCTCTCTCACAGTAAAATAAATAGATCTTTTTAAAAAAAAAAAGAAAGTGAGGGGATGGAGAAACATTTATCATACCAGTGGATGTCAAAAGATAGGGTAGTAGCAGTACTTATATTGCAAAAAATAATTTTTTAAAAAATTAACATACAATGTATTATTTGTTTTAGGGGTACAGGTCTGTGATTCATCAGTCCAACACAATTCACAGTGCTCACCATAGCACATACCCTCCCCAATGTGCAATATATTTCAAAACAAAGACTATAAGAGACCAAAAGGGGCAGTAGATAATAATAAAGGGGATAATCCCCAAAGAAGTTATGACAATTTTAAATATTTACGCCCCCAACATGGAAGCACCCCAATACATAAAACAATTAATAACAAACATAAAGGAACTCACTGATAAAAATACAATAATAGTAGGTAACTTTAACTGCCCACTTATATCAATGCACAGATCATCTAAACAGAAAATCAACAAGGAAACAATGGCTTTGAATAACACAGCCGACCAGTTGGGAGTTAACAGATATATTCAGAACATTCTATCCTAAAACAGCAGAATACACATTCTTTTCAAGTATACATGGAACATTCTCCAGAAGAGACTGCACATTAAGCCACAGAATAAGCCTCAAGAAATTTAAAAAAAATCAAAGTCATACCATGCATCTTTTCTGACCAGAATGCTATGAAACTAGAAGTCAAGAAAAAATGTGTAAAGACCACAAATGAAGGGAAGTTAAATAACATGCTACTAAACAATTAACAGGTCAACCAGGAAATAGAAGAAATAAAAAAAGTAAATGGAAACAAATGAAAACAAACACACAACAGTCCAAAACCTTTGGGATGCAGCAAAAGCGGTTCTAAGAGGGATGCTTATAGCAATACAGGCCTACCTCAAGAAGTAAGAAAACTCTCAAATAAACAACCTAATCTTACACCTAAGGGATCTAGATAAAGAACAACAAACAAAACCTAAAATCAGTAGGAGGATGGAAATAATAAAGATCAGAACAGAAATAAATGACGTAGAAACTAAAAAAACAGCTAAACAAAAAGCAATGAACCTAGAAGCTGGTTCTTTGAAAAAAAATCAGTAAAATTGATAAACCTCCAGCCAGACTCATCAAGAAGAAAAAGGACCCAAATAAACAGGATCACAAATGAGGAAGGCAAAATAACAACACCACAGAAATATAATTATAAGAGAACATTATGAAAAATTATATGCCAACAAATTGGACAACTAAGAAGAAATGGACCAATTCCTTGAAATCTATAAACTACCAAAACTGAAAAGGGAAGAAATAGAAAATTTGAACCTGCAAAGAAATTGAATCAGTCATCAAAAAACTCCCAACAGGGACGCCTGGGTGGCTCAGTTGGTTGGACGACTGCCTTCAGCTGAGGTCATGATCCCGGAGTCCCGGGATCGAGTCCCGCATCGGGCTCCCAGCTCCATGGGGAGTCTGCTTCACTCTCTGACCTTCTCCTTGCTCGTGCTCTCTCTCACTGTCTCTCTCTCAAATAAATAAATAAAATCTTTAAAAAAACAAACAAACAAACAAAAAAAAACAAAAAAAAAAAACTCCCAACAAACAAAAGTCCAGGACAGATGGCTTCCATGCAAATTCTATTAAACATTTAAAAAAGAGTTAATATCTATTCTTCTCAAACTATTCTAAAAAACAGAAAAGGAAAACTTCCAAATTCATTCTATGAGGCCAGCATTGCCCTGATACAAAAACCAGATAGACACCACACACACAGAAAGAACTACAGGCCAATACCTCTGATGAACACAGACACAAAAATCCTCAACAAAATACTAGCAAACTGGGTTCAATAATACATTTTAAAAAAATCATTCACCAGGCTCAGTGGGATTTACTCCTGGGGTAAATGAATCAGTTGTGATACATTACATCAATAAGTGAAATGATAAGAACCATGAACCATGATCATTTCAATAGATGCAAAAAACACATCTGATGAAGTACAACATCCACTCATGCTAAAAACCCTCAACAAAGTAGGTTTAGAGGGAACCTACTTCAACAGAATAAAGGTCATATATGAAAACCCAAAGCCAACATCATCCTTAATGGGAAAAAACCGAAAGCCTTTTCCCTAAGAGGTCAGGAACAAGACAAGTATGGTCACTCTGACCATTTTTATTCACCATAGTACTACAAATCCTAGCCATAGCAATCGGACAACAAAAAGAAATAAAAGGGATCCAAATCACTAAGGAAGAACTAAAACAAGAAATGGACTTTTAATTACAGAAAACAAATGGATGGTTACCGGAGTAAAGATAGATGGGCGGGATGGGTGAAACAATGGGCAGGGATTAAGGAGTGCACTTGTCCTGATGAGCACTTGGTGATTAAAATGAAAACTTAAGGGGCGCCTGGGTAGCTCAGTGGGTTAAGCCGCTGCCTTCGGCTCAGGTCATGATCTCAGGGTCCTGGGATCGAGCCTGGCATTGGCTCTCTGTTCAGCAGGAGCCTGCTTCCTCCTTTCTCTCTGCCTGCCTCTCTGCCTGCTTGTGATCTCCCTCTGTCAAATAAATAAATAAAATCTTAAAACAAAAACAAAAACAAAATTTAAAAAAAACAAAATACAGATAAACAACTTGAGTCAAGAGAGAACACTAGGAGTTCAAGAAGATAACGAAAATAACCCAGTCTCCAAATTATGGGCAGTCTCCATATTTCACACACACACACACTGCTTTGTTGTTAAGGTTAAGTTGGTCAAATGTTTATTCAAATTATCTCAATTATTATTTATTTTTTTTAAATATTTTATTTATTCATTTGACAGAGAGATAGCAAGAGAGGGAACACAAGCAGGTGGAGTGGGAGAGGGAGAGGCAGGCTTCCCGCTGAGCAAGAATCAGATGCAGAACTCAATCCCAGGACCCTGAAATTATGACCTGAGCCGAAGGCAGATGCTTAATGACTGAGCCACCCAGGCGCCTGGCTCAAGCATTGTTTTTAATCCATTTTAAGTAGCATCCCCTTATACTATGAAATGAACTGCTCTGTAATACATGTACATCAGAACAGAATGAACTATATAGAATACTTAATATTTTTAACAACCATCTATTCTACAAAGCTTACATATTCTTTTTAATTACTTTGTCTTTTTGCAGCAAACCAGCTGGCAAGGACTCAGTTTACACCCAGATCTCCCTGATCAGTTTTGAAGAAAATGATCCGGAAATGTCTACTTTACTATCTTCTCTTTCCTCTTTCTTTATATGCATCCTACAATAAGCTCAGATACTAAAGGCAGCTGTTTGCTGTTTAAGTACATGTTTTTGTACATGCAAAGCACCAGGAAAGACGACACCCTACAGGTGTGTGTGTGTGTGTGTGTGTTGATTTGTATACACACACTTTTTCTAGTTTTCTATTCTCCCTCAAAATAAAAACAAGCTTCTCCTGCTAACATAAAGTAAATACAAATATTCTTAATTCTAAAATATAGGAAATACAACTAATGATGAATGTAACATTTTAGTGGTTTAATGATTTCAAAAAATAATTTAGGATTTAAAAAGGACGCTTCCTCAGGGCGCCTGGGTGGCTCAGTGCGTTGAGCCTCTGCCTTTGTCTCAGGTCCTGATCCCGGGGTCCTGGGATTGAGCCCCGCATCGGGCTCTCTGCTTGGCGGGGAGCCTGCTTCCTCCTCTCTCTCTGCCTGCCTCTCTGCCTGCTTGTAATCTCTGTCAAATAAATAAATAAAATCTTTAAAAAAAAATCACCTATAAAAACTAAAGAAAGTATGAAGGTTATAGTTTTGTGACCTTGAACAAGTCACATATCCTCTCTGGGTCTCAGACTGCCCATTTTAAAATATGGACGGTCACTGTTTTGCCTACTTTGTGGGGTAATTAGCAAAATAATGAGTATGCTTAAAGTACTCTAAAAAAATTCTAAGTTGAATGAACTTTCTGAAGAAGTTCAATGATCAGTTGATTAATATGATCCTGTTGATCAAGAATAAAAATGTTGGGGTGCCTGGGTGGCTCAGTGGGTTAAACCTCTGCCTTCGACTCAGGTCATGATCTCAGGGTCCTGGAATTGAGCCCCACATCAGGCTCTCTGCTCAGTGGGGAGCCTGCTTCCCCCTCTCTCTCTGCCTGCCTCTCTGCCTACTTGTGATCTCTCTGTCAAAAAAATAAAAATTTAAAAAAATCTAAAAATAAAATTAAAAAAAATGTTCACTCACCATTTTAGACTAATTAAATACTGAAAAAGGAAGTAAGGAAAACTAGTCCATGGCTATCCACTATATTTAAAACCTGAATAGAAACTGTCATTGCTACAATTAGGGAAAGCACGAAGGAGTCCAGAAGCAGGTCCCAGCAACAATATAGTCTAAAAGACCAGAATTTTGCTAGATAGTCAGCAAAGAACAAAATTAGGCATGGTATGATCTCAACATAGACGCTGACCAGGAAGATTTTTAAATGAGTAATGTTAACGAAAGGGCAATCCTGTGAAGAAGTAGTGCAATAATGCACCCCTGGGGCATTTGGTAATGTCTGGGGTCATTTTTGGATGTCACAACTGGGGGCAGGGGTGCTACTAAAATCTAGTCAACAGATGCTGGAGATGTTGTTGAATGTCCTAGTGTGAATAGAATAGTGCCTAACAACAAAGAAATTAAAGTCTAAAATGCCAATAGCCTTAAGGTTAAGAAATCCTATTTAAAAGCAATACTATCCAGAAAATAGAATTTGATGGAAGCACCACTCACTCACTCTTTCATTCATTCAAGTATTTCCTGAGTCCCCACCAAGGAAAGTTTCTGTAATGAGCTCTGTCCTAGATGCTGAAGAGTCTATAGTGATACAAAATAATCTGAGATTTATATAAATATTGAGCATCTATATAGCCTTGAAAGGAATCCCAGAAACAGTCAAACAAGTTTACCAAGACCTGGAATGTTTATAACTTTTCTAAACACCTACCTCTAGGGCCTGCATTCGTTTTAACAGCATTTTATTTTCGTTGTTCTTAATCTTTTCTTCATAGAACTCCAGAAATGTTTTTTTGTAGACTAGTTTCATGTTGTACTTCTTTGCCATTCTGTCCAAAACAGATTACTTAATGAAAATGTTTCCAAAATATTTATAATTCCTCTATAGTTTACTTTCACATAACAGTGACAATGTCTGGGGATCATCAAAAAACTATTGTAAATTCACAACAGGAGAATACAAAATGAATGAAGAGTAACATGCCAATAATTACATCTATAAGATAACATGCATCCTAAATCTCAGTGGGTCACAGGAAACGCTATTACTGTAACAAATAGGTCAGGAAATAAAATGAAAGCTATGAGATGGGGATGAACATCTATAAGGAACACTTTTCTATTAATTCCATTTTATTTAACTTGATCCCTCACAGTGGCATTAAGGACAGCTACCATTCCTTCTTAAAAGAGTCTCTTTCATCTCTTGGATTCTCTGACAAGATACAGTATTAATTTTTAAACCACATCTTGGGCTGCTTCTGCACAGTTTGTTCTACAAATTTCTTTTACCTAACTTCTAATGTTCTTAAGTTTGGCCCAGAGCATTACTCATTTTCCCTTTCCTGACTTCACACAGCATGCCAACAGCCATCTGTAGCTCAGCTCTCTCTTGTCATTCTCATTTATTCCACTGCTTCCTAGAAATCTCCACCAGGATGCGTCACAGGTATTCTCCAACTTTCCAAATCAAGGATGAACCCCACTAGACTGTTCTGCCAATCTTTGCTACTTCAGTAAATCTATCTAATGATTCATGCCAGAAACCTCAGAGTTCTCCATGCCACTATCCTCTTTCCAATGTTCCACACATCACTACATCCTCTGTTTACCTATGAAATATTCTTCAAGTAGTTCTTCTTAACTCTTTGTTGGCCACCATCTTGCTTTAACTATCACCACCACTAAGCTATACTACATTGCTTGTTTCCCTGCTTTCATTCTTATTCTCCCTCAATGAATTTTCCAACTACAGCCAGACTGAGCTTTCACAAAAATACATACATGTCACTTCCCTCATCTACGCCCTGCAGTGGCTTTCTAGCCCACTTAATAGAACACAATTCAAAAGCCTTTTGCATGGCCTCTAATGCACTCATCTATAAGAAATGGTTCCTTGGGGTACCTGGCTGGCTCAGTCCATACAACTACACAGTATGTGACTCTTGATCTCAGGGTCATGGGTTCAAGACCCACACTGGGCACAGACCTTATTTTAAAAAAATAATAATAACAATGCTGTCTCATCTTGGGCCACTTGGGCCCCAATTCCTTACAACTCACACAATGGTTTTCCTTCAGCTCATTCACATATATTGTCCCTATACCTGGAACATTCTCCCTTCTAGTCTTCAACTGGCAAACTTCTTTTCATCCTTTAGATGTTGGCTTAAACATCACTTCTTCACAGGTAGACTCCTTAAACACTCAATTACATGAGATCTCCCTGTTATACTGTTTTTTTCCTACTACATTTGTCAAAGTTTATAGTATCTGTATTTGTTGACAACAAAGGAGTCTGGAGGATGATCTCAGGTAGAAGGTAGAGGAGGAGATGAAGGGAAAATAACTCTTAAATAGTCAACAAGAAGGCTTATGAGATGAAAGGACAATGAAAAAGAATATGTGTGAGAGCCACTAGGATATGTATGTAAGAGGCATATGTAAGACAGTGCTCCCCATAATTTGAATTAACTCTTCTTGGAAAGACAATGTAAGTTAAGAGTCTCTCTTATTCTAGGCAGTTCACTTTCTACCATAAATCTCCAAAATAAGCCTTCAGAAATAAAATCAAGTTGTACACCTTAGAAATAGCAAAATTACAAAGAACTAAGACTCAATTTGTCCAATTTGAATAGGTTTGCCATATAAAAGCTAACTATGTTTCTGTTCAGTTTAATAAAACTGCAAAAGAACATCTCAGAATCCTATGCATTTTTTCAGATCCTGTCTCACTGAATGTGTAACTGTTTTAGTAAATAGTCTTTAAAAAATTTATATTATAGTGATGACTTGTGACTATACATGTGTATCACCATTAAGCAAATTAAGTACAAAAATTGCTAGTGCTTCCTAGCATTTAAAAAATCTTTCATTTTAAAGGCACCTGAGTGGCTAGAGGACACCTAGAACCAGGTGCATGAGTGGAATACATTCTTGAATCAGGATCTTATTATCAACACTGCCTATGTGACGCATGAAAGTTCAAAGCTATAGTGAAATGTAAAACAACTTTCAATACCTATCCTCATCAAAGGAGGAGTTTTGCTTTATGAAGACTCATTTATATTACAAAGTTGCTAACAGTTTAAAAAAATACATTTCACTATTTTCAATGTCAGGTATTTTCTGCCACAAGATGAAGGCAACAACAAAGTCTCCCTTTCTTATCTACAGGATAAAGTAATTCCATGGATAAAAGAAAACTAAATAAGCAAGGTATAAGAAGCTATGGCATAAACCTGAACTTGAGGTTAGTTTCTCTTTTTTCTTTTTACAAGGCTATACTTTTTCTTTGGGTTCCATTTAAAATAAGGAATGAACAAAAATACTAATTTTTTTTCTTTCTCTTAGGGCAAAAAGAGAAAAGTAACAGATTAATGACATTCTTACTCATTTAGCAATGGAAAATAGACCAAGAATTCAGGGACATCCACAACACCTTCCAAGTTGAAGTCATATTTGCAGCCAAATAAAGGATAATCTCCTTTCTTCTGAAACTTCACAGTATATATCTCATTCCCAAATGATTCTGTTTCTGAAGCTTCAAGGCGTCTTCTATTAAAGGTTATCCCCAAACCAAAATAAAAAGATTAAAGCTGTTATTAGCTCAGACTTATTCTGATCAGATTATGCATGTGAAAAAACTACAAGATGCAATTTTTAAAAGATACCTGATCAGCTTTTTAACCAGATTTGAACTACTTTTAAGAAGCAATACATTAACAGATCATTCACATGCTCACTAATAAAATTAGGCTGGAAACAGGCTTCACTTCATTATCGTGACTACTAGCTACGTCTTTGAGTATCTGATCTGGAGTTTGCGTAGCACTACAGCCTCTGGCTGGGTATAGCATAGGTCTCCAATTTACCCATAAAGATGTTTTAAAGATTCATCTGTAAATCTACGTTTTGACCTTAAATGTTGAGTATCTACTCAAATACATTATCAAAGTATTCAGCCCTTATAAGATCAATATGGCATGTTTTATGAACTCTATTTCTGATAAACATTTGCTACTTTACAATAAGCCTAATTCTGAGTATCTTATAAACAACAATATATCAAAAGCACTTACATTAGTTCAAAGCTATTGGGAGTAGTACCAATAAAATAACCTCCAGGGCTCAGTCTCTCACAAGCATTTCTGAGCATCATGTCAGCCTGCTCATAGGATTCAAATGAATAATGACAGACAAACTGACAACTGCAGATGTCAAAGCACATTTCTGGGTCACGAAATTTGTTAATCAAAAGTTCCTGAAACAAAATTAAAAATTAAAATGGGTCAAGATTTTGATGTTAACTACAATATAAAAACTTTTTTGCTAATTAATTTCTAGAATTAGGGTCCTTAAAATAAAGTAGATATGTCCTCCCAACCACCTATTCTTTCTCTCATTATGTATAATGAGGTCCACAATGAAATGATCTTTTCCTTCTGGTTCAACAGAATTTGATTCCCATTTTCAAGGTAATTTAAAAACTAAAGATGAAATGTTTCAAAATCTATCAACTAAATATGACATTTAAAAGAGCTGATGCTTTTATTTGGCTTTACTGCAAGGCTAAAGTAAAATATCAAACAATAACTGTGATTTAAAAAAACCAAACACTCACAAAGCTGGCCTTTGGGATACTTTTTAAAAGTGCCAGTGTTTTTAAAGGTTTCCAACATTCTAGCAGTATACTACCATTTTTCCTTCTCACTTTCATAACGCCTCTGTAGCTCTTAAACTTAATAGTTAAGAAATTCAGAAACAAGTGGAAAGTACAAAAACTCAGATTCTGATATATTGGGAAACTACCCTAATAAATCATAAGGTAAACAAAATATAAGTTCAGTTCTATTTTAAAATACTGGAAAATAAATCTTGTCTGGATAGAAAAGCAACAAATGATTTCTAAACTTCAGATTATTAGAAGTAAAAATCCCCCGGAAGTACTCAGTGGGTCATCTAAGGAAATTTATCATTAATAGAATTTCTAGCTGAAACTGAAAATACATGTCCTGAGACTTATAGTGTTTCAAAGTACATTCTAAAAGAACTAATTGCTTTTTAAACACATCACTCAGCCAAACTAAAAATATTAAACATAAATTGACAAACTGAAAAAAATTCCATACCTTTGAACAATCAGCAGTTACAAATTCTGCACTGAAAATATATTCGTTATCACGACAACGATTTTTCATGTCCTCATACCGCTGCTGACACTGTTTGACAGAAACATCAGCAATATCTGGAAGGACAGGCATTAGTAACTGGCAACAAAGGCCCACAGAGATAAGACGTAAATGCTAAGATGGTTCAAATCTAGACATTTAGCATGAAATCTATCCTTAGTAAGAGCAAAAAAGGTTCTATTTCCTTTAAAACAAAAAGTATCTCTTCCAATGTAAGTGCCTTGTTTTTTTCAAAAAGATAAAAAGCCTTCTCAATAGATAGTGATAACAGAAAAGTTCTACCATGATTTTTAAATGCTTATTCCAAGTTAAATGCAGAAAGTTTAGACTCCAATTTGAATTATAAAATGTAAACTATATGCCCAACTTTGAAAATATCAAGTTTATTTTTTCTTAATAAAAAGTTACTTGCTTTTTCCTGTGGTGGGATTTGCAATGATGTTGCAAAAGCACTGGAAAGTAAAGCTGGCACCTTATCATGAATACAAGCTAGTAGTGTACCAAATGATACAGGTAATACTTGATATCTTCTCTTCACTATTATAAACTAGCATGGGGGAAAACCAATTTCATTTTAAAATGTTCTTGATAAAGCAGTAACAGTTGTTTTATTAAGTCTTGGCTCTTTTTTAATATTCTGTGTAATGAAATGGAAAGTAACAGAACATCTGTGCTCCCTAGTGAAGTCTGAACAGGACTGGTGTGACTGTGTTGTGAGCTGTACTGGCCACTTTTTTTTCTTTATATAAGTTTTTATTTTTTTATTAACATATAAAGTATTATTAGCCCCAGGGGTATAGGTCTGTGAATCGCCAGGTTTACACACTTCACAGCACTCACCATAGCACATACCTTCCCCAATGTCCATAACCCCACCACCCTCTCCCTACCCCCCTCCCCCCGGAAGCCCTCAGTTTGTTTTGTGAGACTAAGAGTCTTTTATGGTTTGTCTCCCTCCCGATCCCATCTTGTTTCATTTATTCTTTTCCTAGCCCCCAAACCCCGCGTGTGGCATCTCAACTTCCTCCTATCAGGGAGATCATATAATTGTCTTTCTCTGTCTGACTTATTTCGCTAAGCATAATACCCTCTAGTTTCATCCATTTTGTCGCTAATGGCAAGATTTCATTTCTTTTGATGGCTGCATAGTAGTCCATTGTTTGTATGTATATATATATATACCACATCATCTTTATCCATTCATCTGTTCATGGACATCTAGGTTCTTTCCATAGCTTGGCTATTGTGGACATTGTTGCTATAAACATTCGGGTGCACGTGCCCCTTTGGATCACTATGTTTGTATCTTTAGGGTAAATACCCAGTAGTGCAATTGCTGGGTCATAGGGTAGCTCTATTTTCAAATTTTTGAGGACCCTCCATGCTGTTTTCCAGAGTGGTTGCACCAGCTTGCATTCCTACCAACAGTGTATGAGGGTTCCGCTTTCTCTGCATCCTCGCCAGCATCTGTCATTTCCTGACCTGTTAATTTTAGCCATTCTGACTGGTATGAGGTGGTATCTCATTTTTTTTTTTTTTTCACAGTCAAGTGTTTTCACTTGAAAGCAACACTAACAGACAAACTGGTTATTTAGACTTTATAATCTGGCAGACATTTTCTTGAAAATGAATCAAGTGAGCCTCTTACTTCAAGCAAAATAAAGGATTTGTTACCAATGATAAAACCTGAGATTTCAAGTGAGAATTACAGCTTGAAACACTTGCGTCTACCACCATGGGCTGGGCGTCTTCCCAATACTCAAAACTTTTCTGATTGGTGTTAATATTAAAAAAATGTGATTTCTTGATGTCAACATTTAGAAGATCTGCATAACTTTAGTGAACATTATTTTCCAAATATCACAAAATCTTGCAGGGCAGAAAATCCATTCAAAGCACAAGACAGACCAATGGATTTAAGTATAACAGAATACAAAAATTTCACTGACACAGATTCAGATGCTACATTGTAACTATCTTTAAGGAACTACCACCAGTGAAGTTTGGATACAGTATGAAATATGAATATGTTCAATTATCTGAAAGGACTGTTAAAGTAGCCCTTCATCTTACAACTACTTTTCAAATAACACATCTCAACACAGTGAATGCAGAAACAGGTATGAAAACACAGTTGTCTCCTATTATTCCAGACTCTAAAAGTATTTGGAAAAATATTTAAAGTGCCAGTCTTCTTGCTGTTTAGCAAGAAATTAGCATAAAGTTTTTTATGTTTTAATGAATAAAAATACTATTTTAATTCTCAATTTTAATTTCTATAATCAATAGCTATAGCCACATACACAGTACCTTTCTGTGGTCCTCAATCTTTTTTTTTTTTTTAAAGATTTTATTTATTTATTTGATATATATAGAGAGAGATCACAAGCAGGCAGAGGCAGGCAGAGAGCAAGGGGGAAGGAGGCTTCCCGCTGACCAGGAAGCCTGATACGAGGCTCGATCCCAGAACCCTGGGATCACGACCTGGGCCAAAGGCAGAGGCTTAACCATGTGAGCCACCCAGGAGCCCCAGTAGTCCCCAATCTTAAAAATAAGGGTATATAGTGTTTATAAAACCAAAAAAGTTAAGTGCTAATTTAGGTAACTTCACAGGTGGTGCTATGTACTTCACCTCATTGGAAGAATTTAACATCTGCTTGTCCCACTTTAGTGTTAGGCTGATTAGTGGGTTCAGGTGCTTGATTCATTGTTACTAAATTCCATCAACCTCTTTCACCTAATAGCTTTAGCAACTTTTTATGATTGTTGCTTAGATCTATCATTTCATCAAAGATGGAAAATAGTGACTTTCATCAGTGCTACTGCACTTATTCATTCTGATTTTTTAATAGAGTGGAATTCCCCTTTTCAACCATTTGGTCATTTGAAATACAGTTCACATAGGGTAAGGAAGATACCCCAACCGTTAATTTATGAATTGCAGAATGATGAATAAGTTTCCTAGCTTACTCCAAGGGTGAACAACAGGTTTTTTTTCTTTTATTTGATGTGTTTCAATCCACTGAAATCACTATTCTTTTTGATGATGAAACTGTCCTATCTTTGGCCAGTGGAAGTTTCAAGTTTGTGCTTTACACATGACTACATGACTCCATCTTTGATTACTACCCACCTTTTAGGGAGGACAAGTTATCCCGGGCTCTTTACCTATACTATGTAACACCATCAGTAAAATCTCAAAACTCATTTGAAAAAACACCAATCTCAAACACAGCCATGGATATCTTCTTCTAAGATATTTTAGTATCATGTGATACTGAGATTCTGTTTATTTTCCAATTACCTGATGGATCACAAATTATTCTTTCCCATGTCATTATTATCTTACCTGTACAAACTAGCTTGTTAATTCTTCCCTTTTTCCACTTGAGCAAATCTCCACCTTTACCACATCCCAGGTCCAAAACAGTGATATCACGTTTTTTTTTCTGTCGTACCTTTTCTAAAAATTCCCCTAAAAGAGAAAAATGTCATAATAATCATTTCTCCATTTTTACTACAGCATGAACTGTTACACCTAATACCTACTAACACCTGCCTGACATTATTATAAACTATTACATGTTCTTTTATGTAGTCAATTCGTAACTTCTGGTGAACATTTCATTTATATCAGAATATATGTCTGATATTTTAGAAAGTTCATATAGGTTTGTGAAGATTATTTTTAGAATTTGACTAAACACTGAATAGCAGACATTTTAAATTCTAAATAATACAAGAAAGTTCAACACTTGCTCATATGAAAAAAAATTACTCAGTTTTTGTAGTATTCTCCTTCTAAAAACTAAACATTTAGCTTATAATATACATAACTAATTCAAAATAATTATGGAATAATAAGAGTGCCTGACTTTTATAAAAGATGTCAGGCTTACCACCAAAACCAATACAAGAACTAGTCCAAAAACTATCCATACCTCTTAATTTTACTGTGATGAAAATTCTTAAAGCACTCCAAAAAAATGAAATCTTTCATCCCAATCTACCAAATCACTTTGATAACCAATGAATAGTATCAGTAGGACCCCATACATCAATAGTCAAATGGTTCAAATATCAATTAAAGGCATGTTAGTATAATTAGACAACTGAAGTATTCAGCAATTCTAAAACCTGATATAATACAAATTTGTAGATCTTCTCTTCCTCTATTACTCTGTGTTTAACATTTCCTATTTCTTGTGTGTACCATTTTGACTGCTAAAATATTCACAGGGAGCCTGGGTGGCTCGGTCAGTTAAGCGTCTAACTTTGGCTCAGGTCATGACTTGGGGTCCTGGGATCAAGCCTTGGGTCAAGTTCCCTGCTTAGCGGAAAGGCTGTTTCTCCCTCTCCCTCTGCCTCCCACTACCTGCTTTCTCTCTCTTAAAATAAATAAACAAAATCTAAAATATATATATATATTCTATATGAATATTTCTGGCTTTCACTGTCCATAGGACCTTAAAATAATTTCAATAGAAGCACAAATGTTCTATATTTAACTTTCTGCTATCAATCTTAAAAAAACAGCATAACAGAGTACCCAGGTAGCTCAGTTGGTTAACTGGTCAACTCTTGATTTTGGCTCAGGTCATAATCTAGGGTCTTGGAATTAAGCCGCATATCAGTCTCCAAGCTCAGTAGGGGATCTGGTTGAGGATTCTCTCTCTCTCCCCCTCCCTCTGCCCTTCCCCCAATCCATAGAGCACACACACATGCACTCTCTAAAATAAATAAATCTTTTTAAAAAAATAGCATTAACAAATATGGAATAAGTAAAAAACGACTGTAAAACCTCTTTATTTCCATACAGTAAGACTAGTAAGACGGAAAATCATCATGAAACATTACTCAGAGATACCTTTATCACATTCAAGCAGTTACTAAGCTGTACAAACAAGAAAGAAAAAAATGAATGACCAAGAATGGGCACTGAGAAGAGAAAGGTTAAAAGCCAGAGAAGGAAGTAGCACAGATCACACTTATTACACCAGAACCAGAAAGACAGGTACAGATAGCAATGCACCCATTAAGGGAGTTGCTTGAACAGCTGAAGGAGGAAGGAATAGTATAAATACGTGGAGAGAAAAATTTTTGCTAAGTTTGACTTAAGACTTTTAAAAAATGACCTGTTTTCCTGATTATAAAAATAATACAACTAATGATGTGAAAAATATGGCTGAACTTAAAATATTTATTCAATGAATAAACACATGAATAAATAACACATCAGAAAAAAATACCCTAGAAGCTATCTATATTACTGAGGATGATGAGGAAAAGAAAAAAATGGAAAGAAATTAGGACTAGAGTCCATAGATTACCTTAGAAGTATAGATTAAAAATGCCATAATACTAACCTTAAAAATAAAAGGGGAGGGGCTGACGAGCCAACATTCAATTACCCTAGCTGAAAACTAGTAGAGACAAATAAATCATATTTCTGTAATAAAACACGAATATTAAAAACAAAGTGAGACAGAAAATATTAGTATGTGTTCAAAATAATGACCCTAGTTCCCACTCCTAATACTATTCAGAATGAATAATGTATCTTTAATTATTGGGGAGCCTGGGTGGTTCAGTCAATTAAGCATCTAACTTGATTTTGGCTCAGGCCATGGTCTCAGGGTTGTGGGATTGAGCCCTGGTGTCAGGCTCTGAACTCAGCGGGGAGTCTGCTTGAGATTCTCTCTCCCCCTCTTCCTCTACCCCTCCTGTTCGTGCTCTTTTTCTCACTCTCGCTCTAAAATAAAATAAGTAAGTCTAAAAAAAAAAAAAGGTAAATTATTGGGGCGCCTGGCTGGCTCAGTCTGTAGATCATGTGACTTCATTTTGGGGTTTTAATTTCAAGCCCCATGTTGGGTGTAAAGATTATTTTTAAAATCTTTAAAATAAATAAGAAAAATAAGCATTAGTAAATTATCATCAAAACTAGTAGGAAGTGCCCATAATTAGCACCTTATTCTTTCCAGTGTAATCATGAAAGCATTTTCACTTTATCTAAGGCTGGCTTTTAAAAAAAACCAAACAACCCAAAAACTTTACTTAAAAAACTTCAAAACCCACTGGCTTTTAAAAATTCTCTAAACTTGGGACGCCTGGGTGACTCAATTGTTAAGCATTTGCCTTCAGCTCAAGGCCCTACATTGGGCTCCATGCTCAGTGGGGAGCCTGCTTCTCCCTCTGACTGCCACTCCCCCAGCTTGTGCTCTTTCTCTCTCTCTGACAAATAAATAGAATCTAAAAAAAAATCTCTAAACTCACATAAGGAATCTGACTACTTAATATGCTAGATATACAAAGCAATAAATATATTCTGAATCAGATTTTTATCAAAGATTTCCATTTTAATTCTAAAGATGAGTTTCCATAAATAAAATGCAGGCTCCAAAAAGTTGAACGACTTCATCAAGTCTCAAAGTAAACTTTATTCTTCCCTAGACACTTCACAAGAAAAACAAGTACAATGAAAAATTTCCACATAAGCTTTTGACTCATTAAAGGTCTACAGATGAAAATCATGACCCTGCCCATTTTCTTGACTTACTAGAAGCTGAATACTTAATCCAACATTATATCACTGTTCTAAAACTATTAAGAGTAAAATAGAATAATTACTTAATAGCACTAGATAATCTTAAGTATAAAAGGAGCATACTGACTTTTGAAAGCCCAATTAACTTATGAACTTATTATCAATTAAACTCATATATCTTATGTAGTCCAAAAGTAAATAGGAAAAGAATTATCTTGAAGGTCTAGTTTTAATTGTTGCTCCAGTTTTATGAAGTCAAGACTTGGTAATTAATAAACAGGAAGGAAAGACTTAATGATTTAGCATATGAGTAATCATTTGGGAAAAAAAATGAAACATAAGCAGAAATAAAAAACTCCAAGCTATAAATCAAAAATCAATCAATCATACCAATGAGGACGCTTTTCATCCAATTATTAAAGTTTCTTAGGTAAAAAATACGACTTTGGCTACGCTTCTCCAAACCGACTTCCTGTAGTTCATTATAATGGGCAGCCACGGCCGAACCGTGTCCCTCTTCTAACTTCTGAAAATAAGAGAATGAAACAAAATTAAGAATCAGAACATGGCAAAAATAAGCTAAAAGAGCATCTGACCTATATAAGGATAAAATACAAATGAAATTGGTAAACTTGAATAAGCAATAGGATGCATGACAAAAATCCCACTAATTATAATCACACATAGGATTTATTCTCCCCTGTTCCCTATTTTTAAAAACATCTCTTGGTTTAAGATTTTCATCTTGATCTTTCATCTGTATAATTCTGGTCTCAATGTCTAAATAAAACCAGTACTCTTCCAGAGTTCTGATTTATTCAATTCAATAAATGTCAGTCAGTGGATTGGGTTCCTACAAGAGAATAAAATAGGAACAAGTTATATTTTTTATATTATTATGTAAAATTGATGTAAGCATTAAATGAGATAACACACACAAAGGAATTAGAACTCATTAAGCTATGTTCAGGGTCAATTTTTTTTTTTTCTTTTAATCTATTCCAACAGTTTCCATTTGTGCTACCTACCTAAGACACCAAGCATTCTGTAAAAATGCCACAGTATATAAAGGGCTTCAAATTCCCACACTTCTCTGTTCAACCAAAATGTTTCATCTTTTGCCTATCTTATGTATCAGGTTTAATATTTTTACTTGGAAAAAAGGGTCTTGCTGCTGGTAAAGTTTGAAAACTGTATATAATACAAGCTCCTCTCTGTTACAAGGATTCACACCGTACCAATGGCAAAAGCCTGGCCTAACACTTTACTCTCCAGGACTGATGCCAGAACTTTTACTCATTCACTAAAGTACTCCTTCCATCCAAACTCATCTTCTGCCTCAGATTCCTGCATAATATAATATTCCCAGATGAAAATAACTTGCTGTCCCTTGTTCTACACTACCCATCCAAAATACCAGGCTTATGTAACTACCCCAATGATAAGCTGGAAACAATACAGTTAAAGGAATCACATTAAAGGTGGGTGTAATGTTTAGGGGCGCCTGGGTGGCTCAGTGGGTTACGCCGCTGCCTTTGGCTCAGGTCATGGTCTCGGGGTCCTGGGATCGAGTCCCGCATCGGGCTCTCTGCTCGGCGGGAAGCCTGCTTCCCTCTCTCTCTCTCTATCTCTCTCTGCCAGCCTCTCCATCTAATTGTGATTTCTCTCTGTCAAATAAATAAATAAAATCTTTTAAAAAAAAAAATAAAGGTGGGTGTAATGTTGAAATTTATCTTTTAAATCATAATCTCTATTTCTGACACAGGAAAGTGATGAACACACAATAAAAAAGGAAAAAAGTATACCATTTGGAACTTAACACTTGTCTTTTTTAAAACACTGAGAAAAAGGAAATTATAAAAATTAGCTTTCAGGTTTCTAGTGAAATAAGAGTCCTTAAATAACAAAAATTATCTCAATTAGCATTAAGTTTCACCTAAATAAAAGCAACTAAATTACAGGAGTTAAAAGCCTACTCTATCTTAAGACATTATCTATTACTAATAGAACATTCTTAAGGTTTAAGATTAAATAAAAAATATTCACAACAGTTCCACTTTTCAATGACACATCCCATTATGAATAAAAAAATACATTCAACATACTTTTTGCTTTTCAGGAACATCCTCAAGTTCTATTTTTCTCTTTTTCTGTGTGCTATCTCCAGTTGAAGGTTCATCTTTTGGAAAATCATCTGTTTCCATTCTTCTTTTCCTTGAAATGCCTTCATCATCACCAGAACCTTTTTCCTCTGGGACAATTTCAGCATCAAGTTTCCTTTTCTTGGTTGGAGTATCTTCCCCACAACTAGAACTTTCCTTTATAAGATCATCTTCAAATTCCATTTTTCTCTTTTTTGGTGAGTCTACTTGTCCACAGATAGAAGCCTTTTCAGAAAGGCCAGTCCCAGGAGTGGTTGTGTTTTCATTAATACTGAATGAAGATTCTGTTTCCAAATCTACTGATGCTTTTGCCTCTTCAAGAGAGATCTTTCCACACTCCTCTGCTTTTGCAGAATTTTCCATTTTTGCTTACTTAAATAGATAGTAAAACTTCATGAACACTGGAATGGCAAAAATTTGATATTACTGGTAAACACAAGTACTGAAACTTTAAATCAATTTTAACCAGAAGCCAGCCATTTCATTTCAGTAACCAACTAGGGAGTTTTTAAAAAAATCTCATTATAGTGAGAATACTGAAAACATTAACTGATATATGTTACAGATGAATCTCTGAATATATGGAAGTACTAATTATAATGCCTAAACATACACACAATCTTACCCATAAGTCATTACTGGCATTGAAACTGACTGATAAGTTGGGGCGGGGCACTACACAAGCACTAGTTCCATTTCTATTCTGATCCTCAATTTATAGCCTTGGTTCCCAAATTGTGAGCTGGACACTATAACAAACTTGTACAGGCACAGCAGGACACTTTAAAATTTTAAGGGAAACCCTGGTATCTGACATATGGAAGATACCACAAATACAGCTTCAAATAGAGCACAGTATCAACTGAATAGACCGCACTACATTCCTTTCAATGCTATGAGAACTTGTGAAGCTGAGATTTTGGTGGCACCACAGGAAATCAATGTGAAACGGGAAATGAAGTTGGCAAGGTCAAATCTTATTTCAAAGCTTGAGGAACTGTGCAGTACCCAATAGGTGTACACAGCCCGTTAGTAAGCACTGATGGTTAACAAAAAATTAAACACAAACATTTTTTCCTTTCAACGTGTGTATCATTTCTTAAGTAGTTATTAAGACATAAATACTAAATTCTTTGGATTAAACTACTTACTAAGCAGAACTGGTGGGTATTTCTTTTGACCTAGTGATACTAAAAAAATAAAAATTCAGAGACTAAGGGCACCAAGAACAGGAAAAGTCTGGGAACCTACAGTTAACTTCTGAAATCCTTATTTCATAATGGGTGCCAGAATTAGAAAGTGAAGACAGCAGAAATAGCTTTGGACAAGAAGTTTCAAAACCCAGTCTGCAACTTAATGATTATTAAGTCTCCTTCAAACGTTCATAGGCTTATGAATAAAATGGAAGGGAGAGAGAAATAAGTAAACTATGGAACAGGACCTTATTAGGTCATTTGACAATTCTACTATACTTCAACTACAGAGGATCTCGATAAGGCACTATGTCGTTAGTCTTCAAGAATCTTACAATCTATATACCATTTTTAAAATGTTAGGCTGTGGGTCGCCTGGGGGGGCTCAGTGGGTTAAAGCCTCTGCCTTCGGCTCAGGTCAGGGTCCCAGGATCCTGGAATCTAGCCCAGCATCGGGCTCTCTGCACAGTGGGGAGCCTGCTTCCTCCCTCTCTCTCTGCCTGCCTCTCCACCTACCTGAGATCTCGGTCTGTCAAATAAATAAATCTTTAAAAAAAAATAAAATGAAATAAAACATTAGGCTGTATTATTCCAACCAAACGGAGAATGGAGAGTAAAATCCAAAAACTGGTAAGATTCAACAAATTCAAAACCGGAAAGTTAAAAAAAGGTGGGCGAAAAGTCTTTTGAGTGAAGAAATAGAACAAGAAATGAAGTTGCTTAAGAGAATGGGTAAAAACAAGTCCTTATAAACCAGGAAGGGTTTCAAGGGATATTAGTTTTCACTACCCAAGGTGTAGGTAACAAAATACCAAGACGTGCCAAACTAGGAAGAACTGAATCAGAGGGAAACAAACACACACACACACACACACACACACCCAGAAACGTAATTTTCAGTATAACCATTTAAAATGATTATGTAGTAATACTGGCCACCAAATTATCAAATGTCTAGGTCAGAATAAACCACACAGAATTTTAAAGGACCGCAGAAATGGGTAAGAAGGTTAAAAACGGAATCAAAGTGCAATAATGAATAAACTCTCAACTAAATTGAGCTGCCCCTCAGAATCCTCAAGGAAGGAGCTCAGGGTAATGATTAAACTGACAACGAGATGGAAATGCACTAAATACCCAAATAGGCATTTCGACCTGACTTTACAGTCCCACCTCTGAGGCAGGCCACGTCTCCATCATTTCAGTTTCTCGGAGAACGACTGAGCCCTCAGGACCCCGAGGCTTAACCTCAAGCAGGATAACCCTTACACTCTGACCCGTCAGCTAGACGGGGGTCCACTCGGGAGACCTAAGAGGACGCAACAGAGGCGAGAAGGGAAATATTCAGCCAAAATCACCCTCTTCCGTCATTGGCGCGGCCTAGCTCTTACTAAACCTCCAGCTCACATTTCCGATCCGCAGCTCAAGACAACACAGACGCTACTTCGGATCCAACAATCTCTCCCCCAGCCTGCCTTCTCAGCACCGCCGAGGTGCGGCCCGAGACAGCTGTTAGGGCTGCACCCGCTCTCGGGTGCAAGGCTCGCTCGGTCTGAATGAGCGACAGAGCCCGCCGACTCCCACAAGTACTGCCCACTTAGCTTCGGGTTGGGTGCACAATAAAGCTCCAGCGAACGGTACTGAAGGAACAGGACTAGCGCGAAGCGAGCCCATGTCAGGAGTTGGGAGCGCCCCTTCCATCGTGAGGGCGACAGAGGGACTAAAAACAAAGAAGAATGGCCAGAGTTCCAGACACCACACTTACCCACACAGCCATCTACAATTCTGTTTGCGGAAGCGGCCGTCGGCGCCACGCGTGTGTTGTTACGTCACTTCCGGGGAGTGGACGATCACGTAACGCCGCTCTCGGCTGCGAGTGGAGGGTCTCTCGATCTTCGCGCCGGAACTACGAGTCCCGTCGTGCCGCGCGCGGGGGCCTGCTGAGGGACGCGCGGAGCCGCACGGACAGTAGCAAGCACGTTGTTAGTGGGCGCGGCTGGAGGGCCCGGGAGGGTGCCGGCGGTAGGGGCAGGGAGCGAACGTTCGCCTGAGCCCCTGGAGTTCCGGCACCCTGACCCACGCTCGATCAGGTCACTCTGGTGAGTGCCATTAGAAGAGCTGTTTTTCGGCCTGTGCGGCGAGAAACGGCGGTGGCCTCAATCTCCTAAGAGGTAGCCAGGGCCCAAGGCCTCTAAGGAACTGCGCAGGGTGGGGGGGTCCAGAGGGCACCTTCAACCCCGGTGCACGTTGGGGAGAAGAACTAGGGCACGAACCTGACACGTGCCGCGCGCCCCGCGCTCCTTAGGCTACGCTGGTAATTCCGTCCGCGGGGCGGGGGTTCTCCACACTGGCCCGCCCACCACCCCTGGCGGCCGAAAGAGGTCACCCCCGCCTTTCTCTGGCAGGCCGGTGGCTCGGCAAATCCTGTTTGGGGGACTGTTTTTCAACTTTCTGCTTTTTAACTCTTCACTCTCTGCTATTACCTATGTCAGAAGATGGCTGAGGGGGAGGACCTGGGAGCCCCCGCCCTTGCAGTTGTTTTAAAAATGAGCGATATCTTACTACTTAGGGCCTGGCGGGTCTTTCTTTACTGCCATATTTGGGAAATCTCTGCCATACTTCCCTTCAAGAAGGCCATTCGCGTCTGTCAGTTTCTGGAGAGAGGGGCAGCCCATCCCTGTTCTTGAGAAACCCTACGGTATTGTTATTCTGTGTTGGCTGGACTTTCTCGTACTGGATGGTTGGGGGAGAAAATGCGCCTTGTCCATCCCCTGAGATTTCTACTAGAGAGTCCAAGGCACTTACTGTATTGAAACTCGGAAGCTCCATAGTTCAGGTCTTTCATCCCGAGATAAGTAGGGTCAAAACTGTTATCTGTAAACTAAGGTCATTGATGCGTGTACATTTTAACGTTGTGCCTCAGCGCCTCTCCACGTTAATGGCGTAAAAACAGCGTGATTAGATTTACAGTTTTAAAAAGGGGGCATGATTAAGATTACAGTTCACCTTGAATTCTTTACTAGAACTGATCCCATTTAAAGCAGTTTGGCAAACGTGTTTTACTGGCCTACCTACTTGTCAGGGGATAGTTATATTAATGAGACTTCGCGTTAGGAATGGCGACATTTGCAGCCTGTGGTTTACCATCTAGTCATTTCCAAGTTGTGGGCATTAACCTTTCTGAGGTTGTTGACCCTTTATAAACTTTGGACCAAGAATGAGGCCTATTTTTAACAATGAGGATGAGCCATCAATTTCAGATGACTGTGCCTGTACTTTTTATTATATGCAATGAGCTGTGTTGAGAATTAATTTCAGTTCATGTATATGGACCACTGCAAAGATATAGGTCCTAGAGATTGTATGTATACATATCCATCCACTAGAACTAAGCGATGACATAGCATGTATTTGGTGGTTCTGATGCTGAAGTATTGAGATAATTGCTGTTGTAATTTTGGAAAAAAAAAAAGAATCTAATTTTTGACTTCTTAAGAAAATTTTTGATTAGATTTAAAGCCTCTTAACTGTGTGTTTATATAAACTCCATCATGAATTAATGTCATGCATGGGATATAGAGAGATCACATCTTAGGATTTTTATCAAACTTAACTGAAAGTCGTGCAGTTTGAGTTGAGATAGAAGAACTCTTGAATGTAGTAGTAATGGAAGGAGTGAATGGGCCAGATAAAATTGTTTTTAGATTACTGTTGATGTTATTTTCCCCCATTATTACTTGACTAATATCTAGTTTTCTGAATATTGAATTAAAATAATAGCTAATATTTTGGTACCTTCTGTGTGCCAGACTGTGCTTTACATATTTGAACTCATTTAATTCTTATGTAATCCAGTGGGGTAGTTGCTGTGATGATGATCATCATCATGGTCATGGTGATGATCATGATGATTTTATAGATGAGGGTTAAAAGTAACTTGGCCAAAGTCAAGCAGCTGGGAAGTAGTGAACTAGAATTTGGACCCAGGCAGGCTGGCTCCAGAGAACAGAATCTGTGCTAATAAAGAAATAGTGCCTGCTGGAAGGCCAGCCTCAAAACTGGAAATTGGCTCTGTAACACAATACGTTTTCAGAAAATTAATTGATACTTCCTAATGGTTGGTATTATGTTCAGAGAGAAAATAACTCGATAAAGATGTTATCTTGCTATAGTATGAGTTCCAACAAGGCAAAGAATCACCATTTTGTTCAATGAGTGCATTGAATAGTGCCTGGCATACCTGGGTGCTTACTGAATGAATGAACTGCCAAGAAAAGCTTTAAAAATTCTTTTTTTTTTTTTTAAAGGAAATAACAGGATTTATCTCAGTCCATTTATAAGATTTCTTTATGCAGTGTTTTGATTATTTGGCTCATTATTCACCCAGCATGCTTTGGATTCTCCTGGTTTGGATTATACTTTTGTCAGTGTGAGAAAATGGAGTAGTAACTTTGCAGGTTTTCTAAAGTAAAGGTAAGCAACAGATTCAGTAGATACCATTCCTCTTTTTAAGTCATTAGTTTCCAAAGTGCTAGCACTCAGAAGTGTAATTTTAAAGTATGATTTCTGTTGTGCAGTTGAAGGTCACATTTTTGAAACATAAAAGTAGATACAATCTTATAGCTTCCTAAGCCTAATGGTTTTGTTGGAGGTAGAAGAGAGGTGGTTTGTGGAAGGTTTGTTTCTCCAGTCTTGGAAGAAGGATGTTCTTGCAGTCCACTCACCAAAGTCGTCCTACTGGAATTTTACTGCCTTTTTGGAGCACATAAGATACTCTTGTTCAAAAAGTTTTTGGTATGGTTGAAAGTGAGGTTTAGTTGAGATAGATTTCTCTTTATTATGTGTGTTGCTTAGTTTTATATGTCAACTTGACTAGGCTATACTACTGTAGCTATTTAATCAAACACTAATCTAGGTGTTGTGATGGTATTACAAGATGTGTTTAACCTCTGCTTTAAGTGAAGGAGGTTACCCACAATAATGTGGGTGGGTCTCATCCAATCAATTGAAGGCCTGACTTTTTTTTTTTTTTTTAAGATTTTATTCATTTATATGACAGACAGAGATCACAAGGAGGCAGGGAGGCAGGCAGAGAGAGAGGAGGAAGCAGGCTCCCAATGCGGGGCTCGATCCCAGGACCCTGGGACCATGACAGTGAGCGAAGGCAGAGGCTTTAATCCACTGAGCCACCCAGGTGCCAGAAGGCCTGACTTTTAAACTGAAGTGTCTCAAGAAGAAAAAATACTTCCTCAAGCCTATTGCATTGATTTCTGCCAGTTTTTAACCTACAAGTCTGCCCTATACATTTCAGAGTTGCTGGCCCGCATGGTTTTGTGAGCCAATTCCTTAAAACCTGTGTCTATTTAGATAAGTAATCTAATACTAGATTCTTTTTTTTTTTTTTTTTTTTTTTCCCAATTTATTTATTTTCAGAAAAACAGTATTCATTATTTTTTCACCACACCCAGTGCTCCATGCAAGCCGTGCCCTCTATAATACCCACCACCTGGTACCCCAACCTCCCACCCCCCCGCCACTTCAAACCCCTCAGACTGTTTTTCAGAGTCCATAGTCTCTCATGGTTCACCTCCCCTTCCAATTTACCCAAATTCCCTACTACTCTCTAACGCCCCTTGTCCTCCATGCTATTGGTTATGCTCCACAAATGAGTGAAACCATATGATAATTGACTCTCTCTGCTTGACTGATTTCACTCAGCATAATCTCTTCCAGTCCCGTCCATGTTGCTACAAAAGTTGGATATTCGTCCTTTCTGATGGAGGCATAATACTCCATAGTGTATATGGACCACATCTTCCTTATCCATTCATCCGTTGAAGGGCATCTTGGTTCTTTCCATAGTTTGGCGGCTGTGGCCATTGCTGCTATAAACATTGGGGTACAGATGGCCCTTCTTTTCACGACATCTGTATCTTTGGGGTAAATACCCAGGAGTGCAATTGCAGGGTCGTAGGGAAGCTCTATTTTTAATTTCTTGAGGAATCTCCACACTGTTCTCCAAAGAGGCTGCACCAACTTGCATTCCCACCAACAGTGTAAGAGGGTTCCCCTTTCTCCACATCCTCTCCAACACATGTTGTTTCCTGTTTTGTTAATTTTGGCCATTCTAACTGGTGTAAGGTGATATCTCAATGTGGTTTTAATTTGAATCTCCCTGAGGGCTAATGATGATGAGCATTTTTTCATGTGTCTGATAGCCATTTGTATTTCTTGATTGGAGAAGTGTCTGTTCATATCTTCTGCCCATTTTTTGATGTGTTTGTCTGTTTCGTGTGGGTTGAGTTTGAGGAGTTCATTATAGATCCTGGATATCAACCTTTTGTCTGTACTGTCATTTGCAAATATCTTCTCCCATTCCGTGGGTTGCCTCTTTGTTTTTTTGACTGTTTCCTTTGCTGTGCAGAAGCTTTTGATTTTGATGAAGTCCCAGAAGTCTATTTTCGCTTTTGTTTCCTTTGCCTTTGGAGACGTATCTTGAAAGAAGTTGCTGTGGCTGATATCGAAGAGATTACTGCCTATGTTCTCCTCTAAGATTCTGATAGATTCCTGTCTCACGTTGAGGTCTTTTATCCATTTTGAGTTGATCTTTGTGTACGGTGTAAGAGAATGGTCGAGTTTCATTCTTCTACCTATAGCTGTCCAGTTTTCCCAGCACCATTTATTGAAGAGACTGTCTTTTTTCCACTGTATATTTTTTCCTGTTTTGTCGAAGATTAATTGACCATAGAGTTGAGGGTCCATATCAGGGCTCTCTACTCTGTTCCACTGGTCTATGTGTCTGTTTTTATGCCAGTACCATGCTGTCTTGGTGATCACAGCTTTGTAATAAAGCTTGAAATCAGGTAAGGTGATGCCGCCAGCTTTATTTTTGTTTTTCAACGTTTCCTTAGCGATTCGGGGTCTCTTCTGATTCCATACAAATTTTTGGATTATTTGCTCCAGCTCTTTGAAGAATGCCGGTGGAATTTTGATCGGAATGGCATTAAAAGTATAGATTGCTCTAGGCAGTATAGACATTTTAACGATGTTTATTCTTCCGATCCAAGAGCATGGAATGGTCTTCCATCTTTTTGTGTCTTCTTCAATTTCTTTCATGAGTGTTCTATAGTTCCTCAAGTATAGATCCTTTACCTCTTTAGTTAGGTTTATTCCCAGGTATCTCATGGTTCTTGGTGCTATAGTAAATGGAATCGATTCTCTAATTTCCCTTTCTGTATTTTCCTTGTTAGTGTATAAGAAAGCCACTGATTTCTGCACATTGACTTTGTATCCTGCCACGCTGCTGAATTGCTGTATGAGTTCTAGTAGTTTGGGGGTGGAGTCTTTTGGGTTTTCCATATAAAGAATCATGTCATCTGCGAAGAGAGAGAGTTTGACTTCTTCATTACCAATTTGGATACCTTTTATTTCTCTCTGTTGTCTGATTGCTGTTGCTAGGACTTCTAATACTATGTTGAACAAGAGTGGTGAAAGTGGGCATCCTTGTCTTGTTCCTGATCTCAACGGGAAGGCTGCAAGCTTTTTCCCATTGAGGATGATATTTGCTGTGGGTCTTTCATAGATAGATTTGATGAGGTTCAGGAATGTTCCCTCATTCCCTATACTTTGAAGCGTTTTAATCAGGAACGGATGTTGGATTTTGTCAAATGCTTTTTCTGCATCAATTGAGAGGACCATGTGGTTCTTCTCTCTTCTCCTATTAATTTGTTGTATCACATTGATTGATTTACGAATGTTGAACCATCCTTGTAGCCCAGGGATGAATCCCACCTGATCATGGTGGATAATCTTTTTAATGTGTTGTTGGATCCTGTTGGCTAGGATCTTGTTGAGAATCTTAGCATCCATATTCATCAGTGATATTGGTCTGAAATTCTCCTTTTTGGTATGGTCCTTGCCTGGTTTGGGGATCAGGGTAATGCTGGCTTCATAGAAAGAGTCTGGAAGTTTTCCTTCTGCTTCAATTTTTTGAAACAGCTTCAGGAGAATAGGTGTTATTTCTTCTTGGAAGGTTTGGTAGAATTCCCCAGGGAATCCGTCAGGTCCTGGGCTCTTGTTTTTTGGGAGATTTTTGATCACTGCTTCAATCTCGTTATTAGATATCGGTCTATTCAGGTTGTTGATTTCTTCCTGGTTCAATTTTGGTAGTTTATATTTTTCCAGGAATGCATCCATTTCATCAAGGTTGCTAAGCTTATTGGCATATAACTGTTCGTAGTAACTTCTGATGATTGTTTCTACTTCCTTGGTTTTAGTTGTGATCTCTCCCCTTTCATTCATAATTTTATGAATTTGGGATTTTTCTCTTTTCTTTTGGATTAGTGTAGCCAGTGGCTTATCGATCTTATTGATTCTTTCAAAAAACCAGCTTCTAGTTTCATTGATACGTTCTACTGTATCTCTGGTTTCTCCCTCATTGATCTCAGCTCTAATCTTGATGATTTCCCTTCTTATGTGTGGAGTTGGTTTGATTTGTTGTTGATCCTCCAGTTCTTTAAGGTGTAGAGACAGCTGGTGTGTTCTGGATTTTTCAATTTTTTTGAGCAAGGCTTGGATGGCTATATATTTTCCCCTTAGGACCGCCTTTGCTGTATCCCATAGGTTTTGGACCGAAGTGTCTTCATTCTCATTGGTTTCCATGAATTGTTTCAGTTCTTCTTTGATCTCCTGGTTGATCCAAGCATTCTTAAGCAAGGTGGTCTTTAGCTTCCAGGTGTTTGAGTTCCTTCGGAACTTTTCCTTGTGATTGAGCTCCAGTTTCAAAGCATTGTGATCTGAGAATATGCAGGGAATAATCTCAGTCTTTTGGTATCGGCTGAGTCCTGATTTGTGACCCAGTATGTGGTCTATTCTGGAGAAGGTTCCGTGTGCACTTGAGAAGAATGTGTATTCTGCTGTTTTAGGGTGGAATGTTCTGTATATATCTATGAGGTCCATCTGGTCCAATGTGTCGTTCAATGCTCTTGTTTCTTTATTGATTTTCTGCTTCGATGATCTGTCTAATTCTGAAAGAGGCGTGTTAAGATCACCTACGATTAGTGTATTCATATCAATATGACTCTTTATCTTGATTAACAGTTTTCTTAAGTAATTGGCTGCTCCCATATTGGGAGCATAGATATTTACAATTGTTAGATCATCTTGGTGGATAGTCCCTTTAAGGATTATGTAGTGTCCTTCTGTATCTCTGACTACAGTCTTTAGTTTGAAGTCTAATTTATCTGATATGAGAATCGCTACCCCAGCCTTCTTTTGAGTCCCATTGGCATGAAAGATGCTTCTCCACCCCTTCACTTTCAGTCTGCGTGTATCTTTAGGTTCAAAATGGGTCTCTTGTAGACAGCATATGGATGGGTCCTGTCGTTTTATCCAATCTGCAACCCTGTGCCGTTTTATGGGTGCATTGAGGCCATTCACATTGAGAGTGATTATTGATAGATACGTTTTTATTGACATCGAGTTACCTTTGAAGTCTTTCTTTCTGTAAACTGTCTCTATATTTCTGTTCAATGCTATTCTTGGGATTTTTCCTCTTTTATAGAACCCCCCTTAATATTTCCTGCAGTATCGGCTTGGTGGTTGCATAGTCTTTTAAGTCCTGCCGGTCTTGGAAACTCTTTATCTCTCCATCCATTTTGAATGTCAGTCTTGCTGGATAAAGTATTCTTGGCTGCATGTTCTTCTCATTTAGTGCCCTGAATATATCTTGCCAGCCTCTTCTGGCTTGCCAGGTCTCTGTGGACAGGTCTGACGTTATTCTGATGGGCTTCCCTCTGTAAGTAAGGAGCCTCTTTGCCCTGGCGGCTTTCAAGAGATTATACCTACAATTATAATTTCTCAATTTGACTATCAGGTGTCGTGATGTTTTTTTGGAGTGTATAATCTTGGGTGGAGACCGTTCAGCCTCTAGTACATGAACGCTGGTTTCATTCGCGAGATTCGGAAAGTTTTCATGAAGGACTTGTTCCACGACATCTTCTAGACTTCTTTCTTTCTCCTCCCCTTCAGGAATTCCAATAATTCTGACGTTGGAACGCTTCATGGCATCACTTATTTCCCTAATTCTGCTTTCGTGGGATCTAAGCTGTTTGTTCCAGGCTTCCTCCTGATCCTTTCTCTCTATCTGTTTGTCTTCCAGATCACTAATTCTATCTTCTGTCTCAGTTACCCTAGCTTTGAGAGAGTTTAGATTGGATTGGAACTCATTGAGAGCATTGTGGACCTCCTCCCTGGTAGCTTTAAGCTCCGCCCTAACATTGTGAACATCCTGTCTGGTCGCTTTCAGTTCGGCTCTAATCAATTCTGTTTGGTCATCCATGGCTTTCTCCAACCTAGCTATTGCCTGGATAATTGTTAGCCTGAATTCTCTTTCCGACATATTGTCTATGTTGATATCCGTTAGCTCTATTGCAGAAGGTCCATCCTCTGTATTTTTCTTCTGTTGGGCATTCCTCCTCCTAGTCATTTTGGTGGGAGAAGACTGAACAGATGTAGCTGGATGTATCAACTCTGGTGCAGTCAAGGTGCACCCTGGAACACTTCCTGATCTCCGTCTCAAATGCCTCAGTCTGGGTGCAGAAGCTGAATAAATTCCCCCTTGGATGCTGGCAGTGCAGGTTCCAAGTTAAAGACCCTGGGGGCGCAGGATCTTTTGCTCGTCCCCAAAGCCAAGGCAGTGGCGGCTGTCTGGGAGCTCCTGACCGCCAGAGAGGTTCCAAGCAGCGATCGCACACTGAGATTTTGCCGCTGGCCGGGGCTGGGAGTGCCCGGCTTGCGCGCACCTCTTTTCAGAGGCGGCTGTGGGTCGGGCGCGCGTCTGGGGCACTGAGAACGGGGCGCTGGTCCGTAAGCCGCAGGCTGGGCTTTTGCGCGCCTCTGTCCGGGGAAGAGTTTCGCGGGCGCGAGGCTTAGACTTTGAAACAATGGCCCGGGTCTAGAAGCGCCCCAGGGCCTTAGAAACCCAGGAGAGCTGGAGCGACGTTCACACGCATCTCAAGCTTTGTGGTAGGGCTAGCGCGCGTTCTGCAGACCGGCTCCCATCCCCTCACAGGAGCCGGAACCCCGCGCTCTGGGGCACGCTGGCGGCTTAGGGACCAGGAGCCGGTTTCTCCGCCGCACTCTCTCTGCCTCCGCGCCGGGGAGGCCGTCTGGGACCGGGGACTCAAGCCCCTGTCCCTAGCCGCCCCGATTCCCACAGTTTGCCCCCGCGATCCTTTGCTCTTTTGGAGTGCTTTCAACCAGTCTCCGAGTTAATGCTGGTCCCCAGACGCAGGGCACTCTCGCTCGTATCGGGGTATTACTTCTTAGGAGTTCTTGTTATACCTGCAGTTTCATACTGGACTTCTGGTTGTTCAGTACCAGACACTCCACTCTAATACTAGATTCTTAATACATAGAAATAAATATCCATTTACCTAAATATAGATAAACCTAAAAACAGATAGTGATTTATGTATATATTATTTCCTATTGGTTTTATATTTCTGGAGAAACTTGTCTGATTCAGAGTTTGGTGCTGAAGAGTAATTCTAGAGGAACAGATTCTTAAAGATGAGTTTTCTGAATTGGCTATAGTATTCTTGGAATTGGTTCCCTAATTGGATTTAAAGGCACTAATTAATGACTATTTCCTGTGGTGAAAAGGGCACTGGTAGCCCATGCATGATATGATGTGGCAGTAGAGGTATGCAGAAGGCAGAACATTATCATCTGTATGCAAGTATTTATAAAAGATACTGTTCTTGATGGGATGATCACATATTTGATGACTTAAAACATTTTTGTCAAATTACCAAGTATAATGGGACTGACTGGTTGCTAACTGCTAGCTGCTAACTATGTTGGAGAAAGGGGAAAGAAAAGGATGAGCTCAGGTCTTCTGATTCCCAGCTTAAGCTCTGCGTAAATAACCGGAAAGTTTTTATGTCTGGCCTAAAGAAACTCATCTTCTGTAGATGCAGAGCTGAGATTGCTGAAAACCAAACCCAGAACCCCATCCTGCAAAATGGTTGAATTACAGTTGCAAAATGAATTCCCCATCTAACAGAGTATCTGCTGTTAGAAAGAGGACATTGATTGAGAAAGAATGCAGTCCTCAAATTCAGAATGGGGCACTGAACCCCTAAGTTTTAATCCTTTGTCTTTGCCAGAAAAGCAGCCCTTCTACTCCTCTTTGAGAATTTAATCCTGCTTTGTGTGAAGTACCTGTAATGGCCTTTCCAAAGTTACTTGCCTCTCAAGACATAGTCCATTCTCCCTAAGAACTACCCCTACTACACTTCTTTGCTGCTAGACTCACGTCCTAGCAGGCCCTCAAAGAAAAGCTACAAAATGTGTCCTATGAAGAGGAGTGCTGCACTCTAAAAACCACATGATTTTTTTTTTTTTTTATCTGTAGAAATCTGGGGAAATTTTGTGGTGTTGGATATTAAAGGTGGAGTAATGGTAGAAGGAACATAAAGTTGGACCGGGTCAAATTTACTGATATAGGAACCACTAAGCACAGATTCCGGATTCACTATTACAGCTTGAGGAATCGGGAGAGGCTTCTGACAGTTTGGTTAGTTGGCTGAAGCTTGGACCAAAAGGTGACCCATGCTTCCTGAAGTTAAAGTAAAGTACCAGACCTGCCTTGGTATACTATAGAGGAAGGGATCCAAAAACCTAGGGAGATTGGACTGCTGGAGTGGATTTAGCATGTAAGACCAGCTCACCCACTGTGGGAGAATGTAGAGGAGATACCTTTCACCATGACAGTGAGAAGACAATTTATGAGGGGAGCCTCATAAATGAGCATCCATTAAGATCTTTGTGATTGCTCTTCTCTGGGTCAGAAATTACAGCAGAAACTGATGCCACTGAACTACGAATTCTTTTTTTTTAAAGATTTTATTTGTTTATTTGACAGACAGAGATCACAAGTAGACAGAGAGACAGAGAGGCAGGCAGAGAGAGAGAGAGAGGGAAGCAGGCTCCCTGCCGAGCAGAGAGCCCGATGCGGGACTCGATCCCAGGACCCTGAGATCATGACCTGAGCCGGAGGCAGCGGCTTAACCCACTGAGCCACCCACGCCCCTGAACTACGAATTCTTAAGTACAGTGAGGATAATAGGAAATTGGGCAGGTATTACAGAAGACCAATTTTCTTAATGTCATGTCTTACATGCTGAAGGTAGAAGCCAGAGAGGGCTGTTGAAGTACAGTAAGGAGAATGGCAGTAGTGAAATACAAGGAAAATGTAGTTGAGCAGAGTCTTGGAAAAGACAGGAAGAGGTTAGATCTAGAACACAGGTGGAGGATTGAGCTTCTTTTCTGAGGAAGGAGTTTAGGGATTCTGAAATAGGTGTGGTGTGGGTAACTTTAGAAGTGGGAAGGCTGAAGTTGAGAAAATTCACCCCTAATAACTTTGGCTCATTTTTAAAGGGAAGAGGGGGATAGGTTTATCTGTCTTGTGGGACCACTAAGTAGTAAACACAAATAAGTAAGTAAATTATATAGGATGTTAGAAGAGAACTGCTGTGAAAAAAAAAAAACAAATAGAGCAATATAAGGAAGATTAGGATGTTGGGAAGGAAGGATTGGAAGTAGTATTGTGATTTTAAATAGTGTAGTCAAGGGGTACCTCATGGAACGGATGCCATTTGAAAGAAGACTCATAGGAAGTGAAAGAATTAGCCATGCAGACATCTGGAGAAAGACTCTTCCAAGCAGAGGGAACAGCTAGTGCAGTATTCTTACAGTGGCCTTTTTAACACGTTGGAAGAGCTGCAAAGGTGAGCCAGTGTTACTGGAGCAGAGTGAGAAAAAGAAAGAGTAGATGATGCATTCAGAGAAGAAAAGGGAGGAGATATTTGAAGTATTGTAGATGATTGTAATTACGGAGTTAAGCTTTTACTCTAAGAGAAATTGGAGAGTTTTAAATAGGAGAGATGTGATTTTATGTATCTTTTTTATTTTATCATGGGCTGAAAATAAAGTATAAGAGGTTTAAAGTGGTTAGGAAAGGTGTGGAATGGTCATTGGAAGGTTAGGGAGAGGAAGCTGATTGGATTAGGAACCACTGTGGGTTGTCACATAACATTCACAGCCTTTCTGAAATAAGATGAGGTACCCCAGTGTATGCTGGGTGCTAATTTACTCAATTGTGTGATTTTTGTTAGTGCTCAACTGCTAGATGAAGTTGTAGGGAAAACAGTTGGACTAGCTCAAGATTAGATTTTGTGGGCCAGTATTTACAGATGGACAAAGTAGTAATCCAAGTAATGCATGGAGAATCGAGGCTGGTTAAAGACTTCTGAATGAAACCAGGAGGAGCTGTTAGATTTGAAAGAAAAAGGAAGGTAGGGTGGAGTGCAGCCCTGGAACTAGAGTGCAGAGAGTAACAGTGAAGGCTGTAAGTAGAAGAGGCTGCAGAGAGTAGTTTCAGGATTTCAGTTGTGGAGAAGTATTAGATGACTTCAGGGTGGAATCCATTGCTAGGAAGCTGGGATTTTGCATCCACCCGAGTGGAATAATGATAAAAATTTAGATGAAGGAAGAATATGAACTTGGTTTGGCCAGGTCAGCAGATGAGAAGGTAAAGAAGGAAAACTAGAACCAATTATTGTTATAGTATACTAAATGGTAGATACTTAATATATTTTTTTCTCATTTCATCATCATAAATACTATAGTATAAAATTTAATTAACCCCACTTTAAGGATGAAGAGAAATCTACATAAAATAATGCCAGAAAGGACTGGAACTCAGATCTTTCTGACTGCAAAGCCTGCATTTTTCCTACTACGATGTAATAACACCTGCCAGAGCCAGAAAAGAAGGGGTTGGAGGTGGGACCGTGTTGATTCTGGACCAGTGTTACCATTAGAGATCACTATGGCTTGCCTTAGGAAATTTAGATCCTCTGGAAGCACAAAAAGACAAACATTTTGTGTAAATGAATATATTTATGTAGTAATTTTGGAAAAATCATTGATTTTCTCTACAGATGATACATTTGACATTTAAGACTGCTCTGGAAATCAGTGAATTATTAATGAGATTCCTTGGGAATTCACTAGGGGGCATAACTTAACCTTTCCTGAAGATTAAGAATTTAACAATGGCTCCATCATTGCCACAGCTCATATATGTTGCTCAGTTCTTGTATTAGAAAGCTCAAAAGCAGAATAAGTTGAAAAAGGTTGAAGGAGGTGGATTATATAATAGAAATTAAATTGAAGGTTATCAAGTTTGTTAAGAAGTAGGAAAATAACCCCAGAAAGACTACAAACTTGCATGCATTTACTTTTTCTAAACATCAGTTAAGGTGTGATTAAGGCAGATTGAAATGCATAAATTAGAATATTAATCTGTTGGAAGAGGAAAATTTGAATTTCCCCCATTTGATGGTAACTAAGGGAGTTTTTATAACTCCCTTATAGAGGAGTTAGAATTAGAATTCTATAGAATTAGAGGCAATTCTTTTCTTCACTTATTCCTTTTATTATGGTCCAACCTAATGAGTTCTACAATTCATCCCTTCCTTTTACCTGTGATTTAAGTTAAAACTGTACTAAATATCAGTTGTTTTGGCAAGACCAGAGTGTACTTTAAAAAAAAAAAAGTTAATGGATTTTATTTTTTAGAGAAGTTGAGGTTTATAGAAACATGGAACAGAGATAGTACAGAGAATTCCCATATTATGCACCTCTACTTCCAGTTTCCCCTGCTATGAACAACTGGTAGTAGTGTTGTTCCTTTGTTAGAGTTGAAGTACTGGTATTGGTACATTATTAACTAGTGTACATAGTTTACATTAGGGTTCTCTTTTTGTGTTACACAGTTCAGTGGGTTTTGACAGATGTATAATGTATAATATAATGTACAGTGACATTTACCTACCTATAGGATCATATAGAATGCTTTGCTGCCCTAAAAATGCTCCATGCTCCACTTAATCATCTCTTCCTTCCTAGACCCTGCAGCCTCTAGAAACCAGTGCTCTTTTTACTCTCTATATAGTTTTCGTCATTTGCAGAATGTCATATAGCTGGAATCGTGCGGTATATAGCCCTTTCAGACTGACTTCTTTCACTTAGCAACATGTTTCCCTCCATGTTTTTTCATGGTTTCAGAGATAATTTCTTTTTATCACTAAATAGTATTCCTTTGTATAGTGGTTCCTCAGTGTGCTTATTCCATCTGTTCAAAGATTTCTTGATTGTTTCCAGTTTGGGGCAATTACGGATAAAGCTGCTATAAATGTTTATATGCAGGTTTTTGTGTAGACTTTTCAACTTACTTGGGTAAGTACCTAGGAGCATTATTGCTAGAGTATACGTTAAGCCTGTGTTTAGCTTTCTTTGGAACTGCCAGACTGTCTTTCATGTTGCCTGTTACCATTTCGCATCCCCCCTAAGAATGAATGAGAGTTCCTGTTCCACATCCCCACCAGCATTTTGTGTTTGTTATTGTTTTGGATACTAGTTATTCTAACAGGTGTGTAGTGGTATCTCATTGTTGTTTTAATTTGCAACTCCCTAGTGACAAATGATGTTGAGCATCTTTTTTTTTTTAATTGAGATACAATTGACATATAATATTATTAGTTTCAAGCATACAATATAATGATTCAACATCCATCACCACATATGTCTTTCTCCCCAGCCTCTGGCAACCATCAATCTGTTCTCTCTACCTGTGAGTTCAGTTTTCTTTCTTTTTCTTTTCTTTTTTTTTTTTTTTTAAGATTCCACATGTAAGTGAGATCATGTAGTATTTATCTTTCTGTCTCTGACATTTCATTTAGCATAATGCATTAAGGTCCATCCATGCTGTGGCAGATGGCAAAATTTTACTCTTTTTATGGCTGAATAATCCGTTGTGTTTGTGTACCTTTTTTTTTTTTTAATCCATCCTCCATTGGTGGTTATTTCTGTGTCTTGGCTATTGTAAATAATGCTGCAGTGAATATGGAGGTGCATATACCTTTTTGAGTTAGTGCCCCCCCCCCCGGATAGATACCCAGAAGTAGAATTGCTGGATCATACGGTATTTCTGTCTTTTGAGGACATAACTGTTTCCCATTGTGGCTACACCAGTTTACATCCCCACCAACAATGCACAGCACTTTCCTCCACATTCTCACCAACACTTGTTTCTTTTTCTTTCTTTCTTTCTTTTTTTAATAATAGGTATTTTCACAGGTGTGAGGTGATTGAGCATCTTTTCAGATGTTTATTTGCTATCTGTGTATCTCCTTTAGTGAGATGTCTGTTCATATCTTTAGCCCATTTTGTAATTGTTGAGTTTAAAGAATTCTTTTTGAATTTTAGATGAAATCTTTGATACATGCTTTGCAAATATTTTCTCCGCATTTGTGGCTTGTCTTTTTATTCTCTTAACAGTGTCTTTGATTAGAGGTTTTTAATTTTAATTAAGTCCAACTTACCTTTTTTATTTATTTCTTAATGGATTTTGCTTTTGGTGGTGTATCTAGCAAGTCATTGCCAAACCCAAAGTCACTTAAACTTTATTCTATGTTTTCTTTAGAAATGGTATAGTTTTGCATTTTACATTTAGGCCTGTGATGTGTTTTGACTTAAATTTTGTGAAAGGGTTAAGGTCTATGTCTGTGTTCACTTTTTTTTTTTGCATGTGGACATCTGGTTGCAGGATCATTTGTTGGGAAAAACTATCCTTTCTCCATTGAATTGCTTTTTCACCTTTGTCAAAGGTCAGTTGACTATATATATGTGCATCTCTTTCTGGACTGTCTGTTTTGTTGGTCTGTTTCTTTGCTTTCTCCAGTACTGCACTGTCTTGGTTATTGTAGCTTTATAATAAGTCACTGCTCTATAATAAGAGTGTATCTGTGATTCTTTTTGTGAGGGGTTGGGGGGGGTCTTACTGCACGAGCTAGGAATTGCAGTACACATTGAATGTAAGAGTAGTGAGAAAGGACATCCTTGCCTTGTTCCTGGTCTAAAGAGGAAAGTCCCTGGTCTCTCTCCTCTTAAGTATCACATTAGCCATGGATTTGTTGTAGATGTTCCTCATCAGATAGGGAAAGTTCCCCTGTACTCTTAGTTTGCTTAGAGTTTAAAAAGTCATGAACAGGTGCTCGATTTTGTCAAATGGTTTTGCTAGATCAATCCCTATGATCATATGATTTTCCTTAAGCTTGTTGATATGCTATGTTACATTGATTGATTTTCAACTGTTCAAATCATTCTTGAGTATCTGGACTAATTCCACTTGGTTTGGTGTATAATTGTTTTTAAACATTGATGGATTGGATTTGCCAATATTTTGTTGAATCTTTTTATGGAAGAGTGTGTGGAGAATTGACATTATTTCTGCCATAAATATTTGATAGAATTCACTAGTAAAAACACCTGAGGCTGGTGATTTTTTTGAGAGCTTAATCTTTATTCAATTTCTTTAAAAGATACAGGACTATTCAGGTCATCTTTTTCTTCTTATATGATTTTTGGTTTGTTTATATTTTTTAAGGACTGGCTCCATTACCTAAGTTACCATATTGTTGGGCATAAAGTTGTTTACAGTATTCCTTATCACTTTTTAAATGTCTGTGGGTCAGTAGTCAAGACTTCCTATGTTTCATTTCTGATATTAGTAATTTGTGTTTTCTCCCTTGGGAAACTTAGGGAGATATTTTCCAGAGAACCATATTTTGGTTTTATTATATTTTCTATTGTATTTCTTTTCTATTTCATTGATTGTTGCTGTGATGTTGATAATGATGGTGAGACCTGCTTGCTTTAGGTTTATATTTTGCTTCTCTTTCTAATTTCCTTAAGTGAAAGTTTATCTTACTGAGTTTATATTTGTCTTTTCTAGTATGTTCATTCAGTGCTATAAATTTTTCTGTAAACCTGCTTTACTCTGTCCCACAAATTTCAATAAGTTGTATTTCCATTTTTGATTCAACATGTTTTAAAACTTATTTTTAGACTTTTTGACCTATGGATTATTTAGAAGTATGTTGTTTAATTTCCAGGGGTTTTCCAGCTGTCTTTATGTTAGTGATTTCTAGTTTAATTCCATTATGGTCTGAGAACATACTTTACATGATTTTTATTCTTTTAAATACGTTAAGGTGTATTTTATGGCCCAAAATATGGTCTATTTTGTGAACACTTCATGTAATAAGCTTGAGTAGAATGTATATTCTGCTGCTGTTGAATGGAGTATTCTATAAATGTCAATTAGATCGAGTTGATTAATAGTTTAGTTCAACTATATCCTTAGTGATTTTCTGGCTGCTGGATCTATCAAGTACCGACAGAGGAGTGTTTAGGTTTCCAATTATAATAATGGAAATGTCTGTTTCTACTTTAAGTTCTGTCATTTTATGCCCTGTACTTCAGACTTCTTTTGTTAGATATATACATGTTTAGGATTGTTATGTTTTCCTTATGTTACCATCGCATTATTATTTTTTATGAAATGCCTCTCTTTTTCATTGATAAACAAGAGATTTCAAGTCTGCTTTGTCTGAAATTAATATAGCTACTCCCATCTTTTTTTTTTTAATCAGTATTAATGTGGTGTGTTTTCTCCATCCCTTGACTTGTAACATAATCTGAGTCTTTATATTTAAGGGGGCATTTCTTAGACAAAATGTAGTTGGCTTTTTTTTTTTTAATTCTCTGACAATTTGTCTTTTTATTGACTTAATAGTGTACCATGTTTGCAAATGTTTATTCACTGCCATTTGTGCTTTATTTCTTTTCCCTTTTTTCTGCCTTCTGTGGCTTTAACTGATAATTTTGTATGATTCTATTTTATCTCCTCTTTTGGGGTATCTATTGCAAAAAAAACCCAAAAAACAAAAAAACAGTGTATTTGGAGAGATAGAGTGTGCACAAGTATGGTAGGAAGGGGGCAGAGGGAGAGAAAGTCTTAAGGACCCTGAGGTAATGACCTGAGCCAAAACCAAGAGTCAGACACTCAACTGACTGCACTACTTAGGCGTCCCTCCATTGCACTTTTTAAATACTGTTTAGTGGTTTCCCTAAATTTTGTAGTATACTTTTATCTAAATCACCTTCAAATGGTTCTAAAATGCTTTATTTGTAGTTGGAAGTACCTTACCATGGAGCATTACTGTAGAGTATTCTTAATTCCTTGTAGCAGTGCTGTTTCTTATTTCACTTATTTTATGCTATTAATCACTTAATGTATTGTTACTAGTATTACTTCAAACAGTTGATTCTAGATCAATTAATAATGACAAAGATCTTATTTTACCTTTTTGATCCTTCTCTGTCAGAGAGTTTTAATCAAGAAAGGATGCTGTATTTTGTCAGATGCTTTTTCTGCATCAATTGAGAGGCTTATACGGTTCTTGCCCTTTCTTTTATTATAATGTATCACGTTGATTGATTTGTGAATGTTGAACCACCCTTGCAATGTAGGAAGAAATCTCACTTGGTCTTGGTGAATAATCCTTTTAATATACTGTTGGATCCTGTTGGCTAGTATCTTGGTGAGAAATTTGCCAGCCATGTTCCTCAGGGATATTGGTCTGTGATTCTCCTTTCTGATGGGGTCTTTGTCTGGTTTCAAATCAAGGTAATGCTGACCTCATGAAATGAGTTTGGAAGTTTTGTTTCCATTTCTATTTTTTGAAACAGCTTCAGAAGACTATGTAGTAGTTTTTCTTTAAATGTTTGGTAGAATTCCCGTGGGAAGCCATCTGTCCCTAGAACCCTTTGTTGGGAGGTTTTTGATTACTGCTTCAATTTCCTTGCTGGTTATGGTTCTGTTCAGGATTTCTATGTCTTCTTCTTTCAGTTTTGGTAGTTTACGAGGTTCCATAATTTTATTAATTTGGGTCCTTTGTCTTGTCTTTTTGATAAGTCTGTCTAGGTGTTTATTGATCTTATTAATTCTTTCAAAGAAGCAGATTTTAAGTTCATTGATCTGTTCTTCTGTTCTTTTAGTTTCTATTTTTTTGAGTTCTGCTCTTGTCATTACTATTTCTCTTCTTATGCTTGGTGTACCTTTTGTTTGCTCTTCTTTCTCCAGCTCCTTTTGTTGTGAGTTGAGCTTGTATATGTTGGACTTACTGAATTTTTTGAGAAAGGCTAGTATTGCTGTGTACTTACCTCTTAGGACTGCCTTTCCTGTATCCCAGAGGTTTTGAACAGTTATGTTTTCATTTTCATTTGTTTCCATGATTTTTAAAAATTCTCTAATTTCCCAGATGACCCATTCATTGTTCAGTAGGATGCTCTCTAACCTCCAAGTGTTTGAGTTCCTTCCAAATTTCCTCTTGTGACTGAGTTCAAGTTTTAAAGCATTGTGTTCTGAAAATATGCAGAGAATAGTACCAATCTTTTGATACTGGTTGAAATCTGATTTGTGACCCAGTATGTGATGTATTCCAGAGAATGTTCGGTGTGCACTTGAGAAGAATGTGTATTCTGTTGTTTTAGCATGGAATGTTCTATACAGAACTACAGAGTCCATCTGGTTCAATGTGTCATTCAAAGCTCTTGTTTCTTTGTTGATTCTCTGCTTAGATGATCTGTCCATTGCTGTGATAAGGGTGTTAAAGTCCCTTTCTATTATTCTATTATCACTGTGCTTCTTTAATTTGGATATTAATTGGCTTATATAATTGGCTGATCCAGGGTGCCTGGGTGTCTCAGTCATTAAGTGTCTGCCTTTGGCTCAGGTCATGATCCCAGGGTCCTGGGATTGAGCCCCACATCAGGCTCCCTGCTCAGCTGGAAACCTGTTTCTCCCTCTCCCACTCCCCTTGCTTGCGTTCCCTCTCTTGGTGTATCTCTATCAAATAAATAAATAAAATTTTTAAAAAACAATAATTATTGGCTGCTCTGAAGTTAGGAGTATAAATATTTATAATTGTTAGTTTTTTTGTTGTTGTTGGATAAACCCTTTAAATGTGACATAGTGTTTCTCTTCATCCCTTACTACAGTTTTTGGTTTAAAATCTAATTTTTCTGACAGGAGGATCGCTACCCCAGCTTTCTTTTGAGGTCCATTAGCATAAGTCCACCCCTCTCACTTTCAAGAAGGTATCTTTAGGTCTAAAATAAGTCTCTGATAGACAGCATATGGGTAGGTCTTGCTTTTTTATTTAATCTGATAACCTGTGTCTTTTGATTGGAGCATTTAGCCCATTTACATTGAGAGTAACGACTGAAAAGTATGAATTTAGGGCCATTGTATTACCTGAAAAGCCCCTGTTTCTGTAGACTGTTTCTGTTTCTATCTGGTCTCTGTTACTTTGGGGCTCTGTCTTTGCTTACAAAGGATCCCCTTTAGTATTTCTTGCAGGGCTGGTTTAGTGGTCACAAATTTTTTTAGTTCTTGTCTGTCTTGGAAGCTCTTTATCTCTCCTTCCATTCTGAATGACAGCCTTGGTGGCTAAAGGCTTGGCTGCATGTTTTTCTCATTTAGTACCCTGAATATATCATGCCAGCCCTTTCTGGCCTGCCAGGTTTCTTTGGTTGGGTCTGATGTTAATCTGATATTCTTCTCTCTGTAGGTTAAGAGTCTCTTGTCTAAAGCTGCTTTTAGGTTGTGAGCATCACATGTTGGGGTGTAGATCTGTTTTTATTGATTTTGGGAGGTGTCCTCTCTACCTCTTGAACATGAATGCTTGTTTCCGTCCACAGATTAGGGAAGTTTTCAGCTGTGATTTGCTCAAATAAACCTTCTGGTCATTTCTCTCTGTCTTCACCTTTAGGCACCCCCAAAATTCTGACATTGGTATGTTTCTTGCCATCAGTGCGTTCTTGAAGCCTGTCTTCGTGAGCTATTAGTCATTTTTCTCTCTTTTTCTCAATTTCCTTCCTTTCCGTTAACTTATCTTCTTACTCTTTCTTCTGCCTCATTTATCCTGCCTGTTAGAACATCCAGTTTAGACTGCATCTCAGTTATAGCATTTTTAATTTTGGCCTGATTAGATCTCATTTCTGTACTAAGAGATTCTCTAGTGTCTTTTATGCTTTTTTTTTTTAGGTGCAACTATTAACTTTATAATTGTTATCCTGAATTCCAGCTCTGGCATCTTACTTATGTCCATATCAATTAGGTCTGTGGCAGAGAACCATTATGTCTGGTTCGTTCTTTCGTTGTGAATTCCTCCTTCTAGTCATTTTGCCCAGAGAAGAATGGATGAGCAAATGAGCAGAGTCAAAAGTATTCACCACAACCCAATCAAAAAACACACTAGAGAAATCCAAAGAGATCAGAAACCAAAACAGAAAAGCAAACAAAAACAAAACAAAAAAGGAAGGTGGAATATTATCTCACAGGATGGACGGAACAGGGTGATCCACTTGTTCCTGAGTAAATTTTGGCCTGTGTGTTAGAAGACACTAAATCCCAAAATTGCAAAGGAGGAAAAACTTACATATATGTACACACATATGAAAAACTTACATATATATCTAAGTAGAAAAGTGAAAAAAGACCAAAAATGAAGCATATGTCTATAAATTGTAGTTGTAAAAAAATAAAAGTTAAAAAGTAACTTAAAAACAAAGGGTTGATAAGATAGGAAACTAGTTGAAAAGGGAGAAAAGAATTTCTCTGTTCTACTGGCCTTCCTGTTATGTGTATCTTATACCTTTTGAAGTTGTTGCACATGCTTGGGTGTTTTGTTCTGGTATTTTTGTAGGTGTTTGTCAGGGGAGAGGGCTTTTGTTTTTTGGTTTTTTTTTTCCCCACTTTGCATTTCAGTTTAGGAAATTGCTTTTGGCTCCCTTCAAGCTCACCTATTCTTTCCTTGGCTCTGTGGATCACGAATCCATTAAAGGCATTGTTGATTTCTGTTACAGTGTTTTTGTTTTGTGGCATTTCCTTTTGATTCTTAGAATTTCCATTCTGTTTACATTCTATGTTGTTTACCTTTTGCATTCAAACTCCTAACAAATTAGTTTTTTTAAATTTACAGGGTTAATTTTTAAGTCCTCAAAACTTCTCAAGCTGGAGACGCCTGGGTGGCTCAGTTGGTTAAGCAGCTGCCTTTGGCTCAGGTCATGATCCCAGTGTCCTGGGATCGAGTCCCACATTGGGCTCCTTGCTCGGCAGGGAGCCTGCTTCTCCCTCTGCCTCTGCCTGCCGTTCTGTCTGCGTGTGCTCGCTCCCCCCTCCCCACCGATAAATAAATAAAATCTTTAAAAAAAAAAAAAACTTCTCAAGCTGAAGATGCTACATTGATTTTAGAAGTAATTTTTACGGATAAATTGAGTCTTTTAAAAACCGACAGATTGTTGACATTCACGGAACTGAATTAGATTGGCCACTAGATGCCAGGTTTTGCACTAGTCCCTGTAACTGCTGGGAATTAAGACAAACTTCTTGTTCTCCAGGAACATAGAGTCCACAACGAAAAAAGAAGATTCCAATATCTATGTTTTCAGTGGAGTTTCTTCTTTAGCTTGCAGGACTCAGGGACATCAGAAGGAATTAGTGCCTGTGATGTAACTTGCAGGAAAATGGCAGTTGAAGTAAGACCATTATTTACAGAGAATTTGTCCACTTTGTGATTTTGTTTTCACAGTTAGGACATGTGTGGCACAGTGGCCCATGGACTAGCGGGGGTGAGGACAAACCAGAAGACTTTATTCCTCTCATTCCTGCTGTAACCTGAGCAACTTTGCTTTTATTTATTTATTTATTTTTATTGAACTTCCAAATAAGGTTTTGTTTGACAAAAGTTGTTTGGATTCATACAGTAGAGACTCAGTCTTGCTTTTGGAATTGGTTGTTTAAACTCTCTAACTTTTGGGGGCACCTGGGTGGCTTAGTGGGTTAAAGCCTCTGCCTTCAGCTCGGGTCATGATCCCAGGGTCCTGGGATCAAGCCCTGCATTGGGCTCTCTGCTCATCGGGGAGCCTGCTTCCTCCTCTCTCTCTCTCTGCCGCTTCCCTGCCAACTTGTGATCTATGTCTGTCAAATAAAGAAATAAAATCTTTAAAAAAAAATCTCTCTAACTTTTTAGTTAGTGTATTTTTATTTCTTATAGAAGAATAGCATATAAATTAGTTATTCCTTATGTACTCAGCTATTGTATTTCTAGTGCTGCTTCAATGTCTTAGGCTTCCAGGGCGTCCAGGTTGTGAGGAACAGAAATGTGTTCATATAATCTTGAGGAGTATGGGTTTGGTTAGGAATTTCATGAACTCATTCTTTTGCCTTATAGAACTGGAAATTTAGGATATACCTTTTGTAGGATTCCAACAGCATTCTAACATTTGTGCTTTTTCACTGACTTTTTTTCCAGTGCATTCTTTCCTCTCTGCCATTCCTTTAACTTGGTTTCTCTTCTTTTGGTTCCCATTGCTTCCTTGTATCTTTACTTTTTCTTTCCCTTTTTTTTTTTTTTTTTTTTTTTTAATTGAGTATAGTTGACACACAATGCTATATTCGTTTCTGGTGTACAGGGTAGTGGTTTGACAAGTTTATGCATTATGCTAGGCTCAACACAAGTGTAGCTATCATCTGTCACCATACAAAGTACTACAATATTATTGACTGTATTCCTTACGCTGTGCCTCTTAATCCTGTGACATACTCATTCCACAACTGAAAGCCTTACACCTTTACTCTTGACCACTATGTCTTCACCTTCTCTTTGCCTCAGAATTGCTGTGGAGAAGCTCCTAACTTTCACACATGTGTGTTAACTCCTTTTTCATGCCTGGTCTTGGAGTGGATATTATTGGATTGATTGAGTAAAGTTTCATGTAGTTTTCCAAGTTTTCTGTCAGAACCATCCTAGACAAGTATTTATCCTCTATAATCTCCTTTCAGCTCAGACACTGATCTTTGTTGTTTCACTATGAATGAGGGCAACAGACTACTTTGTTTACTTACAACCTTAGAATAATAATAACTTGTAACATTTTCTGAGCACTTGCTATATACTCCTCATTTTCTAATTTTACATGTATGTAGTTTAATCTCATAACAATCTTCTGAAGTAGGTGATATTATTAAACCCCGTTTTACAAATTGGAAACCAAGGCACAGGGTGCTAATTAACATGTCCAAATGGTGCATAGTTTATTTTTAGGATGTGAACTTGGCAGTCTGACCTCGGATTCCAGGCTCTCGGTTTTTAAATTCTACTGCCTGCTCATGAAAATTATTCATGACAGAATCAGGCTTTACTTAGAAATTATTCGTAATGCCCCTAACCATACAGGGTCGAGTTTGTATACTGAGAATTAGGCACCATTAATCATATGCCAGCCACTTGCCCTGTTAAAGACCTTTATGACATAATGCTAAAGTGGAAAAGGATAGCCACAACAAGCAATGTAATCTTGTCACTTCACTTGAGTCTAGTAATGCATTTTCATTTATTTCCATAACTGAAGCATTAAGCAGTTTAGAACACTGCCTCATCTACACATATGAAAATTTCAAACTGCTGAGGCAGGAAAATAACAGGCAACTTTTGGTATAAGCTACATCTCACGATTTAAAAATGTATTACTGAAATTACTGTATTTCACTGGAAGAAATTGAGGTTTAAGTTGTTCATCACTCCAGATCTCCATTTATATCAGAAATAGACGCCTGTTCATTCATACCTTCTTCAGGTCTACTCATCCTGCCTACGTATTACAAACTCAGTCTAAGTAGAGTTCATGAGGAATGACACCTCCACCATTGACCAATAACCAAAAACTTTTCTCTTTAATTGAAAATATGAGCAGACTGATAAAATCCAGAAATGGAAGCTGCCAGTGAGCTGAAGCCATTATACACGACGCTAGCTGTGAGGCCTAGGTTTTATTTTTCCTGAAGCCTGTTCATTCCAGAGTATGTATGATACTAATCAGTCTGTACTTACCATTTACTTTTACTTGAATTCATCTGAGGGTTTGTTCCCTGAAATCTAATGTCTTACTGTGTATTCAACAGTATTATGATTGATTACCTTTGGAAGTCTTGGGTTGTACTGTCAGACATTGTGGTCATTGCCAATATGTTGTCATTAAAATTAGTTTTAATTTTTATTTTTAATTTAAAAGTTAACTTTAAGTTACAATTTAATTTCTTGGGCCTTGTGTTTTTGTAGGGCACTTTTATCATGTGTCTTATATATCTTAGTCTACTGAAAATTGGCACAGTTTCTTTCTTCCAGAAATGGCCATGTAGCTTAACGACTAGGTTTGAATCCCAGCTTCTCCACTCACCTATTGAGTGTATTTCCTCTTTGTGTTTCAGTGTTCTCAACTGCAAAATGGTGACAGTAGTCCCTCCTTCATAAGATTTATAACACCTACTACATAATAGGGGCTCAAAAACATCTTACAATGATGATGGTGGATAACAGCATTGCCACCACATTGCCTCTGGCACTGAAGCCATTTGCTGGGCCTAGAGAAATGACCCCTAAATTCATATTGAGAGGTGTGACCTTGCTGTACAGGATTCGGATTCATTAGGTCTGGATGGAGACCAGGAATCTGGTTTTTCAAACAACCTTTGTTTTCCCTCAATATCTCCAACCTGCCATGATTCTGATGCATAGCCAGTTTTGGAAACCACTAGCCCAGAGATTGGTTTCTAAGGAAACCAAGATAAATATCAGCTCAAGAGGTAATATAGGGGTGACTCTTGTGAACTGTTACATGAAGTGAAAGAAGCCAGTCACAAGAGACCACATATTGTGATTCCATTTAAATGAAATATCCAGAATAGATAGATATAGAGAGACAGAGAATAGTTTAGTGGTTGCCTGGGGCTGGGAGAGGGAGGGAATGATGAGTGATTGCGAGCGGATATGGGATTTCTTTCTGGTGATGAAAATGGTCTAAGACTGGGGGGATAGTTTTACAGCTGTGAATATACTATAAGTCATTGAATTCTACAGCTTAGTTGAGGGAAATGTATGTTTTCAAATAAATATTTCAGTAAGGATTTTTTTTCAGTAGTCAATTAGAAGTGAGAGAGGATACATTTTTTTTTTTTAATGGTAGGGGGTAGTTGGGGAAACCAGGGGAAGGGGCTCAAACTGGATGCTTGGAAAGAGGCTTTTTTTTTTTAAATTTTTTTTCCTTTAATTTATTCATAAACACAAACATATAATAATCTAATTATCTGAAAGCCTTCTGGGAACTTCATCTCCTGGGAAACTGCCTTGTAAAGGAAATAGGCTTAAAAGAAAAAAAGACTTTTGAGTTCAGAAAACACCTGCATTAAAGCCATGGACAGGAATAATTCAAAGATAATGGTGCTGGAGAAAATCCTCAAAATAAGTGCAACTAAAATAGAGACCAGAGATTCGTGGTAAAATACTTGAAAGGTATTTTTTGTAAAAAATGAAGCCAAGGGGGGCACCTGGGTGGCTCAGTGGGTTAAGCCTCTGCCTTTGGCTCAGATCATGATCTCAGGGTCCTGGGATCGAGCCCCGCATCGGGCTCTCTGCTCAGCAGGGAGCCTGCTTCCCTACCCTCTCTGCCTGCCTCTCTGCCTGCTTGTGATCTCTGTCTGTCAAATAAATAAATAAAATCTTTAAAAAAAAAAAAATGAAGCCAAGGTGCAGCTGGGTGGCTCAGTGGGTTAGACCTCTGCCTTCGGCTCAGGTCATGATCCCAGGGTCCTGGGATCGAGCCCCGCATCAGGCTTTCTGCTTGGCAGGGAGCCTGCTTCCCCCTTTTCTCTGCCTGCCTCTCTGCCTACTTGTGATCTCTGTCTGTCAAATAAATAAATAAAATCTTTAAAAAAACAATGAATCCAAATGTTATATTGGACAAATTTTAGGTTATAATCCCAGTGCAGCTATTTCTTAGAATAAATAACCAATTGATGTTTCTTCCCCCTTGGAATAGACATAGCATATATTTGTAGGAAATAAACAGCATAGGCATGGATTGTAACAAAGGACCATGACCTTTACTTAATGTTTGACTTTCACAACAAATTAGTCAGTTTTGTAAAAGTAATTAAGTACTTAATCACTTTTCTCTGTGGCCTTTCTTAGTTGTTTAATATTTAAGTCATTATTTAAATCACTTGTTATCATTCCTGCGGTTTTTCTTTTTGGTTGTTAACTGGTCTGATTCTTCAAATTGTTTCTTGTCATTGACTTTGCTTTTCATTGCAGCAATCTCCAGTATCACCTTTAAGGTTTCTTGGGAGCCTATTATTGCAAGATGTGCAGTTTCTTTTCATAATTTATTTGCATTGTGTTGTTGGATTATCTGTGAGAGCCTGATAAGAGCTAATGTTAACTATTATTTAGGGAAGAGTGAGTCAGAGGATTAGTTTTATATAGGGACAATTCATTAATGGATATTTTTATATAATGACAGACAACTTTGTACCCCAGATAACAAATATTCATTAAAATGGAATACCCATATTTATTGGATTGCTGAATTATTGGGGTGCTAACTCATATGCTGTTGACTAGTGTATAGTTTAAAAAACAAAAACATCTATTCACAATGTAGGAGAAGCAGTAAGGTAGCTGATGGGAGAGGGGTGGAGATTGTGGTCAGGTAGAACTGCCTGGTATTAAGGGAAGGGAACTGATTTCCTGTATAGTAATGCATACCATAATTCTGTTTTAATAGTGAGGAAACCTGCACCTAGAGAAGCTAAGAAATTTGCTCAAAATAATACCTCAGTTGGGTCTGTCTTATTCCAAAGTTTGTATTCTTTTAAAATAACATTATACTGTCTTGACAAAAAGTTTAGCTATCTGAAAAAGTGTGTCTCCTCACCAGCCAAAAATATATGTGATTTACAATTTTACACAATATAGTTGAAAGGCATTATAGAAAAAAAGGTACTTCTATCAACTATTTGTCAGAACTTAACAGTTGAAATAATAAGTTAGTTGATGCTTGTTAGTTTACAAAGCACGTCTACATCAGAAATTTCATGTTTTCTGTAACAACCCTGTGAAGTAATCCTTATTTTACTAGTAAACTTGGGCTTGAAGTTTAAAGTCAGTTATATGAGGGCCCAGGTTTTTCTGCTTCTAGATCTTACTGTTTTCCCATTATGCTACGCGGCTTTCTTGTAGAATAACAGAAGCCCTACAGACATCCCTTTTGTAGCAATAAAATACCCTCAAAATATTACCCTTAGTGATATCTGTTGGACTGGTTTACTATATCATATTTAAATATATTTTAGTAACATTTTAAAATTGTGGTATGTTCAAACTATACACCTTAACATTAATTTCTATAGATTTGATGGCAATGTCTGTCCTTTACTTCCTAATAGTTAATGATTTATTTTTAAGAGGATTGATTTAAAATGGAAATTGGTATAATCTGATTTTTTTTTTTTAATCTAGTCTTTGTAGAAGCTGAAATCCATCAATCACTGTTCTTCAAAATGCAATGGAATGTACCAAGGTCTGTATTCCGACTGGCACATAGGACATGCGTGGAACCACATAAAGCCAGTCTTTTTGGACACTGTCGAAACATAAAGGGACCATTACATTTGTATAAAGCTGAATCCAGAGTAGTTTTGGTACAGGACCCTCAAAAACAATGGCTGCATTTATCTGCTGTCCCGTGTGTTGCAAAGGAAAGGAAGCCATTCATTGCTCATCCACCCCAGCCGGGGGTCCTTCGCCATAAACAGTGGGAGCAAGATATTTTATCCAAGAGGGTTTTGTCATCCAGTGCCACATCCCCTGGAACTCCTTCGGAAAAAAAGGAAGAACCTGATCCTTTGCAAGACAAATCTATTAGTCTTTATCAACGATTTAAGAAAACATTTAGACAATATGGAAAAGTTTTGATTCCAGTGCATCTAATAACTTCTGGTGTTTGGTTTGGAACATTTTATTATGCAGCCATAAAGTAAGTTTTTGCTTGTGTTGAGCACCTTTCCCTGCTTTATCAGAATGTTAATCTTCTTAATTGTAGTAATGAAAGCCTTAAATAGTTTTTTAAATGCTTTAATGTCTTTCACTGTTGAGTGTGATTGCTTTTCATAGCTGTTTTTGACATTTTCGTAGCTAAATTTGCTTGCCGTTCATAGCAGGCATTATGTGAAAATTTTAATCTGTACCATTTCATTTAATCCTCATAACTCTATGAAGTAGGTAGCGTGATTATTCCCATTATATTGATGAGATTAAGGGAGAATAAGTCAAAACAACTTAGCTTTTTCCCAGATGTTTTGGAGTCTTATTTCAAAGCCCCTGCTGTTCATCACTATGCTTGTCTGTCAACATTTAGCATGGCACAGAAATAAGAGATTTCGGAAATTTGGCAGCACTATTGAGTTCTATACTTATGTATTTCTTAAAGGGTTCACGAATGTAAAAAGATATCTATTACTTTGCCCTATGTATGATTTTGGTGGGAAATTGGTATCATGTTTTTTGCCAAAGCCTGCCTAATATCTGTTACAGATACAAAAACGAACAAATTGCAGGCTCATGTTTTAGTGTTACCCACGGCTGATAATGTGTCAAGGTAAGGTCTTTTGTTCTGATCAGAAGTTAATTTGTTGGACACTTTAAAAATTGAGCATAGATCTCATGTTAGGTGTTCTTATCACAACTAAAATAAACTTCCAAAAAATAATACCTTCAGGCTAGGCCCGATTTGGTGGGCCTAGCCTGAAGGTATTATAAAACACAGAATATCTAAATGCACCTTTTTTTTTGTTAAATACTCCTCCTTTCTTTTAAGGTAAGTTTATTATTTACAATGTTTTAAGAGCAGGGTACACATTGAAACAGATCCCAATGATTTCCAGTTTGTTTCTGCCACTAGCAATTAAGGCGTTCCGAAGTCTGCCTATTCCTTTGAATGTGTCCTGTGGGCTTTTCTTGTGTAGCCTGGGCATGACAGAGCTGAGTGAGCTCACCATCCTGAGCGCAGTGAAATGGAACAGTGAACCCCTCTTTGAGTTTTAGTAGACTCAATCCTTATGGAGCTAGAATGATTTTATTCTTTGCAGAAGTCCATCGATTTTCAGTGTTTGGTTATATTTAATGGCTTGATAGATTAATAAGATATTTTAGTTTTGCATATAAGGCTCACTCCTTGGGAAAACGTTATTTTTTACTAAATTAAAAGATAATGAAATGGAGACTTATTCTTGGAAAACATGGGGATTAGAAGTGTTTCTTTACAAAAGTTCTGAAAGGATTTTTTAGCTTGTGTAGTTGATGCTGCTCTGATTCCCTTCACATCTGTTTCTCCATTTTCTTCCTCAGTTATATCCTTCTTTGTTATGTATCCTTATCCTTTAAGAATTGTGTCTTTCTCTTTATAAATAACTTGGCATTTGGGGACTATCATTTGTAATGGCCTGAAAGAGCCTCTCTGTACATTTCCCCCACAGTATACCCATTACATACCATTTGTTTGCAACTGTTTATCAGCATGTGTATCTGTACTTGGTGGGTGTGGGGGAGGGAGAGAAGATCCAGCAGTCACAGAAAATGCAACAAAAAAACTTAAGTGTTTAGACTGATGAAAAAAAAAAAGAATTGTCCCATTCTTTACAGAAGATCCTTGTATACGTACACTTTATGGATTATCTTTTTCATTAATGACATTTTTCTGCGCATGTATAATATTTATAGAAGTCTTCAAAACTGACCTTAGTGAGGCGCCTGGGTGGATCAGTCGGTTAAGCGGCTGCCTTCGGCCCAGGTCATGATCACAGGGTCCTAGGTTTGAGCTCCGCATTGGGCTCAATGCTCCTTTTGCCCCTTCTCTGTGACACAACCCTGTAGAGATCTTAAATCTGACCAGAAATTCTCTGTTTGATAACTGTACCTTTGTGATGATGGTTTTGTTCCTATAGTTAGATGCCTTGTGTTTTAGGCCTCAGGTTTCTAAAGTTACAGATCCATTCTGAGGCAAAATGTTGCCTGATTTTTACGGCATTGTATTCTTACTGTGAATGTACTTTTTTCCTTGTGTATTTCTGCATCAGTTGAAACGTCATAGAGCTGGCATTTGTAAAGCAAAGATTTCTGTGAGGCCATGGAAGCTTCAGGGTAAAAAGTGACAAGTGGATATTACTGTTGAAATCAGTCCCTCACTAGTGTTTCATATTTAGCAATTCCAAAGGAAATGGAAGTTATTATTACTTTAAAATAGTCAAATCATCAAATCAGTATTTTAGAAATAAATAGAACTGGGCTACTTGGGGTGGCTCAGTTGATTAAGTGTCTGACTCTTGATTTCAGCTCAGGTCATGATCTTGGGGTTGTGAGATCGAGCCCAATGTGCAGCTCTGTGCTCAGTTGGGAATCTGCTTGAGATTCTTTCCCCCTGCCCCTGCTCTCCCGGCACACGCTCATGTGCTCTCTCTCCCTCTTTCTAAAATACAAAAATCACTAAAATAAAGAACTAGAACCAGTTGTTTGCTCCTTTATTTTGTAAAAGATACTTGTGCAAGGTGTCTGAGGTAATTATTTGATCTTTATGATAGTTCTTTTTTTCTAAATCACTCAGTTGTATCTAATTTTTGGCCACATGTTTGTCTTTTGTTTCCCCTTCATGATTGCTTTTAAATTACATACTGGGCTAGGTGAGTGATAAAATAATTTTATAATTGTATTCGTTGTAGAAGATATAATTAGCATATTGTGATAAGATATTAATGGTGCATAGTGACTTGATTAGACCCATAGAATAGCTAAGTCCTAGTAATACTAAGTTTTGCTTTAATGGGATTCTGTTGTTATCTAAGAGACTTGAAAAGGAACTGATGGTGGAGAAAGAAGAAACCAGGTTGGACTTACAGTCAGTTTTGTAATTTTTAACTTTTTAAAGAACCTTCAGTTACCTGCTTTCCTTTCGTGGATGGCCCGTAATTTTCCTTAATGATGATCAGCCATATGTTCTTGAGAGTAGTCCCTGATTCCAGAGTATTATAGTGAAATCATAGAGGGACAATGTCCCCAATTAACTGAATTTTTTTATATTAAAAATAAATTGATTTGCTAGCTATTATGTTATACAGAATACAGCTATCTATAATAGTAATGGATCTAGGCAATTCCCTTTCTTAATTACAAAGAGAAGGAGCACCTATACAGTGACATGCCCTGTAGACCCTCTTCTAACCGTGAGTCACACATACACCAGCTATGGGACAGACTGACATCCTGTGGCTTCTGTTGTGATACACTGAGACAGAATTAACTGTACAGTTTTCCTGTTTAAAAATGTTTACCTGAACCTGAGCAGGAGGGAAAAAACAGACAAATCCAAATGGAGGGGTTCCCTTGCTAACTGGTGTGGAAACTTCAAAAATCTCAGTGTCAAAGATGTCATGCCCTCCTTCTCAAAAAAGTTCTGAGGATCACTTCTAGAGGAAAGGAGACAGGAAAGAAATGACAGGATAGTGACAAGGGACATACTGGAATGAACAATTCAGGAAATTTTAATATTAAATAATATATTATGTATTAACTATATACTCTTGTGTATGTTAAATTTCCTGAATATGGGGGCACCTGGGTGGTGCAGTCAGTTAAGCATCTGACTCTTGGTTTCAGCTCAGGTTGTGATCTCAGGCTCATGCTAAGAACTTCTGTGTCCCTCTCCCCCATTCCCCCTTTTTTAAAAATTTAATAAATCTTTTTAAAATTCCCAAATATGATAGTTATCTTTATGTAGGAAAAGCACAGAACAAGAACCTTGTTCTGAGTGAGGGGTGAAGGGTTAGTGTCTATAAGACAACACACAGTGATAAAGGGAGAGAGTGTGAGAGAGCACATGCCAGTATAGCTAAATGTTGCTAATCATGGAAACTAAAAGTAAATTAGGGCTTAACAGTTCATATTAGAGACTTTTCTTTGCCTTCTCTCCCTCCATCCAAAAATTTGTTGCAGTTTATGGTAATTGCTTCTTACCTGCCTGCTAAGCCTGCTAATAGAATAGAGACATCCACTTAGAATAATTAAAGTTTTCATCAAACCCATAGAATCATTTATTCTTTGTATAATAACACAATAAGTACTGTTATAATGTTGCTTTTACAGCAATATAGTTTGACATGTAATTTTAGAGGTGGAAAGCTTAGGTCTTGAAGTTTGAATTGGAGCATTCTGAAGAAGTAGTGTTTGGTTGGGGAAATGAAGACCAAGTAAATCATTCAGGTCATTCCTTCTCTTTTGTCATTTAAAGCTATTAATTTTACTCTGCTAGGCCCTTCTATTTTTATAAATATGGTAATTAGGGACATATATCCATGTACAGAAGCAAAGCAGAAGCTGCAAACAGTAAGATACAGTGTAACACTGATGTTTCTGTACTTTTTCTTCTAGAGTTAAATCACAGTTCTTGACAATGCATAAGTGACCTTTAAACAAAATTTGTTTTGGTGTTTTCAGAAAACTTTTTGAAAATATATATCCCTTAAAGTTTGTATGTATACAGACATAATAGTGTGTGTGTGTGTGTGTGTGTGTGTGTATGTTACTTTGTTTCTTAGAGGAGTGATGTATAAATATATAAATAATTTTGTTTCTTTCTTAGAGGAGTGAATGTCGTTCCTTTTCTAGAATTTATTGGGTTACCTGACAGCATAGTAAACATTCTGAAAAATTCCCAGAGTGGAAATGCACTAACGGCATATGCCTTGTTTAAGGTAAGTACTGGTATAAATGAGTTGCTCTTCACACTTAACCAATAATAGGCTCAGTTCCTCATAAAACTCCATGTTAGTTCCCAGTAGTAATTTTTTGTAAGCTAAAATACCACATAAAGTACCATAGTCTAATGGCTAAAGTTTATATTTTTTTAATTTAATTTAATTTTTTGGTGTGTGTTCCAAAAGTCATTGTTTATGCACCACACCCAGTTTATATTTTTTTAAGTTTAAATTTTAAGAATAACTAAAATGATGGTTTAGAAAGAAGTGACTTGAAAATAGGTAGATCATTCCTAACCCGCTGTGATGACACAAATGTGAGACTTCTGAATTTCCAGAAGTTATCTTTTTGACATTTCTCCCCCTTACGGCATCTTAATTGTTCTTATTCAGAGATCCATGACTTGTTGGTTATATTTAGTATTTATTTTACTGTTTATATTAGTTCATCTACTTGGTAAGTCAAATAGTAAAGCTTAGTTCAGATTGTTTTATGGGATAAACCATAGACTCAGTAGCTGTTATATAGGTTTCATTTTAGAAGTTTGTCCACTATAGCTGTTCTCTGGAGTTGAGGCACCAACATCTTTATAAGCAGTTTCTACATCTATGGGTCTTTCTTTTAGAAGAGAAGACTCACTATAAATTGTGGATTTTAGCTATATTAATCTTACTTTTCTCAGTTGACAAATAATTATGAAGTTCTATATATCTTCATCATAAGAAAGAAAACGGAAAACGTTTGGAAACTAGATTTTATTTTATTTTACTTTAATTGTAATAAAAATACTTAGAAGTATGGTTTTATAGTAGTACAGGTAACATTTTATTTTCATCCTCATTAAAATCCTCAGAAATCTTGGGAGATTTCCATTTTTATTTTGATTCTAACTAGAGGACTAAAGCCTAAGTGCTGAGTTTTCCACATTAAAACTTAATAAACTTACCAATGATCAAGTTTCTAGTTATAGTGTGTGTAATTTACCTTAATAAGTCAAAGTATCATGATGATTTAAGCCATTTCCTTAATTATAATCACTCCTTATCCTATGCTCCCATAACATGTATGTAGCTCTTATAGTTCATGTCATGGTCTGGGGTTAGTTTTGCAGGGCTTTTTTGTTTTTTTGTTTTTATCATTTGGTTTCTTTAGTGGATTTTACGTGTTTAGGAATTCAAAGTCATGTTCTGTTTCTCTGTGTTTTCACTGTGCCAGATACTGTGCTTTGTAGGTGCATCAGTGCTCAGTGCATGTTTCTTACGTGGGAATTGAAACAATGAACCTGTACACGTAGGTAGGTTAGTGTCAGCAGTGTTCCTTCCCACTCACTGTTCCTCTGTGAGGTGGGAAATATGCAGGGGATTCTCCTGGGTATTTTCTGTCACCCATGGTTTCTCAGGTGGAGCAACGAACACTTGAGATTTATTGCTTCAGTAAGGCAAAGCTTCAAAAAGAGGTGTGGCAAAGAGAGGAAAAACCACCTGGAGTGTGACCTTGGGACACTGACTAGCACACAGTCCTCAGCCCCCTAGCACTGTCCTGGAAGTGTACCTTTGTTTGAATTGACAAAAAATTTGTTGAACTCCTGTTCTGTGCCAAGTGCCATTCTAGATACTGGGAATACTGTAATTAAATAAAATGGTACAAAATACATGCCCTCATGGAACTTACGGCATAGTAGTGGGAGGCAGTTAAATAACGAAGGTAAAGTTAAAACACACACACTGGGGTGCCTGGGTGGCTCAGTGGGTTAAAGCCTCTGCCTTCAGCTCAGGTCATGATCTCAGGGTCCTGGGATCGAGCCCCACATTGGGCTCTCTGCTCAGCAGGGAGCTTGCTTCTCCCTCTCCCTCTGCCTGCCTCTCTGCCTACTTGTGATCTCTGTCAAATAAATAATTAAAATCTTAAAAAGGGGTGGGGGGCACCTGGGTGTCTCAGTTGGTTAAGCAACTTCCTTCGGCTCAGGTCATGATCCCGCAGTACCAGGATCAAGTCCCGCATCAGGCTCCCAGCTCCACGGGGAGTCTGGGTGTCTGCTTCTCCTCTTTCATGCTCTCTTTCACTTCTCTCAAATAAATAAATAAAATCTTTAAAACACACACATACACACACACACACACACACACATCATGGAGTTTAGGTGATGTTAAGTGCTAAGAAGGAAGAACAAACCAGCAAGTGTTGGAGCATTTTTTTTTCTTATTATTTTTTTTCCCCCAGAGGCAGGGTTTCCAGGAAGGAGGGAGTTAATCAGGCAGTTGTATGCAAGAAGAGCATTCAAGGTCAAGGAGGGGAAATGGGAGTATAGTGTCCTAAGGCTGCAGGGTACCTGGAGTATTGGAGGGAGCAGGGAGCATGGTGGTGTGGCTGGGATGAGTGAATGTCAATAGGTAATAGAGCAGCCAGATGAGGGTGGCCTTACGGGCCATTATGAACACTCTGGCTTTTACTCAGAAGAGATGGAAAGTCACTGGGCAGTTTTGAATATCTGACTTGTGTTTTAACAAAATCATTTTGGCTGCTATGTTGAGAACAGTCCATATATATAGCTCAACAAAGGCAAGAAGCCCAGAGATGGAGCAGGAGGGGTTATTGCAATGGTATGGGTAAGAGCTGGTAGTGGGAGGACCCAGGTGGTAGCAGGAGAGCCCGTAAGTCATGTAGGTGGCTTCTGGATGTGTTTTGAAGATGGAGCTGATGGACTTTTTTAATGGATTGAATATAAATTATGCAAGAGAAAGGAGTTGAAGCTATTGTGTATGTTTTTGGCCTGAGCAATTTAATAATAGAGTTGCGGGGCACCTGGGTAGCTCAGTCATTGAGCTTCCAACTCTTGGTTTCATGATCTCGGATCATGGGATCAAGCCCCATGTCAGGCTCTGTGCTTGTGCAGTGGGGGTGTCCTGATGGCTCAGTCCATTAAGTGTCTCTCTCCTGATTTCAGTTTAGGTCATGATCTCAGGTTCATGAAATCATGCCCCATGTGGAGCTACCTGTTCAGCAGGGAGTCTGCTTGGGATTCTCCCTCTCCCTCTGTCCCTTCCGCCCCATGCTCTGATAAGTAAATGAAAGAATAGAGTTGCCATTTCCTGAGATGCAGACAGCTTTGAGAGGAGCAGGATTGGGGTGGGACCATTGAACATCATGAGATCAGTTTTGAACAGATGACATTTTGAGCTCCTATTAGAGATGCAACTGTAAATAAATTAGATGTTGTATACACTGGAATTTAGGGAAAAGGCTCAGTCTGGAAATCTAAGAATCATTAATGTACAGGTGGCACTACAGACTTGAAATTGGATAAGACCACCAAGGGAATGAGGTAGATGGAGGAGTACAAGGGCTCAATACTGCCCCACAGTGTTCAGAGGTAGGCAACAGGAAGAAGAATGGGGAGGAAGGACTGTAAAGGGGCAGCCTCTGAAGTGGAAGGAAACCAGGGCAGCGGGGGCATGACTGCCAGGCAGGACATGCTCCAAGGAGTAGAGGGGGAAGCTGTTTCCATAGTTCTGATGGCTCTGAGGCCTCTTCAGTGACTGATGAGAGGTGGGCGTGAAGGCTTAGAGTAAATTAAGAGAAAATGAAGAGGGAAGGTGGAGATGGAGAGCATAGGCGGCTCTTTCAAAGAGTTTTGGTACTGAATTTTATACTGAAGCTATCAGAATGTGATACAGTTGCGGTCTGCATTTGTGTTGCTCTTGGATCAGTTCATCTAGTATTAACCTGTGGTCCTTAAATCTCTGGTCAAAGTTAAACCTGTACATGCCTGCACGGATTGATTGATTGATTGATTGATTTACTTACTCACTTACTCACTCACTCTTTCTTACTTATTCACTCACTCACTCACTCACTCACTTACTTACTTTTGCCTCATGGAAGTTCCCAGTTGGAATTCCAGACCCAGGGTGGGTTGTAATGAGAAGGTAGCATAAGGCCTGGAAAAGTCAAAGGGATTTGGAAGTGAAACTAAACTAAATTCAGTAAAGAAGAAACATTTTGCCCATGTTTGCCTCTCACCATTTGAAGTAGTTTGGTTCCGGTTTAGTTCTACATGTGCAGTATCCACAGGTTAGCAGGGTTTATAAGGACGAGAAACGTATGTATGTTTGTTGTTGGCCCCGAGCCATCTTTCTCATTTCCCATGGTGCCTGTCTCTAAGGCTCACTAGCACGTGGTTCCAGGCTTCAGTGCTTCTACTGGGAATATCCTGTAATCCTTGGCTCAGTGTCCAAGTGACAGGTGTTTGTAAAATGTGTTTACAGAAGAAGATCCCTTGCTAGGAGGGAAAACCATATAGGCTGTAACTATATTAGCCTGGTGAAGCAGTAAAGTAATTTATACTGTTTGGTTATTACTAAAAATTTAAATTTCAAATTGTTTTTGCTAAGACGATAGGCATGATCAGCCTTTGATCCGCCTGTGTTTGCTTTTCTCCTTAGATTGCAACACCTGCCCGATATACTGTGACTTTGGGTGGAACCTCGTTCACTGTGAAGTATTTGCGTAGTCGGGGCTACATGTCGACACCGCCTCCTGTCAAGGAATATCTGCAAGACAGGATGGAAGAGACCAAGGAGCTTCTCACAGAGAAAATGGAAGAAACAAAGGATAGACTCACTGAAAAATTACAGGAAACCAAAGGAAAAGTTTCTTTTAAGAAAAAAATGGAATAGGGTGCCTTATATGACAGGTGATAGACAATTTCTGCACTTTAACCCTTTGGAAACTATGGACAAAGATACATACATGCTCCTGATTAGTTTTTTGTTTTTTGGTGTTTTTTTTTGATTAGTTGCCTAAATACGCCAGTTCTCTGAGGGTTAAAGACCTAAGATACCTTTTTAAAGTTGAATATTACTAGAAAAATTAGTGTTTTTTGAAAAGAAAAATGGAACCGAGTATAAGAATTTAACACCAGTAGCAGCATTAAGCAGTGGTTTGTGTCTTCGTAAGTCAGAGCTCTTTTTTCAGGGTCTTCAGAATCATACTTGCTTTGTGTTTTGTTGCAGCCCATGGAGCAGTTGACTCCTTGAATAACTGATGTGGCCCTAGGCAGGGTGTTAATACTGGGTTTTCATCTTTATGTTATTCATTGAGCTTTTAACTATTCATTTCTTAATGTGGAGACCAATATTATCATCACAACTGCCAGTGAATAAGAGGATATTTAGTGTTTCTGTAAAAACCGTATATAACAGTTATCTCTACCAGTTAAAATACACATTTTATATGAAGGAAGTTAAATAAAGATTGAGTCGTATGTCTGTAAATAAGATGTATTGGTTAGTAAGTGAAAAATGGACCCTTTAAAAAATGATTTTTACCCAAAGCTTGTCAAAATCAGTTTTTTTTTTAAAAGCAAATACATGTATCTATGGTACTTTTTCACCTAAAACATAAACCTCTACTTTGAATCATTTGTGTTCTCTCCAACTCTTTTTCAGAGGAAATGTGAGAACAATATTATACCTTAAGTTCACTGTTGAAATCTAATATCCTTAAGCCATGACTCAGGTTTGCGGTTCTCGAGCAGATGCAGGTGTGGGAGGTTGGAAGGTGCTGTCAGGTTGTTCCAGAGCCGACTCACTCCTGCCATGTGGCAGGCCTTTGTCTCCACAGGCCAACACTCTCAGTGTCTGTTTCAGAGTTAATGTTGATTTCATTGTGCAGTAAATTCTTAAATTGTAGCTGTTTTTTTCCTTATCCTGAAGTATCTTTTCCCCTTATATTGAAATATGCCTGAGCATTTTACTTGAATTTTTTTAATAGCAAAACTGTCATTAAATTATCTGCTTGGAATGAAATTCCGCCATTGTCAGATGTGAGTTGCCGTGATTGTATGTTTGAGGATGTATGTGTCCGTTTCTTTTGCTCTAACCACTTTTACTTCAGTTCTAATTCTCGAGTTGATATTCATAAGACAGGATGGCCTCTTTCTAGACCTATCATTGTTTTGAGCGATGTGATAAGGCAGGAGAATGTCCGAGGGACTTCCAGAAGCATTCTGGTAGGGAATCACTGCTGCTGGGCAGGATTTTTGTACTAAATATTTAGTTTGGCCAAATTTAGAGAATAATTTAAAAGAAAAAAATGTTTGCATTTGATACATCTAATCATTATGTTGGAACACTTCACAAGTTAATGCTTTTTTCGGGGGAGGGGCAGGGCAGAGCAGCCAAGGGGCCCACTGTTGCTTTGCCACACACACTCTTGATCAGTCAGAATGGTTTGGTCTCCTGATACACAGCTGAAGCCATGATTCCAGGTTGACAGCACGTTTCAAGTCTAAACACCATTTCCATGTTTTTGCTTGTTTATTCACATTTTTGTAGATACTAAATGCTAAAATATTAACAAATTTCTTTCTTTTTTTTTTAACCACTTGAGACTATGCCTTTGTTTTAACATCTTACATGAAGCGCTTCTGAAACAATTTACTTTTTATATTACAGAGGGCATATTTTCCAGTAGGGTTAAAATTTGGTTTCTTAGTAGTCACTAATAATCCTGAGACTAAAATTTACTTTTCCTGACTGTCCACCATTTGAGTTTTGTTACCTTCCAATTTTGTTATTGCGTTTTTCCAGTTATAGAAAGTGAGTTGCTGATATGTGCTTTGAAATTCTCTAGTAAAGTATTCTCTGAAGAGGCGAGTGCTTTCGTCATTACTTGGCTTCAGGAATATTTGTATCCTATCAAATGCTGTTGTTAGCATATTGCTAACCTGGTCTTTAAGGCAAGCTACAAATGGCTTAAAAGGGGATACCTGTGTTGTTTGAAATATTAATAGCAGGCTAACAGAATATAGTAATGGGTATAAGTTAAATATGTCAGAGTAATATATATAATAATAATTAAGTATATATTTTATCACATTCATGTAATATATATTTATATAATATAATTTTACTTAATATTATGATTATATAATATTTTTATTTTATTTATTATTTATGATTATATATATTACTCATATATATATCACAGTAAATATATATAGTTTGCTATATATAGTAAACTCCATTTCATTCACAGTCAACTTTATACTTTGGATTATTTTGCCACTACCTTCTTTGAGCAGTGAGGCAGAGCAGGGTCCCAAGTCTGATATGCATGTCTGTCTTTAAGTAGGATGTGTTGATAGGGTAAAGAAAGAGCTATGACCGAGATTTAACTTACATAAAGTGATGAATACAGTTTGCTCAGCAAATTCACAATTGAAATGAAAAACAGGTTAGGCAAAAGATTTAGTTTATTCAGAAATAATAGCAAAACCAACCTTTTAATGTACCAAAAACAATCTTTTACTGAATCTGTGACATATAGTGGGATGCTGTTCAGATTTCAACAAAGGAGAAAAAGAATGGATATATTGAGATTCTCTTTCCCCCAGTAATGAAATTATGCCTTCAAATGTAATCTTCTATATTTTTCTTATTACAGAATATACCCCCATTGATTTACAAATGAAAGATACCTGTAGTCTTCATGCCCCAGGGTCAAATGGAGCTATTTACAGCCCTACTTGAGTGATCTTAGAAGGTAATTCCAGGAATTTAAAAGATCTTAATAGTTTGGGCAGAAGATGTGTTGGGCGAAAAGCATATCTAGCTTTACTCTGTGTTCTTTCCCCTGGGTTCAGGCTAAGTCCCAGGATTTCTTTTAAACAAGGGCTGTGTGTGGTGGAATATGGTGATGCTAATGAAATGGACAGAAGGTGATTTTAACAACCGAGACAGAAAAAGTGCATCTTTCCTTATAATTTTGAAATACCATTCTTGTAAAATGTGTTTGTGACATATACATTTCTCTTTTTCTTAAGACTTCTTTGTTTGAAAGAAAGAGCGGGAAGGAAGGGCAGAGGGAGAATCTGAGAGAGAATCTCAAGCAAACTCCCCACTGAATGCAGAGCCTGACTCAGGGTTCGATCTCACAACACTGAGATCATGACCTGAGCAGAAACCGAGAGTTGGGCACTCAACTGACTATGCCATGCAGGCACCCTGAGATATGTTTCTGAAAAAGACTTTTTTTCATGGTAATGTAGATAAATACATCTTCTGTTAGCAATTCGTTTTTTGAAATGGGGATCTTCATTTATTTGAAATTTTCAAAATTGGGTCCATAAGGCCTAAATGAAAACTGTTTAAATGTTTCCAAAGTTAGTTGGAGTATTATTCCATATTGAAAACTAACAGCCTAATTGACTATTCATGCCATAGTCTAAAATGCACCAAATCATATTGGCCTAGAGCGAATTAGCACAGGAGTATTCAAATAGAAGAGTATGAGCCTTTCTGCCACCTTAGAATTGAACAACCTGAACCAGAAATCTATAGAACTAAAGGTGGGTACTTTTAATTATTCACTGTGCAAATATGACCTTTGTCTAGTCTCTTTTGTCCATCTGTATGTCATGTGGTATCCAGTTAGCATTAAATGGGATCCCACAAGATGCTGTACTATGTACCTAAAGGTACGGCAGACTCCAGATTTCATTCTTCCTTAGAGACTAGAATGGCCTGGGGTCCCACTCCTTTCCAGAACCCATCTTCAGCCATGAATTTTGGCCTAGCCTTCTGATTCTTAAAAGATCCTGCAGTTTGAGCTTGTAACTTGTATTTGAGAAAAGCTGATTCAGGCCAATTGGATATATTTTCCCCCCTCTGTGAGATTTTTCTTTTGTGACTTCTGTGTCACATTGGTTCATTTTAACTAGTCAAAACAAGTTTTTGATTGTCTTGCTTCTTCAGGGTTAGGCTTTGAAAATCAAGCTGTATTCTTCCCTGTGCATCATTGACAATCACCAACAATAATAATTACAGATCATAATTATCTTGTGGCAATTATCTGGCTATTTTCATAAGCATGATCTTAGTAGGAAGAATGCATCTTGATTTTGGAAACCTTCAGGGCAGAGTATAATGTTTAGCCCATTCTTTATTCTGATGACTTGATTGGACAGCCACGGTAAGGAAGCATGTGGTTTCTCTTTGCAGATGGGAGCACTCAAGAAGAGTAATACGAAAGTACACTTGTTCCACATTGTGCTTTCTCTGGGACAGCACGGTCCGTGAGGGCAGAAGCTGCAGGACAGTTAAAAGATGCTTCACATGCTGGCTACCAAAGCGTTTCCTCCCTCTTCCTGAAAGGGCAGCTTGCGTAGAACCTTTCTTCTTTCATTCCCTCTCCCTCCGTCTGTCCAGCTTTTTTGTTGTTGTTTTGGATTTTGGTCAATTTAAAAGAAAACTCGTAAGTGAGAAAGGAAACTGGGAGTGTGCACACAAGCTTGCCTGCTTCTCCATGTGGTTCAGGCCAGTTCTCCCTGTCTGCCTCTAATGGGCAGGTCCACATGGCCCAGCTTCAGAAAGAGTGGGTCAGTAAACGCAGTTCCCTGACTTTTTAATCAAATACATGGTCGAAAGCCTTTCACTCTGTTTTGATAATTCCATAAATGTCATTCTAAGCATATGACATAAAATCATGGCAAATCTGTATCTTCCTTTTTACCAATTAGATGTTTGAGCGCCTTAAAGCTAACTTTGACTTCTTAAAGAATATACAGCATTTTCTCTATATACACAAATATTTAAGTTGTAATTACTTTTTATGAACCTCTAAGTACTAGATTTAAGATTCTGTAATGATTGAAGCACATTTTGATTAGTTTGTGTTTTAGTGAATCTGAATCAGTATTTTTCTTTGGATACTTAATATGGTGACTTAACTCTCTCCATTGCTTTACTTCTCTAAGAACAGCGGCTGCTTTCATTCTCCTTGTGCTAAGGGCGCAAAACGTGAGTGTCTGTGAAGTGCTCAAATAGGGATGGCTCTGACTGCCCTCCAGCTACCCTCTGGAGATGGAATTGCAGGGCTTGGTTGCCATGGTACTCCACCAGCTGGCACTTATTCCTCTATTAAAGAGGATATAGGATATGGTGGTTCATAATTCACATTATTACTTCTTTTGGTTCAGAAATAAGGGACAAGTCTCAGTGGTTTCCCCCAAAAGTTGGAAATATCATCAGATACTTTTGTCTTCAAAATCTAATGCAACTTTTGTTGAGGAATCTAGACCATTTAGTAACTACATTATTTTAGAAGCATTTTAGATCAATAGGAGTTTTGAGTCATTTACCCCAGGCTTGCAGAGAATTTATATAGAATTTTGCTTTTAGCAGGTCATTTTAGAACTGAAACCAATATTTTTAGTTGAAGAAAGGCATGGGAGAGCTGAGTCTGAAATTCAGATCTCAACTTCCAGTTTATTTAATTTATCCTCTTGTGCCAGGCATGAAAAAATAAAGTAAGTCCCAGCTTTGGGTATTTTGCAATTCTTTGTATTTTTGGAGCCAAAGCCAATTTATTAACATTCTTTGCCTCTCTTCTGCTGGTGCCTGCCTGCCTTCTTTTCGGCTTTTAATCTTTAATTTTTCTTCAATTCATTCACAGTCCACTATTTTCATCCTTTTCTCTTTAGAGTAGTAGGAAGGGGGAAAGGTAGCTATCCTGTTATATCCTGTATGGCTAGAGAAGGAGATACTACTTCATTTCTCATGGTCCAGCTCCATTTCCCTCAGCTGGCGACATAGGGAGGTTTCAAGGCCGGTTGATGCTGGCGTCTTGCTATCCAGGTTGACCTTGGCAATGCTGTTAGTAACTGTTTTCAAACACCTAAATCCATACTCGAGAACAAGTAATCAAAACTTTGGTAATTAGATCTAGTCTTTATATATCTGCACATTTAATGTTTTGTATATCAAAAGAGGATTTGATCTCAGGAAATTCTCCATTGCCTCCTTGGCAAAAAAAAAGAGTTTGTGTTTTCCCATTGCTCCTTTGTGGAGGCTGTGTCTGCGGCATACTTGGAGTCAGCTCAGATTGGAATTTTCCGTGTACTCGAGGCCAGTCACCAGAGCATGTGACGAGATCAGAAGCTGGCATTTATGGAAAATTTTAGCACTGAGAAGTTCAGCATATCCCTGGTTAAGGATTATCCGGTTTCACTAAAGGATGAGGTTTAGCTGCACTGAGTCCCAAAGAAAATGACCAAACTTAAACCCTGGCATGGCCCATGCTGGTGAGCAGCTGTGCGCTACGGCGAAGTGTCCCAGAGAATAGCTGTAGTCTTCACAGTGTCCTCTTGTTACACACGCTCTGTGCAGGGGGGCACGTTTAATGGACCTGACAGGCTAAAACTTGGTTTGCTGCATCTGCTTTGCCTCTGTCACTCCTGCAGCTTGCATGCACACTTCATGGCTGGTGAAGTGTGCATGCTCCTGTTGATGGGCAGGAGCCCCTCTGTCTGAATGCAGAGCCCCTCTGGGTGGGTTGTCGCATCTTACCTTGTCTCCCCTGTAGCTGTGCGTGGCTGAAACACTTGCCAGCAGAGACTGGCTGATGAAAAAAGAAACATCAGAGTGAGAAATGGAGAACACATGTGTTCATCTCAGGTTTAAAGGAGATTGACAGTAAGGGAAAAACCTGAGTGCTCACGGGTAGCATTCCAGAAGAGTGAGATCATGCCAGTATTAGCAAAGAGAAATGAAGAATATGGCCTGCGTTCTAGAGGCGGAAAGGCAGAGGTGCCTGAAGGGTAAGGTCCTGGTGCTTGGGGCCTGAGGCTCATCCAGTGTCTCCCTCAGGACGAAACTGGGAAAGTAGAGACAATGCTAAGTAACAGAGCTCAAATCAGCATTAGCTGCTCCCCCATGTAAAAAGAAAGCAAGAGACAGAAAAAGGGCCAGGTGAAGGGGGCAAGGCAAGGAAGGAAATGATTTTCTAAACGATTCTCTCCTTGTATTTTCACATTGTTTCTAAGACACACACACGCACCCTGCTCCCCACCCCACAATGTGGTTCATTAACCAGAAAACCTGTAGATGACGACAGTAATGAAGAGAAAAACACATATTTTACACAAAACCTATGGCAAGGAAGTTTTAGGCCTGGTAATTTAGTCTTGACCTTGACATTGGATACTTCAACCCTAAGTTGTACTAATTGCTGGAGTATTAAAATCTGGGATTGTGATGCTACCAGCTTTGGTTTTCTTTTTCAACATTCCTTTGGCTATTCAGGGTCTTTTAACCAGAAAAGGTTCTATATAAATTTTATGATAGTTCTAGGTCTGTGAAGAATGATGGTATTTTTATAGGAATTACATTGAATATATAGATTGCTGTGGTCAGCATAGACATTTTAACAATATTGGTTCTTCCAATCCATGAGCATGGAATGTTTTTCCATTTCTTTGTGTCTTCCTCAATTTCTTTCATGAGTTTTCTATAGTTTTCAGAGTACACATCCTTTACCTCTTTGGTTAGGTCTGTTCCAAGGTATTTTGTGGTTTTGGGTAAAGTTGTAAATGGGATCAATTCCTTTATTTCTCTTTCTTCTCTCTCATTGTTAGTGTACAGAAATGCATCTGATTTTGGTGCATTGATTTTATATGCTGCCATGTTGCTGAATTCCTGAGTTCTAGCAGTTTTGGGATGGAGTCTTTTGGGCTTTCCACATAGAGTATCATGTCATCTGTGAAGAGTGAGACTTTGACTTCTTCTTTGCCTATTCGGATGCCTTTTATTTCTTTTTGTTGTTTGATTGCTGAGGCTAGGATTTCTGGTATTATGTTGAATAGAAGGGGTGATAGTGAAAATTCCTGTTGTGTTCCTGACCTCAGGGGAAAAGCTCTTAGTTTTTCCCCATTAGAGTGATAATTTGCTGTGGATTTTTTGTAGATAGCTTCTATGATAATGAGATATGTTCCCTCTATCCCTACACTACTGAGTTTTAATCAGAAAAGGATGCTGCATTTTGACAAAGCTTTTTCCACATTAATTGAGAGGATCATATGGTTCTTGTTTTTTCTTTTATTAATGTAATGGATCACATTGATTTGTGGATATTGAACCAAACTTGCAGCCCAGGAATAAATCCCACTGGGTCCTGTGAATAATCCTTTCAGTACATTGTTGGATACTAATGGTTAGTATCTTGGTGAGAATGTTTGTGTCCATGTTTAAGAGGATTATTGGTCTGTGATTCTCCTTTTTGATGGGGTCTTTGTCTGGCTTTGAAATCGAGGTAATGCTGACCTCACAGAAAACATTTGGAATTTTTCCTTCCATTTCTATTTTTTAAACAACTTCAGAAGAAAAAGTATTATATCTTCCATAAATGTTTGGTAGAATTCCCCTGAGAAGCCATCCAGCCCTGGACTCTTTTTTGTTGGGAGATTTTTGAGTACTGCTTCAATTTCCTTGCTTGTTACGGTTCTGTTCAGGTTTTCTGTTTTTGTTTTTGTTTTTGTTTTTCTTTCAGTTTTGGTGGTTTTTGAGGTTCCAGGGATGCATCCATTTCTTCCAGACTTACTAATTTTTTGGCATATAGTTGCTCATAATATGTTCTTAAATTGTTTGTTGTTGGTGTTGATCTCTCCATTTCATTCATGATTTTATTAATTTGTGTCCTTTGTTATTTCTTTCTGATAAGTCTGGCTAAGGGTTTATCGATCTTATTAATTCTTTCAAAGAATGAACACCTGGTTTTATTGATCTGTTCTGCTATTCTTTTGGTTTCTGTTTCATTGGTTTCTGCTCTGGTCTTTATTATTTCTCTTCTGCTGGGTTTAGGCTTTATTTGCTCTGCTTTCTCCTGTTCCTTTAGGTATACAGGAAGTTGTATATTTGAGACTTTTTTTCTTTCGTTAGAAAGGCTTGTATTGCTATGTACTTCCCTCTTAGGACTACCTTTGCTTCATCCCAAGGGTTTTGAACAGTTGTTTTTTTCATTTTCATTTTTTTCCATGAATTTTTATAATTCTTTAATTTCCTGATTAACCCACTCATTTTTTAATAGGATGCTCTTTAACCTCCATGCATTTGTTTTCTTTCCAGATATTCTGTTGTGATTGAGTTCAAGTTTTAAAGCATCATGGTCTGAAAATATGGAGGGAATAATCCCAGTCTTTTGGTACCAGTTGCAGCCTGATTTGTGACCCAGTATGTAATGTATTCTGGAGAATGTTCCATGTGCACTCAAGAAGAATGTGTATTCTGTTGCTTTAGAATGAAATGCTCTGTATATATCTATGAAGTCCATCTAGTCCAGTGTGTCATTCAGAGCCCTGTTTCCTTGTTGATCTGCTTAGATGATCTATCCATTGCTGTGAGTGGAGTGTTAAAGTTCCCTACTATTACTGTATTTTTATCAATGTGTTTCTTTAATTTTGTTATTAACTTGTTTATATAATTGGCTGCTCCCAAGTTAGGGGCATAAATATTTACAGTTGTTAGAACTTCTTGTTGGATAGACCCTTTAATTTTGATCTAGTGATTTTGAGAAAGAGAGAGAATGAACAGTGGGGAGAGGCAAAGGGAGAGAGAAGCAGACTCCCTGCTGAGCAGGAAACCTAACACTGGGCTGAATCCTAGGACCCTAGATCTGACCTAAGCCGAAGGCAGCTGCTCAACCAACTGAGCCATCCAGGCACTCCTTCTTCATCTCCTGTTACAGTATTTGGTTTAACATCTATTTTGTCTGATACAAAGATTGCTACCCCCATGTTGTTGTTTTATGTCCCTTAGTATGATAAATTGTTCTCCACCTCTTCACGATCAATCTGGTGGTGTCTTTGGGTCTCTCGTAGATAGCGTATAGATGGGTTTTTCTTTTATATCCATTCTGATAACCTTTGTCTTTTGATTGGTTCATTTAACCCATTTACATTCAGAGTAAATATTGAAAGGTATGAATTTAATGCTATTGTATTACCTATAAAGGCCCTGTTTCTGTAGACCGTGTCTGTTTATTTCTGGCCAATGTTACTTTGAGATCCCCTTTAAAATTTCTTTTAAAGTTGGTTTAGTGATCACAAATTCTTTTAGTTTCTGTTTATCTTGGAAGCTCTTTCTCTTTCTATTCTGACTGATAGCCTTGCTATCAAGTATTCTTGGCTGCATATTTTTCTCTGTTAGCACCCTGAATATATCATGCCAGTCCCTTCTGGCCTGCCAGTCTCCCTTGGATAGATCTACTATCAGCTTATGTTTCTACCTCTGTAGGTTAAGGACCTCTTGTCTTGGTTGCTTTCAGGATTTTCTCTTTGTCTCTAAAATATGCAAGCTTCATTAATATTATATAGTGATGTGTTGGCCTATTTTTATTCATTTTGACAGGATAGGGGAAGGTTTCTGTATGTCTCCTGTACTTGAATGCCTGTTTCCTTCCCCATATTATGAAATTTCTCAGCTATGATTTGCTCAAATACACCTTCTGCTCCCCCCACTTATTCTTCCTCTGGAACCCTAATTATTCTGCTATTGTTTTGCCTTATGGTATTGCTGATCTCTTGAATCTTCCCCTGGTGATCCAGTAGTTGCTTATCTCTCTTTTTCTCATTTTCTTTTTTCCCCATAATTTTCTTTTATATCACTGATTCTCTCTTCTGCCTCATTTATCCTAACAGAGCCTTTTTTTTTTTTTTTTTTAGTTACATCTCAGTAATGCAACCTGATTAGATTTTAGTTCTCTTATTTCTCCAGAAAGGGATCCTTTGGTGTTTTCTATGCTTTCTTCAAGTTCAGCTAATATCTTTATAATCATTACTCTGAATTCTAGCTCTGATATCTAATTGATATGCATATTAAGTCTCGGGCAGTTAGTACTGCCTCTGGTTCTTTTATCTGGAGTGTTTTTCTGTCTTGTCATTTTGTCCAGGTAAGAACAGATGAGTGAGGGAACCAAATACAAAAATATCAACCATGACCCCAGCAAAATATACATTAAACAAATCAGAAGAGATCAGAAATGAAAAAAGAAAAAAAAGAAGGAAAAAAAGAGAATATAATCAAACAGGTGGACAGAACAGAATAATACACTAGGTCCTGGGTGTATTTTGGTCTATTTGTTAGGAGAAACTAGATCCCAAAATTGTATAGAAAGAAAAAAACTTATATGTATACAAAACTAAAATTGAATACAATGAAAGGAAGCCAAAAATGAAGAATATATATTTAAAATGTAAATATAAAAATGAAAATTAAAAACTTAAAAACAATTGATAAAATAAGAACCTAGTTGAAAAGGAAAAAATGAATATCTAAACTGAAATACTGAAAAGTCATGAGGGAAAAACACGAATTCTATACACTTGTTTTTTTCTGGCACTGGAGTTATATACTTTTGTGTTTGGTGAACTTGGTCTTAGCTGGATGTTCCTGCTGGTCTTCTGGGGACAGGGCCTGTTGCCCTGATTCTCAAGTGTCTTTGCCCTGGGCGGAATCACACCCCTCTTGAGAGGGGGCCAGGCTAGGAATAAGCGGCTTCAAATTGCTCTATGTGACTTTTGTTCACTGAAGGCTTTCCATGCCACTTTAGAGGATGAAAATGAAAATGGAGGCACCTCAATCTCCAGGCCTGGAGCTGAAAATTCGTGCCTCCCCCTCTTCAGTGAGCTCTCAGGAGAAGCAGTCAGTCTTGTATACCTGGTTTCCATCTGTACTCTGTGTTCACCCAGTCTGCAGCCAAGCATTTTATCTCAGGTGCATGACCCCATTTGGAGTCTCCAAACTTTAGAGGATCCTGCAGCTCCCACCTGCACCGGTCCTACCAGGGGAGCGAGGGGGTCTCACTGCAGTTCTTCTGCTTGGTGGGCCCTGCTCAGAGAGCAGTCTCTGGACCATGCTGGGGTTTGTGGTTTATGGCAACCCTGAATTGAAAGCCCACTCCTGGGATCGCTGATTGCAGCTGGCTTCCCTACTCCCAATACCTGGGAGCTCTGCCACACTCAGGCATATCTGTTCCTTCTGTGACCCCAGGGATCCTGAGACAACACTGTCCCATCTAGGATTCCACCCCACTTTGCCAAGTTCTGATTTTGAGATTGGATGCTATATTATTTTCTAGTAGCCGGCTTATGGAGGCTCCCTCCCACCATGGTCTATCTCCCATATATCACCTCGGGTTCACTTCTCCACACATCCTACCTTGCAGAAAGTGGTTTCATTTCAGTTTGTAGAGTTGGCAGCAGTTCTTTTCTTAGATCTCCAGCTGAGTTTGCAGATCTTCAGAATGACTTGATAGCTATCTGGCTAAATTCCAGGGGCCAGAAAAAACTAGGGTCCCCTACTCCTCAACCATCTTCTTCCTTTCTTCCTCCTGGAAGTTTGTGCCTTTTGACCACCTTCCTCCTGTTCCCCTGCTTCAGTCCTCCCCTTCTGGTAACCACAAACCTGATTTCTTTTTCTATGACTTTGGTAGGGTTTTGTTGGTTGGTTAGTTTTTAACATTCCCACATTTAAGTAAGGTCATACAGTATTTGTCTTTGTCAGACCTATATCAATTAGCATAATACTTTCAAGGGTCATCCATGTTGTTACATATGGTAGGATTTCCTCATTTTTTAATGGCTGAATAACATTCATTGTGTGTGCATGCACACGCATATACACACCCACCACCACCACCACCACCACCATCTTTATTCATTCACCCATTGATGGACACTTAGGTTGTTTCTGTGTCTTGGCTATTGTAAACAATGATGCTGTGAATATAGGGGGTGCACATATCTTTGAGTTACTATTCTTGTTTCCTTTGATATTTGCCCAGAAGTGGAATAACTAGATCATATGGTAATTCTCTTTAAATTTTTGAGGATCCTTCATATGGTTTTCCATGTGGCTCCTCCAATTCACAGTCTTGCCAACAGTGCACAAGGCTTCCCTTTTCTCCACATCTTTGTCAGCATTTATTGTCTCTTGTCTTTTTGATAACCACCATTCTAACAGGTGTGAGGTGATATCTCATTGATACCACATTTCCCTGATGATGAGTGATGTTGAGCATCTTCTCATGTACCCATTGGCCTTTCATATATCTTTTCTAGAGAAATGTTTATTCAACATTTTCTAATTGGGTGGTTTTTTGTTATTGACTTGTCAGAATTATTTATATATTTTGGATATTAACCTCTTACCAGATAAAGAGTTTGTAAATATTTTCTCCCATTCAGTAGGTTGAATTTCCATTCTATGGATGGTTTTCTTTGCTGTGCTAAAGCTTTTTTAGTTTGATGTAGTCCCACTTGTTTATATCTTATGTTGTTGCTTGCACTTTAGGTGTGATTTTACTAAGTCCCCTGCCAATGAGGTTTATTCTTATGTCTTCTAAGAATTTCATGGTTTTAGGTTGTAAGTCTTTAATCCATTTTGAATTGATTTTTGTGAATGGTGTAAGATAGAGGTCAAGTTTTAATCTTTCACATGTGAATAACCAGTTTTCCCAGCACCATTTGCTGAAAAGCCAGTCTTTTTTTCATTGTGTATTCTTAAGTCCCTTGTCAAATACTAGTTGGCCATATATGCTTGGGTTTATTTCTGGGCTTGTGATTGTGTTCTGTTGGTGGAGTGGCCTGTTTTTATGCCAGAGCCATACTGTTTTAATGACTGTAGCTTTATAGTGTAGTTTGAAATAAGGTGTGGCACTTCCTTCTGTGTTCTTCTTTCCCAGGATTTCTTTGGCTATTTGGGGTTTTTTGTGATTCCATATAGATTTTAGGATTTTTTTTTAAATTTCTATAAAAAATGCCATTGGAATTTTGATAAGGTTTGCATTGAATCTGTAGATGGCTTTTGGTAGTATTGACATTTTAACAAGATTAATTTTTCCAGTTCATAAATATGGGATACCATTCCATTTATTTGTGTCTTCCTTGATTTATGAATGTCTTATAGTTTCCAAAATAGAGATCTTCTACCTCATTGGTTAAATTTATTCCTAAGTACTTTGTTGTTTTTGATGCTATTATAAATGGGATCAGTTTCTTACTTTATTTTTTTCAGATAATTCGTTGTTGGTATTAGAAAATTCATTGTAAGGATATAGAAATGCTATTGATTTTGTGTGTTAATGTTATGTCCTGTAACTTTACTGAATTTGTTGATTAGTTCTAACAGTTTTTTGGTTGAGACTAGGATTTTCTATATACAAAATCAGGAAATTTGCAAATAGAAACAATTTTATTACTTCCTTTTTAATTCTTTCTTTTTTTTCTTAAGATTTATGGTTTTTTATTTTTCAGCATAACAGTATCATTATTTTTTCACCACACCCAGTGCTCCATGCAATCCATGCCCTCTATAATACCCACCACCTGGTACCCTGACCTCCCACCCGCCCCCCGCCACTTCAAACCCCTTAGATTGTTTTTCAGAGTCCATAGTCTCTCATGATTCACCTCCCCTTCCAATTTACCCCAACCCCTTTCTCTCTAACTCCCCATGTCCTCCATGCTTTTTGTTATGCTCCACAAATAAGTGAAACCATATGATAATTGACTCTCCGCTTGACTTATTTCACTCAGCATAATCTCTTCCAGTCCCGCCCATGTTGCTACAAAAGGTGGGTATTCATCCTTTCTGATGGAGGCATAATACTCCATAGTGTATATGGACCACATCTTCCTTATCCATTCATCCGTTGAAGGGCATCTTGGTTCTTTCCACAGTTTGTGACCATGGCCATTGCTGCTATAAACATTGGGGTACAGATGGCCCTTCTTTTCACTATATCTGTATCTTTGGGGTAAATACCCAGTAGTGCAATTGCAGGGTCATAGGGAAGCTTTATTTTTAATTTCTTGAGGAATCTCCACACTGTTCTCCAAAGTGGCTACACCAACTTGCATTCCCACCAACAGTGTAAGAGGGTTCCCCTTTCTCCACATCCCCTCCAACACATGTTGTTTCGTGTCTTGCTAATTTTGGCCATTCTAACTGGTGTCAGGTGTAACTCCAAGTGGTTTTAATTTGAATCTCCCTGATGGCTAGTGATGAAGAACATTTTTTCATGTGTCTGATAGCCATTTGTATGTCTTCATTGGAGAAGTGTCTGTTCATATCTTCTGCCTATTTTTTGATATGATTGTCTGTTTTGTGTGTGTTGAGTTTAAGGAGTTCTTTATAGATCCTGGATATCAAACTTTTGTCAGTACTGTCACTTGTGAATATCTTCTCCCATTCCGTGGGTTACCTCTTTGTTTTCTTGACTGTTTCCTTTGCTGTGCAGAAGCTTTTGATTTTGATGAAGTCCCAAAAGTTCATCTTCGCTTTTGTTTCCTTTGCCTTTGGAGACGTATCTTGAAAGAAGTTGCTGTGGCTGATATCAAAGAGATTACTGCCTATGTTCTCCTCTAGGATTCTGATGGATTCCTGTCTCACAATGAGGTCTTTTATCCATTTTGAGTTTATCTTTGTATACAGTGTAAGAGAATGGTCGAGTGTCATTCTTCTACATATAGCTGCCCAGTTTTCCCAGCACCATTTATTGAAGAGACTGTCTTTTTTCCACTGTATATTTTTTTCTGTTTTGTCGAAGATTATTTGACCATAGAGTTGAGGGTCCATATCTGGGCTCTCTACTCTGTTCCACTGGTCTGTGTGTCTGTTTTTATGCCAGTACCATGCTGTCTTGGTGATCACAGCTTTGTAATAAAGATTGAAATCAGGTAACGTGATGCCCCCAGTTTTATTTTTGTTTTTCAACATTTCCTTAGCGATTCGGGGTCTCTTCTGATTCCATACAAATTTTAGGATTATTTGCTCCAGCTCTTTGAAGAATACCAGTGGAATTTTGATCGGAATAGCATTAAAAGTATAGATTGCTCTAGGCAGTATAGACATTTTAACAATGTTTATTCTTCCAATCCAAGAGCATGGCATGGTCTTCCATCTTTTTGTGTCTTCTTCCATTTCTTTCATGAGTGTTCTGTAGTTCCTTGAGTACAGATCCTTTACCTCTTTGGTTAGGTTTATTCCCAGGTATGTTATGGTTCTTGGTGCTATAGTAAATGGAATCGGTTCTCTAATTTGCCTTTCTGTATTTTCATTGTTAGTGTATAAGAAAGCCACTGATTTCTGTACATTGACTTTGTATCCTGCCACGTTGCTGAATTGCTGTATGAGTTCTAGTAGTTTGGGGGTGGAGTCTTTTGGGTTTTCCAAAATAAGAATCATGTCATCTGCAAAGAGAGAGAGTTTGACTTCTTCATTACCAATTTGGATACATTTTATTTCCCTTTGTTGTCTGATTGCTGTTGCTAGGACTTCTAATACTATGTTGAACAAGAGTGGTGAGAGTGGGCATCCTTGTCGTGTTCCTGATCTCAATGAGAAGGATGCAAGCTTTTTCCCATTGAGGATGATATTTGCTGTGGGTCTTTCATAGCTAGATTTGATGAAGTTCAGGAATGTTCCCTCTATCCCTATACTTTGAAGTGTTTTAATCAGGAATGGATGCTGTATTTTGTCAAATGCTTTTTCTGCATCAATTGAGAGGACCATGTGGTTCTTCTCTCTTTTCTTATTAAATTGTTCTATCACATTGATTGATTTGCGAATGTTGAACCATCCTTGTAGCCCAGGGATGAATCCCACCTGGTCGTGGTGGATAATCTTTTTTTTTTAAGATTGATTTATTTATTTATTTGCGAGACAGAGATCACAAGTAGGCAGAGAGGCAGGCAGAGAGAGAGAGGGAAGCAGGTTCCCTGCTGAGCAGAGTGCCCGTTGCAGGGCTCAATCCCAGGACCCTGGGATCATGACCTGAGCTGAAGGCAGAGGCTTTAACCCAATGAGCCACCCAGGCTCCCCGGTGGCTAATCTTTTTAATGTGCTTTTGGATCCTGTTTGCTAGGATCTTTGAGAATCTTAGCATCCATATTCATCAGTGATATTGGTCTGAAATTCTCCTTTTTGGTAGGGTCTTTGCCCGGTTTGCGGATCAGGGTAATGCTGGCTTCATAGAAAGAATCAGGAAGTTTTCCTTCTGCTTCTATTTTTTGAAACAGCTTCAGGAGAATAGGTGTTATTTCTTCTTTGAAGGTTTGGTAGAATTCCCCAGGGAATCCGTCAGGTCCTGGGCTCTTGTTTTTTTGGAGGTTTTTGATCACCACTTCCATCTCGTTACTAGATATTGGTCTATTGTCAGTTTCTTCCTGATTCAATTTTGGGAGTTTATAGTTTTCCAGGAATGCATCCATTTCATCTAGGTTGCTTAGCTTATTGGCATATAACTGTTGATAATAACTTCTGATGATTGTTTCTACTTCCTTGGTGTTTGTTGTGATCTCTCCCTTTTCAGTCATAATTTTATGTATTTGAACTTTCTCTCTTTTCTTTTGGATTAGTGTCGCCAGTGGTTTATTGATCTTATTGATTCTTTCAAAAAACCAGCTTCTAGTTTCATTGATACATTCTACTGTATCTCTGGTTTCTACCTCATCGATCTCAGCTCTAATCTTGATTATTTCCCTTCTGATGTGTGGAGTTGGTTTGATTTGTTGTTGATTCTCCAGTTCTTTAAGGTGTAGAGACAGCTGCTGTGTTCTTGATTTTTCAATTTTTTTGAGGGAGGCTTGGATGGCTATGTATTTCCCCCTTAGGACCGCCTTTGCTGTATCCCATAGGTTTTGGATTGAATTGGATTGTCATTGGTGTCCATGAGTTGTTTCAGTTCATCCGTGATCTCCTGGTTGATCCAAGCATTCTTAAGCAAGGTGGTCTTTAGCTTCCAGGTGTTTGAGTTCCTTCTGAACTTTTCCTTGTGATTGAGCTCCAGTTTCAAAGCATTGTTATCTGAGAATGTGCAGGGAATAATCTCAGTCTTTTGGTATCGGCTGAGTCCTGATTTGTGACCCAGTATGTGGTCTATTCTGGAGAAAGTTCCGTGTGCACTTGAGAAGAATGAGTATTCTGTTGTTTTAGGGTGGAATGTTCTGTATATATCTATGAGGTCCATCTGGTCCAATGTGTCATTCAATGCTCTTGTTTCTTTATTGATTTTCTGCTTCGATGATCTGTCTATCTCTGAGAGAGGCGTGTTAAGATCTCCAGTGATTAGTGTATTCATATCAATATGACTCTTTATCTTGATTAACAGTTTTCTTATGTAATTGGCTACTCCCATATTGGGGGCATAGATATTTACAATTGTTAGATCATCTTGGTGGATAGTCCCTTTAAGAATGATGTAGTGTCCTTCTGTATCTCTGACTACAGTCTTTAGTTTAAAATCTAATTTGTCTGATATGAGAATCGCTACCCCAGCCTTTTTTTTGAGGCCCATTGGCATGAAAGATGCTTCTCCATCCCTTCACTTTCAGCCTGGGTGTATCTTTAGGTTCAAAATGGGTCTCTTGTAGACAACATATGGATGAGTTCTGTCGTTTTATCCAATCTGCAACCCTGTGCCGTTTTATGGGCGCATTTAGGCCATTCACATTGAGGGTGATTATTGATAGATACGTTTTTATTGACATCGTGTTACCTTTGAAGTCTTTCTTTCTGTAGATTGTCTCTATATTTCTGTTCAATGCTATTCTTGGGCTTTTTCCTCCTTTAAAGAAGCCCCCTTAATATATCCTGCAGTATCGGCTTGGTGGTTGCATAGTCTTTTAAGCCTTGCCAGTCCTGGAAACTCTTTTCTCTCCATCCATTTTGAATGTCAGTCTTGCTGCTAAAGTATTCTTGGCTGCATGTTCTTCTCATTCAGAGCCCTGAATACATCTTGCCAGCCCTTTCTGGCTTGCCAGGTCTCTGTGGACAGGTCTGACGTTATTCTGATGGGCTTTCCTCTGTTCGTAAGGATCTTCTTTGTCCTAGCTGCTTTCAGGAGGTTCTGCCTACAATTATAATTCTTCATTCTTACTATTAGGTGTCTCGAGGACTTTCGAGAATCTGTAATCTTGGGGGGAAACCTTTTGGCCTCTAGTACATGAACGATGGTTCCATTCACGAGATTTGGAAAATTTTCATGAAGAACTTGTTCCACTATATCTGCTAGACTTCTTTCTTTCTCCTCCCCTTCAGGGATTCCAATAATTCTGACGTTGGAACGTTTCATGGCATCATTTATTTCCCTGATTCTGTTTTCGTGGCTTCTAAGCGGTTTTTCCAGGCTTCCTGCTGATCCTTTCTCTCTATCTGTTTGTCCTCCAGATCACTAATTCTATCTTCTGTCTTAGTTACTCCAGCGTTGAGAGAATTTAGATTAGATTGGAACTCATTGAGAGCATTGTGAAGCTCATCCCTGGTAGCTTTCAGCTCTTCCCTAATATTGAAAACATGATCTCTGGTCGTTTTCAGTTTGGCCCTAATCAATTCCGTTTGGTCACCCATTGCTTTCTCCAACCTAGGTATTGCTTGGATAATTGTTAGCCTGAATTCTCTTTCCGACATACGTCTATGTTGATAGCCATTAGCTCTGTTGCAGAAGGTCCATCCTCTGTATTTTTCTTCTGTTGGGCATTCCTCCTCCTAGTCATTTTGGTGAGAGATGGCTGAACGGGTGTAGCTGGGTATATCGACTGTAGTGCAGTCAAGGTGCACCCAGGAATGCTTCTGAGCAATCAGGGTTCCCCACCCAAATGAGAGGAAAAAGAAAAGAAAAGAAGAGAGAGGGAGGGAGGCAGGAAAGAAAGGTGAGATAAAAGAGAAGGTTTAGCCCATATGGGCCCCAAGGCAAGATTTATGAAGTATACAAACAGACACAGACAAACAAAAAGACTGATAAAAGTATATGACAAGAGAAAAAAAAAAAAAAAAATATATATATATATATATATATATATATATATATATGCAAATAAAGGAAGAACCTCGTCAAAAAGAACCCTGAGTGTAAGATTTATATACTATCAGGACAAACACAAAAACAGAAATACTGGTGGAAGAAAAAGATGGGAGAGTGGTTGTAAATTCTCAGTGTGGGTGAGGAAGGTTGTTTTGATTCTTTCTGGATGTATCTTGATATCTTTGTTAAAGGACTCAACTTCCCTAAGATAAGGGGGGATTAGGAATTGGTTTACCTATAGGGATGCCATTGATTGGGGAAAGGGGATTACCTTGAAGTTTGACTCTATATGAATATTAGAAAATAAAAATTAAAAAAAGGAATAAACTAAACTAAACTAAAATTAAAAAAAAAATTTAAAAAGTAGAAATGCCAAAGGAAAACACAGGTGTATGTATCAAAAAGTTCAGGTTAGAAGGTTATTATGGAATTTGATGTACTGGACATCTCAACTGTGACGGTAAGTAGGTTAAAAAATTATCTATATAATAATAAAAAATTAACTATATAAAAAAAAATGAGCCAGAATAGTGGGATCAAATTAATAATAAAAATTTTCCTATGAAGTAGTGGTGGTTGTTCTCTTGTCGTCTTGTTAGTTTTCTGGGGGAGGGGCCTGCCACGTGGGTTTTCAGTTTCTGAAGTTCTCTCAGCTAAGTCCTCCCGCCCCCCTCAAGGGAGTGGGCTCTGAGGAAACTGGTTTTTTCAGGCTTTTATTCTCTGGAGGTTTTTATATTTGTTCACTTTTGTTTTTCCCTCTCACCTTGACCACTTTTGATGGTTTTTGTAGGTTTAGAGGAAAGCAAACTGCACCCTGACCTCCCTCTCAGAGAGAAGCCTCAGTCTGGCTGCAGAGCCCATATAAATCCCCCCTTGGCCACTGGCAGAGCAGGTTCCCAGTTGTGTTCCCTGGGGACTCAGGATTTTTTGCTTGTACCCAAAACCACGGCAGGCAGCGGCGGCTGTCTGGGCAGCTCCAGACTGCCAGAGAAGTTCCAAGCAGTGATCACACACTGAGATTTTCCCGCTGGCTTGGGCAGGGAGTGCCTGGTCTTTCTGGTCCGAGAGCACCCGGCTGGCATTTGTGTGCACCTTTCTCAGGGGAGGGCATGGGGCATGATTCGGACTCTGATGGCATGGCAGGGCACTTGCGTGGGGACTGCAAAAAGGCTGTGCTTCTGTTGGCTGGCGAGGCTCCCAGCCCCTCAGGGGAGCCGGGCGCCAGCACTCTCAGGCGCGCTGGTGGTTCAGGGACTGAGACCTGGTTTCTCTGCCACACTCTCTCTGGCTCTGCGCCAGGGGTGGCTGTCCTGGGTCTGGGGACTTAAGCCCTGACCCTAACACCCCGATTCCCGCAATTTCCCCCCAGTGATCCTTTGCTCTTTTTGAGTGCTTTCTACCAGACTCCTGAGTTAATGCTGGTCCCTAGGCGCAGGGCACTCTTGTATTGGGATATTACTTTCCAACGGGTCACCTCTGGTGGCTCCCTCCCCCTTTTGTTTATCTTCTGATATCAGTCCGACTTTCCCACTCCCCTTTACCTGCCCACTGGCGTCTTCTGCTTCAGTAGAGATCCAGACGTGTATAATTCTGATCTCAGGCTGATTTCATGGGTGATTGGAAATCTTTGGAAGGTAATCAGCTCACTTTAGGGTACAGGTTGAACAGGCGCCTCCTCCTACTTCCCCGCCATCTTGTCTCTTTTTAAAGCCAAGATTTATGTTTTTGAGAGAGAGAGAACATGAGCTGGAAGGGCAGAGGGAGAGGGAGAGAGAATCTCAAGCACACTCTGAGCTCAGCACAGAGACTGACATGGGGTTCGATCCCACAACTCTGAGATCATGACCTGAACTGAAATTGAGTCAGATGCTCAACTGACCATACCCTTCTTTTCCAATTCTAGTAACTTTTATTTCTTTTTCTTGCCTGACTGCTCTTGATAAGGCTTCCAGTACTGTGTTGAATAGAAGTAGTGAGAGTGTTTAATTTGCTCATGTTGGACCATCCTTGCATCACAGGGATAAATCCCATTTGATCATGAAGAATGATCCTTTTAGTGCTGCTGTATTCATTTGTTCATATCTTGAGAATTTTTGCATCTCTGTTCATCAGGGATATTGGCCTGTAGTTTTATTTTCTACTGGTGTCCTTATTTGGCTTTGGTATTAGGGTAATGCTGGCCTTATAAAAGAAGTTTGGGAGTATTCCCTCATCTTCAATGTTTTTGGAAGACTTTGAGAAGAATTGGGATTAATTCCTTAAATGTTTGGTAAAACTCACTACTGAAGCCATCTGGTCCTGGGCTTTGCTTTGTTGGGACATTTTTGATAACTGATTCAATCTCCTTACTAATAATAGGTCTGTTCAGATTTTCTCTTTCTTCCTGATTCAGTCTTAGTAGTTTGTATATTTCTAAGAATTTTTCCATTTTCCCAGGTTGTCCAATTTGTTGTCATGCAGTTGCTCATAAGAGCTCATAGTCTCTTATGAGTGCTAGAATTTCTGTAGTATCTGTTTCCCTTCTTATTTATAATTCTGTGATTTTGTTGATTTGGTCTTTCTTCCTTGGTTTGTCAATTTTGTTTATCTCTTCATAGAGCCAACTTTAGTTTGGTTAATCTTTTCTATTGTTTTTAAATTTTCTGTTTTGTTATTCCTGCTCTGATTTTTATTATTTCCTTCTTTCAGTTAACTTTGGGGTCAGTTTATTCTTTTTATAGTTCCTTAAGGCATAGAGATAGATTGTTTATTAATATGGATGTTTATTGCTATGAATGTCCCTGTAAGAACTGCTTTTGCTGCATCCTATAGATTCTGTTATTTTGTGTTTCCATTTTTGTTTATCTCAAGAAACTTCTATTTCCCCTTTTAATTTACTCTGGTACCTGTTTCTTTCACTGGCATTTTAAGCTATAAGAGTGAATGTAGACAGCATTCTAAGATAAAGCACTGTCTACAAGTCTGTAGTAATTGGCCAAATGTTTTTTAATTAAATCTAGAATATGGATGTTATAACAATAGCAGCTCCTTTCATTGAGGGCCCCACATGGCAAGCACACTCTGTCCTCCAGTCTTTCCATGGGTGTTCTATTGGACAGGTAACATGTAAAAGCAACAGCCCATCAGGGAGATTAATTTGAGGTAAGGCTAATATTTGAACCACCCAGGTCTGTAGGTTCCAAAATCTGTACGGCCCTTAAATTGTAAGTAGGAGATCTTAACGGAAGTGGGACAAATGCCAAATCATCTTAGAGTCCATGCCAAAGATGGGAGTGACTAATGGTGCTCTCACTCAGGTAACAGAGCTGCAACAAGTGAGGAGGGGTTGGGGTCACCTGGTCCACACATTAGGGGAGATGGACCTTTGTACTCTGGCTTTAAAGCATGCTTACTCTATTTGCTAGTGAGGCTTGCTAGAACCTGTGGTGCTTATAGATGCATGGTAACAGTAGCCACAGTATAACTCCAAATGCAGATGGCTTTGTAAACAGGTTAAATTATACAGGAGCTACTATATACAGCTATCTGCAAATACAAACACCAGCTTCCTGGTAAGTCCTTTTGAAAGCCTACATTTCAGTCACCACTATGCTGTGTTAGAATGATTAAAACTGTAGCTTTGGCATGTCTGATTTTTTAGAAAATTGTGTAAAGTAGGGCAAGTGAGGTTTGTAAAAGCTTAAGTCTGAACAGAAACATGATGTTAAGACAAAGAACTTCACAAGTGCAAAGTTTTTACTTTGGGGCTGCTATTTTAAAACAAACATTCGAATTAGAATCCAAAGCAAAACAGCATAATGAGCAATCTAATTATGATGTTCTAGGGAACAGACTCATTATAGAATGGTATGTGCAAGTGTCAACATGGAGAGTCACAAATCCAGCATCTTATTTCAAGGCTTACTATGAGTGTATCTCTGGAAGAGGATGCCCTGTGTTTCCAAATGTTCTCCTGAGGGGGCAGGAAGCAGGTGGCTAGAGGAGTGTGATTTTCAGCCAGCAGCCCTGCTGTCTCACAAACAAGATAATAACCAGAGGAAATTGATCAAAGGAAGTCAGAGATTGGAGTTTGGGGTCTCAGCAGGCATGTTTTGGCGGCCCTGAAGTACTGTGTCCCCCAGGTTGGGACACAAGGAAGCCCAGGCAGAAGAGAGGTCATCATTAAGGAGGGGAGGTTTGGGGGTCCATTCACGTCCTGTGCTGAGTGTAAGCCTATCTGGGAAAATGGCGGGTCCAGAACTGGGCCGGCCTCTCCCCTGCCAGCAGCCCTTGGCTCTTGGAAGGCCTCTTCCAAGAGTGTCATTTCAGTTCCAGATAGGAGGAATAACTCCTACGCAAGCTGGCAGCTTCCAGACATCAGTTGTCTGGGTTTTTCTGCCCCAGCACTTCTTCCCAAGTCTTCAGTTTGTTCCTACCCAGGATGTCTGGGAAGATAATCCCAAAGGACAACCCTCCACACTGGAGATTGGTGTTCCCGCCTCCCCTCCTTCTTGGCCCCATCCTGAGCCCCGATTGCCTACAGTGGGAATCTGAACACCTTTGCCGGTCTCCTCTCTCATTACCCACTTCATCCTCTGGTAACAGCTCCCAGGTAAGCTACCTGCATGGAGATTCTCTTCTCAGCTTTTGCTTTCGGGTAACATGGAGACAGTTACCAAGGGGTGCTTGGTATAGATTCCTTGTGGCAGAGGGGGAACAGGGATAGGGAGCTGTATCTTTGCAGACTCCAGGGTTTACTGAACAGGATCAAGGAAGCATCTCAAGCCCTGAACCCCCTCATTCCTGTGCAGAACTCTCTCCATGAGGAAAGTATACTAGTGTTAACTTCACTCAGGGATAGCAAGTTTGGGGGATATTCTGTAGTATCTCTCTTGAATGATCTACTGAATAAGAGATCAGAGAATTTATTCCAGAGCAAAGTGTGATCTATGAGTAACTATTTGCTGTTTTAAGGAAGAAATTCTTTTCTTATAGCTGTTTTCCTCCTTACACCTTTTACTCTCCTTTCCAAAACAATTTTAAATAAATTAATTCAGGGGCGCCTGGGTGGCTGAGTTGGTTACACATCCAACTCTTAATTTTGGCTCAGGTCGTGGTCTCGGGGTCCTGAGATGGAGCCTCGTGTCAGGCAGGCATGGAGCCTGCTTCAGATTCTCCCTCTCCTTGTCCCCCTCTCCATCTCTCAAAAAAAATTTTTTTGAAAGTCTGAAACGGGTGTTATTACCAACAATGATTTATATGGCATTTTTAAGATTTCAGTTTCCAAAGTTCACTTGTTTCTGAAGTTCATTACATAGACAAGCAAAAGTAACTGCTTTTTGTAACCATGCTCAGTTCACTTATTCCAGTAATTTGGTAGATGGTGTGAGGTTTTGTGCATACACGGTTATGTTATTTGTGAATCTGTGTATGTAATTAGAGCTTAGATATATTATTCTAATCTCTCAATGAAGTAAATTTAGAGGTTTTTTTGCTACATGATCACAGACTGAGAACCTCTAATGCCGAGGATCTTAAACCTCTGAGGGATCTCTCTCCTGGTTGAACAGTTCCCGTTGCTAGAAGTCTTTTTTTTTTTTTTTAAATGTTCAGTTAGCCAGCATATAATACACCATTAGTCTTTAATGTAGTGTTTCAATGGTTCGTTAGTTGTGTGTAACACCCAGTGCTCACCACCACACGAGCCCTCCTTAATACCCATCACCTGGTTACCCCATCCCCCCATGGCCCTCCCCTCTGAAACCCTCAGTTTGGTTCCTGGAGTGCAGAGTCTTTCATGGTTTGTCTCCCTCTCTGATTTCTGTGCCTTCAGATTTCCCTCCCTTCCTCTGTGGTCCTCCATGCTATTCCTTATGTTCCACTATGAGTGAAACCATCTGATAATTGTTTCTCTGCTTGACTCATTTCACTCAGCAGAATCCCCTCCAGTTCCATCCATGTTGATGCAAATGGTAGGTATTCATCCTCTCTGATGGCTGAGTAGTATTTCATTGTATATATGGACCACATCTTCTTTATCTATTCGTCTGATGAAGGACATCTTGGCTCCTTCCACAGTTTGGCTATTGTGGACCCATTGCTAGAAATCTTGTTCATGTTTTGGGCTTAGCTGGTTTCTGTTTCTCTGACAGCCATCCTAAAACTGGGAGACAGCTACACATCCCTCGGGCACCTCGGCTCAAGTGAAGCCATTCTCCGTGGTTCCTCCCATGATGAGACCTGTGGACAACACCTGAACATTTCTATGTAGAACCTGGGCTTGGGGAAAGGTTAGCTAAGAAACCCTAAGAATAGTGTTTCTTTGGGACTGGATTTTAAAACATGTAGTTTCCCCCCACCCTCACATATGTGCTTTGTTTTTTAAAGATTGCAAAAAAGAAAAACAGGAGACACATGTATATCACTGATTATTTTTAATGATTTTGTGCTATGGTTTGACCACAGCAATAAGAACAAGCAGAAAAAGCTGATTTCATAACTAACAAACAGCACTTAGAGCAACATCTTTCTTTAAAAGTATTGCAATTACAGACCTTAGGCCTAAGAACTACATCACCATTGCTCAGTTAAAAGAGGCAGATACACGACAGTTGGAAATATTTCTCTGTATATAGCTGGGAATTATGTTGAAAGTAAGCACAAACGGCTGTTACAGACTTTAATAACTTCTGGTTATCAGAGCTCACATGAGCTACTGAAAAGCTCGCATACAGTTGTACATTTTTAGTTGGCTTCTTTATAATAAAAATTAAATGAACTAAATGCTATGAATAGTCTTGTACACATTTAAAAATAGCTTTCCAGTAGACAAAGACAATTAGAAAATGTGATTTTTGAAAGCCATGAAATGAAAAATAGCAATATACCAACAAGCACATTAAGGTGAACCAGTATCATTAACAGCAAAGTTTAAGCCTCAGTTCTGTAGAAAGGAAGCAATGGTGTGGGAACACACTTTAGTACCTCTGAGTCTAGAACATTCTCTGATGACACTCATCCTCAAACAGTTCTCCCAAGAGATGGAACCTGGAAGGGTGGGAGTGTTGCTCCTGAGAGCAGAGAGCCTTGACTCCTAATGCCAAACCAGAACCATAAGGAGCCCCCACAGTTCGTGAGGGGAGCCGAGGGTGGGGGCTGGATGGGACATAGCCTCTCCCCACCAAGATAACTATCTTGTCACGCCTTTTCAGAACAGTGAGAGAAGGGGTGACTTTTCATTCTTCAGCATTGAGAGTTGCATTGTAGAGGTGATTTCAATGTAAGGATAATCTGTAATCGTCTGCTCTCTGGAGGATAAGGGCATGGTTCTTTTGTGATTTTCAAAATCAGAACATAACACCACAGAGCAAATAAAAAACGTGGGTTTTACTAGAATTAATATCCTCTGGTGACACAGTAGAGTGGAAATATGGATCAGATGGGCAAAGTTTCACTGACTGCCTTTATGGACAACACTGGAAAGAATGAACATGCCCATGACTCAACTGTGGTTTTGGTGAAGACATGATAGGCTTTTTCCTTTTTTAGTATTAGAATATTTGAAGATAAAGGCAGAGGTCACAAAGGACACTGAGCTGGAAGGATAGATGTGTAAGAGGTGCGAAAGAACAGGCGACGAAAAACATAATCCCTAACGGCTGGCAGATCCTAGCTTATGAAGATCACCCCGAGACACCAACAGGAATGGATAAGATTCTTCACTTGACTGACCAATAGCTAGTTCTCTGTGAATGCTAACCCAAAACAGAAGTTTTGCTAAGAGCGGGGTCATCTCCTAAGTGGATTTGTTTTTCCTGAGATACTCTTGCCCTACACACGCGTACCTTCATTGGCTCCACAACTTCAGTTTGTCAAAGGAAAAGGCACAGAGAGACTAGGGACACGGATGGCTCTGAAAGCCTCTGTACTGACCAAAGTCCTCTGCTGCTGGCCAATTTCCTGAACTTGGGCATCATTTTTATAATTTTAACAAAGTACGCACTTTTCACTGGGGCCTGACCTCTCCGGTCTTCTACAACGTGAGATATCTTCTCATAAAACAAATTCAAAAGACGCTTTTTTTTTTTTTCTGACTCTAACACTGGTCCAACTGAGCCTTACTAAAGAGATGAAAATGAGAAGCATCTAGTGGCAACCAAAAAGCTGTGGGATTCTTTTTAAATTATTTTTTAAAGGGTTTTCACAGCAAAGATGCAACTCTCACTTGCTATACATATGCTGGTCATAAACAGTGGCTTGTTTGTTCAGACTTCTTTCCCTTGTGTTATAATATTGATATTTAATAGGAAAATAAACTACATAGACTTTTATCTGTATGCATCCATTTGCAAATTTCCTTACAAAAGAGGACAAAGCACATAGGCATTCACAAATTCTATGCCATTTCTGTTAAAATCAGTATCTATACATTATATTACAATATTAACAATTTTTTGTTCTACCCATTGGGTAGGATATGTGCATAATATATTCAAGTTATATACAGCACCTTACAAATAAAAAGAGAAGACGGACAACTGAAAAAGCACCATTGTAAGTGAGGCACAACAAAGGTGGGAGCAGAGTGTGGCGGTGGGGGGCTCGGTTCCTGGGTCTGCTGAAGTCAGCAAGAGACCCCATGGGGGCTTCAAAGCCACCGGCATGCAGAGCTCTTTGGAACGCCAAGGGCCACGCGACATGCGAGTAGTGCGTCCATTACCCCACCCCCCCGCCACCCCACCCCCCTCCCCCGCCCACTGCACACAAACAAGCACACGCGGAGAAAGGGAAGAGGATCAGAGGAAGGCAGCGCTTTCTTAGCAAGGCATTCTGACTCACACACACCAGCTTCCCGATGCAGCTGGTCTGGAAAGCAGCAGCAGCAGCAAACGACCATCTAACCCTGGCAGTCAATTACAAACTGGAACTACGTGAAAGACGCAGTACTTTGGGTAGTAATATCACCTCGGCTGAGATCTTGGTTCCTGAAAAATGTAGGTTATGTCGAGGCAGGAGGATTTTGCAAGGTCCTCTAGCCGGCCTCTGGCAGCTGGCCCCAGTGAGGGGAGCCTGCAAAGCTGCCGAGACTAGCTTTTGTGGTCTGGGGCGAAAGCTATTTCTTCATCTGTGACTTTGGTGGGCACTGGTGGACACCGTGTTGCTCACACTGAGGAGGGGAGATGTGCCAGCCCGTCACCCAATCATGTCATTTTATTTAGGTTCACCAAGGCCAAGGTAATCTGGGTGAACATCAGCAGAATGGAGTCTGCATCTGGCCCTTCCACTAGGATTGGGCCCTGGCAGAGAGGGGAAGTGGCCTTGGGGGGCATGTCACCATACAAAGGCTTGGTGCCAAGCATGGGTCTATGCCTTTAGTCACAGACAAAACCAAAAAGTTAACAAAACCCACGTGTCCTTCCCAGTTCTCCCCCCACTTTTGCATACTGCTGAACTTTGGAAATCTGAAGAGAAATGAATGGTATATGAGACAATATGCATTTAACAGTGCTGCTTTACATAGCAAACTTCTAGCAGGAGTCCCGGCCTCGCTAATACCAGACGGAAGCTGCAGGCAGGGAGCACGTGGGGGAGCAGCCCCCAGCCTGGCCCCTGAGCACCCCAACAGGACCCTTCTACAGGCACCCCCTAGTCAGCAAAGCAACTGGATGGATGGTGCAGGAGGGCCCTGTCCAGGGGGGAAACTCTGCTTCTGAGGGGAAGGCTGTGATTTGGCCGGATTCTTCTAGGTCAGAGCAGTTTTCTAGCAGTGCATGCTGTCTGAGTTCTCATTCTAATGAACATAGAATAAAGGTGAAGAAGATCAAAGGAAGAAGTTCAGAAGCCTAAGGCATGCTCATCTGTGCACCACATTCCTACGCCAGTGCTTCTGAAGGCCTTCTAGGCTACTATCAGCCCCTGTCCTCTCCGAAGAGTTTGAGCTAAAATCAGCAGATAAACGTGAAGTCCTCATGACAAGTCTTTTTAAGTTTTCAATGCTCTCTTCGGCTATCTTGAAATTTCTTGGGGGCTGTGTGTCCACAAGTGTATGTGATGGGGAAGGATGGAGTGCATGCTTGTCAAACTCCTTAACACTAAATTTTGGTCAGGGACACAAAGAACAGAGCAACGTTTACTTAATTACACTGTTTAAGAAAACCTCATTTGTACTAAGGACTGCTTTGGCGACTGAAGAACATAGACCTTCTGAAAAAGCAAATACACCCCTGAAGACTTTGTTCCTAGAAATGGGATTCAACATACCCTGGGTTTTATGCTCCTGGAAGTCTGGGGACAGCAGCTGGATGTCACAGCTGGTTCCCGGGGAGCACTATCTCCCCACCCACTGTTCCTTTGAACAATGCAATCCTTTAACACCTTTCTGAAATGATAAACCCACCATGGATTGCCTACATCACAGGCTCCCCAGCCAGACCTTCGGATCTCCTAAGCATGTGGGCTGCCTCCTCACATCACCCCTTGTCCCTCACCCAGCCAGCATGGGGGTAATGTGGTGTGAATAAGGCAACCACACCTTTCAAGAAGCTGTGGATCTAAATCAACTTTTCCCCATGACAAAGGAAATTGACTATTAATTCAACTCATGACCTTGGCTTTCAAACTAATTCAACACAGAGGTCCAGCCCCAAAGACCATCAAGTCATGGTTTGCTAGGTCTGTGTCTTTAAATAACTATATAACTCAAAGGGCAATTCTCTAGGGTGGCCCAATGGGAAGAACCTCTTTTGAAGGACGATTCAAGTTACTGGAATTAAATAATTGCTTTGCCAAATTATTGTAAACATCTGCAAAACATTCATAAACTTAAAAAGTGACTAAGGAATTTACCAGTTTGTGACCATAGCTCATTCTTGTAGTAGGTAGGAAAAGGATTGTGCAACCATTTTGAGGAAGAGCTATAATATGGCGGGTTCACCACTTTACCAAAATTGCAGGTGAGGTTTGGACTGATGACTAAGCTTCTCCTTTTGCATTTGACGGGACACCTAACCTACCTTGAGCCCCCACCTGTGGGGTCCTGACTGGGTCAGGTGCTAACATTCCCTTGCACAGTGAGGTAAGGTTCATGCCAAGGGGATGCCCAGCTTCCTTAAGCACGAGCCTGTAACCCAAGCAGTGAGCTGAGCCACAGGAGGGCCTAGGGCACAGGAGAGGCAGGCTCTGGGTCCAGAGAGGAAGTCTGGGTCCAGGCTCCCAGGGATCTGTCCAGTCTCGGGGTCCCAGAGGCAGCCCCCAGAACAAAATATACCTCCAAACAGGGTCTGAGGCCTGAGTGGCAACTGCTGCCCATCTTTTCTCTCTCTCCTTTTAAGAGAGACTAGATCTGTGGAGGTTACTGTGTGAAATGGGTGAGTCTAATGGAGATTCCAATCCTCAAAACAAAACAAAAAACAGCCACCTACTGACCGAGAGAAGTAGCAGAAAGGAGCCACGGACAGGACTTGCCATTCAGAACATTCTCCAGCTCTTAGCCCACAGCACAAAGTCACCTCCCTGAGAAACCACCCCAGAGACCCACAGACAGACACAAACACACATGTGCCAATTCAGCAATGAAAACCGCAGAGATCAGAGTCACTGAGCCATCATTCCAAATTCACTGTTTTACATGCAGAGGCCAAAGGGGACAAGCCCTCCCATGGCCTGGTGCTGGCCAAACCCACAGGCTGCGGCTGTCACACGGGTCAGATGCTGGCTTCCACACAAGGAAGTTACCTATTCTACATAAGAGCAAATGTTTGTAAATATCACGAATAGTGAAGCTGAGACTAGCGATATTTAAAATGAGCTCTCTGGTTGCATTGAACTACGTGTTGTGCTTTTTCTCCTGTGTGCTTCCAGTTACTCCCCCGCCCTGCACCGTTGGGTAACCATTGGGGGGTTGGGGGCTGAGGAAGCTCCCCCCAGGGGCCAGGATGGGTTCTGAGTACCGCATTCCTCCAAGAGTCCAGTGCCACCAGCAGTGATGGGTAGCATGTGTGGCCCCGGCCATGTGCTCTCACCCGCTCCAGGGGGCCTCCTGCGCGTGAAGATGCCCCTGGGGGCATCGCCTGCACACTGTGGCCAGGTAGGCTGCCCCAGGGGGCCACTGGTGAGAGCCTCTTCCAGAGCCCTGACCAGCCAGCCAGGCCTGAACTGCACTACCTATCTAGAAAAGGAGAGAGAAAACGGAAATACACTGAGAAGTCACATATTTCAACAGTATTAAAAATAACCACCTTGCATTTTAAACAATTTATTGCGTAAAATAATGTATGTATCTGAGTATACTTCATGCTACAGTGAAAAAAAAAAACAAAAAACAAAACAAAAAAAAAACCCCTCTAAATTACTGAAGAAACTGCTCCGCGGGAGGACGGGCAGGATTGCGTGATACCGGGTACATAAAATGCACATGTCAGGGTCAAAGTTAATCAAATATGCAGCCTAAGACTAGCAGAGGAACTCAGCAAGTCAGAAACGCTGGGATTTAGTCTTTCCTATCTTCCAATCGCAAAGTCTCCAGATGCTTCTGTGAGCCAAACTCTTGCAACGGTAATGACCTCCTTGATTTAGGTAAGTTGGCATATGTTAGGCTATATCCCCAAACATCTTTTCTCGCGTGATTATGGGGAACACTCCGGGTATTCCTTGGGCCTAATAATAATCCACAGGTGAGAAGACAACATACAGAACTTCACATAGAACAGTCCCCTCATATATAAACATTTAGATAGTGCAACTTTTAAAAAAAACACATCATCACGACACAAATTAACTCCTTGCATTCATCTAACTTCTTCACTTTATACCTTGGCACACAAAACAGGGATTTTGAATCATATTTTTAAAACAAAATAAAAGTTCCACACCTTGGGAGAAAAAGCAAACTGGCCGATACTTCCCCATGATAATATATAATAATGCATCCTTTTTTATCAATTCATTATAAAACGGGCCATTCTGGCCTCTTTCTCTGCAAAGTCTCCTTTCATAATTAAATAAATCAAACACCTCTGTGGGTTTTATTTCATGATATCTTCCAAGCATCCCTTTCTCTGTGTTCCCAAGCCCACCCTTGGTGAAAACCAGCACCCACCCCGTCCTGACGCCTGTCCCCAAATAAACACTGTTCGCGGTCAGACCGGATGGAAGTTTGTATTATTTCAGTCTAGTCTGCTTGCAATTCCCCTGAAAGGAATCAGAAACAAAGACCACGTTTGCACATTTGGTTTTACTTCGTTGTAGCACGTGAAACGGAACAACAGCGTGCCGGGGGGCGGAGGCAATGCGGCTCTCCTCCCTCCTTGGTTTCTTCCTCCTCCTGCGCCGTCCGCGGAGTCAGACTAGGTTCCCGGGCTTCCTGTCTTTGCCCTGGATGGGCAGCACTGTGCCCCCCGAGCTGTCCTGCTGAAATGGCAGTCTGCTCCCTCTGTGGGCGCCGCTGTGCTGGTGATGGAAGAAAGAGGCGCCCGGATAGTGGCCCATCACCTCGCTGTACGTCGGGGGCGGCCCCTCCATCCTCCCGTTACTGCTGCAGGTGCTGGCACTTATCCCCGAGTTGCTGCTCGGCGGACACGGGCCCCCACTGTACGCGGAAATGTCTATCAAATCGCTGTCGAATATGGTTCGGTTGGGCGGGGCCCTCACAGATTCTCGGTTGAGTTCCCTCTGCTGTTCAGGGTCCCTGAGCTGCAGGGCGCAGGGCCCCTGGTAAGGAGGCGGCTCCTCCCCGTCAGACAGGGAGATGGTGGGCGGAAGGTCGATCTCATGCTGCACGTAGGGGTAGGTGGGCTGGAAACGGCTGAACCGGTCCCTCTGGATAAAGGATGGGGCCGTAAACCTGTCTCTGGACCTCGGGGCATACATGATCTGCAAGGGAAGGAGGACAGCGTTGAAGACATCCGTGGCACAATGACCACGAACCTGAGGGTATCAAGGAAATTCACGCACGGTCTGTGTTCTCAGCAGTTTGAAGACTTTTCACGCAGTCCTCAAAACAGGAAACAATGGGAAACGACTATTTCGGGGGGTGGGGTGGGGTGGGAGGTCGTTTTCTTATTCCTTGTGACTTACACTACTCACCTTGCCAAACTACAGGTAATCTAGGCTGGCTCAACAGTGGAGATTGTGGTTAACTGAAAATTTGGGTTTGACGGGAGTTACCGTGAACGCTATGTAAACATTTTCTGCTGGTTCCAGTGGAGTTCAACAGCAATTTCCGGAGTTCAGTAAACAGGAATGACGCGGAAGAATGCTGTGGGGGTGGCACGGCAGTCCTGTCCACCAGGGGACAGCTCTGGGCCCCCACACCTTCACCTGGAGCAAAAGGACCCCACTACCCACTTCCTCACCTATGGCTCAGAAGAATGGGGGCCCTCAGAGTTTTCATGTAAATCTAAGTATAATCACAGCATATATAGGAGCATGTTGTTCTAGCCATCATTTAAGAAAATACAAAACGAGTTCTTTTTCCTTCTAGTTTCTAGACTTTTCCGGTTGTTTCATTCTGGATGAAAGTTTTCTGTAGTTACTTTTAGTAACTGACACGAAGAACATTTTGTACTCCAAAGTAAATACAATTACAGGTTTGTTTTCCCAAAATGAATCCAAGTACTACTCTTCTTACATAATTCTCTCACCTATTCCACCAACCAGATTTCTTCTAGAGGAAAGAGATGTATACAGATATAAAGATCTATATCTCCACTGACTTCTTTCACGCTGTAGTTTGGTTTTTTTTTTTAAAGATTTTATTTATTTATTTGACAGAGAGAGATCACAAGCAGGCAGAGAGGCAGGCAGAGAGGAGGAAGCAGGCTCCCTGCTGAGCAGAGAGCCTGATGTGGGGCTCGATCCCAGGACCCTGAGATCATGACCTGAGCCAAAGGCAGCGGCTTAACCCACTGAGCCACCCAGGTGCCCCTCACGCTGTAGTTTTAACTGATAGGCAAATCTATTGTTATTTTAAAAATCACATTATGAAAGTTGGAGATGCATTTATAAACTATGCCCACATCTGCCAAGCCTCATTATTAGCAGCTTATGAAATCAGGTAAAGATCAGTGATTCTCAACCTGATTTCTCTAAGGAGCTTCAGACTAGCACGAATCATCTCTAGGACATTTTAGAGAAAAACTCCTCCTCACTTTTTTAACTAAAGTTACAGCTTGTGCCTTGATCGTAATGTGTTATTTCTTAATCTGTGCTGTAATACACTTAGCCTTTCCATCAATGTTCTCGAAGTGGTTATTCCCCTCTTCCCCTCCCCTCACATGGGTGTAATAGCTATGACCCACAGCCCACCCCCCACCCCTACCCAACTCCTTACCTCTGAGGCCCCTGGCCGAGGCCCGGAGCTGTCTGAAGGCCACAGGCGCCCTTCCTGGCAGTGGGGGGGACAAGAGACATCACAAGAAACAGTATTAGTCTCATGCAACAGCACCCAAAATCAAGGGATCACATTCCTCTTTGACAGCAGCAGACCTGTTTAAAACATGGAGTGACAAAGAACTGGTCCCTTTCACACCGAACACCTAAACAGAGAACTGTGATCACAAGGAAAAGTTGGAAGGTTTTGGTCTCAGCCATAATGGATTGAAAACAGATCTGAAATCAAGTATCTTCCAAACTCTACACCTGTGTGTTTGCAATACATTCAAAATGTCCTCAAAAGTGGACACCCGGGTCACCACCTGGATCTGGGTCGGGTCTGGGTGAATCCAAGGTTTCATTTGGAGGCCTGTCCCTCACAATGGGCACTAGCTGCCATGGGCCAGCCGCCAGATGACACCATTCTGGGATGCAACCAGCTTTGCCCTAAGCAGCAGCAGCAGCAGCAGCAGCAGCAGCAGCAGCAGCAGGAAAGCACTACCCAGCCACAATGGTTGGCTTTTAGACCAAAAACTGAGTTTCCCAAAGCCCAGATGCCCTTCAAGTGTCTTGTAACGAATTTCTTCTTGAGTCCATGTATTCATAAGGCAGAGGTAACTGGACATCTTGTTGTTTAATATCTTTTTCAAAAATGTTTGACCAGACCAACGAGGTGATGTGCAAATAGTGTATGTGATTAAGGGTCATTTCTAGCACCATGAATTTGTTTACAAGGCATCTCAGTATGCCTTCCCTTTTGAACCGCAATTGTTGGCTCTTAGCAAGTGTCTGCTGGGCTATTTATTAGCTTAAGGCCTGTTGCTATAAGAAAGAGAATAAGAACAATTGAGTTGTTCTTGGTGGTGGTGGTGGTGGGAAGAGATGCTTGTATTTTTGGATTCCTAGGAATGTGCACACATGACCTTGTGCTATCACTGAGCCTCCTGAAACCGAAGAACACCCATGAGATGACCTGCCAGGTAAAACACCCCTATGTCTTTGGACGCAAAGGCCAACCCTCTCTTGCTCTCTTTTGTAGGCCAGAATTCGAATACAAACACTCCTTTTGCAGCTAAACAGTGTTTGCCCAGTACATACAGCCCGTTCCTAAAATACCCACAGGACATCATGGAATCAGGGGCAAAAATATGAACAGACCCAGCTGCATTTAGAGGAAGTTGGGGCTTAGGGTCTGACTATGAAATTACGTAATGAGCTGTTTTGGCATCAGCATGGCGACAGGTGACAGAGTCCCAAGTAGAATCTAATAAAGCAGCTGACCCGCACCCATGGGCAGCCCTTCACCGGGCCTGGGCAGCTTGCCGGGAGCTTCCACAACTTCCTCTGGGTCAAAGGGAAACATTCAGAGTGTTTCGAGGTCATATTGAAAACAGCATAAAAACGAATCCTTGGATACGTCTGTGACTTGTCATTCTGCCCCAGCAACCCTGTCTGTCAGATGAGCTTGGTTCCATTCCTGCCCCTGCACACACTGGCCACCTCCCTGACCCGGGGGACTGACACCAGGCGACAGCCGGAGCAGGTGGTTAGCCCAGAGTGAGTCGCCGAAGGGCCACAAATAACAGCACCATGCAAGGTGACCCAGAAGCAGGAGCATGCACATTTTCTGAAGAATGAAAATAACCATCCTCAATGATTTTATTTCCCTAGAAATTAGCCAAACTGGGAAACGGCCTAGAGTAGACCACACTTCGTGGTCTTGCTCCTCCCATTATCACTTCTACTTGGTGCTCTGGGACCCTCCTCCGGAGCCTTCTGGAGCCCTTCTCTTGCCGCCTTTAGGGCCACCCTCCCTTCCTGGTCTGTGCCTTCACCCACACTGCCCGAAGCTTGGGGGTGCCTCCAGCTCTGCATTTGGTTAACCGTGGGGAAGTCCACAGACCCTGTCGGGGGCATGTCTCCTCTCGCTGCAGGCTCCCTGGGCCACTCCCTCCTATCCCCCTCCTTACAGGGCCATCCTCATGGGGATGGGTCTACACCACAGCACCTCCTCCTGGAAGCTCCAGGACCCAGCTGTGGGGGCCTCCTGGATTCCAGTACGGAATCCCAGTGCTGACCTCTTTGCACTGACACTCATCAGCTTCTCCTGAAACTTCACATTCTTCTGTCACTCCGGCTCATCTGCTCACCAGGCCCCCTCAACCCCACTCCACCTCCCTCATTGCTATCAGCAATATTTTATTTATTTATTTATTTGTTTGTATTTAAATATCTTATTTATTTATTTGTCAGAGAAAGACAGAGAATGAGCACAGGCAGAAGGAGAAGCAGGCTTCCCTCTGAGCAGGGAGCCCAATGCGGGGCTCCATCCCAGGACCCTGGCATCATGACCTGAGCGGAGGCAGACACCCAACTGACTGAGCCACCCAGGCTCAGTCTCTCTGTCATTAATATTTTAACAATGGCATGGCTTATTTAACGATTCACTAACAACTCCCTGCCCCCTGATGCATTCGTTTCTACAGGACACTTATTTTTTAGGCCTTTCACCCACACAGCACACAGGAGCCCATTAAAACAATGAAATCTACAAGATGCCATGGTGAGAATGGTTAGGGTCAACAGCCCAGAAAGCTGTCATTCTAGTTCTGAGCTGGTACACAGAGAACCGAGACCCAGAAGATGGCCAGAATTCTAGAAAGCTGGATCCCAGCTGACCTGCTGGTTAGGGAGCTGCCTCACTCAGGTCCTCTTGCCTTAACCTGCTTTGGCCACACGCCATGCTGCCCATCACCAGACTATCCTCAGTAGCACCGATTCTCATACTGCTGGCAAAGCCTGATTATTCTGGCCCCCCAGATGAGGTGAAGTCCTTAGTCTATGATCTGAGCCCATGACCAGAGTCCTCCAAGGGGCCTGTACTATCTTTTCAGATAGCTGTGCCTAGCTGAACTCAAAGATGTGGGCCTCTTGTCTGGACCCCTCTGTTTCCTCATCTCCAAACACTAGTGGTAACATTTTCAGGGAGAAGGGGCTCATCATACAGCCGGCATCACTCAAATGGCAGTATTTCTGGATCCTCATTATGGGACCAATTTTTATCTCAACAGTGAAGTCTCTACTGTTCCTGGCTAATGCTTGTATTATTACATGGTATTATACTTGGAATAAGCTGTGAAATAAGAGAATACTTCAAATAGTTCATAGAGATTTGAGAAAAAGGAATAAAACTTTGCCAATATTATTATGCAGGCTTAAAATCTTTCACTTCCCTTACAGCTGTCCCTTGTTAGAACACCCACCAAAGGGAAGGGACACATGCATTCATTACTTCATCATACATCTACTGACTACTTCCTGACAAGGGGTCTTGATCCCAATACATGAGATGATGTGCATAACCGAAAAGGCCCTATGCCACACCTTCCCGTGGGATGGGGGGTGGGTGTTTGCACGATCCCCAAAGTTAAGCCGTCACTTCCCCACCTTGCTCCACTCAAGAAAGCATTCTGGAATGTGAGTTGGTGTGACAACACTCTAAGGATCACTTTGAATCAATTCTAGTTCATTTTTTTGAGGTCTATTATTCTCAAGTCGCTCATGTTGTATCTATTACTAGACCAATTACTTGAGACACACATTGAAACTGAGCAGGACAACACATGGGGGAATGTCACACCTCATCTAGGAAGCTTACAAGAAGGGTATTCTCTTGGGTCTCTCTCCGTATGTGCCCTGCCTTGCATGTGTGTTTCTTACTCTCTGGTTTTCCGCCTGGAACAAAGTCACTGTAACAAGAAAGGTAATGACTGATTATCTGATGACAACTGAATATTACCTGGATGGATGACACAGCTTTTGACACAGAACTGTAAGGGCAAGTGAACTCTGAGTTGGGGAAAGCCCTCGGCCACCACTTTTCCATCTGTGACTTCAACAAGCTTGCTTCATTTCTCCAAGTCTCAGTTTCCTTACTTGCAAAAGGAGCTTGTGCTGAGGCTCAAGTATAGCAAGGTATGCAAATTCCTTAGTCCATGCCTTGCACATAAATATTCAGTAAATGGTAGCTCTTACCATTATAGGTAATGGCTACTGGCTGTTTTACACAGCTAAAGTGGAGATAATTTTCAGTTATGACTTCTAAAATAATGAATTCATTGAAATTTCCTCATTTGTTTATTTACAGGACTATTCCAAAGGTGGCATTTTGTCTTTTTCAAAAAAATTGTTTTTGAGTATACCTGACACACAATGTTGCCACCACCTGTCACCAAAGGTGGCATTTTTTTTTTTTTTTTAAGATTTTCTTTGACAGAGATAGCAAGAGAGGGAACACAAGCAGGGGGAGTGAGAGAGGGAGAAGCAGACTCCCTGCCGAGCAGGGAGCCCAATGTAAGACTGGATCCCAGGACCCTGAGATCATGACCTGAGCCGAAGGCAGATGCTTAACGACTGAGCCACCCAGGCGCCCCACAAAGGTGGCATTTTGAATAGAAACACTAGAAGCATCAGAAGGCTTAAGCAAAGTTGCATTTATCTCAGATTTCTCCAGAACCTTTCTCATAAGATCGGGAGCTGATTCTTAAGAGGGGGCATTACCCAGGAGACCCCTCACAGCAAGTTCTTCTCCACCGCTTCCCACCACTGGGTTTCAGCAAGACCCCAGGTGCTACACAGAAGGGCCCACCAGGGCATGATCCCTGTCTGTACTCTTCAGTCATTAGCTCAGCTGACATTAGCCGTCCACTGAGGGAACCACCATAGGTCCAGACACCGGCAGAGGCTGCTTATGCCATGCACGTCTCCTTCTGATATCCTCACGTCAAAGTAGGGAGGCAGAAAACAGAAAGAGTAAGAGCTTATCATGAGAGCTTATCTCTTAGATCTTCTTTTATTTGCTAAAATGAAATCTTTCCTGTGAATGAGTACTTCGCCATTTGTCATTCTTCTGCTAATATAGTCACCGACCAGCGCTCACTCGTGTTCAAGCACCTGGAGTCAGGTGACCTATTTCTTCTGAATCTGCAAAGCTGTGGGCAGAATCTGCTGTGCGGAAACGTGCCAAGGGAGAGGCTTCCCCTCATGTCAGAGCCTATCAGCACAGATCCATAAAAAAGTACCCCGAAGCCCTTGGGCCACTCTGGGGGGCTGGCTGGTCATTAAGGGGTGCTACTGAATCTACATGTTATGGAAAAGGGACACAAGACAGCTCTAAATCTTGTGGGCTTGAAGACAGGTATTTTCAGACTCATTTACACTTGAGAAATCGCTTTGTATTTTCCTCCTTTCCAACTGTCAATGAACAGTCATACTGATGGAAAAATTTCCTGTTGAGTTGAATCTGCTTGACGCTTAAACATCTGCATTGAAGACAAAAATAATCACCTATCTTTCCAATGATTATCTTTATGACACCAACAATCAAGATGTGTTATTTGCAGACCTACAACACAATGACAGCATTTTTTTCCCCTTTAAATCTGACCATTTGGTACATTTCAGGGGGTGGGTGGTGAGTGGGAAACTGACTTGTCTTCTTTTTACTTTTTTTATTGTGGTAAAATGTACATAATGCAAAATATGCCATCTTAATAATTTAGAAGTGTTCTATGTGTGTGTTCTATGGCATTAAGTACTCACATTTTTGTGCGACTGTCACAACCATCCATCTCCAGACCATTTTTATCTTCTCAAACCGAAATGCTGTCCTCATTAAACACTAACTTCCCATTCCTTCCCCTGCTGACCCCCTTGCAACCACTATTCTACTCTCTGTCTCTATGAATTTGACTATTCTAGGTACATTTTATAACTGGAATCATACAACATTTGTCCTTCTGTGGGCAGATAGACTGCTGTATTCTTTTTTCACTTTAATATCTTTATAATATCTTTAAGGTTCCTCGATGTGTCAATATTTCCCTCCTTTTTTAAGGTTAAGTTCCATTGTAAATATACGTCATATTTTGTTTATTCATTTGCCCATTGATGAATATTTTGGCTATCTCCATCCTTTGGCTATTGTGAATAAAGGTGCTATCAACTGGGGTTTATAAATATCTCTTGAAAGCTTTGCTTTTAATTGGGTCTAAGCCACAAGTGGAATTGCTGAATCATATGGTAATTCTATGGTTAATTTTTTGAGGAGCCAAACATACTGTTTTCCTAGCAGCAGTACCATTTTACATTCCCATCAGCAATGCACAGGGTTTCAATTTCTTCCCATCTTCACCAACACTTGTTATTTCCTGGGTTTTTCTGCTAACAGCAATCCCAAAGGGCATGATGTGGTGCCTCATTTCGGTTTTGATTTGTGTGTAGTGTATTAAGTCAAGGTTTTCCAGAGAAACAAAACCAATAGGAAACATTGATACATATATACACACAATATATGTATACATTTAATATATATAATTTAATGTATATCATATTATATATATAATAGGATAAATATATAATAGGATATTTATTATAGGAATTACAAATAATTACAGGAGTTATAAACAGTAGGATACTTATTATTATAGAAATTGGCTTATATGGTTACAGGGACAAACAAGTCCCACAATCCAATCTTCCATATGCAGGATGGAGAACGAGGAAAGTTTGTGGTATAATTCAGTCGGAGTCTGATGGCCTGAGAAGCTGGGGGTGAGGCTAAATATAAGTGTTAGAGTCCAAAGGCCCAAGAACCAGGAGTCCTGATGGCAGAACACAAGATGTACCCTGCCTCCTGCTCAAGAAGAAAGAGACAAAATTTACCCTTCCTCCTTGAGCCTTCCAGGGATTGTATGACGCCTGCTCCCACTGGGGAGGGCAGATTATTTTTTTTTCAGTCAACTGAGTCAAATGTTCGTCTCCTCCAGAATTACTCTCATAGACACATCTGAAAATAATATTCTATTACCTATCTTGGCATTGCTTAGCCCAGTCAAGTTGACACATAAAATAAACCATCACAGTTAGTGACACAGAGCTTTTCTCATGTGCTTATTGGTCATTTGTGCTTTTCTCATGTGCTTATTGGTCATTTGTGCATCTTCTCTGGAGAAATGTCTATTCAGGTCCTTTGCCTATTTTAAAATTACATTGTCTATTATTTTGTTGTTGAATTGTAGGAGTCCTTTATGTATATTGTATATCAATCCCTTACTAGAGATATGATTCACAAATATTTTCTCCCATTCTGGGAGCTGCCTTTTCACTCTCTGGACAGTGTCCTTTGATAAACAACTTTTATATTTTTTGAATTCTAATATATTTTTTTCTTTCATTGCCTGTGCTTTTGGTGTCATATCCAAGAAATCATTGCCAAGCCCAATTTCATGAAGTCTCTCCCCATTGTTTTCTTTAAGAGTTTTATAGCTTTAGCTCTTACATTTAGGTTTTTGGACCATGCTGAGTTAATTTTTTGTATATGGTATTAGATGATAAAGTTCAATGTCATTATTTTGCATGTGGATATCTAGTTTTCCCAATCCCATTTTTGAAAACACTGTCCTTTCTCCTTGAATGGTCTTGGCATTCCTGTCAAAAACCAATTGACTGTATAGGTGACAGTTTATTTCTGGGCTCTCTAGTCTATTCCATTGGACTCTTTGTCTGTCTTTATGCCAGCACCGTACTGTTCTGTACTGTAGCTTTGTAGTAAGTTTTGAAATCAAGAATTATGAGACTTCCAACTTTGTTACTCCTTTTCGATATTATTTTGGCTACAGTGGGGGGCATTATTTCCCTGGAGATGGCATATGCATTTTAGGATGGACTTTTCTTTTTCTGCAAAAAACCGTCATTGAGTTTCACATGTTTACACTGAATCTGTAGATTGCTTTGGGTAGTATTGACATTTTAAGAATATCAAGTCTTCCAATCCATGAACATAAATGTCTTTCCATTTAGCTGTGTCTAAATTCTTTCAGAGCATTGTATAGTTTTCAGTGTACAAATCTTTCACCTTCTTGGTTAAGTTTCTTCCTAAGTATTTTATTCTCTTTGATGCTACTTGTACATTGAACTGATTTCTTAATTTCCTTTTCAGACTGTTCACTCTTAGTGTAAAAAATGCAAATGATTCTTGCATATTGATTTTTGTATCCTGCAACTTTGATCAATCTGTTTATTAGTTCTAGCAGGTTTTTGTTTGTTTGTTGGAATATTTAAGGGTTTCTATATATAAGATCATGTCATCTCTGAACAGAGGTAATTTTAATTTTTCCCCTCTAAAAAAAAAATGCCTTTTATTTTTCCTTCTTGCCTAGTTGCTCTGGCCAAAACTCCCAATAAATACTATGATGTAATAGAAATGGTAAAAGCATGCATCCTTGTCTTGTTCCTGATCTTAGAGGAAAAGTTTTCAGTCCTTCACCACTGCATATGTTAGCTGTGGGCTTTTCATGAGTGGACTTTTATTATGTTTAAATAGTTTTGTTCTATTCTAGTTTGTTGAATGTTTTTAATCATGAAAAAGAATTGACTAATTTCAAATTCTTTCTCTGCATCAATTAGATGATCATTTAGTTTTTCCCCTTCATTCTATTAATGAACCGTAGAGTGGTTTTCATATGTAGAACCATCCTTCCATGAGAGAAATAAACCACATTTGGTCATAGTGTATAATCCTTTTAGTATGCTACCAAACTCAGTTTGCTAGTATTTGGTTGAGGATTTTATATCAATATTCATAAGGGATACTGGTTTTCTTTTACTGTTGTTGTCTTTGTCTGGCTTGAGGGAAATGCTGGCCTCACAGAATGAGTTAGAAAGTGTTCTCTCCTCTTCAAATTTTTTGGAAGAGTTTGAGAAGGATTGGATTAGTTCTTCTTTAAATGTTTGGTACAATTCACAATGAAGGCTTCTGGTCTAGATTATTTTCTTTTTTGTGAGGTTTTTTAATATTGGTTCAGTCTCCTTACTACTTATAGATCATTCAGACTTTCTATTTCTTCATGAGTCAGTCTTAGTAGGGTGTGCTTCCTGGAATCTGTCCATTTCAACTTGTTCATATACTCTCTTATAATCCTCTCATACTTCTGTATCTTTTGGATTTTTTTTTTTACATCCAAAGGATACAACATTTGTAGCATTAAAAGAGAGTAATATGTGACCATGATTTACTGGGGCTTCTGCTGGGTCCTGCAGCTGAAGCCTGGTGCCTTGCACCCATGTGCACTGTGACCATGTGTAAGGCCACTCTCATGCCCCAAATCTTCTTTGTTTTATGCTCTCAGTCCAGCTCTCCTTTCCATATACAGGAGACCAGAGGAAACACGTTTGAAGACTGGAAATGAGATCTTTGCGAGACTGTAAACACCTAATAAAGTGTTTTTCAAATTGTGAGTTGCAGCCTCTTAGAGAACTGGAAAATCAATTTAAGTGGGTCAAAACCAGCATTCCAAAAAACTGAAACAGAACAGATAATGGCTGAGTACATTGTAAGTATTCTGCTACACTTCTTCCTTAGTTGTGTAAATGAGTATTGTGGATTACTATGTAAAACGCGTTTTTTACTGTTCTTCAGGGTCAAAAACAATCTGAAGGCCTCTGATCTAAGCCAATGATCCCTCATTTTAGATGGGAGAAAAGTGAGGCCAAAGAAGGTACACTGCTCATCAGAGGTAACAGCCAGTTTGTGGTAAAGCAAGGCTGTTACTAGATGGATATTTTGTCTTCTACCCTTCAAGGGTACCTCCCAGTGAATGAGTTTATTGTATGGCATCAAATATTTGGAACTGTTTTCTCCCCATCTCAGGGTGAGAACTTCAAAGCAGAGGCAAAACTCATCTTTGATTATTCAGCAACGCCTTTACCATCTAGTAAAATATATTTTCTCTCATGTCTTCCTTTTCCTCACATAGCTTCTCACCATCCAAATGCTTTAGTATTTCTGTCTTTCCACCCTAGATGGCAGTAACAGCTTAGATGCAAAGGCAAGACCGTTAGGTATCAGTGACTGTTTTCTCCAGCATTTCCCCCCTTTCTTCCTCTTCAGGAATCCACCAGCAAACTTATCCTCCAGACTTAAAATGGCCTTCCCAACTCTACTTGGTCTAGGCACATCCCTTAAGAGAAAGACAAATCATCCAGGATGATCTGTTGGGAAGAACAGTATTTCCAGAACAGTACAATAGATCATAGGCTCTGAGGAGTGAGCAGGAAAGGAGCCTCAAATGTGCCTCTTCTGAGCTTGGTGCTGGGGGGAGAATGAGCAATTAGACCTGGAGACAAACCAGCCTGGGAATTAGAAAGCTCAGGGCAACAGAGAAATGTGGAACTACATGCTATCAGCCAAGGCGGGCACAATCACCTCCTCTCTTGTGATATTAAGCCTAGGGACAGGGACAGTGTTTTTCCCAAGGTCATAGAGTTGGTAGGGGGATTAACACATGGAGCCAGAACCCAGCTACCTCCCTTGGCATCTTTTGATAGCCCCGGGGAGCCTCCTCAGCTAGTGCCACAGAATTAGAATAATCTAGAGAACTTTGATTTCCCCAGAAAAAATTTATACCAATTTCTAAGGGCTAATTAAAAAGAAACAAGACAGGCTTTACCATTAAATTATTAAATGCTATCGGGCCTATCTAAAACATCACTAAAATTTACCTATTAAAATTTTCACCAATTTTACTTAAAGATCTGATTTTAGCATGCTTTTGTCATAATACACACCATACTCAAATGAGTTATCTTGGGAGTCTATAGATGCTCAGAACATTATTGGACTTGTCTTCATCATCAGCTTATGTTAGCAGAGGATGTTTTTTAATTGCAAAAGTAGCACATGAACACATTCTTATCAAAAGAGTTCCAACACACAAACCAGCCTCTCTTTGGCTACCTCCTCCCATCCCAGCTCCTCCCCAGAAGAAGCCATTGGTTTGCTGTGGGACCCTTCTCTATGGCATCAGTCTGTAACTCAGACAAAATCAGTCTTCCTAATTGAGCACCGAGCTTATATAATTCAGCCCGATCAGTCACATCATTTGTAAGATTTAACTCTAAATGGATTTTTTGGCTGGTACCAAAAAGCAAACCATCTTCAGGAAACAAAGAAGAAAAAGGAAGATTTGCCATCACTGAGATACTCAAAAAAAGATTTTTCTCCTTGAAAGATCTCCAAAATAGGACCCTACAAGCTCTGAAGGTAATGCCAGAACTGTTCTGAGCACCGGCAACATTACTGGAGGGGCCATTTGCACGACTCCCAGAGCTCTAAAAACAAATCTTGGCTATTAAAAAGACCTTTCTACTTTTGTTCTGATGAGAATCTGCTGTGTAACAGCTGTGTCCCAGCAATCTTAGCCAGTTTTTGCTAGCAACTTCCCCTCCTGTTTCTCTCACTTGAATGGAGGCAGTCTCATTCGGAAGCTGTTACAATTACCTTCTGATGCTTCAATCAGACATACCAAAGTGTAAAACCATTTAAATGACCAGTCTGGCGGCTGGACTGCATCTTATTCAGGGAGAAACAGTTTGACTGACAATAGGAAACGTATGCTTGGAGTTTACAGTTCAGTGCTGACTGGCTTGCCCCTCGCAGTCCCTGCGACATTAGGAAATGCAGTTTCAGAGGCTCATGATATAATGAATTTTATGGGAACAAGTTGACAAGTACCCCTGGTCTTCCCAGGCAGCAAGAATCTGCCTCCCCCACAGAGAAACTGTCCCCTGCCATCTTTCATCTCAGTCCAATGCTAAATAAAGCCAGTGGCTTTCTTCTCTTTAGTCTGGAGTGTCAGAGACATGCTTATTATAACTACAACATCAAGCCCTTTAGTTCATTTTTTTTCCACCTTACTAAAATAGTTCATTTCTATTATTTTAGAAATGGTTTTCTAAATGCTTTTCTAAACCTAAGTAGAAATGAGAAAAGGCAGGTCCCTGAAGGAATGAACTGTGTGTGTGGTTGACTTCCCCACTCCCTGCACCCTTCACGGGGCCCAGAACAGAGCCTGTGGGCTTCTCAAGCACCAGGAGTTCTAAGCCCAGTGTGGTGGATTCCCGAGCTGCTTCTAGAAGAGTCCAGAACTGCCTCTCCTCAGGCCATCTTTGCTCCCAAGTCGATGGCCATCTCCTCTAATTCTTTTGGCCACCAGGACCCAGCTGTGGAGGAGATGGCCCCCTCTGAGGATGCGACTGGATGGCAGGGGCCAGAATGAGCGCATCCAGCTGGACGGAAGAGACACCAGACTCTGCTGGCCCAGACATAGTTGGTTGAACTCCTCTTCTTGCATGAATGATTTTTACTTCTACAAGGAAGTTCTCTCCCATTTCTTTGGAAACCAGTGGCTCTCTTGGTCTTTTGTTTTCCCCCTTGTGGTAGAGGTATGAGCGCAGAACAGATTTTTCTCTAAACACAATCACCACTGTGTGAAGCAACAGATGGTAATGGCACCCTACCCACAACTGAGGGTTCCCCACAGAAAGGTGGGACCACAGTCAAAAGGTAAGCACTAGTCCATTCAGAGTGGCCCCATCATGGGGCTGCCAGGCACAAACAGAGGCCAGTGTGGCCTGATACACCGACTTTTCAAGAGAAGTTTTAAATTTCAGTTTTTATGTGAAATCTCCCAATTTTTGCAGTTCGATCAAGTTTTGTCAAAACACCTTGTGGGGCAAACCATACACACTGGCCACACCTTAGGGCAAGTCTGCATGCAAGATCTGTAGGGAGGGACTTTGGGTGTGGGCTTCCTGCACCCTGGGACACTTTGGATCTCCAGAACCCGCATTTCTGTACAGACACAGCTGGGCGTGGCAGGCATGTCCTCCTTCCCAACAGCTGGGACACAAAACAAATGGCATCCTTCCAGCATCCCACTGGCAATCTCCCCGTGGAGCTGGGATAGCGCAGGCGGTGCTGAGTGCCGGTTTGGCACAGCTCCATCTCCATGGGGAGGCTGAGGCCCCCATATTTTCACAAGTGATTTAATCCCTGCAGCACTTAGTAATGGAGAAATGCTTGACATGACTCCTGTTAATTTTTTAATTGAAATGGCTGTTTTTATAGGTCAAAATGGCTGAACACCCACAATTTCATATAGTTAACACGAAGCAAAATGTTTCTGTCCCTCTGCTCTTCCTCAGGAAGTGGCTGGCCACTCTGACCTCACCACTTTCCGCTGCCCACTGCACCCCGGGCTGTCCAGGTGGGTTCACTGCAGGCTGGCAGAAAGGGCTGCTCCTGCCCCCATCACCCCCCTGCCCAGCTCCTGTGAGAGAGGCTCTGGCGACATGTGCAAATCTCTCTCAGGGCTGTGTCTGGAATATTTATACCCCTTTATTGTTGTCCTATTACTTGGCAGTCTAAGGTAATGGAAAGAGATCTAGACGGTCTCAAAGTCCTGAAATCACATGAATCCAGGCTCCAAAAAAAAAAAAAAAAGCCAAGGCTACTTCAGGGAGAATACTTACAGGTTTGTGTCACAAAGACACTCACTGCTCTTGGACATTAGCTAAGTATTTACTTTTCTTGTAATTTAAGCCTAGGTTGCTATTTTTCATTTTCATCCAGACATAGCTGCTTCCACCAAATTGATGGCCAGTACTGCTCTGTCCCCAGGCTCCCACAGAACCGAGTCTCAGAGATACCGTGGTGATGAAGGCTGACTGGCCAGGGCCAATGCTGATTCCATCCATTCCTTTCATGGCGGGAGGGAGCTGGCACAGAGAGGGTATGCTTCCAAAAGACACTGTTAGCGCTGGGCCTGGGAGTCCCTGGGAGGGGGTGTTATGTGAGGAAGAAGGCGTGTGGAGGAGTCATGGAGGAAGGGACTTCTGACTTTACAAAGCAAACCTCCCAGAATCAGGGTGAGCCTGACACTTGGCCCAAAGGGGCAAGTGTCCAACCAACCATCTTCCAGAAGAAGACTCTCCCTGAGAACTAGGGATATTCATGGCTACTAAGAGTCCATCTTATTGACCTTAGTTCTGCTCTTCCCTTTGGTCAGAGTGGAAAGCCCATTGATGAGGAGAGGGGTGGCTCACGTCAGGGCTGTGAAGTTTCCTCGGGCGGAGCCCAACATCTACATGTTCAACCTCTTCCTTGAAAGTAAAACCCAGCTAGTGTCCCACCTGCTGAGATCAGGGTTCTCCACTTTGGTGCTACTGACATTTAGGGTCACTTCATTTTGTTGTTGTTGTTGTGGGGGCTGCCTTGTGCCTTGCACAGCCCTTTTCACGCACGTTTAAGATAAATACATCTTTTCTAACATGCTCAGGAGACTTCACAGGGTTCTAGAATAAACGGACCAGGGTCTCAGCAATGCGCAGGCTCGGCAATGCACTCACCCGGGGGAGGCTGATGGGGGGCATTCGGCACCCACAAGCTGCCAGCTAGTTGGGCACCTACGAGGCTCTCTGCAACAAGCCCTGTCCATGAGAGTGGGGCCTTCCTCAATGCCAAGTTCCATTTGAGCCCCTCAGGGGAGGAGGCTGGCTGGCACAGGTGGTCACTTCAGGATGTTCAGGGAGGGCACCTGGATGGGCAGCTTGAAACTTTCACACTGAGCCCTTGTGCCCCAATCCACACCCTTTCTACAGTTTACAGTCCCGTGATAGACACAAATGGCCACTGGAGACCCCTGGCCCGTCCCAGGCAGACTAATAAAATGCCAAACAGAATTAGCCAGCTGGACATTGCTGAGGGTCACAGGGAGGGTCAGGGACAAGGAAATATCAGACTGTTTCTTCATTATTTTGCTCACTGCCTGGTTTGTGTTCAGTGAATGACTAAATGAACAAAGGAGGGCAGGAATGGGTGAAGGAAATTATTCCGAGTCTCAGACCAGGACCCTCTGATCACGCAGGGGACCCCCAACACTTTCCACCATGCTGTGGGGCAATGTTCTCTTCACTCTATTGAAGCCTCAGAGCCAGCCCTGTGAGATCCATGTACAGTAACAGGCACCCTCTTTGAACAGCGAAGTGCCTCTAGAAAAATGGTAGTCAACACCTGCTGGGACCAAGGGTTCTCCACTGTGGGACTACTGACATTTAGAGTCAGGTCGGTTTTGTTTGTTTGTTTTGTGGCGGGTGCTGCCCTGTGCACTGAAGAATATTTAGAACATCCTTATAGCATCCCCAAGTTTCGACAACAAAAATGTCTCCTGGGGCGCCTGGGTGGCTTAGTAGGTTAAAAGCCTCTGCCTTTGACTCAGGTCATGATCCCAGGGTCATGGGATAGAGCCCCGCATCCGGCTCTCTGCTCAGCAGGGAGCCTACTTCCTCCTCTCTCTCTCTCTACCTGCCTCTCTGCTTGCTTGTGATCTCTGTGAAATAAATAAATAAAATCTTAAAAAAAAATGTCTCCCTACATTGTCAAATGTCCCCTAGGGGGCAAAATCACCCCAGCGGGGAACCATGGAACCATGCACGTAAATTAATCAATTGCTCTCCTAGTGCTGTACTAGGGGAAGCTGCATTTCTTTTTTTTTCTTTTTTTTATGTATATATTTAAATCATGTTTTATCTCTATTCATATGTAGTAATAGATCACATTATTACATGAATTCCCATCCAACCTCATAGATTAATTTTCCTCCCTTCTGTATTTATAATTCCCCCTGCTGACAGTAAGACATCTGATGTCCACTATCCTTGATGTATTTATGTATTTAATCATCCCCTCTTTTCATACTTTCTTGAGCCATTAGAATGAAATTTGATCATAATAAAAAAGCCATAATTTAAAAGGCTGTTGTTGTAAAGCAGCCATTATAGGGTATGAATGAACTCACTTCTTAAATGTTATCTTGTAATATTAGTTTTTTAAAGATTTTATTCATTTATTTGACAGAGAGATAGAGATCATTTCTTGAAAGGCGTTAGGGAAGACAGATAGCCAAAAAGGAGGCAAGACGTCTGGTTGGGGCACATTCCTGGGCAGCCAGAAACATGGTAAGTGGCCCACAGTGCTGGCTGTACTCGTCTCTGTGTCTAGAAGACAAGTAAGGTTGCTTTCTCACCCTTTCTCTTCCCTCTCTGGACTATCCACAGGTCAGAAGTGCTAGTCAGGAGCTGGAGCTACAGTCTGAGCCTGAATAGTCTCTAGTGACTGCGTAAAACGCTTGTGAAACGCTGAACAGAGCCTACGGCTAAGCTGTGCAATACCCCCATTCCCATTTGATTAAAAGGAAAATTCAAGCTTTGAGAAGCAACAGCATTCAGTACCCCATCCCGCAAAGAAATAAAAAACCAGTAGAGTGGCAGCAAAGGAATTAAACCCTAAGTTGAGTGCAGCCTACGTCTCGGAACCAGGGTCCAGCTCTCAGGGTTAAAACTTTCAGACATTTATTAACAAAATTAGGCATACAGTGTGAGAGAGACATCTAGAGACACAATCTCTAGATATTGATTATCTCTTCATTTGCTGTGCAGCCCTTAAGAGGCATCCACAAAATTACCAATTACCTTCTCAGTTTCAAGAAACAGAGGCTCTGCTGCCCAGCAAACCCCAGAGCAGGATAGATGGGCGGGGGGTGGGGAGACTCACGACCTTCTGCCCCCCTGGAAGATAGCCCCACACAAACCCATTCCCAAATGAAACAGAAGACACATCCTAAGTAAGAACAAACTTAGGGGCTCCTGGGTGGCTCAGTCAGTTAAGCGGCTGCCTTTGGTTCAGGATCGCTGGGTCCTGGGGTTGAGTCCTCCATCAGGCTCCCTGCTCAGGGGGAAGCCTGCTTCTCCCTCTCTCCCTCCTCACTGCTCATTCTCTTTTTCAAATAAATAAATAAAATCTTTAAAAAACTTCACTACCCTTAAATTTTCACTTTTCTGCCTTTGCGAAAGTGTTATTCTGCTGGTAAGAGTGTGACTGTGTGTGCATACATGTCCCATCACCTGACTGGGTCATGGAGCTCACCATCTGGGGAGCAGAGCCATGGGCTGGAGCTTAGCCACCGTGGATGGAGGTGGGACAGCAGACGCAGCCAGGTCTACGCTGAGGAGTGGAGGGAGGAGCCACCTCATCGATGCGAGGTGAGTCACATAGAAGAAAGGTGATCCCCAAATTAAATCTGAGGGGAACACAGAGGTCAGTGGGGACCCAGGCCAAACACAAGAAGGCAGTCTGAGTCCCTGTGTGCAGTGACTCCAGATCCCCTGGGGAGTGGAGCCCAAAGCCTAAGGCAGGGAACGTGGGTAAATTCCTGGTAGGTACTTCATGGAAACTTGAGGGCTGCCTATTGATGGCAAGGAGTGAGGATGGTTTTGCCTCCATCCCCCAAGACTGGTGGTCAGCATTTCCCATCTTTGCATTAAGGCTGAGGCAAAGCAGTGATGGCTGATCCTTCTGCAGTTCTGAAAGTGTTGCCAAAAGTATGATCTTCTCTCTGTCTTCTCTCTTTCAACTCTGGGGAATGATGTGTATTGTGTTCCGAACTCTGGAAGAATTCATTCTCTCCTTCAGGAGACAGAACTTTAGGGGACAGAACTGTCCCTATACCACACTGGGGAATCTAGAGGCACCAGGACACCAGTGTTGGGTGAATCTGGACCCCTTGGGTACCAGACTGCTGGGAAACAGCAGGGAAACTGTGGTGGTGTGATGAAAATCCTGTTAGTAGGACTGTGGAAGCTCATGGGCCTAACCGGGGACCCAGAGAGATAAAGGCAGAGGACTGCAGCAGACAAGGGAAAGCAAGAGGGAGAAGGGGGTTCTTTCTCAAGACTGCTTCCAGCAGCCCCATCCCTTCCGTCACCCTGCCCCCGCCTGCCACAGACACAGAACACCCAGCAAACCTTAGTTCCACCCATGCAGACAGCAGAATTAGTGGGTCACTGAGCAATTCTGCAGCCCTGATGAAGTGTGACCCAGCCCTCCCCTAAGGGTCCAAGGGCCCTGGGCCCAGCAGCCACTGCACCACACCTGCCAGGACAGCTGCACCCCCACACCTATGACGGCCAGTTATCAGACCCCCGTGTCCTGACACAGGGACTAAGTATCACGAGGGGCTGAATAGCATGAGGGGATCCGGCCTCTTGCCCACCACCACAACCAAGAGTTTGTAATTGCCTAAACTCACATTCCCAAGCCTCCTACTGAAGGCTTCCAGAATCACGGATTGGCCTAGCAGCTCAGAACAGAAAGTGCCAGTGGCCTTCGGTCTCCTGGGTACAGATCATAGAGCAGTTCCACTGAAAACATGTTTTATTTTCCAGAGGAGGGTGATTAAGGGCAAGAAGTAGCTAGAAACCCTAAAACTGACAACCCAACAAGCCTTACCGTGGGTTGTTTTGGGAGTCCTCTGCACAGTCCAACCCACCTTGATCTCCCTGAGGCAGCCCCGAGCTCCTGCTATCCCCCCACTGCCCTTCTAGCTCACCCACACCCACGGCGCTGCTGAACCCCCGGGGCACCTTATGGACACAGGTGGTGCTGCACGGGTGCCCTCCTGATCCCTGGAACATCTCCAGGGCTGCTTTTAAAAAACAATCTCCATGTAACAGCATGGGCGATTTAGTGAAAGAAGCCAGACACGAAGAAGCACCTCCTGTTGGATTCTTTTGTAAAAATATTGTTCAAAAGCAAGCGAAAGTGATCTGTGCTGACAGCGGTCCAGGCAGCAGTGACCTTGTAGGGGGGGCATGCCTAGAAGCGGGACCCGAGGGGGCTTCTGGGGGCTGTCATGTCACTCTTCTGATTGGGGAGTGGTTACATTCGGGGTCTTCGGGTGGTGAGAACTCACCGACCTGTAACACTCACAACGCCCGTGCTTTTCTTGAGTACAGGAAACTTCCATAGGGTGTTTGATACCTGTGGACCACCGTGGGCTGACTCAAGAGGGTAGCCTGCTTTGTGGCCCTTGCTGGTACCCAGCCTCATGTCTGGAGCCTGGGACAGAGGCCTGGGCGGCACGGAGAGGGAGAGGCTCAGGCCCACACTTACCGGCTGCAGCCCGTCCTCCTGCCTTCTGCTCTGATTCGGGCGGTTGATGAAGGACCGGGTGGAGACTTTGTAGTGATTCAGCAGGCAGACGATGACCACGACCATCACCGTGACCACCACGACAATGATGATGATCTGGGCAAACTCCAGCTCCGCTGTGAGGGAAGGGGAAAAAGCCCGTTAGCCACATGGCCCTTTGTACCATCACCATTCTCTGAGAAACGCGACCACCAGGCCCCGGTCCTCTCGGGGACCTCAAGAAAGAACTCATTTTCCCCAGGCCTGCTGCTGCCCGAGGCCATCAGCAGACCTTGACAGCAGAATAACATCTGAAGAAAAAGAGACCTGGGCATGGGGCTCTTGCCAATGGCCCTCTGGTGGTCAGGCAAATGTGGTGCTCAAACCTTGTCTTTGCAAATTGTGTCATTAAGCAGGGCCTTAGGAAAACGTATTCTTGACTCTACAAGACTTCCAGAGGTGCTTGACCCCATCCACACACGGATCTCGAAGTTCTAGCCCAGTGTGCGTGCTAGCAGGCATGTGTGCGGCTGCCCAGGCTGCCCCTTCCCATGGGCAGGCGGGCCCTGGAGGGCTGCTGCCTCTTGGGGTATGAAAAGCTCCAATATCAGAACTCTGTTCCTGCTGGATGGCCCTGCCCCCAGGGGAGGTAAGAAAGTCTGCCAAAACTGAAGCTACTACTTCCAGGGTAATCTCTCCTGGAATGTTAAACCCATCTTTATGGTTGAGTCACGTTTTCCAAAGCACGCCCACGCAGGACCCCCACAATACACCGAAGGGAGAATATGTTGATAAAAAGCTCCAATATCCTCTGCTCAGGGCCTTGCCTTTGGAAGTCATTTAGAAAACACATCTCCCCTGTCCCCAACCCTGCAGGCACCATATTTTATGAGCGGTCAGAAGCTGCATTCCTAAGATGGCCGTTACAGAGGATTTCCTGGCTGCCACCGACACACGCCTCAAACTCCAGGACAGGGCCGGGGAGCGACCTCTAGAACCACAGCACCCTGAGTCGGCACTTACAGCTGGGTGATTCAAGCCCTTTGGTTTTGCAGAGAGGAAGCAGAGGCTCATTGCTCAAGGTCAAGCCTAGAACGCACGTTTCCTGCTTTCTGACTTATAGCTCACGGCTCTGTGGAATGTGGCCCACTGGTTCCTGGGAGTTTCCCCGCATGGTAAAAGGAAGTGATTGTGCAGGGGGGTCAACTTAAATGGGGAGTCTCTGCGAGACAGTGGAAGAGCGCACACAACTTTGTTGTGAGGTAGGGAGGTATGGGGTTTAATGAAGGGGAAGAAAGAAGGGAGAGCTCTGTCAATTGTGTCCCTGCCTGGAGCCTACCACACACACCCATGCATACACACACTCATGCATACACCCACACATACACACCTGCACCCCAACATGGGCTTACAGCAACACACATGCACGTGCATGGGCATAGTGCATTTGTGCACATCACACATGTATGTGAATATACATATGCACACACACACACCCTCTTGCTGTAGACCCCAGGCCAGTGGAGAGGTGTTCTCTCTCTGTGCACGGGCCCACACCCAGGATAATGCAGGAAGGGTCCCAGTAGCACCCTCCCCCCAGGGTCTGCACCTATGAGCCCCCACCGTTCATACGCTGGAAACAGAGGGGCTAGAGTCGGCATGGAGGTAAACCACAGGGTGTTCCTGGACCTCCCCGTGTCCAGTCCTGGGACACTGCCCTCCACGCTTGCCCATACATACCCAAGGGACAAAGATGTACAAATGTGCTTGCTGGAGTGGGCTGGACGGTACTTGGCGTGGGGCCTATAGTGGGAGTGGCCTGGATGTGCACCCTGGAGCACAGAGAGCTGAGTGTGAGGGAGCTGAGCTGCTGGGTCGATGTGGTGAGTGGTTGAGGCCAGGCAGGTTTGCCGGGCACAGTTCTAGTGGGCAGTAAAAGGGTAGATCCCATGGGCACGGCTGACTCAGAAGGCTCAGGAGGCAAAGCCCTGAGCAGCTCTAGAAGCCGGTAGTCCGCAAGGCCCTGATGCTGTGCTTCCCACCTCACCCCCTCCATGGGCATGGCTGTCATTGTTCTGGACACCCCCTGAGGCTGTGTGGCTGATCATCAGGTTAAATCATGCCCTGGACTTGACAAATGTTTTCTTTTCTCTAAAAAGCTTCATTGAAGGGCAGACACCTGGGTGGCTCAGTTGGTTAAGCGTCTGCCTTTAGCTCAGGTCATGATCCCAGCGTCCTAGGATCCAGCCCCATTATCAGGCTCCTTGCTCAGCAGGGAGCCTGCTTCTCCCTCTGCCTCTGCCTGCTACCCTCCCTGCTTGTGCGCTCTTTCTCAAATAAATAAATAAATAAATAAAATCTTAAAAAAAAAAAAAAAACCCACAATTGCTCTATAAACATGGAACGAGAGGAAAATGATAATTACAGTGGGGGCACTGCACAAAGTCTTCAGGGGTTAATTCTTCACTGGGAGGATGTCTTTCTAGGTTATCTTTTCCTGTATACAGAAAGCTATGCAGATAACCATTTGTGGCAACACAGTCAAATTGTATTGTCCATGATTCTATGGGCATTTGGGGTATATTTGTGTTTCGTTTGAAAAGGATTTTATTATAAAAATAATGAAGACTTTCTTAAAATGTAAACAATACAGAAGGAAATAGTGTATGATGTAAAAGTCTCCTTTGTAGGCCTGTAGCCCTCCCTGACCCCACCCAGCCCCACAGTGTCCTGGGGGACAGCACAGTTCACCTGTTGTGTATATCTGTGCATTTGCCTATTGAATAAAGGTTTTCTTCTTTTAATGAGTGGAATCATTGTACAAATACATTGCTTTTTTTTTTCACTTAACATATTACAGACATTTTCAAACAAGAATATATAAAAACCAACCTCATTCTTTATGGTGGCTGTCTAGTCCAGAATACTGATGTACTGGAATTTATACTCTCCAAGTGATAGACGTTTAGGTATCTTTTTTCCCATTAAGATCAAAAGATTGTGTGTGCATGTGTACGTATGTGTGAATTTGAGTGTTGACCCACATTTTGAGTATCCCTACAGGAAAGATTCCTAAAATTGAAATTTCTGGGTCAAGGACATATTCTTTTAAATGCTGATGGCTACCGAGACTCGGCCTTCGGAAAGGTCTCTTGCCCCCCACACTACTCAAACACTGAATACTCACCCTTTTCATTTGCACTAATCTGATGGGCAAAATATATATCTTGCTTTAAATTGTATTTCACCAATTACTAGTAATTTTAGATCTTCCCTTGTGGTTATTGGCAATCTGTATTTTTTTTTTCATAATCACAGTCGTTCATACTAGCTTATTTGTCATTTTCTCATTTATTGGTAGCAGCCTTGATGCATTAAGACCACAAAGCTTTGTCTATTACATATGTTGCAACTATTTTCTCCTCATCTGTCACTCGCTAACTTTGCTGTGAGTTTATGGAAGATATAAATAATTTTTATGTCATAGAAATACTACTTTTTTTCTTTTATGGCTTCTAAGCTTCCTATTTGATTAGGAAGGTCTTCTCTAATAGTGTAAAAATATTTTCCCTAAGATTTTTACACATTGCATTTTTACATTTAGATCTTCGTTCACTCTGGATTTGATTTCTTTGGGTCTGAGACAGCACAAAGAACATTTTATATCATCTGAAAGGCATTAATCTTCTGATCTAACATTACATTAGAAAGTTCATCACAAGCAAGAGTACGAAAGATATCCGTTGTGGGAAACAGTGTATGGAATCTTTCTTTTAAAGGGGACTAGCAGCTCTGAGGTTGCATTTCATCAGCTTTCATATCAACATCATGGAGGACAAGGGGCGTTAGAGAGGAGTAGGGAATTTGGGTAAATTGGAAGGGGAGGTGAACCATGAGAGACTATGGACTCTGAAAAACAATCTGAGGGGTTTGAAGTGGTGGGGGGGTGGGAGGTTGGGGTACCAGGTGGTGGGTATTATAAATGGCACAGCTTGCATGGAGCACTGGGTGTGGTGAAAAAATAATGAATAATGTTTTTCTGAAAATAAATAAATTGAAAAAAAAAAAAAGAAAAAAAAAAAAAACATGCTATGTGGGCCCCATGCCGGCCCTGCTGAGGAGCCAAGGCCAGGCAAGCCCACCCCACCCCCACTACACATCCAAACTTGCCGCACTTCCCTCCCAGGGCTCTGCGCTCCTGCTCCGCTTACACTCCCAGCTCTCCAGTGCTTTGCTCTCAGGACCCCTCTATCCTCTTAAAAGCTACTGGTAACCCCCAAAGAGCTTAATTTGTACGGGTGACATCTACTGATATTTGCCATATTTGCAATGAACACTGACAAGTTTAAGAATTTATTCATTAAAAAAATAAACTCATGTTAACGTATATAACAATTATATACACTATTTCTCAAAACAAAAACTTAGTGCTAGGAGCAGCATGGCTTTACCCCTCTGCGCACGTCTTCACGATATATGCCTTAATAAGAGACAGCTGGATTCTCTCCTGTGCTTCACCTTCAGTCTGCTGTGACATGTTTGTTCGGTTAAGATTTATGAAGGAGATCTGGTCTTACCGACCACTGGAGACTGGGGTCTTAGAGACACCCCAGAGATCCCTGAGCCCCAGCTGGAGAAATGGTGGTTTAGACTGATGGACAGCAGGCACTCTAGTACAAACACTAATGCCTGGACTTCTTGGGGATACTCCAGTCTCCAGGATTTGAGATGTGGTCAGAACAGCTGTTGGGCCACTGTCCTGAGCTTTCATGCCCAAGGACAGCCACAACAGGTGCACCTACGCAACACAGGACACACAGAGACCGCAGCGGGGTTCCTAGGCTTCGAAACAGTGTGGAACTCGCATGGGGCAGGGCAAGGGCACAGGCTGGCAGGAGCTGGGTTCCCAGGGTGCCACTCACTAAGGCAAAAAGCCTGGTGGTATAGCCCAGCTGGCCAATCTGGGTGACAAAAGTCCAATCAGAGCCTCGGCTACTACATCCCGTGGGCCAGTGTGAGAGGCAGCCCTTCCTGCAGGGACTGGCCTGGGTCCCAAAGGCCACTGTCCTAACAACCAAGTCCTAATCAGACACAGGAACAACGGTAAGCACGGCAGCAGCCAGGCAGCCCCGGCTGCAGTCTGGAGTCACCTGCGGTGCTCCTTGGAGCCTGAAGCGGAGCCCCTGGGGACGGAGCCTCAGCAGAGCGGCACAGCCCCAGTCAAATGAGCACCTGACCTTCACTTTGACTCTGGCAAATACATAGTCAATAAAAACAGACTGCTTTTTCAAACGTCAACATCAGGGAAGTAGGAAGGTCCTACTCTCTTGGGGGCTATAAGTACTCCTCCAAGAGGGGTTCAGAGATTTCTCAGAGTCAAAATTGGAACAAAGAGAGTGAGTGAGTTGTCTTGGGGACAAGCACAATGACGTCCAGACTCCAGAGACTTCTGCTACTGATAACCTCTCCCATCAAGACAAGGGTATGTGAGCAGGCCCTCTTCATATTTGCCCTCCCACACCCTCTCGTCCTTTAAACAGGAAAATTCTACTAAAGCATGCATCATAAAAGGCAAATTAAGGAAAGATCCTACCACTCTAGGATATCAATAGCCTGGACACAGTAGATGGGAAACCCAGTCCCCCTTCTCTCACTCCATACATCGTGCAATAATGGTGATAGTGAATCCTGTCTTTTCCTTTGGCATTCTAAACCCTTCACTCCTGCATAAATACTGCTCAGAGGCAGCTGGGCAGTGTTTTGCAGTCCCCGGATGTTGCTCTGTTGCCAATGGCCTGATTTTATGCCTCAAGAAAATAACTCACAGGACAAGTAAAAGAAGCTTTCCAGGGGTGCCTGAGTGGCTCAGTGGGTTAAGCCTCTGCCTTTGGCTCAGGTCATGATCCCAGGGTCCTGGGATTGAGCTCTGTATTGGGCTACCTGCTCAGCAGGAAGCCTGCTTCCCTTCCTCTCTCTCTGCCTGCCTCTCTGCCTGCTTGTGTTCTCTCTATCAGATAAATAAATAAACGCGTCTTAAAAAAGAAAATAAGCTTTCCATTAAGAAAAACAAAACAAACCTTGCTTTCTCACTTCCGAATGTGAATACCAGATGAAAATCAGCACACCTGTTCTTCAAGGTGTCCAGTTTCAAGATTGCTCTACTCCTGATCTCAACCACAGACCTTCTAGGGGCTTCTGGGGACCTTAGATAGCAATTTCCTATACTGCACAGTCAGGGCTCAGGCAGGCTGAACACTCTTTGCTTCTCGCCGAAACCACCATCTCTTCAAGGGAGCAGTCCCTGGCCACCTGTTTTCCCACACGTGTGTGCGTGTGTGTGTGTGTACCAATTGCTTTGCACGTCACTGATTCCTCTCCACGGTGCCCAAAGCTTGGGAGGCCCAGGGTGCAAAGGCTGTATATACAGAGGTACGGTGTGACCTGTTACCCACCCTGTAGGAGACTCCTTCGACGGGCCTTGAAGAGGCATATTCTTCAGACAGGTGCATGCATGCTTCCTAAATCAAGAAGGCACCCAACTCTGTGCCTAGGAGCAATAATCTATGCACAGAAGCGAGCCAGATAACAGCTGAGACCTAGAACTTCCCTGGGACCTTGCTGCCTCTCCCCCTCTCCCCCTGGTCTGCCCACACCTGGCCTTACAAGATGCTGTCTGTTTTCTTATGGTTGAGGAGAGGCAATGTGTGATAGTGCTCGGAAAGGAAAAATGCCAGGGATTCTGGTGGGAATGGGGTGGAAAGAGGAGGCTAAGGAGAGAATGAATTCTGGAAGAACAATTAAAAACAAAGATTAAAAAAAAAATCTACACTAATAGTAGAGTTCTGAGAAAATAATGGTATATTTTAGGGTTTCCAAAATTTTATGTGCCCAGTTTGGACTCTGAACGCAGCCCACGGTCAGTTTTCCTTGATTCCGGTAGAGACTGACATCCACTGAGGGACGCCAAAAAGCAATCCATGCGAGAAAATAATTTTAGGCCACAGTCAAATTTTCACACTCCCCCTCCTTTCATGGGGCTGTAGTTCACGATGTTATAATGGATGAGTCATCGCAATCCAAACACCAGAAATTTTATAATAAATTTAGCCTAAAACTTACAGGAAGGCATCACAGCACCTTATTTTATTACTATGAAACAGTGACAGTGATGATAGTGATGATGGCATCCTTCTATTTTTGTAGAAACATCCCCAAGAAATGCCAGGCTGTGCAGTAGAGAATTACAAGAACGGGGGAAACTGTGTGAGGCCTGTTGGTCTACTCTCTGGTTCAATGGAGAACTAAACTGACTCATACTAGAGGCATGAATGTCTGTACTATTTTTAAAGAACTCTGGGGAAGCATGGTTCTACCACCTTGGGTTCCTAATATAACACTCATTTCTATTTGTGGGAAGGTTAACACCATCTTCCACTTGGTCTTTCCTCCATTAATATATCATCCTTCCCAGGAGTCCTGTTTTCTAGATGTTTCATTATAAAGCTCCAGATGGGTAATTTATGCCCTTACGGACCCTAAAAATGGGGTGGGGGGGGCAAAGTCTGAGCCTCCCATCAGCCCCCTCCTTTCACCCAGCCAAGGAAATATCTTGGCAGCCAGCATTCAGGGAAGTTGCCATGTAGAATACTGGAACGCCGCTTAAAGGGCTGAATGCTTGCCACAGATCCCTACACATCACCGCAAAGGGCCTCTCCCAGTCTAACAAATGACAGCACTCCACTTTTCTCCCCAAGTGCTACAGTCCCTTGGGAATACAGAGACTGTGGCTAGCTGCCACCCAGGCTTATTCTGGGCAGCCCCTCTCTCCCAGGAGCTTTCCTAGGTCTCTACCATGGATTGGGCACAGCAACTGAGTTGCTGAGTTGCAACTGAGCATCTCCTTCCTCTTTGTTCTCCTGGGCACAGTGGGTGTGATGAGAAGATGGCAGCCTTGGAGGGTGTCTTACTCTCTCTTTATGGCTCTGTGACACTTTTAAAGCGCTGAGTGTTCCTAAAGGCTGGTAAATCCTTTCCCTGGTCCTACAGAGACTGGGCAGAGGGGGCAGGAAGATGGGTGGGGGCAGGAGTTGGAATCTACATGGACCATGATTGCCTCAAGGTTGTGAACTGCTTGTTTAAAAATACTCTTGGAGATTTTAATGGCTGAACAAAAATTCACACTCATTAAACACCATGATTGGGGGGGAAAATTGAGCCTGTTAGATGAATAACTTCACAGCTTGAAGCTCAGAAGGCAAAACAGTAAAAGCTATAATCATAATGATTAGATTATATATTTTGAATGTTCTTTTCCTTGGGTGGGTTGACTCTTCCAATCCAACCTATAACAAGTAGAATGAAGAAGAGGGAAAAGAACCACCCCCCAGAGACAGGCCAATGTGGCTTCTCCTCCTGGGCTTTATCTTCCTTAAGAAGCTCTTTCCTAACTACTTGATGATGGCTCCCTTTGGAGGCTCCCGGAACCCTGTCATAGGACTTATCACTCATAGTGCCCATTTTCTGGTCTTCTTCATCATGGACTCATCTCTGGGATAGTACCCTGATCTTCTTTAGAATCCTCAGGAGGCAGCACACGACTCACACAAGGTTTGTGTTCATTTTAGATAAACTGCTAAAGAAATCCGTAGAAGGAAGGGTCCTAGTTGCCTAATCTGCTTTTAACAATGTCTAGCACAGAACCATAGTCCACCAGACATTTCCTAGTGACTTCAGTGATGAAGTTTTCCCAAAGGTTTTCATAGTTCCTAAAAATTGTTTGACTATTACTATTCTAGGCAGTGTGGACTGTCACTGGAAAAAGAACCTTTTGGTTGCTATACATTACCTGTGTACAGAATCCCATTTCTGTTAACATATGTATATAAGATGTTTTACATGATAATAAATGTGGGAAATGATACCTGCCATCTCTACGAGGAGAGATGAAAGCAGAGTGCAGTCAAATGGCGTGGGACTCTGGGGCGCCTGGGTGGCTCAGTGGTTTAAGCCTCTGCCTCCAGCTCAGGTCATGATCTCAGGGTCCTGGGATCGAGCCCCACATCGGGCTCTCTGCTCAGCGGGGAGCCTGCTTTCCCCTCTCTCTCTGCCTGCCTTCTGCCTACTTGCGATCTCTCTCTGTCTATCAAATAAATAAATAAAAATCTTAAAAAAAAAAAAAATGGCGTGGGGCTGTCTGAGCGGAAGGTGTGGCCCACACTTGCCTGACCCGGGCCCAAAGCCAGGTGCCTTTAATGACACTGGCAGGCAAGGAGCAGTGAGCAAATGAGCTGACTGACTACTGAATCCCTAGAATGTGGACACTGCGGGTCCATCCAGCTAGAATAACATCTTTTTAAATGACTACGGTCCAAGCATTCATTCCATACAACTTTCCCTCATGCATTTTAGAATCTAGAGTCTCATGATCTCTTCAGAAAGAAATCTAGCTAAATATGTTCCAATCAAAGATGATTGACAGGATTTTCTGAAAACACAGCCGAGGAGTAAGTGTAATTACAAACCTTTTCAAAGTCTATCCCTCCACTGCGTTATAAATGGAAAAAAAAAAAACAACCCCACATACATAAATCCACAATTCCCTTTATAGGATTCATTTAAAATCTTCCCCCATGCCACCCCCACATCATTAATTTAGGTAAACGTATCAGAAACATATACAGATGCACAAGTCACCGTCGTCTTCACATTTAAGAGCAGTTTCTGGTTTCTGAAAGCTCCCTAGCTAGCCGCCTCTGCCTGTCTCTCACAGTCTCTCTCTCAGAGTCACAGTTGGCTTTTCTAAGGTCTACTGTTACTAGACGGGTGACCTGAGAAACAACCCAGTAAACCACCCACATCCTGAGAAACACATCTTTTCTTTCAAATGCTGTTTGCAACGACTCAGGGTGGGAAAAAAACCAACCAAAACACCCATGAGTCTAGCAGTGAGTAATAGACCTTCCGGGGGTGGGAGGAGAGTTAGTCTCCCATATAGAACGTTTTTGAAAAAAAAAAAACTCCAAAGCAGCAAACCTGTGTATTTATGTATAGCATCTCCAGCAGGAACAAACTGATCGCAGATGAGAAAGAAGACGAAAAAGCCTAAAGTACATCTTCCTCCAAAGAGTTGAGCCCTGAAGAGTTCTCAGAGCGGACAGACCCTTGGGTAGATACAAACTTCTTGAGAGAGAGCTTCTGCTCTTCTCAACTCTGTCCTCAGCCCAAACTCCAAGAACCACCACCACAAACCCCAAAGAACAGGCATCACCCGCAGCTGGCCTTTGAAAGTGTACCTTTTTTCAAGAACGGGTCTTTAAACGGGGCCTCCTTCAGTGTGCTGTTGTTCAGGTGGTCTCTGGACATAATCGGGTCCTTTGCAAAGGGGAGTCCAACTGTGATGCAGCACCCCCCCCCCGCCCCTAAGTTCAAAGCATCCCTTCGGCTTCAGGCAATCTCCTCTTTAGGCAGCTCAGAGCTGTAGTTATAGCCAGCGTGGGGTGTGAGAGTGTGTGTGTGTCTGTGTGTGTGTGTGTGTGTGTGTGTGTGCGCGCGCGCGCGCGTGCTTCTGTCTGTCTCTCTCTCTCTCTACTGTACCAGCGGGGCCCAACCCAGGTGCTAAACTCAAATGCTGTGGCTCTGACCGCAGACCGTGGCTACCAGCTGGTTACCAACGGCCATCCACACTAATCAGGAGCTCTGCGGCAGGAAGCCGGTGGTGTCACAGAGCCCGTTAATAAGTCCGGGGTCTCCGATTGCGCTAGCAGCTGAACACCCAGTGTGGTCTACAGCAACGGACAGCAATGACTCGTCTGTATGTCTCACATTTGGCCTCACGTGGGACATGTTAGGCACACAGACAAGCAGAATGCAGATAGACTGCCTTGTTCTGTTGCATTCAATAATCTTTTTAACAGGTAACTATCAAAGCCGGTAAAGGCAGAGAGCGGGGGGCGGGGGGGGAGATCTACAAATCTCAATGCGGTATTTCTTCCCTTGATCCCCAATAGAAGCTTTCAAGGTTGGAGAAATGCAGAGAGAGCTTACCCAGGCAGCTCCTGCAAACGGGTGGGGGAGGCTTAACTACTCAGGCTTCTCGCTGTGGAGCCAGCTTCCAGAGCACGTCCTGGCTTGAAGTGCCCACAGCGTCTCTCACACCGGGAGCCAGGCTGCAGGCTGTTCCTCGGGGTCCTCCTCTCCCCAGAGTCTCTCTCTAACTGATGGGAGCAGTTCACATAGCTCTCGCAGTGAAGCCGTGCACTGGCAACTGGCAAAGTCCTAACCACAGCAGGAAACACTCAGCTTCTCCCCCTCCCGCTCTCACTTCCCCGCCAGCCCTTCCCCTTCTCTTCTCTCCCCTCTGCTTCTCAAAGCAGGGTGGCAAAAACACACCCACAGAGATGTTGTCAAGTCAGGACTCTGCCCTTCCTACTAGGCGGTTTTAGTTTTACGAGGTTCCGAAATGAGAGAAAAGCATCCGAATGGTAGAGCAGAGACAGCTCTCTCAGGAGGGCGCTTTTTCCTGGATCATTTTGTGCAAACCGCAGTCTCTGTCTCCCCCCGAGGTCTAGGCGGTTTTTGGTAGGTGTGTGAAAACACCCCCAGTGTATTCTGATGCCCCGGGGGCTGCATGAAAAGACTTAAGAGAAGGCTGTGCGTCTCTTGCAGCACTTTTCAGAAAAATCACAGCGCGGCCACAGTGAAAAGGACAGCACGCTGTGGTAATGTTGCAAATAACCCCAGCCCAAGCCCCGCTCTATGCCCAGAATAGCCTTTGTTTTTCCTTGTTTAGGAGAAATAGCAATGACATGTGGGCCACAACAATAGTTTTGGCTGTAGGAGGAGTTGTCAAAGCAAAACTAAACGCCGTTGGTTACCACCAGCATTAGAAACGAAGACAGTTACGTCAGCAGCCCGTCCCTGCTGTCTGCCCCGGCATGTCACCTGGGGCCCACAGCAGTGTCCTGGGCCTGAAGTCCCCACCCGGTCCTCAGGTTGGCCAGAGGGCATCACAATTTCAAGTTTGAAATACTGGGGGAGGGGGCAAAAGGGAAAGGAGGGAACAAAAGAATCATCAAGGAGATTTTTCAGAGATTTCATGTGGATAAAGGAAATGGGAATTTCAGCAAGAAAATTAACAGTTGCGTATATTTGCATGTGCCAGTCAAGACAGCCTGATTTTTCTTGAGCAATTTCCAAATTTAAAACATAACTCTCCTCTCTTGTTCTACTTCCCCTCCCCACCCCATGTCACCTCAGTCACACGGCTGGGTGAATGAAGAGGGTGAGGCTCTGGAGACTGGGCTGGAGTGTGGCCACCAGGGCTGGGGACCCTCCTCAGAGAAGAGCCAGCATCAGACAGCACCAAGCTTCAGACGGCCCTGCTGGTCTTTGGCTCTCCTTTGTCCCTACAGTCCCAGGTCCTTGCCATCTGGGGGTGGCACTTTCTCGTCACAGGCTCATTCTGAAATCAAGTCCTTACAAGAGAATGTTCACAAGATTGCATACAACTGCTACGAGGGTCCATTTTTAAAAATTAGGGATTTAGTCAGTATCATGAAAATGTTAGTCAATATAATGAAAATCCAGTTCTGCCACTTATTAAGGATTATACCTGCATTTTGAAATGGTTCCAAATAGCCCACTTTGGGGTTCAACATTAGGAAAGAGGCCTATCAGGTACCCAAAAAAAAAAACCCCTAACACATTTATCACCTTTAATGGCTGCATTGTATTCCACTCTGCCTTAACACACTTATTTTGTTGGGCTGGCCTCCTTATTGCTGCATATTCAGGCAGGGAGTCGGTTGGGGGGGGGATCAATCTTATTTAAACTCCTTGTTCATTCTGTTTAATGGTTCTCGATGTTAAATCTATTTAAAAATCACTTTCAAAGACTTTGACTGTATGGATGTGCCTTGTTTTCAAAATATTGCCCAAACCACACACTGGACCCCACTGTGGGCTGGGGCAGCTCTCTGCTGGATGGGAGCTGCACTCCTGGTTGGCTGCGTGTTTACCCCAGCCCCCCACCCTCCATGCTGCTGGCTTAACACCAGCTTGTCACCAATCTTCAGCATCCCCTAAAGGCTAAATCACCCCCATGGTGGCCTTATTTTTGTTCTTTTTCTTTTGAAGGATTGGCCTGAGGACTTTGGGAAGAAGGCACAGAGGTCAGACCGGGGATGCCCAGAAGCCAGGGGTTTGTGCCCTGATCAACACCTCCTTCGAGTTGGCCATGATGGCATGTGAGACATTGGGGCTTTTTAATTGGTAGGTGCCAAGATTTCTCTTCCTTTAATTCGGAGAAAATGGCAGCACACACAGAAGGGTGTGGGAAGAGACTAGTCTGGGGAACAAAAACACGAAAGTAGGAAAGAGTGTAAAAAGCCATTTGCATTTAAGAATGCTTTCCTCCCTCCTTGTCTTTAAATATGCATCTTTCAAATGAGTACTCTGATGGGCTAACTGCTTTTGCTAGTAGTTAAAAAAAAAGATGTCCCAGAGCTGTATGTGGTTTCCCTGTGCACACCAGAGGCCTTGGAGATGATGCAAGGAAGGGTCGCCTATGATAGACATTTTCACAGGGTCTGTTGACAGCAACAAGGACCTGAAGAGCCTTTGTCTGCATAGACCTACTCTACCAATATCCTCAGGTTTCCTCTATAAAGGTCTTTATTTCATCAGTTCATCTGACAAATATTTACTAAGTGGTTCGAGACCTTCAGAGGAAATACGGTGGACATCGAATGTAATCTGACAAGCATTTACTGTAGGGCTGAACTTGTCTTGGGGGCTATGTGTAGGTAGTTCCTTATTTAAGGAACTGAACAAGCTCTAAGGATTGGCTTCCAGCCCCATCTGAATGGGACAAGCCGAGGTGACTGGGAATATCTGTCACCTGAACGGCCAAAAGAGATAGCACAGGGCAGGAGATTTTAGATCAGGGGCTACTCAGGGCTCATTAGCTTCAGAAACTACCTCTGGGTGTTAGAGGGGTGCTCCGCTATACAGAATCTTTCTCTGTCACATATAACCTGGGTTAGCACCTTGCCTGGCTCCATCCTTGGCTTTGATCACCATGGGCTCCTTGGCCATGCCCTGCTGTCTCTCCCCACCACTCAACAGGTACCCTACTCACAACACAAACTTTCACAGATAAATATACCATACTTTTATAATAGTACATATTTATAATTTTTACTTGTTTATGTTAATATTTATTATTATTTATTTTAATTAAATATTTATATATTAAATTTTATTTGTAATTTATAATATAAATATAGTCATACTTTTATAATGGTTACATAGCAGAAAATTAGCATTTATAAACATTTTTAAAGATCTGTTTTTGTGTTCTAGGCACTTTCAAGTGCTGTATATCTTTTTACCTTCATGTCAACCCTGTGAGGCATGTTTTCTTATTCTCAGTTTCTAGAGGAGGAAGCCGAGGTTCAGAGAAGGTAAGTCCTTTGCCCAAGGTCAAATTGGCTGCTAAGAGGCAAGCTGGGATTCTGGGGTCAGAACCCTGGGCAGGCTAACTCAGAAGTTCCTACCTACCCCACTCTGCTCAATGGGCAGTGAACTTACAACGATCCAAACTAAAGGTCCCTGAATGAACTAAAGCATCTCACCAGATCGAGGATTGGATTTTTAGAGCCTGACTGCCCAGTTCCTTTTAGGCACTAACTTGCAAGTCCACGTTAAAGATCCTGTATCTCCACACGTTGCCAGAGGCTCTTGGAACCATTTTATGTGCCTTGTATACTTGTTAATGTGACTCCTGTTAAGAATCAATGGCTTGGCCGTTACAAATTCCTATTCTTTGAGGTTTATAACTATGCTGTAAAATTCTGCTCTGACGTGAAGTTTTCCACATAAAAGTTAAGTCCTGGAATTTGGCCTTTAGAAAACAAAACGGTTTATTTTCAGTAAGTTTGCAATGCTTTAAGTCATGAATGAGGATTTTAAAAGAACGCTGACTCCTGCAGACTCAAAACATAGTAACGGTTTGATATTTATGGACATCAGCCTATGGCATGGAATAATTTACTAATGCTTGCTTAGGGCTTAAAAATTGCAACAGGGGGGCACCTGGGTGGCTCCATTAAGCACTGGACTCTTGACTTTGCCTCAAGTCATGATCTCAGGATCATGAGATGAAGTCCCACAGTGGGGTCCGTGCTGGGCATGGAGCCTGCTTAAGATTCTGTCTCCCTCTCTCTCTGCGCCCCCACCTCTGGCTTGCTCATGCTCTCTCTCTGCCTTAAAAAAAAGAAAAGAAGGAAAGACAAGACAAGACAAGAAAAGAAAAAGAAAGGAAAGGAAAGAAAGAAAAGCAAAGCAACAGAAAGGTTTTTCTGTAGGAATACGAACACTTTGCATATCCTCCAACCACAGTGCTTGATACCCCCATCGTTGCTGGTAGAAATGTCAGCAAATATAAAAATATTCAACACGATGGAACTAGCAAGCTGACAAGGCGGATTAAAAGCTTATTAAGTAAATTAGTCTAAATTGAATAGCCTTACATAGCTTCCTAATATGCAACAATACCCCCTGTATTAACAGACTTTGGCATTTATCTTACACAGTATCTCTCCCACCATAATATTTTTTCTTCTAATGGAAAAAAAAAGAATTATGTATTATTTTACGTTCATGGTGGTATAGATTTTTATAATGGCGAAGCTACTCCATACTAAGTGAGTTACACACCTCTGAAAACTGCAGCTATTCTTCCAAGCCCCAGAAAAAAAAAAGGAAGGCAATATGAAGTTTTTATAGTGGCTAAAATCCGAAGCCAGTTAGACCCAAGTCGGAGTACCAATCCTGCCGTCTGACTGTGTCAGCTTGAGCTAAGCCCCTGCTTCCTCAGCTGTAAAATGAAGCTAAGAATACCTGTGCAGGGTGCTTGGAGGACAGACCAAGACGTCATCTCTGAACTGTTACCCCTCAAACTGGTCCAGGGAACTTCAGCATCGGTTAACAATGCAGGATCTTGGATCCTGCCCTGGACTTACTGAACCAGAGTCTGCATTTGAACAAAAACCCCAGGTGATTCACCTGCACATCAAAGTTTCTTCTGATACTTTGGACTCATTCAAACTTTTCATTCGGATTAAATGAGCAAACTGGGGCTTGAAGAATTCGTGACTTGTGCACACCACGCAAAGGAAATGAGGGTAGAATCCAGGTCTCCTATTGAGGGCCCAAGCAGCTGCTACTCAATAATGATTTTAGACAGGGGTACACCACATGCATGCCTTTGTGTGCGCATGTGTGTGAAATCACACACTGCCCTCCTGGGATAAAGGCAGGGCCTGGTACCACAGGCCAGGTACTTCCGGCCGTCCTCCCCGCTGGTGCTGATGGGCTGACACTGACCCACTCACACCTCTTAGAAAAAGTTGTCGGGGCTCACAGTAATGGTGAAGCTAAACTAGCTTATGTTAAAACAGTCTCTGGTGTTGAAATGCAATTTCTAGGCTATTTGGCATTCTTCATAAAAACTCTGGAAGTCCTTGAGGACTTCTGGATATTATATGTTAAGAAAGAGTTCTAATTTTGCCTTCTGGAAAAACTCAAGTGCCATGAGCAGACTCTTCTTAAAGACAGAATTATGAAGATGCCCTCAGTCTCCTCCATGAACATGGCCCCGCCATCATGTCCTCCCCAGCCTCCCTGTTCCCTGAAAGAGACAGATACCAGGAAATTCAGAGTCTTGGCACTGGGGTTCTGGAAACAACTTTGTTCTTTGGTTGCACGCATTCTTCCAGTGGCCCCTCCCAAACGGTTTTCCTTAGCAACAAGACTTATGGATGGTGCCTTCGTGAAACTGCCCTGTCATCCTCAAGGGGAGGCCCCTTCAAGGTGTCGGAGAAATGCTCTACTCTACCCTCTTCACATTTCAGGTAAAATATACACATATTCTACATAAAAACACAGCAAATACTTTAATGTTTAAAATAGTCAATGTGGTTATTCAACAAGATATTTTATTTTGCTTTTCAAATATATGATATTTCTCAATTTTGTCTAAATGCTAGAAGGCTAAATAACCTTCACAACTCAACCTATTTCTGGGCAGACCATAAAAAATAAGCTCAAGATGTTTATAGCTCAGATTTTAGATACTGTGATTCCACTCCTGGTTCTTGACCCCATAAGAACTTTAACCCCTTGGTGATGATAATACTATTTTCATTTACACTCTACTACAGGCAAGCATTGGGCGTTCTTACACACATACAGTATATGACACAATATACGGTCTCTATATTTGGTATGTGTTATTGCTAGTTTCCTGAACCATGCTGTGATCATTATTCTTGAGGATTCTAAAGTGTGGTCTCTTTTCAATCACAAGCATTTCTTGGACAATCCGAATTTGGAGGAGAGGCGTGGGCTATCGTCTCCGGAGCTCGTATTTTTCTTGCTTATACATTTCAGGATGTGTCTGGGCAGTTCCAAGACCTTTAGGTTCCTGGCTTTAGGGAAAGGATTAATTTCTTCAAAAGTTGAGAAAAAGTCACAGCACATTCCAGAGTTTTAGTTCCTGTTTTAATGTGTATATACTAAGGTGAACACGAGAAAAATCACAGGCTAAAATCCAAGTTAATCCAAAATCACATCGGATTGATATAACTACACTCCGTTCTCATCCTTGACACTTTCAGGCAAACCTAGCGTACCCACGCTTTAAAAATTAAAACCACGGTTCTCTGGTATCAGATCACCCTGGAAAATCCTCATTTATGTCAGAGCTGAGCATTCACTAAATACCAGTCACTGTGAGGAGACAGGATACAAAGAAAGTGGGGAACTGCCCTTGTTCATGACATCCCTAGTTCATCCTGAGCAAGAGCTAGAGAAATAGTGAGAGTGGCAGGGGGCTCAGTGAGGAGCAGGAGAATGAATGAACGAACAAGTAAATGAGGGTCCTGTAGGAAGAGGGGTTCTCAACCTACATAATAACACTAATAGTTAATACTTCTACGACACTGATCATGTGCCAGGCAGTATTTCAAAGCACTTTCCTCATTTACTTAAGCCATTTAATCTTTACAGGGAACATGAATACTGGTTATTCTCCCAACCCTACAGATGAGAAAACTGAGTCACAGAGAGACTGTGTCCAATGTCACACAGCGAGTAAGTAGTGGTGCCTGGACTTGAACGAGGAAGTCTCACTCCAAAATCTCTTCTTTTTTTTTTTTTTTTTAAAGATTTTATTTACTTATTTGACAGAGAGAAATCACAAGCAGATGGAGAGGCAGGCAGAGAGAGAGAGAGAGAGAGAGAGGAGCAGGCTCCCTGCTGAGCAGAGAGCCCGATGCGGGACTCGATCCCAGGACCCTGAGATCATGACCTGAGCCGAAGGCAGCGGCCTAACCCACTGAGCCACCCAGGCGCCCCTCCAAAATCTATTCTTAACCACTAATCAGGCTAACTCTAAATGTGGCAGGTCCAAGGAAGACCCCTGAACCAAATCCCATTTTTTAGAAGGATCTTGGGGCACCTGGGTGGCTCAGTTGTTAAGCATCTGCCTTTTTGGCTCAGGTCATGATTTCAGAGTCCTGGGATCTAGCCCTGCATTGGGCTCCCTGCTTGGCAGGAAGCCTGCTTCTCCCTCTCCCACTCCCCCTGGTTGTGTTCCTTCTCTCGCTGTGTCTCTCTCTGTCAAAAAATAAATAAAATCTGGAAAAAAAAAAAAAAAGAAGGATCTTGATAGGCAAGCCCCATTTAAAAGATTCAAGGAATGAATTAATTCTCTGAGGCCAAGGCTCTTGGAAGGGCTGACCCAACACAGAGACCATTTAACTCTACTGTCTGAGAAGGAAGTCGTCACATCTCAAGGAAGACACTGTTGGAAGCAAACTTAATTGTACCTTTGGGCAATTTTTCTTTTAGGTTAAATGAAACTTGTCCTCAAGTAAATTCAGGCTATTGTCTTTTATCCCTTTCCTTTCTGGGGCGGGGGGAGCTCTAAAAGGATGAAGTGTCTGGTTCTATACTAGTAGTATAAAGAGGTAAATAAAAATAAATGTAAATATTTATAAAAATCAGAGTTTTCAGGGACGCCTGGGTGGCTCAGTTGGTTAAGCATCTGCTCAGGTCACAATCCCAGGGTCCTGGGATTGAGTCCTACATCAGGCTCCCTGCTCAGTGGGGAGCCTGCTTCTCCCTCTTCCTCTCCCTGCTGCTTTGCCTACTTGTGCTCTCTCTCTCTCTCTATCAAATAAATAAATAAATAAATAAATAAATAAATATTTTTAAAAAAATCAGAGTTGTCCAGAAAAAAATCATCCATTCCATCATCCCATCTTTTTTTCCCTCTGTCTCTAGCTTGTCTCTAGCCCTTGTCTCTAGCCCTTACTTTTCTTTCTAATTTAAAATTCCTTTTCATTTAGATTCATTGGAACCTATTCTAATATTGAAAATTGTAATGTGCTTGAAGGAATTGTTCAGTGTAATATCTTATTCATTTGTGAATTGAAAAGGACTGAAACTGAAAGATAATTTTTAAGCCCACTATAGTGTCAGTCAGATTTCTTTGTTTAAAAGGAAGGATCTTTCTACAAAGGCAATGAAATCACCACAAGGAAATGTGAATAAGGTGTGCACATGAGGCCCCTGATTAGCCAGAGATAATGAAGATCACTTAGGTTTTGAGGATATCTTGCCCCTGTGAAAACAGGCAGATACCAAAAAGTTTAGGAGAGTGGGGAGTCAGGAGTACCTTTCATGTGGATAAGGTGAAATGTGGTCCTGTTTTTATTAAAAGTGACCTTAATCAAGTCTGTTACTCTCAACAATAAGCACCCAAATTAGTAAAGCAACAGAATATAATAAAATAGAGTGGCAATAATAAAAGTGGTTGGAATTTCCATAGGATAAATGGTTTTCTGGCTGAAACTTAATCATGGTTATACAAATAAAACCAAATTTTAAAAATTTAAAGGCCCAGAAATGGTAATGTTGAAAATGTCTTTACAATTTTTTCCCCGTTATGTACTTGATAGAAAAACTTTCTGAAACTATCTATTTACATTTAACCCTCTTAAAAAGTAGAACTCCTGGCCAAGGCTGGCTGCAGGGTGGCAATTTGGTCACACAGATAAAACAGGAAATGGAGAACCTTGATCAGATTTCAAGTAAATGGCTCTTAGGTCTTAGGCTACATATAGGTTCTCTCCGCAGTCACTATGTCCGAACACTTGGCCTTAGCTCCTCCTAGTGGGGTTGAACCCTGGACAGGAGGCCAGTTTCTGGTGCTGCCTCTACTGTTGCCCGAGATTGCCATTAGGAAGCCTGTGGAGGCTCAGTCCCCATATGTTTTCTCACTTCACTGCTGGGACCAAATTCCAGTGTTCTGCACAATTTAGTCCTTCAAGGCCCACACATAGGATTCTTAAAATATCTGCATTCCACCTATACTACTATTTATTTAATAGCAACTTTTAACTGGACTTCTAAAGTAACTCATTTGAAAAAATTTCAACCTCTCCTAACTAATATCTATGGTATCACAGGTTTGATATGCTAGGGATTTTTTGGTGACGTATACTACTAAAAATTTACAGCAACATTAAATTTGAATATAATCTTTAATACTATTTATAATATAAAAGAAAAATTCTTACTGTTGCCCATTTAAAAAGAAATGCTTGCTATACAATTTAGTTTCAGTCAATTATTTAAGAAAAAGATGATTTATCTACATGTATGCTATAATATTTCTGAAACTGAACATATTTAAAATAAAATATGGGAGTGCCACTTCTAAAATAGTGGGGTAAGGAGCTCCATGGTTGGAGAACCTGGGTGGCTCAGTGGGTTAAGTGTCTACCTTCGGCTCAGGTCGTGACCGCAGGGTTCTGGGATCAAGCCCTGCATCAGGCTCACGGCTCCACAGGGAGTCTGCTTTTCCCTCTACCTCTGCCACTCCTCCCCCCACCAGGCCCGTTTGTGCTTTCTTGCACTTTCTCTCTCAAATAAATAAGATCTTAAAAAAAAAAAAAAAAGATCCATGGTCCCACTCTCCAGGAAAATAACTAAAAAAGATTATTAAAAATTAACTTTTTAAAGTCTCTGAAAACTATTTAAGGGGCATAGAGCAAATTAAGAAATATTTAGGAGCAAATGAAATCCAAAGAAGGAGGGGAGGGACAACTGGTGGCTCACTTGGTTAAGTATCTGACTCTTGATTTCAGTTCAGGTCATGATCTCAGGTTCAAGAGATCAAGCCCTGCATCAGGCTCTGCACTTAGCATGAAGTCTGCTTGAGATTCTCTCTCTTCCTCTGCTAAAATTTAAAAAGTCTTAAAAAAAAAGGAGGGGAATAATAAAGATTAGAGCAGAAAATAACGAAATATAAGTAGAAGAATAGAGAAAATCAACAAAATCAAAATTTAATTCTTTGAAAAGATCAACAAAATTGACAAACCTTTAGCAGACTGATAAAGAAAAAAAGACTCAAGTTACTAAAATAAGGAACAAAAGAAGCAATGTCAGTATCCCCATATTACAAATATAAAAAGGATTATAATGAAATAACATGAACAACTGTATGCCAACAAATGAGATAACTTAGATATAATGGAAGGATCCCTAGAAAGGTCCCTACTACCAAAATTGGTTCAAAAAGAAATAGAAAATCTGAATGGACTTATAATAAGACATTGAATTAGTAATTTTTAAAAAGATTTTATTTATTTATTTGACAGAGAGCGAGAGAGATCACAAGTAGGCAGAGAGGCAGACAGAGAGAGAGGGGGAAGTAGGCTTCCCACTGAGCAGAAAGCCTGATGTGGGGTCGATCCCAGGACGCTGAGATCATAACCTGAGCCAAACGCAGAAGCTTAACCCACTAAGCCACCCAGGCACCCCTTGAATTAGTAATTTTATAACTTCCCACAAAGAAAAGCCCAGGCCCAAATGGCATTATTGGTGAATTTTTCCAGAAATTTAAAGAAGAATTAACTTATTCTTTACAAATTCTTCTAAAAAAATAGAACATTTCCCAACTCATCCTATGAGGTAAATATTACCCAGCTAACAAAACCAAAGACAAAGACATTATAAGAACAGAAAATAACAGACCATATCTCTTATGGAATTAGATGAAAAATCCTCAATAAGAAACTAGCAAACCAAAATCCAGCAATATGTAGGAAAAGGTTACATATTATGATGAATTGGGATTCAGTCTAGGACTGCAAGGTTGGTTTAACATCCAAAAGTCAATTGAAGTAATATACCGTATCAATAAAATAAAGGACAAAAATGACACAATCATCTCAAAAGATGCAAACAATGTGGTACTGGTATTAGGCTAAGTATGATGAGTGGAACAGAGTTCAGAAATAAACCCTCACATTTATAGTCAATTCATTTCAGACAGAAGTGCCACAATCAATCATTGGGAAAGAAGAGTCTTTCCCACAAATGGTGATTGCACAATGGATATCCACAAGCAAAAAAATAAAACTGGGGGGACAAGATGGCGGGGTACTAGGAAGAGGCGTCTTTTCAGCTGGTACCCCAAAGTGAGCTGATTACCTACCAAAGAACTCTGATCACCCATGAAATCAGCCTGAGATCAGAATTATACACGTCTGGATCTCTACAGGGGCAGAAGACGCCAGTGAGCAGGTAAAGCGGAATGGGAACAGCGGACTGATATCGGAAGATAAACAAAAGGGGGAGGGAGCCACCAGAGGCGACCGGTGCAAAAGTAATACCCCGATACGAGCGAGAGTGCCCTGAGTCTGGGGACCAGCATTAACTCGGAGACTGGTTGAAAGCACTCCAAAAGAGCAAAGGATCGCGGGGGCAAATTGTGGGAATCGGGGCGGCTAGGGACAGGGGCTTGAGTCCCCAGTCCCAGACGGCCTCCCCGGCGCGGAGGCAGAGAGAGTGCGGCGGAGAAACCGGCTCCTGGTCCCTAAGCCGCCAGCGCGCCCCAGAGCGCGGGGGTTCCGGCTCCTGTGAGGGGATGGGAGCCAGTCTGCAGAACGCGCGCTAGCCCTACCACAAAGCTTGAGATGCGCGCGCACGTCGCTCCAGCTCTCCTGGGTTTCTAAGGCCCTGGGGCGCTTCTTGACCCGGGCCATTGTTTCAAAGTCTAAGCCGCGCGCGCGCGAAACTCTTCCTCGGACAGAGGCGCGCAAAAGCCCAGCCTGCGGCTTACGGACCAGCGCCCCGTTCTCAGTGCCCCAGACGCGAGCCCGACCCACAGCCGCCTCTGAAAAGAGGTGCGCGCAAGCCGGGCACTCCCAGCCCCGGCCGGCGGCAAAATCTCAGTGTGCGATCGCTGCTTGGAACCTCTCTGGCGGTCAGGAGCTCCCAGACAGCCGCCACTGCCTTGGCTTTGGGGACGAGCAAAAGATCCTGCGCCCCCAGGGTCTTTAACTTGGAACCTGCACTGCCAGCGTCCAAGGGGGAATTTATTCAGCTTCTGCACCCAGACTGAGGCTTCTGAGACGGAGATCAGGAAGTGTTCCAGGGTGCACCTTGACTGCACCAGAGTTGATACATCCAGCTACATCTGTTCAGTCTTCTCCCACCAAAATGACTAGGAGGAGGAATGCCCAACAGAAGAAAAATACAGAGGATGGACCTTCCGCAACAGAGCTAACGGCTATCAACATAGACAATATGTCGGAAAGAGAATTCAGGCTAACAATTATCCAGGCAATAGCTAGGTTGGAGAAAGCCATGGATGACCAAACAGAATTGATTAGAGCCGAACTGAAAGCGACCAGACAGGATGTTCACAATGTTAGGGAGGAGCTTAAAGCTACCAGGGAGGAGGTCCACAATGCTCTCAATGAGTTCCAATCCAATCTAAACTCTCTCAAAGCTAGGGTAACTGAGACAGAAGATAGAATTAGTGATCTGGAAGACAAACAGATAGAGAGAAAGGATCAGGAGGAAGCCTGGAACAAACAGCTTAGATCCCACGAAAGCAGAATTAGGGAAATAAGTGATGCCATGAAGCGTTCCAACGTCAGAATTATTGGAATTCCTGAAGGGGAGGAGAAAGAAAGAAGTCTAGAAGATGTCGTGGAACAAGTCCTTCATGAAAACTTTCCAAATCTCGCGAATGAAACCAGCGTCCATGTACTAGAGGCTGAACGGTCTCCACCCAAGATTATACACTCCAAAAAAACATCACGACACCTGATAGTCAAATTGAGAAATTATAATTGTAGGTATAATCTCTTGAAAGCTGCCAGGGCAAAGAGGCTCCTTACTTACAGAGGGAAGCCCATCAGAATAACGTCAGACCTGTCCACAGAGACCTGGCAAGCCAGAAGAGGCTGGCAAGATATATTCAGGGCACTAAATGAGAAGAACATGCAGCCAAGAATACTTTATCCAGCAAGACTGACATTCAAAATGGATGGAGAGATAAAGAGTTTCCAAGACCGGCAAGACTTAAAAGACTATGCAACCACCAAGCCGATACTGCAGGAAATATTAAGGGGGGTGCTATAAAAGAGGAAAAATCCCAAGAATAGCATTGAACAGAAATATAGAGACAGTCTACAGAAAGAAAGACTTCAAAGGTAACTCGATGTCAATAAAAACGTATCTATCAATAATCACTCTCAATGTGAATGGCCTAAATGCACCCATAAAACGGCACAGGGTTGCAGATTGGATAAAACGACAGGACCCATCCATATGCTGTCTACAAGAGACCCATTTTGAACCTAAAGATACACGCAGACTGAAAGTGAAGGGGTGGAGAAGCATCTTTCATGCCAATGGGACTCAAAAGAAGGCTGGGGTAGCGATTCTCATATCAGATAAATTAGACTTCAAACTAAAGACTGTAGTCAGAGATACAGAAGGACACTACATAATCCTTAAAGGGACTATCCACCAAGATGATCTAACAATTGTAAATATCTATGCTCCCAGTATGGGAGCAGCCAATTACTTAAGAAAACTGTTAATCAAGATAAAGAGTCATATTGATATGAATACACTAATCGTAGGTGATCTTAACACGCCTCTTTCAGAATTAGACAGATCATCGAAGCAGAAAATCAATAAAGAAACAAGAGCATTGAACGACACATTGGACCAGATGGACCTCATAGATATATACAGAACATTCCACCCTAAAACAGCAGAATACTCATTCTTCTCAAGTGCACACGGAACCTTCTCCAGAATAGACCACATACTGGGTCACAAATCAGGACTCAGCCGATACCAAAAGACTGAGATTATTCCCTGCATATTCTCAGATCACAATGCTTTGAAACTGGAGCTCAATCACAAGGAAAAGTTCCGAAGGAACTCAAACACCTGGAAGCTAAAGACCACCTTGCTTAAGAATGCTTGGATCAACCAGGAGATCAAAGAAGAACTGAAACAATTCATGGAAACCAATGAGAATGAAGACACTTCGGTCCAAAACCTATGGGATACAGCAAAGGCGGTCCTAAGGGGAAAATATATAGCCATCCAAGCCTTGCTCAAAAAAATTGAAAAATCCAGAACACACCAGCTGTCTTTACACCTTAAAGAACTGGAGGATCAACAACAAATCAAACCAACTCCACACATAAGAAGGGAAATCATCAAAATTAGAGCTGAGATCAATGAGGGAGAAACCAGAGATACAGTAGAACGTATCAATGAAACTAGAAGCTGGTTTTTTGAAAGAATCAATAAGATCGATAAGCCACTGGCTACACTAATCCAAAAGAAAAGAGAGAAATCCCAAATTCATAAAATTATGAATGAAAAGGGAGAGATCACAACTAACACCAAGGAAGTAGAAACAATCATCAGAAGTTACTACGAACAGTTATATGCCAATAAGCTTAGCAACCTAGATGAAATGGATGCATTCCTGGAAAAATATAAACTACCAAAATTGAACCAGGAAGAAATCGACAACCTGAATAGACCAATATCTAATAACGAGATTGAAGCAGTGATCAAAAATCTCCCAAAAAACAAGAGCCCAGGACCTGACGGATTCCCTGGGGAATTCTACCAAACCTTCCAAGAAGAAATAACCCCTATTCTCCTGAAGCTGTTTCAAAAAATTGAAGCAGAAGGAAAACTTCCAGACTCTTTCTATGAAGCCAGCATTACCCTGATCCCCAAACCAGGCAAGGACCATACCAAAAAGGAGAATTTCAGACCAATATCACTGATGAATATGGATGCTAAGATTCTCAACAAGATCCTAGCCAACAGGATCCAACAACACATTAAAAAGATTATCCACCATGATCAGGTGGGATTCATCCCTGGGCTACAAGGATGGTTCAACATTCGTAAATCAATCAATGTGATACAACAAATTAATATGAGAAGAGAGAAGAACCACATGGTCCTCTCAATTGATGCAGAAAAAGCATTTGACAAAATCCAACATCCGTTCCTGATTAAAACGCTTCAAAGTATAGGGATAGAGGGAACATTCCTGAACCTCATCAAATCTATCTATGAAAGACCCACAGCAAATATCATCCTCAATGGGAAAAAGCTTGCAGCCTTCCCGTTGAGATCAGGAACAAGACAAGGATGCCCACTTTCACCACTCTTGTTCAACATAGTATTAGAAGTCCTAGCAACAGCCATCAGACAACAGAGAGAAATAAAAGGTATCCAAATTGGTAATGAAGAAGTCAAACTCTCTCTCTTCGCAGATGACATGATTCTTTATATGGAAAACCCAAAAGACTCCACCCCCAAACTACTAGAACTCATACAGCAATTCAGCAGCGTGGCAGGATACAAAGTCAATGTGCAGAAATCAGTGGCTTTCTTATACACTAACAATGAAAATACAGAAAGGGAAATTAGAGAATCGATTCCATTTACTATAGCACCAAGAACCATAAGATACCTGGGAATAAACCTAACTAAAGAGGTAAAGGATCTATACTTGAGGAACTATAGAACACTCATGAAAGAAATTGAAGAAGACACAAAAAGATGGAAGACCATTCCATGCTCTTGGATCGGAAGAATAAACATCGTTAAAATGTCTATACTGCCTAGAGCAATCTATACTTTTAATGCCATTCCGATCAAAATTCCACCGGCATTCTTCAAAGAGCTGGAGCAAATAATCCTAAAATTTGTATGGAATCAGAAGAGACCCCGAATCGCTAAGGAAACGTTGAAAAACAAAAATAAAGCTGGCGGCATCACCTTACCTGATTTCAAGCTTTATTACAAAGCTGTGATCACCAAGACAGCATGGTACTGGCATAAAAACAGACACATAGACCAGTGGAACAGAGTAGAGAGCCCTGATATGGACCCTCAACTCTATGGTCAATTAATCTTCGACAAAACAGGAAAAAATATACAGTGGAAAAAAGACAGTCTCTTCAATAAATGGTGCTGGGAAAACTGGGCAGCTATATGTAGAAGAATGACACTCGACCATTCTCTTACACCGTACACAAAGATCAACTCAAAATGGATAAAAGACCTCAACGTGAGACAGGAATCTATCAGAATCTTAGAGGAGAATATAGGCAGTAATCTCTTCGATATCGGCCACAGCAACTTCTTTCAAGATACGTCTCCAAAGGCAAAGGAAACAAAAGCGAAAATAAACTTCTGGGACTTCATCAAAATCAAAAGTTTCTGCACAGCAAAGGAAACAGTCAAAAAAACAAAGAGGCAACCCACGGAATGGGAGAAGATATTTGCAAATGACAGTACAGACAAAAGGTTGATATCCAGGATCTATAATGAACTCCTCAAACTCAACCCACACGAAACAGACAAACACATCAAAAAATGGGCAGAAGATATGAACAGACACTTCTCCAATCAAGAAATACAAATGGCTATCAGACACATGAAAAAATGCTCATCATCATTAGCCCTCAGGGAGATTCAAATTAAAACCACATTGAGATATCACCTTACACCAGTTAGAATGGCCAAAATTAACAAAACAGGAAACAACATGTGTTGGAGAGGATGTGGAGAAAGGGGAACCCTCTTACACTGTTGGTGGGAATGCAAGTTGGTGCAGCCTCTTTGGAGAACAGTGTGGAGATTCCTCAAGAAATTAAAAATAGAGCTTCCCTACGACCCTGCAATTGCACTCCTGGGTATTTACCCCAGAGATACAGATGTCGTGAAAAGAAGGGCCATCTGTACCCCAATGTTTATAGCAGCAATGGCCACAGTCGCCAAACTCTGGAAAGAACCAAGATGCCCTTCAACGGATGAATGGATAAGGAAGATGTGGTCCATATACACTATGGAGTATTATGCCTCCATCAGAAAGGACGAATATCCAACTTTTGTAGCAACATGGACGGGACTGGAAGAGATTATGCTGAGTGAAATCAGTCAAGCAGAGAGAGTCAATTATCATATGGTTTCACTCATTTGTGGAGCATAACCAATAGCATGGAGGACAAGGGGCGTTAGAGAGTAGTAGGAAATTTGGGTAAATTGGAAGGGGAGGTGAACCATGAGAGACTATGGACTCTGAAAAACAGTCTGAGGGGTTTGAAGTGGCGGGGGGGTGGGAGGTTGGGGTACCAGGTGGTGGGTATTATAGAGGGCACAGCTTGCATGGAGCACTGGGTGTGGTGAAAAAATAATGAATACTGTTTTTCTGAAAATAAATAAATTGGGAAAAAAAAAAAACAAAAAAAAAAAATAAAACTGGATCTCTTCCTCGACCATACACAAAAATTAATTCAAAATGGATCTAAATGTAAGAACTAAAACTATTCTGTTTTTTTTTCTTTTTTTAGATTTTATTGTCAGAGAGAGAGAGAGAGAGCACAAGAAGCAGGCAGAGTGGCAGGCAGAAGCAGCAGGAGAAGCAGGCTCCCCGCTGAGCATGGAGCCTGATGCGGGACTCAATTCCAGGACCCTGGGATCATGACCTGAGCCAAAGGCAGCCACTTAACTGACTAAGCCACCCAGGCATCCCTACTATAAGGTTCTTAAAAGAAAACACAGGAGTAAATCTTTGTGACCTTTATTATACAAAGCCTTCTTAATTATCCCACCAAGGGCACAAACAACAAAAGAAAAATAGATATACTGTATTTAACAAAATTAGAAAATCGTACATGAAGGAAATGTGAAAAGACAGCCCACAGAATGAGAGAACATTTCTACAAATCATGTGTCTCATTATATATCTAGAGTATATAAAGAACTTTTACAACTCAATAATAAGAAAGACAATCGAATAAAAAAAATGGACAAAGGATCTAAATAGACAATTTTCCAAAAAGACATACAAGTGACCAACAAGCACATGAAAAGATGTTCAGCATCATTGGCCATCAGGGAAATGCAATACCACAGTGGGATTCCACTTGACACTCACGAGGATGACTATAATCAAAAGGCTGACAATAAGAAGTACCGGTGAGACCGTGGAGAAATGGAAATACTCATACATTGTTGAGAGGAAAGCGAAATGGTTTGGCTGCTGTGCAAAACGGTCTGACAGTTCCTCCAAGTTAGACATATATTTACTACATGACCCAGCAAGTCCACTCTAGGTATATCACCAAGAGAAATGAAAACACGTATCCACACAAAAACTTCTATAAATGTTGACAGCAGTTAATGCTTGTAATAGCCAAAGAGTAGAAACAGCTCAAATGTCCATCAACAGGAGAAAGGCTAAGGCTAAACAAAATCACAGAATGAAATATTATTCAGCCATAAAAAGGAATGAAGGGCCGATACATGCTAACACATGGATGAGCCCTGAAAACATCACACTAAATGAAAGAAGACCGTCACCAAAGACCACACACTACATCAATCCATTTATATGAAATGTCCCAAACTGGCAAACAGATTAGTGGTGGTCTAGAGCTGGTATCTTGGGAGAAAATGGGGATGACCACGAACAGGTATGAGGTTTCTTTCTGGAGTGGCAAAGTGTATTCATTGTAGTGACGACTGTACAACTCTATGAATATACTAAAAACTACTGAGGGGTGCCTGGCCGGTTCAGTGGGAGCATGCAACTCTTGATCTCAGGGTCGTGAGTTTGAAACTCACGTCAGGTACAAAGATGGCTTAAATGAACAAATATATTTTTAAAAAATACTAAAATATAGACTTTAAATGGGAGGGGGATTGTATGGTATGTGACTTATATTTCAATAAAGCTGGAATGATTAAAAACTATGAAAATAATATTGTTTTATGATTAACAATTAACAATTGCTAACAATGTTAATTTTACTAACATTGATAAGTTTTGTATTTCCAGCTTTAATAACTCAATGAGCTTGCTTTTGCAATTTTTACTCTCCACCATTGTTTGCAAGCACCTTTCTAGGTGTGACTGATGCTTATTCTCAATAAATATAAGCTTAACCAGAATATAATTATCAACATATTTTTCCTCTTTAACATTACATTTTGAAAAGCCAGAAACATCTATCAGAATAACAAAACATATAGATCTGAGCAAAACATTGAGATAAATTTGCAAAGTGATTACAGTTTTTTAATCTCCTCACTAGTATTTCAACATGAGTGTTTTCTTCACTAACCAGTGGCTCACAGTGGAAATAAATTAAACAGTATTGTTTGGAATAAGGACAAGTCGAACCTCTAGCAGTCAGAAGCACCGTGGTGTCTGGCAGTGTCAGCCGAGTGCCAGACAGGCAGAAGGACTGAGCCAGGAGCCACCTCCTTCAAGCTCGGTTCCCACCAGGTGAGCTCTTGGGCACATGCTCTTGTGTGTAGGGGGTGATTACAAAGTGTACATGTAAATATATGCAAATGCTAAATGAGGACGCTGATGGAAAATCAGGATAGAAAAACATTTCAGAAGAAAAAAAATTTTTCAGAAGCTGCCCAAGTTTCCCATCCCCATACTCTTCAGCATTCCCTTCTCCCTTCTTAGGCTACAGGCCAGACTCCTAGGTGCAGACTGAGCCTCCCTATGACAAATGATCACAGAGCATATCCTCTGTAACCATCTCTGGCAAAGCACTGTGAGGAAGAAGAGAAATCGATGCCCAGGTCAGCTCACACAAACCTCACAATCTTGCTTGTAGTGCAAGACTGCCCACCCCCCAAAGGCAATTAAAAAATGTAAATAATATTATTTTGCAAATAGTACTTCATATATTTAAAAATACTTCTACATGTAGACTCTCATTTAGTACAATCAGGTTTTAAGATGTAAGTCAGATAATAAATTCTTAAGAGATTACTAGAACCTGGGGTATGGGGTTGGCTTCGTCAGTTAAGCGTCCAACTCTTATTTATTTTATTTTTTTGAAGATTTTATTTATTTATTTGACACACAGAGAGAGATCACAAGCAAGGGGAACAGCAGACATAGGGAGAAGCAGGCTCCCCACCAAACAGAGAGCCTGATGCGGGGCTCGATCCCATGACCCTTGGATCATGACCCGAGCCAAAGGCAGACACTTAACCAACTGAACCACCCAGGCACCCCTAAGAGTCTGACTCTTAATTTCGGCTCAGGTCATGGTCTCAGGGTCATGAGTCGAGCTCCATGCTGGGCATGGAGACTTCTTAGGATTCTCTCTCTCCTTCTCTATCTGCACCTAACTTCCCTCTCTAAAAAGGAAAACGAAAAAAACCCAGAACACTGAAGGGATCACGACATTCATTATCTTGCCTTGGAAAAACCATACACCTACACTCATCATTGTGTAAGATTTTTTTCCTTAAAAGGGCTAAAAGCCTGGTTGACCACATAGCATCAAGACACCAAGCTTAGAAGTAATAATATTTCCCATACACTCTACAAATAATCTTTTTTCTTTGGTCTACAGCAGATCTTTCCATAAAGGCTGTGTAAGACAGGTCCCTCACTTCTCTGATCATGATGTATCCTTTCTGCGGCCTTCAGAGAGAAGGGAAGCAGCACTGTTTTTCAGGTCATGGGTCCCAGTCTATTAAGCCAGTCAGTGCCGCAGCCGGCATGCCACCAGCATTTAAAAAAACAGAACAGAATGGAAAATACTAGAGTGCCAATAGCAAGGGTAAGCACCGTGAGAGTTTATCTACAATAAGGATAAGCACAGTGAGAAGTGTGTTTGGGCTCTGAATGCATGTATCCGTGTTTTTCACTGGGTTTTGGTATAAGATGTATTTCTCACTGGAGGTCAGAGTTCAAAAAAATTTTGAAAGGCGCTTGCTGAAAAAGTAACTGACTATTCAAATCTGTCATTTCTCCCCAGTTAAACAAGGTGAATCTTCTTCCACAAAATTCCAGTCTTCATCAGGAACACAGGAGTAATACACTAATGAAGGTCTTTTGGAGGTTTGCGGGAGTAATTCAGAGGACTAACACAGGCACCCCAGTGGAGGCCCTGGGCTAGAACCTGACCCACACTACCTGCAAACTGTGTGACTCTGGATTAGTCACATAAGCTTCTTTAGCCTCGGGTTCCTGATCTGTGAAATGGTCATCATCCCTGCTAAATGCCCTAAGGCTGTCATAAAAACCAAATAAACCAGTATGTGTTTAAGTGGCATGTAACTCGAAAGCATGCATTATTTCTCATTGGCCTCATTTGCAAGTGACAGCTGAGTTTCAGATTGGCTCCATTGTTCACAGTCCTTGAATTCAACTCTGCACATAATTCTTCAGAGCAGCGGTGGTTCTCAGCTGGCTGCAGATTTTATCACCTGGGTGTTTTTACAAATACTAGTACCTAGGCCTTGTCTCAAACAGACTAAATCAGAAGCCTGACAGGTGGGCTTAGGCATCTGTAATCTTTAAAGCTCCCCAGGTGATTTTAGTGTGCGGTCAGGGTTAAGAATCACTGTCCTAGACTGGATTACTGCTATTATTATTCTTATTTTAAAAGAGTCCATCGGCTGTCTTCCTCTGACTCTCTATGCTCAGGCAGGCAAGCATTCACGAATATACACACACGACCCTTTTGAAATACATTCCTTCACATTGCAGCTGACTTCAGAAAAGACAAAAAACCAAGGCTGATTTACTTAAACCTCTCAATTCCTCCTCTAATTACCTGGTAATGTTAAATGCGAAACTCAAAATCTTTCACACCAAACCAGTTTATAGAATAAAGGTCTTAAACTAGACAAATTATCACCTTGGGTATGCTCCAGGAAATCCGCAAAGAGTTTTTATTTATATGGCATTATTTTAAAATTGTTGAGAGGGAGAAGAAATGGAATTCTACTGTGAGCAAACAAACAAGAGGGCATGACTTGAGCTCTGGCTTTTCTCTTCCAGATGTTTTAATTGTTCAGAGATAGGAAGGCAGCCCAAACTCCCTCATCAAAGGCACTCAGACCCACTCGTGATTAATGGTGTAGAGCCTCCTGCTCCTTTTTATTCAGACCTAAAACAAAGTCTGAAAACAAAAAGCCCCAGGAGTTCCAGTGAAAAGACAAGCATCAGCCTCAAGGCCACCAACTCATTCTGCTGTTTGTTCTTTTCCATTTCATAATAATGGGACCTCTGGATGGAAAATAATAAATTGGTCTTTCAAACTAGTTCTAAATATAAGAGGCTTTATGAATTTAAAAATCCAAAGTTAGACTAAATCCCCAGTACAAGTTATCAGCAAATACTTCCTGAGCTTTAATTTCTTTTTTAATTTTTAAAAAAGGATTTTAGCAGACAGAGAGGCACCCACCCCCCGAGCATTCTCTTGCAGGGCTCCATTCCAGAACCCCGAGATCATGACCTGAGCCAAAGTCAGACACTTAAACAATGGACTGAGCCACCAGGCACCCCCTCCTGAACTTTTCGTGTGTTTGCAGGTGTGGTGGGTACAGAAGGACTAGTCACATATATCAAACAAGATGGGGCACCTTTTCAGCCAGAATTCCATGATGGTTTAAACTATTTGTAGAGATTATAAATACTGCAGATTTTAAGAGGAAAAGAAATCAGAGAGGGCCGTGTGGTCAAGGGGGTGTTATGTCAGAGGTAGCCCTCAGGAAGTGTGGCCGCTCCAGGGACATGCCAATTTTTATCATACAAATCAGAACACAGAAGAGGTGGTGTGCCTCCATGGGTGATGTTTCAGATTCTGGGTCATTTACATTTTTTGCTACGCATGAGTGAATGCTCAACATACGTGCACGTGTGCACATACAACCCCCCCCACCCCCGAGTACCTGCCTCATGTCTTTCCTTGTTTGTTTTCTATTTTACCCTTGGAGGGGAAGCCCAGTACCCCACACAGGTAGGGATTTTTTCCTCTGTCCTTCATTCCTTTTGCTAGTTTAATCCTTTCCACTACACCTTCACCTCCTTTATCTCATCTGAGATTTCCTTAATTCTTAAGGCATCTTTCCTTTTCTCCAAAACCCGTCTTCTTCCTTCTCTAAGCCTCTCTTCCTTCTGACTTTTTCTTCCTTTCTAGCTTCACTATGTGAAGTCTGATCCATACCCACAATCTAAGACCTGTTATGCTCATAGCAACCCCGGAGGTAATGAGCCTGCCTGGGGAAAAGACAGACCACGGCTGCCAGCACAGATGCAGGAGTCCCGGTAACAGAGCTGTGGGTTCTGTTGGAGCCCAAGCCAGAGCCAACCACCTTCCCTCTCTGCAGCTGCCTTGACCCAACTCTTTCTTGAACTTCTGGGATCTGTGTGAGCGGGCCTGGCTGTGCTGTCACAAGCCGTCCTCAAGGAAAAAACATCAGAACGAGCCAGGCTGTCGGAATAGCCAGAGGGAACAACAGCCAAAATAGGAAAAAAAAAAAAAAAAAAAAAAAAATATATATATATATATATATATATATTTCCTGCAGACTCCCTCTGGGTCTCCAACAGGAATGTGCCAACAAAAACAAGCCCCTTAAGTCTCTCGGATGAAGCCGAGTGTGTCACGGAGGCCTGAGCTCCTTTTCCACACCTCGCGAGCCACCACACAGCAGACAAAAACCCAAGCTGAGGAGGGCGACATGCGGTGGCTTCAAACTGGGATTTCACTGTCTTTCTCCCAAGGCAGATTGTTCTATAAAGATGAAAAGATTCTGGAGGCAGGTGCTAACAGTAAAAGAGAAGAGAGAGAAAAAAAAGGGTGATGGGGCGCCTGGGTGGCTCAGTGGGTTAAGCCGCTGCCTTCAGCTCAGGTCATGATCTCAGGGTCCTGGGATCGAGTCCCGCATTGGGCTCTCTGCTCAGCAGGGAGCCTGCTTCCTCCTCTCTCTCTCTGCCTGCCTCTCTGCCTACTTGTGATCTCTGTCTGTCAAATAAATAAATAAAATCTTTAAAAAAAAAAAAAAAGGGTGATGGATGATTTAGCTGAGCTTCCCGAGTACACAAACAGCTGAATGAGAGCACTATAAAACATAAAATCAATGTTTGCTGGACTCTGGGATTAAGAGAGCATTTCTTCTAAAATAGGGTCATCTTATTTCCAAGGAACCAGTGGTGATCAAATATTCTTTGGGAAGAGATTATGTTGGTAGCGCAAGAACAATTCAGTCCTAAGGGCTCAGAGGGAGCAGGCCTAAAATATGTCTTCCAGAATTGAAGCTGCTGATGGAAAACACCAGGTGAGTCTGCTGAAAACCAAACCATGGGGATAAAATGTGCCTTTTTTCTCTTCACCTGGTAAAGTGAAACAACCAGATACATTATACTTTTCTAAAAAAAAAAAATTCTAAGGCAAGGGAGGTAACTGACATTTTAAAAATAATGCATTATTTGGATGATATATTTTAAAATATATTCCTCATTGAAGCCCCATTTGTTAATTTATTTTAATATTCTGCTAAAATAATAAAGGATGATAATCCGAAAATTTCAGAAAATGAAGAAATCAACATACAGACTGATTTCCTAGCCTCTAAAAGTTATTATTTTATCTATAAAATCCCTGTGTAAAATGTTCGTCTCCAACTAGTTCACCCAGAGCAAAGAAACTTCAAAATGATACTCAAACGGGGAATAAAAAGGAAGCATCTGCCAGGGGTGAAAGAGAAGACACAGGTGCATGCCCGAACACAGTGAGACCACTTCTAGTGTAAATGTCACCAGCGGTTTCAACCTCAAGCAGGAACGAGTCTATCTTCTCACAGTATTTTCGTCAAGCTCCTCAAAGTATCAGTGAGACGGGAGGACAAGTAAATCATTCTTGTGAAAACAGTATTTCATAATGAGTGATGTTGGGCTGTGTCCCCCTCAGGAACGTACAAAATGGCACAACTTATAAAAAAACCTTTCTGAATTCCAAACATGAGGTGTTCTTGAGTGTAAAATAAAGAAATAACTGGTAATTTATTTTTTTTAAGATTTATTTATTTATTTGACAGACAGAGATCACAAGTAGGCAGAGAGGCAGACAGAGAGAGAGGAGGAAGCAGGATCCCTGCTGAGCAGAGAGCCCGATGTGGGGCTCGATCCCAGGACCTTGGGATCATGACCTGAGCCGAAAGCAAAGGCTTTAACCCACTGAGCCACCCAGGTGCCCCATAACTGGTAATTTAAAGGACAACCATCCAATATACATGAAAGAGATCCAAGGTCAGCTCTTAATACTAGAAATTATTTGGGGGCTAAAGTTTTAAGGTTGAAAGTGACCTTGGTTTTTTGTAGACACTACAGAGCTAAACAACTAGACAAAGGATTTGAGGTGCCTAAACAGGATTATAAATGAGTAAAGGCTTGATCATGAACAAAAGTTCTTAAGTACTAGAGAAGAACAACCCCACTGTGTACCTGACCTGAGCAGTGGCTCTAGAAAGGATCCAAGGACCTACAAATGGATACAAAAATCCATCTATCCAAGAAAGAGGTTATTCTGCAAAACCTAATATCCCACGTCTACTGGAGATGGAAAGAAGAATAGTTGTCTGTCAATAAAGGCCAGGATGGTGTATTTCCCATATTCCATGCACCTAGCCACGTGCCTGGTACCTGGTGAGCGCCTAATAAGTATATGCAAAATATATAAGTGTGAGACCACAGACAGAATTCTGGAATGTGAGGCCTGGACAGTGGCTCTCAGAAACTGTGGTTCCTGGACCAGCAGCATCAGCATGAGTATCACCTGGGACCCTGTTAGAAATTCAGATTTTCAGGCCCATCTCAAATCTGCCTAATCAGAATCGCTGGGTATGGAGCCAACCATCTGGGTTTTATGGAGCCCTCCAGGAGCTGTGATGAGGGCTCGAGTTTGAAAACTACTGACCTAGGGAAGAGGTGGCCTGTCAAGACTGAAATCTCCAAGAAGAAAATGAAAACACACAGAATATTCTGATAGGGCCAAGTTCGTAGGCATTCAGGTTTCCTTTGGTCTCTCATTTCCCGCAACGGGACTGCCAACCCCTTCTGTTTTTTTGGATTAGATGCAGTGGAATGCTATAGAAACACACCCACAGACAGGTCCACCTTAATGTTTTAGGCACTCCGACGGTTTCAGATGGAACGTTCTGAAAGTTAGGTCCTTGAGTATTTTGGTATTTGTGAGCACGCATGGGTGTGCGTCTGTAGGTGTGCTGTAAATAAACATAGAATCACAAAGTGTACATATCTTCAACTGACCTATTCTGAAAAAAAGAAAAACCATATGATGGGAAACAATTTCCTTACGGTGGACTCTTGTAAAAATCACAGTCTTATTACATGTACACTCTGACTTCCAATGAGACCACAGAGAAAACCAAATGCCATGTAGGACCAGAGAGCCTCAGGGACGCCCTTGCCTACACAAGAGAGCCTTCCCCTCTTTTCCCAAGTAGGGCCTCTTTTTGATACAGTTTTACTTACTATTACTATTTCTTTGAAATCAACTATTAAAAGTTACTATTGTGACTGAACCAATTCCTTCTCTCTGGAACATCTCTCATGTCTGCTCACTTTCACAGGTAGGTCTAATTTTTTCAAGAATTCCAGAGATAAACATGTGGATCGTTCTGTATTTTGAGTTTCCTCAATTTCCATTTTGACTCAGCATTCATTTTCATCTGTCATAGAGCATCTAGAACTTAGAGCCAGGTTAACTGAAGTGAATTTAAAAAGAGAACATTGAGTCAAAATATCTTAATGATCAAAAGAAAGTTCTTCTTCTGAACATATCGCTCCCTCCTCCACTCTCCCCCACTAGATGTTTCTCTGGCTGAGACAAGTTCCTCCTAACATCATTTTAAAACCACATGAATGTCACAGGAAAACTAAAGCCAGGAGGGCATTTAGATGCTAGAGGAGGGAATGATAAATAATGCCTGGAGGATGGGGCGCCTGGGTGGCTCAGTGGGTTAAAGCCTCTGCCTTCGGCTCAGGTCATGATCCCAGGGTCCTGGGATCAAGCCCCACATTGGGCTCTCTGCTCAGCAGGGAGCCTGCTTCCTCCTCTCTCTGACTGCCTCTCTGCTTACCTGTAATCTCTGTCTATCAAATAAAAAAAAAAAAAGAGAGAGAGAGAGAGAGAGAGAAACAAAATAATGCCTGGAGGGTTGTGGGGGGGAGTAGCTTTCTACTTTAATTCTCATACTTGCATTTTAGGTAGAGCAACTGGCCAGTTCATCTTTAGTCATTATTCTAATATATTTCATAATATTTTCATGAGATTGTGTCTGTTACATAGTTTTTAATTCTGTCACAGCTGAAGGATCTAAAAAGCACCTGTCTATTAAGCCCTTGCAGATACATCCCCCAAATTCCCCGCCCTGGCTTCCTTCCCTCTCTAGCAGACAAGTGCGTAATATGCAATGGAGAACATTCTGAAAAATTAAAACTTTTCTTATCAGAAGTCATTCTGCAAACGTCCTACTTGAAATCTTTAGGTTTTAAAACATTTACATGAAACACAGAAGCATTTTTTCCTACATTCTAGGCTTGAAAAATAATTCTCCTTTGCTGTTGGTCTTATTTCCTCTCCTGTTACTTTTCATCGTCTGCTAGGCCTCAGCTCAAGTGATCCTCTTAAGAAAGAAAGAAAGAAAGAAAAAAGAAAGAAAGAAACCCAACAAATACACAAGGAATGAGATGTTATATATTTAGGCAGGGAAGGAGAAAAATGAGAGGGAAGGGGAAAAAGGAGGGGAGGAGAAACTGTGGGTGTGTTTCAGGGCTCTGAGTCTGTCCTTACAATGGGACAACTGCTGTCATAATCTGACTCATTTGGCTCGTAGAAGAAAGACAAATACTAACTGTGACTCAAAACCCTTCTTGATTTCAGTTCTTTACTAGGTGCTTTTCTCAACTCCCAAAGACAGTAATTTCAGCCTCGGTGATTTTGCCACACTTTCAGCTTTCACTCACTTTAATTCATCAGTTAATCCAGTATTGGCTAGCTTGTGCCTGACAAAATATTTTCGATCATCTTCCTTAAGGGAAGAAGCAGGGGAAATCTGAGGGTTTGGTGGACAAGTCCACTTGGGAGGTAGTAGGTTTATAGACATTAGCTAAATTTCAGCTCCTGTAGCTGATCTGTCCCACTGACTGGGTTCAATGTTGAGATATTTTTCTTCCAATACTGGGCTTATTATTCTGTAATCTATTATTAGGAATCTGCAATCTCCACACAATTTAACACCAGTCTGAGTTAAATAACAGATATTTTAGTTGTTGTAGCAATTGTGCTTACATTTGGAGAGAATCTGGGAGAGCAGCTGTCTGCATCAGTAAAATTCATCACTAAAATTAAATGTTTTAATTTTCCTAATGGGCTTCAAAGGGGGAGGGAAACCAAATGTGCTTTTGAAAGATAATCTCCTGGAAGAGGAAGTCTGTATGGAGGCTTAATCAAATCTGGGGCAGAAGTTAGGTTGCCAAAATTACTAATCATCAAAACGAAACTTCTCGCTCATTAGTGCATTAATACGTGCGGACACCCTTCACCTGGAGTGAGCCTCTAATCCCTGTGGTCAGGCACAATCCTTCTTCTCCCCTCTCTTCACCTTGACCTTAAAGGCTCTAAAAAGACCTCTTCTAAAAACAAAACTCAGAAGGCACTGCTATTTACCACCGAAGAGAACAAATTAATGCAGCCTATAGGGTTTATGCCAGAATAAAGAGATCTGGTAACAGATTTGTTCCTGATGCATTAGAAATGAGACCCTGAGACACACTTCTGCTCTCTCTCTCCAGCAAAGCTGATGCACTGACTAGACAGGTAGATATTGGGTACTCAGGCTGTCTGGATGCTATGGAAATAGCGTCGAGTGCATTTGACCATCGGCAACGGGGCCAGACGAGTATGAGGCTCATTCTTATTCCAGCCAGGGAAGGAGCCTCGTCTGCTTTCCCCTTTTCACTGAAAGGCTGCCATATTTGTCAGCTCAGCCGTGTGTAAGATAAGCTCTCTCCTCGTTATCTAGTATTTTACCAGGCAGGAGAACCAAAGGATAAGGACAATCTTAAATGCCCACGTAGGCAGGAAAGCTGGAGCACCGTTGGGCTGGGCACAAAGCCTGAAGCCTGGACTGGAGGAAGTTTACGGTGGAAGTTAATCACTTCATTTGGAAGGAAAGCTCTAAGGGATTTGGACAAATGATTATGATGTATCCTGGCTAGAGAATGAATCAGGAGACAGATCTTAAGGCACTAACTGCAATATTACCCTTAGGTAGGTCCTTTAATTTTGTCCCCATTATATGCTCTTACCTTAAATTTCTCCTAAATTAAACAGAGCTAAAAGAAGTGGAGGGGGCGCCTGGGTGGCTCAGTTGGTTAAAGCCTCTGCTTTCGGTTCAGGTCATGCTCCCAGGGTCCTGGGATCGAGCCCCATATCAGGCTCTCTGCTCAGCAGGGAGCCTGCTTCCCCTTCTTTCTCTCTACTTCTGCCTACTTCTGCCTACTTGTGATCTGTCTGTCAAATAAATAAATAAAATCTAAAAAAAAAGAGGAGGAGATATGTAACCATTGGTCCAGAGCTAATGAGGAACAGGTATAAGGAGAGATCACTTTCGCAGCCATTCCTCCATCCAACAGTCCATCTTCTTCTTAAAGCTTCATGAGTACCAGACACAATGCTAGTCAATGATGAGAATGAATGGACAAGTCTGTGTTCTCAGAGAAGCCTGGGGCAGGCAGGACATGAAGTGATTGTTACAAACCAGGAGGCAAGGACTGTGTACAAATATTACAGTCCACAAAGGGAGCAGATAGGAAGTACCTAGCCAGTGGGAGGAAAAGAGGGGTTGGAGAAGGCTTCCTGGAGGAGGTGGCCATTAATCTGAGTGTTAAGGGATAAGTAATTATTAGCCAGATGAAAGAGGGACAGGAGAAGGGTGCCAGATTCCAAAGGAGAGAGACTGCCTTGAAACCAAGGCTTTGAGATGGCAAAGAGCTTGGTCTATCTGGGGCAACTCTCAGCAATGTGACATGGCCAGGGTTTTGTGACCAGGAGGCTAAATAAGGTGTGTACAGACTCCAGACCCTGTGGGTGGGGGGGAATCTACTGAAGAGTATGGGGTTGTGTGATCCGGCTGGGGCTTCAGATCAACGGAGTTCTATGGGAAATGGATGAGAAGAAGACAGGGAGAATGGGTTAACAGGACTAGCAATACTCCAGGGAAGAGGAGATGAAGACATGAGGCATGGCAGAGTGGGAAGCGTTGGCAGGCTGTGGAAGTACACCGAAGTACAATGATAGGACTTGGTGGGAGAGGAAGAAGCAGGGGTCAAAAAGGACTCCTGGCTGTCAGAGTGTGGCATAAAGGGGTTACAAGTTCAATTCTCTTCGCTCCGAGCATAACATTTATTAAGCCCAGAGATACACCAGAACTGCAGAACTGAGAGGGGCCCCAGAGAAAGCCACAGGCAAAGCCAGGAAACAGTGACGAAACGTTGCCGGCAAGACCATGAGGCGGCAGTACCTGCCTCAGGGTGTGACCTGCTGCTGGACTTCCGTGACGGCAGAGGTGGCACACACAATGACCCAGGCGGTCCTCAGCATGTGGTGGGCCTCTGCAACTACTTATTAAGTGAGCAAATGAGCAAAAACCACATTTACTCATTTAACAGTGGTCCGGCCACCTGGAGTCTTACTCTGCGTATCTTTGCATAAATAATAATGTCTCTTAAAATCTCATTTCTCAGTTGAAAGTGGTGATAATAAAATGTCCCCCCAACTATCTTAAGGCCCAAACCACTTTCTTTCTGGAACTCTAAAAAAAACTTGCCATTTCTCCAGCTTAGGCTCCCAGCTCAGTTTTCTAGAATTCCTAACTAGATTCTAAGCACCTGAAAGGCAGGGCCTGGCCCACATCCTTCCCAGAGATCTCAGCATCTAAAGGCGTTCACTGAACACATGGGAATCCGGAGGACAGTGCTAGCCCAGGGCCCAGGATCTGGGTTTCCTTCAGTGAGGTGCCCATCCTTTCTGCGCCTTAGCCTGTCATCAGCATAACACAAACATGACACAATGTAACACAATATAACACAAACACAAACATTGTGTCCTCTACCCATCTCATAGAGCTGTTAAAAAAAAAAAAAAGAGAGATCGTACAAAGGAAGTACTTTGACATCTTAAATTATGTGTGTTTATGGGATTCAGTGACAACATGACAACTAGTGCAGCTAGACTTGGGACAGCAAACAGCCCACTCTGAGTAGCAGTAAGCCTCAGAAGAAGAGTCATGACTCCCAACTGTCTTGCAGTACAGGTGAAGTAATCTTAAAAACAAAACCAAAAACAACAACAAATAAGAGAGCTCCTTGGCAGAAAATGTATCAGGGTTTGATTTAGACAAGTGTCAAGGCGAAGTGAGGCCCCTTGAGAGGGAGGCCGTCCTGGGGGAGAGCCCAGCGGGGAGCTGGTAGGAACACAGGCCCAGGCTGGTGCCCCGCTGGCCGCCAGGCTGTCTCTGGCATTCAACCCACTGGGCTTCTTGGGTCTTGAAACCCCCATGTGTCAAACGCCTCGTCACACCACCTACTCACGGGAACCAAGGCAGACAAAGCAAAGGAGTTGCATATATGCTGTTCTCCTCTAGGCCTGACTGCTGGTCTTAGGATAGGCACCTGAGAAAGAATTACTTTCGCTCTGATCTAGTATGCTCAAGTTAATTCACATTCAAAGGGAGGTTGAGATGTCATTCTTTGATGTGCAAAACCATTATGCTGCCCACCGTGCCCACTCCGGGCTCTGTCTGCACAGTAACCCAGCACAGAACGGATATGGATACAGACGCAGATTCCTCCCCTCTCCTTCTTTTCCCAAAAGCTTCTTGCCCTTTAGGCAGCTCGAAGGTCAAAGGGCAAGGGAACTAGCGGTTCAGCGCCACACGTCGTGTTAAACCGTTTTATGTCTTTTTTTTTTCCCCGTTTACTTTTGCCAGGAATCACTCTGCACACTTTGAGAGAGGGAGATACTGAGGAGGAGCAGTATGTGACTTGACCAGAGACCCATGGCTAGCAAGGGACAGTGAATCCAACCCTCCAAAGCCAAGCTTGTTTCAGTGTGCACTAAATCATGAAAGGATATATGCATTTTCAAGAAAAGCTCTAAATTATCAAATGCGGTGATCTGCTCCCCACTAACCTCCCACCACACGCATGCAGATACCCATGCACATACAGGCACACGAGCAGACACGCACACCCATGCACACCAGTCCTAGCAAGCGTGGCAGCTGGGCTCAGACGTCAGCGGGGGGCTGGGAGTCCTCAGTCGCTGGCTACTCACACACCCACCAAGATGGGTTTGCAGTTTTTATTTTTAACCACTGGGTAAGTGTTTGGGAGCCAATCGAAACCACAGAACTAAAATTACCAGGTTCAAATTGCTGGACAAAGTTTAGAAAAGGATGAATAGAAAATGAATGGTAGACAAAACAGAAGCTAATGCGAAGATGCAATTTTATGGCTGGATGATCTCTGGTTTCTTTTTATAACGGCACGAGTCCCTTTTTCATGTTCCCAGAGAGAGGGCTCCAAAGAATTTAGAAGAGTCTATCCAGAGAAGCCAGAACGCAAGCAGCTCAGCTGTTTGAAATATGCTAGACTGTCTCCAGACAGTTTACTAGGGAGACAGAAAATGAGAGACAAGCCTCTGTAAAAACTGCCTCACGAGAAGAACAGATCAGCAAAAACGCATCACGCAGAGCACAAATCCAGGTATCTACCTCACAGTAACGCTGTAGCTATCCCCATTCCAGAACTAAAAGCTATGTGCTAGTAAATAAAAGGTGAATTCGTACTAATTAGGCGATGCCGCTTTTCTCTTTGCCAAGAGAAAGAGAACCGTAGCTCATTTAAAGACATGTTATGGTTTCATAATCCAGGAACACATTAAATCCTTAGTAGCCCTTATTAGGTCCAGAGCTCTGCCCCTCCACAAGACCGTGATCTAGTCAACCAGGAGAGGAGATGAAAGGTGTTCAGTCCCAGGAGAGATTCGGGGGTGGGGACTGTCACCTCGTGCTTCTGTTAAGCAGCTGCTCCGGGCTAATAATCATCCTCAGGTTCCAGAAGAGTCCTCCTGGCAGCTGAGGTCATGTTCCTGTTGTCATTTAAGCTTATTCCAAGGGCATCTTTGTCAGCAGCAGCCAACACTCACTGAGCACCCTCTTATGTTGTTTGGGGGATCCTGGAGAACTCAGCAAACGGAGACGACTTCCTGAGCTGGAGGATTCGTCCTCCAGCTGGAGAGATAGTCCTCTTACACCCCAGGGCATGGAGAGCCTCAGGAACTGGAGATGACTGCAGGGGCTGAGGATGGTGGGGAAGCTTGAGACTGAGTGAAGGAATGGAGGCAGAGATACACACAGCTGTGCCAGGGGCCAGGCTGCATTGCTGGGGCAGCCGGGAGCTCAGGGGCCTGGGGTCTGGTGTGGAACACCTCCGGGCCAGGAGCTGAGGCTCCTGAAGTCATCCTGAGGAAAGGTGTCGGTAGAAATGAGAAACACATAAGCAAAGAATGTGTGAAAAGCACTGCATGGATAAAGTAGATTCATTTACAGCTAATGCGTGGTGAACTAGGGGAAGGGAAGGGAGAGCTGGGAGAGGCTTTAAGAGGGAATACTTTTTGGGACTTCGCAGCTCACGGTAAAAGGGATGTGGCACAGAGAGGAAAGTCTGACTCCTGCCAAGTACATATGGCCCCCTGATGCTGTACAGACAGACTGCGTTCCAAAAATACACATGAAAGTCATTTGGAATTGAGAACTAATTTCTCTCTAGAAAAAAGACATCACCAATGGTGGGCTGGTGTCCAGGATATCTCACGAAAGTCTCTATAATCCATATGTAACCTAAATACATGCTAGAAGTAAAGGTGGCATTTCAGCTCTATTGTTCATAGAGTCTTTGGTGACTTTGCCTGTGGAGCCAAATCCAATGTTATCATATCTTCATCGGTTTAAACTTCAGATTCAGGATGATCCCAGGAATAGCTGGACTGTACCAGCAACCACCAGCCACAGCAACCATCAGCCTCGAGACTGCCCCTCAGCTACCATTCTTTCAGCCATGCCAAGAGGTCCCTCAGGTTGGGAGAAGCTGGAAAGCCCTGGGCTCAGTGAATGGGGAAGAAGTGATTTCCTATTAAAAAGGAATTCACCCACTTAAACACTTGCCATCTACAACCAGCTGACTACACATAAAAAAAAAAAATCAAATGACCAATGACTTAATAATTACTTCTTTTGTATTTTCCGGATACTTCTCACATTCAAAAATCACCATTATCATTTTAAACAAACACTATTCTGTCACCAGCAACTTAATGGTCCACTGTGACCCTTGACTCAAAAAAAGACTTGGACAACTTTTAAACTGGCAACTGTATTTTCATGGATTCTATTCTGAGCTCTTGCATTTATCCTCACTGAATTTCAGCCGGCGTTTCATCCCATCAAAAGCCGAAAGTTACTCCAAGCTAAATAGATTACAGTTAATTAACAAGCCAGCACCCACATCCCATTCAGCTGCTTTCCCCGTGATCTGCAATACATACCCACAAACACTAGGTGTCACTATTATTTCTCTCAAGGGTTTCCGTGCCTTCTTCCTTTGAAGGTTAATACTTACATATGTCTCTTCTTTCCTCTATATCCCCTCCGGTTTGCTTATTCTCTGGTATCTAGAACCATACGTAGCAAACACTATTTGGAGGAGGGCAGAGAAGAACGTGATGGAGGTAGTGGTGATGATACACAGGTCACAAGGTGAGACTGGAAAGGTATTCTTATCTCCTGGGACAAGCAGGGTCTCAGATTACTTTATCTACATTGGGGAATATTTTCAAGGTGTTCCACAGGAATATAAGTAGCTATTAAAATCAGAAAATAAATAGCAAGGAAATCATTCATCAAAAAGATGATGCAACCAATTGCTTTATTTCAAACATGGCACCTAATTGAGTCTGCAGCAGGTACTTTAGACTGAGAATCCATGGATGGGGTTCAGGGGTGTGCAAACCCCATATTTATTCATGAAACTTAGTGTAATTTCCATTTTTCTGAGGTGAGAGTGGTTGGCCTGCATACATTCTCAAGGGCTAAGAACCATAGGTTATTAGAGATGGATCCCCCCCCCCTTAATCTCTTGTCCCACCAAAAAGGAGTGGAAAAGCACTGACCTCCCCCTCCTCACTCCCATCCCAGCCTCATTCGGGTGTGGAAGGTATGCAGGCATACAATTTTTATCTTTAAATCGATAAAATCTCGACTTTAGAGATACCAACAGAAGAGCCCATCCGTGATTCAGGAGCAAGTAAAAATTTCAGGATAAAGCCATGCTCTGTCATTATTGCCTTTTTTCCCTTTTTTTTTTTTCTAACCTAGAAAATAAGAGTCCATTTTCAGGTAACCTGATTTTGTTTTCTTAAGAGGTTATGCCTCACATAGTCAAACTATATTAGAATTAGCCCACAGCAAATCAATTTGCAACTGATAATGCAGCCGGTAGTTTTCCTTATTAAGGTTCCATTTATTCATTAAAGAGGATTTGTATAACGCTCGAGATACTATGCACAAAAGCTCCCTTCTTCCTTCACTTTTTCTCTTTCCCTCCCTATCAGTAAAAAGGAATTCACAGTTTAGATTTTAGAGAATAAGAATATCTTCATTTCTTATGTTTTCTCCTAGGATTTTTCTTAAAGGTTGCTTTTTTTCCTCCCTAATTACAATCAACAGAATCGTAACTCACTCTGGTCATATTTCTAACTTACCACATTAAAAAAATGGGCCTCAGCTGAGCAAAAAAGCTTCTCACTAGCATCTCTAGGTGCTGGAAAACCAATTTCAGTACAAGCCCCTCTGAAACTCAGTACTACAACCGCATAGTAGTTGAATCTCAGTTCTCAAAGGCTGGCGACCACGCTATTTTTTTGTCCATGACACAACTATTGAAATATTTGAAATATCAGTCTCATTTCCCAAAGTAATCATATTTCTTTCCAGTCAATGCAGGCAGGGAACAGCATGCCCAAGAGTTTACTTTCCCATTATGAATCCTGGTCGTGTTTACTATCATATCTGCTTCCAATTGCATAGGTTGAAACTTGCAGAAATAGGAATCTAGTTTCATGTAAATTCAGACACTTACGAAAAGGCTAAACCGCAAAGCAAAACAGAAATGCCACCAGGATATTAAACACACAGAACTTATTTGTTAAATGTCAGGGCAAGATACCCAATAGTATTTTTTAAAATTTATGCTAAGGATTCTTTTCTGCAGAAAACAACATATTGTTTTGCTTAATGGGGTCAGTTCTTCTTTCAAAGCCAGGTCCTTGCTGCCTCCGAAGAAGGAGGTTTCACTAAGCGGTGCCCACGGCCCTCCTCTGGGCCTCCCTTCTGAGATCCTAACACCACGCCGTGCAACACCACGCCGTGCACACCCCTCACTTCACACTCCACCTTCCACGGCCACCAGACATCCTCTTGCTACTGCCTTCAGTCATGATTTCACTCATCATGTGTCTTTTGTCCTCTCACCCAACACATCTTAAAGCTCTGACAAAGGGCCTAGGATGGTGCCAGAAACAGGGCAGATAATCCAGTCTATTGAATGGAAAGAGGACGACGAGGTCTTGATTCGACTAACCCTAGACAGCAGTTATCATCCAGCTCATAAGTGTAGTTAAAACAATTTTTAATTCCAACCAGAAAGGTTTAAAATCAGAGGATCAGCATGTGATTCAGTGAACATTAAATGATGGGCTACAAACTAAACAAGAAATTGGACCAGGAATCTACTGTCTTGACACCTGCAATAACTTTTGGGGGACAGGATAGCCTCCTCAAAGACTGTTTTCATAGTAACCCTACCCTACCTTTAAACATTTTCTTTGAATTTCTGGAAGTTTTCCTTTCTTTTTCTTTTCTTTTCTTTCTTTCTTTTTTTTTTTTAAAGATTTTATTTATTTATTTGACAGAGAGAGATCTCTCTCTCTCACAAGAGAGAGACTCACAAGGCAGAGAGTCAGGCAGAGAGAGAGGAAGGGAAGCAGGCTCCCCACTGAGCAGAGAGCCCCACGCGGGGCTCGATCGCAGGACCCTGAGATCATGACCTGAGCCGAAGGCAGCAGCTTAATGCACTGAGCCACCGAGGCAACCCGGAGTCTTCCTTTCTTTAAAGCAAAATCAGTACTCAGCTGGGGAAGGAGACAAATGGGACAATACAGCCTCTCTCTTCCTTCTAAAAAAGCTTTGTGCTCTAAGGAGGCAAGACACCCAAAGGGAAGGGTCTCTAGTACAAATACTCTCACCAGAAATGCAAACTTCAGGCTCGGGATTCTTACTTTTTGGCTGCTGTTTGGAACCCAGTAGAATCTGATTCAAGAGCAGCAGGAAGGTCTTTGTTTCTAAAACGTCACAATAATCTGTGAGGAGGTTCTAAGAACACTTGCCGCACTGGGACTCCCTTCTACGCTCTGCATTTCAGAGGGCCACCCAGGAGCCATGGTCTGGGAAGTGCTCACAACGAGCACCAGAGCCCCATCCGCATCAATGCCCGGGACCCCAAGGCAGCAAGGACGGTGAACCCTGAGATGGAAAAGTGTGAGGACTGCACACCTTGGACAGGCCACCTTTCTGGAGCACTTAGACACCAGATGCGGGCTGGGGAACAAAGACGAACCGAACACAGTTCCTGCCCCAAAGGAGTTAGCATTGTGTTGAGGAAGGTGTCCAGCTGGATGGGTCACAATGTCACAAGGCTCTAAACAGCACACTGTGGAGGGTTGAGGGAGCAGCCTCTCTACCTGAGCTGGGGACAGACAGCTGGCTTCACCCAAGAGCTGTAGTCCGGCCATGTTCTCCTTGTTTCCTGAGAGACTTTCTAATAGTACAAAAGTAATCAAGTAACAGGTAAACCTAACAGACGACAGAACAGTCCTTATTAAATTTGGTAATAGTTGGATGGACTTTTGCAAATCTGGTCATCTTGAAGCCTTCTTAATTGTCAAAGAAGAGAAATGAGCATTACAAATGACTGCCAGTTACAGTCTTCCACTAGCTGATCAAGAAATTAGGCTTCCTTCAATGTCTTCTCCTCAGCAGGCCAAAAGGTCTCCATCCAAGACTACACATGAAGCCCAAAGACCTCAGATCGGTTCCAGATGTCAGCCTGGAAAAGATGCAGCTTCTGTTTCATGAAGTTCCTGACCCAAAAATACTGAGATGAGGACGTGAGACGGAGCACATCAACTACAAAATATCTGGCTTCTCTCTCCTACAGAAGATCTAAGCCTGTGCTCTCACCTTCATCACCTGAGAAAGTTCTAAACATGGGAAACTGAATTTGTCACCAGACTTGCACCCTGAGTTGGCTTCTCTGACAATATTCCGTCTATCAAAAAAATCTATTACACTCCTCTCTTATTGAACAGAAAATGAATTCCAATTCAATGTTCGTTTGCTTAAGTGTATGTAAGTAACACATATCTCTTCTCATGACCTCTAAGTCCAGAGTACTCCAAAGATTTCTATGGAAAAACTGAGATAAACTTAATAGGAGAATCCCTGTTAAACAAAACTTTCCAAAGCAACAATTCCTTGAGTGGCGCCCTTCCCAGTGTCCTGTAACAAGCACCTACACAGGAAGGAGGAGCTCCGTCCATACAGCAATCCCTCATGCATCCCACACTCACTGGGGTCTTGCAAGTCTCATTTGTGCTATTCTGTACCCTCTATCCTCCTACTATTAGGACAGGACAAGGCAAGTTCTACAAGTAGAACACTCATCCCTAGTATTGGTGAAAACTCCCCATTAGGGGGGTTCCTGTGACAATAATCACTTCTGGATGAACAGATAAGCTACCCTAAAACACTACGTACTGCTCAGCAGGTTGTAGTGGCCCTAACTTAGGTAAAAGACAATAAACTCTGGGCACTGAGAAACATTAGCATGACTTACAGGCATGACTTGGAAATCATACAACTCTGAGCACATCAACTTTGCTTCCACCGATTGTTCCCTTCTTTGCCTTCCTTCTGGGGTTTCTTATTCTATGTGCACTGAAGCACAACAAAAGACTTAGAGAGCCTCTTGACATGGACTGAAGGATCCCTAAATCTTCTAAGACAAACACAAAAATGAGCCAAAAGTCTGAAGAGTTCTCAGAATCTCCCTCTGTTCCAATCCCAGGTCTGCAAGCACTGCCATCTACTTTCAAATCACCAGTCAGAGTCCAGGAGATGAAGGAATTCACAACTAACATTCAGCCACTACAGGATGACAGCCAACTCAGAAGGTAACCAGAGGGAGGATGTGATGGGGGGCTGATCTCTTCTGGTACTTGAAATCCATCATAAAAATCTGTAACTTTTTGGGAGCATGGGTAGCGCAGTTGGTTAAGCATTCAGCTCTTGGTTTTTCCTTGAGTCGTGATCTCAGGGTCGCGGTATCGAGTCCCACACTGCACTCCACACTCAGCGCGGAGTCTGCTTAAGATTCTCTCTCCCTCTCCCTCTGACCCTCCCCGCTGTGTGTGCTCTCTCTCTAAAATAAATACATAAATCTTCAAAAAACACTGTAGCTTCAAAACCTTTTTCACTGTACCTCCCCAACAGTTAAAACACTGGCCCAGTCTAAAAAAATGAGTCCTACATATTTTTTGTCCATCTTTGCAATGATTAATGAATTAATTCCAGTCTATGAATTATCGTTCTACTTTTTGTTCAGAATTCTAAGCAACCCTGGCACATGAGCAGTATCAGGCAACCTCAAACTACCCAAAAAGATCATCTACAACTTTAGAAGAACACATTTTCTGTGACTCTGATGAAGATTCAACATAGGTGCTCATCTCATTGGCCACCAGAGACAACAGTGGGCATGGAAAGGGCATGGAAGAGGCGTGGCTTCATGGTAATCCCCACACATTGGGGCTGTGGGTGGAGGTGGCAGAAATAGTACTTGTTTAGGGAGTCGTGTTCAGTTTCCTGTGCTTTACATGTAGGGTCCTTAGAGCCACTGGGAGCTTCAGGGAGGCAGAAGCTCTGTTTGAATTTAGTGTCTCAGCTTCGGACAGCTTTCCGGAGGAAAGAGAAGACATGCTTACTAACTCCACACTGCAAAAAGGCAGCCCAAGACCCTACTTATGGTCACCATGGCATGCTCACCTCAAAGCAGTCCTGGGCACAAGAGACCTCTCTGACCCTATTTACCTTTCCACGTGCAACATCAGGAGAACGCCCTTTAATTTACCTAGAGCTACGCTGGTCAGTGGCATATATCCACTCATTAAGTGCTCAGCCAAGGCCATGCCACTTCCTCACTGCCAGACTCCTGCCTTTCTTTACTGCCCAGCAGTCAGGAAGGTGCCTGGCAGAGCTTTGTGCTGTGAGCTCTCCCATTCTCCCTGAAGACTTTGCTTCTCCCTTGCTCCCAGGACAGCTAATGTCTGGGCTCCCATTGAGCAGCCGTATAAGCAACAAACTTCAGGACAAGGTCATTTCATCCTGGACCATGTAGGGGCATTTTGAGAAGACCCTATCCTGGGGTAGAGCTGACACACACACACAGAACCCGACTTCCACTTCCTATTGTCCAGACCCTCCGAATGGTCATATGCCTGTAATTCTTCGTTGTATGACGCGAAGTACTACGAGGGTCAGTTTGCTGAGAAAACTAAAATGTCATCTTGTATCATGGCCTTTTATCTTGGCTTCAGTTAAATTGAGACCATCTTTCCAGGGCTTAATGATCTTTTAAAAAGAAGAAGAAAAACCCTGCAAAATAAAATAGAACCATCACCTCCACCAAAATATACTTCTGAAGCCCTGCAGCTTAATTGTGATGGAGATCAGCTGTCTAGCCTCACTTATGCATAACAAAGAAAACAAATAAATAAAAATAAATACTACCTTATTCTTCCAGGGGAAGTTTAATACAGTTCAACCAAATTGTTGGTACAATTATCAGTTATTCTAGAAAGAGAAATTAACTCAAAGTAATGCTAATCATTAGCACAGAAGACTTCAAAAAAATACTTCTTCCTCCAAAGACATAAAAAGAGATTTCTTTTAAAACAAGGTAAACATAAGCAGAGTCTCACTTATGGATTAGATTGGTTCCCAAAATTCAATTATAATTGACTTATCCTTCAACTGATAAGGATTTTTTCTATGGAAACAGGTGTACAGTGTTTTACTCCTTTGAAAGCTCAGCTCTAGTCTGAGTCCCTGTGTCTGTTAGGAGGAGAGGGTGGCCAAGAGAGGGCAGAGGGTTGGGAAAGAAGCTTCTGGAGCTGAGCAGCTTAGGGTGAAGGTTTCAATAGCAAGGAGGAGCGAAGAGGATACTTCAGCTGCTACTACATGCCAGGCTTCTTAAATGAAAGCCAGTACCTAACATGAGCATCTCAAGACAATAGAGTCCCTCACATTGAATTACTGCCACAGCTTCTCTTACTTTCCTACAATTTTTTTTTTCGAATTATACATTCGCTCCTATTAATCTGCCAGAATCAATTCATTCATAACATGCTTATAAACTTAGTGCCCATGAAGAGAGTTAGACTTAGCAGAGGGTGTAGAGTGAGGGAAGCTATCATCCCTTAAGACCTAAGTACTTGTCAAGCTGGGATACAAAGGCCTTTCCATGTGCCCTTTTATGACAACTGTGCAGACTAGATATGCATATACTCACCGGAGAGATGAGTTTATCCCAGCCATAAATTTAAATAACTCGACTAAGAAGTAGTTAGACCTGAAAAGTCAGACCTAATGGCCCTCTAAACACATGCTCTGTCTACTACAACCTGTGAACCTTGAACTAAGGTCGTGTGTGCCATGAACCTCTTGCTTTAATTCCTCCCTCCCCTTCCTTCGTTAGTAAGAGGGGGGCAGTGCCCAGCCTTGCTCACTGCCAGGTATGGCCATACGATGACCCTCCAGTCATGAGACATTCACAGATGTGTTTTGTAGGATTCCTAAGAAGGATCCTCAAAGGAAAAAACTGAGCATAATTTTAGACTCTGTTTTTCCTCCATGGTGCAGCCTGCAATATGGATGTCATGGGTGGTGTTCCAGCAGCGATCCTAGACCATGAAGCAACCTCAAAGTTGGAAGCTAAGTTCTGGGAGGAGGGCAGGGGATGTGGAGCCAAAAACGGGAAAGTGCTGGGCCCAGAAGGACTTAGTGGAGTCGCTCTACCATTCTACCAATGCTATGCAAACTTCATCCAGAATTTTTTTTTTAAGATTTTATTCATTTATTTGACAGAGATCACAAGTAGGCAGAGAGGCAGGCAGAGAGAGAGGAAAGCAGGCTCTCTCTCCCTGAGCAGAGAGCCCGACGCGGGGCTCAATGCCGGGACCCTGAGATCATGACCTAAGCCAAAGGCAGAGGCTTAACCCACTGAGCCACCCAGGCGCCCCCATCCAGAATTGTTTTTAATGTGAGGGAAAAAAATGCTTGTGGTTTTAAAGCTCTGTAGTCAGGTATCTGTTACTCACAATTCCTAATAGCTATACCCAAAATAATAGCAAACCATTGGTAAGAAACCAAGAAATTTTCAAGCTAGCGTTCAAAAGCAGTGGTCATTATTTTGTTAATCTCATTTGAAAACAAGTAAATACTCTATTATTTTTGGCAAAAAAGTTCTCTTAGTTTTATTTTAAAGGGAGAACCTTCTCTATTCCACAAATATAACAAGTATGACCAGTAAGATGAATAGAAACCAGGAGAGAAAATTCATTTGCATTCAGGAGAAAGAGAAAAAGGACCCGAGAAAATTCTTGGTTTGGTGTTAACAGTCTCAAATCTTCAGAGAATTTCAATGCTGAGAAAAAGGCTTTTAAAAGCTGTAAACAATTTGAGAGTTTTTATTCTTATTTAGGTGGTTGGGTCTTCTGCAGAAGTATAAATTCCTTAGTGTTCCTGCAATGTCAGATGAAGACAGTGTTTCTGTGAGCAGGCCCTATGGGGACAGCCAAGTGTGCAGTTCCACTTCTGAATAACTATGAAGTTGAACAAAATTAGCTAGAAGAATAATACATTATATGTTAATAAAAATAGTTTTTAAAAAATTAGCTAGAAGAGCTTCTATGCCAATAGGCCCACAAAGGTAAAAAGCCCTAAAGGACCTCTTCTCCTCTTCTGATCCATCTATACCAGGAATTTCAAGCAATTCAGATACCTCTGAATTAGTAATATATCAGGTACATACTTTTCTTCCCTAAGTGTGTTCATTTAAGCTACATCCATGAAGGTCTACTGTCTCCACAGAAGTGCGCATCATAGCTAAAACAGAGAGGTTGTGGGATGGGGGAAATGATTCATACTTGAATGAAATCATTCAACAAACCATAATAACAACATGAGATGAGGAAAGGGTTGGGGAGCCCCAAATAGGAATAACTATGAGAAGTGTTAAGCTGTGTTCCTTCCCTTGTAGAATGTGGACAGGACTTGGGCTTAGATTCTGCCTAGCCTTTCCACATTAGCTGCGTGACTTTGGCCAAGGTACTTAACCATGCTGGGCTTCAGTGTTCACTTCTTTAGAGGAATACTGAATTGATTAAATTTTCAGCACAGTACTTAGCATGCAGCAAATGTTCAGTAAATCTAAGTACTTCTCACTTTCCATGACACTTTCATATCCTTTTGGATAGAGGCATATAAATAAAACAAAGCAAAACTATACACACACACACACACATACATACATATATAGACACATACATTTAAATCCTCCCTTCTTTCGGTGGGGGAGACTCATGTGTCAAGGATAGTATATATAAAACCATAGTACAATACTACATTAGTTATTTTCACGGGGCCAAGACACACCTGTCCATCAGTCCATCATTTAACACCTTCAGGGCATGCCAGGAATGCTATTCCATTGGAAACAAAGAAAACTCAAGCCCATCATGCCAAGCAGAGGACAAATATTGGGTTCTATTCTAGTACTATACTGACTTTTAAGGGACAGGGAAGAAAGTAGCCAAAGAACACCTTATTCACCTTGATCAATGGCATTCCCTATAATGGTTTCTAAACTGACTGGAGGTCCCTGCCTGAGGCCCTTCAGTCTTATCCACCAAATGGGTATAACTACTAAAGCCCCATGTCCCAGACACCTGTCCCTTCCTATCACATGCCATGCTGCTGGGAGCAAGTGGAGGTGTTTCTGTATCTCCATAAACAGATAGTATTTTTATTAGAGAAAATTCATGACTCAGATTTGCTGAATGAAGGAAATGATGATGGACATGTCAGAGTGCAGCACCCAAGGCTTTTCTTTTTTTTTTTTTAATGCTGCGTATAATGTCATCCTGTTCTTCAAAGCCACATCTGATCAACACTGATGGAATTCTTCCCTCTGGTACAAAGACAAATCCTTTAAGGCTCCATTCGAAATGTGCAACCCAAGAAGTACACAGGAATTCTGTCCTAGGGGCTATGAAAATGGAAAATACGAAATTTCCTCTGCTCATGCAAAAAAATAAGGTATAGGTATAGAATTCTGCTCTCCGTGAGGCAACCACTTCTTTCCTTCAGCTGAGAAAGGTTCTGTTCATTGCATGAACTACAATATCATCCCCTTTTGTTGTTTGCCTGTTGATGAGGGAGTGTGAGAGGGGAGAAAAGAATGAGTATTTCAGTACAGCTGGGCCGGCTCCCTCCATAGGCCCAAGACCAGGTGCCAGGACAGCCCAGCTGTGAGGGGGCAGCTCGTGCCAATGTCACGACCCGGCTACTACAAGAGACTGTTATTTCCTGCTGCTGGCAGACGGCAGGCCCTGCCTGTGTGGCTGAGGATCTGCAGTCCCCCTCTGTCCAGCACCCTGGAGGGCTGCCCAGCTGTTCTCAGAATGGCACTGGCGGGCCCGGACTCCAGCTTGGTGTTGGATATAGCTCTGTTCCCTTCTGCTGCTCAGGCCCCTTGCCACACAAGCTGTAGGCAGCCGTCTGAGACCACAGAAGACACTTTCTTCAACTACAGCAGCTCTGGTCCCACCCCTCGGTATCCCCTGCTGGCCCGTTTATTATTAGACAACTGGTAGACCCAAAAGTCCATGCATTACCAAAGCCCTCTGAGACATAACTAGCTGGGGATGCTTTTTCTTTTACGGGGAATTATAGTCACACAAAGCCTATCTCTGCAATGGTGTGGCTTTATTTTATATTAATACTTTGGGTTCAAATCATGGTAACATGAGATTTCATGGCCTTTACTTTTCAGACAAGGGCCTACAGGGTGAAATACACTATGTTCCAGAGCAGTAACATAGACGTAACTGACATGTGTAGAGCAAGATTCACTAAAAATTCCCACTGGCTGAGCCTCACTTTTAATGTGTCTCTTCTTGCTTTGTCTTTTCTCTTTTTGGCAGGGGGTAGGGGGATAGTGTGGGCAGAGGCGCAGAGAGCAAGGGCTCTTCAGAGGATTCAGGGGATTTGAACCTAAGTTTTGCCAAGCCTAAAGAATAACATACACCTGGACTCTTCAATGACCCGACAAGCTACAGGGAAGTTAGCAAGGGAAGTCTGGATGGCGGCTACTGTAATGAAAGAAAACCGGTTCCTAGGCAAACTGCCAAATCAGGAGAAATGGGAGGTGGTGAGGAGAGGGAAGAGACAGCAGGAGCAGAGAAAAGGTTGCTGGGGCCCCTCAGTGTCCTTTACCTGCTGTGGTTAAACACGGACTTAGTCCCCAAGAAGGTTTTAAATTTGAGGTGTGTGTGTGTGTGTGTGTGTGTGTGTCTGAAGAAAATGGGAACATACAAATAAACTGCTGACATTCTCAAAAACACAAAAACCAAGGATAGCAGGTAAGGAAAAGGTTCTCAGGCCTTATCAGGGAAAGACAAGCAACCCCAACCCTCAGGGACTGGCCCACTTAGCAGAGGTGGGCACACACAGCTGCTAGCCTTGGTCTAGAAACAGGAGGGAAAATTGCCAGAGATTTACCTTCAGACATAACAACTGCTGTTTACTTCCAAAGGGGACTGCTAGAATAACAGCCACTTTCTAATCCAGAACACTATTCTGTTTAAGGGGGGTGGGGGGGGAAGGGAAAATAAAATTTCTGTAACTACCAACAAAAAGCATAGGAAGTGGAGAATTCTGGCAGTTTGAAAAAATGCCCTGGCTACGAGGATTTAAACCACAGCCCAGACAATTATTGATGGGTCTTGAAAAGCTGTCTGTTTAGAGATCTTAGAGAACAGCGATCTGTTTTGTGACTTTTCTTTCTATCATGGGCCTGGCTTTTGATATGCACTTAAGTAGTTCTTGATGTATGAGAACTATGGATCCTTCTGTTTATCAGCCCAGTAGGTATGACTATCTATCCCTACAGACTTGCTAATGTTACTACGGTCAAAGCCTTCAGGAAGGAAGCTCTGCATCCTGTACTTCTTTGGTTCAGCCGAAAAGAGTAACATGGAAAAGCCACAGAATATGCCATTTCTATAGACTTACCTATCCCTAACTGAGAAATAGTTAGACAGCTGGTAGACTCTTTTACTTCCTTCCTTGTGCCATATATCTAGAAAACTCTTCTTGTGTGAACAGATTCTGGGAGTCAGAACACCCAATAGTCACTGACCAACAACTCTTTCAGTTGACCTACAGTCCAACCATCCAGAATCCACCCGCTCTTCCTACTGCCATCTGTAGGCATGGCTGGAAAGGTTTCCATCCAGGGTGCTTGGAAGGCATCTCTGTAATTCCACCACCCATTCAAAATTAAACCGGATCTAATTATCAACCTTAAAATGCGCTATGGATTTTGGTTTAAAGATTAATTAGGTGTTGTAAACATACTCATGTTACCAAAAATAATCATTAGTTATCCCTAAAATCTTTGAAAGGTATCTGTCATCCCCAATGATAAAACTATCACTTTACTAAAACAAATAAAGTGACAAGAAATAGAAAGCCTTCAGGTATACTGATGGTAAACCATCAGTTCTGTCTATCCCCAAATACTCAGAAATGGAAAATGGAGGGTTAAGTCTCTTCCTCTCCTAACAAAGAACTGTACTAGTTACACTAGATCAAGCAAAACAGTCTCAATATAGAGGGTAACAGTTGGTTCAAGTTCTACCTTCCCTTCTCAGTCTGATCTATTTTAAGTCTGCAGCAGAGGAAACTTGGCAGCTGAATATTTCCAAAAGTTAGCATGTCACTTCCCTACTTCAGATCACATATGAGGGCATAGCCTGAAAAGTACAGAGATTCCTGGGGTGGGAGGAGGGCAGGCGACAACCCAGAGCTCATAAGTCTCATGAGTTCATCAATGTCCTATCAATAGCCTTCCCTGAAAATTTTTTTAAATTGAAATGCATTGAAAATAAATTTAAAAGAAAGAGCCTAGTTAAGTGGGTGGAGAAATGGGACAAGATCAGGTTTAACTGATTTAGGTCAGCAGAGCTGGCTGAGTTACAAAGTCTCAAGGTAGCCATTCTGGGTCTTAGGGCTCAAGGGCGGTGGTGTCCCTGAGTCCCTCTACCAAATACAGTGTACATTGTCATTTACTCTCCTAACAACCTAGATCTACGTACAAAGTAGGTATGATTATCACCTTTTTGCAGATGCAGAAATGGAAGCTTGGAGATATTATGTAACTTGCCCCAAGACACATCTTTTAAAAAGAGATGAAACCATGATTTGGGAGCCCGAATCCACTTACCCCCAAAGTTCTCAATCTCTCTGTGATCCCAGAAGTGAAGAAGGTCTCTGAAGTCAGATGGGTGAGTAAAACAGGAGCTATAGGATTCGTATTGGATATTTTAGACTTTCCACTTTTTTCTTTCTTACTATTACTCATTGTCAGACATCTTTCATTTTTAAGTTTTCTCTAGTATAATAATACAACAACTATTTACAATTACAAGGGGATTCGATAATCAGAAAAGCTTCCCAGTTCAGCTTTTCCAAAATTAATGTCAGATTCACAGTGCATCCTTCTTGCACTGTATCACTAAAGTAAACAAATATATATTTTAATGGCTCATCTTTCACAAGGTCCAAAAAACACCAATATAAGTTTCTCATCAAGTAAAGGCAAGTCTCAGGGTATGTGCTTGTGAATGGGTGTCCTCACACTCCTGATTTCTATGAACATATTTCTTGAACTATAATCAGGACACCACTCATGATGATGAAGTACACTTCCAACAAATAAAATGACTCCTCCGCTCATCAAGTATCTCAGCTGCAGTGTTTAATCACATGGCAGGAACCCTCTATTTTCTCATATATTTCTCCTCCTTGAAAGATCTCTTAATTATCTCATTTGCTCTGATATAAAAATGGTACTCAAAAATTTAATTACAAGTGCAAAATCTTAAGGAAGAGTAAAGTCGCGTCTACTATTGAGAAATTCTCAAAATTCCAAAGCGTATGACCTGAGGAGAAATAACTGGGTAGTACTCTAAGAAAAGCAAAGGACAATAAGATACGTTAACAGATGCCATCTTAAAAAGGGTGATTTTTGACATGCTGTCTCCCCAAATAATTTGAGTTGTTCATTTCAGATCAAAAATTTGAACACCATTCACGTTGAAGGATAGCTATAGTGGAGGGTCCCTAATATCTACTTGGGATATTTCCTGAGGCAGTAAAAGCTGGAAACTGAGAAGGTCATGTGACATATCACAGCCATTGTAGAAGTGAGAAAACAGAATCAAAACTCTTCGGAGACTTTCCTAAGGTCCCACAGGTTGTATGCAGAAAACTGAGGAGGACACTCACTACTTTCCTTTATTTCACACAGGTCTGAAGTTTCTTTGTTGAGAGTGCCATAGTTGGGGCACACAACTGGCTCGTGTTCATCTGCAGAGTCTTCAGTGGGTGATTTCAACCACAGCTCTGCATTCTATTTCCTGTATTTTTGTCAGCCACACCAAAAGTACTACTCCTCCTTCTTGAACACTCAAAACACTTGAAATTGGAGACTTCTTTAATGATTATTCTCAAGATAAAAGGCTGAGGTTGAAAGAAGAAGCCTAATCTCATTAAGACCCTTTCATAGACAAACCAAGATGAACACCGATTTCTGGTGGGAAAAAACTAAATTCAAAACTCAAGGATAAAGAGGAAGATTATTGTTTTCCAAATCTTGTCACTCAGTGACCCAAAGATCTTTGAGTCACTCAGAATTCTATTGAGTCATATCTGAAATCCAAGTCACTTGGTATCTTTGGAAGAAGTGTCAGCCCCACTTTTTCCCACTGGCATGGAGACTGATATTTCAGATGCGGGTCTCTTCTAGAGCTGGCCCAAGTCAGGAGTCCCAGCCTAGGAAGTAGGAAGCTAGAATACACTAGAGTTCTGAGATTGTGTCAAATTATCTGTCACTTCCAAACATTTGTTCAGAAGCCGCAGAGAAAAACTCAGCCACCAGAGAGACGCTCAGTGACTTGGGTTGTCACATATCTTCCTTCGCAGTCTCACCTACAGTCTTTTTGGGGTGTAGCTGGCTCATGCCAATAGATACAAAAGCAAAGGGACACTGTTGTAATCACACCCCCCCATGGGGGCTTCCATTCCCTAAAAATAATTTCTTGGTTCCTTTATTTGTTTTGAACACATAAATTTATAAAGAAAATACAAAAGCAAAACAGGAACTAAGGAGTTCCAGTTTTTCTACTAACAGTTTACCTAAAAGCTAAAAAATACCCAGTATACCCACAAATGACCAGACCAAAGGACTGAACTCAAGATTCCTTATTGCTAGGATTCAACACTCAGCCTGGGAGATTATGAATTGGCAGACCGAACATTTCACAAATGAAACACTCGTGCCTCTCATTTAGAGGGTGTTAAGGTACCACCCAGACACATACAGCAATCTCACACACCACACAGTCTTTGAGGTAGAAGAGGCCTCACAGACTTCTAGCCAGCTCCCGTGATGGAGAAGTTGAGGCCAGGAGAAGAGAAGTGATTTAGCCAAGGTCATTGAAAAAGCAATTTGTGGAGGTGCTATCAAAACCCAGTTTGGGGCACCTGGGTGGCTCAGTGGGTTAAGCCGCTGCCTTCGGCTCAGGTCATGATCTCAGGGTCCTGGGATCGAGTCCCGCATAGGGCTCTCTGCTCAGCAGGGAGCCTGCTTCCTCCTCCTCTCTCCCTCTCTGCCTGCCTCTCTGCCTACTTGTGATCTTTCTCTGTCAAATAAATAAATAAAATCTTTAAAAAAAAAAAAAAAAAAACCAGTTTGTTGCGGCACCTGGGTGGCTCAGTCATTAAGCGTCTGCCTTTGGGTCAGGTCATGATCCCAGGTCCTGAGATTGAGCCCTGCAAGTCGGGCTCACCCTTCTGCAGGAAGCTTCTCCCACTACCCCTGCTTGTGTTCTTGTGTTCTCTCTCTCTGTCAAGTAAATAACTAAATAGATGAAACCTTAAAAAACGACAACAACAAAAACCAGTTTCTTGACTCTCAAGTAATGTGATGTTGGTCTCGAGACTTTGAGGAAATAATATATGTATATATACATACACACAGATATATACACAGACATAAATATTTAGAAATTCCAATTCTGGACAAATAGAGGCAAATAATCTTGTTGCATTGTTTTTTAGTTGACTGGCTTTAAAATGTAATTAACAAATTATAAAAACAACTTGGCTTAAGTATACAGACATTTTCCATGAATGTTATTTCAGGGTAGCTACCTCCTTTCCAGGTCTGTCATTCATTCATTTGCCAGGGGAATGAGTAACAGAAGTAGCTGGTAGCATTTCAGAGACCCCAGTGAGGAAGCAGATAGGCAGATACTGTTCTAATGGCCTATGAGAGTACTCTAGAGTCACTGAGCGTATTTGAGTACCCTTTTGTTATTAATCAGTCAACAATTATTTATTGAGGAAAAACGAAAATAGGGATTTTCTCTTCCTGAGAGAGACATTTACAGCCACTAAAGACTTGTGATTCACAATCTCGACTCATTTATTACTTTTATCTACAATGCAATTTTACATTGGTCTTGCAGGTACTACTGCATTAGATACTACTGTGTTCTGGAGTATGGTAGTGACAGATCTAGTGAGAGTAACAACACTTGGGTTCCTGAAAACTGTCAAGGCATTCCCAAGAAGAAAGGTATCAAAGGTATCCACTGTGGTTGATGTGCTTCACAATACCATGATTGCCCAAGTTCATGAGACGGCCTACTGCCGACTTTCTCTTGCTGCATGTTGGGGATGGGAGGAGTTACTCCTGGGAGAATTAGAGGTGTGCATTTATTATATTAGTCAAATTACATCATAACATTTATTCTTCATTACACCTGTAAATAGAAAGTAACATTGACATAAATATTCTTGGGAATTCATGTATGATGCTATTATATGTTTTTCATAGTTACAATGTATTTTACTATTATCAAAATCATCTTGCATTTCTGAACAAACACTAACTAATATGGAAGATTACCCAGAAACACATGCAATTCCTGTGGGTATCTTTCAGCTAGCCAATGAGCATTTACTTTGGAGGCTCTGTAGGTACCTACCCTATTAGAAATAAAAATTTGCTACCCATACCACAACAAGTGCTGCCCATTTTTCAGGTTTTGCCTACATAAATTATAGCTTTTCTTTTTATCGCTACTCTAATGCTTTATGCATAAGCTGGGTTGACTGTGGCTAGAGTGTTGGGAGAGAACAACGTCTTCCACAAGTGTTCCTCTTCACATTCCCTTGATAACCTGCCCCTTCTGGTCAGAGAAACACCCACATTAAAATGAAAACACTAAGGCTGGGTGTCCCATGGCACCCAGATCTGGGCCTTGGTAGGTCTCCCATTAATGTCTTCCCACTCCTTGGGAACTCATGATCTTGTTTTCTTCTGCCAGAGTGACACCTACTGGAAAGTATGTATAAATGCAGCCCATTCCAGCAGTCCAGTCCTACTCAACATTCTCCCTGGTCTATTTTTGTTCAAGGGTAAGAATTTCAACCAGCTTGGATAAACACAGAAGTTGTGTGACGTGGAGATAAATTTGGCAATGGTTGCTTAGGAACTGACAACAGTGCAATCAATAGGCAGTTTCCCAGAACACCCTACTCCAACACATTTTGAAGTGCCAATCAAATCTCCAAAAACCATTCATTATATTTTGATAAGTAAAATTTCTTTATATCTTGAAAAAATGATTTGATTTTGGTTTTGTTTCCAATTTTTCCTACTTCAAATTCAAAGCAAATAATGAGACTGTTTATCAATAATTTGGGTATACAGGTGTCTGTCATCAGGGTGCTTCAGCTACCATTCAGTTGTCATTGCTTCAGTTGTCATTCCATGACAAAAATGACGATGAGGAGGAGGAGGAAGAGGATGATGATGATGATAGTGATTTTGAGAATTATGGCTAACACATATATAGTTATTTCTATATGCCAAATACTAGGTAAATGTCATTTCTTACCAACTTCTAATCTCCCTATAAAAAAATTTGTCTAAAGGTAACCACATTTAGATACTAGTTTTTGAGAAGGTCAAGTTTAGATTAGTACCTTTTTCAAAGTAGCCCAAGGTCTAGTAATTGCTTATTATTTTCTTAAACCTGACAAACACTCTGAAACACCCATGATTTTCATGGACTGATTTTCAGAACAATACGTTGATAGCTATCTACACTTATATTACAGAGTATTGATGATGCTTTAAAGGGTGGTTCCCTGTAGATGAGGGGGAAAAGAATCACTCTACAGTGGAGAAATCTGACAAACACTACCCTCAGCCAAGTATCAAGGTCAACACCAATAGCCATAAACTGCAGTATAGACCCTAGATCAGATGTACAAAGACTAGGAGGTAATCAACAACAATCAATCCCCCATCATGGAATTTCCCCAAAATATTCCAACTTCTCCCATTGGCATGTCTTTCTCTACTAGATGAAATTTGTTCTTCCTGAAATGCATCCCCCTACCTCTGGAAACCTATTTACCCTTAAAAAACTGGACTCATGTGCACCTACTCCATGAAGCTGTTCTTGCTCTCTGTGTCAGAACTTATTTCTATCTTCTTGTTTATCTGGATCTTTGGTCTAGGCTCACAATTCCTCTTTTTAGACAAAGCCTATCTGGGTTCAAGCAGAGCCAAGCAAGATGCATCCTATGTATTTCATATGATGAAATAAGCATATACATTCCAGGTAATCATGGGTCTTCACTGGATTGTAAGGTTCTTGAAAGCAGAGTCTACATCTGTTTAATTTCTGTCATCTCAAACTCACTTATTTCCATAAGGCCCTGTAGCCTCCTACTAACACGTAGAAATGACAATGACCTATCACAAGGATGGAAGCTCTGTTCACTGAGAATGTTCTCTGATTGCCTGGAAATGATAACCAATAGTCTCAGAAATTCAAAGTGACAATAAATAACTTCTTTTTAAATCAAGTTTCCAGACATGATTAATTCTACAAAACAATATCACTAATGCTAAAGAAGATGGGTTTTATTTGCCCAATTTATGAATATGCAAATTATATCTCAGCAACTGACTAGCAGGGCAGAAATGTATTCAAAAACTATCATTTGTCTCATGCTTTGGTGGATAATAAATCTAATGCTTAACACAGACTCACATTCTCTCTATAATCAGGAAGTCACAAGGAAGACACTGACAATCTATTAAAACAAAATGGGAGAGAAAGATTCGCACACAAAAACCTTCTTAGAAAATAATACAAGTCCTAAACAATTCCCAAGCTTTAAGTAACCATCTAAGCCCCAGTCTTACTCCATCTATAAAATAATTCAATTATATATTGTATAAACTTCTTTCAGTTTCTAATTCTGTGTCTTTGTCTAATTATAGTGAATTTCTTTGAGGCACACCTGGTTTATTTAGTAGGACAGACCATGAATTTTTCAACTCAAAAGCCAACTGATCTGCATTTCTTTGTACACTAAGGTAACACCTGCTGTATACATTATAGAGCTACACAACAAAATTTAGACCCTTAGAGTTTGCTATCTTCTAGCCCATTTCAAATGCAAATTATTTTCAGTAGCCCAAAAATCAACAATTAATCTAATACTGCATTCCACAGGTGAGAGAACATCAAGAAGTTTCATCAGAAGTAATCTAGCTGAGTAACTTCTGAAAACAGAAAAAGAAGAGAAAGAGATAAGAAGGAAGGAGAAGGCAAGTTGTGATGAATTTTACTGCTCTCTTACTGCAGTTGGAGTTAAAATTTTGTAAACCAAACTATACCAAGTTTGGTATACAAATCCAGTTACGGATTACAATTAAAAGAAAAATTAACTGAAGTCCATAGTTTGTCTATATTTCCTTATTTCTTTTTTTATTAATTTTTAAAATTTTTTTATAAACATAAAATGTATTTTTAGCCCCAGGGGTCCAGGTCTGTGAATCGCCAGGTTTACACACTTCACAGGACTCACCATAGCACATACCCTTCCCAATATCCATAACCCCACCATATTTCCTTATTTCTTTTAACATAATGTCCTTTTTCTGTTCCATGACCCCATCCAGGATACCCAAGTACATGTAGTCACCATGACTCCTTAGGCTCCTCTTGGCTGTGACTATTCCTTACATTTCACTTGTTTTTGATGACCATGTCATTTCTGAGGAATACTAGTGATATATTTTGTAGAATTCCCCTTGATTGGGATTTGTCTGATTTTTATCCCCCCCCCTCATGATTAATGCTATGAGTTTGGGGGGAAGGGGGGAAAAACCATATGTCACGTCATATCACAAGAGTACATACTGTAAGTATGACCCATGATGTGGATGTTAGCGTAGATCTCCTGGCTGTGGTAGTGTCTGTCAGGCTTCTATACTGTGAAGTTACTCTTCTCCCACTCCTCTTTAAACTCTATATTTGGAAGCCAGTCACATGCACACCTCAAACCTAAGGTGTAAGGAGTTCTGCTCTTCCTTTGTAGAGGAGAAATACTTAAATAAATTACTGATCACCTTTTGAAAATATGCAAAAATGGAAATGACTAACTAAATTATTTTTAATGGTCAAGGCACTGAAATTTAAATTCTGTTATAAGGGTGTTATAATGTCATAATTCTAAAGAAAATGCCATAAATGTTACAATGTTATCATTCTAAAGAAAAGAATAACATTAAAGGGCAATAGTTGATTGTAGCAAAAAATTAAGTAGGTCTATTTGAAAGTAACTTTGGACCCTGAGTCTTTGGTATCTAGGCATTCATGTGTAAATTCAGTATCTACATATTCTACCTACACATTACCCTTTTTGGATTATAGTTGATCATATAAAGGTGAAACGTTAACAGAAAAGATCCTTTCTAAAGCCATATTTTAAATTAAATGCCTGAAATAGTGCTCCCAAAATATACAACGATTTTATTTAACATATACGGACTTTCTGACTTAGAAAAACATATAAAAACAGCTTAACTTTTACATACCACTTATATACACTGCCATGGGCAAATTTTGGATTTTGACCATAATTTGCAAATATTTTTATAGGGGAATTATGTATTTTTTTTCAAACAACTGACATATAAAATATTTACAATAATGCTTGCACTGCCTATGACTCATTCTTCAATCTATTGATTCATTACCATTTATGTATGGAGGGCCTACTGTGTGCCAGAAGAGAAAAATAAGGTAGTTATATCATCTACTCAAGCAAAAGATAGACAGCAAATGGGATAATGGGATTAAATTCCAGCTATATAACTAGAGTAATTGGAAGTAATAAAACCCACTAAGAGATAAAATGATCTAGGAAGGGACATCCATATAGACAGAGCCTTGGATGGTAAGACTCAATAACTTAAAAAATTGCTGTACAAATGGCAACCTGACTTGCTCCCAGGTCAGAAACCGCACTCATCAGAACAATCAGACTTGCCTTGGTATTAATACCAAATGGGGAAACATACTCAAAACACACATCACAACAGACTAGTGGTGGGCCAAAGTTATTGTTTTTATGGAAGGGACAAAGACTATTGTCCACAATAGAAATGTAGATTAGCCAGTGTGTCTGAGCTGGTTAAGATTTAAATAATAAAGGTATCAAAAAACTAAAGATTAATTAAGTTCCATGGCTATTAATGGGAATCATCCCCTGTTCTTGGCACAGTTCAGGGAACATAATGTTTCAACTTCTGAAAAGGAAAAACTGATGTTCAAATCATTATTTTAGAGGAAACAAATCCTTTTCATTTAGGATTTTTGCTAACTCTGTAATTGAATTTATTTCTGTGTTAAGAGGCAGTTTGCAGACATATTTTGAGAGTACCATTCTTTAAAATCTTGTCTCATATCTTCACATGCTTTTCTGTCACTATACCCAGTGTCTAGACACCCAAATTAAGTACTGTAAACCCAGCAACAACCAAAATGATCCTTGTGCCTTAGATAATGTGTACACAAGTTCACAAACACGTAAGTGTACAAATATTTTCAACAGGCACCAAACAGACCTTTATTTGTGGATAAAAATATTGATGTTGCTAAGTGATAACTGAATAAATCATCAACTATAAGTCTTTTTTATTTATCTTCATCTATTTCCTACTCATAAATAATTTTAACACTGTTCTAGGTCTGCACATATTTAGACTCAACCAGAATGTCATATTTACTAAAAAATACATAATAACAAAATACTAACCACTTATCATTTTTCAAATCCTTCCTTAAGACTATAGCAAGGATGGGTAAAGTCTTAACTAATGAAATAATAAAGAAAATAAATGAACCTAAAACAAATAAAATGATTATGATTAGTTTCAATGTAACTATAGGTCCTTTTTTGCATAGCAAACTCTCAGTTTTTCTTAACAAGAGAGAAATAAAGCTAGGTAAAGAAAATCTGGGAAGTCACCAGAGAGGGAGAAAAACCAGGAGAGACTCTTAACTGTAGGAAACAAACTGAGGGCTCTTGGAGGGCAGGTGAGTGGGGGGATGGGGTAGTTGGGTGATGGGCATTAGAGAGGGCATGTGATGTGATGAGCACTGGGTGTTACACGCAACTGATAATTTATTGAACACTACACCTGAAACTAATGATGTGCTATCAGTTGGATAACTGAATTTAAATTAAAAAAAAAAATTCTATAGGCAATCCCAAACGGAAACTCAGTAAATAATACATGCACATTCTCTACTAAGGCAGCCAATGAAGAGTGAAACTGGCTGAATGTAGGTTCTATCACCTTCCTCATACCTTCCAAGCACCTTTAAAAATCAAGACATACCAGGAAAAGGGGAGTAGAGAGCAAAACTCCCCTAGAAGCCACGGGGACAATCAGCTAGCTCCCAGTCATTAGGAAGTAGTGGGATAAAGCACAGCATCTGGCTTCCAACCAAACGCCCAAACCAAACTGTGCAGAGAGCACAGAGAGGGGCAGAGTCAAGGAAACATGAACATGAACACGAATACAGACAGGCTGGACAGTATCATGACTTCTCAGGGGCTAAAGGAACCAGGGGCTAAAGAAATCTTGAAGGTATTTTCAAAGATGTGAAAACCAAGGTCTAGAGATAGTGCATAAGCCCCTCAAATTTGTCTGAGGCAGAGAAGACGAGGGCACATAAAATGTGAGCAACACCTTTCAACGTGCCCTCCCCACAGTGCTGGGCTTCCAGGATGTCAGCAGCCATCCACCTGCACTCCCACAGCAAGGAAGAAGAAGGGTCGTGGAAAAGGCTGCCAGATAACTGAAGAGACATGGGATCTTGCCCTGTCTCACTCCAACAGGGCTGGGGTGCTTGCTTGGTCTCTCTGTGCCTCACTTGGTTGCTCTGTCCTCTTCCCAAATCCAAATGCATTGCAGATCTGGGGCTTCTCAGCCCAATTGTGCGAGTGATTTCTTTCCCATTCTCCCTGCTTTCCTGCTTGGCTAGGGGCCTTCAGCTGTCCCCTCCTTCATCAGGTGTTCTGTGACAATATCCTGCCCACTCCTCTAATATCACTTCTCCCCTTTTCACCAACTTTCAGCTACTTTCCTCTTCCCTGGGTCGCTTTCACTCTCCCTGCAAACATAGGGCCACCTTCTTGCTCTCAGCTCTATCGCATATGGTCTGTGACAGCTGAGGCTTCAGCCGCCTTGCAGGACTCACCCTTCCCACTGTGTCAGTATGTGATTCTGGTTCAGTAGCATGACACATAAGAGTTTGTACATAGGTGAAACATAAAATGTGCTCTTTGTAGAAAGAAACCGGACAGAAACACTTAATCTTTGTAAGATGACTGTGAAGGGAAGGTCCGTGCAGCTGTCCCAGGACTAGGTGGGCCAGCCCCTGTTATTGATTAGACAGGCTCCAATGCTTCTTACAGGGGGATGACAGACCCTGCTTTAGTCATGACCACTGGAGGTGAAGTTGAAAATTGGGTGCTGCTAAAAGTTTTAGGAAGTGGTGTTAGGGGTGATGACATTCAGAGACACACAGAAATCGCTGGCATGGCACCTGGAAGATAAAAAGTACCGACTGCTCTGCTACCTTGTGATCTAGAAGTTAAGTCTCTGGGTACAGATGGGGAACTAGTGTTCACACCACACACTACCACAAGGAGGGTGTGGCTGAGGATAGTACGTCAGATGGTCCCAACTCAGGGTGGTTGTGTCTGTGCATATCAGAGGGGGCTCAATGGAGGCAAAGAATGGGACATGCCAAATAGGAAATCAGTATTGGTTGAACACTGAGGAAGGGACTCCTACTTGACACAGGGTAAGGAGACAGACTCTGGACATCACTTTCAATGTGACTCAGGTTCTTGTCCTTCCTGAGAATCTCTAGAACACCCCTAGATTTGGGCAGCCACCAGGGCTCTGTCAGCTGGACCGCTTTGATATGCTTGGGCTTAGACCTAGACTTGTGATTAGCTCCTGGTTCTCTAATTTTTTCTTAACCTAATAATGACATGAATCCTTGTGCAGTTGGTATAATTTAAGTATATTACAGAACACTGCTCAGTACTACTCAATATTTAGGGGCACGTCAACATAGCCAGTCTAATCCATCACATTCGGCACCTTCCTTATCACTGGTATCAGGGACATTTCCTCTCTTACTATCACGGTATGCTTTCGTAATACAACTGAACCCTGCCACATTCTACATGGGTGAGCACGAGCTTACTCCAAACCTTCTGTAGTTCCCAATATTAATTCTCTCCACAAATCCACTACAGTTTCTAGATTTTTTATTTCATTAATCACAATCTGCATAACACCAATCAGGTGAAGATGTTTCTTTCTTTTTATTTTATTTATTTATTTATTTATCTATTTACTTACTTGGAACACATGCCTGAGAGGTGGGGAGGGGCAGAAGGAGAGAGAATCTTAAGCAGGCTCCACACCCACCATGGAGCCTGATGCAGGGCTTGGATCTCGTGACCCTGGGATCACAAGCTGAGCCAAAATCAAGAGTCGGAAGCTCAACCAACTGAGCCACCTGGGCTTCAGGTGAAGATTTTTCCTATGCTAGCCTTTTCTTTATTATGGAAGTTAAGCAATTCCGTGAATGAAAGCATTTTCCTGTTACATGTGAAGTGAGTTTCTGCTCAAGGTTCTGTATTTTTTACACTCCTCATGAAGCCATCCCTTGTCCTACTGAGTACTACGACATTTTTTTGGAAACTTCTTTCTGGTACTTGTCATGTTCTAATTTGTAATAATCTGTTTTCTTCAAGTCTTATATAAAGTAGAAGTAAGCCCATTCAAGACAGCAACTGTGTCTGATTTCTGTTTCTGGACATGGTCAACATCCATTCCTGTCCCCCCTGCCAAAAAAAGTTTGCTGAATAAAAATGTAGTAGTTGGAGGATGGCAGTAGTTCAGAATGACCCATGAAGCAGGTAATATCATCTCCATTTTATAGAACAAATACAGCTCAGAAAAATCAAGAAACTTAGTTCCCCAGGCTACTAAAGTGGTAAGACCTAAATCTGAACCCAGTTTCACTTGAAAGCAAAGTTGTCTTCTTGACAACTCTGCTGTCCACTTCTGGAGAAAAATGAAGAAAGCAAAAGCTAAAAGGCTAGAAGCTGTTATATTCCACAAATCAAAACAAGAGAGTCCTGTCTGACCCCAGGCACTGTTTGTCTGGAACGCAACATGGTCAGGGGCAAATTTTAACTCCTTCTCCTTTTTCTCCCCCTCCCCCTTCCTCCCCCTCCTCCTCCTCCTTCTCCCTTTAAAACTCGTTATTCTTACTGAGTTTCTTCTTTCTGATCTTCTACCAGAACTCCAAATCCTCTTCCTTCAGGAGCCACAGTCTTTAATTTTATGTTTCACTCTCATGCTCAAATACTTAGGTCCGGTTCCCTTTCTTTAGACATGTAAAAACACAATTACATATTTGTTCTTCAAATTAAATGCCTCTGTGAGTAAAATAAATTTAACAGAACGATTTGGTCTTTTAGAACCTTATACATTAAAATACCATGACCTTAAGCACCCTGACCAGGCCTTCTAGAAGTCACACCTCACCTGTGACCTGGACCCACTCCCCTGATCAGTGCTGATTCCTCAACTATGTGACTTTCATGGTTGCTGAGAAATGAAGACAGCTGTTTTCATTATGGTTTTAGCCTAAACAAAACTCCAAATTCTTATTAGGAATGTTTAATAAAATCAACAGGGCGTTAAAAACTGCCAGCAGGGAGCTTAGCAAATTAGATGTTTGCCTGGTGCCTCCCTCTGTGCCTAGATGCAAATATTTCTCATCTTTGTACAGCTTTTCTGAAACATCATAGTGCCATCCCAACCAAGCACCCCCTCCCCACCTCATGTGACTATGTGTTTGTAAGAAGCAAGCCAACATCATTTTGTGACAAAAGTGAAACTCAACTATGTAGCTGCTTGCTTTCGGGGAGCTGGACATTCGAGAAGTTGCCCTAGGACTCATGAAATAATTGAGAGAGAGCCCCACCTTGAGAAGGTAAAATGGAAGCAATCAGTATTCATTATATTATGCCATCTAATATTTATAAAGTACTTAATAAAGTGGAACCACATTGTTAGACATTGAGAGATTTTTTTTCCCCCCACAAGTTTCAGATATTGTTCTTACTCTCAAGTACTTTGTAAAGGAATTTAATTTTTTTTAAGTAGTTCTAGCTTTCAAAGAAGCCCAGAATCTGTAATCCCAACTTGGGATATAAAGAATCATGCACTGTGAATGGACGCTGCTCAGGTAAATGATGAAATGCTACCTATTTCCTTCCTTTTTATCTCAAGACAATTTAATTGAAATAAAGTCAGTATCAGAGAGAAAAGTAGCAAAGGGAGACGCCTAATTCTCACTGGCATGAAAATGTAAATGCCAGCATCTGGGCCCGCTGTAATCTTATCTAGCATCCATAAATTTCAAGATGTCAAAAAAATTGACAATAGCTCACAGCCTTACCTCACCAACTGGAATTTCAAATGTTATCTTTTTCAGTGAATAAATTCAAGAGAAGGGGATACCTCCATCCAGTGGAATGTAATACCAGTAATACCATCCCTCTATGTAAGCTCATGTTCCCCTAGCAATTTCACAACCTTTCCGGCTGCTTCATAAGCCCTGAGGGGAACCCACCTGCAAGCAGGAGCCTCACTCTCTTATCAGGACTTTGACTGAGCCAGTGAGCAATGCGGCGGAGACCAGATGTCCTTCCAGGGCGTTATGCCTAATTAGTTCATATTATGTGACCTGTAAGTCACAGTGAGCAAATACCTCTTTGGGTGTGACAACAGTTTGTCACTTTTCATCCAGGACGCAGAGTAAACCCACCCTATTATTCATCCTATTATTCAGTTACATCAAACTGCAGTGGGGTTTGTGGTATTAAAAAAGAGAAAATCGCCATGTTTGGCCATTTACTGCTGAGCTGTTTCACTCTTAGACAAATCACTCCCAAAGCAGCACATGGGAATTAAACAGCAGGAGAATAAGTCTGTAAGATTCATCGGCAGAGCTTTCGTTGCTGACTTGCTTTCCCTCAACCCACAGCTTTCCACCCAAAGAGCTATGAACGTCAGGTAAAGACTGGACCCACCTCTCCATCTATGCAGGTAAATCTGTTTCTCCATCTCAGCTGCTGCTGGCTCTCACAAGCCCACTCCTAGCTGAGCCCCCGACAGAATGGCCGAGGCTGACTCCTAAACCCTAATCCTGAAGGGCCTCCCAGCACTGGCACAAAGGCTCACTTCATACCTGGGAGAACTGACGCCCAGAGAGGGGAAGCAATGGGCCTGTGATTCCACAGCTACAGCGACTGTACCAGAACCCCATCCTCCATACTGATACTATTCCATCTCAGCTTTGGTTTTAAGGTAACTCCAGCACTGTGACTCTAAATGAAGCCAAATGACTCCACCGATTGGGTTCTTCCTAACCCCAGTCTTGTTCGATTGGCTCTCCCTGCCTTTTAAGAAACGTTGACAGGCATCATCTCTTAATGATTCATCCCCAGGATGTCCCAAACACAGCAGGCACTCTGTGTCATAAATTAGCTTTCTTTCCTCCGTAACATCTCCCATGTCTTTCCCGCCCTTCCAGTTTTAGCAGCCTCCTCCCTGCCCCTGCGACTCCTCTGTTACTGACAAATACAGCTCATGGTGGATTGCAGCAGGGTAGTCACACTGAAGAGCCACTGAGGCAGCTTCTGGTGCTAAACCCACCACTCCATAAAAGAGAAAGCCATTACTGAATCCCAACAGGGTTAACATAAGATCATACAGAGCCATTCTCTTTGGGCACCGTGACGTGTGTATCATCCCTGAATTGGTCTTAATCTGCGAAAGGTTGCACTTAATCAAATTTAGGTTTTCCCATCCTTCCACTAAAGCTTCAGCCTGAATTTTGTTTCTGTCAAGAGGATTCACTTATATATTACTTGCATATTATGGAGCCAAGCCCCCAAAGAGTCCCCTTCTCTTCTCTGTTTATCAGTTGGAGCTCTTGGATTCCAGGTTTCTGATCTGAACATGCATGAGTAGTTCATGTAGTAGTAGTAGCTCAACAGTGTGTTAAAGAGGCAGAGTCCCCCGGAGCAAGGCGACAGACATACAGACTACTGAAGTCCTGGAACCATCTCCCCTCACACTCTATCTGTAGTGTCCATGAGATCCATGCTGCCTAGGCAATTAGGACCATCAAGAAGAAAATGCTCACTCTGCCCTCTTCCCCCAGCTAAGAAACTTCTGAGAAGCCCCGATGAATAAATCTGAATGGTTTGACCATTAAAACCTCAGGGGTGACTTCATACAATGGATGTTTACATTCTAAGAAAATTTCATTTATACTTTAGTAATACCTTCGATGACAAGTGTAATAATATCTGCTCATTTTAGAAAATTTGAAAAATACCAGTAAGCATGTAAAGAGACAAGAAAGGTCATCCTGTTACTTCTGACATTCTGAAATGTTTCAGGGAGTTGAGCAACTCTGTCCTAGGAAAGTCTGAAACTTGAATGAAGCCTCTCTTGGCCTATCAAACATCGCTATTATAAAGATGGCTTCTCTCTGTCCTCTGAACATTTTCTGGTGTGTTCAGACTTCAGTAAGTCCCTGGTTAGGCCCACCTATAAGCTGACTGCCCTCCCTTCTTGCCTACTTATGTGAAAACAGTATGTTTCCAGTAGGTGATTTACAACTACGCACAAACTCCACTTTCACAGTCCACCATGCAGGCTGCCATCATCAACAATCAATTATTTCCAGAAGCCACTCAAGGTCAATCAATTTCTGGGCCCTGGCTGATTTCATAATTTTCTGTCTCCTGAAAACACATCTTTGTACACAGTTTTCTTTTCGGATCTGTAACTGTATTAAGCTCAGGGCTCAATTCTTTCCAGCTTCAAATACCTTCCCTGCTTAAAGGAGGTGGGAAGGAAAGCATAGCTTCTACTATTTATGGTGTCCAAGAGGGTTTGTTTACCCTATTAACAAAATCAACAGTTGTGACTCCATGGCACCCTAAAAATGTCCCTGGCCCATGGCAGCACCCTGATTGGGAAATTACACTCCAGGAAAACAGTGCCCAGGCAGAGCAGTGCCTAGGGCAATAATCTCATTTTCACCAACGTTTCCCAATCCTCTTTCTGAATGTTATTTTTGAATAGCAGCATGGTTCCGGAGCAAGCCCAGCAATTTAGATGGCAGTGTCAGGACCGAGGGTTAGCGAATGCTAGGCTGAGTTCCATGAGTGACTCACACTGCGTGTGTGTGTGTGTGTACACGCACACATGCACGTGCCCATGCGCACACGCACATGCATGGTGTGTGTGTTCACGGTGGGGCTTGTCCAGGTGTCCCTAGACACCTACTCCATGCCAGAGGCTGTGCTGGTTCCCCTCATGTACATCTTCTTACTTAGTCCTCCCAGCAGTTCTCTTTGAGGTAGATATTAGGGCCTTACTGAAGAAACTGTCATGTAGAAAGGTTGACTGACTTTCCCAAGGGCACAAAGCAGATAAAGGGAAGAATCTGGGTTTGGATGACCCCACAGGTGGCCTCTCACTCACCAACAAATTCCAGGTGACTCCACCAATCCAGCTCTGAGAAGTAATGTAAGACAGACCAAGAGGGTCCAATAGAAAGATAATTTATACATGCTTCTCAAAAGATGGGATGCTAATTTTAACAATAATGCAACACGGCACATTGTCTCTAACTGAAAGAGGTCCTCTTCTTCAATTCGGTTTGTTAAACCTCCTTCAGGGGCTCTTATACCTTTTAGATAATCTTCAAATTACACGTCTGAGTCCCTTGTCCCCCACCAGCACACCGTTCAGTCAACAAAAGTATGGCTGTGTACGTTACATGGGCTCAGGAGCACAATGGACAGGACCATAAAGGAAAGAGCCAGATGGTCTCAAAATTCAGATGGCTCCACACCCAAGAGGCTCACAGCTGCTGGGTGTATTCTGGCAGGCAAAGCCTGCAGAGATGGGATGGAGATAATTTTAGGACCAGGCACTTAAGACCTTCAGCTCCAGCCCGACTTAGGGACACTGGTCATCCCAGGAAGGCACAAGGACACGTGAAGCCAACTGTTCATCTATCTACTTGGTATGTGCACCTGAGAAGCAAGCTTTCAAGAGAGGGCAGGGATCTGATTTAATGGCAGGACTGAATCAGAAGAGCCATGTTCAATAAATCCTTAAGACATGGAAATGGGTGATCCCTAAATGGCCTTCCCAGAAACATCCAGCTAACACAGCAGGGGCCCCCCTGCCATGGGAGCAGGCTGCTCGGCTCCCTGCCCAATGGCACCAGGTAACTGCCTATAAAAGGCAGCAACTGCAGGCCACATCTTCCTTGTTTATCCAGAGAAAGGATTTTTCCTTAACACTTGGGCAACCAGGCAAAAAAGAGATGGAAAAGGAAAACATCAGGAAGGACTCAGAGGGGATACAGGCAAACGGGAGGCACCTTCTGTTCCTTGGAGCTTGAATACACAAGAGGCCTCTTTCCTTGTAAACCCGGAGAGCCAACAGATCTGTGCTTGAAATAGCATCTGAGGCAGGGAGAGGATTTGTTTAAAAATCCCAAGGACTCACAAGGAAAGGCAACATAAAAAGAAGGGAGGGGGGTTCTGTGTTTCTGGGACAGCACCTCTCTTCCCCTCCCACTATTCCTGAGGGCTGCTATGAAGAGGGCTGCAAGCCACCCCCCGCCCACCAAGATGCCAACAGAAGGCGAAGGAGATTGATACCTAACCAAGAAGGGTGACACATTATGCACAAGATTGTCACAGGAGCCTGTTTAGAGATGCAAGACAAAATAGCAAGTTCTTCCTGGGGGGTCAAGGCTGACTTCATCAAGGCAGGCACCTCGATCTGATTCGGGTAGAAAAGGTACATCGGGTTAGAGGAAACGGTGTGAGCCTAGGTGTGCAGACAGGAAAGAGACAGTCGTCCTGGGAAATACTGTGCAGGTAGTGATCAGACACGAGGTGGGAGGCGAAGTGACGCCAGATTGTGATCACGCGGTTCAGGACTACGCAACTGCCAAATATTTACTGAGCCAGCAAGGCCTAGTCCAAAAGTGGATAGTAAATAACTTCTCAACAAAACACACTGGCTTAATTTTGAATTGACACAACCTTTGAAGCCACTGAGTCCCCAGTGTAAACGACACAACGTTAGTTCCATGAAGAGAGCTTTTGCTATTGTTAGAAGTTGAATGTGAGTTCAAAATTCTTTTTTTTTTTTTTAAATTTTATTTATTCGTTTGAGTGAGAGAGACAGAGAGAGCACAGGCAGGGGGAGTGGCAGAGGGAGAGGGAGAAGGAGATTCCCCGCTGAGCCAGGAGTCCTACATGGGGCTCGATCCCAGGACCCTGTGACCATGACCTAAGCCAAAGGCAGATGCTTAACTACCTGAGCCACCCAGAGGCCCTTGTTTTTTTCATATATTGCATTTAGTGAGTTAAAAGTCTCCCACCAGACAAGGTCCAAAAATAATCCATACTCCAGACTTAGAACCATTTCCAATCATTGTGACCACAGAACAGTATTCTGAAGCATCTTAATTGCTAGTAATGTTCAGTATTAACTAGACACATGCAGACTACTAAACACTGGATGATCCTTCAGTAAGAAATACCAGTTCTAGAGTCAACACACTCACATCTCAAAAGGGTCCACCAGCCTAGAAAGGCACCACATAGATGCTGGTGGTTACCCTTCTTCATGCCTCTGTACACAAACACGCCAGTGGACACTCACACTGGTACATAAGAGATCAAAGGGCTCTCACTGCTTTTTCTCTCCTTACATCCTCCCCCACCCCCTGTAGTCTGTGGTAATTCTCTCTCTGTAATTTCTTAAACCAAGTCCCCATTCTTGGCAACTACTTATGCGAATTTGAGTTCTTGGTATTACAATGAGCAATTTAAAGTGAACCATGTTGGGGGCACCTGGGTGGTGTAGTCGGTTGAGTCTCCGACTCAGGTCAGGTCATGATTCCAAGGTCATGAGATCAAGCCCCCTGTGGGGCTCCACCCTCCGCATGGAGTCTGCTTAAGCTTTGCTCTTCCCTCTCCCTCTCCCCCTCCCGCTTATGCTCTGTCTCTCTTTCTTTAAAATTAATAAATAAATGTTTAAAGTGAACCACTTTTGGGAGACAAACCATAAGAGACTCTTAATCTCAGGAAACAAACTGAGGGTTGCTGAAGGGGAGGGGCTTGAGAGGGATGGGGTGGCGGGGGGGATGGACAGTAGGGAGGGTATGTGCTGTGGTGAGTGCTGTGAATTGTGTAAGACTGATGATTCACAGACCAGTACCCCTGAAGCAAATAACACATTATATGTTAATTGAAAAAATTTAAAAAATGAAGTGAGCACTTTTAATGTTATAATGAGCATCCTTGAATATCTATCTTGTGCACCGATCTAAACTGCTGGGTGGAGTGATACCCACATTTTATGTTTTGTTACATTTTCCACAAAACCCTCCAAAATGGCAGCCCAATTTAGACCCTGGTGGGAATATTTTGTTGGATCAGGCTGGTCTTGAAAGTGAGGGGTGAGGACTCAGCTCCTTGCCTTCTGAAGAGACCACATGGACCAGGTTGGTCATAGGAAACTCCCATCACAGACAGTTGGCAGTGCCCACAGAAAGGGGGTCTGGCAACTTGCTTAGTCCCCAAAAGGAGACAAGTCAACAAACTTGATGGGACCTCGTGGACAAAACTCCTGGCAACCCCAAAAGCAAGAGAAAAAAATGCTGCTGAGACACCAAGAGAGTCTTCCATCTTAAAAACTGCTATCAGAAGACACTGATTATCTAAGTATTTCACACCAGATCTTTCTCCTGACACACTGTAACCAACAACATGTGTAGAGTTTCCTTCAAATTACCTTTCCTACTGCTCATTATAATCTGAAGTGATTTATAATATTTCTATGAATCACATTGGATAGATTATTTTCTTTAATTCCAGCCAGCAGCTGTTGAAGCAGACTAATAAATAACTACTGTAGAACCCCCACTGAATTCTCTGGAAAGGCTGTAAATATATTTAACAATTCACAGCATAAACACATCTCCAGCTCCCAACCAGGATTGAATACCTTTCAGAAACTCTGTTAGTTATGAATATATCTGAAGAACACACACACACACACACACACACACACACCCCAAAACTCTATAGGACACATCTGAAATGCCTACTCCTTCCAGAAAAAAGAATACAAACCCCAGAACTTCCTGTTTCCCTTACCTTAAATTTGCTTTTAACAAATGCAGACATCTGCAAACAGTAGTACCCTTACATTACACTAGAGTTTATTTAATGTCCATTTAATTTTAGATACTTTGCCTTAGAGACTAAACAAAGAATTACAGAGTTCTCGACTTTCTGGTACATGTCTCTTACCAGGTTTTTTTTGTTTTGTTTTGTTTTTGTCTTTTTATCAAAAAAGACAAAGTGGAAAAATTTGATGCAAAAACTAAAGAACAAAACAAGACAAAAAATCCCAACCCTATTTTACCTAACCTTTGCTAGCAGCTGGTCATGTAATTTTCAACTGTATGTTTTATTTATTTTCTTGTTCTTGGGCCAAAAGGAGCTTTAACATGCTGGTGCCTATCATTTAGTCTGCCCACACCCCGCCCACGGATGTCAGGGCCACTAGGGCTGGACCAGCAGACCTAGCCAAGGTTTTCAAGGGCCCGGTGGCTCTAGGTAGCCCGGGGCACAGTCACCTTGCTCTCTATCTGGTTATCGGTCTCCCAGCTAGGCATCTATTTCCTCTCCTCCACTATGGCACCAGTTATACCTCCTTCTCATGCACTGGAGATCGTCTCTTTGAAATAAGAATTATATGTAGACAGTATATTCTTCACCTGTGGCTGGCACTTAATCCAGTATGCAATTGAGCAAATATGCATACAATAATCCTCAGGCTTATTCCTATCAATTTCTGATGTAACGTCTTTCCTCCAGCTGAGACACAGCCATCAGAGATACCTACCTAATTCATTTGCTATTTCCATTTGGGCAAAAAAGAAAACATAAACACTGTAACAGTGATGAATACTGAAATAGGCAGGATAAAGCAGGGTAGCATAGGTGATCTTTAAAGAGCTGAAAAGGGGGTGGGAAATAATCTATGCTGCTTATCTGCAATGCACGAACACAAGAGCTTTCTATCGTGAAGGACACAGTGAAAAAAAGCTTGTATCTGTTTTTCCTGTTGGTAAAACGTGAGCTTCCACAAGTTCTGGTTCCTTCCTTGAATAGCTCTATTTCTACACCAGTAAAACAAATGAAATTGAACTACATTTAATGACTGAAACATTACACTATGAAATTCTTCCTTCAGCTGGTTGGACCTCAAACAGGCACATCCCTGCTCCACAGTATGGGTTTTGCTGTGTTTATTCATCAGACGTTTCACACCCACTTCTAGACCCCAAGTCTCTTCAGAGGCCTCTAGAATACAGTGCTGTTGGGAAGGTAAAAAGAGGATTTCCCAACAAATGTTTACTACTCAAACATGCCTGTAAGAGCAATCACTCCACTCTGAGAAAAAGATAAATTGGCAGGAAGCACTTGTGGTGTGGGTCCTCCCCCGCTGCCTTTTGTAACAACGACAGGAGACTTCAAGCCAAAATCAGGTTACATTAAAGGAAAGTGAATTTCCCATTTAGAACCAAAGAGAAGCAAAACACTAGCCTCAATTTCCTAAGGAAGGCTTTTCACAGTGACAGCAAAAGAGTCACAAAGGAAATAAAAAAATTTAAATGACACCTTTCATATCCCCCCGCCAAAATCTATGAATGGAAGGTTGCGGGCGCCTGGGTGGCTCAGTGGATTAAGCCTGTGCCTTCGGCTCAGCTCATGATCTCAGGGTTCTGGGATCGAGTCCTGCATCGGGCTCCCTGAGCAGGGAGCCTGCTTACCCCTCTCCCTCGGCTGCTCCCCCACTTGTGCTCTCTCTCCTTCTCTCACTCTCTGTCAAATAAATAAATTCTCTAAAAATAAATAAATAACTAAATAAATCAGTTAAAAAAAGAGGGAGAGACATTACATCTAACCACAGCATAATAGACATTCTTGTCAAGTCTAGACCTTAGGACAAGTGGCAATTAATTTTAAATCCTGAAATCATCATACACAGTACACTGACCACAGTGAAAAGAAATTAGACATTAACAATATTAAGATGACCAGGTAAGCCCCAATAATTAGAAATTTAACAACCCATTTTTAAATAACCCATTAATCAAAGAAGAAATCATGAGGGAAATTAGAAAATATTTTGAAATAAATAGTAAAAATAAAACACTTCAAATTTTGTGGGTTATAGGTAAAAGTGCTTAAAGTGATGCTTACAGCTTTAAATATTTATATTAGAAAAGAAGATAGATATAAAATCAATGATCTGAGTTTCCACTTTAATAAATCAGAAAAAGAACAAACAAAATCCAAAGAAAGTAAATGGAAGAAAATCACAAAGAGAAAAGCTGGTTATTTGACAAGATCTACAAAACTAATAAACCTGTAACTACTCTGGTCAAGAAGAAAAGAGAGAAGACACAAATTACCAGTAACAGGAATAAAAGAGAAAATATCACTACAAATCCTACAAATATTGAAAGGGTAATAATGTTATGAACAATTTTGTGCTGATAAATTTTTTTTTTTAAGATTTTATTTATTTATTTGAGAGAGAGAGACAGTGAGAAAGAGCATGAGCGAGGAGAAGGTCAGAGAGCGAAGCAGACTCCCCATGGAGCTGGGAGCCTGATGTGGGACTCGATCCCGGGACTCCAGGATCACGCCCTGAGCCGAAGGCAGTCGTCCAACCAACTGAGCCACCCAGGCGTCCCTGTGCTGATAAATTTGACAACTCAGATAAAATGGACAAATTTTTTAAGACATATGAAAGCAAAATTGAATACAAAAAAGAATAGAAAGACTGAAGAGCCCTACACCAATTAAACAATTTGAATATGTAATTAAATACCTGTCCCCCCACCCATGGCTTCTCTGATGAATTTTACTTAAATTATCAAATATTTTAAAAAGAAGTAATACCAATCATACAAATTATTTCAGAAAACAGAGGAGGAGGGATATTTCTCATCTTATTTTATGAGGCCATTGTTACTCTGATATCAAGTCAGATGAAGGCATTACAAAAGAGAAAAACAATAGAACAATATCTCTCATGAACTCAGAAGAAAAAAAGTCCTTGATAAAATTTTAGCAAATCTAACAATATATAAGAAGGATAATATAGCCATGGCAAATGGGATTTATCCCAAGGATAAAAGGTTGGTTTAATATCTGAAAAATCAATGTAATTAATCACATTTATAGAATAAATGTTTTTTAAAACCACATGATCACTTCAATAGAGCCAGAAAAAGTATTTGACAAGCCTCAACATTCATCCACAGTAAAACTCCAGCAAAGAAGGAATAGAAAGCAACTTCCTCAACCTGATTAAAAGCATCTAGAAAAAACATAGAACTACTACTATATTCAGTCATGAAAGGCTCAATGCTTTCCACCTAAGATTAGGAACAAGGCAAGGATATCCTTTTCTACCATTTTTTTCATCATTGTACTAAAGATTCTGACTAGTGCAATACAGGTTGAAAAGAAAGAAGTAAAACCATTTCTGTGCAGACAACAGGCCTATACAGAGAAAACTCTAGAGAATCCACAAAAGAACTGCTAGAACAAAAACACAAATTAGGCAAGGTCACAGGATACAAGGTTAACATATGAAAATCTACTACATTTCTTTAAACTAGCAATAATGTCATAGTAATAATTTTTTTAAAATTTCATTTACAATACCATAAAAATATCCTTAGGGCTTAATATAATGAATTTAATAAATGATCTGTGTGCTAAAAATACAAAACTTTACATAGAAGAATCAGAGTAGACTTTGGTATATGGAGAGATACACAATGTTAATGGACTATAAGACTCAATATTATTAAGATGGCCGTTTCCCCAACTAACCTTTAAATTTGGGCAAGTGCCATTAAATCCTAGCATACTTTTTTGAAAAGACTGACAAATAAAATTGCAATTTTATGTGTAAAGGAAAAGAACCAAAGCCAAAGCTGTCTTTTTTGAAAAAGGGTAAGATTGGAAGACTTACAATACCTCACTTTTACCGTTCTTATAAGGCTATAGTAATCATGACAGCGTGGCAGTAGTGTAAGGATAGACATAAACTTCAATGGAACAGAAGAGAGTGAGCAAAAATAGTCCCATCCTTTTATGGCCCATTGGTTTTCACAAAGGCATCATGGTATTTCAATGGAGGGTAAAGACGAGCTTTCCCCCTAAATGGGGCTGAAACAACTATTTATGGAAAAAAGTGAACTTGAATCTTATCTCAAACAAAAATTAACTTGGTAAGGATCAAAGAACTAAAACGTAAACACATAAGAGCTAAAACTACTAAACTTATAGAAGAAAATAGGAAAAAAATCTTTGTGACATTTAGGTTAGGCAAAGATTTCTTAAATAGGACACAAAACTACAATCTATATAAGAAAAAAATATAAAAATTATTTTAAAATTATAAAATTTTATAAAAATTATTAAAAAGTATAAAATAAAAATTATAAAATTTAATTAAAAATTATAAAATTTATTTAAAAATTATAGAATTTATAAAAATTATAAAATTAAACTTGGGGGGGAGACCTGGGTGGCTCAGTTGGTTAAGTAGTTGCCTTCTGCTCAGGTCATGATTCCAGGGTTCTGGGATTAAGCCCCTCATCAGGCTTCCTGCTCATGGGGAGCCTGCTTCTCCCTCTCCTCCGTGCTCCTGCTCTCTCTCTTTCACTTTCTCTCTCTTCAAATAAATTTTAAAAATCAAAATGTATTAAATTTTGCTCTTCAAAACACAGATAAGAAAACAAAAACCAAGCCACTGACTCCGAGACATATCTGACAAAAGTTTTATATGCAGAATTTATACATGTTTCTAATAAATCAAAAGGAAAACAATCCAATTAAAAATGGGCAAAAGAGGACACCTGGGTGGAGCATTATTCATAATAGCCCCTAACTGGAAACAATTAAAGCAGATTAGAAGTGGCCTGGGCCTGGGGCCTGGTGTCAGGCAAGTGAACTGAACATGAAGAATGAATTGGATACAAAGGCAGATGGTAAACAGAATATGTGTGTGTTGACTGGCCCACTGATAGCTGTGGTTAAAAACCATTCTGCTCCATTAGATACAGTCGCTATGGCCAATGGCAAAGGAAATGAACAACTCTCTGTGGTAGCAAAGGAAATGAACAACTCTCCGTGGTAGCCTTCCAGGGTGTTTCCGTGGACAGGTTGGCTTCTCAAGCACTTACCATAGGCTTTATGTCTGTCTCTCTGTCTACCTTTCTCTCTTGGATAAAGAATTGACTTATATAGAACTTATATAAAACTAAAAGGAATGAGAACCCGGCAGGCCTGGCATCCCCTCCATTGAGGTAGCAAACTCGAAATTAAAATTCCCGAGGGGCCTCACCTGGGCCTGGCATTTCACTCATGCTGCTGTTTCCTCCTTTGACCTGTGTAAAGAAGCTGTGCAGAGCTAGGGATCAGATTCCAGACAAAACCATCTGAAGATGCTGCTAGAATATTTTTTTTATTGTTTAAGAAAAATTCTAAAGCTTTTCAGCCCTCTTTCTTGAAATCTTCCCCATTCCAAAGTTATGGTCCTCCAAACCATAAAGGAATAGAAGCAAAGCTCCTTATTATTATTATTATTATTTTTTAGTTAAAAATGTCGATAACGTTCCTCTTTGTAAGAAGGAAGGAAGGAAGGAAGGAAAGGGAAAGGGGGGAGGGAGGGAGGAGAGGGGAGGGAAGAAAGGAAGGAGAAGAGAGAAAGAGAGAAATAAAAAAGGAAGGAAGGAAGGAAAAAAGTGAGGAAGTGTTTCTGTTTACAAGGTGATTTAACTACAGGTCCCATTAAAAATTTAATCAGCTTTCTGAAAATAAAATTTGATCCATGTGGAGTATCATCAGAAGTCCAAATACCAAACATACCCAGACTGTGCAGTGAGCTAATTGCCCTCTAATTTTAAAAAGTGTTGATACATTCATGTGGATGTATGTTAAAGAAAAAGAGAGAGGGTTGTAGGAACAGATAAGATAAGATAAGAACAGCCTTGGAATAATAATCTAAAGTCCAAAGGCAGCACAATACAAACCTTGTAGGAGTTTCAATGACAGAAATGGTAAGGATGGGGCTGAGAAGGATCGGGCTGTTCTAACCGTCCACAGGAAGCACGAGAAGGAAAGGCAGCTTGAAGAGCCAAGAGACAGACCTCAAGATATTTCAGGGAATTTAACAGAAATATAAACAGGAAGGCAACAGCTTCATGGCCCATTCAACTTAAATGCACTTTAAAATGCGTTGTAAATTAGTGCATTTCATAACAGTTTTCTCAGCATCATTCCATTTTGCAATTTGTCAAAGGGGCTGTGCAGGTTTCTGCAGACCCTTACAGTTCAGTGAAAGGCATATTATATTCAAGAGAGACATTTAGAATTTCTTTATTTCCCAAACTAGAACATTATTCACCTACTGAGGTGAGTCATTAAACTCAATTCAAAAAAGCTTACCCATCCATCCATCCATCCTTATAGCTATGGACATAAATATTTTTTAAAACCTTTATTATATAAACTCAGGTATATGAAATAGTGTTCTATGGTAAAGGTCAGAGCATTATCACTTCTAAAACATAAATGGTAATGGGCAACTGGGATACTATTCATAAACTGAATTAATATTTAAATTAAACCCAGATATTTAAAACCAAATTCTTGCTAGGCATAGCGGAAAATGCTCCAGTTATGTAAGTTGAGATCATGCGCTAAAAGTAAATCCTTAATTCTGTCCCTACTTTCTTCACCATTAAGCCTTTTCTCCTTAAGATGCTCTCCAATAACAAGATCTACTAATTTCAGTGTTATTTTCCTTATCTTCCCTTTCTCATTCTTTCAAAGTAAGTAATGGGGAGTTAAACAATCAAACATTTGACAACAGTTGGGGACCAGAAATATATCAAAGTGAATGGCTTAGGAGTCTGAAGAATCAATTGCAACAACAAAAAAAGTACCTTTTTGTGCAGATTAATGTACACAAGTTAATACTGTTAGAAGCCCCTCTTGCTGAACTTGAGCCTTTAACTAGAACAATGAGTGCTGTGAGAAGCAAGGACACTATTTCGTTTACTGGCATATCCCTTAACCCTTGACACACAGTAGGTGCTCAGAAATATGATGAACTGGGGCGCCTGGGTGGCTCAGTCAGATAATTGTCTATCTTCGGTTAAGGTCATGAGCCCAGAATCCTGGGATTGAGCCCCACATCAGGCCCCCTGTCTCCCTCTCCCTCTCTCTCTGCCTACTGCTCCCCCTGGTCGTGCTCTCTCTCTCTCTCGGTCAAATAAATAAATAAATAAAATCATTTTTAAAAAGAAATATGATGAATTAATTAATGGAAAACAATAAATGAGTAGCTGTTAGTAACCAAAACCAAGGAAAAAAAACATAGCGCATATTATTTCTAACTAAGTGAGGTTTGTTTTTATTTTGCTGAGTTCTGTTCCACTTTCCAGCTAGCAGCCTTGACATTGAGCTCTGAGCTCCTGGACAAGGGTTCCTCCTTCTGTCCCTGACCAGAATGGGGTCCACTGGCCCTCAGAGCCTCTCTGGAACCCAGAGGACTAAGGACCCAGAACTGAGTGTGCCATTACATAGTAGGAACACAAGAAGCAAAGAGGTCTTCTGCCCTCAGGGCTAGGAATCCAAAGTATTTTACAGGTACCACTGCTGTTAAAGTTATTATATAGATGAACATTCCTCTGTTCTGCCAAGTCTGATGATGATTGAGTCTCTACCATGTATATAAAAACCACAGACAAGGAGATAAGCATCAAAAGACTAGGGATAAGATTAGACTAGTTACCCAGGTGAACTGGTTGCCTGAACTGTAATTCCTTAGACAAATGCCCTTATGCCAATCCAATGCCATCTGCCCATACCCCTTTGTATTTTTTTTTTTAAGAATAGAGGAAATGGGGACTCTAACTGTGTCAATATTTCTTTTTTCCCAACTACAGTCTATGGAGTAGTAATCTGGCCCGACCTATTTGGAAATAAACTCAGATCACCAAATCATAGTAATTGACAGACCTATTTTATAATCACTTATTTAACGCCCCATTTAGCTCAGACAGAATACAAGAACACAAGCCCCAGTCTCAAATTTGAATTTATAGTAATGTACTTCCAAGAGGGAAGAATAATACAGCCCAAGAGTCTGCTGCCTTGGTGCCCAACCCCACTTAAATCACTTTTTCATATTTGAACTAAAGAGTGTGAGCCCTTCCATCGCATGTAGTGTGGCAAGTTCACATCCTCCTCAAGATTTAACAAACCCCAGCCAGTTACATCCCAGGATCTTACCTATTGCTTCCACTGAGCTCTCCCCCAGCCAGCTCCTGCCCTGCTCCCTTCTAGTACCATCATCCAGCATGGCACACGGTCCTTGTTCTTCATTCCCTAAAGCAACACCACTGGAAGACAAGCTACTACACTAGGCCTAAGTCGGTACAACGGAGGGGATCAGTAATAACCTCACTGCTCAGCATAACAAAACATGAAGGTGCCCCAGGCAAAACGAGCAGGGGAGACTTGATCAGCCATACTACCTCCTCAGTGCAGGGGTATATGACCTCTCTCTCCCCACAAATACACTTTCTCCATTTCCCCACCTATTCTGAAGTCCTCACACTATCTATTACCAGGGGTCAGAGGGAGTAAAAATGTTCACCTTTCATACTAAAGGAGGCCCATCGGGGTTCCAACCCAAACTGCAGACCTTCATTATAAGGTATTCTTCCTCCTCCTAATACAGACAATAGCCATCCAGAATAACCTTCTTTCCTCCCCCTACAAAACCTTTCTCCACTCTATTGTTATCATAAAGTGTGATGATTAAGTCCTAAGACTGATTCCACAAGGAGGATACTCACACATCCGTCTCCGTACTTTTGGTCTTTGTGTTGAAGGAACATCAAACACGAGGCCAGATCCTGACTCGTAACTGGTGCCATCCCTTCCCAGACCCTTTGCTGCCTCCAGGGCTGGGTTGATTCTGAACCCAAGGCAGAGCTTGGAGTTAAGAACTGGCAACATGTGGCTTTGTACAGTGCAGAAGCAATGGATTGGTGGGCAAGGCCTGAAGGCAGCACAGTGTGGTCAGCAGATGAAATGAATAAGAACCATTTGGTTAAGAGGTAGCCTAATGCTACTCTAAATCTATCTCTGAGCATGGAAAGTTTTCAATAAAGCTCCTTCAGAATGAATATTTACTGCCTGGGACCACCCTAGCCTATAGGACTACAAATCAGTGCCACTCTCCAAATACTGTGTCCTAGCTGACATTTCTTATGCCTTGAATTCTTCCTCCCAACTTGACTGTAACTTTCCAGAGGGCAGGATTTATAGCTTTTTCTGGGCATCCACTCAGAGGTCTAGAGAGTCCCTGCACATTACACATATTACCAAACCAATTAAGAACCCATGTTTTTCACACCAAGGGAATGTGAGCTATGACTCAAGCCAGCACAAAGCCCATGGTACTTCCTGACACATGAGCCAGCAGGCTTGGTCTGGTTTCCTCTCTCCTCTGGACCATGTGGAGATTTTTCTTGGGTCAATTTGCTTGCACTGTAGATGTGGCTAGAAATTTAATTCATTTTGGCCAGAATATTTTTGGAACTGTGCTTGAAGGACACTTTGCCCAAGAACATCAAACACTGCTAGAATCATGCCCTTCCCTATTGAGAAACATACTGGGTATTTCATAATTTAAGACTGTTCATTAAATGGCTATGGAATCTAGTTAAAAGAAAATTTTCAGTATGTATTTTAGATCAAAAGATTATTTTTCTTCTAGGAGAAAAAGAGAGGGAGATGTGTTTCTTCCTCTTGTTACTTTTGTTGTCTACAGCAACACACTACATTTCAACCTAGTTATTGATTTTTATGGCTTTTTATTGCAGCAGCTTGGTGACTCCAAAAATTATCCTTCGAAGAACCTGGAGGTACATGGCTAGAATCACAGGTACAAGGGGAAACTGCACTCTTTTGCCTTAAATGTGAAATTTATGAGCAGGTAATTTCTTCCCCTACAACCTGGACTGTAAGAACACACGTTTGAGGATGACAATCACCCATGCCCTTTCTTCTGTTTCTTCTACTATGAACATGCAGCCAGGTCACTCCAAATTCCCTAGGAGGGGTAGTGGCTAGAAAAGGCCAGAAGCCAAAACAAAAACAAAATCAAAAACCACTGGGAGAGAGACCGGAGGCTACAGAATGGCTAATGTTTGGTCAACCTGCAAGTAGGGCTTTGGATGGGGCTCGGAGAAAGTGGGAAGAAGAACGAGACTTTCTCAAAGCAGCAGCATCCTTCCTCAACTTGCAGCCCAGTGCCGTGAGCAGCCCAACCTTGCAAAGGTAAGCTTGCAGAAGGCCACATGAACCCATGCATTAGCCTGGGGACTGCCTACCTATAAAAGGCACAGTATATGCCTCATTCAAGGACAAATTCATTGGCCAAATGACAACCCTGTTGGTAATATTAAAGCGTCTTCCGTGCACTGCTTTCTAAGGCTGATCTGTAAACGACATCATGAAGCATCTGTAGGACGAGCACTTTTGGAGCACCATTAAATTCATCTATTTGAATTCTCTACTTCAGAGCTTTCTCCATGGAGCTGAGTAAGGTCAACACCATGAGACTTAATGGTTTCTTGCAAAGGGAATGTGTCAGGTTATGAGGCCAGTGTCTTCCACATTCTACCAAAGACTCCAACCTCAGTCAGCATTGCCTTCAGACTTGCCTCTCTTTGCCAGGGACTATGACAAAGGACAGAGAAACTTTCATTATACAACACAAACATAATGATAACATGCACCATAAACACTCATCCAGATAATCTTTTACACTTGCGGGACATGTGGTACTGTGGGGAAAAAAACAAAACAAAACAAAAAAAAAAAGAATGAGACCATGGGAAGGGGGGGAGGGAACAAGGGAGGAAGGGAAGAAAGAGAAGGGGATTAGAGGACCTTGGAGCAGAACTCAGAAGTTGTTCCAACTGTTTCTCTCATCCTTAGGTCCCTGAGCAATTCTCTTCCCCTATCTGAATCTCAATTCCATCATATGCAAATGGAGAAAACACCTTGAAGCATTCAGTAAAGATGAAATGATAAGATGTGGAAAGTGCTTTGTGTACTATGTATCACTGTAGAATTTAAATTTTATTTTTGCTCTAAGAAAAACAATACCACCCCCAAAAGAGTTAAGATATAAATCATGATTAATGCTCAAGACACCCGAGAAAATTTTTGTGTTTATTTCAAACACAAACATTATTTGTTATTATTTCAAAAGCATGGCTCAAGTGCAAGTGCCCTCAGGATACACAAAATATGTAACAGATTATTTTTACTTACATACTTTCAGCTTTATTGTTACTGCTAACATCATTTCCCCTCTTACAAATATTTCTTTTTTCTTACACAAGTTAACCTATTTAGACGGCATGATAGGTTTTCCAATATTATAAAAATCCCTTCCACACACTTTGTGATCTGCCACAGCTGATCTGGGATGCTTTTCCCACCACATGCAGATCAAGGAGTCACTACAGGCTCGTTGACAAGAAGGGGCCTAATGGGCTCCTACAGAAATCCTAAAGGTTTCAAAGGCACTGTTCATTTAAATTGGGAAGGGAAATGAACATGCACAGAGAACATATTTCATACATTTCCAACGGGAGTGTTTGCTTATAATAGTACCATAAAAAATTCCCACAGGAAATGAGCCCCCCCCAATAAAATAAGATTCCCAAATTGAAATAGAGTTCATGAGATTTCAAGCATGTTTAATGCTTAAAAATGTTCTGAAATGGAAAAAGCTGCTCAAAATTTGCAGACACAGAGGAACACACACACACACACACACACACACACAGAGGCAAGTGGCCATTTAGAAAACCAGTGCTATAAGGAGGAAAGGGTGAGGTGTGGCAGCCTGTCATTTAATTCGTGATCCTGAAGCAAACACCACTGTTGTTATAATCTTGGCTCAGGGTCTTGGTCTTCCCTTGCTGAACCATACTGAAGCAGAAGTGATGGGAGGTGGCCCAGTCCCGGTGTGGAGAGGTCCCCCAGGTGGGGCTCCAGGTCAGGCATATGGCAGGAGTACTGTTGGTGGAAAGCTGCAAAGCTTGGGGGTCAGGACCCAGGGTACCCAGCAAGGGACAGCGGCAGCACAGAATGAACTTATTTGTGTACACGTGGGGAATATCCCCAGGAAGCACCCCAAATATCTGAGAGCACCAAGTAGAACCAAGTGGAATCACATCAACAGAAATTTCCACAGATCTATGTCCCTTCTTGCTGATATAGGACCCCCTGTGCCCTCAAAGTCACTCTCTGCTTGAGAATTTCTGCCAAGTCCTGGGGGCCACTTGGACTCTGTCACCAGTGCCCTACACCCATCCTAGTGCCCAAACTCTAGCAACCCAGAAGGTAGAGAGGAAGAATGGCAGTTTCTCCTTTCTGTTACCCTCCCTTAGAGTTGTCACAGCAGTGTTTTACAGAGTTCGGTAAAATAGGTCTTCAGTTTTTCATTTACAGGGCATCATTCTCCCTGGGAAGCAGTCCCAGTTAAGCTAGAGTTCTGGTCTGCAACCTGTGCTCAGGTCTCCTGCTGTCCTCCCATGGTTCAGGTGCTGTGCGGGGGCCATAGGGTGGGTCCCCGTACAAGAGGCCTGGCGTCCTTTCGATGGGTCTTTTGTGAGCAGGTCAACCCCACCAGACTTTAAGACCTTCCCAGATACAGTGCAGACTCAAGATTGGACCTCAGCCACCGGAAGCATGGTTGTTAACGCTCAGTGGTATTGGTAAAAATTTCTGCACAATCAAGTTTATAGGAATACTCATGTTTTCCTGGGCATCCCGACGAGTTAGCACCCCCGAGCTGTACAGGATTATCATGATCTAAAAATGGTCCTGTGGTCTGAAAGGCACACTTTAAAATGTTTAAATACCCAAATGAGAGCCTCAAAGGGCATAGGAACTAACGCTTCCTGAATACTAATTGTATGCCAGGTGCCATGCTCTCTTCCTTCTTCAGGCAAAACAGGAAGTTGATGTCAGTATCTCTATTTTACAGAGCGGGGCACTAAAACTCTTGGCTATTAAGTCATCTGTGGAAAGTCGCAAAAATATTAAGTCAGGACTTCCAAAATGCAGGCCTCTTAATTCCCAATCCACTCTCTCCATCATTAAGCACCATGTTCCAAAATAATCTAGTTCAGGGTACCAGAAGAGCTGAAGACGAGTGTGTCTAGCCTGCTTGTGAGCAGACACCCATGCAAGGGCACATGCACACTCCCAAATCCAGCACAAGGATTGTAATTAAGCTTTTCTGACACTCAGGCACGGTGAGGATAAGTAGTTTTAAACTAGGGCAGCCTTAATTTAGAAATGGGGTGAGATGGATAGTGACACAGCCAACTTAATTGGCATCTTAATTCTTCTTAAGATCAAGAAGATCAAGTCACACTTAAAGCATTCGTTAGAAGCTGAGAATAAAATCATAGGCTTAGTTCTGACCTGAAAAAAAAAAAATGCAGAGCTTCAACCCCAGAGAGCTTGCGTTAAGGGACATCTGCTCTGGTGGGAGCTGTAACGTGTACAGTGCATCCTATATGATCTGATTGTCCCAGCTTTTGCTGCAATGAGCAGGCTTGGGAATAAAGACAGGTGGGGGCTGCTTATGAAACAAAATATAATAAACGGTTACTGTTTTAAGCCTTAGAGTTTTTGGAGCAGTCTGTTACACACCATAACTGAGCTACTGGCTAGCTGCTACAGACAATAATTTTCCTTGCTAGCGATAAGATTCTCTCAAAATCTATTGTCAGACCATAGTGTAACCACTCTGCATGTTTGTTTGTTTTTAAGATTTTATTTATTTTTTTTTGACAAAGAGTGACACAACCAGAGAGGGAACACAAGCAGGGGGAGTGAGAGAGGGAGAAGCAGGCTTCCCACCGAGCAGAGAGCTTGATGCGGGGCTTAATCCTAGGACCCCAGGATCAGGACCTGAGCCAAAGGCAGACACTTAACCACTGGGCACCCCTTGTTTCTTTTTCCTAAAACACTCAGGTTAAAAGATATGCCTCGGTGGCTCATTCATTAAGTGTCTGCCTTCAGCTCAGGTCATGATTCCAGGGTGCTGGGACTGAGCCCCGCATCGGGCTCCCTGCTCAGTGGGAAGCCTGCTTCTCCCTCCCCCACTTCCCCTGGTTGTGTTCTCTCTCTCTCTCTAAAAATAAAATCTTAAAAAAAAAATGCTTCTATTTAACTACTTTTTTTCATATATAGAAATGACACATTAGTTTTCTTTAGGAAACAAAATTAAACAGGGGTGTCAACATGTGGAATTGGTAGTTTTGAATGAAGAAGGGTCAAGATGCAACAAGAGGAATATACCAGAGCAAGGGCACAGATCAACATGCACTTTCATAAGAAAACACAGAAGAAAAATTAATGGCTGGCACCAGGTATTAGAAGACCCTCCAATGCTTACTCGCAGTTGAGTACAAAAGAGCCACGGCAACATCTGAGGAGAGGCTCTCTCCGGTGTTCCCAGGTTCGCTCCCAATCCCAAGGGTTTCAAGAGGGAACATCTGCTCTAGACCGATCTAGGACCCCTGACGTCAAAGAACTCTGTAAAGAGGAACGTCTCTGGAGAGTCGTGCTGTGTGTCTCATGAGGACTCCTGGCCAGGGGACATGGTGGGAGGGTGCTTCCCTTTTGCTTCTGGCCAAGGCAGAAAGATGGTCATGGGGCCACTCAAAAAGCTTTAAACAAGTCAGGGAGCCTCAGTGCACTGCTGCCTGATTCCTACCAAAGAAACCGAGGGATAGAAGAGAGGGGCTGACTTCTTGCTCCTGCTGCATGGGACGGGAGCTAAGGGATTTCCCAGTCTTCCTAAACAAAGGATGCAGATCATGAAAGAGAACCCATGGAAGTCGGTTCAAACCTTCCACAAACAGTCCGACTGGAAAAACAAAGGGATCCTAACAGAAAGGGTCTGTGTGCAGGGGGCCATCCAAATAGCAAGAGAAGTGTCCATGGAGGAAGAGGCATCAACCACACCAAGGAAAGTACAAGAGAAAATTCCCAGTGGGCAACTCTGGAGAGTCCACGTGGACCAGTTTTCCACTGTGGCGTAGCCGATAGCCATAAATTCAGTGGCTTAAAACACCTGGTGATCAGCTCACAGTTCTGTAAGCTGGAAGTCCAGCAGGGAATGGTTAGGTTCTCTCCTCAGGGTCTCATGAGGCTGTGCTGTCACGTGGAGCTTGGGATTCTCTTCCACATCCACCCATGTTCAGGGCAGAATTCTGTTCCTTACTCTTGTAGGACTGGGGTCCCCATGTCCTACAGCATGGCCCACTCCTCTGACAATAGGACAGCTCACTTCATCAAGGCCAGCAGGATGGCATCCAAGCTGCTGGTGCTTCTCATCTCTTTTAAGGACTCACCTGATTAAATCAGGCCCATCCTGGATAATCTCCCTTTTCATGAACTGATTGGGAACCTTTTTAAATCTGCCAAATCCCCTCACCCTTACCATATAATCTTGAGAGTGACTATCCAATCACAGCTGCCACCCGCCCTCAGGGGAAGGGATTAGTTGGGGTGTATATATCTGGAGGCCAGGATATTGGGGACCATCTCAGAATTTTGTTTCACATACCACAAAATCACTAAACAGAGAGCCATACAATAATGGAGACCCAAAGAACCCAAACCATCCTGGCCTTGCCAACATTCCAACTTCCCTAACCCTCTCTCTTTGTATGTTCTGTCTTGGTTAGCATGCTGGAGGCAGGGTAGAAGTGTGATGGAGTTTAAGGACAGACGGGCCACACCTGCTCTCTGGACTCCTACCCACAGATACTGACCAAGCTACTTTTCACTGCCTAACAACGAGGAGTCAGGGAAATGCCCGAGCTGAACCAGAAGGGTGAAGAATTCCCATGGGAGACAAAGAAATGAAAATGTTTTTAAAGATTTTTTTTTTTTAAATTTGAGAGAGAGAACAAGCAGGGAGAGCAGCAGGCAGACGCAGAGGAAGATGCAAGCTCCCCGCTGAGCAGAGAGCCCAAGGGGGCGCTCGATCCCAGGATCCTGGGATCCTTGAGTCCTGCTTGATCAATTATAAGGAGTGGTGGCTTTGGAGGCCACTTGGTTTTCTTCTTTATGCTTTCTGAACTTGAAGCACCTAGCAAATATATTAATCACATATATGCTTTTTATATTAAGATAACACTATAAAATATTATTTACAAAAAAAGGTTGATCATATCATGAGTTTCTTACTAAAGTTCCCAAACAACAACAATAACAATGACAACATCACTCTAGGATTCACTGCTGGGATTTTAAGAGCTTGGGCTCATTTAAAGGAGTAGTAAGTACCTCTGGCCCAGATTAGGAAGACAAAGGTAAACATTCAGGATACGGCTTTTGTGGCTGATGTCACATCACTCTGGTCCCTTTTTGCAATGTTCACGCTTCTACTTGAATGACGTGGATGAAGACTGCTGAGTATTTTGGGTAGGTGCCATGTTCCATGACATGAAGCTTAGCAAGTCAGTCACATCTCAGATAACACATCTCATTTGCACAGTAATTTTTTACATAGAATTTAGCCCTCAGGACCACCCACTGCAGACATGGCCTCTCCAAGCATCTGGGAAAATAAGAAGTGTAAAAGGCATGTTGTTAAGCATATTTACATGATTAGCATACAGTATAAATTCTACACAAATGTCAAAAATTGGTCTGTTGCAGAAGATTTTCTAGAGTCAGTTATGGATAATGTTCCATTTCAAGGGGCTGCTTGGGCAGTGGGATCAAAGACTCTTTTGTTTCACATACCAGCAAGGTTTTCAAACCAGCTGGTCAGAGAACTATGAAGCTTATCAAGGGAACAGGAACTCAGCCAGCCACAGCTAATACTGAAAAGTAAATTAAGACAGGAATACTGAGACATTTATCACTTTAAACAAAAGAAGCAGATCAGAAATATTTTTGTTTCAATACACTGCCTTTAGGAGAAAAAGGATATATTAGCAAACGTAATCAACAAGTAAAATTTATAAGGGGTATTGGAGCCAGGAGTGAAGTAAGAGCTTAGGTAAGTTACTTTGCCATAACCCTGGAAAATAAGAATGAGGACTGTTATCTAGCTTGCAGACAGGAGACCTAGATGAGGCAGGTTCAATCACTTGCCCACAAAAATAAAACCAAGCATGGGAACTGATTATTCACCAGCCTTAGAGAAAACATGGATGGCTATTAGGTTTCAAATAGATGTGCAGTAATGTCTCTTACCATCTTATAATAAAATTTTTCCATGTTTCTCATTCTTGTCCTAAGGTATCTCTCATATTTAAGATATTAAAAAAAATTTTAAAACACAAAGCAAGGAAGCGATAGGGCTGAAGTAAACTCTGGTGACTCCCAGTGGTGTGTTCATTAGAATGTATCCTGGGACAAGGAAGGTTTCCAAATCACAGCTCCTCCTCACTCCACTCATCATAAAACAGAGCAGTGATAAAGGGTGCGATCTTGTGGCTTTTGGGCCACCTCCCAATTCATGTCATCAGCAGTATGTCCAGCAGAGGTACTTACATTGGATATCACTAAAGACACTCCGTCATAATTTGAAATCTTCTGGTTTGTTTTATGGTGTTCGATCTCTAATGAGAGCACCAGCCAAAAGCTCTTAATGACTATAGTATACTTTCCACAACAGGCTGATTTTCACACCTGTATCAAATTATTTTAAATAGTCTAATCATGTAAATATGCTTAAAAAGAAGATAATCAATCTTCTCAACCCCATTTTCCAAACAAATATTCCTAGTGAAGACACAGAGCAATTTCATTTAGGAAGTTCAGAGAAAATGCACTTGCTGTTTAAAGCAGACAGACACACTGGACTCTAAAAATACGGAGCGCGGGGAAGAGAATCTGGGTTCTGCGTGGAGAGTTCCGGTCCTTGAAAGGCAGATGAAGTGGGGTAAGTAAAGGAGACTTGGAGGGGAGGAAAGAGGAGAAAAGAGAATGGTTATCTCAGGTATGGCAGAAGCAAGGGCCCCTTGTGAAAGCTCCAAGGCACGGCAGACACACTGTCTTCCAAACTCTAGTTTCCTTCTCACACTAGAGCATTCATCTGTAGTACTCATGTTCTAGAAAACTAAAAGCTCCTAATGTGTAACACCAGAAATCATGAGAAATTGAAAACATGAGCATCAGTTAGAACAATGTCTCCTCCCAAACTGGGTTCACAGAACACATGTGTTCCACAAGTTGTTAACAAGTCTTTTTCTTTTTTTTTAAAGATTTTATTTATTTATTTGACAGAGATCACAGGTAGGCACAGAGGCAGGCAGAGAGAGAGAGAGAGAGAGAGAGAGAGAAGGAAGCAGGCTCCCTGCTGAGCAGAAAGCCCGATATGGGACTCGATCCCAGGACTCCGAGATCATGACCTGAGCTGAAGGCAGCGGCTCAACCCACTAAGCCACCCAGGCACCCAACAAGTCTTTTTCTAAAAACAAAAAGGACTCCGTGGTTAAGTCAGGTATGGAGACTGCAGCACCAAACAGAGTCGAACAGGCTTTCTGATTTCTTGGGACAGTCAATGGACTAATGAGAGTGGTAAGTCAGCAGAGGAGCCAGGAGGCAACCAAGGGTGGGGTGCACATTCTCCACCACCAACATCCCCTCTATGTTTTGACAAAGAAAATTCCCGTCTTTCTACTCTCATATGAGAGAACGTTTTTGAGTTGCCTCTTCTGGGTCAGCTGTCCTAAAGAACAGCTACACCTAGAAGCTTCATCTGTAGCATTTTGAACAGCTAGGTGTGTACCCAGTGTCCCCAGCCTCGTTTGAATATGGAGCTTCCTCTGTCAAAAGATATCTATTACTATGTCAGCAAAGAGAATACTAAAAATATATGAAATGTGGTTTAGCAAAATTCACATTAGAGATATTAAGGTGAGGCTATTCTTCTATGCCCCACTACTATTCTAGGTTCCTATTTTTCTTCATCATGGAATGCCAACCGGGCCACTTTCTGGTAATCCTGGAGTACAGTATTTAGCAGACTTGGTAAGCCACCTCCAATGAAATAGTGAAGAAAATCAGAGTCATCCCATGAATTCCTCTGAGGACCTATAGTAACTTACTTCATTGCCTGACCCCTTGATAAGTGTATTCTCAAAAAAAAACTGGTAAATTTTAGGGCTTTTAGAGGACACTTATGATTAAGAATTATTCTGTTTCTACTCTCTTTTTCATGTATATTCATTACTTAAGTGCATCTGTATCTAGGTACACATTTTACCTACTAAATTCCAAGTATGTTTTAAACTTCAAGGCTTTGTAGGTAACAGCATCTAGTTTACACAGCAGTGCTTGGTTACACACACCCTAAGAACAACTTGGAGCTCATGAAAATGAAAACTCTATGTGAACTGGCAAACCACAGCACATTTAGAGTATTTACTATAAGTGAGAAAACGAGATATGGTAGAATTTTCATCTCTGCTAACTTTTGGAAGATGTTAAGTCTTTTTGGAAGAGGCAAAGTTCCCCTTGAGGAAATAATCCAAAGAAGGAAAATCCAAGGCAAGGCCAACAAAGGAAGTGCTGATGGTAAACCAAGGAGAGTATGGCACATTGATTCCAAATGTCTCTGAACTAGAAAAAGGAGGAGTTCCACCTCTGGCAATACAGTGAATGAGGTCCCCAGACCTGCCCCCTGCTGGAAACAACTAAAGTTCTGGATAAAATAAAATGAACAATCTTTAAAATACAAGTAAAAAAGCAAGCAACATTCAGAAGTTACATGAAAGCAGGCACTCGAGAAGTCACTGAGCAGTGAATGAAGGCCAAGGCGATGAATCTGAGTTTTTATTTTAATGGCTCCTGCAGCACAGTAGACAGGAGACAAAAAACCCAGGGAATTTCCACTATGGGGGTCCAACAATAAACACTGCTGTTTGATAAAACTGGGTCTCTTGAGAATTACATGCTTAGGGTAATGGTGAACTAGAATAAAGCCACCCCCTGTGCCCATCTTACCCAATGGCCTATGAGGAAAATTACTAGTCTTGAGGAGGTGGGAAACAATCTCCCATGAGAATTTATGACCCTAAGGTTGTTCTTAGGCAGATTTAAAAACTAAAATCATACTTTCTGGGTAAGTCAAAAACGCTCAAACCAATAACAGAAAATGGCCAAAAGCTAAGGATATTTAAGACATTTGGTGGATATAAATGCAAGTAGCCCCTGGAGGCCTTCAATCTAGGCTTCAGGAAGGACCACTGACATAGTTCTAAGAAAATAGAAGCTCACATTAAAACACACACACACACACACACACACACACACTCCGACAAAACAAGAAGCAAAGCACCATGAGTGAGAGCCAGCAGAAGCACAGGAAGCTGAATGAGATTTGCAAGGACTTCAGATATGGAGAATATCGGTTATACAAAAGAAAATTAAGTATGTTTAATGTGTTAAAAAAAAAGAGAAATGGAAACTTTATATAAGGAACCAGACACAATTTTTAAAAAATGATGAGTCCAACTGAAAGAAACAAATAAAACTTCTAAAATGAAAAATGTAATAACTTAAACACAAACTTATTGCATGGGTTTAATAACATATTAGTGACAGCCAAGCAGTGACTTAATGACTGGAGGGAATTATCCAGAATGTGGCACAGAAAAACAGAAGACATGGAAAATATAAAAGTGTTAAGAGACATGGGAGATAGACTGAGAAGAATTAACATACAATTAACCATAAGGAGAGGAGAATGAGAACAATACAGAGACAACATCTGAAGAACTAATGGCTGACAATTTTTCAGAACTGCTGAAAGACACCAATCCAGAGACTTGGGAAGATCACAAAATTCAGAGAAGGGAGTAAGATCTTGGTCAGGGGAGAAGGGGAGAGAGAGAGAGAACAAAAGGAAGAAGAGGAGGTAGAGAAAAAGAAAGAAATTCATGGGTGCCTGGGTGGTTCAGTCTGCCTTCGGTTCATGTCACGATCCTGGTGTCCTGGGATGGAGGTCCACATCGGGCTCCCTGCCCAGCGGGAGACCTGCTTCTCCCTCTCCCACTCCCCCTGCTTGTGTTCCCTCTTCTCTCTGTGTCTCTCTCTTTCAAGTAAATAAATAAAAATCTTTTAAAAAAGAGAGAAATTAATGTCTACACATATTATAGGGGGAAGAGAATATCACATAGAAAGACCTTAAAAAAATAGCTGAGAAAAACTATCCCACGCATGTGGCCCCAACAACTATAAACAATACTTTCTTTCTAGGGGCCCCATACAAGCCTCCAGACTATACTTCTTCTTCTTCTTTTTTTTTTTCTTAAAGATTTTATTTATTTATTTGACAGACAGAGATCACAAGTAGGCAGAGAGGCAGGCAGAGAGAGAGGAGGAAGCAGGCTCCCTGCTGAGCAGAGAGCCCAATGTGGGACTCGATCCCAGGACCCTGGGATCACAACCTGAGCCGAAGGCAGAGGCTTTAACCCACTGAGCCACCCAGGCGCCCCCAGACTATACCTCTTGTGTAGAAGACAGGTATTCACCTGCTAGCTTCCTGAAAACATAATAACTTCACTGTAGAGCTGGTCCTAAATTTGAAGGTTTAAGGAAACACCACCAGTAGATCATGTAGTCCTTAGGCACCTGAGGAGCATGCTCCAAAATGAAGCTACTCTTGGTTACATAGGGGGGTTCTTGGAAGAATGACTGATTCATTATCTATGTGCATTGTGCAGGCAATGAGCATCTTACAAAGGAAGTCACCTGACTGAAAAAAGAGGAACAAAATTTGTCCTTGAACTGAAGTGATCAACAGTTCCTTGACTCTAGAAGGTATTCAGGTCAGCCTCAACTCCCTGGGCACAGTTGGTCTGGGTGACAGAATTGCCTTAATCTCTTGTGGGCCAAGGCAATCTGTGCAATAACTTATCTATTCTGTCATGCCCAGATAAATGTCTCAGGTCGTGTGGAAAGGTCAACAGAGAAATGTAAGGAAAAACCACCTGACTTTCTCAGGTAGTCTTTGATGGTTTAATGGGATTTCTTCTGCTTGTTGGGTCTGGGATCCTGGGGCACAAGGCTGAAGTCATTATTTCAGGTTGGTCTTGTTCTGTTGATAATAGCCTTAATTAAGTATTGTATGAAACAAATTGAATGGATTTGGTTCTCAGCTTGTGTGGTGATCAATAGAATGGTGTACTCAGGGGAAAATTTCTCAGAAGCCAAGATGGTGTAGAAACAAGAGGTGGATATTATTGGAAAACAATTCTCCATGGGGCTCTTGTGATTCTGCAAATCTTGTGAGCAAAGGCACTAACTGTCCTTCGTTCTGGATTATAATTTCAAGAATGTCTACATAGGAACCAGCCTTACAAGACAGTATCTCCCTCTGGAGCCAAGGGCAAGTCTGTTCACTTCAGTATAATAAAAGACAATACTTCCCTCCAGACTAAAGGAGGGGCATGGGGTACCTGAGTGGCTCAGTGGGTCAAGTGTCTGCCTTCAGCTTAAGGTTCAGGTCATGATGGAGACTCCCTGCTCAGCAGGGGTCTGCTTCTCCCTCTGCTCCTCCCTTCCCCTCCCCCATGTTTGTCTGTGTGCATGTGTGCATTTTCTCTTTCTCTCACAAATAAATAAAATCTTAAAAAAAATGAAGGAGGGGCACGCTTACTGCTAATTATAAAAGATTTGGGTTACCTAAGCTCAGGGTTTATTTAATTCAACCCACTGCCTATGCATCCATCTGGGCCAATGGCACCCCAGTGGGACTTGGGGCAAGGAGAAGTGAATCTAATATGCTGATGCTCATGCTATTTGTCATTCTGGAAGTAATAAAGTCCTTTGTTGATAATCCAGGAGTCTCATATCTTCTGCCAGTATCCACAGAACTGGCAGGCTAAGTTGTTAGCTTGCAAGTAGGGTAAAACCTCGGACAGTTTCCAAATCTTGACTCAAACAACCTAAAAGAAAATGGGCAAAAAACTTGAAGATGCAATTCATGGAAGAAAAATCAGGATAGCCAATAAACATACCAAGTAAATGAAAACGAGAGCTCCAATGAGATACTATTTCACCCTGAAAAGCATGACAAAAGTTGAAGAGTCTGACAGGAAGAAACTCAACACTCAGACACTGCTGGTGAAAATATAATTGAGCTAATCACTCTAGAAAACAATTTGGCCTTCCAGTGCCATTGAAGATGTACATATCCCATGCCCTGGCAGTATCATTCAAAGGTGATTCACTGAATCCCTTGCATACAGGCACCATAAGACAAGTATTATTTGCAATAAAAAAAATATTTAGAGCAACTCAGATATCTACCAATAGGAGAATGTAAATATCTACCTTGTGGCATATTTATACCACCCATGCAGCTATATGGACATATGTCAGAAACTTGCTGAAAAATAAAGTTGCAAAAGAATAACGCTATTAAGATTCATCATATAAGGTTTAGAAATATATTTTAAAAAACCAAATGGTTTAGGAGTACATATATCTGAGGAAATCTATAAAGAAAAGAAAATAAATGATAACTACAAACGCTGAGTAGTGGTGACCTGAGAAGAGACAGAAATGGGTGAGCCCAGAGTAGGCACATGAAAGACAGCAAAAGGACGGACTCTTCTGCTTGGACCAAGTGGTGGGAACATGAGTGTCCACTGAACCACAATGCTTCTTAATAGCTTACATATATGTTACAAGCATTTGTTTGTAAAAAGCTAAAAAGGTTTTATTTATTTATTTGACAGAGAGAGAGAGAGAGTGAGAACACAAGCAAGGAGGAGTGGCAGGCAGAGGGAGAAGCAGGCTCCCTGCAGGGAGCCCAATGTAGGATTCCACCCCAGGACCCTGGGATCATGACCCAAGCCGAAGGCAGATGCTTAACAACTGAGCCACCCGGGCGCCCCATAAGAAGAAGCCATTTTTAAAAAAGGGATGCCAACTGTCTGAGGAGCACAGGCTGATTCCAGGTTGTTTTCCTTCAAAAAACAAAAACAACCAACACTGTGAAGAAAGCATCACCAAGGGCTTTTTCTCCCAGTGAGTTGTCACATTCCAGGGTCGACAAACCCAAACCTACTTTACATAACCTCATCTAGAGTTCAGGATCAAACTTTTTTTTTTTTTTTTTTTCCCAATTTATTTATTTTCAGAAAAACAGTATTCATTATTTTTTCACCACACCCAGTGCTCCATGCAAGCTGTGCCCTCTATAATACCCACCACCTGGTACCCCAACCTCCCACCCCCCCGCCACTTCAAACCCCTCAGACTGTTTTTCAGAGTCCATAGTCTCTCATGGTTCACCTCCCCTAAGAATCAAAATATATGATGCTCGGTGACACTGACCCTGAATCAAAAACAGGGCCAATGTAAAGTACTGCTCTGTTGGTTTAGGAACCGCTGAAATTTACAACGCTACCTGAACACTAAAGAGCCCAGCTCCATGAGCACGTGTCTATGAAGAGTCTTTCTGTCTCCGAGGGGCAGAGCTCTGCCTGAGGACATGCTACACACATCACACCCTCAACTGCTTCACATCATAACCTTCCTGCTTCACAGGAAGAGGAGGTACTCGCTGGATCACCATCGTGCCTCTTCAGCTTATGAGACCCAGCTGATGAGTGAACAAAGACGGGAATGCCCTTGGAAGTATGGATATCTACAGCCATCCATAAAAAAATAACTTCAGAACACCATTAAAAGAGATCATTCATGATTTTACTGCTATAGGGCCTGCTATAAAGATTCAATCTTATTAGAACTTTTTATGGTAATATAACAAACTTTTACCTTCATTTTGGGGAGGGCAGGGGAAAGGGAAGAGATATAGATAAATATGGAGACTTTTAGGAATCAGAATACTTCAGCTTGCTTAAGAAACATTCACCATAAAATGCAAATAAATACTTCAAATAGTAATGATCTAAATATAATTCAGAAATGTTTTTTGGCCCTGCGGATCTTTTATCATTGTCTGATTTGGGTGGACGGGGTGGTCCTAAGAAAAGTAAAACGGAAGCCATTGTTAAATCATGGGAATTAAATATTTAAATTTGTAAGTCTACTGAGACTTCTTCAAGAGATTGGTAAAACACCAGGGGACCTTCATCAGTGGTATATATTAGCAGAAAAGGCATCTGTACTTCCCTGAAATTCTGCCTAAATGTCTCATCAATGGCTTGCTTCATCTGACAATTTAAAGTTTATTTCTTTATCTTGGATTCTACATGCTTTCAGTTTTTTTTTGGTTTTGTTTTTTGCTTTTGTTTTGAGAAAAAGAGTGCATGCATGTGTGGAAGGGACCGGAGGAAGAGGGGCAGAATCTTAAGCAGGCTCCACGCCCTCTGTGGAGCCTGGTGCTGGGCTTGATCTCACAACCCTGAGATCAAGACCTGAGACAAAATCAAGAGTGGGACACTTAACTGACTGAGCCACCTGGGTGTCCTGAAATGCTTTCGGTTTTTTGAAGACAACTGTCCTGTAACTACAAGGCTTCTGGAAAAAGTTAGCTTTCAGAGTTACATTCAAATGAAAACACTGCAGCAACCCACCACTTCTAGGACCAGATCCCTGTTTGTCTCCTGCCCTTTGCTATGTATTAGGAAGCTTTACAAAAAGTGAAGTCAGAACTACTCATCTTTCCTTCCTTCACACACTGCTTTATAGGCAGCTCACCATGGATTTGGGTTTATTTCAAACAGCGTCTCTTGAAATAGAAGAGTTATATCAAGGCTGTGCACCAGGCAAAGAAGCTCTCTGAGCCATCTCCATCCATAGGGAAGATTACTTACACTGTCCTCCACCATTTTCATTCTGTCTCCAACAACAGCCGACCCTTCAACAACAGCCGACCCTTCAACACTTGTGTAACTTAATTACTTCCTAGCTGCTTAAACATTGCAAAAATGTCCATGAAGAGGAAAGCTGCCCAGCCACAGTGGCACTGGGAGAAGAAATGAGGTGCATAATTGGCACAGTTTTGGCTAATACATCTTTTAATCACAGCACACAGCAATGTTCTATTTTGCTGCTTAGAGGAGCCTTTTTATTCTGTTCCTCTATAAACAGCAAGATTAGGCAGGTTTGAACAGAACGGTTCAACCCTGGAACTCGAACCTGCTCACTGGGAACCTGGAAGAGGCTGTAGCAGCAACACAGGCCTGGGTTTCACCTCTGGGCTGATGCATGTGCTTAGCTCATCAGTCTGCATTACTTAACTCTGGTTCTGGAATGGGCTCAGTCACTGCTTCTCAAGGTAGAATTTAGAGTACCAAGTGGACCCACAGCTTCTTCAAATGAACTTACATAATGACAGAAACACTAAACAAAACACAGTCAAGATTCTATGTAACAAATAGCACTTGATTAGGGACACTACGGCCACACTAGGCCTGCTCTGTCTCTATTTTGTATCCCAGAATCTTGGATGATTGGTCAGCTAGCCCCACCTACATCAGACATCTATGTTTAATTAAATGAGAGTCAGATATTTAAGTCTGAATTTCATAAAGAGAGGGAAGGAGAAAGGAAATGGGATAAATATTTGTTGAGCATCTATTACAGAGTAGAAACCATGGTCAGTGACGTATTTGCATTCAGTTTCCACATAATTCCATGAAATTAGTTTATTATGCCATTGTATAGATTAAGAAACTGAGGTTAAAAGAAACTAAGTCACATGCCCAGTCATGAAGGGGTCAGTACTCAACCTAAGACTTCAGCAATCCAACGATATGCATTTGAAAACATGTGGGTCCACATTATGGAATGAGAATTATATCATTTACTAGATATAAATGTAAAAGTTAATATATGGGGGCGCCTGGGTGGCTCAGTGCGTTAAAGCCTCTGCCTTTTGCTCAGGTCACGATCCCAGAGTCCTGGGATCAAGCCCCACATCAGGCTCTCTGCTCAGCAGGAAGCCTGCTTCCCCCTTTCTCTCTGCCTGCCTCTCTGCCTATTTGTGATCTCTCTCTGTCAAATAAATAAAAATATTTTTAAAAAGTTAATATATGCAACATGCTATAAATGAAATACAATAGTAATTTATACTCTTTGCACCTACCCATTTATAAAATGGTGAAATCTTAAACAGAATGGAGGTAAGAGACATGACTTTGATACTTTGAATCATCCACTTTTTATCACCCCAGCTGCCTATATTTATCCATTGTGACTTTCTATGAGCCTTACAGCTGAAAAAACCTTTACTACTTTCTGCTGTGAATTCTCAATCTGTCTACAGTTTCTCCAAGCTCTGACTTTGAATTAGTCTTTATCAACTGGACTTCTAAATTCTCTCATATGTTGCAAATTTAAAAGGATAAGCTAATGTGTGCTAGGTTAGTATATACCTTTCCCTGTTGCCTAGGTCTGCCTGGTATTCTATAAATATCCTTTAACATTCTCTAGTGAAATCAAAGTGTAACCTATCTTCAAGGCTTAGGGCCCTGATGTTTTCAACCTGGCAAGAAAACTTAGCATAAGTTCTTGAAGCTCATAGGAAATGGAGATGCCATGAACTGATGATCAAGAAAGGTGAAAGGAGGGGCGCCTGGGTGGCTCAGTGGGTTAAAGCCTCTGCCTTCGGCTCAAGTCATGATCCCAGGGTTCTGGGATCGAGCCCCGCGTCGGGCTCTCTGCTCGGCGAGGAGCCTGCTTCCTCCTCTCCCTCTCTACCTGCCTCTCTGCCTACTTGTGATTTCTGTCTGTCGAATGAATGAATAAAATCTTAAAAAAAAAAAGAAAGGTGAAAGGAGGAAGTCTGTGATGACCCATGAGCTATCTATCAGCTAATGTGGGCCCAGGACCCCTGCCCCTGCTAAGAACATCTGAAGCTTCCAAAGTTGGAGTTTTCCCTAATGAAACAGGGAAACAAGGCATGTCATTAAACTACCCCTTAACTACTTCACTACAGCAAAACATGTTCATGTAGGAAAAATATTGCCCACCCACAAAAATATGTTGTGTTTAGCTCATAGTAATAATGTGGCAAATGTGACTGGTCTTCTGCTATCTGAATGCTTTCTGAAGAATCAGATAAGAATTAGACGAGTCACATTCCAGAAAGTAGTACTAGTTTATATATAAGCCTGAAGGCAGAAATGGTGCAGAGATCATAGCCCCTTCAGAACCAGCACTATGACCACAGGGCAAGACTATTGAGAAAAACATGAAATGTAGCATAGGGCAGACTGAGATGATTTGTTAATCAAACCATCAACATGCATCAAGCCCACGAAGCCGGCAATATTCTGTTCTGGCGCTGAGCAGGCCCCTCTGGGCAGTTGAGGTCCTCATTAGTTTAAAGGAACTGCTGCTGGGCAACTAGTGTCTGTGGTCAAATAGGAGTCTCAGCTCGCATCATCTGGTAACTCAGAGCACAGTCCCTGAAGTCCAAATGCAGTAAGAGAGGATGGAATATTTTCCTTGGGGTGATACATAAAATAAGCCAAAAATTTTTTATTTTTCAGTATTTGTGGGAAGTAATCTATGTTGTCAAAGTTATCTTCAAGCAAAATTTGACATGCCAAAATATTATAGCCAATGGGAATTTGGCTAATAATACCCAGGACAGTATGTGAACCTAATTAACCCTCCAAAAACTAGATGGAAAATTTTTAAATTAAATTAAAAAGGAATGCATATGGTTAACTAGAAGTGGAAGGAGGCTGAATACTAGGGGAAAAATCAATCTCCAATTTTCTCAAGTTAAATGTAGTAGTCATTAGTTCTCTAAGACTACTTCAAGAAAGAATTGATCAAGGCCATTTAACATAGTAACCATAAACCACATAAAATTGGTCAATGAATCTAAGGAAGTATGAATCTAGCATGTGAAGGATGAAAGTAGCAAATCTATTAGGGACACAACACACGTGTTCAAAAGCATTAACATTTGAAAGGAACCCAGCATCGAAACAAGGAGTACTTAGGGTGCCTATGTGGCTCAGTAGGTTAAGGGTCTCCTTTCGGCTCAGGTCATGATCCCAGGACTCTGTGATCGAGCCCCACATCAAGCCCCACATCCAGTCCCCATTCATCAGGGAGCCTGCTTTTCCCTCTCACTTTGCCCCTCCCCCAGCTTGTGCTCTCATGCTCTGTCAAACAAATAAAATCTTAAAAACTGTGAGCACTTGGGGCGCCTGGGTGGCTCAGTGGGTTAAGTCGCTGCCTTCGGCTCAGGTCATGATCTCAGGGTCCTGGGATTGAGTCCCACATCGGGCTCTCTGCTCAGCGGGGAGCCTGGTTCCTCCTCTCTCTCTCTGCCTGCCTCTCCGTCTACTTGAGATCTCTCTCTGCCAAATAAATAAATAAAAATCTTAAAAAAAAACAAAAACAAAAACAAAAAACTGTGAGCACCTGGGGTCCCAGGGTGGCTCAGTCAGTTAAGCATCAGACTCTTGGTTTTATCTCTGGGTCAGGAGATGGAGCCAGAGGTCCAGCTGGGCGGTGCTAAGCGAGGAAGGAGCCTGCGTAGGACTTTCTCCCTCTCTCTCTGCTCCTCCCCAACCCCACACCTATGCATTCACTCTCTCTCTTTCTCTCTCTCTCCTCTCTCAAAAATAAATAAATACATCTTTTAAAAAATTGCAAGCATCCAACCATTTCTACTCCAAAAGCTCATGGTAAGTGCCTTGCAAAACCATATGTAGAATATTCCTGTTTCAGGATATTTTCTTACAAAGTTGTTCATAGGAAACCGGCCATGGATGATTAGGCAACTACTAACTACACAGAGATCTCAAACCATAAATTGTGTATTGTGACTCTGAAGGACAGTCCTTCAGAGTCCTTAGTCTGGTCAAGTAGTTATGCCACAAAAGATGTGCAGCTGAGGGGTTAAAAAAAAAGGGGGCAGCTAAAATATAGACACATTTCCTTATTAAGCCTGTATAGAAGTCTAATGCAAGAGACAACCATCAAAAGAAACAGAAGCAAGTCACATTTGAAAACAAAACACTATGGTCTGCCTTCCAACCCATTTAGATAAACACAACGACTGCTGGATGAGAATCCAAAGAATTTCAGTGATAAACAGTGAAAGTACTCCTTGTTATAAATTTAACTTCAGTGCCCAAGAAATGTCTTCAACTAGATGCATAAGCAGTCACAATAACATACACTCCAGATGTTTTACATCTTGCGGTCTCTGAAACATCTTTCCCAGTACCAATGACAGTAAAAACAGATTTCTTGGGACAGTTTCTAATAGTCTGATTTGCGGAGTTAAAGTCAAACAACCAAAAGTGTGGCTAACGTCTTTTCTTTCTTTTAGGTCTAGGCGTTCTTACTCTTGAGAGCCAATACTTCCTAATACAGCCTGTTTAAAAAAGAAAGAAATACTGATGGATGATGTTATACCAGCTATACTGATGGCATAGGACTTTCATATCAGTGGGTCAAAACCAACTACTCATTTTCTCATCCCCAAATTTCCCAGTCAGTCCTCTAGGAAAAACCTTCCGCCTCAGGAGATCACAGATTTCATAACATACATTTTCTTTACCCATAATTTTGGAGAGGAATGCCCATTTTGTAGTAAACTGATAGCTGTGTGATGCTTTTTGAGAATATTTTGCTTTCTCTTTTCAGAAACAGAATTAAAAAGCACAGTGGGGGGAAAAAAAAGCACAGTGGAGAAGAAGCCTTCTGAGCTTTCCCAGTTTTCTTCTACTTCTTATTTGGGCTACCCTTAGACCATTCCTCAAAGATTCTTTTTGTAAATCACAAGCAACACAAGACTAATAGTCTCCATGGGCAACACAATCCAGGCTCAAAGGATCTTGCTCTCAGAAATTATTTCCATTTCCCTAACCTCAGTGTGTTAGCTTTTATTTGGATGACCTAACTTTAATTCCATGTTTCCCAAGTAGATGAAAAGACTACTTTGGTACCAGCTCTACACCTCTTTCTTGTTTTTTTTTTTTCCCCCCTCTTGCTCCTTATACAAGCCACATTAATCCTACAATTGCTTCCTATAGATGCTGTATCTCCCCCATCCTTTAGGTTCCTCCTACTCTCAGTAACGAAGATGGGGAGGTGCTCACCAGGCTCTGGGTGTGACCCTCCCAAGGGCTGCAATCTGTCACTACATGTTAGGAAAGCTAACCTGGTTGTCATAACCCTTCCTCAGAGGTCTCCTTTTTCAACCCTTTAATCATCTTTAAATGACTTTCTTTCTAAGTGTCTCTTAAAGTGCCCCCATACAGTAGAATCAAATCATTTTAGAGCTGAAAGAGACACTGTAAAGTCGTCCATGCTTTTACAGAAGGGAAAACTGAGACCCAAAGAGGCTGAGTGACATGCAGAAAGTCTCCCAGTTTATTGCTAGATTTTACTGATTCCAGTTTTAACCAGAAGTCATGGATTCCTATTCCTACAAAACATGTTACCTGTTCTGCTCAAGATCTGAGTACAGGCAATCTTTGCTTTACACACAAAATTCAGATATGAAAAAAAAATGTCAATCAATTACCACACTTTAAATAACACCATCCCCAAACAATGCATTTCAAATTTCAGTTATCAGAGTGTACTGACTAGGAGTAATTGCATAAAGCCCAAACTCTACAGCTAGCTCTTCAGTCTGCAGATCACTCTGTAAATAACAGCTGAGCATCAGGACCAGTAACCAATCACATCACTTCTTTCAAAATCCGCTAGTGACGGGTCACCACGCAGCTGTTATTTACACATAAACAGCAAAGGGCGTAGTTGTGGTGTGTCCTGTGTCCCAGGGATACATACGTGCCATTTTACAAAAATGATAATCAGAAGAGAGAACTAGCCAACGAAGATAGAAAGAAATCCCAAGGGATAATGCTGGAAGTGAAATCTGAATTCTAAGTGGAGGTATAGAAGAAATAGCCAACAATGGGAACAATGACCTTGATGCTGCTCAAGACATATCATGGACAGCTAGAAAACTCTGAGAAGGCAAGCTTATGGACATAAAGGAGGAAAGGAGTTGTGACAAAAAGGATAAAGGTATGACTCAGGGGAAATGATGGCACCAAAAAAAAAAAAAAATTACATTAAAAGAACTCTTAAGAGATATTTCACAAGAAAAGCACAAAGGATAAAACACTGGAAGCTGATCCAAACGAAGAAAGAAGTATGACAATTCAGCAATGCACAGGAGAAACATTTGCTCCACACCATAAGTTATAGGACAGGAAGGAGATGGCAGGCTATGTTCAAACTACTCTTGATAAGTTTTACGGAGAAATAGAACAGTTTGGTTCTCAATGTTTCTAATGTTTTAAATTACAATATGCTAAATAAATACTAGTTGTACTACCATTTGTCATTTCCCTATATATGTGTAATTGATAATAGGCATTTTTAATGTTTTGACAAAAAATGTTAAAAGGTCAAGAAACAATTATAATTTTTCCCATGATGATTAGTGGGGCTAACCTAAAAAAAAAATCTCCTTTTTCCTATTGGTAGAAGCTCACTGAGACAGCTTATGGCTGAATAGCTCCTACAATCTATAGGAATTAAAAGACATTAATATATTTCTTTATTCAGAAACAACCACCATATCCTGGGAGTCCCCAGAGTGTGCGAGGGATTCTACCATAAGCCATCATGATAACCCTGTGAGCTAGGGATCAGGTGTCTCATCCAAGCCACGTGGCAGGGCTAAAATCCAAAGCCAGTTCCTCTGACTCCACAGCCTATCCACGTCCTCTGGTGGGAAGGAGGGCCTCCCTTACAAAGGATGGCTAGTCCCACATCAGAATCCATCACAAGCAACAATGGCAAGTAACGGCGGCATCTTTGTGGGAAGGTCAGCACAAGACTCTGAATCATAACTCGCACTCTTGCCTTCTGCAGAAGAGAAAATGTGTATTCTGTATTACCTATTCACCCTTGAGTGTGCAATTGCTCATTTAAAGACAATGTATATTCTTCTTTGTAACGATGGTCTTGGTCTTTCCTTTTTACTTCTGCTGGATATCCAGCTTCAAATGCCCTCCAAGAATAAAACAAAATTCACTTCAGAACAGGCCTCATTCCTTTTGCTGTCCGGGTCTTGCTAGCACACCTATGCTCCCACTTCCCTTACCTGTGGTTCTTTATTTTATGTGGAACTGCTGGAATAGTCGAGGAAGTTCCCTTCTGATCCCTTTTCCTCTTTCCCTTCTTACCTGCTTCCCTTATCTGATATTTAAATCCCAATCCCTACTCAGAGGACTTAGGGTATTTTTACTGAAGAGAGAGAACCTCCTACAGGTCACCATTTGTTCTGGGACCTGATGGCGGGGAAACATGTTGTCTGTTGGAAACAGCGGCAGACTGCCAACTATCTGTGGAAAGGGATTTTCAAAGCCTGCCCAGCGTAGAAATATTGCTGGAGCACAAAGTGCTGCCTTTTTCAATGGTACCATTTGTAAGAGTATTTAGGGCCATCTTCCAAGTAACTGAGCAGAAAAAAGTCATAGAGTAAAATAAGTCTAAAAAAAAATCCTTGTCGATGAGCACAAGGTGATGTATGGAAGCACTGGATTACTATATTGTACACTGGTATATTCGTATATATACCAATGTATGTTAACTGGAATAAAATGAAAACTTAAAATAAAAAAATACCCTTTTATCAATCTCTGCTTTTAGGTATACAAATTATAAATATTTTATCACATATCATCAACTGATTGCAGCCACAGATGAACGTTAAAAGACACCATTCACACACAGTCAAAATTTAAAACTCCGTGTAATACCATCAGTATTTTAAGTTTGTATTAATACAAACATATGATCCTGATTTATACAACCAACCCTGCTGTCACCCTTCATTCTTGAGCATCTCCCCGAAACTCCGCTATTGCAGCAGATATTTACTGTATTTACTGACCTACAACTCTCTGGACATAAAGCCCCTATTAGATGGAAAGAAATCCATCCCCCCAGATAGCCCCTGGAGAGTTGTCTAATGAGGACGGATCTCGGCCGGTGGACGTGGGGGGTGCCCCGTGGATAACTGTGCAGTCTGTCACTGATTTCCCAGATGGCTGCGCTCTCTGAGGATGCCAAAATCTGTGCCGAAGCACTCGGAAGTCCTGTTTCCTGGGCAGCTCACCTTCCTAGGCTTGGCCCAAACAGTCCTCCCGGTGGGCAGTCCCTGTCCTGGTGTGCCTGTGGATTCTGGACAGTCACAGCCCAAGCTGGCTGAGAGTACATGAGAAGCAGAGCTACAGAGTTTGGCCCATTCTGCCATCAGAAGGAAGCTATTTTCTCTCAACATTATTTTGTCTGTAAAATGTTAACAAATAACTAAGAATTTAGTAGATAGCCAGACAGTATATTTATGAAGTTGGCACTCATGGTATTACATTTTTTAATGACTTGGTGGCTAGAATGATCTTCATATACAAAATTTGGCTAATGCTTATAGACCAATAATCAAGATTCAGCTGTGGGTGTATAAAGGGATTAGAACAACTTAAATCCAAATAACAGCATTACAGGAAAAAAAAAACTTAAAAGTTATCACAAAATGTACCTCAATGCAGTCCTAAGAACTGGTTAAAAATCAGGGCCAACACAGAAGCTGTTTGGCTCTGGGGAGGAATTTTAGAAGACATGACACCAATTGATAACATTAATTCACTTAGTAGCAATAGCATGAAACCTGTGTGATACGAAACTTTGAGTCAAGAGCTAAAGAAAACATAAGGCAAATTGGTCCTAGGAAGAGATAGGAGTGGTTTTCTACACCCTATTTGGAAAACTTATGGAATGGCTACTTGATGCTTTCATGATAATTCAAAGTCCTGTTAATATCTTCACTATTATGCAAAGATTTTACTTCTAACCAGATTTCTCTGTTGTGCTTATCCTGAGCCTTTAATTTGTATATAGTACTAACTTCAAAGTAGTTTAAGGCCAGTAGAATAAAAGGATTTTAAATGTTCTGTTCTCTTGGGTTGGAAGTAGCAAAACCACAATTTTAGTGCAATTTCAATGTTTCAAAATATTATTTTAGTTGTTAAAGATCTTGAAATAAAACCCCCTTCATTGTGCAACGTCCCTTGTATTTATCATGAACTAAAAGAAACAAAAAAGTTGTTTCATTCCCCTGTCCCTGATTCTTACAAAGACAGAGGAGCATGTGTGCTTGCAAGTGTAAGGATGCATGTGTGTGTGCATGCACATGTGTGTGTGTAGGGGGGAGGTATCATACATAAGACTTCCCTTTCCCTCCAAATTCTGACCTTTCAGGTTTCTATGTGTACTAATACACACCCACCTGGCTGGCAGACCTTTTCACAGTGTGCCCTTCAAGATTTAAACACACACACACACACACACACACACACACATATGCATACGCATGCTGATATGTATATAGACACACATCTATACATACCAGCACAATTTGAAAACAATGACAACCCAATGGAGTGCTGCAGAGAGAAAGAAAGGAACTAAGGGTGAGACAGACAGACAGACAGACATGCTCAAGAAAATCACTTCCAACCAGGGTCTGGGGCTACACAGCTAACCAGACAGGTATTCAGCTCTTCGCTTCTGCAGACTTGCTCAGCATTGAAATCGGCTGTCTGCCCAGGAGGATGAGGTAATGTCTAGGTTTAATGCCAAAATCTCTCTAACTGGCAGGACACATCGGGTAAATATTTCTACTGCAGGAGACCACATTCATTTGATGCTGCTGCCAGTTTTATTATTGTTATTATGCTCATTAATATTAATACCTAGCCATCATACCTGTTTAAGACCGAATATGGAAAGCCAGGGTTTTTGCTGAAGTCACATTAGCAGGTATGGGAGAGGAAAAAGCAAGCCTCCTGCTCTGCTCCCCACCCCCAAGCTTCCCCTAACAGCGACAGCCACAGCATAGACCTGCAATCTCTTTTACACTCTCTGGGCTGCACAAACTGTCTTTCCCAGTGACTTTCTCTCCCAGTGGCTGCAAATCTGGAAAAGTCCTTGGGTTTCCCCATCTTGCACCCTGTCAGTGAGAATGGGGGAGGAGGTCATAGGTGGGAGGGGCTTCAGGCCCACTTCAAACTACCTGGATGGTTGTGACATTTGGAAACATAGTAGATTGCCCATGGTTTCTTCTTTCTTATTAAAAAAATTCCAAATTTGCTACCCCATCTATTTTTGATGACCTGCTTTATGGCCTTACAGATTACAGGCACCCTTGGGCTGATACTGAACAGACCCCATAACTTGTTCCCTTGATGATCTGTCTCTGCGGTTACTGTCAACAATATACACTCATATCACAGCATATGATCCTACAGAAGCATTTACAGAAACGCTCAGGGCTCCTTTAATTTAAATTTTCCCTGTTGTTACTGGATGAGTCCTCTGACATCAGCCTTTACTCGGTTAAAAAGGCCGGACTTTTCATTCTGGGAGTCCCCAACTGAAGGTCAAACTTCACTTGGGTTCATGAAAGACCACCTACAAGGGACGGTCCAACTTTCACCAATCTTATCTCTTCTCACCAAAGATGTGAAAACAATGCTTCCCTTTACCAGGCATTATTCCAGGAAGGGGCAGGAAAGCATGATGCTAAGCACAGTCGTCCTGCAAAAGGTGCCAAAAGGGCAGTAATTCTGTGTGAACAACATGAAAGAACATCTGAAACCCAACATTATCCTGCAACAAGACAGAGAGAGGCACCCCTGCACTCTGACCTCATCTACATCACCTGACAGAAGGAGGAGCTCTAGAGAATGGAATCAGGAGGCAACTCCTCAAATGAGCCAAAGATGGGAAAATAGACAGACAGACTCTATTCTTGTGCTTGGTTAGGGCCAGTCCAACCCAGCTGGCTGCTAATATCTATACCCAGTGACTCCATGATGTTAGCTGAATGCTGTTTTGTTTTTGGTTTTGCTTTAAGATCAAAACAAAACAACCCTCCATAAGCAAAGACTTTCAACTTATTCCTAACCTTTCCAAATTTCAAAGTCTTGGACAACATACACGTGCTTCTAAATGGGAAACCAAGGTTCCCTATGAATCAGGAAGGTGATTCACTGGAGATGGGAACTGGACATGGAGGTGGAAAGGAAACCAGACAATGGTGAGGTCTTCCATTGTTAGGGGAGTGGGGACCTAGCTACTTGTCCCAAGAATAATACCGGAAGGAGAGATCAGAGTCAAAGTGAAAGGGGATCATGGAGATTTTCCACAGCTGGGGAAGGTGGACACTTGGAAGGATTTCTTCAAGTCATCCTCACCTGCGCCACTTCCCACTGTGAGAGCTGAAAAGAATTTTCCTGTTGTCCCTCTCCCTATTAAAATATTTCTTCTTGCTGTAGCTTTGTGTTCCTAACTCATCCTTCTTTCTCCCATAAAGGCGGGACCTTTGTCACCTACAAGAAAAACTGGGCTCCCCAAATGTGTTTTGATCTGATATTATGACATGAACGTCACTTGTGTCTTCTTACAGGGTTTGGTGAACTGCTTTTGAAAAATGGTAATAATTAAGAAAGGCTGAAAATGTACAGTAGTCCCCCTTTTAGAAATGCTAAAAGGCCTGTTTTTAAGCTATAATAAAAAGAAGCTAAATAAAAATTCCCCAAAGCTAAGCAGTCTAAATTTTATTTAGACTGCAGAAAATGCTCATTATGAGTCGGGCAACAGGCTGAATGGAAATTACTAATTAATTGAACACTGGAAATTGCTAATTAATTGAACATTATAGCCCTAAAACTCATTAATTCATCTTACTGCACTTCCTGAATACATGCACATTTTTTATGTTTTGTTAAACTAATAAAAAAACAATTTTAAAAAATTAATGAAGAGGTTCTAATCCTTGCGCTACTTGGCTATCTATCTTCAAGTCCACCAGTTGCAGGGTCGACTCCCTTCAGATGTGCTGGAGCGAATAAATGTGTGAGCATGACATTTTATACTCTGTGGTTTTAATTTTGGCTTACATTAATGCAGTGGTTTGGTGGTAACAGCCACAAACCTTGAAATCACACTCTTTTCCTCCCACCTCCTTATGCTTATTAATCCTTATTAATCTCAGCTATGGGAGCCTTCGACTCTAACACCAAACCCAAGAGTCAAGACTCCGTGATACCCCTCCCTGAAACCACTGAACGAGGCGACCCAGTTCAGTGCCAATTCTTGAGTCACCCTAACTCTAAACGCTCTAAATTTAACTGGATTCTTTCAAGACTGAATTCTGATCTCCTCTGCTCTTCATCCCCAGTGGAAGCATGGCTTAACTTCCACAGGAAAGATTTAGGTCAGATGAAAAGATGGTATTAATATCTTCAACAAAAGACTTGTTAAGCATTAGACTGTGCTACCGTGGAAACCTCATCCCCTGCAAATCTTTTAATAGAATCAAGAGGGAGGATGGGAGGTCATTCTGTTTACCCCCCTACCTTCAAGCAGACCCCACTAAAATCATTCTGGGCAGCGAGGCTGCCTTATTTTGAGGGTGTATTTTTTGTTTTTCCAGAGAAACAGATTCCACATTCTTCCTTAACAATTTACTCTAATTCCTGACAGTCTTCATGACTCAGGATTCATTTCCTTATGCTTAACTTAAATCTTCCAAGCTGCCACTGGAGCTCATTTCCTCCCGTGTTCTCATTGGTACCGATGCGGAACAGCTGGTGCCTGTCGTCCGCATCATAACTCTTCCTGTCCCTCCAGACACAGCCAGTCTCCTCCAGGCCAAGCAGGGGGGTCCAGAGGGGTGCCAGGAGAGCCCAGAGAGCCTGGGGTTTGCTATAGAATTAAAAGAGGGACCTAAGCCGAAGGCAGAGGCTTCAACCCACTGAGCCACCCAGGCGCCCCTGCTTCCTCCTCCCTCTCTGCCTGCCTCTCTGCCTACTTGTGATCTCTCTCTCTCTGTCAAATAAATAAATAAATAAATCTTTAAAAGAGGGACCTAAAAATGTGGGGTGGGCACTGGGGGGAAGGGCAGGAATGACTAGGATAAAGAAATTCCATAAAGAGGCTTGCAGTGGAGGCAAAGGCAAGTTGACTGAGTTAGAAGATGAATGAGCTCTTCGAGTTCACTTAATTTTATAAAATAACAGCGCTTATGATTTTACTATGGGATCGAGGTGGAGCTTATAAACCATTTGAGTTTCAGCTGCTATCACAGTACGAAATTAACACCTTAGTTACCTAAAAACAGAGGCTAGGCCCAGTGACCTTAGAGGTCCTTTCTTGTTCTAGAATTTGTAATTTTATTAACCTATTCTTGACCCATCTTAGCCACTTTAGAGGTTACTGACCCAATTCTGAGAAGCAGTTAAGGGAAGATTGAAGGATCTTTAATGTATTTCTTTTCCTTTCTACTAAGCCATGTTATTAGTAACAAGCCCCTTTCAAGAACACCATCCCATACTCCAGGAAAGGAGAAAAAATATACCCCTGTATTTCCTCTAAAAGATAAATACAAGGGCTCACTGCAAGTGACAGCACCAGAGCCATTTCTTAGGCTGATGAATAGAAAACATTTGTTGACTGAAGGCAGGCTTAGAGAAACAGATGAGATACATTTACAATTTCATTTGTCAGGAGAATTTTAAGCTCTGAGATTTGTCAACTAAAGAACAAAAGTGATCTGGGTTCAATACCTTTCTCCTTCCTTCCAGCTACATTCACCTTTTTGACACTGGAATTGAAACTGTTTCCCAATTCACAAAATAAGGCCACGAGAATTCTAATTTCTCTTCTATGATGAAACTCTGTATTTATGGATGTAGATTTGAATTTTAATGGTCTTTCCTTAGAATCCCACCACATCGGCCCTTCTGAATAGTCCCATACATTCACATTCAGAGATCATTTTCGCAGACAATGACTTATCCACTGTAAAAATTTGGTGAATTTGAAAATGGAGGCCAATAAGACCTTAAGAGCCATCCTAACCACCTTGCCAGGAGGCTGAGGGTACCAGGGTAGAGGTGAGTATGAGCCCGTTAGATTCACTCTCACTATTGTAAGAATAGGAAAAGTGACCTTGAAGGACGACATGTAGAGAGAGAAGACACCGAATTACAAATTAACATTTTACAAGACTTGTTTAACAATACTTAAGAATTCATTGACAAGGCCTATATCCTGGGAAGCTGGGGTGGGGCACCCAAACTTCTTACAGGTCACATATTTTCTTCGAGTTCCCACTATAAAGGTCATTTATTTAATGTATGTTTTCTATACTACAGGCATACAGTCAACAAGTAGTATAAGAGAAGATTTATTTGACTTGTTTTCTAAAACTAAGATAGCGACTTGAGAGAGATCTTAAGAGAGAATTTGTTTCAGTGGACACAATGCATTGTGAACCCACTAAGAAGAAGATTTTGCAGACCTCAATACCTAAACTCTTCAACTGAGGCCAGGCTGGAAATGAATCATATTAAGTTCTCTCTTTTTTTCAACTGAAGCCCCTTGAAGCAGAAGTAGGATGAACATTTTATTTCCCCTTTCAGTGAATATATGCTTTTGTGTTAGATAAGCCAAAAGCTACCACAGTTGGAATACAGTACATGTCAATATTTAATCTGTCCCTTCCTTTTCCATTTTTAAACCACAATACATCATCTCAGCATGATTAATAACAACTGTCTCACTTCTCCCTGCCTGACTCCAGCTTTTTTTGTTGCTAGGTAATGTTTGCAGTCAGCTGTCCTCCAAACACGGGGAGAATGGACTCGCTCATATCTGAGGACATCAGTATGGTGGCTGTTGTGTCTAAGGTCAGCATGTCTGTCTCTGTACTATGGGGCACCCCCAGCACATTCTCAGGACATGGGTACCCCTTGTTGTCCAGCATATAGATAGGAAGAAGCAAGGGCCCCACAGGGGTTTCAGGAGGCCCAATCCAGCAAGTGTTTTTCTTCCTAAGGACCACAGGGGCCAGGGGCATGGGTGGGTATGACTGTGGCTTTTACCTCTGCCACACTTTGCCTGTTCTGTGTACTTTTTTCTATCTCAAATAGAGAGAGGCCTGCCAGTGGACAAAGTAAAGAAACTATGTTCTGCTCTGAGCCTTGCCTGGGATTTCCTGGTGTAGCAGAGAGAAAAATCAATGAATCTCAGTCTCCCTCGGTTCCTTGCTTAAAGAAAAGCCCTTATATTTTGAGCCAGGCAGAGTGTTCTATGATTTAATGACAGAATGCTATTCGAATATTGGAAAATATTTCCAATGTATTCAAAGCCATTCCCAACTAGGAATACCATAGGGATTCTCTGGACTTTAGGAATAACATGAAGCAGTAGGGGGCGTACAGGGCAAAAAGGAAAAAACCAATATATTTGTTTTTATATAAATTCTCTTTAGTGATAAATACTGCCAAGATCTAAATTTCTCTCTGATTTTTTTCTAGCTCTAAAATCTGCTTCTGTGGATCTAACAAAAAAAGCAAAAAGAAACTTCACTACAAACCGAAAACCAAAAACCACAAAGCCACAACACAAAAAAGACTCAAAGAGCTAAAAAGACCAGACTGTCAGAATGAGCCTCCAGATGAAGGGCAGGCACATTCCCAGAATGAGTACTTATGTACAAAACGGCTCTAAAATTGTTTGAAACAATTAAAGGTATTGACTGGGGGCAACATGTCAAGCCATTCAGAAGACGAGGGTCACATCTTAGATTCCCCTCTATCATACCATTTTGTTACGGGAGGGACATTCAGAAACAGTTGAGTGGGGGGGGGCTTGTTGGGATGGAGGAAATGAAGGGTGGGACGATGGCCTGGCTGGTGCTCTGACGGGGCACCCAGACAGCCTGTGTACTTCAGCCTCAGCCAGGGAGAGCTCAGTCTTTGAGGGAGCAGTGAGGGCCTTGCAAGGTACCTTGAGAATAAGGATTCTGGAAGTGTTCCTCGCTCTGGTGGGCTTTGCACACAAAGGCTCAGAGGAGGGTCAGTCCACCACAGATTCACAGTCCACTGATCCCTCTGGAGATCCCCGAGGCTACGCCAGTCTGTGGAGACCCCAGTGCTGGGTAAGGGGAGACAATGCCCCTTAGCCAGTCCGTGTCCTCTTCAGGGAGGTGGACTGTCCTGTTGAGCCAAGGAGGAGGCACTTGCTAAGGAACAGCTACTTCCTGACAGAAGACAAGAGTGAAGGAACATGAGCAAACTTGGAAAAGCACACAGAGTGAAGGGATAATCCTTTCTGTTATACTAAATAATACAGACATTCCATATCTTCATTACCTTTAGCAAGGCAAAGACAAAAGCAAAATCCTAGACAGCAAAAGGATGTCACCTCAGGTGGAGACAACTTGTGACTAGAGGGAAGACTCTTCAGAAAGGCAAGATCCTATCAAGGGCCCAGAACGTGGGAGAGAAAGACCAAGATTCACCTTCCTGGATGCCTGGGTTCTGGAGAAGCCTGACAGCAGCCCACTTGCATATGCCCCTCCATGTGTCTAAGTCCTCACAGTGTCACCTCATGGTCTCAAGCCTTTCCCCAGCACTCAAGGGATAAACATGAGCCGTGTCTGGCCAGGCTGGCCTAGGGTGGCATGGGTCTTAAAGCAAAACAAGCTGCATTTTTAGCTCCTGCCTAGATGCCTGTCCACCTATACCAGCTCGGCAGCGGACCAGCAATGAATGGGAGGGTGGGGCACAAAAACTATGAAAGCAACACAAATTATCTATATTTGTATTAATTATATCCATAAAATACAGTATTACAGTTTTAGATACAATGAAGCGAGTTTCACTGGCATCCATAAACTGATGCTAGAAACAGCTCTACTTCTCCTTTAGTGATCAACGCAAGCTTCTGAGGAGGTCTGCAAGTTCAGGGATCCGATGGCACCCATGTGACGCAACTCTGGCGTGACAAGGTACAGACCTTCACACCGACTTAATGGGAAAAGTACTGGGTGGGCCGACTTAATGGGAAAAGTACTGGGTGGGCAAAGAAGAGATCAGTTTCCTGGGCCTCTAGTTCTAGATCTTATTCTTTGTGAAGTATGTGAAAAACTCACCTCTGGGCCACCTGACATTAACTTCATTGTTGCATATATGCAAATATCCTTGCTAAACTCAAGTACTTCTTTTGCTATAAACAAATGTTAGCATCTTAACTCTGGGCTACTATATGACACTGACCAACACTACCTTTCTCTAAAGAAAAGACCCAAGTTAGATTCAATGGTACCTGCTATTAATTATTTCAAACATAAAAAGTAGCTTCAAAAGCAATAAGTCAAATATACTGTCATTCAACTTTAAATGTGTCTGTTTCAGGGCATCTCTCCAAAAATCTCTGTCTTTAAACAGGACACCCATACATAAGAAAATATACCCAGTAACAGAGACAGTGACCACCAGACATCAGACTTGGGTTCAAGAGGTCATCAGCTACAGACATGACAAATAACTCTAGGAATGTCTTCATTATCCCATAGACATTTATAATAAATTATTTACAAAACACTACCATAAAGGGGCACTTGGGTGCCACAGTTGCTTAAGCACTGGACTCTTGATATTGGCTCAGGTCATGATCTCAAGGTCATGAGATCGAGTCCTGAGTCAGGTTCTACACTCAGTGTGGAGTCTGCTTAAGACTCTCTCTGCCCCTCCCCACCACACTTTCCCTCTCTGTCTAAAATAAGTAAATTTAAAAAAAATCTTTAGGGGTGCCTGGGTGGCTCAGTAGTTAAGCATCTGCCTTCGGCTCAGGTCATGATCCCAGGGTCCTGGGATGGAGTTCCACGTCGGGCTCCCTGCTCAGTGGGAAGCCTGCTTCTCCCTCTCCCACTCCCTCTGCTTGTATTCCCGCTCTCACTGTCTCTCTCTCAGTCAATTAAATAAATAAATAAAATCTTAAAAAAAAATTTTTTTTAATATCTTTTAAAAAAAAAGCTACTCCCATAGAAATGTAGCACATCTCGGGAGGAAGACAAACCATAAGAGACTCTTAATCTTACAAAACAAACTGAGGGTTGCTGGGGGAAGGGGGTGGTTGGAGAGGGTGGTTGGGTTATGGACACCTGTTGGGTTACGGAGAGGGTGGTTGGGTTATGGACATTGGGGAAGGTATGTGCTATGATTAGTGCTGTGAAGTGTAAACATGGTGATTCACAGACCTGTATCCTTAATACATTATATGTTAATGTATTAACATATTAACATCCTTAATAATACATTATATGTTAATTTAAAAAAAATTAAAAAAATAAAGAAATGTAGCACATCTCAACCCCTCCTTCTTAAGTATTAAGGATTCTGTATGGTATGTAGCATGTTGAATAGAGTCTGTCTGCTGCCTTTTCCATAAAGAGTCTAGATGGCACCCGAGTGGGCCTTTCTCCTGTGAAAAGGAATGGAGACTGGTTGGCCACCCACTACTTCCAACTAAATCCCTCCCGCAGCCCAGGGATTCACTCTGTTGCCCATTTTCAACTTCTGAGAGCTTCAGGATAGAGTCACAGAAACACTGTCACTAGAGGGAGGAGGAAGACTGTCTGAAGGGAAAGGTAGTACAGGAGCTCCAGCCTGCCTCTCCCTGCCCTGTACAATCTCTGGCATAGCCAACTTCTGGTAAACTCCGTGGTTGTACAATGAGCCCAAACCCACTACCTCATATCCTCTAAGGAGAAAAGCACGGCCAGGTGAGGCTATTCCTGTTTAAAGAAGGTAAGCACTTCCCTTCACAGCATCCCAGAGTAGAGATCGTCAAGATGCTGCCTCGGTCCCACCTTCCGTCCCAGCTGTCTCTTTTCATGCAGTGTGGGTGGTCCTCACACTGAGCAGACCCTCACCTGTACACACTCACTGCTTCCAAGAACTGCTCTGGCCACAGCCTGGATGGCAAAAATATGCCCTCCATGACCAAAGCCACACCTGTCAGGGACATGGAGGAGAGTTCACTGTTTGCTTTTAATATTCTTTTCTTTCCTTTCTGAAAACAGCATTAAAAAAAACTTTACCTAGAAGCTTCTATAAACCGTAAGATGAGGTAAAGCTTAAAGGGGTTTGGGCTGTAATTTTTTAAAAAATGTATTTTTAAAGATTTTATTTATTTATTTGACAGAGAGAGACACAGTGAGAGAGGAAACACAAACGGGGAGTGAGAGTGGGAGAAGCAGGCTTCCCGTGGAGCAGGGAGCCTGATGCGGGGCTCCATCCTAGGACCCCAGGATCATGACCTGAGCCAAAGGCAGATGCTTAACAACTGAGCCACCCAGGTGCCCCTAAAAATTTTTTTAATGAGGTGTAATGGAAAGCACACATGTCATAAGTTACATTTTCAGAAACTGAACACACCCATGTAAATGTTTTAATTTGGACTGTAATATGTTCAAATAAAAATCTCACAAAAGAATACATGAAGGGAAAAAAAGGTTGGATTTCACTTCATGTATTTGAAATTCACTTGCTATTATTTCATAATAGACAGTCACAAAGTTATTAATAATGCTTAAGTGAATATAATCACTAGACCACATCAGGTCACAGTAGGTCACTTTGGGTATATTAGCGTTATATCCCATAACGCTGAGTTCCTGGCTGTTAGCACCTGGGGAAGACGGCATATTCAAGACAGGAGTCCCCTGGTCTCTGAAGAATGAACCATGGTTTTCTAAGCATTTATGGAGGTTTAGGCTAAGCATTTACTTCTTGGCCACATCTCTTCCAAGTAGAGAAGACCTGGATTTTATTCACTTTCATCATGAGTTATGTACAGAAGGAAAAGATATAGATATCTATCTATCTATATCTATATATATATGATTTTATTAATCTTTTAGCCACCTTCATGCCTGGCACAAAATCCCCTCCTTTCCTCTTCAATCCCAGGTCCTTGTAAGTCACTCCTGTTAAAACAAGCAGACACACCACAGGGGCATTTTAACCTAGCAGAGAAGTGACTCCAACCCACACACTGGAAAGGCTGTTGCTATGACACAACTAAATGGTTGTTTGTGTCAGGAATGTTGGGCTGGGGAGCCTCCGGGCACGCCCCGCTCCTCTTGGACCTGAGGTACTATGACTCAGGAATCCTCACCAGGATTTCCAATCGGTGCATCTGCTATCAATGTAATGGCGGGGGGGGGGGTGCGTTACTGATCATGTATGAGTAAGTATGTATGCATGTACATCTGTAGAGCAGGAAACACAAGACATTAGATCAAGAGCCTACCAATGAGTTCTGAAAAATAAGGACGAAAAATAAGGTTGATTCTGTTGCAATTAAAAATGCCAAGAGGCAAACATCAATTCAGTGTCTCCAGAGGTCTTGTACCCCTTGTGATAGGTGCTCAATAGGGAATGTCTTGGGCTGATGAACAGAAAACACCATCAGTGCAGCCCACATGCACCTTACATACCTCAGAAATGCATCTAGAAAAGTGGCAGGGAGAAAAACCACGTGGATTTTAAGCCCCTACAATAGTCAGGGCATACTTCCGTTTTGCTCTGCTTCCCTCCAAGACAGCAGGATGAGGAAGGTATCGAGGGGCACTGAAGGAGATGTCAGCTCTGCCCTGGGACATGCTCACCACCAGGGCATAGGTGTAGGGGACAAGGACCCAAGAGCAGAAACTTGAAGCAGGAGCAATGACGCACAAGGCTGGGGTGGCCGACGTGGAGGCAAGTGGGGCAGAGGGCAAAGCTGTCTCTTGAAGTCCCTGATGGGCTGGGGAAAGGGTGAGCTTGAAGTGGGGCAGATATGCTAAGAGCCAAGAAGTCTGGTGGTTTCTCTCCCATGATGTAGGCAGGGTTATCCTTTAAAAAACCCAATCAGCTCATGTTTTTCCTGGCCCAAAGCCCTCGCCTGCCTTCCCCTTTCACTTGGAGGAAAACCCAAGTTCCTTACCAAGGACCATGAAGACCTACCTAACCAGGCCTCATACCTCTGTGTTGGCCTCCAGTGAAAGTGAGCTCCTGCCTCCAGCCTCCGAATGGCTCCTCCTGGTGCCTGATACTCTTCCATGAAATGGCCTGGATGCCCCCTCACTCAAAGACCTTCCCCACCGCCAGCTGCCACCACTCTCCAGCCCCACCCCCACCATTTCATTCTTCTCCAAGGTACCTCTAATCACATAATATTACATCATATTTTTACTGTTTTTTTTTCCGTCCCCTAGAAGGCAGACGCTCTATTTGGTGTCTTAGCCCCAGTGTTGAAGACACAGCAGAACTCAGTGGTACTCATTGTACAAAATAAAGAAGAAATGAACAAATTAATTCATTAAGCCAGACAAGCAGGCAGCCCATGGGTATTAAAAACCCAGACAAGGAGAGAGAATAACAGTAGCAACAGCAACAAGTGAAGTTGATGTTGTGACCGCCTCTCCACAAAGGTTCTGGCATTTCTGTCCACATCAAGCAGGACGGCATCTCCACGGGCCAGGCTGGGGTGGGCCAGTCCTCTTCTTCCTTCACCCTCTCCCTGTCCTTGCACTTGGCACGGCCAGTAAGTCATGAAGGCTCCCTGAACTGCCAGGCCTTTGTAACTCTTTCTGACCATATCCCCAACCAAACAGCAAGGGCAAGCCTAGCGGGACAGGGCTCCTGGCCACCATGGAGGACAGGGTGCCTTTTGCTCTACTGGGGAGGTGGGGGAGGGGAGGGAGACAAATTCCTTCTGTTTCTGGAACTGGACTGCAGTTGGCGAATGACAGAGCAATGATCTCCCTCACAGAAATTCTACTAAGGAAAGAAAGATCTCTATTTAAAACAGAATTATGTAAACTCAGAATAACTGATAAGCACATGGAAAGGTCACAGTCATCTAGGAAATGCAAATTAAAGCTTCAATAAACTACTACTACCCACCCACCAGAAACAGCTGAATGAAACAGCCTGACCATAGCAGGTACTGTGGCGTATGTAGAGGACGGAAGATTCTCATAACTCTGCTGGTCACTGGCTGGAGTGGAAATGGCCCCAGCAAATTCATTCCTACTTTTCCAATGAAAAAGAAGCTCACGGGAGCTCTATAGGTGGGGATGGGTGAAAAAAAAATACAGTGAGCCTTTGACATATGCACTTTTCTAATGGACATACTGACGCAATAAAAAATTTTAAAAACGGGGGGCACCTGGGTGGCTCAGTGGTTAAGGCCTCTGCCTTCGGCTCGGGTCATGATCCCAGGGTCCTGGGATCGAGCCTCACATCGGGCTCTCTGCTCAGCAGGGAGCCTGCCTCCTCCTCCTCTCTCTCTCTGCCTGCCTCTCTGCCTACTTGTGATCTGTCTGTCAAATAAATTAAAAAAATCTTTAAAAAAATTTTTTTTTAAAACGGAATGACAACATAAAAATGAGATCTCTTTTCTTCCCTCTGTTCCTCAGAAGAACATTTGTTTTGTAAACAGAGGAAAGGTGTGTGCAGAATCTTCTCTTTAGCGATCTCTGTGTGGTGTCTTCTTTCTCCTTGGTGGAAGGAGCTCTGGTCACTCGGCTTAGATCCCTTCTCCTGGAGGGGGTAGGGTTTCCTGTGCATGTGACAAAACCCATCCCTAACCTTTCCAGATGGCTTTAAATTATACTCTGCTATTTGTTTTCATGATTAGCCAACGCAACACATTTCCAGTCCTTTGGAGAAAGGAACTAAGGGGAAAAGTCATAAAGAAGTAATACTAACAAAAATAAATGTGTAGAAAATAAGTTTGTACATGAAAATTCCACACCATGTCACATAACCCAGGGACCTACGACTGCAACAAGCAAGTGCTTTTCATACTTGGCACTCATCACGCTAACAGCACTCAGAGCCCTTGGAGAAATAATGGTGTATATTTAGTAACTATTTCCTCATTAGATGGTTTCTGAAGCCCCATCTCATTACTATTTGGAGAGTAGATAATGGGGTTAAAATTCAGTTTCCAGGATTGCTTCTTAGTTCTTGATATTTCCAAGTAGCTGATGCATCCCAGAACCATGGGTAATTGTCAATAATCCACACCTTCTTTAGCCGAGGTTGCTTCCATATTACTATAAAACTAAATAAACCAGAAGAAAAGAAGGGAAAAGGCCCCTTTTAAAGCAACTAATAAGGCTTTATCATTTTGTATTTTCAGCCACAGTTGATGTTTTCTGTTCTTATTTTTGTGTGGTGCTATTACTTATTTACACTGATGCCATAATATAAAAATTATATAATGCAGGACTCAGTACTCTGTGACATGCAGGGAAATGATTAAATTACTAAAATTGAAGCACCTGAGCACATCAGTAATGAGACTCTGGTGCGTGGGCAGGTGATCCTGGGGCCATGCACTGGGCCAGGTTAACACCCAGACAAGAGCAACCGCCATTTTCACACCATCTGTACTTTATCCACAATGCGGTCGGTCAGTTGTGTGGCCAAGCTTTCTTGGCCACATCCGCTGAGCCAAGCTTCCAATTTGGGCCTTACTGATCCCCAGATCTGTGTTTTTACTGCCTGACTACACTGCCTCACACCAAGGCAAGATGTCCATCCGGAGAACAAAAGCATAGATAAGAAATGTGAGAACTCCCCCAGGAGGTTTTGGTCAGCTGTGAGAAGGTAAGCATGCTGACAGCCATTCTCAATACACGTGGAAGTGTTTCCAGGGATCCCAGAGAGGCTGAAGAAGCAGATGCTCATAACTGGAAAAACAGGCACTGAGCAACCCCCTGGGGCTCCTTAGAAAAAGGATGTGGTATAAGCCCAGAGTGAAAAACCAACTTAAGGTGCCACTCGGGTCTGTCATTTGATCTATTCAGACCAGCTGTGAAAGTTCTTACAGAGTCCAACTTCTGACCATTCAGGAGGAAGCGAGGAATGGCTTCCAGGCCGGTCAGGTGGTACTCTATCTACAGTATGTAGTAAGCTTTGCTACCTCCTCCATGAAGCCCTCCTGACTCTCCCAAGCAGCTTCAGATACCAGGATGAGACCTTATTACACCCAGGCGCGTGTCATCACTGTAGTGATACTGTCTGTTCTCATGACTTCTCCCACCAGCCGAGGAGCTCCCTTCAAGGAAGGTTTGTCTTTTCATCTTTAGATGCCCCGTACCTAGCAAATAATACCTGTTCAGTAAATAGTGGCTGAATATATGCTCTAGATATAATATTTCTCCCAATATGAAGCTGGTGTCCCCACCAATCACCTCCATTAGGTAATGTGACTTTCCAAAGTTTTCAGAGGAGCTACAGAAATAAAAGTTATGTTCTAATTTTATAAAATGATCCTCTATCACAAGTGTTAAAATGTATAATAATACTGCTGTACCCAAGGCTGAAATTTAAATATCAAAGATATTTCAATCTACCCCCCAGCACATCCAAATCAGTATCAGATTAGCTGACATTCGTTTGAAGAATCAAAGAAGGTACAGGCACCTATGTTGGGTATGTGCACTGGGGACTATCCTACTGGGGCAATGTTGGGGGCAGAGTTGTGTCTTTTTAAGTCTGAGAGGAGAGAATAATTTTCTGGAGAACGCTCACCAGTGAAATAGAAAGGGTGTGTGTGTCGGGGGGTATTACTCATAAAATTTAACAAGAAACTGGTTGACTATCAAAACAAAGTCCTGTGTTGTGCCTGCGGTTTAGAGCTTTTGCTGAGAATTCCTTTCGTGAATGGAGTGAGAGAGAATGCAGATATCTGGTAGGCTTGGTCAGAGCGGGCCAGATCCAAGTCCAATGGATCAGCTTAGGAGTGGGGTGGGGGGAACCAGCAGGAGACAGAGCAGACATGCTGAGTCTGGAGTCCATTATGGAGGGCAGGTCCTCAGTGAAAACACAGATACCCTTCCAGAACCTGGAGGAAAAGGCCTCAGAACTGGCAGAGCTGGAAAACTGCAGGGTGAGACCTAGGTAATGACCTGCCCCCCATTAACCTCTTGTCTCAGCTTGATTCCTCATCAGTAAAATGGAGCTAAAAACATTCACCCTCACAGAGACTGAGAAAATTAAATGATACAATATACAGAGTGCCTAGATTTAGCAAATGAGCAACAAACATGTCTCATTTACCTCTTCAAGACTACTGGGCCAGGAAAATGGACGTGAGACCCAGGGCTCATACCCTCTGCCCCAACTTGTGGCAGGTGCACTCAAGACTGGTGCTCCTGGGCGCCTGGGTGGCTCAGTGGGTTAAGCCGCTGCCTTCGGCTCAGGTCATGATCTCAGGGTCCTGGGATCGAGTCCCGCATTGGGCTCTCTGCTCAGCAGGGAGCCTGCTTCCCTCTCTCTCTCTCTCTGCCTGCCTCTCCGACTACTTGTGATTTCTCTGTCAAATAAATAAATAAAATCTTTAAAAAAAAAAAAAAGACTGGTGCTCCTTTCCATCCCAGTGAATGCAGATTACAATTCTTCTCAACACAGCAGCTGGGCAGCCACATGGTTTAGTGATGACCTTAAACAGTCCTCAAGTCCAGGGGTCCATCTGGGCAGGGGCAGGGCACGTGTTTTACAAAGGTTTCAGCAGTACACATGGAAGACTAGACTTGAGGACAAGGAGCTTCAAAAGTAGAAGACATATTTCTTGGGATACCAGGCAAAGCTCAGATCTTCAGAACACATAAGACATTCCTTAACTGTAGCCCTGAGTCACGGCAACTCTAGTTAGATGCTAAGCCTAGGGGCCTGGAGCTCAACAGAGCCCCCCTGGGTGGGTCCCACCAGGAACCCAGATGGAAACATAGGCAAAGGTTTAAGAGTCCTCAGTAGGAAGGGGTTAGGGAGGAGGAGACTCCCCTCTGCTGTACCTTTGGGCATTTCCAAGGTTTGAGAGACACAGGTCACCGGCCCTGAAGGGATGCCCCTCGCTTTCCTGTGGGAGGGGCAAAATTTCCAGTCCAGGCTCTTAGGTGACTTAAATGGAAAGAATTCTTTTCCTCCCCTACCAGTATTTCTCTTTCTTTATGCTTTCACATACCATAACAACAGCAGAGGAATGATGCCAAAACAGATTTGCAGCAAGGTCTGGCTACTGACAATCTGTGTGGCCTTGGGCAAGTGGCTTAAAACTCACTTAAAGTGAGGGAGCTGGTTCCTTCCAAGACCCCTTCTGCCCTCTGTTTTCACATCACAGAGGAAGGAACCATCTGTGAGAGGAAGTGATTTGTTACTGATCTAAACTCTTCCTTACCTCCCTCCCTACTATTTCTTTCTAGTCATCTATTTGATCACCACCTGGCCTCAACAGCCTCCCCGGTTTATCAACCACATTGTTTTGTCAAGCAGAGCAGTTAGAGATATGGTAATAAAAGTATAAGCTGTTTGGGGATAGAGTGGGGGGAAAAGGTATGGAGAGGGGGGTGTCATTAAACATCCAGACTAAAACACTGATTTCTAAGAAAATCAAATCAATTTTGACTTCTGGTAACTCTGGCAATTTCTGCCTGTCTCCTCCTTAGGTATGCTGCCTAAGGCACTTTCTGGATTTATTCTGTCCCTAGGACAAGGGTTTAAGGCACATGATGGGCAAATCATATGCTAAATCATTAGCAGAGCTGTGAAGTTGTTTTGCAAGTAAAAAAGTTATCCTTTCTTTTCTGGAGAAAGACATTTCTTATGTGCTGCTCCAACGGGGGGTGGGGGGTGACGGGGGTGGCAGGGGTAGGAAACAACCCAGAACAGAGATGAATTAAGGTCCTGGAAAAATGCTTTTCTATTATCAGAAATAAAGACAAATGAGAGTTTTACAGAAGAAAATCAGAACATTCTGGATAAAAACTGTGAACAACTTTAAAACCCCACATGTTATTAATAAGACAAATCAAGTGAAAACTCCAGAGTAGTATAAACTATTTCACCAGCCCTTCCTCAGCTCCATACCCACTTTCTTCACCTTCCTTCTCCTTTCAGGCAATGGAAGCCCAGATATATCAAGTGTCTGGCCCATCCCAGTCACTACCTGGTATTCATCAGGAATCACAAACTTAAGATGTCCAGATCCAGACCACCCAGCACCACAGTGACCCCGTCCTGGTCGATGATGTCTACATCCTTCCATGAGCTCAAATGAACAACCCTAGAGCCTTCCTGTCTCCCGCACTGCTCCCACACCCCGTACCTGATCCATCTGGTCCACAGCAGATTCTGTTGACTCAGCATTCAAAATATACCCCACTACTTCTTACCCCTTCACAGGTACCACCCTGTGGTCACATCGTATTTCATCTCTTTTCAGAATCTTCCAGTGACTCCTCATTTCAGAGTAAGAGACTCCTTCATTCGGTGGTGCTTGAAGCCCTACAGGATCTGACCCTTCACTTTCCCATGATGAAGCTGCTTCCTTGATGTCCCTCAACTTAGCTGACTTGCTCTGTCCCAGGGCTTTTCCACTGGATGATATTTTCCCTCTATGTCTGCCTGGTTTACTGCCTACCCACCTTGGGTTATCATGCAAATGTCACATCCTCAGTGAGACCTCCTCTGATCTGAAGTGATCCCCATTCTTTCCTTTGCTTTCTCCAAAGCACTCCTCACCTTCCCTGCACCAAAATGTCTGTTTTGTTCACAGTGCCTGGTACATAGCAGATGTTCAATATTTGTTGAATGAATGAATGAATGAATGAATGACACTTTCATCTTAAGTCTCCATACCAGGCTCATATATTATTTTATTAACTGTCAACTTCCAGACATCTCCAAAGTTCCACCTTTCAACTCAAGGGCAAAATCTATAGTCTAAGATTTCTCATCATCAAAAAGCTGGTATTTAACTGATTTTCTTTTCACCAGTCTGTTTATAGTTCTTTTCCTATGGAAAAGAGAACGCTCATCTCTCTATGGTCTTGTCCACTCCCAAACCTCTCCAATCGGCTTCATCAGGCATCTCTTTACTCCATGAGCGCTTTCAAATGCAAATACTGTTTTCTCTGATACACAGACACACCCACAACTGTTTCAGAAAGCAGACAAGGAGCTCTGAAGTAGTACTACAGAACTATTTGTCTTTACTATACATTTAAAAAAAAATAGGTATTAGTTTAAAATATATATATGGGGCAGGCTTGGCCCAACTCTGCGAAACCACAAAAAGGTCATCCAAAACTCATTGTTTATTAGCAACGCTAAGAGTCCTGATTCTTCTGATACAAAAAAGAAACGACAACCTGAACCTTTAGAAAGGACCCAGAAGGGCGCCTGGGTGGCTCAGTGGGTTAAAGCTGCTGCCTTCGGCTCAAGTCATGATCCCAGGGTCCTGGGATCAAGCCCCACATCGGGCTCTCTGCTCAGCAAGGAGCCTGCTTCTTCCTCTTTCTCTGCCTGCCTCTCTGCCTACTTGTGATCTCTGCCTGTCAAATAAATAAATAAAATCTTTAAAAAAAAAAAAAAAAAAAGGACCCAGAAGACCTACAGACTTTGCAACACATATCCATTTAGTGATTTCAAAGGCAGAAAACTTACTACTTTGAGGAACTGCTAATCTTGTTTATCTGAAAGTTTAACAGTTGTGTTTGCTTTGAAGGGTTCTAAATGGTTTCAGTATTTGGGGACAGTAATTTGGTCTTTCCCACATACATAAATTTCTGAAGTACCACTCTGAAGCAAGCACCTCTAAAATAAAAAGCAATTCTTCCTTCCCTCGGTTTGTCATCTTTCCAGTCATTTGCCTTTCAAACACCTCAGTGCCTAGGGGTCCTCCTGTAGAAGACAGAAAGGCATCCTTCCGCCCCCAATCCCTGCTCACTACCTCAGACTCGTACACCCTTTCAAGTACTGACCGAGAGACTTCCTTCATTTCCGCCCCAGGTCTTCTAGCTTCCTCCCTTTCCAGAACTGATGCCCCATCTCGTTAGGCTACGTAGGTGCTCCTCAGGGCTTTAGGGCTCAGCTTTCCCTCCCGGTGAGATCTGGAGTTGCAGCCCATGCCTCAGGGCTCACTGTGCACAGATGGACACTTCCACCAGGGGCTGAGGGCCGATACCAGCAGCCCCGACCCAGACTAATTATCACAGCTCCCACTTCCTCACCTTGAGCTGCCGCAAAGGCCCATCAGACACTGAGCAACCTCCGTCACCTCATCACCAGCCACCTTCTGGAGCCTTCAACTCACTCACTTTGTGTCCCACATTTCTCCATGATGTGCAAACCAATGGGCCTCGGGCTAGCATCACCTTGCAGTCAGCCCAGGCCCTGGACCCCCATGGGACACCTCTGGCCCAGCATCACCCTCAAGCTTCCCCATGTTCCTTCCCTTTTGTGTAACTTGGCAAGTTCTATTTTTATATTTGAAGGGAGATGGGGAGAATTCAGAGATTTAAGTCCTTATAATATAGCCTCTCATCCAGTTTGTTCAGTAAGAGTGGCGGTTTGTGTCAAGCACAAACTGGAAGGCTGGTGTTCCTAAAAGACAGTGATGTGGTGCTGTAGAGCTGCCTGGACCCATCCATCACAGGTTCTCCCCTGAAATGCCCCACTCTGGCCCTCCTCTGTAGGTCCCCAGCTCTCACTGTGGTCCTACTTCCCATCTCTTTCCTGGAGCAAGCCATCCATCATTCTGCGCTTGCTCACCTCCACGCCTTCTCACCTGCAGCTGCAGAGACCTCTCTCCCCTTCCTAGACCCCAAAGAGTCAGGTCTCCCCGGCCTTGCACCTGTCACTCTGTTCATCCCCACCCCCAGCCCTCCTCCATACTCTGCCCACTCTCTCTCCTTCTCATCCTTTCCCTCCAGTGGAAGCCCCTTATTCAGGGCCCTCTTCTAATTCTTTATCTAACTGCCCCCCTCTTCCCACAGATTGCAAGCTATGGAGGAACAGACGAGACAGCCTATCCGAAGCCCTGCAGAATCCACATACCTGGCAGAGACCTGACATGGGGCAGGCATTTAATAAAGATTTTTGGAGGGAACAAAGAAATAAATGGTGATGTCCAGGGACAGAACAAGGTTGTACCTGGAAGAAGTATGAGTGACGGGGGTAAGCGCACAGGACTGGTGTGTGTTTGGAGGGATTGGTGTATGCAGGGATAGGAACTATGACAACAGCTCAAGGGCCTCTAGGGCTCTTCTCAGCAGAGGGGGACACATGCTCAACCTTATCATCATGTCCCCCAAGAAATCAAGCCACTGCTGTAGCAGTCAGTGTCAACCCTCAGTCTCCGTCTGTAGAGAAACCTTGCCTATTCGGGTTGGGCCCAAATCACCCTGTCTGCCCAGAAGGCTGTCATGGAGTTAAGGGCTTCCAAGTAAGGGAGGGAGGGAAGCATCTGGCTGGTGACTCTCCACTCCCAGACACTCTCCGCGTTGACACTTCCTCAGCCAGGCTACCTCTTCCTGGCAGGTGTGTTCACTCTCAAAAGCCAGACATCTGCCATCTTAAGATGACTGCAGGAGGCAGAAGGAGAGCTACCTACAGTATCAGTGAGGACTGAAGCCACACACCAGCCCATGCTGGTATGTTGGTCTGTGGCCCAAAGTGACACGCATTCACAGCTTCCACATCAGATTTCCTGGGAAGACTAACCGGGTTTGGCTAGAAGGCTAAAGTTTTGCTTAGGTGATCTTTACCTGTTCTTTCTTCGATGTGCTGGCCATGCGTCTCTGGCTAACATCAGGGACAGCATGAATGTGGGGAGCATCAGTGAAGATGTGGCTGGAGGGATTTTTCTATGCTCTGTTTCAGGCCATTCATTCCTAACACATCTTGTCATGGCCCAAATCTAACTTTGAGAGCATCCTTCGATATGAAGTTCTACTTAGGGTGTTTTTAATAAAGGGCAAAAATCTGAAAAAACTGAACATTTACACAATAGTGTATTTCAAAATCTTTTTAGTAATTTTATCTTAGTTGCTGTAAGTTACTATAGGATTCCCTCTTTTGCTGAAATAGTCAAATAATTTTCTAATGAGAAAAAGCAAGCCTAATTTTCTTTCCAAATCACAACTACATAGTTGCAAGTCAGACTCATTTAAGATAGAAATCAATAACCGTAGCAAGAATAGAGAACATGGCTTCCTAGCATGGGTGCAAACACTTGCCAGAGAGCCCCCTGTGGGAGGCGACCCTCTTCTAGCACAGTCAACTGAACCTGGAAGAAAGACCCAATGACAACAGTGAAGTTAGTGCTTATGTGATTTAACAGTGTTTCACTTCAAGTTATTTTAGAAGAAAGACAGCAACAGAATCTCGTGATGACAGATTAATTTCCCTAAAACGAAGAAGCCAAAATCACCAAATCATGCTTATTAGAATAAACCTTTAGCTTTTGAAGACCTGTTTTCGTGATAAATCCTGAAAATGATTATATGATGAACTCCGCTCTTTAAGAAAGTAACTCAACTTAATACCTACTGCGTTTGCTTATATCCCCTGTGAGTACATACGCTTCTGGGCTTCCATCCCTTCCACACTTTGCATCTGGACTCTCCCAAGCATGCCTGATATCAACAGAGAAATGCTTCACCAAAGCCTCCGCGTGCACTCCAGGCTCTCCCTTTACTCTTTCTTTCCTTCCCCCATGGCCTGGCTGACCCCCAATTCCTGAGAGCTGAGTCTGACTACAGGGAGTAGAAGTTCTCTTCCTTTCCCCTTGGGCCTGTGAGTCCAATTTCTACCTCTAAAAGTGCAAAGTCAGAGGGAACAGGTTTAGATCGCAGTAACAGGTAAGACATTTATGAAGAATCCCAGGATCTAGCGGCTTCAGACATCAGAGGACTGGGGCTTTGTCTACCTTGGGTCAGACACTCAGACTAGGATTTATGAAACACAGGCCCACATCACCAAGCACTGTTGTCTAAGATTCTTCTCCAGAAGTGTTTTAAAAGCATGAGCACCTTCCAGGCAAAGGGATATATAACATCAGTGACTCTCAAGCTTTTCTTGTGTGAGAACTTAATGTTCAACTCCAGGTCTAAAAGGGAACCACAACTGTGGCTCTTTTCTAAATGGTTCACTTAATGTATGAGAACTATCACCACACCATCAAAGCAGCCTGTTAACCTACAGAATAATATTCCTATTGAGCTGAGGCCTCCTGGTGCCCTTTTCCACCACCATTCACTCACCCAACACATACTGAGAACCTGCTTGTGCCCAGCACCACGCTAGAATCAGAGCCTGCCCTGAGGACCACATGGAGAGCAGGCATCAGGTGGACCATCAGTGAACCAGGCACATGAGCCTGGAGAGGACATGACACTTCACAGAAGGAAGTCTGGGCAAAGCCTTAAAGCAAGCATGGGCATGGAGCCAATCGGGTGAGGGGAGAAAAACACTCAGGAAATATGGTTCAATGCAAAGAACTCAGGAGGTCTTACAGAGGAGACCAGGGTTGCCAGGTGGTGAAGTGGGTCTTGTATCTACTAAGCAACAGGGAGCCAAACAAGGATTTTAGGCAAAGAACTGACATAACTAGATACTCATTGTTTTTGTTTTTTTCTTTTCTTTCTTTCTTTCTTTCTTTTTTTTTTGAGGGGGGATAGTGGAAAAGAGAGAGAGAGAGAGAGAGAACCTTAAGCAGGCTCCATGCCCAGTGCAGAGCGTGACACAGGGTTTGATCTCAGGACTCAAAGATCATGACCTGAGCCAAAAATCAAGAGGCAGATGCTTAACCAACTGAGCCACCCAGACACCCCAGCAAGATTTTGCTTTAAATCAGAACTCTGGTTGCTATTCAGAATGGAAGAACAGATGCTTCGGTGGAGGGAGGGGGAGTACCTAGGGCAGCGTATCTCAATTTGGACCTGCACACTCATCACCCAGCAACCGTGCTGAAGTGCGGTCTATAACCCAGGAGGTTGGGATGGCTCCTGGGATTCGGAATTTCCAACAATACCCCAGGCAATGCAAATGCCGTGGGTTCTCAGCCGTGGGGTCACCAAGGTCTTAGGAAGAGAGAATGAGGGTCTGAGGTCAGGCAGAGTCAGTGAGGAAGGGCCAGGTTCCAGAGGCAGGAACATTTTTCTTATCATTGTTCCACTGCATCTGACTATCAGAATTAGGTTGAGCGCAGGGAAGGAAACAGATGAAGGGGTCAGTGAATGGGTGAATGAAGACAATGTGCCTTTGGCACCTTCCGTTGACTTGAGATGGGTCATCAGCGTCAGGGACTGAGGATATGCTGCTGCCACCTTTCCCCTAACCAGTGAGATGTACCTGCTGGATTTGTCCTACGGCACTGGTCCTTCACTACATCAATTTGAAGGTTCTACTTTACTGCCCATCAGCAGGGCTGTGTGTCTCCTGTGCAGCTGCTTTCTCCTTCCTGAAAGTGAATACAGCTTCTCAAAGGAGCAATGAATTGGGGAGCACATAAGTACCTGGATATCCCCTGGACCCTACACCTCTCTTTCTAGGCCACGATTTTTCTTGGCTATGAAAAGAAGGATTGGACTAAGAAATGCCTACAGTCCTCTTTCCATAATCCCATATCATGAGCTCTACCCTCAGCCTTCCCTCTCCCCTTTGTTCCCAAAGATTTACTCAGAGCCTCTCTACCTCCCAGACTCGGGCTTTACCCCAACTTTCAGCCTCCAGCAACTGCTGAGGGAAAGATTTCACAAAAGAAAAGCAGTTTGGGGAGCACTTTTCTAGAAACACTCTTACCATTGTTTTCATTTCTTTCATTGGTTATAGAGATTGGTAGGTGGTCATGGAAGAATGGCAGCTGGCTGCCTTCTCAGGCAAGTCCGTGTTTCCCAGCATGTGGACATCTCTTTCAGCTTGTTCTTCTGACCATGAGTCCCAGCAACAAATACCTCTTCCGGTCCTTCAGACTGAGGAAAGGAAGTCTAACACCACAGTCTTGCTGGAAGGGAAACTGAGGTTTAAAAGAAGTTTCCCTCTGGGGAAAAGTCAGGGCACAATCAGGGTTTCTTACTCCTGGTGTTCCTTCTTTTATTCTCTATCTCAGAAAATTCCCCCAAATTATTAAATTATTCATTAATATAACTTCAGTCTCCTAAAAGGCCTAGTCCATTGTGGGGACAAATTCAAACATGTTTGTAAAACTGATTTAAGTAAACTTTTTTTTCTTAAATCACGACACAGTTGACATATAACATTATATTAGTTTCGTGTGTTACAACATAATAATTTAATATACATATGTGTGGTGAACAATCACCACAGTAAGTTTAGCTAACATCTATTACCACAGATAGTTACAGATATGTTTTCTTGTGGTGAGATCTATTAAGATCTATTTTCTTAGCAATTTTCAAATATATCATATGGTATTATTAACTATAATCACCATGTTGTATGTTACATCCCGGGGCTTATTTTGTTTTGACACCTTGAACCATTTTATATAAGTAATGAACCATTTTATATAAGTAACTTTTCTTGATACATCAAAAAAGACAAAACCAAAAATGCTATTGGAGGACTTTTTCTGATAGAAGGCCTAATCTAATTTAATGCAAGTATTCTCCACATCATTCCATCCTCTTGTTTAAGGATATGAGGCCAGGCAAACATTTGCAGGAGACCATACCTAGGGCCAGATGCCCCCACCACCAGCTGCTAAGCAGGTGATGTCAGTGAGTAAACTTGGCTGAATGGAAAAGACAGGGCAACAGTCACAACACCACAAAAGACTCATGCCTCTTTGTGAAGGAGACAGAGCCAGCTACTACCTGAGCCTCACCAAGAACCACCAGCAATGCAGGCCCAACTGCCGGGTCACCTTCCCAGTTTTTGAGAGACATTTGACTGGATTCATGTGAAGTCCCCTAATTTTTTTTAATGTTGACAATGTGTTCATAATTTCTAAAACACTGAGAAGTAACAGTGTGTATGCCAAATCAAACACATGTCTACCAGATGTGACCAAATATGGCAATTTACAACGTCTCACATACAACATACAAAGGAACCCCCACCCCCACCCCCAAGGAATTCACAGTCCGCGGGTTCATAATCAAGGTTCTCGCTTGCTTCTGTATCAAGTGCTAATGCCTTACAGGTTTAAAGATCCTTCATTGTCTGGTCCCCCGATTCATCCAATTTATAGTGCATACCTCTGACACTCAGTTCTAATCAAAACACTGTCCTGTATGCGCATGATCCTACCATTTTCATTTCCATCTCTGTCTCTTTGCCTAAGTTATTTTACATTATTTCCCAAAAATGTCCTCTCTTCTCCTGTCCATTCACCACATACAATCACAACCTCTCCACACCACTTTCCTCTGTACCTCTGGGGAAAGTATCTTTAATTGTCAATACCACAGTTTAGCATGTCCTCATACACTGCTGTTATTGTGAGTCAATTGTCCCACATATATTTGTTATTTCAGGCTGGGGGAAGGGGCAAGGTCTTGTTGGCTATGCATAAGATCCCATGTGTTTTAAAAACAGGGTCACAGGAGCTCACGCATACCATAAGATATAAAGCCGTGTGGGACATCAGCCACAAAACACACTACATTAATTAATATAAAGCAGAACAGCCACTCCTGGCTTGGCATTTCTCACAGTGGAAGGGAGAAGAGCAACACAGCCTAAAATGGATGCATTAAGGAACAGTGCAAAGTTAGAATTGAAAACAGCAAATGAATGTTCACAACCTTGAACTCACCAGTCTACTCTATTTCCCTCTGGAGTCAAGTGAGTACTCAACTGGTACTAAACTTTACTTGGGGGTTTTCTGGAAACTGGAAAGAGTCATACCAGACCCAAGGCAAACTCAGCTCCCAGACTGCAGTTCCCAGGAGACCATGGCATTTGTCTCTGCTCCATGAACCATTTTAACCCCACACCAAACAGGACCCATAGTCTTTCCAGTGAACAAATTCCAAGAGGAATCCTGAACCAACCCCTTGCCTGGACTCCTATGGCCACACGCTTTCCTAAATGTTTCCTGAGTCCTCTATAACTGCCACCAGCAAACTTTGAGCCAGACAAATCCAGTCTGACCTCAGGACTTCCCACCAACTGCTTGAATTTGCCTGGCGGGGATAATGTACTCATTCAGAAACATCTTGACTGTGGACAAGTGCCTACAACAACTAGAGAAGTTAGAGATGGCAGGAAGAGGCCAGGCAGTATGCTCTCCCTTTCCTGTCTAGGACTGTAGCCTGGGGAAGATGAAAACAAATTTTAATGTCTCCAATATGAAGAGAACACAACTCACCGGGTATAGGATTGCTAGACTATAACTAGGTTTGCTTCTTCTGTGAATGGTATTCTGTGATCAAGTGTTTAAAACTATCTGATGTGTTGAGGAGAGGGGGGCACTGGTGGCATCCACCTTATACCCGTAAAGTATATTCATTTCAATTGAGAAGCTTAATTAATGGTGGCTTCTACAAACAAATGTTGTTCAGAGAACGATACTGACATATTGAGATTATGAGTATATTGAAAATTCACATAACCCTTGAAAATCTGTTTAAAAGACATGTACCCACCCACAAAATCTTCTCTACATGCTACCCAAGGAAAGTGATGCATTTTTTGCTCATAAATGCCCATTGTGAATAATGAAACCTGCCCCTTTTCATCTGTTGAAAACAAAGATGGAATAGATTCGAAGAGCAAGATTATTCATGAGATAATACAAAATTCTGTAGTGCGTCAACCAGGAATCTATGTGATTCATAAATAAAATCATTTTATTGCACTTAACCTTAAACTTTCTCTCCATGACCTTCCAGCTAACATGAAGGCCAGGCAAGTGAAAATTAAGGTAACAAGACAGAAAGGACGGGTAGGAGAATGAATCGGGTGAAGGAGGCTGTCAGGTGGATTTTGCGTTAGCTCTGAGGACGCCCAAATCCTCAGACTTGGCTCACAGCCTTGGCAGGGTCAGGATCCTGCCGATTCCACAGTGCTGCTCCTTTGTTCATATTCTAATGTGTTTCACAGCACAGAACAGAAGCTACACTGTTATGTCGGAACATTTCATGAACCTCTAGTCTTTTATCTGAAATTGAAGCCTAAATGACTTCTTTTGTCGGCCTGGGTTGCTGGCCATTCCCTTCAAGTACCTGAATGAAAACAAGGCAGGCCAGCGCTGTCACATTTCCAGGTTCCAATGAACTCAACAGCATCTCAGAGGGCAAAGAACCGACTTGGTTTGTGGGGCTTCAGAAGGCCGTTCTCCAGGAGATGGCAGGGTGTAGGAGAAAGCACACCGTCTGCGGACCGGCTGGCCGAAACAGCATGAGACCTCGTCCACCAGGCCTGTCTTTTTCACCCTCCGTCCTAGCAGGCTGCTGGTAGGTGGGAGGCTTCGATTTTAGTGGGTATGACAAGCTCGACCCAACCAAATCCTCCGGCTCAAGCCACAAGTCTGGTTTCTCTGAGTAGAAAGTCAAAATCCATGCTTTTAGGAGCTGAGTTTCCTTCTCTTCATGACCTTCTCGTACGAGAACTCTTAGAACAAAAAGGGATAAATTATTTAGTAAATGTCTCCTATAGTGCCAAAAGCTCCATAAAAGCCTTAAACAACAACGACAGCGTTGTTCAAGAAAACTGCTGCATCACCCGTGAGTGATTAGCAAGAAGTTGGGGAGCACCCAGTTTCTCTGGATCTGGGGGCTATGTCAGGCTCAGCTGAGAGGTTTGCAAGTCTGCCTTGACCCCTCCTCTCCTCCTCCAGCTGCCCCCAACATCTGACTCTGCCACATTCTCCAGTGCCCTTAGGCTGATGGGTCTCAATGCCAGAGCAGCATCAGCAGTAGCTGCAAACTTAGAGGAAACACAAACTCTCTGAAGACCCCAGGACTTCTGCATCTCAGAGCATAGAGTGATATCTTGCACAAAAAAATTGGACAGTCTGTGCCTGAGCCTTTTTATCCCTCTTGCCCATTAAAAAAGAAAAACAGGGGGCGCCTGGGTGGCTCAGTGGGTTAAAGCCTCTGCCTTCGGCTCAGGTCATGATCTCAGGGTCCTGGGATTGAGCCCCGCATCGGGCTCTCTGCTCAGCAGGGAGCCTGCTTCCTCCTCTCTCTCTGCCTGCCTCTCTGCCTACCTGTGATCTGTCTGTCAAATAAATAAATAAAATTAAATTTAAAAAAAGAAAGAAAAACAGTGCTTTGTTCCTTTCTGATGGTAGGCTAAGTGTTTCACATTTTTACCACCGTCACTGTTCCGTATTTAGCAGATTCCCAGCGACAGGCTACAGTCGCGAAGAACCTGATCAGTGTTCACTATTATCATTTGCACATTGCCTTAACCAGATCAAGGTTATGAGTCTGATTCCTACAGATGTCTCTTTACGCTGGGTCACTCTGAGGCTACAAGGGGAAGTCCTTGGTCTGAGACAGACATCAGTGTACAGCCCCTTGGAAAAACCAGTCAGAAAGACCATGAAGAGCCACTGGGGCAACCATCAGTGAAAAGTGCATCATCGGTCATGATACTACAGGACTTCACAAAAATATCTCCAAGTGTGCTGTTTCATCCACAGCAGTGGCATTCCAACACACTGTCTGCAGACCAGATTCTTTACCTAGGTCAGACTGGCCATGGAGAAGTGGGTGTGACTGTAGAGTCAACAGCAAAGGAAGGGGCCATTGTGATAGCCCACACACCTCATCAGAGTGCTCTCAGGGGTGCTCTGGTTGGGGATAGATGATTGAAGGTAGAGCACTAGTGAGGACCACCAGGTGCCTGTGCAGCCAACAGGTGAGGTATCAGTCTGGGGAAGGAGAAAACAATCTTCTTGCCCCCAGTCTTCCTGCACCCTGCACCGTGGATAAGAGCAGCAGGAAAGCTTCAGAGGCCCCCCTTCAGAATGAGAGGAAGTGTCATCACTATAGATCAAATACCCCATTTCTCAGAGTGCATTCTTAATTTCAAAACATATTCCTGAAAAGCAATACCATACAGAAAAACCAGAAGGGTTTTTAAGATTAAGGTCTGTGATTTTGACTACTTGAAAGTGACATACTGGGGCACCTCGGTGGCTGAGTTCATCAAGCATCCAATTCTTAGTCTCTGGCTCAGGTGATGATCTCAGGGCTGTGAGATCGGCCGGTTCCAGCTCTGTGCTCAGCGGGGAGGCTGCTTGAGATGCTCTCCCTCTGCCCCACCCTCACACCACTCAGGTGCATTCTCTCTCAAATAAATAAATCTTAAAAAAAAAAAAGAAAGAAAGAAAATGGTTTACTGATCCATTCATTCAAGGAATAGTTCTAGAATTCATACTCTAGGCTAGGCAGGATGTAAAATGACTTCATATACATCTCACAAAGCTTGTGCTCCAGTGGTCCAGGCCATTTGCCTTTTACAAATCTGTACAAGTTAGAGTCATGAACTGTGAAGACTGGGGTACAACCACAAAGCTGGTGAGGGAGCCAGCTAAATGCCGGAAAGTTTGTTTTTTCATGAAACGTGACCATTAAGCTTGAGGGTGAAGATACAGTAAGCACTTATTTCTCTATGTAAACATGACTCTGGAGAAAAGAGACACTGCAAACATTTCTGTAGCCTCGTATTTAAAGATTTGCAAAAGTGTTCAAGTGCATTCCTCTGAATATAAAGGATCTAATGACTATTACTTTCTTATCATATGTAATCCTAACAGGGAAAGCCTATTACTCGATCTCTGGGATAGGGAGGGAGACAAACCATAAGTGACTCTTAATCTCATGAAACAAACTGTGGGTTGTTGGGGGGAGGGGGGTTGGGAGAAGGGGGGTGGGGTTATGGACATTGGGGAGGGTATGTGCTTTTGGGTAAATTGGAAGGGGAGATGAACCATGAGAGACTATGGACTCTGAAAAACAATCTGAGGGGTTTGAAGTGGCGGGGGTGTGGGAGGTTGGGGTACCAGGTGGTGGGTATTATAGAGGGCATGGCTTGCATGGAGCACTGGGTGTGGTGAAAAAATAATGAATACTGTTTTTCTGAAAATAAATAAATTGGGGGAAAAAAAAGACTAATTCTGGAGAAGGAAAAATAAAACACAACATTATTTCCATTCTATTTTAGGGGGGGATAACGTATATAACACATTTTGTCATTTAAACCATTTTAAGTATGCAATTCAGTGGTATGAATTATATTCACAGTGTTGTGCAACAATCATCATTATATGTTTCCATCTTCTCCATCACCCCAAACAAAAACTCTGTAACCAGCAAGCACTAAGCCCCCATTCTTCCCTCCCCACAGCTGGTAACTTCTAATCTACCTTCTGTCTCTATGAATTTGGCTTTCTAAAAACCTCATATAAGTGGAATTAAACAGTAATTGTCCTTTTATGCCTGGCTTATTTCACTTATTATTATAAAATGTTTTTCAAGTTTCATCCATATTGTAGCCTGTATCAGAATTTCATTCCTTTCTATGGCTGAATAATCGTGTGGATATATCACATTTTATTCAACCATTCATTAGTTGATAGACAGTTGGATTATGTCCACCTTTTGGCTGTTGTGAACAATGCTACAATAAACACTAGTATATATGTATGTATGTAGTATGTATATGTGTATGTGTGTTTGAGTTCCTTGGTGTTTAATTCTTTGGTGTATATACCTAGGGATGGAATTGCGGGATCAGATGGTAATTCTACATTTAGCTTTTGAGCCTTAATAACAAGCCATTTTCCACAACAACTGTACAATTTTATATTCCTACCAGGAATGCCCAAAGGTTCCAATTTTCCACATCCCTATCATTGCTTTCTGATTTTTTATTATAGCCCCCGTACTAGGTGTTAAGTGCTATCACATTATAGTTTTGATTTGTGTTTTCCCAAGGACTAAGTATATTGAGCATCTTTTCATGTGCTTTTTGGCCATTTACATTTCCTCTTTGGAGAAATATCTATTCAAGTCATTAGCCCATTTTATGGTATTTTATTGATTTTTATTTTCAATTTTCTCCTCGTTTTATTGAGATATAATTGACATACAGCACTGTGTAAATTTAAGGCATACGTCATAATGATTTCATTCACATACACTGTGAAATGATTATCACAATACCTTTAGCTAAAATCCATGATCTCACACAGATACAAAAAGAAAAAGAAAAAAATGGTTTCTATTCCTTGTGATGAGAGCTCTCAGGATTTACTCTCTTAACAGCTCTCATACACCATACAGCAGTGTTAAGTATGGTCATCATGTTGTACATTTCATCCGAGTACTTATTTATCTTGTAACTAGAAGTTTGAAACTTTTGACTGCCTTTCCCCAAATCCCCCAAACCCCTACCTCTAGTAACCACAAATCTGATCTCTATTTGAGTTTTTTTTCTTTTTTAAGATTGAACATATAAATGAAATCATATACTATTTATCTTTCTCTGGCTGATTTATTTCAGTTAGCATAATGCCCTCAAGGTCCATCCATGTTGCTGTAAATGGCAGGAATTTCCTCTTTTGGGGTGGCTGAATGATATCCCAACAAACACATACAACCCACATTTTCTTTATTCTTTATGCATTCATTCCTCTGTTGACGGACACTTAGGTAGTTTCCATGTCTTTGCTATTGTAAATAATGCTGCTATGAACATGGGAGCACAGATTTATTTTTAACATAGTGTTTTTGTTTCCTTCAGATACTGTAGCTCTCCCCCCCACCCTTATCCACAAGGCATACATTCCAAGTACCCTAGTGGATGCCACAAACTGTGGATAGTACTAAACCCTCTACAGACCATGTTTTTTCTCATACAAACATACCTATGATAAAGGTTAATTTATAAATTAGGCACAGTAAGAGATTGACAATAATAACTAATAATAAGATAGAACAAATTATAATAACATATTGTAATAAAGCTTAGATGATTATGACCAGTCTCTCTCTCTCTCTCTCTTTCTTTCTCTCAAAATACACGACTGTACTGTACTCACCCTTCTGAGGATGAGATGAGATGGTAAAATGCCTACATGAGGAGGTGAAGTGAAATGAACGATAGAGGTGAAATGACATAGAGCTATTGTTAACCTTCTGATTATGTCGGGAGGACCACCTGTTTCTGGACTGCAGCTGACTACAGGGAACTACATCTGCAGAAAGTGAAACTGCAGGTAAGGAGAGACTACTGCCTATTTCCAGAAGTGCAACTTCTGGATCATATGATAACTCTATTTTAAATTTTTGAGGAAACTTCACACTGTTTTCCATGGTGGCTATACCATGGAATACCACCAGCAGCGCACAAGGCTTCCCTTTCTCCACATCCTTACCAGAATAAGTTATCTCTTGTCTTTTCAATGACAGCCGTTCTAACAGGTGTGAGGTATGTCACTGTGATTTTGATTTGCATTTCCCTTCTGATTAGTGATGCTGAGTACATTTTCATATACCTGTTTGGCCATTAGTATATTTTATTGGAAAATGTTTATTTAGGTCCTTTTCCCATCCCATTTTAGGACTTTCTTTTTTTTTTTTTTGCTATTGAGTGGTATAAAGTTCTTCATCTATTTCGATATTAACCCTTTGTTGGAGATGACATTTGCAAATATTTTTCATGTTCTTGAAGCTGTCTTTTTATTTTGTCTATCATTTCTTTTGCCATCCTTTGCCCGTTTCTGAATTGGGTTGTCTTTCCGTTAGGTTTCAGGAGTTCTTTTATATTCTGCATATTAAAACCTTTATCAGGCATATGATTTGCAAATATTTTCTCCTATTTTGTAGAATGTCTTTTCACTTTCTTGATAATGTCTTTCAATGCACAAAAGTTTTTAATTTTATGAAGACCAATTTATCTATTTTTCCTCTGGCTGTTCATACTTTTGGTATCATATCTTTATTGCCATAAAGATTTCCCCCTATGTTTTCTTCTAACAGTTTTGTGGTTTTACCTCTTATAATTAGATCACTCAACTATTTTGAGTTAATTTTTGTATCTGGTATGAGGGTAGCATTCCAACTTCATGCTTTGGCATGTGGAAATTCAGTTGTCCCAGTACCATTTGTTGAAAAGACTATTCTTTCCCCACTGAATGAACTTAGCATCCCTATAAAATATCAGGTGGCCACAGATATATAAGTATATATTTCTGGACTCTCAATTTTACTCCACTGAGACGTCTATATGTCTATTCTTAAGCCAGTACCATCCCATTTTGAATACTGTACATTTGCAAGCTTTTAAATTACAAGTCCTCTAACTTGGTTCTTTTTTCAAGATTATTTTGTTCATGTAGGATCCGGTACAATTCCACGAGAATTTGAGGACTGGCTTTTGCATTTTTGAAAAAAAAGGGGGGGGATGTTGGCATTTTGATAGAGATTGCACTGAATCTGCAGATCATCTTGGGTCATATTGACATCTTAGTAATATAAGTCTTCCTGCCCACAAATATGTGATATCTTTCCATTTAATTAGGGCTTCTTTACATTTCTTTCAGCAATGTTTTGTAGTTTCCAGTGTACATGTCTTTCCTACTTGTTTTAATTTCTAGGTAGTTTATTCTCTTAAATGCTATTTTAAAATGTTATTAGTTTCTTAATTTCCCTTTCAGATCATTAATTGCACACGTGTAGAAAAATAATGGATTTCTCTGTGTTAATCTTCCCTGCAACTTCCCTGAATTTTACAAATTAACTCTTGTAAACTTGTTTGTAGAATTTTTGGTATTTTCTATACATAAGAGAATGTCATCTGCAAATAAGGGGCAGTTTCTTTGCAATTTGGATGCCTATTACTTCTTTTTCTTGTCTAATTGCTCTGACTAAATTTCTAGTACAATATTGAATAGAAGTGGTCAAAGAGGGCATCCCTGTTTGTTCCTGATCTTATAGGGAAAGCCTTTAGTCTCCTACCACTGAGTATGGTGTTAGCGTGAGTTTTTTGCAAATGTCCTTTACTTTGTTAAGGAAGTTTCCTTCTATTCCTGCTTTTGTGAATGTTTTTAATCATGAAAGGATGCTGGATTTTGTCAAATGCCTATTTTGTGTCTATTGAGATGAACATATTTTTTTTCTTCATTCTATTAATGCAGTATACTACTTTGGTTGACTTTCTTATGTTGAACTACAGCTTCATTATTTTTTCAAAGGGTAATTATTACAAATATGTATTACTATATAAAAATTACGCTCTGAGCATCATTTTTTTAAAAGATTTTATTTGTTTATTTGAGAGACAGAGATCACAAGTAGGCAGGCAGAGAGAGAGGGGTAAGCATGCTCCCCACCGAGCAGAGAGCCCGATGCGGGGCTCAATCCCAGAACCCTGGAATCATGACCTGAGCCGAAGGCAGAGGCTTTAACCCACTGAGCCACCCAGGCACCCCTCTGAGCATCATTTTAAGGATTAGTTCATTATTTCATTCATATATTAATTATACTTCCAGGCTCTATTCTATGTACTGAGGGTATATCACACCAGTCAGCTAAACAAACGTATCTACCTTCCTGGAATAACATCCTGATAGGTAAAATATAATAAGCAAGATACGTAAAATATAGAGTATGTTAGTTAGTGGCAAGTGATAGGAAAAATAATAAAGCAACGACAGGGACAGAGAGTATGAAGAAGTTGATATTTTAGTTAGAAGCCTATCTAACTTACAGCATTACAGTTTATACACATGTCCATACCCTAGCATTACTGTAGAATTAAAGAAAAACACTTCTAGTGAAAAGAAGAAATTGTCTAAATAGACTTAACGTCTCCCATAAAAATCCTCTGTCAAGCCACAACCCATACTAGGAAATCCCATTTCCTTTTGGCTCCATGTCCTCCACCAACAGATACTGACACTGATGCCTAACGTAACATGGTTTTTAGGTGTTATGAGCCAGTGAGGGCATAAATGGCACCAGATATTGCCCTCTTCAACCAGAAAAAGGCTATAAGATCTATCAAATGATAAATGAGTAATAGTCCAGAGTCAAATGCTTCAAAATAGCCACGTTTTCCAATTTTTATCCCTTTCATTCATTTTAACAGCTGAAAACATTCAGGACAGTGCATTTGTCCTTAAGTCTTATAGGCTAATTTCTCGATATTATATGATTCTTTAAGTTATAAAAGGTTACATGGTCTTTTCATTGCTGACTCCAACATGCTACAGAACCTGAACACATTCATCTAACTTGGAAAATAATGAAAAAATACAGCATGAGGACGAAGAGCATGCATGCTATTTGATAAACTGACCACGTACATGGAAGTAACAACTGAATGCCACTTAACTAAATCACAGAAATAAAATACATCCAGGTTTTTAATTTTCTCCTAAGGAGGCTCCCCACCCAGTGTGAAGCCCAACACAGGGCTCACAATCACCATCCTAAGATAAACACCTGAGCTCAGATCAAGAGTCAGATGTTTAACTGCCTGAGCCACCCAGGTGCCCCGATACACCCAGGTTTTAAAAACCAATTATTATGTAGGTTAAACACCACTTACTTTAAATTATAAAACAAAATAGCAATATGCTTATTAAGAGCTATGTAGATTTTTAATAAGGAGCTTCTTAGAGAAAACAATCATTTGACTTTATATCTAAGAGGCTGCCTGCCGGTCACAGGCTCAGTGATGTCTTTCAGGCTGTTCACCTCACTCGCCTTTCTCCCATCACAGCAGACAGGACACACTGTGTGAGTAACAGGAAACCTGTGCTTCCTAGTCTTGTGCCCAGGCCAAGCAATTAGCATGTCACCAAGAGGGGCAGATGCACATGAATATGGAGCACAGAGCCTCATTTTTCTCTTCAGTCTATCAAGCCATGAATTCACTAATCCAGTTTTATCCTAGAACCTCGAGGGTGGGGCTGAAGGGAAGAAGGGTTTCCCAAGCCCCATCTACAGGGATGTGAAACTCGAAACAGTCCAGGCTCTGTCAGCCCCAAAGGGTATTTCTGAATGCAATGGCTCCATCTTTCTATACCCAGGTGCACTTCCTGGCAGGAGGTACTAGGTATACAGTGACCTCCAAACTATTCTCTATGGTAGACAGTCTTGATGTTATGTCATTTTATATAAAGAAGAAGGAAGTCTTGTTATAAAATTTTGTGCCTGAAAGGTAACAGGTATACCAAGACATTTAATAAAAAAAAAGCCAAAACATTGAAATGAAATTACGGTTGCCTTGATTTCGGAAAAATGTAGGGGAATGAAAATATGCAATGATTAATTTTATTTATTAGAGTAGATCAATTTCTATAGAGAATTACTATTCTTTGCTCATCAACACAGTTTAAGGCAACGTAAACACATCCCTATTGCTACCATGCCCAAATATTTCTCTGCTGAGCTATTAGCCATAGTTTCATTTTATAAAAACCATAATAGAAAATGTGGCCAAACAGCTAGATGGAGTGTTCCCAGCAATATGGAGAAACAGTTGTGTTTATGCAGAGATTAGTCTTTCAAATTGAGAGATCTCCAAAGCTCCATTTGTACTTAAAAGGCTTGTCTTTTTGTTACCCAGTAAATAGATCATTCATATTCTACAAAGAAAACCCTCTAAATTAGGAAAAATAGCCATATTTAACATTAGGTAAGGAAATGGGGCTGAAAGCGAGAAAATAAGTCTATTTCCCCCAGTTTCTTGGACTAGATTAAAGTCTGTCTTTATCATTTAAAATAACCTCTGTTTTTTCCACATACAAGAGGCAGAAATTTCATGAAAGGCTGAGAAGTACTATCCATAAATGTAAAAATTATGCCAGAAAACAAGAAACACATTTTTTAAAAGAAATCTTGGGCCCTCTTCTCTTATTCTGCAGCACATATTTCTTAGCTGCTACATTTCCTCCAAAGATGGAACGGTAGTTGTCAAGATGGTCTGTAAAGGCGGCATTCGGCACCAGGTCTTCAGGCCAGGGCCATCCTTCCTACGCACAAGAGTACCCATGAGAGTATTTTGGGGATGACTTAAAACAACTTAAATGTGACCTGAAGTTCATTTCTCAGAATTGGGAAAAAAAATATCAGAATTGTGTGGGTGGCATGTATACTATGTGATGCAAATTAGAGCCTCTGGAAGGCCCAATGTACACCGGTTAAGTCACTATCTCAAAAAAATGACAATCTGAGAGATGAGAATATGTGTTAAGAATTGTTTTTAAGTCTGATTAAATATTAAAATAACAGAATGGAGCTACGACACTGAGAGGCAACAAAGGCAGTGGTATCCTGTCCTTCATCAGTCATGTGTTCACACATGACTTTGTTTTTGCCTTTGTTGCAGCAGGCGGAGGGTGCAAAGAACTGACAAGTGGAGCCCGACAAGCAGTGTGCCCTTTCAAAGGAGGAGAAAGGATTCCTGTCAGGGAAAACGGAGGAGAAAGGAGTTCTCTTCAGCCACAAAGAGGGTTGGGAAGAAGGAGAGAGCCTGAGAGTCTGTCCTCACCTGTCAAAGTCTAGAGATGTTGCCACACTCAGAAAGAAGTCAGCATTCACATGGCACCCCTTCCCTAAGTGCACACACACATCATGCCTGAATCTAGAAATTCTGTGTGGGAATCACCAATTGCTTCACAAAGATTCTACAGCCGTCGGTCCCTAAGAATAGCAAGTCGGAAAACATACCACTCCCCCTTAAAGCCATCCTTAGTTAGTGCAGCTGAACGGTTGGACATGTCTGTCAGCAGGAAGTCTCCATAGCAACCCCACCCAAAGTGTCCAGATCTCCCCAAGAACACCTCTTCGCAAGAATTATGATGCTCCTTCTGAGTCTGGGCAGCAAGTTGTTCACCAAAAGATCAGATCCATCTGGCTCCTTCTTTATAGAAAAGTTCCTGGATAGAACTTTGCTTGGGGGTCTTTGCATTTCTGGGCAAAGTCCTCACTGTCCATGTCTACCCCTTATAGCCACCACAACTGAGCCTGCCCTGTTCTTCTGGACCATCTCCCTGCTGCACTGAAACCTCCTTTCTTGGAGAGCTTTTCAAGGCTTGGGCATAGAAGACTTCTGCATTAATTAAGAAGACATATCCCAATTACATACCTCCCAGATTTCTTTTTTATAATCACTAAAATCAGTTCCAAGATCTAACTACTTATAGGACACTGCATGTCTCACAGTCCTATATAAAATTCAGCTTATCTTACACCAAACTTGGCATCTTCTCCTGAAAAGCACCCTCCTCCTTGACTGCATGGTTTGATGAATCACACCTTCATTCACTTGACGCCTGAAAGCTTCCCCTGGGCTTCTCTCCCACCAGCTCAACAGTCCTTTGATTATCCTTCTTCACTTAAGTTTTAAGAGTATTCGCATTGACTGACTGCTTCCTAGTCTTACTGCTACTGTCCTATTCGGAATTATCTCACACCTGGCATGCTTTATTTCCAGTCGGTCCACACAATGGGTCTACTTTGGGGATGGCAAAGGATTCCATAAGCATTAGTTGTGTTCCATTGCTGTAGCTGCTGTTGCTGTCATGGTAGACATGATGTCAGCCCACTGCTCAAAAATCAACTGTAGTTGCTGTAGAATGAATCTCAACCACATTAATTAACTGAACAACTGACCCTGAACTCCTTCTTCAGCATGTCCTTTCCTACAAGGACCTATAAGAACCTTCCACTGTCCTTGAAGTAAAGTCGGTGTCACTGTTAGTGTACGTGACCTAAGGCAGAAACTTAGGAAATGCTTTCTAAAATGAAGCGGCTGGGCTAGAATTTGTGGACTTGAAGTGAATGTAAATGTCTGTATTTCTCACATAGTATAAACACTGAGAAAATGTAGCAGTAGAATTTTTTTTTCTTTTTACTTAAACGGTATCTTCATATACATAAGACCATGTATACTAGGTTCCCTACTACTGTTGTAAAGAATTACCACAAACTTAGTAACTTAAAACACAAATATATTATCCTGCAGTTCTGAAGGTCAAAAGTTCGAGATGAATCTCACTGAGCTAAAATGAACATCAACTGGGCTGCATTCTTTCCCAGCAGCTCTAGGAGAGGATGTTTCTTTGCCTTTCCCATCTTCTAGAATCTGCCCACCCTCTTGGTTCAAAGCCCTTTTTCTCCATCTTCAGAGCCAGCAATGGCAGGCCATGTCCTTTTCAAATTGCATCTCTCTGACTTTTCTTCCACCAACACATCTCCCTCTGACCACAGCTAAGAAAAGCTCTCCACTTTTTCAGGCCCGTGCATTTGGGGCTATCTGGGCAGTCCATGATCGTTCCTGCAACTCAAGGTCTTTTGCATAATCCTACATGTAAAGTCTCTGTTGCCACTAAAGGTAATACATTCAAAGGTTCTGGGGATTAAGACATGGACAACTTTGGGGGGACATTATTCTGTCTACTGCACTTAAGTAATTAAGCAGAGAAACAAAACCATGCAGTGAATGTTTCAGCGTATTTGTAGAACTGCTCCCATTGGATACAGGTTAATTTTCACCTGAGACACACACTCCAACATGGCCACAAGCCTGCTCATGGAGGATGCCCAGGATGAGACTTGTATAAATGATATGTGCCTAAATGATAATACGTGCATAAGACCCATTCTCCTTTCCCAGCCAAAGAAGAAGAGCTAAGTCTTAAATGTCACATGCTAACAAACAGCACTTTTAAATTCATGTGCAGCTTTCCTTCTTAGTTGCTAATTTTTGTTTTCCCTGCATGGCATTTTAAATACCTTGTCATGTGGAAGCTGATACAACTACGTACGTAGATTTGTACCACGGCTCCTGCCTTAGAATGAGCCCCCAAGCTCTTCCTTTAGGCTCTCTCTGCCTAGGACCTTCCTTAGTGATGCTGTGTTCTTTTTTTTTTTTTAAAGATTTTATTTATTTATTTGACAGAGAGAGATCACAAGTAGGCAGAGAGGCAGGCAGAGAGAGAGAGAGGAGGAAGCCGACTCCCTGCCGAGCAGAGAGCCCGATGCGGGACTCGATCCCAGGACCCTGAGATCATGACCTGAGCCGAAGGCAGCGGCTTAACCCACTGAGCCACCCACGCGCCCGATGCTGTGTTCTTGATCCATTTGGGAGACTTACTATAATTACCCTTCTCAAAAAGAAATGAATGAAATTATAACTCTCATGATTAGTAAAAGACAAAGAGATCATCAGAATATGTACTAATGGCCAAAATGACAGTGCTGGAATTTGCTATTTTCTACAAAGATACATGGCTTTGTTCACTTAACATTTATTAAGTACTGTCTTTAGGAAGCTTATAACCAGGAAGGCCAGTAGGGTAAGCACTAAAGTAAGGAAACTGCAAAGGAGAAGTCAGGGCCTCCCGTGCTAATGGAATCATGCTGAGAGAGCAATGCCTCACAGCAGAGAGCCCTGGGGCAGCTTGTGGGGCAAGCTTTAGAGCAGGACCATGAAGGAGGAGACGATGTGAATTTTTAGAGATGAAAAAGGTAACAAAGTGACAGAAGCAACCTTAGATAATGCTGTAAACCTCAAAATTCAGAATAAATCACATATGTTTAAGGAAAAGAACAGTCCTGTAGAACTACAATTTATTAAGTTTCTTTAGCCTGAGACTGGGGTCCAAACCCACATTAATAGCATAATTAGGTTTATGTCTGCAAATATAATAATGTTTTTGCATTTCTATTTACATGATTGGTTTACAAAAATAAAATTATAATCAATATATGGATATATAATCATTGGTATACATTTGTGTGTGTGTATATATGAATGTTATGTCAAAATTACCATGCACTGAGTGTCTGTTATGTGGTAGGCTTTATGCTGGACATGAAGGGTCTAAAAATGCATAGAATATAGACCATACCCTGGAGGGATTACTCAAAATCCAGCAGAGAGGGATGATTAAATAAATAATTAAAATCCAACAAGACGTGGGTTACAGGGATCCACGGTAAAAAAAAAAAAAAAAAAAAAAGAGCACAATGAAAAGAGAAAGGGAAATCAATACACTGAGAACTTAAAGTGGCTCATATACCATGCCAGCTGCTTCACTGCCCTTCCTGAGAATGCCTTACCCAAAAGAGCAGCCTAGGTGGGCAGGTAGCAGGTAGTGCCTCCTGGCTGATGAAGCAGCACTCTCTCCCAGGCAAGGCATGCTCAGAGAAAGACATGCAGGAAGAAATAAAAAAGTTTTTACCACCTTTGAATTCTGGTCTCCCCTTCTCAGGTGGAACTCAGGTCAGTCCCTTACTCCCCCACCACAGTTGGTCATTTTGGTAATTATTGATTCATATCCCAACCCAAACCACAGGTACACTTGACTTTTGACCCATCTCCTGCCTAGCAGTCCATGAGAAGATGCCCCTTAGTTCTTGGAAGATGTTTTCTTACCACATTAATGAAATATGTGATTCTTCCCCCATTTGCTGGGAGCCAAACAAGAGCATGATTCTTCTAACAATGGAAAGCTCTTGTGAGATGACTGGCCTCCCTATCAGGAGACCTGTTAGACATACACATGGAAATCAAAAGAAGCACATACTGGAACAGTCACCTGCTGGGGCTCAAAATAAAACGTAGACTAATAAGTAGGCTTATTTCATGCATATTTTTGCCATTATCATCATCTTAAAAATATATAATTATAATGTATCATCCATTCATCTTAGCACCACCAATATTTGTTCAATTGTATGTTAAACCACCAAAAATGATATCAAAGCATTGCAGTTTTCACAAGAGGACCGGAGACTGCATTTTCAGAAATTGGCAATGACTTTTTATGATATATGTAATAAAATAACTTTATAAAAAACATCCTTGTATATATTAAAATTTGGATTTTCCTAGTCATTCATTAGTAAATCTCTGATATCAACACAGTAAGAGAATTTTATTAAATGCTGATGAGTTATCCCTTTGTGTTAACAAATAGACTTTTTTTGCCCCAAATTTATACACTCTAAATAATGCTTTTAAAGCTGTGACTTGTTTGATATAGTACTTGAGATTTTCTCCATACAGTGATAATGTAATATATACATTTATTTTGTATATTGTGATTTCATGACATCTTAAAGAAAACTTTATAGCTGGGAAGAGACTGCTCCTCCCAGGACTAGTCAATTCTTGGAGCTACCAAAGGGCTCAGCCAGGAGCACACCTTTAATATGCAAACTGACCAATCCAGAGTCAAACCTCTCTGGCCTGTCCACCCCAGAAGGCAATATTCCTGTGCCCCAGTCACCCCAGGGCCAGGTACCAGGCAAACTAGATACTACCCCTATAGTCCAAAGCCTGCCAAAATTATTTGACATAGCCAATCTAACTATTTACCCTGCCCAACCTTGCCATAAAGGCTGTGGCCCAAGCTCTCCACTTATTTTCAACCTCTACCTCCATCCTTTGGTCCTTTCTGGGACCTGTCAGGATAATAAATTTCCTTCCAAGTCTTGTTCTCTTCTCCTCCTGTGGTCACATTATTCTGACTTTACATATCATTTCTTATAGCAGATAGAAAACCTATATAAAGTGTGTTAATATGCAAAAATTATATCCAAACAATTTGTTAAGACAGAATTTCCAAGCAGAAAATTTACACCACAGAGGAGGCAGAGGACTGGAAAAAGGAAAAAGACAAAGCAAAACAAACAAACAAACAAACAAAACAGAGAGAGGCTGAGATGAAACTCTTATGATTCATTTCTTTGATCTCTTTCTTGCACCTGTAACACTGTGGGAATGAGTCTGCAATGCATCTTCTCTAATAGGTGATATTTCCGATTGTAGGAAAAAAGGCAATTTCATTCTGTTCTTACTGAGTGCAAGGATAATGATTGGGTATTTTACATAAGGCTTCTGGAGTTGAGTCTTTAAGAAAGGAGGGACAAACCTTATTGGTCCTGTCATTGCTGTCTAGTAAGTGGTATCCAAGAAGAATTACTCACGGTGGGATTTCTGTTCAAAATGATGGAGAGATGTGGAGCGCCTGGGTGGCTCAGTCCATTAAGTGTCTGCCTTCAGTTCAGGTCATGAGCTCAGGGTCCCGGGATTGGCTCCAACAGGCTCCCTGCTCAGGGAGTGTCTGTTTTTCCCTCCCCCCAACCCCCACCCCACTGCTTGTGCGCTCTCTCTTTCTCTCAGATAACTAAATAAATCTTTCATGGAACACTACATCAAAAACTAATGATGTACTAACTATACAGTGACTAACATAACATAATAAAAAATAAAAAGAAATTAAATAAATAAATCTTATAAAATAAAATCTTGTAAAATACAATACAATGCAATACAATGATGGACAGTTGCATCCAGAAAGAAGAGGTGGTTGCTGGAGTCTTCCAAGTGAGGCTTGGTTCCTGAAAAATTGTTTCAGGATTCTAACAGATCTTTCAAATTTGCAATTTAGAAGGTCAGAAGAGCATTTTTAAATAAACAAAAATGTAAACTACAGACATGTACCGCCTACCCACCAACACACATCACACAGTCACTCTGCATTTTGGGCCCATTTTTACTTCTAAGCACCTCAAAGTCTTCATTGACTTGTGTGGTAGATGCCTAGTGTCTGAAAAGATCCCAAAAAGAGAGAGGCCACATCTACTTTGTGAAGGAGCCACCATTATAGGGCTGTGTACCCTCTGGAGAGCTCTGTCTCCCCCTGAAATTCACTCTTCCTCCCTGTGGCATAACAGCTCTGCTGTAACCTTCACTCTACATTTCATTTGAAATAGCCCTACGTATAGACAGCAGGGATCATCGTCCAGTTTAAGAAAAAAAAGACAGAAAAGAAGAAAAGAAGAGAAGAGAAGGAGGGAATCAGATGGGGAGGGTGCAGGGAGGGAAGGGAAAAGAGATGAGGGGTAAAGGATCAGAGGATGGGTGTTTCAAAGTTTAGCTCCTATGTGAGAAGCAGAAAAAAGAGTTGCTACAACAAAATATCCTTCTAAACTTATTATAATAATGTGTTAAGAAAAGCCTGAGGAAGGGATGACTGTGGTTTTAATTAGAACCTATGATGAGAGGGGCACCTGGGTGGCTCAGTGGGTTAAGCCGCTGCCTTCGGCTCAGGTCATGATCCCAGGGTCCTGGGATCGAGCCCCGCATTGGGCTCTCTGCTCAGCAGGGAGCCTGCTTCCTCCTCTCTCTCTGCCTGCCTCTCTGCCTACTTGTGATCTCTCTCTGTCAAATAAATAAATAAAATCTTAAAAAAAAAAAAAAAGAACCTATGATGTGTTTCCTACTACACAGCAAAGCACTTTACGTAGTCTCCTCAATTATACATTTTAGTGACCTTGACTGCAGGTGAGACATATTGCTAGGAACTGTACTGTAGAGAGAGATACTGCAGAAGAATATGCTCCTGGTGTGTATATATAGGTTGATAGAGTGCCATCCATCAGAGCACTGGAAACAATTTCTCTTTCAAAGTCCCCTTGGCAATTCCCCTACTGTTCTGTTCTTCAGGTGATGGGGAGTCCTCTCCCCTCTCTGGTGGGAAGAGGGTCTTGTCTCTTGAGGATCATCTTGGCATGTGTTAGGGCTAGGCTGGCAAACTAGATTCTAGGACAAGGGCAAACATTCCTTTGCAGATGGAACTGAGGGGGAAGCACAGGACTGGCCAAATAAGGGGCAGAGACAGTGTGTAAGGATATGGGCGTCTACCTTGCCTTCCTTTTGCTATTGTCCTTTCTTACCACTGAAGCTTAACCGTAAATTTCAAAAGACCAGGGACTCTGGCTTTATTCGTGTCACTATCACATAGCAGCCTCCCCTCTCAATAAATCTCTACTGTTCAGTGCACATTTTTCAGGAGTTCTCTGTGCCCACTCCTCCTTGACTGGTGTGGGGCTGGAGACAGGTGAAGTGGAGGTGGACAGGCAAGCTCCTGGGCAGCTTACTGGGAGCTGCGGAAGGGACAAAGGAGCAAACACATGCTCTGCCCTTGTGTGTGGCAGGGGGTGGGAGATGTGTTACGTCTCAGTACCTGCCCTTTTGCACCTGCCTTATGTACATGCACAAAGTGACCAAGCTCAAAACTCCTCCATGAAGAGTGGGGACACATGGGAAGTCAGGAGGACATGTCCTCAGTGGGATGTCTGGGCTATGGAATAATGCTGAGAAGCTCCTGGTATTTCTGGACCTTCTCAGTCAAGAACAGGGATCAGTGCAGGCTCCAGCCTCTTCTGACCACAGGCTTCCCAGGGGCATGTCAGCATCTGCAAGAGCTTCACATATGCACCCCAAGCCACTGAAGTGCACCCACATTTCCCATGAGATAATCAACCACAACCAACTAGTTGATGTATACCTTTTACCTTATACCTTATACCTTTTACATGTGTTCATTTCAATTTTCTGGTCATCTTTTCCTATATGGGAGGCAGTATGATTGTTTTTCAGGTTTCCATGACTTGTGTCAGCCCTCAAAAATCTTAGAGACCCTTGCCCACGTGCCCACTGGGAAGAATGACCTGACTGCTGAGCCTGGAGCAACCCGAGTTCTGGTCTCAGGATGCGCTTGAGAGGTTCTTGGTCCTCTGCCGAGCCTCCCCAGGCCCTTCCTCGGCAGCTCTGACTCCTCTTTGGTCCCTGGCTACTATGTATTTACAGGTATCCCAGCATCAGTCTACTTTATGTCCTTTGTGTCCTTTGTAGGGCAGGACCACCAAGTCTTCCATGCTCGGGATTACCCAGTAAAGTGGCTGGTATAATAAGTACTGGTTGAATATCTACTAGGTCCTATGCCTTGTTCCTACCTTGGGTATGCATAACTAAGTGTACATGCGAGGGGAACATCTGATGAATGGATGAATATATAAATGATCATGACCTTTATCTCTGGACTCAGAGTTGTATAGTCCAAGGCAACACAAAACATCCAATATAACAGCATCTGTCACAGGAAGGCAGTGCTCCCCCGGTCCCCAGAATCTTCTGGACGAGGCCTGCTGTGTGTGTGCCCTAGACTGGTACTCTGGTGCTCAGCATCCTGTCCACCTCATCTCTCTCAGCTGCAGGTCCAGGCAGGACATCCGGTATGGGCTAGGCATGCCCTCCTGCCACCCACCCTGCAGAGAGAGTCATCCTTCAATTTGGACAAACACTACCATCCCTGTACAGCAGATCGCACCTGGCTGTCTTGTCCCCTCAGTCTGACGATGCTTTTAATCCAGTTGACTTCTGCAAAGTGACAGCAAAAAAATAAAGGGTGGGGGGAGCTGAGGATGTGTCTTGGCATTAATAAGAGTAAAGATTATGAACAGAATGGAGTCACTTGTTAATATGAGCCAGGAAGCAAATACAGAACAGAACTGTAAGAGAGAAATTCAAAATTCTATATATTTAAATTTTAATGTAATGCACTTAAATCATCCCTTTAAATTTGGTATACCAGAATTCTGTATGCATTTATATAACACATTTAGGACCTCCTTCTAGAGCTCGGAAACTCTGTCTAGAGAAACATCAACCACAAACAGCACAAAATCTAATTTATTTTAATCAAACAACTATATCCTATCATTATCGTTAACATCGCTCCTCCACATGGGCTCTGCTCTCTTGTTCTCTCTAACAGTCCTGCTAAAGGGGGCTCTTCTATCATTTCTAGCCCCAGAAAGGCAGCGTACTTTACAAAGGAGCCAGGAGGTCTCTTATGGAGAATAACATTGCAGTAAACAAAAGTTACCACCAGACACTGAGATATGAGCAGCGCACCCTCCTGTTCTGTCCCCGCACTCAGCAGAGGCACGGGAATGAACATCTGCAGTGTAAAAGCGGCACCCATTAGCTCCTACAGCTTGTTAGCATATTTTAATGCTGAGATCACAGCTTTCTATTTCTGTCAAGGTGCTACTAGGTGCCAGACTCTGGATTCACACATTGCGTCATTATTGTCCCCAGTGAACAGATTACACAGCAATATTGGGGATGGAGGTTGAGATGTAATGAGAAGGGGTACCAGTGGGAAAAGCAGACGGAGCACCTGGCACTTTGTAATGAATGAATGCGCTGATCACACGGAGGAAGGTTCTAATTTGAGCGGGCACCGGTAGACAAGTTCTACCCTGATGAGCACCTCTCTCAAAAACCTGAAAGTAATTACATTGTTTAGCAAGAAACACCTCTCTTGAATAAATGTTGTGTCCAATACTTACCTCATTCGAGTTAATAACAGATGTCTAGTCACCAGTTCAGGTGCTGTTTTGAGCCACAAGGGACTCTAGGATCAAAAACCATGTTACTTGCCAGCAGACCAAGACACCCCAGGCCCAAGATGCTGAAGATACAGGTCACTACCGACAGTAGCAGAGATGCTGCTTCTCTATTCTGACTCATTCCTGTGACACCAGTAAGCACAAATTCACCATCATCCATGACAAAAACAAGTGTCAGTCCTGGTCTTCCAAGAAAAATATCATTAAGTGTTCTGTCCCTTCCAAAAACAATACACCCAAAGTTTCTACACAATTCACAGATTCCTTGATTTCCATAGTGCATGCACATGAACATAAACCAAACACATGAGCAGCGAAACAAAACACAGTCTATCATCAACTGTTTTCAAAGAGAAAAAGAGCTGGACCCTGTGTCTTTCTCCAAATACCATTCTTGGGGCACCTGAGTGGCTCATTCAGTTAAGCATCTGACTTCGGCGCATCCTAGGATGACTTCAGCATCCTGGGATGGAGCCCCACGCCGGGCTCCCTGCTCACCGGGGAACAGACTTGCCCCTCTCCTTCTGCCCCTCCCCACTGCTCATGTTCGCTCACTCTCCCTCTCTCTCAAATAAATAAAATCTTCAAAAAAAAATTGAATTCTTGTTCTTATTCAAATGTTGTATCTGCACACAACAAAATCCCATGACACACAACTCACTCACATGCATCCCAGAAGGCAGGGAAGATAGGGAGAAGTTGGTAGAGGGGAATAAACTTAGGCTCTGAGATGAATAAGATCTGAGAATCTAGTGTGAAAGAGAGTGACTACAGTTGAAAGAGCTGTACTATAGAAAGAAAATTTGTGGAGGCAAATTTAAACTTAATTTAGAACTTAGACATCCTCACCAAAGAAAAAAAAAAGATAAATGTGAGGTGATAGACCTGTAATTAACTAATGGGGGGGGTGGAAGGCTTTCACAGTGTTTATAAATATCACTTTAAATATTTTACAATTTTATTTGTGAATTATACCTCAATAAAACTGAAATTTAAAAAAAAATTTTAAAGAAAATTGCAGAGTACAACCAAGATGTTGCCATGATGACCCCTCAGCCCCTGGCTGAGTGACAGGAGAGCCCAGGGCACCCCTTACTGTGAAGACCCACACTATGAGGTAATCTTTCTTCTCCCTATTCCTCTCAGTGCACTGCTCCCCCTTAGCACCGAGTTTCCCAGGAAGAGGTTTCTCCCCTTCTCCATGCTGGATCCCGGCTCTCTCAAAGACTTGTCCCTGGGATCCTCTCCTTGTTCTGGAGTCACCCACTGACCTCTCAAAGGCACCCCCTGCCCAAAAGAATGTAGGGCCTCCCACCCTCCTCCTCCCTTCCCCTTCCTTCATGGCCAGAGAGCCTCATAGGGCTGCCAGGCACTGTGCTGGGCCAACATTACAGAAACGATGGAGCCTGCAGAGGCACAGTTGGGGCCCGCGCTGGGGCCACCCCACACTAAGGGACACCTCCAAGTTGGGCACACTGTCTAGCTATTCATCTTCTGATGTGGCTTGCCCAGATTCCTCCAAAGTCTTTTTCCTACATAATCTTTTTTTTTTTTTTTAAGATTTCATTTATTTGAGAGAGAGAAAGAGAGATAGAGAGACAGAGGGCACAAGCAGGTGCAGAGAGAAAGGGAGAAGCAGAGTTCCCACTGAGTGTGGAGCCTGATGCAGAGCCAGATCCCAGGACCCCGAGACCATGACCTGAGCTGAAATCAGATGCTCAACCAACTAAGCCACCCAGCTGTCCCTTCCTACATCATCTTAACAAATATCATAGCAATAGACTATACTCAACAACTGTTGGAAAAGTGCCACTTGTCCTGATTGTGCTGGGTGCCTACCCCCTCTTACAACCTTCTGAGTTATGTCTCTGTCTCTGACCTCATGGGGCATATACCAAGATCACACGAAGGCCACCTATTTTGTGAAGAAGCGTCCTTCCAGGTGATTCCCTCTTCATTCTTTGTCTTTCCCTGTCACTGTCTCACCTGAAGTTAGTATGGAGCCATTATATAGAGGAAAGAAAACTGGTCTAAGAGACAGAAAGCATTCATGTCAGGGTTTCTGCCACTGGCTATTTTTGTGACCTTGAGAGAGTTATTTACACTCCCTGAGTATAAAGCTCCCAGGTCTATAAAGAGAAGCACTGGGCTAGGTGATCCTCAGGACCTTCCTGCATATAATTGCTCTGTAGCATAACCTTATTACCTTACTCAAAAACTTTCAGTGACTTCCTTCAGGGCAGATAATTAAACTACTTGGCCTGATATCCCTGGCTTTCTAGGATCTGGCCCCAACCTGCCTTTTCTAGTAATGCTCCTCAAAATCATCCCTTACCTCCAAGCAATCTGGCTTATCATGGCAATTCCTACATGACATCCCTGCGCACCCATTCCTCCACCTGTGCTTCTGGCCCGTCCTGCCTCTCAGGAAAATGAGAGTTCTCTAGAAAACCCCATGATGAAGTCTGCCTTGAGCTGTCCCACCACTAGCACTAGATGGAAACAGCTGGAAAACAGAAACCATATTCTGTATACCTACACCCATCCCATCACCCCACCCCGATGCCTCTTACATATTCAACACTCACAAAAATACTCTCCATGAAATATGCCTCCCCAAAAAGACACATTGCTTCTATTCAGTACATCATTTCTGCAAGCAACTACACTATATGTATCTAGAACATTCTCCAGCTTCCTGTCTAGATATTATCTTTCAATGACTAATTCTCTTTCAACTTCTAAAGAGTAATTGGTCTTGGTATCTTGTTTTCTGGAAGAAGCTAATTACTCTAGCCATCAGTTCCTGTTATTTCCAGATTAAAATGTCTCAACATAAGAACAAACATGGAACTACAAGAGCATGAGGAGGTAGTTCCTGGATTCTGGCCACTGGCTCCTGATGGTCTTGTGAAGGTAAGCAGGATGCACTGATAGGTCTAAGAAAGTGAAGATTCTCCCATCTCCTAAGGTCAAATTGGCCTTTAAAAACTTAGTGTCATGCCAAGCTCTCTTCCCATGGAACAGGCAACACTCAACATTCCTATCTTCTAAGCATACCTAACAGAAAGAAGAGTGTATCTCCAAGAAGCGCATTTTCCTTGGTTGCCCTTCTGTGGAAGACCATGTCAAGTCACAAAGACTTAAATCACATCACAGAGGTAAACAATTGTCCCTGCCTGGCTCAGCCACTCCCTCCATAAGAGAGAGCTACCACCAGACTTCAACATGCTGCCTGCTTCAAACCCACACTGGTTGGACAGGCTTGTTGTGAACAAATCCACTGCTGTACCTTCTAGGAACAATGCTTGGCCTTTCCCTCCAAGATCTAAGGAGGAAAAATGGTCAGAGGCTTAGCTCAAGTTCCTTGCTCTTCCCTTTTTTAGAATCAAATCAAATAATGAAAGCCCAGAGCGCCTGCTAAAAAGACACAGATCTGGAGGCAACATGCCTAGTCACCTTCCATAACAGGTGTCTGCCAACGTGAAGGCAGGGGCCTTTTCTCAAAGAGGGGGAACAGTACCACATTCTCTTAGCCAAGGCACATACATAAGCCCACAAGCCACCCCACAAAATCTCTGGAGTCCTTAAAACAGGCAGATGCATGTTTTGTTTCTCTGATTTTAAGTGATCAGAACCAAGAGGTGTTGCGGGTTCTGCCAAGTGTTGTGGTTCCTCTTCCAGACACCCAAGGCCGTCCATGAGAGCCGACATCACTCTCCCAACATTATAACTTGTTGCCACAATTGGGACACTTCTTATAGGTTATCTAAAGGGTATATATAACACTTTTGCCATAAGTATAAGTCTGATGGGGACAGCAGGCAAAAGTTTTAGGGAAAGAAGGTGTCTTTCTGAAGGACCACCACACCTTCTAGGCAACCTCAGCATATTTCTGAGAAGAGACATTTTGGAACAAGGACAGACTTGCTCACTGCTTACGGCTGCAGCTCTGGAACACAGGATTTCATGCTTCCCTCTCCAGGAGTTGTGTACTTTGAGAATGTTTTTCTTCACTGATTTTCCTTTTCTTTCTGGAAGGAAGAATCAGTAACTGTCTACTGTGTCCTCTGCTCTTAGAACGTAACAAGAATGGATGAACGAGTGAAAAAAATATATTACTTTAAAAAAAATCCATGTTGTTGGAATTTTTTTCCAAATTAAAAGCCTATGCCCATGTCTTGGTTGAGACATGGCTGAAAGAGCTATGAGCCCAGGTGGTTCATTCAGAGGTCTTGCTCTCATGTGGGGCGGGGGTGGGGGGGGTCAACTCTGTCTCTGCAGCACAGGACATGTCACATGATGGTTTATTTCGGCTGTATTTTTGCAATTATTCAGAGATGGTCCTTTCCGAGATTTACTGCAGACCCTCTGCGGTAAGTCTTCTAAGGCACATAAATGAAATGCTCACATCAAGCCCAACAATGAAGCCCTTTGCAGCTGAGCTGAGTCATGCTCTTCTCATTGGTGGTCCCCTCACCTTCCCCATAATTTCATCCTGTTAGCAATAGCCCCTTCCCCACCGCCACCATCACATTTATACTGTGGAATTTCTGTGAACAGAAGCTCACTATTTAAGTCATGTAAACTCCTGGCACGGGAGAAATGTGGGGTAAAATGACCACCAGAAAGTAGCCATACCCTAGAGCTCGACCAAGTAGGGCCCTTGTGAGATTTTTATCTCATTTCCTACAGCCTCATTAGCACAGCAGCTTGTGATGAGGTCTAGCTCTGGAAAGTTCTGAGATTCATGAGAAACAAAAGCAAGCCAGGCGAGTTTCTAAAATCCTTCTTAATGAAGCGGCTAAACCCTAGAAAATGAACAGTCAGGATGGACAGTCTTAGTACCCTGCTCATCAATACCCATAATTAATACAGGTCACCCAATGGTCTGTGTCCTTGTAATGCTCCGAGAAGTCACCCTCCTTTTCTGCTCCCTGGCCTTCCAAGGACCATGTCTGAATTAAATCATTCTGCGTTCTGTGGCCGAGTACAGTTTAAATCAATAGCGTTATCATACTACAACTCTCCTTTCACGCTCTCCCTAATGCCTAATATTAGTCAAGTTTGCACTGAAATTGATCAGTAACAGAGGGTGCTTTCTCTTAACACCCCCCTCCACATCTAGCCACCCCCCACCCGCAGCCCTTGGCCTCCCCCAGGAAGCAGGATCCACATTGATTTCTATCTGATTACAGGAGAGCTTGCCCTGACTTTCCCTGGTTACTTAAGCCGGCGTCTCATTGGGTGTCCTTAGAGACCAGGGCTTCGCTCAGGCAGAGAGCGTCTAGACAGTATTCATGACCCATCTGTCTGGCACGGCCCAGCGGATGGCAAACTCTATTAGAACTGAAACCATTTTTCCCTCCTCCTCCTCCCATCCCTCTCTCCCTTTGCGAAGCAGGAATCTGACACTGAAAATTACTATCATTGTTGCAATTCTCAAAATAGCACCGCCAGACTTTCATTAACATCCACGCTAGACTACTAAATATTTAAAGAAGTGGATAAATTTCCTCTGAAGTGGGACAGCCCTTGCACACATGAAAGCAGTCACAGAATCAAAATGTAAATCTAAGAGGTTGTTTTTATCCACGTAAATTTAGTGTCACAGCAGGAGGAAATGATGCCTCAGGTTTATGGAAACTTTCCCTCCCATTTGTTCTCTGCCTTTGTTTATCTGAAAAGGCAGAATTGCCTTTCAAGACCCGACAAGATTTTAATTGATCCGAAAACTGTCTTGGAGAAACAAAGGCAGCAAAGCAAAGGGGAGGGCCGGGGAAGAGCCCCCCTGCCCCTCATCCCCCACCCCCTGCCTTCAGCAGTGAAGAAGGGTGAGCCGGCTGCTAGTGCCTCCTCGGGCGGCCTCACCCTAAGAAACCCATCCAGGTGGAATGTTGCCAATGATAACCTGGAATTTGATCCTGCTCAGCTGAAGAGATGCGTATCCCTTCTCCTCGCCTCGTTTAAAATACCATCCTGGATCATTTTCGTACAAGTCGATAATTGTTTTGTCGTGGGTTCTTTTTCTTTTTTTGAGTTGAAAAAGGGGTGGGGAGCCCTGTCAAAAAATAGACACCACTCTGTAGAACAGCTTGCTTCACTGAAAGCGGCCTCTCCTACCGGCCTTGACTGACGTAAACCAGAATTCAGCAAGCGGGACCTCCAGAACACGATCCACCCCGCCGTGCACGAGGACAATGCAAGACACTGGAAGACCCTTGTCCCTCCCTCCCTGCAGTCAGCAGTATCAAGAGTCCAAGCTGCTGAGTTGCTTAAGGGCCCAGGAAACAGGCAGGGCCCTCTGTCCACTGGGACAGCTGAAGGGCCTGAAGGGGCCCTGGTGTGCACATAAGATCAGGAGGGAATTAAGGGGTCTAGAGCTGCAAGCCCACATCTGGCCAGAGAGGGCTCTTGGGGCTCACAGCAGGTGAAAAGAGGAGAGTAATGGCAGAAAGAGCTGCTCCGCTCTTTGGGTCCCGTTCAGCTTGAGCCACACAATCTGTCATGTTTATAGGGTAGCTGTTATCACCCTGTCCCAATGGGGAAAGTTAGAGCGGGAAACTGATTTCCCTCAAATCATGTAAATAGTACACAGCCTGGGCAGAATTGAAGGAGGATTTAATTAATTAATTAGTGGAAGAAACCCATGATCCCTGACACACTAGGACGACTGGGTTAAGTTTTTGTAATCTATTTGAAAATCCAGGATGAAACCAAGATTATCATCATCTATAGATCGATTAAAAATTGTCATATAAATTATTGCTCTTAGAACACTCACTTCTATGGGCCTTCATAATAACAGCCCCAAATGCTACAAATCTTTAAAAACAGATGAGTAAATCCTTACCTTCTTTAAAAAAAAAAAAAAAAAAAAAACATGGAAAAAAAATACCCAGAAACAAAAACAAAACCACAGCCTAACCACAGATTCCTAGTTGTGTGAGTCTGAATAAATTATCTAACCTCTCTGAGCACTATTTCCTATAAGAACTTTTCTAGGATGGTTTTGATAAATGAGATGATGCATATAAACACTTAGCACTCAGTAAGGTGAGCTCTCTGCCTACCTTATCCCCCACCCCTGAAGCTGCAAGCCTTCAGATAAACTCTTCGTACACACCCCAGCCCCCACTGCACACTGGTCATCAGAGAAAGGGAGCAGTGTTTCTGATGAAACACATGGGAACCAGAAGTGGGTAAAAAACTAGGGTCAGAGAGCTCCTGGTGTGCACTTCTGTTCTTTAGCATTCGAGATGACGAAGAGATTAAGAGTGGGAGGGATCTGACAGGTGTCCCAGTGCACACTCCTCACAAGCAGTATTCCTGCTGAGACTTTGCTGAGAAAGACAAATAATTATCTATGAAAGATATGACTGAGGCAACTGGCAAGAGTTTAGTGTGACATATATATTGGAAAATAGTACTGTGTCTAACATTACATTTTGGGGGTTTGGGTAACTATGTCATGATTATGAAAGAGACCTTTTCTTTTTCTTAGGAAATACACATTGAAGGATTTTGAGGTAAAGAGACATGATGTCTACAACTTACTATAAACTGGTTCAGGAAAAAAATGAAAATGTTAATATATAGAAACAGAATGATAAAAAGGATAAATTTTATAACTTTATTATTTGAAAGTTATTTCAAAATGAATTTTAAAAGACAGCAAACAGAGAAGCAGGGCTGTAAATGTAATATTTATTGAGCATCTACTATGTACCAGGCATTGTTATAATTGTTTCACCTAAATTATTTTATTAAATCCTCAGAACAACACTTTGAAGGAAATACCAATATCATTATCATCATTCTACGAATGAGAAAATCAAGATAGGAAGAGGTGAAGCAACTTGCTGAAAGCTACAATCAGTAAGGGATGACTGCAGGATTGGAACTCGGGACTTGATATTATAATTTATATATTTTAAATAAATTGTAGAGCTAGCCTGGGACCCTAATCACAGTTCAAAACATTGGGTCTATAGGAAAATATGTTCTCCAGGAGTAATAAGAAACCCAGGGTGCTAGGGATGCATTGGCCTAAAACTGGGACCTGCCCTGGTAGGACTAATCAGGTAAGTGAAGCTACACACCATGCCCACACAGATAAACTCACATACTTCCACACTTGTGTATGCACAGACCACACACATTCACCCACTCTAGCACATTCACTCACACTTCTTTAGGACCTGCAGGAAGTATTTCACATCACTTCCGGGCTTGGCACGAACCAGCCCTTCATATAAAGCATGTGGATATTCAGAAGCCGAGGACTGATATTCAGAGGGTTGCTGTATTGGGAAACCTTGACCTCCAAAAACCAGTAAGTCTATCATACTGTTGGTCACAGGATAAATTAAAGTAGGCTTATACTCTGGTTAGTTTGGGTGTATATGGTAACCTAATATATATTGCAATGACAGATGATTTGGGGGATAGACCTTATTGTCATCTCTTTCTGTGTCCTATCACACAGGCTGCCAGGGTTGTATAGATTATTTTTGACTCTTTGGTTCCATCGGCAGAGTACGTGGCCATGCAAACAGAAATTTCTTTACATCCTCTGACCTGAGTTTCTAAAATAATCACATTCATCCATTCACTCAGTATATACATACAGGGCCATGAACCACATGATATATATTATACGCATTATATACCATATATGCCATACACTATATGCTATATAGTGGCCACATTACCATATGTTAACACATGTCACATACCGTATACTGTATATGCCATGCACCATGCTGTTTATGCCACACACTATTGTGGGCACCAGGGCTACCGCAGAAAACCTTATAGTCCCTGTTCACTGAAGGTCATCCTACAGCATGCTGAGAAATAGCAGAGGAAGGATAAATGGTTTTCAACTGAATACAATAAACACTTCTTATGTGTCCATATATGTACTGCCCATGCTATGTTAGCAGTATCAGTATTCCAAAGATATAAGCATAGCCCCTACCTTCAAAGAGCTTACTATCTGGTGGGAACTATACTCGTATACACGTAATGATCACGCAGAACAGACAGCACCTTAGGAAGGGCACCAAGTGCTGCAGGGTTCTAAGCAGGAGAAATTGTTTCTGGCTTTGGGGAGGGGATCAGAGGAAGGGTGACCAACTTGATATAACAGGCAGCTGGCCAAAACACTAAAAAAGATGCCAAATGAGAAACTGGTCTGGGTTGGGAGGAAAAAAAATCATTGCTTCAGCTTTGGATACTCAGGGTTTAGGAGAGCAGAGTATAGCCCTCGGGTCTGCACACTGGGTACAGCAGAAGGTGGTGGGCTCAGAGGCATAGGGCTGTAGAAAGCTCAGAGTGCAAGGGAGATAAAGGATCAACAGGGTGAGGTGAAGGAGCAGGCATGAGGGAATGAGCTCATGAGGCTCCTGGGTGCTGCAAAATTGGACAGACCCTCCACTCCTGGAGTTTCACCTGTTTAAAAAGGCCACTGGGGATCCAGAATCCTGGATAAGACCCAGATGTTGGGTCACCCCAAGTGCAGCAGAGGGGTTTCCCAAAATGTTCCATATATATATCTATATATAGATATATATATATCTCTCAAATGTCCTTTAGGACCCTCTGGGTAGCTGGGTCGGTTAAATGTCTGCCTTTGGCTGAGGACATGATCCTGGAGTCCCAGGATGGAGCCCCAAGTAGGGCTCCCTGCTCAGTGGGGAGTCTGCTTCTCCATCTTCCTCTGCTCTGCCCCCTGGGGCAAGTCGGCTTCTCCCTCTGCTCCTCTTCCTGCTGGTGACCTCTCTCTCAAATAAATAAATAAAATCTTTTTAAAAATGTGCTTTAATTCATCAGTTCATAATGACACATAAAGAAAATCTCATTGGTTACCTGTGAAGGGTGAAAGGGAACTTTCTCATTGTAAAGAAAACTGATCCTATATGATATGGTCATCACATAGTTAATGGGGAGTTTCACTTTCTAGAAGCATTCCCTACTAGTAAATGGAGAAAAAAAGTGACAGAATTAGGTTATGACCATTTTGGAGCCCCTCATGACTAATGGGCCTCTGGGAAGGAAGAAAATGGTGCTGGTGAAGCCGCTTCACACACACAATATTCAAATGTAAATCTCCTCAAACTCTAGATGTAACTACCAACTGACAGGGATTAGAGGGGCTAGAGGAGCACATGTAGTGACTTCAGGAGAAAGCAGTCAGCAAAAGCCTGAGTATGGAAACCCTATGGAAGACACAACCCAGACCCTTCTACCAAAAATTACAAGAAGTTACGGAGTATCCTATAGAGTAAAAAATTCTTGAGGGGCATATCAATCCCTCTTGGAGAAATATTTGGAGCCTCTTTGGATCCTGGTTCAAACAAACTGCAAACAGAATAAAACAACATACACATTTATGAGACAACTGAAGAAATATGAACTCTGATGGGATAGTTGACAGTAGTGGCTGTTAATGTTTACCAAAATAATTTCAGTAAAAAAAAAAAAAAAAAAGGTCCGGTCTTTGTGAAGCCTGGTTGTATGTTTTCTCCATGGTTATGAGCCTGGTCCCAAATATAAAATACTGTGGTAATCACTTCATAATATACGTAAGTCGGATCCTTATGCTATACACCTTCAACTTACACAGTGCCATATGTCAATTCTATATAGTCAATTGCTATATATACTATATAGCAAGTATATAGTAACATACTTGCGAGGTGGAGAGAGCTGGCAGAAGACAGGAGGGTGAAGCACAGGGTAGTATAGC